>NW_027269263.1:47827522-50660022 GCF_023055355.1 Agelaius tricolor
ATAACTTCATCAGACTCCTGCTGATACAATTCCTTTGGAATCTCTGCTGGAATTTGAAGTCCTTTTTCCACAGAGATGACTGAGATGCTTTTATCATCATGAGATATTCTCCTTTCCAGTCAATACAAGAGGATTTGCTGGGCAGGAGTTGACATTTATAGCTGCCTATGTCAGATTTGCTGTGTATAGCTTTTGCTTAAATTGACTCAGGTGATGCATTTATTGAATATTATTTAAATTATAGAGAAGGATTTTAATATTACATATGAATAAAGACAATATCAGCAGCATAGAAGGCATAAACAGCAGGAAGTGGGGGGCTGTAGAGTAGACTTGTACCACTTTAGGGTTAATGCTGGATAAGTGTTAAATAAAAAAGGAACACAGTCACTGACTACAATTCAGTGGCTTGAAGTGAAAGTCCAGTAAATAACTCCTGCAGAAAACAGCTGTTTGCCTCTGTGGAAGACAATGAGAGAAAAACAAAACCAACCATCATTCCAGTAAGCAGTTATAACCAGCAGTAAAATAATGAGTATGCTTTCAGCAACCTGAATGCAAAAGAAAAATGCAGGCTCAGCAGAACTTTTGTTCTCAAACTTACCCTTTCAAGTAATGAAAGTGTGGCTTTTAAAGCTCCTTCAGGACGTCCAAAAGGGAAACAGTATCTTAAAAAGTAAAAAAGAAAAAAAAAAAAGAAACAAAAGGAGAAAGAAAAAAATAAGAGGAACATAAAATTATCAGAATTATAAAAGCTGCTTTATGAATTTACTTTAAGATGTATCTACATACAACTTGTATTATGTTAGCAGAAGACTCCCATACCTGAAGTACTAATAAAAGCAGAAAGCCTCTTCAGTAGTCTACCATGGAGTACATACACATAACAGCAGTATCAGCTCACCAACACTTCATTTTAGGCCTAAGTGCAGAAAAAACCCTAAATGGCAGAAAGCATCACTTCCAAATTATCAGCTATGAAGGATATTTAAAGGTCTTTGATGAGTTTAATTGTCTTCTTCCTGGAAAGAGGCACTATTTCTCATGTAGCCATGACTGCTACTGGACCTATGAAACAACATTCTGTATATTGTATTTTATTTTAAAATTAGATAAGGACAAGGATAAAATGTCAACTATTTTAATTTCTAGAGATATCAATGCTGTCAGATATTCTGTGTTTTTTCTATTATATTAAAAATACCTTGGAAAAGCACTTATCTTAAATTTTATCAGCTACAACTTAAACCATACCCACTCCTAAAATCATGTAAATTAAAAAGTGATTGCATTCATAGCTTTATTTTTTTATTTTTGTCTGCTGAATGATGCAATATAGCAGGTCAATGAGAATACAATGCTCAGGCAACTGTAACCTCTCTTAATCCTGTCTATAAAATCTTACTGGGATATCCCCAATTGGAAAAAGGATTTTTGCTTTGCTGAGATTAATTTTTTTCTTATTATTACTCACCGAGAACAGTAGCCTCCTATTCTAATGTTTTCCACTAGTCAAATCTTTTCTAACAATAAAAGGATTCAGACCAGTGAATTTTATATGTACATTTTGGTCAGCCAAAATAAAGCCCTATAAATGAGGTCAAAACAGGATTTTCTGCAGTGAGAATTCCAGTATTTACTTTTATCTCTGTAAAGACTCCAGAGATAAAATTCACACAGCCAGGCAAGAGGTTAAAGTCCAAGACCTTCATGATAGCTTTCTCAGAAATATTGTCTCTTCCACATTTGATGCCTGAGAGGCTGGCAGAGATCAGAAGTCTCAGTGGGTAGAGAAGGTGACAGAGAGGAAAGGTGTAAGTACCTTAAGAACTACTTTAGATGACAGCCACTAGCACAGGATGGGCTGACTGCATGTTAATCAAAATGGAACCAGCCTGATAGCAGTGAAAATGAAAATTAAAAAGGCCATGGGGGGGGGTATTAAAACTGGGAGGTGCAGGTCAGTTGGCAGGCAAGGGAGAGCATCTTTTCCAGATGGGTATGACCTAGTCACTTAAATAGACAGAGCAAATGTTCAGAGCTGCTCTGAAAAGGCAGGAAGAGGCATGCACTCTTCAATTAAACTGTCCATGACAGCTGACCAGTGCACACAACACTAAGCAATGAAGAGAGGGCAAAGCTTATAATAAGTATCAATATATTCCAGAGGAAAAAAAAATGCTGATGATCCTTGAAAGTGTACCACTCATCTGCTAGTTATAATGATCAGTGTGATTACAAAATGTTAAGTGAGATTAGAGGAGCTGGAAATTCAAAATTTCAGCTCTAGACATATACACTTGACTGATATCTTATTAGGACAAGGTATAATGACAATATTTTGGGACATAGGTTTGAATTGCTTTCTTGAACAGCTAATTTAGCCCACAAAAAAATCTTATTCTGGATTCAGTCTCAGATGTGAAGAGAACATAGTTTGAGGGGTGCAGAACAGAAGAGGTGCTCTGTAGTAATAATCACAAGACAATACAATTTAATAATGTAGCAAAAGAGAACAGGCCAGAAAATTCAGTACATGTACATTTAGTACATGTATATACAATTTCAAGAATGGGATCTATGAAAAAAATGAAGAACTTGAAAAACAAAAGCAAAAGATACAATCAAAAAAAGCCAGAAACCCCCTACAAGCAGCCTGAGGTAAAATTCAAAAAAGTAGGAGCCAAATGCATGCCACAATTAAGAACCCAAAGTGGTAACAAACAATCTGACACCCTCTCTGTGATTCCATGAGGAAGATAAAGAGGTTACCATAGAGAATCTGGCATTTAAAAATACTAAAACTTATCTATAATGGAGGGCATGAAAGTCTCTGAAACATTCTAGGAAATGTAAGAGATAAACAGCACAGATGCCCAAACTGACAGCAGAAAGGACAGTGGAAGAAAGAAACCAGCCTGGGAGATGGTGGGACCTGATGACAAGGAATACAGGGCATTCGAGGGCAGTAAGGCTAAAGAGAGACATTCAGTGTATACTCTGCATAAATCCTCACTGTTTAATGTGTTTTTCCAAATATTCTGCATTTCACAGTTGTCATAACGATTTTGAAGGACTGAAATATGGAGTTGTTTTAGTACCACGTTTTCCTAAGAAAGCAATCTGACAGCCAAGGTTATTCTTTGTTAATTGATAGAGGGGACCCTTATACATGTCTTGAGTCAAGGTTTTATTTAAAATATTACTTCCAATGCTTTTTCAGGATGTCCTGTATTGTGACTTTACATGCTTTATAAATTCAGATTCTAAGGCACTATCTTTTTTCTTTCTTTCAGTATTATGCCACTGTCCTTGTTTAAATCCAGGCATTTCACCTATTATTTTATTTTATTTCTAATATTTGTTCACAGTAAGAAATAGTAATAACTGCTCACCTGGCAGAGCAGAGTTTGTCTGTATTGATTAAATAGGATTTTAAGGCAAACCTTAGAGTCCTCTGAAGGATGAAGTCATTCACATTTGATTGCTCTCAAGGAGGAATTTCTAATGCTGTTTAAATTTGCTCAAAATCCACCAAGACTGAGACAGAAATGTTCTATGGTCACTGTTGCAGCCCAAGCTCATCAATGTAACTCTAATGTGTAGGTCAGCAGACGTGATGGGGATGTTTATTTGTTCCAACTCAAAAGATCATTTAGACTTTATCATACATTTTCTAATTAGTCTCATGCATGTGAAGGCCTGAAGGTAGGGAGCACTCTGTATCATTTCTCCTGCAAGAGCTCTTTGTTCCCTTGGAAGGGAGGAAAGAGGAAAGGAAAGACTGTTGTTTTTCCCTGAAAGGAATACTCTCCAAGGAGAGCTCTAGCTCTTTTTAGTTTAATATGGATATGAAGTCCCAAGTGAAGGCTGCTATGTCCTCTATGCTCAAAAACATCCCCAATGACCTATGAGGACACTGAATACCAGATTTTTACCTCATCAAACCAGAGAGGCATTTAACAAACTCATAGTCAACCCTGCCAAACAAAAGTTCTGTTTCACAAAGAACTATTTAAACTGTGGAGCTGGTTTTATGATGTGATACAGAGACAAAACAAAAGAATACATACAGTCTAAAAGAATTAGATTGACAGAATAGTGGCAGATAGGTTGGCTTAGTGTGACAAAGTAACAGGTTTGGTGGTCTATCTGCAATTTTTATACTAAGTTTCATAAACCATCAATTGCTGCAAAACAGCAGGAAATCCCACGTTTCCCCTGTTTCTCATACTCCTTCTCTAAACATCTGCTGCTGGTACTGACAGTCCTTAATATGACAAACTCCTCATTGAGCATGATGAACCTTAACTTAAGAAAGACAAGTATATCATGAAACTAAGAAAATTACATTAGACATCAAGAGAAGTTTTAGCTGCCATCTATTAAAGATGTTCTCTACTCCTATGATTTTTCTTGAGCCACAGTAATTCAGAAATAGTTATGGCACAGTCACTTTCATTCAGACAATTTTCTTGGTTAGAGTTACACAAAGCTTGAACTTTGAAAAAATCCACAAAATCAAGGCCTGTATTATTGCATAATCTTTTCTATCATACATATAAACTCACATTTTACACAAACAAATTTCAAGTACAACCACTTGTGTAAATAAATTATTCCATATTTAAGCTATTCCTTTGTAAGCAGACCATTTTATTTTCACTCCACTTGTTCAAGAACAAAATTAAACACCATGAGAAAACTCTTCCAGAAAAAATGTAGTATTCATTATACACTCACCTGAAATGGCTTATTTGGTTTTCCAAAAGCGAGGAAAGTCTGTCCTTAATTTCCTCAAACCTTTCTTTCTCTTCCACAGAGACTGTTCCAATTCCATCTGGCCTGTAATATTAAATGTTTAATAACTATTGATATCCCTTCATGCTGATTTGTCTTTGGACAATGATCTTTAGTTCTGAAGTTTTCAGTTAATGTGAGTGTTAACTCCCCTTTCCTCTTTCTCGTTGCCTCCAAGGATAAACAGTTACTTGTGAATATAGCTAAAGAACAGGCTGGACAAAAAAAATCACTTTTGAGTTGAACTTTTGAATTCAAGTCCTAAGTTTCTAAGTTTCTACATCATCTCAATATGAACACAAGTTAGCATATAGTTCTCCTAAATCCTTTCAAAAGACATTACCTTTTCTCAAAAAATTAGTGCTATTGTTAGAGTAGAGAGGTCTACTGAAATCTTGTTAAAATTCACCTCCTTGAATCTTCTGTTTATTTTCCTAAAGGCACAATATAGCTAAAAGTGATTTTGAAGTAAAGATGGGAGGGAAACTACAGTGAGAAAAGCCACAGCAGGCAGCACCTAGGAATCCTGCATAGTGAGGATAGAGTTTGATTCCCCATCCTATATTGACAAATAGCATCATGTAATCAAGACTTCCATACAGATGCAGCATTAAAGATGCAACGAAAAAGTCTTTAAAAACCAAAAGCTTTGGCATTTTTAAGCATTAAATTTGAGTCACAATAATTAAAAATAAGCTTATATTTAGTATGTTAAACATACACTTAGTCTAAAGTCTCAGCCTAAAAGTGTTACTAATGTATTTATATTAAAATTATGACAAAAGTAAAAAAAGAATTAAATCTACAGCTCCCAAATGTTATTTATGCCATGCAGTCACAGCTTCCCCACATACAGCATACATTAAAAAGAAGTATCTGAAATGTTCCTATTACTTTCTTAACTTCTTGCTCCAAGGTAACAAATAAGCTCCCGCTTCTCACCTGAGTTTCTGAACCTGACACTATGTGTGGCTCTGCCCTGTATCTTCTCCAGAGCCTCCAAAACTATCTCACTGTTTCTAGAACTGAGAAAATTGTAGTACAATGACATAAAGAAAGACAACATTCTTTCTTGGAACATTCTGAATGCTCCAAGAATCATTCTATGAGCATCTTTTTCCAAAATTGGTACTTTGACTTTCTGCACTATACTTAAACCTAGAAGGGATAAGTTGCTACCTGGTCATGACTTGAACAATTCTCTCACCGTTTAAATCACTTATATTTGTGACCTGTCAAGTCAAGGTGGAAAGAATGCCTGATTTCCTTAAATTATTGTGAAGACAACAATAAAAAATCAGATATGGTGGGGATGGGAGTAGTGAGGCACATCAATGCACCATTGTATAAATTTGATGTGAAAGAGCAAAAAACTTATCTTCTCTCTTTTGATGGATGCCAGGATACTTTACCTCAGCCTTCTGACAAACGGAATGAGCTCAAATTTAAGTAAATTGCACTGTGTGATTTCATTGTCAGGAGAGATTGTGCTCTGGACTGATAAAGTAAATAGTTCTGTCATATTAAGCCTCGCTGAGGCATGTCATATATGTGTCAGGAAAGACCTAGGGGTGCAGATAACAGTAAGTGAAAAAGGTGAGCCAGGAGGTGTCATATCTGTCATCCTGCACTAAGGCTGGGATCACTATGTACCAGGGACCTGTCACTTCACTGAGTTTGTTGTCATAAGGAACCTTGTAGACAACAACTAAAATTTTCAGAACTGCTAAATATATGTTTGCATAGAAGCAGATGTCCCAGAAAGAGGAGTACACAAAAAGGTTTTGGAAAACGACCACCTATAGCATTGAAAAATTAATCTCTTGAAAACATGCTTCAAGAAAATAGCACCAAGTCTAAACCACAATTTTGTCTCTTCTTCTTGCAAACTTCATTGCAACAACAATATAAAAATGCATTTTTGCAACACAGTCCTGAGACATATCATGCTGGTGATAATTTTTCTACTTTGGGGAATATATATCTACTACTGATTAAAAAAGAATCAATGGAAAAAAAATCAACTGTTTCTGAGATGAGCTGAAATATTAAAAATAAATAAATATTTCAGTATTTCCAGTCATTTAATCTTATGGATATTTTTTCTTTATTTACTTTGAAGACTGAATAAAATAAATAGCATTGTTTTGATCTGGTTACTTTTATTTAGGATTACTGTGCCTGCAAGGAAAATCAGACTCATACAGTCATTTCGTTTTCAAAGGTTTAGGCCATCCATAAACTATGCCAGAACTATCTTGCAATTAAAAGCAACAACAAACGTGTCTTTCCTGCTGTCTCAAATGTTATGGACTTGATTTTTTTCAATTCAAAACTAGTACTAAGCTTTGATATTGAAGCCTGGGAACTCTCTTACAGGAACTCAGCCAGAAAAGTGACGGACTGTCTTAAGAAGAGTTTTCATTTTAACATCATCTTCTCAAGAAGGTAACGGAGAGTGAATTTTCCTTTCCTCCAAGCTCTTTTTCCTCCTTATTGTTCACAACATTTTTTAGAATTAGAGACTAGGTGAAAGAGTGAACACTCAAAACCTGAGTAGCCTTCTCTTTCTCACTTATATTAGTTTACCATTTTTTGAGGACTCTGTCAATTGGATTTGGATTGGCTTGTCTCACCTGCTTAGATCACAGTCTAACTGGCACAGATATAATGTTGTCTCTGGTCACAAGTGAAATTGTTTAATTCACTCAGACTTAAATATCAGAAGAGATTTGAAATAAATATCTCATGAACTAGAGCTAGGAAATTCAAGTGGAAAGTAGCTGTTTAACCATGAACCACTTAAATAATGAACCAAAAGTAATGGTTGATCAGAATTTCAAAACTTATTTTTTACTACAAAATTCTTGCAAGACTGTTGTCCTGGCAGCAGTTGCTCTAGAAAAGCTGACTGATTAGGCAGTGGATTTTGGTTTTCCTGTTGCAATGATCTGTTTTTCCTCACATTATATAATCCTTTAAGGCTTGGAGCATCATCTAGAATTATTTTGATCTCTAGAGGTCTTAAAACCAATAATTTGCAGAGGTCAGTTGATTAAATTACTGTGAAGACCTACAGTAGGTAAGATAAAACTGTATTCTTGTTCCAACAGGAATTAGATATGGACACTGGGTTGGCTGTGGATTGTTTCCAGCCCTCAACTTTGGAAACAGCTTCTCCTAGTGGCATCTCAGAGAGAGAATTGCTACCTTAAGCAAGGCTGCCTTGGAAATACTAACTGAACATGCCTGACTTTCTTCCACTGGAACATCATTGATACTGGGGATTTTTTGCATCTTTACATGTTTCAAAAATTATACAAGTATTTGCAACAGGTTTTCTTCATTAAAAACACAGACCATCACTTTGGTGTGTCATGAAATAAAGAGGAGTATGAGGAGAGTAATGTACAGATTGATATTCTAACATACACACAGGTATGAATAGTAAGGCTGACCAAAAAGAATTTGCCATCTTGCTAGATCAAGATGGAAAATCATTATGAAAAACAAAATAAAAAAAACCAAATCTACTTCACCTAAGGTGTTTAAGACATAGAAAAAACAAAACCAAACTTAAAGGCATCTTTCTTCTAGAAACAAATTGTTTTAGAAGACTTCCATGCTTTCTGAAAGCACTTGTTTTTATATCCAGCAGGATGTACAATCAAATGAAAGAACGGTGACAAATTTCACTTAGCAAGATAAACTGCTTCTTTGATTGCTTGTTTCTTAGAAAACCAAAGATTAAATTTTTTAGAATTTGATGTAGGATTTTTATTACCTGTTTATAGGACTTTACATTCAAGAATTTAAATACACAAATTTTCTTTTAAAATGCAACTGTATTAAGGCTTTTGTAGAGTCCATGGTTTATGTTACAGAAATGTAAGAATGATGATTTCCACTATCAGCTTATAAGAGCACAGAGCAGACGTCTTTTTATCACAGAAAATGAAGACAGTGCATTAATGCATGGCATTCAAACACAGCTTTAACCAGCAGACACTTCAAGACTGAGCATTTTCTTGTTCATATTAACTATTCTTTGAATATTTCTGACACAAAACTGGCACTGCTGTATGCAGTTCTCGGGCTGCTCTGACATCTGCTTACAGGTCATGCCCTTTTTTTACAACGGAATTAAAAAGACCAATTCTGAAGGTCACTAAACAGATTAAGATCATACATTGGGTTGGTTTTAATAATCTTTTATGCAGTTATATTTTCTACTGAAAGGAAAGCATGTATTAATATAATGTCATTTATATAGGATTATGTAAAGGCAGTAATTAGTTGAAATTAATAACAAAATATTGATTAATGTTCAGGGATGGTAAGCCTACCTCTGTGTTTCATATACCTTGGACATGATCAGTTTCCAAAAACAGAAGGATGAACTGGAAGATGCAAGATGGGAGGTGCTTGTCAAGACAAAGATGCTTGACACTGGGCCTAGTGAAAACTTTCTATTCTCAACAGTGCCCACAGGCCTCAGAAAAAAGGGAAGATTATATTCACTTGGGAGAAGAGAGATAGTTTTTTATTGAGGGAATACTGCTTCTCCTTTAGCAGCACAAACTCACATAGCATATCAATCCTAAAAGGTCATTTTCTCATTCCATTGTTCTGGGCAAATAGTGACTGATACCAAATGGCTTCTGAACAAAACCATGGGTTTAAGGATGAGAAATCCACTCTCACCATTTTCATTATAAATGATTGATAGAAAAATGAGACAAACTACAACAACAATAATAGACTCTTGTTACATCTCTAGATGCTGTACCAAACATGAGAGAGACTAGCAGACTGATGTTACACACTTCCTTAAAGATCCACACTGTAAGGGAACTCAGGCTCCTTCCTCCAGTTGCTGGACAGCCTGGGAACAGATCTAGGATTAAAGCAGAAGGTCCAACTGCCAATTAAAACCAGTAGAAGTACACCTTGCACCTGCTGTAATTACAACACAGAACATATAGGATTGAGAGTGAATAAGAAACACTGCAGGAAGAGGAAGCATTTTCAAGTCCTTTAAACCAAAATGTTCCACAAAATCCCGTTAGCAACATTTTTTTGGGGAAAACCATCTAAGAAAAAGTCTACAAGATATACAAATATTTTATATATAAAGCTGTGCATGTGAAAACATAACACTCCTGGGAAGAGATCAACTGGATAAAACCTTTCATGTCAGATGGTGACCATGTGCAGATAAATGGTGAAACCACTGACTAAAGTTCCGGAATTTTATTTTAAGTCATATTCCATATTGTTTATGAATGACACAAAATGAAGGAGAACTTATCAAGATATGGACAACCTTACTTTAAAGTTAAGTTAGTTAGAGAATAAAATACCTATTCAGAAGAAAAATATGAAAAGATGGAGCAATGTAATGATATTATTTTCTTTATTTTCATTAATTTCCTTGTCGCAGATTTAAAAGGGATGATTTCTCTGAACATTCTTTTATGACTTGACACAAAGTGTGAAATTGCAATAATGTTTCTTACCACAAAACACAAAAAATGAAAAGAAATATATGAACGCATAGGACTCTCCAAAGTTTCCATAGTTTCATTTCTCTTGTCAAGTGAAACCCTTTATTCTACTCTGTTTCCTCCAAGCATAACCAAAGGAAGAAGCCTATCAGAGAGAAAATCTACACTGCCAAATGATGGCAAGGACCTAAAAGTAGTTTTTGGAGAGGGCAAGGCTACTACAGAAATAGAAAATGATTTTTTTGTACTGGTGTATTACTATGAAGTAAATTATTATTAAGAAGACTTCTGTGCTGGAACCCCTTCTTTGTCCATAGCAAAAGAACTCTTCATTTTCAGCATAATATGCTTTAAAAATGAAAGCAACTAAAAAAAACCCTTTATGGAACAAATGAGAAAAAACCAGACAGCAGTAAATTGCCAGGACCACCTGGCAACCTGAATTACCTGCGGGTATGTGAAAGTTCTCATCAAGAACTTCTGGGGAATGGGAGATAAGAATCAGAATGGGAGGATAAATACCAGAAAAAGTCTCCAGGGAGCCAAGGGAAATACAGGCCAGTAAGTATTACATGCATCCCAGAACGTCAGAAGGAACTATAACATAAGAATATTTAAGTATAAAAGAAAGGAAATTTGGGTAAATATTACCTATTGTCAAGTCTGTATGGCTTTGAAGCCATAAGACAGAGAAATCTTACCTTCTGACCCTGGAGTTCTCTAAAAAGATTGGAAACAGGTGGATGAGTGTGACCTGACTCATATGGGGTACCTGGATTCCCAAAGCTCTTTTGACAGTCCCTAATCAAAGGCTTTAAAGGCAATCAAACAGTGTCTCAGTAAAAGTTCCTACATTTACATTTAAAATTAGAGAGGTGAGTACCTGCTGTGAAGGTATGTTATCAGCAAAGTTCTGCAGAGATTTGTGCTGACACTTGAGCTATTTTATAGTATTTATAAATTACCTGGCAAACAGCTGAGAACTGAGGTGATAGAAACTGTAATTTTAATGATAGTTATGTAACATAGTGTGGAATTCCAGAAAAACCCCATGAAATCAGGTAGCAATACAACAGAAAACAATGGCAAACAATAGATAAATGTAAGGATGAATAAAACCAGAATGGACATCCTGGTTTTATGATGGATAATTCCATTAAGTTGTTCCTGTTCAGTACCAGTCAAAGGAGCAAATCAGCACTGGGAAACACCAGAAAAGGATAAGCAACTAGCAGAAAATTTCTGTCCAATGCAATCATTGCATTGTTCAGTTCCAATTCTTGAATCTTAACTAGCAAAGAGACAGAACAGGATTTTTCTTTTTTCTTCTTTACCTCTCCAATAGCAGCAGAGCATGAAATGAGACGTGTAGGAGTCAAGTTCAAAGCAATAGTTCTTCAAGCAAGAGGAGGCTGAGTTGTGGAACTTGCTGCCAGAGGTGTTGAGGGTGAAAAGGGTTCAGGGGTGCAATGGACAAGTATCTGAAATAAAGACTCACTCCAGGTTACCAAACAGGGCATATTCTGAGCTGCAAGGAGTTGGGAGTCAGAAAGAGGAAATATTGCACATGCTTGCTCTTCTTTTACTCCAAGCAGGTCAATGCTGGAGACAGATGACTGACTGGCTTAGAAGAATCCTGACTCAATGACTGTTCTTCTATGGAAACATGCCTGTGCCAAAGCTTTTACAATAAAGACAAAAACTCCCAACCCATTCATCTTCAGTTATATACTGATTTTTGTAGCCTTACTTGCACATTCACTTCTCATATCTGAACTTCCATTTCATCAGATATCTTTCTGAATAAGAAAAGTTATAACAAGGGAATATGTTTGAATTTTGAATTTTTCAATTCAGTGTGTAACTCAGCAGGCGGAAAGAAGTCACTTCACACTTCATGTGATACCCACCAGCATTCATTTCAGACAAGAGGGACTAAATAGAAGTCACAGCATGAAAAGTAGACAAGAGTGAACATGATGGGGAAGAAAACAATAGCTCCTACCTGGACTGTTTAGACTGAAATGTCATCATTCAGGAATGTCCTATAGTTCCCTGTTCCACCCATTTCACTTTCACCAGCAATAAATTTATGCATAAGTGCAAAGCAAAAAGTTTACTTGTGAACTAACTATATTGATGAGGACTATATATAATATTTCATCTGAATGACCATGGAATATTTTAAAAGAAAATCATGGTGATGAGAAGCCAAAGGAGATGGTACAGTAAATCTACATAGCACCAGAAGTACAGACAATGAAATACGATTTTATTTACAGAAGAAAATAAAATAGTTGACTCAAAACCAAGGATGATATTTGTTTAAACACAGCTCAGCAACTTTTTTAGTGAAATATTTTCCTTGTTGGCTATTTAGGAAGAGAATGCTTTAAGACTATCATCTACAAAAGCAGAAATACCTTTTCTACATAAACAGTTTGTTAGCCCAGTTGTAATGGACTAACAAACAGGAAAGGGAAAGAACAAATAAATTTTGAATTTCTCAGTCTAGGACTCAGCACATTGTCTTTGACCCTGAGTAAACATTTCTGTTCCTAAACCAACAACACTGGCATAAGACCCACAAAGTACAAGTATGCTTGATAAATCTAGCAGAAATTTTTGTCTATATCTTCATCTCAGGAAAGAATAAAAAGGAGCTGGGGACTGTTCTCTAGTCCTGAGATTAGGAGACAAGGTCTGCTGCATACAGCTTACTCTGGAGCTTGGGTCTCTTCTGTGCTCCCAATGTCCCTGGAGCTCTACAACAAAACTTCAGCATGTTTATTCCAGGTGTCTGGAAATAAACCCACGGTACTGTGTTAAAATCTGCAAGACTACAGCCTGCAGCAGTTTCAGGTCCTACAGTGCAGCAAAACAGCACAGGGGACACCTGAGGGTTCAAAAACATGTTGGAAGAATTTTGAAAACATATGAAGGGTGGAAAGAGCCAAAGCTGATTCAGATTTAGATTCTCCTCACCAGAAACAAAGGTGAAAGAAATTTGTATCTGATTGTTTGACTGATGTCACTAGATTGCCTGTTATTTTAAAATTCATACATAAAAGAAATGGACAATGTGAACTACAGATACAGCTGCATTTCTACATGCCCCTCTGCCATCTGACTTCAAGATCAATTTTGATGATCTTTCTCAGGCTTGGGGAGGGTCTAAGATCCCTCTGTGAAGCAAAGGTAACATATAAATTAAATACATCATGGCCAGAGTATAAAGCCCTTTGTTCTGTGGTCTTTCTGATTCCCAGACTGACTTACAAAACAAAAATGTGTAACGCCAGGGACCAGCCTAGAACTTTGGCCTGTCATGCATTGTCTGTGAAATTCTCTTTTACCTTTTACTATTTCTTAGTGCTGCAGTAAATGAATGAGTGGGTATATTATGTGCCCGTATATCTGTGTCTGTCATTCTGAGTGAGTGTGTCTGCCTCTGTCCTTGACTTACTTTTTTTCTTTCTTCATGTTTCTTTTTTCTTCCTTTTTACAATATCTCAGTTCTAGTCAGACCCTCTCTGTTCAACACTTCTTTTATTCCTAAAACACTCATAATGCTATTCAGTGAATATCTGTACTGTAGGAATAGACAGAATACAGAGTGCTTACCACTGTGTAAATGATGTGCTCTCTGAGATATTTTCATGCACTGCGTGCACGGTTGTCCTTCACTCAAATTATGAAATAAAAAGAAATGTATTTACCTTTCTTTTGAATTCTTGAAATAAGTTTGAGCAATTATCACATATGTTTGTCTGCTTAGGTTGAACCCAATAATAAAAAGGCGAGAAACAACAAAGACTTGGACTCAATGGGAGATAGAAATGTGTCAGGTTCTTGAGGAACCGACGAAGAAGCAGGCTTTTACAGAGAATAGGTTACCAAATAAAAGCCAGAAATCTCCTAACTTACTGGTATGAATGTTAAGATTCTTGACAGCGTTTCAAGCACATTCAAAAACATTTCAATTTTGGATATTATTATCATGTATTATATATTGTTAGTCTACCACTATGAAATCACTCAGGTCACAAATCCCCAGCTCCAGATGAGGCTTTGTCTGAGCCAGTGAAGGAAACAATATCCTTCCTAAGGATTAGCTCTTCTTCTCTGGCTTGAGGACAAGTAAAACAGCCTCTGCGCCTGGCTGGTAGCAAAGCAACATAAGCATACATCTTGGACAGAAAATCTCTCTTCCAATCCTAATCAAGATTCAGTTTGGGGACTTCCTGAGAGTAATTTCCTTTTGGGATTGTGATGTTTTCCCCTAGTGGCAGGATTGGACCAGTTGGGAGGATCTATTGGGTTTCTCCTTGCTATTTCTGGACTTCTTAAACATATTCCATACAGCAGTCTACGCCTCAAGTGCACAAAATAGACATAAATGCATGTTCTCCTATAATTTGATAGATTGCCTGCCCCACTTCCCACTCAAATACAAGGAAGACAGGGAGCAAGTTTATTGAGTTGCCACTGTGCTGGTCAGACACCAGAGCACGTGTTCTGATGTGAGGCTGAGGGATCTGGGCTTGCTCAGCCTGGAGAAAGGGAGGTGATGTGGTGGACTGAATGACAGCCCTCTGGGGTAGACAACAGGCAATAGATATAACTACACTGAAATTAGACAGGTTCAAACAGGGTAAAGTCTTGACTGGAAAAAGCCCTGAGCAACCTGGTCTGACCTCATAACTGACCCTGCCTCATGCAGGAGGTTTGCCCAGAGATCTCCTGTGGTCCCTCCTGACCTGAGCTAGTGATCTGCAATTGGCGCTCTCCAGCAGCAGAGCTTGTCCTCTCACAGTCTGGAATAAGACATAGATAAAGCACTGCTTCTTTTAAAGAATGTGCAAAAATAGCAAAGCAACAACTTATTTTTTTTCTAACTCTTTCACTTGCAAGTGGAATGAAGATACCAAGACAACCACTGTGGCCAAAAGCTCCTGAAGTAGTCTACCTGTCTAATGGAAAGGATTCCAGAAGTGCCCTAGCTCTTCCTGGCTGGGGCTTACAGCTAATTCCCAATAGAAGTTATTTCTCTCTGTAACAGCGCAGACACAAGAACACAGTATAGTATGACTAGTTGCCAAGCTACAGACTGCAGAAAGAGTCAAAATTTCCCTTAAACTGCATAATTGTTCAAAATGTTTACTGGAAACACCATGTAGTACCACAATATAAATGCAGAATGAAGAAGATTACCCTTTTAACAGTTTTTTATCTTGAAAACATATTGCATTAAGACAGTACATGCTAAAATATTTCTTTTAACAGTAATCTGTATGGAACCTCCAGTACCCCTGAAGAAACTTTCATGAACTGATTTCTGTTGTGTGCAGTTCCCTGACTGGTGAATGCAAGAGCCTATAAATACTTTTATTCAGACTATGCATTTAAATACTATGGATTAGGAAAGATATCATTAAATTACCTGTTACCATGAACATGAGAAGCACAAAATGCAAAGCTGTAGTGGAGCAAGGTTGGATCAATGACAGAGCCATTTTCTGAATATTCAATCAGTTCATCGAGATAGCAGAGATGGCGGTGGCAGCCTCGCACCCCATAGCGAGCGCAGTACTCATCCAACACGAACACCTGACCTGGGCTAAACCAGCCCTGAAAGGCAAAAAAACACACAACATTTTGAGATTTATTTTCCCACTCTCAGCTTTAAATCAGACAAAGAATAGAAACATAGATTTTTATGCCCACCACATAAACTTTTTATATTAGAATGATTTCCATCTGACTAATGGTGACGGCACTGAAACTAGACCCTACAATAGCCCTCTTACTGAAAGGATTAAATGTCAGGAAACTATTTGCAGTTACAGATACCACTACTATGAAATAACTTGTTTACAAAAAACATGCTAATACATCCAAAGATTAAGTCATATATTAAAATCTAAAATAAACTAACATTTAAAATAATTTATTTTGTTCAATCAATTATAAGATGAAAAATAAAATTTGGGAAATGCTGAAGGACATTAACACAGACATTAAAGCACAGTTTCTGGATGCTCATTTCTCTGTGGCTGCAACTTTAAAATTCTTACCACAATTCTACCCTTTAGCCATGTAACATGCATGCACTTCTAACAACTTTAAAATAACTTTTACTAGTAAAGAGATGCAAAGCTAGGTAGCTTGTTAAAAGCCACCTGAGTAAGATTTGACCTTAAATAATTATTAGATATTCTCAAGCTTACTGAGAGATTTCTTGGTCAGAGTCTTGATGAGAACAGCTTAACCCTGACACAGACATGAGCAAAGTACAGACTCCTTCACATGATAAAAACAGTTCTTGAGTGAGTCCAGAGTGTAAAAATATAATTGAGTCTTGATGCAGAAATATGATAAGAAGTAGCAGAGTGAGCTTCCAAAAAGCAACATGGAGAAAAACATAAACCTTGGAAAACTACAAATACTGCACAGCTGTTCTACGTAAGAATTTTTCTTTGTTCGTGTTTTGATTATGGTGATACTTCCCTCTCATCATCTCTCATCATTCCATCTCATCAAATGGTTAAGAGAGATTGAGGAATACCTGAACTCAAATATACAAATAACTTGGACAAGCAAAATGATTTTGCAAAATAAAGAATTTATAACATCAATATAGCAGCTGAAGACCAATATTTCCCTAATGCTTGTGAATACTTCTGCAAGATCCGATGGTTAATATTTGTACAAAATATCAGCAGAAATACTATTGAACAAAACTTAAAAATATATTCACATCAGTTTTAAAAAATCTGTGGTTTCTTTACTTCACAAAAATACTTGTTTGAGACAAGAATTCAAGCTTTATATTTTCCCCAAACTCCTCAATTTAACATACTATCTGCAAACAAGAACACCTCAATGGTATTTAATATTTAATAATTTTTGCTCCAAATTAATTTCTTTGAAATCAGTGTTTCTACTGCCTTTAAGGAGCTTCATCTATTTCTAGAGAACACTTAGCTTTAGAACCCAGAACAGTACTCAGCATGTTAATCTGATCATGTAGCAATGCCTCATATAGCTTACACAGTGTTTGATACAAAATATGGTATTCTACTGCAAGAAGAAAGAAAGCAGATTTTAACTGTATTTTTGCAATAATATGTATGCTAGCCCTAGATATAATTAACAGTGGTTATTGTGATTGATATTCTCCCAATTTGTTGTAATTGTCACTGATCTCTCCCTATGTTTTTATGGAAAACATAACAAAATGTTGCATATCATTGCCTAGCAGTACAAAAGCAAACTATTAAAATTTCTGCTCATTCTCATAAGATAGAATTGTGACAAGAATACAAAATTGTTAAGAACTCATTAATTTAACTTCAGTCTCTCTTAAAATATCTGTTTGAGTGGTTGTTTTTTATATAAATGTGTGCTTTCCTTGCCCTTGTTCAATCCCACATCATACACAACTCTCTCAAATACATAAATATGTCCTACAAAGTACTGGTGCTAGATAACCACATATTTTTTTTATTTTATAACTGAAAAAAACCCCAAACCCAAATTCCCCCACTCCCTCAATACTCTCCCTATTCCAAGAAGAATGTAGAATTTAAGAAATTTAGGTTACACAATAATTAACAGATTATTTTTTAAATAACAGAATTTTGCATAATATTAATTCCTATGGTTTAAAAATTTTTTACAAGTCATATGTGTGGTTACACTGTATTTGTTGAAATAAGGGATGAATTGTTTCTAAAAGATTATGGGAAATGAGCTGTTACAGAAAAGAAAAATCACACTTACATGTCCATGTATTCTATTGTTACCTTGACATTCCCAATTGTTTTAAAATAAAAAAATGTAGTTAAATATGCAATTAAAAAAAAATCACCCATTCCACTTATTTAAAGCTGAATTTAAAAAAGAACGGTAAGAAATACGTCTGCTTTATGGTTGCTATAGCACTGTGCATTTCACCTAACCTCTTCTAAAAGTTCCTGATTTCAAGGTTATATTAAGTGTCTTACTATATTATTATTATAAAAAAAGAGTTTGACCCCAATGCACTGGTAGAAAGCTAACCATTTTCTCTTTGAGTGCCAATTACTTTGTACAGATGTACCTTCAGGCCTCTTTGATACAGTGTGCAACCCACAGACAGAAAATGAATCCTTTAACTTTTCTATACATATGTATCTGGCAGTATTTTTAAAGGGAGGCAACTGTCATCAAAGAATAATTTTCCTCCTTTTTAACAACTGCAAACAATCCTAAAAATTCCAATTACTATCTTTGTGTTACAAGACTAGTCAGAACAATGGAAAAATAAGTAAAAATCCCCATTATCTTTTTTTTGTTGTTGTTGCTGTTGGGACATTAAAGTGAAAAAAAATTATGTGCTGTGAGGCATTTTAGATTCTTAGTGAGAGATCACTATTTCAGGCGTAATATCAGGTGAAAAATAAAGCCTCAGGAAGTTATGAGGTCTGCCCCATACAAACCTGTTAAACAAGTGTGTATAATCTGATGAACTTCCATGAGATTGCTGCTGGTTTTCTTCCCTAATGAAAACAAAACCTGAAGCAGCCCCATCCCCAACTAGTTTGCAAAGCACAGAACAGATAATGATTGTACAAAAAGGAAACTGCAGCAAGCATCTTGCCTTTTATGATGGTAATGATGGTATTTGAATGTGGAAAACATTCATTTTGATACAGAGATCACATTCTATTTGTTTTTGTCTAATGATTAGACTTCCCTTTGTTACTTGCAGTTCAGGTAATGCATATATGCCCATGTATCTATATTGCTTATGGGTCTGCCTCACTTTGGTGTTTTGCCTTCACACCAGAGTGGAATGAAGAATTATAAGACAGGTGAAAATCTCTGAGCTGAGGCAACTACATCTGGACCTTAAAATGCCTGTACAGGTGTCAGTAAATTCTACCACATAGCTCTTGCTATTGTCAAAACTTTCTGGTTTTATTCAAACCTCCCCAGAGGACATGATAAATTTCAGCTGATGAAATTGAAGACAGCTCGTGTCTCTTTGCTTTCTATTGAGTGGCACAGCAGCCGCTTGCAAGTATGTAATTTTCAAATTTAAAACCAATCGATTGGACCCTTTATTCCACCTACAACTGCAGTCGTTGAATGAACGAGGAAGAAAGGACTACTTTGTAACAACTATTTCTCACTTCTTTATATCTATCTTTCAGTCAGTACTCACCAAACAAGAATAGGAGTCATTCAATCTGTGATCCAAGGTCTGTCTCTGAAGCAGTCTAAAGAGGGAAGCATGGTCAAATTTGCAGGGATTAGCAGAAATAAACTCATCCATGCCATGTTTCTGGCCACGGTCTGTATCTGTTATACAAAGGAAAAATGTGCAGAACAATACATGTGAGTGTGTGCTCAGACTTACAAACACCAGTGTATGCATGGCATATAAGTCTCAATATCTAAGTTTTCTTGAAAGTATCTCAAAGAAATAACTCATATAGAGGAATGCTTGCAGGTGAATTATTATAGAATCTTGATATTTTAATCTGTAAATATCCTTACTGAATTATTTTTCTATCAATCATACCAATTTATGGAGTGTAACAGCGAAAAAAAAATTGCTACCCACTGACAGATAAACCAAAATTTAGAAAGGCTGCCAGAAAACACAACATAGTACATGAAAAAAGTATTAAAGTATTGTTTTCTAGTGGGATCAGAAAATGTTTCAATTTAAAAACAATGTTATGAGTAGAAATGAAAAATATTCTGTAATTTCCTGGTTTGGCTCTCCTTCAAATTTTAGGAAAATAACCACAAAATATTTTAAAAAAAGGAAAAGAAAGAGAAAAAAACCAAAAAGAACCCCAAACAGGTTTATGCATTTATTTCTTCAGAAAAGAAAGAGCAGCTTTACTGCAGTTCAAAGTACCACTTAATAGAAATATTCATCATGGCTTGAAGCCTACTTCTCAAATGGCAAACTGGAGCAGAAATGAACACACTGGCTTGAGCTAGGTCATTTCCAGCCTTCTTTTTGTACTCAGCTTTTAATGAGACGAACCTTAATGTAGTAATGGCAAAGAGCTCCTTCAACCTTCCAGCAAAGTGTACTGAAAAAGGGAGCAGCATTTTTGTGTAAATACATTGAGAAAGCATACCATCCCAAATGGCACTTCAATCAAAGGCCCAAATTTATTGTTCTTCACAGATTGCATTTTTCAACGCCTTTAAACCCCGCGGGTTTATCAAAAGAGAAGCTCTAGTGATTGCTTTCATTAATGTTATGTTTTGTCAAAGTCTTCAATGTGAATTATCTATCTAGTATGGACAGAAAAAGCCTTACAGTGCCCAAAAGGACTAGTTACGTATTAGCACATTAGCTGTCTTGGATTCTATAGACTGTACTGGGGTGAACAGTCCTATCAACTTAAAAATTGACTTCCCCTTTCAATAGAGTCTTAGCTCTTTGTTCCTTTAAATTCAAACCTAGGTCTTTTTATATTCGTTACCAGAAAAGTATAGATCTAAGTGTATCCTAAATGCAATTTTGAAAACCTGCATAGTAGAAATCTAAAATTTCTAAAGAAAGGAGACAAAAGTTTATTGATTAAACCCAATTATAGAGTCAGGTTCATAATAAAACTCAATATTGATCTGTGGGCATGATGCTAACATAATCAGTCACATTTAGAAATTTAGCCCCAGATCATATTGATCCATGTCAAGTCCAACTTTCAGCTGTATTTGTGGATGGGAGAATTATTTAATTCAAGCTGAAGGATCTGCAACATCAAATCCTAGAAAGATGCAGAAACTAATTCATATCACTTGGCTTTGCATTGTCAAAGCAAGAGTCACATCCATGTGACAGATTTCACCAAGGTGGATGTAGCAAATAAACAGTATGACAATATGTCGATGGTGTAAGGTATCAGACCATCACCCCAGAGAAGCAGCAGCATGTGTTTTAAATGCTTGAAATATCTGTAGCATATGTGATTACACAGATTAGCAATATTTCAATGAGCATTAGACTAGCCTATCATTAATGACAAATCTAGCTCATATTTTTGACATAGGTACAACAAATGCTCTCTCTTAATTAGTGAAATTTAACTGCATTTAAAAACATTAATTCAAAGATAAACAACTGACATCAACACAACTACATTTCCAAAAGTACTGAACAACATATGAAGTTATCTGTAGCTTCCAAAATGTTCAAACCCAGATAAAATTCTTTTCAAATCCACATTATATTTAATGTGACTGATTTCAGCATTTCTTATAAATTTTCCTTCTTATATCAGGTTTATCATTTACTATAAACATTTTTCATAGTAAGACATATGACAAAAAAGAAGTAGTACTAATATTTCTTATTGCCATTATTTAGAAAATTATACAGAGCTGAATCATTCTTAAAACAACCTTTTGTTTTTTTCTCTGGTTAACCACATCAATATAAAAGAAAATCACACTTTTTAAGAGAAAAGGTGTAAGTACTGACAAGTAATTTAAGTATTTTGAAATCAGGAGATTGGATGTTGCAAATGAAACAGATCCAGCACAGTGATACAGTATCCAGATGATCATAATGAGTAATGTGATCTATTGAACACAATACAGCTTGTGAAAGCAGAATCTGCTATTACATAATTTGGGCAAATAAGCAAAAGCATTGATTTAGAAGTATAAATATTTGCTAGATTTAATTCTAAAAGAAAGATCCATGACTGATCATCTTTTTGAGTGAATCAAGTAGTACAAATAACATTGTCAAACAGTCACAGAAGATCTGTTACCAAATATATTTAAGCAACAGCAAAACAACTAAAAACTTACCTTTGCCAGCTGTAGGCAAGCAGGAAATAACAGAAAAATAGATCTAGAGTAATACATTACATTTTCGTTTATTTCTATGATGTACAAACAAGATAACTGGCAAATATTTTGAAACAAAAAGGAATTAAAACAAATTTAAGAATTTGAGCAAGAATCATGAGCAATTCATAAATGGTATATGACCGTGACTAAAAAATTACTCAAGACTCTCCTTTAAAAATTGTTACTAATTGCTTTTTTAAAATTCTTACATAAATGAGCTTTAGATGTCAAACAGCAAGCAAATGCAAAAGGCATATAAGGAGCTATATTGTCACAAAGAAAAAAATACAAATTCATTTTTCACTACAGTTTCTCAATCTTGGAAAATATTGGGAAGATATCTGGGGAGAGCATTGAAGCAGTAATATTTTTCTAGCTTTTTCACAATTAGTTTTTCTTCCCTTCTTAATCAAATTTGTTACCATGCTTTCCATGTTGCCTTTAACTCAAAATCACTGGCTGCTATTTCTATGTCGCACTGCCTGTTTCAGGTTGTATATTTTATCTTTTGGAAATGATCCTTTTTTTTAAATCGAGATAGGATAAATAAATATATTTTCAAGCAATGTTAAAAACTAACAAAAGCTATTACAGAAGTTTTACCACATTCTTTGGGTGCTCTTTTAGACAAAGATACTCATTAGGGCAGAACAGCATTCTAAGTATGCCTTTTGCCATCTTTGCAAGAAACTTTAAATTTTAGTCCAGCTGCAAAGGCTTTAAAATCATCACATCCTTGGTGACTCAGATCATGCAGAGTTGAGTGAATTAAGACTACCAAGATTTTCATGTTTATGGCACGGTCTCCAGTGGTTCTAGCATCCCTATACAACATCTCTGCCCTGCCCCAGCCAAGAAGCAAATACACATTTCTTGCATCATCTGCTCTGTGCTAGGGTGAACTACAGGTACTGGCCTTGCTGAGTGGTGACCTACTCCTTTTTGTGCCTCTCAGTAACATCTCTGCTTGATTTTAAGCATCGCAAAAGCAATTTGAACTAGCTCAGGCAAGCAGGAAAGAAGAGAAGGTAGAGGCAAGCAATCTGGTATTGTAGGGATTAAAAAGATTTAAAGACTAAGACTGGTGGGGTATGAACTATGACTCTGTTCCAGAAGGGGCTGGAACTGGTTGGAAAAGACAGTGGTAAGACATGCATTACATTCCTTCAAGTGCCACTCCAGACAGATGGTGACAGCTTACACTGGGAACATTTTGACTCCTGATCATTGACCAGGACTCCAAAGTACTACACAGGCCAAAGAGACAATCTATGACCCCAGAACTTTATAATTTAGGTATCAGGACATGAAATAACTTCTGCAGAGAAAGTGACAGAGAATGAGAAAGCAGCTGGCCCATATGGTCTGACTGTTGGGCTGGGGGTACCACACTGACTGACTGCCAGTATTTTGTAGAAGGGCAGATCTGAAGAGGATTGTGGATAGTTTTTAATGTTCCTGACTAGTACAGAAGAGAACACACAGGTGACTTACTGGCTGCCTAAGGTGGTGGAGGCTGGTGTAAACATTTTCTTTCTAAAAGGGAGACAGGAATGGCTGGAGGAAAGCAGGAAATGGACACAAGGGGAATGGGGAAACATGCAGGGAGGATGGAGTTACTAAAAGGGTATGGTGGACATAAAGCTGCAAAACCTGCTGAGAAAACTATGCCAAATAAAAAAAATACCTTTGACTTGTTTGTTTCTAAAAATCTAATGACTTGCAAGAGATTGTCTCTTCCAATTCTTTACCCCTCTGAACTCATGAGGGTGTAGGTTCAGAATGATGTTTGGCTTTGTATTTCTTCATTAAGACATGACAATCCCCATCATGTGCTGCTTTTAACTCCTGGGTTATGAACAAGTTATTAGCAGTGCTAAGCACTCCAGCAGCCTTTTCAACTGTATGAATGTATCTCTTAATACATTGCTCATTAAGAAGGGATCACTTCCTGAACCTTTATGTGATTCAAATTAATCTGTTTTTCATTGGTGCTTTCCCTGAAACATTAATGTCCTTGGGAAACTTCTGGCTATTCTACAGTCATACATCCTTAAAGATTCTATTCTTTCATTCAACATGCTTATGCAGAACAGTGGATCTGAAGGTCAGTCTCCTTTTCTTGATCATTGCCGACATTAGCCTATCTTCACTTTTGTTTTGGAGTCACTAAATACCACAACACTGCAATACCAAGTTACTTAGAGATGAAAAAATTGACTAGTATATATTTAGAAGTTGGTCAAGTACAACAGTAGTTTGATTCTGTTAAATACCACTTTCAGATATTTTTCCAACTATCAAGAAAATTTCAGGATGAAAGAAGATTTTTTTAAGCACAATACAGAAAAATATTGAAACATTTCTCCTCAAGCTGATTTTTTTTACATCCTGCAGTTTAAAGATATTTAATTTTCTCCAAGTTACTGAAAATTCTTTTGGAACATTTTGTCAGGGTGAGTTGATTTTTCATCTTAGAGGATAAAGAAAATGGGGACAGACTTTTGAGGTTTGAATGCTGTTAACTGACATTTGTTTCACAAAGCCCAAGCTGGTTTTTTGCTTTCTGTATGTGGAGATGTCACTGCATGATATACTGCAGAAACTAAAACAATGTGATCTCCTATTGGCTGGAAATGCTTAAATTGTGCATCAATAGGAAACTAAAGATCATAAAAATAGTAACTGACAAATTATCTGTTCAAAACTGTATTTCCTAATACTAAAAATGTGCCATAGTAACAAGGACAAAAAAGGAAATTAATTTCATTTAATACATATGCCAGCTCTCAAGTATGTGCTGTTGTATCTTGATTAAAAATAAAAGACACTTAGCTTCATGTAAACATTTTTCTAGGGGAAAAGAAAATGAACTTATTGTGAAACTGAATCTATTTAAATGTGACAAAAGGTCAGCTATAGAGTGTTCTTAGGAGTAAAACTATGCCTCAAGAAATTCAGCACAGCATATATTTAAAGGAAGTAGGACTCTTAGAAAATTATTTAAGGTTATATCTAAAAGCCCCAGTTCCTGAAGTTTCTTAAAAACTGATTAATTTGATTATGCCCATTTCTACCTCAATATAAGAGACTAAATAAAAAAATTTCCTAATGTAGAGAGAACTGGAGTATTACAGAAATCAGTCAAACAACAGTTCTAAATATCACATTAAATTAAATTCCACAAGTTACTCTATTGTGAAGAAATTTATGAATTATTATAAGTTATGAATTATTTTGTGAATTATTACAAAATATCAACATTGAAGTGTAGTAAACCCAAAAGAAAATAATAATTTAAACACGGAATTTTGCTTTATATACAGTTCAGTCATATGAGTTTGTGTAAGTAGATACATAAGCATGACAGAAAAATACATGATATTTTAGGTCTTTGAGCTTGCCTTAAAACATCTTTAAAATAATCCTTACTTTTTTGTGGTTTCCACCTAAGAACTGTAGTCTCTCTAAAACAATGTCTAAAATAATATCAAGACGTGACAATCTTGTGGTTTAATTCTTTAATCTTATCAGTAATTTTATCTCTGAAAACACCGTTTCAGTATATCCAAACTTGTGATTGGTTTTTGTACTTTTTTCTTTCTATAATTTTCACTGCCCCATGGTCAGAGTTTTCTAGCTGCTTTCACTTCCACGTAAACACTGTCCAAAAGCAGGAGCAGGTCCTTGGCTACTGCTGTCAGTGGCCACTTCTTTTTGACTTTCTAATTGCTGCCCATGAAGCAGGGACATTAGGCAGGAACACAGTGACCTCCCACCACTGAGCACAAATCCAGGGAGTTGGCAGGAGGTGAGCAGAAGCACTTCTTGGCTGTTGCCCCACCTTTGCTTTTGCAATGTTACTTCCATCCTACTTCACCTTAATGGCCCCATAATGAAAGATTACTTCACGAAGTGTTTCAGATTAATGCCCTTCCAAATTTTTTCAGATGAAAAACAGATTTCAGTGCTTTTGTGAGATTCAACTTTTTTCAATGATCTTGACATTGAAAAGCTCAATGACATTGAGAGCTCCTCAGGAGTTTAGATAAATATTACTAAGTTTAACAAGAACATTTTGCTAAAATGTTTTCTGAAACTTTTCTAAAACATTTTACTAAATCAGTTTTTCTAAAAGCAAACTGATATAAGATTAGAGGATGAATGGAAGGTCGCGAGAGTGAGTGGCAGCAGGACTGAGGGAAGATAATGGCTTTGGATCAACCTGCTGCAGACTTCAGACACTAAACCAAGTTTAGTCTAAAACATATGTCTCCCTTCTATCACCGTGCATGTATGGTTATATGATAATGAAGAAGGATTATTGTATAATAATCACATGATGTTCCAGAAATTTGATGGCTACTACAAAAGGTCATTGGATTGCACTCAGCCTCTGTAACAACATAAAAAAAGCTTCCTTTGTGCAGACATCTACATGATGTCTTTCAAAGACATAATATGAAGACTTAAAATATGTTTAATATATGCTATCCACCTCAATTTCTCTGAAACCATACTTTCCTCAAAGAAAGGTGATGAAAATTTAAACCTGAATGATTTAAAGAATTTTTTATATGTAATTTAATATTACAGTATGTGCCAAAAAAAAATCCAGGAGCCCATCTATTGCCTTTCAACTCACAATGTACTGCAATGTCCACACAGCAATTTTTTGGTAACTTATACGTACAATGTATGATAAAGCTGACCTAAATCTATAAAAATTGTGAGAATAGATTGACAGTTTTCTATTCAACACTACACTGGCTGGCTAATGAAAAATATAATGCAAACCAAACACCGTCTCCATGGTAATATATGGGTCAATTGTAAGGAATATGAAGCTAATTGCTGTATTTTCATGGATTATAATAAAAATAATGACCTGCAAGTCAGGATTTCCCTTGTTGTTAATAATAATCTGAGTTAAAGAGCTTCTGGCTAACAATGAACTGTTAGACACATTTGCCTAGTGAATAAGTTCTGCTTAATTAAGATTCATTGAGGGAACTGCTACATATTTTACCAGCAAAAAAACCAAAACCAAAGCCAAAAAAGAAAAGAAAAGCCAACTTACAAAGTGGGGATATATCTGTGTTGGCATTGCCTCCCTTAAGATTCATCTTCTGAGCTTGACTTGCAGGAACAGGCTTGTAGGATTGACCTGTGGCTCTGTACATGGCTTGAACCCAGAGTATTCTATCCTGCTCATCATCACTGGCAAATATCACAGTATCACCCTCCTTAACAGCGTTGAAAAACATCCGACCACCCTGGAGACCTGAAGCAGTAAATAAGAAGGTAATCTTGATAAATACAAGTTACTTCTCAATCACCATCAATGTTTATTACATTACTGGTTTTACTCACAGTATGTGTGTGTGTGGAGGAGTGTGCTAAAACATTTTATAGGTATTTATGACCTAGAAATAAGATAAATCTAGAGCTATAAGGATCAAATCGTAATACATAGAAGTAACATAAGTAGAATAAATGTAAAAATCACAGGAGAAAATATTTACATGACTCCACTTTAAATTCAGCTCCAACTTATTTCTTATTAATCTTCTCTCTGCCATATGCTATTTTGCTTTTTTTTTAACATATTCTCCTTCCTGGTATTATTTTATTAGCTGGAAATCCCTATCAACTTTATCTCTTATTGAATAGAAACAGCTCCATATCCTTTATCAGTGCTGCTCTTCCTTAGTCCTTTCTCTCATTTCAGTGTTTTTTTCTGAGAGCACGTAAGGAGAACAGGACGCAACAGTCAACATGGCTGTGCTGGGGATTTCTTTATGACAGAATTGTTTCAGTTTTCCAAATACCTTCTGAGCATTGTTTACATTCTCAATTATTCTAAACATTGATAGAACATTTTCAAAGATCGATCTTTAATGTCTCAGAAGTCTCCTTATTTTGTAACCCTACACTGCATAGACAGAATTGTTTTTCTCTGCATGTGATTTCCCTCTTCCATTTCAATATTAACAGGTGGAGACTTTTCTGATATCTCCAAATTTATTTTTGATTACCATAAGTAACTTGTCTTTTACAGGCATTGTCATAATTTGTCTTCTTTTCTAAATTATTTATGAATATACTTTATAGTACACTGCCACATGCCACCACCATCCAAAAGAGAAAAGGGGAAGACTAACTAGAATTCACTATTTTCTCCTTGTATTGTATGTGGTCTTAAAATATTTCAGGAAACTTTACTCTAAAGTTTATTTCTCATTAGTCTTACAACAAACTTATTTCTAAAAACATGATTTTTCACATAAGAATGTCCTAGTGGAATAATTGCCAAAGAAACTTGGGATTTTTTTCTGCCAAAGAACCTTGGGAGTTTTTGCTGCTAGATCAAAAGGAGCAAATTGAAACAGCTATTTTACACGAATATATTGTGCTACCTCAAAGTAATGGAAAGTACCTGTGTGAGGAGCTGTGTAATCCACAGTGTATCCTTCCAGTTGCATCAGTTCTTGAGGCTCAGACTTCTTTTCTCTGTAACTGCACATTGCAAATGTATATTGGCTAACCTGAATAAGAAAGTACTTCTTAATTAATGAATTGCATTTCAGAACTGTATAACAAATGTACCATGGTTTAAATTAGCTTTCATTTGTGCTGAATAAATAAATCCACTTTTTTTGTTTCCCTTTCCCAGAAGCATTTACAGTGTAAAATTTTTTCCTCCTTTCCCCTTTCTGCCAAAATGAAGGAAAAAAGCTCCAAAAGAAATAACCCCCAAACACACCTCTCTGCAGTTTCCTGAAATATATATGGGCTGGTGCTTATGAAAAAATGAAGGGAAGCCATTTAGATTCTGGTAGTGAAAATACTTGGTATTGTGGTACTGAGCAAATTACTCAGTATACTGTAAGAGGAAAAAAAGAACTATATTCCAAGAAACTGAGAAAACAAGAACTTTTATGTATAAAAGTACTGTTTGCAGAACGAGTGGCACAATTACCATGAAACTGGTGTAATCTGGCCAATTCTAGCTAATGATGGCAATATCAGAACCTTCAGTTTGATTTTATAGTCTAATTTCTGTGCCTTTTGCACCTGTGTTCTCACCCAGCCCTGTGCTGCTTGGCTCACTAGATAATGTACCGTGTAGGCCAAGCTGCTTGCAGCTGGCATAGACAACATTAGTTACCTGTCATCAAGTACAATTATCAAAAAACTTATGAAGCAATAAGAAGAGAATCTGCCACCAGGTGGTTTTTGACTCTGTAGACAGAATAGAAAATTATAAGGATAGGTGAGGAAAAGCTGACTGGAAAGATAAAGAATGATAAAGAAAGAAATGTAATATCTGTGAGGAGAAAAGCAACCACTGAAATAAAATCGAGGTGTTCCCAGTTTTACATGTAGAGCTGGGAGGATTATAGAAGATGACCAGAAGAAAGAGCACATCAATCTGTGAACACTTGAAACTAAAGGGAACTGAATGTACATGCACCTCTGAAACTCTCATCTCCAAGGACTGTAGGATACCTGGCCAACAGACTTGTTTTAAACTACCTGTAAAATTATGCTACGATTTCCTGACAGGTAAGGAGCTCATCTGATATATAGTGGATCATTTTTACTTTGACTGCTGATTGCTCATGTAACGTATCTACACTTACTGTTTTAGCTACAACTTCAGGAATGATCCTTTCTGAAGTAAAAATTGGACAGCTGATTTCAGCTTAATTCATATATTTCCTGGTGCTGTACCTTTACTCTTTCTAAAAGATTGATACTTTTTGAAAATAAGAATGGAATGTGTGATTATTATCTGGGTAATGCTCTAAAAATATTTCATTATTTTATGTATTGGGCCTTTTTGAAACAGGAATATGCTATCTATGTGTGTGCAGTGCATGGTGCCTGAACATCCCTGGCACAGCCTGCACAAGCAAAAGGAACAGGTGTAACAACTCTCTGTAAAATGGCCATTGGGTCTCCAATGCTAAATTGGTATCTCCAGACCCATAGCAGGAATCTACAGGGGAAAGAAACTAAACACAGCTCTTCTAGTTTTAATTATTTCTTCAGTTGAGCAAAGACAGTTTTACAGGAATAAGAATTTGAGAGACACTGTCAGGCAACTGAAACTGAGCGTCAGCTTTCCACATCAGATTTGGTACGTTCATTTAAATGGGCACACCAAGATCACATTAAATATACATAAACACAAAGGAAAATCTAGTCTACCCCAAAATTCAGATTTTCAGGCCTATTCAGAAAATCCTTTTCAGGATTTTTTCAGAAAGGTACTACTACAAGCAGCCAGTCCATCCTCCAGCATGACAGGCATAGCAGAATTGCACCTCACTATTTGTGCATTGAGCCACAGTTTTGTTTTCATTCATAGAATATTTTAGAAAACTACCATACTTTGGTTTAAATATTTTAAGATATCCCTGGGCTGACAGAGCAGGGCTGTGAAGACAGGGTCCAGTTGGAAGCAGGACAACCAGCTCCAGCCCCAGCCCCGGGCACAGGCCAAGGACTGGGATGTGGGGAACTGTGGGGAACTGGAGACCAGCCCTGCTGTGGCATTTCTGGGGCTGGGGATGGTGGCCTCAGGAGGCTGAAATAGAAGTCTGGGCTGTGGGCAGAGACAGCCAGGGCTGGTGGTCTCCTTTGGGAGGGGACCCTGATATGGGGCTCATCCCTAAGCTATGCCCTTTGCTCTAGGCCTGGCAGCAGCATCACCTCTGTCATGCTTGGTACTTCACTGCTTATTGTCCCACAACCATATTTGTCCTCATGGACAAGCATGGAGGGAGATGGTAGCTCGTCACACAATTCTAAATCCTTTGCAATTAGCATTATATTACATGAGTTTCCTCCTTTTCTTTTCTTCGTAAACTGAATCTACAATTTTAATTTTTGCTACTTGGCACTGTAGTTAACATTTTTCAATTTATTCCATTTAGTTGAATGAAATAAGCTGGCAAGACCCACATTCATCTCTCACATTTTCATGGCAACAGTTCCACATAACTACACTGTATAGGCAATCTGAGCCCTCAAAAGGGAAGCTAGTAAACATCAATCATGGAAATGCATAGGATGCCCATATTTTTCAGATTTCTTCAACCACTGAAAGTTTTTGAAGAAAAACTTGTGTAAGATCTGGGCTATGTATCTTTATTCATTTTTAACCTTACCACTATAACAAGACAGACATTATAATGCTGCTGATTTTATTTTATTGAACATATTGCAAATGTGTTCTCATATTTTAAAGGAACAATCAATCACTATCGGTCACTTCATCTTTTTGTTGAAAATGAGACAATTTGAAGTTTCTTCATCAAAGAAACAGAAAAAAATTCAAGAAAATTTTGTTGGGGAAAAAAGCCTCAACAAAACAAAGAAATACAGAATTTGCCTCATTTATTTACAGAGAGACTTGAAGTCTCTTAAACCCTTTTCCTTATGGTCATCAGTGGCTGCTCTCAGTTACTACAAAAAGAATCACCAGCACTGTTTGAAATAACACTTTTAAATATAGATCCATGACTGGGTTTAAGAGTACTATTAGTAGTAAATGGAGCTGTAATCAGCTTTGCCTAATAATTCACCCAATTAGCATAAATACTTCATATATAATGAGTACTCAAAAGTCAGGACTATGTACAACACATTCTCAGACAAAAACAGAATCAGTTTGTCCTCTTGAATGGCAATCTTGACAGAATAAAAGGCAATCCTCTTCCTACAACTGCATTTATTTGAATTTTGTCCAGATTTTCCAGATGTCCAAACACCTGTCAGCTGTTCTCCATGTTTTCCCATGTAGGGAAAGGGGGAAACCCAACAACCTATGCATTTATGACAGACAGATAGGTATGGAAGTGTGATTGTGACTTTTGAGGAATGTCTAAGGGATGTCCCCATGGGGCACAAGCCTCTGTTTAATGTGCTGGGAGGAGGTGCCACTGCACACCTGGCAGCTGGCTCTGTGGTGTCTGCTACAAGCCAGCACTGGGCTGCCCACTCCAGGAGTGCAGCAGCAAGAATTGCCCCCCGTGGTTTGTGTGGTTAGAAAAAAATTATCCATGAAACAAATGACTGACTTTTCAAACATTTGACCAGGTGAAATTAAAAGGACAGAAATGGATCTGCATTCCAATTACTGCAGGAAGATATCAGACAGTAAATTAAGCAAAACACATCAGGTCTGACGGAGGCTTTTTACCAACCATGTTACATCCCTGTCTTTTTCTGGTTTAAATTAATAACCCTTTAGAGAAGTGACTGGAGACTAAAGGATAAAAATAAAAAAATATGAAGAGGTTATAATTTCCAGATACTGCAACCTTTCTATAACATTGATCTGTTCTTTCAGAAGCCACTAACAACTTGTAAAAGGTGCAGCAATAATGAAGGTGCACATTACTCACATCACACTCGGAAAACGTCAACATTATTCATCTAATGTCACAACTGAGTTAACTTTTCAAAGTGTGTAAACCATATTAGTAGCCTCTGTTCTAGCACTGAATTTCACGGCCTTGATGTTTTACTACTGTAAGCTAAAAGTTAATATATAGAGGAAGACTTGTCAATATATCAATAATATATCAATACAACAGACTGGTCCATTACTGAATGCTTATTTCACATGTATTGACTTCAGCTTATTGCCAGTGAATGTATCACAGCAGGACTATATCAATGAGCCAGAGCTGTCTGGACAGTAAATATTGATTTAACATTGTATTTTTTATATAGCTTTATTGAATTGATAGCTGTTTTAAAATGAAATAGATGACTAAATCCCATCACAGTAGGAAAATTCCTGTAATATTCTCCTCCAGTATTTCAATTTCAGCATAGAGAGGAGAAAATAGTTAAAATTAACTTGACTGGAATAAACCAGTCTTCCAGATGATGGTTCCATATTACGGTTTCATATTACACACACATGAAGACTGTGTGTCTCTTAGATGTACAATTTAAAAATCAGATGACACCTGTGGTTTAGAGGAAAAGAACAAATTCATTCTTTCTGTGAAAGGAGTGGCAAGTAGGGTAAGTGCTGAACAAAAGCATGAAGGACAAGGGAGTGTGTAGTATTACTGTTTTTCTTTGCAACTTGAAATTATTTTCTGTTCACAGCCATGCCTTGACAGCTATCCTATATAGAGATCTTCCCAACAAATATTAAGAGTCACAAAATGTCCTCATCACTTCACACAGGATTTTGGTAAAATCAGAAACCAAATAAATTCTGTAGACTTTACAGAATTTCCTTCAAATATTCTTGGCTTTTAACATTAATAAAGAACTTGTTCAGTTGGTGGTTTTTTTACAACCTTATGATTTTAATCACTTAGGAGTATGAGGAGACCAGGTGAGTGTGACTGATGGAGTGATAAAGAAATCAGACTTTTTGTAAAGCAGTTTTAGAAGTTTTTGTTCTTAAAAAAGCCTCATTAACAGACTTCAATCTTTGTATGATACTTATGGAGACTCAGATTTTAAGAGTTTTCTGTCAATAAAACAAAGGAGACAGAACAGTAATCTCTGAACTTACTGTGAAGAACATAAAATATAATCTGAAGACAAACATCAACAGAAAACAATTACTTTTTTCCAGAGACTCCCTAAAATCATTAATTTCTCTGTTTTTACCAATCAAAATTTACTTTTCTATTGATCTCAAGTCAATATCACCATTCACTAGCATGTGAAAATACTAACAGTTCAGGTTTGGACAAAAAGTTATAAAATATGAGCACAGCACATTTTTGTGGCCAAGAACAACTACTGCACCAAATTTTATGTAACAATTATATAATTTTACCCAATTTAATGTTACAAGAAAGGAAAAAAATAGCATTATTTTAAAAAATCAGAAAAAGTTCTTAATATGGGTATTGTTGCTTTAATTTCAAAGGCAGGAAATATTTGCTGAGATAGAATAAATTAAACAGTAAGTTCAATCCATTTTGTAATACATGATTTCAAATTGAGTGCTGTCAAAGCTGTCATCAGACTATTACAAGGTCACAAAAATTTCATCCAAAAATTTATAGGTTTCAGTTGAAACACTGCTCAGTGTATGGATCCATTTATATATGTGTCTAAAACTTGGTAACATTTCTGTTTATATATACAAATATAAAAAAAATTTAAATATACAAATTAAAAAAAAAAATTAAATATACAAATTAAAAAAAAAGCTGGATGTCTCTGTGCTGCAAGAAACTTGGAGTAGTCCTGCATGAGCTGCCTGAAGATACTGATTTACAAACTATTCCAGAAATCATACATGATTTAGAGTCCAAGAATTATTTTATTGAAATTTCATGGCTGGCTACTAACCTGAACAAGGACAAAATAACGTTTTTTCCACCGCTTCCAAACCTTCTGTCCTAGAGCATACAAGTACCTGCAAAGGAAATAATAAAGGGAGTAGTTTTCCATTAATAAGGAGCATGATATTAGAAGGAGCAAACAAAAATCTGTTTATTAATTTACTCTGTCTACTGAGCTGCTTCTTCAGCGTTGTCATGTGTAAAAAATAATTTTTCTTCTATTTACTCATATCATAAAAATGCAAAGAGACGTTCCTTTTCACTCAAAACAAGACAAAAATCAGAAAAAAATGATCACATGTTTGCAAAGATTAACCTGCTTATCATATTTTATTTCACCAATTTTATCTGAAAAATAGAAAAAGTATCTTAAAGTAGATACACAGAAATACTTAATGTTATAAAACTTGATGTTCCCGACAGTTTTTACTCCATTTGGTTTCCACAGATTTGCTAGTGTTTATTTAGTCTGTGAGAAGTCAGTCCCAGAGACAGTGTGATAAAATGCTCACATAACACAATGTCAGCAGACACACAAGATTAATTTTTTTTTTTTCAGAGTAAGGTAGAATCTCATTTCCCAAACAGAAGCACTTCACTATAAAGGCTCTTAGATTACAAAAACTCCTTGTCATTTTAGCAATTTCCAGGCTTTGAATCAGAGAACATAATCAGGAGTATCAACCAGTGAGAAGAGAAAACCACAGATGCTGATACTATTGGGTGGTAGAGAGAGCACACTCATTACCCAACAATTTGGAGTGAATTTTCTAGCATTATAGTGACACTTTTTCTGTCATTGTGGTCATGTTGCACTGTTGATAACAAAGACAGCAAGAAGAAAAGGATGAGCTGTGAGATTGTAAGCAAGAACCCATGAGTGGTAACGATCTGCTGCTTAAAACCTGACAGGAGAGCAAAATATGGCACAGGAGATGCCCCTTCTGGCTGGCCAGCTTCTGTCAAGGACAGCTGGTACAGCCAGGGTGTCACAGGCACAACAAAGATTGCTCAGACCAAGGAATGCTGGCTTCACAGGGCACTCTCCAGAGGATGCCAGTACACACATTATGAGGCAGCTATAATAACTAGGAGGGGAGATGGTTGGTCAGATGAACAGGGGCCTCTCTGGGAAGAGAATATGGTCTGCTGCCCTCCACTCACTTCTGTGGCTTTGCTGCCTGGTGGTTTGTGCCTCAGTCAAAAAACAGAGCAAGGAACCAACATCTTATGAGAAATGAGTAACCAAGATAAAGGCAAAAGCTTTTTATACCTGTCCTGGGTGTACTCTCAAGAACATTTTCTCCCACATTAGGCATCACAAAGGACAAATTTATGCCTAAAATTAATGTTCAGCATACTGCTTACAATTGTTGTTTTCAGATTATGTAGTGGCTCCATTATTATTATGAAAACAGAAGAACAGAAGTTCTTTGACTTCTGCCACACCTGTATTGAAGGCCTACCTTACTTGGTTACTCTGCTTTTTATTTGTATGAGAAGGAAAAAAAGTTGGCTTTGTGTACACAATTACCAGTTGATACGGCCTTTGAATAGTCCAGATCTTGCCACAGTCTTTTTAACTTCTTAATTCTGTGACTATTATAAATTCAATGAAAATAACGGACTAAGGGTTATATCAGAAAGGGTACCATAAAAGGACCTACTAGGGGTTATTTTTAAATTTATAATCTTTTGCAACTAAGGAAGCATTTACCTCACAGACTTATGGTCACACATTCTCCCACAAAATACAAATTGTTTTCCTTTTCATATATGTTTCAAAGCATTAGCTTTCCCCAAAGCACACAACATTGCTCTTGCCTTGCTAATCTCTTTACTATTGTCAGAGGGTGGAGGGGAAATAAATTATGAATTTTACATAACCTCAAAGCTTAATGACCTGAGGGAGAAAAGTAAAAAAGTCCTCAGGTGGCCTTTGGTCTCTCTCAGTCCTAAGACTGCCCTGTTCTTCATGGTGATTCATCCACTGCATCCTCCTGCATCCCCTGGAGTAGCATGAAGGATTTTTGATATATGTGAGAAGGTAACTGCCCCGTTTTGAAACTGCATTTTGAGAACCCAGTTGAAAATACACAGTCCTCCAAAGCTACAGTACAAAGATGTCCTGACCATGTTCCCACCCTCTTGGCATGTCTTAAATGACTGTAAAGAAACAATAGATTAAGAAAGACTTCTTGCCTCTTGCACATCAGAAAATAAGTAACCCAACCTTAGAAACTCTATGCTAATTCTTTCTCATTATTAACTGATCCTGCTCCAGAAATGTGCTTTTAAATTAAGAGGTCTTAAAAGAACATTTTTTATTAGAGAAAAGGTGATGTTTTTATTTAATTTGTCTGCCTTTTAAATTGCTCTTCATGTAAGACATACCACCTATAGTTCTGCAGTACAGGCAGAAATAATGTAAGATACAGTAAATTCAAAAGGATAACATAATAAAGCACACAAAAAGAAATTAAATAGCAATGTGCACTTTTATTCCTCCTATAAATCACTTCTAACTAAGGCTCTAAATAAGAGCTTCCTTGGGAAACAAAGGAGTGGAACATTAACTACATAACTTTAAAATTCACAGATCTTACATAAGACCAGGTAACAAAGAAAATAATATTCATGACACAAAGCTGGGATTTAGTATAGAAATGCAAAGACTTATGCTGTATGGTTTTACAAATCACTATTAACACACAGTTATGTTATTAATCCCTCTTCCAGTGCCATCTCTAATAGTACCAGTTTTTTTCTAAAGTTTCAGATCTTAAGTGTGTTTGCTCCTGAAAGATAAAGAGATTACTTCTTAGTCTAGAGTCTAACATTCTTATGTGGAAGGACCCACCTAGGCTTCTAGAGTCTTCTTTGAGCCTTTCTTTCTCATTCATTTTCTATTTGATGAAAAAGGAAAAGGAAAAGGAAAAGGAAAAGGAAAAGGAAAAGGAAAAGGAAAAGGAAAAGGAAAAGGAAAAGAGGACCTAAGAATCTTCAAGAACCTTCCTATATTTAGACAGTAACATCCAGGATCTGTAGAAACTGCAGTTGAGGTCTAGAACAGAAAAAAATCTACAATAGCCAGTTTTCACAATTAAATGACACTTGGACTTCACAACTGGAGCAGAAAATTAATAGGTTAACAGATTCAGAACTGAGCTAAGCCTTAGAGCTAAGTTGAAGAATGTTCTATTTTTAAGATGGACAAATGTGTAACTTTCCATGAGTCTCAGGTAAAGGCCAGTACTGCAAGCCAGAACAGAATCTCAGTCACAAACTCACAAAGCTGCAGCCTGCTGTTTCTCTACCCATCAGTCACCCAGAAGCCACAGTCACTCTTTCCATCCAAAATAATGCAAAATAATGTACACAAAATGCACACCATCAGTTGCTCAGACTATTTTAAACATCCTCAGCGGCAACAAGAAACACAGAACAGCCACTCAAACACTGTACCTTCAGGCAAAAGATTTGTGCCATACAAACAAGAAATTGATATTCAGAAGTGCCAGTTCCATATCTCTAAACACCAAGCACACCATTTGCTTCAATTTTTCTTGCTCTCATTTGGGTTCCTAAATTGGGATAATCTAAAATAATCCTTGGATTATTAAAGTTCAGCCATGTACATGGAAAGAAGACACTGAAATACTCCCCTGAATCTGAACACTATAATAGTAACTGCTTAGATTTGTTTTGACTTTTCTTTAATGTCATATTTTGAGAATGTTTAATAAATATTCTGACAAGGAGAAAAGATGGGCGTTTTCATGTACATTGAAACATATATAAATGACAGACTTCTATTCTGTAAAAATATATAATATATGAGATATGTACACATAACATCTATGTCTGTTCTAACTCACATTAGAAAGTATATTCATAGTTACTACGTATGTGTGGTTGCCTTCTTCAGTTTTCTTATATTACTCATGTAATTTCCAGTAACTTAGGACTAATACACCCGCTGTACTAATCACAAAGAAAATATGATGTCATTAAATGTCACCCCAATATGAAGATTTTCTAACATGTTTTGTAGTAACATGAAAATGCAACCAAATGTACAAACCATACAATCACTTTTCTGAGACATTTTCTTTTAAAAACAATCTTTTGCAATCTTCTTTTCTTCAATCTTATTTAATACTGCTTTTTTTTCTCTTCACTCACTCCCAAATGAAAAAATAAAAATTGGATTTGTATGAAGTCACAGAATTACATGATTATACCTCACAATGCTTACAACATGGCACAAACCCCCCCTCCCATTTAATATTTTAAGTTAGTTTTCCTGGAAAACAAGAAATTACATTTCCACTACAAAACACAGAAACACCTGGATAAAAATGTTTGATATATCATCTCATCTCAGTCAGTATAATTTTCTTCTACAGAAACAGAACAAATAAAATGAACAAACATTTTCTTGTAAAAGTCTGGGCATAACCATGTTGTAATTACAAAAAGTTTGTACATCTCTCAAAATGCATTTCCTTGTGCTACCAAAATGCAAAACCATGTTGCTAAATATTATAGTTCAGTTTCAGTTACATGATGACATACACAGGAGGGAAGATGGCAGCTTATTTGCTTTAAGTCCTCACCTCAATGCGAGAGTGCAGGGTTCCACTTTTTGATGAAAAAAATCAGCCCTAATGAATAGCTGAAAAAGCATAATTGTGTGAGGAATACCAGAGCTATTCACTGAGGGAGAAATGAGAATGGACTTACTCCTTCTACAGAGATCATTTTTAGACCAGCCTTTTTATTCTAAGGAATGAAGCAATCTATCTACATTTTGAATGATAAATTCTCTACTTGTAAAGGGCTTCATTTATCACAAACAATGAAAAAAATATAGAAAGAAAAATCAATACGTGTAGCAGTTTAGTCCAGCAAAGGTCTTTCTTAAAGAGAAACCTCAGTCAAGGTTGAAAGAGCAATTAATGCAGTCTCAAAAATCTGGGCCACTCTGATAGAGTTCGGTTAACATGTGGCAGAAGTAATCATCCACTTGTGAAAATGATTTTCAGTTCATTCTCAAACACCTTTCAGACACTCATGATCCCATTTAACTGACAACAATACAGGCTATCCGTGGGCATCATTGCATTCGCTGAGAGAGCCAATGGGGACCAAATGCCCACAGGCACTTTCAGTCATCCCCGCATCTTGCATAAAAGGAATCTTCCTTGCACTGCATTCCTCCTTTTATTTAACCCTGCAAGATTAAGAAATTTTTTTGTTTTCAGTTGAGGACGAGGAGAAAACTGATTCAAGACAACAATATGACCTGGGTCATAAGAAACCTAGCTGTAAACATTTTCAAATTCATTTTAGTCCTTTCTGTGCTCTTGAGAAAGAGAACTAAATAAGCCTTCAACAGACGGAATGAAAAACAATCAGCCTAAACTACTGTAATTATGCTTGCTAAGAATAAAGAAACGTGGAAGAATGTCAAGTAATAAAAAACATCACAGCCACAGAAAACAGTTCCATTTACTCCAATAAGCCAGATACTCATGGCATGAGCAGGAAAATGTGTGGCTTTTTTCCCTGCTAAACACTTTTCACTTACAGTCTAAATGGTTTTAAGACTGCTGGACGACCTGCTATCTCTAGATTCTTTATCTAGAGATAAATATCTTACTGCACTCTAGAGCGCTTCACCATTTGTGAATATGCATGCCAGTACTTATGGAACCTGAGAGGTAACTACAATGGCAACTTGAGAATTATTAATCTAATTTATGTCATATCATGAAACCTATCTGGCATGTAAATGTGAGTGTTTGTAAAGACAGAAAAACATTCTTTAGCCTTGAAAGAATTCCAAGCAATAAAAGAATGAAATCCTTCAGATGCAACATAAATGTAGAAAGCACTCTGATTCTAATGTAATCTAATTGCAATGTAAACAGGTAATGCAGCACTGCTGCAAAACAGCTGATGCTGAGGAGCTGATATCCACCCTCTGTGCTTTTTGAGGCACTTTGGACTAGCTCTGAACTGAACCCATGGACAAAATAGCTACCAGTGTTTTGCAGAATATATGGGTACACCCCTGAAGGTGATCTCTTGGTTTAATTTCATCTAGAAAGGTAATAATCTGTGACCACAAAAGCACAGAAAGTGCAGGCGCAAAGAAACTGCTTTTCAAAGGGAAAACCTGAATTTAAATTCTGATGTTGAAGTAGTAGAAAAAAATTCAATTGCACTGCTGTCCCCTAACCTTTCACTTTGGCTGTAGAAATGATTCTTAATGCTGACAGACCTTAAAGAACTTGCAAGCATCTTGAGCATCCAGAAGCAGCTGGGTGCCCAGCCTAGACACCTCTCCATGCCACTGGAAGCACATGGCACTGCAATCAGATAGAAAAGACTGATGACCTTTTTTCCAGCCAGGCAGTGATATTTTTTGTGATCTAGAAAGCCTAAATTGCTGTGAGCAATGTTTGCATGAAAAATTTACTTTTGTTTCTAGGTCATACACATCCACTGATGGAAACAACCAAAAGGTGTTGAAAACTTTGGTGGTAGAAGATAGTAAGAACAGAGAGCTCCTTCAGGAATGATATTTAGCTCTGATTATCTCTGACTGGTTATGTACTCCTTTTCACTGTCATTTTTGTATTGATAGAATTTAAATTTCATAAAGAATGCAGACCGCAGCAGAGTTATTTTTTAAAATAAAACATGTTAGAAGAATGAGATACATATATTTTCATTCTAAAGACAGTAAATTCTAAGTATTTTCACAACATTTATTGTCATTATCATGAGTAAGTATTTTAAAGTACTTATGAATTAGTATAAAATGGTATATCTAAGCTAGCAAAGGCATGAGAAGGCATGTTTAACTTGGTATCTTATTTGTGATCTGAAAGAAAGGACAGAAATTATGATAATGAATAAGTCTAGCACTTTAATTTGTGCACACAGAAGATGCTTATTTAGAATGATATGATGTTTTCAAACAATTAAAAAAAAACTCTTGATAGCTGGATTTTTAAAAAAAAACCCTAAAGGAATTTAATTAAAACCACCACTTAAAAACATCACCAAAGCTTTGAAACAAATCAGTTTAGCAAGTTCTCACTTACATAGCATTATTCTCTTAATAGGAGCATTACTTGACACTTAGTTAAGTGCTTTATAAACCAAGCAATTACTCCTCACAACATGTCCAGTGCAGGAGGTTAGTATTTCCACATTAATTTCTGTTGGGAGAGAAACCGAAGTGGAAAAGAGCAAGACTGTTCAAAACTTGAGGTCCTAGTGCACCAGAAGAAACACTCAGGAAAGCCTTACAACAGCCCTTATCTTCCACAAGTTGGAAAATGCATTTCAGAAGCTTGTAAAGCTGTTCAGCCTTTTAACTGTGTGTCAAAACATGCAACACACTTATGATTAAAAAAAAAGGAAGGGAAATGAAAATGTTATGAGGGAAACAGCAAATTAAATGTATTTGTCTTTGCAACTCCACTCAGCCACTTTCAGTAATCATGTTTCCTTTGTATTTTGTTGGGATCCAGTGTAAAGTGCTTGGTGTATATTTCCTCTTCAGAACTTTGCAGATTACCCTTTGGAAGCACCCTTCTGTCTCCCTGAGCTCTCCCAGATCTCTACAGTGCAGACTCTTAACTTAGCTGTTGTAATTAGTTGCATGAAAAGAGATGGTATGAAGGAGGTTTCCAGGAATCATGAAAAGTCAACCGTGGGGCATTTGTGGAAAATGACTGTTATTTGCTGCCTGACAAAATTATTCCTTTTAAAGCACAATTCAGAAAAATAAACCTGTTTGCTCTTTTCAGCCAATTCTAGGAAGTAAAACTTCTGTGGATGCAATGGCTGAACTTAGCTAATAATGAATAGAGATGACATTGACTATAGAGATTTCGAAATGTTTGGCACACTTGGCAGAAAACAAACCTTCTTATTTGTGCAACTACAGAACCATCCAGAATGAAAAGCACTAGAGTACAATTTAAGCAGCAGTGGCAAAAATGCAGTTAACCTTTTTGGAATTCATACGCAATCTTTTAAATAGCAGTCTCTCCCCATGTTGCAGAAATGAAAAACTTTTTATTGGGAACTATATGATTTTCTTCTGGATTGAAATTTTGACACTTCATGCTCTCATACACTGGAAAGCTCCCTTTTAACTTAGCAGACTTCATGTAAACATTGGATCCAATGAATATCACTTTTCTCTCTACCCAGCATACAACAGCAAGACAAGACAACACTGTTGTGTATCAGTGGTGTGGACTGACTCCTTTGTGTCTCGAGCACCTCTATGGAAGGCAGGAGCAGTGCAAGACATTAATTTCCACTCTTACACAGCAGTGCCACCACTGAGGCTTGTTTCCATGAAGCCAAATCGGTTACATTTCATTGTGCATTTTAGGCACTCCTGGACAGGCTGCAAAAGAGAAATTTAATTGCAATGAATGTTTGCATATGTCAAGAGTCATATCTGGCTCAGAAAGTTCTTCATCTGCAGATGGGTGGAGTGTGAAGGAATACTAAAACTACTCTTAAAAATTTTCCAAGTCATCTGATGCTGGCCATAGTGGAAGACAGGTTAGATGAACATTTGGCCCAAGACAGTAAGGCTAATCTAATACTCTAATAGAGTCATTCTGCCTCAAAAAACCTACTGGTGCAGAATGACACCTGTAGGTGATCCTTTCATCAAAAACTAGATTCAAAAAGGTACTTTTACACTCCTGGTCATCTTTTGATGACAATACAAGGGCAAAAACAAGGAAGAAGGCTTTCATAGTATGGCCCAGTTCTCTGAAAACATAAATTTAAAAAAACCTTTCATATACAGAATACATTTAGAATTTTAAAGATGCCAGAGAAACAAATAGATTTCTGAGTCTATGTCACTTTGGAAGAAGCTTCTCCAAAAGAACACAGAAGTGGACACTCAGAAGCACTTTCAGGCCTATGCCTTGTTCTCAACAGGACATGAAAGGAAGCATGCAGGTATATATTCCCACAGATTCCTCATATACTCATATTGATACTGTCCCTAGAAGCTTCTTCATCTAGAAATGGTGTCTCTGTGTTTGAAACTTTTGAATGGGTTTTTGCTTAAATTAATTTCTGTAATGATTTTCTCAAGCATTTAAAATGTTTAAAATCTACACCCAGTAGCACAGTTCCACATCTGAACTACCTGTGCCTGAAAGCAGCTTGTAGGGTTCATCCTGAAACTGGCACCCACTGGTAATATTCAGCAATTGTCTTGTGCCACTGGAAGGGACTTCAGTGTACAGGAATTTGTTTTAGAATCATTAAAAAAATTGGATTTTTATCCTTGGAAATGCCATACACAAGCAAACTGATTTCTGCAGGACTTATACCAAAAAACAACAGAAATGGATCCCTGAAAAATATATCCCCCTTGAAAAAGTTCCTTATGCTTTTCTTCATGTATTTCGGATTTTAAAAATTGATTTATATAATTAGGAAAAAAATTCCTAAGATAGTTTTAGTTTGGGTGGTGGTTAGGGGAAAAAAAAAAAGCTATGCAAAAAAGATATAAGCTTATAAAAACAGCATGAATTTCCTCTTTGTCAGAAGTTCTTTATCATAAAAAATATGTAGAAAACAAAACATTCAAATGCTGCTTTCCCACTGGAGTTGCTAAACTGGAACTGATTTGTGACTGGAGCTGAAGGAGTTTAGGAATATAGAATCCTGCCTGTGAGGGAGCATCAGAGCCATCTACTGGGGTCAGTCCATTGCTGCTGCACAGACTTGTCTGACAACTGTCTTCCCTGAACTTCAATGCTACACTGATATTCGCCTACAAAATTGCCATTAAATAATTTCTTTTTAAAATCCATAAAATCTCAGAGAAAATAGAAGCTGTGGTGCCGATGAATTGGATGCAAGCAGAGGTAACAAGTAAAGCTTCTCCTCACTTCGAGTTTTAGAAGTACTTTTTGAAAAATAGCATTTATTTGTAAATAACCCAAATGAATAAAATGTCTTCTATGGGTATTTGGGTGATCAATTAAAAAAAAATTACAATGAATATTTTTAGTGTTACTCATAATGATTGTTCAAATCTGAGATTGAGATTTTTTAATCTCTTTCCCCAAACAGAATTTTCCATGTGTGTGTATATATGTGTGTGTGTATATATGTGTGTGTGTATATAGATGTGTGTGTGTATATAGATGTATATATATTTAGACACATATATAAAAGGACTCATTTTCTGCTATAGCTCAGTCAAGTATTAGAGGATAGAGCAGTTACTGTGTCCTGTAAACATATAAGAATAGCTGCCTCCACTCTTCAAATATTTTATTTACTTCTTCAAATATTTTATTTACACTCTTCAATTATTTTATTGTAACAGAATTTATTGGAATTTACAGAAATAAATTTTCAACTAGGCTTTAATAACTCCCACACTAAATATTTTAAGACCTCCTTCCAAAATGGATCATGCATATACAGAGAAAACCTTAATGTTTATAGGTACTAAGAAGCTACACTTTGAAAATTTTAAAATTAACATGCAGTTCCTTTACCTGTCCTGGCCAGGAAAACACGCACTTTTTTCAATTATAAACACTTTCATAAGACTACATAAACAATCAAAAGTGAGATTAATTTCCCTGCATTATGATCATACTCACATCTTCTCCCTTGATTTAACCATGCTGCCCTCCTGTGGATGTCAGGACATGTGAAATGACACGGCCCAGACTAAAAACATCTGGTTCAAATCGATCCCTGTTACCTGTTTGTGACAGACTTGAAGAGGAAAGAAAATGCTACTGTGTAATCATAAAAAGTGGTTGTATTAAACTTCAGGGCAAGGAGTGTGAAACTTATATTTCAAATAGTTTTGAAATGAGTATTTTAAATTAGTAGGATTTCTTATTGTTCCACAAGTCATGAATCTGTGGGAGCACAGTGTCATAAATATTAATAATACATTTATTCTCAAATTAAGGGGAGAACATTCATTGCATAGTGATGAGTTACTTCATCTGCTGAAGTGCCAACACAGTTGAACACATACATTATAAAGATTATCCAACAACTCAAAAAGCAAAGAAAAAATTTGCAAAAGTATCAGTATTTGGTAAACCAGAAAACGTTAATTAGGTAAACTGTAATCTTTTTTGCCTGGTACAGAGATACTACACACATCTATAGGAATTATTAAGTAAAAAATATGTTAGATCTTCAAAGAAAAATACAAAAGATGGTTTGGAACAGAATAATCTAAAATTAGGAGAGGTCTATTATCAATTACTCAATGAAATTCTCTCAGGCAAAAAAAATCCTTTTAAAATTATATTTATATAAAATCTCTGTTGTTATAAGGGGTACTAATAATCAATAGGAAGCTAATATTATGCACTAAAATGTTTATGTAATGAGCTCATCAATACTCCAGAGCTGTCAGATTTGTTAAATCACTGGCTTAAAACAGAACAGTGCAAAATAGATCCCTAAAACTTAGAGTACAACTGCTGGGGTGGCACAGGACTGTTGCTTTTCTTCCAGACTAAATTTGTAAATGCTGACAAACTGTGCCTAAAGTCTAAATGACAAAAAATGCTTTAAATTAATTTTCTCTCTGAAGAAAGACTAAAATTTTTTAAAGCTACAGAATTTAGTGTTATTTTCTAAAGGTAAAATACATTAGGAAGTAATCACTTAAAAAAAAATCTTAACTCAGAAACAAAAATGAAAAGTGAAATGTTAAATTTTAAATCAAGCTGCTCTGTCAAAATATTTTTTATATTGTTGAAAAGACTGTGAAATAAATAAGAAGTCTCAGGAATGTGGAAAAAATGTAAGAAATTCTTTTGGACCAAACTAGACAAGACAGTTTAGTCATATGCCATTTTGTGCCAATTAAAAAAGTTCCTGACATGCCATATCAATAAAAAAACAAATGACCTAAGCAGTGGGACTAATTAAATGAAATAAGGTAATTAAAAGCTTCTCAATATATAATAAAAAATATGGCTGAAAGTGTTCTATAATGTTGTCATTTTATTTTCCCATTATCTACTTCTCTGCTGAGTTTTAATCAGTATATCTATATGCATAAAACAGTGTCCAGATGTTAATGTGTTGATGGCAAGAATCAGGTGTTCAATTAAAATATATTGAGTGTGCAAGGAAAAAAACCAAGCCTTCCATTAAGGAGACTATATACAGCTCAATTAAAAATGAATGTAACATTTGTGATTAAGGTGAACACTCACATTCTATAATGACAATAAAGTTTCACATTACATGATTACTTTATTAACTCAATCATCCAATTCTAATCTAAGGATCACAGTTATTTTCTGTTTGAAAATGGATCCATTGTTCTCAATATTCAAAACAATGGCAAATCTGTATTTACAGAAATTGATGCTTTCCCTTCTCTGAAGCTTTTTTTATTTTCATCAGTAATGAACAAAAACCCTGAATTATAATGCATGTACTATTTGTAGAGATCTTAGCCTAGCAAGTGTTCTCAGCTACTGGGAATATTTGTAATATTTAATACCTGGCCCAGATGTGTTGCTTGCATAACTCCAATTTCATTTGGATGTCTTCATTACTCAGAATGTGTTTCTAAATGGCTTGACTAAAAGATCTGTTAAATGACATCCCATGCCCAGCCTACTGCCCTTAACCTAAAAAGAATCATTCCATACCCTTAAATATTTAGACCTTTGCTTCAGATCTTACCTTGCCCTTCAAAATGAAGACTTTAAAACAGATGAAAAAGGTTACAGATCTACAAACATTCAGCTTTAGAAAAGATAATTGTTGTCAGCTCTCCAGCTATGAGGAGAGTATATTTTTAGGCACACTTCTCTACAGCAAAACTACTAAAATCTGAGCCAAGTTTCTTACTCTCATTTGTTTGGTCTTTGACATAGTGCAATCTATTTAAGACTTTCTACATAGTGCATTCTACTCAAGAACCTAAAATGATCTCAAATTTTAAATCAGCAGTTAAAATCACAAATGTAATAAACCATGATAAAAATGCTAACTTCTAAGTCACTGATTTACTGATCAAGGGCAACTGGTAGTGTATTTAGGAGAAGGTACACTTCTCTCACCACAACCATATTGATTTCCATCTTTGGAAAAAACTAGAAGAAAAGAAGACAACAGTTCTGGGCTGGCAATCTTCTAACATTATCAGAGAAGTTCTCCATGTGGAAGAAAAGGGAAGCTGGTCTGACCTCAATAGGTCAGACTTAGCAGTGGAACTCAAACCTACCCCCACCAGAACACTTCCCCTGCCAATTTGTCCCCAGATTAGTCCATACAAGCAGCAGCATGAGAGGCTGTCTTAGAGGTCTTTGCTGTCCATTGCTCCAAAGACAAACCATGCACAGAATTTAACATACACGTGTAGGAATTAACATACATGCATTTATCTTGAGACCCCACCCAGAGCACTGAGTCCAGCCCTGGGTCACCAACATAAGGACAAGGACCTGCTGGAGTGAGTCCAGAGCAGGGTCACAAAGATGCTCAGAGGTATGAAGCACCTCTCCTATGAAGAAAGGCTGAGAGATTTGGGGTTGTTCAGCCTGGAGAAGACCTTGAGGAGACCTTAGAGCAGCTTTCCAGCAGAACCTAAAGGGAACCTTCAAGAAAAGAGGAGAGGGACTTTTTGCAAGGGCATGTAGTGATAGGACAAGAGGGAATGGCTTTAGGCGAAAGGAGGGTAGCTTTAGATTAGATATTAAGAAGAAATTCTTTCCTGTGAGGGTGGTGAGACACTGGAAAAGATTGCCCAGAGAAGTTGTGGATGCATCATCCCTGGAAGTGTTCAAGGTCAGATTAGATGGGACTTTGAGCAACATTTCTGAGCAGGCACAAAGCTAATTTAAGACGGGATTAAATTGAAACAGGTTTGTAATGGTAAGCACACATAAAAGACCATTTGTAGTGGGGGATAAGTGGTCGTTTATAGTTTTTATTTAACTAAAAAGACCGAGTGAGTTAACAGTGCATAACTCTGTATGAAAGCATCACTACACTGATGACATGACAGAAACTGTCAGCCTTCCAAGGTGATGCCTGTTTGGGGATGAGACATACTCAGGCCCCTGACAAAACAGGACAGTACTGACCTACCAACACAATTGCATAACAGGACATGGACCATTTAAAGGGAGCTAACTATGACAAACATACTATGTTTTGAACAAAACAAGAGTAGTACAGGACCATGGGGCCTTGCTATTATGTGAGAAATAAATGCAATACTTCAATAATTGAAATTGTACTACTGTGGAGGAAAAACAAAACCAACAAACCACTTAATTCAATTTATAGAAAGTTACGTCTGCCTTTACATTCAGTATTGTGTTAGAATTATTTTTGCCCATAAAGAATAGGGTATTATGAATTGAAATCCCCCTCAGACCCATGATACCACAACTGACCCTACAGTTTCTGAGGCAGCATTCTGACACAGAGGGTGGATTAGACTGGACACATACTTTTAGTTTCTGAAAAAATTTTGCTGCCGTAAGTACCTCTGACTTTGTAAAGGCTTATATTCCAAAAGACAAAAATGAGGTGAATTTTACCTTCCTAGAAGCAGCAGATGGGCAGCACAAGACAGAAGGACATAAGAGGTAGGTGGCATGCCCCCATCCTTGCAGTTAATAGGACTGGCACTTTCAGTATAGAAATAATGCCAGGCCAGGCCAGACCATATGCAGTGTCAATGTATGTCAGGTGAAAATAACTCTCTCTTAAATCTGATGTCACAGATGAAGGTGTGGTATCAAGAAACAACTCAGATCACCTGATGAGAAAGGCTAATAAATAAACTGCATCTTTCACCTGCATGATATTTGTGATATGCTTATTTGTAGTAGAATAAAGCAATATAAACAAAATCTGAAACAACTATTTAAATGATGATTGGTCCTGCAGTCTGGGAAAATGAGAATATTGCTTAGGTGACTATGTACAGCATAATGTTATGAATATCATAGTCAGTTGTGTCCCCAGTACTACAGACTCATGCATGTAAGGGAAGTTTCTAGACAAGTTTCAAAAGAAACTTAGATGGCAAAAAGTTAAAAACTTTAATCTGAAATAAATAAAAAATATAATACAAAATAACACATGGAGTCTACCATATAAAATTCTGGAATAAATTATGAAGCAGGAATACCTGCACGTGATTTCATTCTAATGATACTGTTCAGCATATTTTGGCTGCACTTACAGAGCTGCAAATTTAAGCAAAACTAAAAGTCAGATTTTGCTCTGAATGATGCTTTTCCAAAGCTATGGGAACTGTGTAACAATAGCATGAAGAAATTTCAGCAGAAGCCAGCCTGAACTCTCCAGTCAGAGCAGAGACTCCTCAAATATGCTGTAGAGTTACTGTGAAGTTCCTGATATCTGAACGTATTACTGCAAATTGTAGATCACTTCTGATACGATTAATTTCTTCATCATTTATTGTATTAAAAATAAGCAGCCTCCTCTATGCTTTCACTTTAGTAAGATCAATGGCACATAGTAAAAAAAAAAAAAAAAAAGTCCTGCCTATATTTCACCTCACATCCATGAAATTACTCAGATCATGATCTTCCCTGTGAGGACCTAATAAGGCATGCATTTTTTGCTACAGCATGAAAACAATTAATTTTTAATACTACCTTCAATCCACATAGCACTGACTGGTCAGCCCATCTAGTCTACTTACTTGGTAGAAAAAACACATGCAAATGAAATTGTAAAGTTATTACTTAGTATTTTAGAAAAAAAATCTAAAAAAATCCCAGTTACAAATCCAAGTCTTTTCTCTATTCCTCCCCTCATCACCATCTTTATGGCCTGGAACTGATCTCTTCTCTTTTGTGACGAGCTGAGAATTGCTGCCAAAGGTTTTCTCACTCATTTTTTTCCTAACACATGCACACAAAGACCAAGAAGTTGAGATGGGAAGAGCTTTAAAGTTAGGAATTGTAAACTAGAAATTGTCAGTATAAACTAGAAAATCTACCTAGAGTTCTATGGGTCACTGAGATGTTTGGTCATAGGTTCTGAGATATTACATAACAAGAGGAAAAATAATTGGCATTTATATATGAATGCAAGGCACCATTAAGGTCAACCATAAGAGATAATCCATGCCAAAAGAAGAAGAGCTTGAGACACAGTGAGAATGTGAATAACTGCATTAAAGAAGGCTGAGAAGAGAACAAGGTACAAAATCCAGTATGCAGGAAATGGACAAGTACCACCAGCATGACCACTCACCCCAACTGCTTATTTTGTGAGGTTGAATAAGGACTTTAGCAAAGCTGAGCCAAAGAAGGATTTGACAAACATGCAGTTCTGAGCATGGGGATTTTCTATAACTAATTAATGATGCATACTCCATCCTAGTGAAGGCAAGGAGATATTGAACAAGTGTTGCTAGAGTTATGATCTAAAGAATATATTTATACAACTGAACCTGCATCACTCTGCCCATCAGAGCTGAAGAAAACCCATCTTAACATTCCAGAAGTATTAAGCTTTAAGGTGAAATATAAAAAAAGAAACACCCTCTGTAAACAGTTGTAACAATTTTTTAATGTGAGGGTAGAATCACATTTTAAATATAAATTACATGTTAATAAAACCAGATTATTTACTCTACTCTCAATTATTTTACTTCATTTTTAAAGAAGTTATGGGCAAAAGCAAACCAAAATTTTTCATAGGAAAATAAATATTTTAATTTTTATGATCAACCTTGCCTAACCCATAGATATTTTTCACATGAAGTCTGTTGTGATTAAGCTAAGTGAGTTTGGATCTAAATTTACATCTCAGCTTTTACAAATATTTCAGATGAATTTCTATGGAATAAATGAAGAATGACACCTTAATTAGTAATGCTTCCCTTGGCAATTAGGATTCTCTTGGCTTCTTTCAGCAATTAAAGTGGCAGTGGCATATCATTAAGATCTTCAGATTCCCGGTGCCTCCTCAGAAGCAATTACTGTGTGAAGCACTGAAAATCAGGCTCATAGCTATAATCTGTTCTCTAAGGATCTAGCAGCAGGATAAACACTTTTGCTTCTTCCTTCCATAGTAATTTTGCATTAAGCCATTATCATTATCCAATCAATCATTAATGTAATTTTAATGTGTCATTTTTCATGAAGTTCAATTTAATTTTTAAAAAGTAACTGATTATAGTAAATTGATTTTGCAGAAGTGTGTAATAGTAAAACCATTTAAATGAAGACAGTTATCACATTAGCACTTTTCTCCATGGCAAGATGCTAACATTCATTTAGCACAATGAAATACCAGCATTAAGCACAAAGTAGCATTAGAGAAAATATTCACATGAGACATCTTGGTATAATAATAGTAACACCTTCATACAGCACTAAAAGTGTAGCTTACAACATACACAAGAAATGTTGACCTTGATATCTACAAGTGCATGTTCCTTTATGGATGTTAAAATGAGGACAGGTTTGCCAGAATTTAGCAGGGTAAGATAGTTACACCTACACGAAGGACATTTTTGATCCTCTGACAAAATAAACAAAAAATATACACCATTGCTTTTCAACCCAGTTTAATTGTTTATTAATTATGAGCCAAAATTTGACCAATATTTCTGCAGAAATGTAAATCCACTGGCTTAGTTTTTAAATTTTCTGTTACTTTCTCAGTAGTCTCATTCCAAATGTTGGAAGTCCTTGAAATACTCAGGTTTACTCTGTGCTGGGATTTATGAGTTTTATCTTGCAAAAAAGGGATACTCACATGCTTGTCTTCAGGGTCTCAGGGTCTTGGATCTTCAGAGTCAGCAACTGTCTGTGATTTACTTTTGAAAAGAAGGATTATCCCCTCTTCATAAGTTTTCTTGAAAAGCTCTTATGGTTTCAAAAGAAACATGTTAACTTCCTGCTGTAGTTAACTGGCAGATCAATCATGACAGTCTTTTCCAGCAGATGAAGTATGATGAAGTATTATTCAAGGAAGTATTCTGAAGTTTGCAGCCAGGCTATTTTCATAGCAGTTTGTGACATATCCTTCTTCAGGCTTTTTCACTGAGTAAAGAAAATATGCTCTACACATAGATTTGTGGTGCTGGATGTTAGATGACACTTTGGCACATCTTGATGTAAAGTAAGCAGCAGGCATTCCTGAATATGCAGTGGTATTTGCTGTGCTGCATACTTCAGGTGCTGAGTGCATTTTTTTACCAACCCCACACTTTTTCTTCAACAGTCCACTGTGTCTGAAATTCAAATAAAGCCTATTTCATCAGCCACACAATATATCTTCCATGAGTGGTAAAAACCTTGCATTGATACAGTTTGCCTCAGCACTACACAGCCACCTACAGCTACAGCGCTTGTCTTGATCAAACCTGAGATTGTCATGCTAGGTCTAGACTGAACATGGATTGGGAAATAAAACTTTTTAGTTCACATCTCTTTTGTCTTTGAAGTCAAATAAATTCAGCTGAAACTCTAATATTTCTTTATCCCTTCCTGTGAGAAATGACAATGAAATCTTTTGTCCAGTGTCTCAAAAGTATATAGCAAGTAAATACACAATCATGTTGTCCATGCACTGAGCCTGAACATGAGCCAACTCAAATTCAAAAGTGTTGTGAACTTGTCAGAGACCCCAACAGTTCTGTAGTGCAGGTAGTGGCATCACTGTGTCAGTGCTTGGGTTTTGTGCTGTGTTTTGGCCAACTATTATGGCTCCATAACTCTGCTACCAAGTCCCATGACCTCTTCAATTAGAGTAAAAGAAATTTCCACCTCCCTTTTTCTTCATAAATAAGTTTCTTTATGAGACAATTCCCTTAGGAAATAGACACTTCTGTTCATGGTCTGTATTCCAGACATAAAATTAGCTTATAAGGTACTCTTTGGAAAAGAGCTCCTCAGTGTGAGTAGATGAGAATGAGGTTCTTTGGACAACTTGGGCACTAGAGGCCAGCTAGACTGAGTAAATATTGTTGCATCCCATTTGCCAGTAACAGGACAGTCAAGAAAAACTGCACACAATATAAAATCATGGTGAGAGGGAGCAACTAAGTTTTACTTAGACCCAGCTGAGGTGAATACACACAATTCTTGTGAGGGGATCATCTTGCAGCAGACTGCTGCATCCCACAGTGCTTCAACACGTAGCAAGATTTCACAAGGCAACAACTGTGACAACAGGAATCAGGAATATTTTTGTTATTTGGTTAGTGAATCAAGAACACATCTTTACTTTGTGGTAATCATCCCTTTCCTACACATGAGGAAGACTGGCTGAGGATTATCTTTTCACAGAGGAGTTTCAAATGGCACAAAGCTAGTAGAAAAATCTCCCATTTGTATATGGATTGCTGGTCATCTCAAAAAAATGCTGGCAGTGGGCAATCTCTCAAGCATTTTTAAAAAGATTTACCTTATAAATTTATTTGAGACTAATTAGGAGTAATTGTAGTAGAAATGACAAAAATACTAACTACTGTTCTAAGTGCAATATATATAGAGAAAAGTTTACCTTGCTACCTCCAGTGCACCTTTTCTGTTTTTCAATTGCCAGTGTCTTAGCACTGATAAGCCAACTTGTCAAGGCACCCCACCCTACCTAGTAGCTGCTTTGAGAAAACTCAGAGAATGCTTACATAGCCTAAATACCTAAATTTTTTGGCTGCTATAGTGAGGGCATATCATTAAATGATCAGAAAAGAATTGTAAACTATCTGATGCTATGTAAAGCTTGCAAAATTCAAACAAACTCAACAGCTTCCATCTGACTTCTATGGCTTCCTGGCTTTGAATTCACAAACAAAATAGTAAGCATTCCACCAAAGGAAAAGGAAGAGCTTTGCTCTTTGAGGCAGCAGCTGAAGTCATTGCTCTGCTACCCTTTTCTAGGAAGAAATGCAACAGCAGCAAACAGAAAGCTAGATGGTGCTACTAAGCTGACTTTATGATTACAACCAGATATGCAGCACACAAACTTGGAAAAATGAATCAAATACTATAAAGGGATCCAGAAGAGTTTACATATGTAGATGAAGAAATGCATTAGGTAAATATTTGAGTATTAGGTAAGTATTTGAGTATTTTAACATTTGGTTCAGGAAATTAGCCTATATTGATAAGAAATGAAAAAGCAAAACAAATCTCTCGGATAATTCGCTCTTTCTTTTGAAAGAGAAAAACATTAAGGAGAAACATATTTTCAGTAACTGTTGAAAAGTAATATACAAAGTTTCATCTCACAGAACATAGTACTAACTGAAGAAGTCTATGATTCATATTACCATATAATACCAAGCATTAGTAAGGATTTTCTAAGATGTTGGAAACATCTTAACTATTATTGGGTTTTTAACACTTTCCTTCAATAGGAAAGTGTTAAAAGCAATACTACACCTATTCATTTAAGAAAAATTAAACTTGAAGTTTTAAATTAGCAAAAAATTCCTTCTATCTTATCTGTGACAGGGATCTTGCAGCACTTGCTAAGAGAAGTGTGATTGTATTCCTGACATCTTACTTTATCTGTACAAGTAACCCAGAATTGCAATAGAGTAATTTCAATGTATTCACCTTGCATATTTTTCTGAAATAATGAAAGTGGGAGCAGATCTCCCACATCAGATCAAACCCAGATTACCCATCTTTAAGTTGCAAAGGTAATTCTCTTTCTCATCCTGCCCTTCTTTGCCAGGTGACCACAGACAAACAGTCTGTAAGAGCTGGCACCACCCTCATCCTGGCTGAGTGCAGTGCCCCCGTGGCTCTTCTCAGCTGAGCTATGAGCTCAGTAGCAGCAATGACTGTGTTTATCCAGGTGACAGGCACACACAACAGCCCTACCACTGAGAAGCCAGCAGACCCCAGTGCCATCGTCAGCTTTGTCACCAAATTGTCTGTGACCTTGGGTGATCTCTGTTTATTCCTATGTTTCATTTCACTCAGCTGCAAACCAGATTATACTCATCTTCTCCTCTAAGGATGTGTGACAAGTGTCATATAAAAGAGAGGAAAAAATTACTTCTCCTCTAATTCTACATCTTAGAAGACTGCTAACCATTTGCCTCACAGGTTTCCTTTAGTTCTGAAACTACAGCAGCAGGAGAAATGTGATTCTTCAGCCACATTCAGGAATCAGTACCTATATTTACTATTTATAAATGGTCTCCTAAGAACATCTCAGCCAATTTCAAGTGCAAAAGAGAAAAAAATTTAAGACGTTAACAAATTAATGGTGATCTTTATATTCTCAAAATACAATTATAAACAAAAACCACAAAGCAAAACCCAAAACATCAAAAATTTGGGACAGAAAAATCACCTTGCACAGATTCTTTATTATTACGGAGACTACAATTTTAAAGAAGTCACCAAAATGCTTTCTTTATAGATGAGAGACAGAGAGAAAATTCTAAATGCTTGTAGAAAGTTTATTCCAAATGCAAAAGTTTAAGAAATTAAATGTATATCAGTTCCATATGCAACATGTCATAGCAGAAAGCAGAACAGAACATGAAGAATGAATTTTGCCCTTCAAATCTTGGAAAAAGTTTAAGGCAAGAGCAAGGCTGAAATGTTTTACTTTGGAAGTCAAACCCAAATACTACCACTTAGTAATATTGTCCTGTTCATGCTGTTTAATTAGTAAGAATTTCATTTTACTTTATTATTTATTTTCCTTTTTTTTTCTTTTTTTGTGGTAAGACCATGGAGCATTACTAATCCTTTTAAAGTGAGCTTTAAAAAACCATCTCTCATTCATTCCTTTTTTATTTCTAGATTGGAAGCAACAGAATAATACCTTTTAGTCACCACTAGGCTATGCTAAGATACAACTCAATCTACTTTTTAAAATAATGCATGATCTAAATGCACGCAGATATGCAAAGGCACATCAAAAAACCCTCATGTATTAGAGACGATATTTAGAGTAACCCACATACCTTGAGTCAATTAACCTGTCCTGCTGGGATTTTAAACCTTAATATAATTATGAATTAAGGAGATCCAACTGAGCCTTCCTGAAGCAAACAGTACCTACCTAATGCTGCTGTTGTAACTCAACAGAAATAAACAGGCTTTTAGCATTTTATAGAGGAAGTTTTTAGATCAAATTTTACTTCTTTCCTCTGATGATTTGTTTTAGATTCAAGATTGCAAGAGAAAAAAAATTAGAAATGTTAAAAAATCTTTTGTATGTATGTTTGCTTTACAAAGTAAAGGAGATTTTAAAAGTATCTGGTATTTGCTCATAATTATAGATGAGGGAAAGGTTACCACATCCTGTGAGAATGTAAATACAATACAAATTATGAGAAAGGAATCTGGAATGTCATGAATTGCCAATAATTGGAACTGTTCTACAAATCCCCATTAATGAGCGATATTTACCTTGTCACTACTCAGACTAGCTGTGAATGCTTTGCCTTCTAATGTATTGACAGGATTCAGATACAAAAGGATAATTATCCATCAGACAAGTTAATTCCCACTTTGAGAGCCTTTTATGCAAAAGTAAAAATAAAAATGTAAAATAAGCAATAAGATTATGTTTACTCTAAGATGTATAATAAGTCTTCAATTTTTTAAAGCATGAAACAGATTACATCGAAAAAACATTAATTGTTTCCTTAATAATATTTTTTTAAAGTCAAATTAGTGGAGTAACACTAGATTGACTGTATGAATGTGTCAACATAAAAATAAACCTCTTTTTTAGAAAAGTACAAATGAACTGCAATTGAGATTCTCAGTAGTGTTGAGTCATAAAGATTTTTATTTCTTGCTCTTAGAAAGGTTACAATTAATAATTAAAAATCCCAAATTTATAATCTAATTTAAAATATAATTTTTGGTTATGACTGTGGAAATCAAAGCGAGAACATGACTTGAAGGTGCTGCAGTCCAGAATGCTATTTGTGACTTTAGTACAAGACAGTATAATTAGTAGAAGTGAATATTCTTGAAACATAAATGCAAGACAAATTTTGAAGTCTTCCAACATATCCCCTGTGTTTGTAAGTAAAGTCAGCCTTAAAAAGGAGAAAATTTTCTCAAGAGATAAAATTGAAAACCACCATCAGATTTGGCCTGTGGGTTTTGCCAGCTCTGCAGAACCTGAAATATTTGGGCACAGTTCCCATATCTAAAAAATTGTCTCTTACTGTAATTATCTCAGATAGAGTATTAATCTACTAAAACCCATCTTTCTGCAATTGGCTGTAGGATAAAATTTGAATTCAACTCCGAATAAATTTTGAGACTGTCATCTGAAAAACATTATGTAATGTCAACAGATTGCCTTCTTTTCCTATAACAGACAATGAATTTTGTATGTTAGTTTGTTAACTCTGACACAAATTTAAGTTGTCCAGTTCAAACACTGGTTAAGGATAAGGCATGAGATGCCTCTGAAAAATACAATGAAGAATTAGAACTTAGCTGGGTTGAACACACTAACTACACTAGAACTCTGTCATAAAGGTTGTAAAATTCAACTTGCTGATATGATGAAATTCCAGGAGAAAGGATGATCACATTCTGTCATCCTTTTATATCTGTTCCTTTTGTGTACTCTATGACCCTGTACTTAAACATATGACAACATTCTAATAATAAAATAAAACAAAATAAAATAAAATAAAATAAACATAGACAAAGATCTCCCTGTCATTTTCAGTATTCAGGATAGCAGCAGCTGTCTTTGAGCTCTTCAGCACTTGATTTTATCCTATGGCCTCCTTCATTATGTTTTAAACGAACCCTGCTTTACAGAGAGACTCAAATTTCCATATTGTGAAGGTTTTCCAGAGAATTGCACATCCTGGCACTGTTATAACCCTGCTCAGCAGAGCACAAACCTTTGGCTGAGCAAAGTGACACTGCCTCCACTCCCACAGCTCCTCCAGAGTGTGGGAACCCTTTTGTACCATATGCTTCCCTAGATTCACCTTCATATGTGTCTGATCCTGGGAGGTGGTACTGTTTTCCCTTGAAAACAGTACCCTCCTGAAAACAGGACAATTGAAACACTAAAAGTTTTAGGCTCCAGATATTAATTTTTAGGATATTTGGACTTGAAGAGCACAATGAATATTTAAAGCCCCATTTCCACTGACTTCAGTTAATAGCTGTTAGTGGTGTGCACCCCTATGAAATCAGATTCCAGTTTATCAAACTGGACACAGGAAACAAATAAGATACCATCAGTTACTATAGGTGGAAACATTTCAGTTTCTTACAAGGAAGTCCTTCTGTGCAGCACAAATGGGGATATAAGCCAGTTCCTTTCAATCAACCCTCAACTATTTTAACTGTGAAATATTCCTTTGCCTTTCTGATGATGCTGCCCATCATCCATCAAGGGTTTCCAGTCTCTTCACAAATGCAGATTTCCCTGATAACACAGCATGAGTTCAGAACCAGAGCAGCTTTAATATGTGTATTGAAGCAGATGGGAATCCCTCTTGAAAAAACAGCAAATGACCACTTAATACTTACACTTACCCAGGAAGTCACGAGAAGGCTGCAGGGAGTGCCTGGATAATGGCTCTTCATAACATTAATAGTTCCTGACTGTACACACTAACAATTCTGCTAGCACGTGATCTTTTCCCTCTAAATAAATAACCTTTTCCTTCCTCTCACTGCAACTCCAGTGCTTCCTACAGTACCTCATCAATCTACTCAATGGTTATTGAAGGAATTATTAAGTTTTTATTTCATTTCACATATGTTAATGGCGGAGAAGTCCACAGATCCACTGGTGCCCTAACTTTCCTTAACAAGTGTCTAGGTAATAATCATTATAGCTAATAGCTATAAAGAAAAGGAAATGATGACTGACCCAGAGCATTTTTAGTGAGAAGAATAGCCTAAAGAATAGTCACAGTAATGACCCTGAAGTAAAATGTAGAAGTAAATCACAGTGCCAGCAGACAAGTATTCAAAATCAATCTGAGGAAGCAACCACCAGCAGCAGACAAAAGGGATAATGGTTGAACTAAATTATTGACAACAATATTTGATTTGGTTCTTTAATGATCAGACAAGAAGACTGATATAAACCAGTATGGAAAACTGAACTGGGGAGGTTAGGAAGACCCTCTGAAGACCCCAGAAGAACAGCTCCTTGCCAAGACAGCCTCTGGGGAAACACAGGAGCATGATGAGAGGAAACACTGGAGCCTTCTCCTTGCTGCTGGATCCAGCTGCACATTCTACTCTAATTGGGGTTGTAGACAGCATGACCCCAACATTATCGGTGACCTGATCAAAAATGGGAACTTCTCCCAGTCATTGCTTGGGATGGGTGCATGGCAGCACAACACCCCTGATGTGTTTGGGGTGGCAGTTTGCAATTGAACCAGGTCATGTTCAGATGAATCTGTTGGGACATCATTCTTTGCTGATGTGCTTCAAGTCAGCCTGCCTGTGGGGCTGCCTTTTTGACAAGGCTGCTGAGGAGGGCGGGCAGCAAGCACTGTGCCTCCTGCATCCTGCACTGCTGCAGCAGCTCAACACCCTCCACCAGCAGGAAACTGAATCCAGGCTAGTGGGCTGGATCTAGACAAAGATGTGCCACCATCACCAAACCATTTCACAGGTGTTTGGTGAGTGCAAATGAATGGGGCAGAAGGTGGGACTCACAGGAGAGCGTCGTGCTTTAGTACAAACACTTATCTCTGCTCTCTGCTCCAACTTATCCATGTTACCTGAGTCTTCCTGCTTTCTCCTGCCACATTATCCCATTTCCCTTATGTATTTGCTGCCCTGCTTGGAAGTTTTCTCATCTCAGTTCCAGTCTCCAAGCACAGTACCTCCAGTCCCCTGTTGACCCCATGACTGGTTTCCTCCCTTTCCTCACAGTTCCTGGTCATCAGGCACAGGTCTCCATGCACCAAATCCCATTGTTACAGTCCCAACCACTTGTGTCTAAGTTTCACAAAACCAAAATGAGGGATACAATGGTACCTGGGAAATTTGAGTCCAACTGATTAACACTTTGAAAAAATTACGTCAGTTTGGTTGCTTTTTTAAAGAAAGCATAATACATAGGAAATTTTGGCAATTATTGCCTGTGTACAATGGGCAGAATACAAACAGGAGGAGTCTAAAAAGAAACCTATATAGCATGGACAGTACATTGATTCTTTTTGATTGCTTTATAAAAACAATACAAACTTGCTTACTATCAGCAACACTACCTATTTTTGCAGGTGGGCTGAGGAATAGTGGTGGCAGTTGATTAAAGGAGCTCTCTTTATGAACAAATCTATTCCACACAGTTTCAGTGTTAGACAGAAAAACATCCTTAAACTAGCATTCATACATAAATTTTTTTCAAGAGAAAGACCATACAGCAGACAGAGAAAGGAAGGGGAGACTATGTGGCAAATACCACTTTATTCAGGTATATAATTAATCCTATTTTAATGGAAAAATATGTTTCTCCTAAATATTTTTTAACAAAGTGCCATAAATTGCAACATTCAAACCAGTATCTAAATGAGACTGTACTCTAGGTTCTGCATTTCAGTCGTAGCTCATCATCTGTATTTACACATCACTGAACATCTGAAATGAACCTTATTCCTGACTAGTCCAAACTTTTTGTATAAAATGAAGATATAACACAATACCATAGTATAGGAAATGTTTTAGACATTTAAAATGTTTTACAAACTTTATGGTTTTAGATACTTTGTTAAATACTTTTTAGATACTTTGTTAAAACATAGGCACAGTGAGACAAAATAGAGACAGCCAGGAAATGGACACTTACCCACAGTGCTTCATGTGAGGTGGTTTATCCATTCTCACTGCTAGTTTAATTTTCAGGTCACTGTCCTGGCTGTTTTTGGGAACTATCATTTTATGCAGATCAGGGGACTTTGGACTATTGGACGTTGGATATAACACAACCTGCAAGTCATGAAAAGAAAAACTTCAGCAAGTTGATTAAAAAAACTGCTTGTAGTCTTTAATGGAAACATCTAAGCAGTGAAGATTCTTGTTGCATCTCCTCCAATACAAAAGATGACTAAAAAAGATTTCCTAAATCTAATAAACCAGCTGACTCAATCTCATTGTAACAGACCAATTTCAAAAATTAACTCCTTCCTTCTCTTACAAATGGAAATTTTCATATTATGAGTTAATAAAATTTCCTCCGGTTAATACATTTTGAATTAACTTTTTTTTTCTTTTAAAGGAACAGTTGGCATTTCAAAAGGGTCATGTACAATTAAATAGGAACTTAAACTTTTACATTATTCAGTGCTCTGCTGGAAACCCTTTTGAAACCATTTGCTGTAGCGTTATGCAACGGATCAGCCCTCAGTAGTGGCATTGCTTGAGAGAAGATAACCAAAGTGTATCTCTTGTTACTGTCTCCAATTTTGATCAATAGCATTAATAAAAGTCAATTTTAGTAAAAAAACACAGAAATTGTAGATGAATTCCAAAGCACCTTTGCTGCAAATGGAATGTAATAGATGTAAAATACTATGTCCAATCCACATGTGATATGACAAAAACCTTTTGTGTAATCCACAGTAATAGACATAAAAACCCCCAAACCACTGAATTTTAAAGATTTAATTTTTAAAACATTTATATAAATTTATTGAAACTTTTATTAACAAGTAATTTAGTGTAAGTCACAATAAATAAAATATTATTGTTATTAGTATTGTTAGTTATTTTTATTTATTAGTATTGTTAAATATTTATTTACCATCTAAAAAAGTGTATCCATTTATAGTCAGTACAATTAAAAATTACTGCTTCATCAAATTCTTACCCAAAGTGACATGTTCAGCAGTTAAATGCTGCTGAAATATAATTTCTTTCATTTTTCTTATAAGCACTACTTTTGAATCTGGATTCTGAAGTATTCTAAAGTATTAGATTTTAGACTCTAAAGTATTCTAAACATTCTACTTAGGAGACTTTCATAATATTCAGTGAGTTCTGAATTACAACTACCATGAATTACTGTTATCATTTCGAAAGTAACAACACTCTAAAAAGCATCATTTTTCACATCTTTCATTTCTTGAAAAATAAAATGAATCATTATGTTAACCATCAAGTTAATTTCCTACACATAGTACTCGTGTCATATATATAAAATGCAATTTATTGTCCTCTGTGTTACTACAAAGGATAAGTTAAGGATTTGAGCAAAACTGTCCAAGCAAGTATAAATCTAACAGATGTTATTAGTCAAAAATATTACAACAGTGTCATTAAGATCTAAATCATCTGAAAGATGGTGTAAGTAGAAGGCCTTCAGTTCCTCATCTCAATATTTTGCAGAAGCACATTCTGTTAATATCAGGAGCTCCAGTCAAGCAGAGGAATATGATGCATCACTCCTAATCAAATATGCAACCTTTGTAAGACCAGTGGAAGAATTAACCTGTCAGATCTATTGAGTACATTCAGTACCTTTTAAAGCAATAGCAGAAGAATCAGTACATTCTGATTTTAGCAAACCTGGTTACTTTTTTTTCTTTTTGCAAATGCACAGAAACCACTACTTATAACTGAATTATTCCTTCTTTCTGGTTTTCATTCTGAGTAAAAGGCATTCCTTAAATAACATTTAAAAACATTTTGAGTATGGAAACCTTTGCGTTCTGATGTATCAAGGGGGAAATTATTTTTAGTTTATTTATCCCTTTAACTGCAAGATTATATAAGCAGAATTATTATACATTCCTTGCATTTAGTCACTAGGCATTCACACAGGACTGCAGGTGATGCTAAGAATTTTTCTTTTTCTACAGTCTGCAATTCCTGTTGTCTTGTAACTGCTTATTACAACTCATGCATCTCAAGTGACACCTTTCTCCTGTCAACTTCCTGAGTTTTTAGAATGCCGATGAAAATAAAAGTAGACAAGAGTATGATTAATTTATATCTGTGGTAGTGACAATTCCTTTTCTGAATTTTAAAAGGAGTATTATGGAGCTCCAATTTCAAAGCTCTCACAAAGAATACGTATCTGTCAGACTATTTGACCCACTGTGCTGGGTTTGCATTACATTTTGTCAAGCCTTCCAGCTTTAAACAACGAGAGCTTGAAAGAACTTTGTAATCCAACTTTTTGTTACACAAAAAGACACACAAAGCATTTGACAAGCATGAATTATCTTTGCAAAAACCTTCATACTAATATTGCTCTTAAGGGCATTGATAGCTACTGTGAACCACAGCATCAGGTGGCTGTAAGCTGCAAGCTCCCACAAAATCACTGAAACCAAAACACTTGGCAACTTCTCCTTGATAAGAAAAGTAAAAAATTGCTGAAATTTCTATTAAAAGCATTCTCTCCACTATGGAATACTGCAGTGTGAGGTCATTGCCATTGTCCATGGAGAAACTTTCTAAAGTTATTCTGTGTCAGATTTCCTTAAGGATTTAAATCTTCTGGTTGTTTCATAATCTATTTTAAAAAATGAAATGGTATCAACTCAAATGTCTCCTCTGGCAGACATAAGAATCACCTAGAGGATACCCTCACTGTGCCTGAAAATTTTGTAAATTTAATAGAATTTCTACTGAATCATATGTTTCTGTAGTACATCATATATTTCTGAAGTTTATTTTATTTTATTTTGATTTATTTTATTGTTCATACACCTGTGGATATCACCATGGCATTTTATTCAGCAGCAGCACAGAGTATTATGAGTTTTTAGTATAGGAAAGTGTTTACCATAATTATACTAACAGGTAATCAACATTAAAAAGTATAATGAACTATTAATGACTAGAAAGCTACATAGCAAACACAGCTGCTGTGCATTGCATTGCTTCAACTCATTTAAGGCAAATTAATAGTATGAGAACAGCGTGGGTTGAGATAATTCAGTAAATTTAATCATCTCATAATCATTAAAAAATACTTGACCACGTGTTCCAATTATATCTAGCATTACATTTCCTCAGACCACACAGTAACTAAAAAAGTGTCAAGTTCACTTTGCGCCCCTCCACATCTGGATGAAAAATAAACACAAAAATTTTAAATATCATAGAGCATAACTTGTAGGCATTTGTGCAAAGTGATGTTCTCAAAATATTGTTTCTTAGCTGTAAATGACCAAAAATGTTTCTCTCTTGACCTTAAAAGTTGACAGGTAGAAAGATGTTGAAGCTAATATCATTTGATAGATAAACTAACCACCATTTTTGTGATTCCATTATTTATTTAGGTCCCCAGCTGGATCACAATAAAAGAAGTTAATTTAAGTACACCTGAGCCAAACAGTCAATCCAGAAAGGCAACTATTAATTCTATTTTTGGCACATTGATCATATCTTCTTTTAAAGGTATGAAAGAAAGGTTGAGTTGTCCAAAGTATTCTAAAAGCTTGAGCAAAGAAAACTGGGGGCATTCTTGCTTTCTCAGAGAAGATAACTGAGCAAAAGATTCAGAGTCAAAAGTGCTGTGCTGAAGTATCTCCTACTGGTACTCCCATGTTGAGATAAAGCTATCAAGCTAACCATTCCAGGCTGCAGTTGTCCTGTTATCAAAAAAAATATGCAGCCTCCAAAAGGGACTCAAAAAGGCAAGAGGCAAACAGACTAGCAAGACCTTGAGAAAAATCAAGAGTCAAGATATTCTCTGTATTTTCTGCCACCTGACACCTGTGGCTGCATGTCAGCCAAGTTATGTCCTCAGGTTCTGGATGCTCCCCAGTCCCCTACTTCCACCAAACCCCATGATGTTCAACAGCTGAACACAAGTGATGGAGTTACCCAATCAATACTTCTGATCCAAGTATTTGATATGAGAAAGATTTTTCAAGTAGGGATGGTCTAAGACACATTTTGAGATCTTAGACTCTGGGCACCAGACCTTGGTAATCATGGTGATTCTGAGATGACTATGCTGAGTTTTGGCTCACTGTCACAAGCAAAAGAGATGAAAGTGAAGAAGATCTGCATCTTAATGCCCTGGCTGAAGAGGCAGGTGATGTTTAGCATGCTATTACAGAAAATTGTTATCTTGCCTTCAGTACAGACAGATCTGTAAAAAAAAGAAAGATGCAGCCTATCCACAGTCTCCTCTTCATAACGCAGCCTGGGTCATCTTCAGAAAGCAAACCAAACCTCAGCCTAGCCCCATCCCCAGGGATGCTACTGATGCATGGGGCCGCCCTGGTGTCTCCCAGTCCTGTCCTGTGCCCTGATACCCCAGGGAGTTGCTCCTGCTTCTGGCACCCAGCTTCCTATCCTTTCTCCAAACTCTACAGTCTCCAACAGGAAAGCTAGAAAATTATCTGAGACAAAAGTTCTCATGCCTGATGTGCTCTTTCAGAATACAAACGGCTCCAACCTCACTTATGGGACATCTGATTTTGAAAGAAATGTCTACTGAAATGTCTCTTCTCAAGACATCTTCTGCCCTAACTTGAAAGTCTGGAGCTGTTCTGTGTTGTCAGCCCCTTTCCCAAAGACTGGCTGATGTCAGAAAGGCAGAAGCTGCTGTCAGTGTGACAAGAAGCTCAGCTGCATGCCCCAGCAGCAGCCTGCCAAGCACAGCACTGCACTCACTTTCCCTGAGCATTAAGTCATGACACCCTGCTGCCAGGAGGATGAAGAAAAAGAAGCTAAAGAAGAGACTCAAATTGGAGGTAGAAAGGGGAAAAGGAGATGTCTCTCTTGAGAATAATCCCCTTACAAAAGTTATCATCTCGGGAACCCCTAAAGAACGGGTTAATAAGAGCTTGATCACCAAGGGAGTTTATGAGTTTTCTATGCAAGCTCCATCATCTCACCTATTGAGTGATCTCTTGCTTTTTGGCTATTTGGCACTTGCTTTTTGGCACTGTATTATGGATGAAACACCAAGACAAGGCTTTGGGTAACAGGTGGTTAAGAAGAAACAAAAAACAAGAGAAATTGAATAGGCACATGGTGAGAGAGGTATCTAAAATACTGCTGATGAAAAAGAACTGGGAAGACTTCACAATTTACACAATCAACCTCTGTTGATGGTGCTGCCTGAACACTAACCCTAACAGGCCTTAGCAATTGATGAAAGTAGTCTTTGAGTCCTTCCCAAAGAGCCTCTCCCCCACATCTAAGAGAGACAAAGCCTGAATGCAAAGTATCTCAAGCATTTTCAATGAGAGGCACTCTCAAAGAAGCTTCTGAGAACCTCCCTGTTAGAATGGAAACAATAATACTCAGACAATCACAGAGTGCTGACAGGCAAACTACTTGGGGAGCAAGAGACAAAGCAGGAGTGGAAGCAATCTCTTATAATTTTCCAGACTTAAAAAAGAAAGACAGAAGAACTCAGGGCTGAGAAACCACAGTAATTTCAAAGTGTGATGGAGAAACACAATCCCCAGGATGGCAGGCTTTAAATTAACAGTCACAGAATGAAACTGTCTCTGCTCAGGGGCTCTTTGAATGTGGCACAGAAGAAAAACAACAACTGCCCAGTGCAGTTGACATTCAGAAACCCATCAATCCTATGAGTATAGGTACCTAGCCAGTACTGCTATTTTATAATTTTAAATCAAACACAGAGTAACAGCACTAAAGGAAAAAAAACCCAAAAAGCATAGCTGCACAGCTAATTATTGCTGGTTGCAGCTGACTGTCACATGCAGGCTGTGAGACAATAGTTCTCTTTTAATTGAATAGTCAGAGCAACAAGGCTGAAATATTCTTATATTCAAAAGGTATCAGCGATCAAACACCACCTGCTGCTCTCACATTGTATCCACATGTGTGCTAAGCACGCACAAGGGCTGTCACTTTGAATTACCTACTAGGTCTGAACATCTTTATGCACAAAGTACTGAACAAGCAAAAGTGGTCTCAGATCCCTGAGTTTCAGAAACCACCAGGCTGATTTTTTTAGAAGCAGTTACATCAAACTCTGAAGGCTTCTTCACACTTTCTCAGCTGTTGCATGTACAAATGAAACATCAATTCTGCCTTCTGCATGCACATACAAAAATTATTCAAGTGGCGAGATCAGTATCAGTCACATAAAATCTGTACCACAAATTTCAAAGATCTTTGACCAAAGTAAGTTCTTAACATTTCCTCATTAGAATAAATTTAGCTTCAAAGATGCAGCCTGCTTCCCTTTCTAGTAGTCAGGGGTTCAATTCCCTGTATGTAGAGGTCTGCACAGACACACACCACTCCAAAAGCTCATGTTCTGCAGAACCCAAATCCAAATAACATCTTTTCCCTTTTTGCGCAGCACACATCTCTGTTTTTAATTTCAGTGAAAAACTGAATTTGTACAACTGTTCTCCAGTTTGTGTAGAACAGAGAATAAATACTAAGATTTGTTTTTGTTTGAAAGTGGTCAGCAGGAAACCAGAAGAATATTCTACAGCAAGCAAAATATTCTCTTGGGATTCACAACTGGATTTATTGTTATTTTTGGAGGAAGACAGCCGTATCAGGCAAGGGACATAGCAAGTATTAGTTCCTTTCAGTTAACCACGTCTTAAATGCTTTGAGTGAAAAGATGTTAAATACAGACATCAGCCTTTCTATCACTTGGTGCTGACCTGGTGGCTTCCACAGCAGAGGTTGTGAGGCCTCCTACAGCAGAGGTTGTGAGCCTGAGTTTTCAAACATGGAGTATAAAAAGCTGCAAGTATGATCTGTCGTCTCTACTGAAAGCACAGGTGAATCCCCCCTGCTCCCCAATGAGCTAATTAATTACTTCTGGAAATAAGCGGTGACTTCCCTGTAAACAAGGGGCCTACTGATATCAGGGTCTACATCTTAAGTTCACAAGTTAGAGACATCACCATCCACTGATGGGTTCAATGGAAATACCTTCTCCTCTACAGTACTGGGGACACCATTGCTGGCTCCATATTTCATACCTTAGATCTCTTTTCCTAAAAAACTGACCCCTTGGTGGCAGAAGAAACCTTTTGGTATGTGATGGAAGTTCAAAATTCAAATCATGTAACTTGATGCTGCCTTCTATTTCTAATTATAGATTAAACAGAACAAAACCTTCAGGATAACTGCAAGGTATTGGAAATGCAAGCTTCAGTAATGTAGAAAAGTGGTATCAGGTCAAGACACACACTTTTAAGAAAGTATTTGACAGATGAAAATTAATGTCCACAGTAAGCCTACCTCAAAAGGGGTAGGTTTGAGTTGAATTATTAAGTACAGGAAAAATACCAGTAGGAAGGATCTTCAGACCTTTTCCAAGGATAAGAAACCTAGCTGAATCAGATGGACTTCTGCAAGTCACTGCATTGTAATGACCATGCATAAAGTTGCCAAACTTTATAAAAATTAGGCTTATCCAGTAGGATCCCACATATTTTCAAATGATACCTGAATTTAAATCTCTCAGACTTGAAAACAAAGACATCACCAAAAGAAGAGCTTGAAAGCTAAAATGTGTACCACAAGAGTACATAGTACTGCAAATTATTTTGTAAAAATTCTGTCAAATCTTCTCCCAGTCTCCCCTGAAGCTAGCAACCACCTCTCATAAATACTCTGGTTATATCAGAGAAGTGAGTTGGAAGATTTCTCTTTCTCCTGAATTAAGGGTCTAATCCCACGAGCTGGAAGTTGTCTGTCAGCAACCACAGGTTTTACCTGGGAGGTGCAGAAAGACAGACACCCAAACAGACTACTGCACAGCCAGCATGCCCTTTTTATGTCACTTTTCACTGCTAAAGACCATGTGCATGTACATAGGTTCATTGTGGGAGGTTTATCTTTTACTGACTTATCTTTCTCAGATGGTATTCTTTGGCAAATCAGGAGTGTATTATACAATAGAAAAGCAGTATCCAGGCATATCTGGGATACTCCTGTTTGCTGTTCCCAATCTCAGCACAAGTTTTAATGCAAGGGGGAGAAAGGCCTTTATACTTTTTCACAAGGTGGGGAAAAACAGCAAAAAGAAATTATTTTAATAGACTTATTCTGGTACAAAGCACCAAATCTCAAGCATCTGATAAAAGCAAGCAGCAAATACCAGGAAAGTGAGAATCAGAAACAGAAGATTGCTCTTCCTTACCTCATCTTTTAGAGATCTTGCTTTGTCTCTGGGAAAGCTGGGTCAGACTCCAACAACAGGGCACTGAGGTCACTATCCCCTCTCAATTACTTGGGGTTTTTTTCTCTTTCCCCTCACCCCTCCAACCAAGACACTTTCTTTAAACTGCTTGGACCAGCTGACAAACACAGATGTGTCAGAAGGCAGCCAGGAGTGTGCAGGGAGGGGAAAGAGTAAAAAACCTACAAACCAATCCTCTGTGGCCACAGGACACAAGTAAGGAAAAAGCTATACTCAATATTTTACATTTGAAATGTATTTATTCTTTAAAATTAAATTTGAAATCTTTTTAACTTCCCGTCCTAGAAACTTAGACAAGCTGCAGCGTGAGAAAGCAGACCAAGGCTGGTACCTGAACTTTGGCTATTTGAGGTTGCAGAAACAGAGGATCTTGCTAAAACCTGTGATACTTTTAGCCTCTTTATATGGATAATGCTTCTTTTCTTCTCTGACTCCTTGGCAATGAGTATGCTGGCTACTGTTCACAATGGCCACATAGTCCCTCCTCCACTGTCCTTCACCTTGGCACTTGACTTTCCTTCTGCTTCTTTGAAAGGACTGTGCAAGGAGGGACAGAGACAAAACTTCTCTGTGGTTAGTAACACCATGCAATTTCACCCTTTCAGTGTCTCTTTTATTGTTCTGAATCCAGATATTGGTGACTCTGGTTTGCTCAGCTGCACATCTGTGGCACCTTTGTGCCTGTCACACTGCCTGCCTGGCTCTTGCCAGGGCATTACCTCTGCGGGAACCTTCTCCATGCAGATCCCACCTACACCTTGACCAAGTGACCTTGGAAGCCCCTTAGAAGGATATGAGATGAGGCAAGAAGTAATCCTGAAGATACATTCCTGACCTTAACAAGTGACACAATGCATGGGACAACGTGTCTGAGCGTAACCACATATCCTCAGAGGACACAAAGTGCAGAAGAGCCCTGCTCTTTCCAATGAGCTTGCTTGCTTGAATGAGAAACAGCCAGGACTCTGATTGTAGAACTAGGCATTAAAATGTGAGCTATCTTCCATGTGCTACATGTCAGAGGAGAAAATTTCAACAGAAGAAGAGGAGGAGATTTGTAGAGCCTCTATGCCTCATTAACCCTACCCTCTTCTTTCTATTGCACTCTCTAGCTCTTGATTTTGGCCTAAGAAGGATAAATTTACAGAATTTGCAGAACAGTCTGAGTTGGAAGGGACCCAGAAGGATCACTGAAGCCAGCTATTAAGTGGATGGCCCATATGGCAATCGAACCCATGACCTTGGCATTATTAGCACTGTCCTCTGACTAACTGAGCCAATATCAGATTATCCTGCCAAGACAGGGAAACACAGAAACGGAGGAAAAGCTCATGGAGTACAACAATAAGCTCTTACTTAACTCGCATATCATCCCTCACTCCTCTCCCATTCTGCTCCATCCTTCTACCACTTAAGTCCTCCCTTCCTTATCCCCATTGTTTGCTACATTTATTATATGCCAAGTCCTACCCCTCTCCCTTTCACTTGTAATTTGAATAGATAAAAGCATTGATATGTCACGTAGAAATTAATGCTTTAAATAAGACAAAGAGAACCACCGCAGATGCCGGATGTGAGTTTCTGAAAGGTAATTAAAGTCAACCTACCACGTTTTGAACACTGGTAAAAGCCACCCTTACATAAAAAAAGCCCTGTTTGATAGAGCCACAGCAGAACAGGCTGGTAATGAAGGCCTTATACCATTTTATGGCACATTTTATCAATATTCACACTTCTACCCATCATTTCTCACATTTTTCTCTTTTCTGCACATAATACTCACTCTTCCCAGTTCTTTATCTTCAAGTGCCAGCACCCCGGTGCTTTCTGTAAAGAGTTTTACTTTGACAACAGGCCGAGGGTGAGTAGTGGTGAAATCCCCTTGGGTTCCCCATCTGCAACAAAAAAACCAACAAAATTTAACTGGGGCTGAGTACAGGCCTGAAAGTGATAGGACATTTAATGTTTTTGTAGAATTTTTATCTATGCACTCTTGGAACCTAATTTTCAAGCTTTAGGAGGAGGAGGGTGGGAAAGAAAAGGAAGGTATGTTTTTGAACATCCAAGATCATATCTACATAGAAAAAATGGCTTTTCTCTGTGATAAAACAAATCAGGGATTTCTGTATGACTTTTGTTATAAAATATCAATCCAAAATTTTTTAATAGCAAAACTCAAAGAACAGAAATTATATCTTCATAGAGAAAAAAGAACCAAGCAAGAAGATAAAGAGAGATCTGTTTTCTATGAAAAATATTCACTATCTTCTGCACACCAGTCAAATTAATTTACCAAAGAACCATGTCGGAATTCACTTCAGGCAACCACAGCATGAATAAATTAGGAGACTTAGGCAGAGAAAATCTTGTATTTTATATTATATATTTTACAACTTAGAATGTAGGAAAAACATAAACACAAATGCAAATAATAGGAAAAAAATATTATCGGAGTGACTATAGCTCTGCAAAATAATTACTGCCACAAGGCTCTGTGCTTTTAGAGAACCTTAATTAGGCAGACAGACTTCTAGTCATTAATCTCTTATCTCAGTTAAGACACTTGGTTTGCCAGCCTTCCCCCCCCTCCTCCCTGTGTGTCAGTGGTACAAAAAACAAAAGTTATACAAATTAGGTTGCAATTTCCTTCAATGATCTATTCCATTATCCTGGACAACCACATGGAGCTCCTTACATTAACTGATTAAACCGATTGTGATTATGCTAGTAGGTACAAAAAACGCAAAAAGTAAGCACAGCTCCAGTTTCTCCTGGTTTTGTCCACTGTGTGAGATATTACAATTATCAGAAACTAATAAAATAAAGAAAACAGATGACCTTAAGAGTATGCTCTATAAAAGGATGTATTACACAAGCCAAAATCTTAGGCCCTCATTTAGGAAAAGCAACAATTTTCATTTACATTCAAGAATACACAATCTCTCCAGTATTGCAATGTGAACATAGAATAGCAATTTTCCAGCAAAGAGACCTACTAAGCAAAAGAAAATGCTTCAATTAGCATGAGTTACAGACTTCAAGACCAAATCTAGAAAGTAATATGCAATCAAAACCAAAAAGCTTTAAGGAAGCAGCAGTTCTGTATAAACCAGTCCTACAGGTGGCTGAACATGCCTGACTCTGAAAGGGAGGTTCACCACAAATTGATCGAATCTTGCACTAAATTCTCTCCTTCACCCTGACTGGGTTAGATAGATGCTTAATCTGTCTGTGGTGTGCATAGCTTTAGCCTCAGCAAAGTGGTAATAGAAATAGGAACTCTGACAAATTACCTTCCTGAGTGAGAGAAAACCTGTTTATGATCTGATGATAGATGCTGCAAATTCAGAATAAGACAATGCCTGGCACTACTGCTTCTCCCTGTGGTGGTGCCAGGGGTAGTTTTTGTCACAACACAGAAACGAAATTTCCAAGGAGAAAGCACCTTTATAAAAGGTGAGATAGTTGTATTTTTAGTTTAGCCTCCAGATCCCAGTATTCAGGAAGCATGCTGCCTTGAATTTGGAAACACAATCTAAGCACTTTGATAGCTGCACCTTCTCTCTCAGCTGTCAGGTTTGCTTGTCCCTGAGCTTCCAGAGGCATTAAACTGTGCATGCCATATTGGACAGCACCACACAAAAACCCCAAGAGAGACTCCCATTAAAATAACAGAACAAACCCAAACCCTCTCTACAAAAGTCTAGTGCCAGCATCGATTCATACAAAAGAGAAGAGAAAGAAGAGGTCATGCTGACTGAAGGGAACAGACCCAGCCCATTCAATGAAGAGAACACTGCCTGCTCAGTTGCTGCAAGCTGAGCAGCAGTGTGGGCCTCAGCATCTGCTGGGGTTTGAGCACCCTAGCATCAAGTTCAAAGAACTTCCTGGAAAGTGGTGCAGCTTTCTTTGGAGACCCAGGCTCCATCTCTGCAGGACACAGCCCCCAGGGATGGGACACACATGAGCCTTGCCCAGGAAGCTGAGAGAATTTGCTCCTTCTCCAATTTAGAGGCACAGGGAGAGACTGATGAGAATGGGAGTAACGTGGGGTCATCCACTGGTTGTTGGCACTTATGTAGTATCAGAAATCACTTTTAACATTGAATCTGATCGCCAGCTTTGACTGACATCTTTCTCTCATCCCTTGTTCCATCTGCAGCAGTAAGTGAAAATCTTGGGCTGAAAAAGAATGGTCTGAATCAATTTCTAAGGCTTAATGTTCATGGTAGAAATATTCCATGCACTTATTCGCATGCTCCTGGATGATTAGGACTTCAGCTGACTCCCATAGCTTCTCAGGAACATTTCTTTGGAAGTGAATTACGTGTCAGAGCTGATGATCACAGAATTTACTGACTAGGTCTTAATATCATTCCTCACCTCATGAAAGAGCTCCTGAGAAATCATGTTCTGTTAGAAAAGGCAAATCCAAGATTGCATCCCTTACTAACACACTTAACGTGTGGGCATCTGATGTTCCCATCAGTTGCCAATATAACAGCAAAGTACATGTAGCTCATCCTTTTGTTCCTTGTGTATTATTAGAACACAAGTCTTGTTTCTTTGAAGCTTCATGTTTTTGCAGAGGTATGAATTCATATAATTTGAAATGAGCAGCCAAAAGAGTGGTATCATGTTGATTTTAGTTTGCTCCTTCTAAGAAAGAACATAAAAGACCCAATACTCCAAGCAAACTGACTTTAGATAGATTGAGTTCATCTATATGCTGTACATTTAAAAGCACATTATTATGTTATTATGCATCAGGCCACATCTGAAGCAGAAGTCAGAAATGACAGCCTAATCCAAACTCCAACTTGTAATCTAACTTGTATGAATGTTTATGTTAATAAAAATTTGCATTATTTTGTTTTGTCGGTATGAAATGAGGTGTAGCAATAAGAATGGCCTTTCTGGATGTAGTTTGCATTGTCAATATCTCCCAATAAACTTCAGTTCTGTTAGAGATAAAATTCTGATCTGTAAAGATTGTGCCATGAATATAACAAGATACCAGGAACTCAGTATTTATTAAGGATGAACCAAAATAAAGGAAGGACTGAGTAAAGCATGCAGGTGTACATAAGCTAGCCTATTTTGAAATATTCTTTACTGCTCTGAAATGATATAGGTGTTCAAGATCTGTCAGATTTTAACTTTGTTTTCTCCCCTGGCTATTTCTTTTATGACAGCTGGCCAGACTCCAGTCAACAAATCAACAATTTGTTTACTCTTCCTGTTTAGGAATAATACTTCATTTTAACCAAATTCCATTTAAATGGATATCACACTTTCAGCTTCTATATCTCAGAGCATAAAAAAATATATCAGATTTTCAGCATACAGATCAATTTAAAATTCATTACAACATACATGCAAACAATAACTTTGAATAAGGTACTGTCCTATCACCAGCTGTGTAATTAAATTGCATCAATCTTCCCTATAACGCCAAGATTGTAAATACAGTATTTCTAGACAATAAATAAGATTTTACTGAATCACTTGTTATTTCCACTGTAAAATTCCATCCATTTTCTCCATACTTTTGGATATTTATTCTAGATCTATATATCTGTTCAAGGAGCTGGTGAGTTTAATGGTGAAAATAGGTCAGGAGAATACCTAATAATTAATGAAATCAATACCTGAAGAGTAATTATAATTATGAAAATTTTGATCACCATTACTGTGATTTCTTGTTTCAGCTATTAGATTTTAGGTGCTAGTATAATTACATCCACTTTGTTTCTCAAAAATTTCATTATTTTCTTCCAAAACAAATGTGTTGCCTGTAAAATGCATTTTTTGACCCCTATTAAAGCATTAATATTTCTGGTTCTTGCATTTCTTAATCTCCTGGGAGAGAACATCTCCTTTAAATTTAAAAGCTAAGCTGCTATGTATAGGTCAGACAAATCAATGCCAAGTTTGGGTTTGCACCCTGATATTCTTCCTGAAGAAAATACAGTACTTAGCAGAAAATATTTTTTTCTGAACCACAGACATTGAAGTCAACCACCATACAAAAGATTGTTCACATTATTCACAAGACAAAAATTTTTAAACTGTTTAACTGAACTACTTTCTGTTTTAAATAGGAACTAACAATGTGGTCTCCAGAATCTGAATGCTGAATAAAAAAAAGCTGCTTTTCTTTATATTTTAACTTTCAACATCAACAACTGAAATGTTTTCTGTATGAAAATAGATCTTACAGCTGACTTTTACTTCTCATACAGCTGAACCTGTAGGTTGAAACCTGGCTTTCTGTGAAAAGAGAAGCAATTTCTTTGTGCCATTTAGAGCTTGTTTGAGTCGAAGTATATTGCAGGTAATTAACTTACAGCTTGCTCTGCACTGGAGCTCCTGAAGGAATGATGGAAGAAAGGATGAAAGATCAAGCAAATTAATTCATCTACCTTATGAAATTGTTATTTGCAAACAGTGTACCTTTAGTAAATCTTAACTACAAAGAAAAATGCAATGATTTGTGTTTGTAATAGCATATGTTTTAACTAGCAAATGTATGCAAATGATGGAAACAAAAAAACAACCACCTCCACACCTTTGGAGGAGCCATTGATTTTTGAGTACTGGTCCAATAATGTGAAAAATTTTGGTGCTGAAAATGTTCAGATGGGAAGTGCAAAATTTTAGACAAAACAAGTATGTATCTCATGCAATATTCATATTAAATAACTACCCTTATAGTATGGTTGTTTTTTTGTCTGTTTAAATCTTGCTAGATAAACTGTTCAAAGTAACAATAGTTTCAACACTAATTGCTGCAGTGAGCGCACGGCACTTTTAGCTGCAGCCCATGTAGCATACTGGATACCTCTAAAAGTACCAACTTTAAGTCTAAAAAAAGCCCCTAATTCTGCCTCCTCAGGCTCTCATTTCACCACATAATTTTCCTCTGTTTAAATAATTTTTCTGCTTTTACCTACTCATTCTCCTTACTATAGAAACTGCAGTGATTTGATGTTTGTTCATCTTTAACCATAAGCCACAGTCTTTTCACCATATTTCTCTCTTGCTGTCAGAGGTACGTGGGTTGATATAATAATTAGAGACAAAATATATTGCCAGAGTTTATTTCCCTTCACTGCAAAAGTACCTACTGCCAGCAAGAAGGTGAATGTTTATTTCAGCTGAAGATTTATCACTGTGTCACAGAAACCCCTCTAAGGGAATTTATTCTTCTACTTCAGTTTGGAATGCATTTCATACACTGGAAACAGCAGCAAATTTCTCTCTCAGGTTTTCCATTTAACTCATGGTCTCTGTTAGTCAAAACTTTTCTTATGAGATCATGGGGGTGAATGTAATGAAATTTATTATTCTAAGCAAATATCTAGAAATTTTATTTTAGCCCTATTTATTGGAATACTTTATTTCTGATAAAATAAAAACTCTACAGAATTTTTACACCATTTTTTTGTCCTCAGCAATATGGAAATCTCATTTTTAAAACCAGTATCAGAGTGTATTAGTCTCCTTGGTGCCATCTTCTGCATCGTTCTGGGCTTGATTTTGGGTTTAAGCCTTCTACATAACCTCAATGTGTTTCTTAACTATTAATTAAATTACCTTAAGAGGCCTTCTGGAAGAGTTTTCTTATCTGCTATCCAAACAGGGGTGTGGACAGAGCTGGAATGAACAGGAAGACCCACCCAAGCCATTTTATTAAGCATCTTACTGCTCCACAGGAGTAAGAGATTTACCAGCCCTTCAACTTTGCACATCTTGGAGCTGGACTGAAAACAGTATGTTGAGGTCTCTGCAATATCTTTGTGTTGCAACCATGTCAAGAACCTATACCATCTCTGTTGTTTCTACTTTGTTTAGAAATAAACTTTAACTGTATAAAATCAGGTATCAACCCTCAGGTTAGAAATCACACTCGGGCTAGAAATCCCACTCATGGTGCAAGTTGTATGAAATACCAGGAAACTAAAGGATGGAGGAGGCTCAGCACCCCCTGACACATCCAAGTACACTGATACATTGAAGCACTTCAAATGCAGGTCTGAAAAACCTTCTGTTGTTAGTGAAGGATTGTGTGAGTGTGGACTTTATGAAGTGATGCACATTACTATGTCCAACTGCACAGATACAGAGAGAGAAGATGTGAGACCGTGAGCCAGGCGCTGTACCAGCAGTGCAAGTCACCCCACAGCAATTTGACAATAAATCTATAATTTGACGAGGAGGCCCCACTCACACAAATAAAAATAGAGTTAAATCCATACTTATCTGATTTTGGTGTTTTTACTGAGACTCCTAAAGAGAGTATTAGTTGGTGCTAATTGCTACTTGTTCTTCCCCGCTGATACTTGGAAAAATATCACAAGCATTTCATTTTCTCTTCTGAGCACAAAATTACTCATCCATTTGTTAATGATTGACACCAGGATGCTAAACTGGAAATCAGAGATTTAACTCTAACAGCTGTCTCATACAGCCCAAAAGCATGTTTATTTTTTGTTATGACTACCATACAAAATTATATGAACATTGAAACTTCTCCCTTTGAAAAAGGATATTGAAAAGTACTGCACATGCAACAGAAGTTTATTGTGCACCACTAAGGATTTAATAGGGTAAAGACCATTCCTTATATGCAATATTACAACCATTATTTTCATTTATTTAGTTATTTAGGTATGCATTCTCCAGTACATCAGTGAGATCTGGAATTAATGCTTGGAACCCCAAGGGAAAGAGCTTGCATTTCTATAATGCTTAGAATGGGATTTACATTGTAAATGCTTTCCCTCGAAATATTTTTTGTTTCTTTATTTCAAAATTACTCATTTATTTTAACGGAAGGAGCATAATTTGCTCACTCAGAGCAAGCACATTAAACTGCAGCTGAAAAGCAAGGCATAAAGAAAGTTCTAAACAAATAATAAAAACTTTTCACAGTAGAAGCACAGACAAGTTCCACACTCAGGCAAACTGAACCATGAGGTATCCATGTGTCTGGCCTTTCATTACTGATCTCACCTAATCTTCTTTGACTCTCTTCTTCCCTGTGTTACTATGATTCCCCTATTTTAAGCACAGATCTTGAGGAGAACTACAGATTCATTGTTTTACAATCCCTATCGAAGAAACACTGATACTCTGCATAAATGCTTTCTCTATTTAGCTACTACCTTATGGACTGTCAGCTATTGAAGGAGAATGACAATGGCAATGGTTCTAACGCTGAGGTTCCAATCAAAGTGTTCCTAAAGCTAAATATAGATAGGGGAAAAAGAAATTGTTCTACGGAGGTGAATGACAGGAGAAAGGGAAAGTACTGTGAAAAGGGAAGTCCTGGTATAAGTATGGAAAGTCACACAATTACTTTCAAATGTCACCTTTGATTCTACCTAGGCTGAGTCTACACTACTGTCTTTTACCCTTTATCATTTACTTCTGTCTATATGGGAACTTTTGACCCAGCACACTAATAATTTGAAATGCAGACTAACAAACCATCTCTTCAGCACTTCCCTTCCAGAAAATTTGTGTCCAGCACCTGCAGCTGCACACACCAAACAGCCCATTGCTTAACTTCTCAATGCATTGCTGAGCCACTATCTAGTGCAGTCACTAAAAGAAAATGTAAATGTTTGGGTAATTTTTTTCTTTTTCTGTGGATTCAGCAGCAAAATTAAGGGGTTTTAGGGTGACTGTTAGAAAACACTGGGAATCCCTTCTTGGAACTTTTTTCTCAAGGAACACAAAGCTCCAAAATGTAATTTCAGCAACAGCAAGGATACAATGTTTTGATGGATATGCTATATTGTAATATTCCTTTATACAACTAGACTAATATGAAAGGGAAAAGAGAATAATCTGTCAGTATGCAGATTTTTTTTTTTCAGGATCTGCTTTTGGTAAAATAACAACTGTTTTAAATAAAAAAAATAGATCTCAAAATTACTGTTTATCTGAGAGCTAATAATGATCTATGCACAATCATGTATTTATTAATTATTAATTATTAATATATGAAATAATTACTTGTAAAAAATCACAAGAAAACTGAGTGTAGTTTTTTTCAAACAAAAAAGTATCTAATAGAAAGCAGAAAAGCAAACCAGAAGAGGGATGCCGTGCATAATAAGCACCTAAGTAAAAACACTCATTTAGGCTTCCTACACTGAAAAGAAGAAAAGTGCACTCTAACAGTACAGAATGCTATTATGACAAGTATTGTCATTACAAACATAAAGCAGTATGAATAAATGATTAGTCTTGCTTTCCCATCTCACTTTAATACAGGCAACCAAGACACAAGCCAGGGTGAAAATTTTCATGGGTGTGTATCTAGACTGACACACTGCCAGGTGCTGGCCAGCACTGGTACACACTGAGTGAACAATTCATGAGAGGCATTACCTCCTGTTTCCCACCAAGGTTCAAACCCACCTAGAGACTGATGATGGGCACAAGGGCAAGACATGGTGATTTATGCTCTCAACATTTCTATATGCATATTTATTTCACTTTTTCCTTGAAAGATATAATTATGAATCCATCACAATACTGTTAAAAGTTGCAACTCCTATTTGCTTCATGTTACTTCGTATTTCTGTGACACTTTAAACCTTCAAAATCTTGTCAAACATTGATAAACTCGCAGTACTTTGATGAAGCAGGTAGATGCTGTCATGTCAGTCTAAAGATGTGGGAAAACAAATCACAAACTAGGCTGACCTACCTGGGCCTGCAGAGTCTACCAGGAAGGAGCCAGGAATAAAATCAGAAAATGTCATTATTCCAGTTGGCATAAGACCAATTAGTGTGTTTTATTCTGAAACCCCTTTTATTGCTCTTTCTGACTCATACTGCTCTTATCAGCTGTCCACACTACCCTGCCTTTGTTTTTGCTGTCCTCCTACTCTCCATTCACTGGTATTGCTTTCAAATAGGCACATTAACCTGTAGACTCACACCTTAAATTATGTGTAGTTATTAAGAAATTTCAGGATCTATAAATAGATTTTCTTCACCTGTTCAGTGGGCTATTCTGTATTCTAGAAGTACTGGACTTCTCAACGCCTCTGAGGATCAATGCACATACTAACACAGTGACATGAGCATTTGAGATGTATAAAGTATTCTTAGCCTGAACAGGATCCAAAAGCAGGAACTCTGTTTCAAACCCTTTTTCTCAAGATTTCTCTTTACCCAAAACAACAACCCTAAACTAAATTAGGCTGTAAATGTGTTCCAATTAAAACATTATATCTTATAAAATATTTTTTAATTAATTTGAATGTACCTGTGTCATACTTACAAGACATATAAGCAAATTTTTGAAAGGTTGGTCTCTTCAAATCAAGATACAAGAATAGGATATTTTTAAAATATAAAACTGGGCATTCAGGTCATATCAAAATTTAAGAAGAATCCAAAGGAATTGTTTTCAAGTCAACTATTGCCCACAAACAATAATTGAACTTTCCCAAGATAAGACAGGTGCAGAGCACTCTGAAACACAAAATTTCAAATTCACTCTACTGAAGTATTCCAGGAGGAGAAGGGAGGTAAAATTTGAGGTAATCCTTCTCCCCCACCTTTTTCTTTGACAGACCACATCCCTGTAGATGATGCTTTACAGGCTGCCCTTGCCTTCAGCTTGACCCAGCCAGAGACCAGGTAGATATATTACAATAAGGCTTTCCTGATCAAAACCATTTTGCTTATAAGCAAGATTTAATGGTGAAGATTTGGCTTCACCATGCTATTCATAGCCAAATGCCTTCCAGTTTTAAGCTGGATCACACATCTGCATTTGCTTTAGCACGATGTTATAGAAAGCTTACAGCTGTCTGCAAGATATTAGTTGCATTTGTTGTGGATCAGGTGGGAATGAGAATGGAAACAGACACAACTTGTGCATTAAGCAGTGTGGAAACAGTCTTCCTCCAAGCTCTGATTGTTATAGTGAAAGGCCTGGGTGGGACATGCATCTCCAAACCCAAAATTTTCCAAAAATGCACTGTGAAATAAAACTGGTATCAGTCTTGCAAGAGACATGTAATATAATACTACATTTTAAAAGAAGACAGATACATAGCTGTTCTTTCCAGTGGTGCCTCTGGATGAGGAGGGTTAATACTCTCTCTATATGCTATATGTATCATATAGAGTGTATATATAATATACCCTAATATATGCCTTGGTGACATAAGGATTATGTTTATTGTTGACTATCCAAATAGAGCAGAGAATACAACCAACCTTAATTATCTCCTTTCATCCCCATTTCTTCCATGCTATGCTTCTTTATCTGAAAAGAGAATATTCCCTTCTAACAAAAGTGGCTTTCACAAGTCCCTCAGATAGAACAGACTTAGACTATTTTGGGAGTTAATCACAGAATCACCATAAAATTTAGGCTGAAAGGAACCTCTGGAGGTCACCTAGTTCAAACCCTGTGCAGAGCAAGAAAAGTTAAAATTAGGTTGTTCAGGTTATTATCCAGTGGAGTTTCAAATGTCTTTTAATATTAAGTGTCTGTATATAATTCATATTTCTCTGCAATAAGAGAGAGGAAAAATTTCTTCTACAATATAAAATAGTAATCAATGTCAGATCATAAAACCAAGGCACCAAGTGAAACTTGGTGAAACTCTTTTATGTGAAACTTTTCCAGCATTAATCCAGAAGACACACTGAGATAAATGTGTATTCTTTTTCTTCTCAATAATTTCCTTTGCAGAACCAAGGAAACATCAGATACTTTCCTACTGTTAATTTCTTTTTTCCCCTCTTAACAGCTGGATAACAAACATATACGGTATTTAATCAATGCACCAATTTTTTGAAAGATTGTTTCTTCACTGTATTATGTGAATTGCTCCAAAAAGAAACACATACTGATACATGACAAGATGAACACAATGATGGAATTTTTACTTTAGAGATAGAAAGGTGAATTTTAGAGAAAATTATAACAACCCTTACACAATTCAGGCAAGCCTAGTTTATGAAAGCAGACAGACTTTGCTCCCTGTCATGATCCCCACCATTCCCCTTAAAATTCCAAAATACTATTAAAGGATCCTGCTCATCTTCAACAAGTTTTCAGCATTGCATACATCAGCACAATTATGTCTCTCAAACTTAAGCCTGTCAAGTGATATTAGTAAAAATACACAGATGTTCTTTAACAAATAACCTCACTTTTGTAAATGTTGCCTAAAATGTATTTCCAACTTAAAGAAAACAAGTCTGTATGCCAAAATTAGGATGAACTACTTTGCAGTTGATCTGTGACATCAACACTGGATTTGCAGCACCTAGCTGCAAGGAGAAATCTTTCAGAGGTAATAAACAGTCAAAGGAACAGGTGAAAGTAAAAAACCCTGATCAAGAAGCTAAATCCTAAAGAAAATTTATCCTCAGAAGATACATTAGGAAGCATATGAACAGAAAGCTAAGCACAGTTGTATCAGGTACTATGAAAATGCAGTCTTAGCAGTCCCATGTAGAAAATCCCATGCTCAAATATACCCATTTCAATAAAAAAGCACCCAAACAAAGAACAGAAAACACTGCAAACACTGTAAGGAGAGTTAGTCAGCTTGCCAGCAACAGAAGAGTTTGATTACTGCCAAAACTTGTCTTTCTGTCCCACCCTTCTTCTTACGTGTATTCTCTCATTTTCTATTTAAGAATCCAAGCAATATGAGGCAAGTTAAACTGCTTCATTTTACCTTTTCTCTTGTGCAAAAGCAAGAACATGAATTCCTACACATGAAAACAATATGAGGAATGACTGCAGAAAACCAACAGTACAATTAAAGTAGTACTGAATGGAACAAACTTCACTTATGCACATGTATCAGACAGAGAGCAGTAGCATGTGGGAAAAGAGGAGTAGGTGTGCTTTCTCTTCCTTTACACATTGTGTATATCTGTGCTGTCAACCACAAGCTAGGTGACAGTTTAAAGTGTTATTGTCCCCTTGTTTCCCTTAATCAAAAATAAAAAACTATAAAGATGTAGGGACTACGATGAAAATGAAGAAAGAGAACTTCCTGATGTTTGGAACATGATTGTCCAACCTTATAAATGTTATTTATCTTTTTTCCCTTTAGAAAAGTCATCTTAGGCCACATTCTCAAAACTAGTACTATTTTTTTATGAGTGATCATGTAATTTAAGAAAGTCTGAAATTTTATAAATTAGGCCTTTTTCTCCATTTTTAAAACTGCTCTCTGGAAGGTTTTCTATGCAATCTTTAGCTAATGTATGCACAAGTTCTCATACTTCAAATACTTTATGGAATTAATGATGGTAGAATATGGCATAAAAAATAATGTGAGCAGCATTTACTTTATTTGTGCAGTACTGACTGAGGTTCCCTGCCTCCTCTAGTCAGATTTAATCATGCATTCTTCACATACTTCTAACATATAATAGCCCTTTTAATAAGATTCTACAATCACTGGCAGTAAAATATGATCATCTTATTTGTCTTGTTCACATGAAGAATAAATATCCTGTCTCTATTAAAGTTTTCTCACCATCAAGATATGATCTTTTCTGATTGCATAAGTATGTGACAAGAAAAAGTCACATGCAGTACTAAAAGACAGTATGTTCCCATTTTTTTATTTTTAGGCATGATTTTACATGCCTAAAACATGACACTTTCAAGAAATCACATTATTTAATATTCAGAATGAATAAAAATCAAGGATAAGAAAGAAATGTGGATACTAGATTCCACAAGACTAAAAACAAGACTATTTCAACAACGCTTGAAAAATGAAATTAGCATTGGATTTCTGCAGATGACCCCCTGTGGCATCACAACAAAGTTATGCAAAGCTTCACACAACTAAAAGGGCCCTCTGAGGGCTCTGCTTACTGATCTCTGGTAGAAAAGGTCACAGGCTATGTTGGAGAGATTTTCAGCAGGGCTAAAAGGCAGGAAACAGTTGGAAGGAATGAAGAAATATTTCACAGGCAGTTATAAAAATTTTATTGGGTTTGCATGTGAAGCTGTGTAACAGATCTGTTTGCAAAGCTGTCCAAGACATCAGCTCAGTAAAACTACATCATTATATAGCATTTGCATTTTAGAATGACCATTAGTTACTCAGCAAGATGCATATAAGCAGTACTTCATTTAGGTTGCTAAAGAAGAAAATAAAGAACTTAAACATAAACTTACAAAGTTATTATTCAAAGAGAAAGAAAGCATGAGATAAATGCATTAAAAAACCAGAAAATATTTACTACTGATGAAAACTGAAAGCCCCTTCCAGGGACTTTAATTAGGCATCTTCCCTTTAAGAACGAATACTGTTTCTAGTTTTTGTATTACTCTTAAAATGGCACTCAGGGATTTAGAGGAATATTTATATACATGTATAAAAATACTTGAGAAAATATTCAGCATTTGGAATAGCGGATACATTGTGAATTAAGTGTGCACTTGACTTGTGTTTCCATTAATCTCTCCTCTAAGATCACACTGGCTTGCAATGGCATTTTGAAACATTCATCTGAGTATCTATTTTCTCCTTTTCACTGTAAAAGCTTTTGAATTGTGAGTAGTAGCATTGCATTGCATATAGAGATATTTCAAAGATGAAAAAAATAGGCATAAATAATTCTTTATACTGGTTTTTTTTTCTTTCCATAAGTGTAGCTACCAGTTGAAAATGACTGACTACAGAAAAATATCTCCTGCCAGCACAGCAGTCCCCACAGCAGGCTGGTGGTCATCATTCACTTTTCATCACTGTCTCATTCTATGCTTGGTATGAGAGTTTTGGTACACTTTTCTAGCTGCACATCCTACTTAAAATCTGAAGTGATGATCTCCTCCAGCCTCACTGATACTTTTCCATCATATCAGAAAGACAGTACCGAAAATTATACCAATAAAAGCCAGCTCCAGCAGCAGGCAGAGCAGGCAGGCAGTAGCCTCAGGCACCTGACAGCTGTTTTTTCTGTATCAGGAAAGAGAAGGTCTGGCTGTGCTTGCCCACCAGTGCTCCTCCACCAGTGTAATTTCTGATTAAACTCTGCTAAGCCCTCTTGGTTGCCTCCACCACCAATCAATAAAAGCAATATTGCTGCTGCAAAAAAACCTGATTTGGCTCTAACAGAAAAACTAAACTATGGAAGAAAGCATGTCCCTTTACATAGGCAGCTTCCTCCATCTTCTTAACGTTTGCTCGTAATTTGCTAATTTCATGCTTGTCTAATTTAATATCCTCCCCCATTGCCTCAAACGAGGTCTCTATCTGTGCTCAAAAGCTAAGTCTCTAAATACTCATAATCATACTGCATGCCAATGTCTCCTAATCACTCTTGCCAGAAATGGAAAAGAGCACAACTCAGAGCAGCACAAGAACTAGATACTTTTCAGAGCTCTATAATCCTTGCCCCTTTAATTACACTGTTTTACAGGTTAGCAGGTCAACAGCACCACTAACTCCCATTTCTGCGCTTCCAAACTACAGTTCAGGGCATTTCTCAAAAATTCATCTTCTAAAAATGCATAAATTTTTGCAAACAAATCCATATGACTTTGGTTTGTAAGATATCACTTAGATAGGATAGCCCATAATCTCTCTTTCTCCCATTTTCAATCAACTCATACCTTTTGAGCCTGAAGTTCATTAAATCAGTTTAAAAGCTTGGAGCAGGTCCTAACATTACACCTTTTTCTAGAAACACTTCAGTTGTTCTTGTATTGACTCCATCTTTTCTGGAACTTCCTTTTTGCCAAGTTCCCACTTTTACAAATCGGAAAATCAACTAACCTCTTGGTAATTTTTACTTGATGAATCTATACACTTCTGTTTGATTTTACAACCTTTACCTTAACCTGCAGTATGAAATAAGTAAGGCATGAACTGATTGTGAGCCATCCCTATCATGTTCTGTTCACCGTCTCTGGAAATAGCTAGAGAAAACAAAACCCTTAACATCCTCAAACTGTTTTCTGAAAGGAAGATAAACATGTCCGAAATTCAAACACTTGTGTATTCTAGGTGATTTAAAGACTCATACCAATGACATCAGAGGTTAACCAAGCGTTTAAAACAGACCTGAACGAGTTCAAGGCTGACGAAAAAGAGCAATACACCATGGAAAGAAACAAGAACCTTGGCTGTGCCAGCAGGCAAAGGTTGTAGGCACATGCTGCAGGGAACCATATGAGAGCAACTCTAAGACAAAGGACAGTTTGGAGATGTGCCCTCCATAAAAAACCCTAGTGGGTCTCATGGGACCCTGAACCACCAAAAAACACTCCAAAAGGTCAAAAAATTAGCAGATGATGTTGAATACCCACTTACGACCTTGCTTCAATGTGTACATCTGTGTGTCTTTTTTATTATTGCTCCTTTTAGAAGGTCCTCACAGTACATGGAAATTATAAGAATAAGCATTCCAATACCCTGGAGAAGGAACACAGCCAGGGACTGTGACAAATGAATTTTACATCTTGTCCCACATACTTAGTGTTCTGAAAAGCTGTTTGAATATGCTGCTGGCTTATTTGCCAAGGAAAGTTGCCACAGCTAGAATAAAGTCCACCAAATTAGATCTCCTTCTACTCCCAACTGTAGAAGAGACAGATAAACTGTAGAAGAGACAGATTGTGCTTCTAATAAAAAAAAAAATCTGTCTTTGTGGTCCGAATGGAATAGAAACTATCATCCCAATTCTGTAGAAGATGTTTTATCAGATACTGTAACAACTGCAATTTTTAAATTGTCTTTCACACAGCACACTATGGTGCCAGTAAAACCCCAACATACTGTCTGGAAAGTTATCCACAAAAGATTCCAAATGACATTTTAACAGAGTGAAAAGTGTCTGAAGACAGTGTGTAGGTCAAACAAATCAACCAATTTAATTTCTTACTCCCTGCTACACTAACTGGTTCAACTACAGATGGCATGATGTTATCCCCCTCCAAGTCAGTTTGCTGACTGGCTCCATCAAAAATTAATTGAAAGAACTGGATCCTATAATTTAAAATGAAATAGGCTCAGCAGGTGAGCAAGCTTTGTCAAGATTGATTACTGAGTATTGATTTCCCTCCAATTGTACAAGTTACACTCCACAAGGCCACCTGCACATTAACCTAGAATACATAAAATCACCTCAGGCTAACATCTATCAAGAGGTTTGAATTTTTGGAGGATGTAGACTCTAGTTCTTTTCCTCACCTGTACATTCAATGGCTTTCATTTGGACAGCATCCACACTTTGAACTTACTTCACCCTAGATAAGTATTATTTGTATTTTAACTTCTCAGAAAGAATTCAAGATAACTACTCAGGAAAAAAATCCCACAACCTAGCACTAAGCTAGTTGTAAAAATTGTAAAGAAAACCAGACAAGTTCCCCCATGACAGAAAAGAGATACTGATGCAGCAACAGTAGAGTGGCTTACTGTGGCCTGGAAGCTTCTGCTTGGTCTGTCTGAAGCTTTTCTCCCCCTTCCACTTCCATGGTACAGTAGACAATCCGATTGGGAGCCACTGACTTTAAACCTTGTACTTCCATTATAACAATCTGAGGAAAAGAGAGCAAATAGTTTATCCTTCAGAAAAAACTACACAGCATAATTATTGCAGTACTAAGCTCTGTGAAGATTTAAAAAAAAAAAAAATCCCCAAAATCCCAAAGTCCACTCACTCAAATCTTAAGACAGAGGAAAGTTTTGATTTTTTCTTCTTTTTCCACTTTCAACAACATCTAAAAGAAATTGAAATTTTTGGTCTGTTTCTACTTGGGCAGTGACCAAAAACTCACTCCAATCATTATTTAAATGCCAATAGCACAATTTGAGACTCATGTCTGAACATAATTCTCAATTTTTGTACATAAGAAACTGTATCTATTAATCAGTCTGATGGTAAACGAGTACACTGATCATATCTGGACAGGTAAGTTATGGTGCTGTGTCTCTGGAGGTTGCAACCCTTGAACCTCAGAAGGGATTTGGTGTTGTGCTGAGCAAGAGGCAGGTCAGAGCACTGGTATCAGCTCCTGTAAGATTTTCCCCACTATGCACATCCTTTCCTTCTCTCAGTGCAGTACTTGCAGTCAGGTTCAGTATGCATATGGAGAAGGGGGAGAAGAGAAACAGAAAAAGCCGCCACCACCACCAGCTGTGCCCTGAAAGTTTTCCTCACCAGGGAAATTTTCAGCTTGGCAGATACTGTAGATTTTCACCTCCTCTAGACTACTCTACACTAGCTCAGAAAAGCCAAATGCAGCTCTACTTTAAATGCTCTCTGCCTTTTATAAATCTTGTCACAGTGTGAAATTATTGGAATTTTTGCATTTCAGATGTTTCTAATTCAGAAGATTTGAAAACACAGTCAGGTTCCCCTGGTTTCTTTGGAAAAGCTGCTTTTCTTGACAGTTCCCTTTGGGCCCATGAAAAGAAACTTGGAAAAACGTATTCTATCAACAGAAACTGCCCTCAACTGAACCTTACATGTAAACCAACATTTGTTTAATTTGTTTTAAAGGTGCCAGAAGTAATGACTACTTTTGGTCTCATTATAGGCAACCGGTCAGCAAGAAACTACTAAAATATGTTGCTACTAAAGTTCTTTGCACGTGTGCCATTTTGTTCCAGTAAATTAAACCAGACTTTACCCCCAGTCCCCAGCTATAAAATCCTTTTTTCTTTAAATATCCCAGAATGTTAGTAATAGGTACATGTCTTGCAAAATTGCCAGGTTGTAAATATTGCAGTGAGACAACAGTCATTGATCATTTAGACCATTTTCATATTACCTATAAATAATCAATACTGCCTATTATGGTTCATAAACAATAACAGCAATCCAGGGAGGACGATCAAGTCATCCCTCTTTTCCATCTGTTGCTCAGGAATTCAAGCAGTTAGCACTAAAGATCCTTCTAGGTAATACTGCCTATGTGGTCCTTCCACATAGCAAATATATGTCCTTGCTGAATACTGACTTCATGTTTACTCATTTTTATGTTGATACTTCTTTTCCTGAGTTTCCAACTTAACTACACAGTACACTTTTCTTTGGTAACAATTCTGGATTCCAGCACTGGAAAAAAGCTGCATTTCATTCCTTCCAAAGGAAATGGTCACTAGTGGATGTATTAGCTCATTAGCTGATAAACAACCTCCTAAATGCTTGTCTACTTTTGAAACTGTCTAACAGCTGAAGAATATAAATAAGTCTTCTCCTACTACTATGGATTTTTAAATTTTTTTTTTCTAAATTTCTACAAACAGGATATTTAAGGAAATATTCAAATTGTAAAAACAGTGGCTGTTGCATGCAGTGAGGCTCACGAATGTCTCTGACCTTAGTCAGTAAGGTCTACTCCCACTAGAACACTGTTAATATTACAAACACTCCCACTAGAACACTGTTAATATTACTAACACTCCCAACAGAACACTGTTAATATTACTAATAAGTTCTACTATTTATAATATCAATGCACGGTGACAGCAAGAACCCTGCCCACTTTACCCAGCATCTAGAAATTTTGGGGTTCTTCCACTCTGTCCTACAGGATGTAGATTTCCTATTCATTCATGTGCTAGTTCAGCAGCCCTCAATGGGGATTCTGCTCGTCACCCTACAACTGAGTCCCCACACAAGGTATGACACAGATACGTTTATGTGTTATTCAAAAGATGTGAAATTGTGTACATTTGAGCTCACATTTTCAAAGAAGGAAGTACCCTGTCTTCTAGGAAATGCAATCAGCACTTCTTATTTGGCCATTTGTACAGAAAAAGATCACATCTTTCATATTTCAGTCTTCATTAATATCAATTCAACTGTTTCCTTCTGCCCTTATACCGTCTGAGATTTTGCTTCTCAAGAGCAAAAGATGCACACACTGTTTGGCAAGAGAGTCAACTTATGTGGTTACTATCATGTCTAAAATGAAAATCTGCCCTACTAAAAACTATCTCATGTGGAGTAATACTTAAATTCTTTGCCTTGCATGGGATGAACTGTGGATTAGTTATCTTGCAGCAAATCTCTTCATTGCTAATGGGGAAAAAGGAAAAAAAACTTAGTTCACCAGACCTAATAGTCTACATATCTGGTGGAAGAGCAGAGGGGCTATAAACAAAGCAAAGCTGCTATAAATTTACCAGAAATTATATCTCCTGTCATTTTTCATTTCATGATTGTTTCAAACTTTTACCGTGCTTTTCCCCTAAATACCACATCATTTCTCTCCAGAGGGACAGAGAAGGCTTTTCTTCTTCTTACATCTATCACCAAGCACGCTTTCTTGAAGACCAGAAATATTATGGCCAAACTTTTTATGGTACTTTTTAGATTATTCAGAACTACTCTTGTAATGCTATTTATGGACCATTCCAGGCTTGGTATTCCCCTGGAGGCAGACATGGCACATGTGATGGAGGCACACAGGATTTAGCACAGGAGTTATAAATACTTCATCTTCTCATATCCTTCAACACTAAAGACTGCACTCCAGTTTTACATGCTTGATGAACTAAAACTTTTTGGCATATAGAATGATGGATCTTACTATTCTCTGAAAGCTGATTGTTGGGCTTTTACATTATTAGTTAGCAGTATTAAAATTGCATATATTGGGATAAGTTATTTCTCTTTTATACAAAGAATTGAAACTTCATTGTCCATATTTGATGTTTTTTATTCTGTATCTTTAATGACAACATGGGAAAAAATTATCTGACTTTTCAATACATGAAAAACCAGATGCTCGTTTCACTTGAGAAAATAAATATTTAATAGATAAATGATTTTTATTTCTTTTGAACTCTTTAACAATTGAAATATTTATTGTGTAACATTACCTGCTGTCTTAAACAAACTACAGGCACTTCAAGGGCATAACACAAGTATGGCACCTTCTGACCAACAAATACACAATGCACACTGTGGTAATGTTTTGATTCTACTAATATTGAAAGCAAAATATCATTTCTTGGTATGCACATTTGCAGAATTGGACCTGAGTTATGAGGGCAGGCTGAAGGGGGCTTTAATCCATCACATCTAGTGGAAGGTGACCATGGCAGAGGCATTGGAACTAGATGATCTTTAAGGTCCCTCCCAAGCCAAACCATTCTATGATTGTATGCTGTCATCAGAATTGTTTAATAACCAAATGTATTTGTGGCTTCCTCTTGAAGAAGATGAAATCCATACAGATTAGGACTGCATCCCTACAGGCCACACTTCCTGCATAATCTCAGAAAAAATATTTTCTTGAGAAAAATGCCGAAATTTATAAAAAACTGCTATGATTACCAGTAAAGAAAAATCACAGTGTTTTATCTAAACACTTCTAGAGAGAAAACTCTATTCATTTATAAAATTCCAGGAAGGCATTCTTGATAATAACAGTGTTTCATTTTAACATTTAAAATTATACTTAGCTATTTAATAAACTGGAATTCATTTAAAGTTACATTTGTGTGGGAGATTCAACTTCCCACACTACCGTGTGGGCCCAAAAGCAACTACCACTGCAAGGGGAAAATCCATCATCCAGCTGTATTCTAAATCCTAATTAGCAAAGATACAGAGCATAATTAACTTCTTTAACATAACATTCTAAAATTACCAAGAAAGGACTAATAAAAAAAGAGTATCAAGACAGATATTCTAGCAATTTAAAGCAACAAGTTTCCTGAGAAATTTGCGATTACCTCTAATGTGAAGGAGAGAACCACATCAGACTTTGATAGCTGAACTTCATTCTCATCTCCTATGTCCAAGAATGCAGAATTCTGTGATCGCTTTAATTTCTGCAGTTTGAATTCTGGCCCACCTTTAGACACTGGCAGACTTTCCAAATTTGCCATCAGCAAATTCACTGAAGACCGCAACTCTTCTATGTACATGTTCTCCATTTCCCTTGTTACAAATTTTGGGAATTTTCTTTCCTTGGAAAATAAATTTTAAAAGTTAGGGTGAAAAAAAAATTCCCACATTATAGATCATATTAATTTACCAACTTGCTTTCAGTTAAGAGACAATAAATAAGAATATAAGTCATAATTTCAGTGTCTATCTATTTTTATGTCTTCAAAATAGTAATGGAAAGGTGAATCCTGTCCCATAAATACAGTACAGGTAATTTTCAAAAGAAGAAATAAAGTAAAAATGGACCCTTGCACATCTCCCTGAATCATTTAACCATAAATCCAAGCTGAAGAACCACACATTAGGTATTTCTACTTACAGATGTTTTAAATATAGTAATTAATAAAATGCCTTTAATGTTACCTCCAAAATTTTATAAACTGACATTTATAAAAGGACCTGTACACTAGTAGTTTGTTTACGTCATCTATTTCCCATGCTACCAATAATAAGTCAATCACATTCATGCTTCTAATATAAAGCTAATAAACTACAACCATGACAAGAAATTCCTATAATTGTTTACTTTATTTTTAATAATGGGTCATTCATTTTGACAGTAACATTTACTTACAATGCACTGGTTTATTTTAAATAATAATCTCTCTCTTAAACATTAGAGATAACGTAATAATATTTTTTTTTCCTCTGTAGAAGTTAGACAATAGTATTTAAATATTGTGTTTATAACAATAAACACAAAGAAAAAACATACGTACACATGTAGTGAACTCATACAGAGCCAATTTTATGCACAGTTTTTCACATATTGAATACTGGATGCTTAGGAGAGTGTAATTCAAGATTAAACAAAAAATGCAAATTATTCTAAAATATATGTTTTACATATAAATGAAAAACAAACACCAATCCCCATATATGCCAAAGACAGGCATCTTGCTCCTAAACTAGACAACTTTTATCGTTATGTGTTATAAGGCCCAACATAAATTTTTATATTAAAATCTTTACAGTTGATTTTGTTTCAATAACAAAGACCAAGCAAGTTGACTGTGACCAAAAAGTCCTGCAGCATCTCGTGTGGACTGGCTCACCACACCATGAGAGAGCCAGTAAATGACTTATTAAAAAACCCTAAAAATAAAAACAAGTAATTCACAGTTAGAGACTAAAAACACAGGCCAAGGCTCAGGGTTGTCTAGCAAAAAACCCCAAACCCTTAGTGGTGTTTTTCAAATTGTACTATATCCTGTGAGGATCATTCAGATAATAATATGCCCACACGGAAGACAAATAAAACAGACTGTTACTGTGTTCTTAAAAGATCTATCCTCTTGCTAAGATGCTTTTCCCATCCAAAGTAAAAAAATGAGGAAAACTGGACTTGCTGTTGAAGGAAATGTTGGGTCACACAGGATATGCCTTTCCAAAACCAGGTTTTGCTTTCTCCCTAGCCCAGTTGTCAGACATTCTTCAGAGCAGAAAGAAATGCATCTGCCAGACTGTTTTCAAACAATCTTCTGCTTAATTTTAGAATAAGAAACAGGAAACACACTTTATGGATCATCCCACTCAATCTCATCTGGAGATATGTTTTTGGTACAGGAAAGCAATCACTTACCCTTGCCATTTGTTCTGCCAGTTGCAGTCGTCCATCTAGTTCACGTCTTATCTGGGCTGCTTGCTCATCTCCATTATCCAACTTGGAAAGAGAACAAAAATAAATCCAACTGTGAGAAACGCACTGTATTTTAAATTTATAGCAAGCCATGTAGCTAAAAAACAAGAGAAATTCATTTTCATCTTAAAATCAGTGGAACACTAAGCAAATACACAGCTTTGAGGCTCACCAAGATGAAAGAAATATAATGGCCACCATATAGTCAGAGCAGTCAGGGTTTCTGAAGGGTAACCAGTGCTCCCTTGCATTTTTAATACTCAGACTATACAGAAGAGGTGTTATTTCTTTATAAAAATAGCAGCTAAAATAATTTCTCCGTGAATCAGAAAACTGGAATGACAGATTGGCTTAGAAAATGTTTGCAAGGAAATTTACCCTTTGGTGCCATGAGCTCCTGTATAGGCATATACTGGTATATGGAATAAAACTGTGTGACTATGCTTCCTAACAATGGTATTATTTCACTCACAAAGCTCTTTTCTCCCAGTATTGCCCAACAGCTCACACCAAGGCATATCCAATTTGTGAACTTCCAATATTTTCATACCTACAGAATGGTCAGGACTAAATGTCTGACTTCTACCAGTGAGGCAAAGGGGAAGGACACATCTCTTCACCTCAACAGAACAGCTGGGTCTCACCAGGAATGAGACTGCCTAACTCATTTTTCACCTGTTTACTTTTTAAGGGCAGTGGAGGGGAGGCGAAGTGGGGCTCCAGCTCAATGCATGGACCTGCACAGCTGGTTAAGAGGAAAAAAGAGTGACACATCTTGCCATCTCACCTGAATAACTGCCAAACAAGGACAAAGACAGAGCTGCTACAGAGGGCTCTCTCTGTCCCTGGGGCTAAACACAGACATGTGACATCTTGGAACAACCCTAGTGCACTTAGTGTATAGCTAAGGTTTAAGGATACCTGAATTGCTCTTGACTAAAAGAAAACTCAAAATCATTAGTGATGCAAAAATAAACTGGTTCTTTAATTGAATCAGATCTCCAGCTAATAAACATACAGTTAGTTTGGCAAATTATTTATTACATTGAACTAAGGTTTTTCAGTGTTTTTCTCACTAAGACTGCTACTCTGAGTGTATCATGCCAATTTGTAACACCACCTCCTTTACAATGTTCCTCAGTTAAATCTAACGCTTCTTAAACCAAAGCATTCATCAAAATTAAGATTCCAAATAAAAAAAATTAAAAAAAGAAAAATAACAATTAAAAATGCACTATCTAGTGCTTACAGGTCAATGTGCTTAATTCAAATGACCATATTTAGAAACAGGATGAAAAGTGTTTTCCTGCTAGTACAGAAGTGATAAGGGAACATGGAATCTGTCACCTGTGCAATCTGGCATCTTACAAAATCCTTGCAGAAACTCAGCCAGGCTACAAGAAAGAAAGAGAACAAAAGCTGATGGCATCCCCAAAAAAGGCTCAAGTTTATACCAGAGAGTAGAAGAGGGATCATGTCCCAGACTGAAAGAGTTCTCCCACTTAGCCTGTCAATAAATCTCCTCCTAACTTGACTGTGAGCATAAACAGCAAAACTGTTCTTCATGAAAGAAAATGTTTTAAGTTTTCAGAATACAATTATGGTATTCTAAAAAATTTCCAAGTTTGTATTCTTTCATTTCTCAAAAGAAGAGACTTATTGAACTTGTCACTGAGGATATTTCTATTTTCCTTTGTATTATAACTACATAATTTTGTAATTATTTTTGTTTTCTTACTATGAAAGCCTGTCCAATAAGAAAAATTATTTTATTTTTCTTTTTTGGCTAAGAAAAGGTCAAAATAATTTTAATAATATATATCATGGCAGACAATTGCTTGAAAATATCTGCTTGAAAGTAATTTCAATGACTGAATTTTTATTTCTGCAAAAAGAAGAGTGTAGGAGAATGGAACAAAGCTAAAACCTCTTCCTGTGCCAATATACAACTTAAATGACTGCCTCCATTATTAATTCATTTGAAGTAGTAAGAGATTTCACTTCAAGACTGATATTTAGCTATTTTTCCAGTTAAAAAAATGATCATTCAAGTTAATGAATATGTAAGCTAATCTTGAAAATCTTAGCTTTTTTTTTTTTCCTTAACTCTGCATTGCTTTTCATCATCTCTTTGCACTTCAGTACTTAAAAATGTGATTTCCCTATTTACTTATTTTAAAACTTTGGTCTTCTTCCCAAAATACTTATAAATTCTATTGAGTTTGCTGTTTGTATGTAATGATGTTTTGTAAAGTATGGAAAGAAGCTGAAGAGGTGAAAAGCAAAGAAGGTTGCTTTACTCGCAGAAAAGAGCCAAGGTAATAATGACTGGTAGGTCATTCACATCTGTCCCAGTAAGAAGTAAAGCTGCTGATATTATTATTTTAGTAGTATGCAAATTGAAGTGATAATCAGAAAAACAGTAACCTTGATATCTCATTCCATGCAAGGTCATTTTACCTGTTTTTATTCTAAAGTCAAAAAGCTACATGAAAAAACAACTTTACAGGCAATGCACTGGATTATGAATGTGTACTCAATCATAATTTATTTATCTACTGAATGTGAAGTGAAAATGGCAGTAAGATTGAGAAAATTCTGCAAATGTAAGAATTTGGAATTTCTGAGTTGTGTCCACTTTTTTACATGGGGAAACACCTGATAGGACCCATAACATGAGTGGGAGAAGTGACAACCATTAACATCAAGTGTATCCTTTTCATTAATTCCGTATTTGAGAATCAGATCCATACCCAAGACATCTGTGGATATCAAGCTATGACAACCATTGGAGTAATTTTCAAACTGTTAAATAAAAACTATAAAAGCATGACACTGCATAGAAGTTAATATAAATGCAACTGTGCAGAACAGCTACTCAGATTCTTCTCAGTATTGCAATTGAAATTTGGTTAAAAGAAACCACTGATCTGAATAGATTTATAATAGAGGCTTTGTAAAAAAGGTTTGGTTTGCTGTTTTTTTTTTTTAAGAACAATTCACATTTACATGAGCATCACACATAATGCTTCCCACTCTTAAATATAAAGTCATGTTTTTTAAAAATTGCAGCATTAGATATTATTGAAAAAGAGGGTATACAGAAATCTCATTTAACAAAAAACTTTTCAGCTTACTGCAACAGGAATTGTACCATACCCTAGCTATTCACTGATTTCATCGACACTAGAGATGCTTCCCATGTCACTTAAACCTCACATAACCAGTTTGTATTTTAGCAGCAGGGGACCTCAGACTACAGAACACTCTACAGACACCAGAGACCAATTTTCAGTAGATCAGACACATTAGAAGTCCTGACCAAACAAACCAATGTTTCCCCTAAATGCCACATTGGGTGCTGAAAACTTGTAAAACCGAGGCAAAGATATTGACTCCCCTTTTGAGGGCTAGTTAATTCAGTTGGAACACTCCCAACTGAGCAAAAGCACGAGTAAGATAGGTTTTCTTTCTCCAAAGATGACTGTGATTTTTAAAGCTTCATCAGAAAAATCAGTACTTATGAGTGACTACACTTGGGTGCATAAAAAGTTACTTTGAAAAAAAAAGACAGATCATCATCTTTTTTTTTCCCCAATGGTGTTACATTAAAACAGCTTTCTAAAATAAACTTACCACCATCAGACATCAAGCTATTAATTAAAAAATATTTTTATTTAATGCTTCAAGTTGCCTTTATTTTTTCTCACTCTGGAAAGGACAATCATCTTTGGAGATAGAGTCAGAGCATCCTCAAAATGGAAGTTGCCCAACAATTCTTATTAAGAGGATTTTAGTTGCTTATGTAAGTGTCCACTTTTGAAAGACAGACTGAAGCTTTCTACTCCAAATTTCTGCTTTAAAAATTTCAGCCAAAACACTCCCTTGCTTCTGAAGAGACCAGGCTAGACAACAGACAATACACTGCTTTATCCACTATTAGAAAAGTGGTGACCATCTTGTCAAAGAGTTCAAGCAGTACCTTCCTTTGAAGTAAGGCTCTGACATTTAGCAGGATCCCAACTGTGAAAATCAGCTCAATTCTGATCACATTACAGACCTTTGAAAAATCACTTTTGCAGTAGTCAAGCTCCAAACAGCCACTACCAGAGGCTAAATCAAACTGCATTCAGACACATCTTCAAGTGGTGCTGCCCTCTGTCTTGAATCTGCACGAAATCAATGCTCCTCAGTTTGTCTGGTCATTTAAGTAAGACTGTAAACTTATCAGAGTTAAAAATTACTATTCAGAAACATCATGCTATCTTACTTGACAAACTGTTGCTTAATTTGTATGCCTGAACAGCACAGAACAGAAATACATCTGTTATAAAGACAGCTGAATAAATGAATGCTTCTATATTTTAACAGGTTGGAAAAAGGCAGCATACTTTGTGATTCCTATTCAAATATTTTTTCTCTTTTAAAATTACTTACAAGGCTGTAATGTAGCAGTGTATTTTGGTCCAAAAGAAAAAAAAAGTACACTAGAAAAAAAATCTGGTTAATGTACAACTTAAGATAAAAAAGGTACTAATGCTGCCAGGAGGTGCTGTGCTAGAGCCCCCAGCACACACCTACACTACACACAAAGTCAGAAACCCTGTGCCCAAGAAACGAGATCATAGATGATCTCTTGTTCATGGATGAATACAAAACTGCTGCAAGTTACTGTTCTTTGCCTTCACAATGCTCAAACCAATAGTTCCTCCACGTGACTATTTTATTATTGCTGTGTTAGCTTCCCTGCAGCTTTCTAATTCACAGTAACATCAACATGAAACTACATATATTTGCCCATAGTATTAAAAATTTCTCTACATTTAATGACTAAAATTATGCTACATATATCTAAGTACTTGCTCTTCTTTCTGCAACATGAAATCCAAAGTATTTTTTCATTCTGTGTGACAATAATGCTTGCTTTTCCTTTACAGCTACCATTTGTCACAATAACCAAGTCTGAGCCTGCTGAGCTGAAAGGTTGTTTGCAGATGCCCCTCTGAGGTAACCTGCAGGGTCCATCCCTGACTACTGCCAGACAGCCAAGGTAAAAACTTTCAACATAAACCAAATGGAATAAAGGACTTGGATCTAAATTGTTGAGATAATACAATAATGAAAAGAAATGGTTTTCTGGAAGCAACTAATGGCATCCAGGATCCAGGCTGGAAGAGGACAGGGGAGTCCTAGCATTCAACTTTGGGTGCCAATCAAGAAAGCAGCAAGCAGGTAATGGGTGCAGTAGATGCAGATGCTGGCAGTTTGCAGATCACTGTCCTTGCTACTCTTATCTCTGACTCTAAAAAAAGGAGTTTTGCTCCAGACAGACCTGGTGCCTCTCAGGCCTGGAGGATTTGTTCCCATGCTTATCTCTACACAGGCAGAGTTGCTTGATAGGAGCAGACTGGGAGAAGAATAAAGGTGTCTGCAGTGGTAAGGAGCCACTGTGCACTGAACACAAACAGCCTGCAGAGATTCCCGAAGTTTCCCAAGTTTGTGAACCAAGATTAGAAACTAAATATGGGAAAGTAGAAGAATCAACAAATTTCAATTCAGGCCAAAACAGAAGAGCCATACCCAGTTCATGACTGAAATCACTTTTGGACATGAATTCAACAGGACTTAACTTCTGAAGGATAAGACTGTGATGGAAGTAAATTGCTTCCACATCATACCAGAGGTAAAAACCAGATTTAAAGGGCAGGATGTGTGGAACTTTCTTAAGCTACTGCTGGACCTTTTGATAAACCTCTTGCCTCCTGTTTCACAGCAAGAAAGACAGCTGTAAAAGAAAAGAAAATGTCATCACTCCTTTATTTCAATGGAGGCTGTGCCATTTGGCTTTAGTTTTATATTCTCTTCCTTGTCCACAGATTACACAGAGGATTAATTAAGATTCATAAAAAAGATCAATAAAATGATATTTTAAAATTCTCATATTCTCTGCCTGCTGTAAAATCCCTATCATGAATCATGCAAATGCCTATGCTGACAGATGACCCAGACTGTGGTAGGGAAATCCTTTGGATTTCTCACAGAACTCTGCAACCACAAATTTTAAAAACTCATTTTCTATATCTTGCTCTTCCCAACACAGTCCTTTCCCCAGTCAACATACACAAATCCCTCAAAAATCACTAGTTTTGGCAAATATATGGAGAATTTTGTTTTAGAATATGTGCAACAAAAAATCTAGTGAAACATAAGGGAAAGGGTGTCAAGAGAGAGAAAATCTGAACAGTCAAAATAAAGAGGAAGAAAAGGCACCTACTTTTGAAATTATTTCTCTTGTAAAATGCAGTAGACATTTTCAAAAAATTTTATGACAAAACTCAGCTACCACAGAAATAATTTTTGCTTTTAATATGTGTGCAGTAAGTAGACTTATAAAAGCTGCACAGGTCCAAAAGCCATATTAGGTGTTCAAAAAACTTCTCCCAATGCACCATCAGGCCTCTCAGGCTTTTTGTATTGATTTTGCTCTAGCAGAGTACAAGACTGCCTCTCAGACAACTGGCCAAGCTGATCACTCAGTTTTCTGGCAACAAAGTGCCCACAAAAAGCTCAAACATCTGCTAAAATTAGTTTTAGTCAAAAGTCTTATTGACTGCTAATTTTTTTAACAGTTTTTTTGGGGGGAAGGACGGTAAGCAGCAGTTTTATAATCATATAAATAATGAAATTAGCATATCACTCTCTGTAGTGTGGCAATATTGTTAAAAACAAGTAATAATGCAGGTAAAGAGCAACACAAATCAACAGTTGAATACTCTACACTGACTTCAGCTGAATAAAAAAAATAAAATCCAATCAAATCAATGTTTTCAAAAACTGTGCTGTGTCTGAGCATCTTCAATGTGTACATATGCACAATGTGTATAGGACCTCACTAAAAATTTTTTTACAATCTTTGTACTACCTAAAAAGGTCTAAAAAATCATGTACCATGTCAGATAGTGAGATATTTTGTTCTCTGAAATATTTTTATAAAGTCCTGAACCTGTTTATTTGATTCCAATATTGATTTGTAAGACACCACTTATACTAATTGCCTGTACTCATTAATTAAACTTACTGTATACTGATTTATAAAATATGGTTGTCATAAAAATATTAAAACCAACCCAGAATCAAGAGTCATTATTATATTAATGAATTAAATGAATTAAAAAATAATTCAAACTATAAAATTTTAAAATACAGACTTTTTTTTAATCAACTAGTGGATGGACCCTTAGGAAATTCCCAAAATAATCAAAGCTGAGAATTTAATATGGCCTGTCCTTACATTCAAGTTTCGAAAATAAAGTATATGCAGTTTTGAGTTTTTAGCACTGGTTAAAATGTCTCTCATTATTCATTTTATTTAGGGACTTCCAATACCAAAATCCCAAGTAAAACCTACAATAAGACTTGAAAATGAACAGGAAAGGAAGTACATACAATATTCAAGCTAGTCACAGTGTACACAACAGGAAGAGCTAACATACATCCACTCCATTCAGCATATGCACAGAGGTCAAACTTTCACTGTACATTGCCATTTCTGTAAATGGTAAGACATTTGAAGAAATAAATATACACCATGTATTAATGAGGAAATCTCTATCAAGAAAGAGTTTATTTAATACTGTGATGTGCAGCTGTACAATGCAACTTCAGTCAATGACTGCTTCCCTTTCAATCATCTTTCCTACTTGACTGCTATTAACCTTTCAGAGAAGCTGTAAGTAGTGGAAAACCTTTTATTAACAGTGAACTTGATTAACCTTGCCAGACAACCTTGGCCTTTATTGTATGTCCCAAATGTCATGTGACATTTAATATTCTTCTACTTAATATTACCATTTCTGAGAAAAACTAAAAAATAAATTTAACAGTTCAAAATTTATTCTAGACCAAATGAAAATGTAGCCTTCAATATTTTATTGCATATTTTGATCTACAGAGTTGAACTGATATTTTGTGAACAGGACTCAGAAAAGTAATGCAAATGTCCTTGCACAGTTAAGAATGAGGTTTTTCTATTTGGATTTGAACAGAACCCCAGCACCACTTTTGTTAATGAGAGATGAAAAGAAACTAGAGCTTCCCAACCAGGATTTTCACTAATTTATAGGCATGGTCCTTTCCACAACACAGTCATTTAATTGCTCTGCATTGATTGCCCAAATAAAACATACATTTTATAGGACTGTTGGTGTTCTGATAATCTAAATTCCAAGAGCTGAGATCGGTTTCTTGTCTTGAGAAAATCATGGCAAGAGGTATGTAAACAAATGAAGAGAATTCAATGATGCACACATATCACTATTTTGCCTAGATATTGGGATAACACCATTTGAAGAAAGTCTGCTAAGACCTCGTATTTACAAAGAAAATCACTACCTCCATACTGTCTGCTACTAGTTTTAATTCTGACTTGATGCAAAGATAAAAGCTGATGCTTTATTTGGTTCACAGAAGCTGTTAATTATGCAATGTGAGCATTCAGTGATAAAGATACTCTGACCTAGATACAGATATTTTAAATATTTATTTATTCACAGCAGTCTGTTTAGGCAACAAGGAGAGAAAAATGAGACAGCATGTACTTAGACATCTAATGGTCTTTAGTTAGAGTGTCTGTAAGTATTACAGACTCTTTACTTAGCCTTGGAATCATTATAATACTTGGACATTACTACCAGCAGATTCTGAAAGGGGGAAAAAAGCCCAAATAAAAAACAAATTTGAAAAAGAAAATGACAACATTAAACTCCCCCAGAATTTGGTCCATATAGACCAGAATTGTGGGTGTGAAAGGGACAGCAGAAGAGATTATTTGGGTAAAATGCTGAGGCCTGGCTGCTCTCCAAAGCAAACATCTCTAACGATAGTTGTGGAGCCTGAGAAATGCGTGGCATACTCTGAGGTACACCCAGGCAAAATCCTATTTATGTCAAATTATGGACCTGCTCTCAAGCAACTTGTCCATACCCTTTTGAACCTCTGCCCTCATCACTCCCCATGACAAAAGGTTTGGGAAGTTCTCCAAAAGTTGTATACTGAAGCACTGCTTCCATTTTCAATCTCCTACAAATTTCCTTGAGTGTCCCAGTTTCTGGTGGTGTGGCATTTACTGAGTGAAGGTACACACTCACCTTACCCACTACCTTCGTGACTTTGTAAACTTCAACCAGACTCCTCCCTGTAAACCTTCTCAGCTGCAGATTGAAGAGTTGCAGCCCTTTCAGTCTCTCTGCAAAATGCTGCTGTTCCATGATTTTCAATGCCACCCTCTAGTCCTCACTGACCTCCCCTATATCCTTCAGAGAGGGAGAAAAAAGCTGCACACAATACTGAATGTAAAGGCATAAGAAGGTTATATACAGCAGGAAAATGATGGCACTGTTGTATAAAGAACTAATCACTTCACCACAGGGAAACCAAAATGTCTTTCTGACTTGTAATTGCCCATGCTCAGTTCAGCATCTTCTGGACATGCACTGGTTTATTTCTCCTCAGGTGCAGCACCTTAGCTTAGCTACATTAGAGCTACATGAAATCACACCTTGTCACACTTCTGCCCATGCAGTGTTGTGAGATCCTCCTGGAGTTCCCTGCAGCTCAAGCAACATTAGAGCAGACAAAACATTTCACCTCATCTGTAAAGTCAGAGATTTCTTTTACATTGCCTTTTCCAGGGCAAAATATATTGAATAAACATGCAACAATTCTCCTAAACAGAGTGAACCAGATAGAAAAAACGCCTAAAACTCCCCAGGAACAATCAAATGGAAAACATAAGAAACCTTTATCCAACACCTCCTTTGAAAACATCATGACTGTACCATAAGAAGACTGCTACTTAGACTTGGATATTTACCACAGTTTGTCATTCAGAAAAAAGTGTCATGGGGTGATGAGGAGTCAGACCATTGGGTGTCTAGAGCAGCACTGTTTTTATATAACAAACATAAATATTAAACTGCACAATTAGATGTGATTAGAATCACATTAGGATTCAAATTACTGAATCAGTAAGGGATTACAGAGGAGAAAAAAGATGTCAGCACAGGTCAGAAGGGCCACTGAAAACAATTGAATCTTCTGCCTCTCTTTCTCTTGGCATTTGCAATGCAGCAGAGCAGTTGACAAAACCCAGGTTTGCCCTTCTTATTGGTTGAAACGACAATGTTTGGCCACCACTGCTGGACAGAATGAAAACACAAGGAAAGCACTTTATGCTGTGACAGAAGGAAGGATAATACTGACAAGCTCTTACTATTTACAGATTTAGTTTACAATAAATTTACAGATTTGTTTACAATAAATACTAAGAATACATCCTTCAAATAAATCCAAGACATTGATGCAAAGCATCATTTTTTTATTAATAGAAATGAAAAAATAAGTCTCTAATATGCCATACTTTACTTTAAAAATTTTTAATCTAACTATATTTTGGTTTTCACATCTGCTTATTGGAGTTCAGGAACACCTTTAAGACAGACTTTTCACACTTATCACAGTGCTGTCTTCCACACCGTAAAGGTCATAGTTACTGTTGACAGTAACTATGAAAATGCCTTCCACCCCAACTTTGCCACAAAAATTACAAATATCCACGCACAAAATAGCTTAACTTTTACTTATTTTTTTTCACTCAAGTCTTAGTCTTCTTATTTGTATGAGTGTTCTTCCTACACCTAGGCAGGGCAAAAAGCTTCAAAGCTATTTACAGAGTCTATTGAACCATCTAAAAAAGTACCTTTTAAGTCAGAACTGTAGGGTCCCTAGGTAATCAATGGAGAGATGGAAAAGCCCCCAGAGTTATTTAAAGTGCTTAAGCAGTTATCTGTACGCCTACCATGAATACTGTGGAAGTCCCAGCTGCACTGGTAATCTCTGGTGAGTAAGAGGATCAAAGAAATGGGTGTTTTTATTCTCTCTCTCACCTTCCCCCAGACCCTGCTGAAATAGATACTGGCTGTCACCTTAAATACAACTTAGTTTCAGGTTCTGCCTAGGGAATACCCTCCCACACCCACCCTCCTCAGGAAGTGATGGGCCTTAAATGAGTTATGACTCACGTCCTGATCCTCCTTAGGAAAAGTCTTCCACCCTCCTCCTCTCCCACCACCTGCACAGAGATTACCATATCCAAGACAACCAAAAGATTAGCATGCAAACCTTGTTGGTATATGCATATTTATGTCCTAAAGTGGCTCACAGTGTTTTCTATTTTCCTGAAGTCATCCTTGCTTCATAAGGAAATCCCCTCTCCTTCTGCTTACCCTACTCACTCTCCAAAAATATCATGCAAAATGTTTTCTTGCCTTACTAATCACTGGTAAGAATTTCTTTGGGTTGTTGAAACTAAAGGGAATATATGCAATTAGGGCAATAAATGTTAATGAGAATTGCATTAAGTAAGCAAAAGCACCTTGAATGTCATGTCAGTATTTTTTCTAAATAATTAAATATTGTTGACTTTATTAGACAGACTTCAAGCTGATAACTTTCTGTAAATATGATGTGGAGAAGCTAGGTGTTAGCAGAAATGGAATCCAATTCCCCCCTTTCTGTTCCATTCTACAGCATAAGCTGGAGAATGTTCTGTATTTCCACCTATTTCTAGGGGTCAGTGGTGGTATGATGTATAGATACCTGTGCACAAAATAAAAAATACCAAACAGTCGAGTAAGGACTGAAGAATAGATTCAGTCCAGGGGTTAATGTATAAGAAGGCAAACTTCAGATTTGTGTTGTACCATGAGAATTTGACTTTGCTATCTGTGAAGGTTCTGATCTGTGGAGTGAGGCCCAAAACACAACAGTTTAGGGCTCATCAGTCTAAAAATCTAGTTTAAAATCCCTCATGTTAGGTTAGCAATCTTGTCCACAATCATGTCTTTGCCTTCTTGCCATGTTGGGTGACATCTGGGCCATCTTTGTTGTCATCCTCTTACAGTCACCTTTGATGTCAGGGTCATGTCACCAGTGCTCACACAGATTAAGGAGCAGTTGCTGGAAGGGTAAAAGGCCTCAGAAATCTTTGTACCCTCACAGATGCAGGCTATAAGGAAGTATAAAGGTTTGGCCAGCAGATGGGAGCCTTTGTACAGGACAGGGTGAACTCAACTAATAACACTTTGCTTTGTCTTTCTTCTGATCTCACCCCCATGACCTGAAGTGTCCAACATGTACTCTTTCCACAACAGAACTCATTCATCCGCTTCTGCAGCCAGGGTCCTGAACCAGTTTTCCAGAACAACTGCAGAGAGACAGGGAGAGCTTCTCCTGCTGCTAGAAGATATAAACTTCCAGCTTCTTTTCTCCTGGAAACATGGAGATTGCTAACATCACGCATGTGTGAAAACACCGGTTTTCACAGAAAGTCTGCTATCCATCTTTAAGGCAAAGTAGTTACTCCAGTATGGTAAACATGGAATATCATTCAGAAAAGTTTCCCAAGGGAGGCATAGGTGTTTCAGGCAAGATTCTGCTGTCTCTAGCCCCCTAAGAAAAGACAGTACAGTGAGAAGACCGTGCCAGATTGACTGGAACATGAGTTTACAGAGTTTACAGTGCTCCTAAGAATAAAATAAAGCTTCTTCAGAAACTCTGTGTACCTTGGAGGCTCTCTCAGGCATGGTTCAGTACTATCTTCCCTCATTTACAGGAAATTTAGTGTTCCCACATTAAAAACCCTTAGCACTGCATGACCAGTTAGGAAGACAGCTTATTCCAAGGTGATACCAGGAGTGACTCGTCCCTTACATCATTGCAAGGGATATTTCTCCTGCCATAGCCCCAGAGTGCTTACCATACAACACCTCCTTTTAACATCAGCTAAAAGTTGACATTTCTACTAAATATACAGCCTCAATATTATTACAGAATTTTCCTGTTTGAAGCTAAAATGTCTGGAAGTCAATTTATATATTCATTATCTCAAGAAACAGATTCCTATAAAGAAAAAGTACAGATGAATCCTATTTTTACTCTTCTCTTTTTCTCAATAGGCTGTAAACTTTAAGTCTGAGGGTTACTTTTTTTTTCAGTGTCTACTCATGTTACTGACCAAGGTTATTTTAGTTGGCCTGTGAATTTTTATATAATGCATATAGCACTAAAATGAAGATAATTCACCTACGTATAGAAGACCTAGAGAGAGAAACAGGCATGTCCTTGTAAACATTTCAGAAGTTGGAAATGATGAACATCTAATCACAAATCAGACAGTTTTGGCACAGACACCAGATTGAATCTGAACAACTATCCTTGAGGCTTGTAATACCAAGTATGGGAATAAATGAAAGGACGAGCAGCACCTCCCTGCATGATGCTGAGAATCAATCTGCTTTCAAGGTGAAAAGGTATCTGGGATGGACAGCCTAAAAGCTTGGAGATTGAGAGATTAGATCCTAGAGCTCAGGACAGCCTCAGCAGAGGAGACAGCTGAAAAGGTGTCCTGAGAGCTCTCTCATTTTTAGGACAGGCACAGCAATACCCTCCTAGAGGACAAAAAAATAAAACCATATGAATTATTGCTCATTCAAAGAGAGCTGTAGATTTCTCAGCCATTTTACATAAAAAATTACTCTTGCATAGCACAGTCCATCCTGTATTTTGGAGTTGCTATTACATTTCTATTTAAAATATCACAGAATCACAGAATAGGAGGGGTTGGAGGGGACCTCTGGAAAACATCTAGTCCAGCCTCCCTGCCAAGGCAGGGTCAAACCTAATGTGTCCAGATGGGATCTCCCTGAGCAGCCTTTTCTAGTTCTTCCTGATAATGAGTTTATAGCCAAAATAGGTATCTGTCATAGAGAAAGGAGACAGCTCGTTTCCACATTGACCTGTATCTTTGCCTCTGGAATGACTGGGGTGCAGGAACCTCTAAGGATCTTGTCCCAGAAGCTATTTGCAAAGAAACTTCCTCTAAAGAGGGAAGAGCGAAGAAGGTTCTCCCTCAAAAACTCAAAAAATGGGGGGAAAAAGAAGCTGAGCTTCAGAACACAAAATTCACTACCAATGAGCCAGAGAGATACAGAAACAGGGTCATTCTTCTCCAGTGGCTTTTCCACAGGAGTAGCCTCACAGTGGTTGCTGAAGACACCTCAGGATGAAAAACGCTGCAGAGAAACAAGTGATTGTCTAAGCAAAACTTCTTTACTTCAAATTGATAAAGACAAAATATAAAATACTATCATGCCATAAGAAGAACAGGTAACTAACTCATGCTAAGGGTCATTAACTTACTCAGCTTGCTCACAGAGATTCATTCAAATGCACACATAAGCTAGCAATCAGACACATTAATAAACTTAATCATCAGTCTGGAAATGTGGCTGTAAAAATGATTTGTTTTGTATTCACCTACTGAAGACATAGAATCTCTCCTTAAAAAAGATTAAAAAATAAATTAATAATACAACAGCCTTTGGTAGAAAAGATTTATTTTTATTCCTTAATTCTAAAGTAGACAAATTTTATTCTCATCTGGTAATATAAAACATGATGAGTCACATGCACGGGTGATTTTAATATAAGTGCAAGTTAAATGTTGGATATATTTGGCTTTGAGTGTTCAGGCAAGCTTAACTCCCTTGGATGTAGAACTCAAGCAACTGTCAAAACACCATTAATTACTTCATTAAAGCTCCAAAAGAGTATTTAGGGGAAGCAACACAGGCAAGGTAAAATTAAAAGCTTAGAGGATCTCCTTCTATAAAGCCCAGAACAACTTCCTTATTTCTTTGTGCTAACACAGCCATTCTAGTGCTGTTCCTTCACTCACTGAATGCCAAAGACAGTCTCAGAAAACAAAGCAGATTGAAAGAAAGATCTGCAGCCAAAATCCCAGTGTCCATGATTTCCATCCTCAGAGAAGGCATAAGACAGAGCAGGGTACATGGGGGATTGATTCTCACCTTCTCTCTGCTGATTGCCAGTCAGGCCTCTCATGACACAGAGATGATGCACAGAACAGGCCCACGAGGATGCCAACTCAGAAAACACAAGTAAATCCACTAGTCTATGAGTGTTGGTACTCTCTCAGTCTACTAGAGACCCTAAATGTCCAATTCCCTCATGCAGATGCAAAACAGAAGCCACATATGCATAAAGAGCTCTATGATAGAAAAATCCACATGTAAATTTCATCTTGAAAGTGCAAAACTATCCTTCAGAGTTTTTTCTTAATGCTTATACTGGACAAATAAAGCTTTGAAGTTTTATGGTTTTCAGAAGATCCACTTGTTTTTCTTTTAAATGTGAATGTCAAAGCCAATTTTCCTTGTGCAATAGCTGCATAAGAAGGATACTGCAATACCTCAAGTACTGAAAAACATATTAATGCTGCCAACATACCATTTCTCCCTGGTATTTTCTCAGTATTGCTTTAGCTACAAACAAAAATAATTCAAAGTATTTAATGATGTAGCTTGCATGGTTTCTAAACATTGTTCATAGTCAGATACTTAAGCACGGTAAAAAGGTAACTTGCTTTTCTGAGGATGTTTTAATATTCTTTCCATCACTCTTCTATCATTAGAGTAAATGAGAACAAATCAACAACCTTTGGGCCAATCAGAGACTTTTTTCCCAAAGTAAACTCTGCCATTATAGAAAAAAACATTTGTTTACAGGAGCTAAAACACTCTCTCTCCAGCCTATTTAAATACCATCACTGCATGCTAACAGAACTGAAGCACCTGGGGTTACAAGACTTCCTTTTTCTTCAGAACTCATGCTATTTAGTTGAAAATCCAAACTGGCCTGACAAACACTATTCATTTTAGCTCTGAATTTCTCACAAGAGGATTACAGAAGTAATCTTGGTTGGAATAGTTGAGGTTGCAGCACTATTTCAAATTTTTTGTCTTGAGCGAGACCTTTCCAAACCTTTTGAATGGAGGTAAAAATACCAATGAAGAACATCATTAAGAAAATATAATTACTGAAATAATTTCATATTAAAATCCTACATGCATATAATCAAGGATGACATCTCATCCAAAATCCTGTAGGAAAGTACAATTTACTTCTTCATTGAAATATTTGGATTGAATTATTCTGCTCAAGAACAGACAGTGGCAGATCTTTCTTCCCCATGAAGAGGGTAAAATCAATCAGAAAACAAACTTTTACTTTTTGGGAAGACACCAAGAAGGAAGATATATTCTGGATATATTCTAAGATATATTTACAGGTATTAGAAACTAAAAGCATGTGTGAATAAGCCTGAAGTGTGGTTATTTGAATTTTTCTGCTATAAAAGGCATGAAACACTTTTCAGGTTGACAGACACATAGGACAATTTAAAAGGACTGACCTGTTCTGTAAGGAAGGACATCACATTATCCCATGACAATGTGCAGAAACTTTCTAGACTCACATTTAGCATATAAAAATCCAGCCAACACTTGAATTCTAACTATAACTCTACACCAGCCTCCCACAGTCCCACAAAATCAGTGCTTTTCCTCTCCCCAGACATCTCTCATACCACTGAAGTCCTTTCTGCCCACTGAGAGGCCTGACAGCTTCTACCCTCACTCCTGCCCTGTCTGCATCCACTCTGCAGTGTCTGCAAAAATGTCTTTTATCTAGAGAGCAAAAAACCCTGCCCCATGCTGGGGCTGTGCATCAGCTACCCAGCAGTAAACTCTTAGCAGGTAAGGCCTGAAAGTAGCAGATCTCCTGTATAAAGCAGGTGATGAGAACAAGACTTGTTCTGTGTGCTGTGGGATTTTTTTTTTAAAGGACAACAGGAATATCTTGTGCAAGGTGAAAGGACATTTTGAGCTCTATGGGATGTTTAAGACACCAATGGACGTCTTAGCTAACAACGGATGTTGCCTTGAAAATACAGCAATGGACCTTGCCAATATTTTTCACAGGTTACTTTGTTGTGCAAGGTAAAATTGTGCATGAAGTAAGGAATGACAGTCATCAGAAATACACTGGCTTAACAGAAGCCCTGGTCTGTTATATTATCTCACAGATGTCAGGGTCTTTTCTTGTGACTACAGCCCTTGCAGATATATATATTTTTATGTGTTCTAGAATATACAGCCCAAACCAATTTTTTCCCTGTGCCAGGTCTCAACTTAAAGAATTAACAAATCTGTTTAAATTTTGGTCTAAAACCTAAACTGAATCTTAGTACTTGTTTAATTACTCCAAGAAGAAGAAAACCAACTCTACACTGAAAATTTCTGTACAAAGGTATCATTCTTCTTTGTGCTTCATAAACTCGTACTTGTCCTCACAACTTATACAGGGTATGAAAGTTTCTACAGAAAATACCCAGAAGTATGAGAAATTCTGTGATCTGTGAAATAATTCTACTATTTCTCATCATTTTACCAAGGAAAGGCAAAAACTAAAAACATGCAAAAGACACAAAGGCCTTGCTGCAAATTAAATTGCCCTTAATCTGACTTATTTCCAAAACTGCATAATTAACTGGACTTCAGAAAAGTGCTGGTCTAAAGACTGCAATTGTATTGAGCACCATAAGCAGATTTCAGTCAGAATAAATTCTAGATAGAAACTAGAATAGTTCTTAGAATAGTTTCTTAGAATTAAAAATAAAAAATATTTATTATGGAAGATACAATATAATCCATCGTTCTCAATATTAAATACTTTTACAAAAAGTAGTATCTTGCAAAAAAATAAGAATCAGACATAATACAAGAATTTAAAGCAGATAAATATATCTTGTAGCAAAGCACCATCTAAAGCTATTTTCAAAAGAACTAGTTTGTGGTTGATTACCAAAACTGTCAAGACTAAAACACTTAGCAAATAATTCTGCTTAAAAACTGTTACATTATACTGAAAGTTATTTATTGCTTGTTAGAAAATAGAATGTGATTTGCATTCTTTTATTATGAAAAGTATTGTTCTCTCCTCTGGGCACCCAAGAAGAGAATTTAGATCACCCAAAGAAGGCAACCCTATAAAGGCATTTTATATTATTAAAATAAAATTATTATTATATATTATTATATATTTAATATTATATTAAATATATATATATATTAATATATATTAAATATATATATAAATATATATATTAATATATATATAAATATATATTAAATATATATTAATATATATTAAATATATATTAAATATATATATATTATATATATATAATTATTATATATTATTAAAATAAAATAAACTCCTGTGTGGAATTACAATTTACCTGACAAAGAAATTCTGGTTCTGATGAAGTGGTGTAATAATAGTGTATGGCCACAAATCAGTTTGAGTTTGACTTTCAGTTTGACTTACTGCAAAATTATCTTCTACATCAGCAAATAAATAAAACTTTTAGAAAAAGGAAAAAAGTATCATGTCTGATCTCTGTAATTTAAAGAAATTGAAACAGTTTGGCCAAGCATCTCAAACGCAAGTGAAGGAGCTCAATAAGTCCCAGCTAACTAGAAATCATTTCTTTATCGTACAACACAGCTTGAGGCAACACAATGTAAATAAAAATCAGGTGAAAGTCTTAACATTTACAAAACTGAACCTTTTAATCACAAAGAGATGTGGGCGGTTAACAGCAGTTGCTGGTCATTCACCAAATTGTGAAGTCAAAAACAAGATCACAGACATCTTCAACATCCTCATGTGAACATCTTGTTAATGTTCACTCCCTAAGTACAAGCTCAGGCATTTAGTGTATGCTAGAAAATTGTGAAAAAAAAGTTCTTCTTTGAAAAAAAGAAAGCATAAAATTCTCATAGCTATGCGAACTCTGTTAGGCAGTGTCAGAGGGTTAATCTACTCTGACAGATTAATCTGATTAGGTTTTTCTGCTGGTTCAATGAACATTGGTTCTCACTGCTATCACATGAGGGATGGAGAACCACAGCTAGTGTGGATGGGCAGGAACCCACACCCAGCAGAACAGCCTGCTGGGCAGAGATACCAAGGTACCAATGGTCTAGGAGTTGAAGGGAATGCTCCATTTAGAACAGGCTGAGGAGCAGAAGCCACAGAAATCCAATAAAAAGTTCTAAATGCTGAGGAAGTCACAAGGAGGAGGCAGGCAGACAATACCTCCTACGGTTATACAGAGCACCCTTGTCTGCTTAGCAACCCTGTAGGAGCAGGATAATTTACTCTTATCATCAACATTGTAAGACATTTTTCTGTTTCCTATTTCCAAATGGCTGGCAGGCATTAAAAAAATGGGGGAAAGAAGTTTTCTGCACAAATTATAACTGTACAGATTTGCTTTAAAGGGCAGCTGTTTCTCAGAGCTGGAAAATATACAGAATTTCATATATCTGATTCTCTGCTAGAAGCACAGGCTAGAAGCCAAACTAATCAAACCTCTATCAAAAATACAATTTTAACATCTATTTGGGCTTGGACTTATCTCACTGCTCCCAGACATTATTGATTATCATTATCTGCATGTCTCTAGTATTCTAAACAGCAGCAGCAAAGGGAAATGAAAGTGAGCATTTCCATACAAAGACAGATAGAGGCTTCTAGGGCAGAATGAAAACTGCTGGTGCTGACTGAAAACAGAGCCTAACTTCATCTCAACTTCTATAAATACACTGTCAATAGAAAGGAATAAGATACAGCCTAAACTAAAGTATTATTAAAACTGTAATGAGAAATAAGGGATTTCACCAAAGGAGAAAAGGTATTACATTATCAGGGACTGGTTGCTGTCTACGCTGCACTTCTTGGCAAGGTTAGGTACGATTGTTGTCTTTTTCTTTGCAACAGACTTCTCCTCATAACTTTGGTCTATTATGTGCTTGACTGGACCACAGGAACAGGATATGAAAAATGTTGTTGGTAGCAACTCTGTTGGAGTACATAATGAAAGTTTTTGCTTTAGCAAAGCAACCTCATCCTTGCCTCAGAAAACTAAAATCTGCAGAAAGCTAGAACCCCAAACAAGGGTATACTCTTGAAGCCTTTCCCTCTCCATTCTTTCCAGCTTTGGGTACACAGGTGCTCATATATCTGCTTGTGAAGAAGTAGATTTTCATTACTTCCCATCCTCCAATACTTACATGGATTCAGGGTAAACACTGTCTACTTCAGAGACCTGCATGGGAGATTTTACAGACTTCAGACCTCGAAAGCATAAAGAGCAAGAGAAGTGCCTTCTCTTAATCCCATTGAGTCATCTTTGCACATGTCAGAGTGGTCAATCTTTCTCCCTTCTTACCCACAACAAGGTTATTTTCTCTTTAATTTGCAAGTAAAAAATTTAAAAAAAAAGACAACCATTCCATGCTCACAATTCTACCATGTTAGAAGACAGAAATTAGCCAATGGGATGTTTCAGTCTCTCTATGGGTTATGGACCAAGAATTATACAGAAAATTGTTGATATTTGCCAAACAGTTTTGGTCTATCACATTTTATACAGATATGAACCAAAACAAAGAGGCCTTCAAGTATACAGATACAATAACCTAGTGGACATATCATCAAAATCACTACTAGACTAAGGGAACAATTTTCTTGTTTAATTGTTCAAAGTTCTGCAGGTCACACTTTTTGTGTTCCTCTAGCCCAATGCAGACTAACAGCAGATTTTGACCACCCACAGCAATGTAAAAAGCAAGACTTAGCAATCCCCAGACACCAGAGGAGAAAGGAATCCCTATTGAGTTTCTACTATAAGTAACAAGTTATCTACTTGGCAAAAAATAGTGGTTTTTTCATGTTTTCAGATGATGGAAAAGGTTGCCCATAAGGTTTGCACAATCTGTCTCTGTTCTTACAAGTTTTAAGACCTGCCTGGTAAAGCCCTCAGTAACCTAGCCTGTCCTCATGGCTCACCCTGCTCTGAGCAGGAAGCTGCACTGAATGACCTCTGGAGGACTTATCCAAACTGCCTCCCATGCCTCTATGTTCTATTGTATATAAAACCCTCCCAAAATTATTCCCCTGGATTTCAATGCTTCGTCATCTTATTACCAACCCACACATCCCAGAGGTTTAGCAATTTACCTGAAAATTTAGAGGCAAAAGGAAAAAAGATGGGACCAATAGGAACAAAAAGAAGAAATACTTTACTTTCTATTTCTTTTAATTCAAAACACTGCTCATCATTTGATGCAGCAGAAATGTTACATGCTGCAGATGTTTTGATCATATAACAGATACATGATTTCATGCTACACTAACACATATAATTTTTTCCTATATTAAGATGGCCTATAATTTCAAACCAGCCTTCAGCATAATATATGAAAAACATTTCAGCTGTAATCTGGTTGGATATTTCATAAACAGTGTAAGAAGCTGTCTGATCTCAGTTTAAATGCTTCATTTATGATACTTGGTTGTGAGACTAGCAAAAACACCTTTTTCTTCAGGTTTTTCCTCCTTAAGTAACTGTTAATTTACACTTCCATCACTATGAACACTGGTTAATAAAATATTTTTACATACCAAATATATTACTGATAGCAAGAGACTATACACATAAATCTGACTGTTGAATGGACTGTCTTGGTCTCAGTAATTTACAGGAAAAATCATTTATCCAACAAAACAACAATGCAGAAATGTGAAAATTAGCTTTGCAGAGGATGTTTGAATGGAAGCACATTTAGTTCTAACACACAAACCTTCTAGACACTGGATGTCCAACAGGAGCCTGAATCACCTGTCATCTATTTATGGCAGCAAATCTCTTTTAAAGATTAACACACACAGGCTTAGAAATGTATGTGCATGCATATGTAATTTATCAGAGGGTATGCAGATGTACAGATCATGGCACATTCCTCAGAATCACTCAAATCATGTGAGCTGTGACACTGTAAAAGGAGACCCCTGTAGCATAAGTACCACATTCTCTGCACACCCTTTATCCAAGTGCTCAGCAGCAATTAGATCATGCAAAGATTCCTTGCTGAGCAGTCTCATCTCCTTGGACTGCAGAAATGTACCTAAAATTGAATGATTCTACACACAGAGAGGAAGCACTGGACCAGCTGGCAGAGGGGAGATATTCTGGACACAACAAAACCAAATGACACCAATACTTACTTGGCAGGCATTATAAATCAACTGGTGTTCCAATTTTTTGATCCCTAGAATCTGCTGAAACATTTCATAAAGCTGTTCCTTGCTCAGAATCAGCTCTGATACAGCACTTAAGGCCATTCTATTCGGCTGCTTGCCAAAGTCCTCTTCTCCCCTGTATATGGCGTCGTATTTGGCTAGCCAAGAGCTCAACACTGTCTCTTTGCTTAATCCATCGATTTCCGGCAAACTTCGGACTCTCTTCTCTATGTTTTTCTTAAAAACATCTCTAAAGTCACTTGCAGAACATCCTCCACTGTGGACCATTCTTGCAACTCGGTCACTCTTGAGAAATACCTTTTAAAGTAAAAAAAGAGAAAACAAAAACAAAACCAGTTAGGCATGGACACAAATACAAAACAATCCCTGTGTAAGGGAATACAAGATAGTATTTTGCTCCTACACAAGATCGCTTTATATGAGAGAGTTATACAGTTTGTTCTGTTTGTTATGGGTTTTTTTACAAGTACTTATGCATAAATTTAGAATAGCCAGACTAGATGAACTTTGAATTAACAGCAGCTAATTTAAAATTTACCCACAATGAGACAGAAATCCAGGAGGAAAAAAGGAGGAAAAAAACACCACCAAAAAAAAAATCCAAAAAACCCTAAAGAAACACCACAATCAATATTAACAATTGAGAAGATAGACTCAAAGGCACAGAGCTCTTTCTACTACTGTAAATACAATACTGGAGATACAGTATGGGATTCTCCATGTAAAATCACCAATGATCAACATAAAAATGCCTCTCCCAAGTACTCATACTCTAAGATATGACAAGTTAAATTAAAACAACAAACCAATTAAATCAGCTACACATTCTGTAAAAACTTTTCAGTGTTCAAGAACGGTTGTTTTCATCACTTTCAGAAGGGCCTTGGCAAGGTCAGCCTTTGCAGACACTGTATGTGGCCTGCATGTAGCTCATTTATAGCACCAAGTCTCATGAAACGGTTTCTCTACAAGATACACCCAACAAAAAGCTGACAATGCAGCACAATCACCTGTGTAAACAATGGATGTGTGCCTTGGACAGGGATTAAACTACATCTGCCATTGAAAGGATAACTCAGGGAGAGTTATGGATTCTGCAGGAGAGGGAAGATGAATCAAGGCCCTCCACTCTGCATGGTTCAGCTGCTTGGGTGCCACAGCAACATCCCAAGCACAGCTGAAATGCAAGGAACAGATGAGAAACCACAAAGTTTCAACAGAACCATCACCTTTCTGACTGTCTGCTCTCTCCAGTCAGATGGATGAACTGGGAATTAAACATGCACCTTCAGACATTCATTACAGTCACCAAGTGCTATGAAATCATGATTTCATATGATTTTGTGAATGGAAATGATAGCACAGCAGAGCTCTGACTCCAGGTCATGTTAGAAGATGGTGTACCTAACAACCAACCTAAGCCAACCTACTGTGCTTCACTTTCAAAATACAGAAAAGGGGAGTAAGAGAGGAGCTGAAAAGCTGAGCAGAGATGCAAACAGATCAAGAAAAATTAATTCTAAAATGTGTCAACGCACGTTCTCTTGCAGCATATTTTAAAATGTGGTTACTTATAAAATGTATTTTTCAGTAGATATCCTAATCAATATTGCACAGGAATGCTACAGATTAAACCTAAAAGTATTTGCCCAAGGAGATTATTTTAAAAAACCCCATATATACTAATCCCATGTTATGTTCTATCTGTTCTACAATACATTTTCTTTTATGTAAACACCTAAGGTTAAATTCTTACCCATAATGGGACCTGATGTAGTTACTGTCAATTACTGCTTACATTAATTTTCTCAAAAGACTGTACAAACATTGAATCTCATTTCAAAACAACTAATAGTCAGAAATTCCATTCAGCAATAAAACTTATTCACACAAACAGGTACAAGGATATTAAGTCTTGCCTTTTTTTAACAGTCTGCAATTACAAATTATTCATTCCTCTAACAGCTTCACTGGTAAAAAAAGATTACTTCAAACTTATTTCAGCTACTTTGTACTGCTCATCAAAATATTTAATCTTCCATCACATTAGCCTGCCTACCCACAAGAGAAAGCAGATGCAGAAGACAGTGAGAAATTAAGAATATTTATAGACACTTCCCACCTAAAATCTCATATTCATGCAAGATTACACAAACTGATGTATTGCTATTATAACTGGACCAGTCTTGTAAAAACAAAACAAAACAAAAAAACCCAAATGAAACCAAACAAAAAACAAAAAACAAACAAACAAACAAAAAAACCCCAAAAAAACAACCAAAAATCCACCCCACCAAAAAACACCAAAAAAACCCCAAAACCCCCCAAAAACCAAAAAATACTCCCAAAACCAAAAAACCCAACTCCAAACCTGCAAAATACACCCTAAAATACACCCTGTGAGAACATCAGCATATCATTCACCTTCCATTACCTTTTTTCTGTGCTGTTATTCGAAATGATTAATCCTGAATGAAAGGGCTGTAAAGCTGCAAGCACTTTCCTTGATTTATAAGCCATACTAGTTCAAAATTTATTTGTGATTCTTAAGTTGATTTTCCAAGAGATTTTTTTCCAGGAAAAACCCATTCCATTTTTTTGACCACTTAACCATGGAAAGGAAGCACTATTGCAACACTTGGTGCACATAATAATCACAAAATAATGGCATGTTCATGTTGGACAAAGCAACAGGTATGTGCAAAAAGAAAGTACAATATGCATGTTCCCTTGACTCTAAAATATTCCTTTCTGATGTGTTTTGGGTCACAAACTGTATTTTTATTAAATTTTCAAAAATTATTCCAAGGTAATTATTTTTCAAGATACAATGGATATAGAAGGAAATTACTCAAGATATAAACTCAAGGTGTGAGTAACAGGGTATGAAAAACATGGTTTGCTCTGCAAAGGAATCCACTGGACCTAAAGCTCTTACAGTATTACTCCTATTCAAGTGGAAATTTACCATTTTTTTCCTGAGGGGAAAAAAAATGTAACATCATCTTTAAAATGAAGTACTTGCATTTAAGATAATTAAAAAGCAATAATAACATTTTAGCAAAACTATTTCATAGTCAAGGATTTATTTGCAACAGAAAACCATAAGAGAATAGAAATTCTATTAGGATTGTATCAAATGAGTCACAAATTTAAAACACTAAGATGCATTAAAAAGCTATTAAGTGTCTCATTAATCCTGTTCCTGAAAGACATATGGTACACTTCATGTCGAATGTTGCTTCAGTTAGACTTCTGAGATTCCTCTGCTTGGTTTCAGAGCTTTCAAAGATTATATGAGCAACACAATCATACCCATGAGGGAAAATATTTTTATTGATATTTATCTTTAAAGCAAAATGCTAATTAGGTACATTCACTAAATCTCTGGTGCGTGCTGCCTTCATTCCTGTATTTCAACTGATCATTAGACTAAGTTCTAATTAAATAATTATTCAAAAAATTATAATGTAAAATGTTATCTCAAATCTCTCAACACTAGGGGGGAACTGGAGATGAAAAATATTAAGAGGTTTGAGTGTGAAATATAAAACATCAGAAAAAGTTATTGTGGGCACAAAGAAATTTAATTCTCCATGGAACTAGATTTGGTAGATCAGCCACAATCTTTTGGAAATCCAGACATTATTCAGAAATAATTTGAAAGAGTCAAAGTTTTTAATGAAGCATTTCTTGTTACTACCAACGTTCCTCAGACTTCCTCAAAGACATCCTGGATTGACACTGTTGTCAGTCAGCATTTAAATGTCTAGTATCATTACTAGTTTATTGAATCCACAAATCAGCATCAACTGTCCATGTTACTCACTGCTAACAAGGTATCAAACAATAAAAAGGAATTAACAAATAAAACAAATTATTATATTAATAAAAAATGTTATTAATTATATTAATAACATTTTATTAACAAATAAAATGCATTTTGGAGAAAACAGATCACTCAAATACAGGTTCCAATGGGCCATATATATCCACTTTGAGGAACTTTTTCAATTCCTGTTATTTAGAGTCCTCCTAAATACTTTTGGATTGAGCCACACCTTCAGTTTCTGATGGATAAAGTTCAACTTATTCAAAGGTGAGATAACATGTTTTTAAAAAACCCCAATAACAATTGTAATCTACCGAAGCACTGTTTAAATCCACTTTTTTCCCAATCATTACACATATGCAATTTCATCTACTGCAAATGCTGCTAAAAAACCTTAATTCAAAATAGTCCTTAGCACTAGATAATTACCTTAAAAGTATATTTTTGTTTAAAGATGAAAAATCATTATTTAGCAGTGTCTACAACTTAAGAAAATGTTAGAAATATTATGAAAATAACTGATTTTCACTTCTAGAACATACTCCTTAAATAACTTTTCTATTTATTAGACATCATACCAAATTTGACTAATTATACAATTAGGCAACACAAACATGATTATCTTATTCTCTACTGTAAAGCTAAGGAAAAAGAAAATTCATGCAAAGCCAGTAGGATAGGTGGACCACAAGAATGATATCTCCACCTCTGCAAACTTCTTGCTCATCTGGCCTCTGTACACCTTCTAGTAGTGCAAAAGCACCAACATTCTCCTCCTCTTTAAGCAATGCAGCACTAGGAGCTTCATTTGCATCTTCCACCAGAGCCATTAGAGATTTTTCTTCATTTTTTATGGTCACTTCTGTTCCTGTAGCTTTGAGGAGTTCACATTTCCCCTTCAGAAATGCCCTACATCTTAACAGTCAAGGCTCAATGCATCATCATTCATGGAAAACATTGTGGCAGCTCAAAATGCACACTACATCTCTGGAACAGCAAACTGCTAGACACCCTAACCACCACCTGAATCAGCTGGTTACCTTTCTTACAATACCTCTTTCAAGCTGCATAACAGCTTTTTGCACTTCTGCTAAATTCTGGATGCAAACCCTTGGGCTCCATGCGTACTCCAGCACAGTTGGGGTGTGTGCTGGGTGCACTCAGCCACATGACCAAACTAGCAGCAGTTTGGTACAGGCCCCAGTGGAGGCCATGGCCTGGGCCACAGCTTGGCCAAGAACTCCTCTAGCTCTCATGTGTTCTCTGAAAACCCACAAAGGAGCAGAGGGACCAAGTGAGCACTGGTGACCTTGGAACGCTGATCAGACAATTTGTGCATGAACAGCAGGTGGCTTTTCCAAGACCCGTTTATTGAGGAACAAAGAAGGCTGTGGGTACAAGAAATCTCACAAATACCTCTCCCACTGCACGTAACTTCACTAAAAGCCAACATACATATCCTATACATGGAACTGTGTTCCCTGTATACAATAGATGAAGTGAGTTTTCTTTGAGCTGTCCCAGCTAAACAGCCTGGCTGCATAGCTGTGATCTTCCCTTGAGCCTCTCAAGGCTGAGACCCTTTACAATGGCAGATCTTTGGTAAGCAACTGATATTGTGTGTAACCTTTAGTATGATAACTTTGACTTGTGCCTTTGTAGCTTTACTTATGCCTTTGTAGTTTTGAAATACTGTTCAAACAACTCTGCTGCAGAGTAAGAGTGAATGTTGACACTGAACCTTGTTAAATCACACTTTCACAACACCATATTCAAAATGCTTTTGCTAATATCTTTATAATACCTTTCACAGGGCTTCTTTAAGAAATCTAAATCACGCATTCGTGACAAGGAAGAATAAAAACCACAGCCATTGCACACAGGGCCTCTAAATAATAGGTCACCTAGGAGTTCTGACATCTTCCTCCTTCTATTACTATGATTACTTGTATGCCATTCTGAATTAAGCATAAAACAATCCTTTCTTCCAGACTACAAACCAAAGCTGTAACAGGAATCTCTGCACTGATGGAGACCATAGGAAATGCTTCATTACCTACACTTGAGCATTCAAAAGTGGTTGCACCAAGTACTCCAACTGATGCTGCACATTGTTTTACCGGTGAAAGTTCATGATGTCCTTCTACTTAGGACTATTCAGGTCGCTGTTGGCCTCCAGAAGCTTGCTAAGGAGCTGCAAGAACTAAAGTGTGGCCACTGGGCCAGCACCAGCAATCCAAACACATTCTTTAATGGTGACCTTCTTCCAAAGACTCCACCAGAGGCTGGCACAACTGTAAAGGTACTGCTGCACAAGGGCCAAGCACTGCCCTCCTACAGCAGCACGATGACTGATGAACCAGAGTGGTAACTACCTAGATCTCCAGTCTGTTTATCAGGACAATGTACTGAAACTGATATTTGGGGCATCCTTAAAACATGCTACTGTTAAAACAGAACCTTTCTAAATAACTTAGAAAAAGGACTGTCATGTAAGGCCTTAAGATATTTCTCTTTGGAGATTTTTTTCAGAAGTATGCTATCACCCAGACACAGATACACAGCCATGGAGAGAAACATTTTGTTCTTACGGATGTGTTCTTGTTTTAAAAGAATTTTCTTCTCCTTTAAGCTTACCAGAAGCAAAGCTGGAACTATATTAAGATTATTGGCAACTATGTCATATCAGAAATTGTCAATTAAAAAATAAAAATGAACAGAAGTGCCTCTTTGATAAAGACTGAACGAGGGCAAAAAGGACTTTGATGGAAGTCCAAGGAATATTCAAGTCTATGAAAGCTTTTTAGGTTTCTGATATACTTTTCTGATGTGTTTTGTACTCAAGCTCCTGCTGTGCTTTGCACAATTACCATCCTGAGTTTATGACTTACAGAATAATTTTTTTGAAAAAGACAGCAATTTTCAGGGCTAAATTGAGCGCTAAAATTTCTCCAAAAGAAAATAATTATTGTTCTGCAAACTAAAAGGATTTGAAACAAGTTTTTTATTTAAAAACAGGATGTGACGTGCATCATCATCTTGTGCTAGAAGCATTAAGGCAAAACAAAGCATAAGACATTTACTGTGTAATATTAAATAGCCCCAATGCAGCTACTGCAGCAGCTCTTCAAAGTCACTGTCAAGAGATCTCACCAACCTAAAGTCCTTCCTGTTTCACACGAATAAAAATTATTGCAATCTTAGTCATTAATGTGAGCAATGCTCTCTGGGACCAGCTCTCACACTGCTCAGTAGTTCCACTCTAGACTGAAACCACACAATGCATCACATCAAGAGCTGGGGCTTGTTTGGTGAAGGTGCAAAAACTTCTGACAACTTGGAGAACAGCTTCCACAGCTACACATTTTAAGAATAAAGGTTTATTCCTAGTAGCAATTAACATATATAATGTCCAGCACTGTCTGCTGCTATACCTTGGAGCTGCAGAAGATATGATATTCTCACTGCACTTACAACAGTCTTGAAAGAAAGAAAAAATTATTTTCTTCACACCAAAAATTATTAAGTTGATGTTTAGATTAGTTCAACTAAGCACATTAGAACAACAAGATCATTTTGGGTCAAAAATAATTACTTAATGTAGTAGCATCATACATCCAAGAGTAATATAATTATTTTTATGCTTCTTGAATAAAATTTCTGCACTGGCTACTGAAATAGCATTTATATTGAAGAAGACATTAGCAGTTATCAATGCATGCTAATAGCTACTTCTAATAACTCTTGGCTGCTGAACATGAGTGGAAATTGAGGTAGTTAATGAGATTTTCCCAGTATTTTGAAATCAGAAGCACTTTTTACATTTTTAGAAAAAAAAAAAATAGACATTGCTTGCAGGTCTTATTCCTCCCCTGTTCTCTTTCATACCCTAGAAATATCCTCCAGGCACCATTTTGATTTTTTTACAATGAAATGATCAGAGTTAAAGAATCCTATTTTTAAATCTATGTAAGTCATCAGAACAGAGTCCTCACCTTCAGGTAAAAGCAAAATATTTTAAAAAATCACACCTATAAACTCTGATTACTCTACTTCAGAAATTTCATGATTATTTTGTTAATGAAAGTTACTTCTCTTAGAAGTATACTACTTGTACAGTTTTCCTTAATTTTGAGGGGGTAAGAAATCTGAAAAAAAAAAATCTTTAATTTTGGCTAACAGTGAGGTCATGAGTTTCTGTTTGTTTTTAAAACCTCTTTAAAGTAGCACATTACATTAAGGTAAAAAAGGAAGCAAAATTTAAAGTGGTAAACCATCATCATCCAAAGAGGCATAATCATTCTAAATTTTACTTTTTTTTTTTTTTTAATATATCTACTACCCTTCCTGAACACATTTCTTCTTATTAATATTAATGGTTCAGAAACCATCACAAGCTGAAATCTTCAGGTGATGTACTTTGCTTTCTTCAGCTCTTTTGGGCACAACAGCTGCACACTGGACATTTACCACAGCTTAGCAACCAGCTATCTGTAAAAAAAACCCACTAAAACTCAAATTCTTGAAAATTTAAATGTCTGCTACAGCTCCAGGGGTACATGCTTGTAAGCACACTACACAACACTGTGCACTGGGATTTTTTCCTTTTCCAGCTTTTTCAAAATGCACAAGCAATTGCCAATGTCTACACAAATTGCTGTTCCTGATGGCAACACATTTCACAGAGTCATGTGCTGCAATGCTCGTGCCTTGGGCATAAGAACAAACAGAGGTAGAGTGACAATCACCATAAAAAATCCACAAAACTGTTTCACCCAGAAGCAGTGTTTTCTCCTGGGTTAATTTATTAAAGTTAACCAGCTACCCTTTTGAAACAAGCATATTTATCCTCCTTTCATGGCTGATAACAGCAGCAATAGTTTTTGCACCCTAATGAGACACAGTATATAGACTGCTGCCTATGTGAGCATGGGTGTGGATTTCTTTTGCTAAGCCTCCACTTGGAACAGGCACTGTGATCTTCCCTTTAACAGCAGTTTCCCCTTTGACCAAGCCCCATTGCCCCATTGCTCAGGCTGAAACATGCAATAAGAGAGCTAACAGCTTGCTCTCCAGTGGGCTGATTCTGCCTGACCACAACTCCTCCCTTTGGTGACCAGTGCAAAGTTCCAGGTTATGAGGATTTCAAAGGCTCTATTTTAGATACCATAAGACTGAAAAGGGCTGTTAAATTGAATGTGCAACACAGCATGCCTTGGTGATGCACCTGTAAAAAGGCTTACTCTCACCTCACAATTGGTCCCTATTTTCCAGCAAATTCAATAAGGAAGGTGCCCAACCCTGACTGTAACGGAAGAAGACAAAGGATAAAAAAAACTTAAAAAAAAAAAAAAACCAAAAAAACAAAAAACAAAAAGAAGAAACCAAAGATTGAAAAAAAAAAAAAAGACATCAAACATATATTTACACAGAAATAATGAGTAGCTGTCATGGTTTGACAGGAAGTAGGCTTTCTGGGATATGCTGTGGTCACCAATAGGTGTTCAGATTTTAATACTGGCACTTGGTGTGGCTACTGGGAAGTTCTCTTGGGTGTCCGTGAGGGAAGCAGGTCAGACCTGCCCCGGCCCAGCTGCTGGCTGGGCGGCGGGGGGGGGGGAAAGCCATGCGGCCGGGAGAGGTAGGCCTGGCCCTGAGGGTGGAAGAGAGAAAAGCACCAGGAGGGATCGGGCAGCCACCCCCCCAGGAGACAGACAGAGAGAGAGACAAAGAGACAGAGACAGAGAGGGAGACAGAGGGAGACAGAGAGAGACAGAGACAGAGAGAGAGACAGAGAAGAGACAAAGAGAGAGACAGAGAGACAGAGACAAAGAGACAGAGACAGAGAGACAGAGAGAGACAGAGACAGACAGAGACAGAGAGGCAGCGAGAAGGTGTCGGCCGCTTGTGGGAGTCTCCGAGCGGGCAGAGCCCGAGTTTTTAACTTGTTTTTGGACAATGAAAACTTTACAGAGCAGTAACTTTTCCTAGAAGAGAGATAGAGTGGAAGATGAAGAAAGAAATGAGCAAGTGAGCAAGTGTGATGAAGGTCCGGGCAAGGGAAAGATGTTGGGAGAGAAGAAGCTTAGGTGGGAAGAGATGATAGAGTGGCTTAGCTGGACTCTTCCTGTTATAGCCATGGACAGAACCATGTTCCCTGTGACACAGAGACTGCATCCAGGGGGAGGCAATGGCTCAGAACCGAGAGGGTTCAGTGTTGGTACCCCTCGGCCCCAGGGGGTGAAATTTGGGGGGGACAGGTGTCCCAAAAGTGAGACTGCGCTCTTTTTGGAACGAGACAAAGCATCCTTAAAAGGACGACCCTAGAAGCAGCTCTGGTCCATGATCAGTGTGAGAGCACTGGACATGAAAAGGAAGAGGTCATGATGGCAGATGTTCTCCGGGCGGTGCCACGAGTGACAGGAAACACACGAGGCTTCAGCTGTGTTTCCAGGAGAAGCCTATGGCACAAGAAAGACTCCTCTCCTCTTGATGAACTGAAAATTGATTGTCTGAAAAGTGATGCTAGACCGAAAGTTGAAATTTAAGAGATAGACATATTAGAAATTTAGTGAGAAGAAGAAAAAAGGTATTTGTAAAGTTTTCATTTTTCCTGTGTGTTCCTTTTTACATATAATTGTAGTGTAGTTAATAAAGTTTTCTTTTCTTTATTTCTAAGTAAGAGCCTGCTTTGCTTATTCCTGGTCATATCTCACAGCAGAAACCAGAGAGTGTATTTTCAGGAAAGACACTGGCATTGTGCCAGCATCAAACCATGACAGTAGCAAACAGAGTCTTGCTAAAAAGGATTAGGAAAAAAACCATTTACTTAGCATATTTATCTCTTTAAAAATCAACAGATGATGACTAGTTTATACAAAACTGCCTCTGGTATGTGCAAACCTGAGAAAAACACACACCTGCTTAAAATCAGTAACTCAAATTTTCATTTGGCTTGCTAAGGAACTCCCCAATTCTCTGATTTTTTGGTGTTTACTGAGTGCTGTAAAAAAACAAGAAGCCCCAGCACTTTATCTCTTATGATAGTCCTACCTCTTAGGATACAATGTTTCTAAATATAAAATCCAATTTCTTACATTAACTGTGAGAAAAATTGAAGTAAATGGCTAAGTACAATAAAGAAGAGAAAATAGTCCTTCACTTCCCTAAATTTTCTTCTGCAGTCACTTGTGGTTCTAGTTTTTATTCCACTTGCCTGAAAGTGGAAGTTATGTAAGTGACAGTTTTCATCATTGGTATTGCACCGGGTTCCATTTTGTCAGAGATGAAAAGAATTGGCTATTTCACTTCCCTATTACCATTAATATGCTTCTGCATTAACCATTTTCACCTGAGTATAGATTAATAGCTTTTAGTTCGAATGAGCATACTACTATATCTCTATTTTTAGTATAATGCCAGGGACTCTATAGTCAGACCAGGTCTGCTGAGATCCTTTCAGTCCCTGTCACCCACCACCACCCTAAATACTTTCATGCAAAGTGAGGACACTGTTTCAGAACACCTATTTTTACTGATCAGTGCCACTGTTTCACTTCCAGTTTATATATTCTGCAGCTGAATGCTCAAAAAGGACATGAGCAAATAGAAATTGGGCTGCAGCCACCTGAAATGTTGTCTCCTAACATTATTTTTTTTCTGCTTTAGCAACTGAAAAAGTGCCAGCAAACTGACAACTTAAGCAAATAACCTGCCACTTTCTTTCCCTGTACTAATTCATTTTAGTGGCTTATTTTTTCAGTGGAGTATAAAGGCCACTGTTGGGTGGGGAGAAAGGTTAAAGCACTGACTTCACTCTGTGGCCTAAGGAAAGTGGAAAAGAACTGACACACTGCAAAGACTGCAAAACTTGGGTACTCACTGGAAAACAAGGACAAGAGTAGACCCTCTAAAGCCTCTGAAGGCTTCCTGATGATGTCCTATCTACCAGTATGGCACCTTTCTCCTACTGTGATCCCCAGGATTTAGGGGAAATAGACACATGGGAAAATGCACTCACTTTCCATCTAAGGAAAAACTTCTTTTGTACCCCATGAAGGGTGACATGGTTTTAACAGTATTCTTGAGAATTAGATGTAGTGTACAGAAGTGGCAGAGCAAAAGATCTATGAGAAAGAATCACAGCTGTGTACTTTGCATCCCAAAACCAAATAGAAAAGGCTGCTTGAACCTTTTGCCTCCTGCATGACCCAACAGCTGCTAGGATAGTTTAATACAACTGCTTAAAAAATAATTCCATCATTACTAAAATATGGGAAGTAAGAACAAAGGCTAAAGAGGAGAAAAGAAGGTGACAACTGCCACAGGTATCTGGAACTGCCTGACTGGAGTCAAGTAGATAAAGAGATGTAATCTAGAAGATGAAAGGAGTACAAACTGTCCTACTACCCATGTTTACCTATGAAATTCACCCATTTTAGACCCCTTTCCAAATGCTGGGCAAGGGCACACTGCTCCAGAGGACAGCCCAGAGCTCTTCATGCAGGCTCTGCTTTGAAGCCCTCCTAGAGGAAGCTCTCTTGCCACAATGAGGACAGAGAAGCTTGCAAAGATTCATTGTCCAGACTTCTACAAAACATCCCAAGGCAAGCGGTGCGAGCGCCTTCCAGAAGTTCTAAACAGTCACAACAGAAGAAGGCTTTGAATCATTTGGGGAGAAATGGGATGGAACAACACAGCTGAGTTTAACTGCAAGCTGACGTGATAGATAATACTAGTTTTGTGATGAGAATGTATCTGGTGTTACAAAAACTGCTTCCCTGCTTCTCCCAAAGGACAATCTGTACTTCAAAGTGCTCCTGTTCTAAGAGGAAGATAAGAACAATGGAATATAAGTGCAAATGCAGGTAGGGACAATGCATCATGAAAATAGGAATACTTGGGGAATTGTTTTTTATGTCTTTGCACTTAGAATGGATTATTACTTGTGTGGACATTTCTCAACAGCAGCACCATCTCATCACTCATTAGAATGCATTTCTATTTCAGAAAGTTATAAAAGATATTCGGGGCTGGCAGACACTAAGCCATTGGCATGTCAGATTTAGCTGCTAACTGTAGTCTTACAAATATTTTTATTCCAATACAACTTTCTTAAAAAAACAGCCTTTATCATAAATACATTCTCTCCCTCCAGCTTTATTAAGTGTAATCTTTGTGTGTCAAAAAACAACAATATATTTTCCTTGCTTAATTTTTCACAAGGGTGATCAATTCATGGTGTCGGCAGCAAAGTTATAATACACAAAAAGAGCTTCAAAATGCATTCTAAATCTTAAATCCTTCCTTAGATTTAATAATCACCCAGCTGGCTGCACTTCAGAAAGCAATGCTTCAATGGGAAGATTAATGAACAGTTGGTCTGCTGTTTAATCCCTCTAGATTTTAGCATGCAGAATGCAAACTTTTACAAGTTGGACTATTTTTATGAATTCCAATTATATGTCAAGGTCCAAATAGCTTTAATGGTAACTTTGAGGTTTCTTAGTCATAGTTTACTCTCTCTTTAGAGTACTTAAGTTTTAGAAAATATTAATTCACTATACTTCAACATTCTCTAGACCACTTTAAAGATTACTGTTCAAGATATCATCTCACATCAGAAACACCTTCGATTTCTTCTTTATTTATTTATAAATAATTTTACACAATCATCAACTATTTTGCCTTGCTAATAGTATTCTATGGCAAAGATTTAACTTTATTTTATTTTGTGTTTTAAATTTAACTTAAGACACAAAAAGTGAGTTCTTCTCTACAGCCACACCAGCCAGATATTGCCTCTACCTCTAACAGGAACAACTGCTGCCTGTCAAGTTCCTGCTCCTCCTGACCTCCATACTGCTCAGGTTATGCCTGAAGTCCAAACGAATGGTAAGGTGAGGTAAGAAAATCTGCACCCAGCCTGGGACAATGGGGAAGACATTGTCCATATGCCTTTATCCTCCTCCCTCAGCATTTCCACAAACATGCCTTTCTCTCCTGGGCTTCCAAGGGAGCTGCTGATGAGAGCAGAACAATCTATGAAACTTTGTTTGCAATTAATGGGGCAGTCTGCAATTATTACAATCAGAGGAACCTCTTGACTAGAGGTAACTACGGTTGTGTACCAAGGGACAAACTCTAGTTATCTACCCAGTGTAATTCAAGATCCTACAGAGTTTTCTTGCACAGTTACACAAAGAAACAGGAAAAAAATTCTTCACAGAGCTCTTACAATAGAGGGCTCCTCCCAAAAAAAACCCCCAAGTCCTGAACTTTTTTGCTTCAAAGCTCCCAGCAACAAGTACAGTGTGGAGAGCTGAGGATGGAAAAAGAAATTAAAAAAATGATACCAACATGATGTTGAAAACTTCTCCTTTCTCCAGTGTGTGCCCAGTCTGTTTCAAATTCACCCCAACAGGACTTCACTTCTTTTTCTTTTCTCCAATTATGGGCTCCAGTTTCAATAAACCAGAAATGTACAGGAAAGTATGCTTATTTTTAAGCTTTGTCTCTTAAATGACAGTAGCACCTATATTTCAAAATGTTTTCAAGCTAAGCCAGTCAAGAGCTTTGGCAAGAAATGCAAATGGTTTGCAAGTCAAATGCAATTAGCAAGCAAACATTACCCTGCTGCTGGAAAACCAGCTCTACTTACACCAAGATAAAGCTTAAGTTATTTGGTTATTGTGACTAGCCTATTTGTCAACATCATAATGCACTTTTAATGCCCAGAGAGAAGACCACACATCTCTTGTCACCCATAGGGCCAAAACCTGAACACTGCAAAGCCAAAGTCTGATCGCAAATTCTTCTAATTTTAATCTTTGTACTGTCATTCCACTCAATTTCTAGTCATAATTCCACTAATGCATAAGAATTTTCATTTTTATTACAGCTTCTTTTAGACTATTCTCAAAACATATTTCCCACTTATCTAGGCAGCAGACTTACACTGATCTAAGTAGTTTTTTATAAAAAAGTAACTCAATTTTGCATCAGGCTATTTGGAAACATTTGCACTATTCATCTGCCAACTTCTGAAACATATTACTCATACCAAGAGCCTTCTGTCATCTTCTAACACAGATTTTCTAATTTGATGGTCCGAAGAGCCCAGAATAATCCCTAAAGGTTTTTTATTTTAATCATAAATTTTATGACAGCTAGAAACAACCTCCTTAACATGGCCACTTCTACAAATGATTGCACCTTTCAACATACTTAGTATTACTGACAGGTTAATTTACTGTATAATTTGCATATTTATCATGATCACTATTTAAATACTGAAAAAAATCTTTTACAATAGAAGCAGTAAGCGTGTACTTATGAGTTTGTATTGGGGCGTCATTTCAGAATTCATGGCTCGATTCAGTGAAATTCAGATTATTTCACTCTCACACTAAGAATTTACCCCATAAAACACCAAACAGGCAAAAGGCTAGAGAATTTGAACATGTAAGAGGCAAAGATTAAGAAAAGGAAAAAACCCTAACAAGAAACACACTATTGGAAGGGAAGTCTAATACTTGCTGCAGTCACAAAGTCAGTACGCATCTGCCCAACAAGACCAAAAAAGCGAACTCTATTTTCAAGTCAAGGACAAAAGGGTTTTTAGAAGACTGTCAGATTCGAACCACAAAGCTTGGCACAATGGAGCAAAGCTGTGCAGCAGCTCTGCACATCCCTGAGCACGTGCTCGTGGAGCAGCCACAGCTAGGAAGATGCTCACACCTACGAGACGTACGGAAGTTACAGCAAACACCAGAATGCTGCCTTGGCATCAGCTGCCCTCGTTCACTGGAGCTGCCCTCGTTCACGCCCAGCACATCCCATTGGTTTTGGCAGGCACTTCTTCACATGCTGACAGAGCCAAGCTCAACATCTCAAGTTGTTATACGTTTTGGCAGGCTGCATTTGTAATCTGCCTGCATTAAATCATACCAAAAACTCTGGAGCTTCCAGGCACACAGCAAAGTTCAGCTTCAGCTGTGCAATCCGGAAACAAGTAGAGCTGCAATATCATCAAGTAAGAAACTGGCAGTGGAATCATCATAGAGGCAGGTTCATAAACACATTGTCAAGAGGCAGGAAAACTTCACTGTCATGCACAAGCTTTGATCTTTTGGGATGCAAAGAATGACTGACATCAAGAATGAAAAAACGCCAAGCTAAGCAGCCACTTCTAGATTTGAAAAAGCCTAAATTAAAACTTCAGAAAAGGCAGTTAGGTCTCAATACCAGCAACAGAAACAGATTTACACTGAAATTTAACCAGATTTTAGCTTTATTTCAAATAAAGGTTCATGCTAGCTAGCAATATTTTTCAGTACTTAATTAAAAGCAAGATGCTACCTTTTTAACCCTTAATTTTCCTCTCTATAGCCTATAAGACTGGGAATGCTCCCTGCTGGAATATTTCTAGGAGATATCTAAGAACATTCATCTTCCACTCATCCAAGGTCTCCCCTGACTCCATGTGCAGCAGACACTGAAACATGGCCAAGGCCCCTTTCTCATGGCTACCCAGACATAGTCAGAACTAACACTAAACTGAGCAAAGGTGTTAAACTGGACACACTGTTTTCTTCATCAAAAGAACCCTCCCTGCACTGTTTTCTTCATCAGAAACACTGTTTATGAACAGCACCCATTTTTCTACCTTATGCCCATTGAGTTAATGGGTAAGGAAGTCAAAATGTGAGGGGAAAAAAGGTGGTTTTGTTATATACATATATATGGCATGGTTCCAGCCCAGAAGTAACTTAGGAACCCTAATTTGCTTGCACTTTCTAGATATTATGCTACACTTCATTTAGTGGTTATTGGTTGGTTTGTTTTAGTTTTAGAGTGAACCTCAGGCTGGACTTCCATTCTGCAGCTTTATTTAAAGCAGAAAAAACTGAAGGATTGGAGACAACTTCAAAACAATCCATAATACCACAGAGACTTTACATAAATGCTACATAAACAATATGAACTTCTGACTCCAACACAGTCATAGAGATCAATGTTATCAATCTAAAACACAATGGAACTATTATTGACTTCCTCATCTTTTTAGGTAACATCTTCTGATATCTCAGTGGGGATCAGAAGACAATAGTTCGGTTTTTCTCATGTTATCTAGTTGAGAACTCTGGGGACAGTGCCAGAAAAAAGTTACGTTTTCTAATTTGTGCAAATAGGACTAGAAAAGAAATGTACCACAGATGTGTACCCCAACCACACAGAGGTGGCTTCTCTCCTGATTTATCCTATTTTATTCCTGCAGGTGTTTAATTGGGTGCACTTCACTTTGTGTTTTTATGTAACAATTATGAGCCACGCACTATATGAAGAAAATACTATTAAAGCTTCTTCAAATGTCACAACAGAATCATGATTATCCATATCTAAAAGTGAAAAAGAATGGAGAGGGCTTGGAGGAGGTCATCATCTTATACCAAAAAAGAAAATTGCCATCTGTGTACAAAGTTTTAATCTGCTACAGAATGCTGGAAAAAAGGTGAAGAAGCATTGTCAAATTATTTTCCATATTACCATTAAAGTTCTTTCATTGATGAAATTTGAATTAATGTGTGTGCATTAACACCAGCTCTGTCACCTAAATAATGACATCTAACAAAGTCAATAATATCATCATTCAATTTCCCCTGCAAATTATTAAAATGCTAGGAAAAAGAAGTAGTCTTGAGCAAAAATGCTTCTGACAATAAGAGACTGGCAGCCACCCAAAGGCAGCCAACACCTCCTGCCCAAATTTCTCATCAAGTGTTCAGTGGCTATCTGGCACCTAACTCAAATCTGCTGATTATGTCCATTCCATGACTCAGTCATATAAATCAAGGAGCTGATCCAGCTGAAAATTAACAAAAAATGGATCATCGAAACAACCTGCCCTATCTCTCTATGAGTTGACAAACCTGACCCACAGCTTGGTTATGCAGTGGGGACAGTGAAATGGGGGGGAAAGAAATCCTCCCATGGGCAGTTTTCACTACAGTCTCCTTAAATGAATTCTTAAACCACTGTATTTGAAAGCATTTACATACACATCCTAAAAACCATTTCACTCTTTCCATTTATTTAAACCATCAATTATTTAAGTAGTTGTGGCATACAGACATCAAAAGCCCTTTATAATGCAAGGAGCTGGGAAAACTCAGGGACAGACCTCAGAAGAACCCTGCAGCTCTGCTGGTAGGAATTTACCATGCAGCGGAAATTCCAGGCCTAGGTGCCCCCACATGCTAAAAGCATTGTGCCAGAAGGTTTGGCATAACATTACAGGGCTCACAGATGTCTAAACACAGACAAAAGGGATGATATCTAAAGATCCTATTTCTCTCCAGAGCTCCACTGTCAAGCATCAAGCTGGCTGACCTAACTTGCCTCACAGTCCTGGAGAGAAATTGTCAAATAATTTAACTGAGACACAGGCAAGAAGCCACTTCCTTCACAGTGTGAGGTGATAGAGGTTGGGAGAATGAAAACTGCATCTCCTGTTCTCTAAAGAACAAATTCTCCATCAACGAGGAGACTGACTTTCCTCAGTCAAGGAGCCTTCTCCATCTTCCTAATACAGCTGAGACATGGGACGTTGGCTCTCAGGATTAATGTTAATTACAACATTCACCTGGGACGAAGCAGTCTTTATTCTTAGTTCCTCCTCTAAGGCATGGTAATCTGCTTTAACCAGCAACAAATTAATTTAAAATACATAAACACAAGCTTGAACAATCACCGGAGAGAAGTCTCAAAGAAGATAAAATGCCAATAGACTAGACAGAAAAATAGATAAAAGCTCTGGAGAAGCTATTTCTATTGTAGTTCCTAAAGTCAGAAACTGCTCACGAGCTTAACATGAGCTTGTTTACATCTTTAGAAAACAAATATTTAACCTTCTGAGCAAGGAATTTGACTCAGTTACCATATGTGAAGTCTGATAAGGGAAATTTAGCTTATATTTAACTAATACATCAAGGCTGTAGCTATTCTGATCTTAAAGGTCCCAAGCAACCATCTCATATGAAGGTCTACCCAAAGAGGTAAGCATTTGGACAATATGACTGTCATATTAATTACTGGTATAGTATTTTTTCCTTGTGATAACAAGACATATAGCTAAAACTGTCTCTCCTTTTGCCAGACTGAAGCTAGTTTGATAGAAGTTGTAGATATAAGTTAGAAAAGATGCTGAGTAACACCCTTGTCATTTTAATTTATATAACTCTTTTTTTTTCTTTCATGAACTACAAGAAGTGCTGAATCAGAGGCAGAGAGCATGCATCTTGGTCTTGGGAGCTACAGAATTTCTCTTCTCTGCTGCCCCCTATGAATGTTTCTCTTATCAATCTCCTACACTGAATATATTCTCTGTTATACTGATTGTTACCAGTTACAGATGTTTTACACTCAGTTTAATTGCAGGCTCTCCTTCCTCGTGGATATGGTTGCTTTTATCCAACACATTTGCAACTACAGTTTGTAGGCAATCAACTCTTATTAAACTGCTCCTAATTTTTCACATCCATTTTCCCCCTCCTACCCAGAGTATCTTAACAGTTTCTTAAGCTTCAGGAACTTTAGCAATTTTTCTTTGCTTCAGAAACTGTCAGAGTAGTTGCATTTACTCCAGCAGCCTTGCTCAAGTGTCTTTATAATCTGCACTCTGGTTTACATATAAATAAAAAATATATTACACATAAATATACAAATATACAGGCACACACATACATATGATGTTCTTTTCTATGGCTCTTTTACTTTTGCTACATCCCTTTCTGGAGATGGAACAAATGTAGCAATAGACAGCAATTAACATCATTACAAATCATTACAGTTTGATATCCTGGAGTGCATTGGGAAGAGTGTGCCCAGCAGGCTGAAGGAGGTGATCCTGCCCCTCTACTCAGCCCCAGTGAGGCCACACCTGGAGGGCTGGGTCCAATTCTGGGCTCCTCAGCACAGGGAAGACAAGGAACCACCAGAGTGGGTCCTGCAAAGGCCACAAAGATGATCTGGGGACTGGAGCATCTCTCTCATGAGGAAAGACTTGTGGGAGGCAGGGCTTGTTTAGTCTTTTCACCAGTGCCCAGTGACATGAGGAGCAAAGGCCATAAACTAAAACAGAAGTTCCACCTCAACATAAGACTTCACACCATGGATAGCAGAGCACTGGAACAGGCTGCTCAGGAAGGTCATGGAATCTCCCCTTCTGGAGACCTCCAAAATCCACTGTACAGGTTTCTTTGTCACCTGCTACAAGGGGCTCTACCTTGGCAGGAGGTTTGGACTAGATGATCTCCAGAGGTCCCTTCCAACCCTGACTGCTCTGTGATTCATGCAGAATAATTATGGGTTTGTTTTCTTTCTTGAGTAGTCTTCCTTCTGCACAGTTATCACTTGCTCTCTACAGATCATAGTTGTGGTTCCTGCCATCTGAAAATATGCTGCACCTGAAGATATCTGCATCCTTCAAATGAGAACCATTTGTACAACTACTCACTTGGATTACTGGAAACTATTTTCAGCTTTTAATATACATGCTCTGCTTAAGTGACATTTCTTTAAATTGCTTTTTCCTATTTATTGGGGGTTTTTACAGACTTTTTTCCTATTTTGCCTAAGATAGGATGTTATGATTTCATTTATAAACAATGCATTATTTTAAAGTTATTGCTTTCTCCTGTAGTTGGTTTTAAAAAATCTGGTACAATCTTTTTCCAATTTCCATCAGCCCAGTCCATTTCTGGCTTAGATAATGCCCATCTTTTTCATACAGCCCTCTGGCTGTCTAAACTTTAGCTAGTTCTTAACAAACCTCCTCCTCCTCACAACATTTTCCTCAAGAACATACTGAAATGCTCCCAGCACAAGGCACAGGGCCAGCTAAAGAGGCAGGATGAGCTTCAGAATGCTGCCATGGAAATTCTACTCTCTAAGTCCTATTTTTACATGACCCAAAAGATATTCCTTAGAAGTCCTATATGAAAAATCAGTGCAAGAAGCCCTAAAAAGATCTGATGGTATTTTACAACCAGCTACATGAAATCTCCAGTCAAAGCCACCTAAAAATAATTTTTCCTTAACTTTCCCCTCCTTACAACAGAAATTAAGAAACAAGTTTCTCCCACTCTCAAACATAAATCAGCAGACAGCATGATTTCTTCTCTTCTACCTCTGAAGCTAATTTTTCTGTATTTCTTCTCTTTAAGACTGTGCTTTCATCATGGCCACAAGCCATATATGATTAGAACTATTTTAACATAATTAACACTTTTTTAATTTTAGGGTGTTTGAGGTAGATGTTTTGGCAGGCAAGGCTGTTTGCTTTTTACATGTTTTCTTTGAGGCTGGATACATCCTTTCCTTCTCTACACTTGGTTATCCTGTTTGTCAGTGGGTGTAATACAGTCCACAGTGCCCTCACTGAAGTTTCTCTCCCAGAAGTGTGGCTCAGGATGCTGCTGGCAGACAGAGGAGCCCTGGGAAGCAGCACTGGGTGCCTTGCCCATGGTTGCAGTCTCAGACCAGCTGTGGAGCTCACAGCCCAGCCAGCATCACCCATATGGTCAGCACTCCTGCCCATCAGGCCCCATGCAGGTGAATAGCACAGCCGTCCAGCATGGCATGGAGATGCAGAAACAGGACAAGTGGAGCTCCCAGAGAAGAAAACCAGAACAAGGAACAAGATTTATTGTTGCTCTGGCCATGGCTGTAGCAGTCAGGCAGTGTGCTGCAGAAGAACAGCCATGGAATGAAACAAGTGGCAATATGAACAAACTCAGCTGAAACTTATTCTGAGGCCTCCTGACAGACTGCTCCATCTGCCCCCTGAAAGATAATTTTTTAATGTGGCTTAAGCATCCCCAGTACACAAATGCTGTAACAATAATTTTCCTCTGCTGTAACCAATTAGTTTTCCTGCCTTTAGCTTTCAGCTTTCTAATAAGCTGTCAATTAGTTATGCAAATTTGAAAAACAAACATTCAGCTCTGCTTATGGCAACCTCTTGCTCGTTGCCATCCAAGTTCACTGGGTCTGTATTGCAGATGATGAATTTGATTATCAAGCCCAGCCCCCACAGAAAGCAAGGCAGCACCAGCAGTTTATTTTTTAACTACAGACTTATATGCTAGAACTGTAAATAACAGTGTGCACTTTTGGGTGCTTTTAGAAAGATATTAGCTATTGGAGAGCATCCAAAGGACAGCAGTGAAGATGGTGAAGGGCCTTGAGGGGAAACCCTTGAGAAACAACTGAGGTCACTTGGTCTGTTCAGCCTGAAGAAGAGGAAAATGAGGGGAAACCTCACTGCAGTTTTAACTTCTTCATGAGGGGAAGAGAAGGGCAGGCACTGATCTTTTCCCTGCAGTGACCAGTGACAGAACCCAAAGGAATGGCCTGAAGCTTTGTCAGGGAGGTTTAGGTTGGATGTTAGAAAAAGGTTCTTCACCCAGAGGGTGTTTGGGCACTGAACAGGCTCCCCAGGGCAGTGGTCACAGCACCAGCCTGACAGAGCTCAAGAAGCGTTTGGACAATGCTCTCAGCACATGGTGTGACCCCTGGGGATGGTGCTGGGCAGGGCAGGAGCTGGACTGGGTGATCCTTGTGGGTCCTGTCCAACTCAGGATATTTTATGCACATAGAATTCCCATCAGGTTTTGGTCCATTATTCACCCTTCATCTGAACAGATAATCACTAGGAAAATCTGTTTAAATCCTGCTTTTTAAAACACTATGTCTCCTTATTTTTCAGGAACTCCAAAAAAGTTTCAACCAACTTCAATGTAAGGCAGAAAGCTGATTCTTGGGCTTGGACCGGACATGTTGAAACCTGGCACAGATGTAACAATTTGAGGGGGATTTCTAATCTAAACAGACCTGTCAATCCAAATGTGAGCACCAGAACCGTAGCATTTCTACAAAATGTAGCCTGATATGCTGCTCTAGTCCAGATTAAATAAATTTCTGAAGGCTGTAATGTGATGAGTCCCTTGCTGAAGCTCTATTAATTAGCTAAATGTGTGCTGAATTTTAAATGTAAACAGCCTTGTTTGTAGTTGTTTTTCAGGACTGCATTTTATTTCACTGATGGGTCATGCTTAGGACATCTGTCTGACCCATGATCATGCTGACAGGTACCAGCTGGATCTCATCACACAGCAACATGTGAATTACAAGCACTAAGAACATTTTACAGAAATCACCTTTAGAAGTGTAATTTTGTGACTTTTTCTGACTTCCATTTTAAGCTTCTGTATATTCCAGACCCACTGCACCTACCTTCACCACAAAGCTTTCTCAGTTAATGAACAAAGTAAAGAGAAACCCCGCCCAAAAATCCAACACACCTCTGCACACACATGCTCTCACCCCTTACCATAGTTATTTAGGTTAGCTATTTTGTACTCATTCTGAATCTCTGAACTGCAGCAGGCTTATGTCTCCAGTTGATTTCAACCAGAACAGCAACTGTTTCATGATCACAGAGTCGCAAAATTTAGAAATGTGTTTTAAAGGCAAACAAATAAATGTTTTCAAGAATCAACGAAGACTGAGCTAAATGCTTCCATTAGTTCAAATAGTCTAATAAATATTATTCAGTATCTGGTATCCAGCAAAAGAATTCTGGACACTGAACTCCTGGGCATTTCCTCAAACAAAGCAATGGACCTGAACATGCAGCTGGTGCAGGAGACCTTTCTGCTATCTTGCTCTACTCCAAGAACAAGGAGATAAAAATGTAGCAGGGCTGCTTTAGCAGGAGTATCAAGGGTCTTTTGGTGCTGAAGGTAACAAACTCCAACTCAGAGACTGTCATTACACTAGCTGTAACAGTACTTTGACAGGGAAAAATAGACCTCCTTTTCAAATCACCAACTCCTGGTCAAAGTCAGTTTAGTGGAAAGGGAACAGTCTTTAACAAAAGCTGCTAACATGTTCACACTGCTGTTTTACCATAACCTTTTCTGACAGTTCAACAGCAAGAACTTAACATTCATTAACATCTCTTCTAACTTAGGCTAACAAGCAAATTAAGACCATTGCCAAAAATTAAATTTGCAGACTATAGTAAGGAACATTTTCTACACTGTTAATCTCAGAGTATTTTTCAGTACTTTTCAGAGCTTTCAGTAAAAAAGGCTTTTCTCTAAACAAACAGTAATAAAAAGGACATCTTATTACCGTTCGCACTGCACACAGCTTTCAGTCCATGCCTGCTCGTGCTCTGCAGACTCCCCTGCCACCAGTATTCACTATTATTTTTTCAAAGAATCAGGTCTGGGTTCAGACACACACAGGGCTTACCTACTTCTAAAAAAAAGTCTCATAGTCTCATTCCTTCACTAGTTCAGTTATTTTAGTCCCTGTACCACATGCTATTTACCTACAAATTTTTCAGTCCTTCAGGATAACTTATTCAACTTTGTTATGATTAAACATGAACATTTTGGAAGGAGCATTTGCCTTCTGTGTCACTTTAGGAAAAGACAGACATACCTTTCCTTTCAGTAGACAAAATCAGGTTTAAAGACATAATTACTGTGAAGTCTACAGCCCCTGCAAGTCTTCATACTTAACTCAGGAGAAATTACTATGCATATTCAGATCAAGAGCCATAAAACAATGCTAAGGCTGAAGACATCCATAGTGATCAATGTGATTCTCTGATTCTGCAGTGATGCACTGCGGCAGGACATTCCTCCCCCCTTCCCTTCTCTACCAACACATTCAGCTGTTGTATATGGATGAGATAACCTGACAGGGGGTTATCTCTGGAACCCCCAGGTGAGAATAAATAGGTTGGTCTGGAGAGCAGATGTAGACAGAAAGGAAATTTAAATATCATTGAGTGAAAGTCACTGCTTTACCATATAAAAGCTAGACAAATTATCAGAGACAGAACCTTCCTACACACTCCCTGGAAATGTGCAGGGCTTTTCCCAAAAAGTTTGGATGCATGTCCCTGGATACTTTTCTGGAAACTGAGAGGAAGGATCATCTGTACCTCCTATCAGCAAGTGGATGGTAAAATACCATTCCATCATCCATTAGGATGATAGAATCCTAATCTGTACTACTTCTTTGCTAGCTGTAATACAAGTACCTCAGTTGTGCTGTATTGTTTATCTACTAGCAGTGTGTGCTTATCCTGGGTAGTAAGTCATCTGCTAAAGTCTTATGTCTGTTAAATTTGTGGATCAAATAAATAATTCATTTTGTAATAGATCTAATTTGCCATTATTAAGAACTTGCAACAAGAGGGGGTTTTGGGGTGCTGGCTGCCTCAGTAAAGTTACTGTCTAGTGCCAGAGGCCTGTGCAAAGACAAAAACTTGTTTAAAACTCCCTTTTCCATTCATAGCATACACACAGTTATTCTCAGAGTCAATGGTAGAACAGAAATCTGCATTTCACAAGCTAAATTATCTTCCCCTCCAACTGCTTGGAAATTTCTCAGTGACTCCTGTTCAAGAAGGCCTTATCTTTGTTCCACAGACAGTCTTAAAATAGTTATAGCATCTCTCACATGTAAATTTTTCTTTTCTTGATGCCATTTTTGGTGATAGAAGACTGACCTCTGCATCATCAAACTGTCTTATAATGCTGGCAGACAATTCAGTCCCCATGGGCCTACAGAATGCAGTCAGATGCAACCTGCACACCTGCTGGGTCATGATGATCAGGCTGCACATTGGAGGGATGCAGCCCACCTGCAGTTCTCAGACCCATCTCTGTAAAACTGCCAAGGAAACAAAAGCTACATATTCACTCTGGGCTCATTCTCAAATGTAGAAGAGCTTCCTTGCTCAGTATCAGAAACAAGGCATATTTCCAGGAGAATTCTTTTCAAGTAGATCATAGGGTGACATCTCAACTTTTGTTTCAGAGGTTTCCAAAAAAAGGACTTTGGCATCTGTACATATCTGGGCCCATGGCCGCTACCATATCCTGTGTGTTTAAAGATCAGTCCTCAAACAGTGAGAAACTTGTTACTCCCTAGTTATGGTCTTTTATTTCTCTTGGTTTGTTGCTCATCTTCTCTTCAGGCCCTGTGATTGGTGTGGACTTGGGCCTATCCTTCCTTTCAATCTTAGCTTTGAAGTTCAACACCAGTGCTGAACACAATGAACTGTAAGTACATTTTAGAGTAGCATAATGGCAGCATCAGGAGAACCCAAGTAGGGAAGAAGGACATTTTACCTCTTCCTTTCTGATCAGTTCACCATCAGCAGAAATTGACTTTCTGAAGCAGTACTCACTGCTAGTTGGATTAGAAAAGTGGTAAATCTCTTTCATGTAGAAGGATGAAAGCCTTAGCTTACTTCCCAGTGAGCCTTGATGGCTGTGCTCAGTAGTCCAAGGGGGAAAAAGAGCTAAAAGCATCACAGTGAGCTGCACTGCCATGGTGAGGCTGTGGATTCCCAGCACACTATGAGACACACTCCTTCTTCTTCCCCTCTGAGCCCCTTGCCAGAATTAAGGCACAGAAGACTCATCAGCTCAAAGCATGCAGTGAAACAGAGGAAGATAAATGGAACACATCACTTCCTTTTGTTCCCTTGTTTCATTTTCTCAATTGTATTTGCAGCGTATCTGAAGCACAGTCAGAAGGCTGAGAGCTGGAATCAGGCAACAGAGATCATTTACAATTAATCAGTGATTACTGCTTTAAGTCTCAGGTCAGAATTGGTGTTTCAAAACAACTTTTTTCTCCAGTTACATAGCTTATATCAGTTACTGGAGTCCCAAGGACCAGCTTACTTGTCTTTCCACAATTGAACATCTGTAAAATTTTTAGGACAGTATGCCACTGTCAGAACAAATGTCTGAATTTTAAGATTACTTCTCTATTATCCCCTCCAAATACAAGCATAGAAAAAATGTCAGACAGCAACTAAAACCACTTTTACTTACATTTCCTTACTACATTGGAGGAAATGATTGTGGAGGGAGATAAGACAACAGGGCTTCTAAAACGTCACCCATATGCCTTCCCAAAAACAAACTTCTGAGAAATGAGAAAAGGTAGCATTTTAACAACTGATGCAAGGCTCATTTTTCAGACACAGAAGTGCCTGCAAGGAATACAAATACAGTAACCACAAGTTCTTCCTGTTGTTGAAAGACAAAAGTGGAGACCTGGTTAATTGCCTTATGCAGTTGCCAGTGATGGAAATGTGCACAGGCAGATCTCCCTGAGCCCTGATGACTAGAATTGAAGAAGACACTCCTGGAAATCCTTGCACGAGCCTCTCCTGCCCTGGTATTTTTTCATCAGGAATCTCCTTTGATTTGGCACTATCTGACAAAGGATTCTGAGTATCTTGAATTTTGATCTGACACAGTATCGCTGTTCAAATGTTACTAAGTTTGGGAAACTTGCTCATTGCCTTTTTTTAAAATCAAGTTTTTTAAATGATTTGGCTGTTTTGTTTTGGGCTTTTTTTCGTAGCTTCCTGATAAGTTCTATTGAGCTAAAAAGGATCAAAAGCCAAGGAAAAAAGGTAACTTGCTTTCCATTATGAAAGATTAAACTTTAAAATTACAAAATTACTTATCTGAAGAAAGAAATTAAGGATATTTTCTAATTGGCAGATTTATCTCAAATAAAAGACTTCTGCACTACTGCCCTGAAGGAAGGTGTAAGATATGATAAGAGAGTAAAGCCAAAGAGGCTTCAGTGGGCATTTCAGTACTACTGATTACAATGCATGTGTCACGGCTCATTACAACACTGCAAAAAACAGTACAGAACTAGACACTTAGATCTGCTTTGTTTCCTTTTGCTTCCAGGTAATTTAACTACTTGTAAAGGAAACACTCTTGAAAGCATTAAAAACTGAATTGCATTCAGAGACAACCAGTAAAACAGTGAAGGGGTAGTATTTGGATACTGATTCTTGTAATTTGTCCACAGATTTCTACCACAGCATTCCAGATTGTCTGGACATAAACAAACCAAGGAGAATAAATAAACCAAAAGAAAAAGAAATAAACAAGCTGTAATTTAATAAATAAACTGACAAAGGTGTACTCCTTTTATTGCTCATGTTCAAAGAAAGATTACAGAAGACTTGCAAGTGTATAGACTCAAAAAAGGGAGATAAGTGTGTGTGACTAATTTTATGCTGATCAGGAATAAAGATTTGAGAAAAGTTTGGATTTCCTTTAAATTCAAAATGCATCTCTGATTAATATACTTCTTACTCTTAGACTTGGAAGGCTCTGCTGCAGGAGTACCCACATCCAAGGAGCAGAATAACATATTATTCATGAAGCATATTTATCACAGAAAATTACAGAGAAACAAACACATGGAAACAAAGGATGCCTGCTGCTCTCAAAGGAAAACCTTCCTAGCTTCCGAAAAGTACACTAAGAACAGAAAACTTAAATTAAACAAAAATATCAAGGCTCATCCCCAGGAGATTATTCATTTTCTCATTCTGGGTTGCCAACCAGCATGCTGACATTCAAGCTGAGGGGAAATGCTGAAAGTAAAGTGATGCTCCTAAGTTCCAAGCACCCATTTGCAACTTTCTGGCTGGGCAGTGCTGCACCAGTAGCATGGTGAGCATCTTAACAGTTACTCTGGCATCAGGTGTTAAGATATCAGGAAGCACAAAGATATCCAGAGAAATCAAGTCATATGCACATCTAGGACCATATGGATCTAAGTACAGATGCAGAACTGCATATTTTGACTATTTCATAAGGAAAAAAAAAAAACCAACAAACCAACCAGCAGCATGGTCTTTAATAATCTTGCCAGTCACTGGCAATTGTGCAAGCAGGCAGGCTGTGTGGGACTCTGCTCTGAATGCTGGAGCACATCTCTGTGACCACACACTGGCAAGCAGACAGACAGAAGCCAGCTCTGACAAGCTAACTGAGGTACAGACAGGGTAGCTCAGGGACCAGCTGCCCTAAACACGTGCTCAAAACACCTGCAGACATATTCTTCTTCCTTTAAATTATTCTTAAAATTCTAATCCCTTCTGATCACTCACTTCTGTAAGGACCATCACTACCTTGCTGAGAGGAACTGCAGAGTAAAATATAAAGCAGTACAAAGTATCAGAACCACACCAGGATTTGGGGCTGTGTTTGCCACCATGAGAAAGAACAAAGTGAAAGGTCCAAAGAGGGACCATAATAAATGCCTGATATGAAATTATATACTACAGATTAAGAATATGCAATTTGCTCAGTATTTTTGTTTGGCTAAGGAGGTATAAGACAGACACATTTATATAAAATGATAATTCAGTAAAAGAAGGGATTGTACACGTCACATTTAAAACAAAGCAAGCTAAGCAATGACCCTAAATGAAAGCAATGACTAAGTTAATAGGAAAATCTGAATGAGGAAATTAGGAGAAATGGTTTAATGGCAAGGCTGAGTGGAAAGAAAGTTTCCTTAATGAGATAGTTACTGTTCACTAGCAATGCTTGAAGAAGACATTCAGTAACTGGAACAGACTCAGTAATCTGTTTCTCCTAGTATGCTCTGTTTAAGATAATGTTGTTTCTTGTTGAGAATCTTGGGTGCATAGAAACTTTATGCCTGCATTTAACTTTGAAGAAACCTCTTGCTTGCTCAGTGAGGATAGCTTTTTTAAGGCAACATGAAATAGAAAAAGCATCTCTAAAACTTAAGGAAAGAAAAGCTTGAGAAGAATCTTGTTTTCCAATATAGCTTTTCAGAAATACCCCATGGTGGGAAATGTAAATCAAGCAATACTTGAAAAAAAATCATTCAGAAAATATTTACATCACCACTGTCTGTGTTCTGCCTTTACATTTCTCAGGATATAAGAATTTGTTGTTGCTTTTGAAATTAGTATCAGAACAGATTTGAAATGGAGTTGAGAGAGATCAGTGAGAATTTAAAGCCTCACTTCTCATTTACTGATCTCTGGATTTCAGCCATACATTTGCTGACTTTTTTTAGCCCTTACTTCCATGCCTTCTCTAGCTTGGTTTACATAGAGATTAAGAATTCACCATTAACAGCACTTTTTCAAGATATTACTTTTATGTTTAAAAGATTTTGAGAAGTCACACAGCTCTAAGGATTTGATGGGAAAAGCTTTCTAACACAAAGTAAAATAGTAACAGAGAGGTTCAATTAAAACATGCAAACAAAAGTTATTTATCCCACCTTCTAGAAATCCAAGAGCAAGCAAAACAATATACAGAGTAAATACCAGTCCTAAAAATTCAGTCTGATGGTGCAGGAAAACAAGAGGTTTCCTCCTTTACTGCTTCTTTGTTGAATGGGTTGGGTTTTGGGTGTTTGGTTGGTTGATTTGTTTGGTTTGGTTTGGTTTGGGTTTTTTTTGTGGGGGTTTTGGGGATTTTTTTTGTGTGTGTTTAAGATTGAGAAATCAATTAGATAGGAGTTTTTTGCAATTCAGTGAAATGATTGGTTAGATGAATATAGCAATTTTGTGCAGTGGATTGCTAATCAAAACTTGAAGCCTAAAGAAATTACATGAGAAAAATTCTAGAATCTAAAGAGTTATGAGACAGAGAGACCCTGATTGGAATAACTTTGGCTTAAATGGAGTCCATAAGTATCTTTTAAGAATTTTCAATTGTATTGAGATACTTCAAGTGTACTGTTAAGGTGAAATTACACACCTCTCTCTGGTCACAGAGATAGAAATTCAGTCATGGCTGAATTTCTGTTTAACTGCTAAAGGGAGGAAAAAAGTGTCCTGTTATTCCACAATGATTTGGAGATTCCCTGAGATATTGTTGGATGGAATTGTGACACACAGATGTCACGATATAAAGGCGCAAAAGAAAATTCTTTGGCATTAACATAACTCCAATGAAACATTTTGTGATATTATTTCCACATCCAGAGGACTTTAAGGGCTCTGTGCTGAGACCTGGAAAAGGTAGCAGGAAGGATAACTTAAAAATATCAAGAGTTATCACCCTTTCATGATGAAATGAAAGAAAAATTCTTCCACATAATAATTTTCAAATTTAAAAAAATCCACAGAATAAAATGTTAGTATCTCCTGCAAGATTTTGGCATATGGGATGTTAAACTCTCACAATTTTTCCCCATATCAGGCTAGCTGAAAAAATCTCCACTGCCTTTAGTTGCCCAGAAGACAGCATCAACAAAAACATGTATAGCGTATGTCTCAGTGCAGCTCGCTGTTAATTGCAAAACCAAGGTTCAGATAAGTTTTATTTTCCTCTGAGACTGAGTAAAACAGAACTGAGATTAGGGAAAAAAACAATTAAGCAAAGCAGAACCAAATTCACTGTTGTGTAACAGTGAGGGCCATTGCTGGTTTTCTAATTGGTTTGTTCAGATTAATAGACATTCAGAATTTATCTAATAAACAAGTAGCTAACATCACATAATGCTTACTACAGTGGACATACCTCACTACCCAACACTAATTACCCCTGCAGTGTAGTGTCAGATGCACAAGGCATCCTTCTTTGCCTGGGACAACAACAATCACCAAAGAATAAAAATGGATACCATTACTGGAAAAATTTTTAATCTACATCCATTCCTTTCTGTCTTCCTTTCAGCACATTCAAATCAAAGGACTGGTATAATTAATGCACTAAACTCTATCCATCAACCACCTACCTAATTTAAAAGTTTGAAATACAGGTCTTTTACAACCATGCTAATATGGAAACCTTATGGCATCCTCAAAGGAATAGTGATCATCCACAAATACCAGTGTGCAGAGAGACTGGACAAGCACAGTTTCAATGGTAGCTGTATGTTTCTGTGCAGGTGTACAGCCTCTCTGACACCATACAGGTGAGAGTGAAAAGGGGAGTTCCAGTCTGGAAACACAAAGAATAGTTACAGGTAGCTATGTGTAAAGCAAGGGACTTTGTGGATTTCAGCACCGATACACTTTCCATGCAGCAGCAACACAACAGCACTCTCAAGAGAAAGCTGCACATCACAAACCCTGCAGTTCCACTCTATCAGGTCTCTCCTTAGTGTGAAGGGGTCCAGATCATGCAAAGCACGTTTTAAATTTTTGCATCTTATCTCCTCCTCACTTCTTTCAGGAAAATAATTAGACTGCTAACAGTGAGACAATCTCCATTACATGCCAAATTGTGGTTGGCGATCCAAAACACTGAAGGCATTAGAGCTTCTTTAACAAAGCAGATGACCTAAAGAAACCTGTGTTATGCATCTTTCCCATCTTTCTTTAGGGGTGCCCTAAAATTTCTAAGAAGCTTTTCAAAGAACTGGCCTACACCAGTTCTAACAGCTAAAATAACAGAACCCATAGAATATTACACTGACCATGTTTTCAAGCAACTGGAAGGAAACTGTGGAAGTGCTAATAGATTGCAACTACAAATGTATCTGGTGTTGAAAGGCATCCTCACAAGGCAAACTACAAGATTATCCTGGTGTTAATATAAAAAACCATCCTTTTGAAACAGCTTCTCCAAATGAGACTGTACCAACCATAAATCCCATGCTGGTGTAGTAGGCTGATTTTTGAAGAGAACCTGAACAGAGCAAAAAGCCCACATCCTTAAATACATGTATGTGCCAGTTATGACTTTTTAAAAAAATGAAAGCAGACAGCAGTGAATTTACGCTCTGAAACTGTTATCTTCTACACTTACCAGCTTAATGTATTGAAATAAAGGGTTAATCTACTGATTCCATTCTTTTATCTCAGTAATACAAAAACTGAATGTTCCAACATTTAATTGTTATTTATTTTGTGTGTACTATGTTTTGATTCTAATGAATGCTTTCTGTTTCCTTTAGGTGTCATCTTCATCTCTGAAACATTCATCAGGACCAACTATGCCTTTTGTTGCCTTGAATAAAAATGGTGTGCCTAAAATAGCTGATAGTAAAAATAAAATTGTAAAAGCAACCAAAGCACCATTTAGTCCAGAAAGCTAGTTCCTTTTTCGCATTTCATCAGTGAGATCCTTCTGCCCTCACATCCATGCAAAAAATTTTCAGACCAAGTTTTCCATAACCACAGGTAGAAATAGCATCATTTCACTCCTTTCTCTACAGAAACACCTCAACTTTTTTTACAGAGTAATAAATCATTTAAGGTCTCCATATAAAAAGGCTCTCATGAACACAATTCAAGCTTTTCTAAGGACACATGCAAGGACTTGCATTAGCAGTTCAGGATTTGGTATGAAAGGAGCTTGGTAATTGTAGGACACTTGGCTCACTTCCTGCAGAAGATGAAAGATGCCACTTATGCACACTGGTATGAAGGAAGGGAAAGGATTTCTTTTACCATTTAGAAAGCTGTTAAGGGTAGATTTGGGTTGGACGTAAGAAGAAATTTTTATGATAAGGGTGGTTAAATACAAGGACAGATTGTCCAGAGAATTTTTAGATGCCCCATTGCTGGAAGCCCTCAAAGTCAGGTTGGATGATCTAGTGAAAGATGTCCCTGCCTGTGGCAGGCAGATTGGAATGTATGATCTTTAGAGTCCCTTCCCACTCAAATCATTCTATGATTCTATGATATGGGTCTTCTTCTTTTTCTTATTTTTTTATTTAATTTGTTTTCTACTTTCAGTTCATTATTGGTGGCCTGGCAGTGCCAAACTAACACCTAGGTTTGTGTACACAAATCCCCTCAATTTAAACAGAAAGTATGTTAAATAGGATCTTTGTATCACAGGCAAACTGGTACAGTCGAACAAAGTCTGATTTTAAATTCCCAAACACCCCACAGTACTAAGCGTTACAGATCCTGCATTTAACATTCAGATTTAAGCAGCATGAAGTAATCATGGCTTAGAACCACATATTTAAAATTGAACAGCAAAATAGGAAAAACACCAGTATGGAGTACTGCTTGCAGCTCCACATTGCTTTAAGCAGAGTTAAAAACCTGAGAACTTGCAATCATTACAATATTGAAAAAGTATTTCAAATATTCATTACAGTTCTTTGCACCCATTTTACTGATACCTAAGACTGCATGCATTCAAGAATAAAGGATTAGCACTGTGAGTTTAGCCCAAGGTAGATGCATACCTATTAGAGGTAAGTATATCAAAGGTGGTGAATAAACCTCTCAGGGCTCTGCCCAACAGCATTTTCCAACCTCAGTGCAAGAGCACGCAAGAATTGATGAATGAAAGATTACCTACTATTTCACAAACAAGTTTTTAAATACAGGGTTGAATTAAGCAAAAAAAGGATTTCATTTCATAAGTCACTTTCTCACTTAATTTTATACTAAGCAGTGTGTTCAATATAATTACTCATAAAAAATTGCCATATGATTGAATTTTTCTCTTTATCTGAAAAGCAGCACTAGCATCTGATGTTCTACTGATTAGAATCTGGCTCAATGTCTGTCTTTAATGGAATTTTCCACACACAGAAAAATAAAATCTTATGTTAATTCTGAGAGAAGGATTTCAGAAAGAGTAAACATTTCCATACCTTCTCTAAACTGAGACTGAAGAGAAAAACAAGATAATCATACTTTCATGTATACAAAAAAGAAAGATGCTAAATTTCAGTGAGACTTTCAGAAAATGTGGTGGGATCCTAGAAGGAGATTACACAGATCATGAAAATAACCTTTTCTGGAGAGTTAAAGAAGAATTTATGTAACTTTTCCTATGAATATGAATTTTTTTCTACTACATTTTTATGATAAATGAAAACTGATGCCAGATTATTCATATATAATCTTAAAAACAACAGCAGCATTGGAAAAGACATAGTGGAGGAAATAAGGCAAAAAACTTGACTGGTGTAAAGTTCCCAAGTGGTTCTGACACAGGAGCAGGACTTAGAGCCTAGTGAAATTAATGCTGAAATTCATATTTATTTATTTAGCAAACAAATTTCTCTTTATGAAAATATTCATAAAAAAAGTAAATCAAAGACTTAGCAATAATAAGTTCCTAAATCCTTGGAGCTTTTTGTTAAGATTCTTAAGAGGACACAGTCTGAACAAACTCATTAATTACAGATTACAGTGAAAACACCTGCAACTACTGATACAGAATTTGTGTCACATCCCCAAAGCAGACCTTCTCTTTCACATTCAAAGTTAAAGTAGAAAATCAACTACAGTAATGAATAAACTCTGCATTTGCAAACGATATTATAACAACTCTCAAACCATGCCTACTGCATAGGATTAAAGGCAAGTTAATAATTTTCAGAATAAAAAAATTAGTGGGCAGACCACATATTTCTTTCCTGCCTTATCAGGTAAAATTAACTGTAGGTGAGCAACTAAAGTATAAGGAAATTAACACAGAAGTTTGTAAGATGCTGTATGACAGAAACAAGGAAGATGCCCATAATTCAAAGTACTAACAAACATCACCACATGGAAGATGTGATGGACCATATGTGGTAGACATAGAGAGGAGAAAGCACCAAAGCCCAGCATCAACAGAGCACACGAAGAAGTAACAGAAACTAATATTTTCAACCAATGGGTAGCAAAGATAAGGAAAAAAGCACAAGAGACACATACAAGTAAAGATGAGAATATGTGATCAGATCCATAAAATTTGATTAAAATGCATTAAAGAGGAGCAGTAACTTGAACTAAATCTCCAGCTGGATTCCACCACTGCATTGGCCATTAAATCTACTGGTAACTATCTACTACAACCCTGAAAAGAAATTAAAAATCACTAGCAAATGCTGACTCCAACTGCACAGCTGGAAAGGGTTGTGCAAGTCTGAAAGGAAGTCTGTGGAAAGAATGCAAAATGGAATTGGGAGGCTGGGATAAACAAAAAAAAAAGACTGAAATTACAGCTGGTATGTTAGATGATGGTATACTAACATAGGATGAAGCCTTTGTTATCATTATATCCTTGACAGTAATGCTTTGGAATTCTCTGTTTGAAACTGGACACCCAAAACATTTAATTCAAAATGATGAATGTCTGAAAAGAGCTGGAAAATTTGAGCCTTTCATTTTACAAGGCTATCTTAGATTATTATGCACAGCCTTTCACTGCAAGAGCAGATATGCTAAAAAACAGTTCTCAACATGTCTAAAAAATTTCATTTAAAAAGCATGAAGTAAATCTTAACAGAACAGTTACTGTTTAGACATTTATTTTCAAATTTTTATTCACTACCACATCCTTTCCTAAGAGCAGACTACTTCCTCTAACACATCAAGCTTTTTACACAATGTGCTAAAGAATGAACCTTTAAGTCCTTTTCACTTCTACGCTCTGTTCAGTGACTTGAGACATTCCCCTACTCTGAAACCTATTGCTGGGCCACTAAGTAGCTCAGCCTTGCCCTGCACCATCTTCCAAACTGTCCTTCCTCCCAGCCTTAACTTCCTCATTGCCTATACAGAAAAATGGATTACTTACTAACCACTTCTGTCATTTGGTCACACATCTAAAATAGTACCTTGAGAATGTTCATATTCTAGTTTCACCTGCAGACCTATCCCCATCTTTTCACAAGTGTTTTTGTGAGAAATCCTTAATTTCAAATGCCACAGCACTAATCAGGCTATAATATGGGAAACCCACACTGAGTTTTATGATTTCTATACAAATTTCTATTTCTACACACTGAGTCCATGACTTCAGCACAAAAGGAAAATCATTTGCCCATCCCTCTCTCTTTTCTTGTGCAATATAATTTATTGTAGCTAAAACCAAGCTAGGACATAAATCACATCTTTTTCTACTTGAGAAAAAAGTTATTCACCAGCAAAGAATAGCTGACAGGAAAAATGAACAAATAATATACAAAAAATACAGCTAAATATTGAAAAAAAAAAGTGGTAGGCTGAAATATGAGGGAATATTTCTCAAAGGGCATAGAAGTTTACCATCCAGCCTTTTTGATTCATTGAGCAGGTCAGAATTTAGATGATGCAAAATGAAAACACAGTAACATTTACTAAGAGTAACTTTAATTCACTAGCCCTATGCTGCTAACTGACAGGGAACTGTCCTCTAGTTTGGAACTGGACCTGTCCTTAGGCAATTAAAACTTCACCTACAGATCTGCACTGGGGCTGCAGGCACTGAGCATGCCTGGGAGGTCACAGCAGATTGTGAGAGCTGGCCTGTCTGCATGGAAACCTTCTGCTCTTTTGGAAGGCAACAGGCAGGTCTTCACCAAAACCTTCTGCATGGCAACTAAAAATCTGAAGACATATTTCTCAGGATGGTAACTTACAAAGTGCTGATTAAAAGAGCTACCTTGGACATATGGAGATAAAGATAGCAGTGCCTAGTGGTATCAAGTGCTGCCAGGAAGATTTTTAGCACCAGGGGTGTTTCATTTTATCTTCTCTTACAAATTTTTTTCCCCTTCTTAAAAAAGGGTAGATATTTTCCAGTTCAGTTTCTCTCTTGTGCTCAGGCAGTAGATTTCAACTTCTAAAACAGCAAAGCTGGTTTAGGAGGAAATAGTTTCTAGAAGGTTTGGAAGTTCACAGCCTTTGAAACTTAAAATTACTTTTCTTGTACCTGCATAAAAAGGCATATTGTGAACATAACAGAGAGCACAAAGCACACAGCTCACCTCATAGTAGCTCCTCACAGCATTGCAAAAAGCTTCATCTGCTACGATTTGTGTCTCCCCGTTCAAAAAGGCCTGGAAACGCTCCTTCAGTACCTGCAGCTGCTGCTTGTTGAGCTGTGCAAGAGAAAAACAAGGAGAGGGGAGAGAACAGAATAAATGCAGTTAGTCTCCATGTAAAAATACATAGCACTGCACACACTTGGAACCTGTGAACAGGAAAAGAAGACAGGGGCTCCCTGGCCACCTGGCTCCCTGGAGAGTGGAGCTCTTTGGAGTCCCAGCTGGACAAGCCACGCTGTGGCACCCAGCCATGCACACAGGCAGCATGCAAGGAAACTTCTGCTCTTCCCTGGTGTCCCTGGGATGCCAGAGGTAGGTCTGCACGGATACTTCTGTGCAGTATTTCATATGCACATGCTGAATATAATGGTTGATCTTCTCCATGGCAGCAGCAGCAGCTAATAAAACAGCTCTTAGCTTGTCTTTAACTACATCATTTTCTTTTCAACCTTCAAATAACTGAACATAAACAACTGTGATGCCTCCATTTCTTGGAGTAAACTAAGCACTACCATTGGAGTGCTTCAACAAGCATGTGCACTGTGAAGAAAATGGAGTTCTAGCCTCTGATGCCACAACACTCTGAATGACATGAAACAACTGGATCTTAGGGAAGAGCAGACAATGGCTCCAAGACTGACACCCAGTAACACCTGGTGGACTTCATATCAAAACTGAGTACATTTTGAAAACAAACTCCTAAAAGAGCACATTATACAATTAAACCTTGCAATGAACCCATTTTTATCAAAGTTTAATTTTAAGGGAAAAAAAAGCAAAGTTCGGAAGCTCTCCAGGGATCCAGACACAGGTTTTTTGCCAAGGTTTCTATCAGCTCTTGAATTATTTAGTAGGATATTTCTCCTTATCAGATCTGTGAGACTTTTGAAAATCTCATCATGCTCTTGAACTTTAACACTAAAAAATTTTCAAACACAACTGACAGAAAGGTTTTTCATCCCTCCTGTATTTTGCTTAAGTAAAACAAACAAACAAACCAACAAACAATCAAATGTACAGCCAGAAAATGTAAATATTTTTCCAGAGGGAAGAAAGTGGTATTTTTTAATGACTAACCTGCAGCAAATAAGACTGCCCTCAATGGCATAATAATTTCTTATTGAAGATTTTTGGCATCTACAGTAAATATGGTGGCCTTAGGCTTTCAGGTCTCTTATGTCAACACATAAGTCATCTAAGCTACAACACTGTTATCAAATTAGCAAAATCTCTGCTGTCCTGATAATGGGTCTACTGTGGACAACTTCTATTTTCTTAATATCACAGGAAGATTTTCATTCCACATAAAGTTTGCTAAGTTTGCAAACTCATGTGGTTCTTTGAAAAATCTTACAATTTTCTGCAAAACTCTCCAAATTGATTACAAACCTGAAAACTGATTTATTTTGACAGGAAATAACAGCATAGAAGCCATCTATATACTGGCTATCAGAAATCCTCTAAAAAAACCCAAGAAATGTAGGCAGTAGTGATGCAAAGCCAAAAACCTATGCCTCTGAAAAAAAAATAATAAATACAGGATAATTCTGTTCCTCATTTAACAGAACAATTAACAATACAGAACAAGCCCCAGGAGACCCCTATGGAAAAAAAGGCTTCCTGTAGAGGCGAGCAAACTTCAACAGAGGTTGCTGTAACTTGGACAAATTTCCTGGATGAACTCCTGAGAGCAGCAGCCTAACACTGACACCCCATCCTGTACCACTGCTAATTAAATATCAATGGGAGAATTACTCCTATTGTGTCTGCACATCCACCCAAAACAGCACCTATCCACCTGCCTGCCAAAAATCCACTCCTTGCACAGAATCTTCACAACATTTAATAGCTGTTTCTAACAGAAATCAAACTTCATTCCACTGATTTGACTCCTCCTATTCTTCTCTTATTTTCTAAATATTTTGGACAAGTTGAGATACCAGAAATGCAAGTATTTATGGATGTTTTGAGGGTTTTTTTCCCAGCATACACATGTTCTTTTTGGGGACTCAGAAATGAGACGAGCACCCACACGGACAGTGCCCCTCTGCTGAGTGAGCAGCTCCTTCATCCCCTGGAATATTCACAGCTCTGCCACGAGAGCATGCAGGCTTCCTGCCAAGGCAATTATGAAAACATGTTTTCATGCTTGCAGACTTCATTCTTTAGGTGATTTGCTTCTCTATTACCCCCACACCAAACAAAAACCTTATGAATAAGGCAATGAAATATAAATTTAATTTTGACTTTCTCATTTCTAACCATCATAGTTCAGCAAACTGAAATGCCTTTAAAATATTTAATATATGGCTTCCATATTCACTACTTTAGGTAGTAAGAATTTCTAAGGTTTGAGTGGCATTTTAGGATTACTGTATATTTCTTACATTACTTTTATTTCTGTGCAAAATCTGGATGTACAGAATAAAGTTCTCCTGCAAAACTAAGAAATAATAGTATTTCCAATGGAAAAGATGAAAAGCTACAACTTGTACTAAGGATGATCTGAAGTCTATTTAACATGTCCCAAGTACTGTCATATATAGAAAGGCAGTTAGCTGTCAAGATAAAGAATAATTTATAGTAGTCTACTACAGCAGACAGCTCCTCTGGGTTTTTTTACTTGTCAGAATATTGAGTGTACAGTGAATTCTCTCTCATCTCTTTTTTTATGTTGGTCATTTTTAATGAATTCATTAACACTCTTCAATCTGAAGCACTTAAAATGAAACAAAGCTAACAGTAAAAGTAATAGCTTGGAAATGTGGAGAGAAGAAAGACTAATTGTCTTGGAATGCTGTAGTAGCAAAAGCAGAGAAACAGGCGTTTGTACAGGACATTAGGTCTTGGATACTGCCAAGCAGCTCAACCTGTCAAAGCCTAAGCCACCTTTGAAGTTGGTCAACATGGAATGAGCTCCCATAATGGAGCTCAAATCCTTCACAGCAGCACTTCCTTTCAATGGCACAAGCCTCTCCTCTGCTCTGTGCAAGATCCAAACACGTCAGACCTTGGCTTTCAGTCAGGTCTCATCTTCACTGCCAGTGCCTCTGTGTCCACATTTTAATTTTAGTAGGAAGCACCACAAACAGGAAATATAAAATTAAAGAAATGCATTACTATATATACCTCCAAATGTAAACTAAACTGGGAATACCACCAGAAGTCCACAGCAAAGCCTCAATGATTCTGCTGCTTTCCATTAACCTGCTTCAATTTTGTATTGCTTCTTTGGATTTCGCATTCTCTGTGCTATAGAATCTGTTGTCATAACTCTGTGTGATACTTCATAAGCAACTACTGCTGCTTCATGGGAGAATGTATACTGTAACTAAATTCCAGTAACTCAGAATATCAGATCTGATTGCATTCTGCAAAATGACTGAAGATAAGTAAAGACAAATTTAAGGGAAAACAAGATTAACTGCCCTCAGATTTGTTTTTCTTTATGGCAGTCACACAATAGATAAAAAGTTTTCTTCCCTTCCATACCTGTGTCTTTCAAAAAAGGTAACTTTTTTTTGGCTTTACATTTGCTAGCCTTAGTAAGCTATCAAACAATTAAAATATTTAAGAGTGAACTTCTCAAAGAGCTATTTAATTAAAGTAAGAATAACTTTTTCAAGTGGCAGTAGCAATTTAACCAGAGTAATATACAAGCATAAAAGAGCCTCAAGTATTTAACCACTAAAAAACTTTCTCACCTTGCACTTAACATTTCAAAGAAGTCATATATCCAGATATATTTCTCTTTAAGCATTAATTTAAAGGTTTGCTTTTTCCCTTCGAAAGTGAAAGCTGGGTATGAAAACTTAGAGACACTTCTAGTTTAGCTCCACTTATACCTTTAAACAAATTCAATAAATTGTTTTTACACAGAATTTAAAATCCTATTTTTATAAGAAGTCACATTTCAAATAGATGTTGAAGTTTAGGGAGTTATTCCAATGTCACAAGTTTTACTTCCTTAAATAATAAACACCAACGAAGGAAAAATGAAGCATTTTTAAGAATAATACGATTTTCATATACTCTTTTTGATATTTTGCATCGTATACATACGATAATCGTAAAAAACTATTTTTAAGAGTAATACTGCTTATTTCTTTTTGAAAGACAAAAGGAAAAAAAAAACCTGTAGCTTCACTGCGCTTGATGTTTCACTAAGAGCATCTTCATCTGCTTCTCACTGCCTAAGTACACAGGTGGATAACAGTGCGTGGGCCCCAGCCAGGCTGGCACTGCCGCTGTCCCCGCGGAGCAGTGGGCTGGGCGCGGTGACACTCGGAGCCATGGTGGTGACTCTCGAAGCCATTGCAGGGACACTCAGAGCCATGGTGTTGACATTCGGAGCCATGGCAGTGACACTCGGAGCCATCGCAGTGACACTCAGAGCCATGGCAGGTACACTTGGAGCCATCGTGGTGACACTCGGAGCCATGGCGGTGACACTCAGAGCCATCGTGGTGACACTCTGAGCCATGGCAGGGACACTCGGAGCCGTGGCGGTGACACTCAGAGCCATCGTGGTGACACTCTGAGCCATCGTGGTGACACTCTGAGCCATGGCAGGGACACTCAGAGCCATTGTGGTGACACTCAGAGCCATGGCGGGGACACTCAGAGCCACGGCGGGGACACTCAGAGCCACGGCGGGGACACTCAGAGCCACTTGGAGCCATGGCGGGGACACTCGGGAGCCATGGTGGGGACTCTCGGAGCCACAGCGGGGACACTCGGAGCCATGGCGGGGACACTCAGGAGCCATGGCAGTGACACTCGGAGCCATGGTGGTAACACTCGGAGCCATGGCGGTGACACTCGGAGCCATCTCCACCTTGTGGCCGGTGCGGGACACTGTGGGCTGCGGCTCCGCCTGCTCCTGGACAGCATCTCCAGAGCATCCCCAACCCTGACCTCAACACCAGCAACAGCACTGCTTGTTCTGTGCTCCCTGCCACACTGTAGAATAAAATATTTCTTACACAGACAGCAAAAACACAGGGGTAGGGAGGAGCCAGCCACAGAGCCACCTGCTGAACCCTCAATGCTGCAATGTGTATTGTCTGTAGCACCAAACCTAAGTCCCCTAATGCTTCCAAGAAATAAGAAACATTTTTATTTCAAAATTATGCCATTTTGTATAATGTCTTTGATTGCAGCAGTCGTTTTTGAAAAACTTTAGTCAAAGTTGTAATTTTTGAGAGCAGAGTGGAAAAAGAGCCTGGTGAGGGTTCCCTCAAACAGCTGTCCCTCTCTTCCAATTCAGTCAGGAGATAAATTTTTGTCTGGTGATTTAAGAGAACTGAAGGTACAAATAAATCTTTTTCCAGTCAACTTCTCACACATATCTTTGAACATAACTTTGCTTCTTGTCCTGACAATCTCTTTATCAAGGGGAAAATCAAAAAAACCCAAAAAATAAGATATAAACCCAAAAAATAACCCAAAAAATGTCTTCTGTCAAAGACTAGCTCATCCCACTGCCACAGTAGCATGCTCAAGGATGTTGAGCTCAGTGACTCCCTCCCTGTGTCTCCTCTGCAGGGTCTCCCAATGCAGCTGGGAAGCAATACTGATGCTCAGCCCATCACAGAGCAGCTCTCCTCCCCACAAATCAACCTTAGCATTTGAATGGTAGGAGTGGTTCTAAGGACACCTGAAAAAACTCTCACTCTGCTGCTGAGTGAGACTCAAGAGCCACCCCAGGCTTCACCACTCTGCTGTAATTAGAGCTTCCCACCACCCTCTGTGGTGGTGGGGAGGGCTTTATCCACAGGACCAGACTGGAAAGCCACACAGAGCTCCTCTGTGAGAGCCAAGAACAAGGCATGGAGCCTTAGGCTGGACCCATCATTATCCTCTCTTTCCAGAAAAACGTAACACTTGTGCCACATCATTGCCTCTTAGTGAGCTTCATCTCACATTGGTGATGAGAATAAGCCTGCAAAGCAAATGGCCTGTTATAAACAGTGATTCTTGCTCTGTTTTCTCTCTCTCTCTCACCCATCTTGCCTCCTCTTCCAGTATCTGTCTACAAAAGGATAATATTTGTATTTCACAGCAGAGATAGAGAGTATTCATTTATAATGGATTATTTTCTTCTGAGGAAGAAGACTAAATAAATAGTATTACAAAATATCAGTACTAAGGCAGCGGTGATAGCTTAGTGGTTACAGTGCTGAATTATGCAGGTCCTAATTATGTGCAATAATGGTCCTATACAGCATGTGGGTGGCACACAATATATGCTGTCCCCTACTCCTCATTGCATAAACCTTATCCTTTTTTTTGATTTTCTAAAAAAAGGATAAATATTTTGCTGTCACTTAGCAACCTCGGCTGTTCTTTGATTTTCTTAAAGTTGAAGTTATTCCAAGTAAAACAGTGTCTGTAAGGATTCTGTTTGCTGTCACTGCATGCACACTACACTGAGTACATAATCCTAGCGTAACAATTCAGTGCCTTGTAGCATCAAATATTAGCTTAGCAAAATCAGCCAATTCATCTACCCAACACATTTATCATTCTTTATAATCTAACAAGCACAACACCGCATTTACCTTTCACTGGCTTGTTTACAAACCAGAACATTACCATTACCATAATGGTCAGTCAATTCCACTTACAGAGTGTTTTGGTTATAAATATTTTATGCATCATTAAGTCTGAAATTTTAAATACTTTCATTGTCCAGAGGAGCATATTCAAGATTCTTTGGTGGAACTGTAAAATATCTCGCAAGGACCAGAGGTTTTGGGGGTTGGTTTTCTTTGGCGAGTAGAGGTGATGGCACAAAAATCCCAGGCACTGAGCAAAGCAAAGCCTGATTTACGTGAAGGCATTCAAGTGTATCTCACTGACCACCAAAATATATAACTGGAGACAGATTCCAGCAAGGTCAGATTGGCACCTGAGAGGAAAAGAAAAATAGGTATTTTGATAATGAAGAGGAACAAGTATTTTTTGGGGGAAAAGAAGAAATAAAAATCAGACTTTCCTAGTTTTTTGGCAGAAGAGTAAAAATATATAAATAAATGCAGGATAATTTAACTGCTTAGAACACACTCATAGCAATGATAGGTTTCTTTCTTGTTGAAAAAAAAAGTCAAACTTTTATAGACTATGCCATGCTAGAAAAGAAAGAATCTGCTATGTGTTTTTCCTAAAGGCAGTAAATAACACACCCCAATAAAAGCTATCTCCACTGAGATGAGGTTGTCAGTACAGTTGCAATCATTTTCTTTGTACCTACTCCTACTACCTGAGATTTGCTGTAGAATTTAGCTGACAATCATCAGCTAGATTTATAATACTCTATTTGTTTCCTCTGCGCTGTGCTTCACTGATCTCCTCTGGAGTGGCTGCCAAAACTCTACAGCTAGGGCAGCTATGTTCTGCTGTCCCTTGTCACACCTCCTTGAGGCCATGTCCCATGCAGGGTACACAGGGGCACTGCAGCCTTACTTCCTTGAGGTTGCCCGAGTTACAAGGAGAACAGTCATGCCTGAGAGCTATGCAAACAAAGCTTCCAGCCAAGAAAACTGGTGATGACTCATGCAGTGACCACGAAAACCATGCCCAGTAGGAATACACAGTGATGTGTGGCCACAGTGGGAACCTCAGCTACCAGTGCCTTTCATAGAAGTCAGGCCTGGAAGAGACCTTCAGGATCACTCAGTCCCAAGCCCTGCACTGTGGGAAGCAAACCTTCCACTAGACCCCTGGGTGGGTAGATGGGACTGGTTTTCTGATCGATTAACAAACAGAAGAAATTAAAGAAACAGAGGTAAAGTCTGGCCTGTAAGGTCATTAACAGCTAAGTAATCACACCATATGGATATATGTACTTTACACATGTCAATACACAACCCAATTTAACCATGGTATGGTAGAACTAGGATGCTCAAGGACTCTTAATATTAGAGATACATGAAAAAAGTAAATACTGTGCTAAGCCAAGGGACCCTCAGTTTTGTCAGGCAAGTCCTGCTTGTGAAAGAGGACTTCAACTCTGAAGGAGCTATCCAGGTATCATCTCATCTTGTACACTTCTGTTTGTAATATACTCTTCTACCTTGGAAACCTGCAGTGGGAAAAAATTCTACTTTGAAATCGTTTCCCAGCCTCACAAGAGGAGCCTTCAAACATTCTCATCTCCTACTTTTCTAGGAGCCTCAGGAATATATTTATAACAAACAAAATCTAGAAACTAGCTGAACAATAAATACAAACATCTGCATAGCCATCACAATAAACATCCTCCATGAGAGATACATCCAAGTCCCTGAATATATTTATTTCTCAGCATGCAATATGGCTTAGAACCAGCACAGCAGATAACCTCATGAAGACTACAGGGATGAAACTAAGCAACTGCACACGGCAACCAATCTGCACTTAAAAGTCCCTTCAACACAAAGAGAGCACTTGCCGTGAAAGTGCTCCTCCCTTTCTGACTTGTGGGCCCCATCTCCCAGAACTCTCTCTGGAAACTACTTTTCATGAACCTAGAAGATTGCAGTACTCATGAACCCATGAAATTTTAGTTTTGTTTTGCATTATAAGAATCTACCAGAGAAACGTCCAATAAGTAAGTACAAGTTTTATCATGTCCCCTGCCAATACTGTGTACACCTTCCACAAACTACCTATTCTCTAACCTAAGTAACTCTGAAACTTTTTGCTTTTGCCATTTTAATGGCAAAAAGATTTTAATATCTCACATACCAAAAACTCCCTTTTGTTTTACCACCTCCACCAGTCATAAAGACCAATCTAATAGAAGGACTTTATTTTTCCCCACAAATCTTGTTCTTCTTAAATCAAAGAGCCATGACTGCTACAGGATTATTCAACACTGGCAGTCAATCTAATACACTCAAATGGAAATTCTTAATACACCACTAGGCTTGCTCATCAGGATATGTAGGAGATTCTCCACCATTCAAAGACTAAAGTATAAAGGAACATCTCCCTGAATCAAATATTCTAGCTGAGAGAAAGGATTTGAAAAAATGAACAAAAGGATTTATTTACATGCACACAATTAGGAAGCCATACTGAATCATCAAAGTCCTTCTGGTCAGTTTGCAGAAAGTTCTCAAGGCTTAATTTACATGGCTGAATGTGGTGGTGTTCACAGGGGTCCCAGGAAGAGGGAAGAGATGAGAATGTTGACTCCATGTTTCAGAAGGCTGGTTTATTATTTTATGATATATATTATATTAAAACTATACTAAAAGAATAGAAGAAAGGATTTCACCAGAAGGCTTGAAAGCAAAGGGAAGAATGGAATGATAATAAAATCTTGTGACTGACCGAGACAGTCCGAGACAGCTGGGCTGTGATTGGCCATTAATTAGAAACAACCAACATGGACCAATCACAGATGCACCTGTTGCATTCCACAGCAGCAGATAATTATTGTCTACACATTTTGTTAATGAGGCCTCTCAGCTTCTCAGGAGAAAAAATCCTAAGGAAAGGATTTTTCATAAAACATGTCTGTGACAGCTGAAACTACTGGGGAGAGCAATATAGATCTTGAAACTTGATTGCAGCTTTAAGCAGTACTCCACTTAATTTTGAATTCTCAAGCTAAGATTAGTTTCAAATTATCAAGCTGAAAAACCTGAAACTTTCCAAAAGGGATGCAGAAGTAACATTCAATCCTTTAGCATTACAATCAAATGTTTTCTCAGATGTCGGGTGCACTAGACATCCTTTGCATATCAAAATACATAGACATACTATCCAAATTACAGAGTTAGTCATACCGAACCATGTATCTGAAACACAAGATGGAGCATTCCACAGACCATTTCATTTTGGTTGTATATACATATACCATCCATGACTACATTGTCCCCTTCCATCAAAGTGTTATTTTAGTCTATAAAAAGTTTAAAGCAGCACTCAAACATCTGTAAATATTTTTTCCACAGCAGATTTAATAATGGGTAAATTCATTAATTCTTACAAAATCACTCAGCTTTCTGGAAAAATGAGCTCATCTCAGAACAGTATGCTATAACATTTAAGTGTAGAAGGAAAACACAGTACATAAATCTAAATGTACAGTTTTCACACTCAAAATAAATCTGTCAGACTTCACACAAGAGACTGGTACAATAATGCTATCCAAAGCTCTATCTTGCCAGGCAATCTTTATGAATTTAAGTGCCTCAATAAGACACCTTATTAAAATTCCCCTGAAAGGAGAAATGCACAAACACCCTCCCACCCTGAGTATCACAAAAACCTTATGTTTCAGAGATTGCAAGCAACGGGATCCTCAATGGTTAAATAGGAACTTATAACAGTGGCTAACAGATTTTATTGTCAGGCTTTTCTGATAGTGATTCAGAACCTTCTCCTTTTTTGATGCCTTTTAACCCTATTTCAAGCACTGTCTTTTGTTATGGTAAGTGATTTCTTCTGCATGGTATGTATTCATATCATCCAAACATTTTAGAATTTATTTCTGTTTATCAGAACATTTTTCCCATCTCATCCTTGTTCCTGTGGGGTTTTCTCAGAGGGAGGAAGCAGTTTCATACTTTAAAAAGAAACCATTTGCTGCCTTTTTTCTTTCATAATCAAGATTCTGGATTCATTTTCCTTTTCTACTTAATTAAATAGTTCCCTCTTCTTAACCATTTGAAATGAACCCACAGTATTTGCTATCACACCACCTACTAATTATAACCTACAAATTTCATTCCTAGTGTTATTTTTGTCTTCCCTTCTGAAAATGCTCCTTGCTTCTCACCAAGTCTTTCTGCAACCTGATATGCACAATTCAGGCCACCACAATTTTCATAACTGATAAGCTTTAATTTGGTCTGCAGCACAGTTGTGCTTGCACAAGAGAGAACTTGAATAATGGACAATATCAGTATTTTAACATTTCTGAGTAAAATAACCGTGTTTATCCCCTCTGCTGTATAATGGGCTGGCTGAGGTAGAAATCAGCCCCATCACTGCAGAATTGTGGTGAAGGGCAGCAGACAGGTTGAGCCTCTTACCTTCAAAGTTGCTTTTCTCTGGCCCCTGTGGTGGCTACAAGACATGCAGCAGCACCTCATCTCCCACCTCCCTGGTCCTCATCCTGAACATCACCCACAAGCCAGTTGCCCTGGCTTGGTCTTCAACCTGCCTCATCACCATGGCCTTCACAGAGCACCACTGGACAGAGGCTGACCTTGACCAGCGTCTTCAGACATGATCATGACTCTGGCCCCCATCAGCATCCCAGCTTGGTCTCCTTAGGGGTCAGTCTGCCCTTACTGCTTTCTGATGACCCATTCATTTCTATTTATGACATTCAAAATCATGAATTTTTGCTTTCCTAGCAATAGCCCTTCACATCTTCTCTCCCCTCCTTCCTTACTTCTACCTCCTTCAGCGAACACAGAGCTTCTAGCATGCTGCTTCCTATATTTCCTCTCCTCCTGCTCCTGTCAGGTATGCTCCAGCAGGAAGGCAGAACAACACCCTTAAAAATAACCAACCCTCAACCCCATGAATAAAAATGTATTTTTAACATCTGAACACAGATTACTCAAATAGAAGCAGAAACAACATAATTCATATCATCTCCATGTAGATCTCCACATCCACACTGCACAAATTGTATAAGCTATTCCCTGGTGTTATCAGAATAGCTTTCATCAAGATTTACAGTAATTTACTTTCAAATATAAACCATGTTGTATCTTTGTCTTCCTCATTTCTCTAGGGTTTTCAAACTTTTGCAGTCTTTCAGGTTTCATAAATTTTCTCTTTTTGTATCTTCTTTCCTCACAGACGCTTCAGAGAGAATCCTAAAGATTTCATCTTTGTATTCATTGCAGCTCACATGCATAAGTGGATCTCATTCAACAGGCTTACCTAAGCAGAGCACACACAGGTCCCTTTGCTCCTCCCCTCATCTCAGGTTTAACTTGGAAAAAGGGACTGGTGTCATTCTGGTATCTCTCCCAGGCTGCCCAGGTGTCAACTTGGGTCCAGTGCCCCTCCTCAGATACTCAGTGTTGTCCATGTACAATTCCTTTCCTTCCTTCTCCCACTGCTGATGGAGAAACACTGCACTTCTCCATCAGGACTAGAAACGGAAATCATCTTCAGCTCAGGCCTTCCAGGCAGAATTTTTGATTCGCCCTACAAAATCTCTGTGATCCAAATTTTCCTACATTCAACACAGGCTGCTTATGCTTGAGCTATTTTCTCAATTTCTACCTAAGCCCAGTATCACTTTCTTCCAAAAACATTATTCACCACTGCAAATATCTGTTCCTTTCTTTGCCATGAAAAGAAGGTAGACAGTTAAGCTATAATTCAGTCATGTCACTAGATTTACACAGATGCATTTTTCTAAACCAATTAATGGAGAAATTTTGGGGTTTAGGTTTCTAATATACTTAGATTTTTTTAAAATTAAGTGTTCAATACAGTGTTTAACTAAAGAATTTATGTCCTTTAGAGTTGTATCCCAGTACCTCATTTCTCATCAGCCCTTCAATGCAACCATCAGACACATTGCAATGCACAATACAGCACTGAGATAAATTTAATTCCGTAAAAATAGAGCATAAAAGTCTAGAGCAGTCTGGCCTTAACCTTATCACTTATCCTACTTAAAAATAAGGAGGAATAAAATAATAGAAAATTCTGCTTCCCACAAGGAATAGTACTGGAAGAAACCACCTTCCAATTGAAATTTCAATTAAAAGAAAAAAAAATCTTGTCTTCAATTATAAATCAGAGGTTAGATTAACATAAGATTTCAGTATCAGTAATATAGTCTTAAAAGGAAACCAAAAAAAAAAAAACCAAGGTTAATTAAGGAGTTTTTCACTCTGCAATAATGTTAGTACTAATTAAAAAAGTTATTAAGCTACACTTATTTCCATAGGAAGTTATTGGCAAAATGCATTTCTTTTATTGTAGTCTTTGATGCCTTGAGGGAGCAGAGTTAAATGGCTGAGTCAGTCAGTAAAACAGAAACCAATTCCCTTGCATCACATTCTCCTCCATGCTCTGAATACTAATCAGGACAGAATACTGAAAACAAAAGCTGAGTGTCTGCCAGCTGAAACGTGACTCTGGACCATGCCTGATGTATTGATAACTTGCTCCCTCCTCAATGAATAAACCAAATGAATCACAACAAACAATGAGGTTGTACAGTATAATACTACAGATTTGTTTACTCTATACATGCATATCAACTCAACAGTAAATAAAGGTTGTTACTAAAACTCATTCTACAGGAAAGTTTTGGGGTTTTTTTATTTGCAAAGTAATAAAGAAAATCAAATGGCAATGCTACCTTTAAGATCTTCACTCTTACTCTGCACATTAATTAATATTATTTCTCTCCTCTTTTTTTATAGCCTCCATAAGTCAAATCATGGGGAACAAAGGCTTCAAGACATTCTCCAATAAATCAACCCAAATAGTCACATTACGCAAGAACTTACTTCAAACAAAATTCTTCCATTACAAAAACATGTGAATCTAAAGATTTACCTATGATCAATTTTTTATAAAGATATTCCTTTTTATACTCATGGTAAGGTTCACAGGTTTTTGCCAAAACAGCCCATGCCAGTGAAACCTCACTATTCCTTTCTTAAATCAAGAATCCATGCTTCCCTGCAAGGAAATAAAAGTGCAGTACACTGTGGGAATGCAGCTGGAAAGAGAAGAGGGCAGAAAATTCGACAGTTTTATACCATTGATATAGACTTCAATAACTTCCAGGGCACATTGTGGAATCAGGTTTGATAAAACACAAAAGATCAGAAGGAAAAGGCAGCAGCATCAGACGCAGCCTGGGTGGAGCAGGGACAGATGGCCAGAGATCTAAGTGAGGGAGCCAAGTTGGAGCCAAGTTCAGTAGTTTGTCACTAGCATTCCAATAGAAGAAAAAATGGTCCTCTGACCTTGATAAAGTAACCCAAAAGTGGAAATCATGGTATAGTAAGAATATTTTGCTGACCCCCAGCAAACCCAGGAAATCAGGCAAAAAGTGACCATGTTCCTTTCCTCTCTTCAAATGCTTGCTAGAGATTAAATCACTGAAACCAGTGCCAAGGTTCTTTCTAGAATTGCAGGACATAGGAATAGATAAATTTCATTTTTACCACCTCCAAATTTTAACCCAAACAAGATCATTTCTATGTTCAGAGGACAACACAGCATCTAATAACTTTTTTCAGATAAGTATATCACTAAGTCTGGAATTGTTATAAATATCCCTAATTAACTTGTCACAGATTGTTCATTAAGGTTTGAAAGGGAACTGGATTGACATAGTATTTTGGGATACATGTATTAGTTAAACTCAGTGCAGTGTAAAAAAAATAGATCAAGATTGAAAAAATATTGTAGAAGTCTTACAATTCTGATTAGGAGCTAGCTAAAAAAAAAAAAATAGATAAGGAAATGCACCACACAGTTACAGGGAATCTACTGGTGAGAAACATTATTAGAATTCAACAAACTTTTATTTAGAAAACAGAATTCAAGGGAACAGAGTCTAGAAAATTAATACCATGAATAGAGTTTGGCAACTACTTGGATAATAAACTGTTTGGATTTTAGGTACCCAGTAAACAACATGAAAGGATGAACTGGTTTTAAAACTTGGTCTGAGGATATGAATGAGAGGATGGAGTTTGTCAAACAGTTTTTACACTTCACGAAACCCCTGCACTACTGACAACCTAACACAAGATAATATAACTCCTTTATCAGATGTTGTGCTTAGTTTCTATTTACACTAGAACAATTTATGTTTTAATGTTAAGAAACAGATGGGAAAAGAGACATACACAAATAAAATTGGTTAGCCACGAGTGAACAGCCCAAGTCTGAGTTATCAGATTCTCCAGGGTTTTTGGGATTGGAACTGGCCAAAAGCAACTCAAAGCTCAGTGTGACACAAGCATCAAGAGGCAATGTCCTGTCCCAGACTTTAATAAAGTGTGCAATAAAGAAGAAAAGAGGGAGCAAAGAGCTGTATGAAAAAACCCTGAGTACAAAAGCAACCAGCAAGTGGACCTCAGAGTGAGATGGGCTGCAGATAAGTGAGTGGAAATGAGGTTTCCTATTATTTATTACTGAATGCGCATTAAAAATCTACTGGGAACACTTTCATTTTTTTTCTCTTGAAATTAGTTCCCAAATTATGAAGTATAGAAAAACCAGTGAACTTTTTTCAATTTACCTTTTCTTCTACACTGACAGGTATTTGCAGTATGGTGTGTTTGATTAACATGTCACAGGTTAAGGTTCCAAGAGTTCTTGCACTCCCTCAAGCTGCTACTGTCCTAACACATAAAAATTAGGTGTCCAAGAAATATAGGAAGATAAGTAAGAAAGTACATATCATACAGCCATCATCCCTCTTTATTCCCAAAATCCAAACACTCGATCACAAAGAGTGAAAAGGGGATTCCACACCCATTTTATTGCCCTAATCTTTGACAAATCTTCCTATTTTGCCACCCTCACAAGGAGTGCTTTTGCCCTTGACAAGGGGGGTAGCAGGGGGAAGAATGAAATAACAATTTTAACTGTTTTCTCTCTAGTTAAAAGAGCAGAGAGAGATTATGAAAACAAGCAAGCACAGACATACAAAAATTGCACAGTTGACTATAAACAGCTAAAACTGCTGGTTTAACTAAACACTGTTTTTGCCTCCAGAATGCTAAGCTATTAAGCAAAAATTTAAGCCTTCAAGGGTTTATTAAAGATCACAAATAAACCAACCCATGACCTATCTCAGCTCTTCCAGAGGCATAGCTTTTGCTCTTTATTCTTTAAGAATATCTTCTAAAAGAATGCCCAAAACCCATGTAGTTTCCCACCCGGTTACAATTACTTCACATGAAGCAAATACGGTATATTTAAATGACAAAATATAGTAATTAGGTTAAATTGCACCCAGTGAATTTAATGAATTAATACACGAGGAAACAGGCAGGGATTAACTAGGGAGGGTAGTGTGACATTACCAAAAGTCAACTCTGCCACCATGAGATGAGTAGCTCTCACAGTACAGGATTATTCCCAACACCATTTCCAGTATTAGCAGCACATTTACAACTCCAGCTGTGCCAAGAGCTTGTATGGTCCAGCACAGGGGTGTGTGACATTGCTACAGTCAGCTCACACCTCTAAATCATGTCACCAAGTAAGCTTCCCCAACCCTCCCTAAGCATAGTTCTTTCCACAATTTTCCTAACAGCTTCTTGTTTTTGGGCAATGTCACCAAAGCTCAGTGTGTCCCGTGTTTTTGAGACACGTCTGTATACACCATACAGCTGGTACACATATGTCCAAATGAATCAATCCAAAATTTCTTGGAAGAATCAAGCATGCTATGAAAGTACACATAATTTGAGCACTTCTTATGCACAAAAATCAAAGAAGAATGTAGGATGGCTGGGATACATAGAGAATGTACAGTCCAAACTCCTATTCAAAGCACAGTCAGCAATCAAAGTTGCTTTACTGAAACTACTACAATGCTCAGGGCCTTGGCCAGTCCAGGCCTGCCCACCTGCAGTAACACAAATTCTGCAAAATCTCTGAGCAACTTCTTCCAGTGCTTAACCACATTCACCATCAGAACTAAATTTCCTGATATCCAGCTGGAGTGTCCTTTGTTGCAATTCACAACTTCTGCATCTTAGCCTTTTGCTGTCCATCTCTCAGAAGAATCTCCATTTCTCCTATTCCACTGACCCCACCTCTTCAAAAGCTGCCAGAAAACTGCTTTTGAGACCATTTTTCATTATTTCTGTACATATCAATAGCAAAGTTACTCATAAAAAAAACAAACTCTGGAAGATATCTGTCAGAAAAGAGGAAGACACATAAGGCAATGGTTAGATGTGTCTTCTGCACATATGATTGGTAAAAACAGGAACACTTGCCTAATCAAAAAAAAAAAAGCACCAGCCTTAAGTACTTAGTTGTCTGAGAGAGATATTGAACATTGCTCTGGGTAGCTTGCCTTGCAAACATCTCTGCATTTTTAAAAGTTCCCTCATCTCCAGACTATGCTGCTAATAGCAGAAAATGTGGAAGTCACATTCAAGGCATCACAGACAGAAGATGCTGTGCTAAGGTCCTTGAAAGTGCATACATTGATTCTGTAATCTCATCTTTCCTGCCTATACCAGAAAATGAATTCTGATACTGTGCTTTTTCTCTGTGCAAAGTAGTTCAGTGAGATTTTTGAAAGTAGAAAGAGTCACAGTACATTGAAGTTATATGTGCCAGAAAAAAGTCTTTAGTTTACAGGCTGCAGTCACCCTCCAGAACTGTGCCTTAGAAATAGCTCAAATTCAGAGTTAATTAAGCTGAAATCCAAACTTAAGGCTAAAAGCAAAAAGTATAAGCAAGGTATTTAGACACAGCTAGTTATTCCTTCAGAATAACCCAGAGAAGAAAAAAATCCACAAAACATGATGAATCTCCTATATCTGCTAGAGTCAGATCCAGGGAGCAAATGTCAAAGCATGTCTGAAAACACCAGTTATTGCCTGATCTGCAGCACAGATGCATCTATAGATGACTTAACTGCGTTAACTGATAAATATGGAATTTCCAGGTTTCAGTGACTCTAGAATATTCCTATTTATTTTAATAATTTTATTAATTTCTTTTTTTTTATTTTTTAATTATTATTTATTTTCTTATTCATAATTAATTACATGCAAACAGAAAAGGAACTGAAGGAAAGGCTCCCTAATGATTAAGATGGGTGTAAGACCCAGCCTTACATAACACGATTTTATCACTGGACATGATGGCATTAGGTGTTAAATTTTTACTTATTTTTGAAGAATTTAAGTTTCATATTCTGCTTCTATGGGCCAGATAAACAGGTAGATACATTTTTCCAGTATTTTTGAGCATCAGTTTCCTTAAAAATTTTCATATGGACTCTTTCACTGAAAACAGAGCATGGTTTACTCGATACTGTGTATACACAACTGAAATGTGTCATCCTGACCAAAGAAACTGAGCATGTTCACAACCACAAATTACTTTTAGTCATACATCTGCTGCACAGTTAGCTATGTCAACTATGGTAAGAAATGTCTGCCAAGACTCTGTATACTGATTTTTTTTCTGGTTCATCAATATGTAACTCCTTATCGCCTTCTCCACTTGTTCTGCAAGAAAGTGTAGGAAGGAGGAGTGTGAGTTCTTGAACGGTATGGTCCAAGTGAGCTTTAACTCAGAGGCTGAGCACAACAGGACAGCAGGCAAGCTTCTTATGAAGCAATTGGATCTTCCAGCTGTGCTGAAGAAAATATTAAAAGAGTACTGATGAGAATCTTCTAGTTCCCTTGAAATGACTTTCCACCCTAAAATGATCCTTCCCACTCCTTCCCGTCCCTATCAGAGTTCTGCCTCACAACATTTGTCTTTATTCTGTTCCACTGCACTCCTATTGAGTTTCTCCCTGACTTCAAAGGTCAAACATCCATCTATCCATTGTGAACAAGACTTTCCAGCACCCACAACAGAACAGTATATCCCAAATATGTCAACACTGGCAGAATTTATCCATGAAAGATGAGAAAGAAGAAAGTGTTTCCTCACACAAGTCCAGCCAGGTCTGTGACAGCACAATGGATACTAATTTTAACAGAAGAACAAAGATAGGTGAGTAGTAAGAAGACTGCAGTGATATGGAGAGCAGAAATAGCCCTCATACAAAATGGTATATTTTTGCATTTTAAAACACTGTCTCAGCTAGCTGAGCTCCATGAGCACAACAGCAGTGTGTCCAGAAGGTGACCAGCTGACAGCACTGGCTTCTGCTGCCTTGCCAGAGCGAAAACAAGTGGCAGAGGCAGCAATACTTGCCTCTCAAAGGCCCTCTGAGCTCAGCAATGCATGTGAGCACAACACACCCAAATTCATAACAAACTTGCAGAATGGAAGGAAGTCAAAAAGCAAAAGCACCAGCAAGATATTACAGCCCCTTACCATTTGAAAGCTGTTTATCAGTAACTACCACTTCCACAACAACATCAACCCCAAAAGCAACAATTTGAATACTAATGAGGAAAATAAGTCTCAAAGTTCAGGGGATTGCTTAACTTTGGCTTGGAGAGAAAAGCTAGATAAAGAGGTTCCATTATTTGGAAGTGCATACACAAGGTTTTAGTTTGGTGTGTTGGTTTTGTAAAGGGCTTTTGTGTTATTTTTCCCCTCTTTTCTGTTTTTCTCCTCAGCATCTGATATTTTTCACTGGAAAGGAAAGAAAGAAGAAAAAAACACATTGCACTAGATCAAGCGATTGAGTATTTCTATGATTTTTAGCCAAAATGCTCTCCAATAAAGCAGAATTACACCTATTTGAAACACTCACTGGTGTATGTTGGATTTTGGGAAAAAAAAAAACCCTAATGCCCACTAGCTAGATTCTAAGCTGTCAGGATTCCAGGATTTAGCTCTTTTCATAAAATAACATATCCAATTTAGCTTTGTCTCATTTCAGTAAATATTTGCTACTTCTACAAATAAGTAAAGAAGCTGGTAATGATCTGTAATTTTCACTGCCTAAAATTCGGTCCTCTTAGATAAGATGCATGCAGTATCCAATAGAAGCTCTAAATCGTGACCTCATGCAGAGTAAATCCTTGAGGTTAAATCAACCCCCTAGACTTATTTTGTGCTGTCCCTGCAGCTTTGTTTAGATTCACAGATCTATCTATCTATCTGAAAGTCTCCTGGTTTCCCATGTTAAAAATAAAAAAGTGTCTGTATCAAGAGGTTTGACTGCACAGAGGCTTGACTGTATTGACAAGTACAGTCAATATATTAACACCACTGCTAGCCCAACTCTCCTGTACTAACAGACATTTGCAGGAAGTTCATAACATTTTCTCAAGAACATGAATTCTTGTTCCGAGGTTTAAAATGGAGTGACAATGGAACATGCACTTATTAGTTAAAAGATAATGAACTGTATACTGTATAAGTTGTGTTTAAACTACCCATTCAATTTGCCAAAACCAAGAACTCAAAAGAAACTAGAATTAAAGTTCCCACCTTAACTTGCCTCCCATACACCTATACACATTAGTGTCAGACTGTCTGATGTCACAAAAATCATCACAAAATATTTTTCTCATATGACATTCATCTTTATAAACACAGATGCATGCACATATGTCCTCCCTGCATGTCAGGTAACTCTCCAAAAGACAGTTTCCATACTGAGGTACCCCACTGCCCCAGTAAAAAATTCAGCTGTTGACTGTAGACAATTAAACTGCTTGATTAAAAGCTGAACAAATTAGTATGAAAGTAGCAGATAGTTTAATTAGGTCAGGGAAAATCCAGTCAATAGACACAACTCTAGTTCTACAGACAGAGCACTTGTTGAGACAGAGGGCTGACAGTCCCAAAATCCTATTACCTCAGTGAGGATGAGGTTCAGAATGCTCATTGTATACCACTTGCTGCTATAAAACCAGGCAGCTAAATAACTGATGGAAACCCAAAATTCGCTCTTTGCTGCTACAGGGTGATCTCATTTATACAGATGAAGCTGAATCTCAAGAGAAAAGTTAAAGAAAAAATAAGCAATCCTGGAAAAGAACTGAACCAAGAATGTTCAGATCTGTCTTATTAACCAAAACACTTCAATTAAACCTATTATGCAAGACTGCTTCACAGATTTCTTGGCAGGAAATTCAGGGGGGAAATAGGATAATTAGTATTCTAATTAATGAAAGGAAAGGATGATGGTTAATAAATTTGGTCAAGCATATTGACTCTAAAGGATACATATTAGTGTTGAAAAAAGCAGAACAACAAGTTAACGAACTCCTGCATCTTAACACTCCATAGGGAACAAGAAATCAACCCAGGTGACAAATTCTAAATCTTAGAAATTTGGTTTAGAGTTCACATTTAAAACAGCAGCAGATGTTGTTAACAACTGGAAAAAACTGCCTTTACTTTAAAGTAGTCAAATTGTCATTTCTAAACCTATATATGAAGCATGAATTCCAAACAGATTTTAACAAACTAATTACCTAATCTGCAATCACACATGCAATCAGTCATGTTGGCAGTCCTGGAACTTGAAATTTGAAATATCAGTTGAATCTAATCATGTAACCATCCGTTGTTCCAACATAATCATAGTGAATTTAAGGTTGGCAGGAAAGCCTGGAAGTCATTTAGTGTAAACCCAGAATCAGAACAGAGCTAATTTCATATAAATCAAGCTGCCTAGAGCACTAATAAGGATATGGTTATCAAGGACAGAAGTCCTTCATTTTTAAGTACCATGTTGATGAACTGGTATAAGAAAAGTTAAAAAAAAAATCCACAAATTACTTCAAAGTTATCAAAAGAAATGAAACTTTCTCTGTCTTGTGAGTAATCTTAGACTGCATTTCCCAGAGGGTTGTGGATTCTCCCTCTCTGGAGATACTCAAAAGCTGTCTGGACACAATTCTGAGTGATGTGCTGCAGAGGATCCTGCTTGAGCAGGGTTGTCTCCAGTGCTCCCTTCCAACTTCACCTGTTCTATGATATTTAAAGGTCTCCTGAGATAATCAAACTGAGCCAGTATTTGCCATCACAGATGAGTCCCAAGACACTGTCTTTCTACTGTTCTTATCTGTCAAATGCACTGGAATAATGGTATTTGGCAGCTTGGTGCTTTCATAACCTTTACTGTACAACATGGTAAACAAACACAGAATTGCCTGTTCTACAAACTAACATAAACAGGTCCCCTTCACCATCCCCTTCTTCCTTAGACACTGAAAAATTGTGACAAATCAGCTGATCATATTTTATTAATTAAAATTGGGAAATAATAAGGAAACAGTTCTTCCTACACCATTTCTTTCACCCCTGCCTCCGTAAAAGAAAACAAACAAACAAAAATGTTGGAAAAAGAAAAGCTTAATCTTACAATTAAATCAAATGAAACTGTTAGATTTGGGAGTTCAGCTATTGAGTCAATACAAACTTTCCAAAAGTCCCCAAAATCCAACATACACCAGCAATTGTAATCAATTCTAAGTTCCCTAATATTTTCCCCAGGCTTTTTTGGAAAATCTCAGGTTATACCTTCCTTCTAAGATTTCATAGAAGCATTTAGGGCAGAGATATGGTGAAGGAAAAGGCAGGAAAAAGCTACAGAAACCACACAAGATGTGTGTGCAGGTGAAAGAGGTGAAACAATCAGCCTTGCTTTGAAAGAAGACAAAACTGAGAGCTAAAATCAAAAAGTGTAGCTACAGAACACACATCCTACAAGTAACAAACATGAATGATATAAATATGGGTCACTTCTCCCTGTTCCACATGGGGACACGCACCAGGATTCAATTTATTTTTTCTTTATTGATAGAGTTGGGGCATCTGCTGATTAGATTTGCCTAGGGAGGGAAAACTTTGAAACATAGTGAGGGGGAAACAAAAAAATAGCTTCCTAATTTTTAAGCCTTAGTGTTATCATCAGCACAAATAATTCTCAGTTTTATTCACCTTTGCACATGAAAGATTCACTGAACCCAAATTTAAGATTTGCCATCTTCTCCCATCCTATTAACATAACACAGTCCTTAGAAGGACCAGTCTCTATTTCAGCTTTTACCCCTCATTTTATTCCTACAGCAGGGTAGTATTTACTGTGAAAGATCCTAAAAAGTGTTCAGTGAAGAGAGACTTTCTCTAGCAATTTAGGATGCTGATCAAAATACCACAGCTCCTGGGGAAAATTCAGACTCCTTAGTCACTGAAGAGCCATTTCCTGAGATAGAGAAATCAGTTTTAATAGATCTGTGGTAGTGGAAAGAGCTTCTTTCCAAAAGCATCTTTCTTCTAGAAGACAACAGATGAGAAGCTGCATAACTTCCCAGACAAGATGTATAAGCAACACAGAGAGAACAAAAAGTGATAGGCTCTTTCTTCACTGCAACAGAGTGAACTGAACAATGATCATCCAGCTCCAGGATGCAGCAGCAGGAACAGACCACAGTTAGGAACTGGTGAAAATCCGGACTTCACCAACCAAGTGTCAAAAATCTCAGGTTTATTTCTTTGTTAACAGTACAAAGGCTGGCAAGTTACAGTGCAACCACAGCCAAAATAAAAGGCTTTTATGATTAATGATTTGAGATTAATAATAAATTCCTATCAGTATAACAAAACCAATGAAACTGAAAAAGGGAAGACAATGAAGCAGAGGTAATACACGCAGTGCATAATTGTCTTGCCACTTCAGAGGGAGTAGGGAAGAACCTTACACAATTTGCATGAGTTCAGTCAGAGTGGCCCAGTACATAAAAATTATGATTTTCCTGATCAGTGTCACACTTTTCCATTTACAAGTTTTTTTCTCTGCAGAGTGGGCTCTCAGCAATGGGCTTTTTTTCCCTTACATTGCTAACTCAGACTAAAAGTTAGCATATTACTGAACATCATAATAATAGCAGAGCTTAGTGCTAAATCTTTTCTCAAGAATCCTTTCCACTGGTGATTTCTACCTTTCGGAAAAAGGATTTAATTCTCTTACTTAAAAATATCCCACACAATCAGAAATATATGTATCAACAAGGGGAATTGCAAAATATTTTTGGAATGATTGTATTTTAATAGCTTTTACACTAGATACAAATAGTATTACTCTTTTTTTTTTCCTTTTTAAAGATTTACAGGACCCCATTTTACATGCATGCACACGTGCTAATGGTAATAGGAAAGGTTTTGATATAGTGTTTCATGTTAGCAGATGGCCCTTTGGTGCTGTGTTTTACTAGTCTGTTTTGCCCAAGAAATATTTGGCTACAGAACTCCAGCATGTCATTGATTTTATTATGTTAGTGAATTATCTCAGAGTCTTGTAGTACAAACTGCTCAGGCAGTTATTAATTTAATTTATGTTTTGTTACTACTGAAGAAACCTCTTTGTTATTCCCCACTGCTATCACTGTCTTTGCATCAATCCCAACTCAGGGTTTTCGACACGCATCCTTCTTTCCATCAGTTCATTTTCCTTGTTTCCTATCCTTTTGTTGCCCTGGGTGGATTCAGCATCCAGCTGAGCTCCCATTTCAGCCTGTGCCCTGGCTGTCCCTTCCTTGGGCCAGCACTGGTGACAGAGTCTGTGCCAGCCCTGGGCTGTGGGACAGGAGCCAGCCTGGCTCTCCTCTGCTCACAGGCTCCAGTGCCGCCCCAGCTCGCCGTGCGGCGCGGAGCTTGCGCACACGGAGGGCAGGAGGGGAGTGCTGGAGTGAGACCTTCCTTTGCTCCTCACAGAGACACCTGGCAGCTCTTCCAGCCCTTCTGTCAGCTGCCAAGAGCACAGAGCAAACCTCCCTGCTCTGGGAAAACAAACACCACCAACCCAACGCTCACTAGGCTAATGTTCTGTACGATGCCGAGTGCGATACATTTATTTCTAAATACAACTTATTCTAAACACTTTCAACAGTTGAACCAAAATAATTGTAGTGGCTAAAGAAATAAAGGCTACTTTTCAGCCATATGTAGGTAATCCAGTGTTGGAACCTAAAACTCTCAGATCCACAACACGGTTGATAGGAATGACTGGAGGGGAAGTAGCATGTAGAGCAGCCCATATGGGCAACATATGCTCCACCAGGAAACCACTAACTTTGTGACAGCAGCAGAATATTCAGGATAAGAGATGTTTATACATGGCTCCAGGAACAAGAGTGCAGTCTAAAGATGGCAGGCAATATATCCAACTATAAAATATCCCATTACAGTCATCTGTGAGAAGAGCACAGGTATGATCTCCTGCTACAATATCAAACAGCGAAATGGCCTACGGTGCACAGGCACCTAATACAGCCAAGGGCTTCTAGCAGGAATTCAGTCTAGAGGCAATGCACTATAGCAACTTCTGTCCAAAAGACCACATATATTAAAAGAGATAATAACTGAAAAAAGGCATGGCACATTTAAAAAATATTAGCCAATTAGCTAGAATTTGTGGATTACCATATACAAAGTTAAGCTTTGTACACATCCTTTCCAAGAAGGCTAAAATGCAGAAAACTCTAGCCATTAGCACAGAAGTGCTCAAAACCACCTGCCAAGAAAAGATCCAGCAAGCTTGGGAAAATTGTCTGTTTAGGTCAGAGGACTTATCTTCTATTCTTCTCTTAAAAGGTGATAAATCCTACTTGCATCACATTTAAATGTGCACAACCTCAAAATAGAAAAAAAAAATGAAAATTCAGTTTTCACAAATTCTTCAGGACCTTAAAAAAAACAAAGGAAAGCAGGGTAACACTGCTAGTGTCTGTCCTAGTTCAGATAGGAACTAATTAATAAAAACAAAGCCAAAAAATGCTAGCAGGCAGAAAAATGTTAATGTGAACTACTGCAACAGCCAAAGCTGTTTGTCATCTCTAGGTAAAGACTGACTGGTGACTATCAAATCCAAATATGACTCATAAATTTTGAGTCTGCCACCAGTTTTCATTTGATGTGCAGAAAGGTGTGCAGAAGTCACCTCACTTCCTATGTGGGATAATCACTGTAAGTAACAGAGGTATTTATTTCTGAATTCTATTCAGAACTCAGCTTGAAGCCATGTGTAAACTTACAATTTTCAACTGTAAAATGGGTGACTAACAGCTGCATCCCACAAGATAATAATACAAAAAAAATCTTCAGCAGTTCTGAAAGCATCTAAAACCCAAAAAGTACAGCTACAGTGTTTGAATGAGCTGTTTGTTTTGAGCAGATAAAATAACTTTTTTTTTCTGTATTCTGCTTTGACTAGACATTCAAAGTTTTTCACGGAAGCCTATGATTTTTTATGAGCAAAAATTAAAACTGAAGTCAGAATCTTTGAGGCAGGGAGAATCAGAAGATATTCTAAGATAGCAATTTATTATTTCTTTCATATTTCTGAATTGCCTGAATTGAAAGACTATCAACAACATGAGAAACTCATGACCTCCCAGTATGCAGATGATTCCCCAGAGACAGAGGACAGTGTGTGATTATCTTCTCTTCTTACACTTTTATTATGTCTCCTCTTTTTCCCCCTTACACCTCTTGTAAAACCACATGCTTCATAGCAGAGAGCAGAGTTCCTGTAGTGTATAGTAATAACATATTTTATAAAATGTACACTATTTTAACTATTCAGAGCTACATTCTTTGCCATTTCATTCATACATATACACTTTTACTGTGTGTGCCAAACCTATTTACATTGCTGAGGTGCCTCCACAAGTGCATGTAAGTGAATACAACAGTCATTTCCCCACTCCTTTGCTTATTCTTACAACCTGCACTTGAGGGGTGACCATCTAGCTTTGGTCTAATCCAAGTGTAACATAATGGAAAAGCAAAGGGAACAGAGGAAGGGAAAACCCAGCAATCTGCTAAATACTATCTTGCTTAAAAATACATTCTCTATGCATTCTGTATGTATATATTCACAATCCCACAGAACACTGTTCTCTGTTTTACAGACCAGAGAGGATGAAGGTTAATTATCCCATAAAACTCTTGCATGCCAGTAGAAGAGACTCTGGTTTGAACTTCAGGGTATGCAATGGATGCATTATGGAAGAAAAGTGTATCAGAGAATCAGCACAACACTATCAATTTCTTTTCCTTTCCCCCTCACATATCTCAGTAGTAAGCAGTTATAAACCCTTAAAGGAAAATGCTACCTAATTATGTCTTTATCAGCATTTCTTTATACTCTAGCTGCACAAAAGACCAAAGTCATAATTTAAATGCAAATTAATGAAGATAAGCCAAATACTCAGAATTTTTAAGAAAAACAATTTTGTAAAGAAAGAGAACCACAGAAGAAGTTTAAGTATTAAGAAGAATAGGATAATTAACTTTGTTTTCAAACAAACAGATCTCAATTCAGAATTATGTAGTATTCCACTTTTTGAAAAGAACTTGTGATTGCAAGCCATCAGTTAATTACACAGCAACTTGTCTGGCAATAAAATCCCTGTGACAGAAATCTTAAAGCTCAAAGACAATTTCCAGTGACAATTTCCCTCCAAAGACTCAAGAGCATATGTTATGTCAAGACACAGATTTCTGAGTTTATAAAGTTCTGGAAGAGCTTTCAGGGATTCAAACACAAATCCTACATTGTAAAAATTTTCTAGGCTCAACCTTTTATTTTGAACTAGAAAGGTAGGACAAAAATATAATATACTGATGTTGAACTGAACAAATAAAGGAACTCAGTTAAATTGACAAGTAAAAAGCCTCTGACCCACTCAAGTAAAGCAAAATAAGGCAAGTCATTGATAGAAAAAGGAGACAGTAACAAGCATTTAAATGGGTGAGTTTAAATGTGTTATTAGTCTTTTTTAGATTGCAGAAAGATTTTGTATACTTTCACAAGCATTGTAGAAAAAAAATTGTAACAGGGCAAATGCACCATGAAAAACATTTTATGATAAATTAGGAGCACAAGAATCCTTATTAACAAGATACTACTTTTTTCAGTAAATGTGGCCTAAGCTTCCACAACAAAAAGTCCAAAAGATTCTGGTCCTGTCAGCATTTAATAGTGGCAGGCTCCTTCTGCTTTGTATCCTCACATGAGATGTCTCTGAATATATATATACATATTCTATATAAAATATATATTTATTCTGGCAGCTCAGGCCCCCTTCCAGACAGCACAGACCAGCAGGCACAGCACAATCTGCTCATCCTAATGCAAATACTGAGAGATGAGACTCTGCAGCCTTGCCTCTGCTGACAGTGCAAAGTGACCTGTGAGACAGAGCCAGGCACTTCCACTGGTCAGGCTCTTCTCAGGGGTGCCAAGCAACAGGACGAGAGGCAATGGGCAGAAACTTCCTGATGCACAGGAAGCTCCACCTGAACATGAGGAAGAGGGAAGAGCTTCACTGTGCAGGTGACCAAGCACTGAACAGGCTCACTGGAACTGTCTGGACACAATCCTGTGCCATGTGCTCTGGGATGGCCCTGCTTTGCCAGGGAGGGTGGACCTGATGATGCACTGTGGTCCATTCCAACCTGAGCTATTCTGTGATGAATTCCACTTGTTCTGACCTACAGGGTCGAGTTCCCTCATCCTTGCCATAACTACTAAAACTTAAAAATGAAAAGAAGCAAACATAATTTCTACTGAAAAAATCCTCCTGCTCACAAACTATCAGAAATGAATGTAAAACTATTTCACTTAATGAGGCCATTAGAAGTGGCAATACTGTAAGTATGAAATAAAGTCTTACCCAAACTATAAAGAGCACTTTTACTCAAAACACCTTAAAAAGGTACAACTGAAATTAATGCATTCAAAAAGGAATCTGGTATCATTTGCATCAATAAGAAATAATGGAAATATGATTCAACTCCTGATTTAGAAAGACAAACCTAATTTAACAAGGTATTTTTTGTTAAAATTCATCAACAATTTTAACATTAAGTTGAACTACTGTATGAAACTGGATGCTACTCAGTTTTTAGCTGTACACTACTAGTGTGTTTCTAACTGCATTTCTTTGTTTTCCTGATCCTTCCTGAAGAAGTTTTACATTGTCTTACAGAGGCTCCTCCCAGATAATTTTTTCATTTTTTTTTGTATTTCAAGTGATCACCTACATAGAAAAGCCAATGTGACTTCTCCAGCAAGAACTATATAAACTCAGTTCATGCACCTATGCATTCACTAGCACAGTTAGAGCTTCTGAGTAGTAGTAAGGGGTTACCAAGAGGGGTTACTGCTGGAAATCATTAAGTCCTGTGCTTCCACATCACATGAATTCTTAAGTCCACTCTACTAGGCACATACATACAATAACTACAGTTTAACTTGCCAAAAGATTTTGGCATTTGTAGGATTTGTGGTTTTATTCTACAAACCTAAAGCATTAGGACTCAATAATATGAAGTAAGTTACAATAATTCTTAAAATTTGAATTGTTTCAGAACAAGATCTCTCAGTGCTAAGAAGTGAGCTATTGAGAGATAATGAAACTGACTTTAGAGCAAAATTACATGTATGTCAGTATAGCTTTTCTTTCAAACATATCAACAGTCTCAAAGTCAACTGGACTATTCAAATAACAGGGTAAAACCCTTATTCCATCCATTCCTTGTCAGCATTTCAGCATGATTTTCATCAAAGGAATTTAATTCTTCTTTTGTGCAGGAAAGGATAAGAATATTTGTAAATGTGAACAGAATTACACTCACATGCAAATACTTCTGTGTGCTTGAACAACAAACTATTGGATACACCTAGATGTTCTTCTCTGCTCTCCTGAACAATAAAAAAGTTTCTTGAAACCCAGAAATATAGCCTAGTTGTCAATATACCCAATGACAGTCATGGGATGTAGGACTTCATGCTGCCTGCAACCTTGTGAAAGTAACACTGAGGTTAGCTCTCCATCCTTCCCTGATTCCCACACATCTCAAGTGCTGAGCTCTCCCCTACCTGCTGCAGTCCAAACAGCCAGCCTTCACATCATCTTATCTATTAATTCTCAATGCCAGCTTAAAACTAAACATTTCTTCAAGTCCATCAGGTGGGAGAGGAAAGAACAGTAAAAGCAAGTATTTCTGCTGCGCAATAAAATGCAAAAGCTTTTGCAGAGAGCTCTGGCCCCCTGTTCTTCCTTCCCTGGCACATTAAAAGGTAGGAGGGATGAAAGTCAATCTCTGATCTTCAACAGTGGTACAGGGTCACCTTTAGAGACAGGGTGCATCAACACAGCTCTTATTTCCTTCCTGGAACAGATCAAAGCCACAATGGACAGAAAACTCTATATTCATGTTTTCTTTGTCTCCTTCAAGTAATAGATAAAACCTGAGAGAGACAAAAAGAAAAAATAAATAAGCCTCTCAAGACACTTCCAACTAAAACAGCTCTTTCATGTTCCAGACTTAAAATTACATCCAGTTTGGGGCTGAATACATGTGGCAAAAATACTGCAACATTAAAAAAACCCACCAATGCCACTGGTGTGCAAAGTAGAGGCTGCTTAGCACCTCTGAGAGTCCACCCTCACACATAGGGAGGCCAAGCTTGACTTGCCTTCCCTCTCACTTTGTAAAGACGAATTGCAGGGAACAGCAATAATCACCATGAACCAGTAACATTTAATACAAGGGGGTTTAAGTGACTCCCACATGTCCTTTTATCCCTAGAGAGAACAGAAATGAAGTATTTGTAAAGTGGAATTTTCCTCCTGCATTACTTAAACCAATTGTTTTGTTTTAAATAAAAAGGAGCAGTATGACAATGGACTGTGCAGCTCTTGATTCAAGACTATTCCTTCTTTGGCTGCTATGGCAGATAGAAAGAACATAACATCCAATCCACCTAGACCTAAAAAAAACCAAAAAAGAAATCAATTAAATCTTTTTCAAAAGTAAAGGGGCATGGAAGATGGATTTAAATGTTACCAGAAGAAAGTAATCAAGATGATTATTCTACTAGAAAATATCCCAAATGCATAAAGAACAAGCCCCACAAATAAAGAAGCAATTACTGTGTTGTGCAAACACACAGATCACTTCTAAATCTTGCTCATCCTATGCATGATTTAACATACTTAGATAGATGCTCTGCTTGGGTAAGCAAGATTGACAGCACTCAACTGGAAACCCCTTAATTGGCTCACACAGCGCACATTTCAGTTTTAGGCTGTAGCTTTGTCTTTATGCACCTGCAGCGAGCACCCCTTTCACCACAGCCCACGCCACTGCCCCACTATCCCAGGCAATGACCACGGTGACCAGTACAGGGGTGTAACTTGAAAAAGGTCCTGGAAACACTTCTGTAGGCTGAGGATTCAAAAGCATACATAAGAATGTTCCCCATCTCCAGAAAAGGTATTTTGCCATCTACATAGAAACAACCATTTTGCTTTAGACAAGTTACTGCATGGAGCGTCCTTGCCCAGGCATTGACCATGAAAGGGTGCAGGGGTGGCCTCTCTGAGGGGAGGCCAGGGCTGCCCTGGGAAGGACACAGTCAGAGGCACAGCTCCAGCCCACCCTCCTCAGGGCACTGCTGAACCCCTCGGGCACAGTGACAGCACCTCTGGGAAAAGACAACTGAGAAAGGGCAAAACGTTGCCCAGCAGCAAGAAGGGAGGAAAAAAGTGTGAGAACCAGTCCTGTGACACTCAGGTGAGAGAAGTGGAGGAGGCGCTTCAGGCCCCAAGCAGAGAGACCACGGTGCAGCAGGCTGTGCCCCAAAAGCCCATGGAGACCCCTCTGGAGCATGTGGTATTTTCTGAAGGACTGCAGAGCCTGGGGAAGACCCATGCTTGGACCAGGGAAAAGTGTGAGGAGGAAAGAGCAGCAGGGAGAAGCTGTCCTGTCACAGCCCCCATTACCCTTCCCACTGTGCCACTCAGGGTGGGGAGGAAGAGGTAAATGAGCTGGAAATAAAGAAGTGGTAACAAGCCTGGGAAAAAGATGAGGTGCAATGGGAGTGGAAGACATCTTAGTTTTTACCACTGTTTCTCATCATCCAACTCTTGAGATTGACCATAAATTAAATTAATTCTCCCCACATCAAGTCTGTTTTGCCTGTGATGGCAACTGTTAAGAGACGTCCCTGTCTGCCTCGACACATGAACTTTTCCATCATATTTTCTTCTGTCCTATTAAGAAAGGGAATGAGAGAGCAGCTGGTTGTATGTTTGGCAGCTGGCCAAGGTCAACCCAGCAGAGCTATAAAACTAATTTCTGTCTAGTCAATCAAGTCTTCTGCAGCTGTGTACTCTGAAAAACCTCCAGCAGCTAAAACCTCCCTCTGCAGCCAAAACCCCACAAGGTGCTGGCCTGCCCTCTGACACAGCTAACAAGCAAACAGAGGTTACAAAAGAAAACTACAGACAGCCATCCTGCCTTTGCCAGTGTAGTCATGCTGTGTGTTTCCCTCCAAATCAACAAGACCACCCTATCCAGCTTAGGGTGTCACAGAAGAGTAGAATAGTTTGGGTTGGAAGTGACCTTAAAGATCATCTAGTTCCAACCCCCTGCCACAGGCAGCAAACTTTCCACTAAACCAGGTATCTCAAAGCCCCTGCCAACCTGGCCTTGAACACCTCCAGGGACGGGAAGTCCAAAACTTCCCTGGGCAATCTGTTCAAGTGCCTCATAAACCTCACAGTGAAGGATTTCTTCCTAATGTCTAATGCAAATCTACCTCTCTTCAGCTTAAGGTCACTCCCCTTTGTACATGCCCTTGTAAATAGTCCCTCTCCAGCCTTCCTGTACCCTTTAGGTACTGGACACTGGCTATGCAAAGATGGTAAAACAGAAGGTGATTTGATGAATGGTGAAAGAGAGTGAAAGGGTGGTGAATAGCCGGAAGATGAAAACTGGGAAAAACAGGAAACCAGAGCTGGGTCAGGCTGCACAAGGCTGGGACAAGATCTGGAGGTAGCGCAGGGAAACGGAAGGTGGCCAGCGCAAGGAGACAGAACTTACAGGAGAGGACAGGACTTACGGAATGACTTTTGGTAGAAAAGAAAAATTGGTTAGGAAAATGAGCAAGAACTGGGTGGAAATGTCCTCACAAATCAATCTGGTGAAATAAGGAGGGCTGCTGTCTGTGTGATGCCTGCCCTATGGCATATCCTTCAACATCTCCAGCAAAAGCAGCAAAACTGTCCACCATGGCTAAACAAAAGTCAAATCCCAGTCCATCCTCACTGGAAGCAAATTCCTCTCTCCCAGGCACACGGGCAGGTTAGGACGTTTTGCACAGTGCTCTGTTCAATCCCCTCTGACAGGGAGTGACCAGGTAGGGGGCAGAGAGGGGCCCAGCAGGTGCTGGAGCAGCCTCAGAGCCCGGCAGCCCGGCTGACGCTTCCCCAGCGCTGCTGCCGGCTGCGGCGCACTGCACAGAGCGCTCCTGCATGGCATGGCACTGCATGGAGGCCACCAGCCACATCTGCCACCAATGTCCTCTCCTTAACTGCAACCCTTCCTCAAGTTTCTCATCTGCTTTTTCACTGGCACTCAGGTCTGATACAAGCCTGGACTTCAAGAAATATTTAGTTCTTCCTCCACCAAGCTTTCTACATCATCTCAAGTGCTTTAGACCACTACATTACATGAAGTAATTACTTGAAAGATGACATCTCAACAACACTTTTGTTTATCCCTCTGAAAGAGTTAATTCTCATCCCCTATCAAAGTGAACTCTGATAGCAAAGAGTTTGCAGAGCAGACTACTAGGCAGCTTGCTGAAAGCATCTCTACCCTGCAGAAACAAGCAGCTACATGGAAGGGAGAAGGAGCTCTTACGCATTCTCAAGTGCCAGGTCTTAGAAGGATGTTACACCTGAACACCGACTTGCAGTAAACAAAAAGAGAAATCAATACAAATGCTACACTATGCCCACGGCACTCTTGTTCACACTTGTAAGAATCTTCTCTAAGTAACAGCATCTCTGTGCTGAAGTTCAGCTATTCCAGCTAAACAGAAGCCAACAAAAGGCTCCAAAGAAACCAAGCAGAAAGTTTTTAAACCTAAAACCTAAATTGCTTTTCCTCATAGTCAAGACAATTTAGGATAAAATACTAAACAAAACTACCTTTTGGCCAAAAAGATATGTGGGTAGCATCAGAGTTTTGGTTTTTACACAAAAGGCCATTCGATGACCCATGAGTATGGTTTAAGACTACACAAACATAGGCTTAAAGTTCAGACTTTTATGTTCTGTTTTTTAAAGAAAAGCTTTATACTTTGGCTCCAAAATAAGCTCATCAAGCTGATCAACTTGCAACAACAGCGGTAGAAAAACAAACACACAGGGATTAAAAAAAAAACAACCAAACAAACAAAAAAACCCACCTGTGTAATATAAATTATAAAAGCTCCATGATCTCAGGTACACTTAGATTCTACAGTCTTCTCTCAGCACAGGAAGAAGTTAGTCAAGAACTCAGTACTGAAACTTTCCAGAGCCTTTCTGACCAGGAATTTCAGCACCAGAATGGTGCAAAGCTATTACAGAGTCCCATGGGTGATACAAGTGAGCACAGTTCCCAGGGAAAAGAGAGATTGTCAACTCCATGGCAACACAAGATAATAGAGCACAAGTGGCCATTGAAGGAGTTATCAGAAGCATGAAGGATACTGAATGTATATTCCATTATTTTTTGATCTTGCAAATTTAGCTCCTGACCTCTAAAGGCAGCACATTACTTAACTTTGTATTTTAATTTTCATGTTGCTTAGATATTTCTTATGCACCTAAAGCCGCATTCATTAAATAATTCACATTTACAGACGTGCTGCTCTCAACAGTTTGAAACTTCTTGGTATTTCAAGTTTGGTTTTACAAGCTAGCCAGGTGAAAACAAAAGGAAGCAAAAACCACCCAAAATAGGTAAGTCTTTAACAGCAACTCTGCTCTAAAGTTACTAACATACAGAAAACCCATATCATGATCTTTCATGATATTAGAATTCACCGCCATCTGCATGTCTGTTACTTCAAATGGAACACTGATTCCCCAAGGCACTGTCTCTGATCTAAAAGAAGTCAAAGCTCGCAAGGAAGCAAAGCAGTCTCATAAAGGCACTAATTTTTCCTTCGAAAAAACCTTGAAACTTGAAGATTTAAATTCTGAAAGCCCATATGCCAAGAAAGTTTGCTTTTAGAAACAGCAAAAAGGAGGTAGAACTTCTGTTCTTTTTTTAAAGACAAACCTAAGATAGCATGTTGTGAAGCATGAAGTTACTATGAAAGGCTTCAGAGGCAGCAAGCTACCTTGAAAGGTCTTTCCAGAGAAAGACTGAAATTAAGATTCATACTCTTGAGAAAGGAGAAAGCAAACAAACTGTATAAAGCATAATTCTATTTTTCAAATTACCATAGGTAGAACAAGTGCTACCATCTCCTGACACCTAACTCCATAAAGTTAAGAGCTAGATAGTCAAATACCTAATGCCAATGCTGAAACAGCACATGCAAGCAAAATATTGTTGCTTGAGTCCTTATTTTGATGAATTCTGGTCTGAAAGAAGCGACTCCATGCAAAACACAATCTGGTAACAATGCAGCACAGTAGAAAAACAAATGCAACACCAACATTCAACTCTAGATACAGTCTATATTGTAAACAGTTTGGCAGCACTTCAGGATGCAGGATACATTTCCTTATAAGAGAGTCACGCAGATATTCCTTACCACAACTTGAGTGACACCCCAGGTCAGCACTTCCCCCTCGCCAGAGACCCAGGCAGCTGTGTCCCACCTGCACTGCCCACAGCTGGAGAACTCAACTCATGTGGAATTCTTCTCTACACCCACAGAATTTTTTTACCCTTGTAACAGTGGTCAAACCCCTGAACAGATATTCAGAAAGGTCAGAGTCTTCACTGTCGAGGATGTTCAAATTCCTCCATGTGCTCAGTGGAGATCTTACCCACAGAGTCAATGGACGCAGGCAAGCAAGTCACTTGTCTACAGCACATGCCTTATAAATATCCCAATGAGTGGATGTCCTAATGAATGAACTGATGCACAGCTGCCTCGGCTGACCAGATAACCCCCAACTAAATAGGAGTCCAGATAAGAGTGCCCAAATTTACACGTTGCCTTCCCAAACTTGTCTTCTTGCATGTGCACACTCATCTCTTCAGTCAAATACAGAACTGAAAATTAGCTAACTCATTTCTGAGTCACTGACTGCATCCACAACAATACTGCCAGTTTGACATTACAGCATTTGAGAATAAAGCCTCTTTGTGTATGAAGTGAGGGAAATAATCCTACTATGTGGAAGATTTTTTAATTTACAATAAATAGTATATTCCCTGAAAATTTTCCATTCTTTTATTTGTAAAATATATGAAGAGTGGTTACAGTGCATGATAGAGTAAAGCACACAGACTCATTTACTGCATGTAGGACAAAAAAAGCTGTACAATCACTAAAGAGGCTGACACAAAACTCTACATCTCTCAGTTTCCATCCTGATACAGCATCACAGGTTAAAAAATATTCTGAAAGTGAAACATTTTATTACCCAAAAATAACAGATGTTTCTGGCATCATGACAAGACAGCAGCATGCTCACAACATCCACAATAATCCAGAATTTGTGGAAAATCCACACTTAAAGGGAGTTAACAGTTAAGGAACAATTCTTCTCTTACTTTAGAAAATAGGGTTCTGTGTAAGCAAAAAAAAACCCAAAAACAAACCCTTTTTAATAATAATAGATAGTTAATTATTTAATCATAAATAGTATAGAACAACAGAAAAATAAGGAAAATAAATCAGTATTCTGTGAGCCTTTTGTAAACACTGCCTCATCTTTTGACAAGGAATTTTCCTCCAGGATTTCATCTCCATTTCAGCTAAATTCTAGAGCCATGAAAATTCAGCCTAAATGTCTAACTTCTAACAACAAGGACTTTCAGGCATATTTACCCAAATTATATTGCTCCTACAAACAAGTGCTACAGAGTTATCTAAAATAAATTTAAAAAAAGATCGATGACTATATTGGTTATATACAGTGAAATCCCAGAGCTACATGTTAAAGAATAAATTCACATTCTTCATGAGTCATCTGGTTTAAAGCCAAGTATTCTTCTCCTCCACCCAGAAATTTCGTAAAAACATAAGAATAGTACGTTATTTTTCCTTCAAAATGAACACACCTAGCAAAAATCCACAATTCCTTCTGAGGCGGATTCACAAACATGTCCCTTTCTGAACAGGAGGCTGAAAGAAATATCAAAAAAAGAAGATATTTTAAAGCTGGCTGTGCGCTGCTATCATCACACATCTAATTTTCAGTGCATTCATTTTGGTATGACTTCACTCAAATAACACTGAAGTCCTTTCATCACTTCCAGGTGCTCCTAAGTTACAGACCAATTAGGAATTGCTAAGCTGAGCTGCTTATTAACTCAACAGGCATTTTAAAGTCAAATAACAGCAGATTTGCCTCAGACAACTAATGTTTGATAACACTGAATAAATCACCCAAGTCTTTTAGATGCTTTTCTCTTCTCTACAGTGGATTTTACTTTTACAGCAGGCTCCCAACCACCAACAGTTTTGTAATTCCTATTAATTTTACTAAATTAGTATCTTGAAAGCAGAAGAACTAGAAGAGTGAAGAGTTTGAGGGGTTCCTCTTATTCATATCTGACCTTTGGCAGCACCGTTGTCAAAAAAGGTAAAACCAAAGAAATTAATTTTGGAAAAAATACCAATTACTAGGAAACACTATACTACCCAAACTAAAAGTATGCTTAGTTCTGGAAAATTTTGCCAAATAAGAATTTTCCTTTGTTAATGCTTCTAAAGTTTTCTCCAAAGTCAAAACATTCAAGCAAGGTTGTTCATCACAATCAGGAAGGGAAAATCCAGATTGCCTCCCTAAAATAAATTATTCCCCCTCTCATCTACCTATCCTCACGGCATGTATTGACTCCTCTGCCAATACTTAGACTCCTGAAAAATAGTTATAAAAATTACAGTATTTAGATTACATGATCTCATTGAGAAACAGCAGTGAGGATGGCAGTTGTACTTCTGCAAAGCATATCATGAAACTTCTTCAGTTGCAGCTGCATTCTGTGGTCTCACTTTCAAGAGAACTGTAAAGAGAGTTGTAAAGATAAGAAAAGACAAGGGACACATAAACTTCTATCTGAAGTGTTGCCCACATTCATCAGTAGGCCTTTAAAAAGCAGTACTTCCAGGGAGAAGGAAACCAGTGAAATAAAGTGGAATGTGGAAATCTCTCGAGTTTAGAAACAAACCCAGAACTATAGACCCATCAGCTGACTAGAAACAGTCAAAAATTGGCAAGTTTTCATATCACAATACTACATGCTCAAATTTACCATTTGAATACAATGTTTGGCTTCACAGCCATACCATGTTATGTCCCTCTGTGAGCCACAACTTGGTGGAGCTAGCATTTAACATTTGCACACTCCTAAAGACAGAAACCCATAGTAAAAGGGGACGCAACACTATTTAGCCATTATTCAGATCTGTGTATATTAGGAAAAACCATATAATGACATCTTTTTTAATTCTGCACCAATTATGATTTAATTTCTGCTTAAAGGAAATGGCCAAGAAAATTTTCTCACTCTTCCTGATGCTGGCAAACCTATTCAAGAAAGAGGTATTTAAATTAAAATGTTAAAGTTTACCAGCCTGTTCTTTTTTTCTAATTCCTACTGCCCTATCATTGCCAAGTGGTATGATTTTTCTCAAAGTCTACCACTTAAAAGGAACAATCTCAGAAATGTTTATTTCAAAGTGTTGCATAATGTCATTATTAGCATTTTATTTCAAATCATGACTCATGGACATTCTTTCTGAAAAGCTACAAAATAAAAGCACTAGGAAGCACACAGTGAGAGACCAGGACAATAATGAAAATGAGAATGGAAATCAATAAAGAGAAAAGAACTAGAGCAATGGGACCTGGACCATATCACAGACCATAATTCACTGGTGACTAACTTACACTGAATGCTAACAACTGAATGCTGGCAGGAAAGCATTTGATCAAAACCTACCTGGCAGAGCACAGAGCTCAAAAGGCAAATCAAGCAGGTCTCTCTAAAGCTACTCTAATTAGAGCTTAGCAGTGTGACCATTTTTTTGTTCCTTTCTTAAAGATAAAAAAGAAAAGAAAAAAAAGAAAAAAAAAGAAAAAAAAGAAAAGGATAAAATAGTCTTAAGCTATTACTCTCCATAAATTCTTAGTTACAACTTCACAATATATTCACAGAGCATCTACTTGTGCAAAATGCCACTGAACCACAGAAGTTTCCCTGCTCGAGTCCCCTGAAGGCCAGGATCTGAGCAGGGCATAGCACACGGGCAAAGGGGAAAAGGTTAGGTGGCTCCAGGACAGCACACATATTTAACAACATGAGGGCAGACCAGATAACATCAGATGTTTGAAGGAAACAATGAAAGGAAGTTGGCTGAAAGCCTCCCAGCCTTCCCAGTTTAAGTCAGGAGTAAATTCTTATCTTCAACCCTGCAAAAGTTGCCTAAAAAAACTTTGGTATACACTGGACTGGTAGTTTATGTATCTAACCAAAAGGCAAAAGAACAGGATTCCTGGTCTCCATCTCTCTCACTGTCACAGAAAAAAATGGCACAGTGATTATGTACGTGTCAGAGGAACTGAGCTGACTTACTACATAACTATGATATTCCAGTGATGTAATTTCCTTTCCAAACTTCAGATAGAACCCAACTTTCAGTATTTCTATTATTTTCAAAGCTACAGTGGAGGAGCAAAACTTTGATATTCTTCCTGTTCTGCACAGAAGGCATAATGATGAAGGACTGAAGCATGAAAAAATCAGAGCTTCCAGACAGAGAGCTTATTCCTTCCTCTAACTCCGAGTTCTCCCCTCTTCTACTGAGACTACTAAATTAATTTGACAGGATGCCTCTTTTCCCCTTTCTAAAGTTCTTCTTCCTTCTGGTCCAAAGGACCAGAAAAAGCAAGCCTAAACCAAAAGACATATATGCCATTCCATAAAATCCAGTACAGCTGAGGAGTGTGAGAAGTGCAAGAGCTGTGATGAATGAGGTTTGCTTAACTTTGTGCAGTTAAACCTCAGAGGAATAAGACCAAGATTGTGAAAGTGATTCACTTGGTCCCCAGCACAAGCAGCATTCTCAAGAAGCACAGAAAAAATGACTGACCTTCAGAAAAATTCACAGTATATACTTTATAACAGCTTTTCCTAAAATTATTACTTAGGAGTGCTGAGAAGGAGTAAGGCAGACAAGCCAAGGCTCTTGCAACTTTCCACTGCTGGGAGATGCCTGAATTACCACACTACAGGCAGAATAAAAGATGACACAGGGCCATAATTCACTCTTGTGTTCTATTCAACCACAAAGTTGTGGTGTCAAAGTAAGGCAAGTTAGGAAGTAAGCACCAGTCTATGTTTTCTGTTGCACAGAAAACTCGTCTATATACATGCCAATGGGTTGCAAAACAAAAACACTGGCTCAACATTTTAGAGGGAAGGACCAACTCCAAATGCTGCTGTTATACATGTTATTCATGCTATACATGACTGCTACAAGCATTCAAGTCATATGCAAAAGTATAGAGAAAATTCACAAGTCTGGACAGATTCTATAGAGAAATTAGTATGTCCTAACCATTTAACCTCCTGTGGTGAAAAAAACACTTGACCTAACAGATGTTTTGTAAACTCTGCTCTGCAGTAGGCCAAATGTGGCCAGGCAGAATGCCAGGAAGAGCCTTTTTAGAACCTTACTGGACTACCAGGAACTCAAGACTATTGATGGCAGTTGGGCTAAAAACAAATTAGAACACAGCAACACTGCAAGTGAATTCATACAAATTGTTCCACTGAACACGTTTTGTTCTTTATCACCACAGCACTTAATTATTTTGAGAGCTTGCTGATAGGCATGGTTATTGAACACAAATCTGGTCTCAGTAGTTTGTATTTTGTCAGGAAGATCTCTTTAGCCTGGAAACTGAGAAGTGGTAATTTATTCTCTGTGTCAAGGAATTAAGAAGAGTTAGTCAATTCAGTCATCTGAAGAGTTGAGAGACCTGAATGAGGCAGTGTGCAAACTCTTCTAAATAGTCTGAAAGCTGTCCAGCACAGACCAAAGTATCCTCCTTCCCAAAAGAGGGCAGCAGGTCTCTATATGTAGAGAAGCACAGACTCCACAGGACAAGGATATAAAAAATAAGGTTAGAATCAGAGTAAGGGTAAAGGAGTAATAGCTGACCCAGAATAGGAAGGATTAAAAAGTCACCGATTTACCACAATAATTTAAAAGATTATAAAAATCAAGTAATCTGTTTTCTTTTTACTCTTGCTTTCTGGCTGTAGATCTTAACAACAGTTACACAGTGGAGATACTGCCACAAAGGGGAAAAAGACTCCAAAAAATGTGAAGGTAACTCTTAAAGGAGAAATAGAAGGAAAGGTAGCTGAAAACTGATTATAAATACAGTGTTTCCACGTTGTTATGACAGAGAGAACAGGAACATGACTACAAATATTCTGAATCTGAAGACTGATATTGACATTCAGGGCTGGGATGCACTAGCACACAGAGTGGATTAAAAAAACATATTGGATAAAAAAACGTACTGGAAAACAGCCACCACAGGAGCTGTGGTAACAGAAACGGGGTGAAATTCAGCATCCCAAACTTCAGGCCAGGGCTCACAACAATTTCTGCAATATTTCTGATCTCCTTGGCTGCTCTGAGCTGAAGGCTCAGATGCACTGCCTTAGCACACTGCAGGCACCATGTTCATGTGACATGAGAACAAGGGGGCATTAATTCCAGCTGCAAAACCTACAGATAAAGGCAGTTATGACAGCCAGAGAAGAAGAGACTACTGCCTGAGGGATGGTTGAGACCTTGGACTCTTTCATATAGCAGAATGAGATGCCACCCTCTACTAAATCTTTCAGGAAGGAAAAGCTGTTATTACAGCTGAAGGGCAGAGGTGACAGAACAGGAACTGGGTATAAACCAAACCTGCAAATGCATTCGTCTGGAAAACAAAAGTCTCACAACTATTAGAGTAAGGAAAAACAGTAGCCATACCTACTAAGTGAAATTTCATCTGCTTCTAAAAGAGACAAGATGTCTTATTTTAGGACATGAGACTTACTCAACCCAGGAGGTCTCTTTCCATTTGCATCTCAAGTATGATACACAGTAACTTGTCTGTGTGTTGAATACATTCATCAGCTTTCCAATAATTTTGCAATATAATCTTTCCATCCCACAGCAAATCCAAAATTTCATTCAGCCATGATATTTGCTAGCATGTTTACTTGGTGTACCTGAGGCACAGCAGCTTTGTTAGCCTGGCTTATTCCCTGTTCTGTCAAAGACACAAATACAGTAGCTGAACTGTCTAGCAGCAGATGTGTCCCCTGGTAACTATCTGGTGATTCAAAAAGAATTCTGTACACTGGCAGGGGGATAAAATACTTGTTTTCACACAATATATTGATGGAAAATCTACAGCTCTCCTATTTGAGCCACCTTTCAAAAAAAGCCCTAATTGTGGTTTCCTAAGTTGTATGAACACGATTTTCAAATACAGACATTAAACTGTTTAGAAGCTACTGCATCAGAAATGGTGTCCCTAACTCAGACAATCAAATCCTCCTCAAAACAGGATTTGTTTAGTCCATCTTGATCTTTCTCACTCTTCTGCATTGATTGCACATGCAACAGAAAAAAAACCCAACAAACCAACATATTATTTTAATGCTTTATTTGGCTTAAAATTATTGGGCCCAAAATTAGAAAGCATTACAAGTATTTACATTGCAAGCATTACAAGTATTTACTTACAAGTATTTGAGATGGTTTTCAATTTTGGTACCTTAAGTACTGTTTTTTCTTACTTATTCATATGAATGGCTGTGTTGAGTACATGCTATCTGACACCTGCCTTAGACACACAAATGCACATCCTTTCCAAGGATGGGTTCACCCACTGACAAAATGACTGATTCTCTCCCTAAATCCTTCAGCCTTTCAGAAAGTAAAGGTTAGAGGCTAGCTATCTTATTCTGATGTTATTATGCAATTCTGTCCATTTTCCAGGCTCTCCAGAACTATAGACTGAAATGGATTTGCATCACTGACCATCTGTATTGCTCAGAGCTGCAGCTCCTCACACCTCTTCACTCAATCTCTGAGCAGACACATTACTCCAGCTATTACAGTCAATAGGCATTACCCCATTTATCTTATTAGCACTGACTGAGGCAGTGCTAGCCTGACCACCAATATGAAACAGCTGTTCCAGCCTAACCCCATCACTACTAAAAATAAAATAGATCAATTTCTTTTTTTTTTCCCCTAAAAAGTGACTTATGATGGCTGTGTTGGCTGCTCTGTAGCCTCACTAAAAAGTCAGGCTGAGTAAAAGGTAAGCACTATCTCTACAGCTGTGCAGTGCAGGAGGAGAATTTTTTCTTAGTGTTTTTTTAAACTACATAATTGAGATAGCTGTTTTCCTGTTGGACTCATTATTTTTCCACTATAGGAAAAAACTCACAAATTCAATCAAATTAGGAAAACAAATTATCCTTCACACTGAGAACAGGTATGCTTCCAAAGCAAATGTCTGCAGCCAAGGTACAAATCCATCCTGAATATAAAATCAAGTAGATATTTAAGTTTTATGCCTGTGAAACTTAAAGAACAGAAACAGAATACTAGAAATTCAGTGTATTCATTTCAACAGAATTAACTCTGACCTAGCCCTCAGGAATCAGATCAATTCTAAAAGCTCAATATTAATAAAAAAATAAAATCTTTATTTTTAACACAATTAATATGAAACATCTTTGCTTCCTTACTACAAGGTTTAGGAGTTTTGTCTTTGAAAAAGCTACAAAAGCCTAGGCAGAAATACAGATCTGCAGGGTTTGCGATGTTGGATTTATTGGCTTGGTTTGGGGGGCTGGGAGTGTGTGATGTTTGTTTTTAAAGAAATTAAATGGCAATTTACAAGTTCTACTACAATAAACAGACCAAATAAGACATTTCTGAAAAAGCAGTAGTGTTAAGTAACTTCTATTTCAGTGTTTTATGCTTAATCATAGCTTTAAAACCAATGAGATCATAACATGCAGTGCAGCACTCATTCTAATCCCCTTCCATGGCACCTATAGCTTTCTGCCTCTGCCATGGATCATGGTCTCACTTGGAGCACACAGGAGTCAATTGTGCAGACATCCTTCTTCCAGGATGTGAACACATTCAGAGTCACAGCATACAGCCTCATGGGACCAGAGAGATACTAATCAATTCACTGGGGCACAAAACCTTATGGGACCAAACAGATATTAACCAATTCATTGCAGCACACAACCTCACGGGACCAAGGACGCCCTGACAGCTCTAGTGAAGCTCAGAACAACTGAAAGACACTCCAAAGGACATGGGTATTTCAGTTCTGGGTTTGGTCCCTCTGTGAACATGAATCCCACATAAAGAGGAGCTCCCTACAATGATCACAGATCAATCATTGAGAATTAAATGTCACGTCTGTCTTAGATGGACACCACACAGCAGTGGGGTGATTGCCCAGACTTTAAGACCCATGTCCCCTTCAAGTGCACCCCAGCACTCTGGGGTACCTGCAGCCTCGCACCTCAGCCTCCAGCAGAGACTGAGAACCAGTACAGGAAATTGCTCCTAGGGTTTAATGCTTCCAAGCATTTATTTTTATTGATTCCTAATCTAAATTTCTATATATGTGTCAATGTAATTGAGGATTAAGGCCATTAAAACCAGTTCAAATTAATAAATTAAGGAGTGCCAATTAGGTGGAAATACCCAAATGGATGCCTGCATAAAACTTTACCCCTGATTAGCCCCTTTAAAGAACTGCTTAGGATAAAAAAGCCTTATTAATTGAGCTTGAGAAGGAGCTAAATCTTTAAACTTTCAATTTTTATTCTGTCAGATGTAATTTCCATATTGCTGTCTTTCCAAGGACATTGAAAAATCACAGTCCATTTGGTGGCCCATACACTTGACAGCCAACAGTTGCTACAGACACACATGCTACTGATCAACACAGAGGATGCTCCCCAGAGGGCCTCTGCAAGCACCAGAGACTTCTCTCAGCTCTCTGAGCAGGGAACTATTGCAAAGCCAAGTATTGAGACAGAATGCACTATATCGGCGTGTTTCACGAGCAGGTTCTGCTGAAGTCATACATTAAGAAAATAGTTGAAGAGAGCATTTGATATTGAAATGGAAATACTATTCCTATTTTACCTGTCATTCTGCCCCTATTAGTCCCTGCCTCAGCACTAGAAAGCATAAGCACAGCAAACTTGCAAGTCAGTTCAGGTCCATCTGCAGGATTAGATTCAGGGGATGGCTCAGGGTGTCACACTATTTTCCAAGGGCACATTATTTGCTCTCTGAAGATACTCTTGAAAACCATTTCTTAGTCATTAATTATTCATTCTATTTCTTATAATCAGTTCTTTTAATTAGTATCCCAGGCAGCTTTGCTGAGAAGCCCACACTTTCAGTAATTAGGGGCAGTTTGTTGCCCTTAATTAACTTCAGACATAGCGAGACTCTTATTACTTTGTTATTTCAGCTGTTTTTATGTTTGCATTGCATATGCTGTCCTGCTTTAATGGCTCAGAAAGGATACTCTTGTGTCCCTGTTGTGCTATTTATCTCATTTAGGTTCCATCTCTCTTTCTTGACTCAGTATTAATTGCTGTATATTAAATCCCTCAGACTCTCTGAAGTCACATCTACACTTGCAAGCAGAGTGACACCAGAAAAGTGCATCTGAACAGTGAAACAGAACCTGCCAGCCCATCTCCTACCCTTTTGTGCTGCTTTCTATAGTTAAGTGCACTTGTAACAGACACAGGCTGAAGTACAGCAAGAGGGTCATGTATGGAGGCTTTACCCAGTTTGCTGATTTTATCATGCCTCTGTGGCCTCTTGAAGGCCATTCTGGACCAAGTTCTGACCAAATGTTTTTAGCAATCAATGGGTTAATAAACCATTAGAGTTTAAATATCCAGAACACATAAACCAGCTTGAGATTTAGTAATAATCTGAATAATTTTATTATTCTAAATAAATAATACCTCTCTTTCTTACATAGGTTTTTTCATCTACAAAGAGTAAGGTATATTAAAGCAGCAGAAAGACTGGTGTAATCCGGTTGCTCCAATTAAAGTTCAAGGAAGAGTCAAGCAAAGACACCAGCAGCTCTGTTCACAGCATGCCACTGACCTTGTGGGCAATTCAACAAGAAAGAGGTTTTAAAAATTCCCCACCCCAGGCTGTGGGTAGTGGTGGCAAACAGGAGACAAACAAAACTTTCATCTGGCTCCAACAGAAGTCCTGTAAGATGCATCCTACGCTCAGGGTGTGTGTGTGAGAGAGAGCCACACACAAAAATACTGGCACAGTCTGGATTTAGTGGGTCTGTGATGTGCAGAACAAACAGATTAGCTTTACATTACACAGCTAAGAACAACACTTCCTTTTCAGCAACACATGAGCAAAACACATCAATACATATGCACACAGCTGGATCCTGTAATTTTCAGCTTTCCACTGTAGGATATTTGGGTTTTTATATTCCAGGTGATAAAACAGAAGGCTTATATTCACTAAACATAGTTAGTCTTATAATAGCTTTATATACCATTTATATAATTTTACAACATTTATTATCACAGAAAAAGCCCTGGGAACATGAAGTTATTAACTAGCTAAATATTAAGTACCTAAAAGCTTTGGATGGCAGAGAAAGACAACTTTAAAAGCCATCCTAAATCTCAAGCAGTGTTTTTAAAGTAAATTAATTTGGGAGACAAAACATGCTGAAAAGAACCCAAAGTCATATAAACAAGATTTTCAGAACTTGTATCACAGAATATTTAAGCTAAAACACATCTAGCTACTTCATAACCACGTACCAGTATGCTCAGAATCTCTACTGTGTGTAGTAAATGTGTGGCTATGAGAATGACACTGCATTTGGAGTTAAGTCACTGCAAGCAGAATCTAAGTGTCCATTCAGGCAAATACTCCAACAGCTAGCTGAATATTACTACAAAAAGAAAATTTCTAACAGAGTTTTTTAACTTCCATCTCAACATAATATCACTATTTACTCTTAAATCCCTACTGGTAAAAGACTGAAAAATCCTCTGCCTATTAATGGCAATGTAGAGAGGAAGAGAAAGGGGAACTGATTTCTATGATTTAATATCAGATCTATACCAAAAAATCTTACTTTTTTTTTATTTCTTCTTTTTGCCTATGCTCCATCCATAAGGAGGTCAAAATAATAAAAAAAATTTAAATCATCAATATTTTAGCAATAATATGTATGTGGTGTACTAAATAGTTGGAGTGGAGAAACATTTGTGGAACACTTCTGAATAAGAAATAACCTTGCTGCAAGGCCTCAGAATATATAATTTACAAATAAATCAAGGAATTTATGAGCAATACGCACAAACCAAGGATGTTTCCCAGCAAAAGCCAGCAAGATAAACATTTGGCGTAGACTGCCTGAAGGTGAATTTTTTCTTAGAAAAAGAAAACTCATGAATTCACCATTAGAAAAACCTAAACATATAAAACAACTCCAACTTTCTCCAGAAAAAAAAACAGTTTTCCCCAGTGCACTATATGCTACTGCTTTGATTTTCATGCAGTCTAACTTTGCATACCATTTTTCTCACCAGTTCTCTGCCCTAGTGATTCTGTATTACACTAGCATGGATTTTGAGACTATTCCCTTATTTACCAGTTTAATCATTATCCTTTTTTCTAGACTAATCTCTTTCTTGCAAACTCACTCCCCAAGATATTCCTCCTTCATTTCTCTTTAATACTGAAAAGCATAACTCTCATGACCAATGGATTTCTCTGCTACAAATTCATTCCTCCTTAACTCCGTCATTGTCCTTGCTGAACAGTTACTCTACTCCAAAATTAATTTGGTTCCATACACTTTCTCAACACCTTCAACTTAGTCCATGAAACTGTCCATCACTGGGGGCTATTTCTCCTCTAATCATTGTAGATGTTCACCATCTCTTCAGAAGCCTCATTTATGCCCTGTGTATTTGTCCTTCCTTCCACATCCTTGTCTATGGCCCAAACAAGTCTACTCAAATTATTATCCTAAGGATTCTTTTTGTGTCTATCACTCAGTGTCCCTCCAGCACTTTCATTACACAGAAGCTGCCAGCCTTTATTTCTAAAACCCTACAGACAAGACAATTGAACATAAATGAATAATTAATGGTTAAGAAAAAAATGGAAACAAAGTTGCAGAAAAATTCTTGTATAATAACCTTCTCTTTTTCTAATTTTGATTCACCAGGTCACATATTTAAAGAAGTACTCACTGTAGCTCTGTTCATTCTTTACAATGCTGTTAATTAATGCTTTTCCCCTTCCTGACAGGAAAAACACTCAAGAACATTCTTGAACTCATGCATACAAGCAGTCACACTTGAAGAGAAGCATATGCTTTATCTCCTCACTGCAAAATAAGTAAGAACTAGAAATAAATTCTATTGAGCAAGTACCATCAACTTCTAGGAAGTTTTAAATACAAAATGAAAAGCCTTCAATGCTTATGGCTTAGAAAATAACCTTCAAAATGCAAGCTTAAGCTGATGCAGCCTGGTACCGACATGCAAACACTATCTCTCCTGCTGCTCAGAGTTTCCCACACACAGCAACAAACTGAAAACTGCCTTTTCACAGCTGCTATTCTGAAACCTGGGGGAATCAGCTGCAACAAACGAGAACTGGGCTGCTTTCAATTCAGTGCCAGCACTTCCAGGCAGAAATGGGCACTGGAGACAGGCACTGGGCAAATGAGGAGGACTTGAGCCGACTCTGTTCCTCACCCTGCCTCCCATCCGCAATGGCAAGAGCCAGAAGTCCCGCAGAGCCTGGGTGCCAGACCTGTGCGTGCCACTGCCATCAGCTGGCAGCAAGAGGAGTAACTGGGAAAGAAATACAGGAGGCACGTTTGCAGCTAATGTACCAAAAAAACCCTGTATGAAAACTGACTTCAGGATTAAACGTTTAAAAGCCTTAGAGCAGTCTCTGAGTGTAAAAGTCACAGAGCACCAGGTTCAGAGAGAGTAACATACTAACTGGGGCTCAGTACAGCTCAACAGAGAAGCAGAGTCAAGGCATAAAGACAAACACCCCAAAACACACCCCTCAATGAGCAGAGGTGAGGTGGAGAGCCAAGCACTTTCCTAGCAAACCACAAACACACCATCCCATCTCCTCTAGGGACACCTCTTTGGTCAATAAAGCAAGTCCTGTCCCTGACTTGCAGCAAGAGAAGCAGCAGGAGGCAGGGATATGTTAAGCTAGCAAAGTAAGGGCCATCTACACACACGGTAAAAACAAGGATAATAGGACAGTAGAACACAAATACAACAGTATATTAAAAAAGCAAACCAATACATACTGAAAGCAACTTCAGGATGATATTCACCAGTATTAGAAAGAAATGGTACAATGCCAGAAAGAGAAAAACCGACTCTAACCAGCATGAAAATGGAAAAGCAATTGGTTAGTAGTGTCCCCAAACATGAACTGGTGACAACAGGTTTGCATGGGGGAGCAAGGGGGAAGAACTGAAAATTTGCTATTACAGAAATACATTGCTCAATAAATAGTAAACTAGCAACCAAACAGTATTTTCTGTTCTGGCAATAGTGTACAGTTAAAGACAGCATGTAGTAATTGATATTTTGATATATTGCACCTCAGGCAGGTAAAGCAGAGTGGTTCAGAGGGGAAAAAAGTGTTTTCCCCAGCTTTGTTATTCCACAGCATCAGTGAGTATATTTCACAGATGATGTCTGAGAAAGTATTAAAGACAAGATGAGCTGATTTGGTATTTGTGCCTCTCAATCACCACTTACACCAGCTCAGATACACAAAATGCAATGTGAGAATAACAACTGCAAAGGGCTTAGAAATGCAAGGCAGCCCAGCCAGACAATTCCCCTGTACAGTCCCTGAAGAGAGGGTGGCAATCAACTGATCCTTCAAACTTTCCTCCTGTCAGCTCCCCTGTAGAAAAAAACCTTAATAATTAGTCTTCCACAGGCATTTCAAATGGGATATTTGCCAACAGAGTTAACACATTTGTCAAACCGTGTGGGTGATAGAAAAAAAGAACCTGAGGTCATGCATTCAGAAAACAAAAAATAAAATTGTCCCATCCAATAATAATAATAACTACTCAAATTTCAAAGGCAAGTATAGGTAAAATAGGCATTAAAAACAGAAAAAAAAACAAACCACAAAAGCAGACAAAAGAAGAGAGTGATAAATTTTTCATCATAGCAGACCATGAGAGGTTTGCAGACTGTCCAAACGTGTTCACTTCATTACACAGCTGTTTACCAACACGTGGCTTTCCCAGCACACCGCCAGCTTCTGGCCAAGCCACACTGATCAATGCTGAGCTGGTAGGCCAGAAGAAGAATTTAAGATTAAAACAGAACTCTGATGGGTTGTCATTTCTGACGTGGTGCTGGTTACTAGGAGGTTTTGCTTCTTTCATCACCCTTCAGTACTTCCTCAGCCATGGCTGATTCAATTGCCCATGGGGAGCAACTTTTCTACTGCAGGCAAAACCAACTACTTCCCCAAACAGCTGGTTCTCACAGGGGCAGTAAGATCTATTTGTGAATAACCTTGTCTCAACATGTAGACAGATCTGTAGACTACCATATTACAGGTTTTGACAGGATTTACCAGAACTCTCTATACTCATTTGACTAAAAATAAAAACTATACACAGCTTAGAGCATGACGACAAGGTGTTATGGGGAAAAATAAGGAAATAAACTTGATTTAAAATGACTTTCTATAATACCACAAAAAGAACTGAAATTTGTAAAGGAAGCAATGAAGGTAGAATTGGAAGACATGTTCCTAGAAAGATCTTTAGCAGAATTTTGACCAGATGAACAAGTTTTATAGCTATTTTTTTTTCTCTGAAATGTTTCTAGAGTTTCTGAAAACAATGGTTTCGGATGTATTCTCCTAGCTACCTTAGCAGTGCAGAAAGCAACTAATGAAGCATGTTCAGAGGCCAAGAGACAATTTTTCTTTCCCAAAACATGCTTAGCCAATAAATAAGTAGATACATACCACCAGCTCAAAAGCAAGGAGATACAGGGCATGAGACAGAAGAAAGACAAATGTTGGGAATAAAACTGCAGTCCAGAGAATGAAGTCTATCCCCATAACCAGTATTTCCTGATAGTGTTATGTAGTATCATTATAAACCTCTCCTTTACAGATAAAGTCCAAGAAAGAAGAAAGAATGAATGCACAAAATTCAGATGAAAATGAATTACTGATTACTGCTCCTACTTTCAAGAATTAGCTAGAAGTCAATGCTTTTGATCTGCTCATGATTTAGTAGCTGGATGGGAGTGAAGGAATGGAAGGAAAACAGGTCATCAAGTATTCAGGAAGTAAACTCAGTTATGAATTCTACATGGCCAGATCAATTACTTCTAATACTTATCATCTATGAAAGCAAGACTTGAATTATCAGCTTTAAGGCACTAAGCTTTTCATACATTAAAAAATATTTTTTAGCCTAGGAGTGCTACTTCTCCCTTAGTCTTAAATTTCTGTGTGGCTACTTGATTACTAGAGGAAATTTTAAAATGTTGAGAAAGAAAAACACAGGAAAAACAGAAATTTTTTTTTGTGAGTTAATTGTAGCATTTTGCTGTCCCTTCCTTCCCCAGGAACTTTAACTCTGATTCACCTCCCAGATACAGAACCTGCCTTTGGTGCTGTAGACTCACTGAGTACAAGGGGGTGTACAACTGATTAGTATAGACAGCAGTTACCAGGGTCATCATCTAATCACTGACTCAGTACATACATACTCATATATATAATATATGTTCACATGCATCCCTTTCCCTTGATGGAAGACAGTAACAAGCGAATTTTTTTTCACCAAATCTCATTCTATGGACAAATCCAAACTGGTGGTTTGAGATTCAGTTTGGCTGGGGTAGGAGAACAGAAAAAGAGGAATGGGCTTAGTTAACAATTGTCTTCCCTTTGTTGGGACTAGAAACAAGGAGGAGTGAAGAGGCAGAAGAAAAAAATGGTTAAATATGTTTGAGGGGACTGATAAAAAAGTAGTAGCTACAAAAAATTGACAGTCTCTTTAAACCAGGGACAGACAATATTTGCTTTATCAAAGAACAATACGTAATGATGCATCAGTATTTCTCTGCAAGATGGAAAATACACGACTAAATGTTCACAAATATCTATTCAAAATTTGTTACTAAATACATACTAGCCCTTCTCTGTAGAGCTAACTCCATCTTCAACAGGATATGTTACTTCACCTCAAAAAATAACACCATGCTTCAGTTCCACACCTCTAATATTTGATTATTCCCCCTTCTCTATCAAAAATCTACCAGCAACCAAAGTAAGGTAGGATATAATAGCAGATCATCAACTAACTCTGAACAGTTAAAAAAGAATATTTCTATCATATATGCATCCCAGAGACTAAGAAAAAAAAACAAAGAGCCAAATTATAAAAGTATGTGATTCAGCAAATCCTGGGCTAAATTATATTGAATTTATCATTAAAAGGAAGATAGAGGAATTGATGGACTCTGGCAAATTATGCTAGTTCTTGTTTTTTCTTAAAGTTTGATTTTCTTTTTTAGATAACCTTATCTATCACAATACAGCAGAGCTAATTTTACTTAGCAAGAAGGAAGAAGAAAGGACAACAGAAGAGTGAAACATTGCCTGCATTCAAAATCCTTTAATTAGTATAACAGTGTCATTAAGTATGGTGGTTTAAAGATATCACACAGCATATTTTAATTTGATACTAAAGCAAGAACATAAGAAGCCAACCATACTGTAACCCATTTCCTTACTTATATTACAATGCAGTTGAAGATACTTGATATATGAATTCCATCTCATTCCCTTACTGGAAAATATGTTCCACATTAAAAAGGAAGCAAACTGCATTCCTCAATATTTGCTCAGCAATATGCCAAATGAACTGGCAGAAAGAACAAATTACTTCTGCTCTTAAGCAGGGTGGATACTATTATTAGGCTCTTGAAAGACTGCTGGTGCAAAAGCACTACAAGGAGTTCACAAGCTGAAATGACACAGCATCACAGCTGTGTCCACAGCTGCATCCAAACCGTACCCTTGGATAACCCATGATGGACACGGCATGCTGCAGCCAACAGCTCCACTGACACAACACAGGTAAGGAACCTCAGGCCAGCTCACAGTGGACAGCCAGCCACATGCTGTCACACAAGTCAGAACTGAAGCAGAAGAGCAAGAGATCAAGTCCATCTCCTATCTTAGCAGATAGAAAATTAATTCAGGAAATAAGATAGACTTTTATCCCATAGAATATGAGTCACATGATGGGTAAGGCTGGAAGGGGCAACAGTGGGTCATGTGGTTCAACCTTGCTGTTTAAGCAGGGTCATCCCAGAGCACATGGCACAGGATTGCATCCAGATGGTTCTTGAATATCTCCAGTCAGGGAGACTCCACAGACTCTCTGGGCAATCTGTTCCTGTGTGCAATCACCCGCCCAGTAAAGAAGTTCTTCCTCATACTCCAGTAAAGAAGTTCTATGATGATTCTTTCTCATATTCAGATGCAACTTCTGTGCACCAGTTTCTGCCTGCTGTCTCTTGTCTTACTACTTTGCACCACGAAGAAGAACATCTCTTGACATCCTCCCTTCAGATACTTACATACATTGACAAGGTCCCCTCTCAGTCATCTCCAGAGCACCTGTCACAGCTCCCAAAGTGTCTTCCTTCAGGACATGGCTTAGGACAGGTGGTTGTACTCTCGTTCCCAAGGCTGACATGAGGCCACAGTGCAGTGCAGAGAACAGAAGTTAGACCTGAGGGCTCCTTCAGACATCTCTCAGCAATCCCAAACTATCAAAGCAGGTTCTCTAAACTCTCAAAACTCATGACCAGTTCTATTACCCTCCATGCAATAATTTACTGGGTAATACATACAAAATTGTCAAATAAGAGGAAAGATGGTTATGTGCATTTCATTAGGTCTACGGAGAAGTGCAACTCCTCAGAAGACTTATTTTTTGTGTTATGTCTTATTTAAATACACTATTTCCTGACCAGGAAAAGACAAGTCATCCTTGCTCTGCAGCAAAATTCCTAAATATGACAAAAGTAGCTTTGTACATACAGCAATTAATGCAAAATCCAGAGGTCATTTAAAAATAGTAATTAGTAAGAGCAATATTTAATTGTAGGTATCAAGTCAATTTTGCCAATCAGTCTGTTCATTGCTCATAGTTAAATCTGCAAGAGTTTTATTTCTGCATTTTCTGCACATCAGTAATCTCTTTTCATACATTTTATTAATAAAACTAATTAATACATTAGTTATTTTTAAAACAGTTCCTATACTTAGTGACTTAGATCAGTGAGAACTTCTAAATGCTCAGTATCTTCTGCAATTGATGGCCACAAGCTGCAACTTGGAAGCTGATTAGGAAAATCGAATCAAGAGAAGGGCAATGGAGCAGGAGGGCAGGTCACACAGACAGGTTGTGAGATCTCATCCCTGGAGGCTTCTGAGCCTCCTGTTTAAACCTAGGTTGATATCAACATACATCAAGTCTGCTTTGGCTTTGTCCAGTGGGAAGTCACACTTAAGAGGGATCCAGATATCTCTTAAAAATATAATTTCTATGATGATTCTGTGTTTGGCTAGGGAATTTCCAGTGGGTTGAAAATTATTATATCAGATGTTTTTGGCTTTCTGTTTACAAAATGTCTCTATTCAGGCTCTAGAGTTTAAGTACCTAACACTTAATAAAAACAAAATAATCTTCCAGAAACAATCTTATTATTACTACTATGTTGCCACATTAACTTGTCTGAGAATTCACTAAACACAATTACCTACAGAAGGCATACTTCAGATACCCCAAAACATTTAGCACTGGATTTTACAAACCCCTAGACATATGGAAGTATCAAAATCATAAAAAGCCAAGTAGAATTAAATAATTTTTGTGTCCTATCACTATCCTTCTAGAAAGTGATGTAGAATGGGGTTTTGGTTTGTTTCTTTTGTTTTGGATTAGTATGTTTGTTTACAGAACTGAATGTAAAAACCCAATTTTTTAAACCAAGCATTTCAAGAACGGAGCTTTTAAGTTGTTATCTGGAAATGTAATGCCTCAATCCAAAACTTTAAGTATTCTACTTATTCAACAGCTCAAAATAAGAGAGAATAAGCATAAATACCTGCACACACCTGCCAGCTCTCAAAAGCTTGTCTTTCACGCACAAGACACAGAGAACAACTTATCTGGCAGGTCATTATCACCACAAACACGCATGTTGATTGCTTCTATGTACAGAGAGCACACTCAGTAATTCATGGAACAAAATAGTTTTCTCGTTCACCTGTGTTTCATGGCTTAATTTGCTCGGGTTGGGTACAGACGGTCAGAACGCGACTGGCCGGAGGCACCTCTGGAAGGTTTAATTCCACCCATCAGGCACCGCCGAGAAGCAGGAATCAATCCTCCACCGCAGAACGGCCCCAACGCGCCCGCTCCCCGCGCTCCTGTGCCCTTCGCACGGCGACTTCGAGCGCAACTCTAAAAACTCAAACGACTTCACCCCCGCTGACAGACGGGTTTCTAAGCAGAGGGTGTGTTTGGGGCAAGGCGGCTGACACCCAGCCCTGCAGCAGCCGCTTCCCGCGCCGTGCCCGGCCGGAGCCGCGGCCCCGCTCAACCTGTTGCGGGCCGGAGCGCGGCGGCGGCGGCACCGGCGGGCGGGACGGACGGCGCGGGACGGCCCGCGGGAACGAGCGCACACGGCGGGGCAGGGGAGCGGGGAGGCGGGGGCTCACCTTCTGCTGCCGGCGGGCCATGTCCGTGGGCTGCTTGGCGTTGAAGGGGTGCGCGATGCACCTCGCGATGAACACGTAGAGCTGCAGCCGGAGCCGCTTCTCCCGCTCCTCTCGCTGCAGGCGCTCCTGCTCATCCCGGCCCTCGCTCAGCACCGAAGGGCTGGGGCTGGCTGCCCGTGCCGCCCCGGCCTCCCTGCCCCGCGAGTCCCGGGGCGGCTGCGGCAGCGAGCGCGGCGAGCCGCCGCCCGCCGCCACCAGCACGTCCCGCCGCTCCTCTTCCAGCAGCTCATCGGACTCCTCCTCGCTGGAGGAAGGGTCCAGCATCGCTCTCGGCGGGCGCGCCCCGCGGCCGGGCACGGAGCGAGGCGGGGAGCGGCGCGCACCTTTCCGGACACGTCGAGTTTACACACGGACTGTTTCCGACCCGCGGCGGCCGCCGGGCGGGAGCGGCGGGGCGGGGAGCAGAGGCGGGGTTTGGGAAGGGGGTCGAGCCTTCGTTGCCGTGGGAATTGCTCCGAGCGGCTCCCGGCGGAGGCAGAGGCGGGACCGGGGCCGGGCTAACATCTCCGCCCGCCCCGGCGAGCGCAGCGGCCCGCGAGGGTCCGGGACGGGGTCGGGCTGGCTGGGCTGGGACTGCCGTAGCACCACGCCTGCCAACGCAGCCCAGCGCACGGCCCGGCACGGCTCGGTTCGGCTCGGTTCGGCTGCCCCGCTCCCAACGACAAGGGACAGGGAGCCCTCGGCAGCGCTGCTCCGCTCGGGCCCTGCCTTGCCCCGCGTCCCGGGCAGCGTGGGAAGCGCGCCCGCCGCTCGCCAGCCGGCTCGGACACACGGCGGGACTCCCCGCTGGACGGACAGAGCGGACGCTGTGCTCGCCGTCGACCCCGAGCCTCGCTGGCATCCTCTGCCAAGTGTTGGTAGGGGGAATGAGAGGCATCTGAAATGGCCCCAGAATAGGAAGCCACGGGAGCCGAGCATTTCCGAGGTGGCGGGTGGGCTGATGCCGAAGTGTACATTGCTCTCGCAGGTTGCTTCTGTTGACAGCTTGCAGCCACAAATAGGTGGTTCACATCTGTCTGAAATCGTTTTTTTTAGACTATCTAGATCCAGATAGGTGCATAGTCTCAGTGGTTGTTGTCACAGTTAAGGCCGTGAGAAACATACAAAAGCTTTCCACTAGCACTCGCTAAAATTAAACAAAAAAGGCTTCACCATGTGAGAGCCAAATTTCTGGAGTCTGATCAGGGCCTCCTGGGAAGGCAGGCTGGGGGAGGGAAGGGACATCAGATTTTGTGTGGATCAAGTCCTTCTCTCACTCCTTGCATACCCACAGGTGATGGTGGTGGTACCAGGGAAGACAAGGGAACTACTGAGCAAGGAAGTATTAGGGGCCAGGGGGACAAAGGCTGGAGGGATGGACTGGCACACAGAAAGGCCATGCAGCTCTAAAACGATGGCAGCTGAGGCTGTGTCCACACTGCTCCAGGCCCTGCTCATTAGCAGTGGCAAGTTTTCAAAGCCCTGTACCAAAACTCAACAAACTCAGGCAGCCAACCCGATTCTCACTGTATGAGCAAAGCTGGGTTTAGAGTGGTGAAGGACTCTAGTCCCTTATCAATATTTTGAGGTGACCGGTACTGCAAATTTAGGAAAGGATCTTTAAAGACGTCAGTTTTTAGTGAACCAGCCTCAGAAGGTGGAATTCCTCCTGCTGTGAGCAGCGACTATTAGCTAGATGGCAGCATTAAGCATTAAGAGTCTGAGTTCTTCTGCCTCTGGATCTGTACCAGGGGAATGAGGGAACACTGAGGGAGAGTTGTGCTAACAAACACTCTGGCTTTCTTCACGCTTTGGGTGCAAAATGTAGCAGTCAAACAGAAATAGGTGGGCTATTTTTATGGGTGGCTTCTGTCCTTAACATTAACTGACAGTAGTAAGCAAAGTCTGTGAAATGCAGAAAGGTAATCAGGGAAAAACATAAATGTCAACCTATTGAACATCTCTGGTCACATTTCCTCAGTGCAGTAATTGTAATAAAGCCAGTTTTTGTTGGATCACCATCATCAATCACATGCCAGTGCTTGGGTCTGCATGGCAAGTAGTGCTAGTCCTATAGGGACTAGGGGACTAGATAAGGGGTAATTTCATAAAGATATGGTTACTGTAAATGACTTTTTCACTAAGAGGAATACAATTTCCACTCAGATTTGTGGATGCCTTTTGCAAAAAGTTGTTCTCATTCTACTAGCAAATAAAAATAAAGTAGCACTACAAAAATCTTTCCACTAAAGATCTGCAAAGCACGTGAATTCTGTGAAACTTTAAAGCAGTCAGGTCCCAAACAATTTTAAATGTAATGGCTCAGTCCACCAATGTCATCTCTGAACTACTGCTTGCATTAAGGGCAGGATAATCATGTTATCATACATAAGATTACATGACTCTTCTTTTTAGAAAAGATTATGGTTACCCCACTAGCTGCCTGAACCCTTATGGAGGGGAGATGTCTCTCTTACTTTCTCTCACACTTTGTATCAGAATCAGAATTGTTAAGATGGACAGGAGCTTTCTTAGCTCATCTAGTCCAACCAGCGGAGTAGGGCCACCTCAAGCAGATTTCCCAGACTAGGTCCAATCAGGTTTTGAACATCTGCAAGGATGAGACTCCACAATCTCCCTGGGCAATTCATGCCCATGTTTGACACTCTCACAATAAAAAACCCTTGTCCTTTGCCTAAACAGAATTAATTTCCGGCATTTCATTTTGTGCCCATTACTTCTTATCCTTCCTAGGGCATCACTGAGAAGCATCTGGCTCTGTGTTCTTTATTCCCCTCCATCAGGTATTTTTAAATTGATAAGATTCCCATGAGCCTCCTCTTTTCCAGTTTGAACTATCCCAGCTTTCTCAGCCTCTCCACACAGGTCCCATGCTCCAAACCATTGATCACCTTCCTGACCTTTTTCTTGGCCTAGGTATTATATTCTGCTTTGCTTAGTTTGTAGGATATATTAGTCTAAACAAAATAGTGTTAAGAACTGGACTGTTCTTTTTTATATGGCATTGAAATGAGGATATTGTTGTTAAGGTTTGCTTTTTAGGGGATAAAAAAACCAATAAAATAGCTACTGCTGAAAAGATCAGTTTTGAAGTGATTTAAGATTTTTTCCCAAGATATAAAAATTGTACCTATGTTTTCAAATCCTTCATTTGAGAAAATATGTGGCTAAAATTAAGGCATATAAGAACATGTTTATGATCAGTAAAAGATTTCCTAGTAGAGAATCAGTGTCTGGTAATTCACCTGTAACTGTCTTTTGGTCATAAAATTCATTATTATTTTGAGGCTCAGTAATGAGTTTTAGCTTCATGCATAGCACTGTCATTTTAGACACTTGTACTATTTTTCTCTAATGTTTAGATTATGAAACCATGTGATTAAGCATGAATCTCACCGTATGTTATTTGTAAGCAGGTCATAGCCAAAGCCAGACATGACAGCGTGATGTTTCCAGGGTGCTTTGTAATTGGTTTTTCATGAGGCTATACCCCACCAGGCAGCACTTAGTGGTGGGTGAAGTACTGCTTCATTCTTACCCACTGTGACCTCCTTTGTTTGTATACCATGAACTTGTGGAGAAAAACTGGAAAGCATGACAGAATACTTCCTCAAAAGTATAAAACCTAAATGTAAAGTAGAAAAACATATTTTAATGATATTTAGAGGATTTTTTTTTTTAATAATAAGATGGTTGAGTATGTATTTTTTTTTTTGGTCTTGCTTACTGCTTCTGAAGGCATTTGTTGACACTATTGTCCATTTGTATGTATGAGCTTTTGCCTAGGCAAAAACACATAATAAAGATGCTCTAGGGGCCTATGGTATTGTTAATGTGTATTTACAATCTGCTTGGAAGAATATAAGTTTGAAAGTTCAAAAGAGCTAACATTCTTTTCCTGATGGTTTCCTGATGATCTGTGTACAATCAATCTTCAGAAAAATTAATTTATCAGCATTTGTGTACTACTACCACTGTAGTGCTCACCTCTATGATATAAGAAGTTTGTGCATAGCTAATATATTTTCCACTCCCCCAGCTTTTCCACAGAAGATTAATTTAATCCTTTCTGAAAGGTTTGCGGGAAGTGGCTAAAATATCTGCCAGTTTAATTTCTGAAAAATAATATAAATTCATTTCATTTCAGGAGTGCATTTCTCCCAGAGGCATGTCAGATGGTACCTCTCTATTCATTTCAGGTGTTCTGTGCAGATTCAAGTATTTGGATGGGAATTTGTAAAAAGAAATCACTAGACATTGTGGTGTTGACCACACATAAAATGGGTAGTAGTAATAACTGACTTGCAGTGAACAGAACTCTTCAGCTTGTGTTGACAAAATAGAGCTTTCCTTGAAAACCAGGCTTGCCACCAATTTACTTCATAGTGGGTCTCAGTATAGCACAATACAGGTTGTGGGACTCTGCATAAAGGTTTAGACAGCTCCCTCCTTCCTTCCTTCCTTCCTTCCTTCCTTCCTTCCTTCCTTCCTTCCTTCCTTCCTTCCTTCCTTCCTTCCTTCCTTCCTTCCTTCCTTCCTTCCTTCCTTCCTTCCTTCCTTCCTTCCTTCCTTCCTTCCTTCCTTCCTTCCTTCCTTCCTTCCTTCCTCCCTCCCTCCCTCCCTCCCTCCCTCCCTCCCTCCCTTCCTTTTTCTTTCTTTTTCTCTCTGCCTGAAAAGATGGGATTAATTTCTTTGGTCCTCTCAACCAGATAAACAAGTGGCAGAGCATTCATAGGCTTAGAAGATGGAGAGGTTGCAGCCAGCATCACACTGCTCCCTCCTCTGCTTCAAGGTCTTTCTTGTTCATCACAACTTGCATTTGCAGACAATGTGTAATATATTCTTCTTCTCCTATGTAAACACCTTTGCTCCACTGATGTATACAGAATTGCAGAGTTTGGGACAACATTCCTCCCAAACAATTCCATTTGATCTGACTACCTATGAGTAATCATTAAACAAAATGGCTTTTATGTCCTGATAGTTCTTTTTGGCAAGCCAGAACTTGATGCCAGTATTCATGAGTTAGATAAAGTCTCAGACAAGAGCATAGAGAGGATCAAAGAGCATCCACATGTTTGACTCCTGACTAACTTTCCTAGCCCTTAAAAGAAATTCCCATTGTCTTTTCAGACCATGGAATCACAGAATATGCTGAGTTGGATGGGAACAACAAGGATCATCCAGCTCCTGGACCTGCACAGCACCACCCCCAAGAGTCACACCAAGTGCCTGAGAGCATTGTTCAAAGGTTTCCTGAATTCTGTCAGGCTGGTGCTGTGACCACTTCCCTGGGGAGCCCATCCCAGTGTCCAACAACCCTCCATAGGAAGAATGTTTTTGTACTATCTAACAAAAAACTCCACAGTTGAGTTCTCAGGGGTAGCTGACCAGTGTAAGTGATGGCAGGAGCTGATTCATATAAAGAGAAAAACCTAGGTTAGATCCAATCATTTCCGCACTTAGGTCCCAGTTTTGTAGCTCATGTTTAGTTTGTGTATATGTATGTAAATACACAGAAACATATGAGAAAGTGATTATCATATGCCTTGCCCAGACATTTTAGCTGCACTGCATTACTCACAAGCTGTGCAGCAGCTATGTAAAGAGTAGGTTATCACTAAGAGGACATAATAAAATTTGTGTCACATCATGACTTAGTACTAAAAGCTATTCTATAAAATGGAGATTTTTTAATTAATTTGTTTCAGGGTAGCTTTGTATCTGATAGGTAGTGTTCTCTACACCTTAAGCTCAAATACTTAAAGCAATTTGCTTTTCATATGTGGGACTGAAAAAGTGACACAAATATTTCCTTTAAAATCCTAAAGAAATGTCCAATTTTTTTTTCTTGAAGGAATGCTTCTATCCACAAGAAACCTCTCTACCTCACAACCTGTCTTTATTGGCAAGGCTGTTAGGACCATTTACACCACAGAGTCTATTGTCCTGCTGGCTTAATAATGCCAGTGAAATTCTTTAAATTAGTCTTGTTATAGGTTAGTCAGCTTCTGAATTAGCAACATCAAGGAATGTTGGCATAATGTATTATGGCTATGCCATAATACATTAATACTTTCATGTGGTCATTATCATTAACACACAGCTAGCATGATCAGGGACTGTCACTACTTTCTAAAATACCTGGTTTCTTAGCAAGCCCAGATGACACAGGATTCACTGTTGTGAGTGGTGTAGAGTCTTTCCAGCAATACAGTGGAATGTGGTATCCTTTATAGGACATGCTGCATGTGATGCTGCCAGACACAGCTAGTGAGTTCCATGGAATCCTGTTCCATAGAATCCTCTGGAATCTCCAGAGGAGTGTGCTTGCTTAAGCCTCATTCAATTCTAAGAGCAATAATAGAAAGTAGACTTGGAAAGGAACTTAAGAAGTTACTGGGATTGTATTTCTGCTCCAAAATAAGATCTGCTACACCTAAGTAATTTTTGACTGATTCTTGTGTGACCTTTTCTTAGTACCTTCTAGTATTTAACCTTCCTAGGCAAATAGTTCCAACATTGAACTTCTTCAATTCAGAGAGCTTGTCTTAATGTTACCCCAAGCCTCCCATTTTCAAAACTTGTGCCATGCAGCCAAGCTAGTGTTATTGATTTTCTGAAGATCCCATCCTCTGTCCCTCCTCACCCTGCACTGTGTTTGCTCAATTCCTGGGCATGCTGGACGACAAAAACACTTTGGCTCCACTCCCTTTCCTATTGGAGCTGTTCTGCTCAGTCAAGACAAGGGTGGACCTTAAGAACTCTCCCTGTGTAGGAGGGAAAGACCCTGAGAGGAACCTGTCAGGTGCAAAGTGGGCTCATCTGAGAAAATACAACACGGTGTCCATCTTTTTATGCTGAAGGGAACAGGTACTGTCAAAGGGGTCATGACCTGGTTCTCCACCTGATACCTGGGCAAGGAGAAGGAAACATAGGGTGGATTTTCAGGAGGCAAGTCATCCAGGCCCCTCCCCTTTCCAGGAAGCACTGCAGGCCATGATCCTGCTGAGAACTTGGGGCACTTTTTGGGCCTGAGCAGAGGAAACCATGTACCTCATTTTTCTTCTCCCTTCAGCACTGCCTTCGAGCTTGGTCCCAGTCCTGCAAAGGGGACAACAGAAACAAGAGAGGGCAATGACTGTGAGACACTGTGAGCAAAAGCAAGAGCAGGAGTTTTCAGCCTCTTGCCAGTAATGAGCTCAGAGCCACTAAAATCTACACCATTTCCATGAGCAATTTAAACCTATCAGTCTCTCCTGTCTGCAGCAAACACAGAAAACTGTGTATTCCTTCCCTATTTATAAAAGGTTTTTTTTTTTTTTAATGAAAGGAATTATCTTTCTCCTGCTCAGCTTTCTGTGGGCTAAATGATCCCTTATTCTTCCTGCACAGGCAGTGGAATTATTCAAAGTACACTTTCCCCAAATTGGCACTGTCAGAGGTAAGCCAGTTTTACCACATCATGCTGAACAGATAGAATTTATGAGCTTACATATGACTGTCCCTTTAATATTTCCAATGGCAGAGCTGCCTCATTTTCCTAACACTGTGAATTGAACAGCCACCAATGTCATTCTGTTAGAAATGTGGCCCCACTCCAGCCAAAGCAGGGGTTCAGTGCAGTGATATTGCCAGGGAGAACAGCTCTGTGATTGTGAAAGGAGTAGGGGTGAGGAGGGGAGAGGGATAACAGGGATGCAGAAGGGGCTCAGCCTTTCTCATTCTTTCTACTCTCACTGTGCAAGTCTGCAGTTTTGCATATCATCTACTTAAAAATATTTTGAGGGTATTATTAGTTTGAGGGTATTATTATCCTGTTGATTTTGTTTCCTGGGTGAGCTCAGGTCCCTGGCAGTGCTCATAATTAATCAAAATTGTCCAAAAATGCAGTTTGTTTGGACTCTCACCAGAAACTGGACTTATAACTGAATATCATGATGAGTGACTGCCAGCATTGTTCAGGGGAATTATTTCTTGTTTGTTCTGAACTCTAAAATTCAGCCTCAGTCAACTTACTTAAAATGAATTCGTCTTCCTTTAAGGTGGGTATTGGAATTCAGGTGGACTGACAATGTCCTTTTCATATCTTCCATTTCATTTGTTATGGAAATGACCTGTCATTTAACAGGGCCCTATTCTGCACTGCCCTGACCGACAAGTTGAGGATCATCCTTCTGGAAAAGAAAATAGATTAACTTTAAACAATCATGCCCTAATGTTTAGAACAACAGTCAGAGTCAATGTTTGTTTTGTCAGATTGTAGATAATGAAATAAGTGGTACAGAGGATCATTAACTCAGTGATTCATGTAAAAAAAATACTTCTAGATGGCAAAGCAAGATTAACTGTTCAATCAAACCATTCTAAAATGATGATGAGACTGTATGGAAATTTCTTCAAGAGTTTGAAATTATATCAAGGGAACCTTGTGATCTGACCACATCTTTCCACTGTATGTTAGGAAACCATCTTGATTCAAACCCTTAGGGAGTGATAGATGGTCATTTTCTGTCTGGTGATGGAGAGAGTGTTCAAATACATTGTCAGACCTTTCACAGCATATGGTCAAAACAAAAAGAATCCCTCTTCTCAGGGTTGAAATCTGCATTTTGAGTACTCAGACAGTCATAATCTGCTCAGATGGCTATGTATGGGTTTGAATTTTATATATCTCCCAGAAGAAATCCTTGCAAACAACTTATATACTTAATTGCACAGAAAAATGTTGCAGAGAATGCAGATAGAGGCAGCTGTACCAAGCATACCCAAGGGCTGTGCTCTGGAAAGGGCAAAAATCTTGTCACTGTGATTATGCCTCTTAGAAAAGTCTTCTGATCATACCAGTTGTCCATGTTTTGAATCTTAATCTTGAGAAGTTAGGACTCAATTCAAAGTCCACTGCTGACAGAAATAGCCCCTTTTTTCTCTTCAGTGAACTTCAGCCATTTGTTTTCCAAAGGCCCCTAAATTTTACCCTGCCTTTGAACTTAAAGGACCTTGCTAGTTGGATACGCCAGAATAGAATTATTTTTAATCCAGGGACAAGAGAACTCTTGTTAGTATCTGGATTTATCCTTTAGAAGACCTTCTTACAGCCTTTCTGAGGGGGAATATCTTTAGACCTAGCAAATTGGAAACATTTGTTAATCACTTTTTTAAAAAATTACTATTCTGTGACTAGACTTGGATAAAATATTTCTTTATTTTGAACCAGCAAAATAATTTAAACCAGTAAGTGGAAGTGACAGGGCACTCTTTTCTCTCCATCACCATTTGAAAATTTTCTGCTTTCTCATGCTCTCAGCCTCTTTGTCCTCTACCAGAAGGCCTTGGGTTAGCTGAAGATGTGATTTCAATATAGTTGTTTTAGTACAATTTCAGTTCAATTTTAATACAGTTCAGTTCATTCCTCTCACAGATGACCTTATGATCCTTTTCCCAGGAAATTTTTGGTTAAAACATGAAGTAGCATTGTTCATGTAATTTGCTACAATCTTAACAGCATCTTTAAATTCATCACCTGTAGTTAGCATATTGAGAATTCAGCTTTCATATTCCCCCAGCCCCTCCCAAAACCCCCTGTCCTTCTGCCTGTGGAGGGAAGTTGAAGTGCTTGTGCTCTAATGCCTTGTCATAGTTAAAGAGAGTGCAATGTGGGTCGGGCTTTGCCCAGATCTGGTGACTCCAAAGGCAATATTACCATTTGGGATCCTGGACTCCCAAGAACTTGAGCTTGGTACTGTTCCCTTTGGCTGTATGCATCTTTTTATAATGTCACATTGGCTCTTCAGCCTTTTATCATCTTCTGTCATATGGTGACTCTTTCAGGGAGGCTGTCATAAAATCAATAAAAAATCAAGACAGGTAAGACTTCGATTTGATTTGAATGAAGCCCTGAAATTATTTTTCTGAAACTACCAAATTTCTGCCTGCCAGTAAGCTGAAAGGAATGCTGGAAATCTTTGCCAGATAAGTAATTCCTGCATTTGCTTCTAAAGTAGGAACATATTTATAGAATCATAAAGTATGCTGAGTTGGATGGGACCTGTCAGGATCATCAAGTCCAACTCCTGGCCCTGCACAGGACATCCCATGAGCAATACTAATATTTATTTTTTCAGCTTTTCATGTATCTAATAGATATTTTAAGTAATTTTACTAAGTACATTTTACTAAAATACATTTTTAAAATTAATTCTGTTATTCTTTTGTTTAATTCTATTTTTTTCACAAAAAATTATTTGCAGTCTGTGGAGTCCTAGATGAAAACATGTGCTTCAATGCGAGTTTATTGAAACATATTTGTTCCCACAATAGATATACAAGTAGAAAGTGATACTTTCTTCATAAAGAATCTGTTTAAATATCTGTGCTGAGCTAATTCCAAAGGCAAACAACAAATACAAATATAATTTCTATTTTCTGTCCTGCATTTTTCAGTCAATTTTTTGGAATGAGCTAATTCCAAAGGCAAACAACAAATACAAATATAATTTCTATTTTCTGTCCTGCATTTTTCAGTCAATTTTTTGGAATACAACCTTTGGGGAATGGTTGCTGAATAATGACATGAGATTAGTGTTAAAGAGAAAGTTAACAAAATGAATGGCAGAAGTTATGCCAAATTCATCTGCCACTCGTTGCTACTGTGTTTTGCAACAGGGTTTTTGATCTCCAGCAGCACCTGCCTGATCTTTTGATTAGAAAGATCATCCAGGTGAAGTTGTGATCATGCTGCTTCAATGTGAGGCCTCAACACTGTTATCAGGATATTGCACTGCCCGTCCCTTGGTTTCTAGAGGAGTTTAAGACATTTATTGTAAATCAGAAAACTGTAAAAGGTCTTGGATAGGACAGTGTGGGAGAAAGCAGCAACATAATCTTAATGACCTAAGGCAAAGAAAACCTGTCTCCTTCACCCCTCACCCTGAACTATCAGTGGTGATATTTCAGGAAGGATGCAAACATACAGTTTGTTGGGATTTTGGAAACCTCTGCTTCCTTGAGAAATGAAATCCCAGACATAAGTTATTACAGAAATCAATTAATGTTTCAAAGCCCCTAGGACTTCACTGTATGCACTATATTGTTGCAGGGTACCTAGAATTTTAGACTGTATTTCAGATAACAGTCATGTAATTTAAAATATTTGTGTACAATACACACACATCTATCCATCCATCAATCCTACAGACATTTTTTCCACCATTCAGGAAGATGCTTCATTTTAACTGCAAACTTAACACTAGTCAAGCAAGTACCTACAAAACTTTAAGACTGTTGAGTTTGATGAGACTAAAACCTGTATTTATGGTTAAACACATACTTACACGGGCTCCCAAAAAGGCGGAGTTTTATTGAAGGCTGTTCTTTTTTAAGTGATAATATGTTTTTTTCTTATAATCAGATCTGAATTAGTCAAGAGAATCAGGGTTTGTGTAGTCAGTCATTGCTAATGAGTTGAAGCATTCAATGGTTCAATGCTTAATTGAATACTTTAAAAACCAAAGCAATAAACTCAGCTAATGCTTTTCTTGCTAAGTGACAAATAGCAAAAATACATTTAATTAGTTTAATTTCTTTTTTTTTTTGCAATGCTGATGAAAGGAAAAAAAATTAAGGTCTGGCTTTTACTTTCACAAAAGATTCTATTTGACATTTATGACTAAGAATGCATGAAATGACAGTGAACATTTACACCTCCTTTAATTAAATGATCTCTTAAATAGTGGGCTGTTAAATTGGAAAACAGAATTGCTGGTTCTTGCTATTTGAATGTGCTTTGGTTTTTTTCTGTTGGGTTTTTTCCTGGAGTTTCTGAAATCAACAAAATAGGAATGAATTTAAACTTTCATGGAAAGAAAACTTACTGAGATAGTAGTTATTATTTAAAATTGAGGTAAAAAATCTTGAAAATTTGATCCTACTTCATATGAATGGCCCTGAAACAAAGAGCCAAATTAAATGAAATTTAAATGTATTCACTATTTACATGCTTAAGAAATTACCAGCAAGTATTTTGATATCTCTTACATGAAATTTTAGTAATTGTTGAAATCTGTGATACTACAGTAGTGCGAATACTTGGCATCCTGAGCACAGACATGGTAGTTGAAAGGAAGGTTTGAGAAAGTGTGTCAGAACAATATCCTTTCTGATTTCCAGAGCTCATTCTGGCTTTTCCCACATACAAAATGTGCAGCAATGGATAGTTCTGCCCTGCTACATTTTGTTAGCAAAGAAATATTTCTGCCAGCAGATAACCAGCTGCACTCATTAATCTATAAAGAAATATCCATAAGATGGTGCTGTATCTTAAATCTGACCAGAGTAATTTGCATTGAAAAATAAAAATTATGCTGCAATTGTAGCTTAGAGCTCTTGTTGTAAGCTGTGTTGGTAACAATTTCTTTGGCAAACATATTGCAAATGTTAGTTTCCAGTCTCTCCAATATGTTAATTTACATGTATTGAAATATTAGTCACAGCATTTTTGTTCAAGCCTGAAAAGTGCAAAACCAGCTGAAAGGTTTATCAGTCATGCTCAGGCTATGAGCGGTCAGTACCTTGCTTTCACAGCTGAGCTTCACTCCCTTTTTTGCTGAAGGCAAGTGATGGTGCAAGAACTCCTCTAGACATTACTTTAATGGGAAAAAAAAAAAACAAGAAAAAAACCAATGCACTGGGGTGTCTGCTTAAAGGGGTAAGTTGCCTACTAAAGATAATGGCCAAATCTGTCCAGCAGATGAAAAGACTGGAAGAAATGAATCTGAGACATTACAGCTCCCCAAGAGCAGAGATTTGATGTGCAGCCAACACATAGTTTTGTGGATTTTGGTGATAACAATGGTGTCGATTGGAGGACTGGCTGGAGAGGAACCAGTTCCAGCATTATGCCCCTGGAGCCTGGGCAGTGGATCATAGCCCAGGAAGAGCCTTTCACCACATCTTGTGGCTGCAGCAGTGCAGAGCCAGGGCTGAGCTGCCAGGCCAGCCAAACTGCTGACAGGAGGAGGGAAAAGAGGTTGTCAGAGAGGGAATAGGCTGTCACATCTCCCAGGTCCATGCAATTCCATGCATTCCATACTTCAGTGAACTCGTTGCACTGGGAATTGTACCTTCTGGAGTCATCCAGGTATGCCCATACATTTTTCTCCCTGTTCATTTCTCTGAAGGAGTGCAATGACAAGAGCAAGTGATCAGTTGATAAATCTCTTTTTCTGTACAGTGTCTTTCAGTTACTCGTTTACTTCTGGAGTTACTTGTACATAGTCTGAGTCAGTTTTTCTCTATGAAAACAAGAATCAGGGAAGAAACAACATGAAAAATATCTAACTGAAGTAGAGGAAGAAGGAATAATGCTGTAGGCAGTAAGGAAAAAAAAGGAAATGGTGAATGATTTTGTTAGTGGTCAAGACAGAGAGCACTTAGTTTCAGGAGTGTACCTGAGCTGATCCAGTATGGTCTAGGAGATGAAATATGCCAATAAGGGACTCATAGCTTCTTCCTTCTGTTTTAGAAGGATTTGAATGATAATATCTGCAGACTGCATCCTCTTTGCCCTTTTGGATAAACCTGTCACCCTGTTGATTCCAGATCTGGTGAAATTCCAATTACCTCATAGATAATGAAGGTAAGAAGGACTAAGTAAAGAAGGTTAGAAACTTTTTTTCAGCTGGGTAATGGATTTAATTCACATGTAAATGTTATGGAGAAAAACCTGTGTGCTTATACTCCTGACATAGTCCCTAGATTTAAAAAAAATCAGTATTTTGGTGAAAGGTACAATACAAACTCGAAAGATATTTTTTCAGCTTTTTCTCCTTGTTACTTAGCTGTTGATCAAAACCTGAAATATCACTCTTAATGTGATCTTATGATAACACCTCTGCAGGTAAATTGGTTCTTGAACCAGTTCAGAGGATCAAGAAAGAAAAGAGGGAAGCATAAGCTTCTTTAATGTAGCTAATATAAACTGGAGGCTAAAAATATACATATATAAAGCAAATGTAGTGTATGCCAAATTATTCATGGGATGCTCTAGGATTGGTTGCAAAAGATTACATGACAATGTAAGGCTAGAACTTGTCAGTATATTCTAGTTTAATTTAATTCTGCAAACTCTTGTTAAAGAGGCTTCAGAATGTTTTTCTTCCTTTCTACAGTGCCATGTTTCAAGCAGCTTTTTGATTGCTTTCTGGTGTAATGATGCAAGACCTGATCACAGAGACAGCTAACTCTGCTGATGTGCTGTGTTATTATAATGCCACCTGATACCTCATTCGTTTGATACATTAGGTAGCATACCACATCAACAAAGCAAAGTGCTCACATCATTTCTAAAAAGATGGAATGTTTCAGTGGCAAGGATGAATTCAGGGTAAAAGCTATAGATGAGGCAGTGGCAAAATGCCCCTTGGCTTTGTCTTTTTCACTTTATGAAACTTGTAAGATAATTCAAGACCAAGAAGACCTATTAAAAAGATATGAACTCACGATCTCATCCATTATAATCTTGACATGACAGAATTCTTGGTTTATTTTGTATATATATTATCATCAAAATAAGAAAATGAAAAAAGTGAAGTGCTTCTGGAATGTACATATTTTATGGATTTATAAAGCAGCTATCTCCAGGAGACCTGATGACTAAATACTGCTAAATACTGTAGGTATTTCAGTAGATACATAAATGACATTAAAAAAAAAAAAAAGTAACTTCTAAAATAAATTCTAATATAAGTCATAAAAGCCACAGATGCTTGCAGTTAATGGTCTTTGTGACAGATAAAGACATCAGAGTTCCTCATGAGGAATAGGTTCCTTGAGCAAAGGTACCTCCTGAGAGACTAAGTCACATGAAACAGCAACAGCACAAACAAATCACTTATCTGAACTCTGGTTCTGTGACAGAGCATAAAAGGGAGGTAAAGAATCAAGGAACCAGGTTCCATATCATGAAGAATATTGAGATGCTGTCCCCTATTTCTGATGTAGGGATTCTTGAGGGCATCCCAGGCTGGAATACAGGCTGCATCTATTTTACACATTACAGTGCCTCTGTAAATCCCTGGATCTCCACTGTGACCACAGCTGGAAGACACCTCTCAGAGTTTCCATGAGGTTCCCTCATTTGCACCATTCCCCACCTGGACTGAAGTGTTGTGTCTATGCCTGGCCCTGCCCTAATGAGAGACTGCCTCTGCCTGTGGGACAAGGATGGAGCAAGCTCCATTCCTGCAGGTTCATTGCTGTGGCTCTACAGTCCTTGGGCCAGACTGCAGTTCTGCAGTTCTGATGCAGAGCAGGTGCCTGGGAGAGGTGAGACAGTCTCAGAACAGACCCACTGAGGTGCACACAGTATGGCTGCAGGTACACAACACACCTGTCACAGACCATTACTTCTTTTTCCCTGCAGGTTCCTGGTTCACATTTGTTACTCATTATGTCCTGGCTTACTGATCAAGTTTGTCCAACTATGCCTTCAGTAGGCCCCAGTGATTTGGTGCCTGCTGCTCCCTGTTTGGCCTCCTTAACAGGCTGCTTGTAGAAAGCAGAGTCTTGGAGCTGCTAAAGATGTATATTCTTAGACTCCCATTCTCTCTGAAAGCAGACTAAGGGCTGAAGCTGGGACATCCTTTACAGCATTGCTTCCATACACAAATATGTGAGTACTCTGTTGCAGTCTTTCTGGGACAGGTAATTTTGGGGGTACATTTGTTTCCTCTGCAGTGGAGAATTGCTGCTCATGGTCTGACCATGGGCCTTCTCCACTTTTTTTTTTCATCTGTCCCTACCATCACACCAATTGCAGTGCTTTCCCTGCAAGGTCATTTTTGGACCCCTATGTGACATTTGTGGTCCAGTTTCCTGAACCTGCTTTCTAAGAGTACTTTTTCCATTTGGATGGAAAGTCTCTGTCACTGTCATCTCCAAGGAGCCCTCCGGGCAAGCAACAGGATGAGCAGCCCTGAGCCTTCTCTCCTTTCCCTCACACCTTCATGCCTGAGTATTCCTAGTGTGTTTGTCAGGTGGCTAGATAGTGAGGTTGAGGGTGGAATTTACCTTTCAAATGGTAACTGAGTGGCACCTACAAATGTGAATGCAGCTTTGAGATAAAGCCCTTCCACTCTGAGTTAAGACCATCCAGCAGAGGTGGCTGCTGATCTGCTTGTCCCTGTAACCTTATCAGTCAGGGCTGCTCAGACTGGAAAAGTTCTTGTTATTCCCAACCAACAGCAGAGGAAATGAATCTCTGTCTGTAAAATACGTTGTCTTTTATGTCCATTGTTATGTGAGGTCTTCAGATTTTAAAGGCTTTTTCCAGCCTAAATGATTCTATGCAATCCTCAGCTGAGATAAGGCCTATATCCTATTTCTAAATCAAAATCTGCCAGAACAAGATTTACAGAACACTTGGTAGGCAGGCTTTGCACTACGATTGCAGTACAGAATCTCAAAATCTCTTTTGCAGATTCAGTGCTGTGGGCCTGGGACGCTACAGAAGGACTCTTCTGAGGCAAGAGTACAACAGGCCAAGGGAGACACATTTCCAAGGAGAAAATTCTGGTTTGGGCAGTGGTCAAAATGTTCTTGTTCCATCTGTTTCAGTGTCACAGCCAATAAGTGTTAAAGCATGGCTAGTGCTGAGAGGCTCGGAGGGGTTTAGTGTGCAGAAAGGAAGTGTTGAGGACAGCGCTGGGCTGGGAACAAGTCTGGAAGCTTCTCTTCAAATGTTTTCAATATTTTTAATATGATGACCCCAGATGAGAACTAATTTGCATGGATTTTAGCCTTACAAAAGAAAAATACAGTGAAAAGCAGATTTTGTGAATTGCTGCTTAGAGAGCATACTTGAGCAGAACTTCCTGGGCTCGTTTGTCAGCAAATTCATTAGGGTTCACATCAGACTGTCAGGGCGCTTGGCTGAGTTCTGTAATGGCATTTTTTTCCACTGCTGAACAGCAATTTTGCAATCGCTGCATCAATTATGACAATGTAAAATATTTGATATGCTATTAGATGAAAAGTAAATTTATCTTGTGCCAGGAACTGCATCAGAATGTGATAAATGCACTTGATGCTCATTGGGCTTTACAGAGAGAGGCACTCGAAAGAGCAGATTGTCTGGAATGAAACGACCATCTGGAAATTTTGTCTGAAGCCTGATTACAATTAGGTTTAAAGGGCCACTTTAAAAAAACATCATCCTTTGAAGGAAATCTATTTGTATGGTTAATTTAAAAATCTAACTATATTTCAATAAATTTTGATGAGGTGGAGGTGTAAATAAACCAATATTTAATTTCTATGTCTTGCATATCTAATGTTCCACAGTACTAAACAAGTTTCAGAAATGCTGCACAGTATATCTGATAACTGTATTGGGCATGTAAAGAACAGTGACCTAGGCTATTGGAAGATTTTTACTTGTAATAGCAAGTGATATTCTTTGTATATTTTGGGGGGGGGGGGAGGGGGGGTGTTTTTTTTTCTTGAAAAAAACTCATGCAAATTAGGTTCTTCAAAAATATAGTCATAATCTTCCTGGAATGCTGTGAGGTGAGGAAATTTGGTTTAGAAATAAACAAGGCAAAAAGATTCAAGCAATTATGTGATGTGCTGTTACTTAGGAGCCAAGGTCTGTCACAAAAGTGTGTTTTTTCATTATGGGATTTTAGCAGAAAAATGTGAGTCACAGCCAAGCTCTCCCAGTTATTTTGGCAGTAATTCTTTAAATGACCAAATGGTCAAAATTATATATGGTTCATTCTCTTCATCTGTTCTCCAAGGAGAAGAATTGTGTGAAGGGTAGTACTTGGCTTTGATGGACTTATTGTCTAAGAGTACATATTTTTTAATTTAATTTTTATTATGTTAGCTGTTTTTATTTTAAAAGAAAGTAAATTTGAAGCTGTTTTCTTTGAAGTTGAAGTAAGAGGGTGAAGTTTGCAGCTGACCTTACTGCCTATGCAAATTCATATCACATTTTCATATGCCTGAAAAATCGTAGCTCTCTGTAATAATTTAGAAATAAAATTATTTTGTTCCTGATGCATAAGCTGTGATATTCATCCTGAATTTTCCATCTGGTTTTGGCCTGTACCATGGGGCACCTTTAAGAAAAGCTAGCGTTTGTGGACCTGAGTGGTACTCAGTGGGAAATCTGTGCTGCACGTGTATGCAATGGTGTTCCACAGTACCCCAGGCTGTTGGAGGGATGGGCAAGGGCACTTTCTGCTGCTCACTGAGTGCTCTGTGCTGGGGCAGGTCGCTGCAGCTCAGCAGAGACCCTGGGAAGGTGTGCAAAAGGGAGGCAGCTGCTGCTCGCCAGGATGGAGCAGGGTCTCCCAGGCAACTGAAACCGTTTGGAGATGCTGGCTGTGAGAGTTTAGTGGCATGGAGAGATGAGAGAGCAGGCCTTAGCAACAGGCTCAACTGGCTGTGATGAATATGTACCTCTAACCACAGATGACTGCGCAGAAAATCCTTCAGAGTAATTTCATCTACCTGCTAACACTGTCCTCCCTCACTTGGACTCAGAGCCAACCTCCTGGTCCTTATGTGGGAGAGAAAACACCTGAGGATAAGGCAATTTACTGACATGATCACACGTTTTGAAGGACAGCCAGAGTTGTTGTGATCTGCATAGCAGTGCCATGCATGCCGTGCCATCGCTCACCTGCTGCTAGCATGGAGGAGCTGAATTGCATCCTCAGTAAGCATCATTTTCAACTGCATCAATAGGCCTCACTGGGGATAGGAAAATGTAGAAGCCAGATTAAATAGGAAGATGTTCACAGGACTGGCTTCAAGAAAATCTTTAATATGGAGTTCTTCATACTACTGTTATCACCTAGAAATTAGATAAGACTTATCTGTAGTATGTGTAGTACTGACACCATCAGGACAGTTTGCAACAAAGTACAGATGCTTTAGAAAGAGGGGCAACTTAAAAAAAAAAAAATTAGGAGATTTTTCATTCAGTCTTGTGCATATCTATTCTAATTATTCTCTGAAAATAGTACCATTCTCTCTTTCCTGTATTTAATTATTCTCTTCATCTAAATTATACTCTTCATCTATCTCTGAGCTCTTATTTTTCTACTTTGTATTTTGTGGGAATAGAGAGTCTAGAGCCATATGCACCATTCTGACAATTTAGAGAATGGCACTATTATACTTTTGCTATTACTTTCCCACCTGCTCCTTTTAAATTCTAGCAATTTGTTTGCTTCTTAACTACTTTCACAGAGAGATCAGAGATTTGATGATACCTAAGTCCATTTTCTGAGTGGCTAAAGTAAATTTAAAACCAAGTAGTGTGGCTGGTTCAAATTGCTCCTTCCACTGCTCATAAGCTCACATTTATCAACTTCTAAGAAAAGCTTAATGCTGTTACCTTTCTTAATTAGATTACATGAGTATAAGAATGGAGGAAATGTATATATTTGTATCATTTTAAGAAAGAAGGCATGGAACACTTAAGTTTAAATGAATCCTCTATCAAATCAAGATGAAACCCTGGTACTTACTCTGTTAAAGCCAATTACTTCTGCTCATCAGCCTTCAGAAGGTCTTTGCCATGAGAAAAAAAAGAAAAAAATTGGATTTATCAGGTTAACTTCCAGAGACTATTTGTCTAGCCCTGTGGAGGGCTGACAAAGAGTCACACATTCAAAATGTAATGTCTGAGTTAAGTACAAATATTGTCAAGGTAATATATTTAATTTGGGTCATATTCCCTAATGACTGTCTCCACTTCCCCAAGATCAATGTGCTTTCAAATTTCTTTTTCCTGATTCATATCCCAAATTCTTCTCTCCTTCACCATTAAAATTCCTGCCCAAGGCAACTTAGTTGTTCACCCTTGCTCTGTCTGTCCACATCAACGCAACCAAAAGGGTGCTCCAAAATTAATCTTTATCATCAGTTTCTCTAGTCACATAATTCCTAAATTACTGTACTTTCTCTTACTATACAAAGCTGAACCTTTCCTTTGGACCCCTACACAAATTTTGTCCTAAGGTAGCCAAAGCTTTTGCTTATGCTGTCAGTTATCTGTTGTCTTTTCTGTTCCTGACACTCCTAAAACACTGCAGCTGCACAGGCATAAGTAAAGCAGAATCTGACCTGCAGAAACATTGCCACCAAGAAAAATGGCTGGAAGAAATAAAAGGGATCATGGTGTAATTCCCAGTTTACTCTTGATTTTCCAGGGGCAGTCTGTAAAAGAATATGTAATGTAGAAGATTCTGAGATTCTATCATATTGCAAAATTATTTTCACCAGCATAAAATGGTGTATAAAAACATTGTTAGCCATGTGAGCTTTCCATACCTAATCTTTATTCATTTGATCTGACTTTACCCATTTGATTTGATTGGATTCTTACAGACTGCATTAGACTTCTTTCATTTCCTAGGAATAAAAGAGCTATCAGGAAAACTTTGTCATCATAACTTCAGTAGACTCTGCTGTTAAGACAATAATATAAAAGAAAGAATTAGTGAAAATTCTGTGCTTCCAGGGCTAACAAAAGTTTTGCCAACTTTTCAAAAGTTTTACCCAGGGAAAGAAAAATAAAACCTAGTTTAAATTTTAATAATACAGAAAGGAAATGGTGAATATTTTTATTTGTTAAAGTTTCTTTATTTTTCTAAATGTAAAAATGTCTTAGTTTAACGCATATGGTATTCTTGATATATCATCTGTTATATTTTCCACTGGTACATATTAAGATCACTGGCTCTAGCAGGTCAGCATTTTTTCACCTTAGTTGTAAAACTTACCCAGAGGAAGAACAGGAATGTAGAAGAAAGACTATTATTATTATTATTATTATTATTATTATTATTATTATTATTACTACTACTACTACTACTACTCTTTTGATACATCAGTTAAGTTATGAACCAAACAGTAGCTGTGAGCAATGGAGGGAAAACTAGAGCCTTCACAGCCTCTGTTCTTTGCAAAGGTGAACCTGGAAAACTGTTGTTTTAAGTAAATTCTGGATTCCTATTGTACCAGCTGCAGCAGTGGCAATAACCCAGTGAGAGTGTTGCAGGCTTTCCATGTGAGATACTGAGCTGGTTTCTGTGAATTTACATATTTTCCCTAGAAATTTCCTGAAGTCTCTGTAGCCTCTGAGGTGAGCCCTCAGAAGGATGTCACTGAGCAAGAGGGCTTTGGAGGGTAACAGAAGGCAGTGGAGCTCAGTTCTGAAAAGAAAACACTGCTATGGACACATTTGCTGTCCTGCAGGGAAGGCTCAGATGTCCATATTTTCTAAGGACTGGAGCAGTATTCAACTAAGTGTTTTTTCTTTCAATAAATCACTCAGCTCATTATTTTCCTGGAAGGATTAGGAAAAAGTCTTCCCCAGGAAACCTCACAGGTTTTGTTTTCCTAACCCTTTCTTTATTCATATAGACTTTCCCCTAAGTAAGAATAGAGACTGTAAACCTCCCTGCAGATCTATCCTCAAAGTAAACAAATAAAATGAACAATATTGTTAAACAGGCATCTAGGAATTGGACAGTTGATACTGGAATTACCTAACAGCCATCTGGCTCTTAAAGGAGAAATTGGCTGGTAGTTCAGCTCTGAAAGAAAGGAACCACACTGAGTATTTCTCCCTAACTTTTTAGTTTTTATTTACAGACTGAGAAAAAAAAAATAGTATATGGTGGCTATTTTGAAGAAATGTGTCTGTCAGAGTATTTGTCCTGGTTTAGGGCAAATTTGGGAGAATACCTCCAAAGGGGGGCCCCTCCAGAAAGCAAACCCACACAGCCCCTCCTCCCAACCAGTTCAGGAAGAATTCCTCGGAGAGGAGTGGAAAGAACCTGTTTATTGAACAGGCACAGCACCCCCAGCACACAGAATGAACAATACCAGATGACACCACTCTGACAAAGATGACAAATTCAGAAAGTCTCTCTTGGGGGTGGTCGCTCTGTTCTCAGTCCCTCCGGCGCTGGGGCAGCTGCTGCAGCCACAGGGTGCAAACTCTCGGTGTTCCCAGGTCCCAGTCCAGAGCAGGTTCGAGATGGTCACAAAAAAGGGAAAGGAAAACAGTCCAGGGAAAATTTGGATTGCTTAGCTAAACTAACTAATGAGCAGAAGCAAAAAGCAAGAGCAAAGCAGGAGCAAAGTGGAAGCAATAGCAAAGCGAAAAGCCAAGGAAAAAGCAAAAGCAGCACTATGTACTGCCCTGTCTCTGTGTCCCACCAGCCGTGGGGGAGCAGGCTGATAAGAAACCAAAACAAAACTTCGCTCTTCAGAGCCAGTCTTGAAGGCACAGGACATAATATCCAGCATAAACAGAACAACAAATGGGGATACAAGCATCATAACGTCACCCTAGGACAGTATTTCAAGAAAATAAATGACCACGAAAAGATTAAATTCAGGCTGAGACCCATCCTGTTTTAGATGTAATTTTTAAAATGATTGTTTGTGAGCTAAACAAGCCTTTTTCTATTATATATTTGTGATGTGCTCTCAGGCCTGTAGTGTCCCTTTCTTCCCAGGAAAGTGGATGAAAATCACTGTAAGATTCTCCTCCTCTAGAGGAAAAGTCCCAGTTTTTCTGTGTGGAGCAAGCAGCCACGCAGAGCAGCATCTCCACTCAGCCCATGGCCTGTCCTGTCCATTGGGGTAGCTGGCCTTGGCCACTGGCCCATCAGGCTGGCTCTAAGGTGTGTTGTCTGTGGGCTGAGAACTTGTTCTTCTGCCTTCCCATTGATGGTTCTGGACAAATCTGGCATTTGATAAACAATCCAAACTCATCCCTCTGTCTTCTATCATACACCTTTTACATGTTGGGTTTGCACAGTGGCCTTCAGGCATTGGCCTTATTCAGAGATTGAAGAAGTCTGAATCTTTTTTACTGACTTCACTGGCTTAAGGCTGGGCTCCTTGCTTTGCTTAAAAGGACTTCAGATGAAATGTGGAAGTGATAAGGCCTTCAGTGCCATGTGTGGTAATTTCTCCTTCTTTGTGTGTGTCATTTTTTCAGTGATGCTTTTCTATTTTCTCAACCTACATGTCACTTAGACTGCTTGAAGCCATTACACTTGATGATTTCTTTGCAAAATGAAGTGGAAAAACATGTTCAATCAAGGCTGGCCCCTGAAGAAACCCATTGTTTGCAGTGATTCAATTTAATTTCAAACACATCACATCAGTTTCTATTGTTAAGTTTAGCATTTCAGCACTATGGAACCTGATGAGACAAAATTGCATTTTCACTGTAAAATCAGATTTAGCTTTTTGAATGATGAACTGGTGAGTGATTGTATTTCATTATGTATATTGCAAAGATAAGAACATGCTCTGCCACACAATAATAACTTATTTGCAGCCATTTTTGGGTTTAGTTTTTTTGTTTTTTGCTTGTTCTTTTAATAAATGTTTGTGTGTGAGAGGTATTTGGGTCAGAAATTGCCAGGGCCTCTAAGTTTTAAGACCCTAAATTTTGGCAGTGTGGTTGAATCTACAAATTTTTTAGGATGTTCCTTTGAAGTATAATGTTGTTTCCATAGCCTTGGAGTTTCTGACACTGTGAAGCTGAATACTGTTGTTTGCTTAAGTGCAGTGTGATTACCTGTCCTTGAAAATATCATCTGTGGCAGTTTGATAGTGGAGCAAAATGCCAGGAGCCAAAGGACACAAGAACATCCTCTACCCCCACCAGATATACTTGCACATTCTGCAGCAGGTATATTATTTTCAGGTTTGATTTGGGAAAATATTCCTAGAAATGACAACTGAGAAAGGTCTATCTACTTAAAAGACACTGCCCTGAGGAGATGTATGTGTCTGTATCTTGGTATTTGCAGAAAATTATGTTTAAGTGTGTTTATTTTCGAGAGTCATGGCCTTCGATTTATTCCCTCTGGAGTTCATCAACTGAACCAATGTTAGACACCTAGACTTGGCAGGCCCAGTAATCCCTTTAACTATTCAAGTCTGCCCTGTAATTATGTTTGCAAATTCCTTGAAATGTGGCATGATTTAAAACTGCAGAATCCTCAGAGTTTCCGACATGAACATGCTTTCAGTTTAAAAAAAGATAGGAATTTATTTGTTTACATACAATTTAAAATGTAGATTTTACAGTTTTAAATGCAGGAGATGCTTTTCTATACGTAAAATGTCTGAAGAGTTGATAAATTTTTTGCTCTATATGGGGAATCCATATTTTAAATCTTTTAAAATGTAATAACATGAGTCATAAAATTATTCAGATATTAACAAAATGGGTCTTCTAAGATATTACTGCTTTTCTAATTTGCAAGAATTTAAAGAAGTTCAGTGCAACCTAGAAGAAATCTGTCTTTTGATCTGATGGGTAAAAATTACCTGTGGAAAGTTCATGAAGTGTAAGACTGATCAAACAAGCAATTACTTTTTGTGCTCCTACTTGAAATTTTTGGGAGGATTTTTTTTATGTTACAATTTCCAGAAAGTCATTAAAGACTAGACTGAGAGTCAGAAAGCTTTCTCAGGTGAATTAAATTGAATGCTACAGATTTATGGCTGTTTTCCTTAGACTAATCTAGTAGCAAGTTTGTAAAATATAATACTGTTAAGCAGACTGAGAAATTTACAGCTTCAAAGTCTGTTTGAGAACACCATGAAGTCTAACAGCTATGTGCACTGTCAAGCCAGCTAGTTTGGCTTGATTTATTCCTCCTTTCTCTCCTCTACCTGTGAGTCTCTGGATTTTTGTTAACACCTAACTTTGCGCAGTTATTTAAGTACATAGCAACATACCATGGGCAAAAGTGTAAGTTAATAGAACACCTTGATTTAAGCACATCATCATTTTGCACAGCTTCTATCATCACAGAGGCAGAAAAGTACTTGGAAAATCTGCAGCCAGGTATAACCTGCTTTCTGCATGGTCTGACCCTTTGCTTCAGCATCTACCCAAACTGTCCCAAAGTCTTGTGATTCCAGCCGCTGTTTGTATCATCCTATCATCACCAGAACAGAGGAGTTTTATTTCATGTTTATGCCATAGTATATAGCACATAACTATTTTGATTTACATGTAAAGAGCATAATCTTCTCTCTCTGCAACCAGGAATTGAACTCAATCAGTTTTGATGCAAACTTCTTTTTTCTTCAAGCACCTTTGAGCAACAAACTGACTCAAGTGGTGGGCTGTCAGGACATTTGATTTATAAGTTCTGACTAGTTATATAAACCAATTTCATGACTTTTAACTAAATTGTTTTGGTTTTACCAGGTTTCCTATCCTTGTATTGATTGCTTCTGCTCTGCTTTTTATTCTTCTTTGTTTCTCCTCAGTAGCATTTTCTACACTGTAATGATACTCCTCAGTGCTGAAAAAAGCATATATGGAGAAACTCATCATTCAAGTATTGAAAAATAGCAAATAAAATAGATAGACTGCATTTTCACTCATAGAATTCCCATGCTTATTACCTAGGAATGTTACTCAAAATGGTAAAATTTAATCAGAAAAGGCAGACAGGTGTCTTATCTGAGGCTGTATATCCTTCTGTCTAACTTTCTCATCTGGACTGTCATTTTTTTCTATACATTTGTGATACAATTCATGTATTACACGGGCACAAAATGATGTTGACAGGCACAACTGCTACTTGACAACTTGTCCCAGACATTAATTTCCTTCTGCATTAAAAAAAAAGCCTGCCACCTGAATATCCTTAGGACTTGCTCTTGCAAAGATTAATGTTTACACTGGATGGTCCAGAGAAATCATGCCAATCAATCATGGCTCTTGAAATAGTTTAATATAGAAGGCATTTTAAAAAAGTCTTTCATCCAAGATTGTTTTCTAACCCTCACCCAAATGGCATTCCTTAAGGACTAGCTTTGAGGGAATAAAGTAATTATGTTCAGGAATGAATATTCACTGGCAGATCAGAAAAACAATTATGGAAAACTGGAAAGTGACCACAAGCACACAGGATGTCCTATAGAACTATAATTTGAGATATAGAGATGTATTTCCTAAGTATGACTGTGTACTGTTTTATTTCAGGAAACCATGGGTTTCTCAAGCCTGATTTTTCCAAGCAGGGATTTTTCTGCTAGCTGCTCTTACTCCTGTATTGCAGCATTTTACATATCTGATGGTTTCTATATTTGTCACACCATTTGCAAGCAGCTGTACTTTTTGCACCACGACTTTGAGTTAGCTAGGAGTCAGAAACAACTTTAACATAGGATTGCTGTGCAAAAAAAAAAAAAGACCAGATATGGTTATTATTAAGCAATTACAGGCCTGGATGTCTCAGCAAATCACCATGATCACAACCCTGTTCTGTCTATTGATGGCAATCATGCTACCTCATGCTGTGATCTTGTTAGAGCTCATAAGCAAGGCAGAGTGGAGCTGGTAAGGCAGCAAGATGGATTTACTCAGAAATAAAGCAGAAAAAAATAACACAAAATGAATTGATAATTGAAGAGGTAGAATCTCATACAGTCAGCATTGCCAGTATACAGAATTTTAACCTAAAGCTTCTGGTAGTGGAACTTTTCTTGCCTCCAGATTTTCTAGGCTACTAAGGAAAAATATGTTTAAATTTAATTAAGGAGATTCTAGCTAGAAAAATAGATTTGAAAGATATCCCATGTGCACATGGTAAGATTGTGAATGCCTTCCTATGTTGCTCTTTTAAATACTCTCACATTCTTGATGTTTGGCTTGCAATCTTTGAATACCTGGGCAGAAATGGAGCACTCCACAGCAGTACCCTTATGATAAGACACAGCTCACAGACCTCACCCCATTGTGGCAGCTCTACTCCTGACCTTAGAACCCCACCTCTGCCAGGAGTGAAACACCTGACCATCCTGTGCTTCAGGGGCACCCTGGGCAACAGACTCTCTGTGCTAAGTCAAAGGCTGTGTTTTTCCACCATATCAAGTTTTTCTAAAATATCCCTGAAAATATACAATATTTTCATTGCCATAGGAAAAGCTATCCTTACACTGTTTCCCATGCCTGCTGCTTCTTGTCCTCACATCATTAGTTCCCTTGTACTAAGTCAACCTCCTGTTGGCTGTACAACAAAGGATTTAAGATCTGAAGTGGGTTAGAACACATCACATTTGGGGGGAAACAAGAGAGACAAAAAAATCATCATTAAAAAGAAAATTTAAAACAGTTGAATAGTTCCAGAAATCTTATGGATTTTAAAAATCATCCTCACAAACTTCTTAAACAGTGATAACAATAATGACTTGTCTTAACTGAAGCTATGTGTAACAGACTTGCAATGAAAGAAAAAAAAATTCAATAACTGAATGTTCCTTGGAACACCCAGGAGTGACCCTTCATCTAACTGGGTCTGACATGTGGGATCAGAGATTGAAAAAGAGGTTGCTGTGCACAAATTGTGTGTGCAGCAGCCGGGGGCAGTGGGAGTGGATTGCCTGCTTTACCCGTGCCAGACCTGATGGGCCGGCTGAGAAATGCTTTGCTCTCAGGCAAAGTGCTGGAAGGGTTCTATCAATTTTATTGAATTTATTTTAAAGGTCTTTGAGACATAATTTCTCTCTCTTTTCTGCAAGGCAATTCATTCTGTGGTTGATTGTGAGCACAGCTGAATAGTTTACATTAGGCCTTTAGCAATATTAGGGCAAAGGTTTGCCAAAGAACAATGTAGCTGCTAGAAATTGAAGGTGCCTTATTGTAAATGCTGCAGGCAAAAGAAGTCCCAAAGCAAAAGATTTGGTGAACTAGACAAATCCTTTGTCACTTAGCAGTCTGCAGCATTCTTTCATGTAGTAGGAAAAAAACCTTCAGACATCTGGGTAAATACAAGATATGAAATCCTCTCCCACAGTTTTGGCTTTTCTATTCCAGTTTAAAAGATTGAAGTGTTGGAATGATTACATAAAACTTTTCTGTTTGGCATGTGGCAGATTATCCCTTTGCCAAACATAAATACATAAAGATCTCTGCAAAGACTTCATCACAGCTTGGCAGTAAAGAAAAGCTGAGCCTTTGAGGTGAGAGATATATGAGATTATTTCATGGAGTAACAGAAGCAAATCAGGAAAGGATGTGCTACTTATCAAGATCTTCAGTACTTCCCCTTTGCAATCTAAATTACATTAGGTCTTCTCCAGCCCTTGGGCAGATAAACTCTATAAAGGAATAAAGATGTCAAGCACAGACCTTAACTTTGCAAAAAGCTGCAATGATTTAAGAAGTTCTTAACCCAGAGGTGTTTCTTGGAACCTTTCTTCTGGGGATACTGGCTTCCCAAACTCTTCTGCTGATAGGACCAGAGAAGCATTCTCTTTAGAGCATTTAAAGAGGTGATCTGAGTAAATTTGCCTGATTTTGCCTGAATTGGATGATGAAAAATTCACCTCATGTTCCACTGGAGCTGAAAACCCTCTCAGCTCCAGCTGGTGCATCCGTGCAGGCCTGAGGCTCCAGCTGGCTCTGCAGGGGCAGGTCAGCTCTGAGCCTTGAAGTACAGTTCACAGATTCACCCTAGGTCATTAGCAAATCACAATAAAACCCTGATTTTGTTAATCAGTGATCATTATCTTGGCTCAAACACTGTACTGAAAAAAAAATCATCATCTTAACTGTTAGCAGTTTTGTCCTTTGGATCTGTCCCTTTCACACATGTAATTACTTCCCATATATGTAATTGGTTTTGAATCTCCTCAAATGACATTGAATATTGCTTTCCTCTTAGACCATCAGTTATACTAAAATTAGCTCGCCTTAAAACCATTGAAACTCACATGAAAAATAAGTTTTTAATATAAGTGTCATTGCTCACTGCAGCTTGATTTTAACTTGGGGTCTACAATGATTAAAGCATTTAGCTAATGAGAACATGTCAGAAATTACCAGAGTAATGTAAAATGAAATGCCTGATTATGTATTTTTAATGCTTAGGGTTTTTTAAGTATCCTTACAATAAATAAGAAGAAAAGAATAAAAATATTTCCCTCATACAAGAAGACACTAAGATTGCCTTTTCTTTCTTTTCTGTTCATACTGATTACAAAAGGTGCATCAGTCAGGCCTTTGGGTGTTTCAGTAGCCAAGCAAACAAGTTTCTGTTTACAGCTGTGCCAAGCAGAACAGTGCCATCTAGTCGTCTGTGAGGTGATGATTCCCAGTGCCCTGCTGTGACCTGCCCACGTGTGGGCTGCACTTCTCCAACAGGTCAGTTCATGGATGTTATGACTTGGCTTTAAGGAGGACTTTTCCTAAACTTCTCCTATATCAGCAGCACTGAGGTTGTTTAGGACTCTTTTTTTTTTTTTCCCCCCCACGGTTTGTGGAATACCCTGAATACAAAGGAAATAGAGCTGAAAAATAGTTCACAGTTTTAAATAGGTGATTTGAGTTATAATCAAGTATCATCGTGGCCCTGCCACCTGATAACACAAACTGGATTTGCTCCTATGAGTTTATATAAAACCTAATTTTTTTTCCTCCTTATTGGGTAAATTACATTCCTTTAGTTAGCAGACCCCTACAGAACAATTTATTATCCTAGTACTAGAATAGTATCCTATTCTAGTATCCTAGAAATTAGGAATACATTACTTAGGGAAGTATAGAGCACTAAGTGAACCTAATTGGTAACAATAAAAGGCTGGAGTAGAAGTTCCTGTGAGAAGGCCCAAAAGCTGAAATCTCTCATGTTGACACGACAATAGATATATATTCTTAATTTTGGAAGGTGCAATGCATCATAACAAAATTTTATATATATAATTTGTAGTAAGGAAGGGACCCTGTGATTAAGTGGCAACACTTCATTTTTTTGTCAATTAGAGATGGACATGGTAGGAAATAAATGGCCCTTGCATGCTGCAGAACAATATTCAGATTGGAACTCTCTATAAAGATCTACAATACACAAAGTGATTTATGTTCTCCTTTTATCTGGTTTAAGTTCAGAGAGTCCACTGGGACCATCAAATTCAGCAACAATGGAGTTAGGACTCAGATCCAGAAGCATTTATATTGCTTCCATCATCATGGTGCCCAGGAGCCTGAAGCCTTGGTTCAGACTTGTTTATCCCAGCAAACATTACATAAGAAACAGCAGAATTGACACAAGGTAGGGCAGTGCTGAGTGCCACTGCTGGAGATGTCCAATGAGAACTAGTCTTGTGGGGAGGCAATCCAAAGGCATCCTTGAAATTAGAAAGTACAGAGTAGAAGGTGGTATTATGGGGATGGGAACTGTGGGGTAACTCTGGACACTGAATAAGAGGTTCAGGGGAGATAGACAGAGGCTGTGAGGAACCCAAAACACATGGTGTGTAGCTGGAGACCAAAAAAAGGAGAGTCTGTGGAGAGGCGCAGAGAACTGCTATAGCCACAAGCCAAGAAGGTGCTCCTTGAATAAAAATTTTGATAGGCACAATTAGGCAAGAAGACATGTCAGAAACAGCAAAAAAATTGTAATAGCAATCACACACTGTATCATAAAAATCTGGACAAATATTTAGCTGTAAGATAGTAAGAAATATAATAATTTAGAAATATTATTTAGAAAAATTGTTGGTGATTTGGAGTTGTTGCCAAAGGTGCCCACTGTGCTGCAGACTTGACTGACAGGCTGGATGGAGGCAGTTTCCATGGTCATGACCAAAAGTGCAGGAGACATAAACACAGACAGGAGCAACTGCACACAAGCAAAGTAAAGGGCAGGCAGAGCGGGAGGGAATGAGAACTGATGGGAAGTCAGGCTCACAGATTTAAAATCATAGAGAGGTAGAAAAAGTCGGTAAGCCCAGGACAGGCAGTGGCACTGAGTTAACGTGGGTGATGGAGAAGAATCCGGTCATGAGGGGGTCAGTCCCTGAGAACAGCAGATGTGTGGCATCCATTGCAGCTGAGGAAGTTGTAATCAAAGCCACAAGCTGAGTGGGACAGTTCTACACATATATCAATCCAGCTAATTCGGAGCCAGAGAGTTAGAGTGAGTAGGGTGACATCAGACTGGTGACCTGACAGTAATGGGGCTCTGCAGGGCTGCATCCTTGGCCTTGTGCTCTTCAACATCTTCATAAATGAGCTGGATGCAAGACAGGAAGGGATACTGAGCAAATTTGCAGAAATTTGCAAAAACAAATCTGGGAGGAGCTGTTGACTCCCTTGAAGGCAGGGAGGCCCTGCAGAGAGGCCCTGACGACACAGAGAGCCGGGCAATCACCAACCAAATGAAGGTCAACATTGGAAAGTGCCAGATTCTGCACCTGGGATGGGGCAACCCTAGAAGTACAGACAGACTGGGGAATGAGAGACTGGAAAGCAGTGCCACAGAAAGGGACCTGGGAGTCCTGGTCAATGGCCAGTTCAATTTGAGTCAGCAGTGCCCTGGCAGCCAGGAGGGCCTCCTGTGTCCTGGGGTGCATCAGGCACAGCATCACCAGCCAGGCAATGGAGGGGATTGTCCTGCTCTGCTCTGAGTTGGGGCAGCCTTATCTCGAGTGCTGGGGGCTGGTTTGGGTGCCAAAATGTAAGAATGATTGTGAATATAAGAATGATTAAATGATTAGAGATCATCCCAATGAGGACAGCAAAGATAGTGAAGGCCCTTGAGGGGAAGACCTATGAGGAACAGCTGAGGTCACTTGGTCTGTTCAGCCTGGAGGAGACTGAGGGGAAACCTCATCACAGTTTAAAACTTCCTCAAGAGGGGAAGAGGAGAGGCAGGCACTGATCTATTCTCTGTGGTGACAAGAGAGAGCCCAAGTGAGTGGCCTCAAGTCCTGTCAGGGAAGTTCAGACTGGATATTAGATAAAGGTTCTTCACCCAGAGGTTGTTTGGGCACTGAACAGGCTCCCCAGGGCAGTGGTCACAGCACCAGCCTGACAGAGCTCAAGAAGCATTTGGGCAATGCTCTCAGGCACATGATGTGACCCCTGGGGATGGTGCTGTGCAGGGCCATGAGTCAGACTTGATGCTTGGGGGTCCTTCCCAATTCTTATAAGGGACCAAATCATCAGCTAGTGCAATTAATATCCATCAAGCAACATATAATTACATGCAGAGTGCATGTATCTTGTTCTTAGCTTTTTGTTGCTCATTTTGAGGTGAGGAATCTATTCTTTTTAGCAGGGACTATCATTTCATTCAGAAACACAAATAAAGAGAGGTAAAGATAAGCCACTAATATTAATGGAATCTGCCTGTGTGGATTCACCATTCATAAAACACTCCTACTCTTTAATTCAGTAATATTTGTTTTGCAATCCTTTACATTGTGTGCTCTCAAAGTATCTTTTGGAACAAACAGTTTTTTCACATAATTGTTCTAAGCCATAACAACACAAATACGTTACATTTCATAATTATTCAATCAGAAGTTCATTTATTTCACCTTGGGTGCCTTACACAGGGGAAAAAATTTAAAAAATATATTTTCAGGCAGATAGATATTTTCTTCCAGCATATTCTTTTGCAGATGGTGAAAGTATTTCTCATAAAGATTTAGTAACACAAAGAAATTAAATACATTCTTAGTTCTGAGATGGGCCAAGCATAATAAAAAGTCAGGAGATATGGTGATCTGAGGCTTTGCAGCCATGTGTTCCTGTGAGGCTGTAGTGTGGTAGCCATGCCTACACTGGCCACCTGCAGATTTTATATAAGGGCAAACCTCATCCACATCACTCTTCAGTGCACTCTGGTTTCCTTGGAAAGGAACAGGAGTGACCAGGCAGAGCTCTCCAGAGGCTCCTTCAATCTTATCCTGTAGGTAGCTGGGTAACAAGGACCTGTGGGGAGAGTTCAACTGTCCAGGAAGTGATTGAATTCACCAGTAACCTGCCAGTATCCCTTCCTCTCACAAACCTGTGGCCATCAGTCTAATTAAGTAGTGCTTCTTGCTCTGTTCTGTAAAAGCAAGTGGTCTCTTAGTCAGACTATAGCTGTGATATATTTTATTGATTTGTTTTCTTGCTGCTGTATTATTTATGGTCATGATCTTACTAGATACAGTAAATTCAAATGGAAAAATTTAAGGACCACAGACTTGATAGATGAAAAAGTACTAAAAATTTCATGAGTAGCCATATTCTGTACTGAACCAATGCCCTGTCGTGGGCTTGCCTCCTGGAAAAGCTGCCTCTTCAATTATAGATTAAGTTGAAGGTTTACTGCTTACAAGAACACTGCTATACAAACCTTCTCTGATTTAGCCTGAAAGCATCTGTATGCCTTTGATCCCAGATATGTAGACTTAAAGGTGAGGATTGCTCTTTTGCTAAGAATTGGGGGAAAAGCAGGCAGTCGTGGTTTCATTTCCTGCCTGTGCCTCAGACTTCCTATGTAACTCAAGATAAGCCACTAAGCTCTTTGTTCATTATTTCATGCTCTGTAAAACTGGGATCTTAATACTTCCTTTCCCTTTATATGCTTTTTTTCTTGCTGAATGTAGCTGGTGTTGCCTTTGTGTGTTAATTAAATAAGTACATGAACACAGAACTCCCTTTTTTCATATCTATGCATGCTGTTATCTTATTACAGGGGTTCTATACTGCTGTCTCCTTATTGCAAAATACCTTCTTGATGTTTCTTTTGGGCAGCACCTCTGAGCACTGACTCATCTTCACAAAGCATCCAACTAACTGCAGCTCCTTTCCTGAGCAGCCAACCCACTCTTTTATAGCACTCTTCTTCTCATTGGTTACAGCTGTGGCCTGTTAAAGTCAGGCCTGCTCCCAATCTTTGGTAATTGGCCCAGCTGCAACTCCTTAGGGGTAAGATTACTTTCTACATGATATTTATTTTCTTATATTCTATCCCCCTACATATGCATACTCAGGACTTGATCATAAATGCAGATTTCTCTTTAATGTAAGTACTTGCACAGCCTGCCTTGTTTATTCAAGTCTGTGTACTGATCCAGAGGAGTTTCCAACTGGACTTGATGAATAAGGTATCAGTTTTCAGGACCTAAGAGTCCAATCAGAATTAAGCTAGGTTTCTTCTTTGTATAGTGTTTATTATCAAGTAATGAGGAAGGTTCATTTTTCTATCTACTTCTATTACTAAGGATATTTGGTTGGAATCCTTAGAATCTATTTCTTCTAGATTTCTAGTGCATTGTACTGGAGATTCAGTACCTTTGTAAATCAGGAGGTTATTCCTCTCTCCTCTTTTTCTGGGAACTTTTAGTTAATAAATTTTTTATGTAAATGACAATCAACTTGGAATTCTTAACTGGTATTTTCATGACAAACTGTACCAGCTGTGAATGGCCAGGCTCCCCTTTATGATTTTTCTCAATTTTCTTACAGCCTTAGAATGCTGAATAAAATATTTATGGCCTGTGATAGTAGAAAACTCATAAGAAATATCATTATCAGTTAATGAATAGAAATACGTTTGGATCTAAGGCTGATAATGAGGCTAAGCTGAGAAATGAAGTAGTTTTATTTACATCTCTAAAAAAACAACAGAAATGAAGAATCCTGATTAATCCAAACTTGAGTAAATATATTTATTATCTCCCCAAAGTCTTCCTGCAGTCTCTGTGGCTATGACTTTATTCTTTGTGTGCTTTAGTTCTGAACAGCCATGTAGATGTTCATTTGTAGTAAACCATGCTGTATCTTAGAACTCAGCTGTAGACAGAGGGATTGATCTCTGATGCAGAGCATTGCCATTAGGGCAAATCATACCTATCAGCTGTATCAATGACAAACTATCAGCTTGTGCCAAAGAGCGTGAGAGAAACAGGGTTATGCAATCCCACTGTAGTTTTATTTTGGAACAGAAAGGTGCTTCTTGTCTCTGATCATTAAAACAATGAAAATTTTTCCTATGGTTAAGAATGAGGACATATTGGTCTATAAAAAATGCAGTATGCTGCACTTTTATTAAGCATAGGCCTGATCTGTTGGTGGCATATTCTAAAAATAAAAATGTCTAAGTTTCTTGGCTCTTGAACCTAAGAAATGAAATCAGTAGCTGTTGATCTTCTGTATGTCTTGCCTTTAAGGTTTCTATATTAGATTTTTTATGATTTTATTTGCTTACAAGTTTTAAGGCTTTGTTAATACCTGTCTGCTTTTTTTGGCAGATATCAAGTAGAAACTAGAGTCATGGAGGCTACTAGTAAAGCTTAGTTCAAAATGATTACCCTGTGCTGTAGGTATTGTTAAAAATTCTTAAGTCTTGTGGTTTTACATGCAATAGCACTGCAATTCAATTTGCTTCAATTTGACGTAGCTTTATTGCATTTTGTTGTGAAAGCCATAATCTCTGTGTCCTGTTCTTCATCACATTTAGAATCTTAGTCCATGAAAGCTGCCAGTAAAGGTTTAGATATTGTTGTTTTCAGTTTTCTGTAGGGCAGGTAACCTGCCTGAACTCAGGTGCCTCTAACAGCAGAACTGTGGTGGGAAGGAGGCAAAGGGCACATCTCTAAGACACTACAAACATTGTCATCCCTCTTGATGCAAAAATGCACAAGACCAAGGGAATGAGATTATGCCATAGCAGCTTTTGGATTGGGCTCATTCCATGAAACTGTTTATGAGGGCCAGCAGTTAAGATATTGGGTAATGAAAACTGGTGATTATCAGATGCTTGATGGGAACAAGACAGAACAGACAGACAATACACCAGAATGACAAAAAAGTCCTTTTCTTCTTAAGTCACAGCCTTGTCTTGTCTCTTATAAAACCACATTAAAAAATTTCTTATTTAATATTACAATATTACTCAATATACACAAAATACAGCAATGAAATAATCCAGGAAATCCCCAATAAGCCCTTTTACCAAAATTAAAACCAGCTTTTTTTATGAGAGTGTTTTTTTGGAGAAGTGTTTGGTTGTTTTGTGGGGTTATTTTTGGTTTGGTTGTTTTTTTGTTTGTTTGTTTGTGAGAGTCTAGCAGTATTCCTTCCTGTGTATAAAGCAAAAGCATCTCTTTCTGTAGAAAGTGTGAGACTTCTAGACTACCCCTCAGAACTCTGTATCTCCACTACTCCATCTAGGTCCACTTTGGTATTTGGAGCGTGCTCATTTTGAAGTTACTCACAATAGATGTATGCTGGATGAGGAACTGGCATTATATTGTCAGAAATGCTATTTAGCTTTGCTGTGATGTCCTTTCTGGTAGCCTTACCATCTGCAGGTATATAAAAGGAACACCTGTTCAGTGAATTCAAAATAAAGACAGTTTATGGAGGCAGCCACACAGAACATTACAGAAACTATCTAGTTGCCTGGAATATTAAAAAGAACATCAAGAGATAAAATACTAATCTTATTAAAAACTCTTACAGCATTGAAAAGCGGACAATAGCGCTCAGGGTTTAGGAAAAAGATTGATCTTTCTGACAAAGGACAGACATCATTAAAATGCTAGAAGTTTGGACCAGCTCCGCTGAAATTTAGGGCATTTCTTTTAGTTTGCTCAGACAAAAGTGAAGAAAGAAATTAGCCATCAGTTTCTAATTTTTTAAATAGTCTGGTAAATGGATGCCTGTTCCCTTCTTTTTTAGAGGGCATTCTATTTAGCTCACATTTCATTTCTTAGTGAATCAGGTTCTTCTGAAAGAGACTGAGCTTTATCTTCTGCTATCCTTTGATTCACTTTGCTGGAATTTAATGTTTAGGCTTTACTTGGCCATTAATAGGGTATTTCAACACACATGTATTTTATGCATTCTAATTCCTTGTGCTTTTATGGGCTCACATGTTGAAACTTGCTACTCTAGTGTGAGTCTGTAAACAGTCCCCATATATTCTTCTAAGACTTCTTTCCCCCCTTAGTTTTAATACTTTTTAGTGCATTCATTATTAAAACTTTTCATTGTATGAAGACCTTTGCTGCAGAGATGCATTACATATGGACAGGCAGAGGTTTCCATTTACCATGATCAAGCAGGTCAAATGAATCAGGATGTGGATAAGTGTTTCCTAACTTTATGTTAAGCAGGACAAACTGTGTTGACTGAGTTTCGTCACACTAAAGCCTTATAAACATTACACATAAATAGAGCCTTTGATCATTTGGCTGGGTAATAGCTGTATCATTTTGGTTTTGTGCTATAATTCAACTTAAGGAACTAAAGCCTGGTTTCAGGCTTCTGTTATAGTGCTGGGGCTGGACTTAAAATATTGGCCAAGTCCTTTTATTCTCTCTTGAAAAGCGTGTATTTAACCACTTGGGGAATAGTGGCAGAGCAGCTTAAAATTAGCCAGAGCCTTGGTCTTGGGCAGTGATCACAGAACCATTGAGTAATTCAGCTTGGCAGGGATTTGGGAGGTCATCTAGTCCTACAGTACAGGTACAGAAAAACAAAGCACAATTCATTTATGCTGCTTTAGTACTGCTGCCTGAGTCAATAAAAGAAAAGAAAAACAAATAGGAATATTTAGAAGGTTTTATCTCCAAGGAATGATTTCTGTGATTTTAGTCTAAAATACTAGTAATTTATAAGTACATTTTCTCTGTATGCTCTGTGTTTGTTGTAAAAATATGTACCAACAAATCATGGTGACATCGTTAGTGGAAGAAATTAAACACAGGAGCAATTTCTGACATTTAATTCTTTAATTTTCTACATGACTGTTGGTTTTTGTGATAGCAACACAGTCTATAAAAAGGAAGATATCCCCAAAGATTTCTCCGTTTTTAAAGTCATGCACATTTAATTATTATATTATGAAACACAATTATGGTACCCTCAGGAATTTTCCATCATCTTTACAAACAACCTGACAAGAACTAAAAAATGGCAGGAAATAATCCAGTAAAAATATTTTCATCTATTTTATCTCACTATATAAATTTAAATACAAATCTCTTAAATATAATTGTAATGCTCTTACAACAAATTATTTTAGAATGTGCTCCTTAAGACTACAGGTAACAATAAAAACATTTTTCCTCCCTAGGGAGGTGGTCCTCTAAAGACAGAGAGATCATAGAGCTATCTAGTATAACACCAAATTTTGTTCCTTGGAAGTAGTGTTTTTGAAGATCATATTTTTTAGATATATAAAGTAAGGGGTACTTATTTTCATCACATCTCTTAATTTACCTACACTGAATTTCCTCTGCCATTTTTCTCATCCTAGACCATAAGGTGTCTCTTCTCTTTACAGTGGTAGTTTTCTGTGTAATCTTTTGTATCCTCTTTCTCTCCACACTTATCATTGTCATATATGGATCCCATTACAAAAAGACATGTATGGGATGATATAACACATGCATATTGAAGGACCTGGATAGGAGGCGAAAAGAACTGTGGTCAACATCTGCACAAATGGAGCTCATACTTGGTGGACCTGGGAAATGGAAAGATCTTCTCTCTTGTGCCTTTCCCCTCTCCTAATGTGAGGTTACACTGGGTCACCTGGATTGGGCTGGGTTTGGGCAAATTGTGCTGCAGTATGGGTGCAAAGATAAAGAGGTGGGGTCACACACACACACAGGTGGGATTCTTGGCTGCAGCTGAACCCAGCTGCTGGGCTGTGCTGATCTGTGTGAGATTTTTGAGGGAAAGGCTGTGCTTGAGCCTCCTGTGGTCCGTGTGCTTCTGCAATGAGTGCTGAGTGTACACAAGCAGATGCTGTAGCCTAAGAGCCAGATCTTCCTCCTGACTTCCTCAGCAATAAGGCCACAGTGAATGTAAGGAAGAGACTTTATTACCTACAGAAACCTCATGGATTTGTGGGCAAGTGCACATCTCTGGAGTGGTGCAGGAGCAATGTTTTACAAGGTCTTTGTGTGGCTCATGATACTGGAGATGAAGAAAGACAGGAAGAGGAAATCTTGAGGGGTGCTAGGGAGATAGTTGATGCTATGATGCTAGCACATATTGTGCTAGGGAGATCAGTTGATGCAGTTAAGTGCCCTTAGTTGATGCAGTTATGTGCATTGATAAGGTGGGGACAACAACCCAGCATCACCCTATTTCTTCCTGCCCCACACAACCTTCATAGATGGGTTTATGCTATCATTTATTCATGAGAGGACTTCTCACCATGTTTCAGTAAAAATCACTTCTACTGCAAAGACTGCTGATGGCTAAACAGAGCACATACCTTACTTGGAATTGCCTTGGTGCCCAAACACTGCTGTTACTGGTACAGGTATTGTGTGAGCTCATTCAGAAAGCATCCTGGAACCCAAAGTGATGAACAAGGGTCTTGTTATTAACAGGGCAAACCAAAGGCTAATTCCCACAAACTTGTGCTCATTCTTGCCTTAATCCACCAAGGACTGTAAGCATGTGCTTATTTTGAAGAGCACGAAGTACTCTTGAGTTTCTGTCAGACTACTCCCATGGTTCCCATTTAACTTAGCTTTAAATGTTTTGCTGAATCAGGGTCAAAAGACACTTCTAGGGACTGAACCCATAATATCCAATGTTTTTCCATTCCTGGTTAGCTGTCCCAGATGTGACATATCAAATATTGGACAGTAAACAAGAACAGCCTTGTTCAATAATTAAAACTGAAACATAAGGTGACCTGCAGGTGGATCACCCATGTGAGAAGTGTGTCATTTTGGCAGGACAGTGATACCTTCCAAGAATGAGACTTCTCATCTTCAGATTACAGCCAAATTACCAGTTTAGCAAAAATAAGGGCTGAGCCACCATCCTTGTCCAGCTGAAAAGATTACTTCATCCTCTAAGGGTGTCATGCAATCTGCTTTAACGATGGGCTAATTTAAATTTCTTGTGCTTTAGCTAAGAATAGTTAATCTAGTGACATTTAAATTTCTTTTGCTTGCAGTAATTTTGTTGTGCAGAATGTTGCAGATAACAGAAATGGCAGATTATGTAAATAGCAATTTATAAACAGCAGCTTTTTTCAAGCCATTGTTCTGAACATCCTACCCAAATTGCCTCGTACATGTCCCTCATTTTAAATATGTGTGTCTGTGATCAGACACTTTGCTTCAACAAACTTTTATAAATTTCACCTGTCTCCCAAAGAGTACATTAGTTAAATTAAAATTGCTTTTGAAAGCCAGTTATTTTATCAAGCAACAATAGCAAACACATTCCTGTGCAAAGGGCAAAAGATTTAACCCAGCCATCTGCTACAGTCAGCAGCAACAACATCGCCAAGTGTAACTACTTGAAGTGAGACTGCGAAACAATTCACAGAAAACCACACACATACCTTTATTTTTTATTATGTTTTTTGGAAGTCTTTCTAATTATAGAAATGAGGGCTTCAGACATACATTTAAGCTGAATATTCATACAAATCCTAGCACTCTGCATCTTTCCACATGTCTCTGATTCATACAAGGACAGTGCTGTCACCAGTAAGCAGGGCTGCTCAGGAGGGACTTTGTTGGGGTGGCATAAGCACTTGCAGCCAAGCACGGGGCTTTGCAAGTCCTCCTTGAAAGAAGAAGCCAAGGAGGAATTGCTAAGTATGGTTTCTGTTTAAATACTAAGATTTGAAGTGAAAAGCTTAAAAAAAAAAAAAAGAGAAAGCAAAGGAGAGGATGGAATTGCTGAAAAGAGATGATACAAGCTGAAGGCCTAACATAAATCATAGTGCTAAATGTCAGAGGGAAAACATGAAGAAAAGCAACATTTATAGTTGCATTACTGAGGGTAGATAAGGGATTGAATTAAGCCCTGCTTCTCCAGTGGTGGTGAGGGTATCTAAAGCTGATGTGTGGCTTGTGTGAAAGCCTGGTGGCTGCCTCCCAGCAGCAGCAGGTCACACCAGCCCTTCCCAGCACAGCATTTTACCAGTCCTGCTTTCCTCCACAGCTACACCCACAGGTTGTGCCAGTGGGTGGGGCTTTGCAAAACTCCATTCTCTGTATTGCTCCTCTCTGTGTCTCGCGTTTCTGTACTTGCTATTTTCAGAAATACCAAGATTCAAACAGGAGCCAGAATGAAATAATTTTTATGTGAATGGGATTCTGCTGGCCTTTTTGGGGGTCAATTAATTATATTCAGCTTGGCTTTAGTTTTTCTGGATGAGGTCTTTCAATGTCTGACCTAGAGGGAATCAAATGAAGAATTTTTGAAAAGTGCAGAGAAGTAGCTGAAAAGTGTTGTGGAGATTTCATAAATGATAGAAAATATATATTGCATAAATAATGGTAGAAAAAGGAAGACAAAGTTGCATGAAGGGTGAATGCAATTAGCAGTGAAGTCAGTTAAACCCAGTGGTCACTGATGAATATATAAGTATATGCACAAAGAACAAAAGCCTTTAATTGTGTAATGATTGTCAGTAACTGTTATTGAAGTATCTCTAAGGTATTTATTATAATCAGACTATTTAATTTATTAATAACTACTGTCTTAAAAATTACTATAATTTAAGTACATGTTTATCCCTTTTTCAAGATAATATCTGCTATGTGGTTTCATTATTGCTCAAATATAAACAAATGATTTCTAGGACAGGTACTAAATAGTGCATAACTACTCAAATAAATTCTTTTATATTTATGTTTGAGGTAACAGAATTGCATAACACTTTAATGGCAGATGCAGGACAACAAATGCAACTATGAATAAAATTGTAAAGCTGTATAATACACAGCTACATACATAAGACAGACCAATTAAGAGGTCATTGCATTTTTTGGGGGTAGGGCAGGGGGTAGAAGAAAAAAGCATGTAAACTATAAACTGTGACTATCCACTTTACATGGATCTCACAAGCACAAGCAAAGAAGAAAGCATGAACATGGAAAGAGAGGGATTGAAAGACTTAGTTTGAAAGGCATTTAATTTTCTCTGAGGTCCATTGAGATAAGGATGTGAATGGAGTACACTCCATAGAAGAGAGCAATTCAACAGCAGCACTAGAGGCTGTGTCCATACTGCATTCAGCACAAAATCTGGCTTTCCACCGTTGTGACTGTGAGTCATGGCTGTTTGAAAACCTTGGCAGCCCTGTGGAAAGTCTTGGTCGAGTCCTGGGGCAGCAAAAGCTCTCAGCACAAATCTCAGGAGCTGTTTGGAGGCTGCAGCCATTGAAGAAAAAGCACGGGGGAGGCTGCCAGTCCCACAGTCTGCCCTTGGGGATGTGGGATAAACACACAGGGGGAACCTGCCACGCATGGTTTCTGGTTTCTGTCTCTCTAGCCAGGGAGAAGAGATTGTCTTCTTGCCCCAGAGTGTCAGAAGGCTTAATTGGACTGCTACAAGGAGGAGTAGGGGTATTTTTTGTTGGCACATCTGGTCAAAGTGGGCGAGCAAGGACTAACAAAAAGGCACTGCGTAATAAGGAGGGTGCTCTTCTCCCTCTCTCACCCATCAGAAGGAGATACAAGGATGTTTTAGATACTGTCTAGCTGTCAGTTGGACAAATGTATCTTGGGGGACTGAAGAGAGGGATGAACTCCCAGATGGAGGAGTTTCCAGGGGGCATAGCTGGTAGCAAGAGAAAAAAACCCCAATTTTTGAGAAATTGAAGGAGGTAATAGCAAGGCTCATGTGCTGTGCCTGTGGCTTTTGTGCTGCTCACTGTTTGGACTGCAGCAGATCATTGAGAGGACAATGTCCATCCTGTTTTAGAGGAGAGCATGGAAACAGGCACATGTCTACCTGGTTTGGACTTTTTTAGGGTGACCAAAGAAGGTAAGCCAGGTGTGATTGGATGTCTGGTTCCTGTGTTGAAGTCATCAACTACTATTCATTACAGCCAAAAGATGGCTCTGACTTTGAGCTGCTTTCAGTGTAATAACTAGCTCTCAGTATGGATCCCAGAGGTCCCTACTTTCCTAATATAATTTCCAAGAAGATATTTATCATACAATTTCAGAAAAATGTATAGTTCATTATGAATTCTATTCAGCTAGCTAGACCATTTAAATAAATTTCCACTCTCATGCCATTTCATGCTGTAATTTTCTGAAAAATATAAAACAAAGTTCAAAATGTTTTTTTTTTAAGTAAGCAGAAATACTTAATCATATTTATTTTAAAAACTTTTCAAAACCTGGGTAGTCTGGGATGAGCTATTTTATGTAAATTGCATGATATTTTCTCTCTTTTGATAGAATTTGGAAGAAAAGGACTGAAAGTTGAAAGCTGTATTCAATAGCAGAAGCATATTCTGGTGCTGAATAATAATATTCTATATTCAGTGTTAACTTTGGAGAGGCTATCTGCATTCCACACACATTCCTGAGATTTTGTTAGATTGTTAGATAAATAATTGCATACATATATATATATATATATATATATACATATATATATATATATATACACACACACATATATATATATATATACACACACACCTTTTAAAGGTATTTTGCAATCAAGTCCTCTACAGCTCCATTCAAACATATCTATGGTCTTCAAAATTTGCTTTTTTCCCTCTTTGAGGTTAAATACAAAACTGGATCCTGCTTGTCTGAAAAACTGCAGAAAATCTCTTTCCTGGCTTGCCTCAAAACTTCTTTAATCTTCCTTTCCCCACTTCTTTCTCAAGTCTCTTTCAAAATGCATTTTTTTCATCTTCTCAACATGATAGGAATACAAAACTCCATTTGGGGATCTAAATTAGAAGTTGGTAGTCTAGGTGTCTCACTAAGAGAAAACAGCAGAGAACTCCAGAGAATAATGCAGTTCTCTAAATAAGGCTGTAAATTCCTAAGTCTAAGTTGGTTCTGTAAGTGCTCTACCCTGGTGACTCCATGACTTCTGGATGAATAAAAAATTTTTTGAATACTTATGGAGCAAACTTTCAGCCACAGGATCCCTTTTGATGCTTGTGATTTAAAGTTTACAGGCATGTTTTTATTCACGTCCTATGCACAGTAGGAGGTATATGAAAAATAACTGGGAGCATTATGCAGTTGAGGACTTAAAACCTTTTGATCAGAACTAAAATGAGTAAAATCTTTAAATATTACCATTACTTAATTTTCTGCTGTCTGCATTATTTTATCCACTTTACCTTCACCAAAATAAATTGTTTTCTATTTTCTAAGTTCCTATATTATTCTTTAATGGAAAGATGAGATCTGAACTTCATTATCAGAGTATCTTCAAAGTAGAATTGATTATTAGTGAAATGATTGCCTTAATAATTTGCAGTCCTTTTGTCTGTAGTCTGTGTATATCACTAACATCACTAAGCTTGGTTGGCAATTTATAGATTTTCAATTGTAGCGAGACATGGTGATCAAGTAATTTAACCACTTGACTTACCAGAGTATATAAAAATTTAAAAATTCAGTAAGTAATTTTGGCACTTAATCAGTTTTTTTCTCTTTAAGCTACAGTGTCTCTTTTTGAATGATAATTTTAATGTAAAGAGATCAAATGTAAATGTAAAATCCACTACAGCACCTTCATGGGCTGCATTGCTTCTTTCTTACCACAGTGATTTTCTAAAATGGAATGTTTCTTGTCCCTCTGAAATTATAATTTAATGATTACTGGGAAAACTTGCATTTACTTTCAGGTAATTGTATATGCTTTATTTCCAAAGTTAAGTTTATTTAAATAACTGCACATATATAGTGTATAATTCCAACCAATTCTCAACCATTGCTGTTCAAGTTAATTCTAATACTATTTAAGTGAACCTGTCATGCTTACACTGTATTATTGTAAGAGACCATCAGCATAAGCCTGGCAGTCATATCAGTTCCCAAGTCAGAGTAGTGTCATAAGTTTCCGTTAAAAATAATTAAAGAAGAAGTTACTTGATAGTTTGGGGACAAATTAATTAGCTGTATAAACCTATAACAAGTCTGAAAGTTAAAGACTCGTTCAAAGTAGTAGATGTTGACTGCAGCTGCATGAGCTTGGAGCCTGCTCTCCTATTTTGCAGTGACCCTGGGCAGCATCCCACCACTGCACCTGGGGTGAGGAAGGGTGTCCCCTGCACTGGCAGGCTGGGGTTTTTCAGCAGAGTAGGAAAGTACAGGGTAATGCCAGCTACAGCTGAGACACCGTGGCTCCCCGTTGCCCCCTAAGCAGGTGGCCCAGGACCAGCACTGGGATGCAGATGTCACCTCCATAATCCCTTATCTGCAGCTGATGCTGGGAGTCACAATGTGCCAGGTATGCCAAAGCAGCTGTCATCCTTGTAGATTATTAGGTATAATTGACAAGTTTTCTCATTCTTTTTGTTCTGAGGGTGCTAAACTCCCTATTCTTTCAAATAACCACTGAAGCAATGACACAGGGGCAATGTCTTTGTGAACCAAACCAGCACTTTCTATGTGCAGTGCATCTTAGTTCTGGATCTCAAGGTCTATTGTTTCCCCTTTATGTTTCACTAACAATACATTTTCTGCTAGTTGAATCCAGTGGTGAGTTTTACTGATGCACAAGCCAAAGTGAACTTACATCTCTCCTATTTTATCTATATCATCTATCAGGCTGTCTATAAAAGATATTTGCTTGTATGGTCCCTGTCACACAATGTTGTCAGCAGAAAAAAATTGAGGGCAGAATTTCTTTTACTATTGGGAACTATAATACAGTATAATTCAGAAGCCCCAATAAAACCTTATGGATGTTCTCTGAAATGTGCTGGTGGCTTATTGCTGTCTAAAGAATGTCAGCTTTCTCCTGTCTCCTGAGTAAGCAGATGGGACTCTGAATATGAAACAAATGAATTATTTATATTTAAAGGAGACTATAGTGAATAAGAGGGTATTACAGCACAGCTTGATAGAGCTCCATGCTAAAGGGAAGAGAGAATGTGGTTGTCTTATGAGTATTTCTGACCTATACTGCTCCTTAGGCAGTGCTAATAGGGAGGAAAATGGGCACAGCTCTCTTTTTTTCACCCCTTTCAGAATAAGAAATGCAAAGGCAGTTCAGCATAAGCATGACAAAGCCTCAGTGGTGGTTGCAGAGTTAAGGACAGAAATCCTGTTTCCAGGATTGGCATGTCTAGTCTAACCTCATGGTATCTGCTGGTGTGAATGTTTTACAGCTGGTAAAACTACAGTGACTCCCTTTCCCCTCAGCCTCATTATTGTTTGAGAGATGTGGTGGGAAGAAATGAGAACAGAGAAAATCTTGTTTTCATGCTTCTAACTTGACATGAGTGCTGTTCCACAAGGTCTGGCTGGTGGAAAGATTGTCATTGTCTTTAAATGACAGTTCTTATCTCTAATATCAGAGGGCAGGATTTTCTCTCTCTCATTCTCAGTCATCAGTAATTTCTGAATTGATTTGCCACAGAAGTTAGCAATCCAGGGAGCCTCCCTACCTTCTGATATCACCTTCAGGATCATTCCTTAGATATGTCTTTTGTTACAATAAACTTCATATCAGATCAGCTAGCTGCTTTTTCTGTGGTTTAATGACAGAAGGAAAAAGCAGCATCTGTTTTCTGCTGGGGATGTGCTGTGGTGTCTCTTGACATGCAGATCCTGCCAGCAGCCCCACAGGGCTGCCCAGCAAATCCTCTCCAGCTAAACTGAGGAGCCTGAAAAGCATCCAGTAGGGAAGCCCGAGCCTGTTTTCCAGGCAGGAGCACCCCGGGGTTTCACTCTGTCACAGAGCTGGGACATGGTTGGTGTGTGCCAGGAGCTCCTGGGCTCTCTGCTCTGGATGTAGTCAAGAAGCCTGTGATCAGATGAGTGATTGGCACTTCAAAGACAAGGAAAACAGAGGATTTTGAGTGTGTATTTCTCTATCAATTTTTTCTTTTAAATTTTGATTTTAAATGATTAATTTATATTGCATAACATGACACATTCTCTTTTTCAGTGCAAGGTTAGACCATCTGATTATCAAGCTTATTGCTATGTGGGACTCTAGATCCCCGAGGGTCTTTGTCTGCCAATAACCTTAATTGCAATTCACTGTAATTGACATCTTATCTATTTTCTCTACTTCTTTCCACTTAGAAAATTCAAAATGCTAGCAAGTTAGCTCCAGTGTTTGGTGAATGTAATAATTAAGAAGAAATTGGCAGCCACTTAATTGTCAAACTTTTTTTTAATTAGAACTTCAGTTAAGCTTTTGATGAGGCACAAAAATAAAACTTAACCATAACCAGATCTAGAGTGGAAGACTTGGGTTTAGTTATTGTGCTGAATCAGCAGCTTTTGGGAGACAGGCCATGACAGGTTCCTCTCCAAGGAACTCCTGCTGTCAACTTCTTATCTCCTTTCTGGCGAGATATGTCACCCTGGTAAACTTTCTGTCACAATCAAATATTTATCCTATTTCTAAACTCCGTAGTCTAGAAGAAAAACATGAATAACACTTTAATCTCCTGTGAATTTTAGTTGATCTATCACTTAAATTAATGACATCTTGGTTGTGCCAGCCTCTGCTCAGTTGAACCTTTGTGCCAATCATTTGGAGCTGCATGCTGGCTATGATTTAGTAGTTCTCTTTTTTTCACTGTGAATCCACACATGGTAGCACTGAGCATATAGTCCAAAAACTATACACTCAGAAATTGTGTGATAGAGCTAGGTATGAGGTCAAACAAAAGTACAGGGTGCTTCATGCCATAAATAACTAGACAAGAACTCATTACTCTGGAATATTGTGCATCTTTGAAAAGGGTTCAAAATGAGCGTGTGTTGGTTCATGGTAGAAAAGCACAGGAAGAGTTATTAGACAGTGAGAAGTTGCCTTTAATGAACTTTAATGAACTACAGAAAGTTTCAATTCTCTCTCATGAAATTTGGCAGGAAATTCTGCTATATACTTTTTCCTAGGCGTTTTCTTTCAGGAATTCTTGCAGGTTCCTCAAGCCCTGGTCATTCCCTGTGGAGTTAGGAAGAGTCCAGAGAAAAATAAGGAAGAAGACTGGGAAACAGTATTCTGTTAGAGGGTGTTTTTACAAGAAGTCATGCACCAAACTAACTGAAGTTTTATGTAGTAATTTTCATTAATGTTACAGCAACAGATACAATCCCACACATGACTGAAGGAGAGGAATGCAGATGAGGAATACACTGGTTGGGACAGGGGAATAAAGAGGAAGCTGACTCAGAATCAGCCATATTCTGGTGTTATTCTGAGAAGGGGTGGGCTTTGTTCCTTTTCTGAGAAGGGAGGGTTGTTTTTCTTCATAGAGGCATAGAGAAGAGAAAAAAATTAATATTTCAAGAGGATGTTAAGGGAATGGTAGGGAATTGTAAACTTGTGTTTAAGGGAAGCTTAAGCTTAATCTATAAGCATGCACTATTACTGTAGAAAATTGGGGTGATAAAAGGGATCTGTGCTGCCTCATGGTAGTTTGTTCAGTAGAGATGTGTATGTGTGTTTGTATATTTACATATATTGCTTATCTGCTGTGACAGCATGTGCATATATAGGGATATACATGCTTGTGTATGCATTGTATTGCACTTGATATACAAAATCAGATGCCATGAGGAAATATCCAAGCTGGACTGGATCTGAGGTGAAGCCTGGTGTCTTGTCTCTGACATGAGCCATGCAACAGGCTTGAGAGAGACACCAAGGCACAGAGTGTTGGCAGGAAGAGGATCATGTCCCTGCCATTGTGCCAAGGCCTGTCTGATCTGTGGAAAAATAGAGACTGGATAAGCCTTCAGGGGTAAAGTTTAGCATTCCTTTTTACATTTCCATTTCTTAGTGATGCTATTTCTTGGTATTATTGCAAATAATGCCTACTGTGTATTTAAAAGTTTTGTCCTAGAGTCTAAACAGGAGATGCTTTCAGTGCAGGGCTTGACAAGGCTGGCAAGATGAGAATAACCTGTCCTTGATAAGGGAGGGTCAGAGAGATAGGGCACAACAGTCTTGTAAAATGGAAAATTCTTGCTAGTTTCTACAGATGAAAAACACTGGCTCTGTAACCATAGAAACATGATGGGCCAAGGATGATGTTGAACTTCTGATGAATTTCTTTTGTTTAGAACAAAATGCTGTTTGGAGGAAGAGATATGGTGTAGATAAGGTGAAGAAATAACAGTATTTTTCTTTCTGTACTTCCTTCCCGCTTAGGTTTTGGAATGCTTTATACAGTTCTTATTATTCCACTTTACAGAACAGGAAATACATAACCAGGGAAGCAAAGATCAGTTCCCTGAAGTCATAATGCAGAAATAAGAATAAATCCCATCTCTTCTCAGGTTAATCAGGGATGAATTAATAGAAATACCTGAAGTGCTTGCAAACGGCTTTTTGAAGTAATTTTTTTTTTTGAGATGTGACATGATTACCTGCCAGAAAAACAATGTACTCAGCATTGCTTTTTGGCTATATGTGTACAATAGGAGATAAACCTCTGAACTACCAGCTCTACCAGTTTGGCTACACTCCAAACTCTGGGCAACTGCTCTGATTTCTTGCCTAAGCTAAAGGCTTCACTTTCTACTTCTGTGACTTTTTTGATTGTTATATCCCACCTATATAGATATATTTGGGCTAGTTTGATGTCTCTAGCCTGCTTCAGTCACACCATTAATAGCATGGAGATATAGCTTGAATCTTTCCCTCTGTCCATGACCAAAAAAAAGACCTGCTATAAAATTCAAACATGCAACTTTCCAACGGTATTTTGGGTAGTAACTTAGTAACTCCTAAATACTCCCTGAAGATTTAGGATAATATTCTGCTCTCCCATAAAAATAATAAAGTCTATTTACTTGGGGGCCTTTTGGTATAAAAGAGGGAAAAAATTTCAGTAGAAAGGTGACAAGATAACAAGAACACACTGAGTTAGTCTGAGCAAGAAGGGGAGATTTTTAGAAAGCTGGCCAGTCTTGCAAAAGTCTCACCAACATGAAAAAAAATAGATGTCAGCCTTAGTGAACACTGGAGATCATATACTGCAATTGCCAAAAATAAATGGAACACAAATATGTTGCTTGGAATTTATTTGCCAGGAATTTGATCTATATCCAGTTTCTGAAAATTCCAGCAGTGCAAAGGCATTTTCTTTCTAAACCCATAGTAAGTGCACTTAAGCTGTGTAAGAAATTATTTCTGTGAAAGAAAATGTTGTTCAATGTAAGACTGTCAACAGTCTTCCTTCCAAGATGAAAGAATTTGTGTATATGCAGGAATATTAAGTGTGCTCACCAAGCATCCACAGATATGACATAGGATGTGATAGCAATTAATGATATGGCAATTACAGAAGTAAACAACAAGCTTAAGTCCCACAGTAAATAGCCTTTTAGTAAGTGAAGGAACTAATTTTTTGTGCATTCAGGTTAAGAGGGAGACCTTTTTCTGTTGGAGTCATGCCTACTTGAAAGACTAACAGTGGATAATGATTTGTGCTCCTGACAAGTGAGGCACCCTCTCAGACCTTAGCTCTGGGAAGGCAGCAGCCCTCTCCTGACTGCAGGTGGGTGCCTGAGTCCCTCAGCAGAGAGTGACCCTCTGCCAGCACTCCTGAGATAAGGGTCAGGTGCCAAAGGCAGGAGAACTTTCAGAGCCAAAAGAGAAGGTTATAGTGAATTTTAGATTCAGTAGCAGCTCACTTTGGATCATTTGATCTTAAGTACTGGATTGTGCTTTATGGACTTTTTAAGCACTGTCCTGCAGAGGTGTGGGGTTTTTATCTCATACTTAACCTGTATGGTTTTGTAACTGCTTTGTCAGATTCTCTTGAGATGTTATAGTTATTGAAATGATTAATAGCTAAAGAGCCAAATAAATTTCAAACATTTTTTTCATATCCAGTCTTTCAGTAGAGATCAGGGGTGTCAGGCCATTTGGATTATATGCAGTACACTCTGGGTTGTTTTGGTCCTAGCTTCAAACAGCTGGACTCTGCATCTGGGAAGAACTAGATTTATTATTTTTTTAAAACTGCATTTTTTTTTTAAACTGCATATGCCTGTCACACTCTCTTTGAACTTCTAATGGCAATAGAACTGAGAATTCATTTTCTATGCTGATAGACAAATGATCAAATCTGTCTATCCCTCTTCAGCCTCTGTTTGAGCTGTCCAGTAGCCATGACACTTTGGCAATGAAATATGATTTTGGAGGAGACATCTGGTCTTGGGGGAGTTTTCCTTTGTACAGACATACACGTGAATCTTCACACAGCAAAAAGAATTGGTTCTGAGTACTGCATGTAGCAAAGAGGCTGATTCTTTTGTGATAAAAGAGTTAAACTTCTGTAAATAAAATGTTGTTTATTTTCTCTCAGGCATGAAAGTATCACTCTGTCTTTTCTTATTAGGTCTGTGAATATATATTTCCCAGTGTACATCAGATGTCCACTCTGATCCAACATCTTGGCTCATAGGTGATATTATTTGCTCAAGATACTGAACCTTTTCTACTGCTTTCTAAGACACTTTCCTTGCTTTTGCATAATGCCCAGAGTTTTGGCAGCAGTTCTTGAAAACAAATTCTTTATTTTTTGTGAGGAACATAGGTAGTTGATGCCAAATTTCAAACAGAATATTAAAAAAAACCTGTTGATAAGAATGTGAATGAGTTTCACCTAGGGAATGTCATGTAAGACAATTTAAATTCTCAGCTTAACTGCAGAACTGGACTTAGAATTGTGCCAGAGCAGGGAATTGCCCTTCCTGTGGAGACACTGCAAGGGTAAAGGGGATGGAACTTGCTTGGAAAACGAAGTGTCCTTCAATAATAAGAGTAAGTGCCCCTTGAAAATGTAAATTAATTTAAGATAGTTGCTATGTGTTTAGAAATGATCAGCAACAAGATGTGTGTGTGTCAGTGTGTATGTGTAGGAGGTAGGCAGAAAGGGGGAAATTAAGTGTATTTCACACTCAGAAATGTGGGTCTGGAGGGGGCCAATCATACTGAATTTGACTCTCCCCATCTTTCTTACTTCATCTTACTAAGTGCAAGCACACACAAAAAAAAATCTGAAACTCTATAAAAAATTTAAGGCTTCTAGTATAAAAGATATAAAATATCAAAATTTTGCCCAGGAAAGCTCAAACAAAGCTTCCAGTGTCATGCTTCCCATCACCTCTGTGTACTTGGTATAAATCTGTTAGAAATATGTGGAGTTATATGAGGGACGTTTGAAAAAGCTCTGTGTTAAAGTATCAGCAGTAAAGATCAGTAAGCATTTCTACACAGTTCTTGTAAGTTAACATCCTGAAGATCAACATCTACAAAAAGCCATGTTTTATTTGGAAGTTTACAGGATTAATCTCAGCTATGGCACTGATAATTTTCTACAGAAAATTTCTGCACAAAGTCGTTTGGCCTGATGACTTATTTTGCATGAATTTTCAGATGCTTGAAATTTCTGTTCAGTTGTGTCTCCTTGTACTTTGCAGACATACAAAGTATTATGTCTGGCTTCTTCAGTATCTGATGTATCATGCTTCCTCCATTCCACTAGGGCTTTCATTTTCCAGTGCATTGGCTAGTTTTACACAAAGTTTCCCAGTAAAAGGAAAACCCATTAAAAATGATTTTATTGTTTGTAGCAGACTCTCTTACCTAATTTCATCACCCTTGTTAATCCTGCCTATTTTATTAACCCCATCAGGATGTGGCCATTTTTTTTTCTTCTCTTTACTGTTTTCTCCTCTTAACTGTAAATATCATTAAGGAGAGTGTATTTAGTTGGTTCAGTTTTGCTCTGAAATTTTTGAACCCCTATTTAAAGTTAATCTGTTATAACTCTCCTCTTGATTTCAGATCTTGGCATTTAGAATCAATTTGATGTTTAATGTTCTTAAAAAGAGCAGGATTGCTTTCAAAAAGAACAGTATTATGAAGCAAGGCAATGGCTTCAAAGCTATTATGACAGCATCCATAATCCGGGGCAATTTCAGTTTGCTTATATTGGAAGCATTTTAGTACATTGGAAGTTGTAATAAAACTCTTTCATTTGTGAATAATCATACCTAGAACTACATGAAGATCTAATAATTTCTGCAGAGATGAGTAAGTAGTATACACAGCTGTGTTTAACCAGCACCACGGGTTAAGCAAGTGCTGGTTAAACACAGCACTTGCAAGTTAAGCAAGTCTGAGAGGGACTCTGAACCATCATAACAACTGGAGAAAGGTACTGTCATCTTGGTCATATCTATTACCAAAATAAAACAAACACACTTGAGAAATAGCCTGGTTTTACTTAGGTGGCCAAACGTTAGACTTCTAATTCTAAGCTGGATATCCTACTCTGCCTTAATAATCTGCATGACAAACATGCAACCAGGGCAATTCAGTGTATTCTGAGATACATCTCTAGCATAAACCTGAAAAATCATCAACAGGATGTGTGTCTTTTAATCCCTTAATTAGAAACTGAGCACAACATTGGTAAAGGCCTAGGCATCTAATGTAGACATGTCACAAATAAACGAAATAAACTTTACCCCTATTGAACAGATTTATGGAAACTGCTTTTTCTATCTAGGTCTCTGATATACAGTATATCCTCCAAATCTGGGTCTTCTAAAGGTCTTCTGAAGATCTGTGAGGAAATTCCCTTTTAGTATCTTAGTCTATGGATGCTTTAAATCACCATCTACCAGAGTTTACGCTTTTAAATTTAGAACCAATGAAGTCTTAAATTGTAAAGGCATTAGTGCTTTGTCTGGCATTCCTATTCCTAGTCTGTTTGTCCTTTGTCTTGTTTATGAGAAAAAGTACTGCCAGGATTTTCTTGCACATTTTCTGAGAAGTAAGCTTTTTCATCCAAGAAGGTTTTTATGCAATTAAAATAATTTCTTTTCCAAGCTTAGAGTAAACATTTGTCTTTTTGAATGTTTTTGGCATAATAATGATTGTATTTGTATTTGTTAGTTGCCTGCATCAATCAAGATATACTGTTCAAATTGACTTTGAATGATATATTAGATAATTTTTAACGTCTGTCTCATCTTAAATGATGATGCTAAATATAATTTCAAACTGGGAATCTGTAATTTCTGTTTTAATATAAGAAATTGGATCAAAAAGCGTCAATACTGTTCCTCTTCTGTGTTTCAATTTCAATAAATTGTTATTTTTTGGAGAATAAAGGACATAATTCCAAAAATACCCAGCCAGTTTCACTGAATATCTTGTTTTCCAGTACACAGGTGTGTGACATCCATTTCTGAGCCAGGGATGATAAGAAAGCCCTGTCCTACTGCCCTGTCTTTGACATTCCAAACAAAGGCTGTTTGACAGGAACAGACATCATCTATTTTTGTGACATAATGTACCTCGTGAGGATGTACTGACTGGTAATGAGGGCAGAAAGGAAAAATAGGCAAGAGAACAGCAACAGGAAAAGATTTCACTGGATGCAGAAATGGAATCCCACAGCAGAAATGTGCAGAGATCAAGGATGTTACAACCATATAGACAAAGTTTTGCTTTCATAACTGCAAGTTATTGCTTCTCCCATAATCAAACAGGCAAATATATAAAAGAGACTTGGAGGATTCATACATAAAGGATAAATCTAAACAAATCTAGCTTGGTTTAATTATGTGAAAAACAAGGAGACAGATGTTCTTAAAGTCTTGGTTTTCCCAAGATTTTTATAAGCAAAAGCTACTTGGGCAGTAACTTGCACTCACAGCATTGGTAGCCATGGACTAAATTGTGGTCTCATGCATATCTAGAATGCATTTTCATGGCCTAACTCTTGTACCTCACTGTACAACCTTCAGTTTTCTAACAGCCCAACACTTAAAGAGAAATTATTTGATCACTTATGTACTGTACATTTGATCACTTATGTACTCAACTCTGGGGGAAGTTTGTAAGAGGTTTAGCAAAACATAGTGATAAAGGCCTTATAAATGGCTTTAGAGATATGTAGATGAGATGGACTGGATTTAACTTTAGCTGATGCAATAAAAGATTTTCAAGGACTGAAATAATGTTTGTTAAGCAGTATCTGTGATCACCCATGCTGGGATAAAAAGGATCAAGACATAAAAATATTCTGTGAAGACTCTGAACAGTCAAACAGTCATAATTAACTCTGTACAGTCAAAGTGAAGGTCATGCCCCATCTCTTTGGAGTGATGAGTCGGTGATATAAATCTTGGGAAACCGGGCACCTACCCAAAAGTGAGCTTGGTACATTCAGGCTCAGATCTCATTTCAGGGTGGGTATCATTGGGGAAAAATCTTCTGAACACAAACATCTCTTGCTAGTATTTCACAGGGGAGAAAGTCTTCTTTAGCTCAGTAATTTAGTAATTTCCTCCCTCTTATTGCCTTGCAAATTTTAGAAGAGCAAAAACTGTAAAAAACCTGTAAAACTCCCAAAGCAAAACTCCTTTGCTACTTGTTTCCTGGCTTGTGCCAATTTTGTGGTTTGTTAATCATTAGCAAAGGTTAAGTATGCTTTTGTTACTTAGCAACCATGATTGGTTTTTAAAAGTTTTCCCTCAAAATTTATCTTGTATTTATCCATGTTTTTGTCTGCTCCTTTTCACTTCCCTGTAATTCAAACTCAAGAAGGTTTAAATGCAGCAAGGCATCTGGACTCATGATCTTTGCTCCTACCTGCATGTAATAAACATGAAAAATGAGAACTAAAATGCAAACCAGAGCAAGAGAGCCATTTCTCTCCAATCTACAGGAGGAAATTAGCTGGCTTCCAATTTGCACTTTGAGGGCTTTTAAAATTTACTTTTCTTTTCAGTGTTTTGGTTGTGGTGGTGCTTTGTGCTTTATCAGTTTCAACCCGAAAAAGGAAGCCTAAATTTAGTTCTGAAAAGTGTGAATAATTTGAGTACTAGTTAAAATATAAGCCCTGCTGTATTTAGATTATATTCATGTACATTTTAACTTCAAATGAATATTTAAGCCTGTGTAATATGAATATAAAGCCTGTAAGCCCAAAGGCTTACCTGTTTTTTTCCAACTATGTCAGTTGCTGCAATAAAATATGTTACTTGTCTCTAAAACCTTTGCTTTGCTTCCTCATTTTGTCATAATAAGTTGACATCCTAGCTTAGCTAAAATCCAGGGGAACTTTCCTATTGAGTTTTCTAGGGTCAAAATTTTACTCTGTAAGCAAAAAGACAAAGACAGTTGTAAAATACCTAAAAATCATAGCCTGAAGACATGAAATGCTAAAGCAGCCAGCTATCACAGCTGCTAAGCTCTTGTTTCTCCCTGGGAGCTCTGGAGCAGAGCATGCATGTGAACTGAAACTGCTGGGCCTCTGGCTGCTCAGGAGCTCCATTCTTGGGAGCTGGTAGAGCAGAAGTTACCTGGGGGTCTCTGGCAGCCAACATAAAAGTGGATTCCAGTTATCAGGGCAAACAAACCAGCCTGTTTCAGCTCTCTGCAGATATGTGGAAAGCTTTGGAACTGTGAGTTTATTTTGACAGGGTGAGGAATGTACAAAAGGTACAACGAGAGGGATAGGAGGAACGTGGGCCAAAGTTATTAAATTTCCCCCTCTTTAGGAGAAGGCCTCTGTAATCTCCTAGGAGCAAAATCAGAAACTACCTGAGGCTGATGTCATGGGAAGCAATGGTGAAAATCAACAAATGGTGTGGACCCTAATGATTCTGACTTCAACATTTCAACCCTAGAAGTGGCCTTCAACACTCTGCTCTGACTTGGCTGAGAGCAAAGGTAGTGTGATTGGTCTCCAGAGGGAAAGGTTCCAGACAGAGCTCAGTGCACGAGCACAGAGAAGCAGCACCAGTCTCCAGAAGAGTGCTGGCCACAGCTCTTTGGTGCTGGGCAGCAGCGGCATGGATGGTGTGGGAGCCTCTTTGCCTTGCAGAGATGTGCATCCCTCACCTGTGTGCTCTTGAAGACCAACTGCTGTCCTGCATGTCTTCTCAAAGCCTGGGGAGCTTCAGGCAGGTGTCCAGTGTTCTCATTCCTCCATGAATGGGACTTCACCTCCAGGAAAACAGAGACATGTCTGAGGAAAGCTGTTGCTTAATTCCAGGAATGTTCTGCAGGTATGTCCTCAGATGGGAACAGCATAAGCCACTCTGATTTGTCCATCAATGTTTTTAATTGCACAGTCTTTGGGTTAGTCAGACTTATCAAACTGACTTCATCCTTCTAATGTACCTGTGTTTTTCTTCTATACAAAAAATAACAATATTTTCTAGATTTGAACACTAGGTTAAGTGCATTTCAAAGACTTCCCCAAATTTACTTTCAGAAACAGAAACTGGCATTTTCTTAAAAAAATAATAAGGAGGGAGGAGAAAGCAAGCCATCCCTGAGCTGACAGAATGCAGCAGTAGGAGGCAAGCATTCAGCTGGCAGTTACTTACTTCCTGGCATGCAATTTTAATTAAGGAGTCAGCATGTCTGCTACACAAGCCCACAGGAGGCAGTAACTAAAAATGACTGGGAAAACGTCCATGGATAAAAAGGTAGGAGAATTAAATAACGACACTGTATTATAGAAAGCTAATTGAATATGTTCATCCCTACTTTTTTTCTAGATAAGACCTATTACCAAAGGAAAAGCAAGCACAAATTGCTGTATCACAGTATGCACAGTAATACCTATTTTGCAGTATTTCGTTAGAGATTCACTATTGATCTAAGATAAATCAAAGACAAAATCTTTTTTTTCTGCTCAGAAGTTGTGTTCTGAGATACCAATTCACATTTTTTAACTGGGCCAGAAATCTTTCTTTCCCTAGACCAAAGCTGTAGTGATTACCTAGCTAAGTAAATCAGCAAGTAGATTGCTTTAAATCACTTTATAAATACCTTTTTTCCCCTGGTATGATGATGTTTTCTTTTTCTCACAGAGCCAATCATTAGGACATAGAGGCTGATTCATATCCTGTACTTTTGACAACCATTATTAATCATCTTTCCAAAGGAGTACTGTGAAATCCTGCATTGAAATTTCATTGTTGGCTCTTACTTTCTCTACTAGTAAATATTCAAATGGAATGCTAAGGAATAATAAGGAGGAAGCTCATGCATCTGCCTTGTTTTATATCTGTACAGATGAGGTTGAAAGAGATGGGATTAAAAATAAATTGTGAAGGAAAAACAAACCAATTATTAATTAAAATTAGAATTATGTGTTCTGCAGAGAAAAGAACTGGTCAGCTAATCTCAGTCTTTCTATCTTTCTGTCACTTGCACTTAGTAAGAGCTCTTTAGTGAGCAGGTTAGTTTATGCTTACAGCTAAATAAATTGCTGGAAGAGTATTACAGAATACAATTAAGTCAGATGACAGAATCAAAAAATATTTCAAACATTTATTTTTAATTTTTATAAATGTCATTTGATGGGCTCATTTTCGTAGAATCACAGAATGGTTTGAATTGGAAGGCAAACTAAAGGTCATGTAGTTCCAATCCCCCTGCTGTGGGCAGGGATGCCACCCACTAGATCAGGTTGGCCTGGTCCCCATCCAAACTGGTTTTGAATACTTTCAGGGATGGGACATGCACAACTTCTCCTGGCAGCCTGGTGCAGTGTCTCATCACCCTCACAGTGAACAATTTCTTCCTTATGTTCAATCCAAATCTACCTCCTTCAGATAAAACTGTTTCCCCTTATCCCGTTATTACAGACCTTGGTAAAACGTTTCTCTCCATCTTTCACATAAACCCTCTTTCTATACTGAAATGCCACAACTTCTCAAGTATAATGGGTGGTATCTTAGCCACCTTCTCTGCCTGTTCCCTCAGAACTCATGGATGCATCTCCCCAGGTATCATGGACTTGCATGCCTTCAGATTCCTTAGATGATTTCATCTTACACAGTAGAAAGTTCTTCAATTTCCCAGTCCCTGCTTTTACCTTCTGTGACTTGGGCAGCATGGCTAGAGCATTTGCCAGTGAGGATTGAAGCAAAAACTTTGAGTACTTCAGCTTTTTCTGTATCCCAGGTAAATCAGTTTCCCATTTCCTTCTGGACAGGACCTTTATTTTCCCTAGTCTTCACTTAATCACCAATGTGCCTATAGAAGTTTTCTTGTTGCTTTTGACACCCATGCTACCCTGGATGGAGCATGGATGCTCCATTCAGGGTAGGGAGCTTACTGGGCAAACTCCCTGCTCTCCTGAGTATCTTAGGATGGACTTCTGCTGTTTCAGTCTCTGCAGCCCAGGCTGCCCTTGATCTTCACGTTCTCCACCAGCCCCTCCCTCCATGTTGGTGAGAAAAAGGTCCAGCATAGCACCTCTCCTTGTAGGCTCCTCTAGCACTTGGAAAAGGATTGGTTATGTCCCACTGTGTTGTTCCTTCAAGAACTATTGTTAAAGTTCCCCATGGGCACCAGGGCTTGTGAAGGTGGGGCCACTCCTACCTGTCCATGGAGGTCCTCCTCCACTCAGCCTGCCTGGTCAGGCAGACTATAGACTGTAGCAGACTCACCTACAGTGTCACTTGTCCCTGCTCTCCCTTTGATCTTCACTCACAAACTTTCAGCCAACTCTCCCATTCCCATGTGGAGCTCGAGGCCCTCCAGCTGTTCATTGATGTAGAAGGCAGCTCCATCCACTCATTACCCCCACCTGTCTTTCCTAGAGAGCTGGATCCTTCCATTCCAACACTGCAGTCACAGGAGTCATCCCAGCTTGTCTTCATGGTGCCAGGAATGTTATAGCCCTGCTATGGGTTTAAAACTTATTTCTCAGAGCATGTAACTTGAAACACTGAACAATCAGTAATGACTTTAGGACTCCTTCAGTTGGACTGCCTTTGTGAATCTGGGTTGATAGGATAGTGTTTGGAGCAAGTTGACCTTGGTGTGAGTTGTATGATGCCATACACATCTCTGTTTTCCACAGCCCTGGAGACCGTATCTAAAAGATTCTAACATCATTAATTATGATTTTGACGTCTTTCTCATATGAACAAAATTAATGAGAAATTTGGTTTTGTTTTATTGCTTTTCTTTTTTTTTTGTCTTAACCTAACCTACAGGGATAATTTTTCCTGTTCTTTTGCTGAGCAGAGGAGAAAATAGCCTTGATTTATTTTTTTTTCTCATAACCTGAGAAATCCAGATACGGGCAGTATAGCGTAAAGATTTCTGTAATTTAAACCAACTGACAATGATCACTTCAGGAGTCATAGATTCCCTGAAAATTGCCATAGTTTACTGACTGTCAGTTGCTTCTTCTACTTATCTTAAGGCAGAAATTGCACTTAAGGAATTGCCAAAAGGGAATAATAAAGACCCAGTAATAAGCTCTGTATCACAGTGGCATTCCAAGCAGAGTATTTAGAGCAATTTAGTACTTAGTAACTTTTATTGTCTTCTCCAATAAAATGGAGAAGACAATAACCAGTAGGTCTACAGCTACTAATTTTGTTCCCAGACCACAGCCCTGTCTGATAGTATTGAGGGGTTGGGGTCTGCACTGCACAGACATCCTCTGCACCTGCCAGCAGCTGTGGAGAACCCAGACATTTGCCACCAGGTTTAATCAGCTGATGTTTTTTGGATGGTTTTGATAAATATCCTGAGGCAATAGTTTGGAGTAGGCTAAACTTTTAGCTATTTTACTGTTAAACATCTTGACTGAAGCATCCTCTAGTGGGTGTCTCTCCCTTGCCTCTAGAAGTCATTTCAGAGGGCTGAAGCTCTGCTTTGTAGGATAGCTGCTAAGTCAAATGAATCTTCTTCTATGGGCATCTCTCTCTCCCCCTTGCAACTAGATAGGAGCTCCAGAAAAGAGGATTAATTGAAAGACCTCTACTGTAACTGGCTAAAATGTAGGGCAAAGAATTTCATGCAGAGAAAAGTATCTCTCTATTTCAATACCAGGATTTTAAATGTCTCAGCTCCTACTTAAGCCTGTACTTGGTGAAACTCAGATTTTAATTTAGTTTGAGCAGCAGCTCTGGATTTGAAAATGAATTATTTATTTTGTGTATGTAAAGAAGGGGCCAATGTCCAAATGATGCTACAAATCTGCTTTAAATAAACTCAGTTAAAACCAGTAGCATGCCTAAAGTCTCTCTTTATCATTTTATATGAAGATGTGAAAAAGTTATTTAGATGAAATAAAGCTGCCTTCAGGCAGTTTTAATTTTCAACAGAACTGATTTGACTGATCGCTATATTGCAGACAGCATGGGTCCTGGCTGCACGGCAGGAATAACATTTTTATATAGATGAGCTGTTCTTGATTAATTTATTTGTGATAGAAAGCTCAGGTGGACCTCTGTAACATCAGAGCGTGGTCACTGCAATGGTCTAAACATGTACTCACATATCTGTTTGTTTATTATGTTTAATTGGGAGCAGCCCATGGAGAATATTTCCTCCTGCCCATGCAAAAGCTGAGGGATCTCTCCAAGGCCACGTTAGGAGTCTGGGGAAGCCTGGGAGCAGGAAGGCTGTCCCACCTAATGCATCACTGCTGATGGACATTCAGCAGGACTTGGAGAAGATTTCCCAGTTGCCTTTGTGCATTATTTTTTTTCTTTAAGGCATATCACAAGTATTAATGCAATTGTAAGGAAAATACTCCTTGGCAAACATTAATGGTCTTTTGGACTTTTCTAATAGAAAAGCAGTCTTGACTTTTAAATTTATAAAATTTAAACTAAGTGTGCAAGAGCTATTGGTTTCTATTGCAGTTCTGGTATCATCCTTACCTCCAGTTTGGCTGTGCCACAGCATCCTTTTCAAGGCTATTCCATGATATTAAACAGACCTCCCTGTTTATTTAAAATTTATCTCTCAAGCTCCCTACCATGAAAAGTATTGTTTTGGGGGTTATGTAGCAGAAATTCATGTGTGCCTCTGGATCCAGGTCATTAAATATTTAAATATCAGTTCAGACTAATTTTGGTTTCATGAATTGTTTGCGTGAAGCGTGTAAGCAGCTCAGAGGTTGGCCAAGCCAAAAAAAAAATACAAAGACACATGAGGGATAGGAGTCAAAGAAAAGGGAAAGCAGGAGAATAATTGCTTCTGGCATCATTTTACAGTTTTAAGATAAGTTTTGAAAAAGTATTACCTCATTTTTCCTCTCATTTATGTAATTGCACTCTCCAAGATCATGAAGAAAAGCAGAAAACAACCCAAAAACCCCGTAAGTTAGATCTTAGAGCATAAAGGTCTTGGAGCATAAAAATATCATCACTACTACTGAAAGAGAATATATCTTTTTACAGATACTTAGGCTTGTCATTTTTAAAGCCCTGGTCCTGTCAGGCAGTTGGATCCCCTACAGGACAGGTGGAATTTAAATAAATAAATATCATGGTGTTCAGAGTAAATCTATTTATGACAGAGAGAAAGAAAAACACTTGGGCAGGTTCCCAAATATGATGAACAAATTAAGATACTCTTGAGTATATCCAACAGATGTTATCTGTAAATTTTATCTATACAAATGCAATATTAAAAGCTCAGTGGACTTTATCTGGCCTGGTATCGCTGGCCACTACCCAGCAAAGCACTTACACATTGGTAATTTTAAGGACAGGGTGTCCTGGTTTCAAGCCAGAATACCCAGCAGCACAGTGGAACAAGACAATGATAAGCAGTTTGACAATACTATCCTGCTGCTTCTCAAAGACACCTGTATGCAGTTGATTCCAACATATTATTTTACCAATATGTATTGAAGATACACATCGATTATACATTTTTCCCCATTTTTTCAGTGCTAAACAAATAGCAAAATTGTTGTACTCTCTACAATCTAAAAGCCAGATAAATAATAATTCACTTCTGAATATGTATTTGATAAAGAGAACAGAACAAAAGGGAGTGCTAATGTGCATTTCTGTTATGGAAATTTTTCATTGCCATAACTTTACTAGAAGAGGATTCCTGTAGATGCTGTCTGTGAATATATCTTTAATTCTCCCATCTTGTTAGGAACGCATTATTAGATTTTCACATCTGTCATTTGCTTACCATAAATGCCAGCAGCTACTATTTTTTTCCCTTACCTTTTATGAAGTGAAAGGATACTTTTCCCATCCAGCTTCAAACCAAACAACTAGGATAACAACAAGAATGCACCTTACCACAACATTTTAATTCCTTCCCAGGTAAACTCACATTTAGATATCTTCCCTTGGGTGAAGAAAGGACAATGAAAGAGCCATGATCTTTCCAAACAGCGTACAGCCTATGGATGGTAAGAGTTATTGGTGTTAAATGTATTAAAGGGAAAATTCATATGCCTAGAATCTTTAAGGGCCAACAAGACAGATTGTTGTATTAGATTGTTGAAGTCACCATTAGGCTTTAAGTTCTATAAGTCACATTAATAGTTCTTGTATTTAATGACTAACAAATAGCACAGTCTTAAATTCCCAGGGAGCAGTAATTCTTCCTTTGGTAAAAAGACAGTGATTTGTCAAAAAACCAGGACTATTAAATTAAACTATATTCTGTGAATAAACTGTATTTATTTACAGACATCTGTCTTAGTTTGCTGCATGTGACCCTATTAGATGTTTATTTTTACAATGGCGAGGTTCTCTCAGTGCTATATCTTCAAGGGATGTTTCAAGAAGATAGTGTCTTTAAAAAGTAAGAATTCTTTCTTTGCATCTCTGCATGCTAGCACTCCTGGGGGGTGCAGGGGGCAGGAGGGTGGAATTTACCCTGATTCCAGCTGGAAAAGGAAAAGCAACATTGACCAAGCAGTTATTAGGGTTATTGGAAATTTGGGATTTATTCATATGTGGCAATTTGGTACAATAGAGCATTCCTATTGTTTTGTGGACATCTGTGCAAGGTCAGCCAAAACCTAATCTAGTCTCCTGAGGTCTCTCCAGACAATTGCCACCTCTTTGTGCATGTGCTTGAACTTTTCCTTCTGGATAAAAGGAAAGTGAGAAAACAGAAGATTGTTTTTGTAAAAAGTAGCTGGAAACTGAATGAGCAAGGGAAGAAAGCCACCCATTAGGGAAGCTTACAGGATTCCTTGCTTTAGATGCTAAAAAGGATTTGATGTTTTCTGTAACTGTTTCAGGTTTTCTTTTACTTCTTTAGCTTTAAACCATGAGGTCTAGGGATCATGTTTATTTTCACTGCACTCTACTGTCTCAGGAAGAGGCTCCTTCACCTACAGCTATTTCTCAGTCTGGGAAACAATTAACCTTATTTGACTTTGCTACTGACTATGCCATCTATTTCCTACACTAGGAAATAGATGGCATTATGACATCATCTTGAACTTGAGTATGCATAGTTTTAACAAAAGAATATGGTGAAAATTTCAGCACATTTTCTCTGTTTTTTTCACCTTGTTCCAATAAAACTACTCATTCTATCTTGGATAATATTGAGCAACTTATTTTGAATGTCAGCAATCTCCTAGAAGATTGTGAGAGTGTTTTTATTCCATATCTTCAATAGTATTTGTTAAAAAAAGAACTTGCAAGTTGAGCTACTGGTTAGAATGAAACCGCAGAAAAACAGTGAAGAGAAGCCCATGGCCCCTATCTCATGATCCTCTCTTAGACACTACACAAATTCTATACACAATCCCTTTCCTAGTGAGACCTGAGTGGTGATTCTCATGTTGCTCCATGAATATCAGTTATTATTTTTTCATAGATCCATGGAAAGCCTCTGATACAAATATATTTATAGCTGAATATGTAATGTTGCATATTAACTTCACTTAGCTGCAATTAGCTGAGGCAATGCCAATTAAAACTGAAACTGCAGAAAGTCTTTGCATAATTATTTAGTATTATCTATCCTGTGTTTTTCTAACTGCTACCTGTAGTCTAATTAGTGGCAGAGACCATTAATAAATTTAAGGTCAAATTATGTTACCTATCTTAAAAATAATAAGGAAATCAGTTAGAGGAATTGGAAATATCAGCAGGCAAAGCTCAATGGCCCTAATAGATTTAGTGACCTTTACCCCTGAGATAGGTTAGTATTTATTATGGTGCTATGATTGCTTCCTGAAATATTTTAGATGCTATTGTTTGCTTCTTGGAGGCACTTCAACAAGGTTCTATGAAGTCAGAAAAACTGGATACATACAGATGCTTCTCAGAAAGAGAAGACAAAACTGCTACTCCATTATATCCTACATACATGGCTTTAATTTTATGCTCAGATGTTTAAAGAACTTCCAACATGCTCCTGAATATTTATTTCCATAATGTTGTACATCCTGAAGCACAAACACATGAAGTGCCAGAAAGCCCATTAATGTGTCTCTTCACACCGAGAAGGTTTCTTCTATTTCCATTTTAGCAAGATTTCTTTATCATGGGTGGCCCAATAAGAAAGAAATGAGGTAAAGAAAAGCCATAGCTTATACCATGTGACAGCCATATTTGAAGTAAAAACAAAAGCATTGAACTTAATGTAAAACATTAAACATAAAGTAATCTGGAGAATAATTTCTATTTTCTCAGCTGAATTGAATGTAAGGACCTTCTGTCTGCATTAAAAAATTAGTGACAAATCACATCCATTCCACTTCTGTGCACCTTTGTGGAACAGACTCATAAAGGGTACAACATCTGAGCTCCCATGACTTTTGCAATTGCAGTGTGCCAATGTTTAGCTGTCTGATAATGTGCATGCTTCTGCTGCCTGGCACACACAGTGACACCAAGCTGAGCAGGAGCCATGAACTAGGACTGCTTACTGGTACTTGCTCATTGGTTCTTGTCTTTCCAGAACCCTCCACAGCCAGTATTCAAAATGCATTTCTAGTAGCAAAGAACATAAAAGATACAACAGAATATTGTTTAACAAACAAATTTGAAGGAGTATAAAGTCTAGGCCATAGCTTACGGGGTAAGAGATGTAGTCAGTATGTCACCAAGAAGAGAAAAACTTCTGACCTTTTACTTCTTTATAAATTTTCATTAAAAAGTCAGTTGTAACCAATGCTCAATAAATGGGAATTATAAAGGGTATGGAAAGCAATCCAGAATAGAAAAAGAACAGGTGAAGGACATTTGAACAGATATGATGGACTCAAACCAGAGATAATTTATTGAATTATGCTCTTGAATATTTCAGGAATCTACATGAAACAATTTCTGAATGATCACTTCTTTGTGAGAAAGTACACAGCAAGGTCTGACATGAGTAAATAATGAGCAACTAAATGTGTCAGGCTCACTTGGATACACAGAATCCTATTTTAGCAATCAAATAACCAATTTTAAATATTTAGATGATAATAACTTGGTAAGAAACAGCCAACACTAGTTTTTCAAAAGCCAGTCATGCCAGAAAAAGCAACGTCTTCTCTGACTATGCAGCAAGTAAATTAAGAAGCAATAAAAGCAATGTATCTTAGGTTTAGTAAGGGTTTTGTTTCACTGCATTCTCCTAAGTAATTTAGAGTGATAGGACCTACAAGAAAGTTACATAGTGTAGGTAGAACACATATATAGTGTGTCCAAAATCTGTGCTTAAAAAAACAAGGGTCATTTGCCAAAAACAGTGGAGGCATGTATCTAGTAGATATATATCTTTGAGAAAATTTTGGTTCTGGATTCCTGTAGCATTAGTTTAATCAGTGATTTAGATAACATGTAAGGGACTGATATAATAAAACCTACAGGTAACAGAAATGTTTTGTGGGTTGTGGTCTGTTTGGAGACAAATTTAGAATTCAAAACTGTGTAGCTAAATTGAGTAAATATTTTGAAATGCAGTCAAAGCTCCACCTGGTCTTGAGAATTTCCAGGGCTGAGACATCCACAGCTTCTCTGCACAGCTTCAGTGCCCCACCACCCTCTTGATAAAGACTTTCTTCCTTATATCCAATGTAAGTCTCCCCTCCTTCATTTGAAATCATTGCCCTTTGTCAGCAAGGTTACTCTAAATCCATTCATCCCCCAGTTTGTATTGATATTGGGATTTGCTCCAATCCAGGAGCAGCACCGTGCTCTTGGCCTTGTTGAACTAGGTGAGGATAAAGATTTTCTGAAGGTTCCCCATGAAGGATTCCAATGAAATGAACTTAATGAAGTTAAGGACTTCTTACCTGGACACAAGTAGGATTGAAAAAGTCCAGAGTCTGCAGTGGTTCATAAGCAGAGAAATATGCTTCACCAAAAGGAATTAAAAACTGGCATAAACTGCATTTTGGGATGTAGAAAAGGAGTGTGGATTACCGAACTCGGAGCTGATGGGGCTTTATCTAGATTTATCAGGAATGCCTGCCTATATATGATTGAACCCTAACAGGCCTCCACCTCTGTGGCACCTGGGTTTAGAAGAGATGTGAATACAGTGCAAAATGTCCAGAAAAGCATAAACAAATGAACAAAATTTTAAAAAATAATTATTATAAAATACTCAAGTGATTTAGAAATTAAAAACTGTCTAATGATGAAGAACCCACTAGGCAGATATCCCACTGAAAACTTTCCTCTGTCAGATAAATACATTTGCTTAAAACATACATAACTTTTTGAACATAAGACTTTTCCATACCTAATTTTGTCAATATTTCTGGGCATCTGGGAACTGGGCATCAAATATTCTGGGCATCTGGGAACTTAGGATACTGAACTTCACAAAGGAAATGCTGCTTCTATATACAGATAATTACATGAGCAGTAACACTTGTCAGACTCATCTACTGGGTAAAGGATAAGTTGTCTCTGTGCTGATCTATCCATGACTGGCCACTGGCATCATGCTCAGGAACTTACAGAAACATCTAAGTTCCTGGCATCATGCTCAGGAACTTACAGAAACATCTTAGAGAGCTGAAGTCCGAATAAGTGACAGAATGGCAGCTAAAATGTTAAACACAGACACAAAATAAACCATTACAGAGAGCATTGATCAATTGGTCACCACATCCTCTGGTTCCAGCTGAGACATGGCTACTTTATGTGAGAAAAAATTAAATTATATGTCATGGATTGGAATCTATATTATACAACTTCCTGTGCTACCAGAGTCTTCTTTCCTGAAACTCAAGTAGATGAACTTGGCATTCATCTGAATGGAGTTCTCTTTTCTCACTACCTTTTTTGGGGAATTATTTTCCAGCTGGAGCAGTACCTCCTGAAGCTAATAGCAACATTATCACCTGCAAATACTAATATGTTAACCAAATTAAAAACGTTTAATTATTTTGCCACGCTTTTTGCATTTACAAGTATTATTAATACAAGTTCATTACTTGTATTAACAATACAAGTATCTTGGCTATAATCAAAATTGCAAAGACTATTTATTGTCTTAATAAGTACCTTCCAAAACATTTTGCTATTGCTATGCTTTGAGGTATTTGTAGACTCAGGAAAATATGGAAAAATGCCCAAACCAGTTTCACATTCCAACTGATATTTAGTTACTTTCACAATTAAGATAGAAGCCAATATAATGCTAGCAATTTATTGCTTGGTCCTGCTGAAAGTCATTATTTTATCCTAGGGGAGCACGTATCTTGGGAAACAGTTCTATTTAATTTGCAACCATAATCAAGTGATGTGATTTTATTTATGTATGAATTTTATTTACAAATGGATTTCAGCAGGATGTGGCTCACAGCCTTGGGTAATCACACTGCAAGGGCTTACAGCTATTCTTAAAAGTAAAATGAGTGGGATTTTCTATAGTTCTGATCTACATAGCTCAAACCTTTCATTAATGTTGTCTGTCACCAGTCTCTGAAAATGTTTTTTACTTTCATTTGCTTTGTTAGCCTAAAAGAACACTCATAATTTTGCTAGGGCCCCACACAATACAGTAGCTAGCTGTAATTAGTACTATTGTTTTCTTTTAGTATTTTTTTGCTTTTCTTCTAACACTGTTTACTTTTCAGGAAAACAGCTCAACGGCTTCCAATCAGCGATAGCTTCCCATTTCCCAGATGTGGACAAGGAAGAAGACCCAAGATGTGCTGATGGGATATACATTCTACAGTTGTAGAAACTGAACCAAGTTGAGGATGCCTCCATGGACTGCAAGCTTCTTGTATGGGTATCTACTGTCAGAAGAGAACCTGGAGAACCATCCCAGGAGCTGTGCTCCCAGGTGACAATGCAAGGTAAAATCCATGGGAAGAGGTTGGATTAGGGTCCAGCTAACACTTAGCTGCGTTTGGTTGCTACCCGGTTTGCTGAGGGAGCATTATAGAAACAAAACCTGTTTGGCTGGACCAAGTTCATCTCTCTACTACTGTACTTTTTCACCTTTGAAGGGGAATAAGAGCAGATGGAAGTTTCCATCTTGGATTAGTTAGGAGGAGATTTAGACTTCCTGTGATTTAGTCCAATCACAGCTGTGAAGCAGAAGCAGAAAACTCCTAAGCTCCTGGCAGCTTCATATGGTGACCTTCATTGACCTTGTCAACATAATGAATAACACAACCTATTTTCTCTTTGTGTTCTGTAAAATCATACTGTAAGTGCAATACAACTTGAGAGTAAGGAGGGAGGTGGCTGCAAGAGGGCACTGGCAGTTCAGCTTTAGTTATAAGGCTTTAATCTTACTTCACTATTACATAAAGAGGATTCCACACCTAAGAATTTCAAGAGTGGAGTTCAAAAATGTCATCCTTGAGGTACTGCCTAAGCCATGTATTCAATAGTTGCTACACTGAAAATATGCAGTGTAACTAAGAAAAGGGTTAAAGGCTTATTGAAATTGAAGGATTGTTCTTAATGGGTGCAAAACTCCATCTGCTTTCACAGTGAGAACAGGAGAAATTACAGTGCTATCTATGCCATCCATTTCCTTCTCCTCTGATGCATTATAATAACATCTAAAGAAAGAACTAGCCACCACATGGTTTTCTATATTACGCAAACTGAACTTTTCAAATCCATGAAGAATGTCAGGAGAAGTTGTCAGTCTTGTACATGGATCATTACCAGTTTTGAAAGGTGAGACTCAGAACTGCAGATTGTAGGTTAGCTTCTCTCTCTCTCTCTCTCTCTCCCTCTCTCTTCCTTCCTCTTCTTATTCTTTGCTCCCATGCTCTTCTCATTTATTTTCTTTTCTTCATCTCTTCCTTTTATTTCTTTGCAATAAGAGACAGAACTTTTCAAAATAACTTAAGGGGGAAATTGTTCAGAGAAATCATCTAGGAGAGCAGAAAATGCTTTTCCCATTTGTTATGTATTCAAGCAAGTTCTACAAAATACAAGAGATTTAAACGTTTACTTCTGCTGAGACAAGTAGTAAAAACTATCAAATGCTTATGGCTTAGTTATTCCAGACTGACTTAGCCTAGGATGCTAATGGTTTTTAGCTTTAGTACATATGCTTGCTTTGCTATCTATGCTCATGATAAGCACAGGTGAAGATGGACATCATATAGTGTAGCATAAATTAAAATTTTCAGGATGAAGAAAACCTTACCTCAGTGATACTCTGTATACCACAAAGGTCTTGTCTCTTAGCCTGTTGAATTATATTGTTTTAGATCACACTTACTTCATTTTTAAAGTAAGCACCTGACCTGGAAAACCAGCTGTCTTTATTTTAGGCTTTGAAACTTTTTTTTGTTGCATGATTACTTACCTAAAGAGTTATATTCAAAGAAAAATCTGTGCATCTGCCTGCCTGCCTGCTTAGTCCTGGAAATATTAGACTACTCTCTTAGATTTTTCAAATTGATTCCTAATTTAGACATCTATGAATGCCACTGTGCCTGTATCTCTCTGTGGGGTATGAGACTAGATTCCAGCTGCAGAAAAACATTCCTATCCTCAGCCTCCCATGGTGAGAGTCTCTCCCTGTGCCTTGGAGGGGGCACCAGTGTGAGACAGCAGAGGTGTGACTGTGGTCCCAGCCACCAGACCCAGAGCTTCCCCTCACAGCTCATTGCCCAGGCTATTTACTTCAAGCTCTATATTTGGGGATCTGGAATTTTTCTCTGCTGGCTCTAAGGTCTGTCAGAAAAAGGCTGATCCTGGTAACACTAGTCTCTCTTGAGATGTAAAAGATGTGGGTTCAAATTAGTCAGCATTTGAGGAAGGGTCACAAATGTTTTCGTGCTTCCTGTGTTGTTAAAGGATGTTGGAGGATGAAAATGGAAATCTCTATGGGAAGTAAGCAAGATGCACAAAAATGCCCTGCAGCATTCTTGGATTGATGCATGAGGACAAGAGTTCCAGGACCATGCTTTTAACTAGAATTTTATTTTGGATAATTTTGGGTGCATCAGTTTGCTGATTCTTTAGACTTCTTCTGTACCTTTTATCCTACATCTTATACAGACATTTTGCAAGCTTAGGTCAGCAAGATGAAATTTTCACTCAAGTTTCCACATTGGCCACAACTGAAGATGGCAGAATCTGAGGCCCTCCACTGAAAGATGACCAAATGAAATGCTTGGAAGTGACTCTTCCAGCTATCCTTGTGGGTCTGCTCCAGCATCCTAACCTAAATTCGTTATTCCTGAATCAGAAACCAGGTGCTAAAGAGCTATTTTTCATAGGTATATGCCTTGCTTTCTGACCTTCTAATTTCTTATTAATCCCAAATCTGTTTGAGACTGTGATATATTTATTCTGTGTTTGTACAGGAACATGGCAGAGAGCAGATTTTTTACAGCTGCTTTTCAAAGCTGAAAGATCTTTCTCTTTTAAAAATTATTTTAAAAGTGAACTTTTTCAATATCCAGCAAATTTAAATTATTCTCAGCAATTGTTTTCCTCTGCCATGTATATGAAGAGTTGGGCTATAACAATAAAAAAGGTTTAAGAAATCTCAGGCACCTTTATTGACAAATAGCTTTTCTTTGCAGATCACAACTTTAGCTCTTGTAAGTGATAAACATGTTGGACTGAACAGCATTCAGAAAATATTTATTTTAAAAATACTAGATTTGTATTGTAAAGTAAAATTGTGCAGAAATTGAACATTGTGCAGGTAAAATAACATACATAAACTTCCAAACACAAAAGGCAAAAGTATTAGAGAATAGCACTGACAAGAATTCAGTTCAATTGATTGTTAAAACCATAAACCATCAAATGAAGTTTGCAGAGACAAAGACCTAAGCTGATAACTGAAATTATAATTTCTGACTAATAGCTGCAAAGTGATCTGATATATGTGCAGGCCTGACCTCTGGGGGATGTCCTCAGGTGCTCTGGGGCAGCAGGGTGTCACCATCAGAGAAAGTGGCATCCTGCTGTGGGCTGCCAAGGGCAGGGCAGGAGAGAGGGCAGGACTAAACTTCTGGACTTCTAAAGGCTCACTAGAAGCCTTCCAGTCCTGCCAGCAGCTGCACAAAATATGCAAGAGTATTTTTGTTGTTGTTACTCACAAGCAAGGTGGTTTAGTATCCACACCTAATCAAAGAGTTGTTAAGATCCAGGAATTTTTTTGCTACTCTCTTCCTGAGCTGCTGTGTTGCACTGCTCTTCAGTGAGCCCTTGAGCTATAGGCTGGATGATCTTAAACAAGCTAGACCCTGGCACTAAACAAACACAGTCATTTCAATTTAAAAGTACATAGAGGGGTTTATGCTGCAAGATTGATCTGATTGCCTGATTGTAAAACAGAAAAGTCAAGAAGATATTTCCAGGGTATACATGGTTTTTGGTTTCTGCTAATGTAAATGCACATCTTCCAAAATAAAGTGAAAATACACTTAATATTCCATGACCATAGAAAGGGAGAACAAAGACCAGGCACATATCCCCAGTGAAGTACATAGCAAAAGCTCCTTCTAATTCATCGGGAATGGGATCACAAATAAATAGTAAGTCACAAATATTACCTATGTACTATTACAGTAAACTGATTAGACTCATCTGATTCAAAGAAAAAAAACCACCTTTTATATGGAAATTAGGAACAAAGCAATTTAAAAATAGTTAATGTCATCATATAATAATCAACTCTTAAAATAATTATAGGTGCATTCCCACCATTTGTCCTAATACAAATTCTGGTCAAAGCAAGGAATATAATAGCAAGATATGAAGAGTGTGTTTCTGCTGGTGATCAGCATAGTGATCTGTTCCTGCAGTCCAAGCTAAATCCACTCCTTGGGTACCCAGATCACCAAATTCTGAATTTCTTTTTCTTCCATTTCAATGCTCTCAGGTGGGGAATAAAATATCAATATTAATCCCTGCACTGCAGGGTTGTTAATTTTTACTTAAAACATTCCTAAAAGCTTTAAAAAAGCTTTAAAAATAAGTTAATAATAACAAATAATCTCAAACATTGAGTCTGACCCATTCCTTAAACTTCTAGCAAAACAAGTTAATAATCCTGCTGAGAACCTACTTTCCCAGTGCTACCAACCTCATTTTTCATAACTGCCTTACTTGCAAGATAAAGTCTCCAAAACCAACATGTTTAATCATTTACTTTTGTCATTAACTTAGCATATTATGACACAATGAAGATGCTGGTTGCTGAAATTAAGTTTATATATAATTCTGTGTTTCATTTTAACAAATTACAAAAACATGAGGTCCAAGAGATGACCGGCTTTACAAATCTCTTCCTTGTCTCTTTGTATATTATCCACTGCATACACCAATTTTAGTGAAAATAGTTTTTAAAAATGCATCCTTCATGAAAAAATTTTACTATTTTTGCCTGTTTACTAAGATACTTAACCATAATTTCTTCCCTGAAAAAATGACTTAGGGAAATTCTGTGGTCTGAATTATAATGGTTCAGACATGACAGGCCTTTGTTGTCATACTGATTTTATGAATAAGCCAGAAAGTAAAGAAAATGAACAGCTGAAAATCAACCAGCACAAACAGCTTGAGCTTTACTGAAAACTGTATCACTTCTTATGGTTGATAGCTTCTCAAGAGTTCTCTTAACTGGTGCAAAATGGTTATTTTCTTCCATGAAGATATGCAACTTGAAGAGAGAATACTGGTGTCAAAGCCTGATTTAAAGGAGAAGTACATTCATTGACCTGTAGACCTCATTGTCATATTCAAGGCTAAGGTTATAACCAATTGCAGCCAATTCAATTTGGGAAAGTTAATAAAAGTCGGGGGCAGCTCAGAAGCAGTTAACAGATTTCATTTGGCTAAACAGCAGTTGCCACATGATTGTAAGGCTTTGCATTTCAGACCTGTGGAGATTAAAAATACAACATCCAGTGGGAGTGGTGAACATAAAGCCACAAAGAGGACTGTCTTCCCCATTTCATGGTTCATTAAAAAGTAAAAAAAAACCAAACCAGTTTTACTAACAGAAAAGTATCTATCCCAAATAAAAGGGAGAATAATGAGTCTGTTAACCTGAAATTAATATGTTTGCTTATTTGTTTAAAGGTAAAATATTTCACCACAGGGCCAGTAAAGCACTGGAGAACATTAGTCAGGGAAATTGTGCATGTTGGGTTTCATGTTGGAGATTTTCAAGATGACTAGACAAATCCCTGAGTAACCTGGTCTGAACAGACAATAACCTTGCTTTGAGCAAGACTGGATGCTTCTGAGACCCCTTCCACTTGAAATACTGTGATTCACTGTTTCCACTGCTTTTGAATAATTGGAAATTACTGACAAAATTGGAAAGTGATAGCTTAAAGTAAGTAAGAGCACTCTTTGCTGGTCTTCCTCTCTATGCCTTCAGGACTAAAGGTCTGAACAAGCCATGAGCTCCTGCACTGCACATGCTTATGAGAAAATACCATATGATATATTCCAGAGTTTGTATCTTGGATTAGTTACTTGTATCAGCATTTCCCTCGGGTACCTGACTTCATTTGGCCAAGCATTGTATATCTGTACTGATGATCATTACTACAGGGGATCAATAAGCATTATTTGTGTGGCGGCAGCTCCTGGTTTCCCCAGTGATGGTCATAGCCCTATTCTGCCACTGCACAAGAAAATTGTGATAGCAGCCTCGATCAGGCTTAAAAGCATGGTGTCATGCACCATTACTTATTTCAATACTTACACAGAATCATTAATTAAGAAAAAGTGCTTCTTTAATAATTCACTGGAGCTGAACCTGCCACTAATAGCTACAGGTAGCAAGCTACATATACAAGGTTACACACTGCATTCTGGCATTACAGAAGTCATGACTGACATCTCTAAATATGCAGTACCAAAAACAAATGTAAACCATTAATCAAAAACCAACAGCATTTTTTGGTTATTGTTGTTAGGAAAAATGGACGCTATCTTTAAAAGACAGATTGATGTTTACAAGTATCATATGGATGCCCCAAGGCATGATCCCATCTAAATACATGCAGCTTTCATTCAGACTACATTCAGACTACATGCTCTTTACAAATTATTATGGATCTTCACAACAAGTAAAGCTATAGTCTTTATGGTGAAAAATATGTAACAACCAAGAACATAATTATTTGGGGATATCTTTGAACTCCAACGTACATTCTGACCACATTACACTATTTTGTTAGAACATTATAATATTAACACAGTATAGTAACCTTAAACTGCCACCTGTCCTGCAGATATCATGAGCCTTCTGGTGAAGATTCACTTGGTTGACAGATTGACTGTTAAATCTTCAGCACTGTCTTATGGTTTCATTCCGCAAGGAGATATATCTGCTTTTGGCAGAGGTATGATGATAACTTGTACAGATCAACTCAGATCAATCAATATACATCTATCAAGAGAAATATTTTTTTTTTTCTTTTACAAAAGCAACAATGTATTTTAGTGAGGTCCTGGGAGGATAAACATATGCTTAAGCATGCATTCTCCTTCCAGGTTACAAGGTGCTTAAGAGATAAAGTGCTGTGTAAGCGGTCATGCTGCTCTTCTCCATTTTTTGTGCATTTTTGACTGGTCTGTAAACTATGGGTTCAAGACAGTCCCCTCCCCGATCTTTTGTTTGTGATCAACACTGTTTCAAACAAAGCTTGAATCTAGAAAACAGAAAACCAACATGCTCTCTGACAACCCCCAAAAAACTAATAACAAGGATTTTTATTTGAAATAATAAATTCTAAATTTCATTATTCTGCTACCCTGAGAATGGGGGCAAATTGCCCGTGATAATGGCTATGCACATTTATTTTTTCCTTCATAACATGAAGATATAAAAATTCAGACTAGCTGAACTAGATTAGAAACCTGATCTAACTATGATCTTTAGAAAGTCTAGTACTCTTCCTGATTAGACTCTCAGACTGGATCATCAGTCTCTAGGACTGTGAAATACAGCATTTATAGTAATGTAGATCCTTATAATTGTGGTGACTGAAAGCATTTTAAATGACTCACCACATGTGAGAAAATAAAAGGAAACTTTTTTTTACAGCCCAGTGCCATTTGTAGATGTGATGTTGGGTGCCCAACTTGGGTAAGTATAGAGATCAAATATAGGCACTATCCATGTCATGATTCCAAGCATAACTACAGCAACTCCGATGATGTTAATGCCCAAGCCAGCTTTCACCTAAAGAAGAGGAAAAGGAAAGCAGAAATATGTATCAAGACAATGAAGCAAAATTTTTGAATGCCAAAAATCCCCTTTAGAACTTTTGCTTAAAACTCACCATGTCCATAATTGTTAAATGACCATATGAAAACACGATGGCATTGGCTGGGTTTGCTACGGGAAGCAGGAATGCAAAGGAAGTACACAAGGTAGCAGGTATCAAAATGAAAAGTGGGTTCACATGAATGGCTTCAGCCTACCAAAAAATGAAAGAGAGCACAGCTGTCAAGGGATGCATTTGCCAAATTAAATACAGAAATATAAACTTCCTATATTAACACAAGTGAAATCTGAATGGAACTACCAGTTTAAATAATGAGAAAACACCTTTTTTGGTAAATCATTTTTTAAGAACATTGCACAGGCACGAAAAGCAAAAACACTGCAAGAGAGATGATAAAGCTGAATTTGTATATAGTACATTACTGATGATCCAGATGAAGGGGTTGCGTGTACTCTCAGTAAAGGTGTGAATGACACTACATTGGGGGGTGTTGATCAGCTGGAGAGTAGGAAGGCTCTGCAGAGGATCTGGACAGACTGGATTGATAAGGTTTAACAAGACTAAATGCTAGGTTGTGCCCTAGGGTCACAACAATTGCAGGCAGTACCACAGGCTGGGGGCAGACGGGCTGCAAAAGTTCCTGGTGAAAAAGGAGTGGCTGTGTTGGTTGATGGGACATGAACATGATCCAGTGTGTGCACAGGTGGCCAAGAAGGCTGTAGCCATCCTGGCCTGTATCAGCAACAGTGTGGCCAGCAGGACCAGGCAGTGTTTGTCCCCTGTACTCAGCACTGTTGTGGCCGCACTTTGAGTGCTGAGTCCAGCTCTGGACCCCTCACTACAAGAAAGACATTGAGGGGCTGGAGTGTGTCCAGAAGAAGGCAATGGAGCTGGGGAAGGGCTGGGAGCACAAGTCCTTATAAAGAGTAGCTGAAGGGGCTGGGGGTAGTCAGCCTGGGGAAAGGCATCTCAGGAAAGACCTTATCACTCTCTACAACTCCCTGAAAGGAGGGTGGTGGGCATCAGTCTCTTCTCCCAGACAACTAGCAATAGGACAAGAGGAAATGGCCTCAAACTGCACCAGAGGAGGTTCAGGTTGGACATCAGGAAGAATTTCTTTAGTGAATGGTTTGTTAAACATTGGAATAGACTCCCATGGAGATGGTGGAGTCATCATTTGTGGAAGTGTCCAAAAAACAATTGGATGGAGCACCTAGTGTCATGGTTATTTGGCAAAGTGGTCATCAGTCAAAGATTGGACATATTGTCTCACTAATCTTTTCCAACCTAATTGATTCTGTAATTCTGTGAAAAGAGGAGTAACATTTCTTTGAAAGAAAAAGGCATTAGTATGTGTCAAGGCTGGCCAGGAGGAGACAAGAACTTTTGAAGAACGCGAAGACAAGAACTTTTGAAGAAAAAAGAATCAGATGTTTTGATAAAGATGATGAGAAGAAAGAAAATAATTGATCTAAGGACAGAAGAAATGTGAATTACAAAGCACATCTATTAGCCCTCTCTTCTCTTTGTGACAACCTGGAGTGTTAACCATTTTTGCAGAAGATGCAGTCTGGAAGAAACCCTAAGAGAACTGTCCTTTTAAGAGCTTCAAATATTCACAAATAGTAATAAAAGCATCAATTTTCACATGTTGAACTGTACTGGAATTTTCTGAGGTAATTTTCTTCACAGTGGCTTGTATGTTTTGGATTTATGCTGAACACAGTGTTGACAATATAGGGTTGTTTTCTCCTGGCTGAGCAGTACTTAGACAGAGCAGAGGCCTTTCCTATTTTTCTCACTGCCACAGTGATGAGAAGCTGGGGTGGAATTGGCAGGAGACATGGTCAGGACAGCTGACCCCAGCTTCCAAGGGATATTCCATACCATATGGCATCATGCTCAGTATATAAAGCAGGGGGAGTTTGGTGTGGTGGCATTTCTTACCTCAAGTTACTGTCATGTGTGATGGGGCCCTGCTCTCCTGGAGATGGCTGAACAGCAGCTTGCCCAGGGGAAGCAGTGAATTAATTACTTGTTTTGCTTTGTTTACACATGGAGCTTTTGCTTTCCCTGTTAAATTGTCTTCATCTGAACCCATGAATTTTCTAACTTTTCCCCTTCTAATTCTGTCCAGGACCCCTCTGGTGTGGGAGTGAGTGAGCAGCTGCCTATGGCTTGATTGCCATCTGGGTTTAATCCATAAAATGAACTTTTATCTAATTTTACTAATTTTTCAGCATCTTCTGGTAAAACCACCTAAAGCAACCAAATATACAGTACACAATACAGGACAGCAAAAAACCTCCATGAAGTATTTTATTGAGACTTTTTAAAACCGCTTCTTTGAGCAGCTGCATTACTACATAGGTGATAGAGTAGATTCTGATTAAAAATAAACTTGTTTTACTCACCAAAGGAGATAGTATGGGCAAAAAGATTGTAATTGTAGCTGGATTGCTGGCTACTTCTGTTACTGTAGTGACAATAAGGCAGGATATCAGGATAATCAGCCACAAAGGTAATGATCCTAGAGGTGTCAATTTACTTGCTACCCACTCAGAAAGTTTTGAAACCTGCATTAGGAATGTGAGAACATGATTATGTTTAGCAAGTCACTGAAAGGAAAATTTTTTAAATGGTATATAAACAGAACTTATCTGCTAATAGTGAAGTATTTAGGTAAAAGAAAAATCTGAAATATTTTCCATATTTCTACCATGTGTTTTTAAGACCTTTTTTCTAATTCAGTGGTGCTCTATAGGAGCCCATGCAAGCTATATTCCATTTATTTATATTTGCATCTCTGAGATGGTTTGAGGAGTCTTAATTAGAAAATGGTAATATGAATATATTAGGCTTCATAACCAGAGTCTAGGTCCAAAGCTGTTTGATTTACTGGAGTCGCCATTAGACTCCACATGGGAGTTATCTCACTGACATTAAGGCTTTGGAAACAGTGTGTTGTCACAACCCCTGCCCCCATCAGATCTACATTAAATAAGAAACAGTAGTCATCACTATGCATGGTCTTGGAAGACATAGGAAACTTCTTTTTCTCTAAACCTGCTTTCTGAACATCTTGAATATTCATCACATTTATCCTGTTCAATGTTGCTACAGAATAACTTGCTAAAACAAGAGAATAACTGTGAATTCCCTGCATGTCTGAATTGCTCTTGATTGGGTCACGTTATTTGTTCAGTACTTCTATAAATTGCATTACCTCGCAGCCGTCTGCCAGAGCAAACCCGCCACCAACAAGAATAGCTATTTCCCAGGGCATGCATGACTGAAATTCCTTCCAAGTAATCAGTGGAATGTAACCAGAAACAGCTAGAGGGAAAAAAAAAAAAAATATATATATATAACCCCCCAACCAGCATTTAAAAACATATTGACAAGCTCTTGAAATAATCTCCCTGAGGAAGTACTTGTGAAAAATTCAAAGACTAAAAGCTCATCATTGTAACATGAACAAGGTCTCTGACAGAAACAACCTGCACTTCCTGGTACAGATCTTTAACTGGGGAAAACTGTCATGGCTTGGAAACATTAGAGCTGTGATGGTTACCACCAGTGGAGCACTGGTCCCTTTCCCCTCCTTCCTATGTGGAAGAGAGCTGTAGGATACCAATGGGTTTTATTTACTCAGTAAAACTTCACTATTCAGGCAGATTGCTGAGCCAATGCTGTTCTGACCTTCTGTCCTGGCTTGCCAAGCAAATTGTATTCTATTTGCCATCTGTATGGCAGTTGTCCTCTGTTAAGTGGGCAGTTTTCCTTATCTCTTCTGCAACCACTCCTCCCTCTGGGAAGACATCTGCTGATAACAGGCTACTGAATGTCAGTGCATGACTGATAAGAACTACAGCATCCCACTGTGAGATGCTCCGCCCAGAGGGAGGAGCCAAGCATTCCTACCCGGATATAATCTTGAGGCTCTGGAACACCAGCATGGCTTTCTCCACTGGATTTCCCAGAGGAACAGCTGCCTCTTCTGCTGGATGTTCAGAGGAAGACTACTGGATCAACAGAACCACACTTGACACTCCAGGAGGACTGCAGCCACAATTCCAATTGGACTGCTACCAACATCCTGACCAACAGGATGTCAGGTTGTGTTCTGAATCTGTCAGTGTGGTTTTAGTTTACTGCACTGTTTATTTTCTGCATTTTTTTTATTTTCTTCCCTAATAAAGAACTCTTACTCCTGCTCCCATATATTTGTCTGAGAGCCCCGGTTAATTTCAAATTTACAACAATTTGGAGGGAGAGGGTTTATATTATCTATTTCAAGGGAGGCTCCTGCCTTCAATAGCACACACCTATCTTTCCAAACCAAGACACCTTCCGTTCTCTGTGAACCCCTAGATCCCATTCTTTTCAGCAGCACAAGTAAATGCATAAAGAGGATGAGCCAGATGTGTACTTTAAACAAAAAATCCATTTTGAAGAGGAAAAATTACATGATAATGAATTAATGTACAATTTTGGGTTTTATAGGGTACCCTAATCAAGCAGTAACATTTTCAAAACATGAGCCTAGCCCTGCTCCATGCAGCCCATTTCAAAGCCCATTGCAGTGAATTGGCAGGTGGTTTCCATTGGTGTCCATGGGTACAGGTAGCAGCTTCCTGCACAGCACTAGCTCCTGCTGCTCACATTGAATAATTGTTGGCACTGACTTCCAGGCCAGGGATGCTTTACACCCCAGTGCTTTATACCCTCTATTAAGACTTCAGCATGAGTATTTAAACACATTCCTCTAACCAGTGCAATAAGTTACATTTACAGTAGCATCTTAGATACATTATTGTAGTAAAATCGACATCAAAATGTACTCAACTGTTTTCTCCATTCGATGTCCTAGGCAATGTTTTTGCTGGAATAATAAAGAACAGGAGGCCTATCACTAAGGCAGCTGTTGAATCCGTAATATAGCTTTTATATCTATGGAGAAGTCAACAAGAAAAAAAACACATAAATATATATAGTCAGGAGAAGGAGGGGAGGAGAGAGGAAGAGGATAGAGTAGCAGGAAAGTCCAAAGTCTGCTGTGGACTGACCATAACCATCTATTCCTTATCCCTTGCACCATTAGGTGTGGTGAAAAGAGGTAGAGGAGTCAGGTTGAGCCTGGAAAAAAGAGGATGAGGGGAAAGTGCTTTAGTTTTAAAATTATTTTTAATTGGCAGTTAAATTAATTTTTCCCATATCAAGTCTGCCCACAATGGTAACTGATAAGCAATCATTTATCCCTGTTTTTATCCTGACCCAAAAGCTTTTTGACCTTATTTTATCCCCTTTACTATTGCGGAGAGGCAGTGACAAAGTTGTTGGGTGGGCATCTGGCAGATAATCAAGGTCAGCTCCTCAGATCCATAGAAATTTTTGGTGCAGGCCCTATAAATTCCTAAATAAGCGTCTTGAGTAAGCATGTGTTATTTTGCCATACAGAAATAAGCTGATGGAGGGGGATATTCAGAAGTAGCTGATGCTTAGATAACTAGTTTTCACAGTTTAATGATAAATTTAAAAATTTTAATATGCTCTGCAGTAGATTCCATTTAAGAGGCCTTAAAAAACACAGTGCATACCAACAAAGGGCATTTTCTAGCTGAGGAAAAGCAGCAGAACTTTATTATCATCCTCCTATGGCTGTTATTACTAGGGTCACAGTCACAAGGGTCGTGTTTGTTTTGGTCATTTCCAGTACCTCAGAACTGTTTGCACTACTGTGTCTTAAACTGCTTCGATATCCTTCTAACTTGTAAAGAGTAGCTCCAAGATCAGGCAAGGTGCCAAGCTGAGCTGTAAGGCCATTTTAACACATACAAGCCTGTTAATCAATGTTAGCTAATGACATATCCCAGTCTGTCTTATTTCAGTCAAGATGGCCATTAAAATGAATAGAAATTTTACTGAAGAAAGCTAAGCAAACATTTTCTTAACCTTGTTTTTTTTTCTATTTTCTGCAAGTTCTTCTGTATGATTTTCTGAACCAACACACCAATATATTTGTTCTCTCAGCCTCAGACCATATGCTTTCTAAATATTCAGCTACAGTAGGTCCAATAATAACTTCCCGTCAGATCTTCCCAGCAGCTTAATGTTTGTACTGAACCAGAGCTTCTCACTGAAAGCAAAAAACAGTTCTCTCACTTATATGCTACAAATATCTAATCCTTTGCTTTGTTAGGTGAAATTCAAAAAAACTTTAATATGTATACCTGACTTACACCAAAACCAGCATAATTTTAGCTAAAACTGTCACAAAATGAAGATGCCCCAGAAGTTGAAGTGATTCTCTAAAATTTTCTGCCTCCTGCTTCCTAGTCTCTGCCTGCATAGAAAATACATTTTGAAAAAAAAAGTTACTATATCTTTCTGGTTTCTTAAGGCAGGAAGTTCTGCTTGTATATCATCTTTAACCTAGGACCAGATGCATCAGGTCTAGAGATATAAAATCTCTTCCTCTTGGATCCTATCCTACATTCTTTTAAGGCTTGCTAGAAGTTTTGGAGGAAAGTGAGATCTAGATACAGAAACAATTCATGCTGTCACTTTCCTCTAGGCAGCTCCATTTTCATTTAATGGTTGAGTTTGAAAGGGATCTCAGGAGGTTGCTTGGTCCAACCCCCTCTGCTCAGGCAGGGTCACTCAGAGCCAGCTGCCCAGGACTATGTTCAGACAGTTTTTTAATATCTCCAAGGATGGAAAATCAAAAACCCCTCTGGGTCACTATCACAGGTAAAAAAACATCTCCTGCTGTTCAGGAGGCAACCTGTAAGTTTAATTTTGTGCCCATTGTCTCTCAGCCTGTCATTGAGCCCCACTAAGGAGAGCCTGACTCTCTCCTCTTTGCTCTCTCTCATGTAGTTTTAAACATTGTCAAGGTGACCCTGCAGCCCCCTTCCTACAGGACTGTTCCTCCCCAGGTGCAGGACTCTGCACTTACTCTAGTTGAACTAGGGAGTGCAACTTTTTGCTCACAAACTCAGTATTCCTGATGCAAAACACCATTCTCAAAAAACCTGCTTGGGACACACACATATCCTACCACCAGTCAAATTATTATGAGGACACACACACTATGTCATTCCAAACAGAAGCTTTTCAATCATTATCAAATTTTGAGATAAATGGTTGTTTAAAGCCTATTTATCCAAGTTGTAATACAACTGCATATATAACATCTACTTGCTTATGAGACTTTAAATCTGATTGTGCTACAAGCAAAAAACCTGTTGATTCAAGAGATCTCAAAATGACTCCAAACGGGATCATTGTAGAGAAGATGTGGACAAAAAGACCCAGTGGTCTTATATTAGAAGTAAAGAAAGCAATAAATCATGAAGAAAAAAATACAGTACATCCAGGCAATAATCTGTGGAAGAGTGAGGGAAGCCTACCTTGCCTACATCAGCTGTAATCAGCTGCAGGTCAGTGTTGAACTTTCTGTTTCTTATGAGGCTCATAAACCCAAAGGCCAAAGGCCAACCTGGAACTGCTCTAATTGAAGCTAATACCTGACAGCCTGGAATCAGACCAGGACATAGAAGGAAACTGCTGTGGCAGAAATGATGTGTGATCATGTGCTGTCAACAGATGGGGAGGAAACAGGCATTTTTACCCTGTGCTGCTCTCTGTAGTGTTATACAATATTTATTAAAACATCCTGCCATCCGTTCACAGAAGGGTGCAGGGCGGGACACCAAAGGAAGGATTAATCTTTAATAAATATACATTTTTTTCTTAAGAAAAATAAACTGGTAGAGGTAATGTATTTTTGAAAGGCATCTGATAAAGCTGGAAATAATGGGCTCTACTCAATACTTCTACAGCAGAAATGTGGATTAAAAATTTGCTGACAGGACAAAAAGCAGCTCTTAAGAAGTATGAAAGTAGCATAAATAAATAGTGGTATTTCTGCTGGGATTTCAAAAGTATCAGTGTTTGCATATTAAAGGGGTACTCAGTAACATGACGATAACATGGGGTCTGATAACATGAACGTGGATGGTGACAGTGATGGGAAATTTTCTTTGAAACAAAGATTTAAGCATTTAATTTAGTTCATCAAGCAAAGCTTATAAGGTGATAAAATCACAAGATACATATACTTTTAAAGCACAGAAGATTTTTTTAATCCAACAGAGAAAGACAAAAATAGATATCTGGAAGCATATCCCAACAGAAAGCAGTATGTTAGTTTGTCTTTTTTCAGTTTGACAACAGACATGACTATCAAGGAAATTAGCAAATTCCAAAATTTGAGGAACCTGGGCTTTGCCACCCTAACATCAAGCCTGGTTTCTTTCTGGAAATTCAGGTTCTGTAAAGTAAATTTCTACTAGGTTTAACACACAGAACAGTGTAACTCTTTTGATCTTCAGCATGCTAGAATAAAGGATCAGACAGACCTTTCTAGTTTAAGACCATGAGGGTAGTGCAATTCCCACCTAATAGGATGCACTCACTAGTCTCAGAGCAACATTATGGCTTTTCATAAGGTAGAAGCTCTTTTCAGGTGGCAGAAATTCCCTTAGGCCTTCTTGAGACTGTGGGATAAAACCCTGTGGAAAACAAGTGCTATCAGATTTCTGTAAGGGTGGAGAATATTTCCTTATAGGTGTTTCCTGTAACATAAAGAAGTTATGCATATCCCTATCTCTGTACTTAAGTCCAAAGCCATTTTATATGCAGAGGCCTTAGGGAACAAGTGTGTAAGAGATGTAATCTGCAGTTCAGTGCACTGCTACAAGCCTCTTGGACACCACAGGGTCAGAAATACAGTTCCTAAGATCTGAGGGTTTTTTCCCTCAGATTTCTTTGTTGTTGCTCTTGTTTGGTTTGGGTTTTACCTCTAAGAATATGCCTTGCTCACAGCTGTACCCGTGCCGATCCTATGCCCCGCTCCTTTATTTTCCCTGAGAAGTTTTGTTGCTCTGAAAGTATTAATATAATTTACTGGTTTTGTGCCTGTTAATATAATTGATTGATAAATTAAAGCTATCTAGAAATAGTCAGGGTATGAATAGTAAGAAATGCTTTCTTTCCTCTTAAAGTTCATAAGGAAAGCTTTGTTTCTCTTCAGGTTAGCTCACCCAATTTACAACATAATTTGGCCTAATGTGCTGTGATACATGCTTGCAGTTCCTTCCAAGGGCAGCATTAGAGGGCATCCACAAAGTAACATCCCTGTGCAGAACCTGTAACCCTGCTCATTTTTGCGAATGTTCTGTTTTTCTCTACCAATGAACAAAATCCTCAGACAATGATAACCAGCTTCAAATAGGAATATGTAGCTCTCTGGATGAAAAAAAAGTTATTTGAACCCTAAGTCACATATTTGAAAGGTTTTTTAGAGTGCCTTGTATTTCAGTTTAATATGTAGCTCTTTAAACAATGCTGGGTGAGCTCTGGGTGTTAATAGGAAGAAGGAAGTAAAGCCAACCCAGCCTGATTACTAAGCTAGCTGATCGTTTAATTAGGTCACCACTCCAAAACCCTTTCAAGAGTGTAGTGTTTCATATGAGACAGTGATCATCATCTCTGCTGTTCTTGTAAGAGAAAAACAAGTGTTACTTTTCAATTTTTTACGATGATTAAAAGTAAATAATTTTAAAACAATCTTAGTTTTTAATATACTTTTTAATGGTATTTTTTGTGCAAAATAATTTTGTGTTACACTTTAAATCTTCAAAGTGCTACAATTATTTCTTGTGACAACTCCCAGACTTTCTGGAAGAGCGCTGGGAAAGTGTGTAAGTGGTGGAAATATACTTAAAGAGAGAAGGCATGAGGTATGTGTGTTCACATGTCATTTATCACAAACACACAGGAAAACAAAATGGAAAATTACCCTTCTAGTCTAGAACTGGCCTTTGGGATAGCCAGTAATAAATGTTAAACCCATAAGGACTTAAACAGCATTAAGGCCAACCTCTCCCAATACTGCAACTACTTCCCACCACTCCAGAGCAAAACTTGAAGCTCTATCTCAGAAAAACAGAACTGTAATTCCAGTAATTGCAGCAAGAGAAAAGGAGATATCATGGTAATATAAGTTCCTGTAAGACTGACTGATTACTTAGGGAAAGAAATCCAGATGATCCTGGAAAAGTTGCAGCACAAGACAAAAAACCCCTACAATAGTTCTTGACTTTTTGGTATTCAGTTAAACTATGACTTTCAGGGAGTTATGTATGAATGGACAGTAATTTATATCATTAATTTCAGCTGTGAAAGCAGGGGATGCTTGCCTGTATGCATATAAGTGTGCTGTCACTAAGGGAAGTAGATAAAAAAATCCTAACCAGATTTATTCTTTGAATTTCTTGATGAGGAAGTGGGGTACTTTGGCATCAATTGTTATGCATTCTCCCTCACCATATTAAGCCAAAAATCTAGTAACAATCCCTCTTAGGAGGCACTTTAATTTATCCTATAACAGGTTTTACACATTTCAGCTATTTCTCACATATATATGTGAAGTTGCTGGTGTTTATCTGTATACACTACAAAGGTTTGCAACAAGTTTGGCCTGGCATATTGAAAGTATTTTAATTTTTGAAAATTGGTAAGAAAAGAAGGTATATAGTTAAGGTAGAGTACAGTTTTTTTTGGTTTATTATAAGAGACCACTTACTTTGGGAAAAGTGAAGACCATCCTGGGATGAAGCCAGGATCTCTGGTGAACCACAGGAGGGTCATTAGAATGAACAGGACAAGTGTAACAGTTTCTGGGTAGCTATAGCAGAAGTAGAATGAATTATAAATTTTCCTGAATTGACATTTAGATTTACCTGCTCTTGTTTGCAGATTTATAGTTTGAAATACCTAATTGGTCCAAGTTTCTTGTACTCCTCCTGAATCACCTGTGATGAGGCCTCTTCTCTAGCTGTTTTCTTCTTGCCACACGTGAACATGTTTTTTAAACTGGAATGTAAAGCAGCAATGTTTAATGATGAGATATTAGTGTATACAGAAAAAAACTGTCCAACCTTTCCAGTTACCAATAGCACTTGACAAATGTATATTTGTCACTTTACAATGCAGTATCTCCCATTTAGTTATCACACACCAAGCATATTGGAATTCATTGACAATGCCCAGTGGGAAAGTGACAGAGGCAGCAACAAAATGTGTTCTGTTATTGACCAGCTCATTTGGCCAGGAAGGATGAAACTTTAACCATGTGAACTAATTGAAAGAATCAAATATATAACTCTCTTTAATGAGAGTCTCCTTAAGTCTATGGCTTTGCTTTACTTTGTTTTTGAATGAAAAAGTTTTTCTTACACAAATAGCTTACATATTGATCAGCAGGGTATTTGCTACGAGCCAGGTTTTCATTCTTGGATAAGTCTCTTATACAAAGTAAAAAAGAACATTATCAAAACAATCAAGAAAAATGAAACTATAAATGTTCACATGTAGAGTGGTAAGCATGGGATGATTCTGTCTGCTTAAAACTAGTCTCAATTTTCATGTCTTGCACCACAAGTAGCCATGTAATTTTGGAAGATTGGTGTCTCTCCTATGGGAGGGAGAAAAAGGCTTTGAAGAATCATCCCAAAAGACGTATTGTCCTCTCCAAAACCATAGAAACCCAAGCTATGTGGAGAAACGCAGACCCTACCATACCACCACATGCAGATTTAGGAAAAGCAGAAGTTTCTTACCTCACATTTACAAATACAGTCATCTAGTTTATAACAGACATTGTTCAAGTATTCAAACCAATGCCTCACTCCAATAAAGGATGTATTCCTATGACTCTTCCAGTAAAAAAAAAAATTATATGATTTCAGTATTCTTTTGTCTTGCACACATGCACTTACTAATGACTATGCGTGTATATTATAAAGGAGTGAGTCCATTTGTGGTATGGACTTTTCACACTGGGCTGAATAGTCCAGGATTCGTATTTTAGAAAGTTCTTGTCCATCTGGAGATTGAGCCATACTAATCAAGGTCACAAAATCACTGTTGCTGCATTTTCTTCCTATTGAACCTAAGGAAAAGGCTCAATATTTATTAAACTAAGATGAAATCTTTATTCCTGGTAAAAATAACATTTTATATGAATAACCTTTAGTTGTATTGATAATACTGTTCACTTACTCAAACCCAAGGAAAAGCCACTGGAGCCAGAGCCAGGAGAGCAGCAGAATAATAACTGCAATGGGGATGGAAAGGATAAACCAGGATCCAAAATTGATGCACTGGCAACCTGGGTAACGTCTGGATGAAAGCAAAAAAATGTTTAGTTCACCTTTGCAAAGGAATGAAGACTTCAGAGAATTACCAGAAAGCACTTCTGCAGGAGAATATTTCTGGCTGGCAGCAGACTTCAGCATGAGGTGGCCTGTGGTATCCTCTTGCCTCACCCTCCCATCCTCTTCCTGGTCACCGTGACCACTACAGGAACTGGCTGTGCCAGTTATTTGGGCAATGGATCAGCAACAGGTCTGGGGATCTGACATGGACTGAGGTGTCTAAAGTGAGTTCAGTAAGCGAGGGAGGGCCATGCACAGCCTAAGGGCTGTTAGGACTATAAAGAAAAAGAACTTGAAAGAAAGGAATTTTTTGAGATGAGAATTTAGCACAAGAAAATATACTCAAATGAAAAAGCTCCAATGGATATAGAAGACAACAGTGGAAGCAACACTGAAAATTCTATTGTTTAGTTTTTTACTTGCACTATTTGAGTTGTACAGGGATCAATATTTGTGTAAGTATTTCTAGTAATCTGAAAATTGAAGTTAGGTATTCTTCATCTCCAGAGCAAATATCCCTCAGGTAGAATGGATGATCAGTTTAAATTTTTTTTAAAAATAATCTATTACATATGTCTGGTTGGATTATCTGCTATTGTTGGATTATCTACTACAGGTCTTGCCTGAAGCAAGGATGGGCAGGACACACTGATTTATTTTCTAGATCTATTTCCTCTGGGAAACGTACAAGTGTGATTGATTTTAACAATCCTCTTTCTACAGTGATCTAGTGCCGATGACAGTAAACTCTTCACAGACAAACTCTACAAATGCTATCAATAACTGGTATTCAACAATTTTGTCATGTGCAATACAAAACAGCGGATGGAGGACAAAAAAGGATTTTGCTTTATTTTGTTTTATTTAAGAATTCAAGTAGGACTATTACTGACAATGGTAGTTTGTGGAAGAAAAAAAATGATCAGCAAGAACTATTGGATTCCAAGGGGTTTAGAATGAAATTTGCCAATTTTCTTTTCAAAGCAGTTCTACTTAAAAAAGAAAATGAATATTAGAAAATGCTTTGGAAAACTTAAAACATTGCTCCATTGAATGCAAAGTTTCAGACTGCCTTGAAATTATCTGCCTTTTTTGTTGATTAATGGACCCAGATTTCTCATTTCAACAGTGCTTAGCCTCTTGAAAGTCTCCTGATGCTATTTGCTAAGCAGTCTGAACTTATTTCCTGCTGTACTTAAAAATTAATAACAGATCTTTAGATAGCGATTGTTCTGTTCATGCCAAGTATTGCTTTCCTTCTAAGAAAATATCTTTTTCCATGCAGCTACTGAAATTGTAAAGTACTACTTTGTAAAGTACTACTTAACCAAGCAATGGTCATTTTGTTGCATGTGTTGGCAGGTCACTTACAGACTTTCCCCATGTAAGGCAAATACAAACCTGCAATTTCATTTTATCTCAGTAAAAAAAAAAAATTAGGAAAAGCAATAGAATCAAATAATATCAAATCAAAGGGCAAGGTTTCTAATGCGTTTTAGGGGAGCCATGTAAGAGCTCAAGAAAGTTAAACTTCTGGACTAAGAAGAGTACAAATAATGTAATATAGTCTCTTACGAATTGAAGTGCTCAGTAAAAATCAGATTAGTCGATGTTCCTGTGATTGTGGTGAGTCCTCCAATGGTAGCAGAATAAGCCACACATAAACACATCACTTTGAAAATCCCACTGTATTTGTCCTTTCTGCTTTTTCTCTGTGCTTCAGCAGGTGGTAGGTTCTGCTTAGAAAATATATACACTAATTAATATATAAGAAGGGCACATCATCAGGCACAAAAATAGAATTTGAGGATATCTCAGAAGAGATAGACAATTTACTGGCAATATAGTTGTCTGCAGTGTGGCTTGGTTCACAGTTACACTGGTAATGCAATTATTCATGCAAAGGAAAAGGAGGCAGAGTCAAATCCTGAAGTCCCTTCCCTGATCTTAGTCTTTACAGAACTGCCTCTGTATAGACTGATACATACACACACACCTGATATAGAGTTTGTACTCTGGTGAGGTTGCTTTAACTTGTGCAAAATGGGAGGACAAAACCAGTAATGAAATAGCAAGCAAAGTGTGTACGTGTGTCTAACTACAGGTATATTTTTTATTCACATGTATCCAGCTTCATTAAATGGCACAAACCTGTGCGTTTTTAGGTGTGGCATAGAAGTGCAATTTAGGTTAAAACTAAGCTTCACTGCATAATAAAAAGACACTTTAAGTACCTGTTCATTTCCTTTTTCATTTTCCTTTTCAACTGTGCATACAGTACTACCCACATTGTTGTTATATCTGGAAAAACAAAGGCATGTATTGTAGCAAACAGATATTCTATTTAGATTAATTCTTAGAACAGAACTTACTAAATAAATAACAATTACCCATTTATTGGTTTTTCTTTCTCTTTCCAATCTGGGTTTTCATGTACTCCTATATTTTCTGTAAGACAGTGATGCAAAGACAGAAAAGCATTGAAGGGAGTAAAACTGGAAAGGCTCCATCAACCTCTCAGCCCATGCACTTACTTCACATCATCCCATCAAGACATTTGCAAGCACCAATCTCAGAAACAGTTGATTTGTGCCCTACTCCTTCATGACTTCTGTTCCTCAGAATCTGAATCTTCTCATGAGGAGAAATATTCCTAATTTACAATCCAACTGTGAAGGTAATCAGTTTAGATTCAGTTGTTCTTCCAACATTACCCTATAGCTTAAAGAGCTCTTTTCCTGTGCTAACATTTAAGCTAACATGTATTTCCTTCCAGCCATCTTATAGATGATAAGAGAGGCTGATAAGCCAGCCCCTTCCTGTCTCCCCTCTTCTTATCCAGCTGCCGCCTTCTGCACCAGTTCAGTTTTTATTAATCTTTGTGATCATGAGAGAGGTCACACACAGTGACCCAAGAGAAGTCTCACAGTGAAGCACGAGAAGATGCCAGTTCTCCTCTGGCATTTCAGGGTACTTGCTGTGCTCCTTCCTGCCCAGTGAGGGTGGCAAAGCCACAACTGCAGCGTGCCTACCGTCCAGCTCCAGGGCTGGGTTGATGGAGCCATTAGAGTAGGACATCTCCAGCTCATCAGCTTCTGCTTCAGCTCTGATGATCTGCTGAGCTACAGCTTCTACGATTGGCATCACCATGGCAGCAGCAGAGGTGTTGCTGAGCCACATTGACAAGAAAGCACAGCTAACCATGAAACCCAGCATAAGCCTGGAATAGGAGAGAAGAGTCTGTGACTGCTACAGTAACACCTCCTATCATCAGTCTATTTAATATAAATGAGAACTTTGTCAACAGAAAAGTTGAAACACTGAAAATTTTAAGCTTGTAATTCTGAGAACATTTTTGAATTAAAATTGTCTTGATCTAAGATGCTGAAATTATCATATTTTAGAGGTCCAAATATGCTTTAAAGTGAAGCAGAAGCAATAATAATTATTTACAGAATTATACTGCGTATGAACCATCTTTGAAGAAAGAGAACCATGCATGTAACAAATTCAAATGAGAGTTATAATGGCTATGCTGCTGATGCTATTAATCTCATATTGTACAGTCTAGGTCAAAGCCCTGGAGTTCTCAGTTAGACAGTTAAGTTCTCTAGATATACCGGATCGGTTGTTACAGGAAGAAATATTAAAAATTCAGAGAGGTACAAAACATAGTTCTTACTCAGAGCACCAAGACAAGTATAGGCATTATTTGAGCTTCAATGAATGTCATCTTCAATATTAAATGGGAAAGGGAAGGGTCATTACAACTCCTCAATCTTGGCTCAACTTTTTGTAAGTTTACTACAAATAGTAATGCAATACACTGAATTGCATCAATGGCTGAAAAGTCAAGCATTCCATGTCATATCTGGTGAAGTTGGACTGCAAATTTAGAATACAGGTCACAATGTTGTTTTTAATGCATTTCTTGGAGCTGGAAATGTGAACAGTCCTCTTAAATACCTCTTCCAAGGTGCTTTCACTGACATGAAACACCTGCCATACATCATCACAGCAAGAGAACTTAGTGGAGGGGTAGTGATGCTGCACCTTTCCAACAGAAGACTTCTGTGCAATTTGTAAAATTCTTTGCGCAGCCTTGATCAGAAGCTTCACAAAAAAGTTAGTTTTACTTAGTACATGAAGCCAATATAGATATTGTAAATAAATATAAAAATGTAAATTATGTAAACGTTATTTGACGATGTAAAAATACTATCAAAATGTCTCATAGCCTTTCATTTCAGCTAATGGCAACAACATTTCAAACTGGATTTTTTCTCAGTAGGGGAGCCTTGTCCTTCCCTGTACACTTTTAACTGCAGCGATGAAATGATCTGTAGACCAGCAAGTCACAGACCTGATTCAACACAAATTGTCATTAGTAGTGTAAAACCCATTAATCTAGGCAGTTTTGGATTAGGTCTGCAGACAGAAGTTGAGGAAGAATTGTTTCTTATGCAGAAAATACAGGTCAGAATAAGCAAACTGAATATGAATTTTCACACTGTAGGAAAATGCCAACTTAGTAGAACTTGCAAGAGGATTTAAAAATAAAAGCAAATTAAGACATTCAGTAATGTATTCCAAAACTATTCATCATAAATTTCCAGCATGAGATGGATTGATGGTCAGGTATAATGGATGGTCAGGTCACCATTTGGTACAATGTGGTAGGCTCTACTGAGGAACTCTAAAAATTATTGCAAAATAATAAAATACATCCTACTCTGTTCAGGCCCAGTTTTTCTTCATTATTTTCTCTGTGGCATTGTTAAAAAATATTATGCATGAAATCTTGGATAATTATTTCATTATATCCAACTACAAAGTCACTCTTTGCTTTGTAGTGCAAAAAACCCAGTATTTTATTACCCTTGCAGGTTGTATAGACATATTCACCTTTCTCTGCTAGTCTGCAGACATTACTGCATAGCTCAAATGACAGAAAGCCTTTACAGGATCACAGAAAAATCTGGGCTGTGAAAAGCCCTTACGATCATCAAGTCCAACCATAAACATAACACTGCCAAGTTCACCACTAAACTATGTCCTGAAGTGCCACATGTACACATCTTCAAATACCTCAGGGATGATGACTCCCTTGGCATCCATTTCCAATGCCTGACCAACCATTCACTGAAGAAACTTTTCCTGTTATCCAATCTAATCCTCCTCTGGCCCAACTTGAAGATATTTCCTCTTGTCCTTTCACTTTTCAGCTGGGAGAAGAGGCTGACCTTCCCTTGGCTACAGCCTCCTTTCAAGGGAGTTGTAGACATTGATAAGGTCTCCCCTGAGAAGATTTTTCTCCAGACTGAACAACCCCAGCTCTCTCAGCTGCTCCTCATAAGACTCATGCTTCAGGCCCTTCAGCAGCTTCATTGTCCTTCTCTGGGCTTGCACCAGCACCTCAATGTCTTTCTTGTAGTGAAGGGTCCAGAATTGAGCACAGAATTTGAGCTACAGCCTCACTGGTGTTGAGTACTGGAAGACCATCCCTGTCCTGGTCCTGCTGGCCACATATGTCTGATACACATCAGTTTCTCCAGAAGAATATATAATGGAAAATCCAGAAGTCTCCTGCTATTTTACTTTCACTGCTGCACCCTTTCTGACCTGTAATGCAGAGGTCTCATGCAGTGATATCTCTGCCTTGGCTGGATGAGGCTGCAGTGTGCACAGGCTGCACCGTGCCTACTCTGGGCACAGCTAGTGAGCAGCAGATGCTGAGAGGTGGGTAGATCACAGATCTACCTTCACAGATCTTTTCATCCTTCACAGATCATTTAATCATAATCTTATCATCCCTTTGTCATGGCCAGGAAATGTGATAGGTGTGAAGGATGCTTCCTCAGGGTTACAGCTCTGGAGTTGCTTTAGGTATCCTCAGATGCTGGCTTCAGGTTTGACTGTTCACAGCAAGCTCCCCAGCAATGTTCAGCTTAGCACAGCACACCATCCACTTGTCATCTCCCTTTCAACATTTCAGCTAAAAGATGAGAATTTTGGAGCATTCAAAAGAGAAGTCAAAATAACTAAACCTGCATAGCACAAGAACACAGCTTAAGATAATGGGAGGCAGAAGAGCAAGAATGTAAGGAGAATTTTTTCCAAACAGAAAGCTACCAGTTATCAAAAGAGGTACAACTAAATCAAAATACATGTGATATTTAAAATTAGGTCAGTCAAATTACTGATGAATAGAAATAATCCAGCATTCTTATTCATTATTTAAATCACTTAAGAGGCATCTTATTTTTTAGGCCTGGGCTTTCTGGTTTTCTGACCATTTGCTTCCTTTCTGCTTCCTGGCAAAGTGTCACAAGCATGATATATTCTGGGAAGCTAAACTTGCTCCCTAGATATTATGAGCAGCCTTACTTGAATCCTGACAGATGCCTCTGTCAGCCTAAACTCTTTCTGCAAGTTTGTAAAGCAAGAAAAGCCTTGAAAAAGATTTTTCACTTCCAAAAATATATGTTGATAGTGAGTAAGCAGAGAGTGTGATTTCTTTTACCTTATCTCCTCATCCAGCTGAGGAAGTGCCTATCCTTTGATTTATTTTTTTTTCATATGTAGACAAAGGAAGACACCTTAAGTAAAGACATTATGTTAATGTGGTTTTCCTTCCCCACCACCTGCTTAGTTGTATGTTTGGTGTTTTTCCCCCCTCATTGTGTATTTGAACTATTTTTGTATTTTTGGGAATGTCCAGGATTTCAAAAACACTATTGTGTTGATATTGTAGGCATTGGGTGGGAAATGGGATCCCTATATTATTTACAATCTAATCCTACTTTTTGTTCAGAAGAATCCTCATTAGGAATAGAAGCACTGCAGGGAACTTTCAATTAGGATTTCAGCAAAATATTAAAGTGTCACCTACAAACCATTCATATCAATTTAAATATCTGCTTTGTTTGAGTAAAAAAGAAAGGCTGGATTTCTACTGTAGAAAGAGCAGTAGGCAATTATTTCTGGAATACATAGGTTTCCACAAGTATTATTATCCTTCAAGACACTGTTTAGCACATACCATGCAGGGTTGACACCCACCAGCATCACCATTTTTAAAGCCACTCTTTTGTGAAGATTCCATTTTTCTATTGACGTTGCCAAACAAATCACTCCAATCAGCAGCAGATGAAAGTCTTTAAAATAAGCAGATGCTACCTGAAACAAAATAAAAAAATCCAAAAACCAAAAGGGAAAATAAACCTCTTTTTAAAATTAAATGGTGAATTTCTTTTAGCCTTTGGTAATACCAATTTAATGAAAAAATCAGTAAGATTATATTATGAAATAAATAGACTCTTTTTTTCTTAAAATTAGGTCATTGGAACTATTAAATACATTTAACCAAATGATTCAAGGATAAATGCACTAAAATGCATATGGTTAAAACAAAATAAAAAATAAAGCTTCAGATAGAACAACCCAAAATTGTCAGTCACATCTCACATGCATACTAAATCAGGAATTAAATGTTGTTCTTGTTACTTTTTTTATCTATCCAACAGGTAAAATAACAACTTTAAGCATAGATTAGATTACGATTAGCTGTGATTTCATCTCTTTGGCACAAAGGTGTATAGTCAGCAGTTTGCACATGATGTCATTATTGTGACATTTTGCCTCTGTAATATTAAGGATATTTCATAACTACCTAACATTTTCCCATCAACTGATGTCTAAACACTGAGCCACTATCTAGGAGAAATTATTAAAGATTAATTATTAATTAATAATTATTATTAATTATTAAAGAAATTATTTTAAAAATGTGAACAAGTCCTGAAGACAAAGCATGTAAGCAAGTCCTGAGGCAGAACTATTGTGATTGGCACTCAGCAAATCCATGCATTTGCCTGACAGGTTTCAACATTATGTGTTTGTTTCATTCTTTGGAGTTTTGATTCTTGATATGCACAGTATAAAACAGAGAAAAATAAAGGTTACCTGCTTGGATCCCATTATACCAAACAAGGGGAACATAAAGGCAGGCAGCAAAGCTGAAACAGCCAGTGGCAAAGCTTCTGTGAGCCAAAAGATGGCAACTACAAACAACGTGTATGCACATTCTGCTTCCTAGAATACAAAAGGCACCAATAACAACATGAGCTGATCATCGAGGGAGAAAAAAAATCACAATTCAAGAAGCACAGCTCCATCAGTAGAGAGATTCCTCACAGCTGGAAAAAGTATGAGTCAAAGGACCTGTATTTAGGGTAGTTATTGTGTGCTACTGACAATCCTGCTGCGATATGAAACACACTCAGTAAAATAGGTGTAGAGAATTTTTTTTCTAAGAGATAGTAAAATTATTTCAATTCTATCCCTCAGGAACAGTGAGAAAATAGTCAGCTGCCTGTTCCTTCAAGGACAATTAATCACCTTCGAGGTCATTCTGAAGCATTCTCAGGCCATGAATTCCTATAAATCAAAAGCATTTTGCCTCTGTAAGCAAACCTTTAAGACTCCAGGAGTACTCGCAGTCAATAATTGGTCAAATGTTTTCTCTCCTGAAGTTTTGTCATCAGTAACAATAAGGCAAGGATATCATCTAATGAAAAAGGAATCATGCAATACTGACAAGAAACATGGCTGTTGTTTTTCAGGCTTTTAAATTTAGCGTGTATCTTTTGCTTCAACTCCTTAAAACCAGGAGGTTTTTTCTTTTCCTCTTTTTATTTTTTTTTTCCTCCCAGGAGAATAATTTTCAATGCTGTCTGTAAAATTCAGCCCCAAACAAATATAATGAGGTGAATTAAATATAGTTTCTTCCAGAGTATTAGAAATCTCTTTTGTGTAGTTTTTAATTTATATTTCTGCTATTAAGGAAAATGGTTTGGAACTCTTAGTGCCCCTGGTTAGGGTATGAAATTACTTAACAACAGCAGAGATGTTTTGTACTGGGAAAGGAACAGCTTAATGATGTAGCTCTTGGAACCTTTGACTGGAAAACAACAATATTAAACCTAAGTCAGTCAGCTGCGGCTATCATTTATTTTGGGAAAGAAATTTTTGTTATGTATGAAACAATTCAAAAATATCCATTCACCTAGCAAATGTTCATCTCACTTAAGTCCTATGATATTAAGAATTTCCCATGAGTTTCCTCTCAGAAAGGAAACTGAAATATTGGAATGTGATGTGAGAGTGTGAAGCACATTGCTCTGTACTCACCATCTAACTGTGATGCAAAGACTTCTGAACCAAATTTTCATGTATTTTCATGCATGGTATGTATAACACACACATGATAACACATCACAAAATTCCATTTCAATCTACTGGCATCAGAGCTGTACCAAATAGAGCCACTAATGACATTGTTAGATAGCTGTTTCATCAGCTTGGAGTTGTCCCAAGAGTTAGTGAATGCCAGAATTTATTTCAAGTAAAATAAAACTATAGATTTTTCTCTATTTAGGAACCAGAGGGAATTTGTCAGATCACTGAATTCAGTCATTTCCTATCAGACAACACAAAATGTGATGAACTTAAAATCTTTATTAAACAAAAAGTAATTGCAGCTCTTTTCCTGACAATTCATCTCCATTGTCAATTATACAGAGCTGTTAAAAAGAGTCCAAAAATAATAATGATAACAATATTTTCAATGTAGTCCAGATGTTAGAAAACAAATATGTGATTCTGAGCTTCATGCATCCAGTACAGAATTTTATGTTGAAGCTATCTTCTCTAAATTTCTGTGAAAATACACTGAATTGACAGAAAAATAATCACAATGCAAATATCATTATTCATTCAAAGTCTCTTCCAACTCAAACTATTTGTGATTCTGTTAATCTGAAAAGGTCTGGGAATCTCAATCTTTACATACAGGTGCAAAATAATTATCTCTCCAAGCAGGTCACTTACTTTGGTTTTGATGATAAGTGGAAGTGGAAGTAAAAGCAGTGGGGTGAGGACAATGAGCAGGAACCTTCGGTAAACCAGGAGGTAGCTAAGAATCTTCATGGTTGATGGCTGTTAGATGAACTTTCCTGAAGAAACTGCCAAAAAACATGTCTGACTTTAAATAGCTGACTCTGATTAATATTTTTCCAAGCTATCACCTTTAGCCATTGCTAAAGCAGGCCAGTAAAGCAAGTTAAAATTAAATCTGGCTCTTTACTGTTTTAGCAAGTTTATTAACAGTAGGTTGATAAGATAAGTGTGCGCCTTAAACCAAGGCTAGATGTCAGCCCTCTCAGGACTTTCTCTCCCTGCTCTTAGTCATAAGAAGTTTATGTAATTACAACAGGTTCTAGACAGCCAGAAAAATAAAACCTTCCGGTGCTCTCCCAGTCACTGCTGACTTCTGTAGGAAGTCAAAACATATAACATACATAAAAATATGCTCAAAACTAGCTGGGGCATTTATGTGAAATCATAAGCAAGATAATTTTATTGAACAGAATTAAAAATTTTTCATTGTCTTCTCCATCTGTGGAGATATTCAAAACTTCATAGGGTAAGATCCTGAACAACTTGACCTGAACTTTGTTCTGCTTTGAGTAAAAGGTTGGACTAGATGACTTGTAGAAGTCCCTTCCAGCCTCAGCCTTTCTGTTGCTTTTATCTGTCTAGAATCTAAAGTATATGAGAAAAACAAGGCCTTTTTTTATGTCTTGCCAGGCAAGGAATAGCTCATTTTCTCTTCTCACGCAGCAAAAGGATAAATTATTTTTTATATACATCATATAAAGTTTTGAGGAAGTCTAAGAGTAGGAGACTTTTTGAGATAAAAGTCAAAAATAAAGAAATCCCTTTGCCTGAATTTTCCTCTTTTTCAATAAAAAGAACATTTGGTACTGTCTTTGTAATACAACAAAATAGCATCACATAAGGAACAGGAAAAGATAGGATAGAACCTTGTACACTATCTGTGGGTGAAGATTAAAAGGGGGAAGAACACATTGTTTTGTGCTGGGAAACTTATATGAAGCAGAAAATCAGAAGGGGAGAGAGATGAAGAGTTGTGCTGCCATCAGAACCATCCAAAGGACAGGTAATAAAGGTAGCTTTTTGCTATCCATATAACCTTTTGATTATAAGAATCCCATCTGTCAAGGTGCAGGCAAAGCAAGGGATTAGATTGTCAGTGTTGAGTACACACTTCTGGCTTCAGGAAGGTAGGACTTTGGTTATGGGAAAGCAGTATCTCATATCTAACTGTCAGAAAGCAGTTGACTGAAAACCCAAAGGTGGGAAACAAACTGGAAAAAGTAAAATGAAATAACAGCCTTGCTACTGGGAATTGGGAAAACATCTTTGACACAACCTAGGGAGATGAGACTGAGACTTCATGGGAAGATGGTGTAAGGGATTAAAGATGTTCAAGCAAAGTGCTAACTTTTGAAAGGGCTGTTCTAAATATATAAAGACAAACTTGTTTAAAGAATTCAGAGACAGAATTAGGAAATCTTCAAATATCCAAAAATCCAAAAAGAATCATGTGAGACCTGGAAAAATCTGTGCTATGAAGGAATAACAAGCATTTAAACTGATACATTCAGAAAGATTGTGATATGAAATATATTTCAGTTGTAGAAGTCACAGAAAATTTCTATTAAAGTACCAGAACTCAAAGGAAATTGCAGGAGAGTAATTTAGTAAGCAAAAGGGAAGACAAACTGTGGACAGTGCTGGAGTATTCAACATTTTCTTTGCTTGAGTCTTTACAAAGGTATATGGAAGTCAAATTAATTTTAATATGAAAACTGGAACACACTGTTGGGACAGTGATGGTGGGAGTAGTGAATATTTAGATTTAATATATGTATTTAAGTCAACAGTTCCAGAGGAAATTCACACACAATTCATGGGTGATAATTCATACAGTAATCTGAGAACTATTTTAGAATATATTTGAATATATTTTGTTATGCCAAATACTTGAAAAATGTTGGAGTATTACAAATTTCTAGAGGACTGATCAGACAGAAATGGAAATAAAAGATGTCACATGAACTCAATTTAGTTTACTTTTTTCCTAGAACAATTCACTTAGTGACCAAAGATGTAAATTATATGGATTTTATTTTACTTCAATGAACTTTTTAGATAAACCAAGAGCAAATCAGAGGTAAGCATAGAAGAAATGCTCTAGGGGAAATTATGCCTGTGTGTACAAATTATTTTTTAAAATTTCTTCTTGAAGAGCAGTTGCAATTGTTATACATTCATACTTTGAAGATATTTCAAATGGCATCCTTAAAAGGTCTATTCTGCTTAGTTTTCTAGTCCATATTTTTGTTAATGTTTTTGAATCATAAACTCATAATCAGCAGGACAAAGACCTTCTAGCTGATACTAAACCATAAAATCTGCTTTTTCAGCATTCTTCGATAATCACTGCTATAGCAAAATGTTGTGTGGAGATAGAAGTCCAGAACAAAGGAGAAAAGACACTTCCAATACTGATTCAAATAAAATACTGCTGACAAAGAGTAGAAATTGTCCTGCTTTGGTCGTTTGACAGGAAATATGTTTTCTGGGATGCTGTGGTCAGGCCAATGGATGCTCAGATTTTAATATTGGCACCTAATGTGGCCATTGGGACATTGGGTCCGCCTCTGAGAGCGCGGGGTTAAAGCAGGGCTCTCCCCTGGGAGGCTCTCTTGGGTTCTGGTCAGGGAAAGGTTCAGAGCTGCCCTGCCCCGCTGTGGGCTGGGCGGGGCAGGGGCAGCCATGGGGCCAGGTGAGGTAGACCCAGGGGCAGCCATGCGGCCGGGTGAGGTAGGCCCAGGGGCAGCCATGGGGCCGGGTGAGGTAGGCCCAGGGGCAGCCATGGGGCCGGGTGAGGTAGGCCCAGGGGCAGCCATGGGGCCGGGTGAGGTAGGCCCAGGGGCAGCCATGCGGCCGGGTGAGGTAGGCCCAGGGGCAGCCATGGGGCCGGGTGAGGTAGGCCCAGGGGCAGCCATGGGGCTGGGTGAGGTAGGCCCAGGGGCAGCTATAGGCCGGGTGAGGTAGGCCCAGGGGCAGCCATGGGGCTGGGTGAGGTAGGCCCAGGGGCAGCCATGGGGCCGGGTGAGGTAGGCCCAGGGGCAGCTATGGGGCCGGGTGAGGTAGGCCCAGGGGCAGCCATGCGGCCGGGTGAGGTAGGCCGGGGCCTGGACAGAAGGGAGGGGAAGGCCCCTGCAGGGTGGAAGGGTGGAGAAGGAGCACTGAGAGGCATCGGGCAGCCACCCCCCCACCAGGAGAGACAGAGAGAGAGCCTGTGCCTGTGCTTGTGCCACCTTGAAATTTAATAGTGGCCGGCTGAGGAGGAGAAGGGGGGGTGCGAGAAGGTGCCCGGCTGGGCAGCTGTGAGAATTCTGGACAGACAGAGCCTCAGATTTTTAACCCTTTTCTTGGATGATGGAAACCTTACAAATGCTAATCGTCCTGGAGCTGAATGAGAAGAGAGATAGAGATGAGATAAGAGGAAATGAGCCACAAAAGAAGTAGAGAATAATCTTGGGTAGGAGGAGGTGATAGAGTGGCCTTTGGCTGGACTTTTCTTGTATAGCCATGGACAGAACCATTTTTCCTGTGACACAGAGACTCCATCTAGGAGGAGGCAATGGCTTGGAGCCAAGAGAGTGCAGTGATGTTATGTGAAAGAGTGCGTGAACAGAGACAACGGGTGAAGAGGGTAGTTGGTGCCCTTGATCTTCAGTAGAGGAGAAGATCTCTGTTCTTGAGACCCCTCAGCCCCAGGGAGTGAAATTTAGAGGGGACAGGTGTCCCAAGAGTGAGAGACTGTGCTCTTTTTTTGGAACTAGACAAAGCACGCTTAAAAAGAAAACCCTAGAAGTAGCTCTGGTCCATGAGCAGTAGTGAGAGCATTGAGCATAGAAGGAAGATGTCACGATGGCAAATGATCTCCAGGCAGTGCCACATGTAATAAGAAACACAAGAAGTCTCAACTGTGTTTCCTAGAGAAGCCTATAGCACAAGAGAGACTCCTCACTCCTTGATTAACTGAGAATTGATTATCTAAAGAGTGGTGATAGACTGAGAGTTAGTGATCTGAAAGATGGATATATTAGAAATTTAGTAGAGAAGAAGAAGAGATGTATTTGTGAAGTTTTCATTTTCCTTGTGTGTTTCCTTTTTTCCCTTTCCCTTGTAGTTTAGTTAATAAGTTGTTTGTTTTTTTTTTTTTATTTCTAAGTAGGAGCCTGCTTTGCTTATTCCTGGTTACATCTCACAGCAGAAACCAAAGAAAGAGTATTCTCATGGGAGCACTGGCATTGTGCAGGTGTCAAACCATAACACCTGCATAATTAACATTGAAATTCTCAAACCTGCCTGCAAGTCCCTGGTCAGCTGTCAGAGATGGTCAGGGGAGAACAAGGTGTTACTCTGAGGAGGTTTCCTTCCAAACTATACTGAGATGTTTCTGGACAGTCAAGCTTCTACAGGTAACCTGAGAATAGATAGACAGATAGATGGTTAGGGAGAGGATGAATGTGCGGTGGAATAATTTTAATGGCAGAGAGCTGGAGACTTTCTGAAAGAATGGAATTTGGGACAAAATTTTCCTTACAAGCAGGAAGAAGGAACAAGGGAGGATATGCAATCCTGCTTAAGAACTTTAAACATACAGCTCTGCATGTGAAGACAAAAGTGGTCTTAATGTGATTTGAGGTGTTACTGAATGATTATGAAAAAAAAAATTCAATTTGAAAAATAAATAAGGATATATTGATAACACTGGGAAAAAAGTTTAAAAGAGGCAGAGTTGCTAAGGATAAAGAATATTTCTACTTGTGCTACCCAGTGTTAGCTGATCTGGGTCAGCATTGATCTCTTAATCCCTAGCCTTCTTGGAAAGTTTAATTTATTTTTGTTATGTCTTGAGTTAACCGTGGACATCCCTTGTGTGTTTTCTCAGTAGTTGAATTTTCTGGTTCATTTTTTTAGACCTCAGAAAAGCCTGTAGGAATGGTCCTTTTATGCTGAAGTTTTGTGTAGATAGCTGTATCTGCAGCTTGGTTGAGGACTGCTGTTTCTCTTTAATACTTGAAGAAGGCCTTGTATGTTCCAAAACACAGTTGTGTGGGACAGCAAAAAAGAAGTGTTTGGGGAAGAGGAAAGAAAAATTCTCATTGTTCCAAAAGCTGATTTTGCAATAAAACAAAATAAGAGATCCAGTTATGGGGAATGAGATGGCAAGAGGAGCATCATCATATCCCAACAGATACAATGAGACAGAAGTCATGTCCCCACTGGTTAGAAGGCAAAAAAAAAAAAACAACTTTCCTAGGCACTATGATTTTCTGTAGAATGCATATTCCAGGACTCGCAGTCCGATTGTGAGTTCTTTCTCTTGAGTGATCCAAGAGAACTGTTCTGACTGAAACCCTGAGCAACAAACTGTTGCACAGATTATGCAATATATAGTTCATGCAGTCCCCATGGGCCACTCCAGGCAGGACCAGGTGAGAGAAATGCTCTCTATGCTGCTGCCAGGAAGCACCACTCCATTGGAGTCTCTGGCACCAGGCACCTGCAGACACCCAAGGTCAGCAGTGCCAGGGCTATAGGGCAGTTTGCTCAAAGACCTGGATACAGCTCATGGGTAATGTGGAAGAATGGGGATATCTGTTTTATGTCCCAAGGACATTAAACCCTGGGGGAAAGTAAAATGTGATTTGATTTCCATATTATAGGAAGTACTTTGTCAAGAATCACCTGAAGCAATGGAGAACAAGCCTTGCAAGAAGACAGGCAAGCTCTGCAATGACCCAATATGAGGCAACAATTTAACACAATCTCTCCTGTCTTGAGCAGCCACCAGAACATAGGAAGGCCAAGTCATGCATCACACAACTCAATGGACATTTTATGGATGTTTTACAGAGGTGACCCATAGACTATGAGAATCAAATCTGTATATATATGTATCACATGACAGGAAAGAGAGTGGTGCTTAGTAAGGTTGTATTGGATAGCGTAAGACTTGAGAGTGGCATCCATTGTATGGACTAAGGGCTAGAGATTGAGCTGGGATGGATGGATTTGGTTCATGGCAGTCCAGCATGGTGCTGCTTTGGACCATGTCATGTTTTGAAAATGCAACTAAAAATGTGGATAACACACCTGGGTTTTGGTTATTGCTGGGAAGTCCTTCGATGGCATCCAGATATTCCCACTCTGCCTCCCAGTGAGTAGGCTGAAGGTGTGCAGGAAGTTAGGAGGGGACACAACAAAGGTAACTGACACCAACTGATTAAGCAGGTTACTTTCTGCCATATAGAAGCAGGTTTAGCAATAAAAACTTAGGGGGGAGGCAGGTATTTTGGGATGAGAGACACTGCTCAGAGCCCAGCTAGGCATTGACCTATTTGCAGGAGGTGGTCAGGGTTTACTTTTGTATTCATTTTTTATTCCATTCTATTATTCCTCTTTATTTTGCTTATTAAATGTTTTTAACCCACAGGTTTTCTCACCTTTGCTCCTCCTATTGTCTCCCCTGTCCTGCTGGAGTCAGAACAGCCGAGTGGTGCTTGGCTGGTGAAGTCAACCCACCACACCTTGTCAATGGCCTTGTGAGTTACAGTACCATTCTTCATCTTAACATGAACTTAAAAACCTTTGGAACATCGCAGACAGTATGGTAATATTACCAGACTAAGAAAAATATTTCAGTTAAGCAATACTTCTGAAAGTTTCAAAGCATACAGAATCTAGTACAATGTGCAGCAAGGCCGGATCCATAGAAATGTGAAAGGGGAAAAGAAAAATCAATATATCCTTGTCAAAGGTTGATCATTCAGGATAGGTTTATAGAATAAGTACTATATTAGAGCAGCCAACCTAGAGGGAAAGTTTTTTTACACCAATAGATGACTAATTATAGTAACAGAAATACCACATATCAAAACAAGAACTGTAAGATGAATAAGGTATTACTCAACAGGAAGCAATATGTGGAAAAACAGGGCAAAGGAATGTGATAAAAGAATCTTCTCAAAGAAATTTGAAGGATTTATGCTTCTACAAAATTATATTAATGATTTTCAAAATTATTGATGACAAAAATTAGAAGCATTACCAAAAATGTTAACATTTTTATATAGAAAAAGTTAAATTCTGAAGTTACTTAGTTCTACTCTGCAAGGGAAAGACAAGAAAGCTCCAGAAATGGCCTGGGTAAGCACTGTTGTAGGATTTACCTCTGATTTTACATTTCCACATCTAAATTGGTCACTATAACCTCTGTCTCACAATCTACAGATAGATGGAAGTACTCCCACCCTGCTCAACTGAAGTACTTTAACCAGGCTGAGGTGAATTACAGAGTGTTTCTCTTCACTGACTTCAAAACCTTATTCAAGGCATCGAAGTTTTAGATGTCTGTGGTAGGACAGACTTGTTTTATTCTCTGCTTGTTTGGGAAAAAATCTTAAGAAGCTCTCTGGAGTCAAGAACAGCTACAAAAGACCTGGAGCACTGAGCAAAGAAACAGTCTTCTTTCCTTTGGTCTTAGAGTTTAAGTAAATTGATATAGCATGTACCCATCATAAAACAAGATTTTATCAGTATTTTCAACATTATTATTGTTGAATAATTAGCTTTCACTCCTTATCAATGAAAAAAATTGGAAACCATCTCTAATTTTATTTGTGTATTAATTTGCCAGTGTCTAGGATCAGAGGGCTTCATTATTGCCAGGGAAAAATTAAATGTCTTTTGTACCCAATACTGATCTCCACCTTTAGAAAGATGCCATTGAGAATAAATTTTCACTAAATAGAAAGCATGAAAATTAAGTCAAAAGCACTAATTCCCCAAGAACTTGCAGGTTCTGCAAAGCTTTTAATAGGCACAGGAAATTTTGCCTGGCTGTTTCCCATTGTTGCTGCTCATTATTTTTCATCAAAAACACAAAAGCTTTTGGAACTGAAAATTCTATTAACATCCCCATACAGCATATAGAGGGAATTAAACACTCCTCTTTCCCTTTTTCTTATTACAGAAGGGAAAGCAGAGCTGCACTGAGTGCAGCTCCACAGTGGTGGAATTGGATGTGTGGTCACTTGTCCCATCCTAAAGTTTTCCAATTTCTAAGTACATATCCAAGATGATAACAGACAACTGCTCCAACAACTCTAAATGCTCTAAAAACTAGGTTAGTAAATCTTTATGGAACTGTAATTGTATTTTAAACTGTGCGTTTTCTTTTTTCAAAGAATCTCCTAAGGAACAGACTCTTCTAAGCTTAGCAGAATGCTATCAGGGACAATGAGCATGTATGGAAAAGGAGGTAAAGAATCAAAACAAAAGTACCTTTTGGGAATTTCAATAGCATAAAATTCTGAATAATATGTGATATTTATCTGCAGATTGAAGATGGAGACTTTGGAGGCTTCTGAAATAATTTGGGTGTTGTATTCCTATAATTTTGGCCTGACATACTAAACAGCAACAGTGAAAGAACACTAAACCCTATTTATTTTCATAATATTCCTTGCATTTCTTTTTGTGCACTACAGAACAGCTGAGAAAGTTCTCTTTGAAAGAGATCATTGACACTTTTTGGAGAAGCAGTTCACAAAAACCAGATTAAATCAATTGTCATCATATTATGAGAGGAGAAACACAAACCTACATTCAGTCTGTATTTCTGAATGGAAAGAATCTGACACATTGAATCCACTTTCACACTCCTTACTGCATAAAAGCAAACAAACTGAAAAGTAACAAAATCCAATTACTCGACACTGAAAATTTTAATGGACAAGAAGTTCAATATTCATTGTAAACATGTTCCTTCTCACTTTGAATTAGAAACCCACTGTACCTAAAGTACTTTAGTGTGGTGATTTTTCAAGATGACCTGTACTTAAAGCCATTTTCTTTGAATCAGTTCAAGTGCTTCAGTTCAAGTGCTTCACTATATATTCTATATATAGAAATCACTATATATTCTTCCACTATATATTCTTCTTTCTATATATAGAAATCACTATATATTCTTCCAAGTTTCTGAAACAAATTACTCTCTTCCAATGATGCTAGATAGCACAGAGGTTCTCCAATATTCTCATTTGTTCTGGGTAGTCCATTACTGTGATACTTCCCACTGGAATCACTGCCCAGTGACACAAAGTGAATTTCCAAGAGATAAACTACATGTAAACTTCCTGTTCATGAAAAAAAGTAAAAGACAAAGAAATAATGGGATTTTAAAACAATGTAGGGCCTATATATGGGTCTCCTATATTTGAAGCACACCTTGAGAGCTTAAAAAGTCTCAGTTATTTGAGATTCATTATACAAACTGTCTCTACATCAATCTGATTCTCTCAAACAGCTCCTTGACAATGCTCCTCTTCACCTCTGGAACAGCTGTGAGCAGTTTAACTTCAGAGCTGAAAGCAATTTATCTTCATCAATGAGATATTGTAGCTACAGCAAACAAGTTCTGCTGAAAGTTTTTCCTAGCTGGAGCATGACGTTAACCAGGTGAGTCAAATTCCACACACTGAGAACCCATCCTGGATACTTGTCAGGCAAGCCTGTAACTCAACTTCCAGAGCATGTTATTTTCTTGGCCAGGACCGCTCTGTAACTACAGTCCTCTTGATGAAGGAGCTGCCCTGCTTCCAGTTTGCCCAATAATTTTCTCCACCCTCATTCCAGAGGCTTCACTGAATGCCTCAGACTCTGTACATGGTGTCCAATGTGCTCCTTTTAAGGACAACAGACACAAGCCTTTTGGAAACTGACACCTCTTATATTCTGGCAAACTTCCCTTGCCAATAACCAGTATGGGCTGGGAAAAACCTGAAGCCTTCATAAGCTTTTCATCTTCCTGCATATTCTGCTCATTGACTGAACAGGCAATAATACCATTCTGTAAGAGACATGTCCTCTGGGCTGCTGTTGTGTGCCCCTGGTACAAAATCAGAACACAAACCTCAAAGTATTTATAGGCCTAATTTATCATTTAACAATTTTTTGCCTCCTTAAAATACAGCTACATGTTTATTCTTGTTGAATGAGGTGTAGTAGGTGCTGTGTGAACCCAAAGTGTAACCTGCAGTGGATCTGCATGGACAAGCAGATCTGCCTTACTAGAAGAGACACTCTCACAGCCTGGGAGAGCTCATGTGCACATTGGAGCAGCTATAAAGGCAGAACTGTTGGTCTTGCACCATGATCTAATTCTCTAACAGCACCTCTTCCCACTGAAATGTGCACATTCCTCATGAAAGCATAGAGATTGTGGTAGAGTTAACACAGATTTGTAAGACTTCATTTCATAAAGTGCTTGTAATATTCCTCAAACTTCCAAAACACTGGCTTGGTAATGAATTTTAAAATATATGTCTGAAAATAGTCCACAATTGTCAGCAGACTATCTGAACTGCAAATAAACTAGGTGTGCTCTGATAAAACACCATCCTATACTTTTGATTTTTATCATTTTGGAGGAGGAATTTTGTTTTAAAATTAGTTGCATGATATAACTCCCAGGTAAGAATTTTAATTTTCATAAGTCAATACATTCAGGGCCAGCTTGGATGAACTTTGAACAACCTGGTCTAGTGAAAGATGTCCCTCCCACAGCAGGAAATAAACTTGATGCTCTTTAAAGGTACTTCCCAACCCAAACTGTTCAATGCTTGCTTTTATACAGAATGCAAAAGTAGGAGGAAAAAATTTTGCCTACAGTGGCACTATAAAAGGTGTCTTTGTTTGCATGGAATTTCCCTTCATGACAGTAAAATCTTTTATGGGGACTTTTATCAAATAAAATGCGAGTCAGTAACACCATAATGATGTCTGTTGAGATGCAACATGAGAAAGAAAAATATTTAAGTCCTTTCCCCAATCATTTGCTAGCTTTTACATTTTTAATTATTCCAGGTGATGACAGATAGTTGGAAGTGCTAGAGTTATGCTTCTCATAATTGATGTTGTCTGTGTGATGATGACATGCTAGTGTCATCAACCATGCTGGCTTTTATCTAAGACGTTTGATTGGTTGTGTTATTGTTGAGGAAAGATGTTTATCAGCCAAAACCATTAACTATTATGCTTGACTTAGAGCAAAGTTCAAATTCATTTCCTTGGATAAATTTATTCTGGTGAAACACAAAATTGAATAAAGGTAGTTTGTCAAAATTATGCAGGAACTTTTAATTGATAGATGTAACTATATGAGATTTTTCAGTGGCATAATTATTCTAAACAGATCATTCCTAGATTTAATCTTACTTTTACTTATTTTTTTTAAATTACTAATGATTTTAACAGTTTGCTTCCTTTCAGTAAAAGACATTTCTATTTCCATTTTATTAATATACTTTGTAAGTTCTCACATTTTTCCCCCAGGTGATATTTTGTTAATCAGGTTTCTGCATAATTTTATTTTATCTTTTGGAGATTTTTAGAATTCTTTATTAGGTCTTCTCCCACCTTGACCCAAAACTTCACATTAAAACTTTGTTCTTCTGAATAATATCGATTTGTCATAAATCTCCCCATGTAAAAAAACCCCACATGAATAAATGCATCTTGTAATGTGTAAATGTTTGACCTCATAGTACTTTTGAGTTCAGGGGAAAATCTTTTCTGTTAGACTTCTTATGTACTCTTTTTTTTTTATAATTTATCAAACTGCTAGATGACCACATCCACATTTTTCTCATTGACAGTAATATATTTAGCCACCTTTCAGTTCTGTTTTCCTTGTTCCTTTCTTAAATTTGCAGTCATTCTTTGTCTCTCTTGGAACTTTCAGTGATAAAATTGTTTCAGTAATTTATTTCTGTGAGGTCCTGAGAATAGTTCATAGCCAAATCAAAGCTGGGCTAATGTCTTATTCAAAACATTATTTCCTAATCTTACACTAATATTTGGACAATAAAGGCACAAATGTATTTATTCAGGGATTCTTTGTGATCTTAACTTTCTCATAAAAAATGTCTATGATGTCTACCAGCAAAACAAACCACACAAGTACTCCCATTGCCCTTTGCTGCTGCAAACAAACTCAAATTGCAATAAAACTGACTTGTGAAGCCTTGGAGTTAACTGTACATATTCCTCTTTTTCCTCATTCTGTCAAGACCTAGCAAACGCTCTCCAAGCTTGGGTTGGCAGAATGTCTCGTACACTGCCAGGACACCCAGCACTTCTGGCAGTGGGTGAAGCTCCTAACATGCCCCAAGCCAGGCAGTACAAGGAAAATGGGCCAGGCTCAAGCTCCTGCTGGGATAAGAAGGTAAGGTATAGTACACATATGACATCTCCAGCCCCATTCAGCATGGCTGAGGAAATTTCCTGTTAACAAAGTAAATTTCAGGCTGAAACTGCAGCAATGAGGGGAGTCTGCAGCCAAATAACCTCCACCAGAGTGGAGTAGAAGTGGTGAAGAAAGTCTCTGCTCTCCTCTTCATGCCTGTAGCCATGTGTACGTGTTTTACTACCTACAGATATTAATCATACAACATTAGGGTAGCTATGTCATTAATAGCATGTCTTAAGAGCAGTTTAAAATTCAGAAGAAGTGCTGGGATGTTTCTCTCTGCATCTGCATTGTCCCACTGCTTACATTGCCCATGCCAAAAGCATCTGCTGTTGTGTTAAAGAAAGCTCAACTCTGAAGAGTAAATTCTGCTTGATAATAATGTGTTTCCATAGATTACTTCTTTTCACAGGAATTCTCTGAGGGAATACTGGAGAGGCAGGAAAAAAATCACCTGAGAAATTATTTTTGAAAACGTCAGCAGATGAAAACTGACCATGTGCAAATTTTCTCATATCCACAGAATTAATCTGCATGAATTAGTATGCATCCTCCTTAATTTGGATAAGGAGGTTTCATTGAGTTGGGGAGCAATCCCCTTAATGTCTCATGATTTAGGCGACATGAGACTTATATGCCACATTGCAATTGGTTTTTTCCTTACAAAAAGTTGATTTCTTCTGGAATGCAAGATCAGCCTCCTAAGAAGAGAGCATTTTTGTATCTGTCATTTAACAAACAGTAAAGGAAAACATGTATTTCAAGGAAAACATATTTCAGTGAATAAAGACTAAAATTCAGATGTGAAATCACATTAAAAAATCCCACTTTGATTTCCATATGTGTTTATTAAAGTAATACAGAAGAGAAAAATATTAATCAGTAATTTCTTAACCATTAATACTTTATTTTAAAATAGATCAAGCTCAGAGATCAGGTCCAGAGTTGCACAGAACCATATTTTAGGGCTCTTCTAATTTGTTTCATTTGAATTTGATTCAGTATTAAATTCTAACAGCATGAAAGATCAGGGAGCACTAATCATGAGGTTTGACTTGCACTATCCCCTTCTCCTTTATTCTGACATAATTACCTTTTTCAGGTTCAAAGAAAGCTCTAAATTAATATTTTATGGCCCTGCCATTTTTGTGGAAAGAATCAGATTTCTTAATTGAACTTAGGGGGATATATTAAAAAAATGCATAAAGATGCTATTACTTTACTATTAGATGTAATTCTGAGCCTCCTACATATCCCTGGAGCAGCCTGGTTCCAAGCCAGCCAGCTCAGCCACGTGAGGCTGAGCCCCAGCCTCCAGGGTTAATGGGCTCATGCAAGTTTACATCAGTGGTGGGCAAGGCCTCTTCAACAAGGGCTTTCAAGGGAAATTTAGGAGATGGATTTGCAACATGTCAGCTATTAGCCTCATGTGGCAGATATGAAGCAGGAATAAATGACCATAGATTATTTCATATCAGTGAGAGCAATGCATAGAAATGTGTTCAGATGGCCACGCTACATTCCCAGCAGCTGCTCCCAAAGCCAATATCAGCTGAACAATTTAATTTTGGAAACACCTCATGCCTTTGAAATAAGTGTTCCCTCTCTTAATTTTCTAACATGCAAGAGGTTTTTTTTTTGCTTTTAATCGAGTTTTGATCTGAAACTAGATTAAACTATCTAGTTTGTATATTAACAGCTCCTGTGGCCTGGAAACACATAGCCTTTGCCAGCCCTACTGACCCACTTGCCTGAAGGCTCTGCTTACATCTGGGAAGTCCCATCTCCAGATCCACTGGGTGTAAATCAAGAAGAAGGAGGCAAGAGCATACTTTATGCTCTTTAAAAATCCTGAAACATCTTTTTTGTCTTACAAACTAACAGTATTTTTTTTAAATTATATGAAAGGCTTCATTAGCTGTATATTTCCAAGTCCCAGAAAAACATTAAGGACAAGGAGGAGAGAGATACAGCTGCACAAATATGTAAAGTATGGCAATCTGGAATTTCCTACTGGAATTAGTTATTGAGAGACATCAATCACTGTCCCCTCTAACCTAGCTTCAGGTCACTACCTCTACTCTTAATCTTTACAAAGATTAACAATCAGCCAATTTAAATATATATAGCTCTGTAAAAGATTTACAAGTTCAAATGGTAGGAATGAGTTTCAGATATCCTGGCAAACTTCCTATCTTAAGGGATCTTCCAAATCAATTTCCAGTATATGTTCTCTTCCCCACCACCCCTCTTCCCCAAAATAAAATTAAATTCATCCAACAATAGTGGAACAGTACCTAAAAATACCACAAAAATTTTTTTATCTTATTCTGACTTTTTCAGAACAGGGTCACTTTTTTCTAAAACATATCCTGCATGATTATAACTTTACTTATGAAGAAGACAGAAGAATATAGGTAAGGGTAAGAGACGATTTTGTGTACTGCTGGGTAGCGGGGCACAGCAACACTGCGCTCCCAAGGGCTGGATTCTTAACAGAGCAAACAACAGCAGTAGCTCAAATTAGTTTCTCAGCCAACTCTTGGATACACTTTAAACAAATTGCCTGCATTTCAACAAAATTTTCCTTTCCTCTACTTTCCTGATGTGTGACACAATAACTTTCATGTCAAAAAAACAACCATAACACTCTTGGTCAACTTCCCTTATGCTATGAAAACTGTTTTCTACTGGATTTAGCAGTTTCAGATCTCTGTAGAACACAATTTTTTATCAATACAAAGGAAATACTTATTGAAAACAACTTACATTCCCAGTTATGGTACCCAGGGCCAAATTGATACAGAACCAACTGTTTGGGCTTTCTCTGTTTTAACCCTTGATGAGGGCAATACAACTCCCTTTTTCTGTCTCCAGTAACAAGACAGGCAGAACTCAATGCTGGCTCATCCCAATCAGCTTTTCCTAAGGGACAGCCTCACCAGGCTCGGTTCTTTTCCCTGAGACGAGGCAGCTGCTGGCTAACAGCAATCATTGGCAAGCAGGCACATTCCTCCTGCCTGCCCAGAGGTGCCAGGGGAGCAGAGGCCAGCTCTGCAGCCCTGCCAGAGCAGGGCTGATAGCCTGACCTTCAAAACCAGTCTCTTCTGGCTCCTGAGGTCAAGACAGTTTGGAATAGAGATTTCTGCTGTGTTAACCGCCCCATCAAGGGGCTCCCATTTCACTTTGGGTCCTTGTGCACTAGCTATGTGCAGATAGTAAGTGCTGTGAACCCACTGCAGCCAAGCATGCAGAGTGGCCATGATGTCTTTTAAAAGATAAATATGTTGTGTGGCTATGCAGATAAACACCACTTTCCCCAGGTACTCTGAACAATGACATTGGGAGGTTAATGGGAGTTTCTGTCAGATTCTAAAAACTCTCCTGGCTACTCAAGCAGCCTGCAAATTCCTCTCTCACAAGGTTCAATGCCTCCACATTCCTTTGCAGAGTGTCACAGTGATCTAACAACAGGAAACCTGCTGTTGCTGGTTGCAGAGCAACCAAGGAGACAAATAACCTGTATTATAACAATTTGGTCTTCAACCAGGCTCAAGTTAGTATTGGTGGGGCAGAATAGCTGATCACAGCTGGGTGATGAGACTGCCAGCTTCCCACAGTGTTCGAGTGGCCTCTGTAATCCACTTTCTTATAGGTCTACTCAAATGCAACTGAGGGCTTTAAAAACCAACCAACCAAACAAACAATGCTCTAAAATAAATAGGCTTTATCAGAATATAAAGTGAATCAGCTAACATTTTAAATAGAAAATAATCAACGATTTGATATGCTAGGAAAATTAAATAAATAAATATTACCTTTTTTACACAGACCACTCCATCTCCAAATCAGTCCTTTATTCTGATGCTGGTTTAGCTAGTTTTGTGGCTTCCTGACCAGAGCACATTCTGCACAGCCCTCTGACGTGGACAGTTTTCCCTCTGTCCCTGTCAGGGCTGGCCAGCTGCTCTGTGCTCCTTGCAGCAGTTCCCATCTCTGAGCTAAAGGTTCCCATCTCTGTGCCCTGATCTTTTGCTACCCCTCCCTGACAGTTCTTGAACCTGCCCAGTCCCTCAGCACTCTCCCTCAAGAGGAAGTTCCCTCGTCTTGCCTTCTTTCCAGATGGCTGAGCCAATTCAGTTTCTATTTAAGTGAGCAGCACGAGTACATCTGTAGCAACAAATCAAGTGTTAAAACTGCCTGGCTCAAAATTTCTCAGTTGTGTAGACCAACTGGCTTTTTGGTGGGCAGCCCTAGGGGTAAGATTAGTTAGGCCCTGCTGCTCAGCCTTGGAGGCAAAGGGAACTGTGTTCCCCTCAGCCTTATTAAAAGCCATTAACTCTGTCAATATCTTCCTTACCTGTCTTGTCTCTTGACAGACCACACAGCAAATTCAGCAAACTCAGACACTTGCACAAAAAGACATGGCAGTGTCACCAGGGCTGTGCTGTTACTGTGGGTAACTGTGCTGCCACATTTGGGTCTCCTCAGCAGTCTGCTTTGCACCCTGGCTGCCTTCTCCAAGACACAGGTGACTCCTGTCAGCCCTGTTCCCTGAAAACAGACTGCAAAAGAGCTGCTGGTGTCCCCTGAATCTGGGTGGCATCATCAAACTTTGAGAGAGGCACATGCACACTTGTGCAGAAAGTCAGAGGTATTGTGGAAAGGGCCATTGCAATTAAGGCCCATCTCTTATTTAAATAAAACCAAAACACCAAAACAACCCAATTAAAAGTCACAATCAGAATAGACTAAGCTGCAAAACAACATTCTTGTTAAGTCCATGCCCACTGTTATCGATACTGTGGGCAATGGGACTATAAATATAATAATTAGTGAGGAAACTCCTTACCTAATTGCATTAGTCAATTTAACATTGACTAATCTCTATAGCTGAACATATTTGGTTTACAGCTAGTGACTGGTGTGGTGCAAACTGTGGCTATGTCAAATTCCAGCAGTGGGGTGAGTTATAGCTGGTTATAACCCAAAACACACATTACACTCTTCTTCTGAGTTTTAGAAGTCTGTATACAAGATTCCTTAATTTCCTACTAATTCACTTAATTCTAACTAACTATGCATTTACATTCACTTAATTCTAACTAACGATGCATTTACATTATTTTTGGCAGGGTTTCTTTTTGCAGTGGTTCTCCATGGTTTGCTGTAGTATGATTTGACAAAAGTTACTCACATAAAACAGGCTACTAATACATTGCAGTAAACTGTATTTTACAGAAAGCACATGCAGCATTTGTAACGTGTGTGCCAAATTCAAACTTAAAACAAAGCAACAAGAGCACTATTTTTATTACATAAAAATAGTTTCTCATAAATTCTGCTGTTGCAATGTCAGTAGAATTCTAAAGGCATTAAACTTTCAAACCTCTATAAGTATAGGACATCACTCAGGGGGGATTTGCTAGGATTATTTAGGGGCTGCACAGTGCATTGTTGGAACATAAAAGGAAAGATTTTTTTGATAAAAATTCTCAGTGATCCTCACTAGTATATATTTTTGTGTGTCTTATCACACCCCAAAGGAAAGAAAGAAGAAGGAATTTTTTTTTTTAAGGGGTGGGCAGGGGAAGTACTTTATGTTCTTTACATCTATTTTGCTAAAGATTCTGAATTATTCCTACTATATTGTTAAAGCTCATATTAGCCACTGTTTACCACAAGCTCACTAGAATATCTACGAAAACCAAGGAAAAAAGATGACATAAATACAATCAAAGGAAATCCATTTAGAATGTGAATGACTATTCATGGTATTCATCCAGCTGTAATTATTACATATTTTCAGCTTTCCTGTCTCTGGACAGTGGAACTGAGCCTTTTTTGCAGTACCAGAAGCAACTTTTTCTCAGGAAGAATTAAGTATTCCAGTGTTTCCTTTTTCATCTCATTTTCAGTATGCCATGTCATTTCTCTCTCTCTGCTCTCTTTCTTTTCTCTGCTCCTCAGTGGACTTGCTGGCGGGCTAAACTACAGAAAAGTTCTGGCAGACTAAGCTACAAAAAAATTTAATTAAAAATGGTTCCTTTCCCTGCTGAACAGTACAGAATCCTCACAATTCATTTAACCACAGTGAGAATTTTGTCACATTCAGGCAAAGAGTATTACTTCAGGAGAAATTGAAAGGTTTTCAACACCGCCTTTTCAAAGGACTCTGCTTTCACCAACATGTTGAAAATATCCAGGCTTCACAAAAGTTGAATGCTTTGTCATTTGTCTCTAATCTAGCTACAAAAATGCTAATAACTGTCATTTATTCTTCAGATAATGAACTATAACAATATTGTGGTCCTGAGATTCTAATGTTGACCAGGCTTGAGGGACTACTTGTTTAAAGGGTGAAGGAGAAGGATTAACTTCTTCTGCATGAAGAGCAAGGGATTAAATATGTGTGACCTTTTCCACTTTGAACATTCAAAAAACATATTTTGAATACAGGACTATTTACAGAGATTCTCCTGATTTTTTTTCAGTTCATATACCATATAAAAGTTAGAATTTTTCATCTCAGCAAATTGTATAAAGGAAAAATATGTATTAGGCATCTAAGGATCTGATTTTCTTACAGCCAAGAAAAACCCCAGTGTAAGAATTGAAGAAAATGAAATGTTTTGAATGCGTGGAATTATGAAAATTGTTCCTAACACGAAAACTAATGAGATACTAGAGCAGATATTCAGGGAAGTTCATGGGAGTGCTATGTGGAACAAAGGTCTGAGGACAGACTAAGAGGTGATAAGACTCCTTACAAGTTGACACCTGGAGCTTTTGCTGTGCCTCTGTGTGTGTAGGTGCAGCAATGGCAAAGCAGAGATGTTGTTTCTCTCTCTGAACAACAACAAGGGGTGTGGGTGGAAGCTTCACCTGAACAGGAGGAAGAACTTTACTCTGCAGCGACTGAGCACTGGAACAGGTTGTGCAGAAAGGCTGTGGAGTCTCCCTCCTGGAGATATTCAAGAATATGCTTGAGCAGGGAGGTTGGACCAGATACCCACTGGGGTCCCTTCCAAGCTGAGCCATTCTGTGACTCTGTGAGATCTATAGATGCAGAGATGGATAGGTGCATAGCTAGCTAGAATATTTCCTGTTGTTTGCTGAGCCGGTGGCTTCCATAGCAGCCTTTGGTTTGCCAAAAATTTCTGTTACATTGCCTACAGATTTAACTGAAAGAATATAATTGAGGAAGCAGTTTTCAAGGAGACCTTGCTTTCAGTCCAAAATCAAGGATTTTATGCAGCTACCTTATGGCTAAGTAGTTCTTAATAGGACTAAAACAGTATTGTGGGGTTTCTGCTCTAAAACTGGATTCCTTTTTAGCTCTCAAAATTACCTGCATTAAAAAAATGCCACATCATCTGAAAGCATGAACAGGAGATTATGAATTTGGTACTTTATGTTCTTACCATCTTGATGCAATCATTAGACAAAATAGGATGCAATGATAAGAGGATAAAATTTCAGTATTTGCCCATAATTTGAATATCAAGACACTTGTCCTTTCCAGATGCTTTTTAGGAATACTGGACTCAGACACTCATGAGCAAAAGCAAAAAGAACTATAATTTTGTGAAGATCTATCAAGGCTTGTTCTGTTTCTCAGAACCAGTTAAAAAAACCTGGGGGAGAGGACAACAAAAAGACTGCATCCACCATGTTTCCTCACTTCCAACTACTTTCATATTCTTTCATATTCAATCACAAACATGGATGTAACTTGCTACAGATTCCTTTGACTTCTTGACTTCTTCATATAAAAATTCCAGTACCATTGAACTAGGCCATAATTTCCAAATGTTGCTCCCCCTTAAATACAATTATCATTGCAAGGCACTTGGCAGATTGTGTGGGCAGAGGAGGGAAGGGGGCACCACACTGTGCTGGCAGATCCCCAGTCATTACAAAAACAAGGGATGCCTGACAACTGAAAGAAATCAATGCCAATTTGCTCATAAATGGTTAGCAGAATAGCCATTACTTCACTGATTAAATCATCTGCTAACTAACAGGTAAAATTCAAAAATTAATGGAAACTTCATATTGCTGCTATGTAAAATTATCTCCATTCTCTTTTCAAGCTGCTGTGTGTTCTGATGAAGACGTGCTTTGTCTCTCAGAGCCTGTTGCCATGGAAGTGACTGAAGTACTGCTAGTTAAGCAATAGCCTCTATTTTCAAAACAAATAAGCAGCTTCCTTCTGCAGAGGGTTGTAAGTGGGCCTTGTGCTACTCTCAGGTGTGCATTGCACTCATTATCAAAGGCTTTTAAGCACAGAGGTCATCTCTAAGCAAGCAGGTCACCTAACAGGAAGGACCAGCTAGAAGGTGTTGCCTTGTGTGGGCAGAAGGGACCTCAAGTTTCACTCCTGACAGTATTTCCAATTCAGATCAGGTTAACCCTCACTTCTGCTGCTTACTGCCTAAGAAGGTTCATTGCAAACATTGAGAAGTGGAGAAACAATGTAAGTTTCAACTCAGGCCAAGCTTAAAGCCAGAAGTCCAGATGAATGGCATAGTCCCATGAACAAAAATTATGAAGCAAAAGCAGGTGCAGTATTCAAATGCCAAACTATTTTTGCCTCTGTGATGGGAGAGTGATAATACTTTGTCTGTTTGGAAAAGGCAGGGAAGGACCACCATGCTGCACAGGAGGAAGAGGTAAATCTGTATAATCTTCACATTAATCCCTCAGGTTTTGGGGGAGAACTGCTAATTTATGGTCCTGGGCAAACCACATGGCTTACACAACCAGGTTATCTCAGATATTGGCTGTAGCTTATTCATGCTTATATGTGGCAATATACAGTAGCATGCCAGAAAAAAGAGACTGTATTCTGACAAAAAGGTTCAGTTTTAATGTATACATGAACTGATTTCCATTAATATGTCAAGAATTGGAGACCCTTTCTGTATCAGAAGCTTGTATTAGTATCTGGTATGAAATGACTACCACCACTGCACCACGAGTAGAGTGAAGATACAAAGTTCCTTATAAAATTGTTTAACATTGGCCTTAGTGTTTAAGGGGAAAGATCATCCTCCTCCCAAATACAGTAAAACAATAATGTATAGTGACAATAATGAAATTCTTTCACTTAGAACACAAATGGCAGGCATTATCGCCCCTGTTGCAAGTGCCCTTCAGGGTGCAAAGTGCTAGAGCACAGATTCTATTGCAGTTAAACTGTGCTGACTCTTTGAGGCAGGAGGCCCTATATATTACACTGTTAGAGCTATAATTCTGATCACTATGTAACTTCCAGATGCAACATTAAGAGCTTGTGGAGTGAGAGTCCCATTGCAGAGCACCTGAATGCAGCCCTGGATTTGCAGAAGAGACATGCACTCCGGATTAGGCAATGGGCAGATTTACTTCGTGAGTAACATGCAACCTTTCTGAACCTTTGAAGTGAAACCACCAGCTATCCAGATGAAAACAGTGACTCTGCTGAAGGAGGCCCTCACCTTTCTGATAAAGCTGGTAAAAGTAACTAGATCAAGTGTTAACCAAGAGTTTCATAACAAACAGAAGATAGTAATTCATTAGGCAAATATCTATATCTTTCTTAATTCTTAGACATTAGTTTTATAGAGAGTTTCAGATATAACAATTCAGTAAAGTCATCATTAACCTTTAGCTCATTTAGCCATTGGCAGAAGTATGCTTAGCCCAATAAACCCTTTCTGCCCCCTTGAACTTCATAATTGCTATAAAAGCAATTATAGAAGAAATGGGTTCAAATTATGTCAAAACATGAGTGGACTATAAATTCCCTGATCTATCCAGTAAATAATTTTTTGTACTATTTAAGGGAAAAAGAAAAAAAAAAAAACAAAAAAGAACCAAACCAAAACCCAGATGGAAACGCCACCATACTAATTTATCTCCATTTAGGTATGTATTAATCACTGTTAGGCCACAGAAATTGGTAGCAGTAAGCCATTAAGGTGTAAATTCTGATGTCAAAACGAATGAGTACACTGGCAAAAACTCCTGTGAAAATCTAAATCAATAAAAACTGATGGAACCAGTCCACTCTTGCAGTATAAGTACATATCCAAGAAAGCTCTACAAGCAAAAGCAGACAGTCTATTTTGGTATTGTAATATTAATTAGTTGTAAAAAGATAGACGAAACCTCAGATTTTTCTACTCAGAAGTCAGCTTTCTGTTTCAAGCACTCTGGGGTCTAATTCTGATGTTTCATGCAGGCGGTAAGATAAATGTGCACAGTACCCTCCTTACACTCCCTTTCAGCTACCTCAGAATTTCTGGAGGGCAGCCAAAGCAGTGACTTCTGCCTTAGTTTGCAGACAGCTCCAAAGAGTGGCTCTGGGAGAGAAAGGTGAAGATTTGAACAACGTTCCAAGACAGCCCAGCATCACACAGGTGTGCATACTTCTACTGAAACTGGCTGGGTCCATTGTTTTCAGTCTTGCTTTTCCAGGCAAGGACTCAGGAAACCACCCAGAAGGGCAAGGATTCTCACTGTGAAGGAAGAGATCTCTTCTGCACTTCCCCTTCCACATTTGTTTTTCTTCTTTTTCACTAAAGAGAAGAGTTGAGACTTGTTGGGGGCCTGGGCCATCCCTGATCAGTTGCAGTCTGAAGATACAGAATGAGAGAAGCTGTCCACAGCTAGATCTAAATGCTCTCTAACTATCTTCTGCCATAGATAGCCTTTAGGGGTCTCCACAGCAGGACACAAAACAGAGCACTCCAGACCTTACCCTGACACAGTTATTAGCTGAAGTGTGTTGAGCCATGTGGAAACAGAAAACACATTCCCTGAACTGGAGCTGGTCCTGCCTCTCAGGCTGTCAGTAATGTTGGTCCTGCCAAGGCACTTGGCTATTTCCATTCTTTATATTTCCCCTTTTGTCAACTATAGTAAAGATCTTTCCTCAGTATTGCTACACATCAGTGTTTGCAGCTATCTGCTTTGCTCCTCTGCCAGGATTTTATTACTCAGCAGCAGGAATGGCAGACCCAGACAAGAACCTGTATCTCTGCTACTCTGGTGTACAATCTGACACATTACACCATTGGTGCAACAAGAGAGCACAGCAGTGTGGTCTTATCAGGCAGCTGAGGCACAGATACACATGAATGAAAGGCAGGGTAGGTAGGGACAGCAATATCTTAAATCATGCCAGTAACACTTCAGTGAAAGATATCTGTTAAATAACTAAATTGATCACTCTGCTCTCCATATGTATTCATATTTACCCAAAGTAAATAGGATACACAAAATTATAATTCAAACATTACATCAGAAAGTCCTTAACTTATCCACCTTCCTATATTACTTTTATGAAAGCATTTGTTAGGTTCTTTTTTACATTACAAACATTATTTTTGCAGTTTTCATTAACGAAAGTTAGTTGCAAATGATGTCATGCTGACTATACACCATTCATTTGTTCATTAGGTTACTTTTACACAACTAGCTAAAGAAATACTAAGGAAGACTAAAAATGGGTTTCTCAGTCTTCCACTGGACATTTACATTTCTCTCTGCAAAGCAGAAAGCATACATCAGTAAACAATCTTCTATTATGGCAATAATGAATGACATAAAAGACAGTCTAAAATGAAGCCCAACTATAATTCAAGAACATACCAGCTCCAGGGGTTATACAGAAATCCAGACAATTTGGAGCAGGGAACCTGTGTTTCCACAGGAGGTATACAAAAAGTTGTGGCGGAGAGAAGGAAGGCACTTCATTTGTGGGACATCAATAGCAGCTGATTTGCTCTTGGGCTCAGTCACTGCTGTAAGTCTCCTTTCCACCTACACAAGCAAGAAGATTAAGACAGACACTGGCCTGCATTCTGGCAAGGAGAGACGACTTGTTTAAAGAACCACCCCTTGGTAAGATCTCTTTTTTTCCCTTGCCCCACCTCCCTGTACTTCAAACATTTTTAAGCCTTTAGAAATCTGAGTTCTGAAGAAACTGGTTTTTTCTCCTTTATTTTTAATAGGTAATCAACTAGCCTGAGAACAGAACCTTTATTAGCAAACTGAAGATCAGGGGTTTTTACTGAAGGTATTAGACACCATGCGATTTTTTGGCGTTTGTGCAGACTGAAGGCATTGCTTTAGTGTTGCTTTGGTTTCTTACTTCCCAACCTATTTTAATTGGCAATAAGTTAATGTTCCATAAATCTTTTCAGCCCGTAGTGGTAACAGCTAAATGGTATCACTGTCTTTATCTTGCCCCTCAAGATTCTCCATCTTATTTTCTTCCTTTGTCCTGTTGAGGAGGAGGAAGGAGAGAGTAGCCAAGTGGGCATCTAGCAGCCAAGCAAAGTCAACCCATCAGAGAATGCAAGATTAAAACACAGCCTTCAGGAAAAGGACTCCCCTGCCCCCCTTGTGTGCTTTGTCTCTTCCTCTTGTTCAGTGTAACAATAAGATTGTCACTACCTGCCCTGAAAATCATCACCACCACTGCTATGTTTTTTGCCAGCAGTGACCAGAATCCAACATTCAGACTTCTTGTGTCTCTGATTACCTTAGGAATTAGCTTATCAAGGTCATTCCTTGTTTTCAGCCTCTATAGCTTCTCCTGTTTGACCTCAGTTTATGTTGAAATAATTACAGAACTCTTTAATGCCTGGGCACTGCCTAATAATTCAGCTGATTTAGATTTGTGTATGATTTATTAGTCACACAGAAAGAAAGGTGCAGCTAATTACTTCATTGAGTTTTCCCTGCAGATGGAATGACCTGTCTTCCTTTATTGTCTCCATGAAAATACTATTCTTGGACTATTTCTATTATAATTCTGTGTCATTTTAAGTCACTGATGGGTTTCTGTAGGATTTGTGGAATGAGTAGTTTCACAGGCAGAGAAACCAACAGACCAGGACACAAATCAGGAGGTTCAGATTCTAGCTCCATCTCAGCTATCCCTTTCAACAAATGATTATTGCTGCATTTTGTGATGAACACCTTATTTCTTCAGGACTTCTGTGTTTAGTTTTGGGGTTTCTCTGGATTAACTCTTGATTCTTCACAGTTAAATTGATTTATTTTTTTTTTTAGTTTTTCCATAGTTTTATAAAGTTCCTGATTTTTTTCCATAAAATTTAATTTATATATATGTAACTGAAAAAAAAATCATTTACTTTTCTAACTCATACTCTTATCCATCATCTCCTTCATCTTTATTGTATATTTTTAAAATTGGTAGAGAAATGAGCTAGCACACAGAGAAGTCAGTACTTCTGATAAATTCGTGAAGTCTGGTAGAAGTCCTAAAGGCTCACACTTTTCCAGACAGAGCTAATATTCTGTCTGGAACAACTCCCAAAACAGGCATGTTTTAACAAGTACATTTATGATTAAGCTGAATTGTGAAATCAGAAGTACGTAGAACTGGAAGGCTCCTGACAGGGTTTAACTTTTTTCAGAAAGGGAAACAAACACAGACAGGTGCAAAATCCTCCCAGAATTTCCTGAGGCACAGAAGTCCTATTTACAAAGAAGGAAGCCAGCCCTGCTGAACGGTGACCGGTTGTCCTTGTCTCCAGCCACAGGGAGTGTGATGGGCAGCTCCAGGGGTTTCAGAGGGCATGGCACTCCAGCAGCCTGCATGTTCCTCTGAGGTGGGGTTCTGGATGTCTGTCCAGGTGTTGTCAGCAGGGGTGGCCCCTGTGAGAAGAGGTCCGAGCAGCAGGGTGGGCATTTGCCAGCCAGCCAAGGTGAACCCATTCCATGTGGGCAGAGAGCAGTTCCTTTCCAGACAGGCCATTGTCCCCAGAGCCCAGTCCACCTGGCCCACAGGACAGCTAGAGCTGGAGATAGTTCCTTTCTTTTCCCGATGTGTTTTCCAGCATATACATCACAAGGATAAGCCTGGGGTTTCATCTTTCCATTATAAAGCCATCCCAAGTGGCTGTACAAACAGACTATATGCCCCACAGGGCCTACTTGCCAAAGCATGGTATCCTTGCTGAGAGAGAAGGTAGGAAGAAAAAGCTTTTCCCATTAAAAATGCTTTCACCTTCACCTTGGAATGTGTAATACCAAACACATCAAACAGCTCTTCTGGAAGAGACTTATCTTTTCCTCATGATACAGTCAATATGAGACTGTTTCCTTGCCCTCTTCTCCAGAGTCCATCCTAGGCAAGCAAGAGAGGATATAAGCATTCCCATGCCATACTATAATCAGGACACTGTGAGCTGTATGACAGACCACAGGCTTCAGAGCAGGCTGGACAAATTTATGGGCTGTAGCTATACCCAGAGTTATTAAATACAAAGGCAACACTTTTGGTTGTGGAAGTGCCTGAGCTAAATGGTAGAGAATGGAGAACATCTGCAGGGAGTACTAAGAGATGCTCTCCATACTCATACCACTGCTGGGGATAGAATCCTAAGCTAGGTAGCCTGGTAAAGCTCTCCTTCAGCTCTTGTTATTGCCACTGTTCAACAAAATCTTTTCCAAATTTTACTGAAGCTAGATAAAAGTCCTAAGAAAGCAGTTTTCAAGTCCTTTGCATAGCCTTTCCCTCTTCTAGCAATAGTTACATGACTATTATGTCAATTTTCTGTCATCACATTCATACTTATCAAGCTTGCTTCAAAGGGTGAATTAATAGAACAAGTCCAGTTGTCTCCTGGCAACTAATTTGTGCAAAGGAAATATGCCTTTCTAACAAAGAGGTTCTGTGTAGATCAAATACATTTTTGGAAGTTCTGAAAAGCATTTGGGAAAAATATTACAGCACAGGAGAAACCTCTGCTAGTTGTATGACACTTTCCTTTTGTTTTACAGGTCAGGATTGAATTATTCAGAAGGTATAGCTTTGGAAAACATTTAATCTACATATTGGACTGCATAATAAAAATGTGACACCCAGAAATTATGGGTAGAAACTACTGTCTGTCTAGTTAAATAGTTGATTCTAACTGTCTTTCCTCTGTATCATTGTACTATGACATGGATCAAGATCAGAAAAGTTAGAATTTTTCTCATTTCACAAATGTAATTTTGTCAAAATGGTATTTTTTGGAGTTTGAACTTCTAATTGAACATGCACAGTCATAAAAACATTCCACAGGAAAGAATAAAAGTCTTATTTTTACCATTTTTTACCATTTTACCACTGTTCTTTTACTACTTCCTAGTTCTACATAAAATTCAGTTATTCACTCCATAATCAGATTGCCCAGTTAGAAGATGTAGCGTTTCTATTAATTGCAGAAGAATAAAGAGCACTGTGAATGTTTTCAGGCTTCTAGAAGCACTGAAATGACCATAAAATGCTCAGAATTAAACAGTACATTGACACAGTGCTTCTAATGATTTTATATAATATCATTTTTCCTTTTTTTTTACTGTGAACTTCATAACTTTTCCAAAGATGCCTGGAAAATGAAGGAGGCTAAGAAAACTACCTTACCTCTGTTAAGATGCCATGTGAACCAGCAGACAGAATCATAATAGGTTCTATACTTGAAAATTTGCATTCATTGCCATGACACCAAATCTAATTTTGTGATCAGTTTGGACAAGGACCTCTCTGCCACTGACTGCCCTCCCATCAGCTGTCCACTGCTAAAGCAAACACAAGTCGGCGTTACTTAACATAATTCTCAAAAGTGTAAGATAACAGTAGATGGAAGCTAAACCTTAATCTACCCACTCTCCTTTGTGATACCACATCTGAACAAAGTGATATATTTTGAAAAAACTCCTCAGGAATATTTATTTAGTGACTTATACTTTATTAGTTCTGTACATTTCTGGATGTTTTACTCAAGAGAAAAAATTTCAAAACACAGTTAAAATTTCTTAAGTAGCATCATCATGATGCTAAAGAGCCTTTAGAGAGACCAGTATTTTTACTGCATAATTTCTCATCAAGTATTTTGTCCTTCCCCATTATCTGTGTTTTGGTATGTTTTCTTTGCCAACAGAAGTTAATCTGAAGAAAGTTTTCAATGGTCTTTCTAATAACCAGAGAGAGTAATCTACAGTCTCACTTCAGAACCTTAACACAAAAAGCTGTTAACAAATGATCATAATAACAGATACAATTATTATCATTGCTAAGCACAAGGATCATTTTTGTATGTAGTTTCATTATCTGGTTTTCCTATGATATCTTTTTAAGTTAAACATATTTTGAAGTAAAAATGTTATAAAAATCATAAACACCAGGCTGGGAAAAGCCACAGTGGCTTTAAGTCAATCCATGGCTATTCTGTCTGAGGAACTGATAGAGCTGGACCTTTGGGATCATCAAATCTGTTGTTTGTTGTGAGCTGCATGATCATATGGATGCCATAGGTCAGGATCCACAGTAAAATTATAGATGTCACCAAGCCCATCCAAATTCCAGGAGTGAAGAAACCTGTACAGTCACTTGCATAGGAAAACTGGTTGTTTATAATGTTGAAGCCTTGAATCTGAAAATGAGAAAAGGCAGATAGAAGAGTGCAATTAAGCATAGTCCTTACTTTCAGGATATATTTGGTAATTACAAAACCCCACAGCTTTTAACTATCAATCATACCCTCTGCCCATTAAAAAAAGAGTGAGAACAAAATTTTCTGCATAACAATTTTCCAGATCTCCTTTTCACCCAGGAAATTAAAAATGTAGAATCCATTTCTTTGGTAAGCAGTAGGTTCCCCACTTCAGAAATTTGTATTACTTATAGAAGTAAAGTCCCAGAAGGGACGTATGGTCAGTTTTCTGCATTCTCTGTATTCTGATTAGTATTCTGTATTCACATAATCAGTATTGTCAGTATTCACTGGTCATCAGCTCTATGACCACTTCAGAACCAGGAAACTCAAAGCACCCAAAGGCATGAGAGTTAAGGCTCCTCAGATCACGAGATTTGTTGAAATAGTCTGAGAGTTTTAGCTAAGATTTCCTTGACAGAGGAGATAGACAAAATTCCTGGAACCTACTTTAAAACACATCTAATATGACCTTTTTTTGGCTGAGAGTTAGTGAGAGTTCAGGGAGAAAAATCTTGCAAAATCTTTCTTCCTCCCTCCTTGTAATTCAAAGTCTCAAAACAGAAGGAAAGGCTTGCTTTACTGAGGCATGGGATATGTGTTGTCTATTAACTTATAAAACCTATATAAACCTTTCCAGCAGTTAGAAAAGTTTGTAATATCTCTGATTTGACTGAATTCACATTGTCTACCACTGACTGTCCTCTGACCATATTATTTTCCTCAAAAAAATCAACCAATTTGGAGATACGGTCTCTGTCTAGATGCCAATTGTACAAAAATACCAACAAACTGAATTCCTTTGAGACCAATGACTTCCTAGAAATTTTGTTCATACCAATCAAAGGATTAGAAAACTATGAAGAAAGGGAAGACAATCCCCCCTCTACAAACATGCACATAATGGTAAAGGCACTGATTCCTTTAGAAGGAAGGGAACAAAAGTGATGGAAGAAGAGGAAAGAATTAATCTGATTCATTTTGATTCATTCTTAAATAATTTTATAAAGAAAAATTAAGAATGGGATTCTTATACATTTACAGCATCTATGAAATGGGTGTGTAAGGAAAGCACCAAATATCAAAAACCCACTGGTAAAGAAATGACATGTTAAAAATTACTATTTTCCATAAAATATTATCAAATAAATTTTTTAAAGGATTATTTTATTTAAATCACTTCTCTCACCCAGCAATAAGCATGAAAGCAGAAGATCATGGATTTCTACTTTTATGTGTTCCCACACCATGATTATTCTATGATTTAAAATAAAATAAATGGAAAGCTTGAGTTTATGTGTGGTAATAAAAGAGTTTGTACTTCCTAGGAAAGGTGTTGGTACAAACCAAACAAATCTACCAGGCAACAAACACACCAGTAATTACACACTCTGGGTTTGTATTCAGGCATGGCTCAGGTCCCTAATGTTCATGTAATATGTGTGTTAAGAGCAATGTCTGTACCTTCCAGAATGGTGATTAGTAAAACTATGAGGAATTAAAGGCTCTTTAGATGATATGGAGGTGAAGACAATTTTAGCAATTCAACCTTTTAGAAGAATCTTTCCAAGCCAAATCATGGTAGCTAACTCACAAAGACTGTCTGCTTTCACCAAAGGTACTCAGACTTCTGATTAAAGCAGGATTAGTGAACACAAGCTGCAGGGCTGGACAACTATTTGTACAGCTTTAGAGAATGCATGACTGCAAAAGCCTTTGCTTGTTAAGCCACTGCTTTGACCACCAGTGAGAATGTGAATAGGAGTTGTGAAACGTAGCCTGAAAGACTTATTGACAGTAAAAATGGACAGAAAGTGATGATTTATGTCATTTGTGTTCAAAAAAATGGATTGAAATTCTGGAAAACAATACACATTTCCTATCACATTTTCAAGGGCTCTCTGAAGTACTTAACAGGTATATTCAGTTTAGAAGGGCTTTGTCACTCCTGATTTAGAGCCAGAAATACTGAAATTTATTGTTTCAATTTTAGTGGTCTTATATATTTTTAAAACAGCATTATGCTTATTGAACCATCTAGGTGAAAGATTCAATTGTACATTCCTAAAATGCTATGTCTACTTTTAGGAAGGCAAGAAAGAATATGCTGGGGTTTTTTATTATTTTTCTGAAGCTTTATCATTTCTGTGGGGGTGTTAGACATCAGGCAAAAAATGAGAATCTCGGCAGCATATATAGAAAAGTTAAAAATACTTACATGTAGTTCTCTAATATTTATGAATGCAGAAGTCTTTTGTATACAGGCCTTTGTCCAGTGGAAGTTTTGATTTTGGTGTTTATACCAGTCATTTTTCTTGATTATACAAGTCTGTATTTACTGTTAATTTTAAAATATTTTTGAATGTAGATTTCTCATCCTATGGCCTATGACAAAAACTTCAAGTAAAATATGCTGGGTTTATGGCTCTTACATGCCCACCAAACTTCTAGTTTTTGAACTTTGAGATATTTTAGCTACAAAAAATCAAAATATTCTTGACTTTGAAGTTTTGGGCAGTTTTTCATGGGTTTCAAAATACTTCTGAACCCCATATACTAAAGAAAAGCAGTGTTTTTGCTGGCAGCCTCCTCTCTAACTTCATTGACAAATATGAGATGCTCAAAAGCATGAAAGGTATCATGTTAGAACAACCATTCCTGTAGCAGCAACAACCAACCAAACCCAGAGCAGTTTAGGTGCTCTGCAGAGGTCTGGTGACACCCAGGGCTGTGACCATGCCTAGCCAGCCTCCCACAGAGCTTCTTTTACATGGCAGTGAGTGAGGCAGCTCCAGAACTGAAGTTAAAGGGCTATACCTGTTCAACCTTGCCCAGGAACAAGTTGTGCAAGGCTTCCCTGTGCAGCTGGAATTGTCCCTCTGTTGCTGTGATTCAGCTTCCAGGACCCAGCGTTGCGAAGTGCAATTTGCCAGTTTGATTGGCATTGGATCCTGGTTTCTAACTCATTGTGTTACATTGACATGAAAATCATGTTTCTCAGTTTCAGGAACAAAATTTTGTGCTGGCTGCAACTACTGAGCACATCCCACATGCGTTTTTCACCATGCAATAGAGTTTGGGGGTTTCTAAACCTTATGCAATAAGACTGATACAGAGATCACCTTTCAGTACATCTCAGTGGAAGATACCTGGAAAAGTATGATCTAAGTCAGATAGAACCTGGAAATGAGCCCAGAATGGTCACCTTCTGTTTTCTCACACCACAGAAGAATACCAGACTGGGAGTTTTTGGGTTGTGTTCTATGTTTAGGATTTGATCAGAGAAAAAGCTCTTTCTCAAGAGGAACTGGAGTTTCTGTTGTCTGAAAAATGGAAGCAACTGCGGTTCCAAATCAATAAGGAAGGTGAGAAACCACTACTTCTACTCTTAGTTAAGATCACAATGAAAGGATGCCTGCTAAGGTTGGAGCAAGGCCTATTTAAGCTTTAAGAAGGCAGTAATATCAGTGCATATAGAACTTGACAGGAAAGATAGGTGGTAAGTGTATACTAACCAACTAACAGGAAAGATAGGTGGTAAGTGTAATTTCATAGGTCATGTCCTTTCATATCTTACTGATGTGAAAGGCTAACTCCAAAGAGTTTACTAGGCAAAGTACAGTTGCATGAACTATGGTGTTTACAAGCCTTTACAAAAAAATAACATCATAAAGAATCTTCACAACATTGGTATGTATTACAACATTGTTTCTCAAAAAATGGTGAGACGTGATACTGGAATTTGTGAAAAATAAATCTAAGCACCAGGGCTCTCTCTGTGAGATTTCCATTGCTTAAGCAGAAGTGTCAAGTCCGGAGTCAGGTTATTGGGATTTGGTTTGTTATCAAAATTATAAATACAATTATATCAGCATTTGTATCCAGTTATTGTGGGGTTAGCTCATGTTTGACAAATAGAGTACAGTTTGGAATTATTCCTATTATTTTAATGATCTCTTCCATCAAAGAGATCCCTTAGTGAAATATTGTTTTAAAATAGAAATGTTGTTATGCTTCTCTTAAGTCAAGAGCAAAGCTCAAAGTAGTAAAAGTGAAATCATTTATACCTCACAGATGTAGTCTTAACTACTACTAAATAAGCAGAAAAGCTATGTGTCATTCAAAAAAAGCCCTCTGCTTTCCTTCTGGGTCATGCAGGAACTAGTACCATTCCTGATCAAAGTCCATGGCAAACCTCCCATTAAATCTAGTTGCACTGGGCTTTGTTTCTCTCTGCAGGAGTACAGACAGTCCATGTCTCCAAAACCAGCAGCTACACTAAGCTGTACTTTCCTAGGTAAACAAAGCACCAAGAAATCAAATAAAACTAAGTAAGCAGCATAAAGCCACCCACCTAAGAGGCCCCTGTTTCCAAGAGCAGCCCAATTCATTAAACAGGCATGAGGACTTAGCCATTCTTTGCCTGATTAGGTGCATTTGGTTTAATTGGGTTTTCTTTCTGTGGACAACTTCATAGTTTTGTTTTTCAAAGCTGCGCTTTCATGTTTTCCTTGTTCAGCAACTGGCGTCTTGTTTACCCCTCTACTGAATAGCTCACCTAGGGGAACAGCTTTTCTTTTATGTTTTCCCTCTGGCTGGAATGAAAGTAAGGGCATTATGAATGTGTGTCATTCACCACCTACAATAGCAAGTAATAGTACTTGGAGTTATCTCTGAAATGGCAAAGCATACTCACTTGCAAATTAGAAATGAAAACATCCCAATTTTTTGCCTCATTGTTGGATGGATCTCTATCCAGCCTTGCAGGATAGAGATTGCTAGTTCCCACCAGCTGACAATGAAATGAATACTCTGCAGGGGCAGAGATGCCAGAAACAATAAATTTAGCTAACTTGTCTCCATCTTGTACAATCTCAACTGAATCTAAAGTGGACCATCTTCTAGCCGAGACTTCATAGAACTTGTTGGTCATTAAAAACCTAGGAATACAACAGAGGACAAAAAGAAAAAGTCAACAGGTTAGAAGGAAAATATAAACATATATTTGATAAAGTAACAGATAAAGGCTCACTGTTGCTAGCTGCAAACATCACAGTTGATGATGACATGGGCTCCCATGTCATAAGATTGTTTCAAGTGAAGAAGTTCTGTGAATGTGTTTATTACTTATAGTTTCACCTCACAAGCACAGCTTTCTATAACTGTGGCAGGCAAGAAGCAAATGCAGTTTCATTCTTCAAGGGCCTCTGCCAGTCCTGTATTTCATCAGTTACCAACAGTTTATAATAAATGGAGGCGAAAGTGAGAAAGTGTCAGTAAGATTGCAGTGGCTCTGAATAAACATTTTATGGGATTTTTGGAAAATTGTTTTTCTGATAGCTATAGGCATGATAGCCATTCTAATTTATCATTGCAATTCTTTCTTGGCTCAAATGCCTAAATGGCTATTTCCTTTGCAAAGGTCTGAATTTGGTGTAGAAGACAGAGCTTTCTCTCACTGGTGGGTCAGGAGGGGTAGTCAGATCTAGTTTCACAATTTGAAGTAGGCTAGGCACAAAAAACTATTTTATAATTTTGAAAGCATCTGTGTGTGTGTAGTATTGCAGCGGTTTATAATGATGTAATTTATGTTACTACCAATCTGAACAGCTCCCAGCAGACATAACTGAGAACATCCAGACATCCAGAAGTACATTCTGATCCTTTACAGATCAGGACTATTTGCTACTCTTTATCAGTTTTTATAAGTTACTTTTAGGCATTCAAGCTATTTAATAAGGACATTATAAGCCTTTACCCTTACTGTACATTGTTTGATACTTTAACCCTACTTGGTTTATGCATGAGTATTTCTACATAGTTTGCTGATGATTTCTTTTGATTATTGGCAACCACAAAAGATTTAGAAGAGAAATCTATTTATCAATAAATAAGACTTTCTACAAAATGAAACATTCTAATATGTTTATCCATAATGAGTGACACTGTATGTTCACTTTAAAATTTGAAGTAATAACTTAGATGCAATTATGATTGGTTCGAAAAAAAAGTCATCTTAAAAGAGGCACAATATAAACTTTTTTATGTTCTGTAGGGTATATGTACATAGAGAACATATTCTCTCTGTAGAATATTGCTTGTTTGTTCAAATTAGTTACTTTCAATATTGTGTCATCCACACAGCATAGAATCTAACCACAAATGATGCTTTAAAAAATATTTATTAATAATCAGTGGCTTTTGATTCAGGTAAGTTCAGAAACATCAAGAGTTTCAAAATGCTCAAAAAGAATTCCAGAATGCAGTGTCATTGAAGTGAGAAAAGGATGTTTTGTCTTATGGCATTCTGCAAGCATCAGTGAAAAAGAAAAAAAATTCTATCCAGTCCACATTTGTAGATATATATATAGAAAATGTTCTATTCTTATACAGTTACAAAATTAAATTATTGTTAGAAGAAAGGAACCTTTTCCTGATGTACAGTACAATCTGAACGGAATTGCCCCAGTAGCAATGCTATAGGCACGATATTAGCACTATACTGTGTTTATAACTAGCTGAAAGCCAGTTATAAACACAGGGAAGATTACTTAAATGTTTATGACAACCACAGAGGCTGGGTGTGGTCTGTACTTTTGCTCATAAGATGAGAAAAGTGGTAAAGAAGGAAATTCCTTTTAAACTGACCTTATGAACAAACAGTTTTATAAAGCCATGCATGTGAGTACAGTCTAAAATGACTTTGAAGGGAATGCTGTCTCTTCACATTACACCAAAGACTAAAATGTTGTGTTACTTGCAGATTTATGAGAATTAACATTCTAATTGGTTAACTACTTGATCACAGTTAACTTAGTAATGAAGGCTGTTATCCTTAGCATTTTTCCAAACTAACAGTGAATAGCCTCCAACAAGCACACACTTAACTGATAATGGATGTAAATATAGTTCATGAAACTGTAAGAAAAAAAGGCATTCAAACAACGTAAAGCTATAGAATTACTTAATTTAGTTTAACATTTTCTCAAATGAGTAGATAGTAAAATAGAGCACATTATAGCAAATTAATCATACAGAGCAGAGAGAGAACAAAGGTTTTATCTGCAGAACTGAAAGTACCTTGGCTTCTTAAGGAAATGTTACGTTCGTGTTAAACATTAGAGACAATTATGTACATTATGTACTTTATGTATGGTGGCACAGAAAATTCCTGGTCATGGAATTTTTTGTGCCAGATAACTGTACGAACTCTGAATGCCAGCAGCACTGATTGTGTCTCATGTGGCTAATCATTACAAGCAGAGGTATTTCTGAAGCAGAAGGTAGCTAGAATTACTGTTTCAAATATTCAAAGAGAAAGACAACTGTTAAGCAAAAGGCTTTAAAACACGTTTTTTGGGTCAGCTCTGTTCTGTTCTATACATGGAGCAACAAGAGCAGTCAAGTATGTATCAATGCAAGTTTGGAATACTAATGTTGTGCACTCCCATTCACTTTGACACTTTCCCAGAGAAAATGACAGACAAGTGCTTGAACAGTTGGATCAGTTTATGAGAGAACTGAGATCTTGCTTCTTCCAGCAAAGGACTACTGCCCACTGCTCCCACTCCTGCTGCAGCAGTAGCTTGCTTTCCTAACACTATCACAACAACACTCTACAGGCACTCCCTTACAGCTCATCTCCCAGTGCAAGTGCAGGAGGATGAGTGAGACTGGCTCTTGCTAGAGAGAGTGAGAGGGAGGTGCCAGCTGTGTGTGTGTGTGCACAGGATGAAGCAGCAGTGCAGCTGTCAGTGGAGGTGGGATGTGACCAGCTGCTCTGACTGGGCATAGACTGGTGTTGATAAGGGGGGCAGCCTCTGGATCCTGCTCATGCTGCTGAAGTTAGAACCTACCTTATTGAAGAATAAACTGAGCTACTTGAACATGGTCCTCTCTGGAGTCACTTTCAAGAAATGCTATCCTACACTTAGTAAAAGGCCTTTACAGAGGCAAAAAGGGCAGTCATGGCTCTCAGCTCTGTTCCTTCCACCTCTCTGCCTGGCTTGTATCCTGTTTTTTAGGCAGACCATGATCTTAGCAAGGTGTAATCTTGAAAAAGAAATCAAATCAAAATGAACCAGAGGGGAAAACAGAGGTTGCAACATATCTCATGGATTTTAGAAGCTCTGACAAGAGACATGCTGAGATACGCAAGGTGAATAAAGTGTTAGCGAATCATGAAAAAAGTCAATGGCTTGTTCTGGTTCTGTTCCATGAGTCTTATTATTTGCATTATACAGCATGCACTGCTATATTATGGTAGCTAACAGAGGCCTAACATGACAGCATTGTCCCATCAAGTGACAATCCAGCAGAAAACTAAAAATAATCAAGTGAGTCATTAGAATTATTGTTAATTTATAAAGGCTCAGAGGTGTTATGGGTTGATACCAGCCAGCAGCCAAGCACACATTCAGCTGTTTGCTCACTCCCCATGTTCAACAGGACAGAAGGGAGAATAGAAAGAGCAAAAATGAGGAAACTTGTGGGTCAAGATGAAGACAGCTTAATAAGTTATGGGGATAGGGGAAAAAAACCAGTACAGAGACAGTCAGTCTCTATCTCCCACATATAGGCCAAGGCATAGTGAAGGTCCAAGAAATGATTACCCTGGAAGCTACTCCCTGCATTCTTCCTCTATTCCATTTTATATTTCTAGCACCTGTGTCATAAATAAAAATTGATCAATTTAGACATATTTGTGTTTATTTGCCCTGAAGGTCTATTAAAAACCTGGATCACACATGGCCCAATGGAATAAATCAAATTCTCCTGCAAAACACAGCCAGCCTGTGCTACTCTTATTTACTTGGCATGAAAACATCCAGGACCTTACCTGAGCTCTCTTTTCAAATCCTCACCTATTGTAGACCCTGAGTTTCTTATTCCAGCTTCAAGGGCTGTTTATGCATTTTAGTATTTAGCTATAATGTGTTCAAGCAGAGGCACAGGTCAAGAAAGACTTTGTGACTATTTCTGCCTCTACTGTAACAGGCTCAAAGGATATAAATTTGTTTCCTGAAAAAGAAAGAAAACATGAACCATTCACCTTTTGTACTGGCATTTTCGTTTAAATTACAGTTTGTCTGCAGAATTGCTCCAAATTTCTTCTCTCCAGATGCAACTCAGATTCATAACTGCATTAAATTTTTCATCCAATAATTAATTAAAATGAAAAATTTTTAACAAACAGATTACTAAACATAATTCTAAATAATCTTCACTAAATCCATGTGTGCACTAACATCACATTTGATCTTCTGCCAGCTGCAGAAAAAAAAAATCTAAGATAAATGTTTCAACTGCCAAAGGATTTTGTTTCTATAGTAATATCTCAAAGTTTGAAACTTGCCATTGTACAGTTAAGTGAAGCCTGTTGACTACTAAAGGAAACAACACCTTTAAGATCTAGCTGTGAACTAGTTTTGAAGCACAGTGTCATGCTCTATAGGATGTATTGTGATTTGTACTATTTTTTTGGAACTGTAATTTTACTAGAAAAGATTATATGCTGAGGGTAGCCATATTCAGGACAAATGTAGGAAACAACGACACTCATTCATACAGAAAGAGATTACAGCAGACCAGCTAAGACTTGTGCTAGGATGTGCCAAGATGAAGAATGAGCAGTGTTTTGGAGGGCCTGTCTCTATCAGAGTGGGAGAGGAGCACTAAAGAGCAGACAGAAGAGCGTGGGGGCAGCACCAGTGAAAATGATATTCTGGGACTTGTAGTAAAAGGAAAAACACAGCTTGGGTAGAGTCTTGGTTTGAGATCAGTACCTTTTAAATGGCATCCAAGGAAAATATGTTTTTAATTCCCCATGGTGTTTAAGGAAATACGTGTCTCTTTGATAATTTATATGACAGACCAAGGCATGCTTGACACCATCACCTAGGACAAGTCCCAAGGATCCTATACACAGCTAATTTCAATAGTCAAAAAAGTAAAAATACTGTACTAACAGCGATCTGATCTGTACAGTATGTTCTCTTACAAAGCTCTAGCTGGTTGAGGGAGAAGGGAGATACATGTCTGGTCTTTTGCCACCTGTCATGATCTCTAACACTGAATACAAGTGTCTCTATGCACTCTGAATACCACTCCAAACACATCACTGACTCTCCTTAAGACAAGTTCTTTTGGGATCCTTTTACCTTAACACAGAATGTCTCTCTTGCCACAGTAGAAGAGATATGGTCTTGTCACCATGCATGGAGTAAAGACTTTAAAACTTTTTGCACCCCTCATTAACCACAAGCTAGCACTAACAGAGTGCACTGGAAATCCTCATTAAGACTCAATACAGCCCTGGCCATGCAGGTAGACTTCAACCCCTCAAAGTTTTTCAAATCACAGTCAGATTTACCTGAGAGGACTGTGGAACAATCCTATTAGTAATACAGGAAGCTGCATATACCAGTACCTTATGGTATGGATGTTTGCCTACAATATTTTTTCAGAACTTTACCTGAGAATAATAATATATTTCCAGTATAAAGACTGTACTGTTGTTTTCCTCCATCATGACTCCTCAGAAGAGAAAGCAAATAATAAAGTAAAAAATATTTTCATTTAACTTCTCCCCTTTTTTTGTTCCTAGTTCCTTAACAGGCATTGTAAATCACAAAAGAAAAGGTCTATTTAAAATAAATCCTAAGTTACCTTATCTCTAGGCTGCTGATTCCATTCACTGGTCTTGTGTATTTTAATGACAGTCTAAGAATAAGAAACAGATTTTTAATGTTAGAGTAGTCAGCTTTAATTAGATCATTGTGACATTTCAATTTGAGGGATATATTGTAAATCAGTAGGCAATTACAAAAGTCATATAGCAAAGGTTCAGTACATAGAAAAATATGACTAAATATTTCTAGGGTTTTATTTACCCAAGAGCAGGTGCTTCAAAGTAAAGGAAAACAGAGATCATGTTTCATTAATGTACTTGTAGCTGAGTTACTACCTCGTAACTGGCAATACTCCCCTTTGAGGGAATGAAATTATAGTCTCATTAATGCCAGTGGAGATTTTTGTGATTGTGAGACCAGGCACAGGGAAACCTGTTTGGACCAAGTACAAACAAAACAAGGAAGTGGGGAACATGAGAAGAAAAAAATTGTGAAAATAACAGGCCTCATCTGAACAGTTTTTGTGGTCTTGATTTAACTTCTTTCTTCTAAGAATAATTTTTTTTTTTTTTATGTTTTGGATGCTTTAGAAGAAAACAATTAAAATAGCACTGATTTGACATAATATTTCTGAAATTTTTCTGAATTGCATGTATTATGATATGAAATTTCTTATGCTACTCACGTTGTGTTGCTGTCTGTGCACTCAGAGGCAGAAATATCCACGTTCTGTGCTAAAAATGTTGCGTTTGTCAAATCTATTAAAACTGAATTGTTGGCTTTGAGGCTGAAATTACTAGCATAAAAAAGGATGCATGTATCATTTCCAATGGTTACATTCAGAGGAGGATATGATGAACTTTCTCCTTCCTCAGCAGCCATTAATTGTCGTCTTAATTCTGCCACCACATCAGTTCTTCTAGAAATCTGGAATAACAACACATTAACAATTCATCCCTTTGTAAGAGTCATTTCACTTGAAAACAGACTTCACCATTCTGTACCATGAGCACCTGTTCTTCTTAAATCCTCAATCAACCTCAATAGTTGTTACTGTCTGTCTATTTGACCGGTGGTGTGGAGACTAAGGAGGCTCCCAAGGCCAGCTGTCCACATGTGAAAATCAGCACCACTGATACTAGGCAAATGAATGTAAAACAATGTTGGTAGTGTTGCTTTAAGATAGTAGCATTCATTTGTGCTAACAGACAGAAGAATTTTTTTCCCAGAAGAAAATACTAAAAGAAATCAGCTTTTTTTTTCCTGCAATAACATCATGAGAAAAGTTCAACTTGCTAGTTCAGGGACACTCTCCCCTTAAGTAACAGTAACTGTTTTTGCAGTCTTCATTTTAACAAGCATGAGAGCAGTCTACTAAAAGCTACAGCAAGCTTATTTTTAAACTTTTCTGATGGCTTCTGGAAAAAGACGACCTTCACTCATTTGGGTGAACATCAGCCTACAAGAGACACATCTGTTTTTAGGATATTTCCAGGAATTTAGGATATTTGCATGAATATTTAGGATATTTCCACGAATTCTGCTTAGTAGGTAAGGCTTTTAAAAACGGTGCCCAGGGCATCCTTGGTAAAGCAGCCCCACAGATATCAACAGTTAAAGCAACTTTACCACACAACAAATTTATTCTCTTCTTATCTTACTCCTCACTTCTTACTCTATTCATATCTGGAATATTCCACCTATTTTTGATTCCCATATCAGCTTTACAACCTTGTATGCTACAAGTGGCCTCTACCCTTGTATAACTTTAGGGTACAAAAAATGAAAGGCATCACAAAGGTTACAAGGATTACTGTAATTATGTGGAGCTATTGCCTGGAACTCCTTTTCATGGGTTTAAAGACAGCCAATGTTGTAACCAGTGTAAAACGACAGGTTTAATGACAGTCAGATTTTCCAGTCTGAAACAGAGACTATAATATCACTTTATCATCTCCCTGTGGAGAGGAGCCCCAGAAGATTTTGTCACCTGAACGGCTGCTCTGTAAACACTATTGGCCATCTGTTATTTACAGCTTGTCTTTGCAGGTACCTCATTATATCAATTAAGCAGAAAGGGCTGCTTTAAAACCCTTTGACTAAATGCTCCAGTGAAGAATGCAGTCTTCCCCTCCCATACATGCATACTTTATGAATTTCTTTTTAATTCAGAGTAGTGCCTTTTCAAATACATCAGAACAAGCATTATTTTAAATGAATACCATGTTCTTTAAAAGAAGAGGATACAACAAAAGAAAATATTCAACTTTTGATATAAAACTTTAAATCTTTCCTTAGACTTTCGTGAAATGTAATCATTTTATTTCAAATTGAGAGGAAAAGCTGAAGTCTAAATTATATCCTGTCTAACTATTGACTTTACTATGTGGGCCCCATGTATCATCTAAAGAGGGCTCTAAAAACCACCTGCTAAGAGCTGAAAACAATGCTACATTGGATACTGTGACTGGGATAACTTTGGGGATTAGGTCAAAGTACCTTAAAATAAAAGGAAAGCTATTAAAATATAATCATAAGACTAAAGCTTTATTTCTATTGCTCTCTGAGCAGTCCTTTGCCATGGGGCTCTTAAATACAGATTCCCTTGTCTCTCTCAGAAAGCATATGACCCAAAAGAATGCAAACCTGGAAAGAAGGGCTTTCAGTGGCAAAGAAATTCACTGGTTTGATAGGCATAGGCAGATCCATCAGGTCAATACACAGCTCCAAGGCTGGTGTCAGTGGAAAAATTTTGCACTTGTTGACCATGGCATAGTTTACTCAACATGTGGTCCAGTGACACCTGACAGAATGTACCTGTCTCAGAGGGGAAGAGCTCTAGCCCAGGAGCCACTGGGGCTTGATGACAAAGCTTTAAATGAGTTTGGAAGGGGGAAAGGAACAAAACCAGGCTGTCCAGTGAAGAGCAATGAGATGGTGTGCCAAAACTTGGGGAAATGAGCATTAATGGGATCCCTCAATCTGCTTCCAACTCAGATATTCTGTGATTCTGTGAATTAAGCATGCTTGAAATCAGAGATATTTAAAAATTTAGTCTTCAGGCTGGAAGGAGGATCTCTGAAACAGCCCAGCCTGGGGCCCACTGAAGACCTGAGGACAGAAGGGAAGACCTGCTCCTTCCAGGGAACTGCAGTGGGAAGCTGAGAGCTTCCCCACTATGTCCCTGTTTCTCTGTTTAAGGAACATTTTCTTTTGTTGCTGCACAAACATGAGCTTACCAAATCAAAATCATTCTCAGATGTCATATATTTCATGCTAAACTATAAATTACAAGACATTTCCTTGACAAATGGATTATATTTATGCTGAAATACTGTAAATCAAATTAGATTACTTAGGAACAGTACATGGTGGAAGTGTTGCCAATCATTACACCATATTTAATTCTGTTGTTCAGTGTGCTCTTCTCCTTCAGCTAACTTGAACTGAGGGATGTGTGAATCACTGACTTATTCTCTGAATTTATCAATGGCATTTTTGATCCCAGTCATGCAGTGAACAACAGCAAGACCTGATTAAATAACGTACAGAAAAGAAAAACAAAGAACTTTGTTTTTTTTTTCCTAGACCTCAGTGGAATGTTGTAATTACTAACTGAACCTGCAATAGGTTGAAAGACTTCTTCCCTTTGATCTGTTTTTCAAGCCTCTCGATTCAGAATAATTTCTCTTGAAAACAAGAAAGGAAGCAGATCTGGGAACATTTTGATACACCAACATACAAATCTTTTTCAAAGCAAACAGACCTTACATAGAAAATTACTTGTTTTGTTGTTGTTGCCACAGTTTTGTTGGCTCTTCCAACACAGAGTGGCTAGAGACAAGAAAAAAGATTTGGGGCCATTTTATACATTTGAAATTACACTTGAAAACAAATATAAATCAAACAGGTGAAAACACATATGAAAACCACACAAAATACTGTGAAAATGAAAATTTCATTTGCTGAAATGACAAATGGTCATGAACAACAGAAACAGACATTTTACACAGGTTACAACATGGGATTTCTGAATATCAGTTCAACAGACACTTGTGTCTTCTGTTTCAATCTTTTGTTTTTTGACTTCTTATTGCTACATTAAAGTGTGCACATCAAGAATAAGAAAACTGTCCTGGTGGTGCTTGCTGCTCCTTTTCATTTCTAACAGCATAGATTTATGACCACATCCTCTCTGTGGGATTGGTGCTCTTATTGAAAGGATATTTCTGTACTTTCAAGGAGGGAGGTTAGTAGGCAGAAGGGTCCATTCCCTTTCTCTTTTTAGGCTGTATCTTAGTTTAGCCTATACATCCATAATACTTTGTGCACTACAGTGTGTTCTCTGTATATACCTGACTTGGATGGCAAATGGCAATTTTTCCAGTTTTAGTCATAACCTGATTAATCCAGTTGTTAGTATTGCAAAACTATATAAGAAGCCCAGCTTCTACTAAAAAAAAAAAGTGCAGTATTAGAGCCAGATATTGCTTATTAGCATTGCACAGCATAGCACAAATGAAGAAAATAACCTGAAAATATTTAGGGAATGCATGTAGAGAGAAGTTCAAAATGCATTGTAAAATTGAGGACAAAGAATCTTTTTGGATCACATATGATGCCCTAAATCATGAAGCACAAGGTCCAAGGGCAGGTGCTGCAACTGCTAAAATTACACCACAAAGACAAATACCTTTTATCTGAACTGGATTTGGGGTTTGGTAGATGGAACTGCTCCTACATATCATGTACCAACTGTAATTCTTTTCACAGGATACCAAAAGAACTGTGTGCTTGCATTTTCTTCATTTGCCTTAATGGGGATCAACAAAAAAATTTTTTTGCAAGATATCCTTTAAAAAAATGACCTTAGGAGGCTGCCATGTGCTCAGTAGAGGGGTACTGCAAAATGGCAGATCGTGATTCTTTCTGGGGTTTGGCTGTGGCATATCAGAAGCTGCTCAGCATTAACATCCCAGCCAAGTATCAGCACATTTCAAATCCTTTTTTTGAAATTATCGTTTCAATATTCCTTCCCACACAAACAGATCAGTTTTCCTCCATGCTTTCTATTTGATATGGCCTCATGGTCTCACGATGGATAGCATCACGATATCTGCTAATACATAATTTTCTTGAAGGATAGTGTATCACGAATCTGTGATGCAGGCAATCTCACTGCTAAAGGTCAGCAATTTGAAAGGCAAGCATTAGAATTTGGCATAACTGAAAAAATGTTCTTTATGGTGTCAAGTTTACAAAATCACACATGCAGCAAACAGAAATATATTTGATTGGACTTCATTCTTTCACCTGTCAGTGGAAGCCTGTAACATAACAGTGCTTTAAGCTGTCAAAATCTAGAACATTAAGCAGAGTTACCAATTATCTCTATTTCTGAAACTTTTAACTGTCTACATTTTTATTATTTCTAACATTTTGGAATTTTGTTTTTTAATTCCCCTCTAGGCTGACTTGTGGCTGCCTCGGACCTGAAAGTGTTTAAGGCCAGGTTGAACACGGCCTAGAGCAACCTGGTCTACTTGAAGGTGCCTCTGCTCATGGCATGGAGATTGGAACTGGATGACCTTTAGGATCCCTTCCAACCCTATTTTATGTACTTGTACTGCAACTGTAAGCCTAAACAAGACACCAGAATAAATTTCAATAGCATATTGATATTTTTCCCAGAAGAATCCTTGACCTCTATTTCCCATCTCTATTATTACTCTGATGAAGCAGGTAAAAAAGAATGCACAGAAATGTGCATTCATTTATTAACAGTGATTATGATCATTGTAGTGCCTTGCACATATAACCAACCTTAATGTCTCACATTAGTATCTGATGAATATGCAGAGCCATGCACCTCTTGAACCATGCACACTTCTAGCAGCAAGCCAAATGGCTTGGCAACTGTGACACAACTCAGCTTGTGCCTGGCGTTCTGCATCACTCAGAGTTTTTCACAAAAACAAGGCTGGGACACAAATGTTAAAGTCAAAATGCATGTCTTACAGTAAGAGATAATGATCTCACTGTAAAACATAATGTTCTCTTTTATAATTGATAGAACTGCTGTGACTTGCGGAGATTACCAAGTCATGAGCAAGCACTTCAAGACCTTCTGCTAGAAGAGACAACAAAACCTCAGTAATTACTACAGTGCTCAGTTCAGTGGACAAATCCATCTAGGCATAAACACGATCTGCAGGATCAGCTCACGCATTCATGGCTAGATCTGCTTCTTCACAGGCCTGCCCTGTAGCAGCCCTGGGATGGATAAAAGATCTCTTGACTGTCATTTACAGAGAATGGAACTACTCTGTGCCACCAACACTGTGCAGAGACAAGAGTTAGCAGGGACCATGCGAGCAGCAGAACCCAGAGCAGAGCAAGGTGTTGGGATGCAGCACTTGTGAAAACTTCAATTCAATTCAACTTGAAAGGCTTTAAAATCAGATAATGTATGGTACATACAAGAACATCTGTAAATGCAATCCCCATTTTCTGAACAAATGTATATTTCCTGTTATTTTCTTGCCACAATTTTCAATGGATTTTTATACTAAACTTTTTCATCTACCGTAAGAAAGAGCAGTATTTTTCTACAAAAATATCCTGATTTTAGAAAGTAAAACAGAACATAAGCTGGAATAGCAGCTGGAAGGAGCAATACACTTAATTCGCTTGCCACCTTAAATCTCAGTTAGGACAAATAACCCAAACACAATTACTTCAATGAAAACAATGTATTGAACATCTTCAAAAGAGTTAGAACTCACTTACCCCTTTTTAGTAAATCAGATTTTGCAAGCAATATACAAAAGAGCGAAAAAATATATTAAGAACTTGCCTTGTAAAATAAAATTATTCCTGAAAGGAATCTACCAGATGTATCATTCAAGAGCTATTTGCTGATGCCAATGTCCCCAGGCTGAGCATTAGATTTTGGGCCCTGTTTCAGGCAATTCTGCCACAGAGATAAAAGAAGCTACAGATTTTGCATAATTTTTAGACTGCTAGGGGAATACCTACTTCCAACTGGTTGCTTTTCCCCCTTTCTTATGTCCATATGCAAAATTCGAGTTGCTATGGGAGATGTGAAAAAGGATGGAGGAGTGTCTGCTGCAAAAAAATGGAACAGATATGCAGTGAGAGTTGGACAGAGGTTACACAGGGGTCTGGTGGGTCACTTAATTGAAAAATGCAGACAGCAGCCAAAGTGTGTTACTCACAGTGCTGGGAGACTTGCCAGCACTGTTTGTCCCAGATGTAGGCTAGTCACAGGGAAATTAAAAATCTGAAGACCCTTAAAATTTTCCCTTTCTCTACTTAATATTGGGATCCTGCAGGACTTTGGAGGACTAATCTGCAAAACTGGCCAATAAATCTAGCAAATTGGATCTTTTGATAGGGAAGTTAAAACAAGCATTTTTTCACAGAAGATCTATTGAAAGGTTTTTAATTTCTACTCTGCTTTCTTGCACTTAATATGCATATAATTCTTCTGACAGTAGGATATGGAAGCTGGAAGGTGTATATATATAAATGAAATCCACATCAGAAAGTCTAGAAAAAACTGATCTTAGAAATAATATCCATGCTTTTTTTTAAGATTTCCATGCTTTTCTCTTGACAAACCTTTCTTCCTCTTCCAAGTTTTTCTCAAAACAGATATTTTTCCACCAAAACCTAGTTAAATATTCCAGCCAATGTCATCAACCACAATTTCATAATTTCCTTTATCTCCCACCGGTCTCTAGCCCACCAAATAAACCAAAATGAGACCAATGCATGCAATCTTTCCCAGCTGTTAGGTGGAACTACCACCTCTGTGTCTGCTAGTTATGGATCCTTGTCAGGATGCTTTGATATGAAACTCTGGAAAATAGAAATGTGTAAGGTGAGGCTTATTAGAAAATAAACACCAAATTCCTTCCACCATTCTTGTGGGATTGCTTTTGCAGCTTGATGCCTATTGCTGTTCTTACACCATATCCAGGATTCAATGCCAGGTAATGGCAAGCCTGGCTGGGGATTTGGTTCAACCACAGTCAGTAACTCCTGGTGGAAGTTCAGATCCTGAGAACTGAGGATCAGGAGCAGGGAATATTTTTAGGTTCATAAGGAAATGAACCTAAAAATTCCCCTACTGGGGAGAAGGAAGGAGTTTTTAACAGCAATAAAGCACAGCAGAATCTGACATTGACCTTCCAATAGTTCTGCTCAACATAAGGCAAGAAACACTCTGTTCTGTTGCAGAATTTTCCAAGTGATTTGGCTGATTCCAAATGATTTGGCTGAAAGTCCCAGAAGAAGAGAAAATCTAGCTGTTAAAATAACTGAGGTTTAGCCTTCATACTGTAGTGCACTAAGAAGTAGAATGTGCTTCTTCTGATTCATTAAATATCAATCTAGGAAATCACTCAATCGCTTAGTCTAAATAAAAAATCAAATCACAGAATAATAGTTGCAGTTTTTCAATAAAATTGTAAACATTGAGGTTTTCATAAAACAGAAAAGACAGCACAAGAACAAAATATGCCGTGTAATATCAAATTTGATGTCAGGCATCACTTTATGTACAGCTTTCAAAGTAATTCTTCCATCAACAAATTAAAAAATATGTCTGTGACATTTTGTCAGGAAAGGGATTAGTTTCTTGCCTTTTTTCTGGTCTACCAGTGACACTAATGATTATGTGATACAGCAACTCAATACCAGAGTCCCGTGCGAGGCTGGAGGGAGTTGCAGGCCTGCATGGGTCAGAACAGTGCTGTGATACTAGCTGGGATCCCAAAAGCAACAATGACTTGTCAACCTCATGCAGGGCAAATTTGCCTCTTCCCTTCCCCAGTAAACAGTCCATGGGGACACTGGCAAGTCCCAGAGCTCTCCCAACACTGCCTCTAGCTCTGCTGTACTCTCAATGATGCCAGCACAGGTGACTGTACAGGGGTCTGACCATACAGGACTATTCCCTAAAAGGATGTTAGTACCACAGCTTTCTTTATTCAGTCTATTTTCTAGTTAGACAGCTTTCTAAAAAGAAACATAATGTATTAGTAGACTGAAATTTCAATTTAAAGTTGTCATCTAGCAGGAATGGGTTATACAGTCCTCAGAAAGAAATAAGCTCTGTGTTTCAATACCAAAATACTGCATTAACATTCTGTTAACCTTTTATTAACACCCTGGCTATTCCTTAGCTTTGTATGCTTAGTGCTCTAATGTACAAACTATGAAAAGAGACTTGCATGCAATTCCAGGTTCGAAATTTTTATGGAAAACCCTTTCATTATTTAATGAAAGTAACTTTTTAAAGTTACTTAAACATTAATAAAAGTAACTCTTAGAGAGAACATTTCAATACCCATCCCTAAAGGATATATTCCTCTGCTAAAATCATAAATATGTTTGAATTACATTTAGAATTTATCTAAATATATCTAAAATTCCATTTAGAAATTATCATTCTTTATCCTAACTTTAGAGGCATGCATGCCGCACTTAGGAGTTTAAATGGCTGCATAGTTTGGCAGCTGGACCCAGTGATCTTAGAGGTCTTTTTCAACCTTAATGATTCTATTTTTTTGTATACACAGTGACTATGTATGAATAATGATGGCCCCTCTTTACCTTTCCAAATGGCAGAAAATCATTAGTTGATGGCTTTGAACAGTCCAATACTTCAGGGAATCACATTCAGGGTAAGAGTTCAAAATTAGAGAAAAACACATCTGCTACATGCAAAAATATAGCAGATCTAGAACTTCACAACAAAATGTCTTCCTACCACAAAACTGACTTCCAAAATCAAAACTTTCTGTGGCACTACATACAGATTTATTTTTTTTCAGAAATTTTTATAAAGTGAAAAGAAAGAATAAGAAATTTCACTTGAAACTAAAATTAAATAATCCAGGTTTCTTCTAACTAGTCCTAACTGTATTACAGACTGGATGCATTAAAACTTAGGGCTTTGTTATTCTGCCATCAGATCTCACATTTCCCATAATACGTGATCTGCATTTTATTGATTAAGAGCAAATTTTTATGTCCTTGATAGTAAAGCATGTCTTTGTTCCTTTAACAGCTATTTCTCTAGCACAGACAACAGAGGCTGCAGTACAAAACAAATGATACAGGATACAAATGATTTTTTCAATGCACGGGGCATCCCTTTTTCTTTTACAAGCTTTAGTTTAATTTCCTGTGGAGGGAAGGAAGACAAGAAATACTGCAGGTAGATATTTAGGGTAAGGCTCGCTCTGATCACATGCAGAGGCCACCCAACCATACAGCCGCACATCTCCCAGCTCCTGGCTTTTCAGCCCCAGGTATCTCCTGGGGGGGATTCACATACACAGTCATCCTCTGGGTAGATGTAATCATTTCCCACTTCTAACCCTGAGCTTCCCTAAAGTGGGAACGTGTATCTCCCTGTGAAAAAGATCATGCCAATGGGCTTTGGCGTCAGGAGTAGACATTGAAGACACAAGTCTCTGTGCAATGAACAGGGAAAAGAGTCAGAGCTCCCAGAGGCAATTTGCAGTTGCTTAACCACAAGGATCTTGAGAATCCAGCCTGTTTCACTGTACTGAAAGTAGGGAAGACTGCACCAAGCTTGAGCTGCCATCTACCCGATTTTCATCTGGCACAGTCACTTCTCCTTATGGATTTCCTGGTTGACAGCAGAACAATGATTTACATGCAGTAGGCTTTTTTTATGATGTGGCAATTATTTTCATTTCCAGAAGTGGCAGTTCTACAGCAACCTAATAGGTGAGCATGAGGAGGAAAGTCCGTGAGCTTCTTATAGTGGAGCTTTGCTTATTCTGTTGGGTGCCTCTTCTGGCTCTTGGCCTTTAGTTAAATAAGTTACATATTACTTTTCACACTCCTGTTCCAGAGAAATGCTATGTCAATATCCCAAGCTTCCACTGCCAAGACATGAGACCAGCTAAACTGTGTGAGGGCAAAGGTCCACCTAGCTCACAGCCAGAGCTCCTGATAGTAACTGGCAGCTGAGATAAGGAAAGGGTAAATACAAACAATACATGTCCTAGGATGCCCTCTTTGAGTTTGGTAATCTTTGGGTTAGAAATCTTCAGGGCTGAGATTGCATTTAAATGAACACATGTAAATAGGACCTCTTTCCACCCATCCTTCCTATCTTTCTTCCATTAGTTTATGTAATCACTGAAGTCTGTGTGCTTTTGTCATCCAAAATTAGTTGACTTTTTTTCTTTAAAGGGCTTTGGTGCCCCTGAATTCCATGTTACTATCTGAGTGGCGATTGTCATGAATACTTTTCAGAGAAGAGTAATATTTCTGGTTCAGCCTGTCCACGCAATTGGCAGTTTTATTTATTATTTCCCTCTTGACTTGCCCTCACTTTTCCTAGCTGAAATATTTTAATCTTGTAGTTTTACTGTATCCTTTGGAGATGGGGTGACCAGAACCACATGCACTATTCCACTGGCAGACTTGCACTTGGTAAGGGCTTAGTGAACTGATGCTGCTTTGCCTTCCTCCTTTCCAACACTCTGCTTGCTATTCATCCTACTGCTGACTGCTGGGATGTTCCAAGAGATCTACCCACGTCTGTACTGCAATTCCTCTTCTGAGAAATAGCAGCCACTCACTACAGTGTAATATGCATATTTAAGGTCTTCCTACATGTTACTTTTCTTCAGATTGGATTGTATCTGTCTTTTCATCACTCAGTAATGCCGTGCTGTGAGTGGTTTCTCCAACCCGTCAGTACATCAGCAAACTTTGGCACTTTGAATTTCAGCCCCCTTTCCATGCTAATGACTCTGCTGAACGGCACAGGCATCAATATCAATCCCCACAGAGTTCCACTGGCAAATACTCCCCACTGAGAACATGAATCCTTTATTTTTATCCTCTGTTTCCTACCTTTAAAGATTTTACTTCTGCTAATCTCTAAGGATTTTACTTTTTTACCCTTTTTACTTTAGCAACACCGTCACTTTTGCTTGCACATCCTATGCCTCTTAGACAACATTGGAACCACATTGTATTTTCTTCATAGATCCACATATTTATGACTACAGTTTCAACCATTTTTGTCAGTATGGAAGGTAGGTTTCCTGGAAGTATTTATCCAGATATATGGAGCCTCTTTTCAAGCACCATGTCGCACTTGTGGTGAAGACTAAACTATTTTTTAGTTTTCATGTACATTATAAAAATTGTAATTCAAAAATTGTAAATTAGAAATCATGGTGACAGTTTGGCAGTTTCTTATTTTAGTTTAAACTTAGGTGAATAATAAATGACCTTGATGATATGACATAATTAATTTTATTTATTTATTCTGAAATCTCTTCCATTGCTAATGGAGTAGCAGCAAAATGTTTTGAGGCTCAATGACTATTGAAATAGTGTTTGAAATGAGAACTTCTTTATGTCCTACCACAGCAATGATCAACACAAAGGCCATTTGGCCTTGCATTGTAACTCATTTTTCTGCACTCCTCTTTTTTATTAGATCCAGTAGTCTCTGAAAGAATTCCTATCTAATGTGTTTTTATGAATACATTTTGGGTCTTTTGCACATTATTCCTCTGAATCTCTTTAGGTCTGCCATATGATGCTGCACTAAGTTTGCAGGAATTTATATTTCTTTTAATTTTCTGTATCATACAGGACTATACTTTTTGAAGTGTGACTATTACTTTTAATAGCCTCACCTCTTTCACTCTCTTAATGATGACACAGTTTGGGATGTTTCCATGTAGGGAGGGGGTTTAGGGGAAAAATGTTTTGTTGACATATTATCTGACCTTTTAATATGTTGTGTTGAAGCAGTTTGTATTCCAGATATAAGCAGTGTCAATCAACATAATTAGTGTAGATTATTGGGCAATTTATCAAATCACAGATAGATGGATTATTTTTAATCTTTAGGTTAAAGAGATATCACTTGGATATTTCATTCAACCTCAGTCTTCAAAGACTGTTCTTAGAATAGGTCTCCAGGATTCTCTGAATATTTATCTTTGTTCCCTGGAATCCAAAATCACTTTAATACACAACATCAGTCCTTTACAACTCTCTATCACTCCAATACTTTTTTTACCTAGGCATTCTCCTTCCAGAAAGTGTTTACTATGCTTACCAACATGTCATATAAATATGCTTCTTTACATTTACACATTCCATTTAATCTATCCTATTTTACCCTTATACCTTAATTTCATTCTGCATTATTACTTTTATGACTTCTGCTTATATATGCCTGTATCTTTTAGAATACTCATTGCAACTTTTATGCCTGCATTTTACCAATTTATGGTAAATTCTATTCCTAAGACACAATTCATCTTTACTTGTGTCCTTCTCCCTCCATACCTCCTCCACCCCAGTTTTCTTGGTCCTTAGTTTTAAAAGCAAAATAAATACAACTTTCTGATTTGATCTATATGGAACATCTGTGCATCTATGGGTTCATCTATGCCTTAAAAACTTAGCACCTGAAAATAACAAAGCTGTTCTGATCAGATAAAAATAATAGTTTAGCTCCATGCCGCCCTTCATTGAACAGTGAAATGCATAAACATATAAATAAATAAATATATATATATATATATATATATATATATATATATATATATATATATATAAAATGTTAGCTAAAGTTGTAAAAATGTTTAAAGTAAGTGAATCAACTTGCTCTGGTGCAAAGTCTAGAGTTAAAGGCAAAACACTAGTTACTTCTCTGAATTCCCCACTAACACATTCAATGAATCATACAGAATTGCTAACAAGAATCTCTCACATTTTCATCACTCAATTTTGAAACTAATTTGGCTAAATGTTTGTTCATCTAGAGTGACAACTAACTGGCTTCAACCTGCCTCAAGCAGTTCTTTTGTAGTTATTTAGAAATACTCTACCTCTGTTCAGAAAAAAATTCTCAAAACTGAGTTTGCTAGAAAATAATCAAATATACATTCTTCATCTACAAGTTTATGTTTTATTATAATGGCATTCATTAAGTGGGGAGAGGATACCAAAGGATAAAGAATTCCTTTTTTTTCTTTTCTTCTTTTAGGCTGGAGACACCAATGCTTTATTATACTGTGCCAAACTACAGCTGCTCCTTCAAATGTAAAAATAGAAGACTAAATGAATAAGGCAATTCCTGTATTCTAGGATATGTGAGGATATTTAATCTACACCCCAGCTCCTCAAATGGCATTATCAGCATTTTCCTAATGTTTATTCATGGGAAAGCTCATGTTATGTAAAGTTTGAGTATATTAAATGGTCAAAAGCATTCCATTAGCCAGAAGCTGTGAAGTCAGTGGGGTGGCTGTTGCAGCATTTAGTCTCCTCGGAGTGGTAAACTGAATAGTCAACAAAACAGGGGGAGCTGGATGTAAGTGGAAGAGGCAGCAGAGCAAAATATGATGCATTTTAAAATGTGTTAGATGGAAGGCAGAAACAAAGAAAACATAACCACAAGCACTTGTCAAAACAGATGAAAACTTTTCATATTCCTTTCAGCTGTGGTGCACAACAATAGCACCTGAAGATATCTCCAAGAGACACTTTTTAAGTGTCAGAAGTAACCACTTGTGTGACAGACTCCAATGTTACTTCTGACTGTAAAAAGTTTCTGTAACTCTTGCTTGGCTCCGAGTGGCACCACAGACTCAACACACAGAAACACCAACTAGAGCAGACAGCTTGTAGAATGGAGTCCAAAGCTGATGGTAACTGAAGCACTCTGAAATGTGGAGGCAGTACAGAAAATTTAAACAGCATTTCACAATGCATCTGTAAAAAGTGGAGTCAACAAATTGAGTATCAGCTGGAATGTAGCCATAAATCTCCTTTAGCAGTATGTGGTCCCTCAGCATTCAATCTCACTGAGAAAAGATAACAACTATAAAACTCTCTCGCAGTTTCAGAAGAAAACTAGTAAAATGTTACAGGGACATCTATGAGTATCAGAAGGATGGGGAACTTGTTAAGATTTATGATTTGAAGCATATCTGTCTTTAAATCATTGCATCCTTTTTAAACTCTCCAATTACAACAGCACAGTAAAATTATGCATTACAACCATAAGCCAAAAAGCTAACCAGAAGAAAGCAAAGTAGAGAGGTGACCATGATCAAACTCCTCAAGAACACAGAATTTCATAGATGCATGAGAACTCCTGATGAAAGCCTAGAAAAAGGGCTGCAGAGGGGTTTGGTTCTCATGAAGAAAAATAAGATATCAAATGATTTTCAAAGGGAAGGAAAGTCTTGGCCAGACACTCTGCATATCTTGAGATAAGTTTCTAGTTTTTAATGGAAAAAAATATGAGAAATATTGAGTGAGAATTGTCTGACTATATGTACATGTCAAGATCTAACCCAAGCATGATGACTGCCTCTAAGGGTGAGTTTTATCTCATCCTGCAGCTGTCTCCTACAAAACAGTCAGAAAGATCATAACCTAAAACCCCTTGATTGTAAAGAGAACCCTGGTGGATGAATTCAGATATAGACATGTAGACCTCACTTGCCCAGAATTAGGTGATACAAATCAGTCAGCCAGAGAGATCCCAACTCAGCCAGACCTACAAGGCAAAGCATTTCAAAACATGAGCCACAGAACTCAGCAGTTGCCTTGTTGGAGGAAGGCAGCTCCTTTATGAGATGGTGGGAGGAATCATCAACTGGTTAGTGAAACCATTTCAAATCAGTCACCAAGTGGTGTCTCTTTCAGAGTCTTAATTCTGTCTTCGAGCTTCAAAGCATAGAATCATAGAAAGCCTTGAATTAAAAGGCACATTAAAGATCATCTAGTTCCAAGCCCCTTGCAGGGACACCTTCCTCTAGAGCAGGTTGTTAAGGGTCTCATCCAGCCTGGCCTTGAACAGTTCCAGGGCTGGGGCATTGGCCTGTTTCAGGGCTTCTAAACCTACTCTCTTTCAGTTTAAAACCATTTCCCTTTTTCCTATAACTACACCCTCTTGTAAGAAAGCCTCTCTCCAGCTTTCCTGTGGGTTCTCTTCAGGTACTGGGAGGCCTGCAATTAGTTCACCTTAAGGCTTTCTCTTCCCCAGGCTGAGCAATCCTGATTCCCTCAGCCTTTCCTTGTAGAAGAGGTACTCTAGCCCTCCAATCATGCTGAAACTGGAACAGAACAAGAACCAGTCTGAGCAAATCTCCATCCTGCACTGGGGTAATGAACTGATAATTATAATAGCCTGAAAGTATCTGTGTCTGCACTGACTAAACCAAATAGCTCTTGCTCATCAAATCAGAAAAGACTCTCAACCATAGGTGAGTCTCATTAGTTCACTTTCTGTGAAGCCAATACCAGTCTGGAACCTTTTCTAATATATGCATTTCTCACATCTATTTTTTTCTGTTTGAGGCAGTGGAAGAACAAACAAATATGACATAGCGGTGTTATTAAGCCATAAGCAGACCAAGAGCAAGGAGGTAGAGCTTTCAGAAGAGAAGCATCACAAAAACATCATTTTTTGGGAGCTTTATTGTAAAAAATTAATTTACCTAACTAGAAGGAGATTACTTTTTTTTAAAAAAGTGCAATACCTAAAGCTAATTTCCTTTATCACTGAGAATAAGGACACTAGTGAATGCAAAATCTTCCATAGTGAATGAGAGCTATACAGCTTACATAGCGCATTTGAAAATCACTCTCATTGTTATTAAACTTCTTATATATATTGATCTTTTACTTCTTATATATATTGATCTTGGCTATCACTGGGGAGTGATCCTGTAACTTCTACATCATGAACTATAGTCTTTAAAGTTTAAGCAAAGGGAGTTAGTATTTGTATTTACAGTTACCAAACAGTTCATACCTTCTGCAGTTCAAGCACAGCCAAAGATATGCAATACATACCAAGGAGAGGTTATATACAAATACACAGAGTGATGAACCCTCAAAAGTACATTCTGCTTTGGCTTTTCTAGCTCTGTACAGAAGCTGATAACCTTGAATGCACTCAAATAAAGTTATTGTGAGGGGCCAAAAAATGGTTCAAATGCTTTTATAAAGTATTAAATTTTATACAATTGAGAAAAGTTTAAATTGCTTTTATTTTAAAAATGTAGAACATCTTAAAATACATTGGTTTAATTATTTAAAGGTGCTTCAGCTGCTCAAAGTTAGTTACTTTAATTTGGAAAGCCTGTTGAAATATGCATACATTTAAAATCTTTTTAAAATTGATAAAAAAAATTCCTTCTCTTAATTCCAATTTTTCATTAATTAAAAATATTTTTCATTCCAATTGTTCTAAATGCAATTTTCAGCTAAGAATGCCCATGTGCCTTTGATTTCAAACCATAAAGAGCCACAATAACAAAATAAATTTTAGCTTTATTTTGGGTCTTTGTTAAAAAAAGAAATAGAAGAAAAGGCAGATCACAAGTTCTGGACTAATATTCTATCCTTTGCCACAAAAAACACACAGTACACAGAATATCAATGTGAGCTTGCTTCCTTATGCTACTAGGTTTTTTTCTAATTTGATCTCCAAAATCCAGTCTCTGGAAGTTAATTTTCCAGGGTGAATTTTTGAAGAAAGTTCTTTTCTTCAGTAGAATTTGCCTTTGCCCCAGAGCCTGAAGAGAGTATTGTGATCACCTTGTTGGATTGGTCAGAGGTTCAAGATCCTGCCTCCATGCAAAACCCCATCCTATTTTCAAATGAACACAGGACACCTTTGAGGGGCTCATTCACTTAAAGAACATTTATGAAGTCCATTTATGTGGCCTCTTACTCTTCTTTTGGATAAGATAAAGGGACTTCCCTCTGCACCCACTGAACACAGGTTTTCTAGGTTTTATTCTTGTAATAAGAATAGCAGTGCATTTTTCATTGTGCTACCTCCTGAGAACCTTCCAGCCTCTCAAGATCCTGTTGGCACTTCTCATGCTAGATCTAGACAATCACACAAATGTCTTTCACGTTGCCTAAACCAAGGAATGGCAGGTGAAACATTCTATAACCAACTGGCTAATGTTTCATGATTGCTAGCCTTTGTTCTTGTGGGAGACTTTAACTTGCCAGATGTCTGCTGGAAACTCAACACAGTGAAGAGGCAGTCTAGGAGGTTCCTGGAGCATGAGGAAGAAAAATTTCTGACACATCTGACTGAGTCTACCAGGGACAGTGCCCTGCTGGACCTGCTGTTTATGAACAGAGAAGGGCTGGGGGGAGATGTGGTGCTGAGAGGCTGCCTTGGGCATAGTGACCCCAAAATGGTAGAGTTCACAATTCGTGGTGAAGGGAGGAAGAGGGTCAACAAAACCTCTACCTTGGACAGTCCTTAATAACAAAGGAGTGAAGGAGAGTTAGACACACTTTAGGAAAGAAATCTTAAAAGCACAGAAGGAGGCTATCCCCATGTGCCAGAAGATGAGCTGATGTGGGAAGAAGACCCGCCTGGCTGAACAGGGAGCTCTCACTGGAAATCAGAGGGGAAAAAAGAAAAAAGAGTTAAGGATCTTTCCAAGAAGGGGCAGGCAGCCCAGGGAGAGTAGAAGGGTGTTGTTAGGCCATGTAGAGAGAAAATTAGAAAGTTGAAAACTCAGCTAGAGCTCAATCTGGCAACTGCTGTGAGAGATAATAAAAAGTGTTTTTATAAATAAATTACCAGCAAAAGGAGAGCTAAGTAAATTCTCTTTCCTTGGATGTGGGGAAGGGGGGAACATTGTAACCAAGTATCAGGAAAAGGCTGAGGTACTTGTACTTTCTTTGCCTCAGTCTTTCACAGCAAGACTGGTTGTCCTCAGGGCAACATTTTAGCTGTTAGACAAGGTCTGGGAGCAGATTAGGAGCCCTGCAATCCAAGAGGAGGCAGCTAGTGACCCACTGTGCCACCTGGCCACTCATGAAACTGTGCGAGTACAAAGGATGTGGCTGTGTTGGTTGACAGCAGCTGAACATAATCCAGGGTATGCCCAGGTGGCCAAGAAGGCTATTGCCATCCTGGCCTGTACCAGCAGTGGTGGGGCCAGCAGGACCAGGGCAGGGATTGTTCTCCTGTTCTCAGCACTGGTGAGGTCACACCTCAAGGGCTCTGTCCAGCCCTGGGCCCCTCAGAACAAAAAGACAGACACTGAGGGGCTGGAGCGTGTCCAGAGAGGGCAGTGGAGCTGGGGAAGGGTCTAGGGAGCAGGCCACATGAGGAGGGCTGAGGGAGCTGGGGTGTTCAGCCAGGACAGGAGGAGGCTCAGGGGACCTCATCATTTCCCAAGTGCCTGAAAGGAGGTTGCAGCCAGGTGTAGCCTCTTCTTCCAGGCAGCCAGCAAGAGGACAGGAAGAAATAGCCTCAAGCTGCACCAGGGGAGGTTCAGGTGGGACAATCAGGATGAATTTCCTCCCTGAAAGGGCTGTCAAGCATTGAAACAGACTGTCCAGGAAGGTGGTGGAGTCACCATCCCTGGAACTGCTCAAGAAATTACTGGATGTGGCACTAAGTGCTCTGCTTTATTTGACCTGATGGTGATCAGTCAAAGGTTGGATTCAATGATCTTGGAGGTCTTTTCCAATCTTAATGATTCTATGAGTCCATTATCATATTAGGAGCTCAGATTGTGTTACTTCTGAAACAGATAGACACGTTTCTTTCAAAGTTGCATTTTTTAGGATTCAGCCCATCCTTCACATGTTTCTCTTCTTAATGGGAATTCTGTTTTTTTCCTCAAGGCAAGACTGTCTTCTATTTATTCACATTAAAATTAAAAATTTAATATTTTTTGATTGCAACCTGTATGTCATACAAAAAGATAACTGCATAAATAACTATCCTGCATTGTTACTTAATGTGATATGACGTGATCTATAAATTATATTCTGACTATCAGCAAGGGTGAAAACTTAACCTTGCAGTTGTAAATACCAAGTATTGCTTAAAAGAAATTAAACCAATTAATTTTAAAATGGATACTTTAGTAGCCTTCAGTTAATTTATAGCACTCTGTCTGTACTAACCAGCCACACTAGGAAGTTTGATAACGTTCCACCTAGAAATCACTACAAAAACACTAGAGTTAAACTGAAAAAATAAATTAACTTACAGTTCTTAACAACATTAAAAAGTTCTATGGACAAAAGCAAATTCATAGTCTCCTAGAACAGTAAAACTTCAATAGTTATGTGATATAGCTATCATGTATGAAAATTCATGCAATCATTTCTGGTCAAAACCTCATAAAATATAGATTGCTTATCTCTATAATCTTGAAAATCATCTACAGACTTCTCCTGTAAACATTAAGCTATTGGATGACAAAAATCTGACAGTTGTAGGCACTGATGATTACTCACCCTTGAAGGTCTCACTGCAGTGTAAATGACTGAAAAATGAATCCCTCGTTCCTGCAGATCCATGGTCACTCTTCCAATTATTTTGTCTGTAAACAGAAACATGTATAATTCAACAAACTCAGTAAGTTGAGAAAGCTAAAATTCTACAGCAGTTGGAGAAGTAATGAGCTAGATGTTTAAGCTTATTCAGTTTGTTTCAGCAACTTAAGTGCTCATTCTATCTAGGTACAAATGGGATAAGACACTCTCAATGTCTTAAAAAATGCACAATTTCAGTGAGATGATTTAAAAAAAAAATACAACTGTTCAGAAAAATGGGTGATTTTGAAATAGAAAAGTAAAACCACAGAATATATACCCAAAAGTTTGAACTTTGGGCAATTAAAAGCACGAGCAGGAGAAATCACTTCAGAGGTTTCTTTTCTTTCTTTAAGAGAGTACATGCAGGATGCATATACTGTTAGTCAAGTGATCAGTTAATAAATAAATAATAAAATGTAATCAGTGTTGTTCTGTGAATTACAAAATACATGTAACTACCACTGACAAACAACACTCAAAACATGGTGTTTAGTGTGGGGCATGATATGTATAATACTGGTAGCAATAATTCTTTTCTCTTCCATGGATTTAAAGCCTGCTTCTGCACCCCCAACAGGACACAGAAAAATTTCCCCAATTATATTGGGCCAAAGGAGAAATATGGTGGAGTATTTCTGAAAAAGTAAGAAGAAGCAAATAAGGAAGAGAGGGCCTTTCAAAAAGGTCCAAATATGCCTCTACAAAAGACCCTCCTCTAGTTCTGAAACCCCAGGCAGTTGCAATAAATGCTTTCAACTGACAAATGTTTTCAATATTTGTGCAGAAACATGAACATCTGCTTATAAGGAGCACAACAGCTGTGACTCATGAGCCATTATTAGTGTTGTTATTGGGACTGCCTGAGAAGCAAGCAAGCAGACTCACATTTACTGTTTCAGTGCCTTCCCACTTCTCCTTCATGTACCAGTCTGGTGGATGGAGATTTTGCAACCTGGATATACAAACTTCTCAGATTTTTGAGGTTATACTTTAGAGGAATTGTGTTTTATTTGCATTTGCTGAAATTAAGAGTTTATATTATTATCCTCCTTAACCACTTCTATTTACTGTAATTATGGTGTCCTGGCTGAGTAAAATATTTGGCTTTTGTAAGAATTGAAGTATTGCTTTTTTCTGTAGGATTTCAGCTGAACTGATTTCCTCATAGCAGTCAAGAATCACAGCTATGTGAATTTTCCTTCTCAAAATTATTGCTAAGAGAATCTACTATGAGAAATGTACTTACTCAGAAAAACAACTGCCTAAAAACTACTGCCATAATTACACTGGTTGTGGAGATCCAAGGCATTATATAACGTTGATTTTGTAATCTGGATTCATAGGAAATTCTCTTCAGCCTTAGCAAAAATTTGCAGAAAAAAAAAAAAAAGTAATATGTATAAAAATGTAGAGATTGATTTTGGGTTTTCTTTCATTAAAGCAACCAATAGCTTTCTGAAATAACATGTTATTTGCATTTCCCTTCAGAAGGGAGATACATGTAACTATAGTTACCAGTAACATCTATAACTCCTGCCTTCAGGAAGATTCTAGAGGTAACTCCTTCATCCAGAGAAGCTTCTGTGAACATCCTTATGACAAGAGGGTTGATATAGATCTCTTGTTTGCCTGTGATCAGAATATACCTTACTTATGAAGTATTTTCAAATTCTCCAAAGAAAAGAGCTCAGACTGTCCACCATGTTCTAGAGCACCTAAATTAGGTGCCTACTTGGGAACAATAGTGCAGATTCTGTACTTGGCCAAGCAAAGTGGCACATCTTTTCTAATCCACACACCTTCTTCCTGATTAAAATCTAGTTGATACTAACCAAAAAGTTGGCATAGCCTTTTCTTCCATCCTCCCACAGATCACCTCTTAACTTTGCTTTCCCAAAACAAAGTGGCCTGGGACTGCTTGAGTCTACAGTGTGCCCTGGCAGCCAGGAGGGTCAGCGCTGTCCTGGGGGCATCAGGCACAGCATCACCAGCTGGGCAAGGGAGAGGATTGTCCTCCTCTGCTCTGAGCTGGGGCAGCCTCACCTCCAGGGCTGGGGGGCAGTTCTGGGTGCTACAATATAAGAAGGATATCACAGAATCACAGAATTTCTAGGTTGTAAGAGACCTTTAAGATCATCGGGTCCAACCCATGTTCTAACACCTCAACCAGATCATGGCACCAAGTGCCACAGCCAGTCTTTTTTTAAACACATCAAGGGATGGTGACTCCACCACCTCCCTGGGTAGATGATTCCAGTATTTGACCACTCTTTCTGTGAAAAACTACCTCCTTAATTCTAGCCTGTATCTCCCTTGGCACAGCTTGAGACTGTGTCCTCTTGTTCTGTCTGTTGTTGCCGAGAGAAAGAGACCGACCCCCAGCTCACCACAGTCACCCTTCAGGAAGTTGCAGAGAGTGATAAGGTCACCTCTGAGTCTCCTTTTCTCCAGGCTGAACACCCCCAGCTCCCTCAGTCGTTCCTCACAGGGTTTGTGTTCCCAGCCCCTCTCCAGCCTCGTTGCTCTCCTTTGGACACGCTCAAGCATCTCAACGTCCCTCCCAAACTGAGGGGCCAGAACTGGACACAGCACTCAAGGTGTGGCCTCACCAGTGCTGAGTACAGGGGAGAATGACCTCCCTGCTCCTGCTGGCCACACTGTTCCTGACACAGGCCAGGATGCCATTGGCCTTCTTGGCCACCTGGGCACACTGCTGGCTCATGTTCAGCCGACTGTTGACCAGCACGCCCAGGTCCCTTTCCTCCTGAGCACTGTCCAGCCACACCGTCCCCAGCCTGTAACATAGCAGGGGGTTATTGTGGCCAAAGTGCAGGACTCGGCACTTGGACTTACTGAACTTCATCTTACTGGACTCTGCCCATCCATCCAACTGTTCCAAGTCCCTCTGCAAAGCCCTCCGTCCCTCTAACAGATCCACACACGCTCCCAGCTTAGTGTCATCTGCAAATTTGCTAATGAAAGACTCTAAACCCTCATCCATGTCATCAATAAAAATATTAAACAGAACTGGCCCCAGCACAGGCCCCTGAGGGACACCACTGGTGACTGGCTGCCAGCTGGATGCAGCACCATTCACCACCACTCTCTGGGCCCGGCCATCCAGCCAGTTCCTAACCCAGCACAGAGTGCTCCTGTCCAAGCCACGGGCTGCCAGCTTGTCTGGAGTGTGCTGTGGGAGACAGTGCCAAAGGCCCTGCTGAAATCCAAATAAACAACATCTACTGCCTTCCTTGCATCCACTAGGCAGGCTACCTGGTCATAAAAGGTGACCAGGTTGGTTAAACATGACCTACCCCTCCTAAACCCATGCGGACTGGGTCTGATACCCTGGCCATGCTGTCAATTCTGTGTGATGGCACTAATATAAACTGTTCCATTATCTTGCCAGGTACTGAGGTCAGGCTGACTGGTCTATAATTACCAGGATCCTCCTTTGCACCCTTTTTGTGAATGGCTATCACATTGGCCAGCTTCCAGTCATCCGGAACCTCACCAGTGAGCCAGGACTGTTGGTAAATGATGGAGAGTGGCTTTGCAAGCTCATTTGCCAGCTCTCTCATTACCCTGGGGTGGATCCTGTCTGCTCCCATAGATTTATGAACATCCAAGCATTTCAGTAGTTCTTTGACTGCCTCCTCTTGGATAATGGGGTGATCATTCTGCTCCCTGACACCATCAACCATTCCAGGCGAGCAGGTGTCTTGAGGGCAAGTCATCTTCCCACTAAAAACTGAGGCAAAGTAGGCATTAAGCACTTCTGCCTTCTCCTCATCTGCAGATGCTAAGTTCCCTCCCTTGTCCAATAAAGAACAAAGGCTGCTCTTACCCTTCCTTCTAGCATTAAGGTATTTGTAAAAACATTTTTTATTATCCTTTACAGAAGTCGCCATTCTAAGTTCAAAATGAGCTTTGGCCTCCCTAATTTTTTTTCTGCATGCTCCAGCAGCCTTCTTGAATACTTCCTTAGAGACCTGACCCTCCTTCCAACGCTGATACTTCCTCTTTTTATTCCTAAGTACCTCCAAAACCTCCTTGCCCAGCCAGGCTGGACGTTTACCCTGTTGACTGGTCTTTCAGCACACAGGGACAGTCTGTTCCTGTGCCCTCAAGATCTCTGTTTTGAGGCATGCCCACCTTTCCTGGACTCCTTTGTTTTTAAGGGCCGTTTCCCAAGGGATGCTCTGAATAAGTCTCCTAAACAGGCCAAAGTCTGCCCTCTGGAAGTTCAGTGTAAGAGTCTTACTGGTGCTCCTCCTGACTTCACCAACTATTGAGAACTCTGTTATTTCATGATCACTCTGCTCCAAGCGACCTCCAACCACCACATCTCCCACCAGCCCATCTCTATTGGCAAACAGCAGATCTAACATAGCCCCTCCCCTGGTGGGTTCACCCACCAGCTGCGACAGAAAGTGTCCTCCGTACATTCTAAGAATTTCCTGGACTGCCTCTTTACTGCTCTATTAAGTTCCCAGCAGATGTCTGGTAGGTTGAAGTCACCCACAAGAACAAGGGCTGATGATCCTGAAACATTACCTAGCTGCTTATAGAATAAGTCATCTACCTCTTCTTCCTGGTTGGGTGGACGATAACAGACTCCCAGCAGGGTGTCAGCCTTGTTGGCCTTCCCCTTAATTCTTACCCATAGGCATTCAACTCCATCTTCCTTAGTTTCAATTTCTACGGCATCGAAAGTCAGCTTAATATAAATAATAAAAAAGGGGCACCCCTCCTCCTCTTCTTCCTTTCCTGTCTCTTCTGAGGAGCTTGTATCCATCCAGTGCAGTACTCCAGCTATGTGAGTCATCCCACCATGGTTCCGTGATGGCAACTACATCTGCAGTTGCACCATGGCCTCCAGCTCTTCTTGTTTGTTGCCCAAGCTGTGTGCATTGGTATACACACACCTCAGCTGGGCTGCTGACTTTGCCCCTGACTTAGCCTTGCAACCCTTGGGCCTGCTTCCAGATAGCTCAGCTGCTCCCCCTTCCCCCTCCAAATCTAGTTTAAAGCCCTCTCAATGAGGTCTGCCAGTTCATGAGCTAAAAACCTTTTGCCCTTAACAGAGAGATGTACCCCATCTGGTTCTAGCAGAGGAGATGCTAGATGTAAAGTTTTGTAAAGATGTAAAGGAGATGTAAAAGTTTTCCCATGATCAAAGAATCCAAAATTTTGCCGATGACACCAACCCTTAAGCCACTTGTTGATGATGCGGATTCTCCTGTTTCTTTCTTCATTTTCCTCCACCACCAAAGTGACTGAGCAGAACACTACCTGTGCTCCTGCCCTATCAACTAACTGACCCAGTACCCTGAAGTCCTTTCTAATTGCCTTGACACTCCTCTTTTCAGTCTCACCACTGCCAGCCTGGAGTATCAGCAGTGGGTAATAATCAGAGGCCTGAATCAGCCCAGGAAGTCTCTCAGTGATATTTTGTACCCGGGCCCCAGGGAGGAAACAGACCTCACTGTAGGATGGGTCTGGTTGACATATGGGGCCCTCAGTTCCCTTCAGAAGGGAATCACCTACTACGATTACCCTTCTTTTCTTCTTGATGTTAGAGGTAGTGATCCATCTTGCAGATGAATCATAATTGGGGGGTTCACTGGGCAGACAATTTTCTCCTAAATCATCTAGTTGGGTCTCTAGATCCAGGACCTCATACCTATTCTGAACTGGTACCTGTCTGGATGATGGGGATGGGGAGGAGTTTTTGTTATTACCTCCCCGAATGGGGACGCATTTCCACTCCTCTTCATCTACCAGGTGCCCTTCTATTGCCTGAGAGCAGGAGGCAAATAAGTCCTCAGTCTCTCAGTCAGAGGCCTCCCTTAAAGATGGAAGGGCCAAGCTCCACCAGTCTATTTCCCTTTCACTTTCCCTGATACTCCTTAACCTTTCAACTTCCTCCCTAAGCTCAGTCACCAGTGAAAGGAGGTCATTCACTTGTTCACACCGCAGGCAGGTCTCCTCCACAACACTCCCTGAAGCCACCGATAAGCTCAAACACTCTGAGCACAGATGGGTCTGTACAGACACATCCTTTTTGGAGGGCCTACATAGTCACTTACACTTGTACCAGCCACAGTTTTTGACCGTGTAGAAACCATTACTAACAGACACCTCAAACACAACCAGGCAGCAGAAAGACCTCAAAGAACACAGAGGACTCCTTACTAGCAAGAGAGCTGGCAACCCTGCCTGGTTGCCCTGCCTGCGCGAACTGCCTGTGCAAACTGCCGCACAAACTGCCGCACAAACTGCCTTGTACACGCCCCAGAGACTCACCACAATCACCACACCCCTGTTTGCCCGCTCCTGTTCACTGCGCTCCCCAGAGGCCTCTTACAATCAGCCCAACTCAGCAGCAACACAGGAAGCTCCACCCCTAGCTCCTCACTGACTCACAATGAAGGGTCAAAAGGGGGAAGGAAGCCTTATGAGGAGGGGCTGAGGTCACTTGGTCTGTTCACCCTGGAGAAGAGGAGACTGAGGGGAAACCTCATTGCAAAACCTCATTGCAGTTACAACTTCCTCATGAGGGGAAGAGAAGGGACAGGCACTGCTGATCTCACCACTTGTGACCAGTGACAGGACTCAAGGAAACGGCATGAAACTGAGTCAGTGGAGGTTTAGGCTGGATATCAGGAAAAGGTTTTCTACCCAGAGCACTGCAATAGAGCACCCCAGAGAAGTGGCAGAGGGCCAAACCTGACAGAGCTCAAGAAGCATTTGGAGAACAGTGTCAGGTACATGATGTGATTCTTGGGGTGTCCTGTGCAGGGCTAGGATGGACTCAGTGATCCCAGCTGGTCCCTTCCAACTCAGCATATTCTATGATACTATGATTCTAGGGCTTGGGAAGCTTGTTCTTGAATCCATGCAGCTGATGAAAGAAATGTCCCATAAAGACAAAGCCACTATTTAGCCAAGACCAACATTAAGCCAAAGCTCAGCTACCCAGTAGGCTCTGGGGACAAGAAAATAGAACAAAATACCTCCTCTGCAATTCAGAGATGAAAACCCAACTGCTTGTTTTAGTATAAAACCCACTCATTTTGAACTAGAACAAAAACAAACATAAAAGGATACACAACTAAGGTATTTTCCCCTGATTTTCAAATCTGCTGCTGATTTTACAACCCCAGTTCTGAGCAGAAACAGTTATAGACACTAAGAACACTGTTTAATTATCAGCCCACTACACTGTAAACCTCCAAAACTACCACTTCAGTGATTTGCATGCTTTATAATTTGATTTCTAATTTGGAGTAGTAAGGGAAAGCTCTGCAATGAGATGCCTCTCAGTGCCATTCTCATGTATGGCACCTCTTTTTCAACGAGATGCTAGGCAAGAAACTTTTTTTATAGTATTATATTGAGACATTCAACTTTAACAAGTAGCATTTAATACACTGCAAAACCAATAGAAGACTGATATCAAAGGCAAAGAAGGCCATCAGTACTGTTTTATAAAGATTAGAAAAACATTTCCTATTCATGCAGACACCCTTTGCTGAGACCAAGGCCTTGGAATTGCCAGATGAGCCTGGCACCTCCAGCTGCCAGTGTGCAAGGTGAGATTGAAGGAGGCAGCTCAAGCTGCACGGACAGGTAGGGTTTGCTCAGAGAATGAGCAAAGGCCCAAGCCTGAAGCAGATGTGAATTTATCAAGCTCACATTTCATGTCACAGACACTTAGAGTCTGATTAAAACTAAGACAGCCAGAGTTTATAAATACTGTAGAAGGGGAGTGGGATAAAAGCCTTTAAATGGTAGTAGCAAAGCAAAGCCTGGGAACTAGAGAATACTACCTGCTCAATTGAAACCACAAATGATGAAATGTTAGTTATGTCTAGGTACTATCACTTACCATTTTCAGCAATTGCTTCCAGGGTGGAAATCTCTTTTAAATCACTAGAGAAAAAGAGGGAAGAGAAATAATTAAAAATATTTCCTAGGCAAGAATGATGTGAATCAAATGTATGAAGATACTGACTGATAAAAGGATTACTGTCAGTCCCTCTGTTTTTCTTTCATCTCCTCCTAATGACCCTTTTCTTCTGCAAAACCATTAAAAATGTAGGGCCACAACTTCAGCTGATTCTTAAACCCCTCAGATTTTCTAGGCAGCAGGGAAGCCATACTACTGACAGTATTTTGGTCAGCCTCTGAGAAGCTGTTTTTCATTTGGTGTTGGTCCCTTGTTTAACATTTGTTCAGGAGCTCTTTAAAACTGTTATCATGCCTCCTGTGATGTGACAGCTAGAATTGCATTTGTTTAGGACATGTTGGTATCTGCACCTTACACCAACATGTACAAATGCCCAAGTAACAAGCTGGGAAGAAGAGTAAGCAGAAGGAACTCAGCAACCATGCCTTATATTTTTTAAATATACATTCACCTGAAGGAACAGTCTCTCCCTTTCTCTGTTAGATCACAGCCCTCACAGAGCTGGAAACATGAAAAATTATAACCCTTCCCTTCCTTCCATAGCGATGGAAAATGAGGCTCTTTATTAGCTTCAGGTTTGTCTGTATGTTTATTCGCTTGCTTATTTATCCTGCCAGTATTTTTGACCCCTGAAATGCCTCTAGCAATTAATTCTGCAGGTAAATCATGTGTCAAGTAAAATAATTGAGCCTTTCTGCTGAAAAGTGTGTTGCCATTTAGTTTTATTAGCTGCCCCTTTGTTCTCATATAATGAGGCAGACAAAATAGGAATGCCTGACTACCTTTCTCAACATAATTCATCTAATACACCTGGTAAACTCATCAGGGGACTGTGAAAAACACTGAATTTTTCCTTGTAAGAGAAACAATTTTGATAGCACTACAAGCTTGCACTCTGTTTTTTTTTTAGTTTCCTGAATACAACTGACATTTTCAAAAGCTCTAAAAGTCATACACACATGTGGGTCAGCTCTGTTTGTGCTAAGCCCCTACCTGGCAAGTGGTAGTAGCTGAACCACCAGTAAGTTTGGGTTAGATGCATTCACTTCCAGCTGAGAGAGATTGAGATTGGTTACATTTGTTAACTTCCAATCTCCAGATTCTTGAAGAACATTCAGGAGGTACTCGGTAGCCTTGCAGTCAACAGCTGGCAAAACTAAAGATGAAGGAGAAGACTGAAGAATTTCCTGTAAAAAATTTACGAGATGTTTATTTACCTGCTTAATATTCAGTTGCTTAATAATTAACACAACCTTTTTTATAATGTTTTCTTAATTTAACATTCAAGGTGAGGGACCTCCACAGTAAACAGCATGTGAATTCTCACCAGCTTGATTGATGGTGGCTTGCAGGCTGCTCCTAAACTTTCTTGCAGTAAGCTTAAAGCACTCAGTAACACCAATTTTTTTTGTCTTTTCCACATGTATGGAAGAGGAGAGCTAGATGATGCAGAAGTTCTCAAGCTAAGAGTGTAGTTGTTATGAGCACTCCCAGAAGCAAAGCTCAGATGACTCTAACTAAATGCCCTTGGATATGAGAAAGATCAGTGTCAGACACCTCCAGTTCCAGCAGCTCCATTCAGTTAAGTCATACTTTGCATAAAAAACACCCTGCATTTGTGTACATCCTGGTGGTACAGCACATGGTACAGAAAAATGTCTAATTTGTAATTATTCATTTTTAAAAGCTGCAGATTTCAGGATCTACAGAGCCTCCAGACACACGCAAACAAAATTCATGTCATACTTTCCACCTTTTTACTCAAAGTACAAATTACAAAGCTCAGGCTGAATTGCTTCAGATAAAGCATCAGGGTATCATCCACTTTATTTACAGATAGCTGAGTTCCTGATACAGATACTTGAATAAAGTTAATTGAAAAACATTCTCATTCTTTAAATTTGGAACCTGCATAGTCAAAAAACATCTGTCCTAGATTTTTCTTGATAATAAAATTAACCTGAAATATTTGGGGAAACAAAATGCAGGGTGAAATTTTGAAAATTATCAAAATTAATGTGGCCCATATTTAATGTTGTGGTGGGTTGACCGTGGCCTGATGCAGGTACCAACCAAAGCTGCTCTATCCTTTCCCTCTTCAACTATACTAAGGAGAGAAACTAAAAAGCTCATGGGCCAGGGAGAATTCACTAACCAATTACACAAGAAAAACAGTCTTGACTTGGGAAAATTAATTAAACTTATTAACAATCAAATCAGAGTATGATAATAGAAATAAAACAAAAACCACCTTCTACCCACCCCTCTCTTCTTCCAGGCACAACATTACCATGACTCTCTACCTCCTGTCCTGCGGTGGAGAAGCGGACAGAGAAGGGGGCCTGTGGTCAGTTCATCACACATTGTCTCTACTGCCTCTTCCTACCTGGGGGGAGGACTCCTCATACTCTTCCCTTGCTCCCACATGGGGTCCCTCCCATGGCAATCAGTCCTCCATGGACTTCTCCAAGGAGAGTCGTTCCCACAGGCTGCAGCTCTTCATGAACTGTTCCAGTGTGGGTCCCTCCCATGGGGTGCAGTCCATCAGGAACAGACTGCTCCAGCCTGGGCTCCTCTCTCCACAGGTCCTGCCAGGAGCTTTCCCACAGGGTCACAGCTTCCTTCAGGCCCCCAGCTCTCCTGGCACTGGGTGCTCCATGGGTTGCAGGTAGACCTCTGCTCCCCTGCACCTCCCTGGGCTACAGAGGCAGAGCTGTCACACCATGGGCTGCACCACGGGCTGCAGGCGAATCTCTGCCTGCTCTGCTGCCTGGAGCACCTCCTCCCACCCCTTCTGTGCTGACCTTGCTGCTGGTTTCTCATAAATTCTCACTCTTCTCAAAACACAGCTGCTTCTGTACAGTAACTTCTTCACCTTTTTAAATATGCTGGCACTGTCTCTGATGGGCTCGGCCCTGGCCATTGGTGGGTCTCTCTTGGAGAATTGACACTTTTGGACATAGGGGAAGCTTCTGGCAGCTTCTCAAAAAAGCCACCCCTGCAGCACACCCATTACCAAAGTCTTGCCACAAAAACCCAATACAAATATGAATACTGGAAGATATTTTTTTCATTGAGCCCTAGTTTACAGCTTGTTAACTTTGCTTTTGGGTTTTCTACATTTAAGTCCAGATTAAGTCTTTCACTTGATCCAACGTTGAGATCTTCAAGCTATTACAGAGTCTCTCTCTCCCTCCAATGCAAGTGTTGTGGTGTTCCTAACACTTTTCTCCTACTATTCATTTTTTCCTTTTTGTCTGTTCTTTGACTGCTTTTCTGACCTGCTCTGTAATTATTTCTAATTTCTCACATCTTCCTTCCTAGGCAAAGGCTATCGGTACTTTCATATGTCTATAGATGCTCATAAGGATTATGTGGAATTGTCTGATTTCCCAGACTAAGAGAAAAGTAACTGCAGAAATTAAAATAGAACAGAAAGCACTGATCTTGTGTAATGTTTGAGTCTGTCTGTGAGTGTTTGAGTGTTTAGTCTTTGAGTAGTGCTTTTAGCACCTCTTGGAAGAAAAAAGATGAAACATATCATTTTGATTTGTTTACAGATTTGCATTTAGACCTCAAACTCTGAGCAATTCAATAAATTTTTTTTTATTTTCAATATTTTAATCCCTTGCCCCATAGCAGGAGCCAGAATGGCAACAGCCATTTCATGGAAGGATATTAAGCAGATTACTCATTTAATGTAGAATAAGATATAAAATGTATAATTACTGATTAACATCTTAACTGTGCTTCTGCTCCTAACCAGTGCTGCACTGCCATCTGTCTCAGCTTCCAGCCACTGGTATTCAGCTGCTTTTCATCTGAAGGGGAGATACAGCTGGATATCAGCTGGATATCAGCTCAGCAGCCTCAGGTAGGCAATCTGATCCCATGCCTCTTTGTCCTTCTTGCATTTGGCAATCGTGCGCTTTTCTTTACAATACCCATATGTTACTTTGCAGATTTTAGGATTTCAGCTGCCACGCTTGTTCAAAGCATGAAAACTCCAAAAGGGGGTTGAGAATGAAGAGGATATTGAGAAACACCTGATTTTGCATTCTGCTAAAGAAACCCACATAGTAGCTAGGAACAGGAGAGGGACAAGGAGACAGAGGAAGGGGGAAAGAAGGAGACAGGGAAGGTTTAATTTTAACTTTCCAATTGTTATCTATCCCACAAATTTTTACACTGTAGCCATGCCCTTCAAATGTATGCATAAACCTGTAAGTTATTATTTTAATGAAAATTGATTTGATGTACTTTATGTGATAAAGTGTGTTGCAGCTACAGGAAGTACTGAAAAAACCTCCATGCTGTACTGTATAGTGGGAAACATGACACCATTTTTTTTTTCCCTGAGGATTACAGACAGATCCAAGGGACTGTCAAGAAGAAAACCTGAAGTCCAAGAATGGGAGGAAGCATTCCAAAGAATAAAACACAGACTATAACAATAACAAGGACTGTACCGGGGAAAAGATTGATGTGGTCTTCCCAAAAAAAGTTTTGCCTAACAGTTCTGCTGAGGATATCTGAAGGAGTCAATGGGCATCTAGGAAGCTCTGGATGGTACAGTCTGCTTGGCCCCACACAAGGCATTTCATAGAGTCTTGAAGCAAGGGCTACTAAAGAAACTGAGCTGCTTTGGAGAGAGAGGCAGACTATACAAGAAGGTAGCTAAAGAATAGATAAAGATTTAGCAAGAAAGGGGTATAAAAAAGTACCTGTTACTGCACTAGGGTGTGTTCTGTTCCATATGTTCCTAAACTATCTGATAAAAATATAAATATTGAGCTAATGAAACTTGCTCGTTATGCTGATTTTTCCAGGTTAGTAAAGGCAGTGTCTGACTGATGAGCTACAGAAGCAGCTTCTGGCACAGCCTCTTGGTCTACTGAGTAACTGATAAGATTCAATGTAAATTGATTTTAGCACAGTGCAGGGTGACAGAAAAACAAACCTAATTTTACCTACACAATAACAGGTATTAAACTCAGAACTGAGTTACCCTTCAGTAATGAAATCTTGAGAGTTACAGCAGCTCTTTGAAAATGGTAATTCAGAGGCTGATAGTGATCAGGATGGAAAAAAAAATCAAATATTAATAGTATTTTAGAAAAGGCTAGCAAACAAAACACCATCATGTCACTGAATAAATCTATGATGAACTTTTATCTTGATTATTATGCAGTTCTGTGCAGGTTCCATTGTCAAAAAAATAATATAATATAATAAAACGAGAAGAAAGAAAATAAAGACAGTCAAAATTTTGTTAGAACCTGTGTATCACACGTGAATAAATAGTACTGCTCAGTCTATGACCCCTGAGTGAGGATAGGATGGAGTTATCACACTACAAGTGGCAATGACTTACAGTCATAATTATGTAGATGCACAGCTGGCCACTAATTGGAGTGTGTTAATATACACTGCAGTTCTAAGGAGCTGAACATTGTCTAGGGAAAGCCAAAGCTAATATTAAAGAAAAATAGTCTGTAGGATAGGTGACTTCTTGAGAAAGAAGTTCCCCAAATGCTAATCGCTGTATTTTATTATTTAATTTAGAAGTTGTTTGAAAGTTCAAGATAAATTATCTACCTATAAGATTCTTTTATTGCATGCAAACCCATTGATACCAAAATCTCAGAACAGCTGCTAATGCAGCTGAACAAATCAAATATCTGCAAATGTTTCTGGGGTTTACAAGTCTATAACTCTTTTTCAAATAACACTTTCTTCTTGTAGAACACATGCTGTTACATGCTCTTATACATTCTAAATGAAATCTCCAGCTTAGGTTTATGAATAAGTTTGCATTTCTGAGGTTCATAAAGGAGGATGCTTGAGAGCAATGGAACATTTATTATAGCTTCACTGATCACTTGTATAATATAGACTGTGTAGGTAAAAAACTTCTGATTATGCAGCATCAAGGATTCTAATTTCCCCAGTGAGAAAATTCAGACCCGACCTTCATTTTGTCCTGTGTTGTGTGAGTATTATTGCAATCTTTCATTGCATGATTAAGAATTGATTTCTTACCCAAAGTATCTCAAGTGGAGTTCGGGTAATACGATAGCAACCCAGCAAATTTTTGTAGACTCTGTTATGCCCAATATGGATGACTATAAAGTTCCTTTTCTGGCCCTGAGAACTAAACCCTAAGCAATAGATATTGACAAAACTCTCTCTATGGGCACCCAGGTGAAAAGGAAAGTATGAAGTTTATACATCTCATTTTCTTTCACTCACGTGAAAGAAAATGAGATTTATAAACCCACTCACCTCACCTCCATCAAACTGGAAAAGCATTAAGATTGCCAAATCCAACAGAAAAAATGTAGGAAGTGCTGGAGTTAAGGTGAGCAATTTGTAAAAATAAACTTCCCAGTTTTAAAGAAGCCATAGTACAGAAAAAATTTCTCAGCTCCAAGACAGAGAGGGAACAGAGACAAAGTCAGAAAAAAACCAGTTGCAGATTGTTACATACTTGGGTATAAGTGTTTGACCTGCCAGATATAGACAAGGATTTACTTAAACATGACCTTTTGTTTAGCTGAGGACCTCCTTCCCAGCCTCACTAGGTCCCAATCCCCTTGTATACCACCTGATTTCTAAACCCATCAGTCTCTGGCCTTATCTCTAGACTTTAAAGCCTTTAATCTCTATCTACAGTGCTGATGGAGTCCTGATTACAAGGCAAAGAAGAATGTTTTAAGTACTTTGATATGCCTCTTAAACGTGGAGGGCCTACTTCAATAAGACCACCACATTATTAGGAACTTGCAATGTCATGCATTGCAATGCATGTCAAACAGCTGAAATTTAACCCGTTTTGTAGTCAGGCAGCAACAAAAATTTGCTCTGGACACAGCCTTGCAGAGATGTTAAACCCTGAGAAAGTAAAACATAGCAGAGAAGAACGGGCACATCTGCCTGCGGGCACAGCCACTGATCCTCCCAGTACAGATGATTATTATCACTCCCATTCATTCCTCAGAACACCCATGTAGATACTCTGAATAATTGTTTCTCTTCCAGCAGCAGTGCTAAAATGCTGTTATATGACAAAGAGATTAATATGTCCAGTTCCACTTATACAAGGAAGACATGAGGTTCTAAGATGTAGAGACAGGTATTATGTGAATATTTATGTATTTAATTACATATAGTGCTTGCTGTGTGGTGCTTGGGAATTTACATTTCCTTGTGTGCTCTGATGCCATTTACATTACTAATAGCTCTGTTCATCCTGCACTGCCTCCAGGAATGTCTTTATGACTTCCACAAGTGAACATTCTGTCTAATTACATTTCAATAAACTGTCATGTAAGTACAACCATAGATGTTCTGCACAAATCTATAAAACTTCTCAGTAAGGACAAAACTTGAAGCTGTTGACTGATTCAGAATGATTCCATCTTAAACTCTGTGCCTAGAGTTTATTTCAAGTTAATCAGCTAGCATTATTTTTTTTCATGAAGATTAAGGCAATATAACATCTAGTGATATATTAACTTAACACAAATATAAAAGAGTTAATTCCCAGAATGAGCTTCAATTTCTGTAAAAACAAAATAGATATTAAATTCTGAAAATATGAAAAAAAGTTATTGGTTCCTTTAAGTTCTTTTCTTCCTGTGGCTTCAAAACAGAATTTTGAGGTGTTGGTCTGGAAGTTTATATTGTTTTTTACAATAGAAAATTGCAGCATATTTAAGAACAATTTTGTCAGTTATGATGACTTGTGAAAACTCAGTCTCTAAAAATATAATAGCTACAAAGCATGTATCTACAAACTCAGTTTATTTCCTTTAACACATCTGCTTAAACTGGAATAATCTCAATAATTTAAACAGGAAAACTTCTGCAACTCAGTGCCCTTTTCCAAGTTATTTTCTCTATGCATCTTTCTTTCATCTTTCTTTTTCTTTTTAAATACTGCACATAAAGAAATAAATGAGATAAATGCTTGCCTGAACATTTTGAAATGGATTCTTGTTGCCATAGGATTCACTGAAGTATGTGAAGTCATCTATGCTAAGCTGAAAAACAAAGAGAGTAGGTTGGTGAGAAGGAGCCATGGCATCTCATTTAGGTACAGACTTGTGCTCAGTATTGGTGAGAAAAAAAAATGGTTTACATACCCTATCTTGCAGGAACAAGATGAGATTTCTGGAGTTCTGGGCAAGAAGAGGTTGCAAGAGTGCTGTCAGCTCCTGTTCTGAGACAACTTTTCCTTCATGCACTGCAGTGTCTGGATTCCACTGTGATCTACAAAGGAATAATTCCTTTTTCTGTAGAATTTTCTGCCAATGATGATACCTTTCTTTAAATATGCAGCAGCAGGTAATGAAATCATCATCTTGCAGGTAATGAAATCATCATGTTTAAGATTAACTTTGCAGTTCAGTTTACTTTCATTCTACTCAAGAGAAAAAGAATTTGCTTGTTTATGCCTGCATCAAATTGACTGTATTACAGTAGGAATGAATAGGGGTAATGTCTCTCTCTATTTTCTTGTTTGTGTACAACAGCAGAGTTGCATCTTTCCATAAAAAGTTACTTACTAAGTGCAATGAATATGTTGAAAACGTTCAGAGAGAATTCCCAGATGGCATCCCAGCTCCCAAAACACTTTGCAGTGCTGACAGATGGAGGTCAGGAGGAGTACAACTCAGACTAGATCACAGGTTGTCTTAAACTAGTTTTTTTTCAATAGAACTTTTGTTAGTAGAAGTGTCTTACAGAGCCATTGTACACAGGTTCTCTCCTAAGGTTTTCATGATGAAGGAAACATTCTACAGAAGCCACTCAGAAAAGCCATTTTTCCAGCAGCAGGAGCTCTTCTGAATGGAATGACTCAAAGCACCCAGCCTACAACTCCTTTGCCAACCTGTCACTATGAGGACTGGACAGAGAAATAACTCATCTATTTAGTTCTGCTGCTACAGGAAACAGGCAAAACAAGAGGTGGCATTATTCTTTCAGCATCTCATTGGGATTTTAACAGTGTGCAACATGGGTCTGTAGGAATGAAACTTTTTATGAACATTTTTATCCTAGGTGTTTTGACTATAGAAATTTGTCTTTGGAAAAACAAACTGAACTTGATGCATAATCTTCCATCTTTGCCCAGGTACACATCAATTGCAACCTGAGAAAACAGGTTTTAGCAAGTGATGACACTGCAACTGGTTCTAATTACAATGAGTCGAATGTAGGCAATTGTTGTGTGCTCTAACATCATTTATTATTGATTGTAATTTGATCAAGTTGAGATAAAAGTTAAATTTTCTAACCCAAAGCAATTTGCAAATGACCATTGCACAGCAAGCTTTTATGAACAAGAACAACCTTTGCAGTCCTTTAAGATGGAGGCAGAGCAGGGTTAATGAACACATATGTGGGGTTCAATGTGATTTTTTGGATAAGAAAATCTAAATTGCACTCCGTGTCCTCCCTAGAATTCCAAAGAAGATTGCTGAAAGTGAATCAGAAGTGTCAAACTGCACCCATGGCAGAGGTCAAACCAGCACAGTCCTGCAGCACCAGGTGATCCCACCTCACTTTGGACTCTGGGGTTTGGGAAAGCATGAGAGAAAATTCTGTATGTGGAAGACTCCTTCAGGACAATGTGCTGGAAATGTGAAAATTAAATCCTAGTAGAATTTTTGCCCGTCGTTTTACAAGCTTTAGAAATAAATCTTGCTGAGATGAAGGAAATGTTTTTTTGTTGGTTGAAATGATCTGATTTTTTTTAGTTTTACTCAGTATCTTCGCTTTGTTAATTTGTGCTTGGAAATTCACATTAACTTATGTTTATAAACATAAACAACTGAGAAATTGCAACGGGCATGCCTCAACTTTTCAGAGAAGACACACCTCACAATTTAAAAAAAATAAGTATAATCTTTTAAATGAATATATTTGAAAACACAGAAAGCCACAAAGATTCTGAATGACTCTTCAGGAACTGACTTTGATACTGACTTTGTGCCTTGCATGGCCACATCAAAATACTAATGATATTAAAGAAAAAGCAGATAGAACAAATTAAAAGATGATAAAAAATGGCTTGTGTGAAAGAAAATTACACTGAATACCTTGGTATATTTATTTTAAAAAACCCTAAATAAATCTATTTCATACCTAATCTTAGAAAAATAAAGCTTTTGAGAGCTTTGGGGACTTGCAATTACAACTAAAAAGTAACAAAAGCACATGAAACAAAATGAAATTATCTGCAGCAGCACAATGATAAAGGCTTTTGCTGTGAACTCAAAACCTCAGAAGTTTAATGATCCTCTTTTAAAACATACTTGCTTCTAAGAAATTCCCTGTTCCTCGAAGCAGTTCTTGTTAGCTATCTAACCTTGAAAACACCTTTTGTGACACTTTTTAACTTTCAAGCAGTCAACTTTAGTAACTTCATCATCCAAAAAAAAAATCTACATCAGTTGATTAGTAATTCTTTTAAAATGCAGCATTTGCCTAATACTTGTATTCACAACATTATGCATACATTTATTTTGCTGTTTTTTAACAGTGTGCTGAGCACTATGCATGGCAGTAGGGAAGGCTACATCGTTCACTGAGGGAGCTGTTGCTTGGTGCTACAACATTCTCAGCCTGGTTCAGACAGGAAAGAGAACCACAGGAACATTTAGGCTGGAAAAGACCTCTAAAATCAAGTCCAACTGTCAATCCAGCACTGCCATGTCCACCACTAAACCATGTGCCTAAGTGCAACATCCACATCCACCTGTTTTTAGAACATTTCCAGCTGACTCAACCACTTCCCTGTTCCAATGCCTGACCACACTTGCAGTGAAGAATTTTTTCCTAATATCCGACCCAAACTTCCCCTGGTGCAACTTGAGGCTGTTTCCTTTTATCCAATGTTTTCCTAGTTGGGAGAAGAGACCAACCCCGCGCCTGGCTACAGCCTCCTTTTGGAGAGTTGTAGAGAGCAGTAAGGTCTCTCCTCACCCCCTTTTCTCCAGGCTAAACACCCCCAGGTCCCACAGCCACTCCTCACAAGACTTGTGCCCCAGCCCCCACCAGCTGCCTTGCCTGGTCAGGATGTTTTACTGGATGCTTTACTGGGAGCTGCAGGTGAGAGGGAGATCTGTGAGTGCCAGGGGCTCCTGGATACAGCGAGGATGAGCTTCCCTGAACACAGCCAAGCAGCTCATCCCACTGAACTGCTCACCTCAGTGTGGAACCAGCAGCAGGCCAACACACATATTGATTGCTCTGGTGGACTGCTCACACAAACTCTTGTGCCCAGAGACACACAGCCTCCTGCAGCCCCCCACGAGCCAAGTGGGCTGCCTGCCACGGCACCAGCGGGGCTCCAAATGACAAACATCTCTGCTAATGGATGTGTGCAGGAGCACACAGCTTTAAGGAACCCTAAGGAAGCTTTAAGTTTGAGGAAATGTAAACTCAACTGCTCTTTCTTTCCCCCAACAGTCAAACAGTGCCCTAAAGAAAGTGAGGAAAGCAAGTTTAGCTTGGTATTTTGCTCCTTTTTTATACCTTACTGCTCTGACATGACAATATTATGCTCCTTCTTGAGCAGTATTCTTTCTGGAATTTGAGCAATTGGGTTGATGGAAGCAAAGATTTCAAGATTTCCTGTATCTGGACCCACCAGAAGGGCAGATGGGAAGACAACAAGGCTTCTAGCACTCTAACTCATGATTACAGTTTTGCTTTGTAGCTGGCTTCAGAACTCTTTCCTACAAGTTATTCTTGTCAGCTGTCTCTATCAGCCACCTTGTGATTACCATGTAAGAAATCATGTTTTCCCCTGCTCAGGAGAAGAAAAATAGCTTTCATGCTGGCACACAGTGTCTCCATAGGCATCCAATAAAATTATAGCTAAAAAAAATTTTCCTTTCTATGTTACACCTTCTTTCAGTAGATTTATCAGTAAAGTCCCTGTAGTTTAGGAAACAGTGCAAATGTACTAATTTGCATTAAGACCTTCTCAAAGTCATTTATAAACAGGGTTTGTCAGAAAAAGATTATCTTCCCTATATAAGCATAGCATAAAAAAGGAAGTAATATATTTTAAAAGACTGTAGGCAAAAATCATTCCTAAAACAAACACATGAGGGGGCAATTACAAAAGCTAATTTTAATGAATTTATTTGCTCAAACTCCTTCTCTTTATCTGTGGAGGAAAAGAAATTCTTCTGAACATTAGTTCAAAATGGCTAAATCAATTTTTTTTTGTGTATCGTATGGAAGAAGAGCCTTTCAACCTCCCCTACTTCAAAAACCCAACCAGGGAATATTAGTTTAAAGGCTGATTTAAAATAAAGGTCAAATTTTCCACACCAAAGTTATTTGAAGAACATCCAGTGATATATTCTTTTGTGAAAAACAGGACAGTGTGATGTACTGAGTTAGTCCATATTTGAATTGAGACAGAATGTTGCTTTTTTAAAAAACACTTTTCTCCAAGTAGGGATCTGCGTTTTACTTTCTAGAGGAAAGAGGTATTTGATTTATTAATTTCTCTGTGAGAACTGGTATCATACTTCCCATTGCTTTGTGCACTGCCTGTGTTTGTCAGCTGTGGGTTTCACCTCTGTCTGGCATCTAACATAATCTTTAATAGCATGAATACAGTATAGTAATAATGCATAAAAGAGACTGTTACATTCTCTGATACAGCTGTCCTGAGACACGGCTTGGCAAACACTGGCTAGTTCTAAATTAGAACAAAATGTAGTATCCTTCAATTATTCAATATGAAATCCTAACAGATAACCTGGGAAAGGGTGATGGAATAGATCACTGAATCACAACTTCTGTTGATTAATGAATTGCTGAACTTTTGTACTGGTGGGACATGTTCCTATAGAGTGAATAGATATCCACAGATATCCATAATTACTGCAATTCTCCAGTTAACTTTCCTAAGACTCTTAATAGTAATTTCCAAATTTCATAGGCCTGTGGATGACACACTGCAAGCCTCACATCACTGGGAAGTACCAAATGCAAAGCACAGACTTAGGGGTTAGCAACAGGAAGTTGTCGTTAGTGTTACTTTGTTTTATAAAATAACGAAAAACTTCTTTTCAGGTGCTTCATAGACCTTCACCAGAACTAATTTTGGCCCTACAAGAGCTTTACCTTTCAAAATGCAAGTATCATGGTTGGAGGAACACTTCCTCCACAAAATGTTGTATTCCTGGAGACATGAAACTGTTTACCCAGTCCAGTATCCTGATTTTCTGCTCTGGATTTGTATAAACCAGAAAAATCTGCAGTAGAACAAGCTGCTAATTGCATCTTGATGGAAAGTTTGCTTTTATGACCAAATGGGATTAAGTGATAAGATCTTGTTTATATATACAGCAGGTATGTTTTTTATATAAACCAGGAAGTAGGACAAAGGAAGCAGTGATCTTTTCTTAGATGCTTAGAATCACTTTTAACCTAAGAACAGTGCTTTCCAACGTTTACTTTGCTTTTAAATACAGGGGTATTACACAGGGGTAATACACTCATATGAGTCTTGTCATATATAGTGGTGAATCACTATGTATTTTGAATATAAAATTGCCTTGATGTTGAAACATTTTTTTTCTTTTAGGGGGAGAAAAAAAAGTGGAAGCTATAAAATCAAACTTTTTCAAAACATGCAGATTTCCATATGCAGAGTTTCAGGTTTTGGAAATCCATAAGAGATGAGTAAACATATGGCAAAGGTGGTTAATAAGTGGTAATGAATTTTTCTGACAACTTTACATATTCAGTATCCACCTGAAACTACTGCATTGCCCAACTTGCCATATTTCTGGAAATCCCTATAATGGTACAAATCCTTAAAGTGATCACGAATAAAATTCCTGGTTGGAAAGAAAGAGGCCTATTCCTGGTTGGAAAGAAAGAGGCCTATTCCTGGTTCTTTCAAAACAGCTTCAGAGTCTGTTTTTATAAGTTATATGCAAACCCCTGAATTCCATGTCTCTGGATCTGTCAAGACTGCAGTTGTTTCTAACATCTTGAATATAAAATTGTTTCAAAGTTGTTTCTAACATCTGATGCATATACATACAGCAAGGTACTTAAGAACTTGTATTTAAAGTGAAAAGTCAGGGTTCGGAAGTTAGGAAATCTAAGGATTAAAAAACTACAACAGATTTCTTGGTCAGCTCCTTTATGTGCCACTGCCTTATATTGTGGATTTAAGCCAAAACATCTCTAACAGTAGAGTTCAAAGATGCTTTAGGGTGAATTAAGCACATCTATTTCAGATTAGTTTACAGTATTAATTTACTTCTTGCTTAGCTTAGAACACAAAAATTATAAATAAAAATGGGTAAAATCACCTGTTGACTTGTTTGATGGCCGAGGTGCAAATTTATGTATTGGTTAATTTCCTGCCCAGAGCTGATTTACCATATTCGGTGGCACACTATACTCTGTGCAGACCCACGCAGAGCAGCAGCACAAGCAGGGATACACTTCGACTCGATCTCTTACCTCCGAGTTGACCAAAGCAGCATGGGCACATGATGCACGGCCAGGGACGCGCGGAGCAGCAGGGCAAGGGAGCCCAGGAGCAGGGCTGGAGCAGCGGGGCACAGCCGCGCCATGGCTCCGGGGCTGCACACGGACAGCGCGGCTCTGCGCACAGCCGCACTTCCCGCTCGGGCGCTGCCGCCGGACCCGAGGGCTGACGCTGCTCCCCGACAGCAGGGGGATTTCAGAACACCAACTTCCTTCGCCTGAACTTGGGAGTTACTCCTGTTTTTAATACTTTCAGGTTTGTGATTCAAACAGCTCGTAAAACGCTCTGCAGTGAAAGCATTGTCAGTTTCCTCTAACCTTGAAGTGCAAGGGAAAGTCATGAAGTCCAAACTCCTGTCCTATGCAGGCTGATAACACTTATGTAACTTCAAAATGGAGTTTACAGAAAAGTTTTCTGTACTGCACAAAATATATTCTGCAGAACTTCTATCTTCTTTCCCTGCTACATATTATCATGTCCCTCAGCTTAGTTTTTTCACATGTATTGAGATCTGGCGTCACACATTCGGGTGTTGACAGGTTTGAAATCTGCAACAAACTGCAGATTCCAGCAAGAAGGAAGAGAGAGAAAATGGCATGTTCAGAGCCACTGAAACACAGAATTGTCAAGCTATCTTTTGCAGGGAGCAATGCTGCCCCTGAAATCAAAAATATTTTAAGTCAGGGCAAATTATAATCACTCCATAATGTGACAGGACTTCAGTATTTTGCATGACTCATGTGAGAACAAAATAGTCTTAGAAAATTCCTTCATGCCTGGAAGCAAATTGCTCTGGGACGCTTTTTTGTGGCTGCCAAACACTGAGCAGTTTCTGCACCTTGTGACTACATTAGGCAGCACAGCCTGGGCACATGTTTGGCTCTGGGCACAAATGCCTCCTCACCATCAGAACAAGATGTTAGAGATCATACACAAAAGAAGTTATGAGCTATGTTAAAATGAGTTGTATTAAGGGAAAAATAAGGAAGCACAGTGAAAACTGTACAAGATGACAGAAAGAGAGGTCAGAAGATATGCATGACTAAATCTGAGCACATGTAGCCAGATCAGTTAAATCTACTTGTCTTGAATCACAGTATATTGCTAAGACTGTGGTTTCCTAATATAAGGCAATTTGTTCATCAACTCAATCTGAAATCTGATTTCTCAGAAAAAAAATAAGGGTAGCAATAAAACATTGTCATGTTCCTTTTCTTCTCCATGTTATCTTTACATAATACAGATTTTTACTGTACTTTTTCCTCTTAACCTCAGAGATATATTAGAAATCCCATCTGTTCCCTTTAACAAGCCAGTGTGTGTGTTTGACTGTTTAAGGGTCTGTACAGGTAAGACAGTAAACCAGACCTCAAAGACAGAGGTAGAAACAGAAGCACCTAGACAGAATAAAGGAATTGCAGAATTTCCAACAAAACTCAATTTTGCAGAAGGACGATATTTGACACACTAACCAATTCACACAGTTACAAAAACATCACCCTAAGTCCTACACCAGATGCACAAATAGTCTGCAGGTCTGATCACATTCAGAAGAGCCAGCTGGGTTCACAAATCCATGGTTTATTGAATGTAGCTTCTTTGGGATTGCTGGTGACAAAAGCAGCTGCTGCAGAATATATTGCATTAACAATGTGACTGCAATCACAAGTTTAATTTCCTGTGTCAATACTCAGCATAACTGACGGCCCAAGACTCACCAAAAGGGATCCTTTTTGTGGAGGGTGAGAAAGACAAGCCTGTCAATCTGTTCCTTAAAATTTTGTGTCAAATTCTCATCCCCCACTGAAGTACAAAATTGAGGTACATTTTAGACTTTATTAACCATTGTTGTGCAAAGCACTGTTGGCAGGACTGTGGTCAAACCTTCACTCTGTGTAGTTGCATTGTATGGAATATTTGCTGGTAGGAGGTGCACTTGGTTTGTACAAAACATTTCTGGGCAACAAGTGGAGCACAGCCACATGGTTTCTACCCTCACTTCCCGTTCTTCCCCATGGCCCTGGCAACACAAACCACAGGGCTCCGCCCAGGTTCCGTCACATCCTGAGCTTTGCCCTCTCTTCACTGCTCAGTGCTTGGAACACACCAGTGAGATGCACAGTTGGGGGGTATACTCTGTGTTCTGCCTTACAGAAACAGTCTTAAATCTTCTTGAAACATAACCACAGTGTTTTCTCTCAGATTACCATATCTCTTATGAACAAACTTTTAACTGAAAACAAACTGACTTTTCCTTTTTAATATTTCGCCACAAACCACAGTTTGGGAACAACTGAAGTGAAAAAAGCTTTGAAAAAAAGAAACAAGAAGAGCCTATTGAGTGGGATTTTAATTTGCTTCACTAAGTAAATTTAGCTCACAAATATATCTGCATATATTTTCTCCTTTTTCTTCACTCCTAAAAATAGTGGGTTTTTGGACACTGATTTGAAGGATGACAGTTACAAGACGCTTATTTTGTGGAAAAGCATGTTCCAAATATTAGTCAAGCATCTGACTGACTGTACTTCCAGCACAAATTTTTAACTATTTACACAAAAGTTTTCACAGTGTGACTAAATGGCACTGCCAGGAAAGAGCTAATGGTGCTGGTGAATGGAGTTCACACTGATCTGGCACACAGCCACCAGTGGTGTTCCCCAGGGCTCACTACTGGGGCCAGTCCTGATTAATGTCTTTACCAATGACCTGGATGAGGGGGGTCTATGACTGTGGTCACAGGGGTTTTTAGGATGAAGAAGAGACGAGAATGTTGACTCCATGATCAAAAGGCTTGATTTATTATTTTATGAATATGCATTGTTTTATGCATTTATTTTATGTTACATTAAGACTATACTAAAAAGAAATAGAAAGGAAAAGGTTTCTTCAGAAGCTAGCTAAGCTAAGAATAGAAAAGAATGAATAACAAAGATCTGTGTCTCAGACAGAGCAAGAGCCAGCTCTGCCATGAGTGGTCAGTAAATCTAAACATCTACAAGAAACTAATCACAGGTCTACCTGTTGAATTCTACAGCAGCAGATAACCATTGTTTACTTTTAGTTGCTGAAACTGCAGCTTCTCACAAGGAAAAATCTTAAGAAAGGATTTTTCATGAAAGATGTCTGTGACAGAGGTCTGTTGCCTAAGGATGATGAAAGAGAATGATGTGGGGGAGCATGTCCAGAGAAGGGCAATGAAGCTAGTGAAGAGTTGAGAGAGACAAGAGAAGATGGCCTCAATTTGCACCAGAAGAGATTCGTGTTGGATAATAGGAAAAAATTCTTCCCAGAAAGGGTAGTCAAGCTTTGGAAGAAGCTGCCCAGGGGAGTGGTGGAGTCACCACACACATGGAGGTATTGAAGAGCCACGTAGATGTAGAACTGAGACACAGTTTAATGGTGGAGTTGGCAGAGTCAGGTTAATGGTTGGACTCGATCTTAAAGGACCTCACAACCTAAATGATTCTGGGATTCCAGAAACCTCCAACACCACACTGGATTGAAATCAATGGACTACTGAGTTCACATTTGTTTGAACTATTTCCTTACTTTTTTTTTAAAGCATCCTTCTGGAGTTGTAAATTACCTTTTTAAAAATATGCTTAAGAAGGAAGGAAAAAATTTATAAAGAGGCAGATTCCTATCTATGTGACTCATTGCCATTCAACCCATAATTTACTTCAAAACTCCTTTTATCACTCTGGGGGAAATTCAGACTTAGCAGCCATTCTTATCTTAAGGCTCAGATGTCAGAAAGCACATAAGCCAGCTGGAATGCTCATGTGCTGCAATTCTACAATTAGTTCAGTAGTGAACTACAATCCAGAACTTAAACAAACTAAAATTCTGAATTTAATGGTAAAATCAGTGGAAAGCTTCCAATGATGTTAAAATGCACTTGTCAGCCAGATACTGGTTCTACAGTTCATGTTCTGTTGAGGGAGTCAATTCAGTTTTCAGCTGTTTGCTGGCAAGTATGTGCCTATTTCTCCTTGTAAATGCTACTGCTTTTTCCTAGGTAGTTTCATCTGTTATAACAAAAGGCTGAGCCAAATCCACATCTTATAATAGAGGTTTCAAGAAGAACCTTGCAACTTTCTGTTGGATTTTTGGATTTACACCGTATGTTTTTCTCTGTAACTATGATCAAACATAAACTTTTTTAATTATGGGGAGAATTTACTTCTTCAAAAAATACAACCTCCTCAAAACTAAACATATTTCAAACAGTCTGAAATGTGTATTTCAAATTATGATATTTAAATTATAATAATTACAATCATTTCAACATCTTGGATACAATTACATGCTGGCAGTTCTTCTATGACCATCTATATGAGCAACAAAATGTAAAGTGGTTCTTTTGCACAAATGTTTGCAGGGCAAGGTGGCTATATCTGGAAAGCTACATATATTCCATTGTTCTGTAAGAATCCAGGGCTTGAGGGGGTTTCTGCCTTATGTGCTTAAGAGAAGAAAAATAAATTTAATACAGTGCTATAGTATTCATTTTCTAATTAAAGGGTGACAAAAAATTAACAGAATTTGCCCAACAGGAATATTACGCTACAGACAGAATGTTCCAAGCAATTCAGGAATACACAGAAAAATAATCATTGCTCTAAAAACTGAGAATTTACAAAGCTCTTTAACAACATTTTATTTTTTTTAAATGAAGTTACAAAACTTGAAACACAGTTAAATTAACAGATTGGGATCAAATTATTTTATCCTAAGAAGTTTATTTTGATGTTTAATACAATTAGGGTATTGATGAAAAAGTATATTTCTTTAAAATCTAGGAATTTAGTTCACTTCTTTAAGTTTGAGGAACTATTTTTTTGGTAGGAATTTGCATTAGACTGATTGTTACTTCTATGCAAAAATGATGCCATCGCAGGAATTCGAGCAAAGTAGTTTTTTGCCCGGATATGCTTTTGTTCTATTTTGTAAATAAATGGAGCTTCGTAAGTCTGAAAAAAAAAATTCAAATACCATAAATACAATTAAGATATCTAAAAATATATGTGTTGCTTCATATTTTAGACATTATAAATATTTCAACATATTTTAGAAATTATAAATAGTGATCTTTTAATAAACTAAGGCAGATCATTTATTTGTATGTATACATAATGAAATATTTTGTAGTTCTATAGTACTATCTTATGGACCAGTAGTGAAAATTTCTCCTTGCGAAATATTAGTCGTGTTTTAAAACCAGAGTAACTTTTTTTATCCATTCAGGATTAAACTTACTTATTTACTTATTTATTTATTTCTGGTGAGAACATATGCACTTACATTTGAAAATTAAATAAGGCAACACTTAGATAGCAACATTTGCAAGGAGAAGATGTAGGGGCATTCCTTGATAAGAATCAGAGTAGTTATTTTCAACTAATCATGGCAGCAAGTATTTTGCAGCATTTCAGTCAGCACTTGCATGCAGTGGTGACATTTTCCCAAGTTCCTAGTTATTATTAGTAGTTTGGATGATGGAATAAATAACCAGAATATTTAATTAAAAAAACCTTTTGTGATTGCTGTAGTCATCACTTTGAATAATTGCTTTAAAGTAAAATCACTATGAATAATTGCTATTGAACAAAAGGCTTAAGAGGCCTTTTTTGTTTTGGTGAATGAAAACAATGATTCAACTTACAACATTCTATCTTCGCCTCATTTCCCTTATTTCACACTCTTCATTTTATTCTTTTGAAGAAGAAAGTTGAGTCCTCACTACAACTGATTCACATCCAGATTTGTTGCAAGAGCTAATGAAAATACCTACATGGTTTTTATGTAGGCTTGTGTAGCTTACCTGTCCTGACCTAACTCCCCCCCCCGCCCCCCATCCACTGAAGCCCTGGACCTGATCAAATTCACGGCATTTCTTTGACTATGACATCCAGACTCATGGCATCAAACCAGAGAAGTGCTCCATCAGGATCTTTGCCTGACATAGTGCTGGTAACAAATTTATGGGTGCTGAGGAGCATCACTAGATTCAGGTTGTCTGAATAGCCTTCTTGACTCACAGTGAGTGAGGGGAGCTAAGAAAAAGATTCTCAGCTTGAAACTGATTTTACCTTCTAAAGCTAAAGCTCACATAAACATGTCTGCTTGAAGACACACACTGGGCACTCACACACAAAATATAATGGATTGCAGAATTCCTTTTGCCTTTAAAATTCCCTGATACATTTCATCCATAAAGCAACACTTCAAAGAGAGCAATTAATTTGCTCTGTTTAGTTTGCTCTTAGGACTTCCAGAAAGAAGAGCAATACATAACAGCTGAAGCTGCATTTTTGATGCACATATATTGTGTTAAAAATTGAATCAAGAACACCCAAAACAAAAGAACACTAGGCAACAATGAGTGCAGATCACGACTTATAGAAATCAATAACCTGGAACTGAAAGGCTTAATAAGCCATTATTAAGTGCAGGACAAACACAACTCACAGGGTTCTCCTGTGCCTTACAAAACTAAATAATCTTAATATATTATGTTCAGTGGAGAGGTATTTCAAAGACTACCATGTTTAGATATGGAATTTGGGAGGATTTGTGTAAAAATCCAGTTTTGATTATGAGTTTAATGCAGTCCTAAGTGGTTTTAATTCAGAAGAGAAATTATGCCTCTATTGCTTAAATGCAAACTATAAGGTTACATTGTAAGGGATACTTAGCTGATACTTATGTAAGAAAGTAGTGACAAATTTTATGATGACAAATGGACAAGTTATAGACAAGGAACCATTCTTCTTTTTGATGAGAAATTTAGAAGACCAGAAACTAATGAGGCCAGAGCATGTCCAAGAGCACAGGCACACAATGGACACAGTATTTATGGTTAGTCTTTAGAATGCTTTTCATCCAGCCTGGCTCTTGTCTGCTCTGATCTGAAGGAAGAGAGCATGCATGGCACTGTTCTCAGCAGGCAGCATGGGTGAGGCCACTCAGCTTCTTGCTTTTCAGGAGGGAGAACTGGGGCAAGACAGAGTTCAGGTACATGGAATGCGATGGACATGCCAGATGCCTTCTGAACTACTGTCTATTCTGTTTAATAGTACTGCAATCATTTAAATAGTCACAATGAGCCAATTCAAACACAGACAAGTGTAATGACTAAATTTGGCCCAACATAACTAGTCACAGGATTCTACTAAAACATAACATAAATACGGTAAAAAATAAAGCCCATTGAAATTTACCTTCTGAAGGTTATGCAGCTTAAGATGTGCATCTGCCTCTTCTTTAGTGAGGAGAATAGTGTTCCATGGAGACCACTCATGTTGCTTATCCCACCTGACCATAACCAACTCATACAGGTCACTGCAGGCACTGAGAGCTGACTGGCAGTTCCATATGTTCTCAATCAGGTACTGCATATCTGGAAGCTGAAATAGAAAACAGAGTTAAAAAGGAAAGAAGCATGTTTCATCCTACAATTCTTGAACCCATGTAAAAATACAAATAAACCTTTGGGTTAAAAAAAAAATCTATGCACATGTCATATGATCACTTGATTAAAGAGCATCTTGATATACATATATATTTTTTGCATAATTGTTGGAACATCTGATTCTTTGACCTGTCAGCTAGACTTCTTTTAGTGTACAGCTTGCAAACCCCCTTTTAAAGCACACCTATGCTTCAAGAGCTTAAGGGCTGCTTCTTTATGGTGTGGAACATCACATATCACAGGAAGAAGCTGTAGCTTTTAGCCCGTTTCTCAGTCTGTCCACAACATACACAAAATAGAGGACATATAGTCAAAGCCGCTGCTTACTATGAGTTGCAGTGCTCTTCCCAACAGTACCTGAACTAAGAAAACAATTTTACTATCATCCTGATAATCAACTTCAGACTTCCTGAGATTTTCCAGTATAAGTCTGTACTTGAAATATGCTTCTCGTTTCCGAGCCTCATTATCAAGCTGGTAACAGGAGCGACATCTGCCAATGGTGTGGGAACTTGCAGGAATGGGAAACTCAGAAGGTGGTAAGTACTTTTCACAGCTATGACAGAAGTAAATGTTTTTATAAAGTGTTAAGGGATCTTGTGGAACCTAAAATTAAAAAAAAAAAAGTTAATTTACCACAGGGTACCTTTGTATTACTTGTATGTTACTCAAACACTGTCAGGATAAGTCTTCCATATCTTCATGCAAGTATTTTCATATGTAAAAGCTAAAGTATTTATTTAAAAATACCCAATAAAGTGCTGTGATTTTTCCTGGATAGGATACCAAGAGAAACTGTACTTTCTTACTGCATTTGCTAAAATCAGTTATATAAATCAGTCAATTCATTTTTAAGCTATATGAAGATCCTAAAATTTATGTTCCAGTGCTCTTCCTGGTGCTTTTATGTATGCAGATTGTCAATTATTCTGGAAAGATGACAACACAGAGAAAACAGAAACTAAATTCTCCACATTTTATTTTTCATGTAGAACCTGCCCTTTATGACAAAGATAAAACCTTGAGATTATGGGCATATTAATATTTGGCATAAGAATACAAAATCATCAGTCCCACATGTCCAGAAACAACACATGGGAAGAAAATAGACTAAACTTGATAGTGACCTCCTCATCCCCACACTCCTTCATGGGTTCTGAAAAGAACGTAATGTAGTCTGTGCAGACGGATTGAGTCTGTAACTGGACAGTTTGAGTAGTCTGATAATCTTCAGTCTCTGCTAATAAACCTAGTGTAACATTAACTGTTAGTTGGTTCTAAATCTAACATCTACGTCTGACAGATTCTCTACTCCTGAGATAACATTGACCACTGTATGAGGAATGCTCTTCTGATAGATGCAAAACGGACATTGCTACTTAGAGCAGCAACATACGACAGTGATTCATATTTTTATTTGTAATATGTAGTCAGAAAAGAAAAACACTCACACAAAACTAACCACATCTTCTTCACACAAAGTAGTAAATGATTCTGCAACAGAAGCCTGGAACAGTTTTTGCTTAGGTGCAAACTCACTAGACATTGACATGGGCTATGCTCTTCCTTTCTGGATGCACGGCATGCGGCCTCTTGACCAGTAGAAAAAACACAACTTCATCTCTCAGTATACTGATACTGCTTTGCTATTACATTTTGCTGATACCATTCCATGAGATCTACCCTTTATAGCTTTCAGATTTTTTATTTCAGACACAAGAGTTCCTGGGCTCTCTCAGTGCTGTCACCCACTTGTCAGGTGCTTATGACCATGTCTATGCCCCATGCTTCCTAATAGGACAATATAAATTTATTTGTGTGAAACCTATGTACTTGCTACATTTTACTTCCTGAGGAACTCCTCCATGAATTCTACAGCAAAATGCAAAATAAAAAACCTTTCAATATTTTCCATCCCCCTTCTCTTTAGTTCAATGGCCACTATGTCAGGCTGCAAAATAAGAATAATACCTTAATTAACCCAGCAACTTGAGGGTTAAACTCTGGAGTTTTGATATACTGGAGAAATAATGTACAAATTCTTTTCCTCAGTCCTTCCAAGTTGCATTCTTTCACCTCTCTTGACATAAGATCAATTTCCCTGTCAATTAATGCCACTATTTCCTGGGTTAATTTACATTCATGTTCCTGGAAAAAAAAAAAAGAGAGAAAAAGGAAAATAAAGTGCACAACCATAAAGAAGAAAACAAACAAAATCATTCAACAAGACATGAAAGCAACCTATGGGATCTATGGACATTACCATTCATACCTCTGTATGTTCATATAAGAACATGTTCACAGAAGAACTCGTTAGTCTCTCAGGGAAAAAAAATCTCCAGGGAAACAACTGTAGAACTACAAAAGTGAGAATGCTTACAGATTCTGTTTTAAAGAGCCTGTATATGTATACCAAAGCTGTGAGGAACTGTAAGCCTGGAAGCACTAAAAGATACTTAGCAGAGGTACTCAACAAGTGCAAAATTTTAAGTCTTCAAAAGTCCAAAGAAATATTTCCCTAAGAAGCTTCCTTTGGCTATGAGATTGGAGGTGTAATATGGATGGGTTTAAAAAAAATGCCATAAGAAAACCCAAAAAATCCACCACACTAGAGGCATGGGGGACTTTGCCTGGAAATTAGTCATTTCAATATTTCTAATGCTTGGCAGGAGATTCTCCAGAGAGAGAGACATAAGAGGTGAATGAGTTCGGTGATTTCTCAAAAGAGAGTGCTAATTTACAGAAATTCACTTGTTCACTACAGCAATATTGACTAGTGTTAAGATGGGCAAGAGTTCATAAACCAGAAGTGTTCTCAATGCCATTGTGACTTTAAATCAAATACTGCCACTACTAAAACAAACAGCAAGATGCTTGTTTGCTTTAATAAGACCAGGAAGCAGCATTCTATTCTAGGCTGATGTCAACAGTATCATCCTGAAAGGACCTTGAAACTCATTCTTTTTGTACATGAGTAAATAAATAAAACCTATATGAAAGACTAAAAAAAATGCAACCAGCATCTAATTCATTGGGAACACTAGCAGCAACAGCGGCAGCAGGCAAAGAGAAGCAGAAAAAAATCAGTATTTGCTACCCATAAAATTGGTAATCCAAGCCAACAGATAGATAAGGTTCTAAACAGATATTTCAAAGAACTGAGAAAAAATTAATGGTAGTTGCCACATATATCCCTGCCACAGTACTCATAAGATTGATATTAAGTAGGAAACAAAACTTTGTACTAAAATTGTATTATGTATTAATATACAAAGAAGTCTAAAACCACGGGGTTAAAATTCGAACACAACCTGAAGACAAACATGCACATGATAAAGTGAAAGATGAATTTAGAGTGTATCTGGAATTTAAATTACACTCACACACCAGATAGTGCATGAGGGTCTCTAGCTCACCATCATGGCACTTGTCTGCCAGCAGCAGCACTGCAAATGAGTCAACATAATTAAGTGACAGCACCTTTGGAAAGTACAGCTTCAAGCTAAACATAAATAGAAAACTAAACCTTACCTTCACTGTCCATTTGAGTGTTAACAGCACAGATATCCTCTCATCTTTTGGGATGTCCTTTAGGTTAATGCTGCGGTAGATTTCAAGTAGTTCTTTGCCACGGAGTGAGTTCTGTGTATCCATTTCAGTGATTTTTCCATCAAATGCTTTCCACCTCCTAGGTTGTGCACACTTCAGAAACAATTTGTAGAACTCTGAGCTATTAAAATCTGACCACCAGCTGAACAATTGCATTATGTTACATCAAGTTTTATCAGAGCAAAGAAGGACTTAACATTAATGCTTGACTAATGCAAAAGGCTAATTCTATTGCTGATATTGATACAGCACCTCTTCCACCAAAGCAAGCATTCAATTACATACTTTATTTAAAGCAGCAGGTCATGACAATTTTGACTTACAGGATAAAAAGCAAATAATATTCTCCTACAGGGATATGCTCTACTTCTTTAAAGTGAATTTACTGACAGTAGTGTTAGAATACATTTGTTTTGTATTTCACTTTGCAGTCATAAATCCCATCAAACTATCAGTAAAAATCAATGGGTCTGTTGACTGTGCAAAGATTGAAAATTTAAGACCTTAAAGTCTACTGCCATAAAAAGTATCTCCAGGGAACTGTTCTATTTATACTAGTTGCAGAGAAGGATAGAAGGAATACAGTTTGTTAGAGCTAGGGCAAGCTATGTGTTTATAGTTTACCAGACACTTCACCTAGCTTCTTGTTTGCTAACTTCACCACATGCCATATGCCTTGTGCTTCAATTATCTCTTTGCACATCTTTAACTTTCATAGACAGTCAGAAGTTCCATGATGTCACCTGCCCCACAAGATCTAAAAAGTACAACCATTTTCTTCATTTTCTTCTTTCCAGAAGATGGGTTCTGGTTAGAAATAACTGTTACATAAAGAGACAGGTGTCCAATTCCAATAGAAAAAGAGTTTTCAAAAGTCTCTCCCAACATTACTTAACGCTATTTCCTTCTCTTAATGGGGAGAGGTACTTGAAACCTCTTTCTATGTTTCAATTATTCTCTTTCACTATATTTGGAACTTAAGTACTCACTAACACTCACGAAGTTCACCTTGCAGTCTCAGTGTGACCTAACAACAGGAACACTTTATGCAGTATTCACATGCCTAGTAGTTTTCTGGACATGATCCCAGCATTGACACAATCATTATTTTGATGAAATAGACTTGATATGGTGATAAGTAATAAAAATATCAAGAATATTTAGACAGCTGGAAGATACATGATTAGTTATCACTACAATGAAAACTTTTCCTCACTTTTAAATAAATAGGTAAGGAAAAGAAAGAAAAAATAATTTTAGAAAGGATTTAACATCAAATTAATGACACTAAATTACATTATCAGTGGGGGTAGAAATCTAATTAAAGGAGATATTCTTAACAGCCAAAACTAAGAAATGCAATAGCAAAACCAGACATTTGCTAAAAAAACCCCAAAACAACCAACCAACCAACTCTTAATTACTTGGTGAAATCTTGGAATTTCCGCAAAACTTGAGCAAGGCAGTTTTTTCTCTGTCATATATAGGGAGCATTCTATTGTAGGTTCATTTTGTTTCACTATCTTTGTACAATACTAGAAATTCTTTAAAAAACCCTAAAATAAAACCAAAACTCCACACTTTGTAAACAATGAAATTCAGACCAACTTAGAAGGTCTATCATACTGACAATCCTTTGTATGTTAGACTGGGACAAATCACTCTTTTCCATATAGTAGTCAATTCAGTACTGACATTTGATCCTTGTCAAGGAAATCACTTACAATAACAGAGAAAGGTCATTTGCTAATGCTAGGAAAAAATCAATGGCCAGGGTAGACCCTAAGAAATAGTCTTAGTAAAAGTAAAATCAGATATTTCTGATAATTTGCAGACCAAATAGGTGCAAGTAGACTTGGTAACCCATTCTTCAAATGACCCTTAATACAGACCAATTCTGTTATTATAATTATTTCTTCAAAAATAAATCTGTAACTTCTGTATTTTTTCTTACTACCTTATCATAGCTGGGTCTTACATTAAAAATTTTTTAAATGTAAAAAAAAAATACACAGCCTTCTACTGAAAAAAAAGAAAGAATCACAAGTTCTCTGGTTTCAGGACTATTTTTCTGTACTCCAGACTGACAGGAGAAAAACTAAAACTTTGAGATCTTCTGCCAGCTTTCTCTTGTCTTTCAGTCTGCTGGCAGTGCTGTGGAATTTACAATAATCCTGTTATCTGTATTACTACAACTACACTCTGCTGCTAATGCATGAAAGCAGAAAAAGTGCCTGAGGAGAGAAACACACCACTACAGAGATAGAGAAAAAGGTAAGTATAATCAAAAAAAATTCCATAGGATGTGTGCAGAAATAGTACAAGGCATGAAAGGTATGAACTGAGTGACAGTTAATAGTGACACAAATTTCTTTAAATATGATTGCTGTACAAAAGCTTAATCAAATACTTCCACTCCAAAGTACAAATGCTGAAGAAGAACAAGCTCAGCATAAAGAACCCCCTAGAACATAGGGCACACACAACCAGTAGCAACCTTCATAAGGGCACACATGCCTGTGGAGGTACATGCTTAAAGTAGCAAAGAAGGGAACAAAGGTTTCCATGGAGAAGCAACTTTCATGCCACATTGGCTATTGCAGCTTGCAGTCTTCAGATGTGAAAGATATTATTGCAGCTTTAACTAGCAAGTGTCCAGATCAACATTGCCAGCTCAAAGTTCAAGAAAAAAACAATAATCTCTAATCAAGCACTCAAAAATAAATTTCATACTGTAATTTAAAGTGCTTAAATTGCACTGTTACAGTCATAGCAAACCATCCATCTAATTTTGAGATTTACAAAATTATATTTATCTTTTATAAAAATGCAAAAATTTTTACTTTTTCTCCAAGTTAGAACTATCTCCATGTTAGAACAACACTCAAAATCCTACAGCTGACATGAAAAAAACATGAAACATTGCACAGAATGTGCAATAGTTCAGAAGCTCAATAAATTTCAAAACTAAAAAGATTACAGTCCCTTTCATGAAAAGCATAATTTATACATTTAAAGTAGGAATAAATAAATTATTAGTGACTGCTTCAGGAAAAACAGTCTTTCCACTTGTCTTTCCACTGTTTGGAAAGACAAAATATCAGTTGTCTCTCATGTGTCTCCTGATTCTCCAAACATAAACTGTCACTGAGAGTTCTTGTGCTGAAGAACATTTTGCTTCTGATTCTAGATGTAAGAAAACTGCACAGCTTGTCAGAATATGTGCTGGAAGCAATTTGTACAGGTAGGACACAAGAAAACAGTCCTTATGGAAAAGTAACGACAGAGTCAGTTAAAAGAGAAATATATTTGCTTTGACTGTTCCACGCTTCTTTTTCTAAGAAGGTAACAGAACAGATTGTAAGTAGAAGAAGCAAACATTAAACATAGAAATGATTCAAGGCTCTGAAAATAATCCTAATTATTTGGTTTTCTGGTTTTTTTTTTCATTCTTGAAAGCAGTAAGACAGAAAACAGTCATACCACAGCAATAAATGCGGTAACAGTTCCACCAACATTTCAGATAAGCAACTTGTTCATAATGAGAAATTGAATACATTTTATCAAATCACATTTAGAGTACAGTTCCCCTGCATGAGTAATAAAAAGAATGGAAAAAAGTCTCTTTTGGACAAAACCACCATTTTTACTTTTAAGCACTCAATAGTCAAAATTTTAAAATAACAATAATAAAAAAAATTAGATAGCTAAAAACCATTTCTGTTGCAGTATTTATTTTCATCATCATGTCATAGATTTTGAAACTAAACTATTACTTTTTTCCAATGGCTGGACATCTACCTAAAAGGACAAGGGGCTTTTTTGTATTTTACATTAAGATACCACTGAATTTAATGCCAATTTAAATCATTTTTGTGAATTAAAGAATTCTCTTTTTTTTTTTTATAAAGACTGAAGAACACTTCCCTTAATTATCATCCCCAAGATTATACAAGAATGAAATCTCAAGTTAAAGTTCTAATGGAACTAAAGTCAGTGATTTAATAACTGAATTCAACATCAGATTCAAACTCTTCTCTATACAGGGAAACAGAATAAATGCTTTCTTTAAAGACAGACATATGATGACCAGAGGCCTATTATCATTTGGGAAATTAATTAAAAATTTACTTCCTGAAGGATAACATATTTATGTTATTATAATTAATTATATGTATTGTTTGTATTTTTTATAGTTAACAGCATTAGTTATCCACTGTTCAGCCTTCAGTTGGTCTGGCAGTTATGAAATTCTCAGCTTGGAAAAAAGAAATTTACTGAATTGTATTGACATGAACAACCACATAATTTGGTTATTTATAACATCTGCATTCACATGATTAACTGTTAAAAACTACAAAAGGTATTTTTGTACCTTGCAGGTGTTTTTTCTGTTCCTGTACTTTAATGTTCTTTATGATCAGAGTAATTACTGACCTTACCCAGAAAGTGCAGTATTGCTTTTTTTTGATTCTCCAGATTGGCACTTAATTTGTGCATTCCAATGCAAGCAATGAGCTCTGTCTCTTCTTCCAGAAGTGCATAAAGTGCTGCCTTTCTTTTAGCTCCAGTAAGAGTTCTGTTAATTCGCTCAGTCTCCTCCTGCATCCATACTGCAGATACAAATATTTTCATGAGATGCTTTCCAGCAAAATTTCTGCTTTCATATTTAAGAAACAACATAATTGAATTTTCTTTCAATATTCACTAAAACTCAGTTTCCATTTTAGGGAATTTATGGTTATAGCTATTTTCAATACATGCAAGATGGCCTAGAAATGAATGTAAATTATACAGATGTTCTGTTATAGTATGTGTGTGTACATCAACTCCAGACTGCCAATTTGTACTCCAAACTCAAGGATGAGTAGGAGAAAAAAATCTGTATGTGAGAAAAAGGATTTAGCTCCTGTGGAAATGTATGATGAAATGGCTGCATCTTACTGTGGTACCACTAGTACTCAGTGCTGAGAATATTACTGCTTCTCCCTGCATAAATGAGTAAAAGCTAAAGAAGCTTGAAGTCCTCCAAAACTGAGATAAAACTTGACTGACAGTCACATTTAGCACTTCAGGTTTTACACTGGATATTGCAGTGGTATCACCTTTTGCCACCCAAGGCAGATGAGAACACATTAATAACTTGACATAAAGTCATTGCTTTACTCTCCCTTTCATTTTCTATAACATAACCCTTCAAGTGGGTGAAAGTAGTCACAGAAGAAGCCACAGGATGGTGATGAGAGCAGCACATGGATCAGTACATGCTGCATAAGAATCTGACCCCCTGACACTTTTGCTGCCAATATAGACACTGCATGGCTTTAGAGAAATCTGCCTCTAAAATCAAACTGTGTTTACTGCCTTTGCATATCCCATAACAATTCCTGGCTTCTCTGAAAAGTCTGATCTAGTTCAAATACCTCTAGAGTTTTGTAGGGAATTTTATAAGATCCAAAATTTCAACATTCCTGAAGAATACCTCAAAGTGTTGTTATCATCCCAGAACGGTTACGCAAAAGCAAAACCCAGAGTAAAAAAAAACCATTCAATATGTGAGGCACTGAAAAAGCCTGTAACATCCTGGATCAGGGAAGATTAGAGGCAGGAGGAGGGAAAGGAGGAAGGCTTATTTTCTGCCTGTGGCTTCTTATCTACAACACCTTGTTTTCCATTTTTAAATATTTCAATTCATTTCCTTAAGGCTCTCCAAGCTGTAATATGACAGCTGTCTGCTAAGTTCTGAGAACCCAAAGATATATATTTTAAATACAGCCAATTCACCAAACAACAGCATTATACAGAATTATTTACATGAAGCTTTATTATGCCTGAAGGGGGCATAATAATGCCCCCCAGCAACTTCTAAGGTGGAGCAATAAATACAGTAAGCAATTTTATACATTCAGAAATGAAAAAGCTGCCACTCACCATTGATACTCACCTCTTGATTCCCCATTTACCTGCAACCAATCTAACCTCCACTTAGATTATCTGTTCTGCAGATTATCTGTCTGCAGAGATTTTACTCATTACAATTTTTACTCCACTGTTTATAAAGTAAAATAGTTCATACTTTTCAAATAAATAATAAATGCCTATGCAGACATGCTGCATATATAGATAGACCTCATTTGCACTATATAGTCAACAGGCAAGTTCTTGTACCACCAGGAATTGCTTGTACTGGCTGACCCTGTAATAGTAACCCTGTTGTGATTACAGCAATAACCTTCACAGATCCCTGGAGGACAATAGTCTCATTCTATTACTGTCACAATGATTTAGCTTGTGTAAATTGTTGGCACTATAAGAATGCAAAATTGTTTCAGATGCAGGTAGGAAAAAAACCCCAAGTTGCTAGAATCATTAAGCTCTATTAAAATGAAGAGCATAACTGCAAATCTCCATGAAGAGTAGCAACTACTCAACACCAGTTAACAAAAACTAAACTGTAAGATGGATACAGACCATTATATTTAACAAAATAGTAAAAAAAAAGCCACTTCAAATACTGGAATTTGTTCTCTTCTGAAGTGGCATATGTTTTTTTCAGGTTGACTAGATATGAAATTCCTGAACACGCTTGGCTGAAACTTTTATTTTTTGTGAATCCAAAGTCATTCAATTAAGCAAGAGACACTTGCATAACCACAAGTTTTAGATCTAAAAATATCATGAAGATCAGCACTCTTCCATAATTTCAACAGGACTTGGTTTCTTCTACTGCAAGTAAGACTTTTCACACTTAAAAAAAAAATCAGATGTGAAATAGTAAGACTTCTCATAAGTGGCAAGGAAAAAAGTACTAATTGAGTACCTTGGCTTTTGATTACTTAGTCAGGTACAACTTGAAAAGGGCTTGATTCTTGGGAAGTGAAAAGCAAACCATCTACAAAGAAAAAGAGGAGGGGGTAGACAACCTCAAACAAGCCACAAATCTCATGAAGATACCATTCCAATAACTGCAAAGCTCAAGACAAGCAATAATTTTTACAATTGTCACGAACAGTGATATTTATAAATCAGTTATTAATTCAGACAAAGCCACACAAAGTATGACAGCACTAAAAGATTAGTGTGTAACTTGGGAATTTTTGAATCGTGATCCTAAGCTCTATGAATAACACATGCCATCAAATTTATGCTCAGTTTACCACTGAAGAAAGAGCTGAGATGGTTTAAGGCAGGGCAGGTGGCTTTGCAATGAAGCAGGTCATCTCTTAGGTCAGCTCTGCTACAGGGACAACAATATCCAAACTGGTAAAGAGCTAGACCATAAAGCACTGTAGCTGAGATAACATAAGAATTGTTACAAGTCACAGTACAAACCTCTGGTTTAAAAGAGGCAAGGCATTGTAAAAAACCAAAATTTGTCTTGCAGTTTCATTATATGCTGCTACAAGTGCACAGCTTTTGACTGTTTTTGTTTTTCCAAAGGAAAAACAAAAGTTTTTTGTTCTATTTGCACCATTGCATTCTTGTAAGGTTTTATGTCAATTATCTGCAGTATTCACATTATTTTTCTGAAGAAGTTTAGAGGTGCTTGCCTGTATTAAACATCATCTACTCCAAGAACAGGAAATGTATGACTTTCAGAATATCCTGCAGAATCCCTAAGAGATTTTTAAAATTTTTAAAATGTTGACAACACAGTTTTATGAAACATGGAATGAACTAGGAAGGAGAAAAAGCATCAGTAGAGGACAACTAAGACAAAAGGAATAACTTCTTCCTAATATGTTGTAAAATTCTGTACAAAAATTCTTCAGCATCTTAAATGTAGAGTGAAAGATAAAAGCAACTCTGATCTAAAAAAACAGTCTTTTGTTCTTCTAGCTGACCTTAACTTTAGACATAAATAAAAAATGTTAATAAAACTGCCAAAGAGCACTATTCTATAAGCCAGTTGTTTCTAAAAAAAGGTGTACTGGTTTTGGCTGCAACAGAGTTAATTTTTAGTCACAGCAGCTTGTAAGGTGCTGGATGTTGATAACACAGGGATGTTTGGTTATTGTTGAGCAGTGCTTACAGAGCATCAAGGCCTTCTTCCTGTTTCTAGTAATACAAGAAAGTAAAATAATTTTACAATGAAAAAGTAATTTTACAATGAAAAAGATTCCACTGACAAGCAGAAAAAAAAATCTATAAAAACATGTAAAAACCCGAAGTTTGTTTCAAACAAACTGTACTGTTTTGTTGCTTTAAGGATATCCCTTTAAGAAAACTTACATTGCAAGTCATGGTAGAGTAGCTCAAAGTCTTCTCTTGTTTTAGGGTTCAGTTTTTTCTCATACTCCCTCCTCAATTTTTCTTCTTTCTCCCATTTTTTCTGTAATTCTTCTTGTGCCTCCTGTGCCAGCCTTAACCTCCTTTGTTCCTTCAGATTTTGTACTAAATATGCAGCATGCCAACGACGGAAATACTTCTGTATTACTATTACCTATATGTGATACAATACCAAAGAATCGTGAATTTAAAATAAAACAACAGAGGATTTTGAAGTGTAGTATTATTTCTTAACTCTTCTTTTCTTCAGCTCCCTAACTACATTTTCCAAGATTTTTCTTGTACTGAAACTAATTTAAATGTTACAAAATCAATCATGTACTATTAGTTTAAGCACTAGTATGATTACTCAGTTAGGTAACTGCAGGAATTTACCCAGTGAGTACAGTAGATAAAATAGGTTCAAATAATCAAATCAAAATATAAACTACTATTTAAATATCCATTTTTCTTTTTCAAATCTCCCCTTAAAAATGTATTTTGCCATGCACTGTTTTTGTTCTTTGCCTTATCTTACTGCCAATTTACAGAGTGGAAATGTAGACACATTTACAAAATTTCTTTTAAATTTCTAGTTACAAAAATCAACACATAGACACAATATCAACTGCATTTTATTTGTGAACAAATAATGAAAGTGAAATTTCTAATGCTGTTATGACAGAAATGAAAAAAGAAAATTAAATCATCGACCTTGCCAAGCTGTGGCTATTGAGGACTGGGGAAATGTCTATGATATGTTAAGAGAGGATACTGCACAAGCCTCAGCTTCTGCTGGCTGAGTTAGTACTTGCACTACAAACAGTTCAGTCAGATCAATGCCTTGAGGTACCAAACATTGTTCAGCATCAAAAGCTATCAAGCACAAAATCATACTAATACAGTCCCCCTGTCTCTGGTAATATCTTAATCTTAAACTTGAATATGTCTTCAAACAGTATTTCAATATGGACCTCTACAGCACTGTGCAAATCCATCAATGTGAACCAACACCAAGCTGACATCTCTCTACTGTGCATTATCAATTACCTATAGACACATTTCAGATTTCCATAAGGGTCACTAAAGACCACAGTAAAACATATTGGTAGTCCTGAGGAAATTACTCCCTACTTGGGTTCCACTTCTACAAGATGCACATTGCCATCAGCTAAAGCTGACTGATTTAGGAAGTTCTTACTCTCACAGACATATTCTATAAAAAATCCTTTCATTAGGATCTTTTCTCCTGAGAAGCTGAAAGGCCTCAGAATCAAAATGTAAACAATAATTATCTGCTGCTGTGGAATGCAACAGGTACATCTTTGATTGGTCTCATGTGGTTGTTTTAAATTAATGGCTAATCACAGTCCAGCTGTCTTGAACTCTCTGGTCAGTCACAAGATTTTATTATCATTCCATTCCTTTGTATTCCTTTCAAGCCTTCTGATGAAATCCTTTCTTCTACTCTTTAGTGTAGCTTTAATATATCATTTTCTTTTAATATAATGTATATCATAAAATAATAAATCAGCCTTCTGAAACATGGAGTCAAGATTCTCATCTCTTCTCTCGTCCTGGGACCCCTGCTAACACCACCACATTTACAAGAAAACTTTTGCCCAGAAAACTTTAAAGATCTTGCCAACCATGTCAATACAATTACCAATACAATTATTCTACTTAGACATTTGGGGAATCAACTGTTTCTCCATTCAGTTGGATTCAGACTGTCCATTTCCAGCAATCAAATTAATAACTAGAGCATTTACAAAGCAGTGCCTCATCTAACACAATTTAGGGCAGACTTGAGTTAGATGTGAGTCACAGAACACATGGTTTCCAAAAAGCAGAGTGGAAGGCTTAAATGGCATCCTCTGCACAATGAACATGCAGAATCTGTAATATGAATTGCCTTCATGAGACAACTCAGTGCACCAGAAAACCCCACAGACCCACTGCCTGTGTTTGAACAGCCCATTTCTACTTTAGTGTCAAAGCAGGGATCTTGAACAGAATCCAAAATGGATCAGCTTGCACAAGGTAACCTACTAAGTCTGATAAAAAAACCCCAACCAAACAGACAAGGAACAATAATAGATTGTTCTCAAAACTTAAAAGCTTGAATGCAGATCTCCTAAATCCTAACCCAATACTGCACTTATTTCAGGCCATACATTAAGCATGTATCTTAGGGTTATTCCAAAGAGATCATGAGAATGTTGTAAGAACAAGCCTGTTTTAATCCTTAATGCTCTACATGGGAACTTAACTGTCACTGTGAGACAGAAAACACTAATTTCAGAATTCTTAATATTTAAGAGATTGCAAGGTATCAAATGTCACTAAAACCCCAGAGCAAACACGCACTTCCCCTGTATCTGAAAGATTACAAAAGATGAGCATAAGAAGACATTTTACAGTTCACTTTGAAATTCCATCTTTGAACACTCTGAACACTCATTAAATATTCAGATAACCTTCACAATTCATTATTTTACCGATAGTTTCAAACAGATAAGGACTTACTGCTTCAACTCTACGTTTATGGTATTCCTCTGCTGTAAAATACTTTCCAGGAGTTATTAGTTTGTCAGTCATGTTTGATACATAAAGGCCAGTTTTAGTCATCTGTGTCGATGTTGTATTTCTTGTTTGTTGTCGCGTATTTTTTTCCACGGCCGTCTGGGGAAAAAATGCATGTCAGATTAGAAGCAAATACACAGAGATTTTTTTTTTCCTCCTTACAGTAAGTGGCAAAATTAGCTATTTGCAATAAAAATCACAAGAATAATGATATTTATCTATTAAATACTTTCATTTGCACATTTATCTCAGATTTACTTCCTCTTTCCTATCAGAAATAGTGCCAGCATTCTATTCCATTTGGCAAAAACAACATTCTTAAAGGACATTACAAAGCCTTTACCTGTGTTCCCCTACAAAATAACTGAATTCCTTTGTCAGGTCGTTTTTTGGGTTTTGTTTGTGATCCTGCATTATGAAATTCCACTCCTGTTGACATATTCCTAAATCCACCCAGAAAAGGTTTATTATAGGTAGGTCTTTCAACTTTTACAACTACTTCTTGAAATGAATTTGAACCTGTTAAAATGGAAGTTCCAAAATAAAAATATTGCTTATTTCAGTAACACATCTAGATTAGACCATATTTACATATGTATTGAAAAATGTGCAAAAGCAGCATTTACCTGTTTCTACTCTGACAGTTATGACATCAGGCATGTGGTAATCCTGTTGAATGACTTCTCCAGGGAAACATTCCTGATTCTCAAAATTAGGCCAAGTCTTCCTAGGTGTTACATTATCCTTAATCATGCTTACTAAAAACAAAACCAAAATTCATTCCTGAGAAGCTTCTCAAAACAAACAACTCTTTCAACTTTACCCTAGAATGATTTTATTGTAACACTGCAACACAGCATAACCATCATTTTTTCAACTAAAAGACAGTCTATTTGAAAGCTGAAATAGTATTATCATAAATTTTAAAGGTGGTATCTAATATACCAATACTAATATATACTAATATACTAATATATCTAATACTGCCATCACATAAACATATTCCTAGCCAGCTTCTCAGAATGGGAGCAGATAAATGCAACCTAGCCAAGATGAAAGTAGTCAGGAGGTCCATACGAGGAATTGTTATTCACTGTGCTCAGGTGCTGAACAGGACCTGCTGTGTTCTGCTCTGAAGAACCAAGAAAATGGGGTCCTGTATTAGGAAGAGGAAGTGACTGAAGACATCCAGAAGACTGAAGAACAGGTGTAGGAAATGTAGGAAATGATGGAGTATTTGGAAGACTGCAGGAGAAAGACAAGGAGAAAGAAGGGTGGCAGGTAAGTTACATGGGAATCTAAGAAAGGTAAAATAGTAAGGTGATTTCTAGAATGTTGGCTAAACTGTTAATTTAAATGCACATACAAAATATGTATACCTACTCATACACATTTCTGGAAACAAGGATCATTCTATAAAATGCCATCTAGAAATGACTACTACAGTTTGAGATAAAGAATACATTCCTTACCTTTGGAGTATGTTTCAAATGAGAATTTAAAAGGTACTGCAGGACCAAATCTCAGCAAGCATAAACAGAATGAGGGTGTGTGGGAGTGCAAGAAGCTATAACCAAGTTGAATAAAAAATATCTCTTTAAACCATTAATACCCAACATTTTAACAACTTCTTTACCTGTCATTGTCCCCTTTTCTGTACTCTGTGGTAGTACTGAATTTTGAGAAGGAGACTGCTGCTTCCAGCCCTTCTCTGATTGTGCAGTGCCTGCAGGTTCTGGAAGCAGAGGCTTTTCTGCTGGGTCCCCAGCCTCTCCGGCTGCTTTTCCTTGTGAGGATGCAGGTGATTGCTCGGCACCTGATCCTTCTGATGTAACAACTTCAAAGCCATCTGATGCATCTTCCATTTTCTAAAGCATCAGTTGCATGGTTTTAACCTTCCTGGAACAATAATCACAGGATCTATTATAAATTGCATGCTGGCACATTTCTACTACCAGAATTATGTCCTGAAAAGCTTTTCCTGTATCTAATTCCAAAAGGCCTATTGAGAACAGCATGAGCTGTTTGCTTCCACCAAACAGAAAGCACTTTTGGCTGGTGTTTACCAAAGGCAACACTCCAAGGCAGGTAGCCGGCACAGTTCTTTTTATCTCTCGTTCTCTGCCTACAGAACAAGATGGTCCAAGGGGTCATTACCCAGAGACAGCACACCTTTACGGTTTTCCAAGTTGCCACCGAAATTATACGGGCTGGAAGAGTCCTAAGTCCATATTCCTGAGCATAGAACCACAACTAAACCCGCAGGATCCGGGACGCAGCAGCTCGCGGCGGGAGCCCGGGGATGCCAAACGGCTCAGGCGGGCGGGCCCCCGGCACAGTGCGCACCGGGGCCGGGGGTGCGGCCGCCGCTCGGGACACGGCTGGGGCCCCCACACCCACCCTCCCGCCCCTGCCCCTGTCCCTGTCCCTGTCCCGGCACCTCCCGGCCCGGCGCTCCGGGCAGGCGCTGCTCGGCCCGGCGGCGGCGCGGTAGCCACGGCAACCGGGCCGGGCCTCGGGGAGCAGGAGCGTGCGCACTGGGAGCGGGGCCGGGCCAGGCCGGGCCGGGCGGACTGAAAAGGCCCCGGGGACCAGAAGGGTCGGGAAGAGAGGAAAGGGAGGCGGTGCAAAAGGATGAGCAAGTGCCCTGCTTCCCTCCAGCCCACAGCAGCTGCACGAACTCGTGCTGGCCTGGAGCGGCCCCAGTGCCGGCCCGCCCGCAGGGGCCGTGCCCGCGCTGTGAGCCGGAGCAGGGCGATGAGAGCTCGTACCAGCCCATAGCGGCAGCAATGTATGAAAACACCGGTTTTCCTTATATCCTTCTGCTGCGGATAATAGCAGAAGTTGTACTAAAGCCCCAGAACTCTTGGATATCGAGAAAGGGTGTTGTGTCTGAGTGTTGGCAGCCTTCGTGCCACACACCGTCCCTTCCGAGCTGCGCGGCAGTGCCTACCCGCGACATGGCTTGTGCCTAATCGTGCTGCTCTCCTGGAGGGTCCGTGGCGTGAGGCCTGAGGCTGGTAACTGGAAATTAAAGACTTACAAATCAGAATGAAAACCATACGAAATTGGATTTCCTGGTGTTTGAGGTGCCATTTCTGACACAACTCCTGCAAATGTTTTCAGCATGCTACAAGAAAACCGAGTGGACGGTCACATCACAGAACTTTCAGATGTGAAATACACAGTTCTGTGTTGCAATTCCAAGAGAATGCTGAAAGAAAGCCTTTCAGCAGGCATTGAGTTCAAATGGATACTCAATAATTGTATGCCAGGATCATTGTTACCATGTTTCCCAGACATTGTTTGCACTTGAACGTGGCCTGCTCCGCATCTAAAGGACAGAAATTTCCCATTACTACTACTAACGCTGTTTTTTCTAAAACCTTGTTTGAACTCCCAGAATAGGATCACCATTAATCCTATAGAAAGATACTGTCATTTGTGTCACTTTGTCACTTTTCTATAGTTGATTAAACATTCAAGCTCATTTTCAAGTTGCAATGATTTTTCATTATTTCCCTAATGAAATAGCATATAAGCTTTGAATATTAAAATAATAAAAAGCAGCCTTCACTCATCTCCTATTGGTTTTGGTTTCAGGTTCAGAACACAGCCACTCAGGATAGGTTAAGCAGCACAGATGGCAGGTTAGGAATTACAAAAACCTCAGTATTTGCTCTGCTCTCATGATGGGAAGGTTGTTTTTCTGGTGTAAAAGGCTGTGTCTCTGCTAGGGCCCATCCTTGCAGATAAACCACTTTTTTATTGACATGACTTCGATGTGATGATCTCAATGTTTTAAAGATCTAAACTTTGTTAACTCTACAGTTTGCAGCGATTTACCTTACTACAGATTATAAAATTAGATTACAACAGATTATAAAATTCTTTGCATCATCATGTATTTCCAACAATTAAAGGAGAAAAATCAAGCAACATCATTAGTTAGCCTTCAAATTATACCTTGCTAGCATATTCCTCTCAGAATAAATTAGGACCTGTATGGAGGACACAGATGCGCATTTGTGAAAGGAAGATGAGAGTATGTTTTCATTTGTGAAACTCAGTTTTAAAAGGCCATATATCAAATTTCAGCAGCAGTGGGCCATGAAAAAAACTTCCTCTCCCCTGGAGGACAATTAATAAGCTTATAGGAGAACTGTTTTAAATCACATGACAAATATATCTTTAGAAGTAGAGAAAAGAATTGAACAAGTTCAGCAAATGTCTCAGTTATGGAAGAGTAGAAAGAATTCCAATTGTTGCTACCATATTCTGGAAACTCCTTCTCCCCCTACCTCCAGTATTTCATGTCTCTATCATTTATACTAGACTTTGTTTGTTGTACTTTTTATTTATTTATTTATTTATTTTGATTTCTCTCAGGTCAGCTCAATACTTATTACCAAAAACCATTAATTTTCATTACTCATGTGACAGCATTGGCCCTCATTCAAGTCTGTAATCCCTTACTATTTCTCATGTGAAAATTGTATTTGTTGACTTTAGCAAAGTCCTCTTCTGGAATGCCATCTAGTGGTTTTACTTAGGAAAAGACCAGCTTCTATCTTGGTCAAGACTGAAAAATCCTTCAAAACCAAACAATAAAAATAAGTATTTTTCACTTCTTAATTTTTCAAAATTTAAAATATTTATGTAATTATAGTAATGATAGTTGGAGGGGAAAACCCAATGCTAAAGAATGCACTGAAAATAGTTTCTGTAGTGAATACCTTGGGAATACTGGTTTTCTCTTCTATTGACCTACCCCCAAATACCATTGCATAAAATATAAATTTGTAATTAATCCATTTATAATAATCATGTCACAAGTAAATTTATAAGCCTAAAAACTATGAAAAAACAGCTGTGACCAAGTATGTTGTGTAATGTTAGTAGTGCATATACAAATGCTTATTAAACTGCAGATTTTTGTGATATAGCTATATTCCTGTCTTTAAACTTGCAGGAATGTTGCTAGTGGTCTTGAAAAAAACATCAGTAAAGGCAAACCTGCACAGTACCCTTAGATCTAGTTTGGACATTTTGTTCGGGATTTATAAGATTAAATCTCTAAACATAAGATTTCAAAAGAATCACAGAATATCCTGAATTCCCAGATCACAGAATATTCTGAGTTGGAAGGGACCTGCAAGGGACCATCAAGTCCAACTCTTAAATGAACAGCCCATCCAGAGACTGAACCCACACCCTGGTGTGATTAGCCCCACGCTTTAACTGAGCTAATCTCAGTGCACAACCACCCTCTGGTTGAAAAACATTTCCTAACAGCAAACTTAGACCCCTTGTGATACAGCTTCATGCTGCTCCCTTGGGTCCTGTCACTGGTCACCAGAGATGAGTCCCTGCTCTTCCACTTCCCCTTGTGAGAATGTTGAAGACCACAATGAGGTCTCCCCTCAGTCTCCTCTGCTCCACTGACCTCAGCCACTCCTCATATGGCTGCCCCTCAGGGCCCTTCACCAGCTTCCTTGCCCTCCTTTGGACACTCTCCAAAATCTCTTTATCTTTCTTGTGGTGCCCAAAACTGCCCCAGCACTCAAGGTGAGGCTGCCCCAGCTCAGAGCAGAGCAGGACAATCCCCTCCCTTGCCTGGCTGGTGATGCCCCCCAGGACAGGGTTGGCCCTCCTGGCTGCCAGGGCACTGCTGGCTCACATTCAACTAGCCATTGACCAGGACCCCCAGGTCTCTTTCTGCAGCACAGCTTTCCAGTGTCTTATTCCTCAGTGTTGCTACCAGGGTTGCCCCATCCCAGGTGCAGAATCCAGCACTTGTCTCTTTAAGTTCCTATGGTGATCTCTAACCTGTTGAGGTCTCTCCACAAGGCCTCTCTGCCTTCGAGGGAGCCAACAGCTCCTCCCAAAGTAGTGTCATCAGCAATTTTACTGAGAATCCCTTCCTGTCCTGCATCTAAGTCTTAATGAACATACTGAAGGGCGCTGGGCCTATGATGGAGCCCTGTGGGACCCAGCTGGTGACTGGTAGCCAGCCTGATGTCAGCCCATTTCCTGCAACATGTAACACTCAAGATGTGAATCAACAATAGACCAATATCTGCATAATGGCTCCAAAGATGCCAGCGCCAAGGTCTGTGCCACAGGTGTTATGCCAAGCATGGTAACCTACCTGTTAACAAGGAACCTGCTGCTGCCATCAATCCGAGTGGCAGTCTTCTTTCTCCGCCTCACCTTTCCCATCTCCCCAGTACCTCCCACAAGCCAAAAATAGTGTTTAGTTATGTGGGCAGTAGGGTCAGTCAGTTCAGGACAGAGATTCAGCTGAAACCTAAAATCCTGTTGTTTTTGGGAAGCATTAAATCCCTCACTGTAGTATCTGCATGGCCATTAAGACCTTGTCAGGGAGTAGCAAAAATACATAGCCAAAGGTGGGACAAAATCATCATACTTTTCTACAACTTGGATTTTGATTTCAAGTAGCCTATAATATCTGTATTTTTAACATAGAAATACAGATTATAAAAACAACTCAGCATAAGACGCAAGTACCTTGTTAATATAAAATGCAAAAAATTAAATAAACAAAAGGTTGTAGGTATGCCAGAAAGAATTTTCTTAAAACCATTTCTCCAAGAAATTGTCAGCAGCCTTTAGACTGCTAAATTAAGCGGACAAAATATATTTTAATTAAGTGATTATCTTTAATTTAAAGACAACTGTCAGTAACAATAGGTTAATAATTAATTTTTTCTTTTGACTTTCAAGAGGTTACTCCATTTTGAAAATTATATTGGCCATCTCCACTGATTAGAAGGAGGTTCTTCAACTAGAGGCTCCCATGGTTTCCACTGTATCATTTTTCTTGCCAGGGACAGCTCATTTTCAGCCTGTTAATAAACACCATACACAAAGTCTTAAATATTATACAATTGCCAAAATATTAATTACCTCTATGTCAGTTAATTACCTCAGTGATGTCACTATCTATCATGATCACAGGCTACCACAAATTTTACCTATAAATATCAAAGGAACTGCATGCTTTTGGGGGTTGTTTTTTAAAAAAAATCCCATCACCCCTAAATACCCAAACAGATATTCTGTTCAGAGAGACATTCCCAATGACAACTTCATGATATTTTCCACTTGGTTTGGATTACCCCCAGTATTATTCAATCCTCTCCTGCCCTTTTCACTGATTTAGACTCTGTAAGAAGCAATGTAGGTATACATGCATATCTGTAAGCATAATGCAAGAAACAGCTGTTAATTTCTTAGGTTTTAGCAAGGCCATCCCATCACTACATGACAATTTGTTATCAGGGGTTTTTCTTCTGCTTGACTGTATTGCAGCAAAGGAAGATACACGAAACTTCCAATTTTCTGAACAAAAGCTCAGCCCAAGGAGCACTAAAAAACACAGCTAAATTTGCATGTCATCTCAAATTTCCCCTCTTTACCTGTACAATGACTTCTTCTATCTGACCACAGTTCAGTTTGTCCTGTAGTTTTTGCACATCAGACTCCTGTGTGTTTAAATACATACAATAAAATGTTTTAGTGAGAGTAGAAAGCCCATGAGAAGCATGAAAACAATAATTTAACTAGATCACACTCCAATCTTTCTCAGAACTACTATCAAATCAGCTGGCTTATATAATTTTACATTATGAAAGAAATCTCACACTCATTTCTTACTGAGAAGCAAACATCAAACCCTCAATGATAAATACAAAGAATGAATGCTATTTACTGAATCCAAAGAAATATCAGCAGATAAAGGCTTTAGTTTTTATCTTTGAAAAAAGTCTTATTCTTAGATTTTTATAGAACTATATGCAAGCTTTCAATTATCACCCTAAATACACAGTAACAGTATTGCAGAGTTTAATGTAACAAGAAGTGGTCTTAAATATTAAAGACGAGGCTTGTGCTAAGATACTACACTGGCAAGAGCACATACTTTTTCTTGTCAAAGTGTGTGAAAATTACCACTTTATCATGAAACATCAGCAGGAAATTAACAATTTCTTTTCATACCAAAATATCCAAATATCCCAGTCAATATCACATCAAAATATCCTAGTCAATAACAAAAACAAACCTAGATACTTCAACTGTTTCTGAACTGATACCTGAAAGTTACATGTGCACCTAAGAAACAGCCAGGCACTCCAAAAATCACTTTTCTCATCCTATGATGTTTTTTTTAATGAGCAGCATTAATGAATTAGCACTGTACTTACCTTTTTAACCAAATCAAATCGCTCATTTACAATCTGCTCCGTGTATTTCCTGTAGGCTGCATCTTTGGGAATGTTTTCCAGGACACCAAGGATTTTTGTGTACAGTATTCGCAGGCGCTGAAGTGATCACAAGACATGGTTAAAATACACAACTGCAATTATTTAACTTCTTGTCCTACCAAACCTGCTAAGCTACTATCTATACACAAAACACGGTATTCAATGCAGAAGTGTAAGATCAACTAATAATTAAGACTGAGCCACTGAACTCTATCTTGGGTAAAGCAGGTATTTCTCAGGACTGAAAAATTCCTGCTGTCACATTCCTCAAAGGAAAAAAAGAACCATGAAAAAACAAAGACAATTGCAATCTGAACACACTTGATGCAAAATGAAAAACAATAAAGACCATAAAGTGCTCTTAAAAAAAAAAAGAGAGAAAAAAGAGGCAAATTCATGTCTAACCCATCAGATACTGAAAATTTATCTGAGTAGATACAGAGAGATTATAATGGAGGGTTTTTTGTCACTTTTCCTCATGCTGGTGCAAAGTTCTGGTTAACAAATAGATTTAAATTAAACCTGAAACTTTTATTGCTGGATTTAAATGCAGGGATAAAGGACACATTGTGGTGAATAAGTAATTGTATCTATCTGACAAGGTATGGGTGTCCCATAGGAACAATAAGAAATAGAAGCAGAATACTAAAAGAAGTACGAGGAAGAAAAAACAGAAAACAAAAAAACAATTGGCAAAGAATCTGAACTTCAACTAAACCCTTGTCGAGTACTTTACTCTTAGCTTTAAGTTGCTGAAAAAAACTAAAATGTATTAAGTTCACCCAGAAGGTATCTGACAAGGCTGTAGACTCAGCTAGAATAATTTCAACCAAATAGTGATTTTTTCCAAGGGTTCTTTTTTACAGCATTCTTAAGTATTGGAGTCAAAAAGCATTTTTGAAATAGAATTGCTATATAATAAGAAATTTCAAAGTGGAGAACTTTAAAAAATCACTGAAATTCTTTCAAAGCTAATGCCTCCTGAATAAGCATGATGTGACAAACATACTTACACTAGTGAGCCTGAGGAGGTAAAAAGAAAGCCACATATTGCTACAAGAACCACCTGACACAGTTTCCTGGTACCACTCAAGTATTCCTATCTCAGCACTGCTTGCCATCCCAGGGCCTTGGTGTGGCTTTGCACGTGGCGAGTCTCTATCATCTAAGACTAGGCCAGCCCTTTAGTGTAAGTTATTTCAATACTTGCTTACACAGCAAAGCAGCAAAAATCTTTTTGCCTGAGAAGCAGGAATTATATTTATGAAGAAATGAATTTAAAGAGTTCTTTGTTTTGGAATTACTGATGAAAGAAGTCAAATATTGGTTCATAAAGATACTAATACTAGAGAGGTTTTTGAAATCAGTGCATGCCACAAAAAGTACATGTGTAAAATGACTTATAATGACATGCATTAAACCTTTATCACAGTGCACAATTTTAATTATTTCATAAAGCTGGAACCAGGTTAAGATATACTGCATACCTACCCATGCAAACACATCACAAAAACCTTAGAGCTCACTGAGAGTTTCCATTACTACAGAATGAGATATGTTACATACCTCATGAGGGTTCTCAGCTACAGCCAGTCCTACAAGTCCAGTGGTCTGCAGAGAGAGCATAAACATACTTAACACACCTAAGCATCCATTTCCACACTAATCATTTTGTTTTGACTCAATATACACCTGACAGGGATCATTCCATGACACCAGCCTTACCTCCTGCCATATGCCCATTATCCCAGAGTTCCAGTGCTCCAAGAGGGAACAGTTCACCTTATATCCTGAGTTGGAAGGGACCCCCAAGCATCAAGCCTGACTCCTGGCCCTGCACAGCACCATTCCCTGGAATCACACCATGTGCCCGAGAGCATTGTCTAAACACTTCCTGAATTCTGTCAGGCTGGTGCTGTGACCACTGCCCTGGGGAGCCTGTTCGGTGCCCAAACACCCCCTGGGTGAAGAATCTTTTTCTAACATCCAACCTGAACCTCCATGACAGAACTTCAGGACATTTGTTCGGGTTCTCTCACTGGTCACCACAGAGATCAGTGTCTGCCCCTCCTCTTCACCTCATGAGAACGCTGTAACTGCAGTGAGGTCTCCTCTCAGCCTCCTCTTCTCCAGGCTGAGCAGACCAATGACTCACCCGCTCCTCACAGGGCTTCCCCTACAGGACCATCACCATCTCCGCTGCCCTCCTTTGGATGCTCTCTAATAGCTTAATATCTTTCTCAGACCGCGGTGATCAAACATTCTAGTTGAGGCCGCCTCAGTGCAGAGCAGAGCGGGACAATCCCTCCTTCGCCATCCTGGCGCTGCCGTGCCTGATGCGCACCGAGCAGCCGCTGGCACAGCTCCGGTGCCCCCGGCTCCAGCCGCCCCACACCGCGGGCCCGCCGCCCCCGGCTGCCGGGGAGGTCACCCAGGCCCTGCGCTGCCCTCGGCCTCTCCCTAGCAGGGTGGCCGCCCGCTCTCACGGCACGGCTGAGGCACTCCTTGCCCGCCCCCAGAAATGCCGGCCCGCCGCAAGAGCAGGACGCGGCTCCCGGCCCTCGGCGGCGCCTCACCTTCCTCAGCGCCCCCGCCATGGCCGCGCTCGCGGCGCCCGCAGAGGACGCAGCAGAGGGCGCCGGGCTGCGCATGCGCCGCAGCGGCCCCGGCCGGCGGGCCGGCAGCAGTGCGCGTGCGCGGGGCCGCTGCGGGTAATGGCTGCGGCGGGAGTGCCCGGCTCGGGGTCCTTTCGTGGGATCGCTTAGAAAAGCAAAAAATGCCCTAAAACAGAACTAGGCAGAAAATAGAAAACAGGGAACTTAATTAAGCACCTTGAGGTAGAGACAGTGGGACAAAAGAGCAATGAAAAGACAGTTTAAATTATTGGTTGAGGTGAATATGATGTTCATTTGAAGATCCAGTTTTCCCTCTATTAAGTCGTATGCTTAGTTGCTAGCTTAAAGTGTGAGTTTTCCGCAGTAATACTTTATAATAATCACATTGTAAGTTTGTATCTTACTCTGGACAACTCGTTCTTTATAATTCCTTTGTCCTGCTCTTGAGCTCCTCTTTTTCATAACTGGTAAGCAAACTCCCCCAGCTGAGTCTCAGAATATCAGGTTTTTCCCTGGAAGCCAGTGCTTTGATAAAACAAGCACTTCCTCCAGTCTGCAACTAAAGCACAGTGCCTCATACAGTTTACATCAGTATGCAGGATTTGTGTTTCCCTGCACCTGTGTTCTTTGCAATTGCATCGGAAACAGCTGGAATTTCTTTCCTAGGTACTGAAATTCTTTCTTTCCAAAATGCCAGTCTTTAAAAGTTCATGCCTTTTTTTTTATTGGACCAGCCCTGTATTTTCCCCTTCTCTGTGATGGTCCAATCAGATGATCTGTCTCCTGGTGACACTGACAGAGCACAGCACCAATGGTTCTGCCCCTGGCAATCTTTTAGCACAGTCAGTGTCATTCCAGCAGTAGTTCTAAGGGACTTTGGACAGCCTAAGCACGTGGGAGTGCTTGCCACATCCAAACAAAGTGAAAAACAACAGGCATTGTTGATGAAAATCTTCATTAAACCCATCTCAAAGTGGTACTGTGGGAAGTTCTCCAAACTGGTCAAATCCCATTTCAATGCATGATTTATTTTAAAATATAACAAAGCTGAAACTTACAAAGTATTATCAGTGTACTGACTTTGAAAACAAACAAACAAAAAAACCCCAAACCTCCCACATAGCATTTCACAGTTATTATTTGTTTTACACCGCGGGTTCTGTTATGACTAGTATCCTATGTATTAATATTCAGTTTGCAGGTAACTTAAGAAGGCCATGCTATAGCTCTCCTTCTCATGTTTGTCTCACCAATGAATTTATTGCATGATATTATATCTCAAATTGCCATGTGATGTGGTGTATATACAACTAAAACTTATTTATTCTGCATGAAACATAATTGATGGATTTATATCTAGTAATTATGTGTGAGTGGAATCAGGCACTTCATGCACAATGTTATTAAAAATATCTGAAAATCAAAACAATTATATGTTTGTAATGTGGATATGTACTAATTCTGATGGTGTCTTGGTTATGTACAGAAAATGAAAGAACTGAAAGTAAATAATTACAACATTTGTGTTCTTTATATGTATTAAAAATGCATGTTTTTCATTTTTAAATTAGATAAGAATATATCTCTCTTCATATAATCTCATAGCTAGCAGTAGAACAGGATCTCAGCATTGCTTCTGTCTGCTTCTGTTATACTGGGGTTTTTTAGGGGTGTGCCACCTTTAGTTAGGTTGCATTGGCCAAAGAAGTTGCAGTGAATATTGCTTATCATCATTAAATGGTTTTGTTGATCTCATGTTCAAAGATTGAAATGCATGTAGTGCTTTAGTTAAGCTTGCACTTTTATGGTTCTATAAATGCAAGTCAAAAGTCACAGAGGAGTTCACTGTAAAATTTAATTTCATTAGAACAATGAAATACAAGATGGAAGTTTTGGGGTTTTTTTCAGTTTGTTGTGTACCCTTATTGTCTGTTCATTATGGTAAAAATGATAACTAATTGGTTAAAGCAAGAACAACACAGGTTTTGAATCAGTGGCATTTCCAGCTTCTTCCTCATCCCATGCCTGGGTTTAGCTTGCTGGGTACTGCTGTTCTTGATCTTACTCTGGAGTTATTCTGTATTTTCCTCACTGCTGTCTGTGGGGCCATGCTTCCTGCTTCTTTGTCCATCTTCAAGTTACTAAACTGGTTAAATAAGTACTGTAATTGTCTGTTATTGAATCTATAAAGCTTTGATCATGTCAGCCTCAGAGAGAGAGATTAGTGTTTGGTGATGTAATATGGTGGGATCTGCAACTAGTTGAAGGCTAAACCTTCTCAAATTTGTTGTGATTTATGTAAATATGCTCCCATATGTTGTTAACGTAGTGCTTGAGAATAATTGGCAAATACTTAATTTTCTTAATGGGAGTAGTTTAACCAATGGGGACACAGATACTCTTATATCCCCAGACCTCGTGTTACATTTGATGAGATTTTAGAGAAGTCATGTGTAATTCTTTCCTGAGGGTCGAGTCTGCTTATGTTACAGTTGTACAAGGTCAGACCTTAATTTATCTAACAACTGCGTATTTAATTTTAGAAGTATCACAGGACACCTCAGCTTGCAGGGCACTGTTCCTGGCTGCTCAAAATTCAGGCCCCAGAGTAGCACTGGCAAGATAATGGGTTGAAATGGTGAGACTGTGCTGTGCTCGCCAATTAAACTAACAGAGAAATAGTTTAAAAACGTAATACTTCAGAGACTGAGTCCAAATTTAGGTTGCTAGTAATTCTTTCATTGCTATGAATAACCTCTGTGCATGCCTAAGGGCCTCCTATTTATAGAATAAAGCTAAGATTGTCTAGTTTATTTTAAGGATAAGAAATTAGAATAGCATTAACTCTCACGTAACTTTATGTGTTTAAAAGTGATAAATGCTTGATACATATCTTTCCAAGGAAAGATGCAACTTCCATGATTAGCAAGTAGCTCATATTTTTTCTAATGAGAAAACAGTAATTTAGAGAGAAAAACATTTTTTCTAAATAGAACATCAAGGAGTAATGTCTAGTGTTTCAGGTATGAATATAAAAAGTATCAGAAAAATATCAGGCTACTCAAAATGTTGTTTCAGGAAAATCTTCTTTGTAATATAAAAAACTACAACTTATTTAGAGTAAGGGTTTGCAATTGTTTCCAGTGATCTAGTGTGTGCGTCTGGCAGTTGAGAAAGTGCCAGAGGGTGAATGGAAGAAGATTTTCCTGCTGAGCTTTTTAGCCTTTTCATTGCCACATCACGTAAGGGAGCAGCGATGTTTCTGTTGCTGCTCGGTGTATCAGCCATGCTGTTTTGTTCCCTGTGATCCCTGTGGAACATCCATGCTTTGGTCAGCCCTTGTCACCCCAGCACAGTGTATTACCAGCAGTGATACAGCAAATCAGGCTCTTGGAGTGCCTGTAGACCCTTTGGCAGCGTGTCCAGCTCTGGGGAGCTCTTTGCCTCACACTGACTCTACCCTGTCACAGTCACTTGCTACTAACCAACTTTCTCATTTTACAGTGTATGGATTTTTGTGGAATAAGATAATTTGAAAATAGTACACACAGCAATTCTGAAACACTGCTCATCTGAGCCCTTTCTGGTTAAGTTTGTGTTCAAGAGCTTTATGATGCCTCTGGTGAAATCACTCAGGGGAATGTAGCAAAGCAGGAGAAGGTTTTGGATATGGAAACTATGTGACCCAAGAAAATTTTCTGGGGTGGCCTCTAAACTGGTTTATTCCTCTTATCTTTTGGAGAGAAAGGAGTCATAGAAAGGAAATACATTCTTAATGAAAATAAAACTATTTTATTACTAAAAAAAGTATCTTACTTAGTGTTCTTAACTCTTCCTGGAAACACTGATGTTAAGAGCGTATTTATCATCTGGCAGGAATAGACCATATGTGAACATTGCTAAAATGTCTTTTTAATATACTAAACTGACTTTTTTTTTTCAGAGATTTTGCAGTGTGAGGGTGTGATCTGAGGTCTGTGCAAGTCTTCAGGAGCCTTTTCAGTTCAGGCTCTGGGGTAAATATAACATGATGGGCTGGAATATAATAGTTCTCAACTTTCCTAAGGACAGCAACTTCAGTAAGGCTGGCAGAGCATGAAGGTCCCTCCATGTATCCAATAGGGTGATCCTGATTCATTAAAAAAAAAGTTTTATCAATGGTATAAAATCTTCAAAGTGAGGGTTTCAAAATGAAAGGTATGAAAAAGGGGAAGGTAACTTTTGTCTTAAAGCAGTTGTGGAGGAAATAAGTTAATGAATGTTACATATTTCTCCTTAATAAATTATCTCACGTAAATTAACTGTTTCATTAGGAGCACCTCTTAGCTGCCAATGAGATATTCATGTGCTCTAAAATGTACTTTCCTTTTAGCTGATGGCAGTTTGAGGTTGCAGTTATGTTCATTGATGTATATTTCTGAAACTGCTAGTCCAGGAGAAATTTTATCTTTGCTCTCTGAAAGGTTTGTGAGTGTTCATAACAGGAGTGTATTTGTGAGTTAAGTGATGGAAGCTGTAAGGTGCCATCAGAATTTGAGAAGTGTTAATGAGAATGAGAGGAAAAATGCGTTAAAGAATCTTGCCTCAGAATTCTTCTGCCTGTCAATGGAGTGTATTGCCCATAAGAGATGAGGGAGAGTAGTACATGTGTCCACATTGTGATGAGCAGTTCCTCAGTCCAACTTCCATGTTAAATGTTCTTTTGGCCTTTATGCTGAAACCTTGACTATGGACACAATAGGAAGGGACAGAGAAGAGAACCTTCAGAAAAGCTTCTCCTTTATGAACAACAGAAAGATCTGTTTTTCTAAGCCCTAAATGAAAATGTGTTTGTAAATATTCTTTTATTATTCTTGGACTCCTTTTTTGTGCTCAGAGATGGCACTCAAGACCCAAGCTGTATATTTTCTCCATCAGAGAAAATGGGATTGACGTAGAGATTTTTAACATCTTCCTTCAAACTTGTTTCCTTGCAGTTGAAAACCCAGGCCATGATTCCAGTGCACATTGGAAAAGGTGAGAAACTGTATTATGTGGGAGTCTGAATCCAAAAGACCTTTAGTCAGTTAGTTTTCAGTTAGTTTCTGAGTCAATCTAAATGTAAGCCCTTACTAATTTAATTTTGGTTTGCAAGCTTTATCATAATATACTAACTTGTAAGGTATTTGTGGATGGGATTATAATACTGGCTATGGTACTTTGAGTGACTTACTGCTCACAAGAGCAGTGCAGAAACTAGTCTGAAGAGAAAGTTGATTAACTCTTCCCCTTGAAAATAAGTTTCAGAAGATTTCTTCCAAGTAGCATTTCCAATGTTTCTTCTCTATTTGCAGGATGACTAGAACCATGAGCTGTGACAAACATACAATACGGACTTAGTATAGTTGTGTAATATTTGTGCAACATTTTGAGGATGATAAGTGTTCAGTGTGCTAGAAAGAGCACATGATTGCACAAACTGTGGAAGTAGTAGTTTAAAAATAAATAAAAAGATTCAACAAGACAAATGGGTTAAGCCACTAAGATTGAATCAAACAGTCAAACTATTTTGAAACTATCAAAACCCAAAACTCATTTGGAAAAACCTAGGTAGGTACAGCATGTATTAACTTAAAACATTTTTATTTCTGTCTGTTTTACAACATATAAAGACTGCATTTTACAGTTCAAAAACCTAGAAGATGTTGTAAAGAGATAATTCCTGACCTTTCAGTTATAATGAGAATTTACTAGTAAGGTGGTTGGTTGGTGTGATATCATGAGGAAAAAGCATAGTGAACATAAGCCACAGTTACAGTTGGTGATATGAACAGACTGAATTAAGTTGATGACTATAGTTAAAAGGTTTGACATACTCTGTTACTAATCCACTGAGCATTTCAATGACTCTCACACCTTGAAAATAATAGGTGGCATGGCTTGGCCATGGCCTGACCTTGTGTACCAAACTCACGTGAATGTCCCTTAAACTTCATGACTGCAGAAATAGTGCGGGGAGTCCAAACACCTTTTTCTTCTTTAATACACTGTGCTTTGTCAGTATAAAGATAAAACAATATTTGTGAGTGTTTGGGGTTTGTTTTGGGGGGTTTTAATATATTAAGGACCATTAAAAGAGATAATTAATGACATGAGATGAGACCATTTTATTGTATCACCTCATGAGAACAACAGGAAAATTGTAACATCCATGAAGCAAGGTGTCCTGGGGTAAAAACAGAACAGAACAAAACAAACAAACAAACAACAAAACAAAAATGACACTCTAAAATTAAATAAAATAGTCCCTTTGCAAATCTGAGCTTTTGACATATTGTTTTTCAACTGCATCATGTTTATCCATTCAAGTTTGTAAGGTCAAGTATCTGGGCTTCAAGGACTTGTGAACCTGACATATGCTTTGAAGGAAACTGATCAAAGAGAGTGGTTTCCACTGCACAAGGTTGCAGTTCAGCCAATTCCACAAGTATTTGAAGTCACTTTAGATGGCAAGAAAGGTTAAAATATCCCATAAGATAAGGGGAGCAACAAAGAAATATAGAATAATGTAGACATCAATGTAGGCTAGAAATGTTAACTGAAAGAAGTATGATCAAGTCCTCCATGAAGCATCTTGCTTATGCTGTTTAAATGTTCCAACAAATTTCTGGTTTTGGAAAAGTTGCATCAGTTTACACCAACAAATAAATTTGGACCATTTTTAACATTTTGTTCAGAAGCTTACAGACAAGGCAAGAATTTCTATTCAGTATTCAGTGTGTTTGGCAGAACTGGTTAGGTGAACATAATTACAAATACTTGTAATTAAAACTTAGCATTTAAGGATTTCTGATATATGTGTATGTGTTAACAGCTTTGTGCTTTATTTTGTTGTATCTTTTTTTCACTTTCTTACCTCTAGCATCTTATGAATCAACGTGGCAATAAAAAACATGCAATGGAAAACAGCACTAACTTTGGCAGCAAAAACTTGCTTTGTGGAAAATGGGCAAATGATCCTGGAAAAGGGTGTTTATCCCAATACCATGATTTACAAAGAGAAACTTATTGGTCAACAATGCAAGAAGCTGCAAAACAGAGATGCAAAGACATTGTTGACATTCTGAAGAATGATGGAAATGTGAACATTAAGGACAAATATTGGATAAGACCATTAGGGGTTACGACTGAATGTGATCACTGTGATGTGCTGGAGCATCTTAATCATAATGATATGTAGTCAGGAAAAGAGAAATTCACCTCTGCACTGGCATACATCTTGCCTGAGTGCTGAGGTCTTTCAGGAAAAAAAGAGGAAAGTAGCTGGAAGGAAAGGAAGCGTATGTGAGTGTTTCTGCTGGACTAGAGTGATGCTTACATGTTTCTGTAATGCATGTGAGAGGAGTGGCAGAGTTGAAAGCAATCCCTTTCAGTCAAGGAGAGTTTGCTATACGTGCTCTTCTTGCCCTTCTGTGTTTCTCTTTACTCCACTCAATCCCTGCCTCCTACCTTTCCTTCCACGTTTGGAATTATATTGGTATTAATTACTGAAGTATATTTGAAATATGTCAGTTCTAAAGTCCTCAGTTGTAGTGCTTACAGTCAAAGCAGAGCCCGCTCAGGTGAGCACTTGAACTTGTGTCTGTACACCTCTTATTTTGATTTTGGGTTTTATATTTGTCACAAAAAATATTCCGTGCTTTAGTAAAGCTTTAACTTAAATATATCTGAAAATAAGGAGGAAGGTACTCTGGGTTTGTTTTTATGATGATCTATAAATCACTTTGAATATAAGTTCTATATTCTCCTTTGAGGTGGACATGTCAAGGCCTTAGCAGATGATCGTGTACCAGTATTGTTTTAAGCAGCTCGATGACTCAGTCTAGACTGCAGAGCTCTGCTTCTGAAATCTGGAGGAAGTGGCAATGAGCCTGGTGAGGCAGGGCTGCTTCCCTTACACAAAATGGCTTATGAGGGGCATCACCTGTGAGTATGAGCTTGGACTTTACATTTTCTCTAAGAAACAATGTGGCACAAGGTTACATCAAAGATGTTTGTGGTAAACTTGCAAATGTATATTCAGGTACATTTCTATTTCAGAAATACCTCTGTTTGATTAGATTTAATTAACTTTTCTTTTTAGCAGAAACTAAGCAAAATGCAAAACACGTTCCTTAGAATTAAGTGAAAACCACTGAAACGACTTAAACACATCTTATTTGAGAGTACTCAAAACTGATGTTTCTGTGTTTTGATTCTTTGTAAGATGTCTAGGTAGTAACTAAGAACATAGATGGATGAGGGTTATTTTCATCCTGTAAGGAAGTTACACCTGCCTAGTTTTGTTGACAGTTTTTTAGGGGCAGGAAGTATCTCTTTGCAGCCACATCCCAAACTTTAATCCAGGAAAGTGGGTCAAGCACTGTTCATTCTGCTGTAGACAGCCAGAACCAGTGTCTAGAGCTTGTCATTGAAAATGGTTTGGATGTCAACACTCTCTTGTCTGAACACATAACTTCAAATACTTATGATGACAGAAGAGAGACTGCACTTTGTCATGCTGTTTCTAGTAATGAGATTCTTTGCACCAAAATATTGCTCAAAGCAGGAGCAAATCCAAACAAGGATCCTTTAAACTGTGTTCTTGTAGCAGTGAGAGCTGACAGCCATGGAATTGTAAAACTACTCCTATCTTGTGGAGCAGATGTCAACTGCTAATTTTGTTGCTTAATGATACACATTTCCCCAGTGCATTTGGTATTCTTTGAATGGTGACATGATGCTGAGGCTGTTGCTCAGTCATGGATATAATGTGAAGATGTGTTTGGACTTTTATGTGTCAGGGTATCTTTGGAAATTCTTTTGTGTGGCCAGCTCCAGAGCTCGAGCCTATTCCCAGTTGGACTACTTCTTCAATAAATAATAAACTAATAAATACATACATTCCTTGCTTCTCTTCACTTGGCTCTTTTCATTAGCCAGATTGAAACACTCTGGTTTATAGTGTTGAATTAAGATTAACATACTGTCAAAATAATTTTTTGAAAACACTCTAAAGATAAAATAGCCATTCCTCATTTTCCTCTCTGAGGTAGAGAAAATGATGTACATATGGTGGTGAGGTGGTTTTATTATTTATTTTCATTAGTATATTAGAAATTTAGAAAGGAAATTTTAAGAAATCATAAGGAAAGATTCTGGAATTTCTGTTCTTTTCCTAACTAGTGGATTAGATGTGTTTCCAAAGAAATATTTCTGTTGAACAAAACAGAGCCACAGATTACAGCATTTTTTTTTTTTGCCTTCAAGCCTGGTTGCATAAATTAAGGGTTCACAAAGGCTAAACATGGAAGAAAATGAATTTTAAAGTAACCTACCTAGGTATCAATTTGACTGTTGAAGGCCATTGCTAGGACTTTGTTTAAATTATCTTCTGTAATTACTTTAAAATGTGTTCTTTGGCATTTCTCTGCACAGATTTTGAAATTATGGCTTGATGTGTTCTCTGTTTCAGTTTTGTGAGGTTATTGCTGTTCTGTGACTGAGACATTTAGCTGGAAAAGTGGCTTGTGTTTTTTATAGATTACACATGGTCCTATGTAAAATTCTTCAAACATCTAAATGATTATTTTTAGGTATTTTTGCAAAGTGTTTGGTCCCAGGTACAACTTCGGTGTGTGCATGTTTCAAGGCTTGGCAAAATTTAAGAGACTTTAGGTAGGCTCTTTTAAACAAAGAGTAGATTTTGATGAGCAAACCAGGAAATCAAGGAGCATATCCCCTTGGTTAAGAAATATTGTAACTTTAATTTTCATTCCAGAGTTTTGGCAGACCAGTTCTTTAACAGACTCACCCTCAGTCATGCTGTCATGCACTGCACAGTATGTTTCTGCACATTTAGAGAAGAAAACATCCAACAGAATAAATTTAAAGATATTTAATTAAAAATTATTTGCAGTTACTCCCTTTGTTTTTCTAGCATCTGTTCCATCTTGAGGAAAGAAAAAAATACAGACCCTCCCAACTAAGAAGATATTTCAATTGGTGGATATCAGGATTACACAGGGCATAATCCATTTAGCTAAACCCACATTTATCAAATTATTGTGTTGGAAAGGACCTTAAAGATCATTTAGTTCCTACCCCCCTACCATGGGTGGGGACACTTTGCATTAAAACAAGTTTCTCAAAGCCATCTGCAACTTGGCCTTGAACACTTCCAGGGATGGGGCAGCCACAACAACTCTGGGCATCCTGTTATTTGAGAGATTTGCTGTTTATTACACATACACATATTCACAGAAACCAAAACTCAGCTCCAGTATGCTTCTGCCCTACCCCTGAACTCGCTTTCCATGTTCTTCAGAATTTCTCCTTACTTGCTGAATGTCATCATCATATAAGACCTAACTTCTGAGTCAGACATGTAAATTCCACTTCCCAAGGCAGCTAGATTGGTCCTTTTTGTGTCCTTCTTCATGACAGATTCACTGGAGCAAATGGAAGAAGTGAAAATTACTGGTCTGGGATACGAAGAAGGTTTAACAGAAGGCTTCATTCCTCCTTCTGCTCTCAGTAGGGCTATTATTCATGTAGCTTTCCAAGACATAACTTCTGGGGATTTTGCCAGGAATTTTGACCAGGATGAAAAATATTAATTTAGTCACTTTTGAAAAATTTCTAGGCATCTGGCATCTGAGCCAGGCCCCTGACAGAAGGATGCCCTAAGGTGACTGGTGACTGCAGGCATGGCCTGAGCACAGAGTGCCCAGTGAGCCCAACACAGCTGACTGCAAGTCAAGGCTCTACTGGCCAATACCTCCTGGACATAACAGGATAAATACATGTATGCTTCCTAACCTATAAACTGATACTTCTTTGTGGGAATTCTTAATTAGAAATATGGGCCTGATCATAGTAAATCTTAAATTGTGGTAATTTTAATTAATACAGTGACCACAACAGAAGAATTTAGGTAATTGCATATCTGATACAGTATACTGCAACCAGCAAAGGAAACATGATCAAATAAGGCTTTAGATAGGAGATTTTAAACCCTTTCTGTGGCTAGAGCCAAATTCCATTAGTAATTTTAGTTCACGGGCAAAGGTTTATATTTAGGACTTCATACAAGCATCAGGCAGTAGTTACATTGCCTGTAGCATCAAAGCATTCAGATGTAGCACTGAGCATTGCCCCAAGTGTTTAAAATACCATGAACTAGTCATTTGAATATTACTAGGTAAGCTAAAAAGACATGGTACTGGTTGTGTTTATCTTTTAATCAGTACAGCCAAGCCCTTTTTTTGTTTGGTTGCCTTTTATAGGAGGTGGAGTGATACTGATATAAAGCTTTTCTATCCTTCACCATTGAAGTTGTTTATTTATTAAAGACTTCTGCCCACCCTTGCTTCCCTTCCTTCCCACCCCCATCCTCCTCAACTCTAAAGCAAGTACAGCATTATGAGAAAGTGTCTTTTATATTTTCAAGGCAACCATGAACTGAATGGAGGGAAAAGCAAAACTTTATTTTAAATGAAATATGAGGTGAGATAGTCATGGAGCTATTTTCCCCATGTCAGGCTTATGGCACAGCTAGGAATTGAACACAACTCTTTTGACTCCCATATTTTGCAGCCAGACCATTTGATGCTACTTTTTATGGACTTGACTATGTGGTGGTAGAACCAGGAAATGTAACTGGGCCAGAGCTGGTGGTTGTGTGAAAAGACACAAAGGCTTCATTCCCAGCTGGAAGAATAAATTGGTAGGAAAAAACATTTTTATTTTCCCTACTTGCACTGTGATTGAACCCTTGCAACACTAGCATTTAATTTTCTCGACTATTTGGGTGTGTCCCACAGGCTGTTCCATCGCAACCCAATTCCATGGCATGCCCACCCCCGGGCAATGTTGTCTACAAGTAATTAAATGCCCTGGCACTGAATCAGGCATGCTGTGGGATAGGGCCTCCTATCAATTTGGGGACAATGTTTGAAATCAAAGGTATAATTTGGTTTCTATTTCTCATAAAATCTGACACAAGCAGCTGCACCAGGCTGTGAGCTCTCCAAGGAGCCAGACATTCAACAGTGGTTACATCAGCCTTTAGCCTTTTCAGCACCCGTGGGATAGAGTTTGTAGCTGTGAGTGTTTTCAGAGCTCAGTGCAGGAGGGAGAAAACCATCGCCACGAGTCCTGTATATGATGAGCTGTTCCCTGTAGAAGCCATAATGTTGTGTGTGGGTCATCCATAAAGCTCTGTACGCTGGCTGCCATCTAATTTTGGGAGCTGGCATGGCAGAGCTTGTTCTGGGTATCAAGGCCGGGGTGAGGCTGAGGTGGGAGGTGAGCAGCAATTTTACTGCAGCAGTCTGTGTTCTGACATGGGCTCTAAGTGCTGAGCTGCCCTTTCAGACTATTGCCATCAGTGCACGAGTCACACATGGAGAAACACCGTCACAAAGTCACAGGCTCTTTTGTGTCTAGCTTGGGGTAAGGTAAAGGGATTTTTTATGACCCTTACTTGGGGCAGGAAAAAAACTCTACTAAAATATCCATGGTTTGGCTATGGCTTGCATGGATATAATTTGTTTTGATTTATCTCTGTAGAACAGGTTTTATCTCTTTTGTTTTTCCGTCACTTCCAGGGTCTGGAACATAAGTCTTATGAGGAATGTCTGAGGGAGCTGGGGTTCTCCAGAAAAGCTAAAAAAATATATTAGTGAATGGTTAGTAGTCATAAGAATGATATAACAGTGTAGCTCTGGTGACATGTTCAATGTATTTTCATTTAATTTTCAAAGTTCACATTTTCAGTAGAAATCTCTACATCTGATTGGGCAAACCCATTGCCATTTGTCCACATTTGCTGTGCATGGTAGATATTGGCAGAACTTCTGTTGTCATTAATATGGACTAACAAAAAAATAAAAACAAAACAAACCCCCGACATAATTAAAGAAAATAGAGAATTTACCTGGTTAGTACTGTTGCATGTATTTAATTCTCTATGAAGTATGTAACTTGTTTATATTGCTGGCATCTCCTTTTAAAAAAAATCTTCATAAACACACACTGTTAAAAATAAGTGACAAAGGAAATGCTAAATATAGTAACTACCTGTTTTGCTCTCTTGTGTATAAAGAAATAGAGTAATTTTTTAAACTGAATGACAAACCATAGGTTTGGCTAAGTTACATGGGAGAATTGTCTGCCAGGTATTAACAAAGGATGAAATCCATGCAGTTTTCACAATCACTTATAATTTAATAACTACCTGATACGGACATGCATATTACAGTGTATTTGCAAATACCACCATAAATAATACAGTTCTTACATTGGTAATTTTTACCTATTTTATGATGCTTCATTTTTTAAAAAGTAGTAGGCTAACTGCATCCCACTGAAATTATCCTTCCAAACCCCACATTTTCTGTGCATACAGCAGTTTCTCTGTTACTTTCTTTGCAATACAGTGGCCTCTACTTCCTTTCCAAACCTGTTGAGCAATATTGCGATGTAATTCCAAACAGCTGCTGTGGTCACCCTATGTCTGTACATCAGTAGCAAGTGAAACGATTTCTATATATAGTTTGTAAATCTGTTGGCAATGTTTGTAAAGCAGACTGAGATTCTTCCTGAGGAATAAGAGCAGCTCTGGGAAAGCAGGAGCATTAAGCCCGTCCTTGCGTACAAAGCAGTTTATCTATTTGGTGTGGAGAAATGAGGAAGTGGCCAGTCTGCAGAGACGTGAAAAAGCACTTGCTTTGGGCAAAACCCTGGCAGGAATAGTCTGTGCTGTCAAAGATAAGCAGGTTCATCTCATGCTGTTAATACAGAACATGACATTGTACTGACATGAGATGATTAAAAAGTATTGGCTGTGTAGGAAGAAAAGAAAACTGGGAATTAGAATGACATTTATTCAATAAGATTTATTTTCCCCCAATGTCTTCCTTACTTTAGTGTGATTCAGGTAGGCAGAAGGAGCAATAAGTCCCAAGTCTGCTGCACCTTTGGCACCCAGTGGCATCTTCTCTGTATAATAAAATAGAGCACCAGGATCCATGCACAAAGGTGAGCATTCTTTCTTTTCATTAAAGGTTGAGAAATTTGTTAGTTCAGAAATGTTCTTATTTGCACTCAGATGTGTTTTTGCCCCCAGTCCTTCCCTGCAGGCAGGTTTACCTGACTCCCCCCTGACTCCCCTTCCAGGATGCATCCATACTATCTTCCCATCAGCAGCATTATCAGAGCCCATTCGCTTCTTCACTCCCTCTTACTCTTCTGTCTTGATAAGTAAGGCAGCACAAACACCCCCACCACTGAAATACATTAGACTAGTGGTTGTCCTGTGCCTTATGGGTGTATGTGCATAATTATGTCCCCAGCAACTGTTGAGAAAGCTGTTTTCCAAACTGATCTGAGCAATAAGGCAGCCCACATGCACATGTTTTTGAGTGAAAGCTGATTACTGTTTGCAATGGTCTGAGTTGTTAAACTACAGCCTGCACCTGGAATCTGCCCTCCTGGTAGCCTGGGGTGTGTTGCAGGGAATCTGTGGGAAAAATCTGTCTTTGAGCTAGAATGCTGAATCTGATTCCCAGGAAAAGACTGGTTTTGAATCAGGGTCATGTTTGCACTTACCCCACTTTGGATTCCCCCAGCATATATGATAGAAAACATCTTTGTCTTCTGTGTGACTCCCTGTTTACAGCCATCACCCGGAGAGATGGAGTGAACAACAGAATCATCTGGCACTGAGAAAAGCAGCTGAAAAATTGTTTCTTCAAATGCCTTCAGTGCACGCTTCGTCCCATTTGCTCTGCTGACACCACTGTTAAATGTAGGTGATGACACATCCTTTTCAGGCACACTACCGTGCGCACGATTTTCACAAGGTATGCGAGTCTCCCGAGGGAAAGAGCTGCAGCTTGTCCCATCAGTCTGCCTCGTGGTCTTGTGTACTTGCCAGGCTGCTTGACCCTGTGTCTCTGCAGGATGGTTTGAATTCTGCATTCAACCTGGGCCTGTACATGCAGCATACAAAAACTGAGACATATATAGAGATATATATAGATAGATATATATATATATATATATATATATATATATATATATATATATATATATATATTGCTGTAGTGGGATATATATATATATATATTGCTGTAGTGGGAGGGGGAGAGCAGGCAGTGAGGAACACGAGGGCAGGACAGAGGAGACGTGCAAGGCGGAGTAGGAAGGAGAGGTCAGCAAACAGGCTGTGGAGGTGGCTGAGAACAGTGAGGGGTTTGCAGGGAAAGCAGGAGTGGGGGGCCTGCAGGACCAGGGATGGAGAAGGCAGCACAGCAGCAATAAGGCATGAAGAGAGAGCTCAGGGGCTGGTGCCTTGAGTGGATAGCACAAGGGAAGGGGTTGGTTCAGGACTGAGGGTTGCAAAAGTGGTGGTGGGAGGCCTGCGGGAGCAAGCAGCACAGCAGATGGGCAGCAGGAGGCATGGGGAAAGCCCAGCGTACTGTGATGCATTGTTTTTGATGTGCTCTATGGCAATTGGAGCAGTTCCTGCAGTGTGGGACTGAGCTCAGTATGAGCCAACGCATCTGTCTGACAGGCTGTCCTCCCGAGCCCGGACTGAAATAGCCACTGTCCTGTGCCTGAGGACAAGGTTGTACAGCCCTCTCCTTGCCTGCCTGTAGTTTTCCCTGCACTCATCTGAGTGGAAATATGCATTTATCTGTGGGCTTTGTCCTGCTGTGGGGTGGGCACCACCTGCCACATGTTGCTTGTGGCCTTTAAGCAATTGAGCCAATGTGCCCCAAGTGTGGAAATGCAAGAGATGGAACAGAGTTCCCTTGGCTGCTGATTGAAAAAATTAATTGCTTTGAAGGGAAAAATGGACACTTCGAAGGGTTTCCTCTTGTAAAACCAAGACAATAAATGATCTTTCCTCCAGGTTAGGAAAGATGGAAAATCTTATCTGAAATTTAGCTGCTGAAAGCCAGGAACCCTGGGTGCCAAGGTCTACAATGATAGAGTGAATCCTCCTCCTATAAAATGGGTGCTTCCAGTTCTCCTTTTCTCTCAGCTCAGGTTCTGAAGTGAAAAAACACTTAATAATTCTGTCAAATGAGAGATGAGTTTTCATGACCTATTGGTGAAATGGTGAATTCCCTGCATAGAGGATTTCAGCAGGGCATTAGGAAGGTGAGTTTGGGTTTTCTGTTAGGAGTTGGCAAAGCACTTCATCAAATCATCACAAAGATCTTTTAGGTCATCAAGTTCAAATGTTAGCCTAACACTGCTAAGACCACAACTAAACTGTGCTCCTAAGTGCCACATCTACATGTATTTTCAATACATGCAGGGATGGTGACTCAGCTATGGACACCTGTTCCAATATTGACAACCCCTTTCATGAAGAGATTTTTCCTAATGTCTAATTGTAGGATTCACCCTAAACAGCAGCCAATGTAGCTGCTATAAATTTGCCTTTCTGTACTACATATTGTTCATGCTCTACTCACTGCCTCCTGTGATGGAAGTTCCCTGTGCCACCTCACTAGCACACAATGGACTCTTCCTAAACTGTTTCTAATGGTGTGATTGAGAACACAGCTGGGGAGATAGAACAGTTTGCTCAGACCTCTGGGTCTTTTGCTTGGTTTTTTTAGAAATCAGAACATTTATAGTACCTGAGAAAGGAGACTATGAAACAGGAACAAAATGTTTCAGGTAAGAATGCTAATAACAGGAAAACACAATTACTCCTGTCTTTGTTCTGAGTTCCTCTTGGAAGTTGGAACCTGTGATCTGAAATGTTGTAAGGGTGGAAAGTTTCAGCCATGGCTGATGCCCACAGGAACTCAACCCTGATCAGCTGAAATGCATTATGCCAAATACTGCCAGAAAGGGAATCCCAAATTCCATATTAGTGGGTACTTTGAGTCTTAAGGTTTCTGTACCTCTTTCTTCTTCCTTAAAAAACTGGTAACACCTTCATGTCCTCTGAAAAGGCCACTGACAATTAAAATCATTGATAGCTTTACTATGCTGAAGAACAGGGGCAAAATAAAACACTGTAAGGCTATTAAATGTGTGTGATCTTTCTCATGCAATGAAAAAGAGTAAAGGTTCTGAGTAAAGGTTCTGACACTCGTGTCTAGGATCAAAGTATATGATTAGAGAACTATGGAATTAAGGACTGTGTTTCAGTGCTCATCAGTAGGCAACAATAAATACTATTCCTACATTTTCTGACCTGTAAGTACTTGTCTTTACAGTTTTAGCATATTATTTTTAGTCTGTGTGTTATTTTCCATGTGCTACAGCCTTATTGTTTTTATTAAAATTTTCCTGGAGAGTGTTTGTGGCTCTTCACCTTTGGCCATTTCCCTGTAAAGAATAGGTCATAAAATACCACAAGTGCCATATAGGATCAAGAAGGGACACAAACCTTTCATAACCTCACCTGACTGCCAGTTTTCTCCCTGCTTCAGGGAAGAAATGTACAAGAAAGTACCTTGTCCATCTTTAGTAAGGTCTTTAAATTATCTCATGGCTAGAATGGACATCATTGGCATTTTGTGTAGAAAAAAACACTGGCCCAGTCTTGTATCATGTCTCAGTAAGGAGTAGCATTGAAGGTAATACTCATGTTAATTAATATTCCTTTGGAATTTTATTTTAGAAGTGAATTATACATGCTGCTTTTTAAAAGTTTCTTTGATTTTGGAAAATTTTGTTTATACATAGAAAACTTCAAATAGACAATTCAGGTATCTGTATGTTTGTACTTTGTATAATGGACTCTCAGCTCAGGAAAATTGAAAGACTTAGAAATTCTGTTGTACCTAACAAAAAAGGAACAGCAGGAAGCTGATATTTTTTTCTGGAAACAATATATTTGAATAGATTTAATTTTTAACAGCATATTTTTGCTTTTAATATTGTACATATCAGTGTTGTACATATCAACATTGTACTAATAAAATATAGCATATTTCTAAAAGCATTTCAGTTTCAATCAGATTTTCCAACAGAAAATATATCCAGTTCACATTTCCTAACTCCATCAAAATATGTAACAAAATGTTGTCAGCAAAAATGCACTCAAGAAATATAACTTCATTATACTGCTTCTCTGGCTAACTCCAATGATAACAATGTGAACCATTGTCCTAGACATATTAAATAAATAAAATTGCTTGGAGTGCAGCTATATACAGATAATTAATGCCTGTGTCAGCTCTATCAGAAAGCATTGAAAATGCCAAATTAAAAGAAAAAAGGAACTTATTATATTTTTCTAGTCTTTGACATTTTTCAGAATTTGGCCCAGGCTTCATTCTGCAGGTGAAAGAGTGAACAGAACTCCTGTGGACCCACTGACCTGTCTGTGTGCACTTGGCCCATCATGGGACCTTATACCAGGAAGGTAAAAGGGTGAAGGTAACACTCTTAGCTACATAAGCCAAGCATCTGCCTCCTTTTTGTTTTATCCAAAGATTCTGTCAATGTAAATGACCTGCAAATATTTATTTTATATTAAACTGCATGATATTCTTATGTGTGCTTTATTAATGTATTTTGTAGGTTAGGAAAGACTAAGGTTATAAGCTTTCATACCATTTCTTGATCAAGATAACTGCATGACGTTCATATAGATGAATTATCAAAGGAAAATATGATTTCTTTGAGTATGATTTTCATAAAGATCTGATATTCTCCTCTTTGTACTGTCAGTAAAGCTGTATGCATAATAATGAAATTAAATGAGCAATTTGGCTAAACAACATACCTCAGTGCAGGTGTCCAATCCATACTGACCAAAGAGATGATGTCAGAAAATAACAATACTTCAAATTATATTTACTTACATTTCCATTAAATATAGGCTTGACTGTCTAAAACACACTGTGTGTCATCATTTAAGAAGGCTGATATATGTTGTTATAGATGTGTTCCTACTTCCATGTACCAAAACCTTCTCTCTTCCTCTCCCTCCCCCTCTCTCACAACAGAGGTTGGCAGGTATTGCTAGTCTGCGTGTTTCAGAAAATGCTGCTAGCTCACCATCATTCACTGCTAAATAGAAAAAAGGAAAAAGACATAAAACGACCACATCAGAAAAACAAACAATAAACCGCACAAGGTTTAATCTTTCTTTTTGTAATTCTTCTTACTGAAAGATGCCTGTCAATAAAAATAATGTCAGGATAGTATAAAATGTATTATCAGAAACTATAATGTAGCTATACATTTAGAATAAAGACTTGAAGGGCTCTCTCCAGGAGCAACAGCCATTAACAGAACAGCCACTAGAGGCCTTCAGTCGCTCGTCCCGTCAGAAGTGATGAAGGCACAGCCCCCCTGCCCACCCAGGGCTTGTTACCCTTAAATCTCCGGGTGACTCTGTCCATTCCCCCAGCAGAGCACAATTCTCCACATGAACAAAAATCTCACAGGTGCTCCGAATGGACATGAACAGCTGATTCTCACTCTGATAGTCCTAGAAGAAATAAGGGAATTAATAAAAAATTCAGCTGTGTGATTTGTTACAGACAATGTGTGCCACTGTGGGAGCAGTGATCCCCACGGCTGCTGGCACGCCGACCTCCTCCCCTTGGCTGCCTTTGCACAGATCCCAACCACCTGCAAACACCTTGCTGGGATAACAGCATTCCACGAGAAAACTGTGAGAGGAAGTTCACTGAACAACAGCAAGGGTGTTTTATTTCCAGCCCCTGTGACAGCTCAGGATTAAATGGATTTTCATTGTTCTTTCCCCACCGCAATGTGGACACGATGCCAGTGTCAGTGCGCCCGGGGTTTTATTTGGTGCCGCCCCCCCGTCTGCGAGGCTGGTATTCTCCCACTAGCTGCCTGCTCTAAATATGGCCATGGCCAGTGTGTCAATAATCCCCCTCTTTAAGGGACTTGCAAACATTAGTGTTGGGACATTCTTGCTGTTCAGATGTCTAGCTGACGTCTGATGCTTAAAACGGAGCATGCTTTCATCCCTTCATGCATTGTCGTAAGCCCCCGATGATTACTTTTAAAAGGGTGCCTCTGGCTATGCAGGGAAACAGTTGCTGACCACACCAGACACAGCTTGCTTGCTTCAGCCTTCTTGAATGCCTGGTCACTGTAGCTTTGTACCAGCCTGACCAAGCAGGACCATGTCTACCTTTGGGTACAGAAGAGAGCTCAGTAAATATGAAGACATTGATGAAGATGAGCTCCTCGCTTCTCTCACTGAAGAGGAGCTGAAGGAGCTGGAGCGGGAGCTGGAGGACATAGAGCCCGACCGTAACCTTCCAGTGGGACAGCGGCAGAAGAGCCTGACAGAGAAAACCCCAACAGGGACTTTCAGCAGGGAAGCACTGATGGCCTACTGGGAGAGGGAGACCAAGAAACTCCTGGAAAAAGAGAGGTTGGGTGCATGCGAGAAGGTAAGATGCTGAGGCATTTGCTCTTTCCTATAAATATTTGGTTTTATTCTGCATTGGCATGATCTCACTGACTGATTTAATTTCTTTTCAGTCTCTTGTGGCATTTTTAAGAACATTGTTAGCCATACCTCTGTGCCTGCTAAAGCGCTGAGTATTAGATCAGAGTATTTGCTCTCTCTGCAGGTACCTTAAATGCTCAGTTCAGAATAGAAGAAAGTGCCATAAAAACTATTGTTAGTGATTAAAACAGGAACAAAAATTAAAGGGCATGTTAGAAATTGTTAATAGCTAAAGATGTGGGCTTTTGGATAGTATTTGATTTTTTAAGAAAGCTACACATAATGCCTTTTCCTTTCCTTAAAAACAACCAGTATTGACTGCTGAGAAACATGTAAGGAAGATAATTTTGAATACATGTTATGTCAGAAGCTGAGTAAGCGGATGCTAGGCTTTGTGCTCGCTGGAAGAAAGCAGCTTGTGTTGCAGTCAGCAGCTTGTGTTGCTTTGTTCCTGCTGAGGATCCTTGGCATGGGTCAGGAGTCTTCTGGCAACTGTACTCAGAGGGCAGCTGTACATTATCTAAAAAGTGGCCTGGGATAGAGTCATCAGTCAAACCATTTAACTGCATTCCCAAAAAAAACAACCAGTAGTGTTTGTTAGGCAACTCATTCCCCAAAATAAAAATGTTAGTAATAAAAGCCATTTCCTGAACTGCAACTGAGGAGTACAGCTGGGCAGGAGTGAAGGGCTTAGTCTTGGCAAGCAGTGAGCACTCTCAGTCTCAGCTGATGTCCACGTTGGCACTCCTGATCCTTGCTAAAAGTGTATGTGAGACTGAGCCCAACCAAAAAGCAACTTCTATTTTCATGATGGCTCCATGTAATTTCAAAGCAAAGTGGGGACTTGGGGATTTTTAAGCACTGCTTCCTACCAAGCTTTTACTGTGTTTACAGGGACACATTTTCCCATGTTTAAGCAGAAAGTAATACAATAAAGGCAAAGACAGCAAAACTGAACTCAGAACCTCTAACAGCCTTGATGCAGGAGCTTATTTCATTTGCAAGGAAATAATTGCAGTTTATACATTAGATAAAATATCTTCCTAGAGGAAAGTCAGATGTATTAAATTACTCTGCAATATCCAGGATGTTTTTACATGTAAGTATTTTCTCTTGTTTGTGAATGGAGGTATAAGGTCTTTGCAGGCAAGAGCACAGACCAGTAGCTGTCAGCAGACCATTAGTATCAGTTTGCAGACATCGACTTCACTCCCTGTTTGTCAGTCCTAGAGAGTAAATGGCAAGATTAATGTTTATTTCCAGCTTAGCCTGGAACTCAAAACCTGGGCACTTCTAAAAAACCTGCTGAACAGGTCTAACTCTGTATCTTATGCAATGGCAGGATCTTTTTTTTTCTTTTTCTATGTATATGCAGCATTAATGATGGGTACTGGCTATACCTCCAAGTCCTGGCAAAAGATTCTATACTTTTTGATCTGAGAAAAAACTTCCAGAATGCATCCTTAAATAATAAAAGGTTGATATGCTGATATAGAGGTTGCAAAGACTCTCTCCACTGATGGCAATGAGAAAGGTCCTTGAAAACAATTTTCTTGCTTTCAACTGTCTGGAAATTATGCACCTTTATCTAAGATGGTTATTCATGCTCCTTCTATAGTTAGTGGTGACAGATCAGCTGGTCCAAAAGGCAAACAATTTGCAGATAGCCTTTTAGGGTGAATAACTTGTCCTCCCAAGATATTTACCTCAGCATTGACTCTCTTAGTCCTAACTTTTCATTATATTACTCCCAAAAAGTAAAATGAAGCCCTACAGCAGTCCTGTGCCACAGTGCTGCTGCAGTAAGAATATGTCTCTCCATATGACACCAGAAAATGTACCTGACAAGCAACTAAATTCTGCCTTTGACCTCAGAAATGTCACTCAACAAAAAAAATCAAGTAGGTTTTTATTAATTTAACATCACTAAACATATCAATAGTAAATTTAAAGGCACCTCCTTCTGCTCATCTGTAGTATATATTCTTCAAGATATAAAACCAAAGCCATGAAGATAGGGTTTTGGATACCTGCTGTTTTCAAGTCTTAAAGCTCTACGATACAGATACAAATCTTAATCCCATAATAAGCCTATAGGTAGCACAGTATCTCTCAGCATAAGGGCCTTGCTGCACATGTTCTACAGGAGAAGCAATAGGGCTGGGTCCTACAAGAACTCTGTGTGCAGGCCAATGCAATCAGACCTTGCAAGATCCCAAGTACTGAATGCTCAGGAACATCAGGCAGAAACAACTCAATGTCCTGTTTCATTAAGAGTCACAGTTCTGCAAACATTACAATTAGCATCTTTTTTGCATTTGTCTCAGCACAGAATCCTACTGAAAATTGTGAAACAGTACCCTGCATTTTAACAGGTCTCTATTTTCAGAGACAGATAACTAAGCAAACCTAAAACTGCACAGGTTGTCTAAAAATAGGCTGCCCTGCTAGTAACACTTTTGTTTTCCAGAAACAGAATCACTGTGTCTCTGCACAGTGTACTCACTTTGCAAAATACAATCTAGTATTTTACAGAGATTAAAACACAAGTATTGCTAAAGTAGTGCTTACAGAACAATTATAATTCATCCAAAGTTTTACATTTACAATTGTAAAGAAAAATGTGTACCTATAGTTTTTCCAGTAGGCAAAACATGACATGGAAGACCTTTTGAGCAAGAGGTTTAAGGCTGGTTGTAGATTCTGGGTTCTGTAACACCCCATAGATCCCCATCACACTGCTGGAGTCCTCCATGGGAAGAGTGAGTCTTTCCTGGGGTAGAGACCTTTCCCTGCTCCTCTGCATAGAGTTCTCTTTAGGCACCATAATTGCTAAAGGCACTAAGCAGACCTTTGAGGCATGCTTCCAAATTTGCCTTCCTGGTACCCACCAAACACACTAAAAGAACCTCGTGTTTCAGAAAAACAATGCATTTGCTCTGTAGACAATGAGTTATAACAATTTTCAGTGTGGTGGCTGACCTGTGACAGCTGATGGTGAGCACCAGCTTAGCTCCTGACAAACACAAAGAAATTCAGGGGTTATTGACATGTGGTTGCATCTTACCTGTGGGAATGCACCTCAAACCTTTCTTCACAAATAGTTTATTAGTATGTGCAGCCCATGCAATACATCCAAAGTATTTTTGACATGACTTCTGTAATTCAATTCTGTAATTTTTGACATGAATTCTGTAATTCAGTAGTACTGTTTTGCATGCTGGTATACAAGACTACACATGCAGACACTATTTGTATTTTAAAACATGGCAACCTTTAATTTTTTAGACATACTAACATATGCAAGGGAGTCTGAGATGTCTAATCCTCATGAAATGAAGAAGCTTGCTGCTCATGTTCATTCTGAAATTGTTGTCTTATGTTTCTGCTGTCAAGTGTCCAAATTATATCCCCTTGTAGACATGCCAACACATAGAAAACCTGAAGTATGTCCGTGTCATAATACCTTGTATCAAGTTGTCTCTCGGCAGAAATCACTTACATTGGTAGAGTGTTTGCAATTTATGCTAAGCATTTTCTAAAGAATGTAAAAGAAATAATGTTGTATAGGTGTTAGATGAATCATTTTTCTGTTCTCCTAACTGCATCTGTTTGTTTTTAGCTTTCAATGTTAATTTATATAGTGACAGTATAATTGTTCCTGTGCTAAAAGGCAGCAGTTCCATTACTTCAATCATGTTTAACACCCACACCTACGTTCCTGTTCAGGATTCTGAGCAAGAAGAGGACAATTCGGAAGAACTTCAAGAAGAATGTTTCACAGAAAGCAATAGTGAAGTGTCTGAGGAGGCGTATACTGAAGAGGATGATGAAGAAGAAGATGAAGAGGAAAATGAAGATGAGAGTGATGATGAGAATGAGGAAGAGCAAAATGCTGCAGCTGGCAGGCATTCTGACCATGTCAGACACAAAAAGTGTAATGGTGCAAAGGACAATGAAAGCTTCCTCAATGGCCATGATGGAAAAGACAGTGATAATCGGAGCTCAAAAAGCAGTGCCATCCACCCTTGTGGAAATCCAACAGTTATTGAAGATGCTTTGGAAAAAGTTAGGAGCAACGACCCTGACACCACAGAGGTCAATCTGAACAACATTGAAAACATCACTTCACAGATGCTTATACAATTTTCTCAAGCCCTGAGGGACAACACAATGGTTAAGTCATTCAGCTTGGCTAACACCCATGCTGATGACAACGTGGCAATAGCTATTGCTGGTATGTTAAAGGTTAATCAGCATATAACTAGTCTGAATATTGAGTCAAATTTTATCACAGGCAAAGGCGTGCTGGCCATCATGAGAGCTTTGCAGCACAACAAAGTTCTAACAGAACTGCGCTTCCACAATCAAAGGCACATCATGGGCAGCCAGGTGGAAATGGACATAGTCAAACTGCTGAAAGAGAACACCACTCTGGTAAAGCTGGGCTACCACTTTGACCTTGCTGGCCCAAGAATGAGCATGACAAGTATCCTGACAAGAAATATGGATAAACAAAGGCAAAAGCGTATGCAGGAGCAGCGGCAGCAGGAGTCAGGTTGTGACGGAGCTATCAATCCAAAGACCAAAGTTCTGCAGAAGGGGACACCTCGGTCCTCACCTTATGTGTCCCCTAAAAGCTCACCGTGGTCTTCCCCAAAGCTCCCTAAGAAAGCACTGCCAGTGAAATGTCAGCCTTCAGCCCCTGCACCCCCCCCTCCCCTTCCCCCCTCTCCCCCGCCTCCCCCTCCTCCTCCCCCTCCTCCGCTTCTTCCAGAGAAGAAGGCACCTACCAGGAATATAGCTGAAGTCATCAAACAGCAAGAAAGCTCAAAAAAAGCCTTGCATAATGGACAGAAAAAGAAAAAAGGCAAAAAAACCAGAAAACATGAGAACAACATATTGAAAGAAATTAAAGATTCTTTAAAATCAATCTCAGACAGAAAATCAGAGGAAGGCTCACGACCCTCCACCCGGCCATCCACCCCACAAAGGTCTCTCCATGACAACCTTATGGAAGCAATTCGGGCAAGCAGCATAAAGCAATTAAGGCGGGTAAGTAAGAGATCCTAGGTCAGTAACTGATTGTGGTCCAAATATAGCACAAGCTCAGTAATTTTAGTACACCCAGTTAGTTAAAAAAAAATCTTAGCAATGTGATCATAATAAAGCACTTGGGAGGAGGCTTTCTTCTGATTAGGCTTTTCTCAGCACAGTGATTTCTGTCTGACTGTGATTTTGACAGAAATTGGGGTACTCTCCCAAGCTCTGTCTTGTCATGGGAGCTAATGTGTAGCACAGAGCTCTTAGCAGTGTGTGTCTGCAGGAATTTCAGGTATTTTGCCATCTATACTGTACAGCAAATGTAATGAATGCCCTTCCCTTCCCTGTTTCGTAGGTGGAGGTACCAGAAGCCCTTCGGTGAAATCCTGGATGGCAGAACAAGCAGAACAGTGATCGAGGGGAGGCTGCTTGTCCTTTCACTGGTGATAACATAGACTGTCTAGAAAGCTGCTTCCAAAGTACACTCTTAGATTCAAGCCATTTCTCTTTTATTTCAAAGAAATAAACCTGCTAAATACAAAATAATGCTTTAAGGATCCATTTCCATTGTAATCTGTAAATATGGAAATAATTTTCTTTTTTATTTAATGAGATTTATATTGAGAAGTTGTTGCTTATTTAGATATTCTTGTCAATATCTGATTGCACATAACTGGACAAGTTCTTTACACTGAGATGTAATAGTTTACCAGCCTGTGGTTTCTTCTTTTTTTTTTTTTTTTTTTCCCATGAATTTACAATAAATGTGGTTTGAAGCTTTCAAGCAGACACATAGTCCTGGATTTCTGTGAGTGAAAACCCTCCAGATGCTTGCATCAAGTTCATGAGCTTTTGGGAAGTCTCCTGGGAAAGAACCTGAGATCTTTCTCAGCTGCCCCTGAGCATGTGTGGAGGACAGTACCTGAGCCCATATGTTAGTGCAGTTTCATATTTGTATTGGAAAAAATGGTTTATAGGGCCATTAAAACTAAGCTATGGGTTGTGTCAGGTCACCAGTATGGCCCACCAGGTCCTGAAACTCGGCCTGAAGAACTGGGAGATGAACAGAGCTGTAGTTCACCTTGACTTAGAGGCTGATAGTTAATGTCAATATTTTAAGGATGCAGCAGAGTTATTCAAGTGAGATCCCTTCAGTGCAAGTCCTGTCTGTAATCAGAACTAAACCCAGTGCAGACATCCAGTCAGACAGAGAAACTTGAAAAGCAGCCTACCAACCAGGTGGAAAAAGGCTTTCCTATGGTATCAGTTGAACAACAAGCAGGGTGTGAACTGTCAATATGATACAGTGGAAGCAGAGCCAATGTCACTTGGAGATGCACAACTGGAGATATCACATCACAGGCAATGGCATGGATAGCCCTTCCTCATGTAGCACTAGACATCTCCCTCTGTCAAATTAGTTATGGTTCTGGGTGCTTCAGCTAGTGTGAAGACAGTGATAACATGAAGAAAACTGAGTAGTGGCCAAAATGTTGAAAGGCAAGAAGGTAGGTATGTCCAGAAGCACTGCTAAGTGTTAATTAGTTTACTCATTGCAACTATAAATAACAGAATTAGTATTTCTTTTCTATGAAGCCACACCAATGAGAATTACCTAAGGTTACCCAGAAGTGGTACTGAAAAAATATGGGTAAGCTTGTTCCTACACATATTAATGAGATAGATTTTCCCAGAAATAGGAACAAATTACTGGAGGGAAATTAAGCCTAATGGAGAGGGGGGTCTTTGAACGATTGTCAGAAATGTTACTGCCATGGCAAAAAAAACCAGTGAAGACACCTTTTTCTTTTGTATTTATTGACCAAAACGTACCAAAAGCAATTTATAACTAACTGAAACATGTTGCAACAATTTTCTTCTTGCTTGGGATCACTTATGAGTATTTCTAAATTCAATATTACAGTATGATTGGTCTTTAGCTGCCTTTATAATTGCATAGGCTCCCATAGCATAAAAATTGACCTGTGGTCAATCTCCCGTGACCAAATGGAAGCTGGGGCTTGGGATCTTCTGAGGATGAAAGCAATGTTGGAATGCAGACCCCATTCAGGAGTAGACCTGTGGCCACAGACCTTGTACACAGAAGCTTGAGGAGGATGAGAAACATCCTGGATGTTTAATCAAAAGGCAAAAGCAGCTGAGCAGCTGCAAGAGAAAATAAAAGGCAACGAGGGAACTCAGGGAAAGCACGATGGAGAGGATTTGGACAAGAGAAGTAAACATTTTTAAAAAACAATACCATGCTTTTGAGAAAAGAATTAGAGTGACAAGTGAGGAAACTGTATGAGAGGTGAAAAATGATATAGAAAAAGGAGATGATAAAGAAGAAAATGAATACTGAAAAGTGTCAGATGAGAGAAGAGAAAAATGCGAAAGGAGAAAAAGCCTAGAAAAAAAGGAAGAGGGAAGAATTCATTTTTCAGGTTGGTAAGAGCTGCTGGAATTACCCTTTTGCAGAAGGAGAGGATGATGGGCACAGCTCCTATAAAGCTTTGTCCAGAGCTCCCACACTGGAAGGGTGTGTACAATTTCAGTGGCTGTTGAGTGTCCATGAGCCCTGCTCTGAGGTGTGATCCCTGCTCTGAGGTGTGAGCCCTGCTCTGGAGTGCTGAGCCCTGCTCTGAGGTGCTGGGCCCTGCTCTGGGGTATGAGCCCTGCTCTGAGGTGTGAGCCCTGCTCTGGGGTGTGAACCCTGCTCTGAGGGGTGAGCCCTGCTCTGAGGTGTGAGCCCTGCTCTGAGGTGCTGGGCCCTGCTCTGGGGTGTGAGCCCTGCTCTGAGGTGTGAGCCCTGCTCTGAGGTGTGATCCCTGCTCTGTGTGATCCCTGCTCTGGGGTGTGAGCCCTGCTCTGAGGGGTGAGCCCTGCTCTGAGGTGCTGATCCCTGCTCTGGGGTGCTGAGCCCTGCCCTGGGGTGCTGTGCAGCCTCAGGAGCAGCTGCCACACGTGGCTATCAAAGCTCTGTGCCACACTCCCTCCCCAAGGGTCAAGTCCTGTGCCTTAGCCAAAGTCTAATCTGGGCCATTACCTTCTGCCTGCACACATTTCACAGCAGTTTCCCTTGGAGGCATTTCAAGGCATGGCTCCCATTTGCAGAGCCACAAGGCACCCCCAAACCCTTGTTAAGGTTTTGATGTCCCACTGAAAGGAAAGCCAGTGCCCTTCCCTCTGGGGTGTCAGCTCTGCTGGCAGGGATGTGTCCAAGGAGCAATCTCTTCTCCATTCAAACAGGCAAGCACCCCATGACAAAGCAGCCCAACCCCTCTGGGAGCTACTGTGTTGCCTCCATGGACAGTAATATGGTTTAGCAGGAGCCAAGAGGTGCCAAGTGTGCTTCTGTCTTGGGAACAGGCACCCCTGGGGCCCAGGTCCTGCCTGTAAGCTCAGTTCACTTCTTCTTGCTCACAAGGAGATGATCTCTGCTGGAGGGCTGGCTGCCCCTTGCTTGACCTGCAGGACAGGTGTCCTGGAGTCAGGTCCTGCACATCCTGTGCCATGCTCCCATCAGAGTTGGACACAGGAGCCCCAGGGTGCAGATATGCTCCTCATTTGGACTCCTGAGGCTCCTGCAGTGGGTGGCCATCCCTTTTCTCTGAAAGACCAGTCAGAGAAACAAACACATCAAAATCTATCATGTGTGTGTTCCATGTGTAACACAGCACAATTCACACTGTGAGGCAGCACCTCAGCTCCTGTACACCTCACTGCAGAAGGACACTGAGGGGCTGGAGCGTGTCCAGAGGAGGACAGCAGAGCTGGTGAAGAGTCTGGAGAGTGAGTCACAGCAGGAGTGTCTGAGGGAGCTGGCAGTGCTCAGCCTGGAGACAAGGGAGCCTTGTTGCTCTCTGTAACTACCTGACAGAAGGCTGTAACCAGGTGGGGGTCAGGCTCTTCTCCCAGAGTGACAGAACAAGAGGAAATGCCCTCAAATTTCACCAGGGGACGTTTAGACTGGGTATTAAAATTTTTTTTTCAGCAAAATGGTGATCAAGTAATAGAATAGGCTGCCCAGAGAAGTGGTGGAAATGTCCCTGGAAGTGTTCACAAAATGTGTAGGTGTGGTGCTTAGAGTCAAGGTTTAGAGGTGAATTTGGCAGTGCTGGATTAAGAGTTAGACTCAATGGTCTTAGAAGGTTTTTTCCAACCTTAATGATTCTCTGCTTCTATAAAAGACCTAAAAGAACCAAAATACCAGAGCCTGACTGCTACCTGTAAATCCAGTATGTGGCCCTTTAGGTCATGCCTCACCACCCAGGGAAGTGGCAGAAATTATAGAAAGAAAAGGAGTTCATAAAAGAACAAGAAATTTTATTTTCACAACCTCTGGAAGTTTTGTTGCTTCCTTTTGAGTCCCCTGTTGGTGTTCTGGACAGTGACCCACCTAGCTAGAGCTTGGATGAACAGAGGGAATTCTTGCCCTGTAGAAGTGATTCCTTCCCACCAAACAAGGCAGGTGGCCATGGGGGCTCCTGCCAGGTGAAGCCACATCCATTTCTGGAGGCCAAGTCTGTGCTGCACACAAGTGGGGAGCCAGAAGAGCTGGTGTGGGACAGTCCCTGCATGGCCTGGTGGGAGCATGGATGTCCTGAGAGGCTGTGAGGCAGAGGAGTGGGAAGCTGCAGCCAAGGCCTCTCCTTGCCCACATGGCAGCACAGCACAGTTATGGCTCTTGCAAAACACAGCAGAAGCTGTGAGTATTGCAGACTTCCATGCCACCACTCATACATCTTTCTTTAAAGTCCATCAGTTCAGGGGAAGTAATGATTAAGGCAGAGCAGCTCCACACCCAAATTAGAGAGGGCTTCTCTGCAGGCTGTTTAGAGAGTGGCACGAATGACCACCATGAGTTAGCCACGAAGAGGGTACTTGCAAGGCCTGGATGTAAGGGGAGAGGTAGCTCCAAACACTGTTTTCACAGGTGCAGGCCCAAGTGAAACAGCATCTGGAAGGGTGTGTACAATTTCAGTAACTAACAGCCAGGAAAAATTGTTTTGAATTGGAAGGGAGACAGAAAATGGCTGGGATAATTGGGGAACTGAAGAGGCTGTCCTGTGAGAGAGATGAGAACAGGTGGTGGGATCAATCTAGCCAAACAAAGGCTCAAAGGGATTTCAGCTCATGTCTATAAATACTGCAATGTGGAAGGAGCTATGGGACATAGTTAGCAGTAGGAAAAAAACCCAGAAACGTGCATGACTGCATTTGGATGAGAAATTAGAAGACATATCCAAACTCTTAGAACAAGAAGGTGCTTGGAACAGCCTTCCCATTAAAAGAGAATGGACAAATTCTTACTGTTAAAATAGTGCAAAAAGCTTATGAAAATAGTAGTATGGTTTGGTGTTTTCAGAAGCAGAAGCCTGAAACTGGTAACACAGAAGCTCTGCCATTATTAAATTAATGCTCTTAGATGTGATAACTCCACAGGATCTGCAACCTGGAAGAGTACTGAAAGTTGTAAAAATCTCCTACAATTTGTAGTAAGATGCTCTATTTTCAAATCCATGCAAGTAAGATGTTACTTTACACAAAGACTATCACATAGAAACCAAAGTCTTCTGCTAGATTATGGCTTAATACCATCCACACTTGATGCCAGCAGGAAAGTAATAATTTACTAGAGGGAGTAGAATTTTGTTCACATATTGATAAGCCCAGCACTGCAGATACATTCTCTGGTAATGACAGATCTGTTTGTCCAATGCTGCACTTATGACAGAATTAATTTTTAGATTCATTCCACAAAAGTTATAAAACAGGTTTACTTTGACTTGCCAGTTCAATTACTTGACTTTGAATTTTAATTTCTTAAATATCATAGTGATAATTGTGCCATACACATAAGGAGAAATACTGCACCAGGAAAAATGCCTTGCTTAGAAAAAAACCTGCATGCCTGTATCACTGCTCTTTAGAATCACCTGGTGATTTGTGGTGGCCCCTTTTATATCAGTAGCATGAGGTGTTTTTCTTTTCACACATGTGAAATATCTGTCCACTCACAGTGTTTCAAGTTAGGCACTAAATGAATTTTCTGTGATTTTTGCAGTATTTTAATAATTTTATTTTCTCTGGCAGTTCTCTTGCTCTGGGAAGTACAGAGGACTCAAATTTAAGAGCTGTTACACACAAAACACCATTATCAAGGGACAACATCTCAATATCCTACCTCTTGGTGGGACTTGAGCTTCCCAGTCCTCAGCCACAGCCTGAGCTGCCAGGCCCTGGAGCCAGGAAGGAGGAGGATCAGGGGCAGGGGGTGCTGCCATAGCTTGGGTGGGCAAAGGGAAGGTGTGAATCTGGGCAGAGCACGTGGGGCACTGGAAAGGATGGGGCAGCTCCCAGCATGGACTGACCATCTGCCCCAGCCCCACGCTGCTCCCTGCCGTGCCAGGGCTGTCCTGCACGGCAGAACGGGCTGAAGGTCTGCCATGGGCTGCCATTGTGCTGAAACTGGAAGGCAAAGGAGACAGCACAACAGCTGAGGGCTTTCTCTCTGTGTAGATGGTGGAAAATGGGACAGCTGCAGGGTAGCTGGGGCACTGTCAGATCCAGATGTAACTATGTAACTGTTCTGTGTCAAAAGTGGATGGATCAGTCCAAAAGAAAAATGGGGATATGAAAAAATTCTGTCATTGAGGAAAGCAAGGAAATAGTCTATCTGCCAAATGTATTTATTTCTATCTGTAACCTTTGACTACTTTCACCTTCAAATGAATATGAATTTTATAAACCCTTTTTAATGGCAAAAAAACAATTGAGTTATTTTCTATGACACAGGGCAAGATGTTTTTCTTTTATTAAAACACAGTCACAGTAAAAATTCTTACTGAGTGTGTGGTAAGAGCCCAGACATGTATCTCAAAGCCAAGACTGAGGGTTATGTCCTGGGCTGTTTGTGTACCCTGGGGTATATTTTTTAATTTGTTGTACCTCTCCTTTGCCTTGGAGACATCAGTACTGATCCATCTCACAGTAGTGATCCATCTCACAGTACTGCAAGGTTATGTTCACATAGACTGAAGTGTGCTCCAAGATCCTCAGGCATCAAGTGCTGTTCATTATTACTATATTTATTTTACTTTAATTTTTGCTAACAGGAATACTTTAACTGGTGGAATATAAAGGAATATTTCTAAATGGTGTGTTTCTAAATGGTGAGAGAAGCACAGCCCACGATCCAGTGTGGAAATTTGTAAATGCAGATGAGGCAAGCCATGAGGACGAGAGTCTCACAGCTGACCTGGCAGTGAAAGAATGCCTGTGAAAAGGAAGGCATGCCATTTCTGCCATTCCCTCATTTAAGAAACAAGCATCTAAGGAACTGATAGTCAGAAATGCTTATGCACTCTGGGGAGGATAAATCTGGGATGATTCCCAGGAGTGGCCTAAAAGACATTTCACCAGACTAACCAAGTATAGCCTCCACGTATGAAGGGTATTTTTCTTGTGTATATGTATAGCTGTATTTTTTAATTATCACACTCATCAAAGTTCCTGAGGGCTGCCAATGAGCTACAGTTAAAGCAGTGAATTTTGCAGGCACCTGAAGGAAGTGTTTATGTGTACACAGTGTGGGGTCATCCCTGTTGCTTGGTCTCAGCTTACTGCTCTCTAAATCTGCGACCCATGCATGTGTTGCTGTGTTTCACAAACAAGTTGGAAGGCAACAGTGCTCGAGTTTCATGTGCTCTTAATCACTTCTGCCAAATTCCAGCCCTTTGTTTTCCTCCTCCCCAAGTGTGGCCAGACTGTGGCAGGTCAGTCTCAGCTGTGGAGGGTGGCAGGAGCAAGCAAACTCTGCCCATGTTGTGAGTGGTGAGACAGGCACCAGCACCAGTCCAGGTTTGTGACTGCACAGGCAGCACCCAGACAGATACTCCAGGGCAAATACTCCTGCCTTTCATCCCAGTTTAGCATGGGCTTGGGTGTGTTACAAGCCCTTGTTAGAAGATTTATGTCATCCCATGCCAGGATTATCTTCTGTCTAGCCACTCATGAGCTAAACTTTTCAGTCTCTGCTAAAGTTTAAAGTGACTAAAATCAGTCTGAGATCCAATCACTCCAAACCTCCCAGTAGTTGGATTTTAGGTGCAACACCAGCTGGTGCAGCTCCAGGACAATTTTGCAGGTCTGGATGTGCACTGCAGAAAAAAAAATCAACCAACAAAAAGGAAGACTATTCCAGTTTTCTTCCCTAGATGTCTCACTGCAGTTTCAGAGCTGTGTTGCTGGTGCAAAGGAGATGCTGGGAACCTCTAGCTAGGAACAGAGGGAGGACAGTATTGGGCAGCATGGATTTAGCTTGGATTTAATTTTTCTGGATCAGTACCCTAAGCTCTCAGTGACTCCAGAGCCACAGATGTTGATAGTTGATAGGCCAGCACAGCTGAGCAGCCTGAATAACCCCCCGTGCCACTGGCTCCCACTCTCGAATTCCCACTGCAAAGAATCCCACAGGTCACATGGAGAACTGAGCTCACAGCTGGGTGCCAGACAATCCTGAGCCCTAATCCTGCTCTGACAGCTCCCTGTTACAAGACATGGTGTTACCTCAAGGGCACTGAGCACGTTTTGTCAGCTTCCTGTCTGCAGAGCATAAAAACTCCTCCAGATTGGCCTTTGCTCCTAGAAAACATCAAACATAATTAAACTGGTTCTTAAAAATACATAGTAGATGGGGCTCCCAGTCTCCCTAAACAATGTCCATTGGGAAGTCGTATTTAGTTCTTTGTCATCTTCTTTAGGTGAAAATTAAGGTCATTGATATCAACCACACTGGACATGGAGGACCATTCACAATTGATAGCTATTGTGTGACTACCTCAGAGTGGCAATGAATGGCCTTATCTGTGAGTGACTGAGCAGCATGGCACTACTACAACCTGCTGTGTCTCGTTCTAATGCCTAATTAAATGCAGGGTGAGCAGACCTGTTAATGCAGGGGGCACCAGGTCCTCAGACAACCACCCTCAGGGCCCTCAGCTCCCTGCCTTGTCAGCCAGCTGTGATCCCACTACAGACTGATCCTGAGGCTGTCACACTGATCCTGAGGCAAACAGTCACACTGATCCTGAGGCAGTCACACTGATCCTGAGGCAGTCTACTTTCCCCCCTGCAGCACCTTTCTCCTCAGCTTTATTCCTCACCAGAGGAGATGTGGTGCTGAGTAACTGGGAATGTGGGGTCCTCATCCCATTTGGGGGAATGTGGGGTCCTCATCCCATTTGGGGATCTGCATTACCCAAGACTGCTCTCCCATCACCTGCTCTGCCTGTTGACTGTCTGATACTGTCTCATCATTGCACTGACATTAGCAGTGCCACCTGGGATAAAGAGGCAATGGGGTGATAGATGCAGAGGTTCTTTCATTAGAGATGGGTCAATTCATTACTTCCAAGGTGGAATTTCTGGGTCTCCAGTGCTGCTGTTGTGGTGAGACTCACATGCCTGAGATGGTTCGAAGCAAAGACCTGAACTTCACTGTCATATTTCAATGAATGTTTAAACACCTGCTTTCCAACTCAGCTTCTTTCCAAGATGATAAATATTTAACCCCTCCTCCAAATGGAGCAGTGGTCTCAAAAGATTTTCAATTTGACTATAGCTTTGTTTATAGGATATTTTCTTCTTTGAAATTTGAGGTTAATGCATCTCTTGGGCAGACTCAGGGTCTCTCATTTAGTTTGAAATGAAGAAGTATGAAGAATAATGAAGTCTGGAGAGTTCATTACTTCTGGGGCAAATGGTAAAACTGCTCAGTTCTTCAACAAGCCATGAGGTGGAAAACTCAGGGGCTGTTCAGTCCTCTTTCTGGGTCTGGGGGAGCTGCAATGATCTGTGAAAAGAAGATTCAAATGTGTTCACCTTCCAGTATTTGTCAGCAAAAGATGCAGCCTCCTGTCCTGAGGTCATGGGAGGATTCCAGGGCCCTCCCTGGCATTTAAAAGCAACCAGTGGGCTTGAGTAGTTATTTCTGACACAGAATCCCATTCTTTAAAGCAGAACATCTGGTTTAGTTGAAACCAGCTGGGGATGACCTGAAGGCAAATCAGGAGTTGCATAATTACACTTAGCTTCTAAGTGAATTAGGGATTTAGTCTGGAAATTCTGTTGAAGCTCTTGCTCTACTCTGATCTGCCTCTTACACCAGTTATATTATAATCCTTCCAAATGCAAACACTGAGCTAACCAGTGCTGGCAGAATTTCCTTCACAGTATCTGTATGGCTGCTTTTGAGTGGGGCCCACGCTGTGCTGCAGAGGGGAAGGCTGCATTCAAATATATGAGGAGGAAAAGATGCTACAGTAAGGACATCTACCTTGAAGTGATTCCAGATGAGGCCATCGAGTTGATTAGAGGGATGGAGCACCTTTTCTATGTGAAAAAGCTGAGAGAAATGGGATTGTACAGCTTGGAAAAAAGGTGGCTTGGGGTGACCTAATTGCAGCCATCTGAAGGGAACCTATAAGAAGGTTGGAGGGGACTTTTGTAGATCAGGTAGTGACAGAACAAGGGGAATGTCTTCAAACTGAAAGACAGCAGATTTAGATTAGATATTAGGAATAAATTCTTTACTGTGAGGGTGGTGAAACACTGAACAGGTTGCTAAGTGGATTATTATTTGTGGATGCCCCATCCCTAGAAATCTTTAAGGCCAGGTTGGATGGACCTCTAAGAAACCTGGTCCAGTGCAAGGTGTCCCTGTCCATGCCAGGGGGCTGGAAATAAATGATCTTTAAGGACCCTTCCAGTTCAGGCTCTAAGACTCTGTGGTTTTATTTGCCTTTCCCCCAAGTGGTGTGTGAAAGATCACCTTGCTGTGGGGCAGAGGTGAGCACCATCCTGCCAGGGACCTGACTTCTCACTTGAAGAGCTTTTTCACCAGCTTGGCCTCCTTGCTGCATAGCACCAAATAAAACTTGACTGTGGTCAGCTTCTTTTTTCTTTCCATATCTCTTGCCGTTCCTCCAATAAACACTTTTAAAATATGGAGGAATATCTCCATCCCTTCCATTTTCTTCTGCTGACCCTTCCCTTCATTGCAGTGTTTTGCATAGAAGAAGCTTGATTTCTTTTCCACATTTGCTTTGGGTCTGTTTAGTAACTCTCTGAGAGACAAAATCAGTGTGATTCAATGTTATCAGCTTGGGCTCAGGGGCTCTCATCAGTGTCAATCCTCACATGTCTCTCTGCTGAAGTCCACATTTTCATGTCAAAAGACACCCTACAACTATTTTTTCCCCTCTTTAATCCTCATCTGGCATTGCTCAGGTAATGGGAGATGAAAGCAACTGAGGTTAGGAAAAGCCAAGCCTAACCCATGAAGACAGTCTGAATCAGACCTTCATCACACTGCTTCTTCCTTCCCACTGGCTCTGAACCAAAACAAAGAATAAGACATCTTTTCATCTTATGTCTCACTAGTGATGAAGAATATTCCCTCCTAGTAGATATCACACAATCCCTCAGTTGACATCCCTCACTGTGTTTCAGGTAAAGGGTCGTATCCTAGTGGATATCAAGCCCCCCAAAATTTGAATCAAATTGAATTTTTTTTTTGTTGTTAATCGGTAGCTAGAGCTGGACATTTATGATTAAGCAATTGCATTGTGAACATTGTGTGCTTGACTAATCAATCTTTCAAGGGAAAGGGAAGACAGTCCCAGGCTGAATGGGCTGTTTGGACAAGAGCCACCAGGAATGAAGTCAGCAGAACTGAGCAGTAACTGGGGGAAAGGTAATTCCAGCAGTGGGAGATCCTGACCACCAACCCATCGACCACATACTCAAAATGAACCAACTCAAATGGAGGGAAGAACTGTGCATGCAGACTAATTAGAATGAGAATGAGAGGTAAAACTTGGCAATAGGTGTTTCAGTACTAATTAATGAAAAAGTTATGTAATCTGTAACCAATGAATGCTGATGCCTTTGTGAAAATGTATAAATAGCACAATGTTTTGATGATTGAAGAGCCAGCTTTTTGTGAGTTATGTCCCACCTTCCTACTTTGCACAAACTAGTATAAAAAATAGAAATCACACCTCATCTTGGTGTGAATTGGTACTGTGCACCTGATAACAAGCCTGTGTTTGAGACAACAGCTGGAAATGTGATAAACATAAATGGGAGACTTCCTTGGTATATAAAGATAAAACTGAAACTTCCACTCTAAGTAAATGTTCTTCAGCAGTAATTTCTCAAAAGCAAAAAATTCACAAAGCATTTTTAATATAGATTTGCTTCTGTTCTGTATTCTAAAAATCTTTTTTATAGCTTTTATTGGAAAGCAGCAGTTAAAACACCTGCACCACATTTAAAACATGTGATTGTATCTTGGAGGACAAAATAGGCTTGTTCTGGTAATAAAAATTGTCTATCAGTAGAATTTTATAAATACAGTGCAGCATGCAGAATCAGCCTTTTTTTAAAAAGCCTTCTTCAGTACCACAGAGGTATGTCCTTTATACAGCTCCAGTCTCTGGTCAGCCTGACAATGACCAACCCCTGTTACTAATGCCAAATGCTTTGCCAGTTTGCAAGAACCACCAAAACTGTAACAGGAGCTTGTGGAACTCTTGATATAACCTTGTACATACTGATATCCTTCTGTGTGATGGGGCACTGCTTCAGACAGCCTAGCAAACCCCTTCTGAACTCTGTAACTCCAGTCTGTTTTGCCCTGTGCATTCTGCCACGCCCTCGTGTGCCATGGCAGAGAGAAGGGGGCTTTGTACACACTGTGCAGATCGCTCCAGATGCTCCCATCTGCAGTGTCAGCTTGTGCCTTGTGCATCAGCTACGTGCTTCTCTGAGCTAGCATACACTTCAGGGGAGAAACAGAGATGAAATGCAGAGACAACCTCATGGCACAAGTCTCCAGCAAGGTAGCTGTGGCACAGGAGAGCTGCTCGGTGGTCATTATGTAAACTAATCCTACAGGGACTCTCTCTCTGCAGACTAATAGTTCTATTCCTGTGTTTGAAGTACCACACCAATTAAACACATATTCTTCTCTGGGACTGAGACTGTTGCTAGGGCAGTACAACTGTACCTCTGCACTTGCTGCTGTACATCCTGTACATCTTGGCTGTTTCCAGGACATCCCAACAGCATGCCCATGCATGCACAGGACAACCAATATTTAAACTAAGTGAAAAAAATTGGTGCAAGTACCTCTATGAGCTTCTGCTCAGCAAGACCTTAAGAGATTTTGTAGGGCAGAAACATTTTGTCAGTTTCACTCAAATTAGCAACACAAAGGACAAAGATTTTGTTTCTTTTTTCTTTCTTTAATGCAACAATATAGATGCTGCTAAATAAGCACCCATCTTCATAGTAGTAAAACAGGAGGTCAGATTTTAAGAGCTGCGCTTGCCCTCGTGTTTCTTAGAAGCCTTCTCTGTCTCCATGTTGACAGTGCAGCTCTTCACTGAAAATTATGCAGAAAGATTAATAAAATCTTAGCTGGAATCTAAAAATGTATGGCAAGTCCAAAAGTTTTTTAAGTAAGCATGGATCATATTGTTCAGATGCAATAGCTGACACATTTTTACCTTATGGCTGTAGTAGTTATCAAGTGCAAATTGTAAAAAAAAAAATTTAATAGGGGAAAGTAAATCAATCTGACTTCAGCCACATCCTGTCACAATTTCTCCTAATGTTCCATGATGATCCAAGGGGCTGGGGAATAAAGTGTGACTACCACCCAGCAGCAAAAATATTATCACACACTTCAGAGCTACTGGCTGCCTTTCCTCGAACAAAGTCAGAGCTCTAACGTGCACCCTGATGAAAACAGGATGGCCCCTTTCAAACTGAGATGACAGACGAGGCAGTAAGACGAAACCAGCCGAAGCCCGCACACGCAGAGCTGCAGTAAATCTAAGCCATAAACAGAATGCCTCCTGCACTTCAAATCCTCCAGGGGCCCTGCACTTTCTGAAAGCACCGCAGCAGCACTGCTGCACCTCTGACCTTGCAGACCTATGGGCACTCAGAGAAGCAAGGATTCTGGAGATTTTCAAATGACTCACACCCATGAAACTGTCGCTTTTCACAGTTTGGGGAGGACCGTGCGGCTGTCGCTGGGCAGCTGGGGAGGCAGCCTGGTGCAGCCCAGGCACAGCCATCCGATAGGGCTGCCCACACACTGCTGCTGCAGCACTCTCTGTTCGGGATCAGTTAAGCTTCTGACACCGTCACTCACAGCAAAGTGCTCCTGATGGGAGCTGTGCTGCAAACCTGGCTTGCAAACCAGGGGATTAGCCACTAGGCTGTAGGTCCCAAACCTCATGTCTTTCACATAGGGTCTTAAAACATTTTTAGTTTATTAAAACTAAATCCATGGGGAACTGCATGCTGTGCCTGGGTTTCCAAAATATTAAATCAAAAACCAGTTTGATGCAACACTAGAGCATGACCCAATATTTGCACACACAAGTAATCAAACTGCTCAGATTAACTGCTCTACAGACATGATACAGGCATTTGTTGTTTTGGTTTTCATTTTGAGAACTTAAAAAAGGCTACTGATTCTGAAAACTAGACCTTGTAGAAATGAAGAAGTCTTACCTAATGTTCTTGTTCTGAGAACTGAGAAAACTAAATTTGAACAAGGAAAACCGCATTTAAAAATATTTTAAGTGTCACATGTCTGGACTGCAGTACATGTCTGGACTAGATGTATTTATATGCATTATGCTATTAGCACCATTAGACAAATGAGCAACTGAGGCACAGGGCAAAACAGATTTGGTTTCAGTTAAAACACCTGCATCTAAGTGCCTGAAGTGCAAGATGGCACCTGCTCAGTGTCTACACGCTGGTTACAGGGGGTGGAGATGAGCAAGGGTCAGAAGAGTGACTGAGTTGGACAAATGCAGGATTCCACTTTGCACTGCATCCCTGATTGCTCAGTTACACATCACATATTTCTGAGGGAGCACAGCTTCCCCTCCTGAAGGCTGGGCCATGGGCCTGGTGCATGGGACACAACCCCCACGCTGTTCTACTTTCTGTGCACACCACTGACATACCCCGTGCAGACCATCTGCCCTGATGGCCTGGAGACTCTTTGAAGCCACCTTCAAAAGAGCACCAACAGAGAGCCTGCTTGAGGTTGGACAAGATGCTTCTGTCACTCACAGCAGCAGTTTCATTCAGGACTCTGTCCTCCTGCTAACAACCTGAATTTGTTTTATGGCAAAGAATGGACAAGACAGCAAATGTACAGATAGCTTGACTTTTCTGTGTCTTTCAAAAGGCACTAGTTCTATCTAGGCAGAGAAGGAGTATTTGAAGAATGGGCCAAAGGCTAAGAGGCTTAGTGCTGAAAATGGCCTGGGGAAGGACAGAGGGAAGCATATAACCTAGTTTTGGTGGAAATTCAGGAACTACAAAGATCTGTAATAATTTCATACTGCAATGAATTCATGTTGCATAACTCTTCTGGAGGATTTTAGGACCAACAGGAAGGCTGTTGTGACTGAACACACAAGGGATGGAACTAACAACTTGATCTACCACAGCATTTGATTTCAGTTGGGAGGCTGAAATTACAACCTTTCAGAAAACAAAGATACCTTGTGTCTACAAGTAACACTGTGACAATTCACTTCGGCTTGGCAGAATACACAGGTCCCACCAAATCCTCCCCACTGCAGCACAGCTGAAGATAACTCAGGTAAAACCTGTCATCCAGGGCACAAAGTACAAGGGATCTGCTCTGAGCTCACTCCCAATCCAGGTATCATCTCTAGACTGCACAGGCAGCTTAACTGAGGATCCTATATATAAAATGTCAGAATGATGATGATCAGCCTGCATGGTTGCTGCCCAAGGTGTGCATGGTTTCCTGAGGTTCATAGCCAGCAGAGTGAGCACACACAATGAATCAGGCAATGTGCCCATTACCAAAGAGACTGTAGTGTTTTTTTTGTTTTCTATGTCAGCAGTGATCTATGTTGGGTTGCTTCCTGGAAGAATGCTTCTTGGATTACATCTGTCCTTTAATCAGCCACCCACCTCTCACAGTGCTCTTGAGAGCAACCAGCATGGTGTTTTCCCAATTGGTCATTTAGGATCTCTGTTGTTCTTCACCTTGATACATGAGTAAGACATTATTGTCCCAAAGAGGAATCCACATCAGGACCACTTCTGTTTCCTTGAAATGTGCTGAACAACAGCTGTGTGCTGTAAGCTGCTGAAGGTATTTGTGCTGACTGTATTTCTACCAGGAGGTTTAGGGGCACTGTTAGTGAAGACAAGAATGGTCAAGTAGTAAGGGCTGAGATGTGATAACATCTGAGTTATCCAGGACATTAGTGCAGTAAGAGTCAGAAGAGTATCACAGCTCCTGTAAGGCAAGCATAGAAGATACTACAGTGCAAAAGAGATCCTTTAACATTGCAAAATTATTTCATACTGTTTTTCTTCTAACCACTGCAGGCCTGAGCACTGTGAGCACAACTGAGAGCAAAGAGGTTTGCTCTCCAAAAACTCCTGCACTTCTTACCTGACACAGCAGGTGCATTTCAGTAACATCTCTAGGGATTAGGTACTAGTAGCTACTACAGGTAAAAAAGACTACTACTAACTAGCAGATTTCTGCTTTAACCATGGGCCTTTCTCATTCATACACAGGAGATAAACCATAAAAAACACATTTTATGTTAATTGGGTGTAGTCTGCTTTTTCCATTTCATTTTGAATTTAAAAATAAAGCCAGATTCTCTGCTGACAGCTGGAGAGCCATAATTCTGAGTGACTGTATTCTGAGGGTTACTTCTCCTCTTATTAAATAAGCACTGCTTTGGTCCAAAGGACTACTACTCTGTAGTATTAGCCAGAAAAGAAAGAGAACAGAAATGTGCAAGCTTCTCTGCAATTTGTCAGTCCATGCTCCTTGAATAATAAGCATCTGGGAATGACCCATCTACCAAAAAAGTGCTCCAAATCCAGCTCAGATGCTCCAGCAGTTCCTTGGTTCTTAGCATCAACATCCAGAAGAGCCAATTCCCAATTCTCTGCTCCTGCCAATGTCATTTAAGCAAATACTTTGTGTCTGATACATGATACAATCATTATCCTATTTCTTAAGCTTTAAACATCTGATTTCAATTGTGTTCCCAAAGTGGTACATACAAAAATATAGTAGCTGGTAATGGCTGTTTTTAAGCAAAAAATACCCAGCTGGTAATGGCTGTTTTTCAAGCAAAACTTGCACTTCCTCATCTAGTCCTTAAGTAATAAGTTTAGAATTCATACTGCACAAGTAACCAAACTCAAGATGATTAAGCTTCAGGGAGGAAAAAGCACACACATGAAGTAATGGCTCAAGAATTTCACTCCAGAGAAACTCCAAAAACCCTTCAGAGCACAAGGAAAAAGACCTTAAAGTATATTTGTTGATAATAATAGATCAAAAAAAACCAAACCAACTCCACAATAATGTAACATATAAAACTTCCTAATTTCACGCACTCTTTATAAATGGGTAAGTCTTACAGTTATTACTTAAAAGTATGTAAGAGAAAAATTTGAGTAACAGAAAAATTACTAGTCTAATTCCTTTTAGCAGGTTACACCTGCAAATACTGTAAAATTCAGCATAAAATTTGTCAGAAAAACATCCCATTACTTATATTTGGGCAATGATTCTATTCCTCAACATGTATCTGAATTGTTTCCAAACCTGTGATTTCAAACAATGTTTTATTTTTCTCAAGCACAATATAACAGACAAGCCATAGCAATTTGGCCATTAAAAAAACAAACCAAAAAGGCTCCTTCACAACGGGATAAACATCCTCAAACTTTCAAAGACTAGTCTTAGACTTGTCAGGCTAGAGTCACTGACAAGGTAGTTAAAACATGGTGTTAACCCTCCCCAGCTCACATTCTAGTTCTTACTACCCCATCCTTTCCAACTTCTCACTCACAAGACAATTCCAGGCAGGAAACAAATACATAGCAACAGGAGTCCTTACTGCAGTGCTAGAGGATAACACTGGTCCTTTGAGAGACAAAGGCTGAGTATCGTCTAAGCTTCCCTAAACCATTTTCACTTTTCTATAAATAAAGCTGCTTATCACTGTACTTAAGCTTCAGGAACTTTAATTAGACCAAGAATTCCTCTAATGATTAGATAAAGGCTGTTGCAGTGGACTGCTAACAGTCTTAAAAGCAATAGGATCTTTCCTCCCTTCTCCTCCTTACAAGAATGTTGGGAAAGTAACCACTATCAAATAAAAAAAGGCTCATTTCAAAAGCATATTTTGACCTTCTGCTCATGAAGTGGAAAAGAAATGATTATATACCTCAGCTGATCCTGCAATGAACAATTCCAACTTTGCCCCATGCTTAACACCGAGAAATCAAATAAGCACTAAACCCCAAAACAAAGTATTGTACATCAGGTAAGTTTGAAATGCTGGACTCAGATGCTTTAGGAGAGAGAAGCAAACTTCTGAAGTATCCTGAACTCAAACTCTATAACATGCAGGACAAAGATTTACATCTGTATAATCCAGGTTCAGTTAGAGCATCCACCAACAAGAGTTAATTATTTAGAACTTCTTCTAGAATGTTTATTAACGATCCCATGTTTGTTTGACCTTGAAATGTGGCTGGTTTATTGCACTTGCCTGCAGCAGTAGCTGTTTCCAAGGAGGCTGCTTAGCAGCGGTGAGATCTGCCAGGAGGACGGGGTGTCACATTCTTACTCATTGTGTTTACTCAACAGCACAATCCAACTTTCCAGAGACATGAAACTTCTGCAATTTGACAGTGGCTATTTACTGCTTTGTGAACTTGGCCAGGTGGCCAAAGTCACTTTTAAAGTGTGCAATCAATCTACAGATCTATTTTAAAACCCGTGCCACAATCAGCACTTAAAAACCACACAGTTTTACACTAGTTGGGTCAAATTAATTTTATTATGCTTCATGATGAATTGCCACCAGTGCAACATCCTATTCACTGTACATTTCAAAAATTCACATACTAAAAATTTCAGTTTGATAAATGGAAAACTGAATGATTGAGAAGTTCTTACGAATTTCATACGTACAAGTGGCTAGCTGATATTGTCTATGCACATAGAGTGTTGAGATACAAAAGCCTCATGCTAGTTTGTTAATTGCTAAGGCTATCTGGACAGTCAATTAACCAGAATATATAAGAGGCCTTCATTACAATGTTTAGCAACAATGCACCAGTATCATGAAATGCTGTCTTCCGCTTGGAGCAAAAGTGGCAGAGTGCTGAAGCATGCAGCTGTGACTAACTTAACTGCCATTGCAGTCTGTATGCCTGAAATTTATCATGAACAAACACTACTTGAAAGTAAATATTAACCTGGACACCACAGGTGTGAGTGTACTTTTTATATGAAGAAACAGAAAACCCAAAAACTTTCTTTGGCCAGTATCTACAAATCAAAGTTTTATTCAATAATGCAACTTCAGAGCTCCCAAAATCCAGAATAGAAATTTGATTAATGAACTGTGATGCCTAATTATTAACTATATTACAGAAATTCCAATCCTGGGAACATAACAGCTAAACATATCTAGTAAGTAGCATGTTAGGAAAACCTCTAGGCCTCATCTGCTTAATTTTAAAATGCCCTATATGCAATAAAAATAAGAGTGCAGTGCCAGAAGTTATATGAAAGCCATACAAATATTTTCCTTATACACAAGTTGCTAACTCCACTGCCATTAGCTACACCAGGCTGCACTTGCACTTGATCCAAAGCTCAAGCCATTACAGCAGCAAAGCTAGCAGGAAGTGTTTCCAGCAGCAGAGGCCAATGAGAAAGTTACTGCAAGAAAATGAGACCACTTGGCAATTTTTTTCCTCAAGTTATGTGCTTAAATTACTCTTGGAAGGAAGTTAGCATCCTATGAATAATTTAACTACAACCTTACCTCTCCCACTACTTTTCAGCAACTTTCTTTTCTCCTCTACAACTAAATTAATTTGCTAAAGACTAGGTTATAACTGGGTTAGAAATCCAAGCCGTATCATGCAGGTCCAGCCTGTCAAGATCAGGTCAACACTGGGTTTCAGTCAATACTTTTCTGATAACTTAAATTTTGCTTGATACCCGGACTACAGTCAAAGACCCAGGACACTATGCATTAACTACACTCCAAATGTAACTGACTTTAATGAACATTCTGTGTCCGATAATGTGGTTTTTAAAAAGATTTTCTACCTGAAAATTACAGTAAGTACAGTAATTAATGCTGCAGATATTAAATACCCACTTAGCATAGATTAGTATTTCATAATAGGCAGATGTGCCAATGTTTACTGCACTACAAAGTACAATGTATATAAATGTGCAAGCTGTGAAATGAAAATCCCATGTTCTGTCCACTTATTCAAATACTATTCTTGTGAATCAGGTTCTTGATCTTCATCACAACCCTTGGTCTTAAAGCCAACATATGAAGACAAAATACTGCCATAAAGTTCAGTACTTTACACTCCATAGTGTATAATTCTGAGTTAATTAGACTTTCCAACCTACAGGGTGTAGGATTGGTGTTTCAGCATCTGCTGTGTACCATAAAGCAAAGACTGCAAAGTAATACCATTTGTGTTTATTAGTACACCAATGTCCTACAAATTTTAAAAAGTAATTAAATGCTATTGAAGCAAGCCTTAAATGCAGCCCTTCAGCCTAAAAACCACAAAAAATTTATTTTAAAAATAGATCAAACTGTAGCGATTGCCAGCCTCCAGTATCGCCCCCAGTAATTTAGACATCTTCATTCTGAAAGTAAGAGCAGGAAAGGAAAAAAAAACCAAAACCAAAAAAACCAGCGAACCAACAAAACCCAATCCCCCAAAAATCCCCCAGAAACCCTCCCTAAAACCCCAAACCAAAACCAACTGAAAGTTGAACTTGTTTGCATCAAAGTTGCCTTTACCACTATGACAATACAGAGCCACCCTGTTTAACTTCAGATAGAGGTCCCCATTGAAGAATTTGATTTCTACTGCTGTTCAATAGCAGTCAGTACTATAGTTAGGACAAGGTAATTTTCACAACTAGCTGTGCATTTCTGCAGTGCTTTTGTGTTATGGAAAGCATACTGCTAACATTTGACCTGCAATGTTTTGATGTATTTGAAACCATGCAATAGTATAAATCAGCCTCAACATTCATACAGCATTTCATTTGAAATCAAGGGGCTAAATAAACTAAGAGCTGCATCACTTAAAGAACATAGTGCTATACTAGGCTTTAATAAGAAAATTTAGATACAGAAAAAGTAGGGTATGAAAATAGTGTTTTCCTTCTTGCATTATAACTAAATTACATTAAGGTTTTTGTCAGTCTCACATATTACATTTAAACTCCCTTATTGATGGAATGGAAAGTATTCACATGTACATTATCATCCAGGTGTAAACTTGCACACATTAACAGGGAGTAGCTTTGTAGAGGATTATGACAAACCTTTACAGATTAAATGAGGTATTGCACAGATTAATAAAAAAGCAAAAGGCAACAAAAATATACAGCAAATTGGTAGAACATTTACATGATAATTTTACAGAATCCATAGACAGAAAGCAGTGTTTAGTATATCATTCACCTTAAAAAATATATATATAATAATATATGATCAATCATCCCATTCGTCATCATCCTCAAAGTCTTCTTCATCATCTTCATCCTCATCTTCATCTGTAAGATAGGAAAAGCAAGTCACTTGCATGCACAGAATTAACATGATCAAAGTATTACTGATTTCTACCACAATTTTCTGAAAAGAGAACCATCACTTCAAGGTCGTCATGACAATACATTTAGTAATACTCTATTTTAAGATTGCTAGACATGCCATCCAGTTCAGATAGTTACTAGCTGGAAGTTAAATCTAATTTGTTTCTTCACTCACTCCTTTCTTCACAAAGGAAAAATGTGTTTTGTTCACAAAGAGAACAAGAATCAGAAGTTCTTGTTTAACAGTTACTATTTATTACTGTTGCTTAAAGAATGTGCAAGTTGCCAGCTTGTTCCAGACTGGGTGTTAAACTTCAGGAACAGATTAATTTCTGGAATGTAAGAACTGCTTCCCCAGGTTTGTTACATAATGGAATTTGTTTACTTTACAAGCAGGTAAAAAACCAGCCCTCCAAAAAAGGTCTGGTGAGCTAAAGACCATTGTGGATACTGGAATATTCAAAGCTGTGTAATGAACATCAGTTTCAAAGTCAATGCTTGCTGACTTTATTCAGCCTTCCACTTTTTTTATATGCATCATTTAAAAATGTACTCTCATGAAATTAAACTATTTATTTGTTGGACAAGAGCATTTCCTTCCCAGAGGAAGAAACTGTTAAGGGAGCATTTAGCTCCCTTCAGGTATTTAATTTCTGTTAAGTACCAAAATTGGCAATTATCACATAGGCAGCATATCAACTAACCATAGTGCACTTGGTGAGATGCTCTGTAGACTGCATATACAGTTCTGTTATCAAGGCAAGCTCCAGAAATGTATCAAAGCCTAAGCAGAATAGATGTACTCAAACAGCTGCATTGCAGCTACTGAACTGCAATTTCAACTACATTTATTACAAGCTGGTATTTCAGAAATGCAAATCCTCTTGCAGCCCTTATTTTTCCCAGCACTTAAGCATGGGAAGTTGATTCAGTCCTGGCAGAAGCCTGGTCAAGTAACATTGCTTATCCAGGAGGTGGCAGCCAAAGCCTACCAGAACTGACAGCACGGGAGCTGAATGATGGCAAGAGATTTAGCGTCAACAAACAGAAAACATCAAAAACTTTCTTCCAAAATATTTTGACCACTTATTTCATCAGACAGCTAGTAAGCAAAAACAAATCAGTTGCAACAAGAACAGAAATGTTTTTCTAAGGATATTAACCTTGCTTAGTAACTCAGTTGAGGATTACTGCGAGTTGCTAAACCCCAGTAATTCAAAGCAGCATGAAGGAACCATTCAGCCCATCACCAGGGCACTGCTAAGGGCAGTCTGCCCTGCACTATTTGCTGGAATCCATGCTTTTCTCCAGAAGTATTTTACAATAAATAGAAGTGTTAACTCTTGAAAACCTGACACTGTGAGGTCAGAAAAATTCCATCAGACGCACCTGAAGAATGAATGGCTTTGCTCCTTTTCTGCATAACTTCCATTAACGCACCCACAATCCCTGAGGTGGGTGCAGGTGTAGGTGGTGCACTTTCCTGACCATCAGATACCTAGGAAAAAGGGTTACAACAGAAAGATGCAATTAGCAAAGCAGAACCTCTGTATTTTGAGACAAACTTCCTTGCATGACTATTGAGTTTATTTTCCACTGGAAGAAAGTGTGGAACAGTTTATTGTGGAACCTTTAGCTCAAACTGCAAAATCTTTAGTAAAAATAGTCAACTTTTTAACCATGTAACAGAACAGCCATACCCAAGTTTAAATATTTCAGCTTTGATGAAGTGAACACTCATCTAAAAGAAAGCTTCTTAATATGGTTGGACAGGCATGACTTGTATGGCTGCATAACCATTATTTATTTTATCTTTGGAATAGACCACAACATAGTTTTCATTGCTTGGGTTTGTAAACTGAGTCTGCTTTGGGCTGATAATCCCTTCTGAAGTAATGAACTTTGATAATGCCTACCTCTAATGGCAAATAAATATGAACACACCCTTACACTTTTTACAGCAGAAGCCTTGAGTGCAGAGGAGTGGCAAAAAATAAGCAGCAACAGGCAAAACAGTTTTAAGAGATTATTTTTAAGATAATCAGTGGCATCACTAAGAAACAGTAATAGCCTGTTCTGCAGCATGACAGCTACAGCATGTCTTATGGGCAGCACTTGTCAAAACACAAGCAGACACCTTCTTACAACCCTCAATATTTGCAGAACACAGGTCCGTCTTAAGATGAAAATAAAAACAGATTAATAAATCTAGTGTTTGCCTTCTACTACTGTTACTCCTAAAGTCATCTCCTGAAGTTTAGATTATTTAACTGAATAGTCAGGAAAACAGCAATCTTTTCATAATCCTTGCAAAAGTTCCGTACAGCCATGATACTATGGCATCATCATTGTAGGATTTACGGATTTTACTCAAAAGTGAGAACTGAGTTTGAAAGGGTAATTTCATGCACCAAAACTCATCTATAGCAAATGTGTGTTCTTTGCATTTTCTTAGTACTACTGTTCTTTGCATTCTCTTAGTACTACTGTTTAGTCATGGCTTCAGAAACTCTAAAACTTACAATCCAGCCCCCAAAGCAGAGCCACATTTTACTGTTCACACTGCATTTGCAAGTCCCAAGGGAACCCGGGTGCCAAACAGCTTTTACTCACAGATTTCAACTGTATACCCTGTCGTATCTGGTCTAGCAGTGCATCTCTTCCTGAGCAGGACACTGGTCGACTGTTCTGTTCTACCTTCTTCAACTGAGCTCCTTCTCTGATTTGATCCAAGAGTGCTGCTTTGTTTCCCGCAGGAACTGGAAGCTGGTGATCAACCTCTGAAGGAAGGCCTGGTGGTGGAGGAGGACCAGGAGGGGGCGGAGGAGGAGGAGGGGGCGGAGGAACAGATGAGCCACTGGCTGGTGGCGGTGGGGGCGGAGGGGGGCCGGGCGGTGCGGCTGAGGAGTGCACGGGCGGCGGAGGAGGGTACATCCGGTTGGGAGGAGGCGGGGGCACCGTGGCACCAGGTCTAGATGGAGGTGGGGGTGGAGGCGCTGCTGTGGGAGCCCTCGAAGGAGGTGGAGGTGGTGCCCCTCGGCCCCTAGCAGGGGGAGGAGGAGGGCCCGAGCTATGGGGAGGGGGAGGTGGAGGTGGAGGGGGTCCTCCTCTGCACGGTGGTGGCGGAGGTGGAGCTGAAATGAAACAAAACAACTTTGAATTACCTGCTACTCAACACCTGAACGTCTTTCAGAGACCAGCAGAAAAAGAACACAGGCTGTGCCTTGCCTTTTGCAAGGATCTCTGTGCCTGTGCAAATTTTACCAATTCTGGATAAAAATGGATACAGCTGAATATAAGCTGTGCCTATAGGGCAAATCAAGCGAAACAAAGCCTATGTCAGTTGTATATTTTGTAAAAGAGTCAATGACTGCAGGAAGCAGGTACAAGACTTAGAATGACTGATTAAAGTTCATAAGAATCCTGTAAAATTTTGTTGAGCTAGGACACAAAAAAAGAGAAAAACTTTTCAGAAATACACTTAAAGTGAAATACAGAATTTCCACTTTCTAATCTATCCCTTACTTTAAGTAATTACAGAATCAAACATTTTTTAAAGTAGTATCTTCTAGTAACAACCTCCTCCCCCCCCCACAATGCATTATAATGCAGCATAAACTGACTCTTAGTCTCTTTTACTGAAAATTACTTCCAACAGTATCTTTATGGCAGGGGCTGTCAAAAGGAAACAGCTTTAGGGCTACACACAGGATCATTTCTCTGTGAAGTGGCCTTGAAATGTACTTGCTTTGCTAATGGCATTTTAAGTAGCACTGTTTCATTTCCTCTTCCATTAAAAATCTAATGGCTCATGGTACTTTAGGTTGTGTGGTTGCTACACATAACTACTTAATAATCCAGGTACCATTGTATAATGGCACCTGGATTATAAAATTCATGTTTGATTTCACATATCTTTATAACAAAAGGGGTATTACACTCAAGAAGATCCTTCTCTACCTGTTCTATTATCCCCTTCACGTTACTGGCAAAGAAAGCAGTTTGGCTGCACTGACATAGAATAGGGAACATCCATAAAAATAAAATTTTGGGGAAGCAGGAGTCACTAGTACCTCAATGCCTCCTTCCCTGCTTATCTTTAGATACAACTCTTAAAAGCATGTATTATGTTCTTAAGTTCCACGAGTTGCTGAGTTTTTTCCTACCCCTTCACAAGAACAACATAGAGAGAACTGGATCTGAAATGCCATGTATTTTTTTTTTTTTTCCAAGAGACATACTGCTAACATTCTTGATTTTAAAAAGTGCCGTTTTTGGCTGGCATGGCTGTAGTTCCGCTTGGGGCCACTGGAGGGCGGTGTTACCAAGTGCCACAACCTGCCAAGCACTACGGACGGGTTTTTGCAATACTGAGAAAATCGACGTGATCGTGGCTCCAGAGTCTAGACTCTCCCTAGATTTCTAACACAAGGTTTAGGTTTTCCTGTGGGGAAATAGTTTATTCGCATTATAACTAGAGAGATATGCCACATCCAATCTGTGGGAACAGCATTCTGCCTGTCTGCACTCAGCTGGTAGTGAATTGAGGAAGGAGCAGCAAGGGGAGAGCACTATTAACTTACCCTCTCTCTCCCTTCCCCCTCAAACAGATGGTACAAGCAAAGCAAGAAAATAAATTTAGTTTTTTTATAAATGCACACTAATCCGTACACTGATATTAACAATAAAATTTGTATAATTATCTATAGATGGTACTGTCACCAAAAAAATAACCACCAGTACCAAAACTAGGGAAAGGGCAGGGAAAACAGGAAAATAATTTCCATCTCAGCAGAATGGCTTTTCTGCAACTCTCTAGTCAGCATGCTAGCAGGGTGAATATGTAAGCACAGAAATTCTTGCAATAAACACAGAAAAAGGTTTTTCAGTTGAGGAAGAACACTTCAAACAGCAGTCAAGCCCATACATCAAATAACGCAGTAGTGGATAAACCCACTGAAATACTGGAATATTTTATCTACCTCTATAAAAAAGCACAGAAGTAGATTATCATCATGCATATTATAGATGAGGCAGTTTTCTTTTAATTGCATACATGCAAATGGTCATAATGTGAAGTTAACACATACAAAATAGAAAAATATAGAAAAATAGGCATTTAAAAATAGTTTAAGCTAGTCATAAGACTTCAAGGCAAGTCTCCTCAATGTAGTTTTAAAGTCAGCAATATTGGATCAACACCCTTTTAAACATTTAAACTGAGTTTATTCTATAGAGAAGGTGACAGATTTCTTACTGAGAAAAAAAATTCATAATTGGAGTTTTGTTTGCAATTTAACTACGAAGTTCAAACATAATTTTTAATATTGCATTCAAACAGATGCAGATTAAGGTATCATCTAGGAAAGAAATCACACAACAGCATGGATACTTTGAAGCATATGCTTAGATGCCAGCACAAGTACATACCGCTCCACCGAGGCGGACCTAAGAAATAAATGTAACAAGTCATTGTACCCTGATTCTGTATCTCTTCAGTCACTGAACAACTTACTCACTGCTTTCAAAATGTTATAATTTCACCTTAGATAATTTTTCTCTTGAGAATAGCTCTAAGCAAATTTTTGAAAGTTTGACACTGGCAGTGTAATTTTAAACTGACTTGCTATCTTCCACTAGATAATGCATCAGCTGAGGTCACATTTAAAGGTTAGGCAGGCAGCAGCTTATTTGAGAATTTTTACCCAACAGAAGCATGCTCAAAACTAGTATTTTTTTTATTTCAAATGAGAAAAAAACTAATTTTAAAATATATAAAAACTGCAGGTCTGTTGCTGTTTCAAGGCTCTCTACAGAGTTCTGCCAGGGTACACAGGCAGCACACATATCTGCCAGCCGTCTACTACCAATACAGCTGACAACAGCATTATGTCTTGCAAAATTTTCATTTATCTATAAGATTGAGATTATAAATAAACACTTAACGTACACAGTCTGAAAAAGCTGTATCAAACATACTGTGTAGCTTTGCATTCAGACTAAGTGCTACTGGAAATTACTTAATTGGCATAAATATCCTTATTCCTCAGGGACAAGTACTCTCACAGGTCATGCCTGAACATTTTTACATAGCGTACAGTGTATGGAAACATGATCCAGTGCAACTGCAGTGACATGAAGCCCAGAGAAGAGAATCAAAAACTGCTCACCATCAACAGTTTCTACTCTAATCCTTAAGGCAAAAAATACCCTGTTAATTTTTACATGGAAGTGAAAGGAATCCCACCTTGTCTGCGCAGCTCGTTTTTAACAGCTTCCACACCTCCTGTTTTCTCAATGAAATCATATATGACCTTTGAAGTTTCTTTGTCTTTTAGTTGAGCCTCTGAAATTCCACACAGATCAAACAGATTTTTCAGTTCCGGGTCTAAGTTGTTCACCTGCAAGTGAGATACATTGGTTTTAAGTAGCTTGAAATGTGGAGATATGTTAAAACTATCACTTATATTAGGGAAAAAAAAAATACTAACAAACCATATAGTTAAAAGGAACAGCAAAGTGATGTATAGGTCTCCGAGTTGACTTTTCAAGTCAGAAAGTACTACTTTAGGAGAAGTAAGTACCCTGCATGAAAAACTTAAGGTTTTGAATCTTTCCCCCCCCCCTCAGTCCCCCATGCCTATTCCCTTCTATTCCAACATCCCCCTGTTTACATCACATCATAAAATCCCAATTTATGACTATTTAATGTACAGTTAACTTGTTCTTTAATGCAAATCTTTAGTGCAAAAAGTCTCTAAAGTTTAAATCATTGTCTTCAGCAACTTATTAAATTACTTACATCAAAACCTGTGTTTGGATCCCAACCAACATGTCCAATGTGTCTAAAAAAAGCAGAAAAGCCCATTTAATCAGCATAAAAAGGATCCTGTTAACTAAAATAAGAGGACACCAAGATAACCAGAGATACCAGCTTCTAAATAATTCTTATTTCTCAGTGCCCCACTTGAGAATGGAATAGTAAAATGTCTTAATTTTCACTTTTTGTCTCATGTCCAGAAGACAAAATGAAGAATTTCTCTCCTTAGGTTACAATCTGTGGCAAAACATGAAGGCTTCATGCCACCCTGTGGTGCATACGGATAATGATGGAAGAACTGCTCAGAGATCAAGGGGAAGTTTTGCCTTTACACAGCAACTGGACCTTGAGCTATTGCCAAATTTTTCAGTGCCAGGCAGCTGGAAAGCCTCATCCTCCCTGTCACCACTGTGTGTATCACTCCTTTCTCATTCACATCTTTCAAAGATAAGGCAGGACTGTTTTCAGCTGCCATCTTCCTAAGCTTCTAGCAGCCATTTCATGTGGCTACTGAAGTATTATTTGATGTGATGCTATAACCAGTTAGAACACAGACGAGTTTTGTGCCCCTCCAAGCTACTTGACAATACTGCTATTGGATATGGAAAAGAGAACCATAATGTTACCAGGACTCCACGTTTCGTGATTCTTTGCACACATGGTGACTTCTAGAAGGAAGATACAGTTCTCAGGAAGTTCAGCTCAGAGTTATAAAAAATACCAGGTCAGCTGTTAGTAGCCACAATGCAGTCTAGGCTACACTTGATAAATTACTAAGGCCGTTTGGCTGCTGTTAAACAGTGCCTTGCACAACAGACCTTGTATTCTTGCTTGGGTCTGTTTTTATCAGCAGCATAAGTTTTCTTCATTAAAATACTGAAGTACAATGATCAGTTTTGGTTTTGGTATAACTATGGCTAGTTATGGCTACTTATTTTAAGAAGCAAGTAAAAGGTTTGGTTTGAAGTGAAATTATGCCATAAAAAAGGAAAAACAACAAAGTCCCTGTTTTACCTAATTATTTAAATGCCTTTAACTAACTACCAAAATATGGGATGATTTGTTTACAGGATTCTGAATGCTAAGATACAGCTAGCTTCACATAAATTAGACATGCATTTCCTAACAGGGTCTCACAGCTGATCACAATGTATTTAACCTGGCATATGTAAATTGACATCAGTTTACCACTAATATGATCTTACCCACATATTTGTGCACATCTGTATGACTTGGGATGCTCCTTTACAGGATCACAGAATTTCTAGGTTGTAAGAGACCTTTAAGATCATCGAGTCCAACCCATGTTCTAACATCTCAACTAGATCATGGCACCAAGTGCCACATCCAGTCTTTTTTTAAACACATCGAGGGATGGTGACTCCACCACCTCCCTGGGTAGATGATTCCAGTATTTGACCACTCTTTCTGTGAAAAACTTCCTCCTTAATTCTAGCCTGTATCTCCCCTTGGCACAGCTTGAGACTGTGTCCTCTTGTTCTGTCTGTTGTTGCCCGGAGAAAGAGACCGACCCCCAGCTCACCCTTCAGGAAGTTGAAGAGAGTGATGAGGTCACCTGTGAGTCTCCTTTTCTGCAGGCTGAACAGCCCAAGCTCCCTCAGTCATTCCTCACAGGGGTTGTGTTCCCAGCCCCTCTCCAGCCTCGTTGCCTCCTCTGTTCGCACTCAAGCATCTCAATGTCCCTCCTAAACTGAGGGGCCAGAACTGGACACAGCACTCAAGGTGTGGCCTCACCAGTGCCGAGTACAGGGGAGAATGACCTCCCTGCTCCTGCTGGCCACACTGTTCCTGACACAGGCCAGGATGCCATTGGCCTTCTTGGCCACCTGGGCACACTGCTGGCTCATGTTCAGCTGACTGTTGACCAGCACGCCCAGGTCCCTTTCCTCCTGAGCACTGTCCAGCCACACCGTCCCCAGCCTGTAACATAGCAGGGGGTTATTGTGGCCAAAGTGCAGGACTCGGCACTTGGACTTACTGAACTTCATCTTACTGGACTCTGCCCATCCATCCAACTGTTCCAAGTCCCTCTGCAAAGCCCTCCGTCCCTCTAACAGATCCACACACGCTCCCAGCTTAGTGTCATCTGCAAATTTGCTAATGAAAGACTCTAAACCCTCATCCATGTCATCAATAAAAATATTAAACAGAACTGGCCCCAGCACAGGCCCCTGAGGGACACCACTGGTGACTGGCTGCCAGCTGGATGCAGCACCATTCACCACCACTCTCTGGGCCCGGCCATCCAGCCAGTTCCTAACCCAGCACAGAGTGCTCCTGTCCAAGCCACGGGCTGCCAGCTTGTCTGGAGTGTGCTGTGGGAGACAGTGCCAAAGGCCCTGCTGAAATCCAAATAAACAACATCTACTGCCTTCCCTGCATCCACTAGGCAGGCTACCTGGTCATAAAAGGTGACCAGGTTGGTTAAACATGACCTACCCCTCCTAAACCCATGCGGACTGGGTCTGATACCCTGGCCATGCTGTCAATTCTGTGTGATGGCACTAATATAAACTGTTCCATTATCTTGCCAGGTGCTGAGGTCAGCCTGACTGGTCTATAATTACCAGGATCCTCCTTTGCACCCTTTTTGTGAATGGCTATCACATTGGCCAGCTTCCAGTCATCTGGAACCTCACCAGTGAGCCAGGACTGTTGGTAAATGATGGAGAGTGGCTTTGCAAGCTCATTTGCCAGCTCTCTCATTACCCTGGGGTGGATCCCGTCTGCTCCCATAGATTTATGAACATCCAAGCATTTCAGTAGTTCTTTGACTGCCTCCTCTTGGATAATGGGGGGACCATTCTGCTCCCTGACACCATCAACCATTCCAGGCAGGCAGGTGTCTTGAGGGCAAGTCATCTTCCCACTAAAAACTGAGGTAAAGTAGGCATTAAGCACTTCTGCCTTCTCCTCATCTGCAGATGCTAAGTTCCCTCCCTTGTCCAATAAAGAACAAAGGCTGCTCTTACCCTTCCTTCTAGCATTAAGGTATTTGTAAAAACATTTTTTATTATCCTTTACAGAAGTCGCCATTCTAAGTTCAAAATGAGCTTTGGCCTCCCTAATTTTTTTTCTGCATGCTCCAGCAGCCTTCTTGAATACTTCCTTAGAGACCTGACCCTCCTTCCAACGCTGATACATCCTCTTTTTATTCCTAAGTTCCTCCAAAACCTCCTTGCCCAGCCAGGCTGGACATTTATCCCGTTGACTGATCTTTTGGCACACAGGGACAGTCTGTTCCTGTGCCCTCAAGATCTCTGTTTTGAGGCATGCCCACCTTTCCTGAACTCCTTTGTTTTTAAGGGCCGTTTCCCAAGGGATGCTCTGAATAAGTCTCCTAAACAGGCCAAAGTCTGCCCTCTGGAAGTTCAGTGTAAGGGTCTTACTGGTGCTCCTCCTGACTTCACCAACTATTGAGAACTCTGTTGTTTCATGATCACTCTGCCCCAAGCGACCTCCAACCACCACATCTCCCACCAGCCCATCTCTATTGGCAAACAGCAGATCTAACATAGCCCCTCCCCTGGTGGGTTCACCCACCAGCTGCGACAGAAAGTGTCCTCCGTACATTCTAAGAATTTCCTGGACTGCCTCTTTACTGCTGTATTAAGTTCCCAGCAGATGTCTGGTAGGTTGAAGTCACCCACAAGAACAAGGGCTGATGATCTTGAAACATTACCTAGCTGCTTATAGACTAAGTCATCTACCTCTTCTTCCTGGTTGGGTGGACGATAACAGACTCCCAGCAGGGTGTCAGCCTTGTTGGCCTTCCCCTTAATTCTTACCCATAGGCATTCAACTCCATCTTCCTTAGTTTCAATTTCTACGGCATCGAAAGTCTGCTTAACATAAAGGGGCACCCCTCCTCCTCTTCTTCCTTTCCTGTCTCTTCTGAGGAGCTTGTATCCATCCAGTGCAGTACTCCAGCTATGTGAGTCATCCCACCATGGTTCCGTGATGGCAACTACATCATAGCTCTGCAGTTGCACCATGGCCTTTAAGAGGTTGTGAGCATACAACTCAGTTTGGTGCACTTAATTGACTCTGAAGTTTTATATGCCATAGTTTTAGCATTATTTTTTGTTCATTTTTCACCCTTCAAAGTAAATTACTTGTACATACAGACTATAACACACGTTTTCACACTTCTTTTCAATGCAAATACATATTATCAGATAACCCCAAATCTTATGCTACTTAGAAGAATGTATACAGTAATAAGTTCCATTCATTTTGAGTACCGACTGTTGTTTTTTTCTCAAAACACTGCAACTCCTTATCTGTCTAACAAAAGACATTCAAAAATTTTATCTACTGATTGTAACTTTGATCTGGCATAAACAGTGACCATGTTGGTCTTCACAAATATCATAGCACAAATGATACAAATTATCCTACTGGCTTATTTGCCTAACAGTACCAAATGCCAGTTTCCATATGTTTGTACAAAATCAGTAGTTAAAGTATCTTACATGGTAAAATGACACATATCTGTTGCACTCTACAGGAAACTTAAACAGACCTCAAGCCAAAAGGACTTTCAACAGACTTCTTTTGTAAAGGGTCACCATTTACAACTTAAGGTTATATTATATGATACTGGAACATATCTTTTGTTTGAATGTCATTAAGTATCTTATCACCTTACTCTCAGCTTCCCTAAGTCACAATCTGATAGGCTTCATAAACAAAGTCTCAAAGTAATTTTACATCTATGCTGCTGCACAACCCCTTCCACAAATTCCAACAGAGGTCTGACAGGGTAATGCAAATTTTGTCCACATATGCTCAAGTCTGCATCAGTACAGTCATAACAATGACCAGCTACCAAGCACTCTTCATTTTTGTTTCCCTCTTCCTTCTTTTTTGTATTTTTCCATTCAAGTGACACTAACAGATGCAGCACTTCACTGATACTCAGATCAGTAAGAACAAGGTTGATGCCTGAATTTTCTAAGCAGAGTTTGTTTAGGGAAGTGTTTTAGCCCACCTCTTTTATGTTCCACCCACTATCCCATTCTACAGAGCACTGTTCCAAAACACTGTGCAGTAATGTTACTGTAACTAATAATGCCAACATTACTTTAATGGAATTATATTCTGGGAAAACACATCAGTGTAATGATGCAACATATCACTTCAAAAGAATAAGACATTCACTTGGCATGTAAACTTCACACTGCTTTTCTCATGCTTCACAGAAACTGATCTCTCTTGTAACTAACTCAAGCTCTAAGTTCCTGCTGCTTCAGCAAATAAAGTACATTTATTGTAAAAGGCAGAAGATTATTACAACAAATAATGTTCAGGAAAGCAACAGTTACTTGAATAAAGTGACCAAAACCAAGTTTCATGAAAGTGAAGCTCAAAGTGGTACATTGTAACTAGTCCAAAAGATTAAAGATACATAAGAAATGACAATAGGAAAAATTTCTGAAGGATGTGTGCTGTACTTTGATCACAAGGTACAGGTCCTAGCCTACACAACAGAAAGCTTGCAAACAGAAAGCCAAAGATGAAATCATGGCAAGTAATTTCTGTAGTTATGACAAGTCAGGACACAAATGTGTACTCCACATGACACATGCACAGCTAAATATGTGCAGGGGTAGGAATTACAGTGTTAAAGAGTTGACCACTGAGGTTGAATGAGTCTTCACTGAGCTGACAACTTCAATAAGGCACCTCTATGCAGCTGAAGTCTTTTCTAAGCTGATTTTCCATAGCAAATTACTTTTTGTTCACAGCTGCAGGAAAATCCTCATCTATGTATAAGCTAACCTCCTTTTAAACCCCACAGCATTCCAGCTAGCATTTACTTAGTTTAGGTTACACAGGTTCAAGAGTTGACCATTTTCAAGTGTAACTGACACACACAAAAAAAAAAAAAATCAGAAAAGCAAAATGGCAACATCCTTCCCCACCACCCCAAGCCACAAAACTCCCACCCATCCAAAACCAAACTCAAACTCATGAACATACTTACTGGAAATTAGAGGGAGTTCCAATATCTGCCTTTGTCAATCTTCTCTTTTTAGTTTTTCCTTTCTTCTTTTCTTTGGTATATGAAATATTGTTGACTTGTGGAGTATAAAATCTGTTAGTTGTAATTTCTGGGTTTTTGATATCAACAGTTGCCATTGGTAGATTTGGGCCTGTGAAAGTAAAGTACAGGATTTTTACTACTGTGTTTCACCAATGCCATGTTCAATCCACAAACTTTGGGAGTTGTTTTTGACCCGTAAAACATTTGTACTCTAGCTGTAGCTCCTCATGCCACATGCATCCAGATGGGTTCTGGATGTCAGATGCATAAACTAAGATATTTGATTAAAAAAAATTGTTGCTAGAGCAGAGCAACAGGAATATTTTCTGAACTACAACTTGTTTTTCGCAACATGCATGGAACACATGGAATGATGAGACACATTAAGATACAACATAGCTACAATCCTAGATAAAATCAAAGATGTAAGTCTCATAAACAGACCCAAAGAGCCAGCAGGCCATTACCTGGGCAGCATACTAAACTGATCCTTCAGGAGATAGAACCTTCCCTTAATAAACCCCAAGTGGGAATGCTTTCTGCCATCACACACAACCTGAACATCACAACGGCTTCAAAAGGCTGCTGTGGACACACTACTGTCTTCAAATACAGGACAATATCTGTGGAACTATTCAGGGTTTCTTATGTCTCACTCTTTGACAGGTTTTCAAAACAGTGAAGTCCCAGATTAGAAACAGCTTGCAGAGACAGTAAAAAGAGCACTAGAAATACAATTTGTAATCTTTGTGTTTCACATAAATTCTCAAACTTTGCTTTTAATTCTAAATAATTCTGAATTATTATTCTAGTTATTTGAATTATACTCCTGCTAATTTAAGCATCTTAATATTATGTTACTTGCATAATGCTAGCAAACTAACATACCCAGCACATGTTCCACTTAGGTTTTTTAGCTTTGACAGAAGATAATTCCAGACATAAGCACATGATAGCACTACTTAAATGCTAAGAGGCAATTTATGCATTTATCATATACATAGACATATACACAGGTGTATTTTTATAGAAACCTACAAAAAGGGTAAGTAATTTCAGTTTTGGAAGAATGAGATTAGGCAGGTCATTTAAAACCAGTTTGGCCAGAAATAGTTTGAAAACATTCTCTACTTCCCTGTGAGTTAGGACCCAGTAGTTAACAAATGAACTAAAGACACAGTCTTACTGGGCAGACGATAAAAAAAATATAATTAGACTTTGATAAATTTGAATCTTGTTTTGACACTATTTTTTCATAACTGCATTCAGAAAGAACCAACAAGCCTTATGTTCACAGTGCAATATAAAAATCAGAAAGGACAAGTAGACAACACAACAGGTAACATAGCTGACACTTGCATTTAAACACCTCGGGGGAGGCACCTAGTATTGGCCAGGACAAAAAACAAAAACAGAAACATGACACTGGGCTAGACAAAACTCATCTAAAACATATGACAACTCCAACACTCCTGTAGGAGTCTTAAAGGACAAGATTAAAAACTGCATTGAAACTGCATGAAAAGAATTCTAGAATGTTTTCTGCTAAGCAGAAATGCTTTTATCTAGAAATGTTTTGATCTAGACAACTGTCCTTTGAGAATACCCAAACATAAACTGACCACGTAAGACTACACAAAACAATCTGCATTGTAAAGAGTTTCACTTAAAAGTAGCACTGAATTGACTAATCATCAAATATTATCAACTCTAAACTTAATAAGTTCAGTAAAATCTTCAGAATTAATTGCAAATCACAGTCCTAATTTCCTTGGTACCAAACACTAGGAGTTAATATTCACTTTAATCACCTATTACATTTTTTGTTATATTCTGTCCATTTTTACCTATTACATTGGTATTTACAGTTTCAATAGCTGTATTGACATTCAAAAAAGAAACAGGTATCTCTATAATGCTAGTAAATTGGTGACATTCTTCTCCCAATTTCTAACAGTCTTTGAAGTGCATCTTTCTGTACATAAAATTCTGAACTAACCAAACATGGTCAGCTGCCTGTAAAGCAGCAGCAATTTGCAAACAGAAGTTGAATTCAGCTGAGCTAAAATCAAGGATGATTCCTAGACAATAATATTCATACAAGAGGTCGCAGTAAAATTAAAGATGAAAATTTTTCTTACCGTCCGGTTTAGACCTTTGATGTCCACGAGGGATAAAAGAACCTTGCAAAGAATTGTACTCTTCTAGAACTGCCATATTTATATCCAGTAAAATTTTTCCCATCATTACACATGCACCTTCCCCAGCAGGTGCAGACAGCTCAATAAACGAAGATGAGAGAGGCATATAGAGCTCATCATTAGGAAGTACCTGACAGTACAGTGGCCTTAAGCATCCACTGTTATCAATATCTGTGACGTCTTCAGAAGGGGCTCCAGAAAACGTTGTACAGAACATTTTGAAATGTTAATTCTAGTCTGTATTTTATTTAGAGTCTCTCTAGGTATCTGTCTCAGACTACAGACAGCTCTACAAGAAATGCAAACTGTTCTAGTTAACAGCTGAAACAAAATTCTGCCACATGGCTCCTCAAGATTCTCTCAAAACCTAATACTCTGACAAATCCTCATTTCATCCAGTACTCCACTATGAGGTCAGTTCAACCACAATAACTCTTCTTTATTTGCATAAAGAGACCTAGCAATTACAAATGAGTAGAACACAAATCCCAGGAAATTACAGACTAATACATTTTACATAACTGTTAATGCCAATTTGAGTTTAATCCTGCAATTCTACAAAAAAAAAAACAAACCCAAAACCCTTAAATCCCTATCACTGAAAACATTATACAAAAGACCAAGTGCTTTTTCCATGCAGCTTCAATGTATGCAGAAAATCCAGACTAACAAGCCCCAGTAAAACAAAATTCCTCACAGCATTTCAACCATGGGTCATGTGAGTACAGAAATGTGACTGTTCTCATTTTACAGTTTTAGAGCTAGTAATGCATTAGCACAAAAAACACCAGCACAAAAAAGCAGGTGTTTAATCTTTTCTTCCCAACAAAATTTCTGAGAAGCAAATGCATATAGACAGTAAAATAAAAAGCAGCTGTTTTTACATTAGATGTGTTTTTTTATCCAGTTACATGCTGATAGTATGTATCTGCTCTAGTCTTAATTCCAAATACTGAAATGCAAAGTCTGTGTAGGGTGTAACAACCTGAGGCTATAATCCATGCCCTGACCACGTCTTATCTGTGACTGTTGAGGACACGGCCACACAACTTCTCACCAGCAGAGAAGACAGGCATTACAGAATTTGATAAAATCAGAAAAAGAAAAGGTTTTGATAGGTTTTGAAAGAGTATGTGGATGTCCCAAGGAAACAGTTTATTAAAAAACAGATGCTGAAACCTGTATATAACCTGAAGTGATTATAAATCTGAAAACACTGAGTATAAACCCTATGTCTTCCACAGAACACTCAGGATAAATTCAGCATAGGGATAATGACTGCAAGTTTAGTATGAAAGAATTTTTCTCAGAAAAATATTGTTCCCAAGGTCTTACAGCATGAGTTACGGAGAGTATTTTAAGCACAAAAATTTTTGCAGGCTTAGTTTTCTTAAATCTTATTCTATTCAAGGATAGCAAACTAGACCAATAAATTGTTTGTGTTATAACAGAGACAAAGGCCAATTTTTGTTTTGTGGGAGGTGTTACTACATGATCACTGCTGCTGTAATTCCCATCTGCTCCGCAGACACTGCTATCAGGGATGTGCTGTTTAGGTAACCAGAGCACTTAAAAGCTTTTGAAAGCTCAGAAAAGCTGGCAAGACCATCACACTTTGTATTACTGTGAGTGTTTCAAAACTTAACAGCCCAGTCAAAATTTAATCTATACTATAAATGCCTGACCTAAACTGATGATTGCCTGAATTTCCTCAAAACTTAAAGTTTGTGAAAAAAAAGGAAAAACAATTTTTTGAGAAGTATTGCATATGAGGGAAGTTTTATCTGGGTATGTAAAATGAATCATTAGTTCCCATAATTCAGGCTTAGTTATGAATTACCTGTTTTGGTGACCTACAGAGAACTGCTTGAATGACTTGGTCAGAACAAATTTTAAGGCGACCACCTCAAACCATAAGCAGATTTCAGAAGATCAGTTGACTCTACCCTTGCTCAAGCAGCAAACTCACAAATACATGCTATGACCTGTATGATCTGGCTCACCAACAGAAATACGACAGGAGAAATCCCTTTTTAACTTCAGTGTGAATTCAGAAATCAAAAGCACCAAACTTGATATTCATTGATGCACCTTTTTCATGATTTTAGAGTGGATGGTAAAAAAGTTCTGTATCAAACTGATACATAGTTTGACTCCTTCCATCAAGTTAATAAGAGGATCTCCTGAGGAACCTGTATCTTCATGCTAGTGAGACACATTCCTGAGAGGCAAGGAGATTCAAATAATTCTTCATTCAAAAGGAGTTTAATATTGATGAACATATGACATAAACCCAAAAGACTATGTTACATGGTTAGCCAGATATACTGAAATTGAAATATTATATTCTATTAAATCCATCATTATTATACCTGCCATTAAGACAAATGGACTAACTTTGTACTGTGATCCTATACATGCAAATTCTGAAGATCAAACAGCAAGTGCATGCTACAAGGTTTTCTCAGTTTAAGCTGAAGGGTCCTCTCTCCTACTTGCAACAAAACATGCTTCTCCAGAAACATTCTTTACAAATGCCAGCTAAGCCACAAAGTTTTCAAGCCACAACAAATACCAAAGAACATAAACAAAAAGAATACTGTAACCTCCAGTTTACTGCTTTTGTCACTACATGACTATCCTGAACAAATCTGAAACAATGCTATACATAAACAGTAAATGACAGCAGAAGGAAAAAATAAAATGCAGTGATTCATGCAAAAAGCTTACCATTTGGCGGGTCTCGTCTTTTTTCTGTTGAAAAAGAAAAAGAGCCATTTAAACATAGGTATCACAGGAAAAATTAATTCTAAAGTTTAGTGTCTAGTGAAGCTTTCAATGACCTTGACCTCAAACTTAGGAATCTATTAAAATCCTTCAAGACTACTTATGCAGTTGAAAAGTAGTATTGCAGAACAAAAACCCCAATCTTAGATAACAAGCACTGATTTAAGGTGTACAAACTGAGCAGGAGCATATAAGGCAATAGCTACTGACTAGGTTTCAGGCATTTCAACTGTGAAGTAGAGTGAAATATTAAAAAATAATCTGTTTTAAATACAACCTATCAAAGCAAGATTTTTGAAGCATTATGCTTTCTGATGTCCACTGAATGAAACTGCTCTTTCATTTTTATCTGAAAGGTAATTAGCAATTTTATAGAGTATTGTTCCCTTACAGAACCTAAAATTCAAATCATTTTTGCTTTATGCCTAAAAAATAGTACACATGGGGGTAAGACACTTCACCTACGTTATCCAACAGACAACTGAACAATATGGAAAGAACTAGAATCTTCTTGATACTAATATGATATTCTATTCACAGCACCAGTGTTTCACAGACTATGAAGAATCTGGCTTAATGATTTCAAATGTAAAGTTTTTACACCTCAATATTCTCAGCCTATATTAAGTTCCCCTTCAAAGGAGATTTCCCTCACTTACTATTAATTACTATCCACCCCCAGTATATATTTACATACAGTACATCTATACACAAACTCTTAAGAAATTTGGATTTAGCAGCACCCAGAAAGGCAAGCAGTTTATCAACTCACTATGTAAGGATCACAACTCTGTAAGGATTTGGAGTATCTCTAGTCTAACAGGGGCTCCCAAGAGTTGTATAGTTAAGAATTTGTAACAGGCATTTCACTTTCCAGCAAGTCCAAGAAAAACTTAACTTCTTGTATTTTTCCAGACTCACAAACATAAGAAGGGAGAGGGTGCCTCCACAGATGGTGCTGACCTTGTCCTAGGAATACTTATAACCCCAAAAATATACAATCCTAAGTATGCAAGGCGAGTCAGCCTCATGACAGTCTGCTGATCTTCAGGTAGGAATAAAGCAATCTGTCAAGATCAAACCTTCATGGGAAAGTGATCAAAATCCATTGAGAGTTAACTTTTGATGAAGAAGCCTTCCAAAGACAGTTGATTTTTAGGTCACAGCAGGTTAGTTTCAGGCATAGAGGTGGAGTACCTCTGCAAGGGTGCCTCAGCATAAGCTATCAGGTCTGAGGTGAAAAAAAGAAAAAAGGCTCTTTGACTAAGTACCATGCTCTCTCTTCCTACAAGATTCAGTTTAAAAAACCACACCTTGTACTGTCCCCTAGAAAGAAATTTTTTAAAAAATAAAAATCCACCTCCAACTTAACCTTTGGACCATAATTAGAGTTCTAGGCAGCAACTTAGAGACAGCAAAGGAGAGTGCAGGACTGGTTGCAAATCTGTCCTGGGATGGGAAGATGCAAAAGCAGGAAGCATTCATAGGAAGTGTTAGGTGGCCTTGAGTCAAATCATGGGAATCCTTTACAATTTTCATTATAATAAATAGTTCAAGAGAAAAAATAGTGGGAAACGACCCAAAACATTATATACGCTTCCTGTAATTTTTACTGGCTAGATTAATTTGTGGCCCAAAGAGACTAGCTCTGTTTTTCTGTGGTTACCACTGCTGACAAGAAAGTATGAACTTTTGTTCCTGAAGCACAGATGACCTGATGAGAGTGGCAGATTTTCCGGTTTTTGAAGATGAACATGCCTACCGATCTAAAACAGATGAATATCAGGAGCTGCCTATGTACAAAAAACACGGCTCCCTTCAATGAGCATTCCTGGAAATGAGAATAATCTCTGCCAAGACTTGAATCCAATGAAAGCTGAGCAGGTTAGAGATGCCCTTGTCACCCAGGCAGCAAAAACAAGAGCTGTGACCAAAGATGAAAGAAAAAAAAGCAAATAAAAAAAAATCCTCTCCATATGAAGTATCTACCTTGAAACTTATGAAGTCCATTATGAAGGTACTCAGGAACTAAAAGCTTGTGAAGGAAAAAAGCACTTTCATGGAAGGTTAACAGCTCCCACCCATGAGCTACAAGCAGTACACAAAATTAGTCAAGAAGCCTCCTATTTCAGAAAGAACTACGTGCAGTTAAGAACAAGTGTCTGTTTCTCTTTTAGGGATAAGTGCTCAGCATGTGGAGAAGGCACTTGTGTTAGTACACACATGAACATTTTCGAGGCAAGATAATAAAAATAAAAACTAATGGTATCTATGTGCAATACCTGAAGTGAGAGTGCACTACAGTGACAAGCACTGAGAAGAGACACACTGTGTTCAGCTGTTTACTGGGGGAACTATTTGGGATTGGTTTAAGAAGTAAATGGAGAGATTATTTAAGTAAATCTACTGACAAATTAATGAATTATAGCAATTTCTTTCTAATCTAAGGTAAAGAATTTAATTGACTAAAAAAAAACCAAACCCAAAAACAAAAACCCAAAGCGCCCAAAATGAAAAGGCCAACCCAAACCAGAGTTTAGTTAGAATTTTTGATCTGTTGTCTAAATCTTTATAATAGTGCAGGGTTTTATCTTTCTCTACCTTTGTCCCTCATTCTTGATATTTTTTGTCCTTCACTCTACTTGATATTTTGTACATTTTAAGCTTTTGTACATTCTCTGTTTGGAGCCAAACTTTCACCTCTCTGGAACTCCAGATGCACTTACTCAGGGGTTGTCTGTATACTGGAGTGCATTTCATGCTGAGTGAGGAAGAGCAGAACCCTGTTGTGTCTTCTCTTAGCTGTCAGACACTATTTTGTGTACTAACCTCAGCACCAAGCCATAGCATTGTGAGCCAGAACTGCTGTTACTGCTACCTTTCAACAACATAAGTTTTCCATAAGGCTCCTGGAGAAGTCTAGCAAGCCCTGAATGGTATAACAGGCAGCTAAATGATCCCATTGAGTACTTGGTTGAGTTTAAAGCATCTCAAGTGACATTGCTATGAAATGAAACATAGTTTGGAAGGCAGGAAAGTAAAAATCCCATTAAAACAGAAAAGCATCAAAACTATCAGACTATTACCTCTGTGACTGAGAAATTAAGTTGTATTAATATTATAGATGATATACAACTCTGGTATCATTTGTGTATATATATGTATACATCTATATGTAAATTAATATGTGTTTCATATAAGCATTTGTAAATAAATAAACACATAAACACCAACAGCAAATCAGCTTTGATTTGAGCAGTGCAAAGCCTGTTATTTTCAAAGCACAATTAAATAGTCACAAGGACAAATACAGAACTCCATCTGGTGGCTTGACTAAGGAATCTTGTAACTATTTTAAATTCTTGGTTTGCAGCTCTTAACAAGGAAAAATCTGAAGTGTTTTGTTTTGAAGGTTATTTTTTGGTTTTCATTTCATTTCCTTTTTTAAATAAAAGCTGTCTTGAAGTTGCAAGTGTTTGGGGAGGTGGAGTTGTTTGTTAAAACAATATACAAAGTAACATGAGCTTTAGCATACAAACAAAGGTATTAGTTCAGAGACTAAACAAGAAAAACTTAATCTGGTCCTGTGGAAAAAAATCACTATGTGGAAGAAAAACTCTGTGAACGGAAGGTTTGACTGAACCACTATTTTCAAACAAAGTTTGCTACAGCCACTAATGCAAATATACTTCTTCCCATGTCATGTCTGTGCATTGTAGCATTGCATTTCAGATGTAACAGAGTAAAATTTCAGGAACAGTAGATGCAAAATTACTTTTGCAATGTGAGTATGAGAAACTTTATAATTGCCAGTTCTTAATGATCCCCCTTCTTCTCATGAAACCTTATGAACTTATTCTGAGCTGAGGGAATCTTAAAGAAGTCATTTAAGCTCCTGGAACAAGTGGTCTTCTCCTGAGTCACCATGCCTTGGTGAAATCCATGTGAATACATATAGATCGTTCACATTTGCAAGAGCACTTGCAAGGGCAGCTCTCCAGGATGAAGGCCTCCTCCTTCTACAGAAGCCTCCACTGCATTGCTAGTGTGACTCCAGAATGGATTACAAAAACGCATCCTGTCCACCCTACATCTTACAGCAGCCCTGAGCACATCTAATTGTTCCAAGCCTGTATTTTGTGTCACTTTATGCTTCACGGACATATGGCTGTCAAGACAGGAAAGCTGGTTATGGGCTCCCTGGAAAATGACCAAGACAAGATCTGTAGGGAGCCTGAGCTGCCTTTAAAGCACTAACCACATTCCCAAGGTATCCTGCAGCTGGCAAAAAGCCTGCTGTGCTTCATTGGCTGTCCTGTGCTCCTAAGGATAGTATAGGCACATTATGTCTTCTGTTCTTGGCCTGAGCCAAGATCACTAGTTCTGAATAAAAGATATTTCTCTATTAACTGCTGGATCAATGCCAAAAATTCATGAACTACTGAACATACCAGATGGTAAAATTTTTGTTACAACCCACTTGGGCTGAATTTAACAAATCAGTTATAAACAGCCCAGGGCTAAAAGAGGGTTTATTCAAATATGAAAATAACTTAGAGAAAGATTTCTAGTTTTCCTGATGTCAGCTTACAATTTTTGTTTCCCCCAATCTGTGTTTTAAAATCACAACCTTGGGGTCTCAGCTTACACTTATAGAACAGAACACCAAGGTGAGTTGTTTCAGAAAAGTACTAACTTTTGCACATTAGAGAAAGAAGAACAGTTTAATAGCATAATTACTTCAAAATATAAATATGGCTGTAGTGCCTCCAGTGGCTTTCAAATATAGCAGTAGCTTCCTGCCTCCCCCCCCAAAATAACATAAACAAGCCTGAATTTAAGATTAATTTGAATATTTACCAGATTTTCTCTGCCGTCGTCCAAGTAAATCTGTTACTGTTTTGCGGAATAGTTTAGCTTCTTCTTCATTAGCAAAATTAAGACCAACTTGACATGTCTGAAAAACATTAATATTTCCCCCCCCATGACTAAGAAAATGTTTTAAAGGCTTTCTTAAATATTGTCTTACACCCTTCTAGAGGTCTGACAAGAAAAAAATCACCGCAAATTAGGAACCAAGTCTTAGTGCAACATTATATCTTAGGAACATCTGTCTACTAATCAAGTTTCTAAAGATCACGAATAGATCTTTAGATCTAATATCTAATAGATATAAGCAAAATCTTGTAGCTTCAAATCAAAGAGGGGAAGGAAAATTTGTGCTTTAAGAATATATGATATGTCATAAATATAATCTGCAAGTCAAAATGCAATTTCATTAAAGAAATTTGAAAATAAAGAACCACATTTTAGGCTTCTGTACTATATATTACATTTTCTAGTTGAGATATCACAAAAGTTTCTTTAATAAATAAGCTTTTACAAAGAATTCATAGAATTAATAATTTCAGTTATACTAAAAGAAAATACTGTTCAAACTGAAGGCATTTTAAAATAGGTATTCAAAGACATTGAGACTCACATCTCCAGCAAAGGTATGAAAATATCCTCTAGGACTATTATATACAAAGTTATTGTACAGCTCCTGCTCCCACAATAATTTCCCATCCTGAAAAGAAGAAAACAAATAAAAAAGACTATAAAACTTCAGATGAAATTGCAGTGTTTAATTTCTTTTACAATAGAACCTATTAAGAATTGGACACAACATAGCATTAAACATCTGCCTTGCTATTATATTAACCCAATGGATAAGCTCATTCAAAATCAAAGTACACCAGGGCTTGTGGAAGGGCTGTGAAGGCCTATTCCATTGGGTCACTGTGTTCTGTTCAAATTCCATGTGCTTCCAAAAACTTCTTTCAAGTTCTATAATCCTGCAACAGTGATACTGAAAGCAGTAATAGTGACCAGTTACAAGAATACAGTGACAAAACAACAACTGCAATAAAGGAGACTTCCAGTCTCCTCTTCTTATCTCAGGCTTGACTTGAAAATAGTTAACTAAAGAGAACAAAAATCTCACCTTTTTAAAAAGTCCCACGTATTTAAATGACATTATAGCTCTGCACCCAAGGAAGAGGTTTCTGGCAGAGTCTTAACAATCAAGTGACCAAATCAAAGTCAAATGCAAGTGCCAACTGGCAATACTTAACAAATCTGAGAGACTTCGAGCACTGAATGCTGACAGATAAGGAGCTGTTTCCTGGCTGCAGAGATAATGGGAAGCTTTCCAAAGTCTCAGCACAGTCAGTAGGACTTAGGTTTCTCAGTACCATTTTTGTTACAAAAACACATCTTGGACACTTTGTCTCTCAGTTCCCACTCTCTTGATCAGAATATTATAATAGGACAAAGATCTTCAGTATGAGTCTATTTTTTGTGGAGGGGGAATGAAAGAAAAAGCCACCCACCCCTCCCCCAGAAAGTCAGAACACACAACTTGTTTATCCTGCAGTTTTCACATGCACCACACTGACCAAAAACATTGTTTCCATCCATACATAAGACAGCATCTATTTCTTTAAACCATCCAAAGTAATGACACCCACTAGACTTTTGACAGCTATCCATATCAGTGACACTATACTAATTTCCACTAATCAGATCTGTAGAGGACAGCTTCTGAGAGCTGTAAGAATAGTTAATATTTATTTCATCCATTAAAGATGATATATATGAAATTGTTTAAATTTAGAGTACCTGAAAAAGTTATAATTAGCTATTGATAACAACTCCAACTGCACAGCTTAAAGCACAACCACTTGAGAATTTCTGAGTGCATAGCTACAACCTAACTCATTGAATTCAAAAATGGAGAATGAATACAATCAAATTTAAAGATTCTGAAAATGAAAAAGAATGCTTACCTTAATGTCAAATATTCTGATAAAATACGACCTCTGTGGATTGTCCTTTACAAGGCAAGCTACACCACAGCACTTCTTTGACCACACGGCATTGCGATCTGCTGCGTATATCTGAACGACTGCTGAAGACATTGTCTAAAAAGAAAAGGTAGCTATTACTTTTAATGAAAAAAAAAATCATAAATTCTATAACTGATCCTTTCCCAAAGCATCTCTTAGATTTGTTCCTTGCTCTAGGCAGCAACTTTGCTGATTTCCCAGGTACTTAACACCATAAGGTTCAAATGACCCCAAATCACTCCTGTACTTTAGATTTTCACTTCTATACAAGATTTAGACACCTTAGGAACCCAAATGAACTTAGCATTCTTTTTCATGAAAAATAGCAAAGACATTTTGCCTCTAGGAAGCAGATCAGTAACTATGGTGGTCACACAAAGTAGCCCTACTGTGCAAGGAAATGTCTGTTTAATACTTCAAACTGAATACATACACAATACTCAAGATGAAACTGTACATTGCACAGTTCCTGGACACACTCCTGGCTACTGGAATGCAACTGGAAGACATTGCTTAATTGTTTAAGTGGTCTCTGGCACAATTTTAACCTATGCCAACTAGCAAACTCCAAAAATTCCTGGGCACAGTTTGAGAATTCACATGAGCTAGGCTCATTCCCAGCTGGCAACCAGGAACTGTCTGGTTTTCAAACTGAGAGATTCTAATAAGAGATGAAGAGTATTCCAAACTAGATTGCTTGAGTCACTAGAATATTCTTGAGCATATTTTCTAATATATATGTGTTTTACCTTAAGAGTCCCATAAGGAAAGGAAAATGGAAGCCCTCAGAATATTTAAGAGCCAAGTCATAGGGACATAAAGCTTAAATGATCTGTAATAGGCCAAACCAGAGGCTATCTAGCCTAGGATCTATGCTCCAGCAGCACCAGCTGCCAAAAGAAGGTAAGAATACAAGAATATACCATTACAACTATGGAAGCATGTCCCCAGGAACTGCCAGGCTGGAGCTCAAAGCTCCCCAGGCCAGCAGCACATACTGCATTGTTCCTTTGTGAATTTGTCTATTCGCTCTTCAGACCCACAAGAAATTCTGAGCATGATAACACTGCATAGGATTGTGTTTCACAGTTTTCTTACGTGTTGTGTGAATAATTAGCTCCTTTTATCTAGACTTTTGCCACCTGCTAGTTTCAGTTATCGTCCCTACTTGCTCTTCCACTAAGAGATGGTGTTGATGGCTTCACAGTTGTTCCTTTATGCTGCACATCCTTTTATAGATATTTGCCACACTTCTTTGGCCTCTACACTCTCTTTAGCAAGCAACACTAGTTGCAACACAAGAAAAAAAAAATTATATTACACATTACCCTTGTCACTTTTACATGGATATTAACTAGTCCTACTATGTCCTTCTTTGCACAGAGATGAGACTTGTGCTGTATGAATCCAGTTTGTTAGCCCTTTGAACATAGGGTCACAATAATAGTTTTCAGCTTTGGTCTCTACTTATTTCACTATCAGTCAAAAAACTGCATTTCCTTTATCACTATGAAATATTAAGCAGATGTTATTTTAGATCTGTTTAGTTTCAAGACCTTTCTGGATGACTTATACCTAATCTGAGTAATGGGCTCTCCATTAGGTTTTCCCCACCTGCTCCACAAGGATTACTCTGCCTTCATCAACACTGACTACTTGCCAAAACAGCAGACATCTAGAATGCAGGCATGCCTTCTTGCATTATAAGATTATCTACTAAATGTCATTGTCACCATGGTCATACTTTTCATATGGCTTAAAACTCCAAAAGAATACCCTAAGTTTCATTGGATTTTTTTTTCATCAAAAACCCTTCAGTTTTGTTAAAATAGAGTCAACCTAATATAGTCAGAGTGACGGCTACACCTTTGGGAAGCTGTATTACCCTTGCCCAAGCACTGTGATGTTAACTTTCACAAACCAAGATATATTTGTGATTCTTTTTGCAGCCACCTTGTCAGAAGTTGTCAGACTGACTAATAATCTTGCTGGTAACCTACAGAAGAAGTTAAAGCAGGTTTGTCTGATGAAAAGAGTGCTTTGTAGTCACTTCCTCAAATGCTCTACAACTAAGTGTGGAGTAAAACTTCTCTCCCTATAATCTGCAGAGTAATACGAGTAATTTAACCATAACTGCACTTGTCAGATAAGTAAAAAGGGACCTAAAGAATTACCCATGCTACCACAACAAAACAGTTATATCTGCAACTTAATGTCATCTAAGACATGCCATTTTCTCCTCTACATTGCAAACAGGCAATGACCTGATTTTGGACACAGCCAGGCAGATTTTATTCAAAATCTTTGCTTCTCTAACAGCCTCTCCCACTCATTTCTCCAATACTGTCTACTTAAATTGATAACCTCATAGACACAAGACAGCACACTGGAGCAAAATGGAGCATTCTACAGTTCACATTTAAGCACAGCAACTATCTCTCCCCCCCTGCAAGAAACCTTCTCACTACTCCAAGAGAAGTCCAGTTCCACTAACCTCTACCCAACAGGACTGCTCACAGAGGTGGTCTTGGTAGGAATTATACAACTTAAATTCGAGGCACAGGAGACAGTGACTTATGTCAAGACATGGCTCCTATACATTGCTGATTATCACATCTAACAGCAAAAGCACCAACTGGAGTATCTGGGTAAACCAGTAACTGTTGTAACTTGACAAGTGCTTATAAAAGCATGAACCAACGCCTAGCACATGAGTACAAAGAAGAATATTACACAGAGTGTGTCCTCATTCTGCATAATCATAATATATTTAATATATACTTGGTTACCCTGTGAGTAGAGCTTGATTTAGAAGATAGAAAACAATTTCACTGGATCTAAAGTAGGTTTTGTTTTGAGGTCTACCAAGTTTAGAGCTCAATTGCATTTTAACTTGCTCATTAGCTTTGTACAAATTCCTAATGTTGACAATTGCAATGAGACTTTTGCATATTAAAATATAAAGCTACAAATTCTGCTGTCATATCACTCAGGTTTTTTTATTAAAAGGGTGATAAAGGAAAAAAATAAAAAGTATATTTTGGGGGCCAGAGGGAGGAGGACAAAATCCAACTCCTTTTACTTCATCCCCTGTTCATTTTCATTATGTACAGCAGTGGTGCCAAGCCTTCTGCTATTCAGCTTCTGGAACAAAGATGGTTAAAGTAATGATCCACATGATTTGGAAATTTACAGACTCATGGCAAAATTTAAAACTTGAGAAAATAAAACTGCATCTACTGCTATTCAATATAAATCCTAGCCACATAAATTCAATTTTAAAAGTTCAAATTTAATTGCATAATTACAGCATCTGAGAACATTTACACAAATATCATATTTGAATATTCTACTGCATTTACTGAGTATTTACTGTCTATTTTGAAGATCATTAATGTAGTTAATTGTTTCAGTTTCTCACAGCATTCTTGAAGAGAGTCTTGCATTTAAAAGTACAGGTTCTTTTATACATAAGTATTTCTTCAGAGTAGGTCAGACCACTGATTCAACATAATGATTATATTTTTTTCTGACACGTAGTAGGTTACTTTGTTACTACTGTATTTTCAGGAGGAGGATTTTCAAGTTGTCACTACTGCTTCTTTTAAGAGCTTTGGTGAAGCTCTTGTCCTTTTTATACAGCTATATATCTAGAAAAGGTGCATAGGGGAAAGAAATAAGGTAGTCCACCAGAAACTGCTGGGCTGTGGAGGTGAAAACCAACCTGGCTCAGCTCCCTCTATTTTTTCCACAGTCAACCTCCAGCTGGAGGACATACCATTGATTCCAGGAACCTGTCACACCCTTCAAGCTGATGAGCTATGAAGCAGCAAGTCTGTGCTGTCAGCCGTACGCTGGCTGCCTCACTGGAAGAGCTGGTCCTACCCTCGGACCCATACTGCAGGATATGTGGTATCAACAAAAGGCTCGTGAAAACACCTTCTGCCTGCAAAACATAGCCACAGCCAGTCACCACACATCTGCAGAATGTGATCACAGCAGCCACTGACAGTTCCGACTGGGCAGCAGAGATGCGTACTTTGATCAGCTTCTGGTGTGAACATTTGCTGCAGTGGCCTGTCATGTTAATGACTTGCTGTAACTCAAGTGTTTCTCAAAAAACAGTGAAGCAAGCCAACCCAGACGGTGGCACAGCTCATTACAAAAAAGAATTATTACAATGCATGGCTTATGGCTGACAGACATTAAAACACAGTGGGCCAAAAGTCACAACAAAGAGTGGCAGCAAGATTAAAGCTTCAAGATATTCAGCCACCTCAGTATACAGTAGAACAGAAAGCAAGACCCATTTGAATGTTTTTCCCCAGTGTTTACATACAGCTGACAACAGGTTGTGGTGCAAAGATCAAAGGCTCACAAAATGACTTTGGTTGGATGTGACCTCTGTAAGTATTCCAGGCCAAGCTCCTGCTCACAAAAAGGGTAATTAAAAGCCTAGAGTTTATTTATTCAGTGTTCTGTCCAGTTAAGTTTAAGGGCTACAAAATCACCACTGTACTTAATAATTCCCATTTTGGTGCTTGTACAAATGCATCTAGGTTTCATGCATTTCTCTAATGGTTCAGTATTGTTATGTATTACATGTTGACAGTACTACTGAAAACACACTAGCACTAACTTTCAACCTTTTCCTAATTTTATGAGTGATGGATTTTTTTCCCCATAAAGGGGCAGAACTATACATACACACAAGTTGATCACACGACAGGCTTGCTTTTGTCAAGTTATCCTTCCCAGCCCCTGAAAACGTCTTACAAATAAAACCAGGAAAAAAAGATTAAAAAAAAAAAAAAAGAAAATACTTTGTTCTGTAATGCAAGGATGCAAGTAGTAGCAGATGCTTTCAAGCAGAGTAACCTCTTGAAAAAACCAATGCCTATACAATGGCTGTAGCTTCTTCACCAAGTCAGTCTGAGGACTTTCAGCTCAATTAGCTAATTTTACATTTCTGTGGGAAAAAGCAAGCTATGGTGAATAGTTGTGTGCAATCCAAACCCTGTAAGAATAGAAATCAGTATATCTCTTCTCTTTTCCATAAAGCAGGTATCTGGAAATGTTGTCCTAATCAATACTAGAGCTGGTGAGAAGACACCTATGGCTGGTATTTTTAAGACATGCTATGGTGGAAAGCCAACATGTTGCAGCCTGACCAGGTGATGCTGGCTGGGTGCTCCTGGGTGACGCATTTCTTCTTTGATACAAGACCAGGAAGACAGCCTGCAGTTTGCTCCTAGGGTAGCTGTTCCAGAATGTAGAGCTTTTGCTATTCTCTGATGCCACAACAGCTGTAATAGTTTTCCTCAGAGAGCAGGGCTCAGGAACACAGGCATGCTATCAAGTACCATTTCACTGCAGAAATGCTTAGTGAGGCCTAACTTTAATCTTGACCACAAGAACAGCAGGAAGCTTCAGTACCAAAGCAATCTCTAATAGCCTGGCATTAGCTGAGTCAGGAAAGGACATAAAGAAACAATACCATTAAGACTTGTGAATGAGAACAACAAGAAGCAGAAGTGAGACCAGGTTCTATAGAAAATTGACCTTCATTCACAGAAAATGAGGCAATTAGATAGAATTCAGTGGCTGACATTTTTTTTCTCCAGATGACAAATATTCTGAAGGAAAAAAACAACCAGAATATAGCACTGACTAATCAAGCAGAGACAGCTCTTGAAATCTTAGGTGCTCTTCTAAAATAAGCTTAGGTTTTAGCAATTACACTTTTAAATGTTGGTACTTAAAATTAATTCATGTAATTCAATGCAAATGCAATTGTAATTAGACAGTGATAATAATTCCCTGTTGTTTTGCAATTGCCTTATCTTCAGTGTCATAAATACATGGAGATTCCAAAAATATTTCTGTAGTGCTCAATACAGCTATACATTTTATCTCATCACTCAATACAGAAACATAAAACCTGCTGAAGGGACAAGGCACCAGAACTTCCACCCCTTTCTCAAGGGAAGATTTCAGTGCCCTACACAAGCAAGCTCTACTTGCTCTTTCTGGCAGTTTAATTTTCCTTCTGCACAGTGGTCCTGTTTCAGGAAAAAAAAAATGTAGCTTTTTTTTCTTGGCATTGAGGAGTCTCCTGTCATGCAGGAACAGTCTGTTATGTTCCCTTCCTGCTAGGAAGGGCTGATAACCCACTTCTAGGGGGAACGTTCCCTCCACCATGCACTCCTACAGAAAGCATGCACTGCAACCTCTCCCAACAGCATTTTAAACAGATTGACTAAGCCTGCCACTATTGAAATGACCCCTAAGTAATTAAGCCACATAAAAAACATGCAAGTACGCTTCCCTAACAATTGCAACATTTCAAGTAGCAGAGGCATTTGCTAGAGTAGACAAAAAGACTTCCTAGCATTTTCACAAAACTTAGAAGAGTTTAATTAGGTTCAGAATCTTGCAATATTTATAAGCCCTGAAGAGTAGGTAAGCCAAACTTCTTAAGCATGGGTGTCTAGTATGATGGTAGAGGTGCAATTCAGGCCTAACAGTGAGAAATATGAACACAAATTAACATCACCACTAAACTTTGAAAAGCTCAGGAAGTATTTACAAGTGTCAACTTGTAATTGCTTTTCAGTTACAGATGGGAAAGGATTGAGATGGGAAGAAATTGGAGAGAGAAAGGACTGGTGATGCTGAAGGCACACTACTCTTGCTTACTGCTGATACCTTTATTTGAAGGACTGCAAGGATTAGGGCCCCAGACAATGGAATAAGTACAATAGATGCATCTGTCTTTTTAGGCTTTTCCCCTCTAAAAACAGTGTATCAGGCAGTGTATGGTTACTGCATCCTGTACAAGAAGTGTGATGATACTGTCTTGATAGCATGCACACACACATTCGTGCTAAAAATATTCTTCTAAGACTCCACAATATTTTTACTACAAAATTAGGTTTTTGTCAGTCAGATTTTGCAACTCTAACTGGTGTATAATTTGTTTTCACACCAGGTTGCCTCTAGAATCTTCACAACTGAGTCCAAATGTGACAGCATTCCTCCACTAGGGATTTGACTACTACTCTATTTTTAATTTGGACAAACTGTGATTACTTCAATTTTTAAAGCTATTACAACTTCTGAAGATATATTAGGCAAATTATTAAGAATCTCATCCTTAAAGACAATTGTGTATTGCAAAAAAGCAAGCTTCAGATGTTACCAACATGATTTTAAACTAGTTTCCCATAGAAAGAAGAGATACAGAACTTCAGAAGTTTGCTGACAGACTTCAGTAAGTTAGGCAGCTAGAAACAATCTTCTAATTTTTATGCCCTTTACAGGATATTGTTTTCCAAAGACCATCTGACTGCTCCGAAGACAGGAACACTAAAGCAAGACTTCACATTATTTGACAGAACTGACAAAAGAAAGCCTTTTGTAAATATCCACTCACATAAGTAAAACTTTACTTTGTGCAAATCAAGAAATTACTCACTTGAAAACACTGAGGCCTCACCAGTTCTACTGCTTGTGAAATTATTTGCTACAATTACCAAGTGTTCAATTTTAAGCTTAAAGCTTGCTTTTCATTTAATTAATTTCCCATGATTACCCACTGATTTAAAAATGCCGTGTATATCGACATCAAGAAAATAGTAATTTTTTCCAAAAAGTTAGGCTGTTAGAAATAGAGCTACTGTGTAAGAGATGCTGCTTTTTCTTATTTGAAGGCAGAAGGAAGTCAGAAATTTTTTCAGAAATAACAAAGCCACTTCAGGTATTTCCTATCGCTTCTGAAACATGAGAAGACAACTCCACATATTGCATAGTGTTATGTAGAAACATTTAAGGAATTAAGAGACCAAAAATTCCACACTTAAGAACAGAATCCCTGTCTTGCCTGTGCCCTGATAACCAGACAAGTCAGCTGCAATATCCTCACTGAAGATATTTTATTGAAGTGAAGAAAGTACCAGTGATCATTAAGTGATGTTAGAACAAAATGGGATGAAACAAGGGACTGCTGTTTGACAAATCTAAGCCATAAAAGTGCTTGTCTGAACTTAGTGTGCTGTTGTCCAGTAAAGAGATCCTTCACTCCTAATCCTCAGTCAGCCAGTTACACATTACAGCTCACATTTTAATGAGTGTCTTCAGATAAAAATTCATTTGCCTTTCCAGTACCTCCCACAACCCCACAGTTCAGTTAGAGCTGGCCAACTCCTTTTCAAAACATTGCTCAGTGGTGGATCACAAAAAACCAACAATTAAGGTGTGGGCAAACAGCACAGCATATAAAGCCTAATCAAACAGCACGTGATTAAGAGAGACATTCTTTTACCAGACACAGCATGAAGATATTTTTAAATCCTACAACCTCGATTCAGGACAGCACATGGAAGACTTCAGCCTTCCTGAGATGTGACATAACCATAACCACAAGCATGCTGCAGATTATAATATTCCAAGCTATCTCATCTAGCAGATCATTTACCAGCTGACATACACAACCTGGGGTTTCCACTGATGAGCAAACTGAACACTGTCACTTCCTGTTTACCTGCACAGCATCACTCACTGAGCTGCACCTCGCTGCTTAATGCTGCTGAAACCTTGGCTGGCCACACAACAGCGCACACAGCAAAACAGTTACCCGTGTTCTGGAGCTGAAGTTGTTCAGACAGATATAGATAATATGCTGCATACAGGCTTTCCATAAATTTGTCACTGTCTACTGCCATGGAACAGAAATTCTCGCTAAAGATGACATTTTGTCTTGCAGTTCCACTGCCTCTCCAGCCTCCCAAGAAATGCTCAGATTCATAGCATGTAAGACTGTTCTTGCCAAAGCTTGGGGAATTTTCAGATGAAATGCTGAAGTTTACCTTTCAATTTTGATCCATTTTAAATTTATTAAGACTCCCAAGACTAGGATGAACCTTATATAACCATGTAAGAGATTGTACAGATACACAGATTAACCAGTTCTCAAAACTATGTTTCACGGTCATATACAGAAATTGCAGATTCAAATAAAGAATCAAAAGTTTCATGCAATGCACAGGATAAAATTTGAGTTCTCCTCTGTTTTGTCCTGTTCCACTGCCCATCCAGCTATAAGAAAACCCAGCCTCTTGCCCTCAACATTCCCATCTCTTCTACAGCAACTCACTGCCTTCATGCACTAAGGTCCTCTTCCTTCAGCCATTCCATTTTCTGCACAGTAACATTTTTGTAGATGCTAAATACTAGCTGCATATTAAATGTAGATTCTTATAAAAAAATCCTCATACCCACTTTGAAGATATGAGAGTGCTTTGAGAAAAAAAACATCAGAATTCAGGCCCATTTTTTTAAAGTTAGATCCCGCCAGTTCCTTATCAATCCACTCAGTGATATAGGTATCATGAAGTTTACAATTAAAAATCTGCAGAACAACAGTAAATTGAGTAAGGAAAGGATGTAAAGCATAAACCTCAGGAATTCATGAATTATCCCAGCTCTGGAACACTCATTAATGAGCCCTTGAAAATGCTATTCAGCATCCACTTGGTACTCCCAGGCCCAGATTTAAAAAACTCATTAAAAAAAATTAGTATTTTCTTTGCAGACATGATATTTAGGTGAACTTCACTTATGATCTCTACACTTGAAGACAGAAAAAAACATAGAATTTTGACTTTTGATACTTAGGGAAGATTGAAATAAAACAGCTTCATTTGTTTAAAAAGAACTCTTTTATAAGAGCACATTAATTACATGCCAACATAAAACAAAGAACTCCCTTCAAAATATTAGGAAATATGAGAAAAGGCTATTAAAAGTAAAACCTCTTTGAATAATAGCCAGCAACTGGTCTCGCAATTGAGTATACAACTTGTGTCCTGTCCTGGAAAGCACACTCAATCCACTTACATAAAGGTACTTAGAGATGCAACCCCCCTCACACTTTCACCATGCCACAATTCAACATGTATTAATTCCTCCTTGAGCAGTTCACATATAAACAGAATAGTTATGGCAATTCAAGTCAGATACAAGAAAACATAACTACATGTAAGATTTTTTTAAAAAAATATATACCAGCAACTGACTTTGCTATGAATAGTTATTCCCAGTGACAAGTCTTAAAAAGTTGCTATACTATGGCAGGAAATAAAGGCATGAAGATGTGTTAGTTCTATGATCCCTTGCCATATTCAAAGTTTACTGCAGGATAAAACATTAGACACTGCTGAATGCCCAGGAGATTGCTGGTTTTCATTTTGTTCTAGCAATAAGAATTTGCATGCTAATGTTTGTTTGTCCCCTATGCCTCAGTTTCCTCATGTGTAACATGTAAGGGAGACACTGACCTGCATCACTGTAAAGTGCTTTGAGAAATACTGATGAAGAAGTATTATGCTGTCACAGACAAATTATTTTTGGAGGGTGTGGGATATGTGTCAATAGCTCCTAATTGCTGCTAATAGCAAAGGTTAAGACAGGTTAATTTCCTCATATGTTTTAGGTAAGGAAATGAAGATATTCTTTCACTATGGGGGGGATGCCCCTTGAGTCTAGTGACATTTATTACAGCTAACAGTTTCAATTATCACTGCCCAAAGGGGCTCCTTCTTTACAGATACCAGCACTACTTTTACCAACATGCTGTGGAGGAAAAAAGCCACTTAAACTCACCTGTCAGTAAACAAACTTTAGTTTGGAAGCAGTGTCACAGAACGGTGGCCTTAGATGCCCGAATGTACATAGATCTCAGGCTTACAATTTAAATCCCCTATTTCTATTCTAGACCAACCATGGCTGCAAATTCTTAGTAACAAAATTACTAATGCTTTTGTAAGACATCATCATACTTATTTTACACAGTACATTTAACTTGTGATTCTTAAGATGGAAGACTAAAGAGCACAATGAATATGACTCAAAACTTCCCATGCACCTGGAATGTCTCAGTCCTCTATTCCATGAAAACCCCTGAGCAATAATAATCCGTGCAGTCTCAGTATGTAGGCATTAAAAAAAAAATATAAAGCAACACACCAAAAAACAAGCAGTTTTGAAAACTAGGCACTCTAGCCTAGTTCTGAAACAGCCCTTCAATAAGGGCAATCTCACCATCCTCATATATCTAGGTTCATTTACAAAGAATTCAGGCTGCATAGAAAAATGCTAGGGCGAGTTTACTTTAGCTTTTGGCATTGCTACTTGGTCCCCTAAAGTCCCCTAGGAGCTGAAAACTCCACTGTAATATGGCCTTTGCAGGTAAAGATTTATGTTTATACTCTCAGGTCGGGTATTACAAACCTTCAATTTCTACTACTAAAGAAAAGCCCCCACCAAAAAATAATTTGTATTTTTGTTACATTCTCTCTTGACTGTCTAAATGAGTAGTACAAAGGTAATTTAGTGTGGTTTATTGAAGGGAAAAAACCCTTAAGGAAATAATTGCTGAGTTTGCAATATTCAATCTCCAGAGTGAAAAAAGAAATACAACTGAGCTCTGCCAAATTGGGACTTAATAAAAAGTTCAGATTAAGAATTATTTTGAAATTCGGATATTAACAATGGAGTTGACAATTTCCTTTCTGAACTTACTACCCTCTATCTGAAAATAAATGCAGAGGGCTGCTGAATGGGAAAGCTCCGTCCCTGAAGCCAAAATTCTTCTGTAACTCCTTATGGTGCCAGAATATTTCTTATAATGAAGCTGCCTGCCTTACTGAACACACCAAGAAAAGCAAAAACTGTAAAGAATCTACTATTTAAAGTTAATGAAAAAGTGTTTATTTATACAAGTAAAATGTTGTAGAAAGAGGGCAGCAGGATGTTATTTTTCTACTGCACTTAACACTTCAGTGTCCATATCCAGTCACCAGTTTCCAGTTTAAGAATAAAATTAAAATATCATGCAATACTTATTTTTTCTTTCAGTGCAGAGCTGGTAGTACAAGTTCACATAGCAAAGGGAAGGAACAGATACAGTGATACTGTTCTCAATCTTAATTCTTAACGTCTGGATAATGAGAACAAAATCACCCTCATCGTAATTTGAAGATAGCTAGCTCCCCTTAACTGCTGTGTTCCTGTGTGTAGCTTGTGAGCATTGTTCAACAGCAGTAACACATATACTATATGAAAAGTTACTGTACCCACCTGAATTTACAAGTAAAATAAAAATTATTTCACTCTACTGACACCAGTACTAGTAGTACTAGACTCATGTGAGAAACAAAGCTTACAATAAAGAAAATCAATATTTATTAGACCAATATAAGATTTTAGAATCCACAAAGTCACACAAATATAATTAACATGGACACGGTAAAGATATTTTAACAACTCTTAGGACAGAAAACATTTGTTTCAAAGAACAGCTAAAAGAATCATCTGGTCTGAAACTGACCTCTAAGCTTTTTGGTGAGTATTTTCTGAATTAATATCGAGCCAAAATATAAACTTCAATTAAAAAGATGTTAAGATAGCTTTGCTTGTGATCACAGTGAAGCTGTAACACTGGTAACTACCAATCTGTATTGCACTGCAATACAGATCAATCAGTATTATTATCCTAATCAAGCATCAGATTTGAAGCAATACATGCTTCAGTTTCTGAACTACTTTTCTGCAAGTCTCCAAGTCTGTTCTGGAGCTGAAAGAGGCTCACATGCTCAATGTTACTGGTTCCTGCTGCTTGGGAGAACTGGCAACTGCTTTCTTGTCAGGTCAAGTGTTTGTCACTATTTGAAAACCTCCACTTATGCAATAAATTACAGTGCTTTTATGACAGCATAAAATCAGTATGTAAATTGTTACACCACACTAACATAAAAATGTACATAATAAATCTTATGCTAGTTACCATCATTGAACAGATAAAAGTTACTGTGACATAATGATTATTTTTTCAGGTGTGTAACACTTTTGGAAACAAGATATTCTTTGTAAGGGCAATGATGCACCTTAAATCCCAATGGGTGAAAGAAGGTACCCCTTGTCAAAGCAGACTTTGGATTTCCAGTTTTTGTGTGGATATTCCCTCCCTTTATGATCAACTACTTCAGCTGCTCTGAGCACCTGAACAGCCTCAATCTGTTAATATAGAAACAGAAAACTCTAGATGTTGAGCATATGAAAGATAATATCACTCCCATGAATATACAGTTTAGACAAAAAACAAGCTGGTTACCTCATTAAGATAGAATTCAAGAAAAATTACACCCTCCTCAAGAGACTTTACATGAATATAGAAATAGGATACCTCTCCCAGTCTCCTGCAATAAATTATTACAGGTGTGGGACCTACATAATAGCAACACATTGCTAGAAATTCAGTATGGTTGATATGTATCAGATTTAAGTCTGTATAACTGGGTCCTCAAAAGACCTAGGAGATACATTGCCAGAAGCTTTAAGACTGTGGTACAAGCACTCCTATAGGAAGATGGTGATGGAGAGTGCCAGTAACACAGCTGGATCTTGAGAAAGCCTTGCAGAGGGATGAGGGGTTTGGGGTAAATAAAAAAGAAAATCTTGATTTTCTGATAGTCTCGTATCCATTCCTGGGCACACAGAGCAGATTTACAGAATAAATTGAAAGCTACTCAGCTTCACCAATGAAGTACCCCATTGAACATCTGTTACTCAAAAGTGCATCCTTCAGAATGCCACTGCCATCCACCAGGTGCAATATTATACACAGCTTGAGAGCTTTTTACTAGATTATGTGAACTAACATCTCTAAATCTGCCAATCCCTACATAAAACCTTCAGTTCTGCAAGAAATGCAACAGTCCTCTACAGAATTCCAGACTCCAAGAAGTAACATGTCAGTCAGCTCATTCCAGGACTAGGTTACTCTCACAAACCAGTCACCATGCTGCACTTAAAGTGCCCAGAGCACCTGAATTAAAAAACAGCCTTGATAATGCATGGCAGACATCTGTATTCAAGGCTGATTTGTTTATCTGAAGTAAGCCAACTACGTAACAACACCCTTTGCTAATTCAGACTTGCATCATAGTGATATTTTTTCTGTATGTGGTGTCCTTGGAGAAGTTATTTTCAGTCAAATGGATATTGGTACTGCATCATCTCATTGCTAAAACAATTACTGCAGCCAGAATAGACACACAAGCCACCATCCTGAAATAAAGCCTAAAACCACTCAGCTGCTCTGAACCAAATAGTACCTGTTGTAGGAGAAAACTGCTTGCACAGCACCAAGCCTCATCAGGGGACTGGTTCCTGCCAGTCCTGACTTATAAAAGTGATACTGGGAAAAAATATGGCCTGAAGGGAAAGAGAGAATAACCAGACACTCAAGGGGAAAAAACGGTAAAATAAAAACTTGAGAGAAGTGCTTACAGAACTGAGGCATACAAACACTATCTAGCAGATCTTGTGGACATAGAAGACAGAACAAACTGAAGTTTCCTGAACTCACACCTTTATACACCAGACAGAACCAACTACTAAGGTGAGATATCAGCACAGACAGAATATGTGATGATCAAACTATCACTAATTACAGTACTTGACACCCTAGAATGGTCTCTGGAGCTCAATCAGGAAACAAATTACTGCATCTGCGCTGATGGGAAACTGTCATGACACTCCAAAATGCAGTTAAGATTTAAAGAGAACTAAGCACATCCCTAGAGGCACCGAAGATGCACAGAACTTTTCTTAAATTACTTACAAACTACTCATCAGAAAAGAACCCTTCAGACAGGATACATTTTCTTAGGCCATTATTCTGCAAACAAGGAGTGAAGTAAAAGAAATGCAGCATCCTTTAAGGTCATCCGTGCTGTACCTCATGCACTCTGTAGAAACAAAGCTACAAGTCAGCTACATCTCTTTACCAGAAGGCAAAATCTTTTTTTCCCTCCTGGAATCAGAGATCAGAAACCTTATGAGCTTGCAGTCACAGTATCAGTATCAAATAGACTTGGTAATTTATCCACTGCAGCAGGTGACTACGTGCACAGGCACACTTTCATCTGCTGTAAACTTCTAGGCACCTACATTTTCTCCAGTTTCCAAAAGCAATTTCTAGGAGCAGAAAGACATTACTGAATTTTGCTGCTGGCAGGAAAAACAGGTTTGACTTGAACTTAATGTCAAAATAGACAGTTACGTGCACAGCAGCAGAGTTGACACTTATTCTGTGATCTACATGCTACTGACAATGCAAGAAGAGATAGTTCACATCTCCCCATCCCCAGAACTGCTTCTGTCTCCTCGCAGATTTCCCTGGTTGTGCAAATATGAGTTACTAAGATCTGGGCCACTTTCTGGATATGATGGGAAATGGTGAAAAATGCATATATACATAGAGGAACAAACTCTCTTCCCAACACAACACAAATTGGGTGGTGATGGCCCTACCCTATTTGATGTACCAGGAGCTGTTAATACGACCCCAATCTCAAAACCACACTCATACTAATTTGAGAAACTACTAGGCTACCACTCAAAACTGTGCCAGAAGTGTGCCAACAAATTGAACAGCATGGATGGCCATGGAACAGTGCCTGAGTTCATGCTACTGCCCCACTTCGGTTTGTTAGCACAGCTGGCTGACACACCACAGTGAGAAAAAAGACAAGATGCATCCTTCTGCCACCAAGCTTAAATGCTATCAGCAACATAAAGGTATGGTCCAGACAGGTATGGGCAGTGTGAGAGATGGACTCCTTGGTAACACATGTGAAGCCTGGACCAGAAGCATGAACACTTTTTCGATAAATAAATTTCCATAAACAATATGAAAAGAGGACAGAGAAACAAACAGGATTTTTTCTGTCATTTACAGGCAGATAAGACCAGAGGTGTTCAAAGAGACTGTTAAGCAAAAGCCTCAATGACAAACTGAAGCATTCAAAGTAAGACTTTCTAAATGACATAAAAAGATGACATTAAAACCATGACATGGAGTGAGATCTACATATCCCAGCAAAACACGTAGCACCAAATCCATCTCCATGCATCCTATCAAATCAAACTGTCACACAACTATAGGTATGTTGCATCTAGATGTTTGAATTAAGGAAAGGAAGGTCATGACCTGAGCAGAGGCAACAGCTGTTATTATCAGTCTCTCAGGTACAGAAATACTGGCACCTGAATATGATATGGACAAATCTCTTAAAGACAAAACTATTTTCTAAAATAAAGAAATGGTGCATTGAATCACTGAGTTCTAGACACCACGTGCAACCACCACTTTCTGTCACAATCACACTTTAGATTTAAAGCTATACAAGGTTTTAAAGTTCCAGCTACACAAACTGAGCCCTGTGCCACCAGTACCGTGTAACACAAAGAGGCCAACATTGTTTAAGAAAGGTCAAAATTACAACACTATTGTATGGCTAAAAGATACTGGTTCACATAACATTAACACAAAATTAAGACCAAACCCTTAATATCAGGTTGATAAAAATATAAATGCTAATAAATGCATATCCAGTTATAAAATGAATTCCATACCTGAGACACTCTTAACTAAAACCTAAAACAAATAAAGAAAAAAACAGCCCTGCATTTGTTAGAAACTACTTCTTCCTTCTCTGCAAATGCAAGGGGAAGCTTTTGCCTGTGGTATTCCACAGAGTGCACACCACTACAGGATGTTCATAGTTTTCTTCCTCTTTTTAGTTAACCACAAGAATCAAGCACAGTTTTAGAGAGAGGAGCTTATTTGGATGCCTCTGTGTATATTTAGTGTCATAAGCCAAGTGATGTTTCTGTTTGCTTTGGCTGACTGAGGGGGAGTAAAGGGAAAAAATGTCTACTTAGAAAGAATGACCACATCTTAGCTGTGCTCACAGAGAGCTGTCACATGGTTAGAGGAGCAGGAAATAACTTACATACAGTTCAGTCGAAGCAGGACTAAGCAATTCTGTGGTTTCAAATCTGAGCTTGTAGAGTTGATGAAGCTGTATCTTCCAGTATACAGTTTCTTAATAGAGCAGCTTACAAACTGGAGAGTCCAGTCCTGCCTGGAGAAGCAGCAGTGAAGGGTGGAGCAGTGCAAGAAACCTGAGGAATACCATACTCCTGTTTCTGTGTACCCTTCTCATATCCACCAGAAGTTCTCTTCCCTATAACAACATTAACAATGTCTTTGGCCAGTGAAGACAAATACAGGTGAGAAATGAGTAATGGCCAGGTCTCAGGCTCCAGAGCACTCCATGTCTGCAGCAGCAAAAGCTGCCTAGCATAGACATTGCCTCCTCTCCTCATGACTTTGCTTATGCAGTGCTCTGCTGAGCTACAACACAAACGCCATATCTGTCCCAGCACGGCGTATGGGTAGGGCTACACATCTGATGTGACAAATCAGATCCTTCCTTGCTCATCCTTAAGAGCAAAGGAGCTGAGGAGGGGGAATAAGGGAGTGGAGGGGAGAACGGTGAGGAAGAGAGTCAGTCCTACCTGGAGACCTTTGTGCAGATTATGGATGCAGGAGCTGAAGGGAAAAAGGGAAATTCTGGAAGCACTTGAGGTGCAAGAAGAAAACAGGAAAGGAGGAAACCCTGTTACTGGGACAGGGCAGAAAACTTACTAAAAACATAAAAAGCACGTGTGTTAAGAGTACAAGGAGAACATGATGAAAGCAGACATGAGATTTGGAGGGAAGAGGTCGCTATGCAGGACTTCAAGGTACATCAGCAGGATGCGCCTTACAAAAGAAATAGTGGTTATATTGATTCCTAAAATAGAAAATTCTTTTAAAGTCAATAAATTACTGCTTCTGTTACAAAATGTACTAGGGAGGATGTAAAATAATCGGTCACTTTTCTTTATCCCCAACACAGAAAAATATTAACATATTAATATTAATTTCTTATCCACAAATCACACACATGTAAATTAGCTGCCACCTCAAGAGGGGAGAAAACATTTAAAATTTACTGCCAATTTCCCACTTCCAAATATTATTGCTCTTCAGCCTAGACAGCAAGACAAGCACTAGGGCTCATTACTTAATCTCAGCAAGTGCTGGCTAACTTTTGGGACAGCCATTACCATCAGTAATACTTGAGTAAATGCATTTCTTAAAAGTATCTGCAATCGTAAAGGCAAGAGTTACCTTTGCATAATTGAGAGTTCAAATAATGAAAAACAGTTTTCAAAGTTGTTCACAACAGCAGAAGTCACACTTTCTTTTGCTAGGTTGGTGTTTCTCAAATTGCAGGCATGGTACCTTCACATACAAAATATGCTTATATGGGAGCATAACTGTGCTTATTAAATACACCCCCCTTATGCTGCATAGTGGCTAATGAACAAGGGGAGATAAAGGCAAAATAACACATTTGCATTGAAGGTAAAGGAAATGAATGCAGGAAATTCTGAATTACAAGATGTCCTGCAGGGGAAAATGATGTGTGAAACTGTCTTACAGAAATGGAAACACAACCTTAGTGTGATCTTTCAGCTTTAAACTAGATACACTGGAGGACTGAAAAATGTATTAACACTGTTTCTTAAAAAACCTAAAAAGAAAATGCTGCGTTAAGAGTGAGGATTTTAAGGACAGCTAAATAAACAGTAGAGGGAAAAACAGCCTCACCAAGGTGGGGATGCATGTATGAAAGCAAGTGCCTAAAGTGAGAAGCAATCTGCAAATGTGTCGTGGAGCTCTGCAGCCAGCAACAGTTTTCTTGCCAGCAATGATAATCTCCACAGAACATTATGTCTACAGGAATTGAGTAATTCATTTAATGAACTTATTCCAGAATCATATATTCTTAACACAGACATTCTAATTTGAGATACCTAAAGTGTCATTTACTGTACAAAGAGGTGTCAGCAAAACTGTCTACCTTTAACTCAGAAGTGTCTGAGAAAACACTACTAAATTTTAAGAATTAAGCAAGTGAATGGCTTTCTAAGAAAGTGTCCCAATGATTGTTTGAACTGCATCTTTTCTTTTTCTATTTGGACCTTTGAGAACACCGCTCCTGTGATGATCACAGTACACTTCAGGATCTTCAAATTTAACTACAATTGACCTGAAGGTCACACCTATTGTTCCCATTTTATTGGATATCCAGGCACCAACAACATGTCTGGAAGCCACAAAAGATGGTGTGGCAGTGCACCCAAGCAAATATGGAGAAACTAAACTATCTTGTACAGCATCTGAGTCATGTCCCAGGTAGAGCGGGCTGTTTAAAACCACCCATGAAGTAGAAGTAGAACTTCTAGTTCTACTAAATCCACTCTGCAATATTTATGTTACAAGGAGAACCAACCAGCCAAAAAAAAAAAAAAATCCCTCTGTGCTTAGTAACACAACGTCAGCCTTTCTTCAAGAAACTGTACCCTAACCTACCAATCAGCAACTCTAAGTGCCTGTGACACATTTTCGTTGCTTCCTGTATTTTATTATCTAGGTATTAGGCAATGAAACCATAAGTCTCCTGTATACTAAGTTTTATTTCTGTACTACAAAGATTCCTCAAGAGACAAGCCTATGAAACACACTCACTGGAGGAGAGGACACTATAAATCTTACCACACAGCTTCAAGTCAATGGCAAATTTTCTCAGCAAACAGAGCATTTAGAGCTCTACAAACCCCATGTACAGACAGTTCTGCCTATAAAAAGTCAATGACAGGATCAGGCCTTTTTTCACGTTGGTTAATGAACTAGTACAAAGTTCCTAGGTGGCACTCACTCATCACATACAAATATCTTCAACGCTTCACTCCATCCATTCCAGCACTAAGCTAGAAGCTGCCAGTGGCAATTGCTGCCACTGCTGGCACCTGCAGCCACTATCAATGAAAGCAGTAGATGAGTTCTTAATGCTGGCACAAAGTAGAGCAATAAGAGTCATAGGAAGTTCTAAAGAAAAAACAGGTGAGTTTTTTCAGGCAGAAGTACCAGAACTCTTTCAAAAAAAGAAATTCAAGATCTAAAATTAGAGCATTCCCCATTTTCATGTTTTTAGCCTGAAACTGCATGGTTCTTACAAGATTAATCTTACACTCTTCACTTGCAACAGATTGGGCTAATACTACATCTTTCAGAACCCCAGAAGAAATAAACAGAGAGAAACACATTCTAGTGATAAAAAATTCAAAACAATATTTACAAGCAGATAATGCCAAGAAATCACATCAATTTTCCATTAAAGGAAGAACAAAGTAGTCTTTACATTTAGAAGTTTGCATGAAATAGGTTCTTGTTAGAAGATAAGCATTGAGTTTGCTATCTCTTCCTTGGGTGTGCTCCTAAGCAATCTGAACATCTTGGTGAAAAACTTGCAATAAAAACTTGACTGTTCATCTGAATCCTTAATCAAAACTCTGCCCTCTTCTAAATTCCTTAATATGACTCTTAGCTGTGAAAAACCAGTAAGTTACAACACAATAGCTTGTGACTACAAATTGTTTTCATCCTGTTGTGTATGTATACCATAGGATTTCAGAGCACTTATCAGGAGCATGAGTGGCATACTTGACCATCTGATTAACCACAGAGATGATGAGAGACTTCTGGCACTTGACTGCCTCCAAAACAGATAAAATATATCTACAAAGATGCTCAGAAGAGCTTAATGTTGAAGCCTTAACAGAGTGAGGTACAGGTTGTGTTTGCCTTAGTAGATCACCCTTCATTCAGCAATACATAATGCTTCACAGCAGATACACAGTGACTGAAACTTGTAGCAGGACTCACTCCTCATATCAAGACACAATTTGTCTAGCACATGAGGTACAAGAACAGCCAGGAGAGATATAACCACTACAGTCACTGAACAAAAAAACTTCTGTTAGCTGAGTTTCTATCTTAAAGTCAGTTGAATAAGAGATTTAGATAACTGACAGTGAGGTTTATTGACAATTATGGGATTCTAAGACCTAAATTTCTGTCTTTTTCTCCTTAACCATAGCCCACACTTTGTGAATTGATGCTTTGTCTCAAATGCATACAGCTATGAGATGCAGTGCCTTCTAGACTTTTCCAAGCAGTCTCAGAACATTTCTCATCCATGGGTAAATAAGCTAAGGCAGTGAACTATGCTGTAAAGACATTAATAGCAAGCTGTGAGCATGAGAAACATACTATTATAAGGACAATGGTTGTACCTCTTGTTCTACAGTCTGATATGATCCATTACTGCGAAAATCAGTTTTGTAGGCACAGGTTTGGTTCAAAGGAACTGTCAAAATCCCATTGTCATTTTCTCTACAATGGAAGATTATTACTAATAAGTTGTTCAGAGAACTCACTCTAGTGGATACTAGTGAGCTGTCCAAAGATGCTACATGTCTTTTGTAGAACAGGGCAAATCTCAAAAGAAATCCAGGTGTAATTCTCACTACTCTCCTGTTCCACAAGACCCCATCCTTTACACTTTATCTTTTCCCTCCACATCTCATTTAAAAACAAATGCAAAGATGAGAGAATCACCACTGAATTAATGTGTCAGTTCTCCATACTTGTACAGGGGATAAGTATTTTTTAAACTGCAATGTTAGTCTTTTTTGGATGTACAGACTGCAGCTAAACTCAAACTGAGGAGTCCCAACACTTCTCAGACACGTGAAGTTGCCCATTACTCACACCTGTAGTCTACCTTCAAGTCCTAGTTCATGCTGTTTTCATAAGCACAAGTAATCTTACAAGTCCCTTCCTGATAAAACATTTAATTCTTATCAATTAAGAACTATAACTGCCACTCAAGTTTTTATTTTGTTTTATCTCAGCTATTACTGCAATTTGCTCTTTGGCTCTGATACACAAACTTATTCTGGTCACGTGCACTTTTAAAAGCAGCCAGAACAGTTTTCTTAGTTAGCTTACTGCTGTGTCACTTCTCTTTCTGCATCCTTCACCAGTTCCTGTTTACCATATGAACCACAGTGAGATCTCACAAAGAACAACATATTCCCAGCCTTATTCATTGCACCTTATCCAAGTGTTGAGTCGCACTTCTAAGCAGCATAAAACATCCATACTCCATTCTACCTACTTCTAATGCTACCAAGTACATACTTCTCATGGTTTGTTTCTCAAAAATGATTTCTACAGAATAAACTAGTTTTTCATCACTGACATCTCTGACCAATATTAATAATGGAAATTACAAAAGTTACTTCTTTATTATAGACTATAAAATGGACGCCTAGCATTTACTTTTTCTTACAAAACTAATCATTATTTAAAGTAATGATTAGTAACTAACCAGAACTTATGCAAAAATTTTTAAGCTGGCCATAACCACAAAAATCATTAATATGCACAAAACTAATCTCATAGCTCCACTTAGTATAAGTGTACATAAAATTTTATTTCCACATTATTATTAGAAAGTTATTGAAAACTTTTTACAGAGAGCAAATTTTACACCTGACTTAGATAACAAAGGTCACAAACCTGAATGAAAATTAGTTACATGCCTAAACAATGGAAATCCTAAAGGGCTTTACGCTGGATATATTCTGTAAATAGTTCTACATCTGGATTCATATTTCAGCCAAATTAACTATGGCTACAGCTTTGACTATTAGCCAGTGGCTTGGTTTTGAAAGCCTGATCTGTCATGGGCAAAGGTATTTTAATTGCTTGTAGATTCAGATAAACATTTTACAGCTCAGCAAGTAGAGGGGAAAAAAGAGTAGAGAAGAAAACCAATTACCCTCTGTATGTACACTTGCCTATTACTGAGTTTCTCAAAGTATCACTAGTAGTGTGCAGAATGGGTATCAACCTCAGCAACACACAGAGTGATGGCTCTTCAGCATTTCCCCCTCTCACAGGAAATTTTTCTATCAGGGATCATTACTTAAGAGGCCATTAGAACTGTGTCCATTTCCGAGTTCACAGACTGTGAGTACTCAAAGTTATACACTACTTGATATATTCCTTTGCTTTCCCATAGAACAAAAATCAGATAATTGAATCCTCAATGTTATTTCAAAATAGCTGCCTTGTTACCAGTCAGAAACAAAGAAAAGACTGAAATAAATCAGGTTCAGAGCACCACATGCTTTCTTAACTAAGCCCTTCAGGTCTGACAGCAACACTATGGTGTCCATTAAGAACTCTATAAATTATTACTACAGAGAGTATCCTAGGAGAATGGTTTAATGTCTCAACCTTCCTCTGGTGTTTGCTGCAGTAGTGATATAACAATGAGATTTAGTCAAACAAAACCTAAAATTATCTCAATGTGGCTGATACATCCAACAGCCTCTCTATGCCCCAGTGACAGAAACACCACCTGCACCAGCAAGGCAGCCCAGATATTTCAGGTGATTGCAAGAGCAAACATTTAGCATCCTACAGAACTCACAACATTTTCCTTTCTTAAAAAGCAGCACTTAAGAGTCAGAAACTTCACTAATGAGTAATTCAAACATGGATATTATGAGATCAAATATCATTAACAAAAAGGCATTTATCAGCATAGCATGTTGAGGCAAGCTAGAAGGTCATGAGCACATAGAGTCCTGCACCCCAACAGATACTGTGGTTTCAAGTTAGACAGCTGAGGCTGTTACCACCTCCAAGTACCCATTCCACTTCCCTGCTTAAGACAGTGCCCTCCAAGGGGCAGAATATTCAATCTGTTCACTTGTTTCTGAATTTCTGGCACATGCCACACAGTAAGCCAAAAAAGCCTGGTTAAATACCTCTAGATCTTCAGTGCTTAAGTCCTCAAGACTGAGAAGAAAATAAGCCTATGATTAACTTAGAGAGCACAAAGGGATGGGAAAAGAGGAAACAACAGATCACATTTTTAAGAACCTCAATTAGAAAGTCATCCAATATTCAGTGTAAATCAGAAGAATGTCTACTTTCAAGCAAGCCATAAATCCCATGACACCCAGATCCTGTGAACATATTTACCTCCAGTCTGCTTTCAACATACTACTTATGCAGAAAATTTGGGAGCTTATCTAGGTGAGTTTTACAGCTGAGTATAACAGAAATTAAAAGTGGGTTCACCTGACAAGAAAAACAATCAAGTTACAGAAAAGCAAACTGAAAATCAATTTACACACAAATTCATGCACTATTTTTTTATATTTAAAGAAAAACTGTTTTTTTCTTCTTTCTTAGCAAAGAAATAGAAGATATGAAACGTTGCCTGAAACTAACTGAGGCATTTCTATAATTCTATACTTTTCAAAACATATACTTTAGGGTCATACCTTCTGACACACAACTTAGTTACTGTGAAAGCATCTTATCTAACCCACCGCAAAGTAAATATACTCTACTTCCTGTTCCCTTGCTGCATCTTATGTTTTCCTCACAGCAGTTTGATCAACCATACCATTTCAAAGTCCAGAGAGTTATGTGGAATCAGTATAACTGCACGGATATCCTGCTTTAAGTCACAGTTTTAAGTTCATGAAACACCCTCCATAGCTATACAGCAAGTGCCTAACAGTATTTTAGGTACGAGACACAATGCACCAGAATAGTCATTGTTTTGAAAATCACTATTTTTAAAAAAAGCAGCTTCTTTTCCAGTGAAAGCGTTCATCTTTTGAAGCTTTCAAATAGTTCTTTAATATAGATAAGTAGTTTTAGTACAGTTTTACGTTACATGCAAGAAGGTATTCTGAAACCGAACTTACTGATATAGAAATAGGAAAATATGCAGTATTTGAGTACACGAACTTGTTTACGCTAAGAAAAGTACAGGCTAAACCCAAGGCAGGCCTAGCACTGATACGAGCCTTCCTACAACTTCGTCCAACGCTGCTTTGTTGTACCGCCGGTGCACCTGGGGTCCGTCCCAGCCTCGTCGAGCCATGGAACTTGTACGGCCCCGGAGCCCCGCGGCTGCTGCTTTACGGCCGGCTTCCCCTGCAGCACACGGGTCGGCGGCAGGGCAGCGGGAGCCCGGCGGGCCCCCGGGAGCTCCATATGCCGATAGACAGCGAGGCGCGGAAGGACGGCGCCCACACCGGTGCCCGAGTCGGTCTCGGAGCCGCCCGGCGCGCCCGGTTTCGAAGCGAGCGAGGCCGGGCCCGGCTCTCAGGGCCGGCAGCCCCGCCGGACCGGGCCGGCCGAGGGGTCGCTGCCGCCGCCGTTCATCGCTCCCCGCCCTGCGCTGCGGGCGAGCCGGGCGGGCAGCGAGGCCTGCGAGGGCCGCCCCCCGCCCGACGCCAGGACGGGGCAGCGGAGCAGGATGAAACTTCCGCAGGCTCAACTTCCCAGCGCCCGGCCGGGCTGTCCTCACACGCCCCCGCCTGCCCCGGGCCCCGACCCGCCGCGCCCTGGTGGGCCGGCTGGGGGTGCCCCAGTCCCCTCGCCCCCCCGGTCAGGACTTACAACGCATTTCTTGCCGAGGAAGCCGAAGAGGCTCTCGTTCTCCTGCGGGGTGAGCAGCAGCGAGCCCACATTAGTGACCCGCCGCTGGGGCTGCTGCTGCGGGGCGCCGCTCATGGCCGGGGCCGGCCCGGCGCTGCCCTCGCCGCCCTGCGACCGATGGCGCCCACGGCCCCTTCCTCCCCTTCCTCCTCCTCCGCCGCCGCCGCCGGGGCCTCACAGCAGCCGCATCGCTGAGCCTCTTCGCGGGGCCGGGGAAGGAGGGAGGAAAAGAGGGGTGGCGGGGAGGGTACCGGGGAGGGGGGCGGTCGGGAAAGGGGGTGCCGGGCAGCCGTGCAGCCGCGCCGGAGCCGCTCCGCGCCGGGGCCGATCCCGATCGCTCCCGCCCCTAAACTTCCAACTCCGGCCCGGCCCCGGCAGCCGCGCGATTCAACATGGCAGCGGGGGCGGGCGAGACCACGGCGCGCGGCAGCCAAGGGGGAGCCCGGCGAGCGCGCGGCCGCCGCGACCATGTGCTGTGCGGGGGGAGGGGAGGGCGTCGCCTTCCGCGCCCGCCCCCTCGGTACCTGCCGGGCCGGGCGGTGCCGGGCATGGGCGGCCCGCGGGGGCGAGAGGGGGAGAATAGGGGTGATCAGAGCACGAAGAAGAAGAAAGACAAGAAAATGACGAAAAGGAGGAGCGGTCGCCGCCGTAGGGACGCGGCCGCTGTCCCGGAGCCGTGGGAACCGCCGGGGCGCCGTCAGGGGCAGTGCCGCCCGGTGCTGCGGGCTAAGGCCGTGGGGAGCTCGGGTCCGCGCTCGGAATCGCCCGGAGCGTGAAGGGGCCCCCACAACATCGCCTGAGCGCGGGGTACCCGGGCCGCCCGCGGGGGTGCGGGAACCAGCGTGTGCTGGAAGCTGTCAGGGGAGCCCGGTAGTTTGTAACCCGAAAGTCTTTTCTCGTTTTGTGGCAGAAAGGAAGCTTTTTGCCCAGCCGGCGTGTCGCTGTGCCAGCCAGCAGGGAGGCCGGGCGGGGGTGTCACCCACCCACGGCCAAACGCTGCCTGCCACAGTCTGAGGTGAATAGTAGGTATTTCGCGCTCTCCAGGGGCCAGCTGCTGAGGAGAAATCACGTATACAATCAAAAGCCTTTGTCAGCCAGATTTCTCTTCCCCCTGCTTCTCTCCGTGTGACAGCAACCAGCTGCGATGAAGGCTGAAGACATTTCAAAACCCCAAGACCCAAAGCGCTGCTGCTTATACTCAGCTTTCAGCTGCATACGAGAAATGTTCACGTTTCTCACGTGCAAAGGTGAAAAACAGATATCAAAGTGAGCTCTTTGCTAGTTTTCTGTGGTTTTAGGTGAAGAGTGTCTCTCATACTCTGATAAATTAATTGTCAGTGTGGAAGGTCTAGGTGAAAGAGGGAAGGTCCCCCACTGTAACTGTACTGTACATTGTACAGAAGAACTGAAGCACAAGAGGAAACAAACCAGGGAAGACAGGAAAAAAACCTGGGAACACAAGTCTTTATATGATGCTGTACTGACTTAGTATCTTCCAAAAGATCAGGTGGGGACAAGATGGCAGCCGCTTCTGCTCTGCTTACTGGCCCTTTTGCCTGTACTTAAAAGCTTGTAACTGTGTCCCAAAGTATAAGGAAGGGAGAATATGGAAGAAAATCCTGATTTTAACACCATAAAAATAGTTTGAAATGCATGCATATACAAGACTCCTCAATCTGCAGTTTCTCCGAAGTGACTTGAGCCTTGCCATAAAGGAAAGCCAGTAGGAACCAAGTGTTTCTAAAGTACTTCTCAGCAATCCTAGGTTCTTCAGTGCTACATACTTTCTGTAAAGTACACACTTTCTGTGTAAGCATGTGTGTATTTTACTGGGAAACGCTTAAGCTATAAAATATTGGCAGCATTTCTTTAATTGCAAATGTATGTAAAAAGATAAAACACTTGGAAGCACTTTGCAAGACAATATTTTGTGGGTTTTATTTTTTTTTGAGATTTGTTTGTTTGGCTTTTTTTTTTATTTCATGAATGAAACAATTATTGACTAGCTGAAGCAATTTTGGGGAAATTTACATGCCTCCCTTGCTGGTGGTGTAAATAACAAATATAGTACATCTTCAATGGGTATATGTTGGTATTGTCCTCATCTTCTAATCACTTGTATTCTTTGATTTTTTTTTTTTTTCCTCTCTAAAAACTTTTGATATTTGTTCCTGTGTAGATCTTGCCATAGGGCCTGGGTGTTACAGGTGATGCATTTTGCTTCATACTGTTCTTTTCAGACCAGCTGGCTGGTAGATATTCTTAAGGGCCTTTTAACCTTCAGGCTCTATTGTTAAGATTTTGTTTGCTTTTTTAATAAGGGAGGGCAGGAAAGGGAAGAAAAGAGGTCTATTTTCAGTCCCTGTGTTTCATTAATTATTCAAAAGCTGTTTCTGTTTTCATATAATGGCTAAACAGTGAGTCCTGAAGGGAAGGGGAAATACCAATATCTGTCGATACGTCCCTGGGATCCACTGAAAAATAGATGTTTTGCCTTGATATATATATTTGCAGTCACTTCAGCAAAAACCTGCTGTTTCTGCGTAAAACATCCGATTTGAAGCAAAGTTCTCTCAAGGAATTTTTAAATTTTTCTAGTGCTATGAATCATACCTTAAAGATTTTATTAATGACTGAACTATATAAGTGGAAAAAAAAAGTTATCAAAGGGTTTAATATTTTGTTGGTAGCATTTTCCAAGTCTTGATCTTGTCACAGTCCTGGTTTTAGGTCACAGTTTGGTTTTCTGGTTTTCCATAAAATGAAGAGAGAGTTGATTACATGGAAGAACAAGCAAGGGGAACAGAGAATATGGCTTTCCATGGGGAAAAAAAAATTCCTGCCATCTCTTCCATCTCATGTTTTTTGCAGTGACAAGTGGTGCAGTCTGGGACAAGTGCAAACCTCGCTGCAGCTCGCTGCAGCGACCACAAGAGCAAGGCTGGGGGACATCAGGAGTGAGAGCTTATGATTACTGTGACCATGCAGGAGAGCAGCCTGGGAATGAACAAAAGTGAAGCAAGCTGCCTTTCCCTCAATACCCTTTTTGGCTGGGCCTGTAGAAAACACCGCTCTGCTCACTGCAAAACCGCTTGTGGTAACTGAAAATGAGGAACTGTCTTTGAGATTGGAAGTGGGTTTGCAGCTGTGAAGACGCAAGTTCTCTTTTTTGAGTAAATCATGTTTTTCTCAACAGACACCCCATTGATGAGGATTGGGTTTGCACTGCTACTGAATCGATGCCAAATAACATAGTAATTATTTTACTGATAATAGACTCATTCCCTTCTGCTCTCTATTCTGAGCCTTTGAAGTTGAGGAATCACAGCCCTGAGAAGTGCCCCCAGAGGTAACTGAATCATCTATTAAGTTAGAGTTCATTTCAGATTCAGTCACTGTATTTCCTTTCTCAGAAATTTTGCATTATTTGTTTCAGGTGAGGAACAGTCTAGAAGAAAGAGGATCAAACCTATGGTGTTTTATTTGCTTTATATTGAATTTGCATGCTGTAGGTTTCAATAACAGAACGACATGATTTAGCAACAAAAGTTGCCAGAGATGACAGTTAAGTCTTATTTTAATTGGTCAGTAAAGCCTGTGCAGATTCCATGTGGACGTGGAAGTGTGCCCGTAGGAAGCAGCCTCCCCCTTGGTGGGCAGCAGTGTCCTTGCCGCAAGAGTGAGCAGGCTGCAGCCTGAGAACCAATGCTGTGGTACAATAAGTTCTTTCATTTCTTGCATGAATCCTATCTTAGGTGCCAGCTAGAACTTTTCCTCTAGTGCCCATTGTATATGTCTATTGTTTGTATCTTTTCTAGCCCTCATTTTCGACGTCAGACTACTTACTTGAAGAAAAGAAATTTGTGCCCTTCCAGTTTACTCAACAAAGGATAAGATTGGTTTTTCTTTGGATATAGAATTGTACTTTTGAGTTGTGAGGATATCTAGCTCTTTTCAAGAGCTCCTCAGCAATTCCCTTGTGGCCTGAAGCATCAGACTATATTGCTCTCCTTTTCAAGACTGTGAGGAAGATGGACTAAAAACATACTGGAATTTGAGGTGTCCTCTCTCTCCTCTTACTTACTGATCACAGTTGCCTGCAGCAATTGTGCAACAGTTCTGTAGCTGCTCTACAAATTAGAGGAAAACATTTTTCTTTCCCCAGCCCAGATAACATCTAGCATTAGAGCTCATCTTCAAAATTGTATGGCGGAAGGTTTTTTGAAACACTCTTTTTATTCTCTTTGCTTGGTTTATAACTCAGCAAAGGTATGACTTCTTGAATTTTACACTCAGCAATAACCATGAGTGGAGTAAATAAGTAAATCTTGTTTTATTTGCAGGTATTAAAGTGAATATTTATACCTTCCTGTAAGTTTCCTGACAATTTTTGAATTCAATGTAATAAAATCCCCCTTCAGCCATTAGTCAGCCACCATGGAGCTCAAAAACCTCACCAGTTAAAAAAAGCAAAAGAGACACATGTTCTTTCCTTAGTGTGATCTGCAAATCTGTTGTTAGAGCACATTTCCTTAACAACAAAGATCTTGCTCTGGCTTTGAAACGTCAGTTCTTATTTGCAGCGTGACTGACCTCCCACCCTGATCAGCATGGTTCTGACCAGGAAGCCTCCTCTTTACTGAGAGGAGGGAAGCACAGGCAAGTGCATTCAAAATGCACCCTTTTTACTGTAAGTGCTAAGAACAAAGTACATACTTGCCCTCTAAAATCTGCCTTGAGGTCAATAGTTTACTCCCAACAGGTCAATGAGCAACTGGCAAATATGTAATGCAACTCAGCAACAATTGCTTCTTGGATCCTTTTGATGGATGACTTAATAACTTTTATATAGTTTTTATTTATTTTCCTTTTTTTAAAAAAAATATTTAATTCTCTATCTGGCACATAACAACCTTAACGGATTGGCATGAACTACATCTTTGTTGTTTGCTGAGGTTGTGCTGGGGCTCACACCTGCAGATCCTTACTGCAGCCCTGTGGTGTGTCAGGACTGGCCGTGTCCAGGCAGTCCTGCTTTGCTGCTGCTGCTGCTCTCCAGGAGGCCAAAGACTGAGACCCTGTCAAAGGGCAGATTTGGGCACCTACCTGGGGCTTTTCTGTTGCATCATACTGTCTCTGGTACTTCTTTAACTGTTTTGCTTCTGTGTGGGTTTTGCCAGTTGATGCAAATATTTGGGAGGGAGGGGGAAAAGAGAGAGCAGTCTTTATGCATCAGTGTTCTTGCAGGTGTATGGCTCCACCTCATAAAGCAAGATTGAGAACATGCATATCTTGATCAGCCTGATTTTTGTGTTCAGGGAGGTCACTTATATAAGCTGCAGGCCAACTAGAGCAACTGGTACGGTGAATTATATTGGTTTTATAGGGAAAAGATAATATACTTTAAAAATCTAAAAGCTTAACAAATGTGTGCTGTAGGAGTTTAAACATATATAAACAAAACAAAATTGTACATGCTTCAAACTGGCTTGAGAAGATCAATGAAAAGTATTTATTTAATTTTTTTTTTCAAAACAATTATGTTGCTTAGAGCATATGACCCATCAGTAAGAAGACCTGTAGTCTGTGCAGTTGCTTCACCTCTGAGAGAATTAAGTCTAAAAGTACTTCTTTGTTTTTGATTGCATTCTAGTAAGTAAAGACAGTTTAATTTCCTTAAGACGTGAGGAATATTTGGGATTTAGGACAGACAGACAAGTTGTTTTAATTGGTACATTCCTGGCTACTCTATTATTATTTTCAATTAAGGACTCTTCCTATGGTATGTTAGGATGGGATATACAAATTATGTCAGTGCTTTATGTGGATATCTGCTTTGCTCATGCTCACCAACTCTACCTGAAGGAGTAGTTGTCCAATAAGAACATACCTACCTGACTTTTTATAACTAAAATGCTGGTATATGTGTAGCATAGCATTGCTTGAAGCCCTGTATAGTTTTGGTGCCCAACTGCCTTTTAAGCACATATGAGAACACAGTGGCTGATCTGGGGAGAAACTGTTAAACTTGGAGAACATCCACAGCAGTCTCCCTCCTAAAACTAACCATCCTTAAATAAATACTGATTGGGTGTGCTACAGACTGAAGTAGTGAAATTTAGTTCAGTTTCTATACTTTGTGACAAATAAATTTTGGAAGATGTGTAACTTTTTTATTCGTAGATATCATAGTTCTTCAAGCTTATCTTTACATGTGTTTATATATATATATATATATATATGGCAGCTTTAGATCTAGCATTTTGTGCTGCAACAGCACAACATGTAACGCTGACCTGTTTTGTTGGGTTAGCTTTCTTGACCTTGAATTTTCTCATGTCTATTTAAAAGATGAAACCCAGCATTTTTATTTAATATACTGTCACAATAGTTAAAGTACGAGTTGCTGTTCAATAGCTAGAAGCCTACAGCACAGCTAATAAGGCTTTCTGAGAACATACTTGCTACTGCAATAGCAGCTCTTTCACTGAGGTCATGGCGGGGAGCCAGAGGAGGTTGGTAGACAGCTAGGTAACCAGAAAAGAACAAGTTTGTCAGCCTGTACAGCTGATTAACATGAGGATAATTTTCCATAAGCATAGCCTGCAGTGTTTGCTTAAGGTGGGGGGGTTTAATTTTTCACTAAACTTCCTAAAAGCGAAGCCATTTTTAACTGTGGTGGAAAGTAATTTGTTCAATTCAAGTGGAATAAGGCTCCGTAAGGTTTTTATGCTATTTTAACTCTGCCCACACATTGCAGCAGGCTGAGGTGTACTTAATGTATAGGCAATATAAGGTTATTCCCGTAAAGACACAATATGACAGGTATTTTTGATAGGTGGTTTTATTTCTACTAGTTAGAGTGATCAGAACAAGAAAACATGAGAAACATTTAGTGGCAGAAGAGGTAGCCTTTAGCTACTATGTTCTCCTGCTTCTGAATGTCATCTAGATTGCCAGCATATAACGGAAAATAAATTACCTTGCATTTCTAGGTTGCTTATTGTTATAAATCACAGGATCGCTAGGCTGGAAGAGACCTTCAAGGTCTTTGAGTCCAACCCAGCCCTAACACCCTCAACTAGACCATAACACCAACTGCCACATCCACTCTTTTTTTAAGCACATCCAGGGATGGTGACCACCACCTCCCCAGGCAAGCCATTCCAACACTTTATCACCCTTTCTGTAAAAAACTTCCTAATATCCAGCCAATATTTCCCTTGGCGCAGCTTAAGACTGTGTTCTCTGGTACTGTCAGTTGTTACATAAGCCTGTGGGAATATGAATGGTCTTCTAAGTTTTATGGTGTTCTGTAACCCAGAATCTCTGTTCATGGACAACTTAATCATAGTTCCAATCTCCACAGCAGGTTTAGGTGTATTCAAGTGCTGCACTGAATCTATGCTTCTCCTTTCTCTGGCTCTCTCCATGGGCAAGGTCAAGGCTGAAAAGAGAACATTACCCAGGTCTGTGTCATGCAGAGACTTTCTTCACACTGAAGTAACCCAGTGTTTGCCTAAGGAACAGTATGAAGCAGATGGACTAAAATAAATGCACAGACTCTAAATGTTCAAAAGAGAAGACAAAAATCAATTCATATTTACACTGTTGGGTTTTTAAGAAATGAAATAATAACTCACTCAATTCTCAATGTTGTTCTTGAATATACAAGATATTTGCCAAAGTCTATAACTATGTGTGGTTTATTTTAAATGTGATGCAATCCATAACCTGCATTCTCCTTAATTTTGCAGTATGAGCTGTCTTTATCCATTATTTATTGTGCTCAAATATGAGGAGGATGAGAATATTAGACAGAAATAGCACAGTGGCTTTGAGGATGACTTGTAGAAATGAGATGAAACTGAGTAGTAAAAAGAGCAGTGCTTAAGGGTCTGGATTGAGAATGACTGCAGGGGAGATCCAGGAGTGGCTGGGAGTTGCCCTGGCAATGTGGCCTTAGAAAGATGAATGCAGGTCCCTGGGGCTTCTGGTAAGAGATTCCCACTAAAGCCAGGGATACATTAGTGCCATTGTGCAAGGCCCTAAAGCACCTTATCAGGAATAATGTGCATGATTCTCTCTGTCCATTTTCTAGAAGTGAATTTAGCTTGGAACAGGTTCAGACGAAAAATAGCATGTGTGGGAAAATAGGAAAGAGGAGATGAGGCATCATGGCAAAACGAAATGACAAAAGATCAAAGAAAATATATTTTATATATATATATATATACTTCCTGACCAATGAATAGGTATAATTTCTGTTGACTTAATATAATATAATTTCTGTTATACATAATTTCTGTTATAATTTCTGTTCCTACATGTAATTTCTTAACAATCAACAGAGTCATTTTTCAGGTGGTGAGGGACTTCATGAGCAACAGGGAGGAAATACATTTTTTTAAGTAAAAGATGATGTTCGTTCCAGAAGTGTTTATAAATTAATAACAGACACATTTCTAGAGAAATGTACAGATTCCTAATTCTGAGGACAGTCTGTAATGTGTCTCCAGCAGAATTAAGTGGGGACTAAAAGATTTTACTGCTTTAAAGCTGGAGCTCAAGACAAAATGATTCTATACAGTGTTGCTTTTAACACCAAAGGACAGGACTCAGTTCAGAAAATCCCTTTAGTTTTTCTGTTCATCCTTGTGTTTTAGGTATCTTGCCATCTAAAAAGTAATAGTAAACCCAATCACTGTTACGGAAGGAATTTAAAATCGTTCTGTCTGAAGTTGTCTAAAACTAATAATGATTTGGGGTCCCTTTGAAGAACAGTAGCTTCCAAACAAATCTGTCAAATATTAATTTAAGTCTCTGTTTAGTCTACAGCAGTGAAATTGCTTTGAATAGAAAATACATGATAAAATATGTGTAATGGGTCTTGTCAAAAAGCTTTTTCATTCTATTTCGCATTTTCCAATAACAGACAATCTCCACTGCATTTAATGAAAAGTAATAAAACTTCTGAAGCCAGAACTGATTGCTGGTTAATTTAAAAGAAAGGAAAGTTTATTACCTCTCTTTGCAGTATACTGCTCATTCTCTGAATTTAGAAGTCACTGGTTAAATAAAGTCTCTCTGGGAGGAATTTTCCATTGTGAGTCATAAGCATTGGATTGACAACCTTTATAGAAATTTAAATGCAACCCTATTAAACAATACACTTCTATAAAAGCTGAGGGACAAATTCCTTTCACTGAGTGTGGGGGCACTGAGGTGCAGTATCTGAGAGAATGACCTGCAGAGAGTTTATGTAGCTATGACAAGCTATGAGGTTGGGATCTGCCTGGCTGGAACACCCGTCAGGAGGACAGGATATCTAATGGTACAGAGCCCATCAGCCAGCAGCAATTATCTAAATGGTGTTTGCCCACAGGAATAAAGCAACAGCCACATAAATAAAGAATTGTTGGGTTTATTTCAATATCACGTTAGAGCTGGATATTGCTCTTGCAAGCATCACTTGAAACAAGTATTTCAGTAAGATGAAAATAACTATCACAATACTTCCTGGCCTGTATTTTGAGTGTACAAAATTTAGGGAAAAAAAATGTCCTCTAAACTTATTTTGTGTTTTCATCAACTTTGTCTCCCATAACTATCAGTTTGGTTTAATTTTGAGTTTTCCCCTGTAAACTCTGGGTTACCTATAAGTGAAAAATGTAAATGTGTGAAAAATTATTAAAAATTTCAAACACCAGTCCTGTCACACACACATAAAAAAATAATGCATAGGGGAAATTACAGTTTCCCATATTTAAAACAATTGGCAAATGTAATGCCAGTCAACGCACTTGGGATGCTGAGCATACACATGAAGGAGAAAACTAGAGAGATCACAGACGATATTGTAATGATGCACAGGAAAAATGCTGAGAAGAGGATATGTGAAGATGCTGGACAGCTTTCTGGAACAGCAGAGAAGGCATCACCAGCAGCTATTTTGGGAATGTGTAACATCCCTGTTCTGATTGAATCCGAGCACTCATAAATGCCAGTGTGTGGCCACAATTTTGTGACGCTGACCCTGGCTGCTGGGCTGGGCTCAGGGTGAAGTTTTTGGACACGGACACTTCTTTGTGGTGGCAATTCTGGAAGTAGTTCTCAAAGTCTACACAGCTACATGAGCTTAAAAACCACCATTCCTAATATAATCCCTTCTGGCATCAGGTCAGGCGCATGGTGCTGTGCGAGTTATTTATTGTTTTCACCCTTCTGCTATCACCACCTCTAGATTACTTAAGATCTGCACTGGTAGTAGCTTCCTGGGGAAGGGCATTGCAAGGTGTTTGTAAGCTACAAACCCCATGCAACTCACCACTGTGCTTCTCAGAATGCAGGAGTGCCAAAAGAGAAATGCAGTGAGGTCCTGCCACTGTTCATGGTTGTTACTATTAACATTTCCTGTCTTGTAGCAATAATTTGTGTCGACATCCACGTCTACATGTTATTTCTTGTTTCTTAAAGCAAATTATTGTTTACTGCTAGTGATCAGCTACTCTAACTTTCTCTTCTCACTCAAAACCAGCTACTAATAAAACATCAAGCTTTGTGCTTTGCTGTACATATGTTTTTCTCTTGGTAAAACTGAATAGCTCAAGTTATGCCAAACATTTGAACAAGCAAATGAACCAAACCCAGTAAAGAATCTGCACAAGTGAGTTTGTTTCTACGCATTCTTCTGAGCCAGCAATCAGAGATTTAAAGTATTTGGAAACAAAACAATCCATTAACCAATGTAGTCCATAAAATTAATCAGCCATAATATACTCCCTAAGATTAGCAGTAATTTCCCACCAGCCATAACCTCTCTCCCTCCAGCAAAACAGGCACTTTACAGGTCTGTATCACTCCATGGCTCATGCCAGCCCACAATCCAGAGAGCAGCACAGCTATTTACAGTTGGTGTCATTAAAATTGCCTTGTATTGCAGAGATGGGAGCATTCGTGCATGTGTATGTACCTATGTATGTATTTTATGTGTATATGTCTGTATTATTTGTACATATACAATCACTGGTTTTTTGGGTCCTATTCCAACAAGGATGCATCCTGTCCACTTGGGTAAAGGTAAAATCTGACGAGAAAGAACCATTTACTTTCAACAATCTTGTAGAGCATCACTTGTCTTTGGCCTTTCCATTGCATTTTATACTGAAACTTCTGCAGCAGCAGAGGCTGTAACTGGACTTTTAATTTGGCTTTCCTGTCTGGATGAGGTTTTATAGCCCAGGGCCTCAGGACCGGCAGGATTTCCAAGATGCATTTTATTGGAAAGCTTTGAATAGCTCTGCTTCTTCACATGGATTCTTGACATCACTGCTGGTCATGCAAGATAATTTCAATCCAAAATCATGTGGAAAACCTCCCACTCTCAAAGTTCTGATGCGTTTGCGAGTTTTGTGAGCAGTTGCCCTATAAATGTAAATCTCTTCCTATGGTAAACATTTACTATGAATCAAAGAGATATGTAGTGGATGCACGTTGAGTTCAACAGATGTATGGGACTTCGAAGGCACTGCAAACATGATTGGTTCTCCAGTGTGTAGTCTTACTTGAAGTGAGGTAGATGATATTTTTACTAAGGAAAGGTGTGGGAATTTTTCCAGACCTGAAAACAGCCATAGCTCAGTATGCAACTCTTTTGTATTCTCTTTTCACCCACTGCTGACTTAAATTCTAAATTATTCTATGAAATCTCTTTTTTGTTTGTTAGCAAGTAGACTTATGCCTCTCTTGAGTTTAGTTACAGACAATGAAGGTACAGGGACTGGATCATCAGCATTAAGATTTGTTAAATGTATGATTATTAAATGAAGAAATTTAAAATTATTCTGCTTTGTGCCATATTTTTGTCAGAATGTTAACAAAATCTTTCTTGATTGATAAATATTGATAAAAAGAAATCTGGATAAATTTTCTGATCACTTCCATTTCATAACCTTATGTTTGTTTCCAGTGTTTCTAGTGATCTTTCACTTTGCCCCACCAAAAATACTGAAAAAGAGAAACTATAATAAGTAAGTGTTCATTCTAATACAGGCACATCAAGGAAGTGCAGAGAACATGACAATTAGCATGGCAATCAGAATACCAACTGATAGTGGCAATGCTTTCTAGCTCTGGGTTCTCTCAGGCTCTCTCAAAATTCTGTTCAAATTGATGAGGCAAAGTTTAATGTTCAGAGGATTTTCCACTGAACTTGTGCCCTTGTCTTAATTCTGTGAGGACGGGATGCCAATGGCAGGAGCAGAGATTTGGGGAAAGGCATCACCCTTGCTGTCAGGCCCAGGATAGTGCAGGAACAGTTCCTAATCTCAGTGGCATTTTCTACCGAAGGAGCACAGCAGGAGATACAAGGTGGGTGGAGTGGCTGGCATTTAGCTGAGTCAGACTGCTTCTAACATCAAAAGAGTTTCAGTTCAATAATTGGCCAAAGGGTCAACCAGATCCTTGCCTTGCCTAAGGCAATATTTCCATGATGCTTTTGGTCTGTGCAATTTTGCTTCCATACAAACATGGAGTCAGGGAGCCTAGGCAAACTCCTTAATTCTTAGAGGGCTTTGTGCGGGGCTAGGAATTGTCATTTCCTTAAACACTGGACATGTAATTGCACAGTTTAGCTTCCCCAATTGTGTTTATTGTGTGGTTCTGGTATCTCTTCTCATCGGTTGAATAATTGAGCTGGTTTGCAACAAACATTTTTAATCTGTGCTGCGCACATTCTAGGTAATTATGGTCTTGCTAAATAAGTTTTTGTGGAAGCATTTTCTTATGATTTCCCTTTACAACTTTATCCATATATATGTATATCTGTATATCTATATGTATATCTCTTTATATTCCTTTCCTACCTCATTTTTAAGTGGTGCCATTCTATTTGAGTGCTTAAAAAGAACATTTATTTTTACTTCACATGTTAATCTTTGTTAATGCTACTTTCAACATATACTTAGCAATGGCAAAGTGAACAGAAAGTACCTCTAAATGTAAAGCAACTGCTGCTATAATATATAGTTCCCTTCATAGGTTCGCCACAAAGGATAATGCCAACCTCCTGACACAGCATGTGTCGTCCATATTAAGCTATTTTAATAGCTCTTAATTTGTTTTTATTTTTAGAAGTTGTTCTTGAAATATGTATTTTAGATTCTCTTTTTAAAGTCATTTGGAGTTCTGAATTAAATATCTACAGGGCTCAAAATAATCTTGATAATGTTATTTCCATGAGGCACAAGGGGTAGGATTTGTTTGACTGTGTGCAGATCACTGCAGGAGTTATCTGCACCTCTGCTAATCACATCATTTTCCTTTTATAACCAAAGAAGAGAAATGAGTCAGCTGATCAACTTCTGATATCTGGTACAGGATGGGATGAACTGCACCTTAAAAGCAGCTCTTACTCCTAGAGACTTCAAAACAAGCTTTGGTGACCAGTTCAGGTATAGACATTTGCACTGGTGATATCTAAATAGAGATGGGTCTTGCCGAGGTGACTGCCAGTAATTATGAGCAGGCCTTCAAACAAGCTTGAGCTGTGCACACTTACTCTTAGCTGTACAGCTCTTTGCATATTAAGCAATCTGGTAATACTCAGTTTCCACAATATCCTCTTTTTTCTATCTTTGCAGTAAATTGCTGACAATTCTGACTAGTCCTTTAAAAGAAGAAATTTAGTTGTTAAAAAAAAAAAGAGTCTGCAACTTGTAAGTTCTAAGAGTGAAGGCAGTTTTTAAATCAATTGCTACATAGCTATATTATTAGCTTTAAACTTGCAGGAACTTTACTAATGGTCCTGAAAACTCATGAGTAAAGGCAAACCCACACATTATGCTTAAATCTTGTTTGGATAATTTCACTGAGGCTTAAATATATAAACAAATCTGTATGTGGATTTGAAGAATTTTGACTCACTTCTTGGAGTAAGACATTGCCACTGCAAATGTAGGCATTCTTTTCTTGAATGCCTACATTTTTTTTCTAATTTTATGAAGCTGGCCTCAAAAGAATTTTTCAAAAATCTTTCTATGACATTAGGCAATGTGTCAGAAATCTGTGTGGCAAGGTAAGTATTCATAATATTGTGCATTTTTTTGCATAATAGATCTCAGCTTTATTCAAAAGTCTTTTGAAACAATTATTAGTTATTAGACTCAAAGGGCTGTTCTGTAGAATTATGAGAACCTTAAAAAAAAAGGGGTGGAGGAAATGAAAGAAAAGTGAAAAACAACTTCGTTGCTAAAGAAAATACATTTTCATTTTCAGCCACAAGATGGTGCCACTTCCCTAATTTAAAGTACAATTTCCCTTTGAAAACGGTTTAAAAATTACATTTACCAAATTAATCCCCATGGAAAGAGTGAAGGAGCAGAGGAGTCCTACTAGTGCCTTTAAAATAGCATTTAAATGGCATTTAAATGACATATGGTTCTTGTGCTGGCCCTCTGCAGAAGACTAGGATATATCCTGCCTGAATTCAGGGACATATTTGCTAATTTGTGTGACAGAAATAGCCTTTTAGTGCATATGGTCACTGCCAGCTCTTCAGCAAATCATGGTGCTCTGTCTGAATGGGTTTCTGTTTCTTTCTGTGTACAAAAAACAATTATTTAGCAAATCTCAAAACTTTGTCTGAGGAAGTGTACTGAAGATTGGTGATCTGCACAGACACAACTGAAATTTAAGAAGAGTGGGGCTGCCAATGTGTGGCTGAGAACCCACCTGACCCATTCACAATATTTATTTTAGAGCCATTTCAGAAGAAGTCCTTTTGGGATACTAACTGTGGTTTATTATTCTTTTCACCTTATGTGGGTGAAAACCTGAAAGAGAAAACCAAAGAACCGATGGTTTGTGCAGCACTTTGTCTATAAAATTATCTTCAAGTCAGAGGCTGAAATAATAGGAAATGGCAAAAGAGGCAGTCCCTTGGCAGCTCTCTGTCCCCCTGCTTGGCTCCACTTTGCTCATCCCCACTGGTCCCTCTGGAGGCCCTGGCCTTTGCCCCAACCTTCTGCCTGCTTCCCTGGTTGTTTGCCCTGTCTGCTTCCCCTCACACTCATCCGGTAGCTGCTTCCTCTGTGGTCACCCCAAGAAAGTACAGGGGAGCAAAAGAGCATGGAACATCTCCCTGATTTTACTTGAGGTTCAAGTACCCATAAAGTAGGGTGTAATGATGCAAAAATGTTGGATAAACTTGACCACGTGCATCATTACTAGTACAACACATGATGAGACTATGTTTTACTTTTCTAAGAATAGAGGTGTAATGTGTTTTATCATGGAAATGCTAGTCTGTAGTTAAGGTGGAAAAAATCAACCTTTCATTCAAATGAACTGCATGAGTGATTCCTACTGAAAGTCAAAACACATAGCCTCCTACATCCCTCAGCAGACTGCTGAGGCTTATTTGAGAGTGTAACCCAAACCCGCTTCTCTTCACACGGGTAGGAACAGCAGTGTGAATAACTGAAATGCTTTCAAGCATTTTTATTGCCCGACAAACTCACCTGAAATGAAGAAACCCTGACACAGGAGGCAGCCGTGTGACAAAGGCTGACTCCAGCTCCGGGCCAGGAAGCGAGTCATTGTCCCAAGGTAGTGCCGCACTTGTGCCCTGGCCAGGTGAGGCAGTGTCACCGATGTGGTGACCCCGCCTTCCGGAGGCTATCCACGAGTTATTCACCACCTTGGGCATGTCACACCGGTGGGTGTCAGAAGAGATCCTGCAACTCAAATTGCCTAAGTGTGGGATTCTGAGTGACTCACAGCAGCCTGATGACTCCGTAGCTCATTTGTTTAGGCAAGCTGCAAGCCCAAGGATGAGTCCCAGCCTATGCCATGCAGGTTGGTTCTCCAGCTCCTTAGGGGAGTTCTATGCATGCATATGCTGCCTGTGCTTGAAAAACAAAAATTATATTAAAGATGAGACATCACATTTTATGGAAAATTACTGTACTACATCCTTGAAATCTGGAGTTGATGTTATGTTGCAAGACCCTTGGATTTTTCTAGTTATGGAAGAAGTAAAATGGCATTTTGTTTTTTCCTGAAATGGCAACAAAAGGAAGGTGAATAGAGGGAAGGGAGAAAGAAAACAGAAAAAGTTTTGAAATCAAGGTTTTTAAAGGAATGTTTAATTGAGTTTAATTTGAGTTAAAGCTCATAAAAAAACCTCAGTACACCATATTTCTAAAGAGTTCCATTTTATAATACCATATTTTTTTTATATTATATAATATTTTTATATTATACCATATTCTAGAGGAAATAATCTCTCTTGGTATTCTTTAAAGTCATAATTGATGCTTCTTTTTTAGAAAAAGAGTATTTGTTTGAGACATTTTCTTTTGTACTTCACAGTTAAAATTTAATCATACTTCCTTGTAAATCAAAATAAAGCCCTCTGTTAGGAAGGAAGAGAAGGAAGGCATAGCAAAGGCAGGAAAATATAGCTTCTGTATCTGGATATCTTTAGGAGCATATGATCCAAACTGTGATCTTCAAACTAGGAAACACATTTGCATTTTTACTCTTATTTTCCTCTCTATGGTTCATGGAAAACTTTTTTTTTTCTGCTTCATAATCTAGATCTGATTGTTTGGGACAAGTTTTTGTCTTGCTGCACTAAGCTAAACGTAGCAGGGTTAAGGTGATCTGCCTGGTGAAGATGGAATCTCAGTCAGACAGAAAGCAGAAAGGATTGGAAAAAAATACTGCAAAGAAGGAAAAGAAGCTGGAAAGGAAGTTCAGACATTAGAAGGATGGTTATTAGAAAGGCTTGTGTCAGAGGCTTGAAGTGGCATTTCCTCCAGCACTGACTGCTGCTGCCTCTTTGGAGCCAAGGGCTGCTGAGCCCTGCAGCCTGCACAGACAGCACCCCCAGGCTGCCAGGAGCATCACCTGTGTCTCTCTGATGTAGGGTGGTGTAACAGAGGTGTGCAGTGCCAGTGGGCCTGGGTGCTGGCTCTCTGTTCCTCCATCCCTGTTCCATCTTCAGCACTTTTTAGAATCCTTCCTCTTTCAGTTCTCCTACCCAGAGAGTTTTTAAAAAGTCAGGGGGCATGACCAAAGTGAACACTTCTGCAAATGTCTATATTTATGATATTTCTACTAGCTGGCAAACACGTTTTTGACAAGATTTCATGATTGTGAATGTTCAACAAAAAAAAGGATTAAATAATTTCAGAAAACCCAAAATTCTTGATTTTTTCAGTAGCTTACTGTTACCCTCCATAATTACCCAAGTTTTGGTTAACAGCACAGACTTTAGAAAATGAGTCTAAAGTGTGAGGTGAGTTTTGTGCACAATGCATTTCTGACTGTCACTCCTTTATGCACACACACACACACTCTCTCACACACACACACACACACACAGAGAAAAGCAAACTTATTCTTCGCAGAATGTTTTTTCTCAACTGCTATCTTATTATTTTCTATTAGTGTTCAAAAGTACTTAGTGTTGCAGACAAAAATCTTCTATTTCAATATAAATAAATAACTTGATCTCTTGAGGTTTTTAAATAATCTGCTTGCTTCCTTATCATGTGAGAAAATACATGAGAATTTATGAGATGTGACTTAGCCACAGGCCTCAGCTTCTGCGCTCTGGCTATACAATAGAAAAGAAGAAAGCTGCCATGCAGAAGTATGTGGGTAGTCATGGCTGTTCTTTAGCTTCCTCTTTAGTCAATATAACATTTTTTTTCTCCTTATTAATTTATCTCCTGCTGTTGCCTGAAAGTACTGTCAGTTGCACAGGCCTATGAGTCAGCCACTTCTCTGCATGAAGCTGAACAATAAATTCCATTTCTTCCTCCTTTCACTTTAAATATAGCTTCATTCCTCTGTTCCACTGGGGCAAGGTCTGTTATTTATTCTCTTCCTGTGAGACTGGTTCACCAGCTCCCTTTGGTGTGACAAGGAAAATTAATCTGTGTTCATAAAAAAGTGAATCCACACATCTTTTTCTAAACCAGTGCCAAAATAATGGTAATATCACAGGAAAAAAAAAATTAGGAAAAGTTCCTTGAGTAAAGTGTCTCTTCAGACATCGGTGTCTCAGAGCTGGTAACTTGTATCTTCAGACCCCACGTGTCCGTTTGAGAGATGTCCAAAGAGCAGAGACACCATAGATCTGATTTTATGAGAGTTGTTAATAATGCATTAATTCCTCCAAAACTGTGCTCTGAGAGTGATAAGCTTACAAATATTTGCCGTTTTGAGGTTTAAACACATCTATCATTTGATTGTAAATGACCATTGGCAGAGTAAGATTTCTGAGTGCAAAGGCCCATCATGCCAAATGTGTTCTCAGGAGCTCCTTGCAAGAATACCTAAAAACCAAGATTGGCCAAACCACTGTGTAGATCCAGAGAATGTTACTGAAGGGCAGGCTTTTTACATTTATCCATGGAATTAAACATTTGTGGAAATTCAGAGGCATTGATGTAAGAGGTTGAGTCTTAAATGAATTTTTTGGTTCTTTATAAAACATAAGGAAAGTGAAGGGAAGTTGTTTTGAAATTCTCATGATTAGTATTAGACTAAGAATAAGCATCAGGTGTTCCTTGGGCAGAACATCTAACCATATAGCAAAATTTCCATGTAACACTATTAAACCCCTGATCTTTCTCCTGATGAAATCAAACTTCACATTGGTGAAGCTAGCCCACACTTCACATTGGTGTTAACTGATTTGTAGCTGCCCTGGTTTACACAGGTCTGACCTTTTTTTCACCCTAAAGGTGTGCACCCATTCTCCTTTCCTGTGTGGCAGAAGTGCCACTCACATGTGGGTTGTACATATGTTTTTCAGAGACACTCCTACGTGAAAGAGTTTGTGTGTGTGTGTGTGTGTGTGTGTGTATATATATATATACACATATATATATATATATGTATATATATTTGTATGTATGTGTGCTTTGGCATCTGGGGGTTGTGCTGGCAGTTGCCTCCAAACAGAACACGTGGGGTATGTTGGATTTGGTCCTGCAGGTTGAGGGAGGTGGATATGACTCTGGGTTGGAGGCTGGGTACTGGCAACAGGGACCAAACACTTTCTGGCAGAGGTGACCTGAGTATTCTTAGCTTCAGCCAGACTTCACCAAAAGCCTGTCACAACAAGTTCCCCAAAAAGGTGTTGGTGCTAAGCATTGACAAAAAGGTGGCTAACAATTGGTACCAGCACCCCAAACTTGTCCCTGTCCAAACAGAAAGCTGGGAGAGGCAGCTTGTTCTGCCTCATGGCTAGCTAGACAGGTTCAGGGTGTGTTTTAGTTGTAGTTTATCTAACCATAAAATCAAACATCTATTATTTGTGATTAATCATGTTCAGAAAAGCAGAGAGGGACCTAATCCTTTAACCCTTGAAGGGATAGATTTATAAAAGTACATAGGGACTTAAAGTGCAATTAACTATTTAATATTTTCCAATATTTTCCACTGAACCTGGTTTAGTGTCATCAGTCTCACTGCCCAATGATAACTAGATGTCTCATTGCACTGAAATTGCCAATAAATATGAATTAAATATTTGAATATTTTTACAGATATGGACCTTTAGTCCTATGACTCCCATCAGTTCAAGTGCTTTTAACAGGATCAGTAAGTGCTGGCTTGCATTCTTAGGCAATGATGTGACTTGGAAATCTGATAAGCCCTCTTACTTCACATGAACTTCAAATAAAGCAGATTCAGGAGCAGAATTCAGTTCTTGATACATGTGTGAGCTTGAATTGAAACCCACAGTCCACAGGTCTAATTAACCTGACAACAGTTATTTAAAAAATGGTTATTAAAAGTCAGACTAATATTAAATTATTCCCGTGCTCTTCTTACCTTTTTTCCTAGCTATGAAGAAAAAGAAGCTATTCTGTAGGAATTGTTGATTTTTTTTTCCTAAAACTCCTAAAAGTAATTTTGTTATTAAATGCATATTCTGGATAGAATTGTTATGCTACCCCAGTTGTTATATAACATATGAGTTTTTAGAAGCCTTTATTCTTCCAAATGCATTTGTGACATGGCACAAAACCTGGGTATTAATATATATGGTCTTTTTCTTAAAGTCTTTAAATGCTAATAACTACTTGATAAGTAATTAGAAAATATGTATTCTAATTGCTTTGTCAATTGTTTGAAAAAAAAACCAAATCAGATCAGTTCTGTATTTGAGAACATACTACATTTTATTCAAGTGGCAATATTCAACATCCCACATATGTATTGGGATTTCCTGAAGCATTTCTTTCTTGATGCATTGGAAGCTGAATTACATTTATCGGGAATAAAGCTGAAAATAAAAATATTATTTTTAGATACATAATAAGAAGCTGGAGACAGCTGAGCTTTCTCTCCACCTCTAAATAAATGCTGCTTTACATAAAATATAGCACTCTCTCTCAAATTCCTTCCACTACAAAGAACTTGGTTTCATTTCTTATTCAAATAAAACCAAAGCACAAGTGTCTCTCTGAATTATTTATCCAAATGTGTCTTCTTATAGTTCCTCCTTGTCTGATTCAGCCCATCATTCCTTCTGTCCCCCAGAACATTTTCTGCACGGCTGCCAAGAAGGAGCAGGACCTGGGAAGTCTCCTGATGTAGATGCCCACCCCCTGAGGTCAGGGTGACAGAGCAAGGCTGCCTAGGGCTTTTATTTTTAGCAGAAGTTTTGTATGGCACAGGAGGAGGTTGGCAGGAGCTAGACTGCAAATCCTGGTGTCATTCTCCTCTCTGTCAGAATTATATATACACACACAGGCATCCTTTGTCAGATGGTGGGAATCAATAGCTGCTGACTCATGGCAATTGTTGCATCTCTCCCATGATCTCCATTTCCCAAATATCAAGTGGAACTACAATATCAACTAAAACAACCAATATTTCAAATTTGTTGTTCTTTACCACTTTAGTTGGGGAAATGCAGTATTTTCTAATGGTTTATCTAAATTGTTTCTTCCACTCTTCCACTCTATTTTAAATGTGTTCAGCTCTGTTTTTTGACTATAGCAAAGGTTTTACCTACAAATGTATATAACCCAAATACATGTGAACAGTGTGTGTATATTTTAGTCCTGCATGCTGATATTTTATTAATATTTAATTGGAATTTGCATGGTATTTTTGAACAAAGACATTAATGGGAAAACATTCCTCACAAATACATTAATGGGAAAAAAATTCCTCACAAAAATTCTTTACAAAAATTCCTCCTGTTTGCTTCATATTCTGAGTGCAGATAAGAAAAAAGGAGATGTTTAAGTGAAGTGAAATGAGACGTAGAAGAATGAAAGTAAAGGAGAGGGTATATAAGCGCAGATCTGCCAAGGCTGAGCTGCACAGAGCTGAGGATCCAAGGCAATGCTAACCCTTGCAAAAAGGGTGTGTATTAAGGAGGAGGTGAGTAGTACCTGCAGCAGCAGTCACCCTCCAAAGGAAAAATTCATCTAGAAACACATGGAGAGAGAGGCATTTCAAATATGTCAGATCGGCCTCCTCTCCCGAGCCTACAGGCTGAGATAATTTGGCTTAAAAAAGAGATGGATGTAAGGCCAAACATGAAAAGCTGTCTGGTTAATGTTACCCTTTGTCCTATAATCTATTTTAGGCAACTAGATGGCCCTTTGTTTTGAAAGAGGTGTTGCTGAGATGTGGCAGGTGCTCAGGAAGAGCAGTGCCTGCTGGCTGTGCTGCTGTTTGTGCTCTGCGTGGGACCCTGAGCGCTGCCGGGGGCTGAGGGGCACCTACCTGGTATTGATGGTGTAACAGTCAGTAATCAGAAGTTATGTCAGCATTTCCCATTGTAGAAGTGATCTTCAGGCCCTCGCTGACCATATAGATACAAGCAAAACCCTATCTGTTTGTCCATGCAAGCATGTCCCTCCCCGACAGCAAATATTAGCCAGACTGAGAGTGGTTCAAGCATCAGATACTATCTCAAAAACCAACTCATTGGTGGGAAAAACCTGCTGAGTAAAAGACAAGAAAAAAGGCAGTCATGCTGCAAGCTGGAGAACGAGTGCTGGAGAGATCTTCTGTACACGCCTCAACCTTGGGAAACCTTAATTTGGAGCTCAGTCAAGGATGAGGCACAGGCCCATAGGAAACTTGCCTTCATTATTTCCAAGGCTGAGGGAGCTACCTGTTTCCTATTTAATCCAAATAGCTTTGCAGAATTGGAGACAAATGTGGCAAGAACAGTAACAAAAATGTCTGTAGTTGTTCCAATATTCTTTGTACTTGTTTCCTGTATTTGTTTCAAATTTAATACTTAAATGGCAATAGCCATGCTTGACAAGATGAGGAAACCCAAGGTTTCCTTTTTTTACACTTCACAGTTCCCACATGGGGATATGGACATTTTTGACCTTTTAGTCTGCATTGTTAGGATACACAAATGCCTTTGACCATCATAGCTCTGTACACAGGGACTCTTTCTATCCATCCCTGTATGTCTGATGGGGTCTGACTGGTCATGGAGGTGGCATGTAGCTGTTGAAGCTGTTGTCATGCTGACTTTAAAAGCCTCTTTATGAAGCTGTGATATTGCTGGTCCCTTTTGCCCTTCTGTGGTCACTCACACCATCCCATGGCATGCAGACACTGGATCGGGGAAGAGTGGTCCCTGGGCTCCACTTCCACGTGTCATGTTCAAGGAATAGCAAAGACTGAACACTTCATATTTAGTTTTAGGGAGGATTATGAACAAATGGTAGAATCATGGAATGAGTCTGGAAAAGATCATCCCTGGGGAACACCACTAGTCACTGGATTTGAGTCAGTCACCACTGCCAACTGGATTTGAGTCCATTCACCACTAAATCTTTGGACTCAGCCACCCAGCCAGTTTTTAATATAACTCTTCCTGAACTACTTTGTTTGCTTGGTTTTGCCAACATCCCTGCTTCTCCCCGTGCTGCAATGACCTAGATGTCCCTTCTGCTGATGCCTGTCGCTGCTGAGTCCAGAGTGTGCAACTCTCCAAACACGATTCCCCTCCAATACCCCTCTGGTCGATCCCATATCAGGTCATAAAAGCAGGCGATACAAAACTAGTACAGAAAGAGCTCAGATGCTTACAAGTAGTAACCCACCTTTTAAATGAATTTATTTACTTATTCTACAATTACACGATAAGGGTTTAGGTAAAATTCTGCTCTCATCTTCAAATGCCCTCAGTTTCTCATTAGTTAAAAGCCCACTCATTAGGAGGAGCACATTCCTGGGACAAACACATCAGCTGTTGTAAATTGTTTCAGCAAAGTTTTCTGCTATTCATTGATTTTATAGAGGTAAGTGCCATGTTATTTACTCAGTTAACAATCATTAAAGACAAAGTTTTCACTTCTGTTTGTAGTCTACCAGTTAGGAAGGATTTCTCTGTTTTGTTCTGTATCATGTAAATTCTGGTTTCTTGGTTTGTATTTTTATCTGTCAAATAGCTATTTGGTGCTTAACACTCCCATGTGAAACAGCAATTTTAGTTTAGAAAACTTATACTGATGCTGTTTGTGAATAAGACTCACATTTCAAAAAAAAAGAGTAATGTTTTGGCTTAAAGGATATTTCAGAATTTGATTTATCAATTTAGTACTTAAAAGCACTGGGCTCTGCATGCAATGCTGCTCACACAGAGGGCAGCTAAACACATGCTGTTTGGGTATTTAATCCCATATGAATAATAAAAAAATACTTTCATTAGAAGCAAAACATTCAGGGGAATTTTTTCCAAATGGCAGTCACACCTACAAACAGAGCATTTTAAAATAATCCCAAGAGGAGCCCAAAAGAAGATGCAGTTCATTGTTAGAAAATGAGTTCTATTCATTAATGATTGGTGTCAATGTACTGTGCTGGGTTTTTGCAGAACTAAAGGTATTTTAAATTCATTTATTTGAAACAATGTAGACAACAAACTAAGCTGTGTATTGGCATGCAAATAAAGTGTAAAGTTAATTTCACCTCAAATGCTTTCCACGTATTTTCCGATTTGTTTTGAGTTTCTGTCACCAAAGTGTAATATTCCCTTTTGTACCATCCAAAGAATAGTAATTATTTACTGCAAGCAGAGATTTACAGTGGAAATGCGCAAATGTTTTAAGAGTTTGCCAACATATTAGGATTTTTTAGCTGACTAAAGGATACATTTTTCCTCTCACAAGATTATAAATGCTTAATACCTCCATGAATTCAACTGGATTATTTCCAGATTTATACCCCTCAATTAATTTCAATTGCATTTTCTTGAATTACACTATCTGAAAGCATAATTCATCTTTGTGTGAGCTAAAGTTAATTTAGCTTAGAGCATTTTCTCAAGAATAAGCCAAGGCCTGATTGTAGGCATTCTCTCTGTTATCAATTTGACTTAATTTTTTCTCTTAGAAGTGCCTCTAATAACAATAAACCTTTCAGAAAATGAATGTGTGAATTTAGCAGATGGTGCGAAAGAAGCTAAACTATTTTAAATGCTTTGCAACAATGTAAACTCATGTATTGTTTATTATACAGTATTACCAATTCACACATTCTTAGAAGCTATTAAAATTCCATGCCAGAAGGTAGGATGTATTCTATTAGTGTCAATTAATGTTCATGGTCTTCAGTTAAGAATATTTAGTGATAAAATTAGAAGGAAAATGTATAAAAAAGTGAGAACTTTACAGAATGCTGGTGGTTGGCACTTTAATTTTTACCCATTCAAGGTCAGAGCCAGAAGAGAGTACTGAACAATGCTGAGGATATTAGTCTTAATTATTCAGGGAATTAAGGCTTTAACAGCTCTGATAATCAATATGTCTCCTCCAACAGGTATAACCCACCCATTTCTTTTTCTCCTTTATTCTTTGCATGTGGAGAAGAAATAGGTATTAAATTGCATATAAAAGTTTGAACTTTTGACATAAATTTTACAACTTTAAATATTGGAATATTTTTTCCTAGGATACCTTTGTCTTCAGTTTATAATGCAATAGAAGCAAATGGAATGGAATTGAAAATAACAATGCATCAGGCTTTTGCATAAAAAATTAGATCAGTGATTAACATATTAGATGCAAGCTAAATTAATGTATTTGATGTATAAAATGGTATAATACTCCAGATATTTCTTCCACAAACAAAATACTTCTTTTACTCAGACCTTCAGTAATTGAAAAATTGTTTGTGGCTCATATGTATTCCATCTCCCTCTACTGTGCAGACAGATTTAAGCCATATTACTTTATCTTCCCCTGGTATTCAAAGTGTCCTCAATAATCTGCAGTGATTTAAAATGACAGCACAATCTTTTATCTACTGTAATGCTGGGACTCATGATCTGTATCTTTATTTTCCCTCTGTCATTGTGCTGAGTAGCTCTCAATCTTGCTGGTGCTAGTGAAAGGACTTGGCACAAGAAACAGTGTGTGTGAACATGTAGCACTCTGGCCCCTAATAGCTAGAGACAGATGCATTACAGGTACAGGAGGATAGACCAGGACACAGGAAGGACTACAATGGTTATTTTTAATAGAATCATTTCAGGCTCCATGGGAAAAATATCTTGTCAATACCTGTTTTTTTCCCTTTCATTTCCATGCTTCTTTGCAGTCTTTTCTCTCAGTTTAAAGCATGACACAAGCTGCACATAACAGAAAGAATAAAACTAAACAGGAATTGCCTAAGCAAAACTCTGCCCCAAAAATTATTTACTGTAAATCTTTGATATGCACCAAAGAATGTCCTCTGGCATTTTCCATTTGCTTTTACATGAATAATCCACAGTGTACAAAAACATCAGCAATGATAGCAGCATATGCCTGGATCTCCATTTCCTTGGTCTTTGAATTTCTTTTCATATATTTTGCACAAAAATAGAGATGCTACTCCATGCTTTGCAACCAGGTATTTATGCTCACCTATTGGAAGGGAACTGTAATACGTCAATCATAGGCTCATTTCAGATCTTTGATCTTTAAGAGAGATTACAAACATAGAATCAGAATTTTAGAATGGTTTGGGTGGGAAAAGACCTTAAATATCATCCAGTTCCAACCCCCCTGTCATGGGCAGGGATGCCACCCACCAGATCAGGTTGCTCAAAGTCACATCCAACCTGGCCTTGAACATTTCCAGGAATGGGGCAACCACAACTTTTCTGGCTAACCTGTGCCAGAGCCTCACCACCCTCATAGTGAAGAATTTGTTCCCTGCATCTAATCTAAACTTACTGTCTTTCAGTTTGAAGCCATTTCCCCTTGTGCTTTCACTACATGCCCTTGTGAAAAGCCCTTCTCCACATCTCCTTTGGGCCCCCATTAGGTACCAGAAGGCTGCTCTCAGGTCTCCCCAGAGCCTTCTGTTCTCCAGGCTGCACAACCCCAACTCTCTCAGCTTGTCTTTATAGGAGAGGCACTCTGAGCATCTGAGCATCCTCATCACCCCCTTCTGGATACACTGGAGCAAATCCATGTCCTTCTTATATTGTGGGTCCTGGAGCTGGATGCAGTTTTTTGGACCACAGAAGGTTTGAAGACAGAATACTTCTGTTAAGATGGTATTCTCTGTCCATTTTTCCAGCTTACTCATGAAAACACTATTCAATAAAAACAGGAAAAACAAGAATTTTTGCATAGTTTTCAAACAGTAAAATAACAACAGGGTCAGACCAAGACAGATTCAAAATTGACAGATTTGGTCATTCCTGTGTTTCCTAAGAAGACAGAGAAATACGTGTAGATAAACATATGGTAAATACATATGATATGCATATAAACTATACCTCATAGGGAATAAGGTATCCATGCATGAGATTTTTTAAATAATTTGCAAGCAACTTTGAAATGTGATTGTGTGGAAAAGCAACCCCCCCCCTTAAATACAGTAGAAATGTCTGTATTTCTTAGCCATAATAAAAACTTCTACACCAAATGAGGTCAGCCCACCTTCAAAAAAGGACCCTTCTAGCTGCCAATTTTATACATTCTTCAGTGGAATTCAAATAATTCAGTTTCATTTTGTCCCTTTTTGTCATCAGATTTTATTTAATTTCCTAGAAAAATAATTTCCTACGAATATGAGAAACACCAGCTAAAATGAATATGTTTGCCACGAAACAAAGTGTGAAGTATGCTCAGCAGGTGCAAGACAACAGTCAATAGCACATATGAGAGGCTGAAAACAAACTTGGAGAAATGTTGTAAATCTGGTTTAGATCACAATACATGACCTTTTGTAGGAAAAATAACCTTTCCTCTGTGAGTTAACTACTCTTTCCTATTCTGGATTTTAAATTAAGTTAATCAGATATTGCTTATGGGGGAATCATGGGTGGCTGTTACCATAGGAACTACAGATTTTTTTTTAAAAAGTTTGTTTCTGAATTTTGAAGTAATTATTGAGTTCAATGACAGATGTGCAGTATAATGCACACTTCACAGATTAAACCAATCACGTTATAGCTAATTGTATAAAATGAGAGGATGACTTTGCTGGCTGTTATGAAGTTGTATTGTCTGGTTATATGACCAACATAAAAATCATAATAAACAGCAGCTGCAATGTCATCTGTTGCAGTGCAAAAAATGCTGGGATAATCAATAAAAGCCATTAGAGAAGAATTGTCCATCTAGAGAAATCATTGATCTGTATTGGAACACATGGTGTGCAAATAGGTTTCTTTAGCATGACAGTCTATTTTTTAATGAATTTTAACTAGTATATTTTGTAATCAAAGGGTGCAATTAAGACGTCTAGTTCAGGTGTTTTCAACTATTTGGAAATCAAAATAGAGTGGAATTCTGACTAATAAACACAGTTGAGTACAGGCTGGACTAAGCCTGTAAAAAGTAAACATTTACTTGGGAAAAGTTTGCATTTTTTACAAAAATTATGAGGGGAATATGCAGAAATGAACTGATGTTTCAAGAAATTCAAGAAATGGCAAAATTCAAACTTACTAAAGGATATATTGAAGTCCATCCACAACCTGCTTCATCCTAGACTGCATAACAGAAACTGAGGCAAATAGAAAACTACATGCCAATTTGTGCAGTGAAAACATGATTCATAATTTCCTGAATAAATAAAAAACTCTCGTCAGCTTTGTTCTTCATTCACTTATGAAGAACTCATTTTTGTTTTTAGAATATAGAGCAGAAACTCTGAGAGCATATTCTGCTCTGAAAACACTGTAGCACCACAGAAAGCTATCTGCATGTTTGAGAAGTTAAACTGAGCATGATAATGTGTCATTGAATCAAAAAAAAGAAAAAAATGGGAGAATTTGAACCAAAGTTGATAATGAGCTCCAGGGAAGAATCGTTAGTGTCTGTGCTCATTAAAAGCAGGGATTAAAGCACTCCAATTAGTACCCATGCATGAGAGTAAAAAGGACAAAGTCCAAAGACAGAGCAATGGAAATTGTAATAAAAGATGTTTTGTTCTTGTTTAGAGGTTCCTTCATGCATTTGTGAAACAACAGATAATTTATTTTCTCATCATCCAGAACTATAGGCTTGTCTGCTTCTTTGAAAGCTTGTTTCCCTTGCCTTCAGAAGACTTTTTAAAGAAAAAGTATCTGTAATTAAATTCCCATCTACAAATAACATCAGAATTAATTGCAGATTAATGAAACTATATTGGAACTTTTTAAAATGATGATCTTTTTACTCTAACTAGCTCCCCTTTAAGGAACTGTGTGTATGATAATGTGTCCTGTGTGGAATAAAAAGTAGCATGAAAAGTGATTTGCTTTGCAATGAAATGCAGTGCTTTAATTGCAGTGAGATGTTTTAGCCATCTAAAAGGTGGGCATGGTATCTATGCACTTATCTTGTTTAGATTAATAGAGATCCCTGGGTAGCTAATTCCATGTAGCTTTAAATAAGGAATTTACAGCAACTTTTGGAGGTATCAAGTATTCACTAGAGGATTCTGAATGACTGCCCTTGATCAGATCCTAACTTCTAAACAGCTTGAGCAGGATTACACAGATTTTCAGCTTTTTTTTGTTTGTTTGGGTTTTTTTTGGTTTTTTTTTTTTGTTTTTTTTTTGTTTTGTTTTTTTTTTGTTTGTGGGATTCATCTTGTAGAGTGCAGAAATCTGCATGTCTAGAGTTGAGCAACATGTCAAGCCTTCTTCACAATTTCAAAGATTTGGTCAATCCAAATATTGAGAGTTATTTAACATTTCCTGAGATAAATGTTTTCATTTTGTCACTTGTGATGTTTTGTCCTGAGTGAACAGCTCTGGGGGTGAGCCAGGGACCTCCAGAGGTACCTTCCAGCTTCAACCACTCTGTTATTTAAAGTCTTGTCAGGGGCCTTAAAATCTTGTCAGGCAACAAGAATTGCCCTAGAACTAAAAATACATAGCTTAAAATTATCCTGCAATATTATCTCATGACCTAACTCTGCTATGATTTATTATCTGCAATATTCTAATGTCTGGGGTTCTCAGATCTAGACAAGAACTATACTGTGTTAGTCATTAATATCTAAAAAACTGATCTAATTATATGTACATAATAACACAAGGCTGAACAATCAAGCATTTGGATTGTGGGAACAGGAAGCTGGGATCTTTTCCCAGATCTTTTCTTATTCAGAAATTCACTAAAGGTCTTTTCCCTTTTCCTGATGCTCTTCCCATTTCATCTGAGCTACCACTTTTTGAGAAAATTGGTGTTAATCTTATGGATTTGTTCATATGTACTGCAAAGCAGTCCAGTCCAAATAATGAAAAATCACTTACTGATGTAGTAAGATAATTTGCTATATCAAAGAAGAAATGCAGAGTACTGTGGTGTGTTCCACAGTTTGTATAAAACAGGAAGGGAAAGGAAGTTTTTGCAGCTGTTTTGTTTTTCTCAGGCCATGGCATTACTTAGATGATTATGCAAGACTGCAGGAAGATGGAGAAAAATATTCCAGTTGCAAGCATAAGACTTCCTTCCAATAGATCAGTGCAGTGAAAATAACCTTCTGTCCTTTTTGAACAGGCAGGATTTAAGTAGTGTTGGATTGATGGAAATGGCCCATTTCACTCAAGGATGTTGTCCTTAATAGGATCTAGAAGATTATGAACAACATTTTAAAACTTGGGTGCTAAATCTGTATTCAGGTCTACAGAACAAGCATTCAGAGAGTGGGTGAGGGAACAACAGAGCATAGCTCTCTAGCTTGGTAGTGAGGGCTTGCTCCTGGGAAATCCTGCCTCTTGGCTTCTTGCTGTCCTGCCTTTCACTCCCTGCCCCAGCCACAGTTCCATGAAAATTGCTCCCTTCTCATCTTGGGAAGCTGCTCTCATATCAGACCACAGGTGAGGGAACTCAATGCTTTTCTGGGAGTGAGGATGGAAAACCACAAAGCTGAGGATAGAGAAGGGCTGCTCTGTAGGAGACATAAGGACAAAGTAGAGTTTAAGGGAAAGGCAGAAAAGTAGGAGAGCAGGGTCAGGCAGGAAAAGATCCATCTAACCCAGAGGATGGAAGAATGGCATGGACGGACAAATGAAAGAGGAAGAAGTCCTGGATTATATAACTTATTAGAGCAAACATACTTTCAGGGGGAAGCTCTTCTAGTCAGTGATTAACTGATGCTAACTGAGGAAATACCAGAGAGAAGAAAAGCTAGACTTTACGGGCAAGGAGAGAAATCACTAAAATGGATGTAAAAATAGGGAAACATCAAGTTTCAGGACATTTAAAATTCACATGTCTGGTGCATGAATTGAACCTGCAACACACACAATGATTGCAGTAATTTAACATGTGCCTAAAATGGTGAATGATAGAAATAACAACTGAGATGATAAACTATGTATATTCATAGAGAAACCTTTTTAATCATCTCTGTAGCATAAAAAGATCAGCAAAGAAATCTGAATAACAAACCCAGGACAGAGCTGAGCTGTGCTCTGGAGCAGAGACAGATTTTGGAGCAGAGGGAAATTCTGGAGCAGCCACTTGTGGGCATGGGGTACAAAGCAGGGGTGTGTCTAGGGTACCAGCAGCCTTGCAGCTCTGGCAGCTCCCAGAGTACTGCATCCCCAAGCCAGTGTGACTATCAGGGAAAACATCATTCCCTGAAAGGAAAAATTATTATGAATACCCCTCATTTCTAAAAACTAGCCCCTTTTTCAAAGATACAGCATGTTCTTTCAGCTAGTTCAGATCTGTTTAATGTAATTTATCTTCTTTAACATACAGATATTTAATTTTTCTTTGGAATAAGTAGCTTAGACCACTAAGTCTTTAGTGGTATCCCTCTCCTAGCCTTCAGATTGATTATCACTCTTGCATCTATTCATTTAGAAAATGAAAATGAAATTCAGGGGTAGATAACAATATTTTCATATCCTGAAAATTGCAGAGTTTCTAAGGTGTCCTCCTGTGTGAGGTAGAAGTGTCTGCCTTTTGTTTAAATTACCTTTCCTATTGTGACCATTTGAATATGGAGATAGTAAAGGCTGTAGCTCTGCTGTGATGATTTCTAGGCAAGTCAGGCTGACTATAGCAGAGCTTGTTTGGAAGCTGAGATTTTGAATGGGAGAAAATTCTTTTTTTATGCTGTCATTTTAGGTTATTACTTTATTATCTAATTTTGTAGACATGAGGGAGCAAATGAATGTTATGGAAACGTCTGAAACAACTGTGTGAGGAGTCTGGGTGAAAAGAAAGTAAAGTTTCCAGACTGTAGTCCATAAAAATATTTTTCAAAGCATTTGAAATTAGTGTTAACTTTTACAAGATCAGTTTTGCACGTTTCTCTCTTTGCACTGAGTTTAATGTCATCAAAAGCAAATCAATGCTATCAAAATGTTATCAAAAGCAAATCAAACCAAAACACATACCGTTATCATTCACGTTGCCCTCCTAACATCTCATCTTGGTTTTGTCTTCAAGGGCCCAGCACAGCCATTTCCCAGGAGGACCCCAGGCCATGGCTGTGCGGGTCAGAGCGCTGGCAGCGCTGGCCCTGCTGGCTGTGGCTGACGCTGCCCTGCCGAAGCCGGCGCGGGCGCCCCCGGTCCTGCACAAGCCTTTCCTGGTGGTTTGGAACGCGCCCACCGAGCAGTGCCGGCTGCGATACAAGGTGGACCTGGACCTCGGTGTTTTTGACATTGCCTCCAACATCAACGAGACTCTCAGTGGATCCAACGTGACAATCTTCTACCACACCCATCTGGGATACTACCCCTACTACTCAGATAATGGAGACCCTGTTAATGGAGGGGTGCCCCAGAACGAAAGTCTTATCAAACATCTCAGCAAAGCAAAGTCTGACATTGACTATTGCATACCCATGAAGAAATTTCAGGGACTCGCAGTCATTGATTGGGAAAACTGGAGGCCCCAGTGGGATAGGAACTGGGGCAATAAAAGCATTTATAGAAATAAATCTCTCGAGATTGTTAGGAGACGGCATCCTCGGTGGTCAGAGGACAAAATTAGGAAAGTGGCAAAAGAAGAATTTGAAAATGCTGGCAGGAGTTTTATGAATAACACCATCCTTCTGGCTGAGCATATGAGACCAAATGGTTTGTGGGGTTACTACCTTTACCCAGACTGCTACAATTACGATTACAAAGAACACCCCCAGACATACACAGGGAAATGCCCAGCCATTGAGTCCTTCCGCAATGACCTCCTGCTCTGGCTGTGGAAGGAAAGCACTGCTCTCTACCCTTCTATATACCTGGATTATGCACTGAAGTCAAGCCCAAACGCACTAAAATTTGTTCACTATCGGGTTAAAGAGGCAATACGTGTTGCCTCAATTGCTAGAACAGACTATGTTTTGCCTGTATTTGTTTACTCCAGACCATTCTATGCCTATACTTTTCATGTTTTAACAGAGGTAAGCAGACAGACTTCTTTCAAAATGTAAAAATTAGAAATAGCCTCTTAGAAAAAGTATGTTCTAAAAGCACTTACACATTTGTTTTTCATATTTAAGGCAGCCCCCTGAGAGAAAGTACTGTAGTCACAGTACAAAACTCTGCCTTTCAAGAGTTAATATTGCAGTGGTTTGGTCTACCTCTGGGAGATAACATTGTATATTTTTAATGAAGGTGGTTTAGAAAGAAAGTATAAAGAAATATGTTTCTTAGGGAAGTAATTCATTTTGATACTTTTATTTTCCAGGGCAGCTTGTGAAATGAGCTTGACAGATATTGTGACGTTTAAAATTAATTAGTGCCATGGAAAGTTAAACTTTCATGAGAAAGGATCCTCAGGGCTTTTTTGTTTCTTTATGCAAATATAAATTCATTCAATATAGAAATAAACTAGTCCAAGTAAAGCAATCTGTCCTGGAGTTCCTAACTCCTGCATGATGAGCATTGGCCATCTATCTTACTTGCCAGAAGTACAACATCTTCATGTCTAACATTTAGTGCTAAACTGTGGAGTCTTTTTATCAAAGAAACCCAGTTTTTGAGTCATGCAATGTCCCATCAACCAGTGTTCAAGTGCAATAAATATGTACTGGCCACAACACTGATGGTAAATTATATATGTGTAAATCTCAGACTTTCTGGATGTGTAATGATGATTGTTGCTCTTTGTTTATGCCAATAATAGAGATGCACAGACACTTATTCATTTCTCTAATAGTTGCTTCAAGTGCCAAATGTTTTTCTTTGGTTTCTATAATTTCATGAGAAAGGAGAAAATCTGGGACAGGGAACTCATGGAAATAACCCCTTGATGACAAAGGTCATCTGAGGGTGCTCCCTCCCTTTATTTTATGGAGAGCTGGTGAGAGATTCCTTCTAATGCTGCCAGAGACAAGTTCCTGACTCAAACTAGAACAGAAAAAGGGAGAGAATTGGCAAGGGAAAAGGCAAAGTTCAGCCCAGTAAACCACAGGCTGTGTGGGGCTTCAGCTGGGACCTGGAGCTGAGGAGGTGCAGCAGATCCCTGAGAGCCTGAGAAATGCTTCAAGCTGACCCCAGGAAGCAAATTATACTTTCAGGCTGCCCCTGAAAAGCAAATTGTACATAGAAGTAATTAGGAATTTGGTCTGGTTCATTTTCAGCAACCAGAAACTCTCTGGAGCTGTTTTCTCTGTGGAAATCACAGGTGCTAGCTGACTCAGAAATCATGGGCAGATAGGCCAGCCTAGTCCTGGAGGCAAGGAGTCACTGGGGTCAGTACAGGCAGGATGTCACCCAGAACAACCTTCATTGAAGAACTCAGGCTAGGAAATACATAACAATTCTTCAAATGCAGTCTGTAATAATACATTTTTATAAAATTAATTAGTCCCTTGATCAATATAAAAATACCATGAAAGCTATGAAAACTAGCATGCTATTACCAGTTATGTGTGAATTCAAAATATGTAGTGGTACATAGTTACTGTTTTACCTTAAGCTATATTCTGAACAGTACAGTAGTAATTTGGAGTGATGCTTCTCTCAGGTTACATTCTTTAACTCATCAGCCTGCTTTCCAGTTGTATGTAGCCATTTACTTTTGGATGCTTGAAAGATTGCTTTACAACTTAAAAAAGATCTTTACATAGCCAGAGGAACATATTTAGATTATGCTCCACTACATATTTTCTAATAAGGACAGCATGGGCGGGGTACTCAACATGGGACAGGGCTTAACGTGGCCAGACTATGCACATGATCTGTGAGAACAGCTTGGGGTCTGACAGGAACTTGCAGGGTTGTATTTAAAAACATAGAAATGATACAAAAATAATGTTCTTGTATTCTTTCATAGCCCTGGAGCCACTGGATAATTTAAATGTGGTTTTGTATGTTCAGGTTTTAGACTAGGTTTGAGCTTCTCATTTGACCCATGCCAAGCCCCTAAGTGATGCTCACAAAGTTACAAACAAGGCATGAAACCTCTGAGCTCCAGAAACAATGTGCATGAAGGTGACAAGGCAAGGTCCCAGGACAGTGACATCCAGGCTAAATGGCCACAGAAAAACTGGGACAGTGGGCAGATGGGATAGTTACCTGACCTCTGCCAGGGACTGGGCCAGGATAACCACAGCCTTGCTCCATCGAGCTGTGCAAGAGCTGTGCTTTCTATCCCAACAGAAACACTGCTGACATTCAAGAGTTGTGTGCAAACCCTTCTGTGCAAAGGGCTCATGTGAAATTGCACAGTGAAGTCAGAAAAAGTGGCTGTGAGTCAGAGTCACTGAGGGAGAGGCACAGGTCTATCAAACCTTCAGAAAGATGAAAGGCCCAGGTCCCAGACAGATGCTGTAGCTGTGTGTGCTGTACCTTTCACCCTGACTGCATCTGGAAAACAGGTGAGTTGTGCTTAAGGTGTCTGAGAAATTAATCCTGCTTTTTCTCTTGGAAATAATTTATACATTTGGAATTGGGATCCAAATAATTATGAAAGGTTTTTGTATTTGCTAGAAATGTGTACAAGCAGTTTGCCATCTGTAGGGTATTTAGAAACTTTCTGCTTGGACAATTCACTACTAAGCTTGTGGGGGAGGAAGTCACACAGTAGCATCTGTGCTTCCTGACTAGATGGCTGAAATCATTAATAAAGCACGATGACAACTGGCAAATGATTAATAATGGATAGCAGTCCTGTTGTTCCCCTACAGATAGTCTTTGATGACCAGGTGTGCATGTGTATAGAGACCAACCCCTGCAACCATGCCAGGCTTGAACTACTATTGCTGAATACAGAAAACTCGTCTGTAACTAAGGCTCTTCAAGATTACAGATTTTTTTCTTTCCTCAACATGTAACTAGAACTGACTGTCTTGTTTCACATTCATCTCGAGCTCCAAAACTAAAGGTTTAGTTCACCTCCTATTCTTTTAAGGTCCAGTGCAGTGACTTGGGTGATCTAAATACAAAGAAACATTGACAGACAGTAGAGCCTCCTCCTGCTCTCTGCCAAATCAGGTGTCCATTTGGGGATAGCCCAGCCTAGTCTTGAGGACCTTAGGTAGTTGCACACTGCCCCCAAAAGCTTGAACAGAAATGAGCATCACAAGGGAAGAGGCTTGTTGACTTGTTAATCATTTGGACAAATACCAGTCACCAAAGTCTGATACGAGAAACAAATTAGGATTCCCCAGCTAGAAAAATGTTAAGATAATAATATTTAAAATATCTATTTTTTTTTCATTGTATGTTTTCTTCCATATGAGGCTTTTATTAGACTCTCAAAGAAGAGCTATTCCAGTGAACCCCCACCAAGGCCAAGCTGTGCTGTGTAGAAGGGGCAAATGTTCAGTCCAAAACCAGGACTGCTGTGTCTGAGGCTGCTGGTGGAGTTCATGTGCCTCACTCAGTTCTTCATCATTAACACAAATTTATCATAAGCTGTAGTTGGGTTCCCACTTATTTCTCTTTCTCTCCTTTGAACATTCATTGAGTTGGTGCAAAGTGAAATGGCATCAGACAGAGATGTCATCTGAAACCTCTGGATGAAGGTAACCCTCTCCACAGGGTTATCTGGAGATTATGTGTCAGACCAGCTCTTTCTATTTCTCTCCTTCTGGGAAGGACTCTTAGCACCTGACCTTTGTTCCAAAGAATACAAAAAGAGGAGGTGTAAGGTGTAAGGAAAGCTATTAAATGAAGTCCTATACAATATTTTTGTGGTGAACTGCTGTTTTCACCAGCATCTAGCACCTGTGCAGGGGCTGTAAGAGTCCTTTAAGAATCCCAAGGAAAACATACCTTCCAATAAAATGCCAAATTTTGGCCTTAGCCAAAGATAAGTGCTGAATTTTTCAGTGTTGTCAAGGTAGTAATTCTAGATTGCAGGAAAGTTAAGGAGTAGGTGCCTCAGGGACTTAAGTGTGAAATTATCAGTGCCATTGGACTTCACACATCTAGAGGCCTGGAAGAACTTTAAGCATGAGTTCTGTCAGTTTTATATCCATATGAATTAGACATGAAGTGCTGTAATATATTTGTGATCTAATAAAACTAACAAAAGAAAGATGTGGGAAATGGGCTTATAAAAAATTTAGATTTACTGACTTCTGATCAAGCACTCTAATTCCCAGAGCATATTACTTATATAAAATTTATTTCAGGGTTTTCTTAGGTCCTAGTTCATCCAACAATCCTAAATATTTATTGATTATTTATTCTGGATGTCTGATAAGTTTTAATTCATTTTCTTAATGAGATCTGAAATGTGTTAATGCAAAATCACTCAACTGTCATGTGAGTAATGTAGAATCACAGTCCAGTCTTTGCATCTTGGTAACTTCATAAAATGTTTTGCAGATGACAAAGGCCTGGGAACCCTCATTACCAACACTACAGACTGAATTCCACATTCTTTTAACATTTGATATTTTGATCTTTAATTAACACACTCCTTTTTTTTTTTCAACTGATTAATTGATTAATTCTCATAGTAAATACCCATCCTCCTTAACCCCATTGAAAATAACACCTGCAGTCCACAGGTGTTTGGATCTACCACTATCCTTTAAAAAGTACTACTGGTCTGTATGCTTTTAAGAGTAATGACAGTCTCTAAAAGACTGTTTGGGTGATCAGCAGCAACAGGAGCTTCAGGCAAGACCAGTTGCACCTTAAATCACTCTGAACTCTGCACTAGGAACCAGTAGGCAAGCTCTACTCTTCCAGACTTTTGCAGGTTCTCCTACGTTTTTTTGTCCAACCTTTAGCTGAGGGTCAAAGCCACTGCTCACTCTGAATTCCCCGTAATTGTATTCAACTCTTCAGTGCCTTCTCCCTCTCCCATGATATTTATTTGTGCTTTTTTTGTATCTCTCAGGCCACAAATGTTTCAGGAATGAAAATTCCATAACTACGCATTGATAAATTAATGCAGGCCCATTTACACAAAGAGTATATTATTTAGTAGTAATTAATAGTAACATAGTTCTTCCACTCTGTAATTTTGCTTTTCTAAATTTTCTACCACCATACTGAGATAATTTGGCTGGTATTTTTGATTGTTCTCCAGTTAAAGAGTTGCAAAGACTGTAAAAAAGACCATAAATATCTTTTTAAAGGAATTTTCTCTTAGTCAAATTGAGAAATATTGTAAGGTCTGTCATTACAAATACTGATCAGGAATTACTTTTTAATCAACTCTTGTAGACAGAAATGGTTTTAGATGTAATTGAGTATGTCTTGAAATTTGGGGGAGAAGTTCCTTCCTGCATATTTTTGAAGATTTAATTGTATTTTTCTAGACACAATATTCATAATCTCAGAGAATGTCTTTAAGACATGTGCAAGATACATTGCCATGTGGTTGGCAAGGCACTCCTATTCAACACTCAGGCTGCTGTGGTAGAGTTGTGTTATTGTTACTGCTACAACTCAGCTCCTTATTGGTTCAATTCTAAAAGTGGACATGGTTAAATATGCAGGTGTGTGCATTTGGCTTTTTTCCCCCCACTTGGCACTTTTATCAGGGAGAGAGATTAATTTTTCAAAGATATGTTTCTTGGACTAATGGCACTTATGCTGGTGGAAGCAGCAGCCCTGTCTGTACCATGGCTAAAGCAGCACAAGTTAGACCCTGCCTAAAGCCATCAACTGCAGCCAGACACTGTAAGGATGATCCAGGATGTGTGATCAGACTCATGATCATTGCCAAAAATGTTACCTAGGTAGGCTTGGTAATCATTCAAAGATTAGTACATAAAATAGATCACTAAATCCTTACTCCACCGGCTTGGTTGGAGGAACCCTTGTGAATAAATGATAAAGATTTCATTATTTAAGAGACCCACTGATGAATGCCACCTATGCAAACCTTTGTAGAGACACAGAAGAGCTTTCTAAACTAAACAGTGATTTTACTGTGAAGAATATACCGCAGGATCAATGTTCCCTCTGGGGGAAAAAAGAAGCAATGCACATATCCCAATGCTTTTCTGCTTTTACTTTTGTATATTTGTTTTTCTCATGTGTGGATTTGTCCTTCTTTTTCAGAGGGATCTGGTCAGCACCATCGGGGAAAGCGCAGCTTTGGGAGCAGCTGGAGTTGTTCTCTGGGGCAGCATGCAGTACGCCAGCTCAAAGGTCAGTCAGATCAGTTTGCCAGTTCTCAGGAATCACCTCAATGCCTCTTGTCTGGCACCACACCCTCCATATCTACCTTTATCAGTGCCATCAGCCAACAAGGGAGGAGGATGGCTCAGCACTCTTTAAGGTCTCATTAATTCTGTTAGGCTGAAAAGTCCTGTTGCTCCAGAGCACATTGCTTTGGGCAGGTCATTTGTAGCTCAGTGGAATAATGAGTCCAGGTGAGGAGAAAGACATGTTTCAAAACAGTGCCATAGAGATATAAGCACAGCTTGTTTTACAGTGTTCTACTTTGTAACTATGACAATTGTCCAGATTGACTGGGAAGGAATGGAGCCTGGAGGTGAGGTATTTTCTCCAGTTGCTAATGTTGAAATGTTACATGGAAAACAATGTCACAAGACAAGCCCCAGTTGCTTCTCCCAGGTTCTTCAGACTTTCATAAATAAACCTTGAGGAGATGGAAGGCAGGACTGGATTTTCCCAGGAGGCATGGCAGGATAGCCCTCATTCCTAAACCTGGGCCTTGGTGCCCACTCTGCTTTTCATGCAGTCTGCTGTCCTACTCCTGAAGTCTCTGGCAAAGTACCACTGACTTGTTCAGAGGAACCAGGAAATCCAAACTGGAACTTTCTATTTGCAATTGCAGCAATTTCTGTGCTGGTTTATGACTATTATGTGGCTCCTGTAAACTGAAGGTATTGGAGCGATCAGGGCCAGAGTGGTGACTTAATTTGTGCTTTAAAACCTGTTAGTCCCATGCACTTCTCCTAGTCAGCAGCTACCAGAAATCTCTACTTAAGGAACCAGTTAGTCTCAGATATGAACCATATTAACTCTCTTTCTACTTCCTGGAATTCCTTCCTAATCTTACACTATTTTCCTATCAGGCACTCAAATAGTAACTATAGCAGAGGTCAATTCTTTTCAAATCTTGGAAATAAACTCATTTAAACCAAATATATCCCTCCAGTATGTGAGTCCAACAAGATTTATTTCAATGGATTACTTTAGACAAGAAAAATTTAGTACTAGCATCTTTTTAGGCACAATAAACTTGGACATAATGCTAGATACTAGAAATGTGTCGTGGCTGTTTATTTTTCCCAGGAGAGCTGCTTAACGGTGAAGCGGTACATCGACGGACCCTTGGGCCATTATGTCATCAATGTGACCTCAGCAGCCAAGCTCTGCAGCAAAGTCCTGTGCAAGAAGAATGGCAGATGCATCCGCAGGAACAGCGACTCCTCCGCTTACCTCCATTTGTCACCCAGGGATTTCAAGATCCACGTGCATCACTCAGAGAGGGGCCCCAGGTTCCGGGTGACTGGCAAACCCAGCCTGGAGAGCATTGAAGCCATGAAGCAGAGGTTTATTTGTCAGTGTTACCAGGGCTGGACAGGAATATTTTGTGAATTGCCTGACCAAAGGCTGTTGGAACACTGGGTTCGTGTAGTGTTTAGTAGATCAAGAAAACAAAGCCTTTTTATCTTCCTCTTAGGAGCCATGCAGCTTCTTCTGCTTTGTTCTACACATTAAGGTCTTCTAAGGCATTGCAAGGGAATAAAAATGGTGCCTCTAAGAGTCCTGTTTCTTAAAAAAAATATTGTAAAGGGAAAAGGCATTCTTGATTAAATGATTTTATTCTGTTTTAGTAATTTTCTACTCCTGGAACTTTTTTAGACATTAAAAATTTTGAAAACCTTTTTTTACCTGCTCCTTTAGTCCTACCTTGTGTTTCACTCACGTGTTTGACAGATAAAGATTCTGTTGTTGCAGTGGAAATTTTACCTGAGGAAAAAATTGAATGAACTTGTACAATGATTCAACCATGCAGAAGTTTAAAAAGATTAACACAGAACCTCTTTGGGGGTGGGTGATTTAACATGGTGAGGAGGAGAATGTTGTGGACCCGGGATTGGGAACTGTTCTCTGCAGCTCTTGCTGAAATCAAGTGGTACATTGTGTGAGCAGCTGCACTGTGCCCCGAGCCACATCCATTGATCCTACTGCTACTGCATGAGCAATGTGAAGAGTATAGAGTTAGACATCAGCACACGCTTTTAAAAATTTATATTTCAGTATTTTGAGGCCTAATTTGATTTATGTTACTTTCAGAGGTATCAGTATTTCCAGTACTAGTGTTCTGCCATCAGTTTCAAAGATTCTGTCTGACTGAACATCTCTGCAATTACTTTTGGGTGAGGGGTTCTGAGCTCTGAGAGCAGTGCTGGCAGCTGGCACCCAGCAGTGCTTCTGCCTGGGCAGGAAGTAGGGAAGCACTTCTTTGCTCACCTCAACCCCTTGGGAAGGAGGCATCTGTGCTGCCTTTGGAGCTGCTGCAGGTCTTTGCTTTCTGCTGGCTGGTCAGTGAGTGGGGAATGAGAACAGGCTGACAGACCCTACTGGCAGTGTGCATTTCCCTCAGCAGGTCAGGAGAAAATGAAGAACTCTATTCATTGAAATATTTTGGCTTGCAGCCTTTGGCTTCAGATGGGGACCTCTCTGAAGGTGGTGTAGCTTAATGAACTACTGATTACTGGTTAATTTAGCATCCATAACACGCTGTTCTGTCAGGCTGTGCCATGCCCATTTGCAGTTATCCATTGATTCATGCTCATGTGTGAACAAATGTATTCCACCAAAGAACTATCTGTATTCCACATAGCCTTTCAATGTAACAAACAATGGATGCCTTCGCTGAATTGAAGACAAGCCCAAGAAATTTCCTACACCACTCTGACTTACTCAAATAATTTTATTTGAGATTTCTGTATGATGCATTGGACTGAGTATTGCTCCAGATCATGGACACAAACCCACATGTGGGTCTAAGTCTTCTTTTTTGCCCTTACATGTGTCTGTATTGATCATCTGTGGCCTGACTACATTGCTCACCTTACACAGTACCCTATTCCTGTTGCAGTTTGATTAACATCAGAAAGGCTATATGGAGAAGATGCTCAGCTGTGTAAGGAGGTCTGAATCATGTCTCTATGAATTATAATCTGCTGTATTCTCTGTAATCTCTCTATGTCTGAACATTTCTTCATAGTAACCCCACCTAACAAAAAATGTCTTTGCTTTGCCCAGACCTGATTCACAGCTGGTGTGAAAGGTGATGCTCAGATTCACTTGAAGCAAAGAATCAGCTCATTACAGACCTGCAGTGGATGTTAAGCCTGCCTTTAAACCTGGACAATGAAATTGAACAGATTCAGTTGAGACTGAGTGACTTGGGGCCTATAGTGAGTCATTGTAATGTCATGTGCTGAGAAGCTCCAGGAGAGCTTTGCCACTGACCTTTTGCTTTGTAATGTGTAACAGCAATGGATGGCAGCAAAAGTAAAGGTAAAAAACTTCCTTATTTTGGTGGGGGAGAAGAAGGATTAAAATTGAAGTTTAGGAAAACTAAGAGCTATTAAGAGCTAAGCCTTTAAATTGAAGTTATTGTGTTTACCTTATAAAATATTTATATCTATATCTATAGATATATTCTGCTTTAGCTTCTTTATTCAGTCCAGATTTTGTTAAACTTCCAGGGAATTTACACCTACTTTAGTATCTTGAGAGCATAGAAACTGTTAGCCAGTTTTGTTAAATACCTGTCACCAATGTCAGTCTGTATTTAGACTGGATGCTCCTAGTTTATGTATTGTTGTCCCATAGAGCTGAAGTGAAAATGTTGTAATGCTTATGCACTGTGTCAGTGAAATGTGCTTATAAAATGTTATGTGTCACTTCATAATGTGTTTTCAATATTTCTGTATGCTTATAAGAATAAATGATGTTAAGACTTAAATAAATGATTTACTTGGGTAGCATAAATTCAATTAAACCAACATAAGGTCTTCATCAGATAAAGTTCTGGTAATTTGTGGAAATTTATGCAAACTAAGCACATGCTGTGGGTGAAACGTCCATGTTCATGATTCGGTCTGTGCTGTATATCCTGTAAGAGGAAATGCTGGTAGAGACAAGTACATAAGGCTCTGTCAGTTTATGTCAGAAATTTGTCCAGTGGTTCTTCTTTAGCCTAGGGTACAATTTCACACAGAAGAGTGTGGGAGTGTCTGTGGTAGTACATCTATCTGGACACAAAGGCTTTTGAATTTAGGTCATGTATTTCTGCGAAGAGCTGCAAGCCCAGTTCTGCATCTGCATCACAAGGTTGTCTTAGGTAGAAGACCAAAATCAGAATTTGGTCTAGGCTTCTTAACAATTATTAAAGGAATAAAATATCTAAGTGAATCTAATTTTACAATTTATTTTCTATTTCACCAAGTTAGAGCCCTTTCTTTTGCAATGAAAACGACATTTACCATACAACAATGGCCCTGGAAGAGGAGGAGTTGGAGGTAGCTCTGCAGCTGACTGAGGACAGGTAGAGTTGCACATATGAATGTAAGGTATCTCATGTCTTGAGTGCTCCCATGTGGACCACCAACTACACCAGCCAGTACCAAAGTTAGGATGTATTTGATTCCTTAGCTCCACAAATGGGTCACCTTACAGGACAGGGTCACAATGTGGTGCTGCATTAGTGCCCTTTACCAGGGAGAATCCAGGGTGCAGTCATGCCAGGTTGGCTGGAAATTGGTGCTAGGCAGGACCACAGAGCATGCACCACATGGAGAAATACAAAATATAGTGAAAACCTTGGTAACAAGCAATTTTTTTTCCTTCAGTTACCCTTAAATTAATACTACTCGTACAAATGATGAAGTAATTGGTTTACTTCATACAGGTTGTACAGTTCAGTCTTTGGAGAGACATGATCCAGCTTGTGTCTGTACTACAGCTATTGGAGAAGGGAGAGTTTGAGGCAGCAGAGAACACTTACCATGATGTTCTTAGCTGGAACCTGTTCTTAAACCACAGTTGATCCTGAGAAATAGATACTGATTTGTAGAGACAACAGAAATAGGAGTTTGTTTTATTTTATCTGAACAACTTCTGCTTCAAGATGATCATGGACCCAGACCCCAGTTCTTCCCAAATGCTGAACTGTAGACTCCCCTAATTAGCTGAGGGTAAGTAATACCAACACACTGACAGGCTTTCAGCTTTTATCAAGTTTTCTGATTTAGAACTCAAAAATTTGAAATTTGGGGAAGCATTATGCTCATTTCTTATTTCTCTCTCACCACAGTTGGGTGTTTGACTTAATAAAAATTATATTTTGAGCAACTTATAAAATATAGAATGCCTGGGACTCATTTTGTTCCACTTCAGTCTGACTGGTAAATGTGTGGGATTGTGGTTCCAACTTGACCAGCTTTAGGTGTCACTGACATCTTCTTTCCACTCCCAAACTTTCCTCTCACCCCCATCTATCCATCATGGTGTGCTGTTCCCTGCTTGTGATGGCACAGCTGCTCAGGGACCTTTGACTTAATCTGGACTGGGAAACCCATGAGGTCAAATGTTGCCTTATGAATGCCGTATGAATTCCTCCATCTGACTCACATGGTTCTGCCCATAATGTTGAGCCAGGGCTAAGGAAGTGGACAAAACCCACAAGGAAGTGGTAACAAAGCCATAAGCTGAGTATTGTCACCCAAGACAATGAATTGTGAGTAAGCAGCCTTGGTGTGCAGTTGGCAGCATCTGTCAGGGCTCACCCAGCTCAGTGGTGGGTGTGTGTGTGTGTGGGTGGGGAGGGCAGTGCCTGGCACCCCCTGCTCTCCTCCCTGCCTCCATGGGTGACAGCAGGCAGCACATCCTCCCAGGGATGGGGACACTGCCACGGCAGGGCACTGCTGGGCTCCCCCAAAACTGAGGGCTCCTTGCAGTGATCAGCACTGGTGCCTCACAAAATGCCAAAGTCGGGATAAGAAAAACTCTCCTGGCATGGCCCAACTCAGGAACATGGATATTTAATGTGTTTTCTGAAGTAGCCTTTTGCCACTGAGTCTTAAGGTTGAAAAGGCTTCCTGGCTGAACATAATCATGTAGCTTTTTTGTGTTTCATCAGCTTTTTACAAATGCAGTGTTCTGGGCTAGGGTCAGTGGCTTTGTAAAAATGGGAATGATAGGATTGTTTAGAAAGGAGCTAACAGCTCTCACCAACAGAACCTCAGACCAACTGGGACTTGTAATGCTGCACATTTTTTTATGCAAATCTTCTTTTAAAACTTCTTGCTAAGATTAAAAAGATGTTGCTTAAATTAAAAATTATATCAGTTTTGCACTGAAACCATTTGTTGCAGATAATGAATTAAATTTGCACATCATGCACAATAAGGGTACGTATGAAAATTTTTTGCCAAAGAAAATTTGATGTTTAAGATGCTGTGGCAGACACAACTTCTCTTTTCTTTATCTTTCAGGAAAACTAATTTCCTGTCAATATGTGCTAGATTCAGAGAGTGAGAGTGTTTGCAAACACAGGTTACTCCAAAAACAAGTTGGAAATGATAGTTCTGTACATTTTGAAGAACCATACTGACTGGGAACAGTGCAGCATCTCAGAACAAAAGTTCTATTCTTCTAAAAGCCTAAGGAAAAACAATGCTGTGGCATATTGCTTAATGGATTTAAAGCCCCTGGGTTGTTCTCACTCAGCCATGGCACAGTGTGCCTTCCAAATACCGTAGCATGAGGCAGCAAGGAGCAGCTAGAATCCTGTTAGGAAAGAGGGGAGAATTCCTCCAGTGGCTTCCCAAATTAAGTTTGATTTAACTTTGAGAGTTAACTTTGCTGCTTTTAACAGTTACAACAGATCAGATTATCCCTTGTTGAATGTCAACAGAGTAATTCCAAGGCAGCATTTTTCTGATTCAAGGAATACTTTGTTTAAGCTGTAATAAGAAAACAAGGGGATGTGTGAATATGTGTTGATATCCATGGATATCCACATGCACATGTAAATGAGACTATGCATGTTCATACTGTACTTCGTGTGTCTGTGAGCTCCACTCAGAAGCAGTAGAAGGTTTCTGAGGGGTGTGAGACTTTGTTTTCTGCCTGGCAGGAGCAAGCTTGGAGCAGTTGCATAACCTTATAGCCTGGCATGCATGGTCTATGCTGCTGCACAGATTATGTCTATTATGTAACCCTCTTATACAGGAAGCTAACAGCATCTAACAAGCTAAAAATAAGCAGACTTCTATAATTTCAAACAACAGTATTTTAAACTTCCCTTGTGTGGCTGCTTCTGTTTCAACATTAAATCTGGCCTCTTCAAAAATTTTATTGATTTTTTGACTAGGGTGATATTTTAACACACTGGCAGCCTATTTTCTCAGAGAAAGTCAGAGCTCCTTTGTCATTTTCCCATTACAGCAAAAACTTTCCTAGCTTTTATTTAAGGTGCTCTCCAATGTCTATGAAAACAAAGCAGCCTAGTGCATTAGTCCTGTTTTTTTTCCTCAGACAGTCAAGAAGTCTCATATTTGTGGGCAATTTTTGGAAAAGTTATGTTTGTTTTCATGTTAGTAATAACCTTCTCAGTCAATTAGACAGCAGATTATTAAGAGTATTTATTGTATTGCTCCTTCCAATGCTGAGTTTGCTTGGTAGAACTAAAAGCATTTAGTTTTTCCCTCTGCTGAAGGTGCTCCTTGCCTTGGCTTTGTTTCCAGGTGCCCTGTGTGCTATGGAAACCCTGCAGGGCTGACAGCTCCCTCCTGGACAGCAATAGGGTCAGTGGCTCGTGTACACAGAGCACAGCTGGGTTTCTTAGCTGACACTAGCTGACACCTTGTGTTGCTACCCTTGCCCTCCATGTGTGGCTGTGCTTGCCTGTCCCCATCATGAGGAGACTGCTGAGCATTTTAATGCCCAGGGAATTGCGTTTTAATGCCCAGGGAATTGCATTTTAATGCCCTGAGCATTTTAGTGCCCAGGGAATCTGCCCCTCCATTTCTGCAGGTGCATCCCAGTGGGAGTGTTAAAAAAGGCTCATGCCAGGTACTGCCTCCCCCTTGCTGGGCTGTGTGAGCTGGTGGGTGCAGGGAATACCCAAAGCACTGGCAGGGCAGCTTGATACAGGATTTCCCTACATGGGAGACCAAAGGCCCTGCTGATGATTCTGGTCTTCCTCCAGTGGGGCCCAGGGATGGGGGAACACTTCTCCCAGGCAAGATGCAAGCTGGCTTTGGTAGGGACAGGACAGAGGCAGGGCCAGTGCAGGCCACCCACTGCTCTGTCAAAGGTGCTTCCTCAAGCTTCATAAGGCTGAGTCAGGCTCAAAGATCCCACAGAGACCTTGAGTACCTACAATGGACAATGATGCTATTTGCATGGGATTAATTAATACAAGCATGAACTGAAGTCCTTTGGAAGCTTTGGACCACTCTTTGGACAAATATTCTTTTTTTAAGTGTCAGCATCAAACTTCATGGTGTGGAATTTGGGCCTTTTTTCCTAAATCTAGAAGTAGGGACGAATGAGACAAATTCTCCCTGGGCCTCCATAGGAATTTAGGTACTGATACACCTCAATTTAGAAGGGGTAATGATGTGTAAGCACCACTGTTGTATTTATCTCAGCAGCCATTCACAGGTCAGAGCATACTTGGATTAAAAACCAATAATAAGCCAACCTGATTTCACTGCAGATGCTAATTTGAGTGGTAGAGCTACTTCACTTTTCACATTAACCTCACCAGAAAAAAATCTCCTAATTTTGTTTTGCTTTCTCCACTCTTAAAGGGGCATAACCTCATCTGCTGTAAGACAGTTTTTTATCATCATAGACTTGGAGTAGGTGGAAAGCAGGCATGAAATATTCAAGTTTGCTTTGTTCACCCTTGGAATTTTCCTTTGAGACTGGTGTTACTCCATTAGTTCCCAGCACCCACCAGCTGCTCTAAGGACTGTGAGCAGCAATTCCTTGGAATATCCCCTCTGTGCTCCATGCAGTGAGCCAGCAGGTCCTGTGACAGCTGATGAGAGCTAGATGCAAAGGGACTGCAGGGCCATGGCCACTGAGAGAGGCTCATTAGGTTTGTTTAAAGTCTCCATCCATACATGATGTTTACCCAGGTTTACATGAACCCTGGTTTAAAATAATTGCAAAAATCCCTTAGACTGACAACACTGAATTGTTGCATTTTCTGCAACACTAACATTTAGCTCTAATCTAATGCTCAGCTGGTGGGGATGAAAAAAATCAACCTTCTTGTTGTTATTGTTATTGTGTTACAGCTATTCCGTAGGAGTAGGAAGAGAGGAATGTCACCCCTATCTGCTGGCTGGGTGCAAGCTGTAATCACTCTGCTGTGTGTGTGGGTGCTTGTTCTGCTCAGTCTGAGGGCTGATCTTACCCTACTTCAAATACACAGCAACTCTGCTGGACCCCAGGAAGGGTGGTGGGAGGAGAGTCAGCTCCTTTCTGCTGCACAGGGCTAACCTTCTGTTTAATTGCCATGAGAAGAACATGCTCGGAACATTAAGCGCCACTGGTTTAATTTTCACTTAGGATTTACCTTACAATTGCATCAGGAAAGTGGGCAGAGAGGAAAGCTGCCTCTCACAAGAACCAATTCAGCACAATTTAAAATGCTATAGCTGTAAGAGAGGCAGAGGGAGAGCCCAAGCAGCTCTGATGCTTTTAAATGGACATTTTTCCTAATGTCAAGTGGCTGGCTAAGCTGGATTGTGGTCCCCTGAGCACATGGCCCATCTCCCACTCTTTGCAGTGTGGCTATTTTGAACTGCAGGTAAATGAGCAGTGTAAGCATGCAAAATATAGCTCCTAGTGTAAAGGCTCCCATCTTTGGAAAAGGCAGGTCCTGGAAAACCTTTAGGCTTAAAACAGGTGTAAAATTGTGCTATTGACTATGGAGAATCTTGTAAGACTGGACAGGGGCCAAAGAGGCTTTGTGATTATTTCAGTGTATGCAGAAAATGACCCAGTCACTGGCACCAAGAGCATGAGGAAAGCACAAGCTAAGCAGAAGGACTGCTTCTATGGATGTTTCATTAAATCCATCCATCAAACCCTCTGCCTTTTGCTAGGACTAAGCATGAGTCTAATCTCCCAGGCTGGACCACTGTCAGGTGCAATTGTCTGCAGATGAGAGACATTTATGCAGCAGGAAATGGGGGACATTTTTAGATTCAGAAGTCCAGCTATCTAGTAGGCCACCAGAACATATTTATTCTCATGTAAATCATAAGAAAAAATCACAACAATAGCAAATGGAGCTGAGATGTCCTGATGAGCCCAACAAACAGTTGTAGCTTGTCTACTAAAATGTGATCTCTCTCTAGAAAATTGCCTTCCAGTAATTCAGCATTTTAGCTTTTGATAAATTTTTCAACTCATTCCTTACAGTGCTAGGGAAATAGCTCTATTGTATCAAATTCATACTTTAATCTGTAGCATTTTGAGGAGGCCCTGTCCTAATTTTGAAATGTTCCTCATCAGTTAATGATGCTCAGGTTTTCTAGCACCTTCACCAGGATCAGTGAAGGATTGTACTAAAAGAGTTTGAATCTTGGTTATAATCAGTCACCAGTGTCACTGGGTCAGGCAGACAATTGTGCTATGAGATCCATTTTTATGATCCTTTATTAATTTATATGATTATTATTATTTTATCCATTTTTATTGTCTGTTATGCTGCATTTTCTATCCCCTGCATTTACTAAAACACCAGAGACACTCTGCAGAATATCAGTGAGGCAAATCCCTCAAGGCTGCCTTGATCCAGTGAGCCCCCATGCATGAGGAAAGGCAGAGAGAGCAGCAGTGCATCCTGCCATGCCCCCCTGCCCCTGTGCCTCTCCAGGTCATTTCCTTTGCCACCAGCCCCCAAGCACATTGCCACCAAATCTGGGTCCAGCACAGGCAGCAAAATTCTCTGCTGACAGCATGACTTCCACTGGGAAAAAACTCATTCCATCATCAGACTTCTGAGTGTATCAACTTTAGCTTTCCTGATAAAAAGTCAACAAATGGACTATTCTGTAAAAATCCAGGGATTTTGTTGGATCTCTGTGGGTGTGAAAATTCTTCCTTCAAAAAACATTCCTGTCTTTGATAAGAGCATTTGGCAACTGGCTTGCCTGTTGAGACAGCCTGGTTTAAGTCCACCAAGGCTGTGCTGTTTCAATGTCATATTGTTGTAGAAAGGAGAAAATATCATTGTGCTTATTCTTAATTTTTGTAATCTCTTGATATGAATATTGTAACATCACTGGAGCAGGTTTTCTGTTACAAGATAGGTGACAAAGCTTGAAAATGAATTCCTGTGTTCTAGATTAATTTGGGGAGAGAGATACAGGGTTTATATAAACTGATGAATGTTTTGTCATCTTCTTATCATTTTGCCAGCTATTTTTTTCAGCAGTATCTTTTGTTTTGGTTCAAGTACTTCTCTCTGTGTCTTCATTTCAGAACTGCCTTTTTAAAGCTGATTTTGCTGTCTTAGCTAGAGCTGTTTGCTGCCTAGAAAAGACACACAGTTTCTACTTTCTCTGCATTGGAAATTGCTGTTCATTCTGCATTTTCATTATCAGCTGGATGCCAAGTTGGGCTGCCTCTGTGTTCCCCTTGCCAAAGGAAAATCTAGTGAGCAGAAAGGGTATGTCCACTATGATAGACACAAATGAAAGAAATACCAAGCAAAAAGAGGAAGATCATTTTTTAGCAATCCTGCACAATTGGAAGCAATTTGAAAATTCTGGGGAAAGGGAAAAATATTGTAGCAGAGTTTGGGCACATCCTTTCTGCATGTTGCAAACAAGAGACTGTTCTCTGATGGAGCATGTGAGTGTGTTGTGGCTAAATGTATCAAACGGAATAAAACTAGAAGCCAGAAGTCAATGATTTGCCATGACACTGAATAAAAAAGAGCAATTTCCTCCTTAACAATAGAGCTCCTACAAATATCTTTCTGTGCTAAGTTACCCAGGAAAGGTTTCTCTCAGGGGTCAAGGTGGTCTGCCACTTTGCAGTCTTCAGTGACCTATAATGATATTGTGGTTGTTATGCTGTTGCTGCTGCTGCTGTTTTTGTTATTATTATTTTCTTCAGCTTGCTGATACTTTGCCATGTGCTAGCTCACAGGACTTTGGAGCAGCAAACCAGTGCATTCAGCAGGAAGCAAAGCCTAGGGCTAATTGCACCCCAGTCCTGCCTGAGGGGAGATGTGTGGACCCCCAGTGTGGAGCTCTGAGCCTCCCCACTTCCCACTGGGAGGCAGATCCCAGGAGTGCAGCCTGTGGAGAGCCCCATGGGTTTTGGGGAGATGCCTCGAGGTGGCCTAGGGCACGGCTGCCTGCCAGGGCAGGGCTCCTGCCTGGGAAGTGCTCCCTGGAATGAGACAGAACTCACCTGACTGAGGATGTGCTCAGCACAGGGTGACACCTCCCTGGGCCAGTCTGTTACAAACAAGACAGCAGAGGGTGGCAGCACAGGGAAACTCGCTGCAGCTTAGAATCACAATGTGAAAAACAAGCAATTGTAGGGATTTGCTGCCCTCTGGCAGGATTTTTTTACAGCTCGGATTTTCTGTGAACTACAAGAACAGTGCTCAGCAATAGTGCCCCAGCACAGCAAGGTCTGCATTTTCCAACTGTTTGTTTGCCAAAGCTGCTGATCAGCAGTGCTGCAGCCTCCATGGAACCCTCCTGGAAAGCCAGAAGTACATGTTGATCCCAGGCATGGGCTGGTGTAAGGAGCAGGGCTGCTGGGCTGGCAGGAGGTCCCTGTCCCTTTCCTCCATCTCTCTGCAGCTATAGGGCAGCCTGACTCTCTAAAGGTTGATTGTCTCCTCAAAAGAGCAAACTCATCATCTTCCAGTTTTGGCTGTGCAGCCTTTTGGTGGGAAATTCGGTTTTGCCTCTCTCTAAAGCTGACAAGCCCTGAGTGGCTTAGCCAAGTTTGAGTTCTAGTATATGCTTTCTGAGAGATAATCAGGCTAATTTTCTTTAACACCATTTTCTAAAAGGCTCAGTAATGCTGCTGTGGCACCTGTGGGTATGTGGGTACTGAGTTTGAAAACCTGGGGTTTGCTGTGTTCTGTGAGTCTCCTGGGGTGAGATTGTCTGACAAAATGTTGAGTTCTGCAGTCTCTGCCCATCCTGCATTGCTCCTGTGTATGGGCTGCCCATCAGCAGGAGCAGCAGGCACACCTTGTGTGCTGTTAAACAATCTGGTGCCTCAGACTGTCAGAAGATTATATCCTAAAAGCATCAAAGGCTTATTAAAAATACCTAGTTTGGTTACCTTGGATGTTGATGGTTTTGATGAAATTAAGTTATGCTAGGCTTAAACTAAAATAGCAGAAAAATGGGGGACTGGGGAGGCCCATAAAAGCACCTCAGGTGCATAGATATTCCTCACTTTTTTCTGTTTTGAGAGAAGGGAAGGATAGCATAGCTACACTATTCCCAGCAGTACCTATGTAACAGCCTGGCTGCCCATATCCCACCATGGTCCTCACCTCCAGCAGGTCACAATCCCAGGAGAGATAAAAAAGTAGGCTAGGACTGAGTAAGAAGAACAACAATAGAACTCAAATACAAATCCATGATGGTTGATTGTATAGGTGTATGGGAATTTCCTAGGGTTTTGAATGCAGGGGAGACCTTGGGGCTGGAAAATGATACAACTCTCTCTTACATAAATATATATATATATATATAGGTTTGCTGTAGGGACCTTGTGATTAATAATGCTGCCCATAGTAGTGGCACAGGCCTTAGCTACAAAGTCCACATTGCACACTGCAGTGCTGTGCAGAGATATCAGCACAGTGTCTGCAAGGCCCTAGCTGCATGTGATAGTGGAGGCAGGCTAATAAATAGCTCAGGACAAGTGTTCATGTATCTGCTTTATTGCTGTCAAGGGTTTGAACTTGGATCCCTTTATGGTACTGCACAATGACAACGAAATGTGTGTGCTTGTTTAGAGCTGTTTGGAGTATCTCTGGCTGGCATTGCACAGACAGGCCAGGGATGCTCATGAAATTGTGAAGATGGTGATAAAAGCCAAGGTTTGATTACAGAGTCACTCTGGTTGTTATTGAGAAAGCTTGAATGGTAAGGAAACCATGTCTTCATCAGGCTTTCCACTGCAACAGCCACAGCCACTAAGATGTCCTGGGGCCCACTGAAGTGGTGGCAACACCCTCAGTGAATTGATGAGAAAATGAACTGCAGTAGGATGGCTCCCAGACCTACACCAATTTACTTTGGCTGGGAATTTCCCCCCTTTGTTTGGGTTAGATTGTGCTCACCTTGTTTCTTCATTATTAGCATGGTACATGCCTTAGAACTCACTGATACCAATACATATATTTATATATGGAACAAATATTAACAGCTTTTCTGTTATGTTTTACAGACAGACTGGGAGATCTGCCCAATGTCCTCTCTTAAGTTGTGTAAGTATTCCTGTAAATGGAACTCAGTTTGCATTGTTCACCTTTCAGCCCCTGGCATGGCTGCACTTACCACTTTTCTGGACTTCTCTTGCTTTGAAATCAGCCTGATCAGCAGTTTGGCAGGGAAAGCCTTTCAAGGCTCTTGGAATGCCTGACAGAACTGTGCTTCCTGAGGTATGGGGTACTGAACCTGAAAATGTTCTATATGGTTTGAAGCCCCCCCAGCTAAGGCAAGAGGGCAGGCACATCACAGGAAATCCATGTTAATGGTGGCATACCCTAAAACTTCAGTTTTCATGCCCATCCAGAAAAAAAAAAAGGCATGGAATTAACTATTAGATCCCAGCTGAGGTCTTCACTGCTCACACTGGAGACCTCAGTGGGCCTGCAACTGTGTGTGGTGCAAAAGATATCTACAGAGGAAAGTCCAGGAAACACATAACTGAAATGGAAGGGAACATTTCAGCATATGATGTTGGATGTTATCAATTCCCTTTGAAGAAAGTGCAGAAAGTTTTATGAAGGAAACAATTGCTTTAGGAATGGGAAGCAAACCGAAGAGCCTGTGGGGATGCTACTTATACCCTGACTGTCATAATTACTGTTTCCATGATTAGAACTACACTGGTTCCTGCCCAAAGAGTGAAGTTCTGAGAAACAATGAATTTTTCTGTCTCTGGAATAGCTTTGCAGCCCTGTATCTTTCCATGGACATTTAGAAACCCCTTGGAAACAGTCAAAAACATTTTGTACTTTTCTCAGTTTAGGTGGAATGAATCCATAGGGATTTCCTCCATGGCATCCCAAGATTATGCTTTGCCTGTATTTGTATATACCTGACTAGGCTGTCAAGAGGAGTCTGTATTATTTCTCTCTATTAAAAGTTTTTGCTGGAACAATGTCGGCTGCATTTATCCTTTAACCATTCTTGCAGATGGTGCATCAGGATGGAAAACCTCCTACTTGGGCCAGCTCTGCTGGTTCATGCTAATCATCCATATGCTTTAAAGAGCACAATGTTCTGAAGAAAAAACACAACCTTGAATTTTTTTTTTCCTTTTTTTTTTTTGCTTTAATTCCTAACTAGGCTGTACTCAAGCAAGGCTGTACTCAATCATTTGAATGGATTAAAAGGAGTTCAGAAATTTGGTGTAGTACATAGGAGGCTGTTAATACATGAATCCTCCCTCAGGTATTTCTGTTCAGGTATGCAATCACTAATCCCCTGACACCTGCTCTTTTTTTAGAAGGGAAACTGAAGCAGAAATGTTAGCAACTTGGTCTGTGTACATAAGGATGGAAAATTGGAACCAACAGTCTTTCTGCATGCCTCTACCTCAAAACCATATAATTTAGCCCTGTAACACCTATGTTGGTCCAGGCTCCAGAACAGAGGAGTACTGGTCACATCAGCTGAACACATCCAAACACACACATAACACTACTTTTGAGATAAGTCCATTACCCTAGGCCTTTTCTGATGTGATTCTGGACATCCTCCAAGAACCTGGATGAGGGCAGTAGAATTCCTGTGAAAAATCAGCATGGTTTGTCTGTCACTGCCCTGTTTCTGTTCTCACCTGCAGACAGTGACTGCACTACCTGCAGACCCCAGTTCCTCTGTTTCAGAGTTTAGCAAGTGAGCTGTATTTGCTTTTGAATGCTATGTCTGAATTTTCATGCCAGGTACTGAATCTGAAGTTGGCAGCCTGTCTGAGGAGGAGCATTAGCTCCCTCTGCTATTGGGTCTCACTGCTCCCTCACCACTGCCATTACTCACGCACTGCCCTGCCTAGCAAGGAGACTGGAGACACCTGCCTTGGTGTTTTACCCAGCTTGCTCTTCCTTAGCTTTGCAAGGACAGGATGGACAGACATCAATGACTGCTGCACCCTCTTTGCCATCTCATGTCCAGTTCCTGCCTCTTTTCCCCCTCAGGCAACATATCTCTGTGAAGCTTTTTCCATCAAGTCATTTCTTGATGTACTGTGGCCCTCAAACTCCCCTAAATCAGTGATGTTTTCTAGGGAGTCACTAGCTTATCAATGCCCTTTCAAATTCTGTGCTTATAGCATAGTAATTCACTTGTTGCTGATCCTTGGTCATGGCTCAAATTAAGGATAAATATCCAAGCACCAAATACCTTCTCCTTACAGCCTGCTCTGTGAGAAGGACAGTGAAAGACATCTCTCTGGAACAAAATGAGAAACAATGTAAACTTGAAAGGATATTGTAACTGAAATTCTTAAAATTTGCCAAGTGTTGCATTTTCTCTTTCATTTAAGATTGCACAATCCTGGTATTTCCCTCTTATAGTGTGGGCCTATTTACAGTTGCTTTTTCTAGGTTTTAATAAGAACTGAATGAGCTCCTAGGGAAGATAGCAAGAACAATGCATGCCCTTGGAATTACAGCTCTCAAATTGGAGAGGGACTGGAAAACAACTGATTGACATAGCAAAATGGCTGTCTCCTTCCCCTTATCAACAAAAAGAGAACTGAGGAAATGTTTTGGGAAATTCTTGTTTAAAAAAATCCCACTTTAGTGAAAGATTTAAGTTGCTTCTAGTAATTGATGAGTTATCAAATAACTGTGATTAAATTTTTGCATCAGAGTGGATTAAGATACCTTTTTTCCTCCTGATTTATTAATTTCCTTATTACCAGCATCTCAGACAGTACCTAAGTTTGTAACTTCAGTTTAATACTCATTGTAGTCTAGACAGCAAAGCTTTAGCCAGAATAAAATATAGTTCACAGGGACCAGATTGAAGCCCTGGTCTGGGAGACAGCCTCCTAACATTCTACTGGATTACTTTACAAAGGATGTGAGATGCTGAATTAACCTGACAGTGATATCTTTACTCTTTTCACTGTAGCAAAATCTTTTTAACACTATTGGAGAGAATGCCCTGGGAGCTACAGGCATTATTATTTGGTCAGCTATGACTTTAACTTCTTTAGAGGTAAACCTTAGCCTGGCTTAAATGCATTGTGTAAGATCCTCATTTTACCCTGTTAATAGAGAGTATCTGACTGCACCAGCCCTGAGTACTTGGCACCAGCAGAGCTGAGTGCTTAACCAGCCTTTGCTGTCCTCCAGGCAGGACAACATGGAATGTGGTCAGCCCTTCCTGGCCTAACAAGCCTCTTGTGAGGCAACCAGTAGTGGGAAGCCAATGGCTAATACCAGGTATTTTGGATGATTGCTCCTCAGTAGTTATCATCCTGGTCAAATTCTCTCCCAGCTGGGTAAAACACTAGGAAATTATCTAGAGAATGATTAGCACACCAGACAAGGTCTAGTGGTGGTGCTCAGCAATTTGTCAGGTTTTGAGGACTGTCCCTGTTCGTGGGCAATAAAAACAAAGCAGGCTGATCAGATGGAGAGGTTTTGTACTACACATCAGACCTAGCCATGTTAAAATCAAAGATTGATTTTTGAGGCTCTGCCATGTCCTGGAGTTTTCAGAAAGCCACATATCAAACTTTGTCATAAAAAAAGACTTTTTCCTTAGAGCTATGTGAAATGGGTGTTTTGGGCTGTTTTTCTCCTGGCAGATAGTATAGAAAACCCAGCCAGCATGAGAATGAATGGCTGAAAATAAATGTTCAGTTGTCCTCAGCAAATTCAATTACTTCAGCCAATTTTTTAAACATTTGGATGTGGTCTCTGTCAGAATCAATATGAATAGGAGGGTGAATTTCCTTCTACCCCAGTCAAGTGACAAAGGCAAGCTTCTGGAGCTTCTCCATCAGCTCCAGACACCCACAGTCTTGCCACACAGCCACGCTGACATGACCTGCTTTTCTAGCATATACCATGGCTTCTTGAAAGATCTACACACTGGTGTTTCCTGGGGAATACAAGTTGCTGAAGTCATTTGCTCCTCAATAGCATTGTATTTTCAGTATAAAAATTCATATTAATCCTTTAAATTAGTGAAATTTATGTTATCTTGGATGAATTCATTAATGCAGGCTCCTTACATATTGCATATTTTTTAGAATGCAAGAGGAAAAAAATAAAGTGGGTAGTCTCATATTAGCTAAAATTTCTACCATTTACAGAGCAACTGAAGAGAAGTGCAAAAATTCACTGATTCTGAATTTGAGCCCTACATTATCAATGTCACAGCAGCAGCTGAGGTGTGAACGAGTATCTTTGTCAGGACAATATATCATGTGTTCAAAGAACCTGGAGAACCTCAACATATCTGCACTTAATTTTTAAGACCTTCCAGATAGATGCCTTGGAGAACCAAGGTTTTATTGTGAGAGGAGAAAAAATTAATGAAGATCTGGAAATAATGGCAGAGACATGGTCTGCCACAGTGTCAGGGCTATGAAGGAACTGCCTGTGATGAAGTGAAAGCTGTTGAGGACCATCCAGGCAGCTCTGTAGACTCTGCCTTCCCCAGATTCACAGGTACCTTCTCTGAGTACTGCTTAGGCAAAGGGCTGGCCTCAGGCAGTCAAGGGAAAGGTGGAGTGGATCCAAGGAAAATTTTCACATGCTCTGCAGCTGAGGGCTGAACATTGTCATTGTCCCAGACAAAATCCAAACCCTGCAGCTGTGCCCTGAGGTTTATTGCCCATAAAGCACAGAGGGGAGTGGAGCCCCTTGGAGGCCAAGCCAAAAATGCACAGATCTCAGGAACGTGTCTGGCCCTCGATCCCATTTTCTGAGATGAGGCTGTTTAGCAGTCTAGAAGCCTGGTTTCTGCTCAGCTAACAGCTACCACCACAACAGCAGAAAACTGCTGCTCCTGAATAAAACAGCACGAGGTCACTTTTCTCCTTTGTAAAGCAAAGAAGAGTCTACCCATATCATCTGGAGTCATACTGGATATTTCCTTCCAGAAAATGAATGATGAAGGGAGATTCCAAGTTTCTTTTCCATTTGAGTGAATTCAAGTTCTTGTTTTCCTCTTTCATGGTCAGTGTGATAAAAGTTTTCACACCTTGAGCCCTCCACAAGATAAAGAGGAATGAAAGAGTCAGGAGCTGAGAAAGGAAGAAAAATTATTAGTATATTAGTATATATACTGAGAGAAGAATGCATATATTCTAGTCCAAAACAAATTGTCTCACTGTGTTTTTTTTAAAGCCATGACTATTTAAAATAAAATTAATAAGTAGTGCTAGAGGCAGGAGTATTATATATATTATATATATAAAACATATAATATATATAATATATACACATATATTATATATAGGAGTATTATATATGACTTTGTATTAGAATATGTGTAGCTGGATAAAAAAATACCCAAATAGATATAGAAAAAACAGGGATCAGTGAGACCTATGCTGAGCTCCCTGCTTTTTCTTCTATTTGATCCAGGCAAACATTTGCAACATAAAATCCAAATTCCATCTGCTCCTCTTATTTCTTTTTGTTTCAGAACCTTAAAGATCCCATCAGGCTTTGACCTTTGTGAATTTGCACCTCCTAGCAGCTTTTCCTTTTTTAAACACAGGTTATTGTCCTCATATATACTCAGAGAATTACTGCTGTAATAAATATGTTAGAAAAGCAATTGTGCATTGAAAAAACATTATATTAATAGAGCTCTTGAAGGCAAGTGAGAAGAACTTTCATTATTTTTTTAACAGGGTTCCATTGTAGAGAAAAATATTTAAGATTCCATTTAGGGTAGGAGAGACTGTGATTAAACCACAGCCAATCAATAAGAAGTTAATCAACTTTACAATGATCCTTCTTTAAAGAAAAAATTTAAACTTAATTCAGGCTATTTATTTCCAAAAAATAAATTAAGGATATCCACCAAATTTTTTTCTGAAACATACCTTTATAGTGAAGAAAACTAGAGACTTTAAAAAAAATATGGAATGGCTATCTCAGAGAAATGCAGTTTTTTAAAAATCAGAGTATGATTATGGTGGATTTTTCAAAGGAAGGGTGTAAAAATGATTCATTTGACATTTTTCTTGTGCTGTAGGGCTGAAGTACATGTTAGCAGGAAACAAAATGTTTCAACATTAGAATTAGATGTTAGTTTGACTCTTCTTGCTGTCTCCATTAAGGTCACATCTTACAGAAAGATAGTCACACTCCCAGTAACTGAACAATAGGGGAGTGAAACAGTACTTGATAAAATCTTCTGAGAATATGTTAAATTTGCAACTGTCTCCAATACATTAGTGCATCCTGTATAAGTGTCTATCCAGGTATCCAGGTAGGCAGGCACAGATTTTTCCCACTGAATAAATCCACTGAAGTGGGGCAGCTAAACTAGAAATGCACCTTTTAGCTGGGAGGGCACCCCCAGTGGGCTTAGCTGGTTTTTTATATCTCAACAGTCTTGGCAGGCCGGATGATTTTGTGAGGGTCAGGAAGCTGGGATCTGCAGTGTGAGAGGATGAGCAGGATGGCACAGTGAAGAGATGCTTCTCAAACCCCATGGACATGGTCTGGTCTCATGGGCAAAGCTGTCCCAGGTGTCCTCCCGATTCCTCTGCTAGCATCCCTCTCCTTTTGAGGCTGGACACGACCATGGGTGATACGTTTGCATACATTTTATCAGCTGCACTTCTAAGATCAAATCCTTTCTCTTCTGTTCTCTTGTGAAGAGCACTTCTGATTTCTAATTTTATAACTTTTTAGACTCCTGTTTTCTTCTCTTTGTGTTTCCTGTTGGCTACATTTTGCTGTCTTTAGCTGATGTGCTAGCATTTGCATGTGTCTTTCCAGGGATCAAACCATCACAGAGCATCCTGTGAAGAATCAGATGCCTTAAATGTCACACCATGAATTTCTCTGCCTATAGCCTCAAGATTTAGACATACCAAACATTACCATTGCGGTGACTAAATTACTTTATAGCACGAGTGTGGAGGGATAGAATGTAAGAGAATAGTGCAGAAGGTAATCTCACCCCTGAGGAGTTGCAGCTGTATTAATCACCAAAGATTAGGAACAGGCCTGCCCTTAATAGGCCACAGCTGTGTCCAATAAGAAGATGAATGCTACAAAAGAGTGAGTTAGCTGGGTGAGGGGAGAGATGGAGTTTGTTGGTTGTGCTGTGGAGAAGGAGTCAGTGCTGTGAGGAGATGCCCATGAGAAATCACTGAGAAGGTATGGGAACTTTTGAAACACGATGACAACACATGAGGTAGATACCTAAGCAGGCCTGAAAATCTGCACCTGAGCTGGCAGCAGCTCCATGGTTAAACTGTAGATGTGGAACATAAAACAATGCGTTGTAATGAAACTAACAGTGGAAAAAAATTATTCTAGCTGTACACTTTTTTTCCTGCAGTGGATTGAAGTTCAATTTGTGGTGTTATTCCTACTGAGTGGTAGTGAGTTAAGAAACTCCTACTGAGTTAAGTAATCTCTGTATATCCATGAGAATGGATGCTTTTAAATATAATAAACATATTTTCTCCTATTACACTATAAATTGTGATTCTTTCTTTAATCTTTGTGAGACTTAACAATTCTTAGCACTATCAAGTGGAAATAATGCATGAAAATAAAAGACAGGGGGCAGATGATAAGCACAGGGCCCTCTTATTGCTTTTGATGGTCTGATCCAAAGCCATAGGAAGTCAATGGTAAGCTCCCTTGGTTTCAGTAGGCCTAGCATCAAGCTGGGGTGCCTCCCAGGGAGTTACACCACCAGGGTCTTGGGATCTTGATAGGTGTCTCTTCCATGTTAGAACATTCCTAAAATAAATCAGAATGCATGCATTGCAAGCAAAAACATATTTTAAAGAAGTATGTATAGATGTTTAAACACAGAAATATCTAAAAGTGTTTGTTATCCAAATTGGTTAAGATTTTGATAAACTACTGAGCATTTAGATAACAAATAAATATCCTATGTGATTTGGATTTTAACAGTACTTTTTGGTATAAGGTATGAGAATAACCTTAAATGTTCCTTGGCCTCATCAAAAAATTAACAAGCAGCTATAAATCTGCTAGTATCTCACTAACAATTGAAACCATATATGTTGCAGTGCGTTTTTATTTTGCAGGTTATTGTTTGATTTGTTGTTTGGTGGCTTTTTGGGCTTTTTTCCCCTTGCGTTGGAGTGACACAGACTTTGTTATTCAATTGAGCCAGGTGTCAGTTTACTCTTTGCTACTTAGCTACTTTTCTGCCAAGTTTCAAACCCCTTCCTCCCACATCCAGTTGTTAACCCCTCCTGTCCCAAGCAGTTTTCCTCCCTCGTATCCCTTGCCCTTGTGTTCCCCCCCCAGTTCTCCCGATTAGCTGAACGTTGTATCCTCCCATGAGACCTGCCCCCCTGTATAAGCTGTTGCTTGCCCCCAGCTCATTGCCTGGGACCCTGAGACTCGGGAGTGTAACATCAAATAAAGGAACCCAGTGCCACCCCAGGCCCGTGCTGCTGCTGTGGCCTTTTTGTTCCGCGTTGCACCTTCACTGGTAGCTGGGATCCCGCGGAGCCCCAAAGAGGGGGATTGTCACCATCCCGCTGTCACCATCCCGCTGGGATGTGCGACACATGTGGAGCTCTCAGCACATTGAGTCTTTTAGCAGAGGCAACCAAGGCTATTGGAATGTTTTGTAGGAGGGAATGAGAACAGGACAGAAGGAAAGCTGCTCTGACATAATTACCTGCTGATCACTCTCCCAGGCTTTTCTGTGAGTCGCTTTGAAATGGGAAATCTGATACTAATTCTGTATTTCGGGTTATTTGGAACATTCACTTTTAGAAATTGTCTGGCACTGTGTACCACATATCCCACCAGCTTTTGGCAACAAAGATATCTTCTTGTTTCTCTTCTGTTTCCTCTCATCCCAGAAAAGGACAGATGTTTGACGCTGGTGCCTGGTTGCTGTTACACCATGAAGTGGCTATAAAATTCATGGCCTTGTTTCCTCATGTAGATCCAATCAGGTAAACCCCCATCTGTATGTTCAGCCAGTTCGGAGGCACAGATCCATGTGACAGCAAGGTTCAGTTAGTGTTACAAATTAAATCAGCAATTCCAATGCAGTGTAGGCAGCCGTCATCCCAACCATCCTGCTTTATTCAGTATTAAATTATTTTTCTCCCATTAGCCTTGAGGCAGCTGAAGGGTAATGCTGCACCTTCTTGCCCATTTCTGCTGCTTGATATTGAAGTCAGGATTTTTCTTTATCACTCAACCAGTTCCAGATGTCTGGATGTTGATCTTAATCCCAGGCTGGGGCTCTTTGCTGCAAATCAGTTTGACAGTCAAGTGCAAAGTAGATTTGCCTTGGCATAACTCAGGTGCTTAACTCTCTGAAATGATGCTTAAACTCAGCAATAACACTAATAAATACAGCACTTTAAACTCTGTACAGATTGCATCTCAGATTCATTTTTAATTGTGTTCTACATTGAAATTGATGGGAATAGAGCTCCTAAGTACACCTAATGACTTAGATTAATAGTTAGGAGTTTGTTTCTGTTATTGCCATTTTTATATAGAGTGGATTAAAAAGTAACTACTGATCTGAGTCCTCATACCCTAAACCATGACAGATTATTTTATGCATATATTGTAAAATTTAATTGCCAGTGTCATTGTACTGAGAATAGTGGAACAAATTATGTATCTTTTTACTGATACTTCCACCTTGTGCTCCACCAGTGTAGAAGGCTGAGGAGTGCCACATTCTGAAAGTTACAGAATTATATCTAAATCTTAATATATCTTGAACCCTAACCTGCTGAATTGGTACCTGAATTTTCTATTAGGCTCCAAATTTAATGCAGGATTTTCTAACTTAGCCAATGAGGCTGCTTACTCAGATCAGTTTTCACAGTCTCCCTGCAAAACTACAGACTCCCGACAGAAAAATGAAGTCTCAACTAAATGTGACTTTCTGGGTATTTAGAAGTGTGGAAAATGTGGCTCTTTTTTTAGCCGTCACTGGATGTGGCTGGTGAAGGCTTGAACATTTATTCCCTGTAGATTTGTTTAGAGTTGGAGCAGTTCTGCAGTTTCTTGCTGCACATAGAATTTGCAAAGTTAAGTCCAGACTCTTTCCCAATCTTCAGGCACAGGTCATTGAAATGGCCTCAGTACTGAAGGCAAAGGCTTTCCCAGCTTTTCACTCTCTCTCTCAGAGTTACACAAACTGTGTTAAACAAATGGGACAATGGTGAGTTTCTCCCAGAGAGTGGGAGGAAGGATGGCAGCTGAGCATTTAGGGAAAAAGTCCTTAGTCTTTATTTCAGAAATGCAGTCATTTTAAACTAATACATGCCTCTGCTACCAAGAAAATCCCTCTTTATTAGAACACAACACAGATTTTAATATCATTCCCTTATGGCAACATAACCACAAAAGGTTTACAAGTAACTCTTGAGAGGGAAGAAAGGGGTGTTCCTATAGGTCATAAAATCCACTTCTCCACTTCTTGAGTTAGTGTTTTCATTTTAATAATAGACATTTTCTTATATTGCTTTATATTTTGCATTGTGATTTATTGTAGAGTAAATACAAAAATTCTAATAAAGTCATAAATGGTTTTGGTTATATTTTAAATAAATAGAGGATTAAAGAGAATATGTAATTTACAGTCTGGTCTTGCATTTATCTGTATGATTATTAGAGTTACTGGCCTGTAAAATGAAATATCACCACTCAGTATCACATATATAATTGTCTCATCTTGATATCCTATAGAGTTCACTAGCAGTGACACACTTGCCCAACAATGTGAAGCAAAGAAAACAATATGGCCTAACTTATGTCCAGAAATAAGATGCATACACTGAAGAGCAGCAGCCACAAGCCAGTTCTGTTTTGTGAGGCAGCTGAAGAAAATATAGGAAGAGCACTCAGCATTACCAAGTTTACAAAAGTTTTCTAATTTTTCTAATATATCCAGATGTTAGAGACAGACTCGCTATTAGACTTCCCAGAATATATGAACCAAGTTCAGGCAATGTTTGTTTATCTCCTAAGACAAAGCCTTTGTCTGTTATAGGAGAAAAGGCAGATTCTGGAGCTTTCCCCATCTTCCTTTGCCACTCTAATTCTCCCAAGGCTGTTCAGCTCCCAGGCCTTCAGTTTCACTAGAATATTTATCTGGAATAGCATGAGTTGAATTTTTTGAGCAGCAGAACTGAAAAGAGAAAGAAAACAAAATGCAACAACTGTGCTGTGCACACAGGCAATGCCCACACCTGTTGGGGAATTGGGCTTCACAAAAGAAAGCTAGCAAAATCCTTCCAGTCACTTTGACAGGAGTGGTAAACTTCCATCCAAGAGACAGAAGAACTGTTAAAACTTGGTTTTGATTCATTATGACAACAAACACACATCTGTAAAAATGTAAAATTTGACTTTACATTTTGACTTTTATTCCTAAAACTTGTTTATCAGATCCATGCTTTCTTTGGTTCTGCTTTTTTTAAAACCTCTGAATTTTCACTTTAGCTCTTGTATTGATTATATCTGCCCTATAAAGAATACTTAAAGTCAAAGAGCATTACAGAAAATGTGCATCTTTCTGAATTTTAGCCAGCTGTTGGATGGATAACGTTGGCAGCTTAAAGGTCCTGCTGAATTTTTTTACCATCTAGAAAATGAATCAGAGACTTCAGTGGGATTTCTCTGCTTTATACCAGTTGTGAGTCTGACCCTGAATCTTTCAGAACTGGCTAATTGCTAATCAATTAGAAAACCTTTCAGCTGGTATGTGAAAAATAGCATTGAACTTCCAGTTCGTTCCTTGGCTTTTCTGGTGGAATTTTGGTAAAGAAAATTGTCTCAACCTTTTTAGTGCCTGCCCAAGCAGCAATTACAGATTCTCCTCAAAGTAGCTGCTATGGCCTCTTGTGCTTTTAGGGCAGCAGAGCCAGGAAATAGGTGAGAGGATGAGAAAGGGGAATACAGCCATATGGGACTTGCGTGCTGGGATAATGTTTCAGGTAGGTAGGAAAAGGCAAAGGGCTGGCTAGCAAGGTGCATCCAAAGGAACAGCCCGGGTGACTGCGGCAAAGATCCCACACAAACCATCCTGGGAGCTGCTGTGAGTCCTGCTTAGCATAACTGTGCCTAAAATTAGCACCAGCTCTCTGATGCTAACCAGATTCCTAAATACCACAGGGAGAAGGGCAGTGCCAGTAAAAGATGATCCATGTAGGATGTCAAGGCGTTGGTGTGAACCAGGTATGTAACAAATAGCAAAAGTCAAATACCCAACCTGAACAAGAGCTCAGCACAAGTCTGGCCAACATCTGCTCCCACTGAACCACCCAAGTTCTGACTCCTTCTGGAGGTGCTGACTACCATCTTTTGGGCAACAGCTTCAATACATTTATAGCTATTGCCATCATATACAGCTATAGCATGGCCCAGGGGCTGGGCCAGATCTCAGCAGCAAGCTGTAAAATTTAGCTTCCTTCTTGCTTCTGCTGTCTATATGCCTAGTATTTTATCTTGCCAACTTCATACATTAATCTAGGGCTGCAAGGTATTTTGAATAAAGCAGAATATTCAAGGCCAAACAGAAGACCTAAAATAGTCTTAGGCTTGGTTTTCTTTTTTTCAGTGTCTGCATGTCTGAAGCTGCTGATCAAGCTGCTTTCATCAGACACCCCTGATTGCGTAGTCTAGTAATATGGTCTATTTCATCTATTCTTACTATTAATTTTTTTGGTCATATGGAGGATGGATGGAAAAGACTGTTTAAAAGGTGTCACACTGGCATCCCCCATCTTGGATTCCTACCTCTCATCAGCTTGGCTTACACAGCAGGTCTGCTGCTCTTGGCTGAGTCTGGAGCAGCAGGCACACAAATGGCCCAGGTGGAATTATCTATTTTTAAACTGATTTCTGCATCAGCAGGAATTGGAAGCTATTCTATAAATCTAAAAAGAGCTTTAAATCTCTCTCATATCCACTCCCACACCAAGCTCACATCCTATTTCCCCGAAGTTAAAGCTCCACTCAGAGAAATCTGCTTCAGGTGGATCAATTTCCTAGAACACATTCATTAGTTACTGTTGGCATAGCACAGTGAAGGTGGAGTGTTACACAAACAAGTAATAATGCTACTAATATGTGCTATTTAAAATACCAGCTGGCGTTGCAAAAAAAAAAAAACCACCAAAATTGGTGTCATTAAACATATATTAGGGCTTTCTAATGAACAATCAGCATGACTGGTCCTGTGCAATCTTGGCAAACAGAGTTGGAGAGACACAATTTCACTTGGCAGCTTTGTAGTGGCAGGGCTGTGCTCGGTGATGGGAAGTGGGGGCAGAGCAGTGGGGGCAGTGGGGGTCTCTGAGGAGCCAGGCCTGGGTGCAGCCCTGCAGGCAGGCTGTGCTGGCAGCTCTGTCTGCAGGCTGTGGAAGCATGGCTGTGTCATGCACCTGAACCCTGCCCAGGCAGAGTGCCTGAGCAGTGCAGAGCCCGGAGCAATGGGGAGGGTGAGTGGGAGATGTCACCTCTGGGGGCTGTGACCTCTGGGGACATCACCTGCTGCTCTGCAGAGTCATGGAAGGTGAGTTGCTGGGCTACTTGCTGGTTGCCATCAGCAAGCTCCTTGCCTGGTGTATTGGCAACCAGCTTTGCTAACTCCTACACACTTACTATTGCTTTTCAATACCTGGAGGATTTCCCCCAGTGCTGTCTGGCAAAATATAGAGTACAGAAGAAATAATAATTTTCATTTATGAAGGAACACATTTGGCTGGGATTAGCTTGTGGATGGATTTCTCCAAGCATGCCCATTTTTTTTTCTGATTGAAAGTTTAGTCTGGCATTTCTTTTCATGTTCATGGCTACAGATGAGATCAGATAAGTGACATCTGAGCATTGAATATGACATTTTCAAACAATGGCATGTCTATTCTCACCATGCTGCAAATCCAGTGTATCTCAGGTACAGTAGATCTTCTCTGCAGATCAGCTCTAAACTTCTGCCCCAGATGCCAACACTTCCCAAAGGTGCTGGACCACTGAACAAGGCATACTGTTTGACCTGTGTGGTGTGGAGGAATGACTGAAAACTCATGAAGCCAAACATCAAAAAGAGCCTAATGCCTACTGTTTGTAATAGTTGGTGGCTTTTAAGTCACTCACATAATGTTCCCAGTAAAAACCTGCTCTTTTATAGCATGTCCAGCCATGAATCTTGAAATGTTTTATTAAGCCCTAAACAACCATTTTACAGATAGTCAGACTGTAGTCCAGAGACAGTTTTGCTGATGGCTGAGCCATGAACAGCGTGAGAGCCCTCAGACCCCAGGTGAGCAGGCAAACAGGCCTTTATCCCCAAAACCAAAGGACAAACAGGGTCTTGCCTTACCACAAACCACTGCAACCATACATTCTGCAAAAGCAGACACCAGCAAGAGGAGCACAGGGAGAGTCCAAAGGACAAAGGGTCTGTTCTGCACCTCAGATGTCTGCTATGTTTCCCTGGGGTCCTTCCCACTTGTTTCAGTGCCTGTGCACTGGCAGAGTCTTTGTAAGAGCAGTCATGGCACTGTTGTACTCCTGATCCCATTGTTCTCAGCAAAAGCAGCTAAATGGGAGGAGTGGTACCAGAAATGACATATGGTCCATCTCTACTGTTTTATTAATTCATTCATAATAAAGGAGTCACAGACTTGCATAAAAAGAACTAAAACCATGAGTTGCAGTTAGCAGGGGTTGCCAGAGCTTGCCAAGTGAGGCTATAAGCAGTTTAACTGTCTTAACTGGATTACTAAACTACATCATATCCTTTCTTGAATGCTTTCTAGCTGTTAAAAGTAGATTTGATTCACCCTTCCTCCCTATACTCTTACAATGACTTAAAGCAACTCAAGCAAAGGCCCTTTACTTTTGAATGAAAATGCCACACAAGGGTTTTAAAATACTCAGTCCCACTCCAAACTCACACCTAGTTTATCTAGTTCACAGCACCACTCCCAGTTCCCCCATCAGCCTGCTCCCAGTTTCAGCTGCTGAATAAAAAACTCCTAAATTTCTAACTCCTGAGACTGCTGATGTAAGCCTCAAAGAATTGCCCTCAGGCTCAAGACCTAGAAAGCAGGGAGGAACTCAAGTCAACCGCAAAGTGTCTCTAAAATGTCTATGATAGCTCTGGTGACCTGTGGCACTGTCACAGGCTGTTCCTGGAGCAGCAGGGCTCTGGTGCTGCCCATGCTGCCGGGCTGGGAACAAAGCCTCCCTGGGCACACACCTGTGGAGCACAGCACTGCAGCAGAGGCATGAACCCCCTGGCTGGGGGTGCCTGGGTAGTGCCTGCTTAGGTCACAGTGTTAATACCAGACCTAGAGACATATGAGCACTGTGAGAACTGTCCTGTCTACTGGTTTGAAACATTATTGCATACACATAATTCAACATAATGGAACTGCAGTGCACAAAAAGGTATTTCTTTATGTTGTCACAAAACCTATGAAATAAAAATTTGCTTCAGTTGTAGCAGACTACCTTTACTTACATGATTTGCCTATTTATCAAATAGAATGCAGTATCTGAATTTTACATTAAAATCTTTAATTTTTTAATGTTCTGTCATTTTTTGGAATAGGTTACTTACCCACAAATTTATTGTGCCTTCTGAGGCACTTGATCTTTCTGACCAGATCAGTCAAATTCTTTCAATCAATATTCAAGGCAAATGTTAATGGAGAAAGATGTAAAATGTATTCTTTTAGAAATTTTTTCTCTTTTCAAATAAAATTTGCTGTTTCCTCAAGAGGCTTGCTGACGAAAACTTGCTCATTAAAATATTAATTGGAAGCAGACAGAAAAGTTTTATGAATAGAGTCTCATATCTACTGAAATCTACCTAGAGGAATGTGATTACCTGGTTTCTCAAATAGACTTTGTAGCATTGATCAACTCATTGTTTGGAAAAACATGATAATCTTTTAAATCTTCTCATTCCTCAGTGGAAGATTTGATGGTGTAGAAATGAACAAATATGACTTATCCATATTATCTCAAATTTCCTGGGAATGGACCACTTCCAAAATAAGGTGAATTTGTCTGCTGATTGAAATATAAGAGTGACATTGCCTTTTCTTATTCTAACCTTTTTATTGACTATTTTTACACAGTGCAGTCCAAATCTTCTTTCAGGACAACTCGAAAAAAACCACAGCTCAGTTTGCCTTGGTAACTCTGTGTCCACGCTGGCTTCCAAGGCTCTGCTTTCTGAGCAGCTCCGCGTCCCTTCCTGTGCCATGGTGCTCCAGACGGAGCCCACAGAGCTGGTGAAGCAGCACAGCAACAGGGCCAACAAACCAAACTCCCCCGTGTCATTGGCTGGGCCACACAGGGAGAGGGAATCAGAAATCAGCCTGTGTTCCCTTGCAGAGGTGGGCACCCCCTTGCTTTGCTCCTCATGAGGAGCAGAATTTGTACAGCTCCTTGGCAGCTCTGCCCTTCAGGCTTCCTGGGTCTGTCTTATGGGCAGGGGTCTCATAAATCTGCCCCATCACCCACAGCCACTGCTGTGCAGCACTGCTTGTCAGAGGGTTATGTCCAGCTCCACCAAGGAGCACGAGGTCAAGAGGAGTCAGTCACAAGCACAAACACTCTCACTTCATGCCTCCACCTGTCTGTCACACTTCTGACCTGTGCTCTTTCAGGAGCTTGCAGACTTTCCAATGGCTGGTTTTCATTCTCTTCATATCTATGATCAGGGACTTCAGTTTTTACAAAGCAGCAAATGCTTCTGTCTGCATTCCAAGGGCCCTCACCCCTCCTGATCTCCAATGCTGGGAGGAGGTTGGGATTGCTTTGTTTGCTGTGCCAAAGAGTACATGCTGTAACAAGTGAATGTGGGCATAAGTGGTGTGCCACAAACTTCACTCTGTGCCACTTAGGGAAGGACTGGAAGAACTGAATGTCTGCCAGCCAGTATAAAGGTAAGGTAGGCTGGGAACAGACAGTTCTGGTAGCTCTCTCCTGCAAAGCCTTGTAAGCAGCAGACCTCATCAGAACCAGGTAAAAACCTCTGTATGAATTTCCTTATTTTGGTTTAAGCCTGCTATTGTCTGAGCTGGGTCATTCCTAAGTGAAGGGTGGGATTCAGGTATACCTGACCTGGCCTCCAGCCACTGTCCCAGATGGACATGGAACTCCTGTGCACCCTGTGTCACACCTGCCAATCCTATGGAGATACCTGGGACAGAATACAATACTTATAATATATTGTATAGAGACAAGTAGATCATCACCAAGTGTTTTTAAAACCACTTGCACTGGGGTTTTAGTGGTTTAATGGTTTTAGTCTGCATAAATTCATCTTTATAAAAGAAATGTCTGTGTCCTAATATATGGGAACATTCACAAAGATGGTTTGTTTCTCTGTGCTTGCTAAAAAATGCAGAATGGCAGCAACCACAATGAACCAAGATTCTTACACCTAGCCTGTAGATGTTACCAAAGTCCTAAAATCCTCTGCTCAGGTACTTGCTAGCACTCTAGACTGTTATATTCTTTCAACACAGACAGTTTTCCTAGCAATGTCTCATCACCATCTGGCTACCTGGAGACCTATTTCACATTTATGATTTGGTGCCATTCTCTGGAATTCTCAACTATGTGACCAGCAGAGAGTGATTTGCTAAGTGTCCTTAGAATATATCTTCTGAATATCTGAGGGAGAACCAGATGATGCTGATAAACCCCAACTCTATCCCATTTTATTCAACAGCCTAGTGCTGTAGTTTCAGGTTGGGAAACCAATAAAGGGTCTAATAAAGTTGGGAAAGTATTTGGTCTGAATTCAGGACCTTGATTGGAATAATATGCTGGATAGGTAGGAATGACCTGAGTTTTGTTATACCTTTGATTTCCCAGAGGCAGCCAGACTGCTATACAGCAGAATTTTCACTGAATGTTGCTCTCCTGTGCTGCAGCCTGACCCCCTGAAGCCTGGTTGGGGGGGATAAGGGTGCTGCTCTGGGGCATGAATATTTGCTCAGCTGACAGCATGGGTCCAAGGCATCCACACAGAGACAGGGCTGGAGACTGGCAGGTCTGCAACACCTCTGGGGCAGGGCCAACAGCCCCAGGCTGGGTCAAACTGGGGCTCCTGGGACAGAGGGAGGGACAGAAAGGCCATCAATGCCCTCAGGGCCACAGCAGGGAAGTGTTTGATCCTCTTTTGTCAGTCACCAAGAACACATTGAAGATGTGACCTCCAGGCATGAGAGGAGCTACATGCATGAGAAACTCTGGATGCTGAGACACAGGCACCTCTCCTAACACCTAGGTGGGCAGGAAGAAGCCTCAAGTTCCCCAAACCATCAGCAGGTGCCCTAGCTGGGTGTTTGTCCTGAGAAAGGTAGGGCAGAAGAGTCTCCTGAAGCCTACAAGTGAAACATTCAGAACCAGATCCCTCCCTGCCAGGTGAGAACTCTGCAGGCTGTGGGCAAAGTGCTCAGTCAAGACCTGTCAGAACTGCTCTGCCTCCTGTCCTTAACATACTTTGTGACTGTATGAAGGTCTGTGATTGTTTTTCACCTTCAAAAAGCTTCATCATTTTAATGGGATCTGATGTGGAAATACCCAGCACTAATTACTCCTAATACAATTTATTTTTCCTGACTGGAATTTACATATTTTTTAAAGCATGGTCTGTCTCATTTAACCTTAGAATTGAGTAGAGACAGGTCAGTAATGTGAAGAACTAGAAATACAAGGAAAACTAAGACAGACATTAGGGAACCTCTTTTAGTAACAAGCTAAGAATAACAAAAGAATAGCTCCACCACACAGATTCTCTGATTACAAGTTTGAAAACCCCTCCAAATCATCTAACATCTTAAGTGCACAGTCCCCTCATTTTGAACACAAAGCTTCTAATATCCTAATGACCCAGAAAAAAAAAATAATAAAGAGCTTTACACACAGAATAGCAAGTTACTTAAAATATGCATTGCTTCCTTTGGAAAAAAACTAGCTGAACTTTGTGAGTAGTATCTACTAAAAGCTGTTTTTTGAGGATACTGGGCATCATTTCATTAATATATTGCACAATCTGTCAAATTTATTTGCACGTACACAGACAGACCTGTTATAAACATTACAGCATTGCTTGCTGCTCTTAACAGTGTTAGTGTTGACAACAAGACTGTGCTTTTGATTTTCAGTGTCTACGTTAATTCCCACCAGTCTGGTGCTGTAAAAAGTAAAATATCTCCTAACAGGCAGAACCCAGGGCTACAGTATCAAAAATAACTGAGAATTGACACATACTCAAGATGTCTTCATACTAGTTTAATGGCAATAGTAATGGTAGTGAGATTTCAGAAATCACCTTCTCTTAGACAGACCCACTTAGGGAAAAAAGTGATGCTGGCAGGTGCACAAACTTCATCAGTACAAAATGGTAGAGCTTATTAATCTCTGCCAGCTCATTGTGTTTGCACATGGTAATGGCAATAAAGAAATTATTTGCCACTTGGAATTATTTCTAACAAGGCACTATAATTAACTTTTAGGCAGATGAGCAGTATACTAAATAGAATAATTTTTGGACTGCTATTCCACCCCCCATTTTTTATGCAACAGAGCACCCTACAGCCTAGACAGGGCCTGCTGTATCCCTGTTTATCTCCACGTTGAGGGGGTCATACATTATGATAAATTTATTTTTACCATTAGTTCACCTACTAAGGAGCATAAAACAGCCTGTTAGCCAAATCAACACAGGAAGATTTTAGAAGTGAGCATGCAAAGGATTTCTTTTAATTGAAATTTCATCTGTCAAGATATACCTCTTCCTTTTCCTTCTCCTAAAGAGCAGCAAAAAGCCAAAAGTGAAGCAGGTAGGACAGAAATGAGGGCAGTGGCTTAGGAACTTCGCTGCTTTTTCCCTGGATTGATGTCCTAGAGGGAAGGAAGGACCCCAGCCCAGGGCAGCCACCAGCTGGAGGAGATGCTCCTGCTCCCCTGAAGGGGAGGTGTCGGTGCCCTGGGCCAGGTTTGACCTTCAGAGCCCGGGCAGTGCCAGGGCTTGTGAAAGCAACCTGCAGGCAAAAGGCAAAGCTTGGGGGAAAAACCCAAAGAAACAACAACTTGGAACAAGTGTCAGAGATCTTTATTTTCAACTGCATTTTCCAGCAGTTATGTCCTCTTATTTCCAAGGGATACAGATAATGCAATCCAGATGCTTCTCTGGCTATCGCGTTAAAGACTCTCTTTTTTCTCAGTCAGGAAATGACAAAATCCTTTTATAGCTGTTTAGTTTCAGCAAATGATTTTGCCTTCAGCTTTTTAACTTCTAACTAAATACAAAATGAAAATGAAAAGTAATTTCAACAAACAGACAAACTTCTCTTCCCAGGACATTTTGAAATTGTTGCAACTTTCTCTCTTCTTTTCACTGACGTTTTATGTTAGAGAAAAAAGAAACAATTTCATTTTTATCAGAAATAAGTTTAAGGAAAAAGCTCCCCATTTTAATGTGAAACAGCTTTTCTAGCAGCTTTACCTCCTGTGCTTTAAATACTAAAGTCAAAATACTCTTTGAACCATTTGCTTCTGCACCCCTGCAGAAAGTCTTTAACATTTTAAAGATATTTAGAATGTAAATAAATGGGCGATAGGGATATATTTTTTCTAATATTACACTGCAGGCTCTGTGTTCTGTGTTTAAGAATGAATTTTACCAACCAGCTCCAACTGATTTAAATAGAATTCGGGCTTTGAAAAGCTTTAAATACTTAAGTGGCTCTGTGGGTTTAAACCCTACTCCCTCTGGTCTAATGTATAGTGAGAATGGTAATTCAGGGATTACAGCACTGAAAATAGTGCTGTAATAGGAAGGCAGCACTAGGAACAAGAAATACCACTCAAATTTGAGTAAAAACTGGGGCTAGAGAAGAAGGTTCAGTAACAGTCACCTGCACCTTTCAGCAATCCTTGCCTAAAGCAAACTAAGTTTGAACTCCCAGGGAAAAAAGTGGACTCTTTTCTTCCAGCCTGCCACAGTCTATGCTTCTTGAATTTTTTTTTTAAATTAAAAATACAAATGGCACAAAAATGCCACATATATCCTACTCTGATGGTCTTATCAAAATTAAGAACAGAGAACTTACTGGAAATTGCATTCAAAAACCTCACCTAGGAAACATGTCTGGTTCAGGAAACTTAGATGAATTTCAGTTACAGCTGGACAGTTTTTTGCAAGCTGAATAAAGCTTCTGAATATTCAGGTCTCTGAATTTCCTCTTATTGATGAAAACTTTGGTTTCAATGTTTATACTTCTGCATATAATATCAGACTTTTGTACTTTAAACAGCACTTTAGGCAAAACAGAAAGTTTAGCACGTAAAAAGGTCACAAAACAAGACACTGAATTTACTGGCTTTGGGCAGAATTGAAGGTTCTTCCCTTTGGGGCTTGAATGTTGTCAGTTTTCCACACTGCAAAGAGCAAATACCTCAAAAAACTTCTCTAAGGGTCACAAGCCAGCTGTTCCTTTCCACCCCATGTAAACTGCAAAACTCACCAGCCTATCACTTTCCCCCACTATTATTACACTTTCTATTTCTCCCACAAAACTCTTCTTCCCTCTCAATCTGCTTCCTTTCTGCAAGAATTCTCTACATCCCCTATCAAAAGCCAAGTTCAGTGACAGACATTCACCCATTGGCAAAGAAAGCTGCTCTGAAATTCTGCTTGGCTGAAATCTATCCCTGTGGGGTGAGCGAGATAATAAGGTTTTGGTTCTGTAGTGAACCCTTTGTGTGGGGCTGCTGCTCACTGTTCTGCAGAATTAAACCAGTCAAGATTACCAGTGACAGCCACAATAGCTAATGGGCTTGTAAGGTGATTTGCATAATGAAAAATCTGTATTAATGCAAACTAATTAACTTGGAAAAATGACTTTTGAAGGAAACTATACTCTTCTCTTTGAAAAATAGTAAAATATGTAGAGAGTTCATATGATCGCTTTATTGCCAAAAAGACTGAGTGGCGAGGGGTGGGGAAAAAATTACTGTGTTAGAAAATATGGTGCTCTAAAGGAAAAATGTAGGTCAAATTGGAAAATTTTACATAGGATCCAATAGGATTGTGAATACTTTGCCAGAAATGTTTAAACTGTTATTTTCCCTACAGACACATCAGAGACTTGGTTATCAGCTCTGCAGGGAACTCAGTTTACCCAGGCTCCCAGGCTGGTAGAGCCAGATTCCCAAAATGGGGATAGCAGAGAGTGAGCACTGGGGACAGGCCAGCTGGATGAAGCCCTCACACCAGGACACTCAGGGGTTTCTGTGCACCAGTGCCCCATCCCTCCCCTCCAGAAATGTAAATCACACACTGGATTATTAACCCACACCTCTGCATTAATAGTTGCTATGATTCTTGCAATTGTTTGCAAGGAACCAGAAAGGAGGAGTTCAAGCAGGTTTGGGATTCTCCTCAAAATATCTTACTTTTTGGACCCTGGAAGAGCATGAAAACAGAGATTTTTGTCTCCAGCCATTTTGTATGTGAACATGAGAAGAGGTGAGGGTTTACCCCTCCACCTGCCAGTTCCTCTGGAGGGGTGAAGGAATGAAATTGCAGGCTGGGTCACACCACATACCCTGGTTATCTGACCTGAGCACTTGGGCCTTTAAAACCCGGCCCCCAAAAGAGGGGCTCTCTGCCTTCTGCCTACACTAGTTGTCTCTGAAATTGGGATTTTTGAGTCCTGGGAAGCCTCCTCATTGTGGCCAGGGAACTTCAGAGAGCATCTCTCTGTCCACCCAGGGCCAGCTGGCCAGCACGGGCTCTGAAAGATGCTTGGGTGTTTGTGGCTTTAGGCTTTTTGCTGCCTGACACATCTCATCTTTTACTGGCCTAAACTCACTTTTTTTGCAATCACTTCAGGTCATTCACAGAAGGCCAACTTCACTTTGAAGATGGAAATGTTGTAAATGCCAAACAATCTTGTGGTTATTTACATGCAAATTTACATTGTATCAGTCATTTACATTATAGCAATCTAAATGATAAGGTCAGAATTAAGCAAAAGGTCAAGAGTCAACATTTTCTGCCTGAAACTAATGTGCCATTGAAAAATATTTAACTAAGCTGAGTTCAGGTAGCAAAATTGATATTTATGATACTTTCCTTAGATATTGGGCATGTAGCCTTCAAAACTACAATGAAGTTGCTACACACTGCCTTCCTGTGGCTCCTGGAAATATTTTCAGTCCAAGTTTCAACATAAAAATCCACTATAGCAGAGCAGTAATTCCTGTGCTGCATTTACAAAATAATCCTCTCTCTCAGCTCTTTGGGACATTCCACTGATTTCTTCACATTCTGAATCTCTCTAGAGGCTGGTACTACCCATAGCACAATCAACAAAACAAAAAGTGCTTTGATTTTGATGGCACAAGGTCAGATCCTAAGGCAAGGCACTTTATAAGCAATCTTTAAAAACTGGTGATGAACGCAATAAATAAATGTATTTACTTGTGCCCCCCCTGCTTCCTGACAATATACATTTATTCTCTTTTCTTTGTTCCTTTGTATTAGCAACCTGTAATATTTTTGAATCTGGTTACCTTTTTTATCCTCCTGTCCTATTTCGGAATTGCTCCTGAATTGCACTCCTATGCAAGGCCAAGTTCTTCCTCCCAGTTATCAAAAAATTGTGTTATAAGAGGGTCCTGATTATTTTCAACCTGCATTTCCATTCTGCAGTATTTTAGTTTTACCTTGCATGAACAAATTCAGATTTATTCAAAAGTAAAAACAAGAAAAGATCTGTGTTTGCTTGATTCACCCTCAGAGGAAGAAGAGCCAGTGAGTAAGTAAATTGTATTCACTGGGAATCAGAGTGGATTTTCTGAGTTAGAGGCAGTTCTCAGGGAATTAGTTGTAGTAAGTTCTTCAAATTTCAAAGGCCACTGGGCATGAGGGGAACTTAGTGGTAACAATCAGAGAATGGAAGATTTTTCTCCCTCAAGGAAAGGAAGATAGAGAAAAATAATAAAAAACATTTGCTCAGTGAAAGAGTTGTATCTAGGAAAAGAAATGCTGAAAGAGCATAGCAAATATCAGTGGCTAACGAATAAGTAGCTTCATCTAACTGCAAAAACCCCAAACAATTGAATTTGGTGTAGCAGTGGGACATCATAAGGCAGTGTCCTTGCACCTGCAATATTGCACACTGATCTGAATAGAATCCTACCTCAAAAACATGTTAAACATTATAAGCAATTTAGGGGTAAAGAACATGAACAGGAATAAAAGAGACCACTACATAGATTATATATATATTTAGATATATATGTATGTGTGTATATATATATATGTGTGTGTGTGTGTGTGTGTGTGTGTATATATATAATGACTGATTATACAATGATTCCTGGTAAAAGGACAAAATCATAGGCTATAATAAAAATTGCTGTAGGCACCAGAAAAGGGAGGATCTATGTATCTTGTATGATGTCAAAGATTATGAATGGTCTGGTGACTATTAGGGTAAAATGAATTTGTAAGGTTATTTTACTCTGTGGCAAGTATTTGAAAAGAATATGTGAATTTTGGGGATATACATACATTTTCAAAGAAGGGGCCAAGTGACCTATTAAAATTTATCTCACTTTGAAGATTCTGACAAATATATCCAGGGAATGAAATGTCATTACCTTCACTTTAATCGATGCTTTTCAATAGAAGAAGTTAATTTGACACCTTGTTCCTGTACATAAAAAATTAAATAATGAGTATGTACATTTTCATTGCCTGAATTATTTTGGATTAAAACAAATGCTTATATATTGGGCATCTTTTGGAGTAACTTGGTACAGGCAATGCTTTGACTTAACTGCCTAACACAGTATGTTCTTTGGAAAAGTTATCAATAGACATGTTTTCATTTTACTTTTTCTCCTTTTTTTTCCTTTGAAGTCGGTGATTATTGTAATTTATGTAGGTTTATTGACTGTTAGGCTAAACATGAAGTATTCAGTTAGGCAGTATCTTGGAGAAGAAATAGAGGAGCCACTACAGCAGAGAGCTGCTGCCCCAGTGGGTCCCCAGAACGTCTTTAGACTGTGCACTGCCTCTCAAATTGAGCAATTTTGTGTGATGGTATTCACACTGTCCTTTATCACATCCTGAGTAGTGCAATATGGTGCAGAAAGCACTTCCATCTCCTAGGGAGAGAAATTACTTTTCATTTTCTGTGTGAATAACTGACTATTTAGGTCTCTAATTCATCTACCTTACCTTCCATGTGCTAATTAGAGGCCTGCTCTCCTTAGGTACCATCTGCAGGCAACTTAGAGAGTCAGGCACTTCTGCAGGGTGACTGCTCCCCCCTCACACACTGCTGAGGATTTGAGGAGGACTTGAGAGGTTCCTGCAGAGACAGTCTTTGACAACTGCATTCCTAAGACAAGCATCTCAGCTAAATGCCTGGAATTACCTGGAAGGGGCTCTGTGGCACCCAGTTCCTACAACTTCAACCATTTATGTCTGTGGACCCAGTTATGTGCCCATGATTTACTCAGTCATTATCAGAAGGAGAAAGTATCTCCTGGCAAGGCTAAATCTACTAGATAGGTGTTGTACAAAGATGGGATGGGTCATGCTTTAGGGCTTTCTGTCTTTTTCTGTCAGTGATAGAGTGTCTGGAATAACAACCTCAGAGCAGGGACATAACTTTTAGATGGGTGAGAGAAATGCAATCCTAAACGATAAAGGAAAGTATCAATTTGGCAGCTTAACAGTCATCTTGCCCAGAAGGATAAAATAGGCAGCAGGATGAAAACTTCACTGTAATGTTATGTGAGTGTCATTTGAAGTTATTAGGCTCCAATTTGCCTGAAGAGTGGGAAAATAGCTCAGTCTTCATTGCCATTAACTCAATTACTTCCAGCTGTACCAGAGATTTTATGCCAGAGCACTGAACATTCACTATACAAATTTTATGTGATGAAACAGGTAGATTAGATACTAACTGGATAGACTGGAACTAAAATTTCAACTTAATTGTGATGCCATGATAAACGAAAAAAATATATTTAACTGTAGATACTTTGAGCCCTTAAGAGAAGAGATGGGGAAAGACCAGTATTGTTTAACTCTGGGATAAAGGTGACAGGTTAAAGAAGATTTTAATGTCCTCAAGTCTTGATCATCTGAAAGGGTCTGCAGATCATCTGATTATCCCTTGCTTTCTTAGTCCTTGTCTAAACTCTAGTGGACAGGGAGAATGTAAATGTTCCTTCATCCCTTTTAATATTTTTTCCATTTCATAACAATAAAAATTATTACCATATTTTCCTAATCTCTTTTAAAATATCCATCCTTCCTTCCTTCCTTCCTTCCTTCCTTCCTTCCTTCCTTCCTTCCTTCCTTCCTTCCTTCCTTCCTTCCTTCCTTCCTTCTCCTAGACTTCCATTGATTTCCATCTTGTGCTGTGTCTTTGTTGTGCTGCTTAGCTGATTACTTCAACCTCTGTATAAATTTTTGCATATGTCTCTAGTCAGTAGAATCCAGTTTTTTCTGGTCATTCCTTACATGTGAGAATTAATTTTTTTTGCACCCTAGGCCAGAGCTCTGGCAGAGCTGTAGGCTATAAAAGATGGTCTACTAAATATGGTTGCAAAATGGTTGTGTATCCTGTGGCAATTGGAAGTGATTTACTTATTTGAAAGTTAATTATTACTTCCATAAGCTTTTCTTAAAAAATTAGTATGCAAAAATCCCTCTTTGTGAAATAGGAAACTCTAACTATTGTCTAATCCATTATTAAATGATTCTTTTATCTGGGAGCATGTGGATTCAGAAGTAATAGAACAGCAGAGAAAAAGGTGCCTCTTGACATTTTTTCTTTGCTGATGATATTTAGAATGGGGTTCCTATATTTGCATATTTCACCAGTTGCAAGATCTTTCCCTTTTCCTCAGTAAAGTGATAATTTCCTTTATGTTCAGAGAAACACCTGTCCTAGATGGCTTGCTCAACACAGAAGCAAGAAATAGCAAAAACCCACTACCTGAAACAATCCTACATAAAGCTTTTGAATTTTTTAATCTCTATTTCACACTCATGTTCTGTTTGTTGCATAATGATCTGATTATAGTTGTTTTTGTTACCAAGTTCAAATATCTGTATGGTTTGAAAAGTGAAATTGGAAATAAGTAATTCACTCTGTTTTACAGAGGCATTCCAGAAGATGGTATATCATATTTATATAGACAGTTTGCAAGTAAAGTCAAGCTTAGAAGAAACTGTAATGGTTCTCAAATGACTAGTTGAAGAGTATAAAAAATACCTTCCAGAAATTCTGCTTCTATATTGCAAAGAATTAAGCTATTTGAAATCAAATGTAGTCTAGACATGAAATTCTCATGGAAATTGCCATTTCCTAAAGCTATTCCTTTAGGGTCTAAAAGTATTGGATACTGCTGTCTTGCAGTGTAGTGCAATTTCTATAGCACACAACAACATTTTAAGACAATGCAAGATAAATAACCCATGAACGCTGTCACTGCTGCCTAGAATCACCATTTCATTTACCATGGGTCTTCCTGAATGTATTTTGGCACTAGCCCTTATGACTCCAAGTAGTTCTTTTCATGTCTTTAACATGTAGATTGCTAGCCTGGGAAAACACTTACCTTTTCTACACTGCTTTGCAATCCAAATGAACTGCTACTTTGTAGCTTTCAGAAGTCATTTAAATTAGTTCCCCAAGCAGGTGAAGCAGTTCCAAGGCAGTTTATAATGCAGATTTCTTTAAGGCTGCATTCCAGCTGTGTTAGATGTGGAAACTTACTGGTATGGGAGCTAGCAGGTAAGCAACCTCCTACCCCAGTCCCTCTGAAAAGTCTTGGTTTTTTATTTTTAATTCAAATTCAGGTAGACATTTTCACACAGAACATTTATGGCCTACTTTAATGGGCACTTTTCTCAGCAGGCTTAGTAAATTGGATACTTAGTTTTTAAAGGTAACAGACAGTAGGGTCTGTTGCTTCAAGCATTCATTTAAACTGAGATTCTTATTTATTTAAATAATGCATAAAGTGCATAAAGGCTTTGTCAGACTGGACTTAAAATGACTTGTATTATTGTTCTCAATATGGAAATCACAAGCAAATCTGGGTCTGATGTCTCACTCCACTAGAAAGGAGTAAAAAGAATCTTCTAGTAGTTTTTGCAGAGGGACAAACTACTTCCAGATAGATCTAATGAGAAATGGGTACTGATCTATTCCTGGTTTCTTCAGAAGTGATATGTAAGCCAGTAACAGGGAAAGAAAATAAACAAAAAAGGCTTCTGGAACCCTTGAATTTTTTGCAATACAGGGAAAATATTGGCCATAACCTTTTAGTATCTACATTCCAAAACTTTCTTCCAGTGTACTAACAGTTATAGCAAAGCTGTAAGGAGTTTTAACTCTCCTTGTCTTTACAAGCAGGCTGTGGGGGGAAAGCAGACTCACCAGCCAAGTTTTGAACTCTCAGGAGAAAGAACAGATTTGACTCCAAGAAGGTCTTGGAAGAAAATCCTTGAAATCAATCTGAATCAAGTTGATATGTGCAAAGGTGAGGAGGACAAAAACCCTGTCAATCAACTACACTGTGGAAGACTACTGGATGGGAACAGTTTGATCAAACTATTTTTAAAGAGAAAACACCAATCTGTTCTAAAAAATAAAAAAAACCTATCAGAAACTAGTAGGAAATATTGCAGTACTCAAGAAATTAATCTAGTCCACACTGATGAGTCAAATACTGTTTCTCAGAGCTGGAAATAGAAGAGGCACTGATCTCCCTGCTTCTGCTTGCTGTGCTCCAGTAAAAGACAGCTGGAGGTGATTTGGGCTGCCCACATCTGTGCAACCTGTCTTGCTGCACATGTAGAGATCTTCCAGGTGAGAGATGTGAGGGGGCTGTAACTCCTCCAGTCACCCCAGACACAGTGGCAGAGTTTATTCCCAGGTACTCTCCTTCCTCCTTTTGCACAACGTGTTGTGAAAGAATAACCAGGAAACAAAGCCTCCTCCCCCGTGAGCCTTGTGTGTATCTTTGCTTGGGGCAGTGATATCTTTCTGTGTTTGGGGTAAAGGCCAAGACTCTGAACCAAAGATAGTTTTTGCTAGTCAGTATCATCTGTTATATTCTCTACCCTGTGTTATTCCCTGTAATGGCTAATAAAAACATCAGTATTTAAAAAAAAAAGTGGGTGGAGAACATTAACATGGACTTTGCATGTCTACCACATGAGTAACACCCAGGTGGATTATATTTCCTTAACAGAAAATAAATGTTCTGGCCTGTAAGACACATGCTGGTACAAAAAAGTAAAGTCTGTCATCTGAGAACAAGAAGCCAGATTTTCTGAGATCCAGTGCTCCTGGTATCCTAAATGACAAGAATTAAGGAGTCCAGGGAATGCTGGTAAGTGCTTCTTGTCCTCTCCAGTATTTACAGTGGCAAAGTTGGTTAAGTTCCTGTTCTCTGCTGTTGTGGTGAGGATGTGTGCTTCTCTCTCTTCTTCCCAAGTGTGCTTTGAACCTGTGCACATGGAAAGGATCCTCTCCCAGATGACCACATCAGTGCACATGAATAAGCCAGTTTACTTAAAGGCATGATTCCAAATACCCACTGTATTAAGGAATGTGGGTTCATTGGAATAAATCTGCAGACATGCACAGTTAATTACCTGCATTGTTTGGGTTTTCACCAGTGACACTTCAGGATGAGATAAGCTTCAAAAGCAGCCTGTGCTTTTGAAGCTTTTGGTTTAAACTGCAGTTTATATTCCCAAACCTTTTTTTCACTTGGGGTCTGTGAGGGAGGGTGTCTCTCTCTCTCTGTTCACTTGTTGAAGCTACTGTTTTAATTATGTACATGTGATAAACAGGAATATATCTTTCTTGACAAAAACCTATTTCACCCCGAAATAGGTTTATGTCAAGAAAGATATATTGATTTTAGCTTTCACATTGGAAGATATAACTTTAAAGTGCACTGGCATAGAATGACATAAAAGACAATGAAACATGAATGGCAATCAGGTAATTAGGAAAATTGTTATTAACTGATTTTTTCAATGCCTATTGTCATGGTAGCTTGGCAAGGGATTAGAAAGATTTAAATATAAATTAGATCTGTCATTCTCAAAATGAAAACAAATTAGTTATTCAAAATTGTAGGAAAAAAAAAAGAAAAGGCAAAAGAGCCTTCTGTGTTGCCTTTCAAAGCTTAGATGTGAGCCCTGGAAAGCACTGAGTGCAAGCCACATTGTAGGAGGCCTCCCTGGGGAGAGTTATGCTGCTCCTCTCAGTATTTTCTGTGCTTGCACAGAGAAGCACAAGTCAGAGGTAGCATTGCATATGCAAATATGCCAGAAGAGGAAAAATAATTGTATCTGCAGGAATGTGATGCTGTGTCCAAACTAAAGGGTTTGCAAAGACAGCAAGAGCAGAGCTGCTCTGCAAATGAGGTGTGGGACTGAAACCTGCCAATTTGGTCAATGGCAGCTTTAGGGCTTAGAAGGTGCAGTGCAGAACTATTCCACACTGAGACCATCTCAGGTCCCAAAAGTAGGCCAGGAAAACTAAAAATGTCCTATACTGAACAAATATACTGCAATTTTTAATGCTTTACCATTTAAAAATCCAGGCTGGTGTCTCTGTATTTCATTGTACCCTGCAGGTAAACTGCTTTATTTGGAAAGAAGGTAAACATTTATTTGGTCTCCATTGCATAATAAAGACTCACCCACAGAGCATCAGATGCCCCAGTGGACAGTAGGAGCTGTCAGAGGCTTGAACTGCTGTAATACAGAAGAGGACTGAATTCAGGACATACTTCCACCTGGCAAGTTTATGCACACATAGGAAGGAAAATACTCTCTTAGGTTAAACAACAGCATCCTCCCAAGCTCCCTGGTTTTCTTGTATGCTTAATGTATACAAGCTCCCCCTCAGGAGGAGGTCACTGACTTCCATGTCTCTTCCCCAGTGCCCTGGTGAAACTTTTTCCCCAGAAACTTGGTGACAAAGGCCAGAATGAGAACACATGGATTCAGGTCAGTTCCCTGACACAGATGCTCAGACAATAAGATTTGAGGATGTCTACAGTATGGGCTTGTTGGTCTGATCTCTCGCAGACTCCAGTCCTAGAAAAAGATTTACAACCTCACTAGCACCTGAAGTGACTCTCTCAAACAAAAGAGGACACAAGTGACAGTTGCTTATAATGTGCCACCTCTATAGGTAGTTTAACCCCAGATGGGGGGACTTGATGGAGTTTAGTCAGAGCTCTCCAAAAAACAGTTTAAATTCTTTAGGCTAGAGCTGGCAAAGAACTGTGGAAAAATATTTAGAAAATCTTGACTAAAGAGAAATAAGTGGTAAATCAAGACAAAGGCAACTGACAAGTCATTCCTAATGAGGAAAGCAAATCTTAGATGTGCACAGGGCATGCCAAATGCACGTGGTGCTAACCAGAACTACTGGTGCAACTTGAGCTCCCATAATTTACCTGCAAGAGACACAATGCTGCCTGGGTCTGACTGCATGGGAGGGCAAGGCTCACCAGTGGCAAGAATCCTGGGAGCAAGTGAGGAAAGTCAGCCCCATCTGCTGAAGGGCTGAAGGAAAAGAGTGCCCAGAGCAATGTAAATTGGAGGATGGGTTCTGTCCCATGGCTGTGGTGGGTGAGCATGATACAGAAACAGCCCTTCTGCCTGGGGCTTGCGGAGGTTAGGGTGGTACTTTGGGGAAGTGAGGGTTGGAGGTGGAGATGTGCTGGAATAGAGAAAGAGAAGAGGACCTGAGTGAAGGGTGAGCTTAGGCAAAAGGGATAGATATGATGTGTGCAGGGTAGGATCTGACATGTGTCACTGAGGCTCAGGGGACAGCTGCTGAGAAAGGTTACAGGTGCCTTAGTGAGCTGCTCTGCTGAGAGATGAAGTGGCTGGTGCCAAGGAGGTGGCCTTCATCTCAGTGGAATCAGACTGGCAGAAGAGCAGGTGATGTGTGGTGAGAAGTGAAGTGAGATCCCATATCTTCAGATCATTCCCCTGCCTCCCATCACTCCACTCCATGTACCCTCAGCCCTGCAATCCCTTCTGCCAAAATCACAATGTTGATTTTTGCCACTCATTTATAATGGGATTACTTCCTCCATGTTTCATTCTTGGATCAGCTGAGTTCAACCTTTGCTTACACTGCTTGGAAGCTTTCCACCAGCTCAGCCTTTGCACATTTTGCATCCTACTTTTTATTTATAGTGTATTGTGGTATTTGAAGATCTTTACCAGCTTCTCTCAGCTGCGGCTGTTCTATTATTTCATTTTTCCTGCTGCCTCACAGCCAGCAGGAACACTTAATTTGTGTTATATCAAAGTGAAACAGGAGCCACCCAACAGCCATACTCTTATGATTTGAAGGAGCACAGAAATGTTTAGCACCAGGTTATTGGGTTGAATCCAGCCCATTCAGCAGCAACTGGAAATTGTTAATGCCTGCTGACAGGCTGGCAGCTGTGGGGCGTGATACTGGTGGCTCTTCTCCAGTTGCTCATGGACAGATGCCCACCTCATAAAACCCCAACCAAAAACTCACACTGTTGCTGGCAGCCTCAGCAGGGACACATCGAGTGGGCAGTGAGGCTGTTCTTACAACGAGCAGTATCCACAAAGAAAAGCCCAAGAGCACTGGAGTGAACAATTTGCAGGCCACCCTTCTGTGAGACTTGTGGGGATGGGAACCTTCTCTACCAGCAACTCTAAGTCTTGTTTTGAAAGAAATACATTGAATATTTTGATGATAGAAGCCAGGGGGGTGTTGCTGGGCATTGGAGACAAACTGGTAGGTTTTAACGAGGTGTGAAGAGTGGCTTGACTATTGTTCTCTGCACCTCTTTTTGTTTTGTTTCCCATATCTCTGCAGAGCCATTTTTGTAATTCCTCAGGCTCCTTGGCTTTATTCTATTCTGCACCACCACTTCCACCAAGTACAGTAATGATTCAATGTCCCATTCAAAAGTTAAGAATTATTTCCCTGCATTATTTAATACTGCACCCAGCAAGAGATAACTCATTCTGTGAGGAAATGCCTATTTGACTAGGGAAGTGAATGCTAGAGTGGTAAAGATGCTGGGTGGGATTTCTGACTGTAAGAATGCTGTGGAGTGGATCCTGCATCACAAAGATGCAATATTACAGGAGACAAAACCACTGCTACTTGTGAAGTGGTAAAGCCTTGTAGTCCTCAGCTTGGGCTGAAACACCACTGCTACCATGAGTGTCTCTGCAGTAATTTGACCTAAATAGTTTAATTACTGTTTATCTTCTTTTTCTTGTTTTTCTGACACATAAAGATGGCTGCCTAATTTCCATAAAAAAACCGAAGAAAAAGAGCAGGTGGAAGAATTCAATACAGACTAAAACATATTTTAGGACCAAATTTCAAAATTTCAAAACTTTATTTTCATTTCTTTTCTTAACTTTAACCAAACAATATTGATTTAAAGTTGTTATGCAAAATAAGAGCAATGGATATACTAGCATGTTACTGAAGAATGATAATGTTAAAATGTATAATTTGAAAAGTTCTGTCATCTTCTTTCTTCATCATAGCAAACTGCTTTAGAATATATTTTCTCACAATTTTAAAATAATTTCATAAATTAATTTTTTAAACAATTTTTTAAACAAAATAATTAATTAAAATTGTTGTTCTGCAGTTGACCTTTTAAAAAAAGTAGATAGCTGAATATTTTGATTATTTTCTGATTTGGATGATTTATCATTATATAGACTTAAATAGTAAAAAATGCACGAAGAAAACAATGTATGACATCTAAAATGACAAAAACCTTTCAATATAGAAATGACTGCCATGAAACTGAAATTGATTCCCAAGAAAAAATTGTTTCTATGCCAGGCAAGAAGAAAAATAGTTTTTAAATTGCAATATTGAAAGTAAATTGCAGTATTGAAAGTACAGCAGTGGGTCCACAGCTCAAACAACTCTAACATGTGGCACTGCCTGCCATCCCTTTGGTGTGGGAAACCCTCAACCAACCCAAAGTGCAGTGTGAGCACAATCAGAGCAGGGAGTTTAATGACAGACAGTGGTTTGTTGTTTAATTGTACAGCTCCAAGGGTTCTGCCTGGATCCCTGTGAGAGCAGTCAGAGGGTCCAACATGCACTCAGCTCAGTGATCTCCAAGCATGGCAATCTTGGTATCTGTTCTCCAGCACACGATCTCTTCTTGACCTCGTTTCACACTCTGTGTGAATGCATCACCTGGGGGTACTCTAGATTCTGGCAAAGCAGAACACAGTTTTGCTCTCCCCACCCCATTTCTTTTTAACCTCTGTTGGACAAATCCCCGCTACATTGAAAAGCAAAATTAAGGCAAACCATATTTCTTTATTTTGGAAAAAAAAGGAACTATTTCAAAGAGTATGTTCAGTAAACTACAGAAGATGGTGCAAGACTTCTGACAAGTAATGTGTTTTGTACTACTCAACTGCAATCAGCTGTGTCAGGAGACACCTTTCATCAACTACCCTATAATTATGCTAAGGCTTTCACCTAATGACAAATCCCAATTGGCTGGGCCAGAGCCCTGCCTTTCTAGAGAAGGATAATAATTTTGTCCACTCACTGGTTCATTCATTTCAGCAAGTCCTGACCTGTGGATTCACTGAGGTGAGTATTTACTGATTATTTTTATGCTCTTTAAATTTTTACTATTTTAAAATTCAAATCTCACAGAGGGAAGGTAAAATTTGATAGGACTTTCTAGAAAGATTTTCAGGAGTTGTAAGGTGGAACAACCACTTACCTGTGTTACACACACTGAACTGTATCTATCAGCTGAACTGACACTGTCAGCTGTTTTTCTCTCAGTGTATTTTAACTTCCTTTTTTCCATGCCAGTGATTCATTGAACTATTACAACCACAAAAAATATTATTAACTGCACATATATAGCTGTCAGAGGTATTGAGTAAAATCTATGTCTCCAGACAAACAAAATTGCTAAAACAACCTTATTTTAGTTAAGTCTTGTTTCAAGCCTCTTTGGCTAAGTCCTTAGTCTAGGCAATTTTTCTCAGCAGGTGGGAATAGGTTTCCTTTACAGGTGTGAGTGTGCTAATAGGGATTTCTGTTTCTTTAGGAATCTAAAGTTTATTGGTAGAGACTTATGCCTGGGAAAATTCAATATGAAGTTACTTATTCTTAGTGAATGCTTCTAATCAGGGGTGAAAGAAAAGACACCTGCATGTTTTCAGCCTTTCAACTCAGGTAAATGATATGGTGCAGTGTAATAGTTATTTTTTACATGAAGCCACAGGCAGGCAAGACAATCCACAAAATATCTGTGGCAAGAGGTTTGAGTCAGAGTTGCATGTAAGCAATGGAGCACGTGCTGGGTAATCTCACACGGGAGAGGGCTGGCACGGGTATCCACTAGAGCCTCCCAGAGGGAAAGCCTGAGAGAGAGCGAGGGTGTGGGCAGTGAGAGCCAGGCCTGACTGCCACACGCTGTCCCAAGTCCCATGGCAAGTGGTCCAAATTTACTCTCTCAACATGTTAAGGTCTCTTAAAACCAGTAGACCCCGTTGTGTTTCTCAGCTTTGCTGTTTAGTCAGTTTGTGAGGGTTTGCAGGGTGTCTCAGAGGACGATGAGATGGTGGGGTCGGCTGTCCTGGCTGTATGACGATAGAGACAGCACCGACTTTGCCACCCTAAGCAGTGGCAGGCCCAAACAAAAAGAACTCATTTCCTCAGCTCAGAGCCACTGAAAATCCTTTTCCTTAGGCTTTCTCCAAGGGTTATGCTAATGTTCTTGCTCAGGCAGGCCCAACTGTGCTTCTTTCTTCTTTTCAGTTGAACTGTTAATTCTCTGCATACCCATTTCCCAAAACAATGCTCGATAAATGCTAAAGCCTCCTTAATAAATCACCGGTTTTCTGCATAGCTTTGTACTCACTTTTGTTTTGAGACTTTGACATCTGTTTACCCATCTCTCCCACTTATCTCCAGGGATGGGTGGCAATTAGACAGGCTTCTCGGTATTAGTAGGTTTATCAAAATAACAAAAGGCTATGGGAGGGCTGTGAAGGAACAGCAGGTGAAAGAGAACACAGTACGAAAGAGAAATCACTCTTGAGGCAAGGTTAATTTCTTTACTGCAGTTTCATATTTTTGTCAGATTGTATTTATTTATATACAATCGTGGGAGAAAGGAATATGGAATGAGTTACAGTCCCAGGAGAGGAAGATTAAAAAGAGAGAGCATTCAGGTATTACAGAAGAGAACTTGAAATGTCATACTGTGAAGACATATGCTAATGTACAAACTGGTATGAGGTTAATAATACATATTTATTTCCACGAATAATTTGCTTTGAGGACCCCTTCCCCTGCTACTCAAACCTCCTGTTGCTCTAGCAACACACTCTATGGAGTGTGGCTACTGAATATCCAGCAACAATTTCATCCATGCAGGTTTCATTTACCCCAGGGGTGTTTCTGCTCCCTTACGTTTAAAAGGGAACGCCATTATCACCTTTCTCGAAGATTTTATTTTTTTTCTATAAAGGATAGCACAATTTTGTTTGTCAACTGTTTGTGACTCAAACAGTTTCAGATACAGAATTGACTGTTGTGTTAATTTTAATACAGCAATACTTCCCAGGATTATGCAAAAGCCTGTCCTGGTCTCTTCTTCAGAGCAATCTCACCTTTTCCAAAGGCACAGTTACTTTGTACAGTGTAGATTTTTTTTTTTTTTTCTTTAATAAATCCTATATAAGGGTAATAGTTTGTGGAAGGGGAAATATACTTTTAACACAGATGTGAAATGATACCTGCTTTGTAAAGAAATGTACTGCAGTTATCTCTGTGCTGCATGTTGGTTTAGAAGGCAAGGAATATATATTTTTATGTTCAGTTCAGACTTCTGATTTTCAAAATAGTACTCATAAGGGAGATGATGATCATTAAGTGCTTACTAATAGTGGATTATAATCCTCCATATTATGGGCCACCTTTGATACTGCCTGTACACATGTAGGTGTATAACATTGCCTTGTTTGGAAGAGCTCCCTGAGAAGATCTAGGGAAGTGCTTAGGAAAACTGTTCTTGTACTGCAGCATGCACAGTGATCTACACTAGAGCCCTTTGTAAATATTGCTGTCCATAAGAATTTATAATTATGCTGGAACACATGATGCTGCAGAAAATATTACACTGGGCATCTTAAGTAATATCCCTAGTGGATTTTGGACCAGGTGACCTTTAAAGGTCCCTCCTAACTCAAACCCTTCTATGACTATGAAAATTTGACCTCCTACTTTGAGAAGTAGTCAGAACAAAGAATAGGCTGAATATACAAGCCCAAAGAAAATTGGGTTTGGGGCTTTTGTTTGTGATTATTTTTTTTAAGGCTTCTAATTAAAATTATTGAAAAGGTTTCAGTGTAATATCGTGAAAATATATTTGACTAAAAAGAACCCAAAGAAAACTACTAGATGCTTTTAAAAGCTGGGCTGTGATTTACCCAGTATTCTAAGCTGGGATAGCAGTGGTGTAGTTTGAGTGATCCAAATATGCCTCCAGGTTGTTCTTGCCTTCAATTAGCTATATATTAATAATCTATATTAATAGTAAATATACAATTATATTTTTAAATTCTATATTGATGGCTAATGTATTTTTCTTGCTATAGAGAATATGGTTGGGCTTATTTTGCCACAAAATAGTAGAGATTCAGCAGACAGTGAATGTTTTGCAGGGTAATCTTAATGAGATAGTCATGTGTGACTGTAAAGTATTCTGACTCTTTATTTTGTCCTTGATTCCTCTGCAATGGAAACTGTCATTATAAAATCTGGGTTCTGCCAAATCTATTTATACAGAGTACAGCAAAGGAAATTTTTCCAAGTACTCTTGGAAATGTGTTTAGATAGTTTATTTAGCTAACTTGCTAAAAAACAAATCAGAATATCAATTAACAGGCTGTTATGGTATTAAGAATTTTTATAAAATTAAGAATTAGAACTTGCAAGAGAAAAAAGAGAATGAAAAGTATAGAGATTTTACTAAATACATGAAAGAAATCCTGGAACACTGGAGCAGTCATCATAAGAGTAAGAAAATAATTGGGTAAGTTTAGTAAAAATTTATATTTTAACTAATTTCAATAAAACAAGTTAAAACCATATAGTTAACTCATTTAAAACATTAAAAACTTGTTTGACTACTTTTCCATAGGTATTTTTAGGGAGAGTTGTCCACAATGTGGATGCTCAGGTCCTGACATTTATATCACGAGAATAATTTGATTTTTTTTTTCCACAGGCAACAGTCAGGAATGCTGGCAGAAATTTTCAGGTTTTTTTCAGGTCCTCATGCACTCATTGCCCTGTACTCAGTTATGGGAGTAACCAATGATGAAAGAGATGACTTGGCAGCTCTTGATGATAAGGACAGCCACAGCACTGGGGTGTAGTTTGACAAGCATCTCTTAAATCAGACATGCTGACTAAACTAGCCAGTTTTGCTGGTTCATGTACCTAATTAGAAAAACCCCTTCCTCTCCTCTCTATCAGCTGAGGCATTTTCAACCTCAGCAATTCATTACATAGACTCATTAACAGTTGCCTCAGCCCAGCTGAGAAGGATCTACTGAATTGAGGGTGGAGTTTAAAACCACTGTCAAGATCAGTGCTTACCAAATTGACTTTACAGAGATGTTAAGCTTAATGTGCTTGTAACAATGAGGCCACATCCTCTATGCAAATATCACCTTTCACAGGTTGAACCTGCCATCAGCTGTGTACCACAGATGGTTCACACTTCCAGAGGTGGACCTGCTTTCTGCGGAGCTTTCTATTCCTCGCAAATGTTCATCTTTACAACACCCATGTGTGTTTGTGTTAACTGAATGTCGTTGGCTCTTCTTTAAGAAATACCAAAAATGTCACAAATGGGGAATGCAATACAACTACAAGGTTATACTTCTTTTTCTTCTGTGGCTGTTTCCTGACTCTGATACCTGTTTGTAATGAACAAACAGCCTCTAGCCAGAACATGCATCCCTAAAAAGAGGAGGGTTTAATTTGAAGTTGCAACAGTGACACTGTCCCCTTCATGCAGAAGAAAGGCCCCTCCAGAACAGAATGGAAGGGAATGGGGCCATTTCCCACAGTAGCACCACTGGGGCACCCAAGGACAGCAGGACAGATACCAGACACATTGACTGTTTTCCACCGATCTATAAAAAATACATGTGCTGACCTCAGAGAGCTGTTTCAGCATTGTGGGCTGATTTGATCCTATCTAGAGAGACTCTGTATGGCTGCATCAGTATTGTTGGTAATGTTAAAAAATGTTTTGGATTCTCCTTCAGGTTTCTTCCAAGTTTAAATACCTTAACATTTAATATATACTTAGTCTGCTCCTCAGAAGTTTATTCTATCTCTCCTTAGGACTTAATCAGTGCTGACATCTTCACAGAAGCTAGAATTGAGTCCTTATGCATCTGTACAACTTTATATTTTTGTAACCTTCAGATAAAGGAAAATACAATGCAACTTTTCCCAAGAACTTAAGTTACACTGTCTAATACCTTATTTTGTCTGTAACATCAAGAGTTATTTCTACACTGAAGTAGCTAGTGTTTATATGAAAACAAAAGACTAAGGAATAAATCCTTAAATATTATGGTCCTATCTGCATTCTTGACCATATACCTTACATCACAGCCTCAGGCATTTAAAGACTTAACTGCAAAGAGATTCTTCTGTCCCATAAAAGCCTGCAGTTCTACATGCAACTTTTATATCCATATTTTCTTTGGCATAGGGAAAAGACCAGCCAATTTTCACATCTGTATTTTTTTTTGTTATTATGCCATTAATTAATAAGCAATATCATACTGCTGGTGATGAAAGGAACAGTTAATAAACACACGAGAAGTATGTAATCTGTACTCTAAAACAACAACACTGGCACTACAAGTGTTCTTACATGCTGTTGTTCAACAAGATAGCACAGTTCAGTGACACCCACCTTCTGCCTCAGAAATCATGAAGAGCACGCCTGCTTTCGTGTGTTCAAACTAAAACAGTGGAAGTGCAAGATTTTACAGACTCCTGTTTGAAATTCTGTAAGTGTAATTAACACTATTAACATAACAGATAACATGAGATACTCTTTTTGTTTATTGGCTTAAGTTTAATGTTAGCAGATCTGACTTGACTAAGCAATGTCTAATTATATCAAGGCTGAATGTGGACTCTCATGTCTTATTTTCATAAAAAGCCTCAAAGCTGAATTCCTCTAATGTTTAGTGGCAAGCTTTGAACATAAGCCAAATGGTATGACCACTGCTTTTTGATGCACTCCACCATCCATTTTGGTGGATTGTGTGAAGTCCAAGGGTATGTATAATACTTCTTTCCCTTTTGTTTTCAGACTCTCTTTGGTCTAGTGGAGCCTTTTCAGAGTCCACTTTTTCAGGGACATGTGGCATGGCCCAAATCCATGATTGTGTAGTTTCCAAAACACAAGAGCACACTTGCACTTTCAACCATGTGTGTTTCTGCAGTCCAGTTTATGCCGTGAAAAATTATGCAATAATTAAGCCAAGAAAATTAATATGATTTCCTGTAATGCTTAACCTTTACAAATGCCAGATTTGGGAAAATCTAAAGTCAAAGCTTTTTCCCTAGACAAAAGGCACTTAGCTCCATCAACACGTACTTCCAGTCAGGTATCCCATGAACAATTAGTGTTAATAGATTGTAAAGTAAATGACTTTTTGACAAGGAGAAGGGCAGCTTTCTGACTCAGCTCACTTAGACCACCATCAAGGAGACTGAAGAGAGTAACATTTATCAGAGCTGTCATTGTTAGGCTGGGATGAAGGCAATCCTTTTAACTGGAAACTATCACATAAAATAATCTGTTAACTCATACTCAGTAGAGTACATCACAGTAAGATTTGGGGGAAAATCATTTCCCAACAAACTGTTACATTTAACTTTGCAAAATTAGGCAATAATAAATGAGTTCTAGCAAAACCAGTAAATGTAACATTCCAAACAATGTTTTCCTCTTTTACTTTACATCAAGTCAGCCTATTACTGAAATCCACTCATAAAAACAACCTTACAGGAACAAATAATAAAATTTGTGTTCTGTAGTTTTCTGACTTCAATGGGGGCAAGAAATATCTTATAATCAAAGCCAGAGGAACAGAAAAAGCCAAACTACTCCTACAGCTTCTTTCTGAGGTCTTCCCACTTATGATCAAACCAATCACATAAAAGATCACCATCCTGGCAAATGCTGGTGTGCATCAGCTGGTTATGTGTGAAAATTTATTTAATTTGAATAAGCTGTATTTGCATAAGTGGAAAAAGTATTTCTGCAGAATTTTAGTACAGAATTCTTTAAGTTTGTCCTGGAAGTCTCCATCTGCATTCTCTCAGGAAGTGTCACTTAGGATAATGCAGGAGCCAGGAAGAGAGATGCTCTGGTGTACCTCATAGTTACAAACAGGAAATGTGAAGGCTGGGTCTTGGCTGTAGTGATTATGAGATGGTGGAGTTCAGGATCTTGAAAAGAGGTAACAAAGGAAATAGCAAGATCATAACAACTGCCTTCAGGAAAGCACATTTTGGCATCTAGAGATCTAGAGGCATCAGCTTGGAAGAATTCCTTGGGAGACAGCCCTGGAGAGAAGGGTCCAGGAGCTGACTGATTTTGAAGAATCACCTTTTCCACGCTCAAATCTCCACGTTCAGGAAATCAAGAAATGGCAGGATGAGCTCTTGGCAAAGCTCAGACATAGAAAGAAAGCACACATGAGGTACTAGCAGGGACAAGTGAACAAGAAACACTATTTGAGCTTTTGGGATCTGGTTAAGAAACCCAGAGCCCACCTGGAGCTGAATCTGGCAAGATGTGTGAAGGGCTTCTAGAGGTATAGAAGCAGCAGAAGACAAGAAAAATGTGGGCATAGTGCTGGCTGGAGATCCAGTAGCAAAGGACAAGCAAGGTCAGGAACATTTATGCAGACTGGACGCACACAAGTTTATGGCACATAATGGCATGTGCCTGCAAGGAGTGGTATGTGCTGAAGAAGCTGCTGATGTCATTATAAAGTCACTCTTGATAATCTTTGAATAGTCACAGTGACTGGGGGAGGTTCCAAGGTCTAGAAGAAAGCAAATGTAACTCCTTTCTTAAAAAGGTTAAAAAAAGAACATCCAAAGAATTACAAGCTGCTCTGACCAGCCTCACCCCAAACCCTGGGAGGCTGAGAGAGCAAATAATCCTGGAAAACATTTACATTAGGAATGAGAATGTGATTGCAAGTAGTCAGCATGGATTAACAAAGAGAAAATTAGGCCTGCCCAACCTGGGAGCCTTCTCTAAAGAGATGACTGGCTTGGTGGACAAGGGGAGACATGGGATACTGTTGATTTTAGCAAGACTTTCAACAGAGTCTCCTGTAACGTTCTCACTGATTAAGTACAAGATAGATAACTGGATAGTGAAACTGAAAACTGGCTGAACTGTCAGGCTCACAGGGTTGAGATCAGTCCAGGATGTACAGCTGGAGGCCTATCAAAGTCCAGCTGGAAGCCTGTTTCTAGAAATGTACACTAAGGCTTCATACTAGGTCCAATACTATATAACATCCTGATTAATTCCTGGGGAAGAGTGTTCATGTGGCAAGTTTACAGATAATCCAGACTTGGGAGGGGTTGATATGCCACAGGATCATGCTGCCATTTAGAGGGACCTCCACAGACTGGAGAAAGAGGCTGACAGGAACCTCATGAAGTCCAATGTATGAAAACACTGAGCCTTACACCTGAAGAGGAATAACCCCATGTACCAGTACAGGCTTGTGAGCTGAATGGCTGGAATGAAGTTGTAGAGTAGGCTCTACAAAGTTGACTGGATTGAGTAATGAATCTTTGCAGCAATGAAGACCAACAGCCTTTTGAGTGGCATTAACAAGAGTATACACCACCACCATGTCAAGCACTGTGTTTATTCCTTCTCTTTAGCACTGATGATGCCACATCTGGAGTGTTGTGTCCACAGCTGAGCTTCCCAGTACAACAAAGCAATGGGCATACTGGAGCAAATCTAGCAAATTGCTCCAAAGATGAATAAGGGATTATAGCATTTGTCATATGAGGAGACATGAGAGAGCCAAAATTGTTTAGCTTGGAGGAGAAATGACTTTTTCCTGCTGTCACCTCTGGGCAGCTGTGGGAAATGCATGCAGACAGCTTTTCTACAAGTTTCATCAAGCAGATGTCATGCAAATGAGGTTCTGCTCTTGAAGCAATTTAAGTGAACAGAGCTACCTTCCTTCCTGGTAATTGGATCTATGATCCAAGTTTGGTTTATAAAACTGATTCTTGGCAGGGTTTCTTTACTTTTCACATCAGCAGCTGTGGAATGATGAAATATCTGCATGAATGTTTAGATTTCAATCCATCTGCTGATTCTATACAAAAATTTGTAGATTCCACTCCTGGCTGAATTCAATAAATACAAACTAAAATATTATTTGCTTTTTTTCTTGAATCTGTCCTTAGAGATTTTACATTGCCAGCCACTCCATGGCCCACTTCATGGTGACTGCTATATTTTTGTGTACACTCTTGTATAATCCTTACATACTCTATTGCCTCATCACAAGATCTCTACTACAGAAAGTGTCAAATTGAGGTTTGAACCATTTCAAAATCAGAAGGAATGTAGATTTAGGAGTTACTGCACAGAGAATGCTTCAGCTAGTGGGATTCTATGTAAAAGCTGATGCCTGCACTGAGGCTGTCACCACTAAATGTGACTGCTCATTCTGGGTGTATGGACAGCCTCAGCTTTCCTATTGACCTACACCCCTGGGCAGACTTTGACTCAGGGCCACTTAATCTGTACATCTCAAATGGCCTGAAATAACATACAGCCAGTCATATACCATAGTGATTCACAGGTTTTTGAACCTGTTTAAAAGAGGCCTGGACAGAAGATAGAGTGCCTAGAATATTTCAGATACCTCACTGGGTTAAATGAGTATCCATCGATTGGTTTTTCGCAAGTGTAAAACAGCCCAGGTTTGTTTTATATTATCTTGTATCTTCCCTTAAGGACTCTGTAAATTTAACAAATGAAGGATCAGAACTTTATTTTGATGTAGGTGAGAAATAATATATTGCTGTTGATTAAAAGAAGTCACTGTGAAACTGCTCATTTTTACAGACATTTAACTGACAGTCTGGAGTATTTCTGAGCACACTTACTCTGATCTATGAGCCACTGAATACTGTTCCACTGCCTGTTTTAAATCTAGGGTTTTTTTTTAAATCTATTTTTTAGGCATAAAAATGACAGTGGAATAGTACAGTTTATTTCTCTATGGTTGTACATTGTTCTTTTTCTTCAAAGGGTAATTGTATTCAAGCATTACAATATATTCAATATTAGAAATGGTACTTGTTTCAAGGTTAGAAATTAAATAGTTATAATTTCTTACTTCACATTTGCTTCTTTTTCTGCATTAGGTCTGAGAAGTTGTTGGAAAGTTTCCTGGAGCCTGAAATGACAGAGAGCCTTGTAAAAAGGACACCCCTATTTCACATCCAAGGAATATTGCTTAATAGGTATTAATCTGAAGAAGTATATTTTACAATAAAGTTTTTGACAGACTACCAACCTTCTGAACACCCAGAGAGCATTTAATTTTTGTCTGATCAGAAGCACCTAATGTCACTGCACATACTACAATGGAAACTGTGAGACAAAGTTTTGGCATCTGTGTTACCTGTACATACCCTGTAGCAACTGGTGTGGTGTTTGCCACTCTTCTAGTTTCTTGCTGCTCATCTCTGAACATAAGAGCTCGTCCACTTGTTTCTAATTCACCTTTCCTTTCTATCTGGAATGCTCCTACAGAACTTTGTACTGAAAGGATTGGAGTGCAGCTGGACATGAATTTTTTTCCTTTAATTGGAAGTACACTAAAGACATCCATTGGGCAAAACATCACTCTCTTCTATCCAGACAGGCTTGGATACTACCCTTACAAAAATGAAGTCACAGGAGAGGCATTCAATGGAGGACTCCCTCAACTCTCACTGCTGGAAAATCATTTAAAAAAAGCCAAAGAGGACATCCAGTTCTACATTCCTTCAGATGAACAGCTTGGATTGGCTGTCATTGACTGGGAAAACTGGAGACCTGTGTGGATAAGGAACTGGGGATCAAAAGATATTTATAGACAGGAATCCATTGAGTTAGTTCAGCAGAGAGACCTCAGTCTATCCGAAGCCGAAGCCAGAGCTATAGCTAAAATGGAATTTGAGTTTGCAGCAAAATCATTTATGTTGGAAACTTTGGAGCTGGGCATAGAAACGAAACCAAATCGTCTGTGGGGATATTACCTTTATCCAGACTGTTATAACTATGATTACAAACAAAACCCCCACAATTATACAGGAGCCTGTTTAGATATTGAAATAGAACGAAATAATGAGCTTAACTGGTTGTGGGAGAAAAGCACAGCACTTTATCCATCTATCTATCTAGAGACAGCCTTAAAATCTTCCAGAAATGCTCAACTCTTTGTTCGCAACAGAGTTCAGGAAGCCATTAGAAATTCCTATGTCTCTAACTCTAGTCATCCCCTTCCAGTTTTTGTATATACACGTCCAGTATTCACAGATGTCTATGAGGAATATCTCTCTGAGGTGAGTGAAGCTAGACCTTAAAGAGTTCAAATTTATATGGCAAAAAATCACCAGGTGACACTTATTTAGCAAATATACTAACTTGCATCAGAAAGAAGTGTGCAATTTTGTCTAAAAAATTAAATTAATCCATCAAAAAAATTTAACCAAACGAAACACTAAGAGGTCTATTTTCAAACTGTACTCATTATATTTATCAAATAGGGTTTTATTCTCTGAGTTGTTCTCACATGTAACAAAATATCACAAAACTAGAAAACATATTTAGCACACCTGGTCAGAGGAAAGAAATATGAGTAAAGTTTTGCAGAGAATTAGTAATACTGGGCTCACCTACTGCCTGCTTTTTAAGTTATAAGAAAAAAATACAAAACAATGGAGTCTTTCTTTCCTTAAAACATGTTTAAAGCTGGTGAAAAAAATCTGTCCTTAGTTGTACTCAAGTACAAAAATGGTATTTCAGCATGTCATGGGTTAGTTAAGGTTAGGCTGTGATTAAAATCCAATCATCTTATTGCAGTTCTGGCTATATTTCCCATCACATTTTTATAGACACCCACCCTATAGGAGATGCCACCACTCTGGAGAATCTCTTGTTGTTGTTCCAGCCCATGAAGAAGGGGAAGTTAGAGTCCTGGTGATGGCATTCTACCTGGTGTCCTCCCACATTCTGGACAGAGCATTAGCAAGGGTTGCCCCCAGTTCTGTGGATACTTTCAGGGAGCAAGGGGTGCTTCAGGGGCCCTGCTGGGATCCCAATTAATAATTGAAACCCTATAATCTTTACATTAATTTTGTGTGTGCATGTGTTGTGCCCTACGGTAACTTTCTTTTTTATTGTTTTGTCTTTATCATAGTCCTCTCCATTCCCATATACGCCTTAACATTTTCTAGGGCTGGTCTAAGAGCTGACCCTAAAAGGATAAATGAAGAGAAACAAATTTTCCAAATCAATCTCTATAAAAGACCAGAGACATTCTCTGGAAAAGGGAGATTCCTACTGTTGAAAGCTCCTTCTCTTGCATCTTTTCTGTTGTAGCAGTTTGTGGTAACAGAAATTAAATTTAAAAAAAAAAAAAAGCAAGCTATGCTTTCCAGTATTTCTATCCCACAGCATTACTGAAACCAGTTGCTACCAACTCTGAGCAGCCAGGAGGCAATGCAGCAAAATAAGCTGTAACATGGCTGGAGGAGTGTATGTCATATGCCTAAGCACTGGCTCAGTTTTACAGCCTTGTTTTTTTAACCAGATGACATTTATAAATTGGATATTGTTGGCATCATTTCTGGTGTCACCTGTGCAATCCAATTCCAGGATAAAATTGTGCAATTGCGAGTAGGACATTTGTATTGTGTATCATTGCTTGCTGTCTTAAAGTAGTTATTGTGGATATGTCATTTACTATATGCATTTTTTCATTTGCCCTTATGTTATAAGTTACTTACATTTATATGATTCTTTGCATATTTTCCTTCAGGATGACCTGGTAAATACCATTGGAGAATCTGCTGCACTGGGTGCTTCTGGAATTGTGATTTGGGGTGATATGAATTTAACACAAAATAAGGTATGCTACACCAATTATTATATGAAATTTTTAAGGAGAAATAAAGTAAAAAGGATGTAAAACATTTTGATCACTTACATCTACTTTTAAAATGATGACTCCATATTGCCAGCAGTTTCTTGTAGTCAAAACCCAAGCATATCTGAGGCTTATTAAGGTCATCATTGGCTACACAGAACAAGAGTTCAATCTTTCAATGTCTCAGTTCTGTTGACTCTGGGTAACTGGACAAATTACTATGATAACCACAGGCAAGTTAGCACTTGTTTAATTAGTATACAAAAGAATTACTATCTCTTCACTTCATTTTAGTCATGAAGTAAAAAGAAAATTACGTGGGCTTGCCTGCAACAATTTTTAGAAGACTCTTCTGCTTTTTGGAGTGGTGAACTTGGCAACAATAGAAGTCAGTCTGTAAAAGTACAGCCCTAGCCTGTTCTGTGTGTTGCAAATACTACTTTGATTAATTTCATTGTATGAAACATCTGAGTCAAAGAAAAAAGCTCTAGTTTGTTTTAGGAAGGGGAAATACATAGTTTGAGAACTGTTACAAGGATGTTCTCATAATTCTTTCCAGGTAGTTCATTCATAACCAGGTAAGTTAGATTTAACAAACTATTGTATGGAAAGAGTCTTCTGAGGGCAATAGTGCAATGAACCAAAATTCTCCATCTCTGACAGACCACCTGTCACAGAAAGCATGGCAAAATACACCTCCACAGCTCTGTAAGGTTGTTATTCCCCAAAGCATGATACCTTGACTTTTTTGTATGTGCCTGCCTTTGAGAAAGGATATCAGTTACACCTGGAACTTTTCTGCCCATTATCTCAATATCAGAATATAGATGAGCAGCAACTTTTATTGTCTTAATTTTGAGATTCCTGTGAGGAAAAAAAGAACTCTCCACAGACCAGTCAGACTATGTATTTTTAACACTAATTGCACCTGATTTTTTACAGCTTTCACAGTCACTAGCATTTCAGCAATTAAATATTCCTCTAAGCCTCACTTCTGCATCAACCAAAATTTCTTGGAAGTATTTATATATATACCTAGAAGAAAACTAAAAAACCTACATACATCTTAGATTCACCAAAGTGATCTCCATGGGTATAAATATTAGGCACATCCACATGCAGTATTGGGCAAAGGCCCATAATGTCAGAAACAAAGAGAGAGCTCCCAAACCTTCTGGTTATTAAACTGTGCCATGAATGCACAGAACATAGGCCAATTTCATGATCAATTAGAACAATCAATTGTCCTAGCATACCTTCAAATTGACCATTCAACCACAATTCTTTTCATTTAAAAATGCCATGAAAGGTCCCTACCCTGTAGCCAAGCTATTCAGGTCAGGGGAAAGCTGGAAAGGTTCAGAGACTACTTGATAGAAAAAGTATTTTTTTAGACTGAAGTAGTGTGAGTTTTTTTCCCAGACTCATTCAAACTATTTAGGACTTAAAAAAGAACTTCAAGTCTTCATGAAATATCATTAAATACATCTGATTCAAAAAGCTACATGAAATATAGAGATAAAATGAAAGCTTAAAGACAATTGTTTTCTGATCTAACTGCTTTTTGTAACATCTCCATCAACTATACAACATGAATTTGCTAAGATCCTTGAATTTTATAACAGCTTCTCAGATAAATTTGCTTCCAACAACAACTTATAGCTATTATCATATCCTCAGGGGAAACATTTATAGATATGTACTGTGGTACTGTTATGAGAATGATAGCATTTTAATGGTTTCCATACTAAACTGTGGAGGTATAATGCTCTTTTCACAGAACACCTGTAGAACTCTGGACAACTACCTCAGGAGGACTTTGACCCCATACCTCATCAACGTCACAATGGCAGCCAGAATATGTAGCCAAGTGCTTTGCCAAGACTCTGGTGCTTGTGCACGGAAAAAATGGAATTCCAGTGACTATCTTCACTTGAACCCTGAGAATATTGCAATTCAAATGACAAAGGATGGAAAATACACTTTACAAGGGCAACCATCATATCAGGATCTGCAAACATTCATAGAAAAATTTGATTGCCATTGTTATGCAGGGCACAGCTGTGAACCTAGAGCTGACATAAATGACATCCATTACCTCCATGCTTGCATTTCAGAAGATATTTGCATTCAGATATCCTCAAATTCACTTTCTAACATAGAAGACTCTGAAGAAAAGATCCTGTCTAACAGAACTGCATTTTCATTAACCTCTGAGAGTAAGGTGACATTATCTACACATCCTGAAGTAGAAGATTTCCAATCTACCTTTGGAAATAATATACTTAATATAACAACTGGAGAATATAATAACACTGTTACAGCTGCCAGTAGCTATGATTTAGAAGAAAATGATACTCGTACTTTCATTAGTTCTTCATCCTATAAGATAAGGATGTTTAGTCTGTTTCACTTAATTCTCCTTTTGAGAAACTTAATACAAATGATCCATGAAAGTGAGAATATCCTTTTCCTTGACTATATTTGAAATTCTCAAGGGTTTTTTTACAAAACAAACAAACTAAATAATTCCTGAAAGGCTTATGGTCTTATCAGGTAACCTTTTCTAATCCATAGGTACCACTTCAGCTTGAATGTATTTCCTCAGTTTAGTTCTATAAACTACTATCTGTGCCAAAGAGATATTGGTCTATATATACTGACTATGCTATATGAGAGGATAATCCAGAATAAGAAACATTTTTTTACAGTTTACATTTTTAACTGTTATATTTGGAAAAAAGTAATGGTTGACAATGCGCTTTTGTCTACTTCAAGTTAAGACAGATAAATATATAATATGTAAAATAAGTCATCAGACTTGATGTTCTATGCAAAAATTAATTTCATTCCATATGAATGGAATTATCTCTTAAAATATTTGGCTTAACTTTAGATCTGTGGAGCTTTTCAGCATAAAATTTATCTTATTAATGTAATGTTCCTCCACTTTCCACAAAACCTTTAGGGATGCTGTAGCTTTTATTTTAATTAAATATATTTGTAACTCTTCAAAAGGTTCTAATTTCAGTGTCAATGTTGACTTTGAATATTACAGCTTCATTATTTAAAAATTGAGCTGTAGCAGTTTATCCTTTCTTCTCACAAACCCTCTCCCTTATTTCAGATATCCCTTTCTTGGTTTCCAGTTGTTTTGTCTTGCCAGTACTCACAACTCATCTGCTCTGCCTGTGCATTCCCTGCAGCACAGGTCACCAGTCCTAGTTTCTCCATCCAGCCATCCCTAGGAAGTGCATAGGGCTGTATGTGCCATGTTAATAAAAGTCTGTGCATGGGACTGTGTGCCTTGTTATTCCTGAGGAGTCTCTTTGGTGAAAACCATTTTGCTCCTTAGGAAAACCCAGCAGTGGAGGCAGAAAGATAAGTGTCACTGGAGACCTGAGACAATCTCAGGACCACCTTTCTGATTCAGTTTGCTGACAGAACTGAAAGTATTTGCTTAATACTATTCCATTGCCAAAAGCAGTGAGAAAGTAGCAGAGATACCTGAGAAGAAAACTACTCTCAGTATCACATCAGGAGTCTAGTTATGATAAACATATAGTCAGTTGAAGCATTTAGAAGCAATTAGCTGCAGTTTAGTTGATAAAATAACCTTTTCAAATTATTATGTCAGATGCTTAATAGACAGTTAGCCTTCCGATGGGTGAAGAGTGGCTGCTGGCATGGATACATTAAAAATCTCCCTAGAGCCAGGCATGATCTGCATAAATAATTCACCACCTCTTACAGATATAGCCTGCCTCACTAATGAAAATAACCAGGACTTCAATATAGTGGCCATTTACTTATAAAAAGTTCATTCCTTAATCTAGCAGAAAACATATATTATTATATCAATTTTCTTTGAATTTTCAGGTTGTTGGTCATAACAGAGATGCAGAAAAAATAGATGAAGCCTTTAGACTTAACATGGAGAAATAATGTTTTATGGCTTTTGAAGATCATGTTATCAAGAGGAAGTAACAATTTTCTCATCCCAGTTACAGTGATAAGTCCACGAATCAAAGGTGTTTCTGCCATTACAGTTCCAAGTGGAATCATGAATAAAAAGATATATGTGCAGCAGACTGTTCAGCACAAAAGAGTCCATCTGGTTTTGATCACCTGTGCAAAAGCATGCTTTTTTCCACTGCAGCTTTGATATTGGTTATTTCATCTTGGGCAAAGAAAAGGCTTGGTATCATAACTCCTGTGCCTGAACTCCCTTCACACTGCATTTGTGGTAACTATCAAACAGTTTCTAAAAACTGGAAACATCACTGGTAATGCCTTAACAAAACCTGTAAGACTTATATGAAATTCTATTTTTTTCACAACACTTTGACATGGCTAAACTGAAAGATACTGGATCTGAGCACTTTATGGTAAGACAGCTTGCAGGTTGTTCAAAAAGTCTGCAGGTCTTGCCATGAACAATTTTGACTATCAGCCAGCTAATATCAAGCAGAAAATTTGTGATGATTCAAGCAGGAAATCACCAAAAAAGGAGGAATGAGAAGAAAAAAATCACAGAAGAGTTGAAACAGAGCACCCAGGACCTCCCAATGGATGCAGAGGAAATGAACTGCAGAAATGAAAGAGTGAAGCAGTAGGGAATGTGGACAGACCAGTCTCTTCCCATTCAGCATTTTTATCTACCTGTTACTTAATATTGAAAACCTTTCCCCAAGGCTCACTGTAAAGATAAAGGAACACACTAACTGATATATTAGACCTATTCATCCAATCCCATACCTTTTTGTTTCTTGAGAACAGCCAGGACCAGGAAAGTAAAGGGAAGATGAGAGGAAAGCAGTCTATTGCAATGAACTGTGCCTTCCTAAGCTGTATGTGTAGCTACCTGCCTTGTGCTCTGATGCACAGTGCTTTGCCAGCCACCTTTCAAATGTTCATTCAGAATTATTTATGTTACCTACATGTATCTGCAATTCACGCTTTAAATCCTACAGACTTCAGGATTTAGGTCTGCTATGTGTTAAATTACAGTATTTTCCAAATATATTATTTTTCTCTTTTTCTCTTATTATATTTGTCTTACCTATTTTCTATGGTAAAGAGTCACCATGGAGTCAGTGAGTCTCCACGGAGTAAAAGGAAAAAAGGAAAGGGGTGCTATGGCTTGCATTGCCAGTGACTGTCATATGTTCAAAGCCAAATTTATTTTCTCCTAAATTGGACCCTTTTCCAATGAGATTTTCTTCTATTCACTGTATTGCCTGTAATCATAAGTTAGCCTTTTAGTTTTAATTTCTTGCATTCTTGTAATTTTGAAAAGATTAAACACTAGAGGAACAGTTCACTTTGATTGCCATTCATTATTTTTGTATTTCTCCTTTCTAGAGAAACCTCAGGCTGGCAATACTTAGGGACAGGGAAATGCAAAGTGGGTTTGATGAAAGGGTCTGTTTAAGTGAAAGCTGTTAAATACCCTCCTTCGATGTTTTGACATTATGCTAAAATTTTAATTGAAATTCTTCTTCTCTATCTGAAAAATGTGGATCTAGTTTCTTGTGTTGCTTATTCTGGGACATACAAAGATATTAGTACTTCAAAGGGGGATGGCAATTGGCACTTAAAGAATCTGAACAGAATAAAAACATAGTCTAATCATCACCTAACAGGGGTTTTTTGGGTAAAAATGACAATATGGAGAGATGTTTTGAGAGGCCAGCAAGATCACTTTGTAGACAGCTTAGGATGTGATAAGAATCCTGAAGAGTTCAGCAAAATTTGCTTTATTCCCTGCATCACACTGGGATACCCTGTTGTAAATATATATATCAGCAAAGAATTGTACAGAAGATTTCAGACCTGTGCAATAAGTTCTAGACAACTTCCAGACAGATTAGATTTCTACATGTACCTATCCATCACTTTTCAGTACAAACAACAAGACAGCAGAGACAGTTACATAATTGTAAAACACATTCAGTTATGGAGCACTGATGACCTTTTTAAGATGACAACTAAATTCCATCCTTTAAGCAGATGCACTTAAAACTTACTTGAAAGATTTTTTCACACTGTGCTTGTGCCAGTTTTTTTTTTGTTTTTGCACTGGCAGATAGCCAGCAAAATAGGGCCTGAGACTTCAAGTTGGAGTAATGAGTTTCATTTAAAAAAAAACCATTGATACAAAAAAATGTTTATTGTGTGTATTAAAAAAATAGTGCTTTGTTTAATGATTTCATCTTTCCTAAAGACTTTTTTTGTTGCTAGTTCTTGTAATTTTTTTACTTGTGCTACTGAAAGCCATTGTATAGATAGCTGGAAACAGATTCAAAAAGCTTACTAGACTAACTTTATCCCTTACCACTTCTAAATGATTCCCAAAGTGTGGCTATCCCAGACCTTCCTGTCTGTTTTTCCAGAAGTGCTCCATTGGATACTAATTCTGCTTCACAATATTTTTCATGATGATGATCATCATGTAAACATGCTGTATTCAAGATGAATTCTAAGCTTTTGTGTATGCCAGTCAAGGATTAGGCTCTTTAGAGAATAGTTCTTTCATGCAGTTGTTCCAATACTCTTGCAGCTCTTCACTGTCATCCTCTCTTCTTTGTTACTGACACTCAGGACTGCAAAGCTTCCCACATTTGTTGTCCCTTTGTTAAATATAAGAAAGTAAAGGGCAAGAATGTAAAGGCACCTATCAATATTAACATCCTTAAGGGAATAAATTTGGATTTAATTATGTTCACTACTGTGTTACCACCATCATGGTATATTGATTATGGTTCTCCTTAGTAGTAATTAGATGACTTTTTTAGTATATACTTATATAAGCCTTAGTTTGTAACTGATAAGGTATTTTACTGATTAGTAATTAGACACAGACAGCATGAAAATTAACGTGGATCATTATATATTCAATTGACATTTTGGCTCTGTGCACACAATTCCAGAGGGTGGTGTTCAGCACAATATTTATGTGGGCTCTAGACAATATGCAATCACCTGTCTCTGCCTTTGTTTTCATATCAGGAAATATATTTATTCAACAGAACTCTTCAGGATCCTGCAGAAGAAATATACCATATGTTAGCAGTCTCATGGACCACACTGCTCCCTCAGGCTACCAGCAGGTTGAGACAAGAGACAGCTTGCCTGTGTCAAGTGATGATTTCCTGAGGCAGGGACAAAACAACCACCCGTTTAAAGGGAGGCTAAGGGCACCCTGCAGCCCCACAACAATAATATGGTTAATGTCACAACAGAGTACAAAGTACCTTGTTGCTGGGGCAGGCAGTAATTAAGGGCACTGGGCTAATAAGAGACTTAGGCTGCCTGTAAATCCTATCTACTATTTCAGCACAAACTGCATATACCAAGTTTAGGCATCCAAATCACAGAGGTTTTGAGTTAAAACCTTAATCTGCCACTTTAGCAGTCCTAACAGAAATCCTTCTTCACCTTTTCCCTCACCAGAGCATGACAAGAATTTAGGGCACATACTAGAGCCTCAGGGGCTGCAGCCAGCAGAGGGCACAGATGACACATGCAGACACTGGTGGGTATCTCACTAAAAAGTTCAACACGGTTTTCTGTTCCCTTCAGCAATGCAGCAGCTTGACTCTGGCCTACAAAAAGAGAAGTTGACTAGTCATTCCCTAATGTAGTGCCTCACTAGTAGAAGTAACTGATTCTACAGGTTTTTTTTCCCCAAACATCTGGTATATCAGGACAAACCTGAATATACCAGTGAGACATTACTTCTTCTCATGCTCTCTTCTCTGGAGATTTCATTCAGCTGAAAGCTTCTTCTCCTTAAGACCTGCCCAGGGAGGAGGCTGAATCACCATCCCTGGAAGCATTCAAGAAATAACTAAATGTGGCACTTAGTGCTATGGTCTAGTTTACAAGGTGGTGATCACTCAAAGGTTGGACTTGATGATCTTGGGTGTCTTTTCCAATCATAATCATTCTATGATCTTCAGCTGTTTAGTGAATTTTCAGGCATTTTAGTGAATGAATGCTTAAAATACAGATTTGGGGTTCAATCTCTTTGGTAGTGCTCCGAACTACAAATCTGAGTCTCAAACACGTCGTTTCTCCCCAAATGTGAAAGATCTGGATATGCAGTGTTGGTTGAAGTCATTTTGCTGACCATGTGTTTATTGCATCCCCACCATTGTTACCTGAAATGTAGCATACACTTTTATAAATTTTTATAGCACAAATAAGTCTCTGCAACGAGTAAGCTGCTTTGCTATCCCTTCAGAGCACTTGGAAGACTCAACAAGCTGGGTGCTGCATGGTCCCATAACACTGCTAAAATGGTCCTGCAGTGTGTAAAACTCAGTAGAAAAGACAGAAAACTAAAATACTTTATCAATGGTTAAATGTTTCCCAGAAAGGTTAAGTGGCTTGTCTGTCTCCAGCAACACAGGATAACAAAATAGCTTTTAGCTATGAAAACAAATGTCCTCTGAGCTGCTAATTCTAGCAAGGCAGCAATATGCTTATGTACAATATTATATTACCAAAGAGTCTGTAAAATAAAGAATTACTTTTATAATCATGCAGTTTTGCAAAAGATATAACAGATAGAACAATATAATAGGACTTTAAACTTGGACAAACCCCTGAGACATTATAGAAAACTTCAATCATTGTACAACTGAATTAATGTTTTAGAATTTATCTGTGCATCTTCTGCCAGCCTGTTATGAGGATATGCCTGTAATATCTTTTTTCAGTGTTACTATATCTACAATTCATTGTTAAGTAAACTTCCAGCACTACTTTTAAGTAAACTTCGAACACTGAGTCAAGCAGTAAAAATTTAATATTTCTTGCAAAAATAGGGACTGCTGAATTTTATGTGAGTTGTCTTCCATGTTGTAATCAGAGCCACTTCATTCCCAGAAATCACTCTCACAAATGGACTGTCTTTATTTTACACATCACCAGATAAGGAGAGATGGGGGAAATTCTTATATTTATCAGTTTTAAGGCAACTAGAAACATTTCACCTATTCACCCAAAATTCAGTAACTGCTTTGGCCAAAACAAGTTTTTAAAATTGCAAGATACATAGCAGAAAAATGAAAGTTTAGTGATTTGCCTTTGAGTTATTTCCCAGTCCAACCAGAATAAATCACTTCACCAACTTTTCCACTCATTTCCCCAGTGAATTCCCCATTTAGTTGTAGCGTAAATGGTAAACTGGCCAAAACATTTGTGACTGCTGCTGAGGATGCACCTACGTGTGGAGCAGCCATCTGGCTGCTGCTCAGAGACAAGTAAACCAGCAGAGTTCTGCTACACTCTCCCTCTGTGCAGGATCTGACCTGGTTCCTTTTACTCTGTCACCAATTTTCAAGCAACTTCAAGAGCTATATCATGCTTTGAAACTGTCGAAGACATGATCAGTGTCACAGTTTTTAGAAGAGGGGCATTCAAAATTCTGACTCCACCCAAAATACCAATGCTAGGTAACAGCATTAGGAGAAATGGACTACCTGAAGCCAGAACAAAACCTGATGCTACTGGGGAAAAAAAAAAAAAAAAAAAAGTGCCCTCTTTTGTTTATTTGAGACTTGCCACTGAATAGAAAATCTGGACTAAAGTAATCAGACTTAAGAGAAGCAATGAAAAATTATTCCCCAATATTACCATTGGGTGGCAGGGCCAGCTCCAGTGCCCAATTTAATTTTGGAAATGTGCAATTAAATTTATAAGACTAATAACTCAGTGCTTTAAGAATTACACTACTAGTAATTTTGACTGTATCTCAAACCAAGGCATGAAAAATCATGAAGTTTTTCACCTCTACAGCTAGCCCACAACCAACTGCTCTGGGGAGCTTCATGATTTTGTGGTCCAACTGACATAACCAGTGAAGTTTTGTCACCAACTGCATCCTCTAGATTGCTGAATTATGTCTCTAAAAAACCAAGAAAACCAAATTTCAAAATGCTTTGATGATTGTGCCATGTTTCAATAGAAAAGGTATCCACAGTAAAGGTGTATGTGCCTTTATACCTGTCCTACATCAACCAACACCACCACAACTGTGACCTTTCCAGAGCACCAGATTTCAGTTTCAAGTTCTGAGACTGACAAATGGATCCAGAAGCGTTAGCTCTGTGTGTATGGGAAAAACAAGCCTTTCTCTAATGCTCTATGGCAAGACGATACTGAATGTTGCTTACTCGGTGCAGGCAGAAGATTCTCGGTGAAGTGGCATGTCTTATCATTGATTACAACGCAAAACCACCATCACAAGCATCTCTTGAGCCAAGGAGTCATACTACGGGTGATTTTCCAAAAATTATCACAGGAGAAACCAAATAAAACCATGGTAGGTCCTGGATCTAGAAGCGTGTCACTACACAATGAAGAATTCAAGCAGATTTTCCTGGGAACGGTGGAGGTCCTAGCCTAGGGGTGTGAGAACTGCCACCACCAAACGTGATGAACCTACAAAACCGATGCTGTCACGCAGCCCAAGCCCAGCAACTCTCGTAAGGCCTCGGCCCACCTTCGCTGGGTGGTGGATGCTGTGAAGCCCGCCCATGGCAGCAGGACTGTGCCGGGCCGTGCCACCCTTCCACAGCCCAGGGACCAGCTGTTCCCGCACAGCATCCGCGCGGAGTCCGGAGCCGCCCTGCCCTGCCCTGCCCTGCCCCTCCCGCTCCCGCCCCGCGGCTGCATCCCCTCGCTGGGCGCTCAGGGCCGCCCGGCCCCGGCCAGCGCCAGCTCCTCGCAGGGCGCGGCTGCCGCTCTCCGCCCCGGCCCGGCCCGGCCCGGCTCGGCCCAGCTCGGCCCGGCTCGGCTCAGCTCAGCCCGGTCCGGCCCGGCCCAGCCCCGCCCGGCCCCTCCCCTGTCTGCAGCGGGTGGCGGCGGGAGAAGGGCGGCGGCGGCGCCGTCACGTGAGGCCCTGCCTGGCGCTCGGCTCCCCGCCCAGCCCCGCCGCCGCTGCCGCCGCCAGCCCGGCCCGAGTCCCGCCGCCGCCTCGCCTCGCCTCGCCTCGCCTCGCCTCATCTCGCCTCGGCTCCTCCGGCGCTCCCATGCCCAGCAGCGAAGCGGTGCCGCTGGGGCTGGGCGCCTGCCGCAGGTCGGGGGCGCTGGGCGGGATGCTGTCGCTGGTGGCGCGGCTGCTGGAGTGGCTGCGCTCGCTGTTCTGGAAGGAGGAGATGGAGCTCACGCTGGTGGGGCTGCAGTACTCGGGCAAGACCACGCTGCTCACCGTGCTGGCGGTACGCGGCCCCCGGCCCGGGGCAGGGCGGTGCGGAGCGGAGCGGTGCCCACCGGCGGGGCAGGGCCGCGGGGTGCGGCGGGCGCGGCCGCCCGGCGGGGCTGGAGGGGCCGCCCGCCAGCCCGGGGCCGCCGCCCCGCGGCCTTTCCCCGGCAACAAGTGCGGGCTTTGCTGCTGCGGTGATGCCACCGCCTGCCATGAGGTCCCGCGGCGATGTGGTGGGATGCGGAGGGAGACAAGGAAGAAGGGGGGCCGGGCGGGAGAGATCATGAGGCAGCTTTTGCATCGTTGCAACCTCGAGAATTTCACAGCAGGAGGCTAAGATGTGTGTGAAAGTGTTTTCAGAGGGAGGAGGAAGATGTCTTCTGGGTCTGGCTGCAAAGCGTGCCCATCTTGGAGCAGATTCGTGGGCATGGGCTCTTGCCGTGGTTCAGGTTGCCTTTCCATGATCAGTGTATCCCGGAATAATACACCGTGCATCCCTCAAGGCCGCGAGTTGTCCGTTACTGAATTCTCTCCTCCCGGCAGCTGCAGCAATACTAATGCCTCCCACAATTCCTCCATAGCTCTTCCCCAGCATTCAAGTCCGATTCCAGCATTCCGTTCCCCGTCTGGTGATGGCCTTGCAGCCTCTCTAGTGCTGACACCTACCATGACATTTTCTCTTCTGTCACCATGCTGAAATACATTTCTTGTCTTTGTTTGCTGTGCCCTCCAAACTGAATTTGGGTCTATCCCAAAGATTTGCTTTCCATCAAAGGATGGAAATATATACATATTTATGTTATATTTGCTTACTACTAATCATGAAGCTTAGTGAAGCATTTCTGCAAGGTGATATCTCTTATTAGGTGTATCGCAGCTCCAGCTGCTAGAAGATGAAAATTTCTATATGTTCTTCAGTCCTTATTGTGAAAAGCTAAAAACTAAACTGGGAGGTGTATGGGTTAAAGTCAGAGATTGAGGCAATGAGAACCTGAGATATGATATTTGGTACTTGCATTTGTATATGATTATAGAATAAGGGAAAAATAAGAGAGTGTGCATTAATGTGAATGAAGAAGTGGAGAGAGAGTAGGAGAAAAAGGAATGGCAAGTGTCCAGTGAAAATATGTTTTGGGTGCAATCAGCAATCAATGGAATACACCTGTAGCTGGTATTTTAGTTGGTTTGTCAGGCATGCAGGTACTCTTGCTGAGATAGGCCTCGGTGCATTTTATGCCCATTGGAAGTGTTCATTTCCCAAGGGAGGGCCTTGCTGAGGAATGGGGAAAAGGCATGACAAATTACATTGCTTCTTGCATTGTTTTCATGAACAGAGCAGAGAAGAGCACAGCAGCTCAGAGGCCTCAGTAGCTTGTGGTGCCAGACGTTGTGTGTGTCCACTCCCTTGTACTGTACCACCAGTGGAATGGCACCGTAGGTGTTTGGGATGTTATCTTCAACACGAGTGCTCCTATTACTGCAGGTCTGATTTTCCCTGCAGATGTTATTTCTTAAGAGTATTCTACAAGGCATTCATGTTTTGTGACTTAGGGAGGGTCACACATTGCAGGTTTTACAGATTTTGGATCTTCCCATCTGGAGATGACATGCCATGATAATCACCAAAGAAAGGTAGTTGGAGATTAAAAAAAAAAAAAAAAAATTAGGACAAGGCTAACTAATATTATACATAATAACTGTATATTTAATAACAACAAAATATTCATATTAGAATATTAATAATATTTTTCTGTTGAATACCGTTGATATGGCAAACAGATTTAAAACTTTATGTATGTTTGTGAATACATATCCAGAGTGTGACAATGAAAATAGCTGTTGCAAAATAGCGGCTACTTAAAATGCATGCTGCAGAGGATCAAGAAAAAACATTGGAAATGACAATTTTTTCACTTTGCAAGAGCACTCAGAGATCCTGTCATGCTAAGACTGAATGAATGTATACCCTTTGAGACAGTCTCTGCTCTTCAGAGTTTGAGCCATATTTAGTCCTTAGCTACCAGTGGAAACCTTGGATAAAGTCACTGCCTTGTACTGTGGATATGCATTGATAAAATGGAGTAGAATCTGGTCCATGATTGTTTATATGGCAGGGGGTAATGACACTGTTCATTATCAGCTCAATATTCAAAAACTTTTGGAGGACATTACAAACTTCTTAGCGTCAGTTATTTTTCATTTGTGTCAGGAGGTAATCTGTTTTTATTGAAATATGACAATAAAGTTTTTTGCACTTCTTAAATATTCACAAAAATAGCCAATTTTAGGTCATGTAACCTTCCTTAGCAAGCACAGTAGTACAGATTTTTTACTTTATGGCAGTCAGGTCATTACAACACAGTAAACAGCTCTTGAACTAACTTGAGCAAACAATTGAACCTATTCCTGTCTTTTCTTCACTATGTGGAAAAATAAAAATCTGTAGACATATTACTTTCTTTGTATCTGATTCCCTTCAACCAGAATGGGGAATTTTTAGAGCAAAAGACTGAAGACCAATGAAGAGCATGTTAATTCTTTACATTCTATCCCCAATACTAGAGGAGTTATGGTGGTTTGGTTTTTTTATTTATTTTTTGTCTTCCAGTTTAGTATATTACAGATGATGTATAATTTGCTGACAAAAGTAGAATTTTGACTTTCTAAAGCCTCCTGAATTAACTCAGATTTTTCAGGCATTCCTGTCCTTGAGTAATGATGCTACATTTCCAGTGTTTATGTGTTCACATGTGTTTATACATCAGTCCTCCACAAATACAGGTACTACATATTTGTAAAAAATTATATAATTACAGAATCATTAAGATTGGAAAAGAACTGAAACAGCATCAAATCCAACATTTGACCAAACACCACCCTGTCAACTAAGCCATAGCACAAAGTGCCACATCCAGTCCATTCTTGAACGCTTCCGGGGATGGTGACTCCACCATTTTCCTGGACAGACCAGTACCTGATACACAAGAGGGTTTACTGGTTGGCTTTGTCTTACTACATCCAGCTAAAAACTTCTGTCAGTGCTGGGTATGTGCATCTGTATGAAACTGCATGGGCTTTTATTTTCACTTTATTTTTCCTACTGCTGTTGACAAGTTACTGATGCAGGGAGGAAAAAGCAAAAGATGATGAAGATGTATAGTACAGAATTTAGCAAGAAGATTCCCATAAGTAAGGTTGAACAAACAACTGATGGGAGTTGTTTCTTTCCTCAAGGATCTAATTCCAAAATCTTGTGAGACAATCATGTAATTGTCAAAAGTTACACAGGTTTTAAAGCCCCAGATTAAAAATTGTTAAGCTTTAATTGTAAATGCAAACTGGAGGCTGAGCGTATTCTCACTCCACAAACAGGAAAGAAAAGTTTCAGAACTTGTACAGATCCCAGGAATAGCTCTGGAGGGGTAGACTGAGAGATACATTGCTGTTCCAGTGCTCCTTCAAGCTCTGATACTCCATTTCTCAGATGACAGGGAACTGATAGAACATGGCTGCATCCTGCTTTGTCCATATACCCATATTTTCTTCAAAAAAAACCCCCCAAAACAACTAACAACCTAGGGCACAAGGGTTGATAGGTAAATATGGGCTGATGTGGGAGGGCAGTGGCAGGCCCAGAAGGTGCTGCTTTCCTTGCTGGATGATTGGAAAACCAGGATTGCTGTGTCTGTTTCAGAGAGCACCTGGGCCTCTGTATGGACATAAGTAACATTCTGCCTGTTGCTGTGTTGTGTCCAGGAGACACAATAGCTTGTTAATGCTGCATTTTGAAAAGGAAGAATGAGTGATGAGTTTCCTACTCAGATCTGAATTCTGTCTTAATCCTCAAAAGGTGTCTTCTGTAGTGTGTAGAAGTCTGTAAGATTTACATTAGTTTGATGAGAAGTGTCTCTGTTGTGAAAATATTTCTCAAACTGGGGGAGAAGGCAGCATTTTTGTGTTGGGGGTGTATGTTTGGGGTTTATGGCACACTGAGTTGGCACCTTGTACTTTTCTGTCTTAATGGCATTCTCTTAGCTCTGCAGCAGGATTCCTTTGCTGTCACCTACGCAGAAGGAACAAGTCTGCACATAGTACTCTCAGAATGGGTAGTTCTTCACTATTTTTAAATTTGGAGTTAAACTACTGGTAACAGTAGTAAGAAACTACAGGAAAAATCATGGTGTAGCCAGTTTTATAATATTTTATCATACTGGGGGTAGGACTAGGTGACCTTTGAAGGTTTCTTTCAACTCAAATCATCCTACAATTCTGTATTTTGGCTGTGCTGCCAAAGGATCAGATAAAGAATTATCTGAAGTCTCGTGGTTTCTGGGGTGATCTTTGTGCTGAAGAGAATAAAAGATCATTTAAAGGGACTGAGATGAACAGTCTTCCATGATGCGACAATGCAGTAATTGAAGTGCTGGCCAGTGCTCTTGCTGAAAATGAATGTGATAATTTACAGTATTGTAAAATAACATTTTTTAGATTGCAAATGAGAACCTTTCTTGTACATATCAACTGTTTTATAACAAATACAATTTTGATTTTATATTCCAGTCGGGGCAGTTCACAGAAGATATGATTCCTACAGTAGGCTTCAATATGAGAAAAATAACAAAAGGCAATGTTACCATAAAGGTAGGTGTGCATGTTTGAATTGATACAGAGTGAATAAATAATAGAGTAATTTCAACTGGAAATATGAAAGACAGGAAATTTATTTTAAGATTATAGGGTCTCTTATCTGTTTTTCTTGCTCCAGACTAACTTTTTTTAAAGCAATAGTAATATATATCTCTGTTATATTAATCTGTGTGATTTCATTGTATTCCATGCCAGTCAGAAGCTTTGTTGCACTTTTTTGACTTAGGAAGGTCATAAAATGTGGAGATACTGAGTTAGCTGAGTTGACTCCTGGGGATATATCTATCTTCTCTCTTCCCCTTCCCCCCTCCTCCCAACTGTAAGTAAAATCTGGAGCAACTTGACTCCTAACTTAGGTATCTCAGTGGAGAGTGTGGTTTAGCTCACATGCTAGCTATGCTGAAATAGAATATCTAGCTTAAATCAGTTATCAGAGAACCATCTCTGACAGCTCTAGAGACACATAGGCATCAAAATAGAGATAAATCACTCCGGTAGCATTAAGACACTGCTGTTGTTTGATTAGGAAGGGAGCCTGGTTGATTAATCTTGATGAAATTCACAACTTCTAGCTAAATTAGATCAAGGGAATCTGGATTTTTGTCTTTACCTTGACTTTTCCCTCCTTTTCCATAATATGTAAGTTCTTGTCTCCCTCAGTTCTAGAGTTACTCTTCCTCTGGTCTGGCATGATTCCTAAACCACTGATCAAATTCCAGAGGTGCCATGGTCAATAAAAAAGTTACTGCATTCAGCCATAGTTGATAAATAATCCACAGGAATAGGAGTTTCCTTTGTTTTTTTTCTTTTGCACAGAAGCAATGAGGCCATGATTAATAGAGAGAAAACATAAGGCGTAGTTGGAGGGGTGGTGTACCAATGCTGCTGCAGAATTGTCAGATGTAGAAGAAAACAGAAAAGTTGTTGATTGTTCATTAAACTAGGCAAAAATCTTTTACTAGTAAGCAGTTGTCAAGGTAAAGTATTTTTTGAGCCAGGATAGTTCAGAAGGAACTGACTAATAGTTTATACCAGGGTATAAATGAGCAAATGATGTTGCAAGATTAAGTTATGCAGAGAGGGTGTGGGTGAGTTTCTGTGGAACTGTGCCTTGTTTTACTCTTTGATCTCAACAGTAATTTTATATATAGTTGCTATTATAGGTATTTTAAGAATAAGGAGATAATGCTAACATAATTAATATGTTTATTAGTTTCAAAAAACATATTTAATTTGGAAGCCAGTCTCCATAGGACGATATCTTGACTCATTCTCACAGTCTCTCTGCTACAACAGCATTCAGTGCAAGGAGGGGGTGTAGGGCAATATGACTCTTAGGCATAGATGCTTATTTCCTGAAGAGTCTGTCAGGATAAACTACTTGTATGTCACTATTCCTGTATCTAGGTTAGAATCTTACAGGTTATTGCTAGATAAGGTTTCTAAAATTATTTTACTTAGAGAAAAATGACATAATCATCTGATAAGTTGGTGACTCAAGAATGATGGGGCAGTGCCTCTTGCTAGAACCCTTTTATGAACAATTTGCAGCCCTGTAGCAAGAATTCACAGTAAATTTTTCTTTAGCCTTTTTATCCCAACAAAACAGGTAACCCTTCTCACAGAAATATTATGATATTCAACTGTCAGCTATTAAAATTAATGGATGAATTATTATTTTACTAAACCCATGAAGCTCTTTAAACATGACAGAAATGTTGTTTATGCTAAGCAAAGACCTGACATTGTGTCTGACCTTTTTTGAAGGTTTCATGGGACACTGCAAAACAGAATCAATTAAACTTACTATAAAGTTCAGGCTGAGAAGTCAGCTGGGTCAAAAAGTCATCAGGTTAAAAATTGGCATTCTAGAAGTATTAAGATTGATCACTTTTGGAAAAGTAAGTTGCAAACCCAGCAATTAGCTGATACTAATCCTTTATCTGTTTTTTGCTCTACCTTGGGGTAGGCCACTAAGAAGGAAGTACTATGCTAGTGCAGTGTCACTGCCTGGTTTCTTTACTTCAGTTCTATCTGCAGATTCCACACAATTTCATAAGGCAGAAAGAACTGAAACCCATGGTTTGGCAGTCATTTCCAAAAGCTGGTAGATTTATTCTCATTTTTAGTCTCTAATCTTAATGTGTAAATGTATGGTCACTGGCGTGTGTGTATGTGTATTTATCTGAACCACACTAAAAGAAAAACACTGATTATTTACTTGAGACAAAACATTTTGTAGGAAGATGCCAGTTTCAGATGTTCTCGAATTGAAGCTAAACCTGTTTAGAAATGTAAGGCTGTCAGTTTTAACCATGAATTGTCAAATTTTGACTTATCAATATGTTTAATAACCTGTCACCTGTTACTTCCAAGAAGAGAAGCCAATAAAGGAAGGATTTTGCCACATGGTGTTTGAAATCTAAGCAGGGAGCTTTACATTTTGAGGTTGTGGTTGAGGTATTGAGGTACAGGATGATTTCTAGCATCAAAGTATTTAATATACTGCAATGTAGGGATCTGCTAGAACTATTCTATTGAAGTTCATTACAGGACTGATGGCTATATTTTTTTCCCTGAGAAAAATATCTGACTGAAGTGCTTTGAGATTTTAACTCCAAACAAGTTTTTCTGTTTGGTGAGTGATTTGATTTGATTTTGATGTTTTTTCTGGATCTGCTTGGTAGCAGTCCTTTTGCTTAGGTGAGATTTACTGTTCAACGAGCTAGACAGCAATTAAAAAATTTACTTTAGCAAGCCAAGATTTAAGAACCTCAGAAGACTTGAATTGTGAACTGCTGTTTAAAGTGATTGGGAATCTCCAGCCTAGCAGTCTTTGGTTTTTGCAGCAATGGTCTTAGAGCAGTCTCGGTTAAAAGGAAATAGAGCACCACAGACATGTGTATGCACAGATAATGCCACAGATTCAATTCCCTTGCTCTTGCATTGGCTTTTCTTAAAACAGCATGGCCAGGCAGATTCTGCGCTTCCCGGCCCTAGTGGTCCGGAGGGAGTGGAGAGCAGGTGCTCAGGGCGCTGGGGCTGGCAGGCTGGGCTGTGGTCACCCCGGCTGTCACCGCTAGGTGCCGGTGTCCCTCCACCGCAGCCTGCACAGCCTGCCTGCCGGAGAGCAAGGCTGCGCTTCCTGCTGCTTGCACTTGGCTCTGGAGAGGCAGAGAGGCAGGAGAAGGATACCGGCTCTGTGCATTCCTCTGCCAGCTTCCTTTGTTGCAGCACTCCTGCTCTGGACAGAGGTGTTTTCAGGTCTCTATGCATCCTCACAGAAGCAGAATCCTCCTGCTTTGTAATGCTTCCTCCTACTAGTTAGGATTTCTTACCTGTCACATTGTCATTTCAAATGCCATGCAGTAATACAAGCTTAGGTGTGTACTCTGAGTGTAGCTCCAGCAGTGTTTCAGCACATACTGGCTATTCTGTATGACTTGGATCACTCTGAAGAAGCTGTGCTGTGTCTGGCCTGATTTCAAGACAAAGTGATTATTTCTGTAAAAAAAGAATTTTTGCTGGATGTCCCAGTGTTTAATGGTAGTTGTCTGTAAGGAAGAGCTGTATTGGTGGTTCAAAAGGGCTGTGATCCACAGCAGGAGGCCCAGTTACTGGTGCTAAATCCTAGGGATTGTTTAGTGTGTTCATTAGTGACCTGGCTGGTGGGACAGGGTGCACCTTCCACAAGTTTGCTGGTAGTACAAAACTGGCAGGAGTGGCTGGTGCAGCAGAGGGTTCTGCTGCCATCCAGAAGGACCTTGACAGGCGAGAGAAATAGACTGGTAGGACCCTTAGGAGGTTATGGAAGCACAAGGACTTTGCTTTTGTGTTCTGTTGATCCTCCTGGAGTTGTGTTTTGTGTCTTATAAAATGGCAAATAGCCCCTGATCACTTAGAAAAAATCCCTCCCATTAAAATGCCTCTGTGCTTGTTGTCAAGAGTTGAAGACACTTTGTGAACATTTTCTCTTGCAATTCTATTTCCAGTTCTTCAGTGAAAATATTATGATTAAATTATGAACATTGAAACATGCATATAGTTTTTTTTCTTTTATTTGATGTGATTAAAATGCCTAAATGCTGTGTTTAAAAGTTGGACTTTATCACCAGGGAGGAGGGAGAACAGAGTTCTTTAAAGGGCCAAGACTGATTTCAAAGAACATACTGCTCCGAGAAATATTGCCTGCAGAAAATGTAACCACATTGCACATTTTTTTGACTCTTAAGGGCGACTATGAAGGCATTTCCAATATCTAGGATAACAATTAGTAAGTATTCTAAAGTAGTAAGATATTCTAACTTCCATATTAAGTTACATGGCTGGTAGGTACTACAGGTCAGGCTGTGTAGATTTGTATATACAGGGCAATTTATTAAAAAAAATAAGCTTATTAGGTTTTTTATTCTTCTGTTTATTAGGCAAAAAAAAAGATATTTTTGGTTGAAGATTCCAGTCTAGAATAGGTGATTGTTCAGGATTTGTCCCTCATGAGCTTAGCCAGGCACTGAGTAACCCAGCCTGAGCCAGTTGTCTGAACTTGCTGGGGAGCAGTGGGTGCTTCACCAGGTAGCTAAGGTGGGTGCAACAAAAAAAAATTTCCTGCTATTGGTGCCTTCTGAGCACTTCAGTAGTCAAAGAGAAATTTTGGTCACCTGGATTAAATGCCTAAATTTTAGGTGATTGAAGTTGTCCCATGCTTTCCAGTTGCTCCCGATTACACACTGAGTTGGCCGTGAGTGCAATGACTGCTGTGTATGTGTGAGCTCACTGGTCACATCTTAGGCTTCTCTGTGTACATTGTGGTAGTGGATGTTACTGGTGCTGCCTTATTCTTTCCAAATACTCCTCTCTGCTTAACAAATTCCTCACCTGTTTGTTTAGGTTAGGTTTTATGGCTTATACTTTTTGCATACTTCCAAGAGGAAAGATACATTTCCAAGTTCAAATATTTGCAGTGTTGGATTCATCTTGCAGGTTGAGATGTCTGCATGTAAACAGCTATATGTCTGCAGTGAGGCTTAAGCTCTTTTAATAATAGTCAGAGGAGCTGTCATCAGTGCTGTCAAGCCTAGAGCATAATTCTGTCATCCTAAACAAGATGTTATATCTGATCAGCTGAAAGGCTGTCTAGACTTTGCTGACTACTGTGAGATTGTAGGTACTGAACCCACACACTGACATCAAGATAGAAATTTGTCATTGTAATCTCTGTCCACAAGAAATCTCCTACCCAGCATATCTGAAAAAAGCCATGCAACATGACATCTAGAAAACGCTTTTCCTGCAACTTCCTCATGAACCATCAAGCCTTCCCACAATATGAGCTAATTTGAAGAAACACAGCTAGAGTGTTAATGAACCTTCCGGTAACGGAAAGCTCTCAAAAATCTTTGAACCTATTCATGTGCATTTTTGCTCAACTGCCATGATAGAGCTCTATGCAAAAGAAAAGGATCTGCTCCTTAAACACAGCTAATAGCTACAGTCTTAAGATGGAGCCTTTGATCCTTCTGAAAGAATTGGAAAGAGATAAATCCAAAGTTTCCTCTTTTAGAAGAATTCAGTGTATCTCAGGTAAGTACATGGTAAACAGTGGTTCCATCCTGGTGATCTAGTTTACAGATTAAAACATTGCACTAATTTATGACACTCTAGACCTGCAAGTACAATTAGAATTACTACACTACAGAAGTAGATGGGAATGAATAAAACAGATTAAGATGCAGTACCAACAAGATATGTGCCTTTGAGATTGAGCCTGAGCAACAAATCCTTGAGATTTTAATCTCCTGTGAGGCAATGGTACTGTGTATCAAAAGAAACTTTCTCTCAATTTGGTCATTCTGTAATCTTTGCTGATTCTTAAAATCACAATTTTATCAATCGGAGTAAAATTACCTTTAAATATTATGAAACTTTTATTCCTGAGGGGCCAGTAAAAGCCATGGGAGGAATTTGAAGACCAGCGTCTTTTAAAAAGCAACCAGACAAAGTAAAGTTCTTGTTATAGCTAGCTGTAGGTTCAGCTGTTAAGGTTTAGTCTCTTGCCTATCCCCATTCATACCCAGAACATACTTTTTACCTGTGTATTAAATTCTGGGATGCAAAAATAGTTGATACACAAAACATGCAAGGCTCCTGCAAGAAAACTTCTTTAACACTAAGACCTCTCCCCTTTCCTTCCTGGATATCTCTTGTATTCTCACAGTTCTCTCTGTTCAGCCGTGTACTACGAAAATGGTTTGGTGCAGCAATTTGTGTTTTGAATTAAGTAGTTAACTCTTTCTATGGCTATTCAATATAATAAAGAGTATTAGAAAGTTACTATTAAAACCATTTTGATTTCAAAGAGAAAGAAGGATTTTTTTTAATTTAATGCATTTTTTTCATATATCACATAATTATTACTATGTTGATGTAAATTTGGTTCTAAAGCTCTGTTAAAGACACCTAGTCTATATTGTGTCCTTCATGTTGTACTTTAATGAATAGTTGTAAGCCTGATTAGGGAAACTGACTGGAAATGACTTATCTTTCCATTGTTTCAAGGTGACTTTTTCTCCTAATGAGAGTAATCTTGTTCTGCAGTGCAATTTAATACTGCAAGATATGTCATCAAGCAAGGACAAACCCAGGATTTTTTATCTTGTATTATTTATTTTGTGATTAGTCCATGCTACATCATCTTGTAGATTTTCATGGCTATCAGAATTCCAAAAATCTAATCTGACTACTAGTCTGCCTTATCATCTTTCCCTTTTTTTTTTTTTCCTCTGCTCTACCAAGAAAATAATGTAGTTTCTTTTTCAAGACATGCAGATGTGCACCAGATGGCTTTGGATAGTTTCAAGGTCTTGATGAGTTATTGGAGTAATTAGTGTTGGTGTAAGTTTTGTCACCTAACCATAATGCTGAATACTCATTACATTCAAGCTTTTAAAGTATAAAGGTTTATTTTACTAAGACCTTTGGTACAGTGCTTCAAATGTCAGTACAGATATTAATTGATACCCACTTCATGATTAGAAGCTCTTTCATGTGTAAAATTTTTTGATCTTATTCAGGGGATCAAAAAGCACTCTACATTTAGGTGATACAATAATTTTATGTTGGAAGGACTGTTAAGATATCAATCAGGGAATTATTTTTATTGGTTAATTGGGAAATACTTCTTTCTAAAATAAGAATATAAGATATTGAAAATGATATAGAAATTTATACATAAAAATTATTTACAGGCTGTGAAATTAAAAAATAGTGGACATTAATTGAAAAAGGGCTTACCCCATGGCTCTGTGAAGCCTTGCTCTTTTGTGAAAAGCTTTGTTGCCACAGAAGGCATAATTTGGATTTATAGGGTAAATGTGAGGACAACTCTTTAAAAAATTTGTTCTTTATATATTACTTCCAAATTCAGTTGCTTCTGTAATATATATGCCTCCTAGATCTGGTATACAGTATATATTGTTTTGATAGCTAAATCTGCTTAAAATAAGAAATAATTACTTCTCTTTGTCCTTGGCAGAGGAACAAATCCATTACTTTTATTTTTCAGTGTTCATCACTGTCTTAATCTGTGTGTCACTTGTAACAGGACTGTCTTTGGATGTAGCTGTAACAGATATGTTACCATGTAGCCCTGACCTGTGTGATGTGTATATGGTATCTGGTACTTTGATCTGAGAAACAGTTTTGAAACAACATACTGTCATCCACCAAAAATACCAATTGTTTTGCAAGTAAAGCAAAATACGTAATTCCTGTACAGAAAAATAGTGTGTTAATGTTTTAACAAATTTAGGAATTCCATGGGGTTGCTGGGCACTAATAGCATGTGTAAGTATTTATAGGATTTGAGCTTTTGTAATAGGATAAGCAGAATTTGAGCTTTCTTTCTTTAAGAAACATTGCTTAATCACTTCAGGCCTACCTATACTACTGTTTCCTTTTTGGTTCTGATTAATTAATCCTAAATGTGTCTGTTAAAGCACATTTGTTGAACCAGTGGGAGAACTGTGGAGGTAGTGGAGCTCCTTGGAGTGGGGAGCATCATCCCTTATGTGGATTCAGTCTGCTCTCTGACCAACTCTTTGTTTATTTACTATCTGTCTTTATTCTTTTAAAAATCTGATACCTTCTTAACTCAGGTCTCCCTAGCCACATTAAATATTAACCTGCATAACTGTTTCATACAATGATGATAGTCTTTTTTGTTTTGAGACTGTGCATTTGCAATAATTCACTTCAGTATCTAAGTAAGACTTTTCTTTCAGTGAGGGGGAAAGGGTAACATTCTCCAAAAAACATTTGGAGCTTTTAGTGTCACAGGCCTGACATACTTACTCTGTGAATGTGCATGTCCTCTTCCATTAGCTAGAAGGCGCCAAGAAGACCTTTTAATAAAATTTTGGAATTGGAAATGCAACCTGCATGCTGCATGTAAGAGTTAATTTGTTCTGTTGGATTAGGGCTATGTAGTTAAAAAGTGTTTTGAGGCTGGAGTGTTTGTACCTTTTCAGGTGTGGGACATTGGAGGACAGCCAAGGTTTCGAAGCATGTGGGAGCGTTACTGCAGAGGAGTCAATGCAGTTGTGTAAGTTTTCTTTTGTATGTCCATAGAAAATGTTCTTTGTAATATATATCATTGTAAAATTAGGTATTACATTATATCACACATAAAGAAAATAGATTTTTTTTTTCTGTCCACCTCCATCACATAAGAAGACCCAGTATAATAAAAGTAGTGTGTTTTGCACGTGCAGCAACCCAGACACGTAAGTAATTGCATATTCCAGGCCATTTTCCCCCCACAGGCTGTATTTAACAGCCTAAATCTGTTATCTTCCTGTATGAATATCTTCCTGTATCAATAAATGCAGGACTTACACAACTTTGGACTTTTCTAATGCTCTTGTCAATATCAACACGTTTGTCACATTTCAGATGTTTTAATGCAAATTCATGCAGTTAATGGTCAATACCATAAATAACTATATTTTGTTGCAGTTACATGGTGGATGCAGCAGACTTAGAAAAAGTAGAAGCTTCAAAGAATGAGCTTCACAGTTTGATAGATAAGCCACAATTGCATGGAATTCCAGTAAGTATTTTCCTTATTATTCTTACCTGAATGTTGACAGTGGCCTAAATCCTCCTGTGTTGGTTTCTCTGGTCTCTTAAAAATACTAGGTTATACATTGATGCAGCCTTGATACATTGAGCACTCTTAGAAAAATTACTGTGATTTTTTTCTCATAGTACTCAACAACTTAGGAGTGCTGCTTTGTGTTTGTACATTTTCTTGTCTAAAGATGAGAATAGATTTCAAAAATTTGTGTTTTCACGTGTTGCATTATCAGACAGTAATTACTTCCAGTCAGTCCCTTGTTGGCTGGGTTTCAGCAGTGACCCAGGTATGTTTCTTGCAGTTATCTTATGGCATATGAGATCAATATTTCTGCAGGTTGGCAGACAGTAACATCAACTAGTGTCCTCTGCCTCCAGAGATTGTGAAGGAGCTTTTTTTTATTTGTCCTTACTTTTTCTTGACTTAGTATTTCAAACTAAATTGTGTGGAAAAAATGCAAATATGCATCTGTTCTCCAGTTGGAAGTGTCAAAGAATAGTGTATTCAGCTGAAATTCTAATGAGGAATACAAAGGTGGAGACTAATGTTGTTTACTTAAATGTAATCTACCAATTTAGGAATCCATCAGGTTGTCATTGGTCTATGTTGACATCACCAAACAAGAGTTCACACCTTGATTATTAAGAAAGAAAACAGTCCCACATACAAATGAGGAAGAAATAACTCACAACTTGATGGCTATTCCTTGGCTCCTTTTTTTGTAAGCAGTAATTTGGACACTTGGCCACTACAAGTAATCAAAGTTACCTGAGGGTGAGTGGACAGTGTAAGGACTTAAAGAATGCACATGAAGTGTGTCAAAACACTGTCAAAGCCACAGAAGAAACTTCCCATAAGATAAGCCACCACAGCAGGAGCATGAGATAAGCACAGATGCCACAGCAGGCAGGAGCTAATTCCAGCCTAATGGAGCTGAAGGTTTAGTTAGCATCTAAACATGCTGCCTGTCTGGATGTTGCCACCATGGCAAACCATGGGAAAGGAAGTGTTTTACACATGCCATCAGGTATGGGAATGGCATCTACACCCATGGATACCTGAGACTTGGTCTGTATAAAAATGGTACCTTCAGCATGCAGTCAGCCTCCCTCTCTCTCTCTCTCCTTTCCTCCCACTATTCTCAAATGAGAGTTTTTCAAGTGATTCACCATCTTTTTTATAAGGTTTGCTCTTTTTGTTGTGATTTTGTATGTTAATTATCTATTGAAAAAATCCTTCAGAAATCTACAGTTATGCTGCTCATGGGGAGTGACATTGCCTGTCCTTTGCACTCTCTTTGCTTGCTCTTTTGCTTCTCACTTTTCCTTACTGAAATGATTGGTCTCTTATATCTTCAGTAGTATTTAATTAAGTTCCTTGCCTCTTATATGTTATCACATTCCAAATCCCCAGCCTGACCCACAAAGTAATTTCCAAGATGCAGTGATGTATTTTTTACTTACTTTTATTTCATATGTAGTAATTAGTATTGAACTTCCTTCAATTTATTGTGCTCAGGATCTGGCACTGTAGATTTTAGAGCAACTTTATTAATCTGGACTCTAAATTACTGCAAGTAATGACTTTAATATGTTCCAGATTCATGGGATATAATGGGACAGTCTTAGAATTGTAGCACATCTGGAAAATAATAAAATGCAACCATAACTAGAAATACCTTCCATTGCTTACTTTATCTTAGAATGTGCTCAACCCATTTATCTGACCTTCATTTATACTTGAAGCCTTAAACAGGAACTCTGAAGTTCCAGCATCTATTCAGTAAATTTTCTGTATTTCATGGACTTAATTCCCAGTGTCTGCCTTCAGATTTCAACCATGGATGCTCAAATTGGACAGAGGGGTGGCTGGTGCCCAGGTGATACTTGGCTTGTAGGCTGAGCTGTTCAGTGCATCAGTGTTAAGAGACAAGAGAGGAAAAAAACATAGAAAGAATTTTTTCTGGGTCTTTAGGACCAGCCTCTGCTGCTGAGGCCCTACTTTTGATTAACATCAGTCTGTCCTCTGAATTAAATATCCTTTGGTGGCTTGAGTGCACCTGATGCATGCTGGCTTCCAAATTTCTTTGCATTTAATCTGATACCATCCTGTAATGCCACCCAGTATGGAGTGATTCACTTCCAGAGAGACTTTTGATACTAACACACCCAGAAATAATTCAATCCAGTTTTCAGAGGGTATACATCCAGCATCTGGTCCTGACTAGGTGCAGGATTTCCATGATGTTCCCACAGTCATTGATAATTTTGAATATATCCTCCATTTTAAATAGCTGCAAGATCCAGAATAATGCCAACAAAAAGTTACAGACCAAAATAAACTTTTGTTGCTCCTGGATTTAATAGGTATATGAATTATTTCTTTCAGGTGTTAGTTCTTGGAAATAAACGAGACCTCCCAGGTGCACTGGATGAGAAGCAGTTAATTGAGAAATTGTAAGTAGCTGGCTTTTGTAAAAAGCTGAGACACTTTGAAGTTTGATATGTAAGTCAAAATTATTGGTAGTCTGTGACAATAGCTGGCTATAAAAGACGCTATTTTGCATGCTCAGATATTCCACTTTGAGCTCTGCTGGCGCCTGATGTAGTGATCTAGGCTGATAACTGACCACAGTAGATTTGAATCTCTCTTGATTGTTGTTTGGTTGTGTGAAGTTATTTCAGATAATCCTGTGTTCCCATCACTGAGGAAAGAACTGCTAGGGATACTGAAAGGGTCATTTTGACTTCTTGCAGTACAATGCAGTGTCAGTTTAATGCCTGAATGGCATTAGAACAGAGCCATATCAATCTTGTTATGGTAAATTTAAGCAAGTCAGGTATTTTTGCCAAATATCCAAAGCATAACTTAGGGATTACTGAAAGTAACAAATTGATGCATAGTAAATGTAATTGTAAAGAAAATATACTATTTTGTAAAAATGACCAGTATAGTACTAATTCTGTAAAATTGGATTCCCACGTCACATAATTTTAATTAGTGTGAAAGTGAAGTTTTGCTGTAGTAAGGATGGTCCAAAGACTGGGCTACTAAACTGGGGCTCTTAGAATGGCTGAGGTTGGAAGGAACCTTGAAGTCATCTACCTCTGTTCAAGCAGAGACTTTTGCCCATTGGAGCTGCTTGCTCTGGACCATGTCCAGACAGCTTTTGAACATCTCCAAGGATGGAGACTTTGCAGCCTCTCTGGGCAGCCTTTGCTAGTGCTTGGTCACTCTCAGAGCTAAAAAGTGTTTCTGTGCATTCAGAGAGAGCTTCCTGTGTTTCAATTTGTGGCCATTGCCTCTTGTCACATCACTGGGCTCCATCTTCTTTACAGGCTCCCTTCAGATTTTTGTACACATTAATAAGAAGTTCCCTAAGCCTTTTTTTCTCTAGGCTAAACAGTCCCAGCTCTTCAGTCTTTCTCTTAGTATGTGAGTTGCTCATTAGTTTAGTTGTCCTTTGCTGGGCCCTATTCCATAGATTCATATCCCTCTTGTACTGATGGTCCACAGCTGGTCAGGTACAGCCTTCCTGGTGCTGAGTAAAAGGGAAGGTTCACCTCCCTTCAGCCTGCTGGCAGCACTCCTAGTGCACCCCAGAATACCATTAGCATTTTTACCACACTGCTTGATGGTGTTCAACCTGGGGACCCACCAAGGCTCCCAGGTCCTTTCCTGCAAAGCTGCTTTTCCAGACAGTTGGCATCTGACCTGTCCTGGTGCCTGGGGTTGTTTCTCCCCAGGTGCAGGACTTTGCAGTTTCCTTTGTTGCACTGCATGAGGTCCCCTACCAGCTCTTTTCTCCAGCTTGTGGAGGTCCCTCTGGGCGGCAACACGACCCTCTGGTGTATCAGCCACTCCTCCCAGTTATCTGTCATCAGCAAGTTTGTCCTTTGCCCCATCATTTGCAACAAATGAAGTTGTAGAACAGGATTGGACCAGTATTGGTTCTGGTGTACACCGGTAGTCACTGGGTTCCACCTTGCCTTCATGCCACTGATCACCCCAGTGTTCAGCCAGTCTTCAGTCTACCTCACCATCTGTGCATTCAACCCATACTTCCTCACCTTGTCTGTGGGGATATTATGGAAGGCACTGTCAAAGCCTTAATCAAGCCAAGGTGCACAATATCTGTTGCTCTCCTGTCATCTACCAAACTGTAGATTTCATTGTAGAAGGTTATTGAGTGGATCAAACGTTATTTCCCTTGTGTGAATTCCTGGTCACCTTCTTGTCTGTCACATGCCTGGGAACAGTTTGGATTATTTGCATTATCACCTTCCCAGAATCAAGGTGGGGCTGACTGTCATGTACTTCTCTGGGTCCCCCTTTTTCTGAAGAGTGGCATTTGCCTTCCTGTGCTCTTAGGCACCTTTCCCAGGTGACATGGTTGTTCAAAGTGGCCTCACAATGACATCAGCCAGTTCCTTTATCACTTGCAGGTGCTTCCCACCAGGGCTGATGGACTTCTCCATGTCAAGTCTGCTTATTTATTCCCTGGTTAGATCATTTTCCATCAGGGGTACAACTTGTTTGCTCTGACTCGTGATCTCTGGGGTTTCTGAAGGCTAATCTTGTTAGCAAAGACAGCGTTTTCATGTCCTCTGTAACCAGGTCCCCTGTCTCATTGAGCAGTGGGTGCACTTTTTCTCCTGTCTTCCACTTGTCACTCTCTAGTTTTCTTTGATATCCCTCATGAGATCCAACTTCAGCTGGGCTTTGGCTGACCTGCTGGTGTCTCTGCATTCTTGGACAATGTTGCTGTATTCCTCCCAGGTTACCTGTCTCCGCTCCGACCTTCTCTCTGCTTCCTTTTAATTACCACGTTTAGGAACTTATTGTTCATCCACTTGATGTCTTTTGGCTTTTTTCCCAGGCTAGTTAGGATAGGTTATTCTTAAATTTGGAGAGGAACTTTGGATATTAGCTGGCTTTCTTTAGCCCTTCCTTGCTACAGGGCCTAACTGCATGGGACTTTCCCAAGCAGATCCCTGAAGAGGCCAGGTCTGCTCTCCTGAAATCCAGGGAGGTCCCTCTTTAGTTCTCTTCTTTGCTACTCTTGTGTGGTCTTCAGACTTCTCAGTGCCTTCACTTCCCACCTGTTCAGGAAAATTTTTTGTGCATGTCTGTGTCACTTGTGTGAGGATAAATAAATGAAAAAATAAGAAAGTGTTCAGAAGCTCTGAGGGGAGTTGGAGAATTCCCAGAAAGAAGTTGATTAAGAATCAGTTTCTTCCTAAATGCAGAGGCATCCTTTCAGTAGGAGTCAGATGTGATATATTAAGTATCATATAGTAAACATCCTAAAGATAAATGGTGTGATCATTTGAGCACTAATACTTTATTATGATTTACTGGAGAAAAAAACTCTGAATTCTTAGTGAAAGATGAATGATAAGACACGGGTAATACTTGGTTGCATAACAAGATATAAAAATGAAAATAATAAAATGTTATTTTTGGCTTATGAATTTCTGTGGTTTTATTTCTCACTATTACACTGACCTAATGAGAAATTCAAATTTTTGTGAAATGACTTTATAAACTTTTAATCCTTATAGTTTAAGAAATGTGTAGTTTTCTATGTTCAGTGGCATATTTTAAGAATTTAACATCTGAGAATAGAATTGAATCCACTGATTAAAAAGCAGAAAACATATAATTTAATGGAAATATCTGTTCTCAGTGTTTATGGGGTTATAACAGCACTTACTGTTTTTGTTTCTGTAGAAACCTTTCAGCTATTCAAGACAGAGAAATCTGTTGCTATTCTATTTCCTGTAAAGAGAAGGATAACATAGGTAAGCTTCTTCTAGTGTCATCAGTGTATGATGGGTTTGTACTTTGGATCAGATCAGGTTTGAACATCTACCTCCATTATATTATTGGAGGTCTCAATAGATCTCAATTTACATTGAAAGATATTTGGCAAATATTGTAGGCCACTGTATTTGTTTCAACATAGAATTATGTTTAATTAAGAAAAACCTTGTAGAAATATTTAGGTCCATGAGAAGTTAATTTGACAGAGACCATGGAAAAGTGTATTTAAAGCCTGGAGTAATTAAATCCTTTACAAGAAACCTGTGTTACTTTTGAAGAAACAGTAGCTTTCTATGAAGGCCTTCCAATTATTAGGTGATCCTCAAAAAACTGTTGGGGATTTACTCCACACATGGTTTTATTTGGTAAGCAGGTTTTAGCAGGTTTGGTGAGCATGTCGCTGTTCCTCAAACTGAGGGATGGGTGCTTTTTCCAAGAGGAAATGCAATGAGTGTTTCCTGTCATCAGTGAAGATCTATCTCCCCGTCTTCCATCTGCCTTTGCTTTTTGCCTTTTCCTCTCTCCCCTATCTTCCATTTTCCTGTTCCTTTGCTCTGTCATTTTCTCCCATTCCCTTCCCTCCACAGGGCAGGAGGAAGGGATGAAGCACAGGCTGAGCTAGCAGCAGCAATTGTCTGGGGCTGTGCTACCTCTGTGCCACCCCTCTCTGCATGCTGCTGAAACAAGTGGTGCTGGGTGGGATGGGATCCAGCCTGGCTGGATATTTATAGCTGCTATGTGAGGAAACCAGACTTGATAGAAGAGCTGGGCAGCTCTGTAGGGCTCAGCTGAGTGAGGAACTGTGAGAGTGGGAATGGGAAGAAAGCCACTTTCTCTCAGCTGCAGGGGAAATTTCCATCCTCCACAGAGAGAACCAGGTAATGGAGATGGTGAGGAGACTGTACTGTGGCACCTGGACTTCACTGAGCTGGGGGAGAGTTCAGCTGTGTGCAGAGATGTGTTAGGCAGGAGGGCCTCTCCTGCAGCTGGTGTAGATGACTTGGGTGTGTTAGTTAGAAGGAGAGCAGACACATGTTGGCTGCAGCTTGGGGAGCAGCTGTTATCTCTGAGTGAGGAAGATTAGAGTTCAGGAGATAAGGACTGTAGAAGACAACACAGGATAATCTCAGTAGCTGAAGTACAGTGAATTTGATAGAGGTTTTTGAAATGCTGTGCTTGATCCTTATCAAATTGGCAGGGCTGCAATGGAGGTTCTTAAAAGTGGGATTGTGACTGGAAACTAGTAAAACCAGCTTAATTTCTGAAATACTAATGGAGAAAATAGATTTTGATCCTAGTCTGTTTATCTGGATGTCCTGGAGGAGAAAAGCACGCAACAAAAAGCATCCTAAAATTTGCATGAAAGAATGATCATTAATGCAGAACAGTATAGATCCCTTACTTGTGGAAGTTCTGGGAGTAGTGATGAAAAAATCCTGAGACTTGGTCAGGTATCTTCCAGTGTAATATTGTGCCTAGAAAGACTAGATAGGTTCTTGAATATTTGCAAAAAAACAAAATAAAGAATGGGAGCACACTGCGTGTACCATTTCAGATTGTGGGCATTGCTGGAGCACCATATGCCATATTTTGAGGAAGACCTTGAAAAAAGAGGTTGGGTGAGAAGCTAGGGACACCAAAGGGCTGGAAAGTACCATTTATAAAGAAAGACTGTTATGGTAGCTCATTAAAGTGATGAAACTACTAGTCTGTTAAGGAGAAGACTGGCAGCTGTCTTCTTCCTCTGTGTCCTTGGCTGATGCCAGCACAGTTGAATGAGATGATACTGGTTTTTCAGCATGAACTGCAGCCTAGTTAACTGGTCTCATCAGGAGGTGTAGGTGTAAGGCTGCTAGTTACTGTGTCCTGAGAGACTGTGGAAGATAATTATATAGTTATTAGCTTTGATATAAGTGCAGTGGGTTGCTTTTTTCTGCAGTCTCAGAGCCTAAGCTGGTTTGCAAGGATATTCATGGAGTGCTGTCTTGAACTTAAGACAAATATGGCAACAAATTTCAATTTGAGGGCTAGAGCTGCTGCTGCCTCCTGACATCCTTCCTGCCTTCCTGACAGATGTTACTGCCTTGAGGCAAAAAAATCTAATCTGCTCATGAATCAGTTTGTGAACTGCTGCAGTTTTCAGCTCAATGCCTTGGATTGCATCAGGAGGGGTGCCAATTTCAGCTATCAAATTTTAGTCCAATGTTGCATGTCTTTCAGAGACCTTGGACTCCTACAACCTATCTAAATAGCTTCTTAATATATTGTCAGATGTTTGCCCTTCTCATTCCTCCTGTTTGTGTATTTGCCTTTGTTCTCACTTAGCATTCCATTCTAGTCTGGATTTTACAGTTTGTTTTATGGTCATCTTAAATCTTTGCTTTTTCAACAGTTCCTTATTTATCTATGGCTTAGAGAACTTGATGTCAGTCATTGTATTTCAAGAATACAAAATGCACGTGATTTAAAAACATACAAAAATAACCAGAAAAGGACCACCTGGAGGTTGATGTTCTGAACTTCAATTATGTGTGAATGAGAACCTGTGGGTTTCTGGGTTTTGTTTGGTTGGAGTTTTTGTATTTGTATTAACCTGCTGGTGTTCTGTTATGCTTCTACAGTCTGCAAACAGGCTGTTGAGTTTTTAATTTTGTTTCATCTATCCTGACAGACATAACATTACAATGGCTTATTCAGCACTCCAAATCAAGAAACTGTTGAAGAAACTTTTGCTGAAGATAACTCTTCCCCAATCACTTTGATTCCTATCACCTATACACACTGAAAAGATAAGGAATGCAACTGTCTACTACCAGGACTCACTGTGGTCATATTTGTTAACAGAAGTAATCTGACTTGCTGACTTGTAACTTGTCTGTCTGGTTTCATATTTTTTTTTTTTTTTTGAATCCAGATATTTGTCTGCCTAGGTGAAATTCCTGAACGCCTTAATACAAGACTGGAAGAAATCAATAATTTTTTGAGCTGAAATGTTTTGAGTTTATGCATGCAAATTGTCAAATACATAGTACTTTTTTTCTAATTTGAAACTTAATAAATTGTGCAGTGGAAACAAATGACTGGTTTTTTTTTCACACAGAATTTCTTCCCTCTGAACACATGTAGTTAAGTACATTCAATCAATTAAATCAATTAATCAATTAGAACTATAATTAAGAGCGTCTTATTTGAACAAAATGCTGATATTCAGAACACTTTCACATACTCTGGAGAAAAGTTATTTACAAAGTTATGTATCTGTAGTTAATTAGTTTTTCCAGTCACTAATGTGAATTATTCATATGAATATTCTTTTGGAATTGAAAAATAAAATATTCTAGACAATCTTGTCCTTCTTTATTGGGAAAGGAAAGAGTCTGGAATTGTAGTGGGTATTTTTCTTTTTTAAACAGAGAGGGAAATAGCTGGTGAGATCATGTACATCTTCTCTGACGTTAATAACCCCCAAAATTCATGGGTTTCCTAAGCATTGTTACTGTAAATGAAATGGTGTTTATGGACTACTCTGTCCATTCCTCAATCTTTAGAATTTTTGAGTATACAACATAAAATAGCTGGGATCTGAAGTAGGATTAGTCCTTTGGAAACAGATTAAAGAAGCAATTAACTTTTTAAATTTTGATGCTTCACAAGCATCTTACAGATACCTTCTTCCAAGTACTTCACTTAAAATGCACTCTGATGGGAACTTTTCTGTGAATATGGAAATTCTATTTACATATGGAAATTTCATCTCAAGAAACAGTAGACACACTCAGTGGCCAAGTGTTTCAAGGACACTTGCAGATCTAAGAGGGAGAAGTTCAGGCATGGTTTTCTAAAGATGCTGTAAATCAATCGATTGCTGTAGTATTGAAAGGGCTATAAGTTATGTATGCAGTTCTTGCACTTAAGTACATGAACTATAGAAATAGCAACTTTTTTCTCACTTCTATTTGAGAATGCTTTTAGGCTAGTGGCTCTGATAAGCTGCTAAGAACTTACAGCACAGACTTGATAAAATCTTTCTTGAGTGTTACAGGAATGCTACTACAGACATGGTAAATGTTACGGCACTTGCTGATAATATCTGCAGTCTCACCTGTAGGACTGTGGCTACAGGGGCTCATTGTTCTGTGGTAACATGAAAATAATGTGGCCAAGTGCTGAGTGCTCAGTACATAAATAAGTGGTGGATGCTTCTGAAGGGATGGTGCATATGACCTTCCAAAACCTGACATGTAATCCATCTAGTGATAATTTGCATGATGAAAAAACAGCACTCGGTGGCAAAGGTGGTGAATTTCAAATGCTCTTGTTGCTCATGGACTTTTGAAGGAGTAGAGCCATTGTAAAATGCAATGGAATTGTACTCACTATGCTTACAACACATGAGAAGAGCTACTTCTGCACCAGTGGTCTCAATATCATCCCTTTATCATTAATTTTGGCAGTAGTGCCTCATCCTTCAGAACAATCATCCTGGCATGGAAAGTCATGCTTGTGGCATAAGAGCTCCCCCTCACTGAATCACTCTTTATTCTGAACTTCTCTCACCCCTTGCTGCAGAAGGCTTGTGGGAGTGGACACAATTTCTTTGCAAGTTTATTGCAGTTGGTATAAAAGCAGTGCTGGCTCCTATCCTTCCCTTGCTTTGCTCAGTGTAATATTTCCTTGGGAGGTGACCAGTGAAGTAACCTTCCTCTGTGTGGTGCCATCAAGTACCAGTGCAGCCTAAGAACAGCCCGTGGAGGGAGGAGGTCAGGTTCCAGATTAGCCAAATGAATCTTTGGAAAAAGAGGTGAAAATTAGCAATTTTTAAATTAAAATTATCCCATTATGCATCATATGCTGATTTTTTTCCTCATTTCTCCTACTGTGTGACCTTGTATCCATACCTTAGGCAAATCAGGACAGGCACTGGTCTCACTGTTCCCGTTTCCAACAGCCTGTCTGTTTTTCAACAATTTGTCTTCAAGTAATTTTTCAGAATGAGCTTAGCTGAATGTGTGTTTACTGTCATATCCAATAGCTTTGTGGGAAAGATGAATTGTCAATGACTGACAGCTTTGGCATCTTATTTCTGAGACTGTACTGCTGGGAAGGGTTACAGAGATCGAAACCACCAGAGAGATCATTGCACCAAAATTGTTTGGAGAGGTCACAAACATGCCAGCCAGGGAGCCTCTGTGCAGGCAGTGTCCCCTTGCTCAGGCAGCAATACATAATGTGGTGCATGGATCCACACTTGGTGTTTCAGAAGCAGAGACAAGGAGTGAGCACACTGCTTCCTGCTTCTCAGCACTCTGAGAAGGTGACTGACTGAGAGACAGAGCATCAGAAGCTGCTCTGGTTCTGCCTAGGAGGTGGTGAGTACCCTACTGTGCCCACTCAGCATGTGTGGTGCTGGTACTCTGATCTACATGCACAAAATCCTCCAGGCTCTGGGAAAAGAGCAGCGCTGGGGGATGTGGACAGCTGAGGAGCAGCGTTGGGGGATGTGGACTGACCTTCAGTTTAGGCACAGCTAGAAATCCCTCACCCTACAACGTCAAGAACCCTAAAGTATTACAAATGTAACAGTGATACAGACGAGTTCCACTTCCTTTTTTTCCTTCTCCAAGTGTAGGAACAGTTCTAACTGTCACCCAGGGTTATAAAGGACCACCAGGTGCCAACCATCTGTTTAACTTCCAGCATATTTTTTTTTTATTTATGAATTTTTTTTCCTGCTAGCGATGTAATTTCCCCCATATTTTTTCTCCACTTGCATTGTGTATTGTAGGAGGCAATCATGAACATAAAATTTTAGTTAAATGATATTAAAAAAACCCCAAAGTCAAGTTTTTAAAAAATGCACTATAAAACTTCTACATTTATTGCAGGGAGCAGTGACACATACATAATTTGTTCCTGAATAAGCTATTTTGTAAGATGCTGTTTTTTCAGTCACCTGAGCAGCATGTTAAATTGAATGCCTCTGTTCTTGCTTTAGGACAGGGTGTACGTGGCAGCTGTCACAAGACTTTTGAGCAGGTGATGGAAAAAATACAAGAATTGTGTATAGTGACCTCAAAATTTTCAAGTTTGTGAAACAGAACAGGCTGTAGTTTTGGCTCGTGTCTTATCTGCCTCTGGCTGTGCCCCAGCCTGGTCAGTGTCATGCACACTGTGATCCTGCAAGGGCCAGCACAGCAAACCCTGCCTAACCCAGACCACAATGTCTTCACTTGAAGCCTGTAAGGGAGTGGGGTTTGGGAGAAGGGCTGGCTTCTGGTTGTTTTCTGCACTTGGTTTCCAGGCCAGTTCATGCCTTGGAGTCAGTAAGTACCCATCTATAGAGTACACCTGTGCAGCATTTGTTCCTATGGATTTCTCTTACTCAAATGCCCTCAAAGAGCAGGACACATTTGCACATTTCCCTTCAAAGATCCCAGGGTACACTGACCAGAGCCTTAGTATGTCTTCATTATAGGCTTATGCTTGGGACCTAAGAAACAAACATACTCTTTTGTGGGGAGTGCTTGTGAATCCAGTCTAGAGCCAGAGGTCAACAGCACAGAGTGTTTGATAGGGGACAAGGTATTGAAATCAAGTAAGTGTGAGGTGTCCTTACATCCTCCTTACTTCTGGAGAAGGATGGTTTTAAGATCTGTGGGGCAATGAATAATATCAATCATCATGTGACATCAAATAGGATATTACCAAATTTTATCCCTGGCAAGAGATGGTGTTGCACTATGCAAATCAAATTATTCATGTCATCATGGACTACCCATCACTAGTAAATTAAAAGAACACAGTATTCCAGGTTCTCAGAAAATATGGTCATCTAAAAGCCTCAGGGCATGGAACAGGGTAAGCTACTTTTGGTTTCCTCCACTGCAGAAGAAATGGGAGGTCTGTGAGGAGTCATACTCTGTTCCCTCAGCAGATACAGGGACTCCACAACAGACTGCAGACTGGATGCTTTAAGCAGAAGACTTTCCAGATTACTTGTAACACACTGGCAATGGTGTCACTCTCCAAAGCAGCAAGCTCTGCCTTTCTCAGTTGGCCCCCTGCCACGACAGGCATTTTCTCCTGCAATTCAGACAAGTGACCTGGCAGTTGTCCATCCTGGCTTTAAACCTTTTCAGGAGCTGCTGTTTATTTCCATTCTCCCTACACTTTGCTTCCTGGGAAAATGGGCATAATTCAAAGAGTCTTCTCAGTGCTAAAATCATCTTGAAAGAAAACATCATATCCCATTTCTTGAGGACACTGTCTTCATTGCAGCATCACATCCCCAAGGACCCCAAGAAGAAAAGGGAATCTGGAACTGGGCTAACAAGAAAAGCTGAGGAGGAAATGCAATCCAAGTTGTATGGGCAATGTGAGAAAGCATGAATTTGTGGTGTGCTACCATCAGGGATAGTCCCTTCACCAGGCCCCAGTTCTGCAAAGAACTGCAGCAGAGCCAAGCAGCAGACAGTGGCAGCCCTTCAGTGCTGCATGCTTGGACAGTGTCCAAGCCCCTCACTTATCCCAACCTTTTCTCTACCTGTGTGGTTATATTTTTCTGGCCCTGGAATACTGCCTCTCTTGCCTTTTCAGGTGTGGCTGCTGAGCAGGTCTTCACCAACTCCTGGGGAAGGGCAGAAAGCTGATGCTGCCATAGTCCTGTGGCAGCTGAGGGGGTTGGCCAGCCCCCTCCTCAAGGCTCAATGCTTCTTGAGCCTTGCAGGCCTGATGGCTTGGAAATGAAAAAGGACAGGAAATGTACAGCTCATGGCAGCCATCTGTGAGTCTCTGCTTTCCACTTGGAAAGGAGGGAGCAGGATAAGGAAGACTACTGCCCTGCTGTACAGTTTCTCCTTGATCAGTTGGGTGCCAGACTCTTTGTGACATGATTAGGTAATCCTCCTTGCAGGCACCTGGAATGCACTCATTCTGATGAAGGATGGGATCATTTATTGTGTCTGAGAAATTTTGAAGAAGCACAGCTTTTAATAGAGTGGGCAGGCAGTCCTGTGACCTCCCATGGAACAGACTTTGTCCAGCTGCTGCTAGGATGCACTGGTGGCCATGGTCCCTCTGGAGGTGACTGTCAGCCAGCGCAAGCATTTGGATTTGCACTGAAATAAAATATTGAGAAAGGTTAGCCATCTCTGTATAGATTTTCCCAATATCTCTCCAAGGCCATGATAGTGTGGACAAGGTGTGCAGCCTTTTAATATTTTGGTTTGAGAGAGCTGCTGCACTGGATGGGTCTATTTTTCATGAGCTTTTCATGTTTCCAGCACATCCTGTGATGGAGTCAAAGCTCCACTGAGTTGAAGAAATAGGCAAGTGATTTCTCTGTAATCTTTGAACACCTAATCCGTGCTAATAGAGGCAATTTGTTCCTCGGAATCAAAGGTAGTCATTTAGAAAATGCTTTTGTTTTTTGTCTGAGTTGGACCAGATTGCACCTAGTGGGTATAATTTTGCAAAATGGTCCCCAAGGAGCGTAGCTTGTCTACCTTTGAGTTTCAAAAACTGAAGGACCATGATGCATCTATGTAGGCAGTATACTTTGTCAGGGTAAGTTATTTGCAGATAAGTGCACTTGAAGTGAGTAGATTTGTTAAGCAGCATTGTCTGACTCTTTGCTTATTGTTATCTATAGATTTCAGGGAAAGTATTTTCACTCTAGTGGAAAGCAAGTCAATATATTTCCCTAATCCATCCCTCAATGTAGAACCAGGCATGTGCACTGCTGGTATTTAAAGTTATTTGCCAATTAAAGGACAAGAAATCCAAATTTGCAGCATGTCACTTGATTTGGAGGTAACATGGTACAGCTATATTGGACCAAGAACTGTGTTGCAAAGATCCAAGAATAAAAGATCTCCCATGTTTTCAAACAGCCTGTTCCTTGTAATGTTGATAACATTACCTAAGCAAGGTTATCCTCCCTATATGCTATGGTGAAGTTGTCCTCTACTCTGAAAAAGAGACTGGAGTAGATCCTAAAGTAGTCAAGACCATTTATGCAGCATCTTGTACCTTTCTTCATCTTTTTTTTTATTCCCAAAGTTTTTAGCAGTAGGACTTGAATAGAGTATTTTAAAACACCCAAATAGCTGTACTTTTTTATTTTTGGCAGGTGTTATGAAGTCTGGTGGTGAGATACACTTTGTCAGCTTCCCCTTTCTGCTCACATAGGGACACAGAAACTCTATGGATGAGTAGATCTCACAGAGTAAACTGTTGCTTCTGTATCCAGAAATGCAACTTTCTGGCTAAGAAAGAGGTGATCTGATGCCTCTATAATTCATAACCCAGCATAGAAATGTGTGTGTATATATATATATATATGTATGTGTTAGTGCATGAAGTGGTTGAATGTACATCAGACATAGACAAGGAGAATTTCTTGACATCTCTTGGACAATATGTAAGTGTATTTTTCAAAAAATAGCTAAAATTAGGAAAACAGTCACACCTTTTCAGTCCATAGAAAGAAGTAAACTGTATTTTGAAGGCTTAGGCTTTAGCTTTATTTTTAAACCTTTAATCTAAATCCACACCCTAGGTCTTGATCCATTTGCAACCCCAAACACACATGCAGCAACTTTGATGGGATATAAAAGTGTACATCCATGTACTTTACATGTAGTTGTGCATGCAGCTGTACATGCAGCTGGCTACCTGCCTACTTGATTAAGGTCAAAATGAGCCAGATATTTGGAAGGAGAGGTCATCAGTCACCAGGAAGAAAGAGCCCTACACAGCCTCTCTTCTGTAGAAATTAATGTGGATTATCTGTAAGCATTTTTGGTGTATTTACAATGCATGGAAGTCTTTAAGTGCTCCAGAAAGAATCTATCAAGATATTCCATGTTAATTTTGATATTTATTATACACTGTGCCACTCAATTCAGCTTTCAGATCAGATGAATTAAGAGCCTGTGATACCACTCCACATCTGACAGCCTTCAGCACGTGCCACCTTGGATCATTCCTCAGCATCCCAGAGTTCAGCCCCCAAACTATCACTCTGCCCATTTTCTTGTGTGCAGCAGCTGGAAAATGCCCTGAGCACTCTTGGTTGGACTGTTGATCTGACAACTGCCACATTAAGACAACTTTTATGTTTCTATAACCTCAGCTTCCATGCTGAGTGAAAGAAACAATTTTTATCATGCACCTATTTATCAGATGATTTATCCCCTTGTGCTATACAGAAAACTCCACTGGTTTTCTTGAGGACCTCCTGAGGAGTGGAGAAATGGGTTGGTCAAAAAGTAAGTTTCATTTGCCTTGAAAAATTGCATCATCTTTGAAAAAGATGAATTACTGTCACTGTAAAGCAAGTCTCCCATGAAATGAAATGGAAGAGAATATATGCTCTTCATATAAAATTCTCTGGAGGGCTGTCTTCTATTTCCAGGACTTGAGAGTTTGATTTTGTTAGTTTTGCTTGTGAGGAAGCCAGATATTCTAGGCAGTGAGCCTTTTAACTTTTTTGTCACCTCAGACCCTGTTTATTTGGCTTTGCACAGTCTTCTCTGCACTCTGAGATTTTTTCCATGTTTATGACCTGACCTGTACTGAACTTCTGAAATGTTATTAGCTGTGAGTTTCAACCTTTTGGGTTAGCAGCTCTTTTGTAAATGCACTGAGTGAAAAAAAAAAAGTGCATAGAACATAAAATACCTGTTTGAAAATACTATTTTAGTTAATATAGTGATGGCTTAATAAGCCAGAAGTGCTTTATGTTTTGCCCATGACCATCAGCAAATACACATGATTTACTCTACATGCTATTCCTATTGCTGCTAATCTCCTTGGTCTGTTTGCTGCATGCTCTAGAAAGTAAAGGTATTTTATCAGTGAAAAGTTAAGTTAGCATATCACACAGCATGGCTCAGGTTGAAAGGGACCACAGTGGATCATCTGGTTCAACCTCCCTGCTCAAGCAGGGTCATCCCAGAGCACATTGGATGAGATTGTGTTCAGAAACTTTTTAGTGTCTCCAGTGAGGGAGACTCCACAGCCTCTCTGGGCAGCCTCTTCTGGTGTTTGGTCACCCACACAGTAAAGTTCTTCCTCATATTCAAGTGGAACTTTCTATGCATCAGTTTCTGCCCATTGCCTCTTGTTCTGTTGCTCAGCACTACTGAGAAGAGCCTGGCTCCATTCTCTTGGCACTGTTCCTTCAGATATTTATAGTCATTTGATGAGACCACCTCTCAGCTGGCTCTTCTAGAGGCTGAACAGGCCCGGCTCCCTCAGCCTTTCCTCTTAATAGACATGCCCCAGTTCCTTAATTATCTTTGTTGCTCTCTGCTGGACCCACTCCAGGGGCTCCATTTCCCTTGTCCTGAGAAGCCCAGGCTTGAACACTGTGGCCTCTCCAGGGCTGAGTAAAGAGCCAGGATCACCTCCCTTGGTGTCTGTCAATGCTCTTTCTAAGGCACCCTGGGATTCCATTGGCCACCCTGGCTCCAAGGACACATTGAGTGGCATTGACAGCTTGTTGTCCAACAGAACCTCCAGATTCCTCTCTGCAGAGTTGCTTTCCAGCAGGCTGTTCCCCAGCCAGTACTGGTAACCTGGGTTTATTCTTTCCCAGGTCAGGGCCCATTCAGGCTTGGAGGCAGAAGAGGAATTGGAAGGCATTTTGATCAGTGGAAGAATGAAATAATCTAATGTGCTGTTAACCTTCTTTAACTCCTCAAATTCTCTTCATTCTCATTTCTCCATTAACTAGGAAGTCCTAAAGCTGTTTTTCATGCATTTAACAAAACACTATTACATGCTTCATTTGCATCAATTACACAAAAATCAGAGCTGAATGGCCTGTAAGTGGGGGTAGAATGATACCTTTAGTGCTTCAAGAAAGCAAGATTTAATAAAGACTGCTCAGAAAAATCTATCATGCTAGCACCAACCATTCTCTCTGAAAATACTGTGCTTTGGAAATGTAGGAACGAAGAAAGAGAATGGAATACCCTTATGACTTATATTTTAAAGATATTGCTAAAGAGATTAGCAATTATTCCCATACAAATTTGCAATTTCATTGCTTGGAGTATTTCTTTGAAATCACATTATAGTAAGGTCACTGAAGCCCTTTTTTCCTTTATGTTTATATTATCATCTGGAAATATTTTATGAGTGGGTTGATGGACTTCTATAAACAAAAACCAACAAATTAAAAGAATTGAGAAACAAGGCAAGTTTTATTGAAGGGAGTGATTAATATTCACAAGAACTTTGTTTTTCTACTAATTTTCTGACTGGTGTTTATTAATTGATTTTCATTGTAAAGAAAGTCAAGCTGCCACACTGCCTTACCAACACAAAGTTCAAAATTGTAGCTCAGTCTATGTTGAACTAAGCATAAAAGAAGAAAACACAAAATAATGCTGCAGTAGTCAAACTGTTGGGAAACTGAGTGCTAATTAAATCTGGCATAACTGTCAAAATAACTGTGCAATATATTTGAGAAATGAGACTCCAAAGTCACATGTAAGAAATCTGAGCATCAGAATTTCTCAATTTACTTGAGCTGTAAACTAATAAATCAATGTCTTTAAAATGAGATGAAATATGAGGGACCAGCAAGAGATATTTTCACATTGCACAGAAAAAAAGGTATTAATAATCTTTGTGGATATTTTTAATGACCTTTAATTGCTGCACTTTAAGTCTTAAACAGAGAATTTTAATGGGCACTGTAAAAATTTTGCCATTAGTTTTCAGTGCAATAAAATTTAATGCCTGATGCTGAGCTGGTATAAATCAGTGAAGTCAGCCACTGATACATGGAGGCTCAAGTCCCTTATTTTACACCAAGTGCAGCCAATCTGCACTATGAAACAATCCAAAACATGCTGTGTGAAACCTGGAGTGGGAATGGCATCTTTTGGGGAGGAGAGTTAGAGGTCATCATTGCTGACTGAGGCTTGCTGGTCCAGGGGCAAATGAAAACTGACAGATTACTCCTCAGAAAAAAAAAAAAAAATCTCACAAAAATAACAACCATGCAAATTAATGTGATACACAAAGGGGGTGAAGATTTATGTGGCTGTTTCCTGCATCCCTTTCATCTGGCTTCCTTTTTTTGTGCTGCTCCCTAATGATGCTCATTTGTCTGCTTCACTTACTGCTGCCTCCCACTCCTCCCATGCCACTCCATTACTGCTGGAGTACATGGGGCTGCACCTTGCTGGCCTCTCCGCCCCTGAGGTGGTTTTGATGGCAGTGGAGCTGTTGCAGCTGAGGAAGCTCCTTAGCCCATTTCTTCATGCCACCTCTGTGCCATCTCCTCAGAGCACAGGTGCTGGGATGGGCTGCAGCCCTGCACTGCAGCTGCAGCAGCTCACAGCCTTGGTGCTGTGTTAGTTAGCAGTCTGTGAGGTGCTGAGCTAGGAGTGAGCTGGTTTATTGCCTCCTTGGTTAACCTCTGCCTGCCAGGCTTCACTGACAGAAGCAGTGAGGCAGAGCTGGGCTGCTGAGGTGGCAGCCCAAGCCCATGCTGGTCAGCAGGAGGATTCCTGCTACTTCCAATGAAAACAGTACAATGGCTTTAGATTGCACACAAGACTCAGTTCTGCTGGGACTTTTACAAAGAGTAAGGAGATCCATTCAAGCAAAACATGAGTAAAGCTCTCATTTTTGTCCTGCCATATTGCACCTAAACTCAGCTGAGAAATAATGCAGTTACCTTTCTTTACTTCCCTCTTCCTTCTTACAGTCCCTCACCTACTGTCTCTGCTCTGGTGCATCTGAAATTAAATATTGGCTTCTTAGAACAAATTCCCTGGCTTTCCATTTAAAGTGCAAGATATTAGAATTTTTGGAATGTCCTGATATGATGTGTAATGGAAAATCTGTTTTCTGCACTTAGAGAGTAATTAATCCTAGGTCTTTTTCCTTCCTTCTGGGAATGGAACTATCAGCTACCTCCTGAGAGGGAGGCAGTTGGCAAGAGGCAACCTTCTTGATGAAGTGAGATGCAGGGTGGATTTCCCTGAAGATACTGATATTGAGCAGGGTCTGTATATGACCAGAATGAAGGGAAAGGAAGGGAAATGGAGGAGAACTGAGGAAAACCACTTTGTTGCCTCCTTGTCCCCCAAAGCCAGGAACAGCTCACCCTGAAGGTTGTTGTAAAGTAGTTGGTTCACTGTTCTATCTCCTCTCAATCGAAAGTAGCAGAATATTTGTACAAGATATGTAACACACACACACGTGTACACATGCATATATTGTATGATAGCTGATGCACTTTTTATTTAAATATATGATATAATGTGTTAATGAGCTTTGGTCTGAAGTTTAAGCTTTTCACAGCAAAATGTGAAGGGCTGTTTGGGTAAAAACCCATCAGCATAAGATAACTTGCTAAATTCCTTACTCAAGTATGGGAAACCTATTACAGATAAATGCTCATTTACTTTCATTTCTGCACATTTGTAGGTTTGTATTTTGCAAATATGTGTCTTCTGTCTTGTGTTTAGCAAATAAACCTTTTTTTCTTTTCATATTAAGAGACATGAGATCATATTATGAAATAAATCTATTTTTAAAGATTTCATCTTATGATATAAAGCTATTTTTAAAGTCACTTTCAAATGTCAAGGCATCCCTTTCCTGCTTACATTGTCATCTTTTGAAACAGGACATTGGGAAACCTAACAGCTTCTTGACTCCCTAGAGCATTGTTCTTGATTGGGAAGGGTTTAAGTGTGATGGACTGGTTTTTATATTAGCTGCACAGGTTGCTAATCTTGATTCAATCTCTTTTGCAACAAGTGATGATGCTTTTAACATACATATGACTTGGAGTTGATATAGCCAAGAACTCCTTTCTGACTCTGGGAGAAATTTCTTTTCTTTGTCACCTGGAGACATTTGTGTCTTTCTGTGTTTATTAAACTGGCCTAGATATTGCTGAAATAGGTAGCTTTGTGGTGACAAGGGGATATGTATGTACCAAAAATATGTTTTTACCACTCGTTTAATTTAGCTGAAGTTACATGTAGAGACAGTGAATTAAAGAAAACTCAGTGTATATTCTTTTGCAGTTACAGAGAAATGAAGCACAATTGCTTGTTTTTCTTTTCTAATCTCTTTTACAAGCTGAAAATTTAAGATATTATTGTATATTATTATATATTATAATGTGAAACTTAATTTGAGGAAATTCACCTCAGAAATGCACTATGCCAAAACCAGTAAGAAATGCAATGTGCTCCCCATTCTCCTTTCAGGAGAGGAAACATAAACTAAGGTATTTGGAGATATAGACATATTAGTGTCAGAATACAGTAGTCACTCAAGGCAAACTTCATCCTGCTTTTGATAATGGAGCAAGCACTTAGGATGGATACTACAGCTATCTATTTGCAGGCTAGGAGGGTTAAGTGGCAGAAAGATATATTGGTTACCCAGAATCATTCACATGTTCTGCTTGCCACCAGCTGATGTACCTTCATCATTCTCCCCTGAGAGTAACAGTGATATTTTCCATTGTCTTTGTGCATGTGACAGACCTTGAGCTGAATTCAAGGGATTGCAACAAGATAAATCTATTTAAAGCAACATAAATCACTGGTAAGATTTGGGGTTGCTTTCTTTATTTCTTTTTTCCTTTCCTGTAGGCTTTCCTGGAGCACGCTTGGCTGCGTGTTAGAGCGAATGCTGTGTTTGTTATTGGTCAGAGCAGTAAGTTTGCTGAAATGCTGCCTCTTCCCTGAAAAGAACAGCAACCATCACTCCATAGTTTGGGAGCTACTGAGAAATAGTTGAACTCTCTTTACTCCAAGGAAAGTCTGTTCCTATCTTAACTGAACTGGATGAATGCAGGGAAAGAAGGGATTTTCTTAGTTCTTCACTGTTCCTTGAAAACACTAGATTTTTTAAAAAATACATAATCTTAGAATAGTGGCTTTTAGCTAATACCTCTATAAAATGAAGTTATGCCTTGCAACATGAACTAGTGTCATGCAGTACCCAAAGAAAGGGAACAGCTTTCAATAGAGTGACTTTATTTGCAGTGTGACGGAGACACACAAGTTTGGTGTAACATGTCACTGATTGTGAGACAGACTTCACAGAATAAGTACCAGGCAGACCCTGCTGGCACTTCAGGTGCAACAGGATAAAAGACCCCACAGATTTGGGAAGGATTAGTACTGTCTCTGCTCATGCCATTTCAGACAAAGCTGTAATTTTGAATATCTCTACCAAATGTTGAGTAAATGCAAATATAAGTGATGGGTATCTTTATTGCAATTTTGCCAACTACAATCACTGATGTATTCAAGCTACAACCTTTCTCTGCTTATTGTATCATGATAAAACTATGTAAGGAGTTGGACAAAGATTCTTTTTTCTTTAAATTCCTTTTTTTTTTAAAATTCAGCTTTCTACCCCGGAGAGCAGCAAATTCTCTGAATAGACTACATTCAGGATCTTGGAGGACATAGGAGCAATACTCCTGGAGATGTCTCCATCATCCCAGAGAGGTACTATATGTGCACAGGCTGGTTTGATGGCATGCACAGTAAAATCCAGCCAGAGTCTTTGAACATATGGCACAGCAACAACTGTCTGCCTGCACAGATGGGGTGATTTATCTGTTCATGTGCAGCAGCAGCTTCTGAGACACAGCACAGTCACTGTGGCCATGGAACACATACGATGCTAGCTGGGCTGAACAGCCGTTCCAATACTGATTAATGCATCCTGTGACCAGTCCAAGCAGGCTTTTGTCCTTATACTGCAAGATGACATCAGCACTCTGTTATCTGCCTGTATGAGGCTGAGCAAAATAGGCACCCTGAGCCAGGTTCACAGGTGTTAACAAGATAGAGGGAAATACTAACTTGTATTGTCTTGAAAGTTACCTGGTTATGAGAGCCTGGTCTCAGTGTCTCAGCAAGCTTTTTCCTCAGGATCGTCCTGAAGATATTCAGTCTCCATTAAGAGACTGAAGAATCACAAAATAGCAGAACATGCTGAGTTGAAAGGGCCCAACAAGGATCACCCAGTCCAACTCCTGCTCTGCACAGCACCATCCCAAATAGTCACACCCAGTGACTGAGAGCATTGCCCAAATGCTTCTTGAGCTCTGTCAGGCTGGTGCTGTGACCACTGCCCTGGGGAACCTGTTCAGTGCCCAAACACCCTCTGGGTGAAGAATCTTTTTCTTATATCCAACCTAAACCTCCTTGACAGGATTTCAGGCCATTCCCTCAGGTCCTGCCACTGATCACTGCAGAGAAGAGATCAGTGCCTGCTCATTCTCTTCCCCTCATGAAGATGTTGTAGACTGTGATGAGATTCCAGCTGTCTTCAGAGTAATTTCTTGTGTTGCTTCAGTCAACCATTTTCCAACTGCCTCTACTTGATGATTTCCCCTACAGACCAAGAGCTTTTCTATCTCCTTATGCTTTTATGAGGGTGAGAGTCAAAAATATATTTTTAGGAATAATAATGGGAACCATATCATAATCATACCATTATAATGTGATCAAATAACACTTGAAAATATTCTTTGTAATCCACAATCTGAAAACTTAGAATCTTCCTACCTTTTTACCTTTAACTGAAATGATTATCTTTTAACTAACTCTTTAATTTTTCAGCGATTTCTGTAAGTTCAGCAAAGCCTCATAAGGTTAAGTTCCACAAACTAATGGTGTGTTGTGTGAGGGCCCTTAAAAACCTGTAGGTCTCTCTCCTGTCATGGGAGGCTTTATCTCAAAAGCTACTGTATGGTTCAAAGGCCTGTACAGCAGATTTATCTCTAGTGGGAGAAATGAACAACTTTAGTTTTACTGTAAAGCTCCAGGCATTATAGACAGCCAGGTAATATCCTGACTCTGCTTAAATCACTGGCAAAATGTCTGCTGACTTCAATAAAGCTGGGATTTCATCCACGACATCTTTAATAATCTGTGTCAAAATGAGATCAGTTCTTTGCTGCGAGTGGGAAGACATGAAATTGTTCTAAAATGGAAAATGGACATGTTGCCAGTAACTAAGAGACATCAGGGAATTTGAGAAGCTTCCATCTGGGAAACATCTTCAGTTAGTCTTCCATGTATATAAAAATATGTTTCCTGTCTTTCACAGCTAATTAGCTAGGAAGAAAAAACAATTCTCCTGTTGGGTATATCCAGTACTCAGACTATGATATAAAATCAGCCAGTCTGTCATTGTCCAAAATACTGCTGGAATTTTGACTTTTATTAAAGTATCATCATGCCCCTTTTTTCTTTAATCTGTACATCAGTCTGTAGCTGTTGAGCTAAGCTGCTCTTTACAATTAATTAATATAATTTAATATTTTATAGAACAATTAAGATAAGAAGATAGGACTTGAACCTTCCAGGTTTCAAAAAAAATGTGAGCTCCAATACAGAAAACACCATATATACCACTATTAATTTTGGCTGAGATTAACTGACAATGTCAGTAACAACAGACATGATATTATATTTTAAAATTCTGTAAGTAACTTTTCTGCCTTCTTTGAGGAGTCAGCAACACTAAGTTAATGTTATAAAAAGGGAGAAATCTGATTTCAAAAATGTATACACCAAAGTTCACAGGTTTTCCATTAATTATGTAAACTAATACCATTACAGAACTACAAGGATAAATGAAATTCTCTGATCTTATTATAATAATAAAGTAGTTATTAAAGTTATAAATGCACTTTTATATCATTAGATAAGTCAGACAGGTTCTCTGGTAAATTTTTGCTGTTCTGTAGACTTCTAAACGTCCATCTATCAATTGATCAATCCATAGATATAGATACAATTCCCCCAAATTAAAATACACTGATTTTCCTGTGAAAAGCAACCAGATTACTTTTCACCTGATGCTGAAGATTTGCCCAGAAAATTTTATTTTGTATCTTTGCTTTTTAAGCAGTGGCTGGTTATCCATCTGTGCTCCTCTGTGATAATCACAGCTGGATTTTTTTTCTCTCTTTAACAGCAGTAATCTGAAGAAAGTAGCTGTTGACTTAATCAAAGTGGCTTTATTTTCAATTCCATATTCAGTGGAGCTTCTAAAAGGCCAAGGCAAATGCTCTGTTGCATTCAGGAAATATTTCCAGAGAAACATTATAGCTATAAGTTAAACAGAGAGCATCTTCTGCTGAAACTTGACATTTTTCTGTGGCAGCGTGATAAAAAGAAAACAAAGCCAATATAGCCTCTGAAAGAGCTGAATTGCTTTCTACTCTATGGTAAAGTGAAGAACACAATGCTGTGGAAGTCTGGGGAATAGTATTGGTTTCCTGTTTTGTGCCCATTTATTGGGATAATCACATCAGTAGTAGAACCACAATTTTCAGAATAGGAAAAGTGTGTCTCCACTCATTTTATAATAGCTGCTGATATAGTAAAATTTAGAGCCCTGCAAGAGGGGGCCTTTACCTCACTTACTATTGATTGTAAAGCTAAGTTTCTCAATTGTCCTCAGATTTGTTTGCCCTTATTGATCTTGCTGAACTTATTTATACACAGAGTCCCAGATACTGCAAATATACACCTAATGAATTCATGTTGCATGTTGAGGAATATTATCAAACTATCAGGCAGAAACGAGGAAATGTGAAAGAGTTCTTGATGGTTCTGCTTGCCAGTCAGTCCTACCCACCCATAGGATTGTTTATGCATCTAATGACTGTATGAAAAAAGTAGAAATAACCCAAAGATATCACATGGCTTTTCCATCTTCTAATAAGAGCATAACCCTCCAGGTAAAAATCAGATTTTCTCAAGTTACCATTCTCCCAGTACAAATCTTATGTTTCCCGGCTTTACAGTGGCTTGGACTGAGCAGGGAAATGGAGGAGTGATCCCACATGAATCCTTTCTCCTCTGACCCATGGCCACCCTCCCTGGACCAGGGAGCTGGAGAGCAGCACCCATTCCAGGCTGTGGAGAGCCCTTTCTTGGCAGGGGTCTCTGGAGAGCAGGCTGCTGTTCAGGGAGCCAGGAGTGGCACTGCTGTGCCTCAGATGGCACGGGCAGGGCTGGGAGCCTCTGCTGAGTGCTGGCTATTGATCAGCTCAGGCTGGCTGCCTGCTCAGCTGTGCAGGGACAAGTGGCCCTTTGAGTCTCTGCATACACTGAGAAGTTGAGAGATGCAGACTCCTGATTTAGGCTCTCTAAATTGCTCTCTGGAGGTGTTCAGAGCTGTCTTGTCCTGTCTGTTGTGCATTTAAAGCAGCTGGGCATGTTTCCTGCACAGCTTGCACTACATATAAAAGGACAGTTGCCTGACTTTAAGATGAGCTTAGTTTGGTAGGGTGGAATCCAGCTAAGGCTCACTGTGTGGGTGTTCTCCATCTCTGACATGGAAATGACAGCTCCCTGCATGGAAGTTGTGTAGTTTTGTAAACATTAAGAAACTGATGTGCCTCTGATTATGTTAATGCCATCATTGGACTGAACCCCTTCAAACCCCTCTGCTTGTCTGTGCTGCACCCTTCTGTTGATACCCAAAGAAAGTTTTGTTCCACTACATCTTTTTTGTGCCTTTAATGAAAGACAACAGAAATATATGATTGCAAATCTGTGGCTTCTGGTGGAATGTAAAATTTGTGGAAAAGAACCACTCTGTTCAGACTGTATTTGCTGCAATCTTTTCTGTGAGAAACATCACAGATGCCACTTAGCAATTGCTAATAGGAACCAGAAGCTTAATTGGCAGCTCACCAGATGAACAAAGGATATAAAAAATACCATTTCCCCAAGGATATGCCTAGATATCTAGGAATAAGCATGCATTCTGCAGCTGAGTTTTTGTAAATACTGGATTTGTAGCCGAGTTCAGCATTTTTGTGTGGTCAGTAGCTCTGCAATGCAGGGCCTAAGCAGTGATGCATATCAAAGTTACAGCACATAATCTTGCATTTTACTCTAGCACTAAGTTGCACTGTACCAGACTTCAAGGATGGAGACAACATAACCACACATAACCACTCTCGTGTGCTCCTGTGTTCTCAGTGTTCCCAGTTTTGCTTTTTTTGGTTCTTTTTGTTTAAGAATATGTTATGAGACAGAGAAGCTGAAATTATTTAAGAAACAAGGTAATATTACAAGTAATTAGCACTCCAGGTGGATAACAAAAGACTAATAAAGGACTAGGAGTCAAGCATTTTAATTGTTAAGAACTGCTCTTCATTAAAACACACGCCAGTGTTAGGGGTTATGTTTCATCTCTCCTGACACTGACAACAACATGGGATCTCCCATGCCTTCTCTGTGTATTTGGCTTTGGCTTTTATTAGTCTGTGCATGTTTCCAAAAACATATGGCAATCTTTTCAAGGTCTGGATATATGGTGTATTTGAGTTTACAAAAATTAATTTTTGTTATTCCTTTTTTTTGTTAAGAAACAAATTCCAAAAAGCTGGGCAGCTGAATAAAGTATCTCTCTTTAGGAGAGAGCAACTGTTTTTAAGAAGAGGTGAGCACTGATATTGAGTAAACTCGCTGTTTTGGGAAGATAGAAACTGCTGAAAAGTAGTCAGATTCCAAAAAAGGCCTTGTTTTTCTCTTAATACAGGAGTGCAACACTGAGTCTAGACAACTTCCTCTCAGATTTAGTATAACATGAAACAGTTGGTGTGCCTAGATGCCTCCTGGAAAATATATACATATTGCTTGTGTCACCTTGTGCTAATTCAGTACACCTACCAAAAGCTGCAGTTACTTTATTACCAAAGTAAGCCCTGAAACCCTTATGTTACAAGTGGTTTCTTAGTATCTCTGACAAAACCCTGCCAGATTGCAGTTGGATCCATGTTTATGCTTTTCTTCCCTTCTCCCATACTCATGCATCTGTGGTGTGCTATCATTGCAGGGCAGTAGGGTTCAGAGACCCCAGTTAGCAAGGCTTGTTTTGATAATGTGCACTTTTGATCACACTAGGCACCAAGGTGAGTATCTACAGCCATTGATAGGTGGACTGACTTTGTCTCAGATGTGCAAACTGAGGAAAAATCTCACTGAAGTATTTGTGCTTCAGAATTAATGACCCTCAGTGCTTGCCTCTATATTTTGGAGATAATTTAAAGCAGTCAGTAAAAGGAAATTACTGCATGAAAGAATATTTAAAAAAATATTGAAAACAAGTTGCTTTTGGCACAGCTTGAAACAACCCCATCATACATGGCAGGTGGCTGTGTGAGCATAGGGTGGCACTCAGTGATGGTACTGGCACACAGCCTGTCCTTTTGTTCAAATTTATTATTCAAAATTATCCTATGCTTTAACAGGTGCCCACGATGTTAAAATGCAAGCAGGCCCACAACAGATGCCTGCATTGGTTTTTTTGTTGGCATAGATCTGCATCTTCTTTTATTTGCCATGAAGATATTTCTAGTGGGCAAAGAAGGAAGAATAGGCTTCCTACCTCTGCTGTTGGATGCTTATAGATGGACAGTCTCTTGTTTTTGAGATGGGGTGAGTATCATAAATTTGCTACTGGAAACAGTGAGGGTGGCTCTATGATCAGAGATCAATCCTGCATTGTAACTCTGAGAAATAAGGGTCCATGAGGATCATTTTCAGAGAACAGAGGTGGGCTCAGGCTTCCTTTATCTGCTCTAGCTGACAGAGCACCATCTCTTCCAGATGCTGTTTGCTGACAGATTGTATTTGCAACAAAATGTGTCATCTCAGTATTCTATTTATGAATACATTTAATTAAAATCCATTCATGCAGATGTAAAAACATTTACCATTTAAGGATACTCTGAAAAGGACATAGCAAGGACTTCTATTCCTGTAACTTTTTTGCCGTGTACGTTGGGCTTTTCAGTGTTTATCTGAATTTTCCAATATATTCTTAGATTACCTGTTTGACTAAAGTGGCTTTCAAATATAGATGCTCCAAAGCAAAATGCTTACAGAGAAACCATTCACTAATCAGAGTCCTTCACTTCCCATCTCTCAGCTATCTGCAGTTTTTGAAATGCAGCCTCATGACTCTGACGAGGGCTCCATGCTCAGTTGCCAAGATTGAAAACGGTGCACCTGCTACAAATATACTAGCCACAAAAGATTTAAAGTTTTTAAATAACCACAGCATCTCATAATAAAAACACCTCAAGGGTCATATCTACATTAGATCTAATCACACAAGACAAAAGAATACTCCCATAGTGTTAAGCTACAAAACTAAGCACTCCAAAGTGGCTATTGTCAAGAGCACCCATACACCCCTGCTTGCTCAGGGATATCATGGTTCAGTCTTTGAATTACAGGATGATATCCTATTTTTAGAGGATCTGTATGCATGCTGCACTGGGAGTCTGCACATTATCTGCAGATGGACAGCAGATTTGTGATGTATAGGAAAAATCCCCTCATATCCATCAGAATTTAAGCAAATTAGGAAGAAGTCTAAAACTGCAAAATGTTTTAAGGACTCAGAATTTATGCACTGGCTTACTACTCCAACTAGCTTCCCTCTTTGGTGGAGGGTGGTTTCTAGGGATGACTCCAAAGAGAACATTTTTCTAATTAATAGTAATACAGCTAAAGAGGTCTGATCTCTTAGCAAACAGATTAACAGAAAAACAACCAGTTTATATAATCCTGACTCATTTGAAAATGCCCAGATGTGCCAAGCAAGTCATTAGATTGTTGTGTATATAACCACCTGTCTCTCAATACCTACTAGTGAGTGTGTATAGGCACATGCTGGGGAAAAAGGTGCAGCCATTTAAACTGCAAGGGAGAGATGGCACCTGATGCCATCTGACTTTCCTGATGCCACAGTTGCAAATTCAACAACAAAAAAAGAAGTCAAAAGAAGGTCAAAGAAGTTCTTGGAACCAAAATAAAAAAACCTTTGGGATTCTGGAAGCAAAAGGAATAATGGCATTAAAGGAATGTAAAATTGCCCAGAATAATAGCTATTTGCTACCACTGCTGTTGAGTAAACACAACAGATTCTTCTGCCTGCGGCAGTGCTGCCATCAGCACAAGAGAATCATTCATACCACAGCACTGAAGAAAACAAACAGAGATCTGTAGTTAATTTGCAGTGGAATCCTGAGACAGCAGCCTCAAGAAGATGAGGACAAAAGACCTTGACAATACCCTCCACAAGCTGTACCTATAATATGAGTGAAAACATTGTGTGTGTGATCAGAAAGCCTGATCAGCCTGCAGGTCTGCAAGAAAGAAACCAAGGACTTGGCACAAACTGCCAACCAGAAGCAGAGGAGGTGGAGTATGTGTGTGCTGGGTGGGTTTACAGCACACCCAGGGTTAAGTGGGTAATGCACTCCTAGAACCGAGGAAAAGTTGAGAGACAGGAGGAAAAGTTGAAAGAGACAGTGACACAGAGGATGGAGGCAGAATAATCTGAAGAATCATCAGAGAAAATCAGAAGGGGAACTAGAGATGTCCTACTAAATTCACCCACGAGCCCAAGGCACACAAAACTTTCATCCCATCATCACCCAGAAAAAGCAATGAAGTCCTCATTGTAGTGGGGGTGAGGTTGCTGAAATGCCCAGGAAGTCCCAACTCCACTCAGCCAAGTATGATCATTCTGCATTGCTGCAGTGGAGGCTAGCTGGTATTTTAAAATGTCAAACAGCCACTGCAGTCCCTCTCTTCATTAAGACCTTTCACTTTGTGAATTATCAATTCACCAGTAGCCCTGAGGTCAGACAAAAATAACTGCTCATCAGACAAATGCTCATCATTCCTAATGCAGGCAAGCCCACGTGTACAGCCCCTCTGTGAGTTACAGCAGCTGAGTCCTTCTGTCAGAGGGCTTTGCAAATGGTCAGAGGCCAAACCATTCATCTCAGGTGAGCTCTCTACCAAGCCATAAAAACAGGCTGAAAGGGCAGAGCAGGAAACACAGCTTCTGTCTCATCTTTATCTGGTCAAATAAACCTAAACTCACCAAAGCTGGCACTTCTGACAAATGCTTGGATTCATGAAACTGGGAGATATCAGTGACATAACTGATGTCAATAGTGCTGGGGCTGTCTTATGGACCAGCTAGTTGCTAATCAGCAGTGGGTATTTTGCATCTTTTCTGAGGTTAGTTGCTGCATCTACAGTTACTTTGGCATATAAGGATATGCTGTGTAATAGAAACAGCTACAAAATTCTGAGAGAAGCTGGGCTTTGAGATGGAAGATAATGAAAACTCAATGAGTGACTCCCATCTTTCAAGAAAAGTCCTTTTAATACTGGAAGTGAATAAAGGTTTTCTTTTTTTTTTTACCTGAGTTATGCTAGATGGAGACAAATTGTACCTTTTAGGTCAGGTTTTGATCACTTTTTTCCAGCTATGAGCACATAATGGAAGTCAATAAATTAACTATTTCACTCTAAACAAAATCTGGGAATCACAATGAAAATTCAATTGCAGGAAAATTCTTTTGGCAGTAAATAAAATTTTATAACACATGTAAATAACAGTTTAAGTGGCTCAATGTAGCAGTGACAAAAGCTGTTTTCCATGCAGAGTAATTGTTCAAATTGCTCCCTTATCCAAAAAAAAAAGCAGTTAAAATGAATCAATTTATGTAAGCATTGACAAGAATTGTTTTCAACTGTAGGCATTCTGTTAAAGCTGTTTAAAATTAAGTAGATGGTTGCCAAATTGATGCAATTACTTAGACATAATAAAAGGGGTTTAAAAACTATAAATGCATCTGCTAACAGTATTAAATTGAGGCAATTAGCCAACAAGAGTTTTAACCTTCATCTAGCCACCAAGAATCTATTTGAACATGAGAAGTACTTTCATATATCTCACTGTACTTTATATTGATAATTAAGGAGGGGAATTACCTGGAGATAGATCAGCAACATGAGTTTTCAGAGGTGTTCCTATCTTCAGCCAGTGTTAAGCCATGTGTTGAAGATGCTGTGTTCACATTATTTAGTGCTACATGAACTGTGCTGATATTATTCACCTTTATGTTCCACATATGCACCTTTTGTTATTTAGTTAATTAGTCTTATATTTGAAAGCATCTGGAAGCAAACCAACCCCATTAAGAGAGAGCAATCTTATTAAGTGAGACCTGTGAGGTTTTTCATTCTCTCCATCTCTGGTGCCACACAGCCCAGGACCCTGCCTGTTTCAGCGCTGACGCGTGTGCTGGGTGTGTCGCTGCTCTCACAATCTGCCCAGAAAAGCTATCTGGTATAACAGACCTCAGGCAGGGTGGTGGGCTCTTGCTGGCCTTACACCACTCCCTTCAGTCCATTCTGGTTGTGCAGTGTAGCATTGGGCCACTCACATACATCCAGAAACACCAAGTCCCATCAGTGCCACTGACACTTGCACAAGGTTCTTTTATCCTCAATATTAGTCTAAGAGTGTGAGCCACAAAACTTTTAGGCAAGCCCTCAGAAGTTCAGATTTCAGGTGCTAAGTTTCCCAAGCTACTGCAGTCCAGTCCTGCTCTATCAGGCACTCATCCTAAACCACTGAGGTCCCTTTGTTGAGGAGGATGTAAAGCCCATGTCTCTTGTGCCTTATCTGCGTGATTGTTTCTTGAAACTCCAGGTACAAAATGTTTTTCTGACATAGATACTTTATTTTGGAGGGACTTTGTGTCCTTACTGTGACCCTGGAGAAAGAAAGTTGGAGTTTATCTAAACCATTCATTTTAGTATTTCCTAATAGCTGTCTTAGGTAGCTCCTAAGATACACTGCTCAGTGTAATTAACTATTGTCAATCCTATTTGGAGATGTTTGAGCTCCCCATACAATGCTCAGGCATTTCTCAGCAACAAATTCCTGTCTGAGATTCAGGCACCTTGCAAGAGCCTTGAAAGTTTCAGCATTGCACCACCTAAGCCCATTTCCAGATAATTATCTCAGTTCCCATCTGTTAGTGGTAGCAACAGTACTTGCCTGGGAGGAGTAGTGCCAGACAGATACCCTTAAAAAAGGATATCTGCTTGTCAGATGCTGCAGTAAAGGAAACCACATGAAGGAAAGGAAGGAGCAGTTGGGTAGGACTTGTAATAGATTAAGCTGAATCCTGATCAATTTTATTCAGCCATACTCTCTCCTAGGGGGAACAAAAACCTCACAGAAGAGGTATAATACATGCTCAAAAAAATCACATTTGTCTGAGTTGCATTTCCCTGTGGGCCTTTTCTGAGCAAAAAGTTTTTTTGAGGTTCAGAGTTCTGATGCTCTGGGAAGGAGAGGGGCACTGAGCGCTCCACTTTGGAACCTGTGGAAAGTAGAACCTTCTGGGCTGAATGTCCTCAGCTGACACTGAAAGACTTTCACTCAGGCTTTTTCATGTCCACCATTTTTTGGTCCATTCATTTTGCATCCTTCAGTTTGTCAAGCTGTAACAAGGCAGAGAGATTCCCATAGGAGTTAGAGAGCTGGGTAACAATTGGGGCTATGTAGAAATCACTCTCTACAAAATATTACATTCCTACTGCACAAACTTATTGCAGCCTTCCAAATGACTAGTCAGAGCTGCAGTCTGGTGTGCAGGGGACATGTGTGACAGAGAGGAGGGCAACTGGAGAGCCACTGCCCATTGTTCTCAGCAGATTTCCACCCCCCAAAGAAAAGGTCAATAGTCAAAAATATCTGGTTATCATGCACAAATGCATAAAAATTAAAGTTACTTAATGGCATTTCAGACATTGTATTTCAAAATGCTATGTATTAACTGTAATGCAAATAATACACCTTAGGGTGGTAGACAGAGAATTACAGAACATTATAAGTAAAATCTCATGTTCCTTGCTAAAACTTTCCCCCCATATCTTTAAAACTTTGAGCTTTTATCTTCCTCAATGCTTTTGCTTAATAATTCTTCCTATAATGGCCAGACTCTGACAATTTGCCTAAAACAAAATTATTTAAGTCATCAGAGAGCAGCTATCAATGCTTAACTGTCAGACTGGCAAGTTTCACACTGAGTAGAGTTCCATGAAGCTTTGTCCTGAGTCCATTCAATGTTTTAATTAAAGCCCTGGAAGTGGGAATTGGAGTTTTCTATTAAACCTGCAGATGAAATCAGGCTTGGAAGGTCCTCTACTTTTGAGTAGATATCTAGAATTCCACATGATATCAATAAATTCAGAATGTGTTCTTGAAAAGTAGGAGACTACTAAACAGGAAGAAGTAGAAAATACTGTTTGTGCATAGGAATAATCAACATCACAGAATCAAGACAGGAAAAGAATCAGAGTCCCCTTAGGAAAAATATTTCTAGTGAGATACATGAATATAAAGCAGGGTAGATGCTATTTAACATTTCTTTCATTACAGCCAGTAGTAAATAGCACCTCTAAGGAAATATCACATCCATGTGGGGTATTGCATGTCAAGACAAACACGAACAAGGTAGATCAAATTTTAGAGCCAAACACCAGAAAAATGTGGAAAACAGAATTTGTGGGCAAAGAATGAAGGAGATAGATTAATGTGGAGCAGTGACTAATCAGGAGACATAGCTATAACCTCAAATATTTAAAAAGATTTTTGCAGAAGGGAAGCAAATAAACTGTCCTCATACATATTGCAGGTGGAATAATGTTATCATTACATTGCAAGGGTTCCATATTGCTGTCTCCTTATTGTAAGAGTTTTGTACCTCCTCAATGTTTCTGAAGGGCAGCTCCTCTAAGCACTGACTCCTCCTTCACTTAGTACCCAACTGACTCCAACTCCTCCTCAACCAACCAATCCACTCTTTTATAACACTCTTCTTATTGGCTACAGCTGTGGCCTGTAAAGTCAGGCCTGCTCCTACTCTTTAATAATTAGCCCAGCTGCAACTTTTAGGGGTAAAAATATACTGCCTTTATTTTCTTATACTCTATCCCCCTACAGAGTAATACCTGAGAAACTTGAACTGGACCAAATACAATTTGGGACTGACACTCAACAAATCTTCTAATAGGTAGGAGAGTTAAGAACTCAACAGAATGTGTAAGGAGGTTGTGAAATCACTATTTTTTGAGGGTTTTAAATAACAGATTAAACCAATGTCTATGAGGAACAAGATACTGTGAAACCTGCCATCGAGCATGACACAGGGAAAATTAAATGACGACCCAAGGTCCCTTCCAGTGTTGTTTTTTTTTTGTAATTTTTCACCCAAGAGCATCGCCAGCAAAATATTCAGTAAGAAATCTTTCAGCCTCAGATGGCACTGCCCAAATTTTAGACTGTTCAGACTCTGCTTGTACTGACTGACTTCTTCCATTTTCAGAAGAAACTCAAATTTACAAACAGCTTAATTACTTTGCTGCATTTATTCTGTTGATCAGTTATTACTGTCTGATTCAGCATAAGACATACATGATTCTGCAGGAAAAATACACTTGGAATTCATAAACTTTCAATTTAGCAGAATTTGTTCCCATTACTAAACAGCAGGCAATAAAACTTTTTTCTATTGGCCTCTGCCTTTTAATCTTTTTCCACTTTCATTTCTTGTAGTATCAGAGTTCAATGCATTTTTTGGGAAGGTTATTCCAGAGCCTGTTCCTCCGTTGCTCAGCAAGCTGAGCCACGAGGATTTCATAAAATAATGTTTGCCTATTCCTTCTCTTCTGGAAAGAAACAACTTGCTGCCTTCCTGGTCTTCTCTTATATGCATTTATTTCATTGTACTCTCTCTGTCTGAGTAGGTCACCATATAAGGCATGATATGTTGCCCTGTGTGTAATTCACAAAGGAGCTTCTTGTGTCTTGATAGTACAAATGATTATCAGTGTAAATTTAAACAAATCAGCTTACCTAAAATATTTTCCAGACTTTTTCTTCATGTTGACTGCTTATAGCTGGACTCTCAGTTTTCTGTGGCATCATCATGCCAGTAATGGAGTGTCCACTTTTCTACATTTCTTTTTGTGAAAAAGACCGCATTATGGCCCGTAGTATGGTTTATTTGTGGTTTTTGAGTTTGTTTATTTATTTGTTTGCTTGGGTTTTTTGAGAAAAATTTCTATGCACTAGAGTTTTAAGATTCTTAGTAGGGGAATATCTGACTATTGAAGTTTTTTCTTTTTATTTTTAAATATAGGAAATCAAAAGCTATTGGTGTACAGTAGAACACAGAACTCAAAACTTGATGTCTTCATGGTTTTATGCTGTCTGAGCTGGTAAGAGTTTTTGCTATTTCGTTTTGCCAAGCCTGACTGTATCATACTTTGTGAGGATTTTTTTACAATTACATTCCTTTCTATATTGTAAGCTCTACAGTGGAACAGTTGTCTTCTGTTTCTGTGCTATGCCTTGCTCCCTGGTATCATGCTCTATTCCAAGCCTTGAGAACTTACTGTACTACAGATAATGAATGAGAACAGATCATGCTAGTAGCAATGTAATAAATAACCATTAAAATAACAATAACTTCTTCTTGAGTTTTTAGTTTTCTCATACTGTGGAAGAAAACCACTTTTAAATGAGAGGTTTGAAGGAAGAAGAATGATATTCTACTACTGGCATTTTCATTCACACCATTCACTGGTCTGAAAAGATCCAAAAGGTAGCAGTGGCCAAGAAGACTAACACTCCCTCAATGTGTCAAAAATTATATTTTTCCTAAGAAGTAGCTGAGACTGCAGTTTTCCAATAATATGTGGTGCTGCCCTAAGTTTGTGGCTTTTTGTGGGGTCCCTGTGGTCCTTTATGCATAAACATCACTGTGAATAGAGTCTATTGTGTGCAAATGGCTGAGAGGCCCTCAAATATTTCAGTGTTATTTTTCTGCTAGTGATTAAAATCTTGGACTTGTGCCTGTCATTCATTATTCATTATTCAACATGAAAAAAATTTGGTCACAGGCAGAAAACAAAAACAATACCAACAGGCTTGGTTAGCATAATGCATAATTAAAAGGAATCATTTCAGTCAACAAATTCAAAATCTAGTCCCTTAGTAATGCTTCCAAATAAGCCATAGTTATTGAGAAGAGATTGCATTGCAAATTTTAAGGTGAAAAATAAAGAAGAGTGAAATCAAACCCATCAAGTCATTAGAAAGAATTAACCATTTGGTTGTCCATTTGCCCCTGGTTTTAAGTGTTTGTATTGCTGAAGCTATTTCAGGCTTTAGGAACAGATTCATTGGCTGGGAACATTATATTTCCTTTTCAAACATCCATATGAGTTTACATTAGTGAACATTAAGCTACTCATTAACTGCCCGACAATTGTACTTCTGACAGAGATACTAAACTTGCCTTTTTCAACTCTTGGATATTGTAGGCAGAGCATGACAATGCCAATGTGCAAGAACTTTGCTTAAGAGGAAAGAAGGAATAAGACAATTCAGTGCCTCTGCCAACTTTGACCTTTTAGGAAAGATATTACCTAGAACTGAAATTTCCATGGACAGATTTCAATTAATAAAACCAAATGCTGAAGGGGCACACATTAACTTCATATCTTTACTTGAAAATTCAATATTAGAATTCAAAACACAGGTAGTCTGGGATGCTCTACTGCTTTAAGACATAGAACTGTCTCTGTGAGGATGCCTTTGTATATTGACCTACTTTTATACCCTGTCACACAGATGCATCCCTTACTTTTGGCATACTAATGTCTTAAGCAAAATGTAGCTGTAGACATGATCTGAACAAGTTTGATAAAATGGACTGACAGCTAGCTTCTCTGAATCTCTCCTGAATGCATTTAAAAAAAAGTAAAGATTAAAAAAAACCAGCTTTTCTGAGATGCCTCAAATGTTTTTGGGAGTTTTGATGACCTCAATTATATGTAGCAGTTCACAAATAAACATTCAGAGTACATCACATAAAAGTCAGGCTGTTACAGTGAAGGCCAAAACTTTCATGGTTAAAAGATCTGAATAGTAATTATATTAACAGGGCAACACTCTCTGCTCCTCAGTTCAGATTTACAGAGAAGAAAATTGTATTATAAGCTTTCTTACTCATGTCACAAGCAGAGTATTGTGAAGATTTTTTTCTATATTTGTTTCTATTCAAACTCATTTTTAGATTGTTATAAACTAATAGTTTATCTCTCATCCCAAAACCCACATGCAAAAAAGAGCAAGTTAACAGATGGCAACCCTAGTCAGCAAAAACACCTTGTCAGTTGAATTTGTAAGTTAGTTTTTTTTTTTTTTTTGTTTGGGATTTATGAGGTGTGTTGTGACTTAACTCCTCAGCTGGACTGACCACTTGTACAATGTACAAACTCAGTGGTGCATCTCAGGGAAGAGATGCTGCCTTTCTGAGTAATCTCTGCCCTGTCTCAGACAGCCACTGTCATGTCTGAGCTAATGAAAGGATTCACTGGCCCTAAAGAAGCCATCTAGCAGTTAGACTTGCATATCTGAATTTTTTACCCTTAAATATTTTTACATTCAGTGTAGAGAAATATTAACCTCCAGAAAGTAATTTTATCCAACTCTCCTAATGAAGACAGGACACAGGAATCACCTCCCAAAGCTCTTTCACTATTTACTACACAGAGCAAAGGGTGGGGAGCAAGGCTTCAATACACAACTGTTAAAGGACTTTGGATAGTATGCATGAATCCCACACAAGTTGTTTTTGATTAATTACTAAACTTAAAATTGGAGACTTCAACTCTGCAGGAGATTTACTTGTGGGAGTTTTCTTGGCAGACTGTCAATGTGTATGTGCAGTGGGTCACTAAGTTTTGCTCTGGGTCATATTGCTGACTGTTTTATTCTAAGTTATACCCCTCTGAAGTTAATTACTCAAGAAGTAAAATGCCAGGCAATTTGCATAAGGAGAGAAAGCTATGATATGATAGCAGCATTTTGAGACATCATTCATAAAAGTGGCTTAGAAGGGAACATCTTCATGTTCCTTCAGCTCCTATGTTAGTCAACTAGTTCCTTTCTGCTTTCATGTATAACTATGCATATGAAAATATAAATATCTCTTATGAATATCTAGTTGTGCCACCTTTCTCTAAGCAGAATTCTTTAATTGCAGTATTCAAGAGAAATCTTTATTTTTTAATTCACACAAACAAAACTACAGACTACCTGTTTGGAGGTACCAAAAGAAGTCTAGAGGGCCACATGAAAGGAAGAGAGGGAGAAACAGGAGGGGTTGTGTACTTAAAGCACTGGATTGCATTTTGGCTCTGAGATTAAAGGAAAAATCTGGAAAAGTGACAGGGAGATAAGGTTTCAGCTATTGGCTTTACTTTTTTTTAAGGAATACATCTGTGACACATGTTGGTGTCAAGATGTTTAACACAGGAATTCTTAAAAAGGAGTGTTCCAACTTTCTTCCCTCATTTTTATAAACAAAATTATTTGCTTCATTCAATCCTAGCAGACTCAGTTTCTTTGAATTCAATTTTTTGCAAAAACTTAGCAGTCCAAGAAAGGTTGGTCAGTCTTTCTTCAGAACACCTGTATTAAGTTGTTACCTATTTTAGCTTTTCAAGAGTTAAATCCTCTGAACTTGGGGTCTGGTCCTATGTATTTCATTGTCCAGTTACAACTGTGAACCAAATAAATGTTATGTATGTGATTTACCAAAATGGTAAAGCTGCAGCAAGCAGGGAGAATTGCAGGGTCACGGCTTTATTCATTAAATGAATCCCAGAAGACATTTTCTGTGACTGTGTTAGTCACCTGTTGTGCTCAGGTTCCTGAATATAACAGAGCTCAGCCCTGTGAATAGAGGAGCTAAATCTCTTGTGCTTTTGGTCTCCTTTGGAGTTTACCCTCTGTGAGGTAATTGGAGCAAGCACTACCTAATCAGAACAGTAACAGTTTGCACTCATTTGCATCAGCTCCTTCGTCTGCAGAGATGAAAGATGATGGGGGATCCAAATAGGAACTGAAAAGATTATTTAGGAAGGAGCAAGAGAACATTGGAAAATTCAGGCTAATGTTACCGTGGCAAGTTTCAGGAGCCTTCACATTGCTTATAAAGGCACCCATGGACAGTTTTAAAGGGTTTATCTAGAACTTTCTTTTCTTTTTTATTAACACATAAAAAGATAGGACAAGCTGCATCAGGACAGTGTTTAGAGTAGCTAAGGTGATACTTTTCCCATATTACTTAATTGAAATATGATTACCAAGTAGAAATGGTTTCAGGAATTGACCAGCCAGCCAGAATATACCCACTTGTTCAGGCACAAAGACTTATTTTTTAAATATATATTGTGAAAATTTTGTTCTTGTTGGATGATTTTTTTTCACCCACTAGAAGATTTGTCTGCTTTCAGATGGATTCTCCTCTAGCTTAACGGCTCTATTTGCAATATTCAAATTTCTCTAAATGTGCAGTCTGGTTAACAGGGATTTTTTTTGTCCATGTTTATAATTTAGCATGACTATCCTCTTACAGTATTTCAAATTTTAAGCCACTATATGGCTTAATAAACTCAGTGGCTTCCTTGACCATGGCTAGAATAAGAGACATGGCCTCTGAATTTGGCTTGACAGTTATTATGCTGAAGGACATTACTTGTCAGTATGTCCTTTCTCCTACCCAAACAAAAACATATTCTACTTTGTAATACTCCTAATATCAGCAGTACTGTCTTAGGTAATGATTGAAAGTCAGGTCCAATATTAACACACAGCTGTAGAGCACAAATACCTGACAGGATTTAATGAATATGTTATGGCTCTGAATCTTTTACCCTGACTTTGTGATTCTTCTCATGACTTGCAGTATCTCTTGAAGGACAGAAAGTGATAGGATTTTTTTTTCCTGTAATACTTAAGGTGCTATTTATTTTGATGTTATTTTACTGCAGAGAGGAATTTGATGTTCACAGTAAGTGTGGCAATCAAAGACAAGCTAATAGCTCCTGGGAACATGTTGAGTTGCTACCTTTTAACACTAGGGGGAAGTGTATGTAAAGGCACTAGGATGGCGCAGCCTACACTTTGGTAATTTGCTAGATAAACAGCATTTTTTAAAAAGGTTGAAGATGTGGGAGCATAAATGTTGAAAGGCAAAACAGTACAATGTATTGGGCAGTGGTGTAGGATTGAGACACCCTGAATCCTGTGACCAGCCTTCTGGTGATTTCTGGCCAGGCACTTTACCTCCCTTTTACCTGTTTGCACTGCCCATTCTTTGGGGCAGCAAGTTGGGCCAGTTTTAGAGTTGACAGAGAGCATCATGCACTCCCAGTAGCAAGAGCATACAGCTGTCTTGAGAATAAGGAACCATTTGAAAACAAGAAAGAAGAGAGACATTTATGGCTTATTGGATGCCATTCCTGTAGCTGTCAGCCTTTGGCCTCTTTCATGCTCAGATACTGTGTGCAGCCACCAGTCAGTCCCAGAGCCTTCCCAGTACCATTAAGCACTTTGAGTATTTTCCATCTTCACTTTGCTATAGGGGCATACAACAAACCTTTGCAGCTCTGGGGGGAAGACTGTTAATGGAGTGTTCTAAGTAAGTTTGCTCCATGTTATTTATGCTGGATTAGGTGTGCCATCTCCATTAAAAATAAAGCCTCAGCAGATTTGCAGATTCACAGAATATTTTGAGATGGAAAGGACCCACAAGAATAATCAAGTCCATCTCTTAAGTAAATGGCTCAGACAGGGACTGAATGCACAACCTTGGTGTTATTAGCACTACATTCTGTTGAAGTATTAATCTACTTTGCAGGGAAAACTTTACCCCATAAGTGCTATTCTTCATTTCTCTTGGCAGACCATGAGGTAGAAGTCTCCATATAAGAAAAGAATCCCTTGGTGATGTTATGCTGACCCATGTGAATCCTGATCCAATGCCCACTTCAGCTAGAGGAGAGTCTCGTGACTTCACTGAGCTTTAAAAGTGTAAATCAATATACATAATCATACTCCTTGAGTGTCAGGTAAAGCTGGGGAATGAAAGGAAATCAGAGGAGACTTAGAGAGAGAAATTGCATTCAAGGTAAAGTTGAACTTAGAATTATTTTCTAACTCCAGTCATCTGTGTGATCATCTGTCTCATACCAGAACCTCAGCAGAGGAATTGTTCCTTCTGAAAATTTCACATGGGAGTACTATGAGTCAATGGGCAGGTATGGCTTTTGGGATACACAATTAAAGAGTGGTACTGCAGAGGAGGTTCTTACAGTTTGTGATAAATAATAAAATAAATTAGTTATATGGAATGCCTTTAAAAAATTAAAGAACCTGCCTTTTACGTTGTATTAGCAGATAGCAATGTATAATGAGAGGAAAGTAGCTATCTGTCACAGCTAAATTGTAACAAAGTTATATCTTCACACACATTGAAAATATTGAAATGGGTGACCAGGTTATTCTAGCAAAACACAAATTAGAGTCTATAATAAGATCATCAACCCATTGAAAACTGATGTCGTTGTGTTGGTTTTCCTTACATCTGCACAGCTTTTGGTAACTGTTTCTTCTTCAGATATCATGCCATTTCTGTCCTTTCTCAGACTATTTACAAAATGCTCAGGAATTTATAAAATCCCACAACATCTCACTTCAGTTATATGCTACACATGGCCTCTTCAAATCTTCACTTCTTCAAATCCTCACATACTACATTTCTTCCCCCTGATATGCTTGTATTGGACTTCACTCCACTTATGCCTGACCAATGTTTTTTATCCCTTGGTAATTTTTAAAAAAAAGATCCTATTTTGTTAAAGCTATAATCCCGTTAAATAATACCTTCTATGTGATTTTTTTTTCATTTAATGGAGAAGAGAAAGTGAATAATTCAATTCTAATTGAATGGAAAAAATAAATTATTTTTTTTCCTTGCAAAAAACCTAAAAAATACAGCAATCTACTAATTCATGCTGGATGAGATACTCTGTTCAGTCAGCTCTCCCCCTCAATGTTTTGTTTCCAAGTACTTCTCACATCAGCAATAGAGACAAAGCTGGATTTATCATTACTGAGGGAGCATAAGTATTTTATTCAGCTGCTGTCAAACTGGTTTTGCTCAACTATTGATTTAGCTACCTACTGGTTGGAATACTTGTTTCCAATGAATAAGCCGAATTTCTCTTTACTTGAAGCAATTGAAAAGTTCATCTTCTAGAACCCAATAGATACAAACTGTTTGATACCTGAAATATCTCATTTGCTCATATTATTCAGTGAAAAAAAGTCACCCAAATCTCATAAGAGTACTTACTGTATGATATTAATAAAATAGCATGATTAAAAAATCTGGGAGTTTATTAAGATGTTTTCTGATTAGCAGATAAGAGAATGAAGCACAATGTTAGATTCACAGAATCATTGGATTTGGGTTATGGTAGTAAAGCTATAATCTAAGTGGCAGAAGAAACCTTTATGAGGAACCTTCATCATCATATTGAAGAAGCAAGAAAGGGTGATGGCATTCTGCTGGATTTGGTTTGCCAGGAGAGGAATGACCAATATTTCCACCATCTGTAGTAGAAAGGCAAAGCAGATCTCATAACCTTCTCAGAAAAAAAAACCACATCATCTAAGGGACACTTTTTTTTCACAACATCCAAGAGCTGAATATGCATGGGAGACTGAAGAGTTTGGGGAAGTTTGAATGAGCATTTCAAACCCAGAAGTTCTTGAAACCTCCTTGTCTCTTGATATTTTTGTTCCATTTAACCTGAAACCAATGTGCAGTTGCGTGTGCCTTTGCTGTCTTCAGACCCAAATTTTAATGTATTCTGTGCAATTTTGATGAACTGGCTTCACTTTATGTGGGATTCATGATTTCCATAGGAAAAAAAATGGACATTGCTCCATAAGGCCACTGTGATTTGTTTTCATACCCCTTAAGTTTTCTTCTTTTCATCTGCCAGTCTATGTGTATAATTACACCCTCTCCCCACTCCACCCCCAAGTACCCACCCTCTGAGAAGAAAGCAAAGGATAGGGGGAGAAACATGCAGTATGGAGAATTTCAGGCCTATAGATTATGCATCAGAAATCATTAAGGCACAAGTGATTGAATTGACATTTTTAACCCTACTGGCATAAGACTACCTCATCATACATGATAGCAGAGCCAAGGGCAGCTGAAATTTACAGTTCCCAATTACAGATTATAATCTAAGGGCAGCTGAAATTTACAGTTCCCAATTGTCTTGTCATGCTGAATGAAAGCAGCTCTAAAGCTTCTTCTCTCATAAATACTTTTTAGTTCTATTGAAAGCCATTTATATTATTTTCTCCCTTTTTCATCCCCAAAAGAGAGGTCTTCCAGTTTTTGTTGGCCTGCAGGTCTCCCTTGACATTGCAAGGTGAATAGCTGTAGTGAACACCAGGATTTTTATTTATCTGAACATGAAAGCTAAGTGGGTGATAATTTCAGCTAACCAAAGGAGAGAGGAAATTGAATATCATATTAATGGAGAGAGTTTTCACTTCTGTAGTGTGTACATTTGATTTTTGCACTTTTTAAAAGGATTATTACTTTTTCATTCATTGTAGTTTAGTCAGAAAGTGTGAAGTGCTGCCATTTCCTGCTCTGTGAGTTCAAAAAGATTTTAGCTGTCAGAAGATATTTTGCTTCCAGGAGTTATGACAACCATAAACATATTTGTTTCAAGTAACTAGTCAAGAGGCCTAGAATGAAAAATGCAAAGGAATTGAAACATGACCATCCATTTATAACCAAACATGTATGCAGCTGCACACCTAAAGTGAAAAGATGGGTAACCTGCTAAAAAAAGAGGCCCCTCTTCAGCTCTGTTTTGGCCACAGGTGTCAGCACAGTGTGAAGCAAGCCATTAACAAATCCTTTTCTTTTCCTCTAGCCCAGATGTACCACTGGTACTCTTCCACTTTCCTAAAGTTTGTCTCTAGGTGTTTCTGCCAGGCAGATTTTACAGGCTGAAGTTCCTTTCTCCTACACTTTATATATTTCTCTCATCCTTTAATGTATACTGAAAAGCACGGCAATGCCAGGGCAAAGGGAGGCCAGCTAAGAGTTAAAATGATGCTGGTTTAAGATTCACTTGGAAAGGGATGGGGAAGTTGAAAGGAGCATTTTCCTTCCTTTATAAGGACTATTCTTGCTTTAAAAAAAAAATGTTTGTTTGTTTTTCTAAAAAACAGATGAAGGTTTTATAACCATATACACTTTCCCTAGTACTGAGTTTGACTCCCCTCTCTCTCTGGAATTTTGCTGTCTTGGCATAGCATCCTCCCTGTCTAGTGGTGCCTCCCAAGGGATACAGGGAATGATTGCTCTCACCCTGAGTATCCCGTGCCTCAGAGGTGTGTACTGGAGACACATGGACACAATTTTCCTCAGCCTGACCAAAGGCATCCTTTCCTTGGGGAGACTTCAAGCAATGTGTCTTTCAAGTGCTACCATCATCCCTTTTGATCTTTTCCAGTTATCTTTGTAAGAGAGCTCTCCAAATGGGGTGCTGGGCAGTTGAAGGTCTAGTATTTCCATTTGAATTACTTGTACTCTTAGTGAGAGTGGTAGTTTGCAAATCTAAGCAAAAGGACTTGCTCTGTTGTGTAACTCATTGGAGAAGAGAGATCCTTTTCACAGAATCACAGAATCATTTAGGTTGGAAATTACCTTTAAGATAATCAAGTCCAACCATAAACATAACAAACTTAGCTCCACCACAAAATCATGTCCCTAAGCACCATGTCAACAAGGCAGATTGGCTAATTTTTTTCTCCATTAGGCAAGAATTTGGGCAGTTAACAAAGCCATATTGAAAGTCAAGACTTGAACTACTCAAATAGAATCCTATCCCTAATTTTCTCTTCCTGACTTAAAGATCTGAAACAGAAATGGCACTGCAGACAATAGGGCATGCTCTGCTGGCTCCCACCCTGTCAGAGGGTGCCAGCTAGTGCTGAGTTCAGTGTACCCACTGGGTCACAGTGGGAGATGGATGTGCTGTATGAACTGGGCCATGGTTTCATGGAATAGAGTATCTTCCTGGAACACAGGGAAAACACTACATTATGGAATCAGTCCAGTTATTTGTTGTTCTAGCATCAAGGAAAGCTCTTTAATACAGGAAGATGTAAGAAATTTATTTTGGCTGGACTTCTATTAAAAAAATCAATTCCAAAACCAAAACAACAAAAAAAGGAAAAACCAATTCCTGTTTTCTTCTACTACTTGGTATTCAGTTGCAGTCTTATTCAGCACAGCTGGCAGCATTTTCTTCCAGCCAGAATGACATGACAGCCTATGGCTGAGCACTCAGATTTCAATGCACAGCTTTCGATACAGCCCTGTTTAAGTCATAAGAAGGCTCCTGGGAAACACACATAGGTTTTGCATCAGAGGGAACATCTGTAGATAATCCCTTCGAGTAAAACCTTGGGTTTTAGCTACTTTAGCAAGCAAATAAATGATATGAACAGTCTTCTGGATGTGATGAATTGGTGACACCGCTGATTCAGCTGTAGGACATAACCTAGCACTTGCTACACTTCAGATTTTTCAAGAAGGAAATCTCTCGGAGACAAAGCAAAAATTGATTGTGTGAAGCACATAGTACCAACAGAAGTTTATTTTTGTCATCATTTCTGTCCTTTAGGTATGTTCCACTCTATTTTTTCCTAGTCTCCTGTAGTGATTGGTAGCAATACTGAATTCTGGTAAGTGTTTATGTCTATCTATAGGTTGAATTATTTTAAGAGATTAATTCCTTACCTACTAATTATTGATGCAAGTAGACAAAATGTTTGGATCATCCACATTTTTCAGTGTGTAGTAGTATGCTTGATCAGAAATTATGCTAGGGTACAACAGGAGATGGAGGACAGACTGGCATATTGCTTAGTTTCATGCTTTACATGTTGAAATAATTTAAGAAAACTAAAAGTAGTAAATTTAGAAAGTAAATTCTTCAGATGACATTTCTCCACTCTGCTGTTTGGAATGCAATTGTCAGTTGAGATTCCTTTATGTCAAAGCTCTGACATATCATTCTAACATAAGTGCTACAACCAACCAAACAAAAATTTGCATTAGGAAATATTCCATCAGTCAAGCTAATCTATATTTTTGTGCTGTGCTTACACCAGGTCTGAACTTTGCCATTGTTTTTCCATAAAACTGATTTGGGTTTTATCTGTAGAGCAGATCTGCAACTTGCTTACATTGGATTGGAATCTTTCTTTCTCTATCATCTTCCTTATTTACCAAAGTAGAATTAATTAGATAAAAATCAGAGAAATTAGATTTAACCCCCCCAAGTCTCTGTTCAATTTTGTGTTTAGTCTTGAGTGCATTTTGGTTGATGAGAGTACATTTACTCAGAGCAAGGTGAGATTTTCAGGGTCAACTTTCTGCAGAAATGGTGTCTGGGAAAGTGGTGTGGGGTTTGTGCATAAGCAGGGAAATCATCACCTGAGGCTGAGCTGAGCAGAGAGCCTCTGGTGACACTGAGTGGTTAACTCAATCCACCTTCCTCTCTCACCTGGATGGTGTTGAAGAACAAACTTGCCAGGATAGCCTGTGGGTAATGGAATGGGGGAGAGTATAAGAGCAAGGCAAAATTTTGGATGGATGGAGCAAAAGGGTAAAAGCCCTGGAGGTAAAGTAAAATCAAAGTAAGTGATATTGCTAGCTTCAAGACCACAGGCAAAAGGAGCCTTGATGAGTAGAAGATGAGAGGAAGGTCAGAAATATTAATCATGTTGACAGCTTGGATTATATTTTCAGATTATGTTCCTGCACTTTCTCACCGGCTAATTTCTTCCTACACTGTCTTTTCTCTTTCCTCCTCTCTTTCTCTCAAATAAGCTCAGCTGCAAGAGCTTGAAATGAAAATCAGTGAGATGAAACTGGAAAAACTGTGATGTTACAGCCAGTAAAAGGACAAATGAAAAAGCGTATGCTAGTGCAGTATATAAAGTATCCTCTAAAAAGTTTCCAAGTTGCCCATTAATGCAGAAAGATCAGCATCTGCAGAATAGTTTTCTGCATATTGATCTTGATTCTTCATAATTTTTTTCTCTTCTGCCGCTCACAAGAAAGGAATATCAGTAACTGCATTTTTTTATTATGGAAGGATTTTTAAGTAATCATTCCTTGGAAAGGCAAATAGTATCAACAAGGAATGAATCTTAGTGATTCCAGGACTAACTTTTGTAACACTTCAAAACTCCACAAAACTTTTAATACGATTTTCCCTTGTCCTGCTTTTCTAAGCATTCTCTATAATAATATGAAGCCAGAAATGTGTTGATGAGACTCTTAAGCCAAAGTGGCCTTTGATCTATTTTTGCTTTTCAGAAGATTTTATATGTTGATTTGATAAAAATAAAGGTGCCAGACATATAAAATTGGCAATAGAGATTTCCCAGTATAGAAAAATTAAACATCCTTGTCTTCATTCTATACTTTATTCATTCATTACTGGAGAGAAAGTATAAGTTATGGCCTTTGGAATTGTTTAAATTATTGTTATCCATAAAATCAAATGTTTTGTCCTGCATATCATTTAAAGGCAGCCATGCCAGGAATTAGTGAAATATTTTCAGTAATACATATGAATGTAAAAATGGCCAGATCATGAAGCCTGAAGAATAGCAAAATTTCTAAACTATAATTCTGATTAGAAATAGGCTTCATAAATTCAAATGAACATGGGGTTCAGCTCAACTAGAATTAGTTAATTAAAGGTCTAAGCAAATCAGCTAGATCCTCTTTATGATCATAGCCCAGAGAAAGTGTCCAGGTGGAAAGACTTTCACTGCTACTCTCCCTCATTAATACAGTGGGAACAGGGAAACTTGCTCAGATTAAATGAATTGGTTGGTACATGATCTAAATGCTACATGATCTTACAAAAAATGAACATGTCAAATAACTACCAGGAATCAGCTTAGACAGAAGATTTGGATATGTTATTTCCAGGCAGTGAGATAGTACTGACTGCCAAGGGAGTTAGTTGTATGATCTTTTGATCCTGGTTTAGCTGAGGATTACAAAAGAAGGGAATTTAGGCAACAGTGGTCACACTGAATTCAGTCAGGCACTTATGAAAGTGGTTGCAGAATAGGGGGATGAAAGAATAAGTGGCTACAAGGGTATGGTGTGGGGAAACAGTTGGGTTATCTTGGGCTCTGATTTCATTTACAGCAGAGTGACTTGATGTAGAACTGAAAAAAATCAGATCTTTGGTTTATGTTTGCTTTAGAGCCATACAGCACATATCACTCTTTCAGAGAGATTTATGATGACTTCCAGCCTTCCCATCCTTTTCCTGTTGACATCCTCAGCTCTAGATGACTAATTGGTAAAGAGGATAAGCTTTTCAGAATCTACAACTGAAAGAACATTTATCTCTACCTCTCCCTGCCCAGATAGGTCACAGTGAGCAACATCTTTTTGATGTTAGATTATCTGGTTGCAAAAATCAACTATGCAAGAAGCCACCCAACCAGTGAACCTGCTTGCTCAAAACAAAGCTTTGAATAAGCAAATACAGAGCTATTGCCAAATTTTATTCCTTAAACTGATATTGGGTAATGCACTGCATTTAGGTACTATTCTCGCTTATGTGAGGCAAACCAAAGTAAACCCCAAAATGAAATATAGGTATTTTTACCAGTAGAGGAAAAACTCAAGCTAGTCAATTTTCCTTTACCCAAAAAGAAAATGAAGTGAATAGGCACTAAATAGAAATTTGCACGGTTATAGCTTCAGGGAACATAGATTGATTGTCCTCTCAGTAATTAAAATCACCTAATAAGTTTTCAGTCACCACCAAAGCAATTATTCAGACTTCAGTAAGTGCACATTAAAGGCTTGATAAAGTTTTTAGGTGACAATTGAATCCAGTGCTAAGGATCTTCCACCCTAAAATTAATCCAATTAAAGATCACTGAACATTTATTTTCTCTTCACCAGCTGAATAAAGTAATCAATGAAAATTCATTTAGTTCAAACAAATTTTCTTTTTTGGTTTGTTTTGTCTATGCCAAATTAGAAAACAAGTGAGAAATAGTCATGTGTTTACTGAAGCATTACATTGGACATAACAGAATATTTGATTTTCAGGCACTTAAATGACAAGTAATAAAATGAGGAGCTAGAATTAATGATATTTTAGCCATTGATTTCTTTTATCCAATTTCTAAGGGCTAGCAAAATACTCAGCAAGACCAAGGCTCATGTTCATTTCTCTGTTATACTTGAGCAGATTTGAACAAGTATATTTAGGAAGCTTCCCTAAATACATACCCTGCTAGTACAAATAGCATCATTCTACTCTGAGATGTGCTTCCTCTGTCTTGTTGGTCATATGTTGTTTCATATTAGTATTGAAAGACTCACTGGAGCAGGGACTGGAATGAAAATCTCCAACATCCTAAGAGAGTGCTCAGCAGATCAAGCTAGGTAGTGAAATAATTCACTCCTTCACATGATGGTTCACTGAATTTTAAACAGTTTACACCAAGCATAGCAGCACTAACAGACTGCTAGTACTTTATTTGTGTGTGGCAGATGTGAGTTCAGATCCCTTCAGGCAGAAAGGTTTGATCCCTGGTCTCTCAAGCAAAGAACAAGTGCTAGTGGATGAAAAGGAATGGTAATAACACCATTCCCTCAAATGTTTACAAATATTTGGGGAAACTGGACTAAGTTAATGAGCAATTTCTATTGAAAGAAGCCATTTTTTCAATGCAAAATTAGCTACATAAAAATTAAAAGCAAGCATGAAACAGTTGCATACAGGATCTCAATTTTTTTCTCTGCCAAAAATGTTTGGTTTCAGGGCTATATCTTGATAAATGATTCACATGACTGCATATGAGTCTTTCTTCCTCCATCATCAAAGATCACTTCCCCAGTGCTGTGCAGCATCAGTACTCTGTATCAGCAATTATTTCCTGTATGACTCCACACCAGCAATGAAAATATTGAATGATGCAGAACCAATTACTGTCCTGTGCAGAACTCCTGAAATATATGCTTCTCTGACAAAAAGCCCTTACCACAGCATCCTGTAGATTCCTGTGCCTAAGTGCTATTTGAAATCTTTTGGTGGCCTGAAAGCTGCCTTCTAAGTGCATGTTTCGTGTAAGACAAGCCTTTCACACCAGGACCTGATCAGCAGGGCTTTTGAGACATTTAAACATAGAGGAAAAAAGATGGAATAGACTCAACTACGTTAGAAAAGTGATTGCTGCATTTCACTTCTGAATCATGTGGATGAAGCAGTGGGGGACAAGCTGTGCTGTTGTTAACCATGGCATGTCAGTTTTTCTCCTCCATCTCCATTATTGTCACTTTGGCTTCATTTATCATAATATTACATGGAGAATGGGGGAAATGAAGATCTAAAACTCCATCTACTTGTCATTGTAAGGAGTTAGTTCTGTTGTTATTGATCTGCCAAAGGGTAGAAGTGGGACAGTAGAAACCATTTTAATTCCTTGTTCTAGTACACATGCAGTGCTGCTCTAATATAACTCAAATTTCTCATAGAAGGATTTTTCTGGTGCTGGGCAGAGGAAGGCTTTTCCCATCCAAAGTCTGATGTGTCTGCATGGTGTCAGTGAAAATCCAAAAATCCTATAGAAGAGACATCGCTGTACCTATGTTGCAGACACAATGAAATTTCCCTGGGTTTTTTTTGTTTGTTTGTTTTGGGGCTTTTTGTGGTTTTTTGGTTTGTTTGTGGTTTTTGTGTTTTATTTTTTAAATTTTATTTTTTCCTTCTGTTTACCTTCAGGCATGCATTGTCAAATCCCAGAGACTCAAAAGATCTGTGAGAATGTATCCAAACTGACAGGAGATATGGCTTTGCCCTCCGGGATTTCTAGCTTTTCACACATTGCAATGTAAATTATGGGTAAACAAGAGAGTTTTTCAATTTTAAATTAATTTATGGTAGGCCCAGTGGGAACTCTCAGTGGGTTCTGAGGTGTGATAGAAAGCAAGTTATCTGGTTATTTTGGGAGTTTTATTTGATGAAGAAGCAGAAAAACCAGCTTCCAAGACAGAATTACCCTGGAAAAAGGAAAAATGCATTTCCACTGACTTTCTGAATCATATTCACTGAATAACAGTGATGGAAGGAGCAATGTCTTGGGTGTCTGTCCAAAGTACAGTGGTACATGTTCCATAAGGTTTTGCTAAGTTACCACGAGAACTTTTTATTTTTGATACTTTTACAGAACTGTAGCTCCTAACAACCAAAGAAAAAGAAGTCTTTTAATAGCAGAGAGTTACTCCCATGGGCAGTCAATTTTTGCAATCTATTTCCTCAAACTGTAGAAAACAGAAATTTTTGTTGCTTAAGGAATAAGAGTCAATATAAGAAATGGAAAAGGAAAATGTATTTCTGCTGATTTTAACCACCTTTGACATGCACACCTTCACTGATTATATCCTGGGGGATGTATGCCCTTCCTTCACACTTTTCAGTCTCAGAACTGTCAGGTGAGAGATTCTGGATGTTACTGCCTCTTTTTTTATCTGGATTGCATCCTGTTTCTCTTACTGTGTGCAGCTACTTGATCCATAGGACAGCAGAAGGGAATGCTACCACCCTCCTCTCATGGCCCTGGTGCTGACTTGCTGCAGATGTCGTCCATCTGTCCGTCCCACCAGCACAGCAGACGGGGGGGCTGCATCCCTCAGGTGGGCAGGACTGCTGCCCTCAGCAGGGAGCTGCATGCAGAAAGAAAATATGTGCTGTGGTGTGGTGGGCTTCAGTCCCCAGAACTGGTCCCCAAAGGACTTTGCACCAAATGGGTTGTGTAAAGTAAAGATGTATTAAAGGTTCAGATTTGAGTCTCAGATGAAAACAAGAGGAGGTAAAGGACACACGTGGATCATACACCACTGCAGTGCAATAGAGGCTCAAAATTTGCATATAACAAAAGCAAGAAAAAGCAGTTTTCACTTCTGGAAATGTCACATATTACAAAAACTAGCCAGTCCATGGTGCTAATACTTGCTGCTAGTTTTAAAAGATGGGAGCAGATAGATTAATGCAATGCTTTCAAACACAAACACACTATTTCTAATGTAACACCTGAGAAGTATGTTGCCCAGTTACATATCTTCCTAACTCTATTCCCTATCAATAGCAATGTCACAATGTTAAAAGGAAAAAAAAGAGAATAAAAAACCAGAAATAAAATCACAAAAATCAGACACTCACAGACTTGTACAAATTATTGTTTCATGTGAAGTAAATTCTGTCTGTTCTGAACAATAAAATCCCATTTTCACTTGAATTATAGTATTTTAAAAATGCCATAAATGTAAATATGCTGAAAGTAGAGAAGTTTCAAGTACTGGTGTATACTTCAGTAATAAACAATTGTGGCAAACCTGCCAAGGCCCAGCACTTCAGAGTAGTTAGATAACAGTGAGCAAAGCCAAAGCAATAAAGCCAAATGTTCCATACTGATACTTCAAGCTTTATATGCATTTATGACAATACACACAGAGCAGCATCTCATCCATAGTAATGAATTTAGACAAAGAAATTGTTGGGGAGCCTATACTAGATGCAAGTGATGATCTAAAAACAATCATAAAACCAAGAACTTAACCAAATCCTATCTGTCCAACGATTCAGAAAAGATGACAACTTTTATGGGTTTACTAAATTAATAGGCCATTCTGATTTTTTCATTGTTGTTTTATTCTCATTTGCTTTCTTTCTCTCCCTTGCTGTCAGCAGGGCAGTCAGGCCTGCAAGGAAAAGCATTCTTTACAAGGAGTTGAGATGGGCAGTGAAAACCACGTAAATCTGCATATTTGTTTCTTTCACAGGATCAGAGAATAGCTAGGTTTGGAAGGAGCTTCTAGAAATCATCTAGTCCCACCACTGATGAGGGTTCCTACTATAGTTACCTTGAGAGAGCTCATAATTTTCCTTTCTTTCAGAGAGCTGGGATTTCTTCCCTCTGATTACCTTTTTTTTCTTCCCTCTGATTACCAGAGGAGAAAATAACTTTGTTTTAGGGAGTTTGGGGGGAATATTTTTGGGTTTGGGCTTTGTTTTTTTTTTTTTTTTTTTGGTAATAAATTTACTCTTCCTGTGTCTCAGTGAGGTGAAGTCTCTGAAGCCATGCCTTAGTAGCAATACCAGGGCATAGCACAATATCATCTTCCACACAACCCTGTCCAAGTCTCAGGCTGCTAATAGCCAGGGGAGTGAAAGCAGTGTTGCTTGAGCCAAATAGCTGAAAGCATTCAGCTGAGTTCAGCTGTTCAAATGTGGGCAGGCTGTGCTCTTTGGAGCCCACTAATGCAGTTGTGTCAGCTTTAACATACCATGATTTGAGTGGACAGGTAAAATTTGGGTGTCACACGTGCCTAGGTTTGATCAACCCTGCTGGTAATGCACATATTTGTTTTTCAGGAGAAAATAACAGGTTTGATGGATTAGCTGAAGGCAGACTTCAGGCAGTGTACCCTCTAAAGGATTTTGGATCAGCCTACAGGCATTCCCAAACACTTTCTTCAACAAAGCCTATTTTAAAATGTCCTACAGGGATTTCTATGGAAGCTAAATAATAGGAGAAAGTCCAGTTACAGCACAGGCAGAACCATTCATTGTCAGTGCTGTTACAGCCTGGCTGCTAATTATCTTTTGTATGCACTTGCTATGGGGCACAAGAGGGCACATAGGTCTTCTGGTCCTTAGTCTACACCCACTCTGTCTCTTGCCCATCCCATAGTCTTCAGCAAGCTGGGACTCAATTTTTCTCACCTGTCAAATGGCAATAGCTGTACTTGCCCTCTTGCCTTGTGGGTGTTATGAAGATTAGCAGGTGTCTGTGCAGCACTTCAGCATACAAACTGCCAGGAGTTGTTGTTGATCCTCATTTTGAATACCCTATGTACAGTATACTGGTTCTAGCTAACAGGCACCTTTTTATCTTTATTTGTCATGTTATTTTCTCCTTTCCAGATGTTCTGAAGTTTCAATCATGCAGCAATATGGAAAACCTTATGTGTTACTGGCTGTACTATAAACCTGAAGGTGTTTCTTTGTTTGGTAGTCAAAGCAATGCAAGGGGTCTTCATACTGTAGCTAGAATTGTCTTTATTTGTTTCCTAATGGGTTCAGGGACTCTTATTAAATTCTTATTAAGACTTCACATGAAGAACCAAATGTTTGAATGTCTTTTCTCCATTGTAATTCTAAATCAAGGACATTTTAATGTACAAAATAAAACTAATAATTTCTATGGAGAAATACTGGAAAATGACTGCTCTTAATACCATTTTTGGTCATCTTCCCTAAGAAAATACAGAAAAAGAAAAAGGCATTAACTATGAAGATCATGTCGCACAGAGAAGCGTCTTTCAGTGAGACATGACCAGTCTAAGAACAGATTTTAAGGAGGTTAATTAAGAAAGGCACAATGGAACAAGGAAATAAAAACATTAGCCTAGAAGGTTTTGATTTCCATTTGACTGGCCATAAGCTATTGAATCTTTATAGTAATGGTTATGATTAGAAAAAAAAAAAAGAAAAAAACCCCAGATTTTGCCTTTTTTTGGTTATGTGAATAATCATCTCTAGCATGGTGCTCAGCTGCTTACTTTAACCTATTTGCAAGGGCAAGTTCTGGATTCTGCACCTTGGACAGGGAAACCATTGTTGTATATATACACTGGAGAATGAGAGGCTGGAGAGCATGTGGAAAGGCACCTGGGGCTCCTGGTCAATGGCCAGTTGAATGTGAGTCAGCAGTGCCCTGGCAGCCAGGAGGGCCAACCCTGTCCTGGGGGCATCAGGCACAGCATCACCAGCCAGGCAAGGGAGGGGATTGTCCTGCTCTGCTCTGAGCTGGGGCAGCCTCACCTTGAGTGCTGGGGGCTGGTTTGGGTGCCAAAATGTAAAAAAGATATTAAACTGTTGGAGAACATCCAGACAAGGGCCATGAGGGTTCCCCTTGAGGGGAATCCATATGAGGAATGGCTGTAGTCACTTGGCTTGTTCAGCCTGGAGGAGACTGGGAGGAGACCTCATTGCTGTCTTCAACATCCTCCCAAAGGGAAAAGGAGGGGCAGGCACAGATGTATTCTCTCTGGTGACCAGTGACAAGACCCAAGGAAATGGCCTGAAGTTGTGTCAGGGAGGTTTAGGTTGGATATTAAAGAAGTTTTTTCACCCAGAGGGTGTTTGGGCACTAGAACAGGTCCCCAGGGAAGGGGGCAGCTCCAGTCACAGCACCAGCCTGACAGAGCTCAGAAAGTGTTTGGATGATGCTTTCAGGCAGATGGTGTGGTTCTCAGAGTGTGCTGTGCAGGGCTAGGAGTTGGACTGAATTGTCCTGATGGGTCCCTTCCAGCTCAGTATATTCTATGAATCTATAAACCTTTAGTACCTAGAGCACAACAGATATTAAAGCAGCTCCTAAATTTGCATTGTTGGTTGTGCTAGGTTGAGTTCTCTGTTTGTCAAGGAACACCCTTGGAAGAGTCCTTGCCATTGAATCATCCGTTTTTTCACCCTCACAATCTTTGGCTTATGTAATATTTAATTTACCCACTTACTTTGTAAAAGAGCTGTCTTGAAAACCTAGATCAAAGTCAGTATCACTAATTAAAAAATTCAGAAGCATTGGCCTTTTCTTCTGTGTCCCCATATCTCTTTTGGATCCTCTGTCCCCACAAGGCAGTAAAAATAGACATTCAGAAGTAAACATTAACAACAGAAGATCGTTGTTCTCTTCTATTTTGTATATAATCCCTTTTTGTAGGATTTGGTGCTGTTTCTGCTGCAGCAAACAAACAGGATTGGCCCCCTAAAGATGTCATCTACTTTTTCTTCCTTTATTTACTTTTGTGATCCAAGTACAATTTTGGAGATGGAACTCCCGTAGGAAACAAATATTAGGTTTAAGATAAATTTATTCTCTATCTAGTACATGTAAATCTAAACTGTCAAGAATAAGTAAATTGTAAACAATCTATGTCCTTGGTAATGGACATAAAATGCTATTTATCAGTCTCTGTGCTGCCAAAATGAGGTGTAATGCCAAAAAGGGTGTAAATATTACCATTTGTAGTGCCATTAAAATGGAAATTAGGGAATCAATCATGGTTTGTTTTACAGTCCATAATTTAGGTGAAGCTTGTGGTACTGTCTGATGCTGCAGATTCAGATTTGACAGCCCAAAGATGATAACACACCATTTTTTTATTGAATATTACTAGGCCATGATGCTGTATGTGGAATTTACAAGGCATATTTTAAAGTGCAATGAAATGTAGATGTGCTCAAGATAGTAACTAATCTCTTATTTCAGCATTAAATAGCAGTCCTGGCCATTTGGGATAACTTTTCTTATAGTTCCCCCTTCATAATATCTCAGGACTCTGTACTAGTTGATTAAGCAGCTTGACAACCGTCTGTTTCATGTGGTAAATTCTCTTCCTCATCCTCTCATGCATGCAGTAAAAGCACTGATTTTTCATAGCATTTTTTTTTTCAAATATACTTCCATCTGCCAGCCAAAACCCAGCTGAGGAATGTGTCTTGCCTTTGGAGGACATGAATATGGGGATGTTCTGCTGATCAAGAATCTGAGGATGAAATAAATGGCAAACTACAGGATTTTATAACTGCAGTTGGTATATACCTGATACCTAATAACTTGATCATAGATAATGTTCTTATTAAAGCAAAAATACTTGGGAAAACAGGTAAGAGAGATATGAAAATTTAACTGTATTTCTTTTCCAAATCATCATGTTCATTGCTATTATGGAGCCTTTTGTTTACCATTTTTCTTCAATATTACTGATATTTGGAAAATTATACTACTAAGCCAAGACACTTTTGCTTTCCTCAGACTTTCATGTAGATATAATTTAGCACCTGCTGCATAATTCCATGTTATCTCCTACAGTAGGACAGGGAAGAAGTTGAAACAATTAAAGAGAAGCCAAGTTACATTTTTTGCTCTGTTAGAAACCTTCTGATTTCTGTAAATGTGTCAGTGGGAACACTCTGGACATAACCCTCACTTCTGACTTGCTCTTATTACTCTGCTAAATTTTTTTTGTAATGCTTATTTAGTTGACTCATGTATTTATAGAAAGTAATAAATTGCCCTCTCAGGCTCCAATTTGCCATGCTGGCTTTGATTATTCTCACAAAGTATAGAAGCTCAGCCCTATATTTTTCCTCCTTATCTCTTGCTGTTTGACCTCATATTTTCTTTGCAAGGTCAGGTTGGATGGGGCATTGAGCAGCCTGGTCTAGTAGGAGATGTTCTTGCCCATGGCAGGGGGTTGGAACTAGATGATCTTTCAGGTCCTTTCCAACCCAGGCCACTCTTTGATTGCATGATTGTTTAATATAGATGATCAGAAAACTTCTCTGTATTGTTGGAAAGTGTTTGGAAATGCCTTGTACAATGAGACAGGTATCAGCAGTTTTACTGTTCTGCTAGAAACCAATCTTTTAAAACATCATGGAGTCACTTTTACATTACTCTGGTCTCATCCCATGTGTTACTGAGTTAACCTTGAGTTCAAAATCAGCTTATCTTTCTCTGCTGTTTCAACATGAAGAGCTTCTAACTAAATGTGTTTTTCATATGTGTTCAGAACTGATATTGCTAATTAGTTTTATATTATTTCATTACTTTGTATTTTATATCCTTTAATTATGTCTTCCTCTACACCTGTTTTCAACCTTCCCTGCCTTGATGATACTTTCAGTGTTGTACCAGGGATGGATTTCATGAGCACGTACTGTTTTATAGTCACTAATGTAAACTTTGACTCCTGATGAACTGTACTGGTTATTTCCTTTCTGCCAAATCCCCTCCCTTACATTCTACCCATTTGCATTCACTCTTTACGCCATTCCCTTCTCTGACTTGACAAGTTCCTGAGTCACCTACATCTTTAAAATCAGTTAGGTAAGACCTACTTGTTGCAAACTTCCCCAAATTTTGAATTTAAAAAATCAGCTTTAATTATAATATGAATAATTAACTCCCAAAACAGAGAAAATACAATTTTCACAGGCAAGGGACATTAGTAAAAAAGTGTTACCTGATATTTACCTGGTGCCCACTTGGCCCTTGTGGAAAGCTCTTTCCTTTCGTGTTTACCCTCAGTTAGCTCAATGACTTCTGAGCTGCAGGAAATTGCCCAGTGGTCTCTGGCTGGCTGGAAACTCCTTCTGTCCCCTCTGACACCTCCCTGTCCTCTCCTGTTACAGGACCATTTGAGATTCTTAGCCTGAGCTCCAGCTCCCAGCCCTGCCTATTTTCTCTCTCCTTCCTTGGCCTGTCACTCACAGCATCTCTCAAAGCTGCTGACCTTCAGCCAAATCGATTTTCCTCCAAGAGAAGGGACAAGCCTCTGCTCTTCCAGGTGTTAGACCTTGCTTGCTCACTCTTTTAATACACTACACCACAAATTAAGAACAAGCAATTAAAACCAATCACAATCTGTGGTACTTTGAATGTATTCCTTATGGTTCCTTGATTAATCTCTAAATTTTCCAGCTGAACTAATGTTTATGTATTTACAGAAGAACATTAAACACTTACTAAAATCCAGATAAATGAGATCCCTTAGTTGGCCAAAGACCATCAAAGAAGGCTTCCAAGTCAACCTCTTAAGAAGTCTCCTTAGCAAAATATCTTGGATTCCATCTCAGCTACCTCTAAGTTTTTAGTCATTCCTTCCTTCAAAGTTTGTTCTGTAACTTGATAGGTTGGAGTTTGGACTGAAATTGCCAACATAACTTTCCTAAATATAGATACCTCATTTGTTACCTTCAATTATGCAGAAGGATTTGCTAAAATACTTGCTGTGGAAATTACAAACGCAGTATCAATTCTGAGCAAATTATCTCACTACCTGCCCTATGTTCATTATACTTTTTCTCCTTTGCATTAGTGACAACTTCTAGTTTTAAATATGCATGTTCATTATCTACTTTCATTTTACATTAGTTTTCTACATCATCAGTCTTGGAAGCTAACCAAAGCACATTTAGCTTTGGATTACACCAACATTATATTGTGCTTTACCTTTTTAGTATTCTTGTGTCCCTTTTCTAAAATTATTTATTTATACGGCTGGAAAAATTTTCTCCTTGCCCTCCTTCAGAAGGCTGAACTCAGCTTGATTATTTTTGATTATTACCATAGCAAACTTTGCCTGGCTTGGCATCCAATATATAGATGTCTGTGCTCTTTCTTTGATTCTATTCTTATTCTTAATATCCTTCTTATTCTCAGATTTTTTTCCTTAATATTCCAATGGATCAGGCAGATCTTTGTTCAGCATTTTCATTAATTGAGAAATACACACTCTGGATCATCCTGTTAGGTCCTTTGGTATGAAGAAAGACCATTTTCAAGGGTTTTTGTGTCCCTTCATCTGTTTGATTTTACTATGAAGTTTCTATGACTTGTGAACACTTGGTTATTCAAAAAATTTAGCTTCAGACTTGTGTTTTTATTTTTTGATTTTACTTGAACAGAAATAACACTTTACTCCACAATCCAAGATTGTTTTCTACAAAAAGCTTCTGAAATGTCTTATTTCCTAATAAAATGAAGTCTAAATAGCATTCTTTTTCTTATTTCAGTGACCAAAATGAAGACACCTTCTATCACACCCAAGAAAATATTTTCCAAACTTTTTCTACCAACCTTTTCTCTGGAACATTTCTGAGTAATAATTTTCTCTCTAATAACATTAAAGATTTCCTATCCATATGCCAAACACACCAAGAGATTCTCTGCCAGACTGCTGGCACCAGTCCAGGGGAAGCTGTTTTACTGCCTTTGTTTTATTTCCTTGTAAAATATATGCCTTAGGAGATAAATGTAAAATAATTTTATTCTCACTTAGGGAATTTTGCCTGAGTGGAATTTACAATTTAATTTTGGGACACTATGCAGAGCTTTGACTAACTCTGGGATCTGCATCTCAGGGTAGATGAGATTAAAATTAAAAATGATTAATTGTATGTGTATCTTAAGTATTTCATGTCTGAAACAGACTGCTACAGGCAGAGCAGGGAATGCATCCTGTATCTCATGAGTAATGGTGGTGAATACCTCTTTTCTCTCATGTTACTGCAGCAATAACCAACTTAAGAGTCAGGGCACTGATGATAGTGATGACATTGGGGGATACCCAATAATACCGGGTTGGGCAAATCCTAAAATTTTAATGGGATTTTGTGTCAAGAATATAGGGAAAAATCTCCTTTTAATTTCAATAAGCTAAAACCAGTTCTGTAAGTGACTATTTAATGAGTGTGAAGACCAGAACAGCTTTTGGAGTGAGGGAGAGAGAAAACAAATGTAAATAACATTGAACTTTATATTGCTGATTGCCTTATGTTAAGCCCTAACAGCATGTGATGTAATATTTGTCTTTCATCGAATTAAAAATTAATCAAAACAAAAAACCATCCTCTTAGTCAGCCAATCCCACCCAATCAATCTCCTTTGGAGTGGAGTTCTGCCTTTTTTTCCTTCTGGTCAAGTTTACCAGAAGTTTAAGCTGATCCAAGTTTGCAGTACTACCACAGGGCTCATCTCTGCCCATACGTACTAAAACCCAACCAACACTGTCATCTCTTCCCTTATGGCCCCATTAGGGCCATGAATTCTGGGAGAACCTTACCCAGCCGAAATATTTTTTTCCTCAGTAAGTTGTGATTAATTTTCAAGTCCTGACTGAGAAAACACTTTCATACCAGAGCCAGCCACTCCCAGCTGGCACCTGGGAAAGGTGTAGATTGGCTTAATTTGATATTGTAAATGACTTTGCAGAAAATTATTGCACCCCTGCTAGAGTCCTCTGCCTAGCTATTAGGTCCAATGTAACATGCTATAAATATGTGTAAATACAGTGCATGGTTAAGGTTATGTTTGTGATTATGTTGCTTTAAAGGGAGATTCTTTATCACCCAAATTTGTGAACACACATAATTTGCATACTATAACATCTGAGATGTATGAAGATATTTCTAGGAGTTAGTTAACAAACAAACAAACAAACAACACCAAAAAAACTCAAACCCAAAACCAAATCAAACCAAAAAACCAAAATTCCCTAACCAAAAAAACTCCATCCACAATTTAACTGTTTAGAAAAGACACTCTGGGTTTTTCTGGTCTTCATGCATCTTATGCCACCTTAGTGTATGTTCATAAGTCAAAACAATTTCAGGTGTAAAACCATCACTTTCTGCAAAAATCTATGTTTTGCAGGTTGTATACCCTGTGCACCAGGAATGAAATCAAATAGAAATATAGGGACAGTACTAGGTAAGACTTTATTTGAACTTCATTGCCAAAGAAGGAGACTACAACCAGAAGTTTGTTTTCTGGCTCTTTTAGAGAGCATTACAAATTTAGGTTTCTGGTACTGTGTGAATTCTCTGCTTGTATTTTCTACCTCTGTCAAGGTCAGGATTGAAGGCACTTGAGATGGCAGTTCATGTTTGGACTCAGGTGTTTAATATTTCTTATCAGTGAAACAGCCTCACAACCATGAGTCCTGCAGTCTTTCATTAGCAAGGCACAAAATGGCTAACTATCTCTTGTTACAAGGTCTTTTAAGACTATCCAATTAAGAAATGACACCTAGATAGTTTTCCCTTTTAACCCAATAACTGATCCCTCGAAGCCTGCAATGTGGACTTTTCTGTCCAATTACAAAAAACCTCCAAAACACATGAAGAAGGAAAAACAACCTGCCTCTGCCCTAAACCCTCCATCTTACTACATATATTTTACTACATTCTAAAACCCCAACTTTTAGTTTTCCACCCTGTGATATTACACACTCCTAACCAACTGCACACCTGTAATCCCAGTGCTATTAATCAATTTTGGAAGTCTTCTCCACAGCCTCAGGTCAAATGCAGTGCTGTCTTGCAAGTCTGTGCCTTTCAGCACAGAAAGTTTAAAATTCTCAGCATCCAGGATTCCAACAGTACTGCTATTGGCTGCTCCTTTCCTTGCACTCTTCATGTCTTTTCATATCAGTCGTTTTCTCTGTTAGATGCTAGGAAGAAAAATGTCTCCAGAGACAGGGACAGTTTTCCTTCTTGACTATTCCTGTTTGGAAACGTTTTCCTACGGCAAAGAAAAGAAGATATTTAGGAGCCAGGCTTTTAGTTTACTGCTTGCCATAGTTCTGCTAGCTTGAAGTACAGCTGTACTATGCTAGGGGTGTTTGCTCTCTGTTTCAAAGCCCATTTTAAAGGGAGAGCTCTTGCAGGCTCTAAAGAAGGTCACACCCAGTGCTTAGAATAAATGAGGGCACCTATGTGCAAGGACTTTCCTCCAATGCAAGGTTCTTCTATGACCAGCAGTTGTGCTTGAATGACTTCCTGCACATCCTTTAAGTGACCTGGTGAAGCATTTTCACTCCTCAAGAAGATTTACCAGTTCTCTGACAAGCAGCACAGTTACCACTGATGCAGCATGGAGAGCTGTGCTCAAAATGTGCAGCCAGTTGTTACCCTGGGATTTGTGCAGTAAAGGTGTGCCCACTATAACACAGTAACTCAGTAACTGCTGTTTCATAAACAGCTACCACAGATAGAAAATTAACTTCTTGCTCTCTGCATTTCTTCAGGTGAGTGTAGTTAGCACAGATAATTTCTTTTTGACTGGAATTTTGAATGGATAGGTCAGAGATATTTGATTTAGAGAAGTGCACCTGTGAGTAAATGTCATTTTCATGAATGCCTTGGGACAGTGCAGAACAGAAATGAAGCTGAGTGGAGATGCCCTGGCTTGAGTAGGAGGGCCCCAGTGCTGAGGCAACTGGGGCAGATCTGAAAAGACAGTCTAGTTTTGAATAATTTTCAATTTACTTTGGTATATAAGGAATTTAGTGTTTTAAATGTCATTCCCTATAATACACTGGGAGATCTTTTACATGCACATATATACCTCCTTGTTGTTCTGGAACTGCTGCTTCTTCAAATGCAGGGAGGGATATGCCTTCCTGCTACTGAAAAAAATCAACAGGCTTTATTATAGGAATCGGAGGTATTTCATACTTAATTACTGCCAAGAATGCCCCAGATCAATAAAGATGTCTTTTTTTAGAATAGTCTATTTTTTTTCACCTGAATGAACAAGCCAGAAGTCTGCATTGTCTTATTGCTATCCTGGCTGATCCAGTTATATTATAAGACCTGAGTGTGTGGGAATGTTCATGCCTTGGGCATTTGTCATTTTGAGAGTAGTTTCTGTTTGGTGGGGCTGGAGGTTCCCTCTGTCTGACCCTGCAAGCAACAAGGGGATGTGGAAAGAAATGAACTAAAGATTTACTGTTGCTCTAGCAAGTCAAAACTCCAGTGAAAAATAATGCAGAAGGGGTAGCTGGAGTTGCCTGATAACTCATACAGATTCATGGGGAAACCAAAGCCAATGAATTTAATCTCTTGGTTTGTGGGTGGTGAGGAACAGAGCCAGGACAGCATGCAATGGCATGTACTGTAGCAAGAGAAGGAGGAAGAGAAAGAATATTAATCTGGTAGCTGTTTTTATTTCTGGAAATAGGCTGTTTAGGTTTGGGTAGGTTTTTTTTTTTGTTTGTTTTTTAGTTGGGTTTTTTATTTTTTTTTTACTGAATATTTGCATCTTATGAGTGTCCAGACAGGCTGTGAGGATAGGTTATGTTATTATGTACCATCTGCCAGATGCAAATGCACAAATTTAGTTTGGATGGGTTAAAATAATTTTATAAGCCATGTTGCCAGCTCTTGCCCTGTGTAGCTCTGTATTTTTCTGTGGTTTTGGAAGCAGTCATCAATTTCACACACACATTCACACACGCACACCCTGGTACACACACAAACAGACACGCAAACACTGCAGACGTAAAAGCTGATTCTTTTGAAAAAGAGGAGAAAAGAAAGTGCTACCAGTTTTAAATTTGCTGCATTGGCCCTTCTTTCCAGGATGAAGGTCAGGTGAAAGATATACTCCAGGCACAAGGGAAGGTGCAAGACTCCAGGCTGCCAAGATTCAAATGTGTGGTGTCATCTTGAGTGTATATATAGATGCTCAGAAAAGGCATATCCCCCAAGTCTTCTCTGCTAAATTTCAAGAATTCAACTCCAATCCATCACTTTCATTGCACCCAGAAGCACAAAGTAGTTGACCCCAGGGGCAAGATTTATGTCAAAGACTCTAGGAGACCTAAAGGGGATTAACAATTTAAAGAGAGAAAGACAGAGAGGTGAGTTGTGTGAGCAAAGCCTGACTGTCTTATTGACCTTTGTTGCATTGACCAGGAGCAATCCCATAATTTTTGTATGTAGGAAAGAGGAATGTTGTAGAGCACCTAAGCAGGTCAGAAAAGTCCAGAAAAGGCCATAGTTATTGTGGGTCTGACCTTAGAGTAAAAGGAGAGCTCTTGATGTTTCAGAGGATGATCCACATGTACCTCCCTGCAATTCCTTCAAAATTTGGAGTAGAGTAAGCCACGGAGGGAAGCCAAGTCAGGAAGAACATCTGGATTTTGCCTTCTCAGCCTGATGCAGGTGCTTGGCTGCACAGATGTGCTCATACTGATACACTGGTAAATTCTCAGAGGTGAACGCTGCTAAAACCAAAGTGTGCCTCAGTCATGATAGCCTCCCTGCAGAGGTACAGGGAAGAGTAGTTTAAAGACAGCAACTCACTCATGATGATTTTGTACATCTCCTTTAGACACAAAATTCCCATGTGAGGCACTTGCTTTTTTTCCCTTTGAATATAATTCTGGATGGTGGTCTTGAGAACTGAGACTAGAGACACTTGGAAAAAAGCAGAACCAATTTTGCTCTCTGCATTTCAATGACAAGTGACTCTAGGGATGGAACAGAACATTTTGCCACAAAGGCATCCTTGTAATCTAAGCACTTGTGACTTAAAAAATGGAAATTCTTTAAATAAAATGTATTTTTAATTTTAAGGAAGATTTTATTCTAAATTAAAATATTCCTCACTAAAATGAAATAAGGTGTTGATGGAAACATAAAGGCAATTTTCTATGTTTTTTCTCCCAGGAAATGAATCTACTTTCCAAACTTCCCATCATGGGATAGATTTTATTCTTATCTACACCCACCCAGATCTGTTGGTTCATGACTACAGGGACAGCTGCAGATACAGTTTAGCCCTCAGATTTAGAGTTAAGTCAGAGTCTGTTTCAAAGACATCGTCAAAATCTCCCTTCAATTACCTTCACACAAGTCTCCCCCTTTACAGAATAAATGATTTTTACTGCTTTGTGGGTTTTACCAAGCCCTGAGCACTATCAGGCTGTAGGTTTTAGGCTTTGAAATAGGTTACAGGATAAGAAATCATAAATATTCATTCTTTAGCAACAGACTCTGAACAGCTTCCTCACTGCTGCTGGCTGGGGCCTGCTCATAATCACATGCTGACAGGCTCCCTGCCCTTTGCCCTTCTCACTCAATCAGGACAGGAAAGAAGGCAAAATAATGAAGCAGGGACTTTTAAATATTGATTTCTGTGTATGGGCTACACCATGCAGTATTGCTTTCAGGAAAAATAGCTCTGAAAGAGACATTTTCAACATAAAAAATGTCAAAGGTAAACTATGGAAAAGCTGTTGCTTGTTGTGGGTTCCTAGACCAAGGGACGTGCTGAAACACACAATGGGAACACAAAATATACAATTGCTCCATACTAATAGACTTTCCTCTGGAAGCATTTAAAGATTATTTGCTGATAGACTGCAGCAATTAATCTCTAGCCATGCTGTATTCAAACATGGATAGAATGGTCTGAAGGACAAGGGAACGGTATTTGAATGTACAGAGAAGACTTTCATTGATCTTCTAATCTCTTGGGGATATTTAGCATACATAAGCTCAGAGAAAGTTGCTTTTGAAAGGGAATTGGAAATTATTGGCTGTAATGAAAGGCTTTTAAAACTGCTTTGCTGAAGCTACCTCTTGTCCTGTTTGGTTGGGGATTAACTGTCCATCGGTTGTGCTCAAAAGGAGGGTTGCAAAGCACATATCACATTTACAACACATGGAAACATCCCTGTGAAGCACTGCATAGTAAAAGCCAGACCCACCACAGCAGTCCTTTCTGCTGCTTGCAGCATTTTTGGTTTCTGGGGGCTGGACTGTTTAAGGCATTTTGCATTAGAAATCATCATTATTGAGTTGCTGTGGAGCTACAGAAAGAAAAGGGGAAGAGTAGGAGCTAATGAAAAACTCAGAAATACCTAAAGTTTCTTTGAAACCAGAGAACTCAGGGGCATTTCCCCCTGCACTTTGAAATGTTACTTTTGCTGTGTCACAGGCAGAAAGGGAAACACAGAGGGCTTTTCAGTACAGAACTAGATGGAACTGCCTTCAAAAGAGAGGAGTGCATAAGGATACTACTTCTTCCTCCTCTTGACATGCTACAGGCAGATTGTCTTTTCCAGCTTTTGTAAATTCAGACTGACCTTCAAATCTTTTACTTTTATTTTGAATTTTGAAAATATTTCCTAACAGTGAGTTCTCCAACACAGTGCATACATTATTATAATCCTGACAAGTCACATTTAGTTCAAGTGTAAGAGCACTCTCTCTGCCTCTGTCTCTCTGTGTTCGTTATTTATTTCCCAGGATTTTTGTAATTTAAAACTGTATCAAAAAACACCCAAAGAGTTCCCCCATTCAAGAGTATTCTTGACTGCCATGGTTTCAGACCTAATAGCAAAACAAATTTTTTTCTGAACTCATGTTTTTATCATTTGAAGTTTCACACTTTCCTTTGCAGTCTCCAAACTCAACTCACACACCAGCATACTCTATGGCTTCATGCCTCATGCCAATGAAATGTAGGAAGTGTCCATTTTGAAGAAGTTACCACTTTCTAAAAACCCATACTGAGTCACGATGACTGCTGTTCTGAATAAATCAGCACTTAAATAAATAGTGAAGCAGTAACAGAGAATCCACATGGCTGTTAAAGAAAGCACCGAGTAACGCCTTTGCTGCAGAGATTAAAACGCAGTTACAACAAATTGTGAAACCACGCAATTGTAAGAATAGTCTTTATGAGAGCAGTCTCCTTGGATTCAGGCTGATGATTCACATGAGGAGGAGTTTGCAGAACAAGGCAGCTGCTGGAGTTGTTGCTAGATACAAAATTCCTAAGCATTCTGCATGCAAAAATCCCATTGCAGAGGCGCTGTAAACTAACTATAGAAACTAGGAAATAGAAATACATATTCAATTGAGAATGTGACAGGATGTTGCTCCTTTAGGTTGTCTTTTGCCTGGTATGCTAACAGAATACATGAGCTTTCTGAAGTTGTTGGCAGGTCTTGGTTTACAATCCTCACTCCTCAGGTATAATTGTGTGAACCCTAAATGACAAATGTCGTTTGCTATGTTAGCAGGTATATGGCCTCACAGAATTGCCTAGTTGCTTAACTTAGCAATTGTACAAAAAAGTAGGAATTACTGGTAGATTGAGTAGTATCTCAATCTGCAGTGCTTTGCTGTAAAGTCCTTCCTCTAAAGAAAAGAAATGTTCCCTGTATTTTTCATCTTTATTTTTAAAAAAATTACAATGCATGCATGCTGATGAGGCCCCACTTTTTGTGATTTCCAGCCTGTCATCAAAAGCAAATGCCAGCAATAAGACTATGCTCTGAAAAAGTTTCAAAAGTGAATGCTTTCATTTGGTCTCAGTTTCCAACAGGCTTAGCATGACTTGCCTTCACCACCTGTGGACTGAACTCACAGAATTTTAACTTCCAACACATGAGGCAGTTTGGCTGGGTACTATCCCAGGTTCCTGTGCAGTGCTGTGTGGTACTACAGGCATTGACACTTTCTCTGCAGCACACCCACATAACCTGCACTGATGGTGTCAGGACTGCATATTCTCCAATTATCCTGTCTTGTGTCTTTCTTTCTATCTATAGCCTCAGGGAATTGCATGGTTTCAGAGTAATACATTGCAGAATTTCTTTCACTACACCTAGGATCACCTTTCTTCTCTAAAACTAAAACTAAACTAAAAACTAAAGCTACTACTACTGCTACTACTACTAATAATAGCAACAATAATAATATAAAGCTGTGATGATAATATTTATAAATGATAGATTATTTATGACTATTACTTAATTGAGTGAAGTACTAACATCTTAACAATCCTTCAGAATAGTTTTTGAGAAGGGATCAAAACAGTAATATATCTCCAAAACTGTATTTCTGTTTCTAAAAAAATGAAATATGAAAGTAGTTGCTCTCAGTGCTGAGATGAATTAACAAAAAAGGTCACACACCAGAATCAGAAATCAATGAACTGCTCTAAATTTTAAGAAATGCTTATTTTACATACATTTAAGGTTGTGTCAGGTCACTGTAGTAAGTGCAGTAAAATAAGTTAATGATACTCTGCTTTTGCACAAAGCTTATTTCAGAGGATTTGAGTTTTAATAATCTTAATCTAGACTGATTAAAGGTGGGCATTGAACTTTAAAGTCAATATTCCAGAGGAATATTTGGTTGTAAAATACGTGCAATTCATACTTTAAAGATTTTAGTTTTACACTGAGCATTGTAGGAATTAGAAAATACATTTTATTTCTCCCTTAAATTAATGTTGTTCTACTAATATGAATATGATGGGGAAAATAAAAAAAAAAAATCATCAGAAAGAGACCATGTAGATCCAGTCTCTGGATTATTGCTGTCATTAAAGATGAGGCAGTGCTGTAAAGAAACTCCAGCACTGCTAAATTACACACATGGTGATAGAATAAATGGGTCCCTATTTAGCAAAAATTATCAGAAAAAGTCATCGTTAAGTGGTTTTCACATGGAAGTTTATCTTGGGAGTGCTTATTCTCTGCTCTTTTGTACCAGTTTGGTGCATCCGGTCTTCTTTACTGAATTCTTAATTCTCTTTTTGCTATGTGAATTTGTAGTAAATCAATACTGATTTAACAAAGAGGACCTGAATTTTTCTTTAGTGAAACTTCTGGTGTGCATCAAATGAGTGTAGTTAGGGTTAATACCTCTGATGCAGGGAAGTCTTGGAGACAAGAAAGAAAAAAATTCCCGATACTTTTAAAATAAATCCCTTTGTTACTTTTTTATACTGGTGATCATGGTGATCCCTATGTTGAAGGGAAATCAAGGTTGTTCAGCACGAAAAATGGACATGGCAAACAGAGGTACAAGCCAGTTTTTTGTTTTTTTTTTTTGCATGAAGACACTGTGTGCTACTGAATGTGAAGTAATTATATGAGGTATCTCAGTTATTTTATCTCCTGATGCCTTTTTGGCTCCATGTTTTTATCTTGTAGACAAGTCCTCATTGATTACTATAAATATTTTCTAAAGCAGGTCCATAGCTAGCTCACAAACTGCAGATTAGAGTATGATCATTAACACTATATTTAAATAAACACTTATGTCAGTGTTTACATTTTGTTTATCGTGTTTACCACCAGCTAATGAGGAAAATGCATCCTCTGTTCTTGGTAGAGGTCACTGAATTACAGGCAATGCTGGATTATTACAAACTTGGAAACCACAGACACAAATAAACTCAGTCTTTCTAAATGGTAACTGCAGTGGTTATCATTCACTCCAGTTTACCTCAGACATAATTTGGGGTCTATATTTATTATTTATTATTTATTATTTATTATTTATTATTATTATTTCAGTTCCACTTCTCCATTTGAACACAACACAGAAAGTAATAGTGAAGGTTTTCAAAATGTACATAGGGAATGTTGTGCCAGGTTTAGTTTGGATATTAGAAAAATGTTCTTCACCCAAGGAGTAGTGGTGACAGCACCAGCCTGACAGAGCTCAAGAAGTGTTTGGGCAATGCTCTCAGACTCAGGGTGTGACTCCTGGGGCTGTGCAGTGCAGGGCCAGGAGCTGGACTGGATGATCAATGTGGAGCCCTTCCAACTCAGCGTATTCTAAGATTCTGTGATTCTGGGATCACTTTCTTTCCAAGCACAGTTTTTCTTTTCCTGAGTTTCGGCATTGAAACTTTATTATGAGGACCAGAGAGTTTAATTATTCAGCTCCAGTCTACCAAACTTTCACCACAAACTCTGTCACTGGTGCCATTCTAGAAAAACATTAGTTTCTCTCTTTAAATGGTTCAGATAATTTCAAAAGGTGCAAAAGTCCATCCAAATGTTTATGCTGTGGTTGGGTAGCAAGTGCTGGATTTGTCCTGAAGGAAATCTCATGTTCCATGGGCTCTAGCTATTCCTGCTTCTGGTGGATCTTTCCTGTGAAAAGTGAACACCTGTGATAGGATGTTCAGAAGGAGAGAAAGACTTCTTGCCCTATTTGTGTTGAATTTGTTCCTGAGACTTCCGGCCACAAATAGTGACGTGTAAGAGCAGAAAGGCTTAGAATAAAACTCTGCTTAAAGATGACAGTCCTCAAGGGTAGGAGAGGGGAAATGAGCTACATTTGGCAAGTGTCCATCCCTTAGTAAATGCGTTGCAGAGAGGCACTTACAGCTGGTGTGTCAATGAGTGCAGAGCAAAGAAAGAGCTAGAGTGATGGTGGGTATTTATCACTGGCTTTTGGGAAAAAGGCTTCTGTGAAATCTCCACAGTCCTTGACATTTTTATTATGGTTTCAAAGAGGTTGTTAAGCTAAACAGATTATAGATTTTTGAAGATATTTTTCCTTCCTTATATGCTATCAAATCTTGTTCTATTTCTTTGTTTTAGATGAGCTTATGCTCTGCCAGGCTGTTGAAGGAGTCCCCTTAGTCCTCCCTTCTCCAAGGCCAGATATTCTTAATGATGTTTAACATCTTTACATCAGGAGGCTATTCAAGAACCTAATAGCAGCAGGCTTCATTTTTTTAAATTTTCAATATGTCTCAGATTCCCTTTCAAGACATCACACTATTTCAGAATTATCTCTCTTGTTGTTTTTCTATGTTATAAAAGAAACAAAGAATTAAAAGTAGACTCAGAATAATTCTATTACTTAAGTAAATCAAATTGTAAAACTTGCATTTAAATTCTGCTTCTCCGACAGCTTTTCTATCTTCTAAAATACAAGAGACAATGGGGTCAATAGAGTACTCATAAATATCTAAATGCTTACTACTTGCAGTGATTTGCAAAACCTTCAGCTAGAAAATTCTCTTAGCTGTCATTTGGTACTCTTCCCATATCACTGTTCAATTACAAGCTTCATCCTGAATGAAGGCCTATCTACCTACTACTCTGATTTTTCTCATTAATAGCAAGCTCAAGTTCAGAGTGGAAAAAGCACTGATTGTCTTTGAGCACCCAAGGTTGGAGTGAGGATGAGGTAACCTTGGAGTAAGAACAGTTATGGGAATGATCAGATGATGATAATGAGCAGCAAGGAGCTGTAACTGAGGACTATAAAAAGACAAAGGAGTGAGCTAGCCTAGAGGAAGAGACCAAAAGCAGGAACATGGCTAATAGGGTGTGGGGAGATGACATGACACACACCCTCCATGCTCCTGAAAAAGAATGTTCTATGGAGAAAAGAAAATAAAATCTTAAAAAAAAAAAAGCTCTAAAAAATCGTCTGAATTCCGTTCCACTCTAGAATCTTCTCACTTTGCTCAAAATAGACCATATAGACACTTGCTGTATTTACTTCTTGATATATTGTGTCATTGCTGTATTATTCACTCCATATACTTCTCAAAATGAATGTCTATTTGTGTCAGAACTTCTGAGGTCTTATATGACCTTTTCCTTCAGCTGCTTCTCTTCCCAAGCCATGGCAAGTAAGCACATCTGGAAGATGGCCTTTTTGGAAAGGGAGTTGCTTAAGCAACAGGAGAACTGGACCTGGTGAGTATGGTCTTGTGGTTCCTGCTCCCAAATGAGAATAAGAAAATGCTGTATTGACTATTATTTACTGTGCAAAACTTGTAGATTGCTAAGCCCCAGACAAACAAAAGGCAATACAGCTTCATGCTGGGTAACTGTGGAACAACTTTCCAATTGATGCAGATAAAGCAATTAGACAAATTCACGGAGAGAAAATGCACATTGGGAACAATTACAAAGGTAACGTTTCGGCTCAGAAATTTCCTAAGTCGTAAATCACCAAAAGGGGGGGGAGGGCTCTGAAAAGGAGTTACTTTATTTGTATTGTGTTCCTGAATTCCTCTCCAGGCATCAACTAGTGCCACTGGGGAGCTGAGGTAGGCTGATGAGCTATATGGTACAGCTCTTTTCATGTACTGGTGTGCATAAGAGTACTGTCTTGCCTTTGGGTGAAGTCACAGCTTCTGTTGAATTGGGAACTCTGTGGGAAATGTCAGTAATCCTGACATTTTGAGAGAAACATCACTTCCCATGTCACATGTCCCAGTGGGAGTTAGAAACTAGATTTCCTACAAATATTTTCTTTCTGATTTTTGCCCTTCAGCAATAACCCTTGAAATATTTCCATCCTTTCCCTGTGAAAGAATATTTTGTATTCTTCATTTTCATTGCTTCTGTGTTGCTTCAGATAAACTCCACAGCAAGGAGATGCTTTTATTGTGCTAAGACAGCTGGTGGCCCAGCCAGTCTTGTACACTGAATCTCACTGCTCTTTGTCACAGAAGAATTTGAAAGGATCCCCTCAGCAGGCAGTGACAGAAGTACATAGTGTGGAGAAGCATCTACCTAAGTTCTCCTCTTTGTTATAAATAAGGCCATCCTTGAAAGAGGAGAATTTAAGCCCCCTTCAAAATATTTAGATGTTCTTTATAACTTTGTATTGTAAGCTGCACATCTTTGTTAACTGCATATTCAGACCAGCTTTCAGATTTTACTAAGAGCTTAACTTTCTGTTGTTTTCACTTCTCTCCTTGTCTCTTAATATTTTCTGGAATGTTTACTTCCTTTGAACAGCAATATATATCTCTTTCTTTTTCCTTCTTATTTGCTTTATCCTGCCTAAGAAAGTGCTTGCCTGAACAAAATAGAGACAGCTGATATCAGAAGTGGTGCTAAAAGGAAAGTCTTCCAAATGAGGAAGTATAGCATCAATTTAACCCCAAAATGTCCCCAAGTAAAGAACCACAAGTTCAGTTGAAAGCAGGCAATACTATTCAAGCAAAAGACACTTTCCAGCATCTGTGGAGTTATTATTTAAAACAAAAGTGAATTTATTTAATACTTATACTAAAAGTTCTACATTATTTAGATATTTTATCTGTCGAACTAAAATACATTTAAATTTGTTATAAAATGGTTTTAAGAATAAATAGCTTTCCTTTCATACTGCATTTTTTCTCTTTAATAGTTAAACAGAGATCAGTGTTCTGAGCAGGGTCTCTGTTAGATACATTTTTGAATATTGACATCATTCCATACAATGTGTAACTCACATTAGAATTCATAAGTATTAGCCATGGAAATGCTCATTGCAGGAGACAGATTGATACTGTTTCTATTTTTCTTTCCTGAAAAAAACCCCAAAACAACACTAGAAGGAAAGGAATAAGAAAAGCTTATTCATTGGTCAGTGCCACTACATTTCACAGTATAAATGCTAGAGGGGTATACTGGAGAGGTAATAAATTTATTCATAGTGCTGAAGCTTTTTTGAAAGCATCAAAAGGGTGGAAAATGAGGACAGAGATTGATTTTTTCAGAAAAATGATCAAAGTTAAACCTTATTAACTTAACACCCTCACTAAGAATGCACTCAAGAAACAGAAAGAGACAGAATTATATGGACATGGGATTCTCTCCCTAAGATGATAAAAAGAAAGGAAGGCAAAACAATGTTCAGAATGAACCCCCAAAGCCCCCAATCTATTGATAAGTTTATATGCAATCAAAGTATGTGTTCAGAGGACAGAAAAATGCCTTATCTCCAAGAGAGAACTCATTCATTCATGTCTCAATGCCATCAACCCTCCTGAACATAGAGGCCATTTAAATATGCATATGAATAATATAATCTTCCAGTTGGGTGCTTATGTTTTAAAATCAAAATCTGCGTTAGAGTGTGTGTTGACTGTGACATATAAATCGTTTTACTCCGTGCTGCACAATCATCGACTCTTCTAAATATAGCAAATATAGATTTTATTATGTAATGGAATAACATTTCCTAGCTGGGTGCTTAAGCCTTAAAACTGAAATCTGCATTTTCATGTTTGAAGGCTGACAGCTGCACAGGCTCCAGGAACTCAGGCTCATACCCTCAATACTGAGGCTTTGCACTAAATACTGGTGCTGACAAGCTTTGGTGTTTATGCACTATCTCTCATGCTGTCAGTTCAGTGGCAGAGCAGCAGTCTCAGGCTGCTGCAAAGCTTCTTTAAAGCCACTACAGATTTCTGGCATGCAGGTGAGGGGGTGGTAGGAAAGTGCTGCATGTGTGGGTGTATCTATAGCTGTATCTGTGTCTATATATGTGGAGTATGTAGTGGAGAATTTTGAAAAGACCACACTGAATAGCTGATGTGAACTGTGAGCGTCTTCCATAGAACTGATGCAGCTCAAATTTGGCAAGGAAAAGAGCTTTATGTATCAACACATGCTTCTGTCTGCCATTTGCAGCTGAAATAAGCATGGTTCCAAGGGTAGGGAGTACCAGCCTGTATTTTCTGTTCTGGTGGTTCAGAATTTGAAAATGCAAGGGGAAATTATTTTGTGCTTGCTTGAAAGGTTTAGGAGGCCCTGTAAGAAGATGGGAGTGAAATGCAGTACTCCCTGGAACATTCTGGTTTGAATCTGTTGTTTATTATTTTGGCTGGCAGCCTGCTGAGAGGGAAACAAAGAGACTTGCATTAGGTTTCTCCTATGTTCATTAATTTACTTTGGTCATAAAGATTCATTCCCAGACCTCTGCTCTCCTTTATCACCATCCAAAAGCACTAAAAGGTCGGTCTGTTTTCTTGTTATTTTTACCTTTTCCTTCTCTTTTCTTCCAGCTTCATCCTACTCAACCAGGCACTGTAAAATTGGAGGACCTGAAAACTGAAGATAACTCCTCCCCATTCCTTCCCCTATAAAGCAATAGGGCAAGTCAGCAGCCCTACTGGAAAGTTCATGCCAGATTCTGTTGCCTGGATTTGCAGCAGCTATTCCTTCCTTCCAGCCAATAGGAACCAATCCAAGCAGGAGAGTTGGGCAGAAACCATAGTAACTAAGGGGGTTTTGGGCTCCTTTATGTCCACTCAAATACAACTCCATTTAAAAGACATTGGCCTTGAAGCTCTGAATCCTGTCTCTGCCAGGCTGAAGGGCAGTGTTCAGATTGTCTCCCAGGGAGCCCCCAGATGCAAAGAGGGAACTTTTGAACTGTGAACATCTACCTTCACCAGCAGTTTGTCTCTTGTTCTTTGGCATGAACAGAAAAAGTGGAAGCATCTTAAAATCATGGAAAGTGATGTTCAGGCTACTAAGATAAGATTTTTTTATTTATCCCTGTCACATTTTTGTCACATTCCCAATGCTACATTTTGACCCATATTCAGGTTTTGGCAGATTGGAAGACATATAACTAATGGACCATGAAATTTTGCAGGGGTAATTAAAAAGATATTACATCAGTAAAAATAGATTGCTGCAATGGCATTTGATACTGATACTGTCTGTCAACCAGCAAAATAGGAAACCTTCCTGTTTCCTTAACATCTTATCTCTTTCCTTGTAGCCTGGAATAAACAAGTCTAAACTTACAGATCTTATCTTCATTACTTCTACAGCTGGATAACAAGAGTTTATTTAGCAAATACACCCTGCTCCTTTGTGTATATGTGAACTCTCCATAACACATATGTCTATAAATGTGCTCCTGTTTGTAGTTGGAAGGCAAGTGCCATGTGCAAGCCCCTTAAAGCTTTATCAGCTAATCACAGGCTACTCCTTGCCTTGGGGTTTTCCTCTGATCATCCTGAGTTTGAATAGTAACACGCCATCATTTGTCCTGCTAGTTTGAATGGCTGATGATTGCATAAAGAACATTTCTCAGACTATCAGTTTTATTTAACACTCTTTTCTGTGTTAACAATGAATTTTTAGAGGGCTGTTACTTATACCTGCAGTGATGTCTGTAAGTCTTAGTATAAAGAGAATGGAAGGAAATTTCCAAGAGAGAAAGCAGTTTTGCTTCTATTTCCCATTAATCTTTCTTTTCACTAATGATTTTATGCAAAAAAACTTATGCTTTGGGGTTCTTTTTTCCTGAAGTTTCATATTCATTATCATATCTCCCAACTTCCTTATAGATATGTCATTCATTCCACCACTCTGCTGAGCAGCACATATTTCCAGGTACTAGGTGAGCACTTCTAATTGGAAAACCTTTGAAAATCATACACATCTGCTGGACCTTTTTCCATTGTACAAACAACCTTGGTGACTGACAATATGTTTATGAAAAGTTACAGAGCAAATCTGAACGATTAATTTCAAAGAGTCTTTTTGAAAGACTCTTTGTGGTGCTCTTCCTCCAGCCTGTATTGACACTGGGGATTGCCCCAATCCAGATGCAGCACCTTGAACCTGGTCTTGTGGAATCTCATGAGTTTCACTTGGGTCCTTTCTTGAAATATCTTTTTTTTTATTATTATTACATTCTTATGTTTAAAAATTTTATATGTATATTAAATTGTAGTGTGGGTAGGTCCTGCTGCCCAATGAAATGACAGGTACCTAACACAGTACCAGACTGATGCTTGTACCAGAGCCACATTGGGAGCCACTCTGGGACTACTTCCATTTCAGTGCAGAACACACAGAGCTCATCACTGGCCCAAGTTTATTTTATCTTTCCTTTCAGCACAGATTTTCCCCCAGATGATGAAAAATAACATGGAAAGGTAATAAGATTCTGATCAATATCTCAGTGCAATACCTCAAAAGTCGCATCCTAGTGAGGAAACATCTCAAAATGAAACATCCTAATGAAACCCTTTTTAATTCTGCAAGAATAACAAGTACAAAATCCTGACAAAACACTTTTTTGTTGAAACACTGAAACTGAGAGCAGGTATTTCTGAACATCAGTTAATAACTTTTCAGATATGTCATTACATTTTCCCTAGAAATTGCACAGTACCTTTGGATCCATTCCAGTCCTTTTTTTGACCTACAGGGTAGGCAGTACTAGGCAGGTTTTACAGCACAGTAGTTGAAGAAATATCTGCTGATATTGGTTTTTTGAATGCCACAAGGAGTCAGAAAGGAAGACTCTTGGAAATTAAGATTTGCTCTGCAATTTTTTGTGCATATATTGTTGCTTTCCAAGATTGTTTGTACAATGGGATAAAGTCCAGCAGATGCATATAAATGATGATGTGCAAAGCTTTTCCAATTAAAAGTGCTCATCTAGTAACCCACATATCCAAAGTGGAGAGCGAAAATCCCAGATAGCTACTGCTTGTGAGAGGAAGGAGGAAGGTGGAGTTCTGGAGTGGGCTTTGATGATCCTTGTAGGTTGCTTTCAACTCAGAATGTTCTGTGACTCTATGAGAAGAACTTGGGAATGCTGGTAGATAAAAACTGGATGTGAGGTGGCATCCTCACATGTGCTCACTGCCCAGAAAATCAAACATATCCTGGGCTGCATCAAAAAAAACCATGACCAGCAAGTTGAGGGAGGTTGTTCTCCCCCTCTACACTTCTCTGTGAGATCAACCTTTGGGAGGTTGTTCTCCCCCTCTACACTTCTCTGTGAGATCAACCTTTGGGAGGTTGTTCTCCCCCTCTACACTGCTCTGTGAGATCAACCTTTGGGAGGTTGTTCTCCCCCTCTACACTGCTCTGTGAGTGCAGAGCCCACCCAGAGTGCTGTGTGCAGCTTTGGAGTCCCCAGCACAGGATGGACTTGCACCTGTTTGAGAGGGTCCAGAGGAGGGCCACACGTGTGATCAGAAGGCTGGAGCACCTCTCCCATGAAAACAGGCTGACAGTTGGGATTATTCAGTCCCGAGAGTAAAAGGCTCTGGGGACACTTTATTGCGGCCTTTCAATATTGAAACAGAGCTTAAAAAAAGGTGGGAACAAATATTTTAGTGGGTCTTATTGCTGTAGGAAAACCAAAAATAGTTTAAAAATACAGTAGATTCAAACAAGAAATGATAAAGAAATTTTTTAAGGTGATGGTGGTGAAACACTGGCACAGGTTGGCCACAGAGAGGGCAGATATCCTATCCCTGAAAATGTTCTAGGTCAGGCTGGACTGGGTTCTGAGCAACATAAAGTAGTTGAAGATAGATCTGCCCGTGACAGGGAGGTTGTTCTAGGGTATCTTTGAAGGTCCTTTCCAACCCAAACCTTTCTATGATTCTTTGATTTAAAAAGCATTTTGGGAGGCTCAAGACAGGACAAACTCAAGGAGAAAAACTGTTGTTTTCATCACTGTCCTTTACTGTTTTTCACTTTGAAATTGCACTATCTATTGCTTCTTTTTTTTTTTTGTAAATTGTACAACTATCTCAGTAGTTCCAACTAAATGTTTCTTTTTTAAAATTCCTTACAAATTTAACAAAAGTTTCAGCACTAAGCACATCAGCAGATTACTCCTGCAAGTTTAACACCAGCTGCTGTATACTTTCTGTTTGATATTCTGAAAACAACATGATTTATCATTTTTACTGGTTTATTACTTTAGAAGATCTACATTTTTCATTAATCAGTGTTTGAGCAAGACACTAATCATAAAAACATCTGAGACTAATATAAGAAAAATGCAAATAAGCACCTCTGTGATAAAGACCTGAAAAGGTCTTCGGATGCAAATAAAACAAACATAAGAAAAATCTGCATAATCTCCTGCAAGCATTACAGAGGCAGAGAATTCCAATTTTCTCACATATTCTGACATGATGAGTATTAAAACTGTTCAAGACACTACAGCATAGCTGGGTATTTACAGAACAAGGATCTGCAGCTTATAAATAATTTTTATTTCGGTGCTTGTCAAAAAATCAAATTAAAGCATCATTACCTTTATTAGGAGGTAGAAGAAGTTTTAATTAAAGGGAAAATTTTCTATGTATATTAGAGAAAAACCTGTTGATAACTTGCCAACTAAACTATAAAAATTGAACCAGACTATTTTCTGGACACAGTAAAAATCTTTTTAAGCAATCACCAGACAGTGTTAGCCAATGTAAGAGAAGACACCCCCTTAAACCTGTCCCCATTTGTCACTACTCTAGTGAACAGTTTGAAGCTCAGATTCCTTTATTTAAATTTATACTCTCAGTATTTTTATTAGTATTGCAACCACTGGGGCAGCTACTTCCTGAGGCTATTCAGATACAAGGGGTATCTAATGTAGGGGTATCTGTCACTCTCCATAGGCTATAGTTCATCTCTAACTCCTGGTCTCACTGGTAGAGTGGCCTCCTCAGCTGTTTATTGCTCTCTAACTGATACTGGAAAATTCTGCATGCTAAAATTGAGTGTAAGCATATTAAGCAAGATACTGAGTAATGAGTTTCTAATTTATGTTTCTTGGATGTTGGAATGGTACAGCACAAGTCTAATTACATTTTTATCAGCTTTAGCTAAGTTACTAGGTTAACAGCTAGCCCCAGGTGATCAGTTAATACAACCAACTATACTGTGTGTAAATAAAGGAGCACAAAGCAATATGTTTGTTGTCACAAAAAAGTGCTTCAAATATTAAATGGCCTCTGATGACACAAGGGCAAAAGGGGTCTTCCTGGATAGACTTTCAGAGTCTAGTTTCTGAGTTTTGAGAATTTCTCCTGAGAAATTTTACTCTCTGCACAAGCCTATTTTTTCATTCCTAGTCCTGGTGTTCTTCCAGGATACCCTTCTTTCCTGGATATCAAAATGTCCCTAGTTTCCTTAATTTCACAGTATTGAGTATGGCTTTGATCATGCCCCTGCCTTGTTCTTCCATGTGACTCATTTTCTCACTTCTATGCTTAGCTCATAAGTTCACCTACAATACAGACCTTACACTGGAAAGATCTTTGGCTATTCCAGCTCTTTGGCATGTCATGTCCCACCTTTGGTTCCACCCCAGCTCCAGCCTGGCCAGGACCGTGGGTGGAGACCCCTGATGTGCTCCAGTTAAAATACTTTTCCATACCTAATATATGGTTCATGCCATATTACTGACCTTACACTGAAAGGTTTTGGGAGTTACCACATTGACTCTAGCAGTTGCCAGAGCTGCTGTGCCTCAGAGATTACCAAATTCTGTCTTCAGCTGAAATCATTACCTGATTGTAACAACTTGCATTAAATTTTAATGTCTCAGTGAGAATGAAACTTTTGGTGTGCAAAAAGGCATTTTGATTTGCCTAGACATGACAAGAAACTAATTCAAGAGAAACCAAACACAGTTAAGTACCTGTTGTTGAAATTCAATACAAAAGTACCTTTCAATCACATTTTGAGCAACACTAATAAACTTGGCCTTTTGGTTAAAAATAAAATGGCCTCCTATTATTAGGTTTTGAAAGTAATTATTAGACTCTATTTTGAATAAGTTAATTCTATTTTAAAATGATAAACCCTTCCAGCAATATGTTTTTGTTCAGGAAAGCTTGAATTACAGTCTGGGATTTGAAAAGTGGTGGGTGGAGGAGCACCATTTAAAGTAGTGGAAAACTAAAATAATCTCTCTAAAGAAACTATTAGTGTGGCTTCAGAAATTGAGCCATGTGAACTAAGATAGTAAGGGTATAAATAACAATCTCCTCAGGATTTTCTGAAAATGCATGTTATGTAGGGGATACAATTAGCTTTATCCAGACGTCCATCTGGATCTTTATCCAGGCTCACAAAACTTCAAGCTGATAAAATTGTTTGTACACTAATGATTCAGCCCTAATCTGCAATCTCAGCATGCACTGTAAGTGAAGAATAGCTGGGTTTGTGCTGTGGCTGGAAGAAGTCCAAAGAAAACTGCAGTTCCTCGGGAGCCGATGGCTGGCACTCAGTACTGAGTGTCTCTGGTGAACAAATAATACCCCAGCAAGGTGGAGCATAAAGCCCCACTGCTGGAGACACCTCTTCTGAAAAAATACTGAGCTCTGTAACCCAGAGGGCAATTCTCCTAACAGTCCTGCCAGCAGCAAAGTGTCCAGCTGCACATTCCAGCTGCCTAACACTCGCTCTTTCACCTCTCATTTTCTCCAAAAGGTGACTTGCTGATTTGTTTGAGGATAAAACTTACTGCTGCTTTAGTTATCCACTATATTATTAAGTGATGATTTATGTGTGGTTTTAATGCAAGAACTGGTGAATTGCTCCTAACAAAACCCAGTCCTTCCAAAGAAGCAGTGAGAAGTGTGCGGGTATGTCCAAAGCAGAGGTAGTGCTGCAGGGAGGGGCAGTTGAGCTGAGCTGAACCACTCAGGGGCTTCTGGCTGGGACTGGCTGAGCAAAGAACCATAACAGGAATGATGAATGGAAGGAAAAAGCATGAAGATGGTTGTACAGGAATGGGTTAAAAGGATGGCAGAAGAGGATGCTGCTAGGAGCAGGCTGGGGGGAGCCTGAGGTCATTAGAGAACATGGTCTCCCAGAGCCTGGCAAGGGACCTGTAGTTACACAAACTCACAGAATCACAGAATTGTTAGGATTGGAAGAGAATTCTGGAGATTGTCTAGTCCAATCCCCTAGCCAAGGCAGGGTCACCTAGAACAAGTGGCACAGGCATTTTTACAGGTGGATTTTGGATGTCTCTTCACAGGGAGACACCACTACCTCCCTGGGCAGCCTGTTCCAGTGCTGTGCTATCCTCAATGTGAAGAACTCCTTCCTCGTGTTGAAACGAAACTTCCTGTGGTTTAGTTTATGGCCATTGCTTCTCATTCTGCCACTGGGAATGACTGGAAGAGTCTGGCACCATCCTCTTGGCACCTGCCTTTGAGGTATTTGCGTTGGTGAGATCCCCTCTCAGCCTTCTTCCCTAGCCTAAACAAACCCTGCTCCCACAAGTCTTTCCTCACGAGAGAGATGCTCCAGTCCCCAGATCATCTTTGTGGCCTCTGCAGGACCCACTCTGGTGGTTCCTTGTCTTTCCTGTGCTGAGGAGCCCAGAACTGGACCCAGCCCTCCAGGTGTGGCCTCACTGGGGCTGAGTAGAGGGGCAGGATCACCTCCTTCAGCCTGTTGGGCACACTCTTCCCAATGCACTCCAGGATATCACTGGGCCTCCTGGCTGCAAGGGCACACTGCTGGCACACAGCTGTCAGCTTGTGATCCTCCAAGGCTCCCAGGTCCCTGCCAGCAGAGCTGCTCTCCATCATGTCAGCCCCAGCCTGTGCTGGAACTTGGGGCCATTCCTCTCCTTGCACTTGCCCTTGTTGAACCTCACTAAGTTTCTCTCCACCTATTTCTCCACCAAAATTCCAGTTTGTGGACAGCATCATAATGTTGAGCTTTTTGTCCTTCCTGGTGTTTTGTTTTTTTTTTTTTTTTTTTGCTTTGTTGGTTTATTTTTCTTAATTTTTAAAAGAAAACCAGGAGCACACAAATACATCTAAAACTACAAAAAATTGATTAAGTCACTATAAAAATTCATCAAAATTGAGCACTCAGAATTTAGGAAATGCATTTGGGGATATTTGTACAATGATTCCAAGGTGCATATGCAATAAGATTAAAAAGGATTGAGAGCTTTCCAGGATATAATTAACAAACCAACTTCATGAGCTGCTGATTTTTTTAAAAACTGAAATGGGCTGCAGAGCTCTATCAGACTGAATGGGATTAGGTTAAGATGCCGTCAGGAATGTTTCCTGCCCTTTACATTGACAGGCTCATAGGATTCTGGAATCAAACACCTGAAGCTGGCCAGCTGTGCAACTTGTCTCTGTCCTACATGCCCAGGTCCCCTCATGTTTGCCATTTCCCCATTTGCTCATGCCAGAATCAGGGGTCCCATGTCTCTTTTTCAGGGCACCCTGAGCCCCCACCCACAAACCCTTTAGTTTAAATGGGAGGGTGTAGAAGTATCTCTGCTAAGTAAATAAGAGTTGAACAGCTTCTGCTCCTGGTGTGGAGGCTTGCAGGGATAGCTTTGGGATCTCTTTTGGATCACTGTATTTTCAAAAGTCTTTAAAGCTTTAACATTAAATGCTTTTCTTGCCTTTTAGATCTTCTAATTCGTTGGAATTTTGAAAACTCAAGTATTTTAGAAAGGTGAAGGTATTTTGTTATTTAAAGTCTGACCTTTAACTAGCTCCAGCTATGGCAGTCTTAAATTGCCCCAAACTTCACTATTTATTTCAGCTTTATCCAGTACACAGGATAGATGGAAGCTGCTTAATAAAATAGTACTTGATACTTGTTTTATGTTTAGTCATTTATTTCATGACCCCTTGGGAATTTATTGCATACTGACATGAAGAGGAAATTAGTAGCGTCAGGAGCTTTTCATCACTGAATCTAAATGTTTCACAGAAACTAAAGAGTGATTTTTAATTATGTAAATATTTAATAGCTGATAAAATCATGGCCATTTTATGTCTTTCATGTGTTTTGCTTTCTAATCCCTTTTTAACATAACTAGTGCATGTTCTTCAGGCCTATTCAGCATAAAATAATAAATAGATGATCAGAAACCTAAAAAATGATGGTAAGATTTCTACTACATAAATATCAATCAAATAGTGCTAAAAATCAGAATATTTTGAAGCAAAAGCAAACATAAGTGCTCACTGGGCCTAGAACATGCATACATTGTAAAAAGCAGACCCCCAGAAGATATTATAAAAAATTTTGGAGTTTTCCTTTTCTCCTTTTTGTCCCCTTTCCTATAGTGTAGAAAATAAACAGGCTTTTAAGCCCAGGCAGGCCAACCCATAACTCAAAAGCTGATATTGCTGGGCTGAGATTGATTTACATCTCTGTGTAGAGGCACAGTTAGGTACTGTATCTTAAAAGGTGGGTGCTTGCCCTTGAGGGCACTTTCTAAACAGAAATGCAGCAAAAACCAGACACATAAAAAGACCTTTACAATGAAAGTGACTGGAAGCAATGATCAGTCATTAAAAGACTTTATTTTATTGCTTTTTAACATTGGGTGGTTTTCCCCCCAGACTCACAAATGGCTGGAAAAGAATGGTTGTTTAAATTTCCATAGGGAAAAAAATCACTCATATAGGACACAAGATACATATAAGAATATAAGATACAATAAGTATACATTCAGGTAAGACAAAATTAGGAATGGAAGGACTTTCTTTCTTCCTTTAGGCTTAAATTCCAAATTTAGTCAAGAAAAGGGAGAGAGCGATGGTATGAAATAATTGTACAACAGTCTGGGATACTCAAGGTAGAATCAAGCCTGCTCCTCACTGGGGCTTTAATCAGCCTTTAAGAAAACCCAGGTTCCTGTTTTGACCATGATCCAAACTCTTGTCTCCCGTGGGATAGTTTTCACCATGTTCTGATAACAGATGGGCAGACTGTGCCTATAATGATACCCAAGCTGTGGATTTGCACCTCAGTGTCTTATATTCAGATATGAGAAGTCTGCTACTGTCTTGATTCCTTATTTCAGCTCTGCTGAAGTTCAGCATTACTCTGTCCAGTCATCAGTCTGTGTCTTACAATTCCTCTTTCGGGTTCATATTAATATTTAAAAAAAATATAATAAGACGTTACAATGAATTGTTTTCTTATTACAACCCTGCATATGAGTACATTTATTTACTTCAGCATAAAAACGAGTTTACTGACAGCATCTTCTCTGAATGTTAGAAGTCAAAAAGAGATCTCTATGCATAATTAGTTCACATTTTTGTGGACATTTTGCATTTATCTTAACATGGATTCTTTTGTTGATGTTTTCTATTAAATTATGTTAAATCATTCTGAGAGTCTTCATTTTGCCTGTTAGATTTGCCTAGTTAGACTCACCTAGCCTCAATAATTTTGCATTCGCTTTCTCTCTTCCACTTTATTCACTGGCTCTTCCAGGTCAGCAGTAAACATTCACCATCGTTATTCCTCCAAGGCTTTCAGGGTGTGTGCATTTTATCCTACTTCTCTTGCTTTCTCCTGAGATATCATTGATCTTTTTGTGTCACCTGGCATCCTCAGCATCTCTCCTGCCCCCTCCAGAGCAGCAGGTTCATTAAGCTGTGGAGGCTGCTGACAGGCAATGTGCTTTGCAGAGTGTAACCCCAGAGACCATGGCATCCTGATGTGGAAGCAGCAGAGCTCCAAGGCCCATGTTTGCTGTGGTTAGGGGAGGATAAAGTGAAGGCAAGAACACTGCAAAAAGGAGTTACAAAAACAAATAACCACACACCAAACACCATCCCAGTTCCTGAGTCACATGTGATGCTCCATAAGTTAAACAGCTTCCAAGACTGCCAGGAGCTCATTAAAGTCAGGAAACTGTGACAGCAAGAAGTGATAGAGGTGAGCACAGCAAGGGGTAACCTGGAGAAATCACCTCTGAGGTGGCTGAAGTAGGGACTATTAATAGCCCTCTGAGAGAGTGAGATGTCACCTTTGAAATAAACTCTTCTAGTAAAAAAGGAGAAGCAGGGTTGGTATAAACACATGTATAACATTTGACTTGAAAGAATATCCTGTAAGCACTGTGTTTGAATCTCTGTTTCAGACACTTAGTGTTACTTTGGGATTGTTTTTTTTGTCACTAGATGATTTGTTTTAAAACTTTGAATTATTTTCTTACAAAATTTTGTGCTTTCAATTAAGGAGGGTATTTAAATTGCTGACAATTAGCTTAATTGAAGTGAAAACTGAGAAGATTCTGTGAGAAAAGAATTTCCCTGGTGAGCCCTGTGAAAAACAGGTTTAAAAGACAGGATTAGAAGTAAGTATTCAAAAGATCCAGGAAATGTAGCCTAGCAGGACAATGTTTTGCACAGGTTACAGCTCTCATTTTAAAGTGCTGCAAAACTTTGAAACCTGCTCAAATTAGGTTTATCAAAACTACAGGAGAAGTCTTTGTTTGAAGGAAATAGTGGGTCTGTCCTGGGATGGCTGAAAGACTTGTACCTGTGATGGGAAGAATGGTGCTCAAAAATGGCAGATCTCTTAATTTTGCATACCCAAATGTGATGGTTATTTTTATTTTTACATTCAAATTCTACCTTAAAGAGAGGTAACATTACGAAAAACAAACTAAATGGCTGAATGGGCAAAGACATTTTCAAAAGTATTTCAGCTTAGGTGATCAATAAAGAAATGAAACCAGCAAATATTTGAAGTGAAAAGGAGTCAAAATGGACTCAGGAGGCACATGAAAGTGCTTGTCACATATGCAGTTTTTGAACTGCAAAAGCTGTGGTCTTCCCCATAGCTGATATACAAGCAGCCTTTGCAGAGTGTTTAAAATACCCAGAAAACTGAGTGTCAAGGAGCAGTCTGTAAGCAGAAGCTGCATCATGGGCTCTGTATAGAAGCAATGCCCTTGTGATGCTGATGTGATGGCAATTGCACTGGGATGATAAAATAAACTGAAATTAAAAATCTACCCACAACTATAGGTAGTAGAAACCGACAAACCATGAGGAGTCAACTAATTATTTTCTTTTTCTCAATATATTCATTCTTTTCTCCATTATTTGGGATATACAAGAAGACAGTTGCTGAATTGAAATTCAGCTTTTCAATATTTCTGTTTTAGGGATTTTCATTTAAGTGAGTAGACCATGCATTTTTTCACTGTGTTTTCCCAGGGTGTTTCAGTCTTAGACTGACAGGAGAAGTACTCTTTCTTGCTCCAGCATTAAAACAATTGTGAATTGTTGGTTTGATTTTTCCCCTAAAAGCAGTGGAGAATGCTGCTCAAGCCAGGCTCACGAAGACCTTGGATAGCAAGATGTAAGTAGTTATTCTGCAGCTAACCTTTGGCAGAAAATGAGATTACTCTTGAGGGCCAACGCTTAAAAGGTGAACTGGGTTATCACTTAAGAATGCGGCAATTTCTCCTCACCTTCATCAGTTCATCTACCAAGAGGTAAAACTTTACTGAAATATAAGAGACAGAACTCTGGCTGATGTGGTGTAGCAGATGGATTTGGCACATACAGATACTACTACTGTAGTTTTTAAGTTCAGAATAAAATCTCTCTGAGAAAGAGGTGTAGACACAAATAAGAGCCATTTCAGGCAGGGGAGAAAATGCAAGTAAATGTATGAAAAGCTGAGGCAAAGTAAAATAAATGCTTTACTTGCATCAGAGCTGGAAGTATGATGGCTGTACACAATCCCTGCATGTCCTCATTGTGAGATATGAAATCTTTTTGGTTTGGAACTGAATTTACCCAGTGTTGTCAAGCACACACTTAAGAAGGAAGTGGTATCTGACAGAGGATGAGAATGGCAAGGAACATGACTTTTCCTGCTTACAGTGGATGTTAATTGCTGTTGGAGTAGTTATGGAACAGTGTTACACAACTGAATTAGATATGTTGATTTTGATGAAGTTTCTCTTTCTGCTCACATGGTGCAGCTTATGTCTGAGCAGGGTAGGAGATGCAGGGCACCTGAGTGGCTATGGTACAGAATAAGGCCAATGTTTCACATAGTTGCTAATTTATGTTCTGGCTTTGAGCACACTTAAGAACATGCTCACTAGAAGTAGGTTTGTCAGATTTTGGTATTATCCCCAAAGCTGACAAAATAATCTGCATTAAAAAAAAGGGAGGGCACCTCTCCAGAACAAAAAAGGAATGAAAAAATCTGACCCATGGTCATCTCCTACTCCCAAATATGATGCCATTCAAGCAGATTAATACAAGCACTGTAGTTCACAGCACAGATTCAGCCAAACTGCCTTGTTTTGTTGTTGGTTGTGCTAATTTCTTTTTCTTATTTTAACTTAACACCAAGGCTACTAGACAGCTGGTCAAATGACAGCACTAACAAGCCATTGCTCTGAAAAGTCAGTGAGAATTAATTACCGAAGTTTTCTTTGGTTTGACCATAAAAATACTGACTATGCTGCTTGATTTGTCTGGTACAAGTATCATGCACCTGCATGAATTATTATATTTTGGAGAGATCTTCTCTAAATACATAACAACAGGTGACCTTTTTAGAAAGTCTTTTTGTTTTCTACAGAGATATTGTAGAGAAAAAGCACTGAGAATGGCCTCTAGAAAAATCCTGTTACACAAAAACACTTGTTTTGATCTCTGCATGAGACTATATAAATAGTTCAAACTTTTCTAAAGGCTTTTGTGTCTTACTATTTTGTCATCTTTTGTCCTCTACTAGAAACTCTGCATCCCCTCAATTTCTCTTGCTTTGTCTTATGGGCTCTGAAGACATGATGGTTTTCAGGAGAGAAGCATTACTAATGGAAGGCAATTGGGGGGACTATAATCTCCATCTGTATCTATTGCAGTAACCTTCATGTGTGCCACAGCATGCCATAAAATTAATGTCACCTGTAATATAGTTCTAAATGTTAGACTGGGAGAATTTTTGTGTTTAGGGCACAGTGTGATCAATCTGGAACACATCCAAAAGAACTGGTATATCTTGGTGTGAGGAATTCTTTGTTTCTGAGACAAGAGGGATTAGCTAAACCTGCACAGGTTTGGTTTCTTCCATGAAAAATGTGAGAGGACAGTAGATAGCAGCTGTGTTATATTTCCTGACATTGCTTTGCTTACCAACTTCTGCTTAAGCAAAGCTTTGTAAAGGGTTTATTTTTCAGCTCAACTGTAGGCATGACAAGGTATAAGCAAACCCATGAAAAATAATAAATTTAAAAGAAAGAGAAAAAAAATCAATGTATATGAAATATTACTTCAATTCAGCAATTGCCAACTCTTGTCAATATCAGAAGAATAAAACAAGATATCATTAAGGCCTCTTCAGATCTTAGCAAACTAGGTTTTATACCTCAGTATCTTAACATCCACTGAGGTTTAAAGACACTGAAGTAGGAAGTAAAAATTTATTTTAAATTTGGTCCTTTTACTTTCCTTTTTTTCTTAGTTTTATTTTGTTTTGGGCTTTTTTTGTTTCAAGTTCTGAGGAGAAAAAAAAAACAAACATCAAAGAGAATGAAATTATTCTTTCGGCCACCCAAATTTTTAAAGAATTCTACTTATTCAAGGTTATACCAACATCTTGAAGCATCACAGACATGTGATGTAACTGACATATGCTTCAACAACTGGAACTGGTAATAAGTTCACCCACAGTTCCACTCCAATATTTTATTTGTAGTATTTCACACCTCACACTGTGACTTTATGCTGAGCATACCAGGATGGACTTGATGTTATTTAATGTGTAAGAGTGCTGCATCAAAGAGTAATATGTCACTTACCTGCCTACATGTCAAATTATTTTATTTATTAATTCTGTTCACAGCACAGTGTGGAAGTATTATGTAGGCTTTATGGTCATCCTTTCCCCACTGAGCATCTGATGACTGTGCATACTCACATAATGTTAGACACTCAGTGGCAGTGTACAGATTACATGGAGTCACAGAAAACATTCAGGTGAAACTTTCCCACTGTTTTTATACTAGGTTTATGTGATTGAGTTAACTTCTGTTACAGTAAAAAAAAATGTAATGGTCAATTCCCACTGAAAAAAACCTTGTTGAGATATTTTACAGACACGGGGTGCTAAGGCTTGGCATTTTGGTAGAATAGAATGGATTAGACAACAATGGCCCAGGTCAAAGTTTTGTTCCAGGGAGGCTGCAGAGGAGACCAGAAGGTGCCTTCATGTCACAGTTTCAGCTGGTTCCAAGACAGATCCTCCACTGGCAAAGGCTGAGCCCATCAGTGATCCTGGTAGTGTCTGTGATAATGTATTTAAGAAAGGGTAAAAAAATGCTATTTAACAGCTGCTGGGAGAAAGGAGTGAGAATATGTGAGAGAAAGAGCCCTGCAGACAACCAAAGTCAGTGGAGGAAGATGGGGAGGGAGGAGGTGCACCAGGCACCAGAGCTGGATTCCCCTGCAGCCCATGGGGATCCATGGGGGAGCAGAGATCCACCTGCAGCCCGTGGGGATCCATGGGGGAGCAGAGATCCACCTGCAGCCCGTGGGGATCCATGGGGGAGCAGGGATCCACCTGCAGCCCGTGGGGATCCATGGGGGAGCAGGGATCCACCTGCAGCCCCTGGAGGAGCCCAGAGCAGAGCAGGGGAGTGAACCCTGAAGGAAGCTGCAGTGCAGGAGAGCCTGCCCTAGAGCAGGGTCCTGCCAGGAACTGTGGCCCCATAGAGAGGAGCCCATGCTGGAGCAGGTTGGCTGGCAGGACTTGTCATCTTGTGGGTGTCACACTGGAGCTGGCTGGGAGAGAATGAATCCTGTGGGAGGGACCCCACACTGGAACAGGGAAAGAGCATGAGGAGGAATGTGCTCCAGAAATAAGTGTTATGAATTAACCACAACCTCCTTTCCTGCTCACGAGATGAAGGCGGTAGAAGAGTTGGGAGTGAAAGTATTTTTAGATTTGTTCTTATTTTTCATTTACTTACTCTTATTTAGTGGCAATAAATTAAATTAATTTCCCTGAGTCAAGTCTGCTTTGCCCATGATGGCAATTTCTGAGCAATCTCTCCCTGTCCTTACCTCAAGCCATGTTTGTTATATTTTCCTCTCTTTGTCCTGTTGAAAAAGGGAAGTGATAGATTGGCTTGGTGGCCAGCTGGGGCCGGCCAAAGTCATCCCACTGCAGTAGTTAGGTGTTTTATAATGCAGCACAATGTCTTCAATGTACTTAATGGTGGGTGTAGCTCTATCCTCTGCAAAACTGGGCACCATGGCACCTAGAAATATCTTGTTTGGTACAGAGTGTACTGCACTGTCTCATTCTCTGACAAAGAGTTTGCTGGGCATATTTTTCTGTTGTAAAATAAGTGGAATTTATAACATACTACCAGTTATACTTTACTGAAACTATCTGCTTCATTGCCTCCTGGATGACTGTATTTTCCCTGTGGTAGCAGACATTTCCAGAGACCTGATTCTGACTAATAGACTTTTGCATTACACTGTGTTATGTAGGGTGACATTTCCTACTGAGAGGAAGGGACATTTAAAGATCCCAGTCCTGCACAAATTTACAATTGTGCTGGTTTTTTTAGACCACTTAAGTGAGACTAACTTCGAAAAGTTAAAAAGGTGGAGAAGGCCCTGAGGAACAGAGTCTACTTCAGTAATTATTGAATACAAGTTCAAAACTTGCAATGGCCAGTAACCTAGAGCAACAGATTGCTGCTGGTGGTAAAATAATTGTGCTGTGTCTGACTAATCTCAAAGTTTTAGAAACCTGTGGAGCTGCTACTATTAAGAGAGGGCTTGAGTTGTGGGGTGGTAAGCAGTGTTCTAATGTTCTGTACCAGGGCAGTACTTGAGACTCACTATAAGAAATTCTCATGCTGCAAAGTCCAAAATTATCAAAATTGTCTAATATTTCTGAGACCTTGGGAACGATACGAGTTTCCATGGGAAGATGCCACCAAGACCTTTTCCACTCTGTTATTTTTCACTTTATATGACCTTATATCTTTTCCATAATTAGCTGCCACAGAAAACTTTAAAAAGACTTTTCTAAATGCTTGATTGTGCCTTTTATCCTGCACTTCTGTCAGTCTCCCTTAAAATTTTAATAAGTCACACAAGACATGAGAATGAGAGAAAAACTTTATCTACTAATATATTTTGACAAACTGAAATATGTCATTTTTCATTCTATATGTAGATGCCAGCATCTCATGTCTGTTATCTTAGGATCTATTCAGCTCAGCAAACAGAAATATTTCCAGATTTGCAAGGGTTTGATACATCTGTGATTAGCCCTCATGGTTCATGGGGTACCAGATGTGAAGTCTGTCCTCCAGCCAAGTCATTGCCTCTGTCCCAATTTCTGCTAGCAATCTGTAATGAAAGGAAGGAGCTATTGACAGAATTTGGAGAGTAGTTTCAAAACCAGAGAGTGGCTAGAAAAGTGCCATCAAGTGCTTCTGTACTCTCTGTCCTGGATTAAGAGACTGGTTGAGTCTTAATTTCTTCCTGAGGTGCCTTCTGAAATGAAAACTGATGTTGTTATCAGCTCACTATGTTCTGCTGGGCATGCTCAGGCTAACCTGGCTGCCAGAAACTCTCAGATTAGGGGACACAAGTGTTTTTGTAGAAAGGATTACTGGAAAGAGAAATCTAAGGAAGTGACAGCCAAGCTTGGTCTCTGTCATGCTTCCTGGGGTTGACTACTGGCCCCTCAGTATCCAGTATTTGTGTAATTGGTGAGATTTCTGGAAGAAAAAAAAAACTGAATTAGCTATCTTTTTCATTCTAGGATGTGTATTACAATATATACAAAAATAATTTCATTTATTAGTTCTAACTTCTTCTGTGCATGCTGAAACTCCCAAATTCCCTAAAAGTTCTTGTTATAGCAAAAGGTGACCAAACAGTTGAGAAATTGTTATGTGTCACTGGCATGTAATGGATCACATAAATCATATCTGGTTGCCTACATGGCATTGAAAATGACTTGGTAATTTATTTTAGTCATATTTACTCTTTTTTACTGTTAGGTTATATATTGACAGGAAAGATTTCCCTTGTGTAGCAGATAGTACAATTCCAGCTGAAATCATGGATAAAAGCTTGTAAAATTTGTGTTGGATTAACTTCTTATCAAGAGCAGTATAAGACAGATTTTCATAGGTTGGGTAAGCATTCCTTTTGACCCAGTGATTATTCACTGTTTGTGACTGTTCTCTGAGCAAAGGACTAAAATGAGTTTGAAAAAAAACATGTTAAGCCTCAAATCAGAGTGGGTCTAAACATCAAAACTCTGAAATATCTTAGAGGAATTATCACTGATACATTTCTAACTAGGATGGCCAGACATTAATTAGGTATGAATCTGCATGTACTAAGTTTTTGAAGTAGTTTTTTAAATCAGGAAAATTTAAAGACAGATATCTAAAAAGCACTAGTGTAGACACTGTTTCCAGTGAATAAGTAAACATCCTTTACTTTTGAATGAATGCTTTTGAAGGCATGTAATACAGAATGAACTACAGCAGAAGCATGAGTCAGCTGGAGTGATGTATTTGAAGAAAAGTTTTGTTGACAACCAGAACAAATGGCCACATCAGCCTTGGTCTTTTATATCAGCTCAACAGCATTAAGTTCCAAAAGCCTTACAAATTGGGCAAGGGTAAGTATATTGGTTGTCATGACCACCATTTTGGACAGTGTTGGTTGTTCCTTGACAGATACTGGTAAAGCAGCAGGAGACCATCTTATTAACATTAATTTTGATAGCTCTGCACAGCTTAGCACACCTTATGCAGTGTTGCAGAGACTGGGGCTGTGTGCTGAGCTCAATCCTCCTCTTGCAAAAACCTGTGTAAGAAATGGGTACTTTGAATGCAAAATTCTAATATTTTTATTTTTCTTATTATATTTTGTAGTGATGCTTGTATTTTGTAAATTTTACTAGCATTTTCCTTCTAATTCCAGTTGTGGTGCCTTTGTTTGTTTGATGGATGGTTAATTTTACATTTCTTTCCTCCTGTTAAAGGAGAGGTAATCTTTAAAGTCAGGTGGATGCCTGTGGGCTTATTTTGAAAGAAGTTCCCCTCTTGGGGGTATTATTAAGAACACATAGAAGCTGTATTTTCTGAATTCTTACTTGAAAAATTCTGTAAGTACAGTAGATTCTACAGCACTATCCCTATACTTATGTGTTTAACACAGCTCCACCAGTTCTCCTGATGAAATTCCTAATCCCTAATGATCAAAAGTCATTCTCTTTCATTGCTCTTCTAGCCACAGTGATTTTATATTCCTGGTTGACCATTGTCCTGTTTCAACAGAAGATAAGGTCATGTCCTGCATGGATTTCCATCCTTACAGGCAAGGGGTTCACCTTCTCCTGAGGTGAGTGCTCCAGCCATTTGTCTCTTATGGCAAAGTGAGCAGTACCAGTATGACCCACAGGTTTGTCTTGTGAAAATCCAGGTACCAAATCATCAAGTGTCTTGGCATTTTGCCCCACACACACACACGGTGGGCAGCTGAGGACCTGAGCTCTCAGTCCTGCACCTTCTTAGCCCTGTGCCTGGTGCTGCCTCCTGCTAACTGCTCAGAGGGGTCTGATTTTCTGCACTGGCTGAAAGGGAGAAGTCTCATAAGAATGGGGGTTTCTCTTTAAACTTGAGATGTCTTTTCTGTCACACGCTCATCAGCCACGCCCTTCTGTTGATGGGCGAAGTTTGTATTTCTGCCTTTAGATTTTGTGGTGTTTAAAGTATTAAAAGATAAGTAATGGGAAAAGGGAATCTTTACATTTCATTTTAATGAAACCTACTGTTTTTCCCATCTCTTCACACTGCCAGTGGCATCTGTGGCCCCTTACAACCTTGTTTACTTCTTATTTTGACAAGTGCTCTCCGCTTTGCCAATCAGCTTCTTTTTAGCTGTCTGCTTTTTCATTTCAATGGAAAGTCAGCCTGCTATGTGGAGATCATTAAATTTGTTCTTTCTTATGTTTTTTCTTCCCTCACTCTCCCCATTTCTTTGACATGAGAGAACTTTGCAGAAGGCTTTTGCGAAAGCATCAAAACTTCAATTTTTTTACTTGTTTATAGAAATTCAAATAAAAAGAATATGTTATATACAGTAGCTTAAAATGATCTTAATGATAAAGAAATGTATGCAGACATCTTCCCCTCCCAATGTGCTTTCAAGACTCTGTACTCTCTGAACTTGATGGTTGCCAAGGTGAATGTTTGTCACCTTCTATGCAATTTTTTCCCTCTTTGATTTTATGGTTTTTTGCAGCTGTTAAATTTCTGCATCTTCTCTGTCATAGACATCTCAGGAATCAAGCTAACCCTTTGATGGCTTTCTGCCTGCTCTTTAAAATTCAGAGCTATGTGACTTTTTTTGTATTAATGGTAATTTCTTAAGTGACTATGAATATTAAGTCCTGTAACAAGCCTCCTTTAAGAATAGCTACATTATTCCAAAATTAATTTTGCTTACTGTGTTTACTTCTTAAATTGTATTTTTTTTCTTCCTTTATTAAAGTCGATTTCTAATACTTTGAACTCTATAGTAAAATAACATATATAGGGAAAGGCAAACTTAATTGTCTTGACATAGATTGCTGATGGGGACAATGAGGGCTCTGGCAACTCAGCTCAGGTTTACTCCAACTTAAGTTGGGAGCACAAACTGTCATTTAAGATGTCCAACCTCCCAGGTGCCTTAATAGCTCTACTGAATGTTCATGTTATTTGAGACACATTTAAAACCTGATCTTACATGCACCAGGGAGTCAACAGGAAACTCGAATGAAACTTGAGTGCCCAGAAATGTAGAAGTAAACATATATAGAAGGATATGCAGGATTAGAGTGTTGTAAGTGCACAAGGCAGATATTGAGCATCTATTAAATTCTGTTTGGTTTACTATTCTTGTTTGCTCTTTTCCCATGATTTACTGAAAACATTACTATACCATACACAGGTGAAAGCTGAGCGTTCTCTAAGAGATTAAAGTTCAACTGAAGTTTGAATTCTATAAATTCAAAGTATTTCATTTTATTATTTTTACATATGCCTGTTTATATAATGAGAAATGTAATCAGCAGGCAGGGTTGGTTGAAATATGATTGTTTGTCATATTAAACCTAAATGATTCATTTTGAGACAGGTGTCTGCCTCATGAATTTTTGATCTGGTTCTTGAAATATATTTTCCTGATGGATTTCATTGAGACCCAGATTTGAAATTCACTTTTTCTCATCTAAGTTAAGTATTCCTCTCTGCACCTCTTGTCTGCTCCAGGACAAGGGAAGGATTCTGCCTTTCCTTTCACCACTTTTACTTTCATTTCTTGTTGAAGACAGAACAAATTGAATTTACGTTTGCATGAAATCTCATTTTCCATTGGTAATTTACCAAGCAACACATGATCTGCATTTCTCCCTTACCTTAAGGGAGGTAAGGGAGAAATCTTAGATTTTTTTTTCCAGAGAACATGGGTATTCAGATTTAACCTGACTATGCTAGCTTTTGCTCTTGAGTCATCAACACATATAAAAGTCTGCAAGCCTTCCCATTGAAATTTTTTGTAGACTCAGGCAATATTTGTTTGTCAAAAACGTTTATAATATGAACACAAATGGAGGTAGTGTTTTAGTGCTGCCTTTTTTTTTTTAACAAATCTACACACGTGAAGAGGGAATTCATTAACAGCTTAAGGTGATTTTTTTGTTTGTTTGATTAGGAGTTTGCCTCATGCTTTGCTTTTCTGACTGCAAGAAACAGTCAGATACTGGGACAGTGCAGATCAAGCTTCTCAAGACAGCATAAACAGAAATGAAGCTTAAACTTGGTTTTATTCTTCTCATGCTTGTACATCTCCAGCATGCCTGCAGTGTTCCTATGGCACTTCAAAGCCAGCTTGTACTTGTGCCCCTTTTTACCTATAGCACAAGGGTACATAGCAGGGATCTGAGATGCTCTTACAATATTTTAGACCCCACATTTCTCACCTCAAAGTTTCAAGGGAAAGAGAGGATTTAGTGGAGACTAGTAGAATTTTTACATGCTACAAATCACTTCTTGGTGTCTGGTTACTTGGTTACCTGGATCTTTTTCTTCTGCTATGTTTTAGACTACAGAAGGTTAAAAAGCAAAGAGTTGTTTCTCTCTTCATCGCCTAAAAGTCTGTCACACCTCCTTTCTCATTGCTTTCTGAAGCAGAAGGGAAAATAAGGTTTTTTGTTTTTTTCTACTTTTTTTTTTCCTCTCTTGAAATATTTTTCCTGTTCTTCCAAATTTTGATTTTTGGGGATAAATGATAAATGAAGAAATCACTGCTAAGTTGTTCAGAAATAGACTAAGATGCATGTAAAGAACTTTCAAACATCAGCTTCCTCTCTATATAAACAGTGCTACATCTCCTAAAAGCCTGTCTCTCCAAGTTAGAGAAGGCTGAACACAGATGTTTAGGAGCTATGGTAAAATGTGAAGGTACAGTTTATTCTGGGGAAAGTGACTGTGCTGATCTGGGATAAAGAGCAGTCCAGGTGGCTGACCAGGTGAGTGACTTAATGTCAGGATAGATGGTGCTGAATTCTTTTTGCCTGACATTAAACTAGCAGGAAATAATTTCAAACTATGCAAGGAGAGAGCAAAGGGAGAAGCTGGAATGGAAACTTCACAGAACTGATTTACTACAGCCAATCTTTGCTGTCATCCCTTTACAAAGAATGTGTACTTATTAATGCAGGAACTGTGACCCCCATGGTGGGAGGCTGGAACAATTCAGTGCCAACCATTCCCACTCCTTAACAATAATCTCAAAACAACTCTGTGGTTACCAGGCATGGCTTGAGAAACAGCACAAGATAAACAGGCAAGTCTATGTATGTTGCCATCAGTGCTTCCAGGCATAAATTAAAATTTCAGTGCGAGTTACCAATAGGATTTTTTTTCATTTTTAATTGGGAAAGTGTTTGGCATTTCTCCAAGTCTGCAGATGATAAGATTTGTCCTCTTCCCTTTCATTATTTAATTAGTAACATGCTCATGCCAGTCTGTTTCTCAGACTCCTACATAGTACTGAAGTATTTGATGTACAGCTCTGGAAGGAAATTTTGTGCATGTTTTTTAAAGGTTCCTTTGCAAGTAAAAGCTTTAGTCCAATGGGATTCTAATTTTCCAATGTAAAAGGTGAATTCATTAAGCTTAATTGGGGGTGACATTAGTGTAATCCTCTTAAAATCCTTATCACTTCAACTCCCAAGAGAGGCCAAAAAAAGAAGAAAGGATATTCCTACAAGCGTCATTTGTACTCCCATTGTTAGCCAGGCCTCCAGTTTCCTTCCTGAGCTGCATATTTAGTGTAACTCGTTAGAGCTGCTCTAGACATTGTCTGCTATGAAACTGCCAGGGTGGAACAGTTCTTTCCCAAACAAAAGTGAATTGCTAGGAGCAGGAATTAACTGAACAGGGAGGGAGAGGTCTAAGAGAGCTGAGTCTTCTTCCCCATTGGCACAGCCTGGTGTGGAGCACGTTTTGTCTCATGAGAAGAGGGAAGAGCAGCTGCATCAGCCTAAAGTGGCTGGTGTTCTCTTCCTCCCTAGCAGCATCATTATGGCATCCTGCTCTTGGAGAGGGACAGACACTGACACCTCCTGATACCCTGACTACCCTGACACTCCTCTAGCCAAATCAGCGAGGATGATGGATAATTCCACATAAAATACAAGCTTTCAGGATATATGCACTCCAACATAGAGGCTGTTTCAGATTCTGATCACAGGCTTCAGGAATGTACCACACCTTGAATCCTGGCTTAGTCTGAGCAGCTCTGTGGTTTGAAGAGAAAAGCCTAAAGTGCTTGTATTTCATGCCTACAGTTATTCCCTGCAGCAATTCCAAAGGTGATAATAAGGTAGACAATTCAGGAGCATTTAAAATCCTAAATCATGCCCTAAGAAATAATCCAATTAGGTTTTAATAATAATGTAGGGTCAGGTACTTTTTATTATTTTATGGTTTTGAGACTTCAAAATTAATTCTTGTAATACATTCCAGCATTTACCCTTGAGACTGTATATTAAAAATTCCTCTTTATTTTTAATTGAGCATATGATTTCAGTTAATAGTCCACCTCTTGAAGTAATGCATGAGGCATTTTCAAATGTCATATGACTTAAAATTAACATGATGATTGGGAAAAAATCAAGACAAACTACTTGAAGTGAAGTCTAGTCAGCTGCTGGAATTCCAGCTCTATGCTTCAGTGAGAATTATGCAAAAGGAAGAGCATCCTAATTACTTTAAAAATGGAATTTGGTTAATTTATGAAAATGGTTTGGTTGTGTAAAGTGTCAGTTTGGCTATTTCTTGTTCCAGGTATTACTGGATTTACATGGAACAGTACATGATCATTGTTTATTTTCTGCAGAAAATTTGAAAAAGGATTACAACCCAGCTTTAAAATATCCACATAATTTTAAATGAGTAAATGCTGCTAAGTTCCTGTCCTGGTCTTCTGGTGTACCTGCTCATGGGAGTAGGCAGCTAGGAAGGAAGGATTCTTTGTCTTGGAGCAGGGGAAGATATTTTTGTCTCTGAGAATAGTTTGTAGACCTGCAAGTTTTTATGATTTACACATCACTGATAACTGGCACGTATGAAAATGTGCTTTAAATACTTGAATCCTCAGCTGAACGGTCTGGAAGGCTAGAAAGTAATTGACCTACTCATATGGATAAGTGCTTCTTGGAGAGATAGCTGTTGAATTGAGCCCTTAGGGAGGAAGAAGTCACAGACTGAAAGCTAATGATGCTCTGAGCATTATTTGTTTTCTTAAGGTTGCAAGACAAATACTCCATATGTTTCCCAGGAAACTTGCTACCAGCAGGGACTGATTCCCGCCTTCAGATGCCCCAGCTGCCTAGCCACTGTCACCATGCTGAAATGCAAACATACTGAGCACAAAAAGCTCCCAACATGTGGAAAGCACTGTAATTCCAAAGAGAACGATTAAGCATGTAGGTTCTGTATTTCAGTTACCTAACTAAAAAAGAATAAACCCAAGAAATAAGTCTACACCAAAAGCCCACTATATGTACTTTCCTGTGTATTTGGCTCAAATCAGAAATGAAACTGCAGTCTGAGGACTACAAATCTACCTCTCAAGCTACTGAGGCTTGATAGTTAGAAGTTGTCTCAGATGTTTAAATGTCTTCAGTATCTGCATGCCTAAATGTAATTATGCAGCATGCAAAACTCCTGTTCTGGAAAAAAAAAGATCCAAGTCACTTTATATCAGCTGTAGGCTCCAACCTGACATTAAAAGTAGCCCTTAGATTTATTCAGCATGTGATCTGGGTCAGTCAGCACTGGCCAGCTCAAGTTCCCAATGAATCCTGAAACCGGAATGGGTGTTTCTAGCAGGGAGATTGAAGATTAACTATCAGGATATGATATTCACATTCTCTGAACAGAGAGAGATTTAATTCTCTCTCCCAGGATTTTTCCTGGGAAAAGCAGTGAGAAAGCTCAGAGAGAGAGAAGAGAAAACGATTCTTATTTCTACTTGCTCCTCCTGTTGTTTAGCACAACATGTAGAATGTGCTATGAAGGTTGTTTACTGAAAGAGATTTGGTAATGTTAACTGCTGATGGTTGTTTGGACTGATTGGCCAATTGGATCAAAGCTGTGTCGTGACTGTGACTTCCTAAAAGGGTCACGGGTTTTTCTTTAGTATAGTATAGTTTAGTGTTAGTGTAGTATAAGTATGGTATGTAGTGTAATATAATTTAGCTTAATAAAGCATTTGTTCAGCCTTCTGAATCATGGAGTCAGAACACATTATTCCCGGGCTGGGGGCACCCTGCATCAATAATCAGGGTGCTTAAAACTTTGGCTTGAAGTCAAGGTGTAAACTGAAGTTTGTTTGTCCACGCCTATAGTTGTGTTGAAGGAGGGAATGTTGGAGAAACAGCCCTGACGCTGTACAAGCACTGGAGTGTTACTGAGGTTTTTACAGCCAACAATAGAAAGCACAGCATTATGAGGGCTGCTGTGGGGAAAATTAACTCTACCTCAGCCAGACCCAATACAATGTAATACATGTGATTATATTCTACCAATATCTCTGACTGTGTTCTCATTTTCTCTCTTATGCATCACTGAATATTATACTGACATTTAGTAACACAGGGACAAAAAGTTCAGGAGCATAAGAACTATTAGCTAATCTATTCCATGTCTGCATATTGCATGGAGCACATACTCCAAATATTTTCACCAAAGCAAAAAACCCCTGAGTTTTTTGATATTGAAGTAAAGCACCAATTCTAATTTTTTTTCAATTTTTAACTGATCTAGAATAAATCAGTGGAAGCTGAATGAAATTCTCTCTTGATATCCAACAGCGATGTTGTACTTTTATGACAGTGGTTAAAGGAATTATAGGAATCACTGCCCATAAAAATGTTTATGTTCACACTCTGTAATTGCAAAACTGGAGTTTTCATAACAGAAAAAATGTCAAGAATTTGCTTTGAACTTCAAAATTTAAAGTAACCTCCCATTCAGAATAAATTATGCTTTGATTTTATAAAATACCTAAGTATTTCTATCATGCAAGGAGGGAACTTAAGCTTGGACAACTGTTTTGGAATGTATGTTTCCATTCAGAAAACATTTTCTCTTGCCTTTAAATATTTATTGAAATGTTGAACCTACGAGTTGTTCAGTCTTCACTGAAAATATTTTATTACTATCTAATATTATATTAGACAATACTTATTTTATTACTATGTAATCTTTCATTGGTCTTGTGAAGGATTAATTATGAAGGTTCTATTCATGTTTTTAAAAGTGCATAGATTCCCAGATTAAAGACCATACATTAATATATTAAATTATTTTTAGGAGCTCCTTTACTCCCTTGGGAGTGGAGATGAATTACAGTTTAATAAAATATATTTGATTTTAAAGAGAGCATATCCATGCATTTACTTTTCACCTCTTCATTTCTATATACAGAAAACTGTAATTAGATATAGAACTTTAATAGCCACTGGTGCTATCTGAGTTTTTTTTCTCTTGTCATTTAATTTTTTACACACATATGTCTAGTGTCCTTGTAAATGCGTTAATTGCAGGACTCTATATAGATTATAAAGGATTTTTTGAGCCTAGGTGTACATTTCTACAAGGGGGAGCTTTTCCAGGTTCAATTGCATGGACATGACCTTGCAGTTCTTTTATAGATGGAATCAAGGTTGATGTCTGCCTAATTTTGGAAATGTATCAAGGAAGGGGCTTTTGCTACATTGCTGGCATAGATTTATATAGGTTGATGCAGGAAAAAAATGGGTAGAACTTCCAATGGGACCTTACTTGTTTTTTAATTACTGTATCTGTTGCTCCTTAAAAAATTATTTATAGTAGGCTTGGGACTGTAAACTGGAAAAATGCATTACCTCTATTTGGTACATTCATTAAAGTTTTGCAAATGAGCATCAGGTTCACTATTGAACAGAAATTGAAGTGGTCAGAGCAATGCACTTGGGAATTGGTTGTGGAAGGTAAGACAATTTTATCTTTAATGAATATTATGCAATCATTGGCTTTGTGGTTCACACGGGACAGAGAAATCACCTTTAGTAGATTACACAGCTAAACCAATTTACATAATAACATCATATGCATTAAAAATACATTGCCCTTGTGGAGGCAGAGTTCAACTGTTGGAGAGATAAAAATAACTACTTCAAACTGGCATTTCCCAGCTACACAGATCAATAGGGATCACAGAATTCTCTTGGACACCAGCTTTAGTAGATTTCAGCACTAAGCCAATTTCCTGAAGCACATTATGCTCTTTGGAAGAGTTTGGATTTTGAATCATACATGGCCCTCTCAGGATGTGAGTTAAAATACATTTAATTCTATTAAAACTTTTGCTACTAGCTCAGCTCACAAGGGGTCATGTAATCATATGAAAATGGTCATCATGGAGGAAACTTGATTAGTAAACAAATATTCCTCAATATGTAGGTACACTTGGGGCATACATATTCATTATATTAATATTTCTTCTCAGTAGTCAGTTATGAGTTGTTTTGGGTGTTTAAGTAAGTCATCAGAAAGTACACTACCACAACCTATTATTAAACAATTTAAAGGTGTGTTTTGGTTGATGACCATCCTTCTTAAAAAGGATGATCATTTGTGGACCATTGATAGGTCTATGCCAAGAGGGATGAGTCCTGGAGTTGATCAAGGACTGGATTAGGGAAATTATTTGGAATTCTTTATGTTTTTCTTGACAACATTTAGGAATTATATGATTTAGTTCCTCCAAGAACCCTCAAGAACAGAATTAGAAGTGATCTACCCAGTTACCAGCAGGGGGGATAGGGAAACAACGACAAGTGTTTTTTAAGCCAACTACTGACACTGAAGAAAGGGTTGTGAAAATATTCTGTTTTACTCCTCTTTCTACTGAACAAAGTCTTAAGAGGACTTTACCCATAAGCATCTCTCCCCTCACTGACCCTCATCTCATGAGTAGATCTCAATAGCTCATGACAAAACTTACATAGCTCCTTATAATAAAAAATTGTGAGTTAGGCTAAAATAAGAAATAGAGTCTGCAGGACTGGGGTTCTGTTACATATCCCCCCAAAAAGTTGAGCACAAAGGAATTTAGAGAATTTAAGAGGAATTACTGATGGATGTAGGCCAACAAGGGAGCTGCTTGGGTCATATTTTATCCATATGCTGTTACTGACAGTACTGAGATTGTTGCTTGTTGAACTCAGGCTGAGAATAAAGCCACTATGGTCCAGGCTTTTTCACAGAGAATTCAAGAGATAATCATGCCCAGGGAAGAAAAGGAAAATGTTCCATCATTTCCAGGCTCTCCTGAAATAAATCCAACAATAGATTTCCGTATGTTTCTTCCTAGAAAGGTACCCCTTGGTGCACCTCTGCCAGTCCTGGATGCTTGGGGCCCTATATTGTCACAGATCTGACAAGTTTTGACCAAGCCATACTCAGTGTTACAATTTTCTAAACTTCCCCACAGGAAATGTTCCCTCTGTGGGGTCCCCATCGCTTCAGTATTTTTGTACACATTTATCTTAAACTAGTACAGCAGGCTATGAATGTGAGTAACTGAGGCAGATACATACATTCCAACCTGCCTAAGGAATGGTGACCACAGGTACAGAGATGCTGTAGAGCAGGGTGGCCAAACTGCCCATTCAGAGCAACATTAACCAGAAATAAATTGTATCAGAGACACAGTAATGTTATGGGCACTGGCAGCCAAGCTCCCTTGGACCTTGCTAGGGTGCAAAGGAAAATAACATTCTTTAATGTCACTTAGTATATCAAGACAACATTGCTTATTAATGAAGTTCAGGTCAATTTACCAACCTCTTTAACACAGATCAATGACAGAAAATAGTACCTAAGATGTAACTGTAGCTATATGTATTAAAAAGTGAAAAAAACCCCACCCTCCAATGAATTGTTTCAAACGTGATTTTAATTTAAAAAATCATTTAGTAAAAATTAAAATTGTTCAAAGAGATGGACAGTTTTTCAAGAGGAGATGCTTTTATGCAGTTTTTTAAAAATCATGCCATGTAAAAAGCCTTTGTGACTGCTCCCTGTTCATTTGTTTAAAAATTCATAAACTAGAATTTCTTTCTCTTTGCTTATCAGCAATCACACTCCATATCTAGAATATTTTATACCTTGCAGCAGAAATGGAAAATAACACACAAAACCTTGTATTTGCAATGAAAAAAAACAAAGCAAAATTCAGAGTGGAAAGGGAATTGACCAGTTTAATTGCATGTATGAAGATCAGAAGTAATTTTTTGAGTATGGTCTCACCCAATTGTACTATGTGTGTAGGTACGTTTGCGTCAGTATTTGCATTTAATTATGTTTTGTGTCAAATAGTACCAGAAGTGCAAACCCCTTTATATGTGAAATCTAAGGGAAATATTACTTCAAGTTTTTTACAGAGAATTTGTTTGTCTGTTTGTTGATGTGGGTTTGGGGATTTGTCTTCATCAAATTCATCAGCAGTTTTGTTGGGTTTTTTTACCATGATAATTGAACAACCTAGTCAGTTGTAATCCTACACTATCAGTACAAGTGTAAATCAAACCTTGAATGCTTTTAGCACTTTTGTACAAGAGAAGGAAGAATTTTAAATTAAATTATCAATCAGTAGTAAAGTCATATTATGATTTTCTACTGCTCATGCCCAGTCTATCTTGCAAAATGCTGTTGTGAGAGAAGTGTTATCTGAAGTCAAGCAAACACATGATTTCCTCCAGATAGATCCCAGCTATGAAGTTTGAAACAGTTTGGTGATACTCCTTTGAAAAAATATTCTATCAAACTACTTATACATGTCCTAGATTTTCTAGCAGTGTTCATGGTACATAAATAAATGACTGGAATTTGTATGCTAACAAGCTAGAAAGCTAGATGTTCATTAATCAAGGAAATCTGACACAACTCTTTGTCTTTCAAATCACAGAAATGAAATGTGAACTCCAGAAGGTAAATTTTAGAAAATGAAAGGCTATACAGAAAGAATAGTGGTGAAAGATTTGCTGTTAGCTTAATGTTGTATTTGAAAGCAGCCTGATCATACAAAGTGTGATGGATTACTGGACTACTCTCTACTTTATTACCTTCCTGTTTGATACCTGTGATCTGTGACCAGTACTGAGCAATGGAGGAGGTTTTTGATTAGATAAAAGTCTCCCACACTGTTATACATACCTACAATGTTATTATAGTCTGCAGAGAGCCATAAAAGGATTTTTTTGTCTTCTTCTGAAATTAGATTTCCCAGAGGTTTTGTTTGGGCTCAGGCTCTGGAAAACTGCACAATCTTCTGTTGCTTCAGTCAGCTGCTGTGTGATTCTTTTCTTGCAACACCAAAACATGTCACAGGTTGTATTAGCTTTCCCATTTTTGAAAATGTCTGTAGACAATGTTTGGTTAAATATTTTAAATACATTTAAATAAATAAATACTTCAAGGGTGATTTTTCATAAAGGCAGAGACAGGTATTCTCATTCTAAAAAGCCTGCCCTAGATTTTCTACCTGCTCTATTAGTCCAAGATGTGATTTATTTTATTTTTCTTGAGCTCCCCACTGACGAGAGGTCTGTGCCAGGACCAACTTTTGCCTCAAAGCTGTGTTAGAGGATTAAGGAAAATAATTGGCTCAAAGACATGGGCAAGAAGAATTGAGACATCAGCTGGCAAGCCCATTAAAATGTCAGGCATTATCTCCCCTAAGTGGCAGGAGAAGGCTGAAACGTAACCTTTAATCTGTTAATCATTAATTTCAGAAAAGAAGCGTGCTGTTCTCCCTCTAGCAGGTCCGTGGAGAAGCATAACCACCTGATTGGGCAAACAACTTTGGCGGAGCACGTCCGACCCCCGTGAGCTGGTTCCTGGGCAGCCCAGCAGTGCTCACAGCACCTGCAGCCCCTTCGGCCAGCAGAGCAAACATCCCTTCAGCGCTGCTCCCTTGGGTGACCCCGCGCCTCCAGCCCGCGCCGCGCCGGCTCCACGCGGCTCCATCCCATGGCCTGGCTGCCATGGGAAGAATGGCTTCCAACAGGCATGTCTGTTTCAGCAGCAGGGATGAAAATTGATCATTGCATGTGGCTCGTGAAAGACTAGAGGAGGTATTTGTGGCAGCTGGAAGTTTAGCAGGATGAGGAAAAAGGAGGGTGGGAAGGAGCAGCACAGGCACAAAGGCAGCAATTCTAAACAGGGAGAAAGAGGAAGATTGTAAAGGAGAGAAAGAGAGGAACTTGGGAGTAGAAGAAATCCAGGAGCCGGTGAACTGAAGATTTAAGAAACTACAGAAAGGCATGAAAAATGAATAGGGAAGTACAGCAAAGAAATGTGAAAAGTAAAGTCAGACTTTACTAAGGAAAAACAAAAGGAAGAATCAGGAAATGGAAGAATCAAACGTAGTGAGCCAGCTCCCAGCTTTTGGCCACCTAAACCCAGCACTTTATTACCTTCCTGTTTGATACCTGTGATCTGTGACCAGTACTGAGCAATGGAGGAGGTTTTTGATTAGATAAAAGTCTCCCACACTGTTATACATACCTAACACCAGCCTTCTTCCTGCTAACTCCAGTACTTCTGTGTTCATTTGCAGTCCTCTTTTCTACCTCTTTCCCTGCTCCAGAGCCTCCCATCTCTTAGCCCCCATGTCCTCATGCACTTCTCCATACTGTTTGAGCCTGCACTACTTCATTCTGTATTTTACACTGCATTGTTCCTCTAGCTCTTTGCTGTCAGGAGAAGAAGACAGTGCTGGTAGACACTGTAATGATTCTATTGCATGGCAGGATGGCAGGAATCATGCACTTAGAGGGAGATGCTCACCAAAAGGCCTGGGAGAAGTTTTCTGTGGACGTGGGAGCTGGTGAAGTGCCAGTGTAGTTGGGCTGGTTAGGGAGGGTTGTGCAGGTCAGGGATAGGAGAAACCTACATGAAGAAATGGTTGGATGTGCTCAGTCTTTGTGCCATTGTAGCCAAATGCAAACTCAAGAGGTTTTTAATTTAGGGGTGATTTATAAAGGAAGAAAAAGGATAGTTAAGCATTTGCCTCCTATGAAAATCTAGCTTTGGATACCTAGTTCCCTTTGTGTACCTGAAAATTTCTTCCTTTATTAGAGAGGGAAATACAGAACAAAACAGCATTTCTTTAGCAGTTTCCTCGGTTTTGTTTTCTGACAATGTTTGAAGACTGAATGCCCATACTTCCCCTATTAGTCGGGTGATAGACTAGCTGTCAATACCAGGCTTGGAGTGAGCTGTGCTGGATCTAACGAGCCAGGCAGTAATTCCTTTGACTTGGGGAATAGGAAGCACTTTTAAAGGCTGGAATACTCTATCTGATGCAGGAAGATACGACTGTGACCTCTCAGTCACCCAGAGATTTTCCCTGACTAGAACAAGTGTCTAGAATGGCCTCTTGTATTTTCCCAAAACAGACAGTTAAAGCAGCTGTCTGTAACTCTGTAAATACCACGGCATGAGTTCATGTTTCAGGCTCAGTCTGTATTTCTAAAATCTGTTGTGTTCTAAATTTGGAATTTGCTTTCAAGCCCGGGAGGTTTACTCTATCCTAAAACCTCGTTATCCCCTCCTCTGCGCACAGCTTCCCCCTTAACACTCCCATTCCTCCATTGTTTCAGTTTGCACCAGAAAAGGAAACAGAACAAAAAGGGTGTTTGCCACTATCAAGGGACAAGAGCCATTGCTATTAACTAATCTAGGAGAATCTTCCCATCGTGAGCAGCTGGGATGAGCTGGGGGCAATAAATGGGTGTTGCAGTGCCCTGAGACACAGCATTTCAACACCATTTTCCAGAGCAGTGAAGATTTAATAAACTCCAAACATTGTTAGCAAGCTTGGGAAATTCAGGATACTGAATGGTAAATATGAAGGAGGACAGGAAGGCAACTGATGTTAGTGTGTATAAAAATGTCACATGAAACCTCCAAATTCTTGGCAGCTATGGTATTTATCATCGTGTTGATACTGCAAAAATTATACCCGTTGTGCATGCTTTCTTTCACTGTCACTTAAAAAAGAAAAAAACATTGTTTCACTGGCAAGATTTTACTCTAAACTCTATCCAAAGGTTGACACAGTTTTCTAAGAAAAATAGACATTATAATATTTTTCTGGTAGCAGCCTATTTTCACAGAAAATATTTGTTATTATATTCTGGAATAGTTCAGCCACATTTTGATTGATATGGGGCAAAAGGTTGACTGGTATTGTCTGCTATGATTATAATGATGCTGCTGTGTTGTGAATGATATTTGGAGCAAGTTTCCAAAGGTGAAATGATAATTCTGTCCACCTTTGTTTATGTTGTAAAAAAAAAAAGGGAATAATTTATTAAAAAAAAGCCATACAACTATACTATATATAAAAATTCCAGCAAGAAGTGATTTGCAGAAAAGCATTGCTGAAAAAATATTTGCTATATGCATAAATGAAATTCAGTTTATCACTCTTCTTACACTTCACCTTGTTTCTCAATGAAATGCATGAAAATATTTCCATTCCATGGAACATGATAGCCTCTTAATGTAGAAGGTTATAAAAACCACCAGTGTCTTGACCTCCATCCTGATACAACCAATATTTTAGAAAAGTGAGCTTATTTTTTGCAGGTTAAGATTTGCTGGCATTTGGAGCTATTGGTACATTTGCAGTGCTTGTGAGCAGTTGTCACGGACACGTGAGCAGAGTCAGAATAAGAGAGACTAACTCTCCTCAACAATTTGATAATTTCATCTGATGGAATATTTTATTCACTATATTTTCTTGATCTGGAATTTACATAGAAAAGCACTAAATGATCTGGTGTCTATGAAAACTCCAAAACACAGAATTAAGCAATTTCTTCCTTCAGCCCATAATGTAGCAGAGTTCTTGTGGGTTTGAGTATTGTACATTTGGACCTAACTTCTTGCATTGCTTTCTGGATCAAACAAGTCTGGGCAAGCACTGTACATTAGTTTTCTAAAGGTTAATCATCTGAGGCATCCAAGACCACTCTCAAATTATCATTTCCAAAACTGTCCATGCATCTCAGCAGTTCCTTGATTGCTTGCACTTCTCTAGGCATGTGCTACAACCACTGAAAAACTTTTTTCCTTTGAACAAGGGCTGACAGCATATTTCTAAGACTTTTGTGATGTAGGAGTTAGACATATAGATGTAGAAACCAGGTAGAGTAGGCTGATAAATCACACAACTTTTTTTTTTAAAATTCAACTATAATTTCATTATTCCACTTTGTAGGGATTAGGATTAGGACAAATCCTCAAAAAATGAGTGATAATCAGTGTCTGCTAAGGCCTACTCACCATTTGTTTTATCATGAAATTTCATGACAAAGTGTTATAGTATTCCATTATTCCATGCAACATGTGCTACAAACACTTACTGCTTTGGTTGTTGCCTTTTCTATGTGTGACTCACAATTCCTTCAAATAATGGTTCAGAGCCTGCCCACACCACTTTTCCAGAGAAAACCTAAGTGCATGAGAAGACACAAAAGGTCCTAGCTGTAAATTCTAGACTTGATAGTTGAAACTCATAAATCTTCCTAGTTTAAACTTTCATTAGTCAAAACAAAAAGAGTAAGACCCATGGTCCAGCCTAGCTGTAGCCTCTCCAGATCAGTGCTAGTACAAAACACCACTTAGGACAACATGTGTGACTGGCCACAGCCTGTGGCAGGCTTTAGCTGTACCTGTTCCTTCCCAGCCAAGGTTTTCCTACCAGGCCAAATATGAGCCTCTTGCTGGGATTCTTTTATCTTCTTCTAATCAAAGTAGCATGTTCTTACATGCACATTTGATTGATACTTTGCTGTTAATGAGAAAAGTTCTTAGGAATTTCAATAAAATTTTAGCTGTGAATTCTTCTACTTTAATGGAATCAAAATGAGAATCTGGCTAAAATTCTGTGACTGTTTGACTCATGCAGTTAGGAGTGCTGGAAAAGCTCTAAAAGGTATTCTGTCCAGAGAACTGGCATTGGCTTTAAGAGGACTCTCATGTAAGTTGGATTAAATGATCAGTACCCTAACAGGTATTTCCAAAGTAGGCCACAGTAAAATTGGAAAGCAAACCACAGACAGAGCTTTTGAAATGCCCATACTTCACACTTTTCAGGGGTAGTAAGAGGAGAAAATATAGGTGGGAAAGCAAACATGTAAGTGCTAATTTTATTTTTAATTGAGAAAGATTTTAATTTGTTTGTTAGGGTTTTTTCCCATTTTTATTTGTTTGTTTACCTCTGCGGACATATACTAAAGGCTCACTTTAAGCATGGTCACAATGTGAATATGGAGTTTTAGGGTTTATATGCCTGATCCTCCACCCCTTCAAGCAGTCCATGAAGTAAATATACTTTCTTACTGTCTTGCTCCCTACTGCCATGACCCTGCAGGAAGCAGGATCTCTGTTCTGCTTTCCCTGTGTGCACCAGTAAACTCCCTCTAGTCTGACAGGATTGATACACTCCCTAAGCTGGAGTGGCAACAACACCACTGTTTTTCTGTATGTTCAGGCATCCTCTTAAACATTTGTTTTTGCCTCTCACATCTGCTATCTGTGTTGGGCAAGGCAGGTCTGGAGCCCCTACTGGCTTTGTTAGTGCATAAAATTACATTCTTAGGAAGATGAAATATCTTATTTTCAGAAAGCGGCCATGTCTATCCCAGTGAAATCAGTTAGAGAAATAAGCTGTTCACTACTGATCACAGAAAATGTGGATTTGATGTTGAGCACACATCAAAACTTCTCCCTATGAGATGCATTTGGTTCTGTGTCTCACAAGTCTTGAATTTCTGTATTAAAAATTCAGTCACCAGGTACAGTTGTCATTGCATGTTTTAGTGAACCTTGTGCTGCCTCTAATGGCACATCTGTTTTAAGATTTGTCCATGATGTGCAATGTACTGATGATCTAATGTACTAATGATGATCTAATGTACTAATGTACAATGTACTAATGATCTTAAGCCTAAATGAGATTAAAAAACCTGTTGTAAATAATCTGGCTAGTTAAAAAAAGAGCTCAAAACCACCATGGTAGTTACATAAGTAAAACATGGTGAAGCAGTTAAGCACTTAAAGCAGTTTATGATTCAAAATAGAGAAAACATGCAGTTTGGGAAAGTTAATGGGGGAAAAAAGGAAAAAAATAGATATCTCATTTTCAGTATACTGCTGTCCTGTTAAGGAAGAACAATGAGACCATAACCACAAACACCTTAATTACTCCCTAAGTACATATTATGGTGATGACCTGCATCCATACTCCCAGAATAAAATGGTATATTGCTGTCTTTTGGTAAGACAGAATTTAGGCTCTTGTAGATAGGTTGCTATAGCCACACACAATTAATGAAGTTTTCTGAGGATGGGCAGTATTACCCATGCATGCTGCAAAACCAAACCTTGTTTCTGCCTTTAGTCCCTCCTGGCCCATCCACTTCCCCACTGCTTAAGAAAACTGCCCCATTTTGTTCTGTGCTGCATTCACTGTTTGAGGGAAGACATACAGCTGTGACTCATGGAATCCCTTTCCAAACAGACTAGTAGATAAAAAAATAACATGCACAATAAAGCCATTATTCTTCAAACATTAATAATAATAATAATAATAATAATAATAATAATAATAATAATAATAATAATAATAATAATAATAATAACAAAACTCACAGTTGTTCTGCCCTCTGCCTCCCCCTCTCCAGTTCTCTTGGGTCTCCAGGCTACTGCAAGGACCCATAGGTCTGCAGTTTCAGCAGTGGCCTTTCTCCTAATATGACCTATCTGGGCAGAGTGGGGTAGATTCCCTCAAATTTCACCCTGAAATGTGAGAGCAATAACCATGTTTGCTAGCACTGTCAATGATATAACAATTTAATTAAATAATTTCAGTGATTAAGGATGGGCACATCTGTCATGTAGCCTTCTGCAGAGGGGTAAAAATTTATGCATACAAGTTGTCTCAACTGAAACTACAAAATCCTTGAGCTCCATTTTGTGCTTCATTGACTAGGAAGTGAAAAGACTTCCCCTTGTTAAGTAAAAAGTGTTTTTCTGCCAAATTTCTGCCATTCCCTAGGACAATACAAGGCAGGAGAGAGAATCCAAGGCAGCATTTCATGAACTCTTTCCCATCTTCTAGCATCCCTCAGGCACGTGCACCAGCCTGCTGTACATGGGCACTAACAATGGAGTAAGGTGGTTGCCAGGGTTACCACAACCTGTCAAAAAAACTGGAAAACAAAAGTGAAAGGGCCACACTGCCCAGCATAATTCCTATCAAGCCTGTTGCCTCCCGTGCTGCCTTGAGCCATGCTAGAAGAAAAGGCAAGTCTCTGACAGGCATGCAAAAAGGAGAGCTGTGTACAGCTAACAGCTTAGTGTAAGAGGCTACTGATCTGCAGGTTGGAAAGACACCAAAAACCCGTCCCTAAAAATGAGATCACTTCTATTGGATACCTGAATAGAACTGCCTCAGCTAGGGAAATAATTTAGGAAAAAAAGTGCTAAACAATAACCACAATAAAGGCCACAAATCAATAACTGGAAAATTTACCATTGCAATCTCCTTTGTTTTTTTTTCTTAATACATTTTTATTTTCTTGAACAGCATTAAAATTCCTTTCTTATATTATTTAATATCAAACCATAATTGAATTTGCTGTACTTTGGCTGCATTGCAAGGTTAATATAGAGATGTACTTTATAGGCAGGCAGTCTAAAAGACCATAAGTCTTCATAAAAAGAAGACTCTTTATTCATCACTGTCACTGCATCACATATGAGTAGGGGAAAGACATCTTAATTCTTTCAAGGCAACAATGCCCTGATACAGACTTCAGGAATGCAGGAATAAAGTGGCAAAGAAATTGTCAGCTACTAGGAGTGAACAAAATCTCCAACCAAATCCAAAATGCTGAATCATCAGTTATCTCTGTAGAGCCCTGACTTAGATCAGTGAATGCAATTCTCCCCTCTGACTTTAAAGAGACCTCAGTGACTACCTTGCAAACCTACAGGACATCTAAACCCAGGTAACAGGAATACCATTCCAAGACTTTATAAGAAGGGTAAAATCTAACAGATAAGGTAATTTGACATTTGCCAGTCATCTAAGTCATCATCTAAGCCCCTTACTTACAGAAAAAAGATAAGGTTTCAGTTCTAAACATAATTTTTTGTCCCTTGCAATAGTTCAAATTATTTGTTTTTCAGGACTCAGAGGGAACAATAGTAAGAATGGGTTAGTAGCTTCATATTTCCTTGATATATCTTTTCTTCTTTAGGAATCTTAAACCTTTCCTTCCTCCCTCTACTATCCTAAACTAAACTAAATACAGATTTTCTTTTTTGCACTTCTTTCTGGAAGAGATGTAAAGTAAATACTTGTAACCAAAGGAACAATTGCCATTCACCCACTACAGATTTCTGCTTAACTGACAGAAAAGAAGATACTAATATCTAATTTTTTATCCAATTAAAGGTATCCAAGAGTGGCACTGAAATCTCCTTTTTTCCTAAGGCTTCACAAAAGAACTTTCCCTCTCAGTACTAACTGATTTTGACTAGTATAATATTTTTCTTTATGTTTCTCCAAGCAGCAGTTAGCGTGATAGATGAACACAGGAAACAGGAGAGAAAATGATGCTCTCAGGAAATCTGATGAACAATACAATTGCTCCATGCCTGCAGGAAAAGAAAGTCCATGAAGTTCCTTTTCTATTGCATGTGTATTTACTGGCAGCAGATTCAGTGACTTTATTTTATCTTTTTTTTTTTCATTTTGAACTTGGGAATATTTGAAGCTGGGAATGTGACTCCGAGATAACACTGCACAAAATACAGAGGCATGTAAAACTTCCTGCATCTGAAGTTCCTCAAAGACATTTGTCAGAGGCCTCTCTTTGGGTAAAAAGCAGAAGAGAATGTATCCATTGAAGGTCAAACTGGTCACAGACTGACAGATTTTCAAAGGATGTTGATATATATCTCCCCTGCAAGGTATGTGTGAGATAGATTCCTGTGATGGTGTAGCAGAGGTATTTCTGAAAGCCTGGCCAGCATCTCTGAGCAGAGCTCTCCAGCACTGTTGTGTGTGTATATTAATGCTCTGGAGTAAGATTATACGTGCTGGACACAGTTCAGCAGACTGTCACCCACCTGGACCCTTAAGATTTTCAGTTGGAAACAGCTGCTTAGGTACCATAGTTTAATCTTTCACAGCAAGCAAGAGATGTTAATGCCTGTTGTGCACATCCTGAATGATCCCACAGCACACCTGAACGATGGTCACCTCACCTGTCTGAGTATCTCACAGTTGATACTACCAGGGTTCTCTTTTACTGCCCAAATTTGAGTGTATTTCATTTCATTTCATTTTCATTTTATTTAATTTAGTTTTTGCATTTCATTCATTGTTTTCTTGCTTGTGTAAGGTTGCTGTTTTCTTTTCTGTTTTCATGACCCATTTTCTGATACCCTCCTGAGCCCTTCAGTCATCCTTGAGATGCACTGACTTAGAGCACTGTAGAGATAATTTATTGATATGGTGCTCCTTATGATGCTTTAAAAAATGGCTACCAGATTTTTTTATTGAATGTACCCAGGGGACTGAGTCCCCTCTTTTGTTCTGCATTTGTTTCATGTCATGATCTCAGTGCATTTAGGTGTTAATCAGATTCTATGGTTCTGTGATTCTTTCTCAAAATAAATATAACACACTCTTCTCACCATATTATTTTCCATTTTCCTACAAAGTGGCTGCAGGACCAGAGCAGTGAAAAAGCTTCATGTAGCATATTTTGGATTTGGATTAAAAGAATAATTAGAAATACATCAAAGAGGAAAAAATTTCTATGGCATTGCTGGGAATATTAAACTCCAAATATTTATGCTACTAAATGAATCATAGACAAGAAACACTTTCATACATGGGCCTGCCACCATCTCCAAGTGGCTAGATATGTTCCTGATATAGTTTTTGTTTATCTGCTCACTCTTTCTCAAACAGGTCTCAGGAAGTTGTAACAGGTCAGGAACCATTCCCCAAAGACTTGGTGGATGAAACAATGTGTTTTCAGAGAGTAGAGTTCAATAGTATGAAACTGTGACAGTCTCTGCCTCATGTTGGTGCCAGAGATGTGACTCAGGCACAACTATTTACCAGCAGAGACATAGTCAATGTGTGTGCAGGAGAAAAAGGTCAGTGGGTTTGAATTTTCCTTACAGTGGATTTAATGTGGCAATGTCTCTTCCAGGTCATAGGTGTGGTGTTGTTGGGTACTCTTGAATAACTGTATTTTAGAAGAAGAGAAATTTACTGTATAAACCACTTCTGACAAAGCTTGCCAGGCAGCGTGCCAAGGAGGAGAAAAAGAGCAGTTCATAAGGCTCTAGACACTATTATGCTGTTTCTGCTTTGGAAGCATAATGATGGGAAACTATCAAATGTGTATCATGTGAATATCAGTAGCTGACACTGTTTCAAGGAAGAGGATACTTTCACCACTATTTTCCCCTTCTTTCTAAAAGCAAACTGGACTCTGAGTCTGGAATTTTAATAAAGTCACAAAACTTATCTATAAATGGCAGTTTTAAACATGGAGGGTGTTGTTCATAAATAGTAGAGAAAATCTTCCATCAAAAAAGATCCACCTTTAACAATTCATTTAACGTTGAAAAAAACAGATGGACTCTCCCAGCCAAAGGGTTGCTCCAAAACAAAGCATGGGTGGTGTTTTGTCTCAAAAGATTTCCATATGATTGTATTGCTCAGTATATTACTCATGTACATGTTCAACCCAACACTTTAATTTTTAGGTAATCTAAGCCAAGCCTGAATTTGTGGGCGGTTGCAAAAACTAGGAGTTTGGCACAGAATTTCATGAAGCTTTCTGCAGAGAGCCTGGATGGAACTTTGGATAATAGAAGGAGCTGTCTTCACCCTTTTGATACCATAATTCACCAATTCACCATAATGCAACCAAGGAAATATGTATAATATTACAGATCGAAGGAAGATCACATTTATAGATCACATTTGTTATAGAGAAGTAGAGAGGAGGATGAAGGTCACTGAAGAAACATTTAAATTTCTTCCTTAAATAAGTAATCATGCATGTGAAAAGTCTTGCTGAAAAAATAGAGAATGTCTGGAAAAGAAACATGAACTGTGGCTGTTGAAATTCACTAAGTGTGAATTTTCTAAATCATCCTCTTGTGATATATTGGTTTTGCAGGAAAGTGCCTCCTATTGTATTTCATTTAGCTTTTTCAGTTGCTACTGTAGGCACTTGTTTTCGTATTTTGTAGATTCTTTGTGGAAAAAGTAAATTAACGAATTATAAAATCAGAAAAAGCTATTCACTGCAGGAGAATTCTAAAGCTCTAAAGATAAAATAAAAAATAGTAGTAAAAATGTCTTTTAGTTCTGAAAAATCCAGTGATGAAATGCACTCAGTTCTTCACATACTTTTCAAACACTAGCAAAAACTTAAAATTATCCTGGAATCTGACAAATGCAAAACCAAAAGAAATATGGGTAATTGTCTGTGTTCTTAAGGCTGTTCTTCTTGACCAGCCTTACTATTGTATCTAATCTTTTTCATGGGGATTTTGAAGATCTGTGTAAATTGGCTCCTGGATTTAAGGATTGTGACTTATACTGACTGATATATGTTTGCATTTTATTTATGTAGGCTTGAAAGGCTGATTCTGAAACAAATAATGAATTAGCCTACATCTTACCTGTTTATTATCTCACACAACCAGTAAATATTCATATGGTTTCATTTATTAAGCATAAAAGAAAATCAAATATTTCTGCTTCTAAACCTTAGTCTCTTAAGATTATTTCAGACACAAAACCTTCTGACACTGACTATATAAAGAGGGAAGAAAAAATCCTTCTTTTTATGGGGGTACTAATTTTTATTTCTTTCTACAAAATAAATGACAAGAGGACAAATGATGGGAAAATTAAGCTGAAGATAATCAGAACCTGGGTGCTAGTCTAATTTCTTGGGAATTAGGCAGTTTCTTGGAAATATTTGCACCTGTGATTCCTTCAGGAATATGCCTTCCTATTTGCATCATGAAAAAGTAAATAAAAAGCTAGATTTAAGCTATGTTTACTTTAATAATGGCAGGAACATATGGCCCCACTGATGTCCAAGAACTATGTAAAAATTGTAATAAATGCCACACAGTGGGGAAAAGGCCACTGACTCTTGAAAAACTGAAGTCTTTTCTCTGCATGAGCATTTAAAGACAATTTTCAAGTGATAGACAACAGGGCTGAAGTGCTTTTTGAAAGTGCCTACAAATGTTTATTCATGGATGCTGTTCACTCTCCAGAGCTATGCAGGGAAAGCAACTTATACATATGCAAATAGCACTGAACTCTGCATTTGTATGTGAAATTACCTGATTGACATTTCAAATCACTGTGTCTTGTGCAGTTACTAGAGTTATTCAATTGCCTCTATTTAAACACTCAGCCTTAAGGCACAATTTTGATGAAAATAAGAGTATATCCAAGCATCCTCTGTCAAACTTTGCTTTCTTTCAAGATTCTTTGCAATACCCTATATGCTACTTGATTGAGATTGTACCTATAGAGAGGTAAGTTACAATTGTAAGGCATGCAATTTCTTTTGATGTAGGAATCCTTTACTATGAAAGACATTAAACATAAATGACAGTATAATTCAGCCTTGGTTGTAATAAATTATTCATTTTTTTCTTGAGTACCTGGATTTGAACAATTGAAGAACTTCCCCTCTTCCAGTAGAAGTCTCTGCCTTTCTGGCACTGTCTTAGCCTTATCATAAGAAAAAACAGTTCATTTCTCAGCAGAATTAAAATTCTGCTGCCTGTTCATGTCTTTGCCTGGTCAGTTTATGACATGCAGAGTTCAGAGTACATTTTGTCTGGGGTGGGGTTCATGTTCACACACTGAAGCTTAGGTGCCCGAACTCGGTGGAGAACTTTGGCTCCGTGAGGGTGCCCACACTCAGGTGGGAGGTTTGTTTCCTCCTGTAGAAGCAGCTGGAGTTTGGGCAGGATACCCTATCCTAGATGCCTGCCTGCAGGCACTAAATCAGGTCTATCCACAGTAAAGACAATGAAATCTGTGAAAGGACTTAGATGACCAAAAGTGGTGCCTAGTTCCTCTGAGTGAGCAGTCATTTCTCTACATGTCATGGCTGCATTGATGAGATCTTCAGGGCCTGTAGTGGTTATTTAAGCATCCTACACACCTCTAAGTAAGGAAAAGTAGGTTTCTTCCTCTAATAGCTGAAACCCACCCCCACTGCCTTTGCAAAAAATCTCTAAAATGAAGCTGTCAGGTAAGAAAAGCAGACAAAGAAATGCATCTTAATGACTGTCCACATTGGTGCTTTCCTTTTCTTAGCTGTATTCCAGCTATCTATCTTGTAGCTCAACAAGCTTCAGCAGTCAAAAACAAAGGATAAAGTGAACATTGATTTGCCTGACACTGTGTATTATGTATTCCCATTCTCAATTTTTCATAGAAATGAAGGATGACTTTTATCTTAGTGCTGTTGTATTATGTTTGGCTACAGCCCAGGTGAAGCATGAACAAAGAGTATCCGTGGCCCAAGTTCCTCATACCCAGGTTTTTTTTTTTCCTTAGAGTCATGGAAAGTCAATTAGAAAGAACACTCAAACTACTCAAACCTGGATACATTGTCATGGAAATATCTCTTATTCAGCATAATTTTTCAGTGTGTTATTGTTGTTCCTATTGTCAATAATTTTATGCAAAATAAACACAGATGTCAAAGTACAATAAGAAAGTAGCCAAACTTTATTACGGAATGAGTAATTTAAAAATATTTATTTAATGATTTTCAACTTTCTTCAGTTTATCAGTAAAGAAGTAAAGTCCTTTAACTTCTAAGTTTTTTTATCATCTTCACAATTAAACACTCACACACACATACCTTTGCTTTCATTAATTAGAGGAGTCCAGGAAGATTATGCCTAATTTTTGAAGGTCTTGCTCCAACAACTTGATCCTGAAATATTAAGCCACAAGCCTTGGTGAGGACTTATTGTACATGTGCAAAATTTGTGGCAGCAGTTGTAGCTTCTGAACTTTTCATTCTTAGTTTTGTATTGAAATTATTTCCTGGAAGATGCCAGGGACATTCTGGCTTTTAAAAGCAGCTGCTGACCAAACTCTTTACTTAGGGGACTTGAGAAGGAAGAACAAATACTAAAATGAGACTTGCAAATTAGCGGTGTTTTTAATAAGCAACTTTCCTCCAGTAGGAAAGGATTAGGGAATACAGGAGCTGAAGGCAAACAATTATATATGAGGAGCCAAACAGTAATCAGTAATTGGTGATGGAATAAGATCAAGTATATACTTATGCAAACTAAAAGTGTCCTTAAGCTTACCTCTACCTGCTAATTGTTCTTCTATTATATAATGTTGGCTAGATATTAAGCTGAAGTTCACACACAAACTAATTTGATCAGCAGAAGTCCCACTTAGGATGTCACAGAACTGACATGATCACATCTATCCCTGCTTCCTACACCTCAGTGCCAGCCCAACTGGCTTTAGCTGGTTTTGGATTGGAGATTATTGCTCCTTCTGCTGCATTTATGGGAGTTTTATTATTATTTGTAATATTTGTAGTGTTGGGATAGTTCTGACTTCCTTGCTAATGTCATTAAACAATATCTTTCTAGTTTCATTACTGGAATTACAAAATTTTTCTTTTTGGACCTCTGTGTTCCTACCTTTCTACATGTTTTTCCCTTGTTGCAGATTATATATAATCTTCAGAGTTTTAAACAATCCCGTGTCTTGCATGTTATCCTGTAATACACTGCAGATTGCCACCTGAAAAGCACCAGTGGGATCATTTGAATGGACTTTTTTTGTTGTCTACCTATTGTAGAGATTTTTCTGCTGGTGAATCCCAAGCTAGGGGCAGTGCTGTTGTGCTGCCTCAAATACCACACTTGGAATTTGACACATTTCAAAAGAAAGGAAGATTTCCAGTGATTTCGAAATATTCTGTTACTAAGGAGTGTAAATATATTGAATATTTAGCTGAATAAGGGAAGGATGTGATTCTCATAATAATCCATTCTTAGTTAAAAGGTTGTTATTTGTTAAATGAGCATTCTTAAAAATTTGTAGATATTGACTTAATAAATGTGCATATTCATATAAGAGTTGCACAAAATGCCATTGTTAAATAGCATTGAAAAGTGAGAATTTGGCTCTGCATTTAAGTGAGATCAGTCAGTACACTATTGTAACAAGGCAAGTTTAAATTTGTACTATCACAGTGTTTTGTTAAAGCCTTTATTTAAAGAATATTCCTTCTTTTGATGTTCTTGCTCATCTTCCTGTTCTTGCACTTATCTTTTGTCACAAGAATTAGACATCTGAATTTCAGTGCCCAACATGGGTTTGTGAGATATCACAGCATAACTAAGCTGTGCTGCTTTAACCTTTTCAAAACTCAGTAATTTGAACGTCGGAGGCTGTGGTTCTTTCTGGCAGCTGCCAACTTTGCAAGAAGAGAGATCAGTCAATCAAAGTCTAGAATAAGTAAGAGGTCAGAGGAGTCAATACATTGCTGTCCTTCACAGGCTGTGTGAGGTTCTAAAAACCCATTCGTGTGATATGAAAGGGAGAAAATATCTGTGTGATGCACTCACACAACATGGAACATAAAAGAAATAGGAAATAGCACCAGCATAGCCATTTACATTTTGCTTTTACCTTGGCAATATTATCCCCCTCTAATGCTCTAACAGATAACTGGGCAGATAAGTGATGTTTCTAGTAATCATAAAAATGGATTGGTATCCAGTTATGAAAATTCTTTTCTTGTTTCCTATTGTTTGACTAATTCCCTTAAAAACAAAGCTTCAGGCTTGAAGCTGTGCAGATGTTACACTGACAAGGATCGGACTAATATCTGTATTAATCAAGTTTCTCAGTGATGGGAAACATTTTAAAGTGCTGGATGAAGGCCATCCATATTTTCTATCTCTAACACCTTTTCTTTAAAAAAACCCCAAAAATCTTTGATTTTCTCACTCCAGTTGTGATTTAGTGGTATCACCAGGTATTCCAGATGTCTCAAGACATGTCATACAGAGAGCTTGTAAGACTTGATCATCTTCCCCAGAACGCTTGACTCCCATCTGTTCAAACCTCCTGGGTAAAAAAATTGTTACTATTGATGAGGAAAAATAAAAGCAAGAGCCTTAAATATCAACCTTTTTGGTGACAAGGGGAAACTTCACAACCTTTCTGCTGCCTTCTCCAGACCTTGCTTGGTTGTAAACCCTAAGTATTTAAAATCACCCTCAAATGGGGCAAAGTCATCAGCTTTGCTTCTAGACAGGTGACAGAAAAGTGGGAGAAGTGAACAGATAGACCAGAAGGAGGCTGTGCTGTCATTCAGTGAGAGCTGTCCAGGAGAGGGAATTGGGCAGAAGGAACCTAATGAAGTTCAGCAAAGGCAAGTGTAAGGTCCTGACCCCAGAGAGGAATAGCCCATACACCAGTACAGCTTAGGGGCTTGCCTGCTGGAAAGCAGCTCTGCAGAGGAGTTGGACTAGTTGATCTCCAGAAATCCCTTCCAACCCCAAACATTCTGTGATTCTGTCGATCTGTAATACCTTTTTTACAACTGTTGGAAGGGGAAATTTTTCTCTATGACAAAGAGCATGCCCACACTGGAGAAAGCTAGCAGACTGTGTAAAGGGCACTGAAGGTACATAACATTGTCAGAGTTAAAGGACTGGGTAAATAAAAATGAAAGGCAGTAAGTGCTATCTACTACACATAGAGGGGAAGGAATTATTTCAAGGTGTTATAAAAATTACAAATGATTGCCCTAAATAATATTTCCATGGAGCCATGGCAGTATTACCTTCTCTGCTCTCAGTCTATTATATTTTAATGCTGAGCTCATGTTCAGGGTCTCTTCAGATGGCAAAGCACCTGCTGCCTGACTACATCATAAATGAAGCACCTCATCTTAAAACAAGCTGAGCTCATTTGATGAGATTTCCTAGGCAAATGCAATGAGCCTTTCATTGTAAAATCTTCTGAAATTTAATTTTCTACCTTTATTTAGTGGCACGAATCCGAGATTGCCATTTATAAGCCTGCAGCTTTTGAAAAACTGTCAGTATGGTTGCTTCTCCTCACAATTGCACAGAAAAATGCACACAAGTTCTTTAGGAGCAAAATCTATTCACGTTTTTTGAGATAGAGCCATCACATTGATGAGCTTGTCTGAGGTTTGGGAGTATTTTTCTGCTGAATTAGAAACTTTTGTCATCTACATGCTGGATATGTTTGATATACTGTTGAATTATTCAGGGACTTATTGGATCCTGTATTGGCTTTTGCCATAAACAACTTATTTTAATGTAAGTAGATATGAGGCTTCTACTGAAATTACATGATTTTAAATGGATAACCATTAGCATAAATTTATAGAAGACTAAAAAAATTGTCTATAAGCTTAAACCTGAAAACAAAAACTTTAAATAGAGCTAGAAAATCTTTTCATTCAGTCATCCTACTGTGTACTTAGTAGTCATTGTCATAACTGGGACAGTGACACAAGTGAATGATTACATTGTTCTACAAAAACAAATTTATATTATTTTTCTATTTTGAAACCGATGTGTAGGTCAATCTTAAAAAAATAAAGCTGAGGTAATGTCTTCAGTGTTATAATGTCTTCAATGTTACAGCCACTGCTAAGAGAAGGGTGAGGTTCCTGTTCTCATAATATTGCTGAACAACTACTTATTAGAGTGATAGCTCTATTTCTAGAATTATAAATAAAAATTGGGTTGGAAAGGACCTCTGGAGCTGATTTATTCCAATACCCTGCTCAAAGGATGCCTAAATATAGGTGAGGTTGTTCAGAGTCATAACAACTTTTGAAAACTACAGGTGAGCATTAAAGATTGAGGGATTAATCCTATTTTTCACTTATATCATTTGAACCTCTGGTAACTTTCATTTGTAGAATCATGGAATCATAGAGAGGTTGGAAGGGACCTGCAAGTTCACCTAGCTCCAAATCTCCTGCCATGTTAAGTAAGGAACACTGGACCAGGTTGCTCAGCACCTCATCTGTTCTGACCTTCTAAATAATTCTACTGACAGGATAACCATAACTTATCTGGGCAACCTGTCCCAGTATCTCACCACCCTCACAGTCAAAAATGTGTTCCTAATGTCTAATCTAGACCTACTCTCTTTCAGTTTAAAGCCATTCCCTCTTGTCCTATGCCCTTGTTTAAAGGTCCCTCTCCAGCTCTCTTGAAGGGTCCCTTCAGATGCTGGAAGGCTGCTCCAAGGTCTCCCCAGGGCCTTCTCTTCTCCAGGCTGAACCCAGGACCCCAACTCTCAGCCTGTCTTCGTAGGAGAGGGGCTCCAGCTTCATGGCAAAAGGTCTTCCTTCAAAAGTACTGCTCTCTGGAAAATAAGTGCTCAAATAGCTCTTGTGTATGTTAATGGAAAATCAGAGGAACAAGCTGGGGAGTTCAGAGGTAGATACATGTCAAAAGATCCCAAGGAAGGAGATCCAGATGAGGGGAGGGACAGGCAGAACAAATGAGGAAACTATCAGGGACCAAAAGAATTACTAAAATTTTCCCTCATGTGTTCTGCATGTCCCTATAATGCTGCTGAATCACTAGATTTTTAATATGGGCTGACTTCTGGAGATATATATCAAAATACAGGTTTCTAAATAATCAAGGCAGATCTTTGTCTGCTGAACTGTGCTACATGCTTAGGCTACATAAAAGTGACTGAAAACAAAAACACCTCTCACTTCAGTTCCCATCCCCAGTTCCTTTCCCATTCTCTCTTTCAGTGTGAGTTTACACAGCACAGGGGTTCTGGGAGTTACTGGCATGGGTTGTGATCCTCACTGAAGAAGAAGAAGAAGAAGAAGAAGAAGAAGAAGAAGAAGAAGAAGAAGAAGAAGAAGAAGAAGAAGTAAAAAAGGCAATTGTATGTGTGATTTGAACAAAGAGAGGGTTGTGATCTCCCAGTGCAGGGAGCAGCTACCACTGCTGTGGCTCATGGAGGGAGAAGGTGCAGTGACTGCAGCAAAGGAAGGGATTGTCACACATAGAACCTGCCTGTCCAGAGTATGGAGCTGGGAACCATGGCTGTAAAGGCCAGCATTCCTGGAACTAGACATGTTATATGCCTTAGTAGAAACATTTAAAAGATCCCCTTAAAGAAAATAATTTTGAAGCTGAGAGGGAAAGAGCTGGTACAGTATTTCAGACAGGAGTCACATGAGATTGCACATGGAAGGTTATAATTTTGTCAAGCAAATTCTGGGAGCTGACCCTAACTATACTTCTGAGTGCTTCTATGTTTGACCATCATTTGATCACTCTGTATAAATAATCTTATTTGAATTTACAAAAGGCAGAAAATTCAGTCTGCAACTCCATCCTTAACAGCTGTCTCCTGCTGAGTCTTTTTATTTCCTCCCACATGGTACTTTGGATCAAAACGCTTTGGAAAAGATGAGCAATAATATCTGGGCACGATGATAAAGAAAGGGATGCCTGTTCCCAAAGTGACAATCAGGACTGTGTGTTTTTGTTCAAACAAAAGACGTATTGGCTACTGTGAGATTCAAGAAGGCTCTCAGTGGTCTGCAGGGGCTTTTGAAGAGTGTATAAACATGAAAAAAAAAGCAGTGACTTTGTTTGGTGAGCTAGAAATAATTCAACAGTGCAGATGAATCATGTTGCTTTGGCTGTAAGAGGAGCAGAAGGGGGTCTTACTTAGGAAAAATAAAATCAAAAAGTCTTCCACACTGGATTATGCTAAGCTGAAACAATAATATTATTTTGAAACGGGTAGAAAACACGTTTATATGCCACTTTTGCCATGGCATTGTATGCTCCTACGTCCAGAAAACCCCACAGCAGAGTTTGCTTGCACATTTGGGTAATTCAGAGCTCAGTTTGGCAGTACTCTGTAATTTTCTCCTCAAGGCAATGATTTTTACGCCAAAAGGTTGCCTTGTTAAATAAATGTTAGATAACACTTATGGAATTATCTCATTTTAATATCTTATTTAGTACAACAAACTTTGCTTTCTTATTTCCTTATTTTAGTTTCAAAGGCAATGACTTTTTCCAGTTCTCCCCTTAAAGATATTTATATAGAGAACTAGTGTATTACTGTTTCTATGAGAAGAAGAAGATAATGCATGTGAGTTAATAAGAAGGTTCTTTGAGATTTGCCATTGCATGTAACACTCAGCTGACCCTTATGATGAAATAATCTCACAAAACTTTATACTTTTAAAAGGATATTTATATGTTACGTGTGTATTCTCCCTCTGGACTCACTGAATAAACAGGGGCAATTCCAGGAGAAAATTTATCTAAATTAATCTGAACTATTTTAAACTTTTATCATACAGTGGTACCTATGAGAATAGAGAGATTTGGTATTTCAGCCTTTCAAACATACAAATATAAGTGAGGTGAATCTCTTCTTAGGGACTAAGAGGGCTTTTTATTTTCCTATTCTACCCACTTTCGCATTTTATGCTTCAAATTTTCTGCTCATAATAATTTAAAGTGTAAAAAAACCACAGATCCATGATAACATGATTTTTACAGACATAGTCATAATAGTCCAATGTATCTACACTCTCCTTTCAAGAGTTATTTAGGTCATACAATAATCTGCAAGGGAACATGAGACCAACAGCCTCAGAACTTGCCACTAAAAATATTTGCATGAATAAAACATACATTTTGGTGTGTATTAACTCTTTAACACTTGCCTTGAAGAAGTAATTCTTTATTTTTCTTTTACACATATTTTTCAGTGTTATTTCTGTCCTCACAGTCAGTAGCTAGGTAGAAGAGGTTACTAAGAGGTGATTACTGCTTTTCTTGCTTCTGCAGTGATATTTTTGAACAGCTGGGAACACTTGTGTACCAATTTCACTGTCTGATGGCAGGGTCAGTTTTAGCTGTTGCCAGCTCATCCATCTTGCTGCCCTGCTCTTGCACAACAATGAGGGTTTCATACTATTTTCCCGAGTTTGACTATTCATCATGAAGGTGGAAATAATGGCCCTAATGGCTATCGGCTCCCTCCCCTGCTTCCCCTCCTTGTTGCTCAGTGTGACCCTTTCATTCTCTTGGCCACACAGACACAGAAGTGTCCCAACAGCAAAGAGCTGTCTGCTCCTCAGCACACTTTACATTGATTCCCTCCCTTTTCTTCTTTCATCCTTGCCTTAAAGGGGGAAAATTGCCCTGAAAAACAGCAGCATCTACGTCCAGTAAGTTTCCATTGTCCAGAATGTTCTTGACCCAGGCAATTCCCCTCCCCCACCCTTATTATTCATTTCATTTGGATGATTAAATTAAGCAGAAAAGGTTATTTTGTTGGAAAAGAGCCTGTATTAGTTGCATGAAAGCTGTCACTGTTCCGTTTTGGCTCAGTCTCCTCTCTGGCTCCCAGTAGCTAGCTGCCATTCCCCTCTCACTGAATTTCTAGCTTCAGGCACCTCTCTAGTCCTCAAGATCCTTTTTTTTTTCCTTTTCAAAAGTGACCATGACACTGCTGAATCTGGAGCTATTCCTCTGGCTATGAAGCTTTCACAGTTGTTTTGATATTGATGAATACTGCTTGCTTTCTATAGCTTCCCCTCTGGTCTGCTATGGCATTAGAGGTCCTGAGGCTGGGGGGAGCTTGGAGGTACCACACCTCACACTGGTGCTTCATGCATGTGAGAGGAGCAATGGTTCTAGTCCAGGGAAATGGATTTTCTTGTCTTCAGGTAGTGAGAGACCATATAAATTGTTTGGCTGACCAACTCTCCCTGTTTCTTTCCACAGCTCCTTTGGTTTGCAGCTGTCCTTGCGTGCTCTGTGGGCTCTGTTGAGCAGAGATAGCTTCTTTGTGTAGACAGTTATTGATTAAATCCTGGGCTATTTAAAACAAATGCATTAGTGAGTGTGAAGACATTAAGTGAGAAGCTTTTCCTTCTAATACTGAACCTTTTTAAACAGCAAAATATCAAAACAGAATACTTTAGATTTGCTTCAACATATTGCTTTAACTCTCTTAGAACAGAACAGGACATAACAAAACTAATAGAGCAAAAGAGCCTGATGTTTCTTAGTTTGTCAAAGCTTGTGAAATTTTGGAATTTTTGAAATTATATTTCAGAGAAAAAAAAATTAACCTGGATCTTTTGTTCCACTCAAGTGGCAATGATGTCATTAGAATTAATAATAACTTTCAGAAGTTCTTTTTAACAAAATTTTAACAAACTTATAAGTACTTTCTGTGTTTGATGTTGGCTGGTGTTGCCTATCTCATTGGATTTTTTGTAATTTAAATTCACAGGCTATTTAAGAAGTAGGTAGCATAGAAAAAACATATATACTCTTTAATCTCCAAAATTCTGGCGGAAGAAGCAGAACATAAATGCCATAGTAGGAACAACAATAACATGGATAAATTTAATTGTTCCAAGGTACTAGTTTTGCTTTTTCTATTCTCTTGTTTCAGGGTGAAGGAAAGCTACATTGTCTTGACTATCCTGAAAAACATCCTCCTTCATGAGGGTGGACTGATGAATTGCTCTTAAAAAGTACAGCTTTATGGAAGCTTTATGGAACACTGTCGTTGGATTTTTCTATTGCTTTGCAGCATGATCTTTGTTTTGTTCAGCATATAATGCCCCTTTTACAAAATGTTGATCTGTGACATCCTTTCGACATACCGAGTTTTTAAAACATTAATATTGACATCTCTGGGTTCGCTGGTATCTGTAATGGACAGCAGATATTGCCTTATTATCTGAAGGAAGGCAAAGACCATTCCAGGGCTTTCTCAAGTGGTGGATCTATCGCCTCTGGCCACGCAGCTCTTTGCAGTGCCAACATACAATCTATAGTTGGATCAATCAAGCATGCTGATATGCAGTGTTCCCACACAGAGTAGCTGCACTTAGAGAATAATAGGTTTTGATGATGTTGTGCATCTGACGCATTCTGACCTTGTTTACCATGCCCTTTGTCAGGGGAAGTGTGTGCTCAGCTGCTGTGTGGCAGCACCTCTCCACTGCAGTAGAGGTGTTTCAGAGTTGGGCACAAGCTGTGAAGACTGAGAGGAGGAAGTTGCCCAGCCACACTTCTGCCCAACCCCTTCCCATCACTGACATATTTTATGAAAATCCTTTCTCTAGGATTTTCTCCTGAGAAGCTGAGAGGCCTCAGAAATGAAATGTAAACAATAAGAATCTGATGGCTGTGGAATGTGGTCTGGAGATGGTTTACCAACAGGTGCATCTTTGATTGCTTGCATGTGAATTGTTTTTAATTAATGGCCAATCACAGTGCAGCTGTCTCAGACTCTCTGGTCAGTCACAAGATTTTATTATTCATTCCATTCCTTTCTTTTCTAGCTTTCTGATGTCTCCCTTCTCTTTCTTTAGTATAGTTTTAGTATATAATTTTCTTTTAATATAATATAATATCATAAAATAATAAATCAGCCTTCTGAAACATGGACTCAAGATTCTCACCTCTCACCTTGTCCTGGGGACCTGCGAACACGGCCACACCCTTCCCCTCACTCCCCACCTCCCTCCAGAGAGGAGGGCAAAGGAGCATGGCAGGAGAGCGGAGCCTTGTGGACCCTCACACATCTTTTTGTTTTGGAGGTAGCTGTGAACCAAATCACAGCCTTCATTTTTTAAACTACAGCAGACCCACCTTGAGGAAGAAGCTGAGCAAACTGAGTTAACTGATGTCTTGCCATGGATTTGTGGTTTGATGTATTTTCAAAGGGAAAAATAATTAAATACTCTCCAAAACTTTTGACAGAGGAAAAAAAAATAGTGATGAAAATGCAATTTTTCTCTTGTGCAGAACTTCCAGCCCTAAAGATTTAAATATTAATTTCTCAAATAAAATTACATTTCCATTAAATTCCAAACAGTCTGTTCAAAATATTTTAATCTAGTTTTCTTACAGCCAGTTCAAGAGAATGAATAACCATTTTAATTAATTCAAATATGTCATTTTGAAAAAAAATTTGAATCAACACATTTTGTTTTCTATACTGAGGACACATTTAAACAGGCAAACAAAAATTGTGGCTTATGGACTCTTACATTGTATTTTTTCTATTAATTAAGTTTTTATTAAGAGATTACTCGATGAATTCAACATAGTCAAAAATGAACTATTCTTAGTTCTCTTAATGTAGTTTGGAAATAAAAAGATTTGATGTTTGCCTCTGATATTTTAAAATTTGATTTTATCTGACATTGATAGTCTGAATAAATAAAACTGGCTGTTTAAAGGACTTTGCTTGCACCTTCCAATAGCTGTGTTTTGAAATTTTCTCTTGTTTTTTCTTTTCAGTTTTCATAGTTTTCACAGTCTATGAATGTTGAGCTATAGTGCAATGTCAGATTTCATTTATTAAGGGCATGACAGAGATTAATAAAATACTGGACAAGCTACAAGTGATAAGAATTTTGAAAGCTCCGCTGTAGAATTGAATGAAGTGGAGATAGAAATTTGAGACATGGAGATAACAATTGATGGACAGAGTCTATTCCGACTGAGAATACCAAAGAAGACTGTAGAACACTGTGAAATTGAATTGATCACCTGGAAAATAAGGTTAGCGTAAGGAATATCAGGTCTGAGGGCTGGAGAAGCTGAGCTAATCTTTTCTGAGAGGATTATGAGGGCCTGAATGGAGATATCTTTCAGGTTTTTAAATGTATGGCATACATGGCCTCTCATGGCCCTGGTGCCATCAGTTAGCCAATGCACAAGCACAGGATTTGTACAAAGTGCCTCTTTCAGCCTCCAGGAGACAAACTAGACATTAAAATACAGGTAGGAAACTGAAATTAGGAATGACATAGTTCTAAACAATTCAGAATGATGAAAAAATTGCAAATTAGGTGAGATCTTTTGGCTGAACCAGAATCCAGGTAACAGAGCTCTAATGGAGCATTTAATACCATTTCATCTGGAAAAACCCATACCTGACTCTAAGAAAGTCAGAATAAGAATAATTCCCTTACTTATATCTTTCCATGCTGTGTCAAAGTTTAATCTCTTTAGGTTAACTTGCCAAGGCATTAGATTCAGGTATTTTTGCTGCCTCCAAGATCTTCTCGAAGAACACAAGACATATAGATAAGAAGATAACTACACAGACTGTAAAAAATGGCTTTGATTCAGCTGCTGAAGGCTTTATTTTCAATAATGAAGATTGTCATTGCCTTTTCTCTCAATTCTTAACTGCTGTTGCCACAGAGCTCATTTAGCTGAATTTATGTGATGTGATAAGTTAGTATTACATTTATTATCATAATTATCATGTCTGATTAATCTTGCTTATTCTGGAAAGTCATGCAAGTTTCTTACTGGAGGGCATAATTTCAAGTTTTAATATTCATGTACAAGGCAGCTGACCTAAAGATTGAAAAGAATTAATCTGGAATAAGGGAGTCTGTGGCAAATTAAAGACAGGTATGCTGGGATGGTTTCAATATCCCGTGTTGACTGAAGCAGGATGAAGATGGATGTGGTGTGAAGTCAGAGGGCATGGTGATTGCTAGAGCTGCACCCATCAATCTAACACCACACAACAAGGTTTTAGGCACTTTATTTTCAAATTTGTCTGAGATGATATAACACTTTCTTTGGTCTATCCCCAAGCTCCCTTAGGTACCTCTGAAGATGTCATTTGTTCTGGCCATGCATAGGATCTTCAGATAAAAACCTGCTGAAATGAGCCCAGTGCAGGATTTGATTGTATTCAGTCATTCACTAAAATTCAGTAGTATAGATGATGGTGTTTCCACCAGGTGAACACAATTATTTCCTCTGGTCATCCCAAATTAATCTACGTGTTAAGATATTTAACCTGTCAATATTCTTTGATGTTGATTTTTTTTTCCATTTGGTGCTTCTTTGCAGAAATGAGCAGAAAGATAGTTTCTTCCTCTTCTGTCTGTATTATTATTTATGAAGTGGGGAGTTACTAATCGTGCAGGCTATTTTAATTTTATTTTCACTGACAGGAGGGGCAAAAAACCTAAAACCTAGAGAGCTGTAGTTTACACTCTACAAAGCACTGGAACATTCCCCAGAGGAAGTAGCATTGCTTGTAGGATAAAAAATATACAACATGGACTATTTATTAAACCTGATTTTTGCATTTAATTTTAGCAATCTTATCCATTTGGACAGCACTATCTTCTTAACTGTTGGTAGGCACACTCTAAGCCTATATGTAGACTCTCCTGGCTGAAATTTACTCAGAAAAACGCAAACAGACAGAAATTTACCAGAAAGAAGAACCTGGGATGGAATTGCTCCATAAATATGTGTTTGTCATCTCCTTTCAAATGCATTGCTTGCAAACAAATCTACCTAGACTAGCAGAGAGGAGAAAAAATCATAAGTAGTAAAAATAAGGAAATCAAAACCACAGGCTAATTATGAAGAGGCTTTGGCATGTTTTCATGTTTGTATGAAGAGTGAGTTACTCAAGTATTGCCCGTTTGACTTTACACCACTTCTGCTCTACATGTTTTGAATGTATTTCACTCCTTTTTGTGGGTATCTCTTGGCAAACAGAATGAAACTGCTTACCATCCCATTGATATTTATTTTATTTTTATGATGGGAGTTTTTTGACAGTTAGTAACTGAAAATTAGTTGTTAGTTAGACAAGTATCTATTTCTCCATTTAATTTTGGCTAGTTTCTTCTGCTGTTTGCTTGTGGAAATTAGAATTCATGCTCAAAGGTTGACTTACAAAATTTTCTCAAATTGCAAAACTCACCATTACCAAAAAAGAAAACATTTGGAACTCTTATGCCTCAGAAAATGTTTACTATGTTTTTTTCTGCCCCTTGTTTTAAAGTATCCAGTTATATGGTTTTGCTGAATTACTTAAGTGTTGGTTTTATCTGTATTAGTTTTCTGTGTATATTAAAGATTAAAATTGTCTCCAGGGGATGATTTTGGAAGCTAAGATTTTCAGATTAAATGTGGTAGCAGATTTCAAGATCCTCACTCAGATAACTCGCTCTTCTTGCTACATGGAAATGCAATTTTCTTTTTTGAGGCTATAGCTGGAGATCTCACAGATATACTTTCACAAACAAAATGTAAAGTTTTAATTGAAAAGAATAGTTTGAGTAAAGAGCTCTAAAACCATACTGTTTGTGCCCAGTGGAAAATTGTCTCCAGGGACATTGTACCTCCTTCCCATCTGCCCAGTACAGGAATAGCTAAGATGGTTACTTAGTAAGATTCTGTGAAGGGAAGATACTGCACATCAGCAAACATGGGGAATATCTTTGCTCACAAGGACAGGATAATGGAGAACAGCTCAAGGACTGCTTGTTAGCCTGGACTGTTGAAGGCATCTTGAACTAGGAGATTGCACTGGCATTTGCAAAACTAATAATGAAAGTTCATTTAAAATATATATATGTGCAGTATTTTGTGAATATTTTTCGCAGCAACAGGGCTGAACTAAATCTTGTAAAATTGAACTGGGATTAGAGACCTGCCATTTTAAAAAATACTGTTATTTTAACTGTAGTTCATAAATCCTGTATGCCTTTTGGATGAGGTCTGAAGCAGAAATGGAGAGCATTAAATGGCACCCTTTCATGAAAATCATGAAACTTTCAATGATGAATCATCATTTTCAAAATTTTTCCAGGCCATTTGTAGAGAGTGGGGATATGAATACCATTTTGGACAGCCATCCCCTGCTCTCCTGTCTGAATTTCTAAACCTTTGGCTATTAAGCTATTACTAGCTCAAACCAGTCATAGTCAATCAGTCCTGAAGGCTGATAGAGGCTGACGTCACTGTTTCAAGGAAGAAGGGATGCTATGCAAAGAAAATGAATATATCAAACTCACTTTACATGACATATATTCTTAGTATTCACTATTACACATCTTTCCCTCGAAGGCCAAAGAGAAAGAGCTAATAAAAGTAGCACAAAGTTGCAGAACAAAATTATAATGCACTAGATTAGTTCATAACAGTCCATTTACCTTCAGATTTTATTGCAAGATGGCAGTATTTTAGCAGAATGCTTTTAGCTGAATGCTGGAATTCTGTGCTGTGAACTGTTAAACATTTATTTTAAATATTTATTGCTCCATTGAAAAAAAAAGTTGGTAAATGTGTTTTAGGAATTGTCAGTTCAAATAACCAGCTTTGCCTCTTTACCAAGGAATGCACTTTTGCAAAAGTGAAAATATCTGCTGTGTGACTGCCATGATGCTGAATGCAGTGCTTGTGTGGGGTGGAAGCCTGTCTTCACACTTGGGCACTGTCAGGTCCTAAACCCTTAATTCATTTTGATTTGCCACTGTGAGAGATTTGCTACAGCATTTTCTGAATGAGAAGGCAGAGACTATTATTGGGTCATGTCCTACCCCTTGTAATATTTGTGTCAGCACTTTGTTCAAGTGAGAGAAATTATATGCCTTGCATTGTGCCAGGGGTTATGCCAAATCCTTCATTCAAACTGTTTTTAATGCAAGAGCCTTTGGCAGTAATGGGAACTTTGTAGAAAACTCAGATCTCTGCAGTTACCCCAGCAAGCTCCAGGGTCTGTGGTCTCTCCTGTGGCACTGGGCATGGTGCTGGCTCCTGCCTCTGAAGGATGTCATGAGCTGGGAGGACACCCCCTGTACGAGAGGAGAGGAACACGGGGGTGGCTGCCGTTCTGCAGGTGTGTGGTTTTGGCTGGGGTAGAGTTCATTTTCTTCACAGGGCCTAGAGTGGGGCTGTGTTTTGAATTTGTGCTGAAAATAGGGTTAATAGTACAGTGAAGTTTTTGTTCTTGCTGAACATGGCTTGTGAATAACCAAGGCCATTCCTGCCATGTTGGCAGGGGGCCTGGGGGTGCAGGGGAAGTTGGGGGACACAGCTGGGACAGGTGACCCCAAATGAACCAAGGGATATTCCAGATAATATGGCATCATGCTCAGTGTATAAACTGGATAGAAGAAGGAGGAAAGGGGAAATGTTTCAAGTCATGGGATTTGTCTTTGTGAGCCACTGTTACCTGTGACCAGGCCCTCCTCTCCTGGGGATGGCTGAATACCGGCCTGCCAATGGAAAATGGTGAAAGAATTCCTGGTTTTGGTTTGCTTGTGTGTACAGCTTTTTCTTCATCTGTTAAACTGTCTTTATCTCAACCCATGAGTTGTTTAGCTTTTACTTTTCCAATTTCCTCCCCAGTCCTGTAGTGGGTGGGTGAGTGAGCAGCTGTGTGGTACTGGGGTACCACACCAGCAGGATGTGGTGGCTGGCTGGGGTTGAACCACACCAGCAGGAAGCTCCATCTGTCCCACTGCATCTCTCTGGGGAATACCCTGGGTCTGTGGACTGTGGGGGGACTGTGGTTAGACTGGGCAATGCTCTGACACACCCCACCAATGTAAGAAACTGCAGGTTACCACTTCTGAGACTATGCCTCAGGCAAAACTTCTGTGGTTGCTTCTCTGCTGAAAAGCTAAGAGAAAAGAACATTTTTAACTCAGCCCCATGCATACCAGACTGAGCTATTGGTGCCCTTCTTGTGCCAATTATCCTGTATACAGTTTCCCATCACCTTACTGAAACCAAATTCTGTTTGGAATGTAATGCATTCATAAGGCAAATAAATCATGAACATTAGCTATGCATGAGTTTTTTGCAGTTATTTAGTGCATTTTGCAACATAATGTTTGTGATATCCTTCTTTTAATCTATATGAGTTAGTAGCTAACAACAACCTATAGTTAAAGAGCATAAACCAAATTACCTATAGTTAAAAAGCATTATCTTAGCCATTCCTTATGAAAACAATAACAATAACCATCTCTGTGAGTAAATTATAAAACCTTTTGTGTATTTAACAGGTTCTTTGTTTGATAAACAGCAAATGAATCCAATTAAACATTAAGAAAATTCATGTTTTACCCCTGGAACACTGTTGATCAAAAGGTGAGAAATTTGTGCAGACAATAAGCACAATAGCTAAGGGAAAAGATAGAAACAAAACTATTAATAGATGAAATGGAGTTTATAAAATCCAATAGCTGTGCATAACCCAGCCTAAAGGTTTATTGAGTTGATGTGTTTTCTTTGCCTCCCTTTCTTCCTTCCTACCTCCCTTCTTTTTTAAATCCTACATGTTATTGATAAAAAGGTAATAAATAATGAATTAGTAACTTTCATGCTGAAGGACTTAAAATATATTTTTAGGTATAAAACTGAAATATGAGAAATTCAGATTAAGTTACATGGTTAAAAGCTCATTTCACAGAATCAAAAAATCACAGAATTTTTCAGTTTGGAAGATCTGGAGATCATCTAAGATCATCTAGCCAACCCCTCTGCCAGGACAGGGTCACCTGGAGCAAGAATGAGTGACACAGGAATGAGTCCATGTGGATTTTGAATGTCTCCACAGAGGGAAACTCCCACTCCCTGGCAGCCTGTTCTAGTGCTCTGCCATCCCCAATGTAAAGAAATTCTTCCTCATGTTGAGGTGGAACTTCTTGTGGTTTTAGCTGATAGCCATTACTCCTTTCTTCTTTGCCATGTAATAAAATACTTAAGATATACAGAAAGAGTTTATAGGCATACTATAAAGTAGCTTCCATTTTTAATTTATTTATTTGCTTATTTGTATTTTCAGTGCAAATGCACACACTCTCCAATCTTTTTCTGTGTATTTACAGATTATTCTTGTCTTTAATCTCAATATTTCAGAAAAATATTTCTATTATTTCTGTCTGTGTGAGGTGGTATGCATGCATACAGATGGTGGCAAAAAAGAGGGGTGTGTTTATCAATTCTGTCCATTTCAGGCACACATTTTTTGTTTGGCATAATTCACTGTCATTTTATGTTGATGAACTTATTTACCTCACCTGGGATGTTGCTTATGTGGTTTTGGGTTATTTGTTCTGTTTGTTTGATTTGTTTAGTTTTTGAGGGTTTTTTTTTCAGTGAGCTATTGGGTACAGGTAAGAGAATACATTGTGATTTCATTTGGTGTGTGTATCTGTATGTAGGTAGTAAGAAAAATGTCAGCAGCCATCCTGAATCCCAGAGTTGGAGCATTCAATCTGAAATCTATGGTATTAAAAAAAATGAATTATTACAATCCTGGATTGTGATATTCATCTTCAATACTTCTTGTTTTCTAATTCTGAGGAGCAGAATGTTCTGCCTTCATTGACACCACAAAAGAAGAACAAATGCCTGTGAGAAGCTGGACACAGAAAAAGAGAATTTACTGAGCATAATCAAGTAGGTATTTTGGGGAAAAAAAACCCATTAAAAAATCAGTTCACCATTCTTGTTAAAACTCTGAACATGGAATTAACTTTATTTTTCTGTCTTGAATCAACTTGAATACCTTTTTTTTTCCTATGTTGTGTTTTGGTGGCCTTAGCAACTAAAAGCCATAGCCCATAATGGAGAAATTGAGGAATGCTATTGCAATGTGACTGATTTTCAATAATTCTGCTGGTAGCAGACTAAAATCTATAAAAATCTCTCTGCTTGCAAAATTGTACCTGGTCTGTCAGCTTTTTATTCTTTTAGTTCAGAGCAAAGGGCTGCAACATATCTCTTGTCAAATAATACCAGAATACTCTGTTCCATCCTCATTATGGCACTCTAAGAAAACCTTGCAAGCATACCAAAAAGGACAATCTGATACCAAAATAGAGGCACTGAAAGAAAGTAACTGAAAAATACATGAGTAGACCTTCACTATGCCATAGTAAACACCTTCCCCACCACCAGCAGAAAACCTCAAACAGTAAATAAGAAAGATCTGACTATGGTGGATATTAAGCAGATATCAGCTTATGCATTAGAAATATTAAAGGTTCTGATGAAATAATTCTTTTAAATTTACTGGATGTTTTTGGAGTTATTACCATCTGAATTAAGCTTCAATAAAATTTATTTTGCATTAAACAGAGACCAGATTATGGAAAATTATGCTAAGCACAATACTACTTGTATTGGTAAGCTAGAGTAACATCTCTGTGGGACACAGAGGATGCATCTCAGTGCATGTGTTCAAGCCTGTGCGTGGGATGGAAACTGGAGCTCTCTAAATTGTGGACTAACATCAAGTCTAGAGATCATCTACAGAGAAATGACTCAATTGTAGCTCTATCAGGGACTATTAATATTTGCCTGGGCTAAAATCTTAATCACACAAATCACAGGGGAAAAAAAAAAAAATCTTATACATTCATAAGTTTTTGGAAGGTGAGTGAGACACATGGGGATCAGAAACCCTACAGCACTGAGATGGGTGGTGTAGACTTTCTTCTGATTATTTGTGTAGAATTAGAAAAGGATCAGAATAACCTGTTCCTTTTGGTGGCTTCTGCAACAGCAGACAATAAAAATGGTTCTTGTATAGTTCTTATGTTTGGCTTTGATCTGAGGACTGAGATAACTTCTCCTGTGCAGTCCCTGGAGAGCTATAGTTATCTTTGCATTCAATTTATTTGAAAGAAAACCTGAAAAAAAATGCCAATGCTGTCTTAGACAGAATTTGTGTGTTAGCTCAGATAAAGTGAAACGGCTCTAAGGTGTACAGGCATGTGAAAAACCTCTTAAGTGAGGATCTTTAGCCTGATACTGCATCTTTAACACACAGAAAAAATTCTAAAGCTGGATAAACTTTGTGATGGACTCCATACAACAATGAGAAATTAAGTGCTATATGGATTAAAAATCAGTCAACTTTTTTTAATAGGGGCCTCTGCTCAAACTGTCAGGTGGAGCAGAGTTCACTGTGCTTCTCTCAACAGAATCAGGAATCGAACTGGGTAGCTGGTACTGTAGGGGAAAAAAAGTCATCAGATGGATATACAGTAAAGAAAAACATAGAGAATTTTTCTTCTCAAACATATCTGAGAACAGTTGTTTGTTTCATTTGTAATAAAATCATGAAAGAATAGCAACAGCAAAAGCTCTGAAGAAATCTGGATAGAAAAAAAGCAAAAAAAATTGTAATGATGTGCAACTAGATGAACCCTGGGGGCTCGTAAATAGTTAAACTTAAATCAGACTGAGACATTTCTCATTAACCTTAAACTTTATCCAGCTTTTCTTACAGTAACCTTTCTTCATGGTGAGTTTCCATGTCACTAAAGCCTGCTTTAGTTCCAACACATAATAAAGGCTTCCTTGTTCATAATGGATCATATTTTTGGCAATTTTATAAGTTGCATAATACTTATGACAAATGATAGAAATAATTTCTCATGGAAAACAGTAGCCCAAGAAGTATAGTTGTTGCAGTTAGATTTATCTGTAAAATCTTTCCTCCCTCCCTGGGAACCAAGAACTTTTTGGCTTACTATAAAAATTCTGCAATCTACCATGCTGCAAGGAAAGAGCTCGATCAAGAAGACAGCTGTAAGCCATAGAAAATGTATTAAAATGATGAAAAAATCTTTCCAAACAGTAGGATTGTTACTTTCTGAGTCTGTTACAAGTTCTTTCAATCTCTAGGAAATGAGACCCAGCTTTAGCAGAACTGCTGCAGCATGCCATAAGAAAAGACCCAAGGAAATCAGAGCTCCACAGAAGGGCTGTCACACAGAATGACACTCATGGAGCAGAATCAGCTGCTTTGAGCCAGCAGCATCAGTAGGGAAGAAGCTGCAGCACAAACAAACATGACTTTTAGCTCCATTAGCTTCTGAGGGGGAAAAAACCAAGTACACCATTTAGGAAAGCTCTCATTTCCAGCCTGGCAAATCAGTAACTGAGTATTGCAATTAAGGAAGAACATTTCCTTGACAAGGATTGACTCTGAATCTTAAAATCGTTTTAAAAAATTGAAAGTAAGGAAGCAGCAGCTGTGGATAGCAACAGTTGTTTCCTTTTAGCTGGAGTCATAGATTTGCTTTCTACTTGGCATTCATACTCAGCTCGCCACTCTGCTGTGCTGCAGTAGCTCTTTCCCCACTAGCTGAAGAAATCTATGCAATAAAATGAATTCTGAGTGACTTGCTTTTCCCCAAAGAGTTCAAAAATCCTTTAAAGGTATATGAATCTTCTTTCACATTTCTCATAGGGTAAAATTACTGACTGAAACAAAGTTGGATGGGAAATGATTTTGCAATACCTAGTCTAATGGCTGAAGAATATCCAAAGAGCACAGTAACAGAAGTATCTTCAGAGTAATCTTCATTTTTGCCCTGTTTCATTGCCAAAGGAGTCTGTCTTATCCACTGTCCATTGAGGTCATAGAACTTTAGATCCTCATTTTTAAGTAACTTCATGTAATTAATTGATTTCACTAGAGAAGGAAGAGCAATATGTGTCCCTATAGATTTGGTGAATCAGGCTGCCAGATACAGCAATGAATTGCAAATACAAAACTGTTATCCACATAACAAAAAGCCAAAGTATTTTTTCTCTCAGCCATAGCTGTTCTGTTCTGCTTTGGTTTTGTTTTGAATTTATTTTGAGTATTTTCTTTGTTTGCCAGATACTAAGCAAATACTGAATCTGACAGCCTTGAGTTCAGCATTTGTGATGTTCTGCCTTTCTGTCTCCCTCACATTCTCTAGCTATTGAGTTTACTGGTGGCAATGTAGCTGAGCAAGGAAGAAATATGGAATGCACCTCACAGAAGTGTCTAGCTTGGTGGAGGGGTAGAAAATTAAACACAGCTGAGACTAGGATACCTTTTATTCCATAGGTAGGGTAATGTAGGAAACCATTTGGACTTCAAAAAATTTTTATTTTATTAGCTTTTGCCCTGTGTGATATACTTGAAATGAAAACTATTTCTGAAGATGATATTAAAATGTTCCCAGCTGCATCTATAGTTCACATAAAGCAGTTATTGAAAAATCCAGCCTGGCTATTGATTATTACTGTTGTTCTAGAAGCTATGTGATTGTTTAGCCATGAAATTAAATGTTTCAAGTATATATATTTTCAGGTGCTGTGGTTGATGAGAAAGACAGGTTTGGCTATTTCAAAAAGCCCCTTACTATGGGGAAGTCTCTTGAAGGTTTTTCACAGAAAGTACCAGAATTTATATAGTATTTTAGTTTACAAGCATGAAGGCCATATGACAAGATGTCTGTATGTATATGCATATACAGACACAATGTATATATGTATAAAGATAGGTTTATATAATACATAAAAATAGAGATATACCCATATGTTCATATATAGATGTACGCTGTATATCCATACATCCATATACAAGATTCTCTCAAAAGTTATTTCTGTTTCCAACAAGGAAAAGGACTTGTAGAAAAGCAGCATCCACCATGCCCTAGCACTAACAGATGCACCACCTGTTTATTGAGGTTTTTTTTCCTCACTTGAGTCTTATTTTGTACACAGGCTCAGGCTGTACTTCCTCTCTGGCATGCATTTTCATGCCAAGTGATTAGCATGATCTAGCAAGACATAAGTCAGATTCATAGTCCAAAGGCCAGATTCTGCTTATCCCCTCCACAGCTCATCATGAAGTTTCCTTTTTCCTCTTTTTGTCTGTGTTCACACAAAACTAAGCAGTGCTGAGAAAGGAGGGAGGGGTGCTTTTTCCATGACTTCATGGGCAGGGCAAGGGGAGGATTGGTCAGGGCAGAAGGCAGGACCCTCCCGGTGGACACCAGGGCAGCAGCAGGAGCAGAGGCAGCTGGGTGTGAGCGCACTCTGGGCGCTGCTGAACGGCAGGATTTGGCTGTGGGGAATGGGACAGGGCAGGGAGCAGGCATCACCCTCACAGGGGAGGAGGAGGAGGAGGAAGGTCATCCTTCCCAATCAAGCAGGAGAATTAAATTGCACCATGAAGTCTCCTTGGGGTGCTCACATGCAGGGAATCAGAGGGAGGCAGAGCCCTGCCAGAGCTCACCACTGTGTTCTGGCATCTGTGTCTTATGTGATGTATATGATATGATAAGATATGACCCATCACTGGGTAAAGAAGAGCTGAACCAAGCAGACACAGTGCTTCCCTACTGATAAAATACTCCTTTGTAGGTGTGTGTTATTTTTCTTCAAAGCTCTTTTAGCTTTCTCACACTGTTTCTATCCTTTCAGATACTTTTACTTAAGTAACTGAAACTTAGATTTGGCATTTTTCATGAAAATATATCTTCATGCTTCAAAACATTTCCTTTAGCAAGACAAAATAAATTTTAGTGAGCTTCCTAGGATTCATTTCTTTACATAGACTGGCAAGTTTTTTGCCAACAAAAGAAATTTCATTTTGCCAGTAGCTCTGTAAGGCTGCTACTGAGATAGCATAAAATGAATATTAAACATTCACCAAGAAAATATCTTAAGGCTCACAATTAAAACAGGGATTTATAATCTGATAATTAAAATTTGCAGAGAGTGTGTGTTCGGGGGGTGACCCTGTTCCTGTTAGTTTTTAGCTCCTTGCCAGCCTTAATTTCACAAATTCATTGTCTTTTTTTTACATTTTAGCATAACAAAAGAACACAACATGGTTATAATTACAGTGTCTCCCCAAGGCAATTATCCAGAAATAAAGGACACTTAATATGTGATCTGGTCTTGGACCATCCAGTCAACCATGGCAGAGCACTTTTGAAAACAGTAATTGGTAAGATACTTCTTCAACAATGAAAGACTTCAGATGACAACAAACCAGCAACAGATCAAAGGTGTGCAACAGCAGTGACACAATGTGCATTTTAAAAAGGGAGCTACAATTCTCACTCCTTTCTCGCATTTTCTTTGTGTTGAAATATTTAGGAAATCAAAAATCAAAAATAAAATTTCTGGCCTGTAAAGAAATGAAAAAGATTTTCATAATAAACTTCTTCTTTTGTAGCCAGTACCTACTCAGTCTTTTGAAATGTCCATTGTGCACAGAAACTATTTGGTTTTAGGTTAAGTCAACATAAGCTTTCTGAGGTAGGATTTTGGACTTCAATAGGACAGAAACATTAGGTTTTTTCAGGTAACAATTTTTAAAGCCATATTCAAAGTAAAATATAAATATGTTCAAATTAAATTTTTAAACTTCTAAAATATTTTTTAGTCTCTAAAAGGCTCCCATATCAAACACAAAAAAATTGACCACTAGAAAGTTCTTCTAGAGAGTATTTCAGTGCATCTTTAGCTAGAGCTTTGCACAACTGATGAAAAGCATAAGGAGGATTTAGGAAAATCAACTCTTATTGAGTTCCATAATTTCTAAGAAACATTAGTATTCCCTTATGGAAGGCTTTGGTTTAGGAGTCTAGTCTAAGCCAGTTGTGGTATAGTTTGGTGGGATGCTATTATGACCATAGAACAATAAAATGCTACTAGATTAAAGCTTTTTAATATTAAAACTAATTTAAGAGATTTTATTTATTAATTTTATGAATAACATAAGGATAAGGTTTACATATATCTCAAGGTTACTTTTAATTGTGGATTTGCTGTTTTGCATATGTAATCATTTGTGTCTGTAAGAAACCAGGAATGTCTATTTCCTTAGTGATTTTTTCAATCCTTCATGCCAAACATATTGTCCAACCCCAGCATGAGCTTTGCCTGGAGTCAGCAGTCTCAGCAGCTAATAGCCAGACAAGATTTAGTTCACTTAGAATATAAAACCAAGATTGTTGTGCATCACCCCATTTAGGAAGAGCTTTTTAAAAGACCTTTTATGACAGGTAATAGCTGGCTTAAGCAGACTGGTATGAGGAGAGGAGGACTTGGTTTCAGAGGGCCAAGGATTAAATCATCATTTTAAAGAAACCTTTTGCAGCATGACTGCTTTAGAGTTTTTATTTCACATCTTAGAATTATTGGATACTCCAAAACTCCAAACTTCTATTGTAATACTTTCCTCCCTTTTCCCCATGAAATTCCTTAATTCTCCATTCTCATGGCAAGTGGATGCCTTTTACCAAGATGAAATCATGACATTATGTGTAAGTTTCTTGGGTGATTTTTACAGCAATTTGACATCACCAGAGTGGTTCAGCAAATCCCTCAAAAAGCAAGATGGGGAAATTAAACCTCTTTTCCATAAAACTGTATGGTAGCTTTTATTAAATTCAAGCATTTGCACAACTTACTGTCCTGCAGCACCCATCCTTAGCATTCAACACTGATGTGTTGGTTTCTATAAAAAAAGGCAACACTTTCAGAGTGTAAAATCTCAGTATGCAGCAGTGAATTTAAATGAGCATACAGCAATTGGAAAGAAGTTAATATTTCAAGATTGGCTGTGTGATGAGACTGGATAGCATTCATTCAGTATGTGCTGCTACTCCTTAGTACCAAATTTAAAAACTCATACCCAGCAGATGCTAAAAGGCTATGGTCGTATTTCTACAACTGAAATATTGTATGTTAGGTACATTTCAGTGTGATTCAATTCCAGCTTCAGGCTTATTACATTCAGGAGTGACAAAGCACATATCATTTTCAAAACATATATAATCCATCTACCCTGTTTTCTCCTAAAGAATTTTGCTGGAATAGCAAGCATCACATGTGAGTGCACGAGGACTGAAAGCGCACTAAACAGCACAGATACATGCACCTACAACTTGACATAAGCTACTCGTTATAAGTATTGGTAAAAAGTTTAAAATGTATATGTTTTATTATCTTTTACAGGGTTAATTTAAAAAAATAATCTTAAAAATCCTTTTCAAGAGCAGTAAGGTGGCACAGTGAAAAGTAGTTTTTTACAAACCTTTGATTTATGAGGAACTGTAGAAGTAATGTAAAAAATAAGAGGGACAAGCTGTCTAAAGAGAAGCCATGGTCTTTTAGTTAGGGCATCAAAATGCTGCCCTGAAGATCCAGGCCCTCTTTGTGTCTGTCCTTTAGAACACACCAAAAACCACTGGACTTCTCCGAAAAGTGATTACTTAATTAAGAGGCAGCATCATAAATCAAAGTGACAGAAGGTTGGGATTACAACTGTAGAGGGAATTCTCATTCCTATATGCCTACATTGCTGATCACCTACAGGGCACAGCTATAAAGAAAATTCTCTAAGGTGGACACAGTATTGCTTCTCAAATGCTCTTTTTTCTGCTGACATGAATACATACTGTTTCATTGCACATCAAGTAGGTGTAAATCAATTAAGCACCTGTAGGAGGTAACAGGGTCTAGAGTGGTGAATTACTTAGCAAATGCTAATTTATTGGCAACAGTGGAAGCCTAGACAGCCACTTTTGGCTGAGGATAGAATTAAGTTGGAGATTAAGTTTTTAAATGTAGATGTCTCCTTGTCCTTTAGGTGTTCGGTCTCTTCTCAATGTAAGTTAGCACAGTGGCTCAGAATCACAGAATTGCTCAGGTGGAAGGGACCCCAGTGGGTATCTGGTCCAACCTCCCTGCTCAAGCAGGGCCATCCCAGAGCACATTGCATGAGATTGTGCTTGGACGCTTCTCGAATATCTCCAGTGAGGGAGACTCCACAGTCTCTCTAGACAACCTGCTCCAGTGCTCAGTCACTGCACAATACAGAAGTTCTTCTTCATGTTCAAGGTGGGGTTTCCTGTGCATCAGGTCCTGCCCATTGCCTCTTGTCCGGTTGCTTGGCACCACCAAGAGGAGCCTGGCTCCATCCCCTTGACACCTTCCCTTGAGATGCTCACAGACAGGGATGGGGTCCCCTCTCAGCTGTCTCTCCTTGAGGAGAGAAACGTAAGCCCTAACTTCTCAGCCTTTCCTTTTGCAGACATGCTCCAGTCCCTTAATTATCTTTGTAGCCCTCTGCTGCACCCACCAGGGCCAGGTAAAAAGTCCTGAGTTATTCCTGCCAGACTTGGGTATGTTATACTCTCTAGTGCTGTCAGATACTTCAATCATTCAAAAAGTGTCTCAAAATCCTGCTCTTAACAACTATTACTTACAATGATTTCCACAAAATATCTACAAGGCGTAGCAAGTTCTGGACCTTTAGCTGTAAATTTATTTCAACTTGGGATAGTTTGGATAAGATTCAGTCTTTCCTTTCGTTTATGAAGTTATACTGTCACCAAAACTTGGAAAATAAGTATTTTTCTGTCTGAAATTGAGTAATATTATAGAATAATTTACTATTATTCTAACAAGAATAAATAGTTTAGAGCATACTATAAGAAATTATGTAAACAAAGAAGGAAAAATTATTATTGCAAAACACCATTTAATCCATGCCTTAGGGTGAAACAGCAGTTGAAGAGTACATTAGACTAAAGCAAATAATCTGACTGTTTCCTTCCATAGCTATTATATATTTAATACATTAAAAATCCCTCAAAATAAGTTATTTAAAATAAATTAAGTAGAAGAATATAAATTATTCTAAATATAAATTATTAAAATATTTAAAATATTTTTAAGGCATCTCTATTATTACTATATGATATAGCCCTTCATTCATGGAACAAAGTAATAATTCCCTTGTGCTCTGTAAGCCAAACAGGGTTTAATTGTGATGGAAACAAGCTGCCTGTATGGCAAAATAAGTGTGATTTGTACTGATTTTTACCCATTTGATGCCAGCTCAGATCCTGTCTAAGGCCTTCTAATTCCTCTATGTATGGACAAGTCCTTCTAAAGCCAGGAGGAATTCTCTTCACAGAAGTTACTCATTTTTGGATCTCAGCTCTAGTTTTTTTTGACAAATAAGAGCATTATAACTGTGAAGAGAGTTCTTAGTCAACAATGAGCACCATTTGCCTATTGAGTCACCCCAATAAATATAGAGGTCCTGGAGGACAGTCCCAATGCTTTAGGCATTTGCATTTGTGTGTTGAGAAACAGACCTTGTTTCCAGACAAGAGAGAGACAAAAAGTGAGAAGGTAAATAAGGTATGGAGTGCTTTATTCAAAGACTTCAATGGAAAATGATGCAATTGAGAAGTTTAGTAGTTTATTGGTTGGATGGCCACATCCAAAGAGTCGCAGCCAATGCCTTGATGTTCGAGTGGAAACCGGTAACAAGTGCTGTCCCTCAAGGGTGTGCATGGGAACCAATACTATTTATTGTTCTGATCAGTGACATAGATAGTGGGATCAGCTGCACCTTCAGCAAGTATACAAATTATATCCAGCTGAATGCTGTAGTCACCACACTGGAGAGCAGGGGTGTGTTCCAGAGGGACCTTGACAGGCTTGAGAGGTGGAACTATATGAAGATCTCGTGAAGATCAACAAAACCGAGTGCAAGGTGCTGGTCATCAGTGGGGATCATCTCCAGTATCAACATAGAATTAGGATTGAATGGATTGAGAGAAGTCCTGAGGAGAGGGACTTGGGAATTCTGGTGGATGAAAAATTGAATGTTACCCAGCAGCGTGTGCTTGCTGCTGAGAACACCAGCTGTGCCCTGGGCTGCATGAAAAGAGTCATGGCCAGCACGTGGATGGGGGTGATTCTACCCCTCTACTCTGCTCTGGTGAGCCCCAGCTGGAGTACTGCACCCAGCTCTGGTGCTCCCAGCCCAGGAAATTCATGGACCTGATAGAACAGGTCCAGAAGAGGGTCAAAAAAATTAGCAGAGGGGTGTAACACCGCTCTTATGAGGAAAGGCTGAGAGAGTTGGGGTTGTTCAGCTTGGAGGAGACCTTATTGTGACCTCTCAGTTCTTAAAAGGAGCTTCCAGATATTTTAGTGTAGTGAAAGGACAAGGGGCAATGGTTTTAACCTGAAAGAGGGTATATTTAAAATGGACACAAGGAAGAAGTTTTAATGATGAGAGTTATGGGACACTGGGACAAGTTGCTCAGAGTATAGTTGTGTAGTGTAATACAGTGTAGATACCTCTCCCTGGAATTGTTCAAGGACAGGTTGTATGGGGTTTTGAGCAACCTGCTCTAGTGGAAGGTGTCCCTGTCTGTGCATGGGGAGTGGAACTATGTGATATTTAAAGGTCCTTTCTGACCCACATAATTCTATGACTCTATGGAAGAAAGTCCTGACTTGCCATATAGCATGAATATTTACTGACCACCTAATTAGATAGTCCAAAATTAGAGTGGACAGAATCTCTTCTTAAGACAAGTCTTTTAATTCTTATGAGTCAGGGAAAGGAGTGTATTTTCTGTGAAGCAAATATGCTATGTCCACATTTAGGAAGCAAAATACTGTAATAGTGGGAGACAGCAGCAAAAAAAAGACAAAGGAATTAATGTGCCCATTAACCATTCATGTGCAATTTATAGGTGTCCTTACGATTTCCAAGAATACATGAACTTATTTCCCTCCCTTTGTTTTTTTTTCTTTTGGTGAGACTTGAATTAAAAATACAGCTCCATACTAATTTCACCATTTAACCTCTGTTTAGTCTGAATGATTCTATGTACATACAGTCAGTGTTGGAAACAGAGGGAACAAAAACCCAAACCAAACTTGAAATCAATTGTGGAAACTTTCCTGGGTGGATTGAGTCATTATTTTCTCTTGTAATATGTTTTCCATTTATACAAGGTCAAGAAAAACTGTTGTGAATACAATTAAAAAAAAAAAGAAGATTTAAAAAATGTGTCCATCCAAGACTCCAACATGTGTCTCCAAGCCAATAACTGATTCAGGCTATTGGTTTCTTTCAGAGGAATTAATCCCACCTAGCTTTCAATATCTGCAGTGCTGATGTCTACTTTTGAGCTGCCATCAAGGCTCCACTGGTAGTCAATGAAAAGAAGTCAGCATTTTTAGGGTATGATTCATCCACCATATTTTAGGCATACTTAGGATGAGATGCAATTCTCCCTAAGTCTGATCACATAAATCTTAATACACTAAGGAAGAGAGCTAAGAGACTTATTAGAAATTAATCACGGTGACTATAAACAGAAAGAAAAAGTGCCAATAGTTCACAGTGGTTGCAGCAATAATATAGTCATGTTTGGAAGGGGTAGTGAAAACTGGAAAGAGATTTTAAAAAGCCACCATTAAGGACTAGAAGTGCAGAAAAACCCCTCTACAGTGGTAGTCTAGAGAAACTCTTTCTATGCAGTTTTGCAGGGGAAAGTTTAAAATTTGTCTTGTTTGCAAAAGAGAAATAAAATTGCAAGACCTTCCTTTCAGACAGGGTGCTATATAAAAAATAGGATCCTCTGTCTGGAGCTGAAATCAATTCAGCTCAAGAAAGCCTGCATTTTAAAACAGCTTATTTTTGAGGATAATTAATAAGATGGCTAGTACTAGTAAGAGTATAAAATCTGTCTTTTTAATACCTATCTGTATTTTTACTGGATGAAGTCCTAAAATTCAGACTTCTTAATAAAGAAAAAGTCAGTAATTAGAAACATTATTTTATTTTGTTTTAGTATAACATGAAATCAGAATTTCTAGTGAAGCCAGTTCAAAACATGACAACTTTAAATGTGTCTGCCTGAAGCTTCTCTCTTACCTGAATCAAAATCACACCACTCTACAGTGTTTTATGAAGCAGTTTTTTTTCATCAGCGAGTGCTTCTTTTGGGGGAATGATTCATCAACATTTTTTTGTAAATCAGATTTAGTAATTGACCACAGGAACAGCTTATTAATGATTCAATTGATTTTTCATCACTTTAATTCTTTAAATCTGTTTAAGATATGTTTCTGAAATGTTAATCATAGGATAATCAAAAGTTATGGGTTTGTTGTAGGGATGATTAGGTGAAACTGCAGGATCTGAGTTATTCAAAAGGTCAGACTAGATAATCATAACTGTTCTCTGTGGCCTCACAGGCTATTAATCTTGTGCATTATGTCTTCTGCATTTGATTTTAAATATGCTTGGCTTCCCTAGATAGCAATGGAGATTATTAAATGTATGTCCAGGATTGAAAATTCCATTCTCTATGCTATTGCTATTGCTGATCATTTCAGGCAATGTAACCTCATCTAAAATTTCCCCAGAGGGGCTAGTCTAGAAGTAAAGGGTTGGGAAAGGGAAGATTCATAACAAGAATCAAGGTTTTTTCTTTTAAAAAAAAAATTTCTTTTTTTTTTGATAACAAGGGTCTGCCCTGGTAGTGTTGGGGCTCCTATGCAACTTTGTCCCAGGAATCAAGATTGTCATTGAATGATCTTTCTCTCACCGATCCCTTGTCAGTCATTGGTAAATGGTGTCACCTCTAGTAGTAGTTAGGAGAGTGGAAGTAAACTAGCCTTAGGATGTAAAGATGCTTTAAGCTACAATTACAAGTGTTAGCTGCCCCATGGGTCAGATGTACCCCACATGAACAAAGACCTTTTTTCCCTACCTACCACTCACCATTTTTGGCTCTCAGTCAATAGCAATTCAAATAAAGATCTGTCAAAGAGGGAGAATCAATTCAGAATCCAACTTGGGCAAACAGAGGGAAATAAGCATGAATGTGAGCTGCAGGCTAATTTGGCCCATTATCCTCCCTTGCATACTGCTCATTATTCACCTTACACATATTTACCTTGAATCCCCTCACAAAAAGCAGCCTCTAAAGCCTTGATTTCAAGTTCTTGTCCCTGCCATTTGGTTAACATTCTCCATGTTGCACTATGATTGCACTTCAGTTTCTTCCCCCACATGCTACTCATCAACCCAATTTATTGACTCATAGAGTTACTAAGGAGATGCTTATCAAGCAGAATAAACATCCCTCTGCTTGCCAGCTGGTACTGTGTAAATTGGCTTTGCTTCAGTGTCCAGCCATATTTTAACAAACCCTTGACAATGCTTCAAAATGCTTTGCTTTGTGTCCGGATTTGCCAGCAGAGCACATTTCTAGTGGCACAAAGGAGGTCTGTATTTTAAAACCTTTTTTTTCAGGCCTAATTTCAATACTTTCAATGTGTTTTCATGCTTTATCTCCAACCTAGCTCTTTGTAGTGTCTAGGAAAACATTTAGCACAACTTCTTGTTATCGTGCTATCCAACATCATTAAATTTGTTCACTGATGCACATATGTAAATGTATTTGTCACAATGACTGTTACAGGATTGACCTGGCAACTAAGTGTTGCATTAGAGCTGAGCAATTCTGAGTTATTGAAGTATACAGGCAGCTTAGGGAACCTTTTTACTCTAGTATGGTATGGACGGTTGCTGCGAAGTTTCAGTAGAAGTATTGTGTACATTGATTCTTTTGATGCATATTTCATTATCAAACTTGTAAACTCTGAGGTCAAAATGAGTCAAATGAGTTATTCCAATGAGCAGTACACTCTGGCATAGTCTGTATGTACTTTGGGGACCCAACAAGGTTTTTCTGAATATCTCAGTGCCCAAGCTCTGCGGTGCAACAAGACATCATATCATCATATTGAGGGTCCTCTAATGCTTGCATTGTTCCAATACTTTCATGTTCTGTTAAAACACAGTCACTGAATTCTTTACAAATCAGAGCACATGAAGTTCACTGGCACCATTAGGCTGTAGCAAGCCCTTTCCTCTCTTCCTTTTTCTTTCGTTCTTGTAACACAGCTGTTTATACAGAAGAGAGACAATGCTGAGTTTGTTAACAGCTGGCAGTTGGCAGTAACTTATCATGGAATGGGCCTTGAAGTGGCCCCATCTCCTTGACGATGAAAAGCCAAAAGGCTATGTTGCTTTCAAAATCTTGTTTTGGGACTAGAAGTAGAGCTTGAGGCTGTGCCAATTCCAGAGTCATGAAAGCTGCATTGAGAGAAGGGGGCCAATTCCTAAGCTTCTGCCCAAAGCAAAACTAACTCTGTGAGACAGGATTTGTTTCCACCTATTAACATCAGTATGTTGTATACTCTACCAGCACCCTTTAAAAATATCAGTCTTACTGGGACTCAGCAGACCTCTTTTCCTGTGCTCTGAAACAATGGAATTGACTTGACTTCCCCTGTTACTCTAGACTTCCACACTTTTCATTCCATTTATCTTTTGTTATTTCGATGAAGGGATACAGGAGGAAATATACTAATAATGAATGGTGGCATACAGGAGGCTAGTAGAAATCATCTCAAGGATTCCATTGAGAAAATATGGAAAAGTTTCTGCAGAGATTTTGCTCAACAAAGATTCAGGGAGGAAAGGGGAATAAAGACAGCAAACAATATGGGTAAAACTATTAATTAATTTCACCTAGCATGCAATGTCAGCTGTAAGCTGGCCATTTAAGGTGTTCTTTATAGTCAATGGGGGGAAAAAAAGCAATTTTGGGACATGACTGATGTGATGGCTTTAAGGCATCTGCTTTCAGAGGCGGTGAACTGAACCACAGAAGAATTCATTATCTGTAAAGGGACCCAGACACTAAACCAGAAATAAACAACTCCTTTAGAAACAAGTTTCCTGTCCTTCCTATATCACATGAGACAAGAACATCTCATAAAGTTCCAAGGCATTGAATAAGTTCCACTTCTGAATGGAGTATCCATAAAATAACAAGTCTATAATAATATTAGATATATCTCAAACTATTTTCAGAGCAGGTAAATATACTTACTCCATTTTTATGAAAGAAGTGTGACAAAATCCAGCTAGGGTGGTCAGTGCCAGAGGCAGAAACAGAAGCCAAGTCTCCTGCCTTCCCACGTGCTTTTCGAGCTCAAAAAACCTGCCCTTAATTTTTGTCTTCTACTTATGAGATTTACCTTTATAGCTCTAGTTAATCTATCTGAACTTTCCTGAATGTCTCCATAGGCAGTCTCTGAGGGAGCATTATCTGCCCTTCCTGCTGATGTTTAGAGCAATGCAATTGCATCACCTCTTCTTTTCACCTTGGAAGGCGTCACCATCTCCCACATGTCTGCTCTTAAGGCCATTCTGAGAGTTGTCCCCACCTACTCCTTTCTGCAGCAGAGGCTCAGCTAGAGCCTGCCAAGAACATCAACATCTACAGGGCTGGTTACATCATCAGTCTCTGGTCTTCTTTTGAAACACAGAACTGGACACTAGAGACCATCTGAAATAGGGAAGATTAAAAAAAAAAAGAAGAAAGTAAAAAGGGCTAAATGATGAAGTTTTTTTGGCCAAGATGTAGAATGACAAGTTTCAGAAAACTTTCAAAGGTTTTTCAAGGTTGCTGACTCGTAAAGTTCTATTCACAAACATGGGCTTTAGGTTAAAAAACCCTCCAGAACATCATTTTATCTGAAATTTATACAGTTTTGTGATTATATGAGGCTTTCATAGTCAGAAGCCTTGACACAGATCTGAAGCAGGTCTCTGAGACATACAGCTTCATGAGCTGAGCCAAAGAGATTCTGGGGATTTACAGGATATACCAATTTTAACAACTGAATAGATATGTAAACTCCACTAAATTCAGCAGTGTTCCAACAAATGTGTGCAGGAGACATGCGCATACAGGTAAGATATTTTAATTATCTAAAGCCATTTACTGATCAGGGAGGTGATGTCAGTACTGTCAAGACAAGCAGCTAGTGTAAACCTCAGTGCCCAAAGATGGGGGGATTGGAGTAGGAAAACCACAGAATGACAGAAGGCTCTGAGTTGGAAGGGTTGATGACCCTTAAGGATTATCAAGGTCCAGCTCTTAAGTGAAAGGCCTATACAGGGATCAAACCCACAACCTTGGTGTGACTAACACCATGCTCTGACCACCTGAGCCAATCTCAGTTAGTAGGAATCCACTGGACACTCCTGGGGCAGTGGCTGTAGGCTTGCAGGGCACTCTGCAGCATCTCACCTGGCACAAGGGGGCTGTGCTTGGGCGACCGCATCCCCTGTGAGAGGCACTCCACTGATCTGAGTGGGTATTGCATGGCATCTGTCACACCCATAGTGCCCACATGCAGAGTAAGAAGAGAGGCTGGGAGTATCAGATGAAGGGAGAATGGATGTTTTAAAAATATCCAATGAAGGTGAGGGGTAGAATCTGTACTTCTCAAGAAAAGAGGTTTTTCACAGATTTCTAAAGACAGGAAAAGGTTTTTGCCATTATAATTCCAAATTAACAAGACAGAGGCAAAGCAAAACGTGCTCCCAATCTTTACTGATGATTTATAAACAAAATGTAATTACATTTATGTGTTTGTGAATTTTTCCCTTGTCAAGAATGTTATTATATCCAGTCCTGGACACAGTCAGCTCAAATGGTTTTGTAAAACAAACAAAAAGCAAATTTACTTCAGCATCATGTCAATTTGACACACATAAATACCAGTTCCAGCAGGGCTTAATTACAGTTAGGTGGTATGATGCTGAATCTGACTCATCCTTTCTTAAACCAGCTAATCGATCCTGTCAATGGTTTCTGTCTTTAAAATTGTGCTTGATTGCTGTGAAAGGGACATAAACCTCAGTTACTCTGTTTCTATAAATAAACATTATACCTAATGTGGTAAGAAATAAACTTGTTTCTCCTCCACAGTCCAGATGTTTTAGAGAAGCTTCACACATTGAAGATCTATAAGGAAGGACACTGCTGTTAGCTCTCATGTCCTGCATAAACAATCCAATCAGTCTGAACAATTGATTTGAGCAAGCTGAACAACAACATTCTCTTGAACTAGTTTTTCTTAATTCTTAGGTTTGATTCCCTTCCTTCCCCTTCAAAATAAATGAAACACACACACACACAAAATCAAATAGCAAAACCTGTGAAATAACCCTACTTTTCAGGAAAATAAGAAAGCAAAGGAAAACAACGTTTCCAGAATCACTTTCTTGAGACCATACATGCAATACTGCAACTGTTTGAGTATGTATTTTTTATATCAATCCTCCTATATGGAATTATTGAAAAATTGTGGATTACAGTACAGGATGGCACTTAATTTAAAGATTGAAAGATGACAAAGCTACAGCATTTCTTTTCAGCCTCTTACAAATATTTATTAAACCACTGTTTCAAAGCATTACATCTGATGATATATGAAAATATGTCTCTTCTGTGGAACTTCATGTGCAAAACCAATCTAAAAAAAACTTGCAGTGAGAACTTTGAAGTCCCCATTCTACAAAATGCCAGGCTTGTTTGCCAAGATGGAAAATACAGTTTGCTACTTTTAATGCTCATGGGGAATCACACCAAGTGCTAATTCATCAGAACAGACTCTTAAGCATGTCTGATGTAATTCTCCCCTTAAAAAGTTATGATGATGACTTAACAAAATGCAAAAGCTTTTGCAAACCACACAGTTCTAAATCTTGGGGTCATATCTTGGATCCTGAGGTTGGCTTAGGTAGGTCACTGACTTCCATACTCATCTGCTACAACACTGTTTAAAAGAATGGTTCACAATCTGTTTTCTCTAACAATCATAGTGAGAAATCAATATGTGGATTTTACCAACTTTACAACTTTTGGGAACCATTCAAAGTTGTTTGAATAACAATTTTTGTTGTTGTTGTGTAGCCTAAGTCACATAAGAGTCACGTGAGTGCAGAAGGATCCCTGGTTGAAATTAAATGTTCTAGCACACAGCTAGACAAGAGCATGAAACACACAGGTAATTCACATGCCAGATAGCATGTGACCCTAAATCTTCTGTATTTTGTTCTGGAATTTTTAATTCCTTCATTTCCTAAGATAAAAAAATAAAAATCTGTGTTTAAATATGCTTCTCCAAAACTTTAACTTTGCACACCCACACTTATATTTATCTTAGTTTACCACATAGCTCTTTATAATAGCATTTTTATATGCTACAATTTAAATGACCTTACAGTATAAATTTTCATATCAACTTCCCTATCAGGAGTGCCATGACAAAATTTCTAAACAGAATCCATCAAATTTTAGCATTAAAAATCAATTTAAGCTTGATAAGCTTGATTACTCGCATGATAGCTGAACTGTGGGCAAGGATACTGTCAGGTGCAGTGCTTCTCCTAAGCAAGTTTATCTGAAATTTCTGAGCACTATATTGGATAAACTCATTCCTAAATATGAATGACCAAATATAGAAACAAAAACCAATTCAGTATATAATGACTTTTTACAGAACAGCAAACTATGTCAGGAGAAAAACAAACAAGAGAGAAGATGACTGTTTATGTATTACATATACCCAAATTTGACTTTTTGAAAAGTAATGGAATGTGTGAAATGTAGATCAGAAATGAAACTTAAGTATGAAAAAGGTGGTGAACCTATCTGTGTCTGTCATAATAAACTGGTGATACATCCAAATATGTAGAGTGTGAAAGATGGGAGTTTCTATCCATGTCAGCCAAAGGGATTTGACCTAAACCCTGCTCAGAAGAGTGCCTTAGCCACCTGCTGAAATCTGAAGTATGTTAAGGGATCACTCTACTATTTTGGAGCTGAGTTACAGCACAGAAGTTATGTGACCACAGAGATAAGCAGTGAGCAGTTGCAGTGAATAGCAGCTCTGGGATATCTGTAGGCCCCATACAGAAGGGAGTCCCAGAATCTGCTTTCAAAAATGTTCAGGCAAGTTATATTCAGTAGTTGCCCAAGCACAGAAGCTGTCCTGGAAACAGAATCCAGACTCCTGTTTCTGCTTGCTGTCTGGATCCTTGAGTCTTGCATTTGTAACAGAATCTGTGAGTTGCCTCTTCATGCACCATAATTTAGTGATTACAGGTCACAGACCTGCACTATGAAGAAATGTCTGGAATACAGTTTTCCTTTTTCAGTGAAGTACTGTCTCTAGTTGGACAGTATTACATGAAAAGCAAACAGCCAACCCACTAACTCCAATTTGTTTGGGTAGGGGTTTTTTTTGTTTTGTTTGTTTTTTGTTCTTTGTTTTTTGTTTTGTTTTGTTATTTTGGTTTTTTTCATAAAAATCGATGCACCAACAGGGAAAAAATTAAAAGAGAGATAAAGTTTCCAAATGGAAATATGACTATTTATAAGTCTGATTTGTGTATACAGGTTCTGGAGAGCAGCTTGAGGTCAGATAGAGACTTAGGGGTTTTCTCCATTCCCCCTCAAACTGGCTTCTGAATCCTGCTTCATAACTGATGCTTAACTCACAGATGTATAAATCCTTTGTTTTCTCAACCCAAATGCATTAATAACCATAATTATGATGAAAAAGTAAGGGCTGGTTCTACACTATTCTGATTCTTATAATGATTATTTCATTTTATGAAAGGGTAGAAGTGAAGGAAGGCAAGGAAATGCTGCTTCTTGTGCAAGCAGCATTTTAGAGTTAATTTGGTTTATGAGTGTTTTATATTCTCAGACACAAAAGATGATCTAAGGGGCACAGAGTGTACAGTCTGGGATGTCTGAAGAAAGGAACCCTAAAGGGCAGACAATAAATGAAACAGTGACCTAAGGAAGCACAAGAACTTGGCAAAGCAGCTGCCTCAGGCCAGCTCTCATTTGTGAGGGGCACTGCTTGGACACTGCCTCATTAGCAAGGCAATAGGAAACAGAGAAGAAACCAACACACACACAATGATTGCAGTGAAGGAAACCCAAATTTCGTTTGCTACTTACTGACCATATATCTTCTGCTCAGCTGCAATGAGTAACTTTGGCAGTCATGGAAGAGGGAAAGGGAAGGAACATGACAATAACAAGAGTATAACAAGAGAGGAAGCAGATGCCACTCCCTCCCCTGCAGTTTATGACCAATTAGAGGATTTCCATAGACTTTGTGAGGCAATTAAAGAGTTATGCTTCAGTGCCCAATTAATATTCACTTGACATAATCAGTTTACCAACATCTCAGAGAAACAGCCCTGTTGTCCCAAGTCTGAAGTAATTGCATTACAATGTGGCAGTTAAAAAAAAAATCACAAAAAACACCCAAAACCAAACAAATGCCCCAAAACAAAAGCAAGCAAACAAACAAACAAAAAAACCCAAAACAAAAACAGAACTGAATATCAGAGCTTTCTTAATTTAGAGGGATATGTTTCCTCAGTATCTTTAAAAATTCTGAAACACTGGAAATCATAAAGACTCTGCTTAGTAGTGGAGATTAAGAATATTTCTATAATGTATTCTGAAAACAAAACAAAAACATTTTAAACAGCAGAGGAAAATTTCAATTGACTCACTGTAGCCCAGCTGCAATTATATTAAATATAGTAACATTCATACATATATATATATATATATATACACACACACACACACACACAACCCACTTCCAGGTATATTGGTATATTATGAAGGAGAGCAGATCTGGGAGGGGCAAATTCTACATAAATCACACTATAATTAGTTTAAGAATTTATTGATTTACACTTGATTAAGAGAACTTAATGAGACCAAACATTAGTCCATACTCAACAAGCTTCCTTGTAAATTACATGGAACATTTGCTCCTAATACTGGGAAATTAGACAAAAGCAGCAATGGCTATGGATTAATTAGACTGTAATTCCAAATTGTTTCCCATTTGAAAGCATCCCCTGGTACACCTAGTCATGTCTATCTCTGTGCTGAGTCTGGAGGGGCTAAGATTAAATAAGACTCCTGCTGCAGGCACCTCCTCCAGGAATTGAGAGATGGACAGAAGCAATCAGGGAGACAGAACAGCATCTCTTCCCATCCTGTCTCACTGCGAATGAATCTCCTAACAGACAAGCCCTCAGTCCCACATTCACTAAAAGCTGAAGTTTAGCACCCCATATATGAAGTTTTTTATTTTTCAAGCCCCAAGATTAAGCACTCTGGTATTCCTGAAAGGGCTAGAGCTGCTTATTATTTACTGATTAGTGGGCTACCAATGTTCTCAAGTTGCCTGGGTTACAGTTAGGTTATTGTTAATGCAAGGTACTGCCAGATTGCTGTTATTGCCAAGAACAGTGCCCTGTTTGAAAAAACAGAGCCTCTCAGTGCCTACCTCCCATCCAGCCCAGTAAGGTTGTAGGAATGAGTCACCCACATGTCAGCTCAAGAGGGAAAAAACACTGATAGGTTTAACTCAGTGCAAAACTCAGGCAAATTTAGGTTCTCTTTTTAGCATTTCTTTAGTATGGTTGACTTAGGGTACCTTTCAGCTGATGCTCACAGCTGAGTGCTGCAATCATAGGTGTACAGGCTGGGTTGTGTCCCTTAACAATGCCTATTAAAACAGGGCATCTTAAAATGTAAAAAAATCAGAGGGTTAAAGTGAGGGAACATAAGAATGATGCAACTGGAAGAACAAAACCTAAAACAAAGGTGGTTTGTGGCAGAGGTGACTACAGCCCATTCCTTTGATTTACATTTCATCTGATGAATGTCTGATAAAAAATTCATAATGCATCCAGGAAAAGTGGGATTCTGGGAATCAATGGATTTTGAGGGGGAGCTAATGATTAAGCCACAGATATATGCCTTCCTCACTCTTGAGCTATTTTTTTGAGCCCAAAAATTTTCATTATCTCCTGTGAAGTGTCAGGGGTTTCATATGAGCTGTGGAAGTCAGCTCCTCACTCTCCCTTTCCTTTCTCTCCCCACCACTTCTATGTGGTTTAAAAGCCTGTTGCTGTAGGGAACTGTTCTGGGAAAGGAGGGACACAGGTGACAGTGTGGACATTTAAATAAAAACTGAGTACCTCTTCTGTTGAAAATTTTATAAGGGAAGGATGAAGCAGTTATCTCTACCTAAAGGCTGAAGGAGGAATCTTTATAAAAGCTCTCAGTGACATCATGTTGCAGGGCTATTACTAAATTAATGAGAGAGGTAAGATTTCAGTTCATAATTTCTTGCACCCAAGACTATCTTGTATTTGGATAGTCTATGAGAAGTCTGAGCATGTTAGAGAAAATGAAGACTTAAGAGAAGAAAGTTCTCCATAATGTATTTCCAAAAGGAAAAAAAGTCTATTCTAATAAAGTATATTCTTGGTTCTCTCCTTGTGAATTTGTTTGGAAAGCACAGGAGTTATGGAGGAAAAGACAAAAAAAAGCTTTACCTGCCAACCTTGCTTCCTTTCTAGTAAGGCATTGTAGCGGATGCTGTGCTGTACACAAAAGTGTTACACAGCAGCAGATATTTTTGTCATGGGTTTTAAAGAAGACGAAAATCCAGACAACTCCAGGAACCATGGAAAATAGCATGGAAAATGTAGATGCAGAGGACTGACTGAGTGAGGAACCAAGCACTTAAGTCCTTTTGTGTCATTTGCTATGCATACAAGATCTTCACCCTCTCTCCTCAGTGCTTGCAGGTTTCCAAAGTCACCAAATTAGCTTCTGAAGGAGAAGGTGAAAGATGCAAACTTTCCTTTTCATAAAGATGGGAAGCTAAGGAGATTTTGGAGAGAACATTTTAGACACATTTTCATTCCAGTTTTTGGAATTTGAAGAAAATGAGAAATAGGGGAGGGCTGTGCGTAGTGGGAAAAGGGAAACCAGACAATTTTTCAAGAAGCATGTCTTCTCTGGAAATGAAAAATGGAAGAAATTTCTTGGGAGTCTTAGCTTATTGGGTGCTGGTTTTGACTGGTTAATTTTCTTCACATCAGCTAGGATGGGCTGTGGTTTGGATTTCTGCTGAAAACAAGGATGCTAACAAAAGGGTGCTTTTCTTAATGCTGAGCAGTGCTTACAGAGAGTCAAGACCTGTTTTGCCTCACCCTCCACCCCATCAGCAGCAAGGCTGGGGGTGCACAAGGAGTTGGAAGGGGACACAGCCAGGACAGCATGAAGGAGCCTTGCTTTCCTGGGCATGGCTGAACACCTTTCTGCCCATGGGAAGAGGGGCTTTCCTTTGCTTGTGTGCATGGCTCTTGCTTTACCTGTTAAAGTGCCTTGATCTCAACCCATGAGTTTTCCCACTCTAACTCTCCTGATTCCCTACCCCATTCTGCTGGCAGGGGACTGAGTGAGTGGCTGTGTAGGGCTTAGCTACTGGCTGGGGTTAAACTACAACAAGTGTCATTGGTTTCAAAGGAATTACATTGGCTAACATGCGGCTCAGAATTTGCCTCACTCATGTTTATTTGAAGAGATTATATTTAAATAAGCATTCACATAATATGTTTTTTGGTTTGTTTGTTTCGGTTTTTTTCCATAACATTGGGTTTCCAGATGATTTAATTGTTTTTTTTTTTCACAAAGGAAGAATTCTAAGCTAAGTTATTCCTCCTTGAACAATAGATGAATAGCAAGAGGAGGAACAAACTGGTAGCATTTGTCTCTGTTTTAATCCTCCTTTATTATCTCTTGGGGCCCTGTTTTCTGTGGTATCTTCCATTTTGCATTTTGGTGAATGCTCTGAGTTTTCAAAAGAACCATTGATTATGACTACAGCACCAGAGTCTGGTGAGAAAAACCATGCAAGTATGATTGATTTTAAGCTGAATTTCCTAAACTTTGTGAGATAGTTCTGGGTGATACCAATGTAACAACTCATAAAAAGCTCTTCAATATCTTGTCATCTCCAACTTTTAAGCAAAAAGTTAAAAAAGTTGAATGTTAGTGACCTTCTAAGCTCTTATTCCTATCAGAAAGTATTGGCATCACGCAACAGACGTTTTACTGTGCTGAAACATGAAGTAGAGCCCTACATAATTCTTTCAATGAATTGCAACTTTTAAAGGTTTTACTATTTAACACTTCAAAAAGACTGTTGACCTCAAGTCATCTAGTTAGGAAGTCCATACAACATTTCTTTGAGTTCTCTAGAGTTCCTTTTCAGCAGATTTTTCAGGGAAAAAAGTATCTATTAAATCCATTACCTGAGCCTTAGTCTATGCTTTGTCTGAGAATCTGAGCATGGTTTTTGACATGTAGCTGTGAATGTACTGATGCTCTCTGTTCCCTTGCTTTCCAAGAGGAAATCAGTATTACACAAGTCACAATGCAGTGTGCCATCATTTAAATCTTAAAAACTGTGAACTGCTTACCTACTTTGGTTTAAACCATTGGCTGGCCATGTATAATTGATGTAATGAATGGATGAAGAGTGTCCTGCATGGAGGAAACACTTAAAATAAATTAAAACTCATGCTAAATCAGTAAAGAAGATCACTAACTATTAGCATAGTTACATGAAACGTATAGTGTGAAATTCACAGCTGTAGACAGTGACTCACTGACAAATCACTTGTGTACTTAATCAAACTGAAAAATCACAGATAAAAGAATGCAAGCAAGTTCACAGTGAGGTGTCAATAGTTTATATTGCTGCAAAACCACACAGAAGCATTTTGAGTATGCAAAAGCATTTGTTTACTTATAAAACATTTCTCCCTGTGCATGTAAAAACAACTAACATTCTTTACAGATCTTTCCATTGTGTATAAGGATATTTTTAGAAAGGTGAATGCCAGAATGAGAAAACACAGAGAAAGAATGACTGGAAATCGCTTGGGACACCCAGCTCTCATTGAAAATGTCAAGCATCTCAGTTTCCAGCATGTACTGGTAAGCCACCAGTTTAAGTCAGAATCCCTCTGTAAATAACAGGCTCAAAGTGGTCCTTTCTGAGGGCAGTTCATGCTGTCCTACAGCTTGTATCATAATTTGGTGGAGGGAAAGAAAAGCTAGACAGTGGATGTTTGGGGGAAAAGACTTGCTAGTCTTGAGAAGTGCAGCAGCAAAAGGTAAGCAAGAGACAAAAATATCAGAGGATGTGTGAGAAGAGTGTGGGTTGAGGGGAAGGATGAAATCAGAGGATGTGAATGGAGATGGCAGAGGGCAGTTTCTTGATGGAGAGAATATGAAACCCTTTTACATCAAAGAGAATGCAGGAGTCGAAGGCAAGATATTTTATAGAAAGATGAAGAGTAAATGATTTTATATATATATTTATTTATTTATTTATTTATTTATGTATAAAATCTTCCTTTCTTGGAATATTCTCAGCTCTGTTGAGAAAAGTCTTGGTCACAAAATGGTGTGAATGTTAATGATAAAATCTAATAGAAATTTTCAACACATTTGCAAGGTTCCCTCCCTGCTGCTTAAATGGAGGCATAAAATGAGCATGGGTTAGTGTAAAGGAATTTGGAATAACACTGAGATGAAGACTTACCTAAGTGACTCTCTTTTCACACATTACCAGAATAAGTCTTCGGATATTTTCCCACAAAATTTAGAATTATGACCACACTGGCTTCACTGGCACATTAAAGGACTTTTACAAGTGTACTGTGTTGCCCTCAGTGATGTTTTCCATCTCACACCCCGCTTCTTTCCACATTACTTTTCTCGTTCTTTCCTGGTGCTGAATGGTGGTGAAAAAACACTGGCTATAACCCCCAGCAGTCACTTTTTAACTATTGCTTCACTCAGAAGGGTGTTTAATCCCTGGTGCATAAGTTTTTCTGGTTTAAACGCAGTAATAGACATAATCTGTTTTTAGCACTTCCAGCTTGGAGGAAGTAGGCCAGGAACTTGGGAGTGTTGAAGAATAAAAAAGGAATCCATGCTAAATCACTAATTACCTGTCACTCTCTTTGTTTTCAGCCTATAAAAAAAGTGGTGGTATTCCCAAATAATTCATAATGCCTTAGGCGAACAAGCTAGCCCTGCAATACTTTGGATAATTGAAACTGATGAAGTGGAAGACTGGAGATGTTTATTTTGAAACAACAGTGTTAAAGTAAAATGCCAAAAGACAGAGAAAAAACACTGGGAATCTTGAAAGGAGTGAAGAGAAGAAAAGCATGGTACAGAATAATAAGAGTAATAAACACTGTAGCAAACAATTTGATTTTATTTTAAATTACTCTTCAGAAACAAGTTAAACAACCAAGGATCCTGAGATTGTTGTTTCCTAGCCTGGATGCATATTTAGCTGTCATAAATTCCTTTAAATAATTGTGCTTTGCACTGTTAGGCATTACTTGGCTAGGTCTAAGTCAGCCCCAAAACGTTAAAACTCAGCAGGGCAAATTCTGTCCTCAGGTACATGCCAGAACATCTTTTCAGCAGAGATTTTTTTTTTTATTGTAATAAAAAGCTTCAGAATGATAAATTTTTTCTTATTTCTTTCCCAGTGAGTCTAAGAAAAATGTATCTTCCTTTTCATATGCTGCAGTGATGCTGATGGGAGCTATACAATACACATTAAATGACTGAATTTTTTACCTTGTCAAAGTGTCTGTGTTATCAACAATAGATAATTTTTTTAAAGAGATGTTCTTTTCCCAGAATGTGAACTCTGTGTCAAGAGTATTTTCATGCAAGGTCCTCTGAACAGGACCTTGTATACTTCAACATCTTGAGGGAATAAAGGCAAAAGCAAACCACAGACATTCCTTTGCAACACCTTGGTTCATTATTTTTATTTCTTTTCATTGTGATGACAATGGCTGGGGCAAGGTCAGTCTAGGCCAGGAATATGGAGCGATGCAGACCATGAAGGGGCTGCGATGACAACCTGCAGCTGTGGCATGGGTTAGCTGGCAGGAACCAGGTAAGTGGCCACTGTTACTGAGAACTGAAACAGCTTGCAAATGCTTCAGGTGCTGTATAGAGTCATGCAGTCCAGTGTTTAATTTACTTTCCTTCTCCATGGTGTCTTTCAGTCAATCAGCAGTGACCTAGGTGAACAGAGTTTTGATAACATTCCTTACAAAACTGCAGGTCACTGACCAATTTTCTACAGGCAATCACACTAAAAGTATTGTAGCCCCAGCACTAGAACTCTACCTCACTTTTGTGTGATTTGTTGCCTTCTGCTGCTCTGCATCATATAAAGCCAAGCTTCCACTAATAATGTAGCCTGAAAGAGGGCAAACAGTACTCTGCATATCCCTTTTGGATAGCTCATAACAATGAACAAAAAGGGGAGGACGTGACAGGACCCCTTTGTTGTGAGGGGGTACTGCAATGAGGCAAAAGGAGGGAAGGAAGTGATCTCTCTTCCCATTGTCCCTGCATTTATCACATCACAAGAAGTAGTTACAGGGCTGCACTTCTACCCCATAGCTACCTCTGCATGAGTCATTGTTGGAATCAAATATGGAGGATTTCATGGTTTTCCTTAAAAATATCCATATATCTAAAATTAAAAACTGGAACCAGAGGGCCAGAGAAGGGAAAGCATAAGAGACTTCTGCAACATATTCCGAACGGGTGTAGGAGGAACTCTCCTAATCATCTAGCTTTCTACTTCCCTGTCTGATTTCTTTGACAAGAACAGAACTTCTTTGTGTTGTGTACTACCATCTTGTTTTAAGGGGAATGACATTCAGTAAAACTGGGGCAATTCTAACCCAAGATATTTAAGTGGTTTCATATGTGACTTTAATGTTTAATGGCTTAAACTAACACACAAAAGGAGGACTGGCCAAACTCACAGGCTCCATTCAACAATACCAATATTTCAGCTTTTGAATGGGAGTTTCCTGCATGATTTAATGAACACTCCAATCTCGAGATTTAACAAAGGAAAAATTCTTCCATAATCTGCTCACATGGGAAACAGTGAGAGGTAATTTGCTGGATCAGCATTGAAAGTGACAAATTTTCTAGCACAGAACAGAATCCTTTCCTTTTGTGTATGCGTGTGTGTCAGTTATGTGTGGTTAGTAAATAATACATAAAGAAGAATCAGAGCTATGGTTAAAATTGCACCTTGTTATAAAAATAGAGCTGTCAAGCTGGAATGCTGAGGCTGGCAGGGGGAGGGCATTAGCAGAAGAGACATAGATGATTTTTGAACAGCTGCAAGATGTTTTATGAGGAAAAAGTGAAAATTTAACAGTTGTGTGGAAGAGCAACGATGGTGTGAAATAAATTTGTTAGATTCACTACAGTTACAAGCTCTGGTATAGTCATTACATTCATCTGTGACAAATGAGGACAATGCTACAGTTGAGACCTTGGTGTTTTCTTGTAGCTGAAGCTGGGCATTGGCATGAATTATTGGCCCCAAAGGAGTATTTTTGGTATACAATTTCCTGAGCTGTAGTCAAAGCCTCAGCAATAAGTAAATAACTATTCCATCAGAATAATGACAAATGACACTGCTAATACACTCCAAGACCATTCACCTCTATGACTGCTTTTAGTCCTGCTAAAGTTGATATTGCCTGGAAAAAAGAGCAAGAGCAATTATTTCTTTGGTATATAATACTGTTTTTGTAGTGAGAAAGGCTGATAGGCATCCAGTGGGCTGCTGGCAGAGGATGAAGAGGGCTGTCTCATGCATAGAATGTGCCAATATTTTGCTCTGAAGACACTGCCTTTTGGTGAGGATTGAGAAAGGTGCAAGTACCTGCTACTCCTGCATTACATGTTGTGCAACTGAAGAAAGCAATTTGTACTCAGGGGCTCCAAACCACTGATACCCATGGTTAGCTCACTGTTGTTTTGGGGGACTGTTGAGGCCAGACAGGACTTCAACTGCTGGAGCAGAGCTCCAACCCTCCTTCTTGCTCAGAGTAAAAGTTAGACAGTGCTTTTTCCAGGAGGGAAGGTCTGTGTAACTGACAGTTCCCATCCACCCTCTTGGCTGTGTGAAGCTCCTTTGGGTGATATCCCTCACCAAAGCTCAGAGCTAATGAGATCATGAGATAAATCTAAAGTTCTTGGATATTTCACTCATGCTTCTTAAACAAATGAAAAATGAACTACTAATTTGAAACTCGTGTTGGAAGATAAAGTATTCTGAAGTGTTCCTGAGGCTCATAGCATCCTTATTCACCCACTGGTGAGAATTTATGGACTTTTGAGGGGGCTGCAGGCTTCCTTTTCCCCCACTTCCCACTTTTCCAGCATTTTCCCAAACTAAGAATAATGAGACTAGTATCTCAGTTCACAAAAAAATATTCAGTCCAATGTATAAAATTTCCATGAACAGGATCACAGTTTCTCTTTTAAGCTGAAACATCCCAAGTGGATTTGAGACCAGAAAAAAAGTTGTCTTGCTTCTTTTATGTCAAGTTTCTCTAAGTTTTTCACAAAACTGCTGGTCTGTTCTTACTTATAAATAAAATTGTTGTAAATTTATGAGTAAACTGAACAAGGGAATGTAGAATATAGCAACATTTTTTTGGAAGTTACATGTCAGATAAGCACAAGGATTGGCCCAAACACAAAAATAATTTAATAACATTGTGTGACCTTTGGTGAATTACAGCTTCCACCTGGGACAGTGTGTGGCATGATTTTTCCAAAGAATTTTTGAGTGGTCAGTGAACCAGCGCTTGCAAATAGTGCTCCAGATTCATCACCGTCCCAATGTTTACAAAATGGACAATTTCTAAGGTGCTAAAAAACCACATATAGTGTATTACACTGAAAAGAGAATCTCCTCCTGAGACTATCACTTTTCACTTTTGATTATTCATGCTACAAAACAAACTTCAAGAGAAATGAATGAGCAAAAAGTTGAGGTCACTTTACATCAGTTGTAAATACCTGACTCTTGAGACAAATCCACTGTGAAGGAGCTCCATGGTTTGAAACTTTTCTTTCAAAAGGCCTCATTCTTACCTAATTCATAACAAAAGCATTGTTTTTCTTACATGCAGTGGCACAGTAAGATAACCTAACATTTTTAGAATTAATTTGCTTTAATTGTTTCTTTATTTAGAAGGAAAATGCTTTAAGATTTTAGTGTTTTCAGCTACGGTTTGCAATTTTGTTGTTTTTAACACTATTTTTCTAATATTTCCGAAATTATAAACATCTGAATGTTGTTATTTGGCACTAAAGAGATCATGAGCTGAGCTCATTATGCCTTCAAAATATGAAGGTGGCTTTACTCACTTTCAATTCAGATTCAGTGAGTAATATTAGCATGACAGTGAATGGAGTGAAATGGTGTTGTATATAAGACCGTATTTTATCAAAAAAGAGAAAATCCTTGACATTCTATGAAACACCAAATTGAAAAGGAGCTTGGGAACACTGGTGTCTGACAGCTTATGCATCCAATTACTGATATGTCACCAGGAATAAAGTAATGAGATGGCAGTTTCTGTAACAAAGGCTAACATTGTCTTCTTACATCTGGATCACCAGTTTCATGCTACATATAAATATACATTTTCTGGTGAACTCCTTACAGTCACACAGACCTCCAGATGAAAACAGTAACACAAGTGCAATGGAATTAATATGCACTTATGACTACTCTTACAATACACAGGATCTTATTACACTATTAATACCATCCTCACAGAAATATATTTTACTTTAAAGGATATAGTCAGCCTATTCTGATTTAAAACTACTGAAATAATCTGATACAAACAAACACATAGAGAGTTTTCTCTTCTTGATGCTTTAGAAGTCAAATTCTTCCAGTCACATAAACCACTTGTGCTGAATTTTCTTTCAAAATTTGCTTAATTGTCAGTTGCTCTTGTCAACTTTAAGATATGACAGATGAAATATTTAACAGCAGCATGATATAAGCAATCAAATTAAAATACAGTGGTTTTGGATGAAAACAAGGGTGAAGCTTCCCAGTTCTGGTCAGATTTTTAAATCCCATTCACTGCATATAAAGATGTCTTCATGAACCAATCCCTTTTTTTGTGCTTGCAGGACAGCATAGCATTTAAGTATATTTAGATACATAACCAGTTAGAGTGCCTGACACTAAAGAGAGGGTAGAAGTGTCCTAAAGCAGATTTCCTCCATTCATAGCTTTACATTTAATACATTCAAACCCCAGGCCTTCAACTCTTTTGTGGCATTCATTCAGAAATGCCAGGAAAGCAGCCAAAAGGATGTGAGGGTGTGCTTAAAGGCCACAGCACCCACTGAAGACCTCTGGGCTAAAAGACCACAAACACAGCACTATAATGGCAGGACAGAAAGAAACAGCTATAGGGATGAAAGTCATCCTTTTTAGTGGAAAGATAATGGTCTAGTGAAAAAAAGGTTGTATTTTCCCAAGCTCACACATCCTCCAAAGGACAATATGCACTGTGTGATGGGACTGTCAGCGCTCTCTGGCCCTGCCCAGATCAGGGCACTGGGCACACCATGGCACCACACATTCCTGAGGAGCCTGGCAGCCCCTTCAGCGTGCTGGGGGAGGCTGTGCCTGTGTGTGCCTTTGGTTCATAATTCTGTCACCAGGATATTCCCCTCCCTGTGGAGACACAGCCTCTTCTGAGCTGACTGTGCTGCCAGCAGCTCCCACTGCTCGTTGGCCCTCTCTTGTAAGGCCTCACCTTCCCTGACTCCTGCGGAGCGTGCATGGAGCCGCTTCTGCAGAGATGGCTCTACGAGGCTTCTCAGACAAAGTTGTGCCTTGATATTTCTAAAGTTGTGCTTTAACATTTCTAAAGCAGTAGTATGACATTAATCTGTGCAGAGTGTCTTGGCAAAACTCTGCTCCTCAGTCAGAGTGCCACATCACAGGGCACTGGCACTGCCAGTGCTGGCACTGGGCACCAGCCTTTACTACCCCATGTGATGCCCTGCTCCTCCTCAGCCTGACCCTCACCCTGCTTCTCTTCCCCACTGCCTTCACTGCAGGTCAGAGCATCCTCCAAACACCTCTTTTTCTGCTTTGGAACCAAGCACACTATTAATATGTCTTTGAATTAACAGAAGTATGCACATAAGGAAATTATGGGGTGGGATTTAGTCTGCAAAGGGTTGTACCAACTGTAAAATCAGAGTTCTTTATGTGTAACAGCAAATTTGGAGCATTAAAATTTGACGTTAAGAGATCTTGATGCAGAATTCACCTGTGTTTGCTCATATTGTCTTAGAAGAGCTGCAGACATAAGAAGGTGAAATTCTCAAAGTGTGTCTGTGTACTAGGTTTCCATGACATCCATACTACTATAATCAAACATATTGCATATATAAAGTGTGTAAAACCCTATGGGGGTTTTTAGAGGACTTATTTCACATTTTCCTTTTGGTAAATCTTACAATATTTGAAGTAGTAATTACAGAATGCCAGAATTAATTTTTCTCTAATAATTATGTGTCTGACAATCCCAAGCAGTTAGCTCATTCATTAAAATTCAATAATGATTTCTCCAATGGCTTTCAGCAGCAGTAATGACATACATTGTTATGCCCACTAATTTCCATGAAGAACAATGGAACATTATTTTATTGGCATCTAGAATTACTCCACCACACTTTGTTGTATTCTTTTCAAGAGATGATGAAAGGGAAAGTTGAGCAGTCTGGATTGTCTCCTTCTTTTCAGGCCTTACAATGTTTTGCTACATCACCAAACTGTTAAGTAGACACTCTGGAATATGCTTGAACTGTTTTAATCATAGCATCACAATTGGGATGAAGGTCCAAATCCTTAGTACATGAAAAATTTCTTAACTGCTAAATTCTTTGGGAGTTTTAAAATTATAAATAAACCATAAAAGTATTTCAATCTTCTTTTTAAAATTAGATGGATTGGATGAACTGTTCAAAAATTTTTTGTTGCCTTTAAAAGGTTATTTGGTTATTCAGCTTTTACTACTTCTTTCAGGACTTTCTAGGGCATTCTATGAACAAGCATAATTTCAGCAGCTACACTGTATTTTTAGAACTCCTCAAGGATACCTTAGGCATTCTCAGGGGTGTTACAAAATTGAATTTTCTATGCTAGGTGCGGAGGGGTGAGGTCACTGGGTTACTCCTGCCGGGGAAAATGGTGCAGTAGAGGAATGGAGCAGAATGGGATCAGAGAGAGAAGGGGCCAGCCCAGGTGAGCCAGAATATTGCAAGCTCAGTGCAGTGCCATACATAGTCATGAGGCAGAGGGCAGCCATATAATAACAGGTTAATCCCCGTCACCCATATTCCCTGCACCTCTGCCAGCAGCCGCAGTGCTCCCATGGCACAATCAATGTGGGACATGGGCACTTTATATTGCCCATGCTGCTGCCCAAGGCAAGATGGCCCTGCTTGCACCTAGCCTAGACTGGATATTTCTGTCGGTTTGGGTTGGTTTTGTTGTTTTTGTCTGTTTGGGGTTTGGTTTAGGATTTATTTTTCTGTCCTTACATAGTATTAGTATCCTGTTTGGGGTTTGGTTTAGGATTTATTTTTCTGTCCTTACATAGTATTAGTATCCAAATTAATGGCTTCTGCTCCTGCTTACAGTGGTGGAAATCTTTGCCAATGGGCACTGCACCACCTGTAAAAGCACAAAAACTCTGCCCCACACATGGCTCAGTGTGCAAACTCAGGATAGCAACCTATTGCCACAATTGTATCAGTGTAAGCAAGAGCATAAGTGGTTTACTGGCCTGTTTACCTATGCAGGATTTGGCACACAATACATTTAGTTATTTAGATAATAGATTAATTCCCTAATGGAATCTCAAATCAAGAGGATTATGAATGCTCAGAATCCTTTTTCTTTTCTGCCTTGTCAGGACACATCAAGTTATCCTTTTAAGTGTATTCTGCCTCTGTTAAGCATTTGGGTCAAAGCAATTGTTTACTTTATATACCTGTGATTATTATGAAATATGCTGAATTACTAGTCACATTTCCCACAGTCAGGAACCAAGGGCCAAACTCGTTGCCTTTGCCTGCAGAAGGTGTCACCCCAGGGTAGATGTTGCTTATTGCAATTCAGTCCTATTTAAGCTGAGTAAGAATGACATGAATGTGTATTCCTTGGGGGATGCATCAGTAGTCTGGATTCCCAATTCAGAAGTGAAAGCATCCAAATTATCATTCTACAAAAGCTGTGTCTGAACTATTTTCAGCAGATTGCTCATAGGAATCAGGGCAGGTTATGAGATGTTTCATGAATCTCTGAGATGTGGTATCCTCATTTGGCAGTAAGGAACCTTTTAACTTCAAAACATCATATTAGATCTGGAAACCCGAGAATAAACTAAACATTTTACTCTAGTTTTGTGTTCTCTGAGAATAGAGACAGAACTTTGAACATTGTGAATTTGGTTGGAAATAATCTAGGGTGCTATTTACATCATGGGGATGTCCATTTCCACAGTGCTCAGCCAAGAGCTAGGGTTTTTAACTAGAGCAATTCTTCCTGTAGGTGTAAGATTTTTATCCAAACATCAAAAATCAGTTGTAAACTTTTCTTCTGCATGGAAGAAAACTACACAGTTGTCCATATAAAAAAAATGCAGTTCTACTTCTTTTACTAAAGTCAGAATATTCAATCTTTTCATTTCTTATTAATTGAATACTCCATGTAAAAAAAAGTTGTTTCAAAGGCAGACTTTGTCACTGCCATTCATTCAGCTCTATTTGCCACAAGTCTAAGAAAGAATAAATTGATAAGTGGCTCATTGTAATGTCATTCAAATAGAAGAAGAAAAAAAACAACTTTACTTATTTCCAGACACAAAAAGTAACCAACTTTTTATTTATTATCGATTGGGTATATAAATATACAGGGAGATACAAATCTCTCAGAAGCTCTTGGTTAAAGATTAGCTCACTGCCATGTCATGGGTTGGTGAGGTCTTGGCTATACTTGCTTGAACTCAGGACACAAAATGCTTAATATCTCAAACAGTCTTTCTAGAAGTGACTCTCCTTTCTGCATACACCAGCAGTGGCAGAACACCTCATCACCTTCATGTGGTGCTCCTGGAGTGCTCCTGCTGAACAATCAGTGTGCACACTGCCATTAGCAACACCACTGAATTTTCTGGGTACTCGTCTACTTTTAACAGGAGAGCACAAGAAGATAGATAGGCAGCATCACTTTTGAAACCCTAAGCTATTGTATATATAGCTGAAGTGCTGAAGAAGGCATGAATTAAATTCAGAATACTCTGAGTGGCACTTTCCTCGGTTGATACATTCCTGTCTAGTGGCGTGACAGGATGATTTTATCAGGACAAATTCCCAAGCACATTTGCTGAGTGAGAGTAATAACATGGCTAGTCAGTTTACTTTTTTTCCCTCTAAAATAATTCCCAAATTTGGTGGAGAGTTGAGGAGGGAATATGGTGTGGTGTATTTTACAATTGAAATTAAAAACTAGTGTCTGGTTTTGTTCTGTAAAAGATAAAATAACAACCACAAAAAAAACCCTAAGCAGAGCAAACAAACAAAAAAATCCCAAACAAAGCCAAAGCCAAAGCCAAAACCAAGAAAAAACCCCAAAACCAAATACCCCTCCCCCACCAGACCCCAAACACCCAAACTATGAGTAAGCAGACACATCCTATGATTAAGATTTTTTACACGAAATATCTTGAAAAATTATTTCAAGTAGAAGTTTACCTCTAAATTTACCATGGAGGTCAAACAGCATAAGTGAGGTAGGTAGCTGCAAGGGTGATGAAATGGGTTCAATTTCTTCACTCATGAGTGTGTCTCTGTGTTGGGTAGTGAGAAAAAATGAAGGTGCTGGAATTTACAGAATGTGGAACAGAACAACAATATGATAATTCAAACCAAATTCCTATAGTATTTTCTGTTCTGAGCTCTGTTTTCAGCCAATAGATGGCTAAATGTATTTTTTATTTAATGAAAGGTATATTCCACCTTTCAACACACACTATTCTTTCAAATAATACAAGCCTTTTTATCATTCTTCTTAATAGAGTCCTAGAAATTAAACTGCCATCTGGCCTATGAAGACATTAAGATAGAGGAGAGGAATTTTACCAACAGGGAAGTTACACAAGGCACTCTCCTCAGGCATTCTGGAATTTATTGACCTACATCTCTGGTGCACGAGGTCACCTTGAGTTTCAGGGACTTTGAAAATTCTAAAGAATCAATATTTGCAAAGACATGAATTTGCTCTCAAGCAGTGACCTGGATGCAAGCACATCCATAATATCCAGGGATGCTTCACTGATCTTTCATCAAGACATAACAGCAATCACATTCTTTGGCCACAGTTCTTTAATGTTAAAAATTTAATTGAATAGGAAATTATTTGAAATTTATTTGGCCTTTAAATTGAAACTGAAGGAAAATGCCATAGAATAAAATATTGCTTATATGTGAGGTAAGGAAAAACAGGATATGAAAGTGGTGAAACCGATAGCAGATATAGACAGATCCATTTAGTGCCCCAGAAGCAGTAGATGAAAAACATGGCATTAAACACTGTTTTGCATTGAACATGGTTGAAAGCATTTACAACTTTCTGTGCCATGTTCTTGATAATGTGACTTTCTGCTACTCTGAATTTTTTTACTGCTTTTTGCAGCTTTATTGAATGAGAAAGGCAGGAAGACACATTTTGTGACAGTACCAATTAAAGCTTCTCCCTGAAGAGTTTTGCTGGGAAAGATGTTGATCAACAGGCTGATGTAGTATACAAAAGGCACACGTCACCTGTCTGCTGCCACCCTCAGTGATGCAAAATGACAGAGAGGAGGCTCTTCCATTACCACATTAGTCATGAGGAGTGTTCTGAAATGCTCTTAAAGTACTGACAGGAGAGCACATTTATATATCAGCTTCCAGGTTTGTTAAAAGAGCTGTGAATTACTGTCTCAGGACTCCTCAGTAATGTTACCTATCCCAGGCTCAGAATGCTGGGCAAAGACAGGCACTCACATTATTACGAGACAAACGCACGGAGTTCTGCTCTGTTTTCTCACCTGATGCAGAGAAGTTCATCCAAGAGTAAAATAAAAAGAATCTATCTCATCTCCATTGTGCTTCTTGTCTTCACTGTGTTAACAGAGGCTTAGATCTCAATCCCAAATGCAGCTGCTGCTGAGATTTGTGGACTTAGAACTTTTGATTCAAAAACCTGCCATGAAGCACCCTTTTGGTATTTCCCCCACTCTAGGTTAGTCTAGGGGTGAAAAGCAAGAACTGACAAGGCTAAGTGTGAAGCTGTTACTTTGGTTTTTGTGAGAGGCTGAGGGAGGTATACATGTCCCAAAGTCAGATATATAAATCCAGTAACATCCTTATCTTTTCCAGTGCAAAAGAGGAGCAAAGTAGTTTCATTTCCAGGTAAGTTTATAATATATGAATAAAAGGAAAAAGAATGAAAATTGTTAAACATGTCTGAGCTGTATAGACACTGGACAAGTAGGGGAGCACTCTAGACCATATGGATTTACAGGCAACTTGCAACCAGCTTGAAATCTGTTGACTGTAAATCCCATCTGCCTTCATGGCAGGTAGGATTGGTGCATTTTCAGGCAAAATGTCAAGAGTGCTCCTTCACAGCTCTCCACAGCCATCTACTCTGCACAGTGCTGCAGCAGCAGTCTCCCCAGCTGTTCCAAATCTATCTCTGTATGGCAAAGAAAATTGCTTTTCTGTGTGCTCTAAAGCTCCTGATTTATCTACAGTTTTCTTCCAGGGACACTCCAGCTGGGTCAGCTTCCAGCCAGCCCTGCAGTTTTCTTTGCAGATAGATAATGCAGACGGGAAACAAATATGACTTTGATCCTGTCCTAGAGATGATTTCTTAATTGTATGAATACAGCCATTGTCTAGCTGAAACTGCAGAAGAAATGGAAGCTATGGTGGTAAAAAAGCACTACGCAGACTAAAAGTCTACAAAATCCATATTATGAAGTTAATTTGTAGTTAGGTGGCCTCATCTTTGTTGTGCTGCACACTAAGGTGTGCCTAGAGGAAGGTTTCTGTAATGCTTGCAGCATTGTTGGATTCTACTGACATTGAGCAGGTCACATTTCCAAGGACGTGGGTACTAATTAAAACCAGGATTTATTTTTCCTAAGTCTAAGCTAAATTTCAATCTAATTTTTTAGCCTTGGTCTCCTTTTAAAGAGAATGGTGTATATTTTAGAATCTGTGTGCATTTTAGACAGATATCTAAAATAGGCCAGATGGCTCCCTCTCCAGAGCTGCTTCTCTCTCCTTATCTGTCTTAGTTAACAGGTGCAGAGGAAGCACATATTAGATGCAGATACTTAATTTTTAAGGTCTAAACTTGAGGAAAAAATCATCAGTAAATACTGCTGCTGTATAAATTTTCATTTTGCCATTGATAGATTTAATTTAGTAGCACAGTTTCTTTGTGTCTTAGTTTCATCTCTGTGTCCTTGGTTGTCAGCTTACTCTTCTCATGAAATTATCTCTCAGTTCCCAAAAAATTTAGAATGATTACTGTTTGTTACTAGGTGTACATGCAGCTCTTAAAAAGGAGATTTCTGAACTTAATCAAGATTTCTAATTGCCATCATGCCATAAAAGTCACAGTACTTAGAATAATTATTTTGTTGCTACTCTATTAATAAGCAACATAAATGTAGTAAAGACCCACTGGTTCTTTGCTAGTGTTTCTGTTCTATGTTAAAAGCCTATTAAAAAAAAAAAGGGATTTCAGTGGAAGCCTTTTTGGTTCATAAATTCTTAAACACAAGAAGAATCTTGTCTTTTTTCAGAGTGAGGAGGCATTATACATATACAGCGTGTGGTACAAAGCAAGAAATTAGCAAAAACCAGTAATTAAGCTAAAAGAACAAAAAAAGAGAAGTACATTAGTTATCAGTTATGGAATACAGAATCCAAATTCTGGGCCAGAGTTTTATACCTTAAATTTTTTAAAATTTGACTCATCATCATTATTGTGTATGCTTGGGATATAACCTTCAGCACTGGAAAAAGTACTCAGAGGTCTCTGCTGCATTTCATTTTAAAGGGTGTGACCTCTGGGTCATTAAAACATGCATGTTTTAATGGTTTTTTCTCTCTGTGCTGGGCATCCCATGTGTGTCCTTTGTGAATCCCACTAAAAGTTGCAAGGGTGCTTCTGAAGCAAACCTTTTGTACAGAAACTCACTGAGAGTTTCTTTTATCAGCATGTGTGCACAGATAGCATATCACTTGTGACAAAGATTCCAAAGTACCATCATCACAGCTCCTATGATCTTTGGACCAAGGTCCAGATAATCTGGAATTAACAACTGAAAGGAAAAGAATTAATACTTTGCATATATTATTATTTTCTTAGATAATATGATTTATATTCTTAAATGTTTCACATATATGAAACATGTACCAGCATGTAAATTCTCATACCCTTTTTGTGACACTAGTCAGTGTACTCTACAGTCTCCAACAGGAATGGGTGACCACAAAATGAAAGGTGTACACAGATACTCATGGTGGATTAGTAACTTAAGACAAATTCCATGAATCATCCATTCATCCTCTGTTGTAAGACAAAGATCAAGTGTAGATTCTTATTATTGCTGGTACCAGACTATCATCTAGGGGTTCAGGTCATAAGCTATGACATCCCCAGTGTGCCTTCTGGGGCATGTTGTGTAGACAGCTATAGTGACCATCCTGTGGTAGACAGGAGTTTCAGACTAACACAAAAAATACATGTGACATAATCCACCTGCACACCTGCACAAAACCCAAGGACTTATATTTCCTCTGTGCGCATGATTACCCTTTTTTAGTCATACAATTTCTTTCAGAATTTGACTGAAAAGAAAAAAGCCACAGACAGAAAATCTTTTCAGACAACCTTGAGAAAACCAGAAGATAGTCTGGAAAACAAAGAATATTCCTCAGCATTCACAGTACTGGACTTCATGAAGCTTGCTCTCCTACATGGCTCTGCTTTCTGCCTATGATTCTGACTCTTCAGAGATTACTGGAAACATTTAGTCGAATTTTGAATGTAGGAAACATAGTTGCACCATTTTCTTCCTCTATTTACTCAGGAAAGTTGGAAATATGGGCATAAAGATACTTATTTTGCCTATTTAATATGTGATGTAGAAACTGAAAAAAAAAGAGATGATGATTTCCAACTTCAATTAGTCCTTGCAAAGCAAACTGAAAAAGGCTATTGAAAACAAAGAACCTTGTTGCCTTTAACTGAAAAATCATTACTATCAGTGCATGGACCAAAGCCCAAGCCAAATGGCATCATCCTTTTCTAACACGTTCTCTGAGTAAGATATCAAGAAGGTTTGTGCCCAGAGACTGAATGTGCCTCCAATGATGTGGGGTCCTGGTGATCCCTGTCATTCTAATGGACCATTAAATTCTGTTACTAATGGACACACATTAAAAAGCCAGCTGTAATGTATTATGAGGTTAATAATAGTCTCTAAATGGCTAGATGTTTACTTAGATAATAAAATGACCCTGTTCTGCAATAGCTAACATTAAAAAATATACAAAGTATTTTGAAAGCAGCATAGGTTCAACTGGCTTCAAGGCAGAAGCTAACCCCTAACTGATGACAATTCCCTTTGTGTATTATTCTTCCATAATTCCTCTCTGCTGGAGAATCTATTGTACCTTTATGCTAAACATTGGGTCCCAGATCTACCACTGACAACATATTGGCATATAGAGGCAGAGAAGCACTCTTCCAGCATATGATTATTGATTTCTAATGGAGTGTAGGAAAATGCAACTTTTCAATAGCCTGCAATCAAAAGACATTCCACAAAAGCTATGTAGATTGTGAAAGAATAAGCAAAATATTATCATCCCTATTCATGAAAATACATTAACCCACTTACCTGGGGTATTCAATTATTTCCCTACGTATGGATACTATGCAGGCTAAATGTGTGCTATAAGTGTCAAGATCAATTTAAAAAGTGAGTAAATTGCCTTTTTATGTCCTGGTATTAAACAGTGTTCTGCATGCATGGCTGTATCTTCAAAATTGTTTAGGTTTTCACAAAAGCCCCAGCTATTTTATTACAGTACATGAATAGGAAAATGGAATGCACAGGATACTATTGAGCAGCTAATGACATAGATGTTTTATTTGAATCATTCAGAGTAATGCACAAATGTTTGGAGACCTCAGAAGAGACTGGTATAGTCACAGTTTGACAGAGATGGAGGGAAGAGGGGTTTGTCACTATTGTGTGTTGCATTATAGAGAGGGTGCAGACAGAGGTAAATATTTCTGTAGTGTTCAGGAATTCAAATGAGCAATTCATACTTATATTGTTTTCCATTATACATCCAGGAACTCCTGTTCAAATATTGCATTCATACTTTCTCATTAAATACTTTTCTGTTAAAATATGTTGCATAAAAAACTCTGAAAGGTGAAGAAAACCATGAAATACCTGGATCGTGCAACCTACAGAAAGTAGACTTTGGTAGAATATCTACACTACTGGGAAGTTTTGATTTTTCAGATATGTTAGAGGTGTCTTAAACACCACATTTACAAGCACCTTTACTTTCCTGTTGATGCCTTAAATAACTTGGAAATAAAACAACACGCTTTTGAGACAATATTAGTGTAGCAGGTAGTATAAAGGCTGGTCCTTGTTGGAGGCCTCCAAGGGGCAGATATGGAAAAATGCCCAACCCACATAGGGTGAATACAGTTTTAGGAGTTTAGAAAATTAGCATAATTTGCAAGAATCCCCACTTAGAAGCACAAGTGTGAGGTAATTCCCTCCTTTTGGTTTCACCTCTCCTGTAGTCCCCCCTTAGATAGGAACTAAACTTTGTTTATAAAAGTGAGTCTCAAAGAGCTGGTTTTAACCTTGTCTCCCAAGGAGAACCAATCTAGGATATGGACCTTTGAGCCCCCAGAGCTTGGAGCCTCTTGAAAGTGTTCTGTCTTTCTGCCTAGGAGGGTAGGGAAAAGACAGGGGAAAGTATTGGAGCTAGCTAGGGACTATATAACCATACAACAATAGTCTGCAGAGCTAGAAATACATATGAAGGAAATAATAAAGCAAAAATCATTCTGGCCTCACTGCAATACATCTGCACAGCAGCACACAGAAAACTGTGCTGATTACAGGCCACATTTTGCTTTAATAAGTGAAAAAAATTGTTGTGGCAGTTGCATTACTGATCCAAATAGTGATACCTTTACATGCTTCTGTTTGAATATCCATGGAGGACTGCACAGAACAACAGCAATGAAATGAACTAACCTTCCACATAAATAGACATGATTGGAGAATGTTCTGTCAAAATTGTGTTAATCTGGATACGTCCTTTTTATGTTATATAGAAAAAAAAGGATTTTGATTTCCTTGGATTCCTTACCTCCCTGTTTTACAAATAAATGAGAAAAGTGTGCCAGTATGTTTCTTGGTTTGGTTGTGGGTGTTTCATTTTGTTTTGCTTCATCTTATTTTTCTAAACAATAAACATTGTGATTTCAGATTGTCATAAAGAAATTCTGAAAAAAATTCAATGGATTTTTTTACAAAAATTCCTATGAAAACATTGTTTGCATTATTCTGTCAGCTACTCCTCTTAGTATAACCTAAAGAAAGTTTAAACAGATTCTCTCCAGTCTTCTCTTTCTTTTTGTATGAAAATTATTTTGTCTTTCAGTACATAGCTAGCCAGCAGAGGCAGATGACCTTTGCAAGGCAGGTTATGTCGCTAGTACAGTAGTATTTGAATATTATGGTTTGGTAGCTTAGTTTTTCAAGGTAAATTATTGATTTTGCAAACTGTGGGGTTTTTAAAAATCAAATCCATGCTTTGCAATTGACACATAATGAGAAAGATTAACCACATTCCCTGGGTTTCATTTTGAAATTTCTGAGTGAGACTGCATTTAATGCTTCATGAAGTAGTTTAAAAATGTTAATATTTTCAATGAAAGCTGAGAAAGGCTTGGTAAGTATTTTATGCAAGTTACTATGAGGTAGTTCTGCCACAATTTCTTCCATTGTAGCATATGGAGAGAAGTAATGCATGATGAAACTCAGAATAAGGCTTTTTATAGCAGAAGATTTCTTGCTTTAATGATAACATTTCAGGGCAATTTGTGAATGCTTAAATGCAAACACTTAGAACAACAAGTCCTGCTCACAGGATCTGACTTTACTGTCATAACAGTTTTGTGCTAATGCACCCTATTTTTTTTTCAGTCATAACTACGTAGAAAAATTCAATTTGTATTTTAAATATCATGAATAATACAAATTAGAAATATTTTTTTCAATGAAGAGATTTTTATATTATACTTGTAAAAATGCTGATATTTAAGTGAAAGTCTGAGTAAACTGTCAATAAAGCAAAGAGCTCAGACTGATCTTCACTGTTTAACTTCAATTTACTCTTGCGTTGAAGACACCTATAGATTGGATAAACTGGTTCTGTGGTCAGGATTGAGTTTATTTTATTGGAGGCTTTTAGCTATCTACTTCAATCTGGATAGGCTTCCATTCCCTCTCTGAAAAAACAGGGATGATAATGTGTGTCTTTAAAGATAGTGCTTGCAAGAATATTCCATTCATATAACACACAGATTTTTAATGATTATTAATAATTCTATGGTATTGCATTGGTAAGCATTATATCTATTTTTTTCCTGAGCAGAAACTCTTCTGAGATCATGATGAAACTTGCCTTAGAAACTGCCACAACCAGATAAATGGAACAAACATGTTCATCGAGATGAACATGTCTCTTGAGAGCCATCAAGGAAAGAAGATTTTACTTCACAGCTCATAGGAAAATAATATTTTCCCTCCTATATCACATCCCTGTATTTTTTTTGGCTTCTTTTTAGAGCATGGGCATTCAAAGGAATTCATTCTATTTATAAGGAAAACAGAAAACACTTCCCATGAAATTGATATACTGTGGCTGGTGTATGGGATACTAGTACCAACTCTGGCTTTAAACTAACCAGTTGCAGATACTAGTCATAGCTGTGGACAAGTCAAACTAAACTAAACATTCAAACATCTAATTTTGAATAGCCTTTGAGTTTGCTCTCCTCTGGAGCTGACCAGCACTGGCAACAGAAGTGACCAAGAAGGACAATGGCATCCTGGCTTGTATTTAAAAAAAATGTGACCAACAGGACTAGGGGAAGGATTTTCCCCCTGTACTCAGCACTGGTGAGACCACTCCTCAAGCCCTGTGTCCAGTTCAGAGCCCCTCACTGTAAGAGAGATATTGAGGTGCTGGAGTGTGTCCAGAGAAAGGCCAAAAGGCTGGTGAAGGGTCTGGAGCATTAGGAGCTGCTGAAGGAAATGGGGCTGTTTAGCCTGGAGAAAAGGAGGCTCAGGGGGACCTTATCATTCTCTACAACACCAAAGTGAAAGATAAAGCCAGGTGTGGGTCACTTTCATGTCCCAGGTAACAAGTGGTACAACAGGAGGACATGGCCTCAAGCTGCACCAGGGAAGATTCAGGTTGGATATCCAGAAGAATTTCCTCACTGAAAGGGTGGTAAAGCATTGGAACAGAATGTCCAGAGAGATGCTGGAGTCATTATCCCTGGAACACTTCATGAAATGAATGGACATGGTACTTGGTGCTATGCTTTTATTAGCATGGTGGTGTTTGGTCAAAGGCTGGACTTAAACATTTTTGGAGAACCTTCCAACCTCAGCAATTCACTGATTCTATGAGTCTCTCTTACTCAGGATCAATATACCCTGAAAAAGTAAGACCCATATGATATGACTATTACTGTTTCCTAAACTGCACCTTTGTCTGTTGCAGACATCTTTTTATGAAAATCCTTTTCTTGGGATTTTTTCTTCCTGAGAAGCTGAGAGGCTTCAGGAGCAAAAAGTAAACAATGGTTATCTGCTGCTGTGGAATGCAACAGTCCATCTGTGATTGGTCTCATGTGCTTATTTGTAATTAATGGCCAATCACAGCACAGCTGGCTCGGACAGAGAGTCTGAGGCAGCTGCCTTTGTTATCATTCTTTCCTTTCTATTCTTAGCTTAGCTAGCCTTCTGAGATTAAACTTTTCCTTCTATTCTTTTTAGTATAGTTTTAATGTAATATATATCATAAAACAATAAATCAAGCCTTCTGAACATGGAGTCAACATTCTCGTCTCTTCCCTCACCTGAAAACCCCTGTGACCACCGTCACGTTTGTCCTAAAATTGTCACAAATCAGACATCTCTGTAACACCACCCCAGTTCCACAATACTTAGAAGCTCAACCTAAGGACAGCCCTGTGATGGAGCCAACTGAGACCAGAAAATGATGTAGGCACATTAGTACAGAACAATCTAATAAGTCATGCCAGAAAAGTCATTCTCTTTGCCTTTTTTGTTTATAAACCAAGTCACCAACCTACAAATAATCAAGAGGTCACCATACTGTCAAGTTATTCAGGTGCATCTTCATCAGTGTGAGTTTCAGCAAGGAGCCAAAGAGAGGATTAAAGGTGTAAATAGGTGAACTGATATTTAGTCAATATACAGACAATAGTAACTTTGACAGGCCCTTACGTGTCTATTAGCCAGAGCTAGTTACAAAGGTGTCCCAAATAAACAATCTTTTTCCATCACAAATATAGCTTCAGAGTTTTTCCTGTTATGGCCTGGACTTCTAAGGCAGTATAGAAAGGGAATATAGATTATTTTGCACTGTAAAACAACCTTGGTGAAAGCAGTTCATTGAATCACAGCTCAGATCCCTTCCGCACCAAGAAATCTGAAATCTCTCCATGGAATTTTATGGCTAGCAGCACTGGATGAAGCATTGGTATATGGCAGACTTTCATAGCTGGTGATAGGAAGAATTCCTAGGTTTCAGAATCAACCTCTTTTGTTGATTTAAGTTAACAGATGGTTTTAAAGGCTTACTTGTGATGCTTAAAATATTGCAACCACCTACACAGCCTTCACAAATTAGGATATCCCCACTGAGTGGATGAGAATGACCCTGACCCTGAACTGACAAAGGAGAAACCTTAGTAAAAATTTCTATTATGCTCACATCCCTATAAAACCTTTTCTTGACACTTTATTTATATTAAATTTTTCTGTCCATTTGTACCTAATTCTGACTTATTCTTCTTTCAAAGACAAAGCCAACCCTCAAAAAAAAAAAAAAAATTAAATAAGAGTCAGGACATCCCAGCTTAGAATTTCCTGGCCAGTAATAATGACATAGGTGAGTAGCCTAAAGTGGTATCTAGAAATTTACACCTCTCTTAAACATTTATTTTCAAGAATTATCTGACACCTTGATGTTTATTGCTCTAAACAAATAACCCCACTAAATATTTCTCTCCTGCTCATATTTTTATCAAGCTAAAGACTTGTCAGTTTGCGTAATCTACAACTGCTTGTGGTGTACAATTATTCAAAGGCAGGACACTTCATTTCATGTTCACTAATTATGATTCTTTCTTCAGCACTGCCATTTCAGATCAAAAATGTGACAGCATAGGGAGTAGAAATAGCAACTGAAAATTGTTATCAAAGAGTTAATGAGATTTTACAAAGTAATTGTAATGTAGTCTCATTTTTATAAAATCCTTTTAAAAACTATGCTTCTGTTCTTATGAAAAAATTCATTGCTGTTTTATTTCTATTGTCTCATTTTAGGAATACAGAAGTGAGTGTAGAAAATTATAGTATATAGCAAAGACAGTTGGTTATTTTCCTCATAACTCTTGGGATTTCACATATTCAGCTTTGTTAATTCCAGCCTAGAATGAGACTTTTCCTCTCAGAGGTAAAATATTTCATGACTGAGAGGCAGCTCTGCTTTCTTGTATGTCTTTCTCTTTCAAAGCAGAATGAAGCAGCTGTGCTAGGTGATAGGTGAAAATTTGGTGTGAAGGTTTTGGAGTCTGGTAGTGTTCTCTGGTGTCCTTAGCCAAAGAAAGCTACCCTAAATTGCTAGCAGACTGAGATAAGAGTAATGTCTTGAATAGAGAGTACTGGAATGTTGTGTAAAGTCACTTTTAAATCAGATTTCACCCCATGCTAATGTGGTTTATTTCATCTCCAAACAAGATATCACTACAAGCAGGTGTATCTGCACAATAACCCATTGACACTTTATCTGAATATAAGAATATAATAGACCAGAAAAATGATGGATTAGTTGGATTGGGAGATCAGCTGTGATAGTTTCAATTGACTTATTTTCCAGCTGGCAGTATTTATAAATGTAACTTTTCAGCATGAGGCATTAAGCCATGCCTTGACTGTCTTGTTATTCCTGTGACTTATATGTATTTCTTGCTGATAGATGTTGCAGCAAGAAAAGGTGCTAATACTATCATCTAACACAACTTTTTCAAAATGCCTTACAGAAAATGCCATCAACTATACCAGCTATACCAACTAAATGACTAGGACACAACTTCTAAAAATACATTAGTGGACAAAGAAAATTATACAGTTATAGAATCATTTGGGCTAGAAAGAAACTCTTACGGTTACTTGAGTCCAACTGTTAACCTGGCATTGCCAAGTCTACTAGTGAGCCATGTCCCAAGCACCACTTCTATATATCTTTCAAAATACCTCTATCACTTCTCAGGGCAGCCTGTGCCAATGTTTGACAACCTTTTCCATGAAGAAATATTTTCTAATAATTAATCTAAAGCTTCTCTGGAGCAATTTGAGGCTGCTTCCTCTCAACCTGTCTCTTGTAACTTGGGAGAAAAGACTGACCTCCACCTCATTACAGCCTCCTTTCAGGTACATTTAGAGAGCAATAAGGTCTCCCCTGAGCCTCCTTTTCTCCAGGTTAAGCACCCACAGCTTCCTCAGCTGTTTCTCTTTGGATTTGTTCTGTAGACCCTTCACCAACTTCCTTGCCCTTCTCTGGGCACTCCCCAGAACCTCAATGTCTTTCTTGTAGTGAGGGAGACCCAGAACTGAATGCAATATTTGAGGTGCAGTCTTACCTGTGATTCTTAGACCATCAAGTTTGAAAAGGGCATCTTAATAGCTAAGAAATATTCAATTAGAAGAAACCAGAAGCATTTTTAGCCAGAGATGGGGTAGGCTGAAAGGCAAAACAGGCACAATACCTACTGTGCAATAAAAATGCCCTTTTGTACATTGTGTTCATAGGAACAGCACAAAATTTTCCAAGGAAGAAAAAGCAACCTGAAGAAAGGATGTTGGTATGTTTTATTATTCCAAGACATCTGGCTTCCTTCATAAATTTGGATATGTCACTTTGCCTGATTCCTTACTTGCTAAGGATATAGTTTTCCTATCCACAGGGTAGCTGTGGGAAAAAATGCCATTAGCAATGATTAGGGATTTGAAAATTTGGATATTATCATATCTAAGTCCTTAGTTATCTATTAGTTCAGAAGGAAATTAGATTTGGGAGACAGGTTTGTCTCTATCTCCAAACCTATAATTTAGTAAAAATAATGAAACACTGGGACTTGTGTGGCTGACTAAACTGGAAAATTACATTATTATCAACTCAGTTTCAGTGACAGAGTTGATACTCACAAGTCTAACTACTTAAAATTGTTTTGAAGACTATAAAAGCAGTCATTAAGCTAAAAGAAGATACTACTTTTGTGCTACATTAATGAAACAAATATTTGGAAGAAAACAATACATTTATTTTTTTTTGCCAATGGAATAGCTTTGATATGTGAACTTCTTCTCACATCTTGACTGTTACATTCAAATACACATCAACATTTCTGTATGTCAGTCAGACACTAAAGATAATAAATACTTTTGGCTTGAAATATTTTATTGTGCTACTCTTTCTAAATAACTCATTAACATCTTTTATTGGGAAGTAATTTTGTTATTATTAGTATTAACACTAATTTTTATAAATTCTGAAATTCTATATTTATTTTTTAATTTAGGGTGAAATTTGTATCCAAAAATTTTATTTATTAGACAAATATTAAAATAGGAAATTATTTCACTCATTTTCTCATACATACTGTAAATGACAAGAGAACTGATTTCTTCTAAAGAAAAATCCTTAACAGTATAAAAGGCTGTAAAATATCATACTTTTAATTAAAATCCTTACAGGATCTCTATTCAGTGATATGAAAATACTTTGAAAATCCAAAGAGAAAATGAATTTTGGTCTATCAATATGTAGCATAAAAGAGTTGCTTCTTGCAGGGTCTTTGAAGAAATATTTTCATTTTCAGAATATTCCAGAATTAATTCAGAAAATATGTCTTATAGTTATGAAGAAAAAGTCAAACAGACCAGTGCAATAAAAGCATTTTTATTAATAGACAACTCTCTTAATAAAAGACTTGTGCACCTGAAAGTTGAGAACTACGTTGCCATTCAGGTACAAATTGAAGATGCATGGTCCCTTAACATTTGAATTCCTAATTTCACATACTGTTGAATAGAGACGTTAAAGAGAAGTTAGGTAATAAAAATCTGAAGATTTTGTTGAAGGTGAGCCTTTAAACTGAGCCTTTCTGCATGGAGAAAGCCTTTCTGGGAAAATGGCAGATCATAGCATGGTCTGGATACAGGCATTTTAGGTAAGTACTTTTGTGATCCTTTTGTAAGGACAGAAATACAGAATGTGCAGGCACAGCCCAGCCTCCTCCTCAGGAGGGGAGTATTCCTGAACGTTCTCCCACACTTAAGCTTGGCCAGCAGCAACTCCAAGGGGAGTCAAAACAAGAAACATTGGACAAGGACCTGCATGATTTATATATACCTGCCTGACAATGCAGCTGTACTGTCACCTTCAGTTAAAGAATATGAAAATTCAAAGGTGACTCTAAAGATGTACAGAAAGATATCTCTGCATTTTGGAATGCATAACTGACTTTCTCTTTGGGGTACCCATTTCTTCCACTGAAGAGGGTTTGTTTAGTTTTGGCTGTTTGATATTTTTTAAGCATTCTCCTAATCGTGATTCAGTTTTTTTCCAAAAAATGTTATACCCCAATAAAGAGCAACAGAAACACATATGCTCTCTCTTAGCCACATGCTTTACCTATTTGTATACTAAATCATGCTCCTTAACACTAGTTCCATGACAGCTGCCTTCTGGAAGGAACATGAAACAATTCTCAGAGGAATCATTCTCCAAATTTTTAGAAATACTGATTTTTTGTAATGCAGTGAAGAAGATGCATGCTCTTCCAAGGAAGTTTTGAAAGAAAATAGAAAGCCTGTGTATTTTTGAAAAGACCATGTTCCTGTGGGTGTGCTTAGTGCTCTTGGCCTCTGCAGGTCACCTGAGCAGAGTTTTTTGCACAGTGCTACTGCATCTACTAAAGCACAGAGATGTAATGTACTTCCTTACTCCAAAAACTTCACTCAGCTTCCTTGTGATTGATTCTTCTGCCAGAAATAATGCTTAGGCATCCTCTATTACTTAATAAAATTCTCCCATGCTGGGGTACAGCTCCCTTTAGTCTCTCCTAATGAGAGATATTGTTCTGTGACAGAATTCTTCCTTTTTCTAAAATGGTAATATTTGTATTTTGGAAGGTTTGAAATTAATTTTTTAGGCTATTCACATTTTCATATAGCTTTCTTCTCTTATCCCATCCTCACGGATTTTAAGTATCTTAAGAAGCTTTCTGCTGTTTGGATTTTCTGCAGATTTCTATTCTCTTTGAAATGCAGCATCCCAAAATGTGGGTGTTATTTCATGTAAAGCCAAAGCAGCACTATTATACAGGCATCCCCAGCAAACTTGACTTACTGTGATAATCCGATTGATACAACCCAATACTGGAGCTGCTTTTTTATGATTGCTGACTCATCCCTTGTTTATATGTACTTTAATCTTTACACACTCCCTGATGAGCCCAGTTTAAGTGTGCTTGAATTTGATTACTCAGTTGTGTGAATTTACTTCCATATGTCCTTACTGATTGTCCTCATTGATTTTAGAAACTGGATCCATTTTAAGAATATTCCATGTTTTAGTCCTAACTTCCAAAATAATGTAGATACTTTTCAATGTCAACTTTTGCATATAAAAGTTATGAATATTTCACAGGGAAAGTTTGCTTTATGGTAGTAAAATATAGTATTTTACAGGATCCTACAGTCTTCAGTGAAAGTTTGCTACATGGTGGTAAAATATAGTATTTTACAGGACCCTGTAAATTTGAAGTTATTTTACATCAAATTTATCATCGGAATATCAGAATTACTTTATTTGATTACTTATGATGCTTACATTATAGGATTTCATACTAATTTCTGTATGGCCCACAACCATATAAAATTTTCAGATTTTCCCTAGCAGATGTGTTCAGGAGTGAAGTAGTAAAATAGGCTGAAGTCAAAAGGTAAAATTTCCTTCTCCTCAAAATTGCACAGTCAAACACTTAAGGAAGAAAGAGGTGGTCTGATTAACATGCAAGAAGCAACCAATAGCATCCTCCTGTTCAGCCAAACCCTCTGCCTGAAGCTTTTTCAAATGTCAGTGCAAAACTAACAAATATTTGTCCCTCCCAACATCTTGAATTTACTTGTTAAAAATGTCCCTACCATACTAACATCGGCATTATAACTTATCCTTTCCTCATAGTGCACCAACGATCACATCCAGTTTCTTGTTCCCTGCTGTTCTCTATTTTTTCCCTACTTATACACAAAATTATCTCTGCCTCTGAAAATTTTCACTGCCTAAAAACAGTTCTTGTTCCTCACACTGCTTCTGCCTTATTGAATAGTCAACCCATACAAAAGAAAACTGCCCTTTGCTAGGTTCTTATTTTTCAGCTTCACAAAAAATTACTTCTGAAACCCACTGGGTTCACACAAAGGATTTCTCAGCTGCATGTTCATTTTATGAATATCTCTTCCCTCTTATCTATGCTAACATAGAGACTGAGTGCCAGTCTTTCAGAAATCCTGCCTTACTCCATCGCCTTTCCACTTCTAGTTTTAACAAGAGTCTTCTCAGGGAGTATTGCTGAAATGCTAAGGATTTCTGAAGCCTGAAATATTCAGGTTGCAGGGACAGGCCCTTTTGGCAGTGAATGTTGATTTGTTCTTGGCCTCTGCAGGTCACCTGAGCAAGGTTTTTTGCAGAGTGCTACTGAATCTATCAAGGCACAGAGATGTAATGTACTTCCCTACTCTGGATACCAGTTACAACAAAGCAAAATAAAACAAAACAAGAAAAATCCCAAACACAAACAAACACAAACAAACCAAAACCCAACACCACTGCCCCTCCCACCCTCCCTCCCCCCCCCAAAAAAAAGAGATAACAGAAGAATAAGAATAAAAGTTGTTTGAATAATGTAAAGAGTGGCAAAAGTAGCTTTCTTCCATCAGGAGGGAGAGGCAACGAGTAGGCACAGATGGCTGAATCATTTGTCCAATGAAGGACTAAAGTACTAGTTACAAAAAGCAAGATGGAAACTAAATCTCAGTTTGGTCACTGACCAGCCCCCACAGTAATGCTTTATATGAAACAAATGGTATGATGTTATACTGTTTAGAGCATGTCCCTTCAGAAAGATACCTAACATGACCATCACAAGTAAAATCCTCAAGGGAGTCTCAGAGGTAACAAGGCAGTTTGGTGATAGGTGCAATGTCAGATGTGGGACAGCTAAGACAAGCATAAGATTCTCCAAAGAGCAAAGGAATTCTCAAAGCAGAACAGAAGAATTCTTTGTTCCAGTCCATATAGACAACCTGGCTGTCAACAGTACAGCCAATACCAGAGAATAACAAGAAAGCACACACATAAAAATCAGCTAACAGAATGCCAGCTGATGGCTGTCTTATCTCCTGAAGCACAGAATTTCTGCCCCATCAGCTTCAGGAAATATATTTTCTTAGTTGTGGAACCAGCTGTTGCTTAGACAATATGGTTTGTAGTACATGCATAATTTTTTGTAGCAACAGAAATGGGATAACATGAACAATGGGTACCCTATTTGTTGAACGTTCTCTGAGAATAGAAGGTATTGAACAACAAAAAATGCAACTTTAAATTCAATTCAGGCATTGGCATTGACTGATCCCTAAATTTTTTGAGTTGAATTCTAGATGCCAGAAATTCAACAGCAGTATTTATTAAATAATGGACATTTTTCTGCAACAATAATGCCTGAAAGTAATAACCGACCAAAAGTTTTTTTATTAAAGAAATTTATTGAGCTTCGTGAATTTCATGTTCAGAAAATCATGTTGATGCATGATTCTAAGGCTCAACCCAGATGTTTGTATTTCCCACTGCTGATTGTACAGCTGATTGTACCTTACTTTTAAAGCAAGTGCCAATGTATCTGTTCTGTTTGCAGTACATAAGGGCACAGGGATCTAAGTCCCTGTGACATTTTGCTGATATAAAGATATTGCAACAATAAACCTAATTATATTAAATGCAGTGGAAAAATTCAGTGGTAAATACTACAGCACAAATTGTACCTTGTCATATACCTATGGTGACCTTACCAACGTCAAAGCACAGAGGTTTCCCAGAAAAGTTTGGCCTTATGAATAAAGGGTATATAATGTGACATAAGGCTATTTAATCATAATTTGAAATTTGAAATATAGGAAAAACACTTTTCATTCTTTGCAGAAAACTTCAACATGATCTAGTCCTCTTTTTTTCAAGTGGTCCTCTTGAAATCCTATTCAAAATCAGTTGTCCTTTTGCCCAATAAATAATATGATTTATGAAGTGCATGTTTGAGATCAAAACTGCACTGCAAAGAAAAGTAGCAAGCCTTTAAAAGCAATGGGATTCTCACTGGTAAATTATTATTTAATAGAATCTAAAACCATCTATCATTTAATAGAATTTTTAATTAGATTGAGAGATTAAAAGTTGAAACAATGATGGGCAATAGATATTCAGGATTGAGTAACAAGTGATTGAGAATCCTGACATATTTTTCTTCTTTAAGTTACCAGCTGTAGAAAGATTTGAGCCTCACACCACAAAAATAGCACTTCTGCTGCTACTCTCAGTGCCAGAAAAAGAAAAGAGGATTTGAAGTGAGTTGTTCTTTTATGCTTTCTTGAATTCTCAGGAAAATTACTCCCACGGATTGATAATAATCCACTAACTTAACAGATCTATTCTTGGCCAGGCTGTATACCCATTCTGTCCATGTCTACCTGGTGGTGCCCTTATCCAATTTCTCAGAGTTTCTGGGGTGCCTGTTCTCCTTGCAGATGTAGTGAAGGTGCCTGTGATACCATCTGCTCCCAGGTCTGAGCTGGACCTCCCACCTGGGAAGGCAGAGCAAGAAGGCAGGACTGGTAAAGGGGCTGGGCCATGCCACTGCCCAAGCCATTCCTGTGGAAAGAACTGTCTGCTTGGACTCACTTGCAGTGGCAGCCTCTTACCATGTAAAACACTGCCAAATTCCATGTAAAGATTGGCTTGAACTCACGCCCAGATTTTAATGGATCCTCTCCTCTGTGACTCCTAGTAAATAAATTCCATTGCTGATTTCTCTATTATGTGATAACTATTGTTTAATACCATCTGCTGCATCAACCTTCACCTGCAATTTCTGTGCAAGAGCAAAACACATCATGTAACAAGTATTTTTGTAAAGCACTTTTCTGTACTCCTCCTCTAATTTGTAGTGTCTGGCAATGCAACTTGTTATTCATTTATAGCAGTACTCATTTGGACCCCACAGAGGAGCTTTTGTGAGGCAGAGCTCACAAGGATAAAAACCAATCAGGTTCACAGGCTGTGAAACTCCTTTTGTATGGGTTTGTTCCTTCTGGGAAGCAAACCCAGAAGGCCCCAGAATGATATGGAATACAGAATTTCACACAGAAAAAAGGCATCATAGGCATAACCTCTGCTTGAGCTGAAGCAATTTGCCCAGGATTTTGCCCAGCACCACAGCCTGAAGCAGAGCATTGAAGCTGCTGATAATATACCAGCATGGTCAGTAGTATAAAGGAGATATTTAGTGTCCTTTAGCCTTCATAATGGCACTGAAAGTAACCCTGCTGAACTAATAGTGGGGAAAGAAGGGGGAACCTGGTGAGACTGGGCAGGCACATGCACAGAATAATTAGCAGAGGTCTGAGCTGAAGAGAGTCCCCACTGTTAAGCATTTATTGCTTGCACCTCAGACAGCGCTGTGAATATTACTTTTAACTGCTAATATTTGCCTGGAGACAAAGTGATTCAAACCTGACAGCAAACGTCACTAAGTGAACAGCAAAGCAGGGTCCTAATAATTATTTGCTCCTGGAGTTGTCCTGTGGCTTTTTAGAGGCAGACAAACACAGCAAGCTACAACTAAATTATTATATGCTGATAACTACAATAATTTCAGATTAGGCAAGGGCTGGAGAATTGTACTAAAGCAGGATGAAAATCTGTTCAAATGAGCAAACTATTCAACACCTCTGCTGATGGGTTTTGTTTCTGCCACCAGTTGTATGCATGAAGGATATGTTTCTCTGTTTTCCTATTTTAACGATATGCTATTGTGCTCATCTTTAAAAGGCCTTGTGCAAATATGCATTTGTTCCAAATGATCAAATGGTAAAGAGGAAATAATAGAGGGGTGGCACTTTTATAGCACTGCCTGTGCATTTATGTGCACAGTTTTATTTGACCTACAGGCAGAAAAGAATTAAAACAATAATTTTCTTGACATTGCCATTTAGAAGTTATATAAGAACTGGGGATCTGATAGTCTCTCTTTAGGACTGGATATAGGCCTCTGAACTGCACTTAATTTTTAACACATAGCTGACCTGTTTAATTAACTTTCCTCCTGCTCCTGAATGAATCATCAGTAATATTTAATAGGTAAATACACAAGATAGGAGAAGAGACTATACACCACTTTACTATGCCAGTGCAATCTATTTGGGCTATCTTATCTGCTACACTTTTCACTTCAAGTATTTAAAGATGGATTTCTTAAACAAAGCTGGTAAGTTTAGAACTTTGTTGGACAAGTAAGGTCAAATTAGATCTTTCATCAACACTACACATCTGCTGTATCTTCTTCAGTCCGTGGATTAAGATAAATATGGTGGTTCTTACGGAAGTCATAAGAGCATTTTTTAAAGTCTAGTCAAGTCTTTATAAGTAATTTGCAAAGGCTTTTTTTTCATCTTGCCTTCTTCCTTCAGTTTTGTCTCTCAAAATCCTTCAGATATTTTAGGGGGCCTGTAATTGTCTGTACCATATTAACACCTGGCAAAATAATGTGTGGCATGTGGCCTAATAGCTCATGAGCACAAAAAGGAATTTGGCATTGCATGAAAAATTAATTTTAAATTCCTGTGTAAATTAGTGGCAAGGGAATGTGATTTTCCAGTTCACATGCACATCTCCAATAACAAATTGCAGTTTAAGGCCAATGAAGTGTCTGCCACAACAGAAAAAACTCACTCTGTCTGCATCTGATGGTAAATTCTTAATAAGTTCACTAATGTAGGTGATATTTTATGTACAATTTTAAAAAAATCTGGCATCCTAGTAATGTAGCAATGCTAGTAGCATGTTAGTAATCATAATTTTTTCAACCAATTTTTGTTTGTAGATGATACAGTTGCTGTGTGAAGTAATAATTTCTACCTAGTATGCAGTCTACCTAGCCCACTTAGATTTTATCCAAAACATCCCTTCATGAAGGAAAATAAAAATAAGAGGGATTAGTTCTTTCTGTCCCAATTGCTTTCCAAAGACTTTTGAAAGAACTTCCTGCATAGTCACTGTTTCTCATTATGCAAATTTTTAGTATAATATGCCCACTAGATTCCAGGAGAAGTAATTTTCCCTTTTGGAAAAGCCATGGCAAAAAATATTGCAATTTTTTCTTTTTTTACTTTTAAAATATTTACATTAAAAACATCTAATTATTTGCTGAATTTGATACTTTGAATTTAACTCAAAGTAGTGGACATCATCCCTTTAGCAAACTAAATACCACTGGCCTGGTTGTCAGGAGTATAATGCTCCACCCACTTGTCTTTGCTTGTCATCTCTGAAAGAAGAAACTAACTTCTTATTTAGGCACAAATTTGAGTCTCCTGAGTTGGAAGTGCTGCTGGGTTCAAAATTCCCTTACAAAGTGATTTTATAACCTGTACTCACCTCTGCCAAGGAGATCACACAAGGTCTGCATGAAAGGCTAACCCGGGACTCAGGCTGCATCTCATTTTCTAGGCTGGCTTTAGAATCCCTTGGAGAGGTCACTCACCACAGGTAGGAGATGAGAAATTTGAAGGGTTGTTACACACTGCCAATGTTGATGGAAGGCTGGTGCAAAGTTATTGGGCACAGCAGGGCATAACGAGAAATTCACTCTCAGTTCAGGGATCTCTTCCATGCAGGACAGAGAGCTGCTGCAACCTCTCAGACAGGGTCACATTTCTGAGACTTTCTGCTTTTGAACTAAAGACACATGCTCTTTTTCAAATTATAGGGTGACACATTATTACATGAAGAATACAACATTAAAAAGGAAAGCACAAGACTTTTTACTCCTGTGGTTCTTCCAGCTTCCTCACCACTCTTTTTAGGGCTTTTTCCTTTCAACATTCTTAGTGGAATTATTTTCTTTTGTTTCCTTCTTTCCCACCTAACCATTACTCCTGTGCAAAGACTTTGTTCAACCTGACATGCTTGCTATAATGTTCTGTCTTTTGCTTTGGATTTCTGACTTTCATATTTTTTCCCCATATCTTCCTTCATATATACTTCTTTGAAGTATAACTTCACAAATTTAATTTTCCTACTCAAACCTAGGCTTTAGCTGCAGCTCAGATCACCACAAGCCTCCAAGACTGCATACATTCTGCTACTTGTGTGGCAGGTCACCTTTTGTTATTAGCTACAATACAGCCATTAGGACTGTGCTAGAAACACCAAATTTGTGCCACTCAGCTGGCAGGAGATGGAAGCCCTGAAGGCACAGGAGCTGATGTAGTAACTGGGGAGGTGAAGAAAGTTCATGGCCAGTAGAGGAAAGACTGAGGTTGTCAAGGGAACAAGACAGCTCTGCTGTGCATTCTTTTAAACTGGAGAATTTTCTTTTTTCTTATTTTGGTAGCAAATGCTTTACAATTTAATTTTTATTATATGTTATAGATATTTCAACAAGAGAGATTTATTTCAAGAATCAGCTGGGCATTTTTACCCACCCAGTGGTCTGGAAAAGATAATATTGGCAACCTCTTCATCTTGTTCTTAATTTGTGTTGTGTTTTCAATTTTTGATTATTATTTACTGAAATGTGTATTGGCACTGGAAGAATCAATAGACCTGCAGTTCCTTGCTTCCTGCTATGGCATGAAAATCCCACACCAGGACCCTTTAATCCTATTTCAGTACCAGCCAGTGCCAACAGAGGCACTGAAGTCAGCCTAGTCAGCCTGATTGGGCTGTCTGGTCCAATCAATAGCCAGTGTAGCCAGTGGTTCTCTAGAAACAGTTTGCTAATTGCACAGAGCTGGGCTTAGGCAAAACCTGTCCCTCCCGCCCAGAGCTCTTTGACCACTTCCACAGTACAAATCTCCATCATGAATTACCCAGATGCACATTTTGCTCCCACTTTTGTCATTTCTGTCTCATTAGCAGTCTCGTTTCTCTGTGCCTTTGAAGAATAGAATATTTTATGATTCACATTCAGCCCTAATTTTAAAGCAACACAGCTGTCAACCTTTGCTTAAGAAGCTTCCTAGACCTCTTTCAGGAGAGCTGGGAAGATCAGCCCAAATTGTGGCTGATAGCAACAGAGAAGTGAGAGTGTTTTCCTTGAATTTTTATCTGCTCCATCTAGGTTGTTTTCACTTTTAAAAAAACACTCATTGACATGAAACCACTTTCATAATTATATGAAAAATAAAGAATACTGACTGACTTTGAATTAAGACGCAACTTCAAAGGTGTAAGGAACTTCTTATGGTATCAAAATGTCATTTTCCTAAAGATATAGGAGCAGTTGTCTCCTGCATTGCTGCAGACTGCCATTCTTTTACCCCCAAAGGTATACTAATCAATTCTTAAACAGTCCTACTTCATCCATGCTTTAGATGTCTGAACTACTGAGCGATCTTTGTAGCAGACACATCTGAAAAAGCAGCATTCACAATGCTTATGCATAATTTACAGTATAATTCTTTACACTTATCTAGCACCTTTCAGCTTAAGATTCCAAAGCTCTTTGCAAATATTAATTAATTTTTCCTTCCAGTGGTACTTGAAGATAGGGGATATTACTATTCCCCAGGAGATGCAATAGTAAAAAAAGGAAAAAAAATAAATGTAACTTTCAGCAAATCACTGTTGCTATACAGCTTTATTTTTTCAAAAGCAAAATGGAGATAAAATAATAATTTTCAAAAAATGTTATTATGAATAATTATTTTCACTTCCAAGAGAAGTCTGAATAATTTTAGAGCAAAAGATTATTTTTAAATATGTTTAAGAAAAGGCATGAACTTGTGAAGGCCCCAACTCTTGCATTCAGCTAATGCAACACTGAAATAAAAGGACCTTGACACCCAGCCCCTGTGCACTTTTGAGAATCTTGACCAAAGACCCAACAGTACAAATAGGTATAAATGGGAATATCAATCCCTCCTACTCCTGAGGTGCTTACCAGGAATTCAAGGACCTTATTGAGTATTTTTATTTCAAATTTCAGGTTCCCAACTTGTTTCTTGTCCATCTTTATTTTGTCCTGTAAGAATACAGTCTGCTTTGAAAAGCAAAGAACTATCATTGAAACTCTAATTTTTCTGAGTTTCTGAGAGCATTTTGACAATCAAGTTTTGCTGCTCCCAGCTCCCTTTATTGTGATAATGTATTACACCACATTGAAGATGGCAAGAGGAAAATTACTGGGATGATGGCTTACCACATGGAATGGAGGCCTGCTCTCACAGAAGCCCAAAGCAGCACTTCCATTATTTGCTTAATGCCCACGTTGCATTCTCAGCCACGACACACAGCAAAGAAAAGCCAGTTACACAGCCCTGAATAGATTAAGATGTTAGCAGCATTGGGAACTTGGCTCCTCAGTGCTATGGTGCTCTAATATGATATTTGATGCCTTGCTAAAATGGAGTTGCCTTGTCTACTCCGAAAGAATTATTCCTATGCCACCTTCCATGTACTTGAGTATTTTGTCAGGACTTTTCATTTTAAAAGGATCCCATTTTCACACTTCTTTTTCACAGGACTGGTGCATAAAGGAGAACTTTTAATAATTCTCCCTCCAGCAATGCTGTTTCTGTAATAGCCCCAGAGGGCAAAATTTATTCCACTGTTGATGCACATTGGTTAACTGTTCCTCTAAAGTTACGAATTTTCATTTCCAGCTGAATGTTTGTCTTTGAAGATACATAGTCACTTTTGTTTCAACAGATAAGCAAAATAGCAGGGAATTTACCTCTTTCTAACTCATAAGGAAACAATTTTTTTAAAATCTTTCTAAGACTATTTAGACTTTTGCTATCCATAATTCAAATTATCTGTCTCCTAGTACATTAACCAATGACAGCTTTTGTAGTCATAATTTAGAACAATTCTGGCCTGGAATGCATAAGCTATGTTTTCACTTGATCTAACTGGCAACATCATTGTAATGAATCAAGGAATGGAGAAACCAGACAGAAATCTGGCCTGTTTCTGGAGACAAACATTCATTTATTATTACTGTCAACAAATATATAAAAAATATTGAAATATTTAAATGCTATATATGATTTTTGCATCATCAGTGATGCAAATCAATATAACATAAAAAAAATCTAAATATAAATTTATATATTCAGCATGGTGGCCTTGAATCATAGCACTACTAGCTAATCTCTTTGTAATACATTCATATATTATATGTATGAATGTAAATTATGTATGTCCACATATATTAGCATCCATCTTCTTAACATCAAGCACCATATCTGTGAGTTAAATGTTCTTTGTAGTTTGTGACTTTTAGCATGTCAAATTTTAGAGGTCAGCATTAAGAATTTTCCCCCAAACACTTCATTTTGATAGTTTCTGCCTTTGTGCAGAGTTCAAACCATGTAATAAAAATAGGGCTCACGGGCAGCTGGGGTTTTCACCTTTTTCTCTTACACTCACTTTAGTGAATCATGCAACTCTGCTATGCTCGATTGAGTACTTCACTGAAATCCAAGTGGATTTCATGCAGGCACACCAAGTTCTCTCTATACTAGCTCACTCATTCACAGATAGTTATACCACTTCAGACTGCAGAAAATATATTATGGGCCTGGAACACACACCAGAGTGGACAGAAATCCTATTATAAGCTATCAGGACACAGAGAGTCTCAAAATTGGAGTAAAAATGATGCTACATGTAGCTTGGGCCCTTTCCACAGGCTCTTTGGGGCTTTCCTGGCTCCCTGGTCATTCCTGAAATCCTTTGGTAATAATGACTGTAACTTGTGGAGAGTAGTGGATGGCATGTGTGAGGCCATGGTCCCATGTGATTTAGAGCTGGGTCTACCACACACAGCCACACACCTTCTTTTTGGATCGTGGATGGGCAGATGTTGTCTGCGTGTAACATTTGTGCTAGCTGTGCTCTTTCACATTGGTGCTATGCCAATTAGAAAAGCAGAGAAAAAGCCTGATCTGGCATAAAGTTAGAGACAAAGACAGATAATACTTGATTTGGCAGGTAGCCTGGCAATATGGGGTTAGTTTATTAATATTTAAAAATAAACATGAGTCAGCAAAGTAAGTATATACCACATCAGTGCCCTTCATCCTACTCCCACCATGGTTTGGATTCCACAACAGGATAGGTTTGTCATTATGGTGGATAGCAAGAAGCATGCTCAGACAGTTCAGAGATCAGTTGGAGCCTGTAAGTTCTCCATAACTGTTTTTTCCCAAAACTGTTATTAATATATGTCTTTATAGGAGGCAGATTCCCAAAGTGTCTTTCCAGAGACATACACTGAAATTGCTGAACTCAGTGTGATCCTGCTAGTTATAGCAAATAAAAGTGTCCATTGTTTTCTTTTTCGTTATTGTAGTACAATGAGTGAATATTATTTTAAAATCCCTTATCTAGAATTCAATTTTCTTCCTGCAAGGGCAAAACTTGTTACAGAAACTACTGCTTCACTCCAAATGGGACATGCATAATTTTTTATTTATTGTTTTTTCCTCAAACATTTTTATCACACATTCAAATTCTAACGCTGATAATTCTTAATACAGAATATTTGCACACAAGACTGATAAGAAAACACAGACATATGCATGTTTTCCAATTATTTAACCATAATGTGGCTGCTGACTTTGTGACATGTTTACTTGGCTTTCAAAGATTTAAGTCTATTCCAAGATGCAGAGCTTTGCCAAAAGTGGTTGTTAACTTTCACTACAGGGAGAATCCACAACTCTGTTCAGAATCTTTTCATTCAGAAACTTTTTTAACTCGTTACTATTACAATAAATATCTGTGAACCTCAACACAATCTCTAGCCCACATCCTTTAGGTAACACCAGTGATGTTTTTGGTTTAGTGTCTTGTAAGGCAGGTGCTAAGCACATGACCTGGTGCTTAGATAACTAATGTTTAAAGACACTTTCTAAGAGAGGGTAATCTAATAGAGGCAAAGTAAGTCCATCTATAAAACAAGCAAGCAAGGGGGTGTCCAAATTAATTACTAGTATTTTGAACTTTTGTGAATAGCTGTTTTCACTGTGCTTTTAAAATATGTGCAATTATCTTACCTTTCCACATGTATGCTCTTTACTAGCCAAGTGGGGTGAAGAGAAAAAAATGCTGAAGTATTTTCTTCTAGTAATTCAGATCTCTCTGACTTGATACCACAAAATGTCAATGTGTTCTAAAAATGGTCTGCTATTAATATACTGTGTGATTGCATATAAAAATCCATTAGATTCTGTTTGGATTATAGAATGAATAAGAAAAGAATTTCTCTTCAGAAATTCAGTCTTCCCCTGACTGTAGTCAGGGACTTCTTTTCATATTCTTATATTCATAGAAAATTAGAAAAATGGCACTGAAATAGATTACAAATTATCAGATGTCCACTGGTTGGACCAAGACTGATTCTGTTACACCTTGATCAGTCCTGAACACATATATTGTATAAACTGCAGTGAAGACTTCCAATGACAAAGACTCCTAATCCTCCCTAGGCATTCTGTTAAGGCTGATAAAATGAATCCAAGTGAACTTCAAACTAATCCAGATGTTGTGGAATTGGCTCTGAACTGAAATCTCCAGAGGGCTTTAGTGTGGAAGAGCAACCAGCTGTGTAAGGGCTCTGAGGAACCTTCTCTCCTCTGCTCTTGGATTACGTATGCGCAAGGCTGAGAGACATTCACATTCCCAGCAGTGAAGAATTCTCCATCTCTCCCGCTTTTACAAATACAGCCTCTCTTGTTTCTGCCATAAAACTTCCAGTCCTCTTTCATCTAATGATCTTCCCTCTAGATTCATCACAAATAGCTAGGAGGAGAAAATACAATTACATCCCATAATCCCACATTAGGCTGCCAGACATTGCTTTGTACATGCAAGATCGGATGAGTCATAAGAAAAGGAAAAGCCATAGGGGATCTTACAGATATTCATTGATTTACATCTGTACTTTTGTAAAAACTTCAAAAGCTGGAGTAAAATATGTTCCTTATTCAGCTACAGTTCCATAGATCATGACCTATGACCACAAAGCTAAATATTGCCAACCAAGAGCTTTGGTTTTATTGGTGTAAATGCTTCCTGAACAGCTCAACTAGCAAACCTAGACACCCTGTGCAAGGCATCTAGGAATGATCAGTGAATGGTGTTCCCTAGACATCTCTAGGAGACATTTGGAAGATAATTGTGACCAGGATTGTTCTGAAAACATAACAGCATAACATATGGTTGCTAGTGCCTAGAGAGCTCCTGCAGAAGGCATACAGTTTTCCCATAGGTATGAAAATGTTTACTTTGCTTCATCTGAGCAAACATTTCTAAGCTGTACCTTATGGCTGTCCTAATCAGCTGGTACAGGCACAGAAAAAAGAGATGGGCCAGGGAAAAAGTATGGTGGGGGAAGAGCAATCATGAGTATTATAGGAGCACATTTTCTTTCCAAGGACAGAAGCTGGGTTGTAACAAAGAAAATTCTCGCCTGAGTTCGAGCTGACTCCCCAGGCTGACATACAAATCAAAAGCCAGTGTTTCTTATTCACATCAGTGCTGTGGGCTGGGGAAAGCTGTAGCCCCAAGTCTTGTCATCCAACTTCATTGGATGAAGTTTACCAAGTTTTTTGTACAGTCAAGATTTGAAGCTGTGGCTTAGGATTCCCTATTGGCCTGAGTTGTTAGAGAAGTGAGACAATTCATTTTTAAGCTTGTTCCCTTGGAGGCCCTCTGCAAGTCATCAGCACAGCACATGGCCCTAGCACACGAGGCATACACGCTGGCTTTTCCAGCCCCTGATGTGAGGTGTTCTTCCAGGACATCCTGCCCATAACAATTCCTGTGCATATTGCTTATCCCCATGCTCCCACAGCAACTCACTGTAAAGGCAATTCCTATAGAAGCTGATCTCTGATTGAGGTAAAGTAGAGAGCAGCTAATGACCTGAGACAGGTACACCACCCCTTTCTCCTGCCTCTCCTCATCCAGCCACTGTAATCAGCCATACCAGGGAACAGAGATCCTCCTCATGTGCTGTGCATATAGGAAATGCTAAATTGCAAGGTTTAAAGTCAAGCAGACCCCTCTGTCCACCATGCATCGGGCCTTTGTCACTGGTTTTGATATTTGATATCTTTTATTCCACAGAATTAAAAGAGATAGAAAAGGAGCATAGTATTTAAATTATTAACACCCTTGACTGAGGTTTTCAAAGAAATATATTCTGAGGCAGGACAAACCCAGGAGCTGTATTCACTTTAAATAATTCTAGTATTCCAATTAGGAAAGCTGCGAGCTTTTTGTTTCTTACTTGCCTAGAGACATGGAATACTTTGTGAGGCTTTCAAAAATTCCCTATAATTCCAATTAAAGGCTTTTATATTTACTCCTAAGGTGACACCTATGTAATATTGTTGTTTACAGTTATCTTTGGCAGGAAGACATAGTAGGAAAGCAACCAGAATTGCCCAGCAAGCCCAACAGGCTACCTGGGAGAGAGAGACTGGATGACACCATCAGCAGTGGCTGCCCGGGAGAAACAAGTGCTCCAGAAAAGCTCTGAGGAGCAATTCCCCTGTGATGTGCTGCCTCATCCTCAGAGCAGGATTAATGTCATTTAGGAAAACCAAAATAGGTAAAGATGAGAAAAGCAACAAAATTAATCACATCAGAGTTTTGATGTGATTAACAAGCCTATTGTTGAAAGAATTTACATTTTGCATTGATTAGGAATTCTGTAGATTGGCATGTTTTTCCTTGTCTTAGAAGAATTTATATATATGTTTGGTAGGTGAAAGACTGTGGCTTTCAAAGAGCTTCTAGAATCTGAGAAGATTTCACTTCTGATTAAAGACTTTAATTATTATAAAAATTCTATAAGTTATTTATCAGTTATTGTTACTACTGCTGTTTGTTTATCATATTAATGCATACCACCACACATTACTGTACATTATGGTATCATTATTACATAAGTTTTAACACTATCAAATAGTAATAATATGGACAAAATGAACACCAACATTCATTAACATTAATAATATGTTCCAAGGGTGAAACAAAAATCATATTATCATCAATGAGAAAATGCTTTATGTACCAGAGGGGTGAATCAGAGTCACAAGATTTCTAATGCTGCTGAACTTCAAGCCACTTTTTGAGAAATACAATTTTAAGTATATAAAGCTCAAAATGAAATCATTTTATCTGGCATATTATAGCAGATTATGTACAGATGTCACCTACAAATTACCATTGGGAAAAAAATTAATCTGTGTGACCAGTTCTTGGACATTTTTTCTTTAGACCTCTTTTCAAAGTCAGAATTTTTTAAAGCAAGGTATGTTCTTCTTGATTGTGTAAAAATTTTTTTTCCATTTATAATGAAAGCATCCATGAAACAAAATTATATATTTTCAATTATTTTCTGATTCAAAGGTTTTCTCAGGGAAATTGCATTGTTTTGTGGTCTATGAATAATTTTTTAAAAATCAATAATTCAAAAAACTTGTGTAGTGATCTCTTGCTGTGGTTTTTGTAAAGGTCCATGTATCTAGAGTCATTCTTTTCTGAAAATATCAGGAAATTTTGTTAGGTGAATTGAAGTAATAAAGTCTTCTGTATTCAGAATTTTGGGAGTAGAGGATAGGTACAAACTCTGCTAAGAGAACATATGCTTGTACAATATCCATTAGTGCCACAGGTGACTGCTGTCATTTGTGACTTATTGGCCTGGGTGGGAGCTCCCTGCTCTGGAAATCTGGCAGAGCACATGGATTTCTGGCAGCTCTTATAGAATGGAAGAAATCTTTCATTTGCATCTTCCTGCTTGACATGATAACTGCCAAATATCAATGGGTTTAATAACTTAAACAGCTATAATTTTTTGTGTGGTGGGCAAAACAGGTAAACTCATAAAGAATATGCTCATCCTGGTAAAAATTATGGCCTTGATCTTGCCTCATTAAGGTTGAGCAGAAGTTCTGCTGGAGTTGTAGGAAAAAGGGATCCATGCAATCAACAATCAGGAGAGGAACAAACACTCTAAGCACTGAGATGTTAATCTTTGGATTTTCTGTCAAAGAAATATTTTACCTGACTTTACTAGAGAAAAGTGCTTAAAAAAATATTTAACTCATTTTAATTGTAATCAAACATGAACTTAAACAATTTGTTAATGACAGTCTATAACAGGAATTATACATGCAAAATTAGGTGGGCATATAAAAATAAATAAATCACTTGTATGCAGTAAAAGGAAATAGTTCTCTGACTTTCATTTATATCCTTCTATTGCATTTATATCCTTCTATTGTATTATTTGTATTCTTCTAATGTATTGTCAACACATTGTTTATCTAAGTGTGGCTTGCTTTTTATCACATAAAAAACATTAATTTTATTCAGGCAAGGATTTAAGGAAGAGTGTTTTTCATTTCACTCCTGCATGGTTGAATCCTCATCTGAAATGCTTAGATACTGCATGTTTATCCTCTGCACAAAAGGTTTAATATAATAAATCATTATCATATGTGTCTTATTCTGTTTCATAATGATGTTTCATTTATTAATATGTGAATTCTTTGGGATGTTAAATTTAATGTATGCTTTAGTAAATAATGGCAATGGGTGTGGATGTAGAGTGGTTGCAGCTTGGAAAGCATGCATATGCTGGAAAGTCATATCTACTATCCAAACTACAGCTTTTAAGGTATCAAAATAAGTATATCAACATAATTATTGCTGCTTACTTCAGTTTTAATGAGGAAAAAACCATAATAATACATGAGAAGAAAGAAGGCTTGACAGGTGTATTAGCAAATGGCCTTATAAAGAAACAGATGCAGCTTTGTTTTCAGCAGAGATGTAGAATAACAAGAATAACTTTAAAATAAGGAATTCATAGTCAAGTTCAAGCATTCATAAGCAGTATTCAAATATCTTAAAACATCCCCTTCATCTGTTGGAGATCAATATCTGCAGTACTACATGTTTTATGGATGGTTTTATGTCACTCTGAATAACTATTTAAACCTGCTATTTAAAAGGAAAAGATTCTCTGTAGCACAATAGCCAGCCAAACACTGTCAAAAAGGCAAGTGAGAGCAGGTCTTCTCTGCCACGCAATATGTGCAACACTCAATTTGTGATAAACCAAAAGGCCAGCATAAAGAGGGGACCACAGAATGGGATGAAGCCATCCAATAGCCCAGTGACATACTCATGACCCTCATACACTTTCTGTTCTTTAGACACCATAAAAGATGTTTTTTCCATTGTATCTATTATTGTTGAACTAACCTCTTGCTTTTGCAAATTCATTCACTCTAGCACTCGTCACTATCAGCATTGTGCCTTTGATCCATGCAGTAGGTCACACAGCTCATACTTTTGGAGATGTTCTAATTTGTCTTCTGCATCTTCTCTTCTCTGCCTACCTTAAATCAGAAGCCAAATGGGCAAACAACAGTGGTTCTGTTTAGACATGAGGATTGTTCAGCTACCTACTCCAGTCATCATCCTTACACCCCATGACTTCAGCTTCCCCACAAAGAAACTGAAATTCCTTTCTTCATCTTCACATAATCTACTTCAGGGATAAGTCTTGGCCAGATTTTGTATATTTTGCTCTAGCCTAACTATGTATTAGCCATATATGTATGTCTGTGTTTAAAAATGTGTTTAAAAATCAGGTAGTGTATGTATCTTCCATATCTGCGCTGAGATATATCTGATCGTAGCCCTTAGTGTGGTGTTAATGCACATTAGCTTGGCACATGTGAGGCTAAATTTAAAGAGATTAAATTAGTGTCCAAGCATGAAAACATCATGGAAAGGTAGCATCAAAAATACCAAAAAGTTAGAAGGTGTGAGTTGAAAGCTATGGGAAACAGCAGAATGAATTCTTAGCTCCTGTTAGGCTCAGAGCTAGAATTCTTGTGTGGGAAGTGAAGCAGAAGAAATTAAAGACAGAACTGAAAGTTGCATTTGTTTGGTCTACTTCTACAGTACATGCACAATAAGTACCAAGTAAATATAAATGTGTTAGGTTTACCATAGGACTCAGTGATCTCAAAGCTCTTTTCCAAACACAATTCTTCTGTGATTTCATAAACATTTCTTTACAAGCACTCAAAAGCATTTTCAGCCACTGGCAATCAATGACTCTTCAAGGGATGAAAATGAAACACGTGGGAATGTGTGCCATCTGGTGACACACAACATGGCACTTCCTAAGACACATGTTGAATCTGATGCTTAAAAATGTTTGTTGATATTTGTGAGCCCTGAAATTCCTTTATTTTCATTGTCAAGATGAAGTCATGGTAGTAATCTGCAGAACTTCACTACTGTTTACTCAACTAGGCAGCAACACATAATTCAGGTGCAAGAAAATTTTTGTCTCTCACTACCTTTCAGCAAAGAGGGAAAAATTCAACACTGTAATGCTCCATAATATAAAAATATTACTACATTGGTAAAAAAATACTAAACTATATTTTTTGTATCTCTTTTGTCTACTTTTTCCTTTTTTGTCATGCTATCAATTCAAAATAGGGAATTAATTGTATTGTGAATTACTACAGAAGGCATGCAACCAAGAAAAGTTACAACTCCATAATAAAATATGAGGGCATAGACATATTCTTACAACTTAGGAGGATGCTGGGAGCAGAAAAATTTTCTCTTAGCAGCATTAATTTTTCAGCACACCTATGTGAAGCAAGCATCATCTCTTCCAACAGAGTAATGCATTGCATGGATGCAGGTTTCTTCTCCATTTAGATGAATGCCAGAACCACATCTACTGAGTGCTTTTGGTAATGGAAAGGAGAGCAGGCAGTGGATGGTCTCTCCTGCTGCAGCTCTCTGTGGTAAATATCTTACAGTGTCATAATTTTGCAGCATTGCTTTAGGACAGTGAAGAATTGGTGAGGCTGGTTGAGAAAAATATGACCTGGGCCTCTTGCTTGTCCTGCCCCTGGCTTGACCAAGGCCTCACTGCTGAATCATGTCTGAAGCAGAGGTCTCATGGCCCAGTGGTGTTTCAGTGAGGCACAGAAGAACATCTCACCTCTGTACCAGCCAACAGCCACACTCCCTTCACTGTGAAATACAAACCTCATTGTAAATCTGGTTCATTAAGGAGATGAGAATATGCACAAAGATCCTCTGATGCAGGTCAGAGAGCCTCTACTGCTTCTTCAGTACATGAAGGAGGACCAAGGTGTTTATTCTACTTCTTTTGTCATCTGTAAAAGTGAAATGACAGAGTAGAACTGTTAGCATTCAGAAACACATAATCACATATGTGATTATATGCAGGTGCTTTTATTAAGAGCTCTGGGTGTCAGGAGTATTCAACTCAAATCTGACTCCAACCATACATTAGAGATGATCGTGTTTTTATATTCTATCATTATATAACTTTCACGTTAATTATTAAACTTATATTGTTCTATTGTATACATGGATTTCAGCTAAACATAGCCTCCTTAAATTTCCAACATAGTTTCTCATTATTCTTCTTATGATTATAGAATAATTATATTTAATTACTAAACAATCATCACATCTAACAATTTTATAATTTATCATACTGCTTACGCAGGTGCAGTGATCTGAGAAAACACAAAGCCTAACATTTTCAGAGTTCTATCTTTAACATTTTCCAAGGTTCCACTATCAAAACCATTTGGTGGATTTTTACGTGAATGAACACCTTCAACAAGTAAGAATGTGAGGAGCTCCTCAAATTCCCTAGTTCTTTGTTTATACCAATACCTTTATGTTTAGGGGCAAGTCTTTTCCTCAAAAGGGGAAAAGCAGCAAATACCAACCCAAATCTCAAAGACCAGTCATTAGATTGATGTACATTGTGGGGTAGCATTTTGTTTTTCTCTGCAACACATAGCCCAGGATTGGCACACTTAGTACTTGAGATGCTTTTAAATGGTGTGTCCATTGCCTAGAAAGGCACCTGCCTGATGAGGTATGAGCATTTTTTAAACAGAAAGAACAGAAAGACAGAAGCTGTAATACTCAGTGATGCAAAAGAATTTGTGTGGACTTTGCCCAAGGCAATATCTTTGACCTAGATTTGTTGCCTTTGGTTTTAAGACAAATTATATTTCAATATTCATAATCTCTTGGATGCTGAGCTTTTAGCTTTGAACAGTACCACCTATAAATAACTTTAAATAAATAAGCACAACTAGATAGGAATAACTGGTCAAAATGGAAACGCGATATATTTGTACAGCAGAAATAAATTAAATTAGGAATCTACCTAGTAGCCCTGTTTGAGAAATTTAGTAGCTTGCAATGACTGATGCCATGACAGAACTGAGCTGACAATTTTATGTCAGGGAGATATTAGTTTGTCTTAAATTATTTCAGAATAATAAGCACATTAATAATGTGTTTCTTGTTTATCTATGTCTACAGGTTAACAGAAAAAGAAAACGAAAAGAAATATTAAAAGGTGAAGGCAAACTACTCACAGGAGTAGTTCCATTTGGCTGTAAGAACACTGTTTCCTGTCTCTTTTTACTTTAGAAAATAATTCTTATTATCAGTAATTTAAAAGGCAGCCTCTTCTTTATTCCACTGGCACCATACCTTTGTAGCTTTGAGGTCAGAGAGGCAAACAGCTGTGGCAAATGAATCCAAGCAACTAGTCTGGTAGCTTCTCATGGGGAAGAAATGGATTGTGGCAAGGCATCTGTAGAATTTCCCTAAGGCCATCGCTGTATAGAAGCTTCAAAATGCCATAGAGTCCTGCAGTGTTCAAGTGATCACTTAGATTAGGTTAACAGAAAGATAGTTCTTTGTAACGAGAACAACAAGCAGCAACCAAAGAATATTGGTGCTTCCGCAGGAGCACACCTACTTACACTGCATTTGCTTCCCCCCACAGAGAGGAGAGGAAACCTTTTAGCACTCTTAAAAGTGTGAGACGAGCAGCGCTGTCTAGAGCCAAGTGTTGCAGGGATGGCAGCGATGTGCGAACCATCACCAGCGCTCCCCCGGCAGCAGCAGCAGCAGCAGCGCAGTCAGCGCTCCCAGCCCTGTCACCATGGGGCTGAGCAGGCTGCCAGCAGCCCTGCTGCCCCTTCGTGCTTGGGAAGATGATGCAAATGAAGGTGGACAGAAAACCACTGCAGCAATCTCCTCCTGATCACCTGCATCACTTTTTCTCCTCTGAGACCCAGGGTCTCCTTGATGGAAAATGCATTCACTTTTTCTATGGCTGCTCCTTGTGACCATGACAAGGCACCTGCTTTTCTGTAGACACCTCCTGTCCAAGTCAGTATAGCCCAAGGAGATTACAGGAGACAAAGAAAAAGAAGATTGAGTGCATATTTCCACCAAGGCCCCAGCATTGCTGAAGTATAACAACTGCAGAATTACTCAGCTTGTTCAGTCAGGAGTGTTCTCTTTTCTTTCCCCAAAATAAATCTCCATGTGTTTGGGAGCTGGAATTGGCCCTAAGCAGAAAACCCTAACAATCATGCAGATTGAAGGGCTTAATTGAGGATTTTTACCCTTGCTGTGGTTTATCATATTCATCCCACAGAAACACAGTATTTTCTGGTTTTGACAGAGGTGCTTTGCTGTATCTGCAAGAAGCATTGCCATCAGCAGGAGCCACAGCCCTGTGTTGCCTGGTAAGGCTATGCAGTGCAGCACCCAGCATCAGCAGGGCATGCAGCAGAGGTTTTTCTAGTCTGCAAAGGGCTTTTTGGTGCTGATCCCTCAGTAAATGAAACTTCTTTTACATCAGAAGAATCTCAGAATAATAAACCTACACCATCTTTTTATATCATAACATTCTTGGAGAAATACCCCCACAGTGGACATCCATACAACTGAGATCAGCCTCTGGCACTAATCTCTGGTATTAGCATAAATGATAGCTGAATTGTAGTAAATTTTATCTTTAAGAAAACAGATAATAGAAACCAAATGCCCCTGATGAATTCTTATTAACTTGCTCATTGACAACTAGAGCTTTTTTGCTAATTAACTGTGTCTTTTCAGCAAACAATTTCCTGTAACAAACTTATTGAACTTCATCTAAAAAGTAAATATTGGAAGTAGACAAAAACCCCCTGTACACAGAAAATGGGTGAGGAAAAGCTATCTTTAGTTGATAGTTTGAAAGTCATATTGAATATTTTGCTGAAATAACAATAATGCGCTGTCCTGAGAGGACATAAAAAGCATATGCTAAATGGAGTAATGTGTGTATTTTTCATGCTTTTTTAAGAGGATTGACTATGTGGGAGGAGAAGGAAACACTAAAAGAGCTTCAGATGAGAAAGGAACCACTGGTAATTATCTTGTATTGTCACCAAAATCCATATGTAAATATCTAGTAATGAGCTTACAGATCCTGAGGTTAGAAAACTGTTCAGCTTCAGAAATTGAGTGTAAAAGAGATCTAATCTTGTGTTCAGCTATTCCAAAGCCAATTCCATTTAAATAACTAGATCTATTTGAACATGTACTATCAAAATTATGAAAGATTTGTTGAAGTCATAGGGTTGCTGTTTTCTTAATGAGTATAATTAGCACTATAAGCAAATGGAATTGCAGTCTCCATCATGACTAAACAATTAGGTCTGCTTCTGGTATCCAAAACTGAACCAGGATTTTTGCACTGAAGTGACTGGATGAAATTGTGAGGGTTGGTTAAGCAATTTAGCCTAGTTTATTTCTTTATTGTCCTTACATTTTTATATCAATATATGAATATTTAGCTCTGATGTAAAGCAAGAGATAGTTATGTTTCCAATATAACATACAAGAAATCAGTTAGCATATTATAGATATAAGCTCAAATCTTGATTCAAATTCATCTTAATTTGATTAAAGAAGCTTTCTCTAGAGGCAAACATAAATCTTCCCTCAAAATGTCCTTCCTGAGCTAGTGATTGTTAGAAATATGTCAAGAAGGAATTTTGCCCATAAGAATTCACTTTTGCCCATAAGGAATCTCATCTTTTAATACTTTTAGGTTGACACTAATATTTGAGTTAGATGCCAGAATCAACAAAATAGATTTTCTCCTTCAGCAGGGCCAAAAGCTTGACAGCCTGCCGGTGGCTTGGGAGTAAAGCAGGTCAGGTCTGCTCTGCTGGAATGGACCTTGGTGTTTGAAATGCTACTCTGCTGAACACAGCATATTTCATTTAAAATACCTCACATTTTAATTTTCATTGTATTTAAGGTTAGTTCCAAGGGACGCCCATCTCTGATTTGGCAGGTCCGTCCCAAGGCAGGCTTCTGCAGTTGGCTGCTGAGTGGTGGTAGAGAAGCCCACAGCAATGATCATTTTACCAGCCACAGTAATGATCATTTACCAGCCACAGTAGTGATCATTTACCAGCCTCCAGACTCTGGTAGCTTTTGGTTAACTGGCAGGCTCATTTATTTTTTGGCTTTTATATTGATTTGAGGCCCAAACCACATAGGTACATGGTCACATAGTGAGCTAGAAGTGCTTATTCTCTTTAACTCACTTTTTACTCACTGAACTCATGCTCTGATTAAACAGAGGTCACTCTAAGATGTATAGAGGACAGCACAAACAATAAAAATTCTCCAGCTGAAAAGAACAACAGAGATTGAGAATAAAATGAAAGATGACAAAGGAAAATGAAATAAACAGAAAGGAAGAATAAGATATTTTATTAATTCTTAAACAGTAATACCATGACTGCTACTATCAGTAAAATAAATATTACTCTATTACTGGGGAGTGGTGCATTGAAAGCAGAAAAAGGTAGATTTTTGGTGTGTTTTCAATTGATGGACTACCAAATTCAGTGTCTGTCAAATTCAGTGTAAACCCACAATTCTGCAGGTTTTTTTAATATGATTTTTAGAGTTCAAGTCTCTACAGTTTCTTCTGAGTATAGTTGCTAGGCACGGATATATTTTTATATATTTTTATATATTTTTATATATTTTGATTAAAATATAAAATCAGAATTTTTGAATAAAAATTCTGATTTTTACTGCAGTGGGTCTCCAGAAGGAAACAAAGCAAAGTCCTCAAACAGTTAACAATTACTTTCTTTCCTTTTATTTACCAAAGAAAGGTAAAAAAAGTTAAGCCCTAGAGGCAGTAGGATCTTCAGGATCTCAACATACAGTGCTGCCTTGTGCAGGATGAGGACAGCCAGAAACAGGCACTGAGAAGGCACAAACTGCCCTTATTCATCTGAAACCAGGCCCTGCTAGACTAAATGCTAGCACTGTATTTTTACTGTTAACCCTTTCATCACTAAAGGGAGACATCAGGAAAAGCAGGCTGACCTACGTGCTCTTTAATCCGAATGGATTTATCACTAAAACAGGTGTTTGAAAAAAAGTCAGGTGCTCTCTCAGGGGTCTTTATTTTACCTGGGTCGCTAGCTCCATCCTCAGCAGCAGTTGGGGTCTATATTAGAGTGGAGTATTTCAGTGTCCAATCTGTTTTAACCTGGGGAAGCTAAGAAACCACTATAATTACACAATTCTATCCCCAAAGAGAGAAGTCAAGCTTATCCACATCTGAGCAGGATTCTCTCCTTTTCTTATACCTTCTTTCTTCCTCTTCTCTTGCCAAAAGCCAAAGGCAAGTCTTGCTCCATATGAAGCAAGGATGTCTTAAGGAGGAGTTAATAGTTTAAGAGACTGGCTACCCCTAAAGCTTTGCAAAAGCAGTGCTATGTAAACCTCTCAAAGCCAGTCCCAGCTTTTGACAGGCTTGTCACCAAATTGTCATGGGCCCCCAGGAGGCTGGATGCAGATGCACTGCCTTGCCTTTGGGGGATCCCTGTCCTTTCACCTTCCAGGTGCAGCTTCCAGCAGTGCTGGCTGCACACAGGCATGTCTTGTATCATAGACAGGTCAGCAACTGATGCCAACCCCCAGCTCAATGTACGAGCCTTAACGTAAGGCTCATGAGTGATACCTGCTAAAGGAAGCCCTAAATGAGAAATAGTTTACTCAGAGGTCACTCAGAGGTCCCCTAACAATCTAGATGGATTTTTTACAGATAAAAAGAGACTCCATAGAGAATCACTATATGAAATGAAGATACCTGAGCCAGTTTCTTGTAGAAACCTCCCATATTTTGGCAAGGAGAGACCATTGTTGTCTGTTGTATCATGATTTGCAGGCAGGTAAGCCAATTTTAAGTCAGAAATACATGCTGTAGTGTGGATACTCTGGCCACAGGTCTTGTACAGATTGATGAGATATTTTCACTTCTGCTAGGTTAGAGAAAGATAGACTACAGCTTCCTTATTTGTGAATACTTTCCACAGGGGGAAAGACTATTCACCTTTAAGTCTTCCAGTGAATAGATTGTGCAAAATGAATGAGACTTACTTACAAGCTCAATTTAAAAGAATTGATCTTCAGAAAAACAAAAGGATTTTCCTTTGCTCAGGGGAGAGTTGGAAAATGAAATAAGACACTGAAAAGACTGATAAGAACAGTCAGTAGAAATTGCTTCAAAATAGACAGAGGAAAGTATTTAAGAAAAAAATGTGAAGTATAACTGCTGGCTACAATTACAGACAAGATACCTTCTTTCTTAAACTTTTGTGCTCCCTATACGATACTAAAACCACTAAATAGATTAATCTAGCACACACATGTATATTAAATCAAATTGGAAGCACATTTTAGGGAAGAATTAGTTCTCTGGTATAAAAGCGAAGAGGCTAAAACCTATTTGTTTACTTACATATTTGCATTGTCTTCGGCAGGGGCTATCACATGCATATCCAGCTACTATTAGATCATTTTATTCCAGATTGTATGTATTCTGGAGGCTCTAGTGACAATTATGAAATTCAATCACAAGGTATTGTTGAAGTGTATGTATCTCCCATCTCCTAAAATGTTCAAGGTGGTAAGACCAAAATTATTAAAAAAAAAATAATATGAAGTTAATTCAAATCTTTCTTCAAGATCAAGTTAGTCATGACCATGTTTCTAATTCAGTATTTTGGTTTCCTTTCTCAAAGGAAAAATGGGCTAAATTCACTGTGTATACAAATGAAGATGTCTAATGTAAGCTAATGATGGAATTTCTCTAACTAGACAAAAGAATGAGTGCTTGTGGAATTTTTGCATTTTGTTTAGGAAAAAAATAACCTTTGTGATCACAGAAAAAAAGGGATAAAATACATACATATTTAAAAAGAAAAAGAAAAGCTTCCCCTTTAGCTAAAAATTACCTACTAATTTGAGTAATAATACTGCCACGAGCACTTATATTAAATACATTAAAATGAGAATCCTGTAACTTTTGCAGGCCTGATTTCTACTTGAAAAAAAATCCTACAGACATGTTAGTCAGGGTAATATCTTCTGCTTTCCAGTAATAAGAAACTGTGAAGCACAACACGTGCACAAGGACAGAAATCTTTGACCTCTTCCTTGAAAAAGGCTGGGACATCCAGGCTTATGGATCCTGGCACTGCAGGTAACACTACATGTGTCACCACTAGAAAGTGGAATGTGTCACCACTAGAAAGAGAGCACTGGTTTTCTGTGTTGTCATTTTGAAAATGCCAGGGAGTCTTTGTCACAGCTTTTACTCCCTGAAACACAAAAACTGAACCAGCTAAATTATACCATAGGGAAAGCAAATAGCCTGGATTTCAGAAGTTAAAAGCTGTGCATGATTAAACACAGCTCTCCTGACTGGTGAACCTTTAACTCTCAATATGAGTCAGTGTTTCTGTAGCAGAGATGCCCAGGTGCCCTGGAGTATCTCAGTCTGTGACTTTTTCATTTTCTTATTCATTACAAAACATACCCAGGTTTTGAAAACTTGACATCTACCAAAGACAGGTGTTAAATGACTCAATCAAATACAAAACAGTAGTGAAAAAATACAGCTCCTGAAGACTGAGACAGGACATATAGGATACCATTAAGTTTTAATGATTCATATAATCTCCTCACATTGACTTTGGCTGAGCTTTTCATAGAAAAAGAAAGGAGGAAGAAAGTTATAACAACTCCTAATCACATTTCTCAGTGATTTGAGGAAATAAGGATTGTTTCAGCATGCAGATATAAGAAGTCAGGACATAGCAGATCCACTTCAAGGTCCCTGCTTGCCTTTGCAATTTGGGCAAATCATTAGGTCTAGGTTCTTAAAGAAGTAAGGTGAGTCAGCTTTCTGCAGGCAGTTTACTTCTTATAGGTTCTCCCCTCTGTAGTAACACCAGTGTGTCCACTCCTACAGCAGTTACGCCTTTCTGTGGGTATGTTGAAACACCAAATTTCAAGTCTCACCTATAAATTAAGCAGAGCAGGGTTTTGAATCTTGCTCTTCCATCCTAGAAGTAACAGAACATAAATTTTTGATTCATCAGAACACGCACAAATACATGCTGATGCTACTGTGCTAAGCCTGTATCCACTGACCGCCTGTAACCTTAGATGTGCTCTCCAGGCACAGACAAGAGAGAGCCCTGCTAAGGAGACAGACTAATTTTGAGCAGGTTTTGCCTTCAGTTTTAGTTCCAGCACAATAACAAGGGGATGATGATTTAGGTGTTTTGGGAGCTCTTGCTAATGCCACCTGGCAAAAAAAGCCCAGAAGCAGCTCAGCGATGTATTTGAGCACATCAACAGCAGTCAGGCACCCACGGGGCAAGTTGCATGTATTTACACTGTGTCTAAGACAATGGCTCACAGATACTAGGAGAGGTTTTGAATACTCTAGTTGTGTAATGAATTTGGGTAAGCTACTCAGAATTTCAATGGCAATTCACATTTCATAGGATCTAGTCTGCTTCTCAGTGCCATGAGCACAATAGAACAGTCTCACCACGGAGCCTAACATGACACAAATTCTTACAAAGAGATGCAGGACAACGTGCTGGAAACCTCTGTAGTGTCTTTAGGAGCTGTTCCCAGAAGCTGGAGCAGCAGCTGTGGAACCTTACATCACAGTCTCAATGACAGAACAGGAGCTGAGTAAGCCACTGACATCATTTAAACGCAGAATTTATTTAAGGTTGAATGTAGGAATTTCTCTTGGAAGTGGTAAAATAAGAGATTTCCTCTGAGAGACATTACTCAATAATTTACCATTTGTACTTTGGCCTACAAAATTATATTTTGATACAAGTCATAAAATGTTTTCATTGGAGATACTGAAATACTTACTAGAGTTTCATGGTTTGGAATTTCTCAATGGAACCAGGGCTGTGACAATTAGTGCTAATGTATTAAAGGCTTACATACCTGAAAGGTATAAGGTTTTCCTACCTTACAATCTGATTTTCCATTTCATCACTCTTCTATGTTGAACACCATGCTCTGCAATTTTCTCTAGTTTAGGTAAAAAATTAAATCTTTGCAATAAGCAAATCTTCAGTCATTAAATTCCCCCTTGTTAATGGACAAATGTCTGACAGAACTGGATTCAAACCAGACATAAGCAGCTTATTAATTATTAGAATAATAATAATTATTTAATATTGAAGAATATTAAAGAAAGTAAGAAAAGCAAACAGAAAAAAATTCCAAGAGTTCACAGCACCAACACCAAAAGTTGGATGGAAGAAATGCAATGCAGTACTGCATCTTTAACATAAGGAATCATTTATCATGACACTTGAATGGCTGTGACAATACAAATTGCTAATGAGGTATTAGTTTAACCAATTTAGAGAACAAATTAGAATAAAAGGGTGTCAAATTGCTACAGTTATCCATGGCAAGGCAGAGAAATAGCTGTGAAAAATGCTCTTTCAGCAGCAGAAAAGGCAAGGTTATACAGGGTACAAAGAAGCCCCACTGGTTGGAGAATGCTCTGCACACAAGGAGGAAGATGGATTTACAAACACAGCATTACTGACCTTCAGATCCTATCTTCTCCAATGACTTCTTACATCATTTTGCATGGGGGTCAGTTTTTTTGCTGGGTACAGGTTTGTTGTTGCTGTTGAGGTTTTTGTTGGTTTGGTTGGTTTGGTTTTGCTGTTTTTTTTGATTGGCTTGGTCGTTTGGTTGATTTTTCCAGGATTATCATACACCTATTGTGGAAAAGTTTAAATGCAGAAACAAACTGCAGCTCTCTGGGACACAGAACATGTAACCTGTGAGCTAGCAACAGTCCTTAGCAGAGCTCACACATACCCAGTGCACGGTGGAAAGGTGGAAGCACCTTCTATCCAAAGCAATGGGGACATTTCGTGTCCTGGTTCAATCTTGTACCCAAAATAGCAAAATGTGATAATGTAATATTTCCAAGTAAATTCTCTGTTTTTTTCATTTGTTTCTTTTAAAGTGCTTCCTCCCATTCTGCTGTTCTTTTCCAAGATCCTTGAGCCCCTGTTGTAACAGAAAGGGCAGCTGAGGGAAACAGGTCTCTCAGCAAGGAACAAAAAGGGAGTCTTATTCCCATTCTTTATAAATGTTGCATTTAAAAAGAATAGTAAAAATCAAAATGCAGAGCGGGGAATATGTATTTGAGGAAACACAGGCACCAAAGTGAGCAAGAATTTTGTTTCCATCTTTTCTCTTTATTCCCTTTCATACTTTATTAAATGTAATCAAGCAAAGGTAAGTCAATGAAAGGTTTTCTCAGGAAGGGACAGTTGCCATCTTCAGAAATGATTGAGCATGTTAAACAGGGCTTTAAAAACTTGGGTAATTTCTCAAGTTCTAAGCAGAACTTAACCATGCCTGTGGTTATAGCAGACTGCCTTGCTAGGGCCCAGTTTCTGATTCAAAAGTCAGAAGAAGAACTCATGTGCATATATGTTTAGATTCATATTCATTAATTTCAACTGTTTCTTTTTCAGTTGAAATTATTATAGGTTAAAATGGTAAAGAAAAATAAGAAATACTGCTTGCCCAAGAATATCACCAAGATTAGACACATTAAGTCTGGAATCTACAAACCAAAAATAGAGTCCTTTCCAGAAGTTACAGCAAGCTCTTTAACATATATAGAGGCAGGTGTCAAAAGGGAGATAACACTGCATCAGTTATATTCAGTGTTAATTTCAAAGCAGGAGTGTATGAAATTTTCCTTCTGCTCAATACAGCTGCATTATTTATTTAATTAGTATTAAAATACAAGCTATCTATAAAAAATTCAGTTCCTCAGGCAGTGTCTACACTTCAGCCTGCTGCCCAGTGTAAATATGAGCCGGCTTGCCTGCCAAGAACAGAATGTCTGCTTCAGCCAAGAGTGGGGATATAAGCTCTGCTGGTAAGGATAGGCACTTTGCAGTCTCCAGCCTGGCTTGCTTATAACAACTTTGGATTTTACTGTAGCACTCTGTTGCTGGCAGTGTTGACATACCCTCCTCATTTTAACAACTCTGTGGACAGCAAGAAGCCATCAGCAAAACACACAGTGGCTCTCAAACCAGCTTCAGGGCTGTGAGCTGCTAGTGAATAGCAGTCTCTGAGAGCAGCATGGTTCTGAACCAGCACACAGAGCCCCTGTGATTAATATTCATGCTACACATCCCAGAACAAATAGGAGAAGCCAGTCTGATTCAAAGCTCTCTGAAATTGATGGAAACCTCTCCATTGACTGCCATGGGCTCTAGGTCAAGCCCCAAGTGTGTTTATACCTTTTAAAATAGAAGGAATTCACTCTCCACATGTTTCAGTCCCTCACATTTATTGTCAGCAAACCTCTGGCAAAAAAATGCCTTTCTCTGCAATGAGACTCTCACTGAAGCCAGTAGGAGCCATATATACAGAGATGGAGGACATAAACTCAATGTAAAACAAATAGTATACTGGAAAGAATCTTGATTTTGAAATCACACGAGACAAAATTCAGTCATAAAGTGAGTGTTTCTTTGTAAGAAATACAAAATAACTCAAGATTTTGTATACCTGCAGGTTAAGAAGAAAATTTTCAATGAGGCACATTGAACCTTCATAATATAACATTAAAAAACCCACTCCTATAAATCTAATACCATTATAATCATCTTCCTTAAACACTCTAATTATATCCTTCAAGTGTAAGTACTCAAATGTTAATTAAATATGGCCACCTAAATTATGATATGCAAAGTTTTTTTTTTACTTATTAAAGGAATTTAATACTACTCATAGGTGTCTTTGTTAAATGTAGATTGAATCAAGTTAAAGAATAAAACCTCATTTATTTTTATGCTACTTTATAAATTCTCTGAAGCCCAAGTCCTCTCAAAATAGTGTACAGTAATTTGATTAAAACTACCTTCAAATACTTTCCACCACATCTTTTACGTGAAAACACCTCGCAAAGCCCACAATGTCTATATAAACATTTTACAGTGATTATCAAAAAAAATACTACAGAATTAAATAAAAGCAGATTGATATGGATCCTCCTCCTCAACCAATGAAATCCTAGCACCACACAAAATCTCATGATGTAGAACTGAGTGCTGGCTCTCCTTCTCTCTCTTTCCTTTTAATAACCAAAGAAATTATTTTCCAAAGCATGACTGTTAATACAGATTGGTTTCAAGAGTAGTTTTTAACAGTGATTTTTTTTTTCCTGCATTTTGCTTCAAGAAGAAAAATATGAAGTAAAAAAAAAGAAAAAGGAAAAAGATGCAGGAAATACAGCCCTAAGGTCAATTAACAGTGAGTCCCCACGGAAGCAAAAGTCGACATTTCGCGACGAATGGTACTGAATGGGGAGAGCTCCAGTTCTGTGGTGTACTCATTGTCATTGTCATCACTCGTCACCGTGGAAGACTTCTGGATGCATTCATCACAGCAGCAACAGCAACACTCCATAAAGGCCCGGCTGAAAGGTTTACAGAGACAGAACAGGAGAACTGGGGTGACACAGGACTTAAAGAACAAAAGGAACTGACTAATGAGATGGAGGAGGTCCATAGTCTGTCGAGAGACCCCTGTGGACATGTAGGCAGTCACAATGTTGCAAATGTTTTCAGGAATGATGCAAAATCCATATAAAATGGTCAAAGCCACCACTGTGCAGTTCATCTGACTTTCCAGTTGAATCTGTCGCTTGTTCCCCCTCGTGCAGGCTTTTTCTGCCCTCCTGATTTTCCTCGCTGTCACCAGGGAGCAGGTAATGGTGAACAGGGTAGGCAAACAGAAATAGCAGCCGAAGTACCACCAGAGCCGCGCGCCGTCGTAGGTGAGAGCCAGCACGTAGATGGTGTCGGGCAGGGCCGTGGAGATCTTCACCACGCAGCGCTCGCCCGGGGGGCTGCCGCTGTACTCGGGCTCCTCGGTGGCCAGCTGGCGCAGCACCACCTCGGGCAGGGCCAGCAGCAGCGCGCCCACCCAGATGACGGCCAGCTTGGCCGTGGTGGAGGCGCAGTTCTCGATCATCTCGTAGTACATCTGCACGTTGGTGGCGGCTCGGAAGCGGTCGATGCAGAGAGCGCACAGTGTGAATGTGGTGACGCCCAGAGAGGCCACCTGGGAAGGAGGAGAGGCAGCACGGGTTAATACAGGTGCTGTCTGGGGGAGGGTAAAAAAAACCTGGGGGAGAAAAGGGAAAAGAAAATGAGAAAAAAAGGGGGGAGGAAGAGAAGCACCGAGCTTCTTCACCGAGAAGCAGTTGAGCGCTGTGGTGCTGAGCACCATCAAAGGAAGCATCAGACAGCACTCTGCTTCCAGTGTTTGCTGAGCTACCATCCAGCATGCATTCCAAAAACGGTACATGCTTCTATGTTTTTGCCTACAAATTGTTATTCCAGCTTGGTGTCAACCTCCCCTGGAGGTCCAAGCAAGCATCAGTGCAACACTGAGTGGGAAAAAAAAAAAAAGGAATTGACTAAAATGTAAAACTGTTTCCTCCCCACTTTTTTCTAAGGGGTGTTTTCCAGAAAGACTGGTTCCACCACAGGGGTTGGAATTTTAGGTCAAAATGGGAGAGATAGGAAAGTCTTCCTTCAGCAGAAGTTATGACCACATAACAAGTTCACTATGCAAGCAGGGGATCAAAACATTAAACCTTCCATATCTACAAAACTTAGAAACCCTGGGGATGAGGCATCTACTGAATCGAGTAGGATCCAACGACTATTTTTGTGGACTTAGGTTTTTAAGCAAAATTTTGATGGGATGAAGGCGCATAGTCATCCCCCACCATTACTTCAAAGAAACTGTATTTGAAATCCTCAGACTTCCAGAGCCTGTGCAGAACTAATCTTCACTACAGTGGGTAGGCTCTATATAACCAATAGTCAACTTTTCATGTAGAAAAAATTCAAGGAAAACCCAGGCTTTATTTCATAGGAAACATTCTGTGGGAGAGTGTACTGTAGGCCAGGAGAAAAGGAAGAAGTTTCATTCTTTAAATGATTTAAAGATGGATTGGAGAGAGCAGAGAAAGCTGTCAATTACATACTGTGAAGAACAAGTACAGAGCAATGTTTATGTTCTCTAGCTTTAATAATCATTATTTTATGCATGAACAGAAATCTTGTGCTGTCATGAAACATCATTTCCTATCATTTTATCCTGTTTATAATTTAATTTCCTAAAATAAATTTGCAAGAAGACTATATACATTTTGGCCTAATTCTATTAGTAATAAATTCAACTTCAGTTCAAATTTAAAGCAGAACTCCCATTAACTTCAATTGGACAAAGACTAAGTGCCCTGTTAGTTTTTAATTCACTTATTTTCTTGGATTTGCATACATGTGTTATGCTGAAAATGTGTTGATGTATTGTGAAGGAAAAAGAAAGTAAAATAATATTGTTAATAAATGTAAAGAATGTTTACTTTTATAATGAATGAACCATATCTCTGCAATAAAGTAATATTAGGCAGTTCACTATAATTTTGCTTATCAAAATTTGATGTGCAATGCTATATTTAAATTTCATATAGACTTTAAGAAACACTTTCTGAATTCCACCACAATATTGAAATAATACTGTTTACAAATCTCTGAAAAAAGTTCTTCAAAGATAGATAGCAAAATTATGCACAATTATATAAATGTATCATTAATTTTGGTCTTCAATATTTAACAGCCATATCAGATTGCTAAAATTGACTATCACTGAAAATATAAGGCACTGCAAGATGTTGGCTTGGTTGGAGAATTCTTTGAAGCAGCCTCCTAAAAGATGGAATAAGTAAGATCCAATCTCTTACTAATTAACTTGCAGAAACATTTAACAATGACAAGGCACTACTGTAAACATTTTTTATAGGCAACCATTGATTTGGAAATTTAATTGTCTGACAAGATTTAAAGAAAGCTTGGTAAATACAACAAAAAATAAAAAACATTTAAAGGAAAATACTTACAGGGAAATCTTAATGAACAATGATAAACTTTGCTAATGAAATATGATTTTCCTGTATCACAGCTCAGAGTCAGATTTTTTAATTCAAGATTAGTAGCTTTGTTTCCAAAATATTTAAATGGGCGTGCAGTCTTCAAATCTCTCAGTGACAGCAAAACCTTTAGCCTTAACATGCAACATGAATAACAAAAGGGTCAGGACTCAGCTTGCTACAATTACAAGAGACAGGGAAATAACTGAGATCTGGAAATGACTGGGGATTGAAATAAAAATCATCAAAACAGAAGAAAACCTGAGTGTCTGTACATTAAGATGTTTCCTTTCAGCTCTGGCGTGAGCCTCCCCCCAGCCCAAGGCAGACACTTCAGCATTTCACTGCAAACAGACTGTTCCACAGCGGCCCAGACATGAAACTCTGCAGCTGCTGGGGCTGGGCTAATGAAAGAAGACACGTCTGCCATGAAGAAACATAACCTAGGGGGCTCCTGTCACATTAACTGACCAACAACTTGGAGGCTTCAAACAGGGAAATAGAGCAAGAGGAAACAACTAGGAATACTGGAAGGCGGCTTTGAAAACCCTCCCATGGATTTACTGATGAAACAAGCTAAAGAAAGCCAGTGTTTCCCTGGAACAAGCAACAGTCTCCTATTTTCTGTAGATTAGCAGAGTCAGTGATGCCATGGAAAAGCTTGCAAAAACCAAACAAAAACACTCAAGCAGATGATCATGGATTCACTCCAGCTGACTTGCTTAAATGCAGCAGAGCAATTAAAGGGTTCAATTACTTCACACAGCAGACTATAAGTAATACCCAGCAAAATCAATGGGTGCTGCTCAAAACCTATGGGAGAGAACTGGGACATGCATTCTGCATGTTCACACAATTTCAGTCTAGGTGTGTTTCTTCATACCAGTCATACTAACAATTAGAGTTAAGCTGAAAGTGTGAAAAAATTCCGAGAAGTTTTCTTTTCAGGTATTATGTTGCCTTGAAATAACTACAGAATTAAGATCATTAATTTGAGAGGGAAAAGGTGAAGCACAAATTAACAAATTGTAAAGTGGTGCAAGGCTGCACGGAGTTTAATGGCGCTATTCTTGTAACAGGTGAGTGTCTGATATGCTGTTCCAATCTTAATTCCAACAACCTGGCAGGAAATGAGGCAAGGTAAGGGCAACTCAGGCTCAGTAGTTTTTGATCATCACTTAGTTGTCCGGTTTATTTCCCTATTGTCCACTAAAGATTCTCCTGCAGCCTCTAAGCATTCAGGATGACATAATTTTACAACTTTCTCTTACTACATGAAATCAGCCAAGTCCCCAAATTTCCAACTGAATGACCATCAATCTGCTCTGAGGAAGTGGTGAAGGAACCCCTACTTTGAGGAGATACCCACACCATTTGGGCAGAGAACTGCTGTTGAAAGGTTTGCTAGCTACAGCACACACAGAATTATTGTTACAAAAGAAGCTCTTTAAACACTGTGGCTCTTTAAAAAGCCTTGACAGAGTCAGTGGGCACTGTGATGCCCCTTCAAAACACTGCATAAACCCTTGGTCATCAGCTCACCAGCTGTTAGTCAACAGTGTCAAAACTGATTTGGGGAACTGAGGCCACAGAGAACAATAGCAAACTCATGAAATGCTCAGCATAATTGCTGGTCTCCTGTCCACTCTTCCAGCATACTGGTTCCCCTTTCACAAACTTTAACAATTACCAAAATATTCCCAGGCCTTTTCTGGCCTGCCCTACTTCTTCTCCTGGCTGTGGTCCCACAGCTCTTGGCCCTGGCTTCCAGGAGCAGAGACTCTGGCTAACCAGCAGAGCAGTGTAGATGTATTACAGTGAGTTATGGCTGTGGGAATAAGACTCAATTTTGTCCCACTAATTTCTAGTCAAAAGTAATGATAACCAGAAACAAAATCAGGAAAGGTGACTTAGGTGAAAAGACCAACAAAGACCAAATTCTGTAAGTGAATATAAAAGAGAGGTTGGGTAATTCCACCCAGTAAGACAAAGAGCAAGAAGTGATATTGCTGCTCTCTACAGAAAAATGTATTATGAGATACAAAAGTTACTTAAGCCAAAAGACAGTGAACGTAACAGAATGAAAATCAACCAGCTCTGAGCAGCTCCAGGCTGGAAATGGCAGTGACCATTCTGATGGAGAAGTGAGTGGAAACAATGTAGACTAAGTTTATATTGAACAAGTTAAAATAAAGGTGTTATAAGAAGTAGACCCTTCTACCAGCTGAAGTTGAAGTTTCTAAGACAGAATATATTTTATGTTGATAGCAAAGAATTTCTTAAAACAGCATGGCACTCCTCTGTTAGAAGATGAGATGGGTATACACAATATTTTTACATTGTAATGGGAAAGCTGAACTACAGAAGAGGTTGGTGACTACAAGCCACCTCTGAGCTATCAGTGACACCTCGTAGATTCTGTATATCCTTTCCTGTTATGTCATATATAAATGACTTTCTATTCCTCAAGCCATTATAGACTATAATTTTCTGATGGCTATTCCACATCCACATTAATCTTCATAGCTTTTGAAGATGTTAATGCAACATACCAGAGGGACTTCTGTAGATTTATCAGTTTTCCCTAAGATAAATAAATAAATTTAGCACAGATTACAATACTTTTTTTTGCTACTCTACACTTACAGTACAAACTCCAGTAATAAGAACAAACTAATGCAAAATAAAAGATCAACACATTGCAAACAATTATTTAATATTTACCTAGATTTCCGTTTTTTTAATAAAAAAGTCCCACTCTACTCCCAGAAAAAAAACCCCAAACAAAACGAAGAAAAGCAATCATTATTAAAAAAGAACAAAAATATATCTGTATTTTTCACAAGAAGTGCTATTAAACATTAATGGCTTTATGCATTAAAATAGGGAAGAATCTCACAGTGAAAACACTTCTGTGGTGTGGCAAGAATAATTCAGTAGCCAAGAAGATCTGGGGCCAGTGTACAGCTCTGACATCAGCAATTACCTTATGCCTTCCAAATAAAAATCCACATCACCTATCTGAAAGATGAGATGACAATTCTGAAATCTATGATCAGGGAGATGATCCCACACACTTGGAATAACAGGTGCAACACTGTTGTTTCCTTTGAAGTACTACCAACATTCACACCAAGGAGTCACAAAGCACACATGCTTTATGTGATATTTACTCTTAATATCTTACACTTCTGTATATCACAAGATATACTGCTTAGAATCAGAGTCCACTTCTATGCACCGCTTTTGAGTTCTGCAGGAAGCAAAAGCCAACAGACTATCAGGGCACTGGAAATACTCACTAGTACATCACATGCTTATCCAGGGGCTTGGAAATAACACAAAACATGAAAGGATTTCATTTTTGTTCATTTTCCTGTTTGCAATCTACCACACTACCAAATAGATAATTTTTTTTTCTTTTTTCTGTGTCACTCTCCACTGAGGATCAAGTTCTCATCACACTACACAAGGGACTCCTGCACTAGTTCTTAATAGCAGCAATATGTAACTACAGATAGAAATCTACCTCTTCCTCCTTCTGCAGGAATAATCCTGTCATATAGAGAAATTACATGCTAGTGTTCAGAGCAGAGTCAATAGGGCTGGCATCGCAGATGCTGCCTTTTTGTCTCCACACATATGTAACTTAAATATTACTGACCCAATTTTAAACCTACTCTGACACAAATTCATTTCCATGCTGAAATACCACAGACAAAGTTTAGCCAAAAGCAAAAACTCAGAGGATCCTAAGGACAGGATTTGCAGAGGAAAGAATGACTGACAGAACAACCAACATGGCAGCTATCATCATCATAGCATTAATACCTAAAGGGCAGAGATATATTAACACTTCAGTTTTAAATAATTATTATGTGATAAGCACTGAAGATATTCTGCTCAGTTAAAGATATATCAAGCCATTGCCCTAGAAAACTCTCATGATGAAGCCTTGATGCAAACATCTCTGAGTGTCTTTGTCAGTGACCCAGAGGACTCACTGAAGGTTCAGGAGCACAGCTCTGACTGGAGTCAAAGAAGAGACATAAAGAAAATGCCGCACATCAAAAGTCACAGAAAAGACAGATAATACACAGCTTTTATAAACTCCCATTAAAAATGTATTTGCTTGCTTCCCTAAAGTGAAACTTAAAATAGGGATCTCTTTTCACAGCTTTGGAACGGGCAGAGAACAGCAGCTTTCTCTGTGCTTCCTGCTTACCTCTGTCAAGTAAAGAGAAATGGGAAAAAGCCTCACCTCAAATTGCCCTGGAGGATCAGCTCCAGGAAAAGAGAGTAATTCGTATTTCAGTCCAAATCAATCTTTATGCTTTCCACTAAGAATACTAATTGTGATAGCTTTCCTGAGCTGGAACTTGCCCACAAGAATCAGGAGTGATGCGACAAATTCATTGCCAAAAGCACATGCAGAGTTTGGGCATCAGATTTCAAAAGCTTTTACTGTCAGCCTGCTCCAGAATCACACCAGTCTTGTATGCATGTTATGGTCCAGATGAGGACACCACAAATTTTGTCCTGTTCTTTGTGAGGTGTCTGGGAAAGGCAGAGGTCCTCATGTTCACTAGCACTGAATTCAGGGCTGTGTACCATACACTGGCCTCAGCAACTTCTTGCTCTGTGCTGGACTGCACAGGATGGTAAATCAGCCTCTGCAAACCCTCATGCTAGACCATTCCTCAGTTCTAAACCCCTGCTTGGCTAGAAGTAGCTTGATTCAATCTGTTGACATAGAACACAACCCCCTCAAACAAAGCTTCTTGTGTAACCTCCAAGAGCAAAATGCACACAACTCAAGCAAAGTTCCTTCTTAAGCCTGAAAGAAGGTTTCCAGTCCTACCTGACAGAATCCATTTGTCATCTTGTGCAAGTTGCTCTGGGCCTTAAACAACTTATTTAATCTCATCACTACTGGCCTTCAGCATTAAAATGAAATAAAGAAAAAAACTTAATTTCACATGACCTACAGTTGTAAAATATTTAAAAGCACAATAACAGTACAGATTTTGTCTACATTTGTATTTCTTTCTAGTAAGGCCTAGAATAAATCTGTAAGTAGGGAAACTGGAGCTATATTCAAAAGTTCAAAAGACTGAGTGCCTTGAACAAAACCAAAAGGATTCCACATCAGCAGGAATTACCCAAATTCATTGTCTTTCTATTGTCATTTACCTCACGTCTCCTGATTCTGAGTAATACTGACAAAAGCATGTGAAAGACAAAACAGTGTGCAGGTAAACACTTCAGACATGTATGCCAAAATCTAGACTTCTGAGCCATGCAGAAAAATGGCAGAATATTAAAAGAGCAAAGGAGAAGCACATCTCCACACATCCTTACAGGCAGAGTAGCTGCATTAGTTGTTCAAATTCTCTTCTCAACTCCTTTTCAGTACACTCAAAACTAGTAGTTACAAGCGGCCATACTGTTATACAATATATAGCTGAAATTACTACTTAATGTACTTGTCATAGAAGATCTTTATTAGCTATGGGAAAACTGCCCTTTAAATTAAATTTGTGAAGACATTCCACTGCTGGAAGCTCAGCCTTTACCTATACAAATGTGCAGGAAGATATCATAAAGCATTTTTCCCAGACTGAGTGGGCATATGTGTTATCACTAGCAGCAGATGCTTTTTTGGAATTCTACACAATATCCATAAAACAGCACAAATAAAAACCAATTGGTCACAAGAGGCTAAACTAAGAAAACTCAAGGTATTTCCCTGGGATCACTTGAAACCTTCAAACAGCACAAAGCATGCTTGAATTATGTTAAAATGCTGTGATCACTGCATCACTTGCTGTGGATAATCAGCCATCCCCTGTTCTCTAGTTCTGAGAGTAGAAGCTGGTATGACAGAAGACTCAGGCCAATAAGGGGTTTTGATGCTTGAGATATTTCTGGATCTACAAACCCAGGTGAGACACATAGCTCTCTCTCTAAACAGCATATGCAAAAAACCCCCAAAAACAAAGAGATGAAAAGATGGAACCAAGAGACCCTTAAAAGAACTAAACACTGTGCAAACTTATAGAAAATACCGACAGGAGGTTGAAATGTGTCCATCTTCAGGAAGATGATTCCATATTTGTATTCCACAAAGTTCTGGACACTTCTCCTGAAGATATCTGTCAAAGCTTTCCTCTCAAGGAGATAAGAAGACTTCACCCTTTCCCTCTGTGTGAGAAGAAGAAGGGCCTGCCCAGGTGAGTTACAAAGGAAAAGAGAGTGTTGTTCAGCTGTCAGATGAATGTACTGCTGTAAACAACCCTTGACAGAGCAAGGAGCAGCAGCTGCACATGGGATGGATTTCATGACATGCTACACATCTGCATTGCTCCTGGTGGTGTCAGTGTCACTGTGTAATGCCTCTGAGGTTAGATCAACACTTGGAAAGTGGTGAACTTTTGCTCTAGCTGCCTTCTCTGCCTCAGCAGGGTCAAATCCTGATTTATAGGACAGTGTCCTTCATTCCAGGCTCCAGCTGAGCTGTGGAGTCATGATCCACCAGTGTTCAGTATCTGCCACTCATTGCCACAGTTTACAGAGAGGGAAATCCAGCCTTTTACTTACTCCTCTCAAGGTGATGAGATAATTTACATACATGGGTATTATATTTAATGACACTGAACAAAAACTATACAATTCTGGGAGCAACACAGAACCCTAAGGCTAGACCTCTTTATAAGAACTAAAGTTCTTAAGAACTTAACTTTAGAACTAAGTCATTATACTTCCTCAAGGACAAGGAAAATGCTTTACTTTTAGATACCAGTGATAATTAGGCCTAACACAGCCACCAGTTCACCTGACTGGACTCTTGAATGAGAGCAGCTGTAGACATCCACAGAACTTTAAAGTGAAAAAACAAGGTAACATTAAATTATAATGGCATATAGCAGCAGCTGAATATTTTTCAGGATTACAGTTTTGAATTTCAGCAACTACATTTCAGCTAAGCTATTTTCAGTTTGAAAAACTCTTTAGTGCCCAAAAGCTGCAAAGCATAAGCAACTAATTTTGAGGAACAGTGTGGCCACACAAATCATCTAAAATACTGATCTATTTCAACTTTGTGTGTGGATGCACCAAAAAAGTGTTAGGAAGCATGAAATGTCACATGAAAGTCCTTGAAACACAAACTACAGTATCTATTTTAAATGAAATGGTTACTTTTAAAACACTGCAACTTACTTACTGGTTACTTACTGAAATGTCACATGAAAGTCCTTGAAACACAAATTACACTATTTATTTTAAATGAAATGGTTTCTCTTAAAACACTGCTACTTACTGGCTACTTACTTTTACAGGTTAACACAGCAGCCCCAGAATCCATTTCAGGATTTTTAAAGGATTCGAGCACTAAGTTTGTCCATAAATACATATTTACTGCATCATGTCTTCTTAAATGCAAATCACTTAAGTGTACTCTGAGTTTTTTAAATGCAGGTGGTATAGTACTGGCCTAGAATTCAACTAAGCGTAACACAGCTCCACCCTTTGTCCAATACCACCAGTAATAAACTAAACAGATGAAAGAAGCAGCAGCAATTTTATGGCTACACAGGTCACACATTTTTCTTAACACTTCAAAATATCGTAGTATCATTTGACAGTTAATTCTGTGTTACTGTGTACTAATGTGCTGCTGAAACTGACACTTTATATTAATAACAAGTTGGGTACTTGAGGGTTTTCTGGGAGGGGCATAGGGGGTTGCTTTTTTGTTTGTTTGGGTTTTTTTTCCTATTAGCTCATTCTTAGGACAAGAGAACCACCAGTTGTTTCCTCTGCTCTCAGTTACAGAATAATGTTGGACATAAGGTTTCGGGAATACAGGAGAGCCAGCCAGAACTCCAGGCTACCGCTGTAGCAGCAAGCCTCAGTGTTCAGTTCCAGTAAATAAATAAAGCAGACAACCTGAGCACTGCCGGCAGGACTGTGGCCAGCTGTCTGAGAGCTTCTTTGACAGAGCCGCTGAACAGCTGCCAAGAAGCTGCAGTTTAAACGGAGCTGGTGTCTTTCAAAAACACAAGAACAAAAACAAACCCCAACAAACCTGCAGCTAAATAAACGTGAGATTTGAACGCTGAAATATAAGTTAAGAGTCCAGACATTCCATTGATGGGATGATCCCATTTTTACAATCACCTCCTTACAAGCGATCCCCTCAAGCCCTTCATCCGCTTTCCTGACCCATCTTCACTTTACTGAAATAAACAAAGTGAAAAGCTTGAAATCTAATTCTGAGAGGATCACTTGTTTCTCAGGGTCACAGGGAACAAGGAAAGTTTGGCAGAAGTCGCGCGAGTGGCCTGAAGCGCCGGACGCACTCAGCGGGAGCCGCAGAAATCCCGGTGCCGCTGGACCCGGTGCGGCCACTGCCGACTGCGCTCCCTGCGGGGCCGGGACGGGCTCCGCTCCGTCGCAAGAGCACTCAGGAAACCCGGACCAAAGCTCTCCGGGACGCCCCCGGGCCGGCAGCGATGACAGCGAGCAGCGCCGGCCCCGCACACGGCTCAGGCTTGCGGCGGGGAGAGGAGCTCGGGGTCCGCGTATCCCCACCCACGGACGTTACCTCAATGTACGGGACGATTTTGCAAGAGAAGTCTTCTAGAAGCCACTTCTTGGTGAGCTCCTGGAAGATAACCAGCGGCAGGCAGAAGAAGACGATGAGGAAATCCCAGAAGGCAAGGTTGGCCAGCAAGGAGTTGGAGATGCTCCGCATGTAGTAGTTGTGGCAGACGATGCACATCACTGCCATGTTGCCCATGATGCCGATGCCGAAGATCACCACGGAGAGGCACATGACGGCGTAGGCGCCGTACGACTCCTCGGTCAGCGGGTAGAAGGGGTTGCGGAGCCGGGCGCGGCGCCCCGTGGCGTTCCCGCGGCCCCCGGCGCTGCCCTCGCCGCCGGCCGAGCCGTTCAGGGGCAGCCACCGGGGCCCGCCCGCCCCGCCCCTCCCCGCCGCCGCCCCGGCCCCGGGTTCACTGCTCCGCGCCCGCCGTCGCCCGGTGCCCGGGGCCCCGCGTGGCGCGCAGCTGCCGCCCGGCCCCGCCGCTCCGCCGGGAGGGAGGGCTCCGCGCCCGGGCAGCGTCGCGGCCGCCCGCCGGCCGGGGGCGAGGGGCGGCGGGGCCGGCGGCGAGCGGGCGCGCTGCGGGGGCGCCGGCGGCCCAGAGGCTGCGACGGGGTCCGGGGCCAGGGCGCAGGCAGCCCACGCACCCAGCACCTGGCAGAGCAGGGCGAGCGGAGCGCCGAGGGGCCGCATGGCCGGGAGGCGGCGGGGCTCACCCGCTCTCCTTCAGACCCGGCGGCCGCCTCGCTCGGCGGGGCTGGGAGCGGGAGACATGCCCACCCGGCTCCCGGGAATAGCCCGGTCAGGAGCAGCCACGACGCCGCTGCCGCAGGAGCGCTGCTCCCGTTGCCGCCGGGTCCGCCGCGGGCAGCGGCCGGCGCTGGGGGCGCGACGAGCGGAGCGGCGAGGAGCCTCTTGTCACCGACGCCCGGGGCAGACCCGGAAAGTTGTGTCGCCGTCTCCGACGCGCAGAGTTAATGTAGCAAGTGCAGCGCCGGGAGAACCCCCCCTCGGCGCTCCGCCCTTTCCCGGGACCGCTGCCTCCTCGCCAGCAGCCGCACCGGTCTCGTGCTGCCCATTTGCGTCCTCTGGTCGCCGCGGGCACCCAGCGGCTCTACGGGTCAGGAAAGGTCCCTTTAGGAAGACACCTCCCCTCGCCGGGCCGTCGCGAACACTAACATCATCTCCTCATCTCCAGCACCTCGGAGAACACAGGCTGTTGCGCGCAGCTTAAGGTGTTTCAGAGCTTTGCAAAACTCTTGCCGGGATCGATCATTGCACTCCCAAATGATCGCACGCGGGCAGGGGACGGCGAGCACGGCCAGGGCGCCAAAGATGCTGCCGGCGCCGGGCGGGCAAGCCCCGGGACGGACCCCTCGGGGCTGCTCTCGCCTCCCGAGTCGTGCGGGCACCAGGTGAAGCGGGGCGGCAGCCACGGCTCCCGCGCAGGTAGGGGCTGCTGTACGGCGGGCTCTGCTCCTGTTGCCGGCTCCCCGCGGCTCTGGCCCCGCTCTGCCCGGTGCGGCTCGCCGGGCTCGGAGCGGCTCCGCCGCGGCTCTCGGGGCGCGCCGGAGAGGCGGGCGAGCCGCGGCGGCCGCAGTGCGCAAGCGCCGCCCGGCGGCGCCGCGGGGCCGAGGCACCGCCCGCCGGGGCAGCCGGGCTGAGGGCGGGTGTGGGGCCGGGCCGGGCCGAGCTGAGAGCTGGGCATGCCGCTCCCCGCCGGCCCCCGAGCTCTCCTGGCCGGGATGCATCCCCGCCGCCGGCCGTCCGCAGCTCACCGGCGCGCCCCGGTCTCAGCGTGTGGCTGCCCTCCCCGGGCCGCGGGTGCCAGCGGGACCGAGCGGAGCGACAGGCGAGCCAAGCGCCCTGCTCTGGTACCGGGAGTCTCGCCCGGTGGGAGCGGGGGTGGCTGGGAGGCGGTGCGGGAAGCTGTCGGCACCGGGACGGCACAGGAGCAGCGAGGGCACCTCGCTGCATGGGCAGAGGCCACGGACGGGAGAAAGGGGCGCGTGTTTCCCCTGGGAGAGCGCAAAACGGAGCAGCAGGCTGGGCGAAGGAGATGGTGTTCACACAGCATCCTGCACTGGAATAGCATCAGAAGCGTCTCCACAAATTTTTTTCCTGCTATGGACATTTGTGTATGGTTTTCTTTCTTGCATTTGTACAGTCAGATAAACTTCATGGTTCTTTCTTCTTGTTTCTCTGATTTTTATTTCATTCAGGTGAATGAAATAAAAATCGACAGCTTGCTGAATTTGGATGCAGTAACTGTAAAATTATAAGTACCCTTAAGGATTCTCCATCGCCCTTGCAAGTTGCCATTTTGTAGAGCTTTTGTGTAAAGTATGCCCAACTAGTTTAAAAGTTTAACATTTTTCCCATAGAGCAGTTTGAGAAGGTATTGTGCTATTTTTCCTATGAAAAATGTCTGTGACAGTCACCCAGAAAACACAAATAAGACAAACAGAGTTCTTCCTTTTCTCAAGCCATTCTCACACATGTAGGTGAGGTGTAACTGTGGAAATCATAAGGTGTTTCTGAGCTTACAGGAGTGTGTAACCAGTTAGGTACTGCTGTGTTGCATATCCCTAAATACAAGTCAAGCCATTTTCTTTTTCCTTAGCAATGTAAATAAAATCTCCTGGAAAAAAATGACCAAAGTAATTTTAAGAATTCCTAATAAATAGTAAGTTTAATCTAATAAAGGTATCTATGAGTGTTAAAAACTAACTAGGAAGTGCTAAAACCTATCAGGAAAAGAAGAGAATGGCAAATGTATTTAACCTTTTTTCCCTTACATTTTCTCTCATTTGTGGCTTCTGAGCTCAGCTGGTGTATAAAAGGAGTTAATGATGATAATGAGCTTACATTTACAGTGCCTTTCTTCCTGAAGAGTCCCAAAGGGCATTACAACCAGATATGATAAATTCCCTGCTTGTTCTTAAAGGGTGCTGGGGGATATTGCTGCTGGCTTTTATATGAAAGGAGCAGACAGGAGCTAGCAGACATACTGCCCTTCGATATACTTCTGCAAAAAATATGGATCATCAAGAAGAAGGTTAAGCAGTGTTTGGCTGACATCACTGATCCTGTAATGGTGAGATAAGAACTGAGTTGTGCATAGGTTTTCCAGTGTCAGCATTTCACCTGCTTATAATTGAGAAAAATTATTTCTGAACACAAAGAAAATTCTTATAAACTATTATCTTTGTCACATTTCTTTTGCTTCATTAAGTATTTTCTTTGTTGCAAAGAACAGCACGTACAGAAAATTTGGATTTTGTTGATTGTATTTAACCAAGCTAAAGGTCTTTTTCTGGCTTTAGAAACAGCTGGTTTGCAATTATGACAGTCTCCTGTTTACTTCTGCTGCTGTTAAATACTGAAAGTTGGTGTCTGAAAATTGCATTTTTCAAATATCTTTGGTCCCACTTTAAAAAAAAATTTGCTGCAGTCCATACAGTTTCTGAGTTTTTGTTTTTATGGGTTTTTTAGGGAATGCGTTCATTGTGGGGTTTTTTGGGGCTGATGGTGCATTCGTCCCATGTCCTTCAAATAATTCTGTTACTTCTTATGGTAAGATATTCCTGTAGAAGAAAAATCCTACTCCATTATTTTCTGATACAGCCTACAGTTCATTCAGGCTTTCACAACTCTGCTAAAGAAGTTGTATATGTTTTGACAGTCTTTTACCAATTCATGCATCAGCCTAGAAACAATCTCGAAAACCACAAGCAGACTTTTATATTTATAACATGTTTAAAGAAAAAAAACAACCCAGAAACACCCAAAACATTTTTCTCTGTTAGATGGGAGAACTAAAATTCATAGATGTTTTTGCAGCCAAAATCTATAAAAGGAACACCAATAAGCATGTTCCTACATGAAAAAACATAAAATTGAAAGGTTTCCAAATACATTCATTCTGTTCTGTTGGTGTTCTATGATATTTCATTTATGATAAAAAAATCAATAGGCTTTCAATGCCTGCACTGCTGGGGTTTTTGACATCTCCAGTACTCGTTACCTGAATAAGTAATACTGAACATATTATTGTGTTTCAGCAAGAAGCTGAAACAGCAAGAAGCTGCTGTTCTTTTTACTTCTCCTCAGGGTTCATAGAATCACAGAAATCACAGAATGGTTTGTGTGGGAAGGGGCCTTAAAGATCATTTGGTTCCAGCCCTCCTGCCATGTACCTTCTGTAGACCAGGATGCTCAGAGCCCCATGCAACCTTGGCCTTGAACACTTGCTGTGACAGGGCATCCACAACTTCTCTAGGGAACTTGTTCCTCACCACATTCAGAGTAAAGAATTTCTTCCTAATATCTAATCTAAAACTACTTTATTTCATTTTGAACCCATTCCCCCTTATCTCTGTGAAATGTCTCTCTCCAGCTCTCTTTAGGTACTGGAAGGTACTTTAAGTTCTCCCTGGAGCGTTTTCTTCTCCAGCCTGTCTAGGTAGGAGAGGTCTTCTAGCCCTCTAATTATCTTTGTGTCCCTCTTCTGCACTAGCCCAGCCCATGTTTTTGTCATGCTGGTGTCCCCAGAGCTGAACACAGCTCTCCAGCTGGGGTCTCACCACAGCAGAGGAGAGGGGCAGAATCCCCTCCCTCAACCTGCTGGCCACACTTTGGCTGCAGCCCAGAATCCTGTTAGCAATGTTCAACAGTTCATCACTGAAGAACAAAGAGTATATTTGCCAAAACATCTTCTGTCTTTTTGGTTTTGAATTATGGTGTGCTCAGGTACTTTATGCTTGTTTTTATGCTTTATTATGCTTTATTCTTCTTTCTCGTTTAGGCAGATTTAATAGAAAAACTTTTTGTCTATAAAAAAGGTAGATTTGTTTATACTGTTTTCTTACATCTCACTGGATTTTGTTGTGTGTTCTGTCATAAAAATCTGAGTTTGGGGAGAGCATAATTACTGTGATGTGGTATAATTGGGCTTTTTATTTCAGACAGATAAACACACTCTAATCAACAGGAGGAATTTTGGTTTTGAATTCAGTTTCTTACATGGTTGGGCGAGGCTCTATAACAATAAACAAATGCTGAAAAATTTGAAATTTAAATTCAAAAAGCATCTGAAGTTTAATGATAATATTGTAAGTTTCTTGCAATTAGTATTTTGAGTGTGCATTTATTGATGTCCATTAGGAAACCTTCTGATGGCTCCTGAGTACAGATTGCTCTTCACATTTTAAATTATAATACTTTTCCCTTTAACCTTTCTCATTTATTGAAGTTTGAATTCTGTTTTAAAGGATAAATGTCAATGCTTGTGTCACACAGTCCAAATAGATTTGTTTGATAAGTTATCCTTGTTTTAAAAGAGAAGTTTCCTCAATTCTTCAATTAGTAATAAAGAAACCAAGTATATATGTTACATGAAAAACTGTGATGTGGTTGATACTTGCATTGCTGCTTTTCTATCCTTTTTTATCCAAAAGGCTTCCACCTTTTGATGATGATGATATGTTGACTATTTATGAACAGTGATCATTGGATTCAGAAGTCATGAATTCTCTTTTTATGATGAATGACGTGAGGAATAAGTTTTATTTATATGATGTAGAGCTGTGGGAAAGATTATCTATTATTAGTGGGTATTCTAGATAGAATATAGTTTAAGACAATGAAGGTAAAGGCAATATGTGATGTCCATCCACAAAAATTCATTTTATTTCAGTCTCTTCTGTTAGCATCATCCCTTTTACCCTTGTAATCATCTTCACAAGTTTCTGTACAGAAAGTGCTCAAACAGTAAAGGTCTTAATACTAAAGGTGAGATGCAAAGACTTCTTTTTTTTCTCTGACTGGGTATGAAATTTAGATCAGTGGAAAAATAATAAAACCTTTCCTTCTTAAAATCTTATCTGAGTTTTTCACTAATTGGTAAGAAGTGTCAAAAGGCTGTAAGAGTCATATGGACACAGTTTAAACCCTTACAGACTTTAAAAGTGTTAGGTCATGTTCAGCCTGAGAGATTTTTCTTTAAGCATCCACCATGAGGAAATTCTTTTGATCATTGCATTTCAGAGAATTTTTAGATATTTGTTAATTTGGTTGTTTGTTTGTATGGGGTTTTGTTTGATTTTGCTAGCTGCTTTATACAAAATATTTTTTTCTATATTTACCAGTTTGACTATTTCAACTCATTTCAATTGGAGCCATAAACCCTAAAAAGCACAGAGCACAGACTGATATTCAAAGTTTCAAGTCAGCCTGCCACTGTGATATAGATACTCAGCATGAGTACTGCTCCTGTGAGTCACTACTTGCCCTAGTTTGTTATCTCATGCAATCCTGAAGTTCAAGGGAAATTAAGATCTGAACTGTGGTGACTTCTTAGTTATGCTCCATGAACTGTGGAAGATTCTTTGGGGTCATAGCAGAGGTTTCACAGCTGTTGTGGAGAAACTGGTGGAAGAATGGGAGCTCCACCATTTCCAGTTGCAACTGTACTGAGAAATTTCAAAGAATTTCAAAAGGTTTTGGCAGCACTGCTGTCCTTGGGATAGCCAAGATTCCCCAGCACAGCAGCACCTCCTCTCATCCAGCCTGCAGTCCAGCCCAGGGTGGGTGATCACATGTATCTCAGAGTGGCAGAGGTGGTTGAGTGGCATCTCAGTAGCTGTTTTAGGCAACCTTGTGGGGCTTTAAATATAAATTAAGAAAATGAGAGGAAGGGAGCTGAGAAAGACTCTGAAAGACAAAGAGGGAGAGAGGTCAAGAAGGCTGGCAGAAAAAAAAAGTCATGAGTGAGGAAGAAGGGATTCTCTTGAGAGAATATGAGGAAAAGAAGAAGAGCTTAAAGACTAGTATAGATAAGGGAGAGACTATAGTATAGACACTGTCTCATCCCTCGAAATCATGAAGCAGACATTCTTAGATTATTTGTTCCTAGCCCCTGTTGTTATCTCCTGGTGTTATGCTCCCTGTCTCTCCCTTACATGTGCATTTCAATATTTTTCTGTACTTTGGTATGCTAAAATGTATTTAATAGTTAACAAAATCTTATGGTTTTTACAGGCAGATGATCTTCTCCTTTCCTGTTCTACATTAAACTATTAAATATGTGACTTGGGCATGCATTAACTTCTGTGTTCAATGGAGGGAACTCCAAACAGTCATATGTATCATAAATAACATATATTAATTACCCTTTCATTGCTAGGCTAAGTGTAGGCCATTGCTTTGCCTGTAGAAATTGATTGTTTTTTTCTGCTGTGGGGTCTTCCTTCTCAAATGCAGTAGCTTGGTACTTCACTTTTTTTTCTTTATAATTAGCCCTTAGTTTTTATTTTCTGCCACTTTAACGTTATTCTCAGTAGTTTTATCTGTCAAGGTAATTTACATATTGTTTACCTTTTCTTTGAGCTTATTAATGAAGCTATTAAAATAAGAAACAACTTCATACTTTGCAGTAGACCCTCTGCCTACTTCCCCACAACTTAGTGCAATCTGCTGCCATTTCTCATCAGCCAGTGTTTGTGATCCTTCAACCTGTTTTCAATTTACATGACAGTGCTTATGTCCAAAGCAATTTGGATTCATTTTGGGAGATTTAGTAAGACACTGTATTAAATCCTTTATTAAAGTCATGCTGTGTATCTCTCATCCAGGATTTTTTCAGTTCTATCAAAAAAGCAATCACGTTTCCTTGGCACGACATGTTCCTTATGAACCCATGCTGCTTATTGCTCATTGTACCATTATCCTTTGAATGTTTAGAGGAGTGTTTTGGAGTCATAAGCTCTGTTTCTTTTTTCTGTTTATTTTATTTTTTTCCCTCAACAAATGTTCTGTTCTTTCTCATTACAGAATATGCTTGAAATTAAACTCCTTGTTTAATAAACCACACTTCTTCCCTTTATTGATGTTTGAGGCTATATTTCCTATGCTATATGACTTTTCAGAAATAGTTTTTGAGAGCTTACACTTTTCAGTGTGCACTCAGGGATGTCTTAATGTGGGCTAATTGACTGGATACAACTGTTTTTCTTTTGTGCTATCCATAGCAATTTTTTCTTTCTTGTCCTGATTTTGGCTAGGATAGAGTTAATTTTCTTGTCCTGATTTTCACTCGGATAGAGTTAATTTTCTTCCTAGCAGCTGCTGGATTCCTGTGTTTTGGATTCAGTACAAAAAGAATGTTTTAACACATTGATGTTTTAATTGTTGCATATTACTGCTTACCCTAAGTCAAGGACTTTCCAGCTGGCTGGTGCTCTGCTGGTGAGGAGCTGCACGGGAAGCTGGGAGGGAACACAGCCAGGACAGGTGACCTGAACTGGAGAAAAGGGTGTTCCATACCATGGACATCATCCCTGTAGAGAAACTGGGAGAAGTTGCCTGGGAGCTGCTTGAGGATGGGCAGGGCATTGGTCAGTGGATGGTGAGCAGTTGCCTTGTGCATCACTTGTTTCTCTTGGTTTATTCCTCTCTTGGTTTTATATCATTATTATTACTGTTGTTACTATTATAATATTTTACTTTAATTAATAAAATGTTTTTATCTCAACCCACCAGCTGTACCTTTTTGTGATTCTCTTTCCCATCCCATTGGATGGGGATGTGAGTGTGGGGCTGTGTGGTACTAAGTTGCCAGCTGTGGTTAAACTATGATACTTTGTTTTCAGTCAAACCTGTTTTCAATGGGAACAAATAATAAATATATGTATGTGGGGAATGTGAGTTTTACCCACTTCTCTCCCACCAAAGTAGTGCTACATTTGTACCCTGTTTGCATGTATTTTATGTATTTTAACAATTCCCTTTGGGGTCATTAACTTGTTCTTGGCTTTATCCTGAGAGCCACTGAACACTTTGACAGAAGTCCATTGAAATTGTAAATCTCTTTTTCATTGCTCAAGTTGTCCTGCAGGAATTTGGATATTCCCTAGTGTTGGGAATATTCATATATTCAGGTTAAGCACAAGATTTTATGCTTTGCTGTTGCTCATACAAGTTCTCTTCTACAGTTCATCTTCTCCCTGAGAGTAGCCCACTGTATGTACTGTCTTCACAAGTAAACACAACACCCTAGGGAGAAGAGTTATTTAAAACTGTGATAAATGTCATACACATTCTTCCTTTCATTACTTATTTGTTCTCTCTTAAGGACAGATACAGAGTTTGTAAAAGTTGTAGACAATTAATTTTTATCTCACCTTCACTTATCAAATGTCATATTTTGGCTTAGGGTTCTCTTTTCTGTTTTGGTATGCTTTGGGGTTTTTATTTTTTTTTTTTTCCTATTTTTTTTCTTTTTCCTCTCTCCCACTTTGGTATCACATGATGAATTGATAGCTTCTGAAGAATGACAGGGAATAAGGAGATCAGCTAACTGCATCTCAGCAGCTGGTGGGTTACTTTTTGTGCATTTTTATGTTATGTAGGTAATCTGTATTAGAAAAATTTCTGTATTTGTTTCAAAGGCTGAAATCCTTGCCTTCTAGAGCATTGTTCAAATTTGCCAGCATTTATTAATGAGGTCATAGTATAAAGTCACAGGTAGTGTCAGCAGGTCATTAAGGAGGAGAAGCAGTCAGGGATGCCAGCTCTTCTGTCACTGGTCTCATGAATCACAGATGTCCAGGACCACAGAAGGCATCTGAGGGTGTTGCTAAAAGCTGCCTGTGGTGATGTTAAATTAGGCTGGGCTTTTTCTACATAAATAGCATCAGCACTTATTTCTGTACAGGTGTAAACCTCAGTTTGCTGCATGAGTTAGTATATTCTTCTCTTAAAATCATCAGTGAATACTCTGATTTAAGCAATGACCTTTGGTATCAGAACATGTCTGTCAACTAAAATATCATTAGGAGGCACTTGCTATCTGTGCCCAGTAATAAATTCTAGGATACTTCTTACAAGAATGAAAATATCTTGACACTGAGAGCATGGTCATTTCCCGTAGCAGAAATCTCTTCACTTGAGTGGTAAGTAAATTACTTGTACAGTGGGGACACATTTTTGGCTGTGGCTGTTCTTTGCTAAACAAGCCAGCAAAAATACAGAGTTAAAGTAAATTTCCTTTTAGGTACTTTGACTCTAAAAACTGCTTTGAGATTCAGGGATGCTCACAAAAACAGTGCTCTGGACTGTCATCTGCAGCTCACTTTCCTCCTGAGGAGTGTCACAGAGCCATGCTAGATGATTTTTCACAATCAGCAATTTTCTTTAACCAGGGAAAACTCACTTGCCTTGTTTTAGCTGCCTTTTAATATGTGTAGTTCATAGCACAAGGAGACCAGAAAAGAAAGGTCAAGGATCCAGTCTGATCACTGTAAAGAGCTTTAGAAATATGTTATTGACCTCCCAAAGAATTCCATGGAAGCCTGAACAGCAGAGAAAGCTATATGTTTTCTGGAAGAAAAATATTTTATTGGCTGGAAGAGGTTATTACAATTGTTTTTAAAAACAGTAATTCAAATTTCCAAATAATAAAATCTTGAATCCCCTTTTAAATTAGTATGGTTTGAAAGAAAGCTAATGGCAATTATTTTCCTCTCCACCTTTGAGTATGAAAGTTAAGGGTTATTAAAGTCTGATTGTGAAGTGAATATTATCTCTTTTGAGAATGCTTTTTTTTTTTTTCCTTAGCATCTACTGTGAAGCTGTATTTGTGTGCTGGCCAACTGTTAGCTTCCTGTAGAGTGAAACACATATGCTTTTCACAGGGAACACATGTATCATAGATGAGCCTGGTTGAATTGCATGTTGCTGTGAGCTAGGGCTTCTGCCACATCCCCTCCCACATTATAAAGGTAAGGACCAGCAGCAGTGATTTATGTGAAGAATTTTCAAAATGTATTTAATGAATATTTTAAATAGGAAAGGGCTGGGCTGTTAGGTTTGTGAAGATCCTTCTCTTTTCAGGCTGAGCCTGTCTGAAAAGCACCCATCGTTCAGCTCCAGTCACTTGCTGGAACACTGCTGAACATGAAGGGCTGCTCTTTCTAACCTCTTGCAAGGAGGGCTTTAGCCAGAGCCAGAAAACAGAGCACGACCCGAGCTGCCAGCTTGTTAGCGTGAGAATCCCGCCTCCATAGAAGCCTTTGGATTAATGACTTCAGACAGATGTGAGACTCAGAGGCCGTGTGTGGGGGAAGGGGTTTCTTGTCAGAGGGCCCTGGAGTGTTCTTGGTGATGAGAGAAGCTTTATTCCCTGAAAAATACAGGGTGTTGGCTGAGCAACTCTGAAGGAAGGCTGGCAAAGTGGAAGGAAAAATATAAATATTGCAGGTATCTTTGTGCTGGAAAGTAATGCACAGCAGCTGCCTTGAGTCCATCCAAGAAAACACCTTCCTTTCTCTGTGTTTGCTGTAAAAATCCTAAGCTGAGTTCTCCATATCTGAATACAGTAATGTTACCAATGCATCATTGCTAATGGAAGTGATCTGAGTTTCCCATGAGCCATCATTGCAGGAAAACCGATTTCTGTGGGGTAGAAGATTTTATAAGCACCAAATCTGTTATAGCAAATCCATCAAGATTATCCCCTGCACGCTAGCCTTTCTGCTATGCCATCAAAAATAAATGAAATCAAATGAAATCTAAACATCTTCATCAAGCCCTTATAAATGAGGGAATACCCTGTAGAGCACAAGTTACAGTACGTGCATTGTGCAATAAAATAATCAATAATAAAATATTTGCATGTTCTGTGACATCTGTAGAGTGCAAGAGGCATTTGGAATGCAATTGTGCATGCAGAAGAGGCAAATAGAAAAGTTACACAGAATTTCATAGTGTGCTTATAAAATTATCTTGGGAATATAAAAATGCAAAACACTGATATCCTGAAATAGATTTCTTTACATATTGTGCATTCAAATTTAATATTAATTACATTTTTATAACCTGTACGTTGTAAGTGCACATATGCACATGCACTGTTTCACAGAAACGTGTTCTGTCATACACTTATTAAAGTATATGTCACACTTTCTATTTTGTGATGTATGTTAATGTTAAAACAAAGAAAGTAGAGTCATACTTTCAGTCTAAATTCATAACACTAGGAATGGGTAATGGGAACAGATGTGATGTGGAAGGAATTTTATTCTGGAGGGCTGTCATGACAGAATTAAGCTATCCAGCTGACTTTATTTCAGTGGTAGAAACTTTCAGCAGTGGGTGATGTATGAGCACAGAGTCACACCAGTTTAGAGCTCAGTGAATATCTTTCAAATATAGATAAAGTACAGCCTGATGAAAGATTTAGGAATAATAAACAGCAGCTGATGAAAAAAAAAAAAATTGCTGGTGGACATAATGTGTCACAATAGCCCATCACATTGAGATAATGTACAGCTGCAATGATGTCAGCTGCCCTGTTGAGAGCCCTGTGATGGGGTCTTGGAGTGATGCAACTGAATAAAATAATAACAAAGGCTCTGTCAGTGAGTGCAGTGTGGCAAAAGGCTGGAGACTTCTGAGTACCCTCTTGAGGTGTGTGACATCCACCAAGAGCACAGCTCTATCTTCTCAGGTCTGGACACTAATGACTTCTGATGCATTCAGTTACCTGTCTTTCAAAATTTCCCATGGACCTGCAGCTCCAAGGCCAGGAAAAGATCTTGCATCATCAGCATAATGGTAATACTCTGTGCTGTGTTCAGTAATGATCTCACCTCAGGATTTTGTATTTACAGCATGGGAAATGGGAAAGGCAAAGAGCCTTGAAGGGTGTCACATTTCAAATTCCTTTACTCTGACACATAATTACCCAGCAGAGCTAGTTACCTCCCATTTTTCCGACAGCTGGAAGAGGAAGTATGCTCTTACATGTAAGGCCTTAGGAAATACAAGCTCAGTAGCTGGCTCTGAGAGAGCTTGTTCAGTGTGCCCTTGAGTAAGTTCTTCAACTGGCTACTATTTTCTCTTTATTTGCAAGAGGATCGCTGTTCCTGGTCTTCTAATTTTCTTGGTATTTCCAAGGGTTGACACCAAACACCTACAAAGTATCAGACACACAATGTTCCAATGTTTTTTGGACCTGCATGCCCTTCCAAGCACACAGTTCTTACACTGCATGCAGTTGTGTCAGACAAACAGTGAACAAGACTGCTGGAGAACCACATTAGAAACACCAGCCATTTCCTCTGTCTGCTAAAAGGAAATGATATGGATTAGATAAAGTATTTATTTAAGAATCCCGGGAAAAACTAAACAATACTGAACTTCTTGAGGGACTGAACAGGTAATCACAATTGTAATTGATGTTTTCCTCAAATTTAATTCCAGAGTTTTTCCATTTTCTAGAAACTCGCAAAATAGAATAGGATTATTTGCTGAATTTTTACATCATTTTCTTGAAAAGCTTCCAGGTAGAGCATTGAGAAAATGATCTATTATTTTGATCACTATGGAATGTTGACACCTGTTTCCCTTGGAAGCTCTTAAGCAGAAGCCGAAAGGTGTTGTAACAGGGCAAATAAAGAGGAGGTTCCCTTTTATTGTTTCCCTGAAATCTTATTCTGCTGGAGAGGTTTTTTCTCTCTGCAAGCGACAAGCTGTGCCCTTCTCTTTTGATGGTGTAAGGGCAGGACCTCGAGGCACTGTAGGCTCATGACAGGGCTGTGTTTGGATATTTGGAGTCCTCCCCACGCACACACACACACACACACACACACACCCCTCTGATGTATCCTGTCAGGAAATGTCTCTGTGTGTCTGCTGGTGACCATACCAATTCTTAGTCACCAGAGGCAGGGGAGGAAGGAATGCAGGGGAAGTCAGAGGAGGTGATGCTGGTGAGCACTGCAGCACAGGTGTGTGGGCTGTGCCACGTGCCCTGCTGGAACTGCAGAGGCTCCATTAGCAGTAATTCCTCTAAGCCTCTACCTGCTTCCTACAGTGAACACACACACTGAAATGGCTTGTGAGCCATCAGATATAAGGTCTTGCCCCTTCTGAGCAAAATGCTTCTTGATCTCAGCCCTATATGCTGCTAAAGATCTTTTTCTTGGATCTGAATGATTGGTATTCACCAAGTGAAGGGGAGGGGAGGGGAGGGGCAGGCAGGAGAAGCAGCAGGACCTTGGCTGCAGCAAGAGGTGTTTGAATGCTAACAATTCCTACAGCACTTCCTTGGAACAACATCCTGGATAAAATAAGGGGAGCCTTGCTAATATTTTATGGACCAGCCTGTTAAATAAGTGACTACACTTTCAATCCAACATGTTACTGTTTCTGATTACCACTTTTTGATGTATTTCTATCCACTTGTTCTGGAATGCCTATCATATCAGACTGACATGGACTAATAGCTTGGTAGATTATCAGGGCAAGTAGACAACAATTGAGCAAATTATCTATGCCTCTTAATACAAGAATTCTATTATGTTAATTATGTATTCACAGAAGAGCCAGAGGGCAAATATATTGTACCTTCATGTAACAGCTTCAGCAGAAGCTATTACTAATTATATTTGAATTCATATTTTTCAGAACACTTGTGCTTTTATACTTCTGTGCTTCACAGCAAATTTCTAAAATTATATTTGTTGAAAAATCTTGGTACCAGCTGTGCAGGGTCTGCAGTAATTTGTTATCCTAGAGAGTCACTGTCAAGTCAGACAACCCAGTCCAGAGAGGCAGGACTTTTAGGAATGGTAATGTCATTTCATTAGTGTGTTCCCTAGTGCTTTCTTTTTTTAAGGAAGATGCTTACCCCTCACAAACACACATAAAATTATGAATGCTGCATTGCCTCTGCAGAAATATGTCTATCGTATTTCTGCTGTTAGATGTTATGTCACTCATGAGTGCTGGTGGATGGTTCTGTATAACTGAGACACCCAAATTCCTAGTTTTCCTTGCTGATTTCCCCTGCCACATATAATCATAACAAGTGAAGGAGCAGCTCTTTTTTTGTCTCCTGTTACCAGAATATTGCTATATCTGACATCTTAATATCTAGACAGTGTAAGGGAAGACTAGACACAGCACTTTTGTCTTAAACTGCCATGGTGGGAAATCACTGTAGTATATCTTCTTCTCTAGATCTGGGGACTGGAGATCTTCAAACAAACCTTATTCTCCAGCAATTTTCTGGGTTAAGTAACAATTGTCTCCAGCAGATACATGTGAGGCATGTTTATAAAATTCTCCAGCAAAGATCTCCCAGCCTCTATGGGAACAGCCTCAGAAAACAGTTTTTTTTACTTTAGATTGAGATGTTAAGGGAGCCTGTTCTAGTTTGCATAAAGGTAATGACGGAGACAGGAGAGTGTAAGCATCTAAAGACCACAGTTACCTGTGTCAAACACTGTTTAGGATGCAGAAGGACTTTGCCATGGGATAAGCACCGTGGCAGGATGGTGCTGACTCTGGTCTGGTGGGGGCTGCCTAGCACATCCTGGATAACACATCCTGGATAAAAATTCCCACTGTGGCAAACCGTGTAAAGAAGCAGCTGCTGGTACACATATCACTGGTTAAACCAAGATCACCCCAATTTATGGGATAGATGGCACCTGTGAATACCAAAGACTACTGAAGGCCCCCTGAGTGTGCCTCCATGCATACCTGAAAGGTGGAGTGTCATCATGACAGGAGCTGGAGGGAAGGTAAAGGTGGTACTGTTGCCCAGAAGTTATCTCAGACCAAAGGGGAGGTTAACAAAGCTGGGGGAGAGGAATATATCACTGATAATGGCAGAATTCATGGGACACAAGGAAACCCAGCTCAGTAACTGTGCTGAAATTAGCCTGGACCAGGTAAAAGGTAATTCTGGTGGGAGGATATTGTGACCACCAACTCACAACACACTGACTCCAAAAACCCACCGACTCAAAAGAAGAGAAACACTGAACATGGGACTGTTTAGCATTAGAAGTGAGGGAATAATTTAGCCAATATAATAAGAGAACTGTATAATCAATGAGCATTAATTCTCTTGTTTGCTAAAATCTATAAATAGCAAAAAGTGTTGAATGACCTCAGGAGCCCCATCACCAAGAAGCCCAGGGTGAAGGAGGATCAATGAGACACAGGTCCTTCCTATCCTTTGCTTGATATCTCTCTTTCCCCATCCCTCCACCCCACCCCTTTCTATTTCTTTCTCTCTCCCCATCACATTTTATTGTTAAATAAATCCATATGATTGACTTCTCAGATCATAACAGAGAACAATTGTGAGAGAACAGAATACACCTGCAGAAAAGTCTTTCTTTTCATCCTACCTGTGTTTTTATTTTCTGAGGCTACAATAAGTTGAAAAGACAGAACCTCTCTCTCAACAATCAAGGATGTTCCAGGGCTACTGGAAGATGCTCCTACTTGCAGTGATTATGCTGTTGAATTTTTTGTCTGAAAAATTTTGGTTGAAAAAAGAACTAAGGTAAAGAAGTCTGACATAAAAATACTAGTAAAATGTGAAGGGAGGAGTAATGTGTTCTTCTGGAATCAGACAAATTAATCCACAAGGACTTTTTGAATACCATGGCACCTTAGCCAGAATTAGAGTGAGAGGTTTTAACCATGACTGCTGACATGTGTTTTAACAAGAGAAATGCTTCATGTGCTTTCTCAGTTCAAAAGAAATATACTCACTTCATTGCAGAACTGATGAAGTTTGAGTACCATTAGCAATAACCATCTCTGAAAATCTTCTGAGGATGCTACTGTTACTGCCATTGAAAACTCAGCAATCCTGCTGCAGTAGCATAAAAATTAAACTGATGAGCTGCAACTTAAGTGTTTAACAATGAGATATCAAGTGAACTATTCAAATTTGCTGCAGCATAGCAATTCATAGCTGTAACTAACAGAAGGCAACAACAGGTATTTGAGAAATGAGTGAGAAGTATGCAGTGTGAATGCTGAGGTGGCTATAATGGATGGCTGAAGAAATGAAGCAGCAAAAAGAAATAATTATTGAAGGGACAAGAGAGTTTAGTAGCTCTGAAGTTGACAGGTAGCAGTGCATTAAATGACTCATGCAAACTGATGGAAGTTGATGATACTGCAATAGTAGCAGACAATTTTTCAATTATATTCTAATAGTTAAGGTTTTTGGCCAGAATATGACCATTTCCAGACCGGTGAAGCTTTTTTCTTCCTTTGTGTAGTCAGGAATGTGGGAATTTCAGGAATACAAAGGAAGAAAGAGTGGCTCCATAAATGAGGGCTTAGGCACTCATCTTTTGAATTACAGGTTAGAGACTAGTGGCTTCCGTGGGGAAATAACAACCTACCTTCAGTTCCCTGCTTGGAGTCATTCAGCCTCCTGACTCCTGCCTGCTTGGCATCCTAGAGCTAGGACTTTCCTGGGAAGCAAGTGAACAGAGCCCCCATCTCTGCTCCCCAGGGCACTCCTGCATGTTCCATTCCTTACTCACTGAGAAGTGATCTCCAACACCAAGGGCAAAAGCTGTACCTGCTGGTGACTGAGCAGTTCACTGCCTCCCCATCCACTGGGAGGAGGAATTTCTTTCTGAGCAGTACTGGCAATATAAATCTTAATGTGGAAGGGAAAGAGAAATTTTTTGGGATGGAGCATATGAGAAACCTTTTCAGCTGTGCTCTGAAATGGGGAACTGCAGTCCTGGCAGTCCTGAAACCCTGGGACTGATGGAGGTCTGCTGAGCTCCTGGTGTTCTCCTGAGGGTCTCCTGAGGGAATTCAAAGATTCAGGTATTTGTTTCTAGCTTGAACTCAGGACTCACCCTGTCACTCTAAATAGGCTTTTCCCAGACCCAGAAAAACCATACAGAAAAGAAAAGGATTTGACTGATCAGGCACTTGATCTGACACTTTTTTGTTCGACTGCCTCCAGGCTATTTTCCCGTTTCTGTACTGAGGCAAATAACCATGAGTGAAATCTGAGCCAAGATGTTCAAGTTTAGCTAAAAGGATGGGTTTTTTTGCAATGATAGTTCATTATTAATCAATCTTGTGGAACCCTGAACCTGACATGCTCAATGATTATTCATTCTATTGCTGTTATTGCTTCAATTGACAGAAAGGAATAAATAGAGCTTCATATGAATATTAAGCAAAAAGGATCCATGTCTTCAAAGCTCTGAAGTTCCTTTTTTTGACCCAAGAGAAACTCCAACACAAAAATGAAATGCAGAAGAATATACTTTGTTGAAGTATATTAATCATGAAACAGAGCAAATTACAAGAATACTTGCAGAAAAAGTACTGTACCAAAAATGCTACATAAATATAAGTTTTAAAATGAAAATATTGATCATTAATCTGTCTTACTATAGTGTAACACTTTTTTTTTCTCAGTAATGGCCTTAAAATATAAGGTTACAACAAAATTAATTGTATATAGGTAATGAATATTATTAGGTGGTGAAAAATATTAGAATCCAATACAGAAGCAAGGGCTGGCTATTTCTGTACCCTGTGTAATAACAAGTATACTTTTCATGTTTCTTTTCAACAATGTTGTTCTATATTGATACAAATAGAGCTTTAAAGAAGATTCTGTGGGCAATTTATACAGGGAATTTATACAGGTGTTTGTAGCTGTTTTTGCAGTTGGAGAATTTGCACAGAACTAAACAGCCTTTTAACATCTGTAAGTACAATTGCCCAAGAGATTAAAACAGCAGAGAGGAGGAGGATGCCATTCAAATTATGACTATTACTGTAGAACTTGTTCTTTCTGCGTGTGTTCCATAACAACCATCAGTCGGTGTGAAAGTGAATCTGTTCTTTACCACAATAATTTTCCTCCAATTTGTGTCCAAGTTGGCTTGTTCAGATAAACTGGTGGGCTTCTGGCACTCATTTCCCTTTGGAACCTAAAGAGAAAATAAAAAAGATTAATTTATAAAAAACACAAGGCCAACCAACCAACCAAACACATACAAAAAGCCCTAAAAAAAAAACCGAACCCAAAACCCCCCAATACCCAAAACAAACAAACCAAAAAACCAAAACCAAACCACCAAAAATTTATGTAAAATTGCTTTAACATTACAAAGCAAAAATGAGAACAGAGGAAGTTACTTTTCAGGCCTGCCAGTTTCAACAGTTTTTCCCTACTTTGAAATTGCAGTGGTTCTGTGAGCTTGAGTCACATTTGAGTTTCTTCTTGACCTTTTGTAGAAAGAAGCAGGTGTGAGGGAATAGTCAGTTCCCTGTGTGCATGTTATACTAATGAACACAACCTTAGGAAGGCAAGGCAAGGTTGGGGAGATGTTATAAACACCAAGAAGTTATTTTCCATTTCTCTGCCTCCCATCCAGAGGGCGATCAGGGCTTTTCAGAAAGCGCTTTGCTGATACAATCTATCCTATTGTGATTTGCAATTTACAGTGCAAGTGATTGACTGATGTTTCTTATTAATGGAGTGAATATGTAGTGGATATGTTTATCTGTGTGGTTTAGGCTGTGTTGAAATTGCATCAATTTACAGTGTTAACTGTTATGCAGCATAAATAGAGCCTGCATGGAAATTTGAATTGGGAACTAAATGAGCAGATGCAGAGGTAATTCCAGCTGTCACTATTAATAATTCCATTTTTTTTTAATTCATACTTCTCCAATTTTAAATGCAAGTTTGGGGCTATGCATGGATAAAACAGGAATCCATTTTTACTCAGATATTGTTCACCCAGGTACCAATAAGCTGGTGTACCCACAGAGCACAGCCAGGAGTGCCCCATTCTCACTTGCACAGAAGGCACTGCTGCCTGCCCTGCAGGAAACACCTGGTGTGTGCCCATAGATGTGTGCTACTGACACTGCAGATGGAGACACCACCAATACACAAACAGATTCTCCTTCAGCCCTTTGTGACTTTGCAACTCATGGCTTAAGGGCCCCTCAGTGCAGTTTCCCTTTGGGGCCATACCAGCTGAGAGGACATAAAGCTGGGTTGGAAATCTGCCAGATGCCAACAAATAGCCAAGATTTGGTAGAAGAATTATATTGTGTTTTATTGTTAGATTTTGTTTATATAGACAGAAAAAGAGTTTGGTATTAATGTCATCAAATTTGTGCAGATATCCTTCCCTATAAACAAATCTGAGTCCTCAGCTAGATATTCCTTCCTCCAGAATTTAGGTGGGGATATAGGGCAAGGCAAGTGGTTGGAACATGTTGTTAAGGGGAAGGTCTGCAGGAAAGACAATTCCCTCCATTATTATAATCTTATTTATCTCTTTTAATCTTGGAGACAGCACAAAATATTTCCCAGGCACCCCTAAGCTACCCAGCATAGTTGCACTTGCTGCATATTTCTCCTTAGCACACTGATTTTACAGGTCTATATCCTAAAATTTGTAGGGAATGGCTCCCTCCCCTGCAAAAGATAAGGTATTGCTGCAAGTCACAGAGAACCAATTTTGTACCGATTCCTTAAGTGTTAAAGGGAAAATCAGCCCATTCAGTTGGATTGCAGTGGTAAATTGCATTTGCTGATACATTTGTACAGTATTTACTATGCATAGTGTGTAATTTGTGAACTGTATTCAGATCTCTAGGTTATAAATTCATTTACAAATATAATAAGAGTTTTTAGGAAACACAATAGAAAAAGCTCATTAAGGAAATTTTTCCCTAGAAAAAAACAAACAAACTTCTTAAGGACTTTTCTTTCTGACTGGAGTGACTTAGACAGTCTTTCAATAAAAAGAAGACAAAAGATGCATCTGTTTCATAATCATCATTTAGACAGCATAATAGTGTCAGAATGCAAACACTACAAGAACTGCAGATGCTGGGTCAGTCCTCAAAAAGGACTGATCTGACTGACTGAGTATTTGATATCCAAGGCTTTGAGAACAGTGTAAGATTAGCATACACAGAGAGCAATCTTTTCATTACAAACAAAACCACGCCAAAGCCCTCAAGCCACCACTTTCCTGCAGGTTAAAGTTTTCCAGTTCATTTTCATGAATTGTAATATGTCAGGTGTTTGCACGAAAATGTGTGAAGTACTGTAACAGAATGTGCATCTTCCAGAAGAGCTATGGCCTAAGAAGAAAATTAGTGGGTTTGCCAAAGATGAAAAGTGATTTAGATAATGTTTTCTACTTGCATTTGCTTAACTGGTATTTAGGAATATCCATACTAATTGAGACCCCTGGGTGCAACAGTAATAGAAACAATAAAAGTATTGTGAACATAGATCAAAGTCCCCTTCTTCCCTTGTCCTAGGATTAGAAGCATGAAATTATAAGAAATATTAGAATAGATTTTTAAAAAAATAGAAATAATATTTGCAATCATAAACTCTCTGTTGTTTTCCAGTAAATCTGTAAAGGTTTTACAAGGGGCAGGCCCAGCTGTGGTGGTACCAAAGCCTGCTCATCTCAGAATCAAAACCATCCCCTTCTGGTGCAGTGTGAGCAGATGGAGTAAGACACTTGGATTTTAAAACTGGATGAAGAAGTTTATGTTTGACCTTGGTTAGAAGTCAATATATTATAAGATTTTCACATTCTATGTATTTTGCAGGCACACAGTTGTAGAACAAGTTTTAACCTTTCTCTATAGAACCTACTGAAGAGTCCAGAATTTTTACTTCCACTAATATGTTTCTTCTGGTTCTGAAAGTATGATTATTAAGAAGCATGTCTTTACCTTTAGCAATACTCACTCTATCCATAAAACATATACATGTAAGTAAAGTTGTCAGAAGGAAAATGACAATTGTAAGAACAATAAAAAGATGATGCTTCACTAACAGGTTGTGGTGGGTTTTATCCTGCCTGGACACCAGGTGCCCACTAAGTTGCTCTATCAATCTCCTCTTCAGCAGGACAGAGGGAGAAATGAGATGGAAAAAAAAATTGTGGTTTGAGGAAAAGGTAATTTACTAAAGAAAAAGTGAAGATTGCACATGTGTAAGCAAAAGGGAAACCAAAAGATTTTCTTCTCTACTTCCCATCAGCTGGCAATAATTGGCCTCTTCCTGTGAAGAAAGGTTTTAACATCCATAGTAATTACAAATTGTAAATAACAAATGCCCTTCTTTCCTCCTCCTTCCTCTTAGCTTTTATATTTATCATTAGGTATGAAATAGCCCTTCAGTCAGTTTGGGTCAGCAGCTCTGATATTTTCCCCTCTCAGGACCGTGCCCAGCCCCAGCCTCCCAGTGGAGTGGGGCAATGTTGGGGTGAGAGCACAGATGCTGTGCCAGCCCTGCTCAGAGTAGCCACACACTGGGGTGCTGTTGACCCCTTTCTAGGTCCCAGGGTAAAGCACAGCACCATGGGGGCTCTGGGAGGGAAATTCCCTCCATCCCAGCCAGGGCCATTCACAGCTTACTTGTCTATTCTCATTTCCATGAGAACTGGCTACCAAGCAGGGTACAGGGTACAGAGCACTTCAGATCTCCACCTGTCACTGCTGACATCTACCATTCCCGGTCTTTCCTCTGCTTCCTGATGAATCTTTGTAAAGATGGAATAGGAATTCAGACCACAGTCATTACCAAACTATTCCTGGAATATGAGAAATAAACCTGGCAGAATTAGCAACATGGGATTCTGGAGGCACTGTCCTGTGTTTCCTTTTCCTTTTCTTCATCCAGGAAATATTTTAAAACTTGCTATTACATTTTGGTTATTGTTGGCACTTTTTTGTTGGGTTTCACTTCGTACTCTGGAGTCTAATTTTTCAGCCACAATAAAGGGAATAACCTTACTGAGACTGATTATGATGCCCTAGATTCTTTCAAATTACACCCTGGCCCACAGTTGAAATCAGTGTGCAAACATATAAATAAACACATAGCTTGCAGAGCTGGTCTTTCAAAAATAACCCATTAGCAAAGACAAAATATTGAGAATAGTTATTGTTATAAGAAGCCAGACCCATATTATAACACAAAGCAAGACTTTTAAAGTCAGATTGAATAGATGGATATCCATTTCATTTAACTATAGAATTAATACAGTATAGTCTGAAAAAAAGGAGAGTAAAATCTCATAAAGATTATTATCTTCTTTTTCATTATAAGACTCAATTTTAAAATATATTGAAATATGCTGATACTTATAAGAAGCAGCCGTGGTCACTTAATTGGTTCAGTTTGGAGAAGAGAAGGCTGAGGGTGCCTAATCACAGTCTACAGCTCCCTCAGGGGGGCAGAGCTGTAGATCCCTCTTTGGGGACCAGCAACAGGATGTGAGGAAATAAAGGAAGAAGTTCAGATTTAACATAAGGAAAATATCTCTCATCTGACAAAAGCTGAGGAAGAGCATAAGAAACAGCACTGATGAATAATGTCCTTTGATCTGGGTTAGTGGTTTAGGGGTATGCTGTGCCAGAGAGTTCATATTTCTAATTAGTCAGGAATAGCCTGGAAGTAGGAACTGCTAAGCAATTAACTGTGGGTGTAGAACCCATGAGGAATTAAGCACAGGGAAGTTTTTGGTGAAATCCCACTCCTGAAACTGAAAGCAAAATGCACCTACGGATTTCAGCAGCATTGACAATGTAGTGACTGCATCACTTACCAGTTCACCAACCAGTTTGTCCTTGATCTGTTTGCTTTTCTCATCCCTGATGCACCCAGTGTGACTATCACCTCCTGTTTCATGCTAGAAAGGCTGTGTAACCAGCAGCTTTTTCAATCCACAAGAGCAAATGTTGAGAGTCTCAACTGATGCCCTAAAATCATGGATTGATTAGTGACTCTCCAGTGAGGTGGCAGGGTTCCAGTGGGCAACACCAGCCTTGTCAGCAAAGCAATCTTCATTGCTTGTGGCCTTTGGGACTGAAAAGAGTTAAAGCCAGAAGGAAGGGGGTGAACTTTGGAATGATGTCACCCCCTGTGCATCGCCAAATAAATAATTCCCTGTGGCACTGCCTAGACTAAGGACCCAGTGTGGGGGGTAAAAGGAATGGTGGGCTTGTGCCATGACTGCATTCAGCTAAAAGTTGGTGTCTTCTAGTTGCTTTGTTGATGGCAGCATCCAGAGAATTCCTAAATGTTTAAAGGAGAAATGAAGTATGTTATGGATTTTCCACAGTCTTTACACAGGGAAGAGTTATGTGCAACATTAAGCTTAAATTGATTTTCAGTGTTTGAGCACTGGCCTGGACAATGGATCTAATTAGTATCTACAGTTATTTAAATAGCAGAATTGAATGCCTGGGTTGCAACAGCTCTCTTCTTAGTTTAGAATTATGTTTTGTTAAGGAAACTCCTCTTGTGGTTCTGAGGTGAATTTAATTGGGAGCTATAAACATCAAATAAAACTTGCCTTTGCTATTTAAGCTGTGATAGTTTTGTCTGAGTACTCAGCTTAGAAACAAACAATGAAAACAGAAGCCAAACCACAGAAAAACCCAGCTGCTGTAAAGCACATCTCATGGGAACCATAAATCTGTATTTATAAAGGGCTTAAATTTGCCATGATCCTTTGTCAATACATTTGGACTTTTGAGGTATTTTCCACCAGCTTTGTGCAAAGCATGCAGAAAACTGTCCAGAGTGGTACCTGTGGATCATCAGAAAATTCAAATCCATTACAGTTTAAATCAGAACTCGTTTCTTTAGCTTGTGATAAAGAACCTTGTGTACTCTAAAGAAGGTATTTTGGGGCAGAACAACTGCTAAAATGGGTCCTGGGAGGGCTCTGGGTCTCTACTTTTATGTTCACCCAAGAAAATAGTCCCACAGTCGCAGGGACATGTTAAATTTACTCAGAGAGGAAAGATATCTGCCTCACACTGTGTTGCAATCCTTAGCTACTTGTTACATTTAGACAAAAACAATTGTGTGGCTATTACATGCTCATCTCCTTTCAGAGTGAGAAAACAAGACAGATTTATGACTAAATGTGCATGACAGACTTCTCAGCTCCCATGGAGGTGATGTGGAATGCAGGAGTAGCAGCACCTTGCAAGTACATGAAGGAAAGGCTGCTCAGGGGCTGCAAGTGGAACAGAGTCAATGACAGCTCTGGTGCAGGGGTCACACCAGGGATATCACACATTTTCCTTACCTTCCCTTTCCTCAGATTGCATCCTGGATGAGTCATATTTAGGGTGTGGGGTATTTTTCTCTGCACAAACCATTATGGTATTTTAACAGCAGCCAAGTGTAATGTTAACCCCTGTGATCTGAATGATGTTCCTCTAATTTGCAGTCTCTTAATTAAGGTCTGACATGGCTCAGCTATTATTTACACTTATAGTGGTTGCCCATCTGGGCTTCACTAATAAATAAGCACTTTAATGGCTGAACTACTTAATAAGCCTTCAGTGAAAGAAGATGAAAATTAAGGAAAATCTTTCATTATGAAAATATGCTGTGCCATCTAATTGTTCAAAAGCAGATGTCACTCAAATTCAATTAAGCTGTTTAATGACCTGTATGCTTATTACTAACTTGATGGAAGGTTTGACACAGTTAAAGTAAATACAAATGGCTGGAATGACTTTATCTTGTCATGTTTCTGCATTTTGCTACTTTCCCAAAATATCCATGTCAGTCTGGGTTTTTTTCCCTTATGATATATGATAAATTTGCATTGTGTGGTCTGAAATAAGAGCTTATGAAAATTGTTAACAGACATATTTTTGTTATTTTCACTTCCAGATGTGTAGTGTTTTTCTCACAAAAAATATCTCTAATTATCCAAATGTGAGGCAGTTTTGAATGTTGTTGGTTAGATAGCCAGCAAAGTTCTCCAAGCAAGATCTTAGTTTTGTGATGTAGCCTCTTTTGTTAGTGACAGACTGGGAGAGATATTAAGGCTCCTTTTTCTCTCTAAACAATGTCTTAAAATATGCCAAGATTTACACCACATTAATGAAATCCATATATAAGTTCATCCTGGTCTATTAAGAAACAGACATGCTATATTCACTGATTATTAAAATATTATTCAGCACTTCATATTTTATAATGTGTTTCTCTCTCTTTCTTGTTTCCCTCATCCTTGTGACTTTTAAATCAGCTAATTATTGCTTGGCCCTTATTACTTAAAAAATTAAGTGTGGATGATCTTTGTTACAAACTTAAATCCCTGTTACAGACTTCCTGCCACACAGCTTTCATGGCCTTATGAGGTGGCTGTATCAGAAATATGAAGTTGTGTGGATGAGGTATGGCTCATCCTGGCTCTGCAGTGGTGGCACAGACTTAAAGAAGTTCTAGAGGTGCTTCCCCCAGCCATGTGTACATGCCAGCTGCTGCTGTGCTGCAGAACTTCTCCCCACAGAAGTCACTGCCCAAGTCCTTTCTTGGCTTTGCTGTGGGTCAGCTGCACCTGCCCAAAGCAAACAGAAAATGTTCAGTGCTGCATGGGACTGGGAGAAGGGCTAGAATGGCCTTTGAAACATCTGGGTTTTAGACTAGATCTGGTGCAAATATCTATTTATTATAAGCAAATTGAGTTTTTCAGATGTGTTGGTAATCCTGAAACATCGACTTAAACCCAAGAAGAAATCCTGAAGTGGATCTTAATGCAGATGCTCTGGGTGGACTGGAGCTTCCTGCAAAGAAGTGGGAAGAGAAGCTTGTCCTTCATACATTGATCTCAGGTCCAGGATCTGATTTCCAGACTCCATGATGGGAAGCAGATGACCTGGGAGCCCTGGAGGCCCAGAGCCATCCACATGGTCACAGCCCTGGAGCAATAGAGCCTGGAAAACAAGGCTCTTCAGCATCTGCTGCTGCTAGGCAGCTGGCAAGCCTCCAGCTCAACATAGCCATGTTCCAGCAGAAGGCTTTGAACAGAATGCATTTCTGCAAAATGCTTGCATTTCGACTTTTTTCATTTTATAAAACATTTTTAAAACTGCTTTTGCCACATCCCAGCCTAGATTTTGCTGTTCCAACAACCTGCAGTAGAACTTATGTCCATTTCCTCTCTTCTTGTAGGAATATGGGGCTGCCTGCAAAGCACTGCTCCACCCTCTAATTCTTAAATGTGTCCCTGTGTTTCAGAAAACAGCCAAAGGTACTCTTTGAGTAAGAGTTTTGCCACGTGTGTTTTGAGATCACTGCAAGTGTTGTGTGTTTTTAATTAGCTGCTAACATTTTGAACTGGATCTCACCCCATTTGTGCTTCTCCACATACAGAAGTCCTTGATCTGTGTTAGGAAGTAGATGTTTTTGTTTACCTATCAATGTACTAATAGCAATATTGGAAAGTAAGGACTTTATAGTTCAGACATGGCTAAAACTTGTGACGTGGAAAAAGTTTTACGTTGCTCTGGAAGAGAGATTTTGAAAATTTTAATTTGGAGCTATGAAAACATATCCAAGCTAAACTTACTTGACAACCAAGTGCCAGAGATTTGCTAGAAAGTCTTCTGAATAGTTAAAAAATGCAACAAAATAAAGAACAACAAAAACAGTGATTTCAAAAATGTGTGTCATTCTCCTCATTTCAGTTGCTATGGTCATCCATTGCAATTACAATTCTGTTGGAAGGTGAATTGCAAGCTTGTAAAATGTGCTATTCTCTTTTCCTCTAGCTCCTGTGCTTTCTCTGTTCTGCATAGTTTAAACTTCTAGGATGTTTAGCCAGTAAAATTTACTGAATTAAGCTAGGACACACGTCTTCCTTAAGAAACTTCCTTTCCTTGGTTTAACTTCCCCTCATAGGTGCTTCTCTGGGGGAAATCTCACTTATGGGGACTCATGTGGGCAAAATCTTACTCTGTCTCCTTCAGAGTTAAATGTAACATGGGCCTTTTCCTAAGGCAGGGCTAGCCACAGCTCATAAAAATGATGATCTCTGCACCAAGTGCTGTGATTATTCAGCAGAGGACTGAGTCTTTCACTTGGGATATTTCATAGGAAAATGTAAACTTGTCCTGCCAGTGCTCAGAGCTGACTGAAATCCATGTTGGAATGAGCAGCACAGTCCTAGGCTAGGTCTGATTCCTGTGGCTCAGAGTAAGGGTGGTGTAGAGCCTGTGCACCTCTGAACAATACTCTCTTTTGTCAGTCTGAAAAGAAGGGCTGATATTATCTAAAGATGTTCTATTAAAAAGGTAGTCTGGAATTACCAGAGACAATTCTGAAACTTGAACAGATCTTCAGATGTCCTCCAATACAACAGCTTTTAAAAAATTAAGTACAAATACTTTGTGATACACCACCCAAAGATTGCCCTGTTCACTTGGTCTTTTTAGCTGTGGCTACATGTCACTAAATGCTCATCAGCAAATCCAGTTTAAAAAGTTACATCCACAATTCCTGTCACTTATTGCCACTTCTTCTTAGCTCTGATAACCCAAATTTTCATGTGAGTCTTTTCACAGCTGCACTTGTGGAATAATGCAGACTGAGTGATCACTTCCTAACATTTTTTTAAGAATTTCATTTATTTTAGGCCAGGATATTTAAAATTCCTTTGGAGAGCTGCCTTGCTCAAATCCAGAGGAGATGATAAACTTTTGGAGAGGGGGTGTAGGAGAACACAGCTGGGTACAAATGTAAATCTGGAGGTGGAATTGCTGCCAGCACAACAGCAGCTTGTGTGGAGAGAGAGCTGCTTCCCTCTAACTCACTATAATTTAAAAATTGAAAATTCTCAGTTAAGCTCTTTAAGCATTTTTTGATGGTGAAATTCTCAAAATTCAGAAAGGATTTCCAGAACAGAACAGTCAGGAAAAGCTGCCAGGCCTTCAATGACTTCTGGAAGCATGAAATAAGCCAACAGGTTTTGGTGAGGAATGAATCCAAGCTTTAATAAAGATGAAACCTCTTTCTCTGAATGTTCTCAGGCCAACCCTGCCTAAATAAGAGTAGGTAAGGGGAAAAAAAGTCAGGTTTTTCCATTCAGATGCCCTCCATTCATCTGTTTCATTTATGAGCTGCATCTCATCATAAGCACACTCAGCTTACAACAGGGGCTGTCTCCATGTGCCTGTCTGGGAGGGACACAGCACATTTGATTCCCAAGTCTGGCAGTGCTTCCTGCCTAGACTGGCTTAAAAATTATGCATTAGTCAGATATTTTCTGTCCATTGAGATAAAAAAGGAAATACTTCAGATATACTTCTAATAAGATAATATGTTTGCTCAGGCTGAGCTTTGGATTTTGCATAAGTGGACACATGGCTAGCCAAATGAATGAGCCTGTGGCAAGCCTTATGCAAAAACATAAATGTCATCATTTTCTTGGACAGCAGGCCAGGACTCAGGAAAGACTTACTGTTGCTTGCATCTATGCTTGTCTCTTCTCTAGAGCAAATTTTGGGTCATCATCCTCAATTTGTGTATATTTAAGTGGATTCCCCTTTAAAAGCATCCTGATGCTGCCAGAACAATAAGGGTAAACATGAAAAGCTTAAACATCCTCCAGATATATGCCAAAGAGATTAGAATTACAAAACAGAGGATGAGTAAAAGGCTTGGGCTAGAGGGCCTGTCATGAAGGTCTTATTTACAAGGAAAGCACTTATCTTCCAGTATCTGCAGATAACAATAATATCCAGAATAAGAGAAATCTGAGGAGTATATCTCAGTTCCTTCTTTTACACACTGATAAACAAACCAACATTTTCTTTCAATGAGCACATACATCTTTGGGCTGCAGTATTTCTAGCACAATTAGAAGAGGAGATGTGATACTCATTTGCTCCATTTTTTGAAGCCCCTTCCATCTACTGGCATGTGTCTTAGTACTAGATGGATTAATAGATAATAGTGCCACTGCCTGAAGCACAGCTGGGTAGAAGTTGCAACAGATTGTCTAATTTCTAAGGGGTTGATTTAACCTTAAAAATATGGCTGTGGTTCTGCACTATACAAAACAGATGGGTTGTTTGTACAATTAGGCCTTTAGAGTTAAGTTCTCCTCTTGATTAAAATGCCCAAGACCTCTATTACCAACTATCAGTTAAGATGTGTGTGTCCAGTACAGGGAAGGATTTAACACTGAGTGTTAAACAGTGTGTTTGTCACACAGCTGGGGACAGAAGGGTAGCTAGCACACTGCACATTTCTGCCCCATGGTACTCCTGCTCTTAATTTGGGAAATCAAACCATTTATGGATCATAACAAATTCATTTGTGTTTATCAAAATCCCACATCTCATCAAGGGCCTGACTCTGCTCCATCAGTGAACATGCCAGAATTTTTAGATTAAAAACTTTCCAAGTGATTTGTTATGCTTTCAATTCTCACACTCTTGTCTTTAAGGCCAGGACATCTCAGGCAGCAATGGCCAGACATAAGTGTCCTAGTGCAAGCATCTGCTCCTGAGCCTGCAAAGTTAGAGGCTGTACTGGGCACAGATGCACAGCTGTCCATATGTGTTTTGAAACTGTTCAGACTCAATTATTGTAAACTTTGATTTAATCTGCTGCTTCTATTTTGAACTTGTCAGTGCTCTCTTTTAGATCTAGACCAACTGTTTCATTTTTTAATATCTAACCTTTAAAAATTAATTTGAGGATCAGCAGGAGAGTACTGATATATTCTTTGAAAGTTGATGGTGTTTTACACCAAGGAGGTGCCAGTTCTTTTGGGATCCCAGTAAGAAAGGCACTGACTCTCAAAGCTGACTAGATGATTTATTAGGTATGGAAATTGTAGAGGGCTGACAGCAATCTGAGTCCCATTTGAAGCTGAGAAGTGCAGCTGTTGCAGAGCCAGAGGAGCCCCTCCTTGTGGGTCCCAGCCCCCCACACAGTGTTTGCTGGGACTGGGCTTTGCCAGCCCGGTGCTCACTGGCACTCCCAGGTACAGACTCATCTGTCACTGACAGCTGGCAGGTTTGGAACCTGGACTCAGCTTTGCAGAGTCCCAGGGACAGTGCACTCCTGTTTGGGATACAGAATAGATGGAGTCAACTGATGAGGTGATTAAAAGATGGTTTATTGCAAAATCAGTCTCATGGAAGGGGGAGACCATAAGGTTGTTACATCCAAAACCATCACATCAGAAGCCATTTTACTTCTATTTACAATGCATTTTATAAATTTCTTATCCAATCAGCTACTTCCACAAAGCTCACTAGCATCTTCATAAACCAATTGTTAATTGCTACATTTTACACGATTCTGCTGCAATGTCTCTTTTTATCCAATCATGTAACTCTACAGAAACTTATTGCTGTATCTTCTTCTACTTTTTACCAATTCTATAACAAGTTCCATTGTTACACTTTAATTATTTCTATCTTGCTTAGCATATTTGTTTGCTTATATGAGGCATGTTTCTACTAGCTTTAGAACATATTTCTGCTTAAACTACAAATCTTTATTCTTTGTGTCTGTTTCACTTTTCTGTTCTAAAGCATCAAGCCTCCTCCAAGGCCTTAGGTCAACCACTGTATCCATCTCTATCTCTGAGCTTGTACATTCAAGGCCTTGGGAGCTCTCTGTGCTTTCATTTCCCACACACTCCAATACTCCTAACTCAATAAAGGTATGGTTCCCAAAGAGGTGCATTCATATTACTATGGTCGAATACCTATTGAATACATGAAAATTGGTTACCTGGGAATTTGTTATGTATACCTTGATCAGTTATGCTACAGTATAAAGTAGCTGTATGGTATCTATAAAAAAAAAAAAAATCTCTTTTCAATACAGTGCCTCCTCTGGGGCCTCTGGTCTATTTAAGCAATTTGTTATGCTTTTCATGAAATTAAGTTAGTATTTGGTTTAAGTTTCAGATGAAAATTCTTTACCAAAGCTGAATTACCAAAAGCAGAATATATCACTGTCCCATTTTTCCATGTGTCAGTTTCAATTATAATTGATTTCCAATTCTGATTTGCTTTGTTGCACGTGCTCTTGACAGGAGAATTTGGTACAGCTCTGTGCTTTCCTGACACATATTAGCCAATGACCTCGATATTTGAGATGAGCCTTGAGTACCTTTGCCATAGCCCCTAAGAAAAGAGTTCAGGATTCCCTGCTCCATCACATCACATCAGCTACCTCTTCACCCAGATTGAAAAGTAGGCCAGACATTCACATCTTTCTAGACCTTACAGCAGAGCTAAATGAGTTTTGAAAATTATTGCTAATTTTAAACTGCCTTGAAAAGCTTGCTGTGAAAAGGTACACTTAGAAAGTATCATTGTGGAATACCATCTTTGCCAGAAAGAGTGATCTGAGTAGGTCTGGCACTTGGTGAATGACAAATACTGTCATTCTGCCAATTCTTTTTCTATTCAGTTTTTAAAGGATAAAACCAATTTCCAGTAACTGGACCCAGAGGAATTAAACTCATTCTGAAATATAATTGTGAATAAGTCGAGTTAATCACTTCCAACAAACTGGAATAATATTCAAAATGTTATTTATTATCAAATCATACAGAGCACAGCAGTGAACAGATCTGCATTAGGATTTGCAAGGTATAATATCTGATCTGTAGAACTGCCACTTTAGATGTTTAAGGTTCACTCCTCATTCCTCATTGTTCCTTCATGTGTAACTTCTGACCTATCCCAACCCTTCAAACAAAGCTTTTGAAGTTTTCTTTTCTGCTTTTATTTCCTGCAAGAAGGACCCAAGCCACAGCATGTGGCTAAACAAATGCATTGTCTGACCTGTATGGAAAAAGCAATTCTTCCCCTTTCTCCTTACTCTTAAAGCTCTTTGGTTTACTCTCAACAAAACACCAAGTAATGGAAGCAGCTGTTTTCCTTTAAGTCAAATGCAGTTTTCTGGGCAGTGAGACCTTACACACATGTCATGGTTTAGGAATGGCAGTTCCCAGTTCAGTGCTCCCACTGAGACTCTCCAAACCCCCTTCCACTCTCTCTCACTCCCCCAGTTTCCCCTCTCCATCCCCTGCAGCAGAATGGGGAAGAGAACTGGAGACACAAAAGGCAAAGGTCACAACTTGAGATAAGAACAATTTACTGGAAACAGCAATGGAACAGGAAAATGAACAGTAACAGCAACAACACTAATGGCAGAGGGTGGAAGAAGAGAAATTATGCACATGGAAAAAAATCCCAGATAGTAGACCAGAGGGCCTGCTCTGCCATGCTTACTCCACTGCAAAGAATCTCTTCTCCTCAGAAGGGAGTGAGTCCCTTTCCCCCACCCCTGGCAGTGATGTGAAGTGGCACAGAATAAACTCTGCATCCCAGCCATGCCCACTCCTGGCTACAGCAAAAAATTACCCCTGTCCTGACCAGAGCCAGGGCACTATGACACTACAGGTAGCAGGGCACCTCTGTGTGACAGGAGAGCACAGGGCAGCATGCCTGGATGGCCTGTGACAGCTCTGCATCCCTGGCTTATGTCAAACACAATCACTTCCATGTTTCCATTCTTATTAATGGGATTTTATTCCTTTAGCATAGCAAGTATGTTGGGAAAAGTGCACCTCCAAGATGGAGCAGCAAATGAATGTATGTCAGTGACAGCATTTAAGAAAGCTGGGTGGTGAAAGCCCCCTACCCACGCCCTGTTAAAAACAATAAAGAGCCCCTTTGTTTAATACACACCCTGTCAGTGACTGATCATATTTGTCACTTCAAACACTGCTCAGAGGGGCTTTGAGTTGCTGAAGGCATCATTTGTAGACAGAAGAAGAAAGAAATAAAATCTGTAATTAAATCTGTTCCAGCAGCAGATTTTGGTTTCAGTTTTGCTGCTCTTTTAACCAAAAATTCCAGCAGCATTTATAAACTGCCATTATGCAGAGAATTACTTTCAGTGAAGTAACACCTCCATAATTCAAAGCTATCTGATAGCTGGCCTTTGAAATTACACCTGAATATGGACTCAATTCTAAAGGTGGAGCTTGTACAAAACTGTATTTTTTGTCAGTGTCAGTTTAGCAGTGTCAGTCCACAGGCTGTGCACACACAGAGTAGAAGGTACAGAACAAAGTTCTGCTTAAAGCTTTGTGCAACAGAACAGCTGAAATAAAAACCCAAACCCTTTTTCTTTGCTGCCATGTATTTCCCCATTCAGCATATATCCTTGTAAAAAATTCAAATTAAAACAAGTATCTACTAAATGTAAATTTATTCCCAGACTTTCAGTCTGCTCTGCTTACATAGACAAATGGTCCCAAACAGCAGTTTTATGGAGATACCTCTGTAGGCATGTATCAGAGTTCCAGCAGAAAACAAGGAAAAACACATTGTAGCACAGTGTTCTGGGGTGAAGTCCACCCATAGCTTTACCACAAACATGAATTCATTAATTGTAGTACAATGCTGCTCTACATTTTTAAGCACTTTGGAGCTGGTATTCCATCATCAGATGAATGTTTTCCCAAACCATAGTTCTTAACTGGGAATTTCATGTATAGGAAATGCTGTGAACAGGAGCTGCAGCAAACTGTCTCATAAAGATTCTCTATCACTTCTTGGTTTTACTACTATCCTCTGGAATTTTGTCCGTTTCCTCTGAAAAAAATCAGAATCCTCTGATTTTTTGTTTCTAATTCTTAACATTCACTGTATACTTTAAATAATGTTTGAAGTAAATTCTTATTTGGATTTTTTTTCTCTCCCCCACTGAGTAACACTTTTTGCAGTGGTCCCATTGCACCTGAAGAACTTGAACATATATTTACCTAATTTTTTTCACAACTCCATTTAAATATTTGGCCTTGCCCTATATGGTACTATCCCAGTTCCTGCCAGTTTTCCATCTTAATGCAATGGCTTGGCCAAAAAGTGACCTAATCTGCATAAACTCTTGCGATCTAAAATACTGGTATTGAAAAGCTAAAGCACTTATCCCTGTTAAGACAATAAACTCTCTTCCTTCTGTTGCAAACCTCAGCTTGTATCCTCTGGGCTGCACTGCCCTTCTTAGAGTGCCACTTCCTGCTGCTCAGTAGGCAAAGGATTAGCATTAAGCTAAGCATTTCAAAGCCTGGTCTGTAAATCTCTGGGTAACTGCAAAAGCTGATGAGAAAGTTCAGTCACTGCTGAACAGCCAGGAATGCCTCCTTGTTTCTGCAATATGTTATTTATTTACATTCTGTCTTTCCAGCTGGAGTTTCCAGAGTATGACACGTGCAAGAGCTTAAACTCAACTCAATTTGGAAAGACTTCCCAAGTCCTTAAGTTTTTAAATTCCATTAAAACACAGAATTCAAGGAGCCAAATTACACAGGCACCCCTAAAAACCCTATTCCAAAGCTGTTTTGTTTTCTTTTCTTTTTACCCTGAAAATACCTTTGTTTTTAATTACAATTTTATCACTTTTTTTTGCACTTATCCATGTAGTTGGAGCAATTAATAGATTCATGTTCCTTTATTGGTCTTTCATAGTTCTATTATTTTCCCTCACAGCTCCTCCTTTTATATTCAGATATTCTTCTCCCTTGATGTTGGCTGTGTGTGATGTACTTCACATCCCATGCATATTTTCCCTTTCTAGTAGGAAGGTGATGTTTTGATTCAGTTTTCTATATGCTGGAATGTATGTGGAGGAAGAAACATGTGACACCAGCAAGACATGCCTGGAGTTTTCACTGGATCTTAGTATACCAGTATTAACCCAATCTCCTATTGGTTCAGATTTTGAGTGTATTAAAAACATATTTCAATAAATTAAAAACTATTAGAGTAGACATTTGAAATTTTATTAATGTTTTAAAAACTGAAATCACACACCTGGTCAAGAAACTCACCAAAAGAAAGAAGACTTTTACTTGTAAATAAGAAAATTGTAAATAATGGCTAAAAGTCATTGCTGCCCGAGATGCTCATCTTCCAGAAACCAGAGCCTGCAGGTGCTGCATGTTCAGGACACAACAATCTCAGCATTTCCCCCACCAGTCACACACTCACAGCTCTCAGCACTGACCAGGACAAGTAACTAAGGTCCAAATCTCCAAATCTTTTCAGTGACTTCCACTGCTCCATACAAAGGCCACCAATGAAAGCCATTTTTAAATGTCTGTCCAGTAATTCCTTCCTATACAATGATCCTTACTATGAACAAATATGTAGTTATTACTTTATTTCTACACATTATATTTGGAAACAGAAACATGTACATTTTAATCCAACAAACCATTCATTTGGAGGATTATGTTGGATGAAGGCTACTGATGACAAAGTTTTCATAGTTATGAAATTGAAATAAAAATCAAATACAAGAAAAACCTCATTATTTGGATAAATCTTTATTAAACATTTTAATAAAACATTCAATAGTAAAAAAATAATGTCATGCATATGTAGAGTTTTTAGGCAGGGATCTCAGACAAGGCATGTGGTGAAATTATTTATTTCACACTGAAGTTCAAAACATCTTTATATTTATTCCTTTATGAAGACATGTTTAGAAAAAATGTACAGTATCGATATCTTTCACAGTTAACAAAAATCTAAAAACAGAAATTCATGTTTTCACACAATATATAAATAAAAGCAAAGAAGATTCCCTTCAATTTAACTCCTAACTTGTGAAAACATTTGGGTATGACCAGTGTCCAAAGTTTTATAATATTAATTTGTTGTAATTATTTTCTGTTGATGCAATTATGCAAAAATTCAAGAAAACATTCTTATATAAGTCAGTAGACTGATAAACTGCTGGATCAATTCCAAAATATTTTTATTTTTTAGAAATTTTTAAAGGAAATACTCACCACTTTTAATATTGGTTTTCCCTATACACAGATCAATAAAGAACAATATCCTGGCTTATGACATATAAACCCAGTGTAATTTTTACAGTACAAGAAAATTACCAGAGGATATATGATGAAATTTTAAGACAAATTGCATAATCTATTAAACGGCCCTCAAAAATGAAAAAAATAAAATGTCATCTACTATTAAAATAATGATCTACTTACAAATATTGCATCTTGCTTCTGTAATTCTTTAAAAACAGCTGCTGTAAATACTAAGTAATTTTGCTCTGATGGAAAGCATTTGATTTGACAGGGATTTCTACGTTAAGTATCCTTAGAGAATCACGTCCTGAACTTGTCCTAGAGACTTCTGAATGCAAAGTAAAACCACCACATAGCTTTCTAGTCCAGCAGAATTTTCAATCCATGACAGCACCAGATCAGTTCTGTATCTCCAAATTTAGGCACACACTCTGATTATGTAAGATGGAAAGGCAGATCAAGCCATTCAAAATACAGATCCAGCTAACAAACACGCTAACAACTTTGGTACCCAACAAGGCCACCCCAGAATCATTACCATCTACCAAATATCAATATTCATTTTGCAATTTTACACTTCCACGATTGACTTTGATTTTAGTGATAATCACTACATGGTCATGTTCACAACCCCATCAGAATCTACAGTAACTGGTACATGTAGCAGTAACCTGAGTGTTACTAACAGGAGGAGTTTGTCCAAATGTACGTATCAGTACAAAATCAAAGAAGTTTCTAAAAACCAACCTCCCTGTCAAACTGAGAACAGTAATATTGGCTTGCACAAAGTAGTCTGAGTTTACTGGAGAGCTCTGTATCTCTGCCTCTGGTGATGTGATTTAATACAAAAATGAACACACAGCATCATCCTGACTACGTTTTTCAGAGTAAAATTCACAAATTTAGAGTAACCTCCTCACTGCCTTTTTGAAGGACAGATGGAAAGCAGATTGCTTCCATCAACCTCAGCCAAGCAGCTTCCAGTGAAAAGCTTAACACCTCCACTTGCCTTTAGATCACAAAGTCATGTGCCAGGAAAATAGCAAACATATCAAAGTATAATTCCCATTCCCATTCATATATAAACTAAAAATTCATAAAAACAAGTTGAATTCCTAAGAACGGAACAAAAATATTTTTTTTAATGCAGTCTCTGATCCCAGTCCCCCACAGAAACTGAGTTTTACTGGATTACTTGCAATTAGCAACACATGACTATACAACATCTTCAGCAACTGTGGTGTCAAAAATTTGGTAACAAACTTGATTTTTCATTGCGTCTCTGACATTATAGGATTTGATGAAGCATTCCAGCCATGGCAAGTCACCTACCAACAAAATCCAAATTACTGTTCAGTATTCATTTCTCATTTTTATAGAAGGCAAGTAAACTAGAGCAAGATATTAACTTGGATATCTAAATGTACACAATAGTTAGTATTAAGAAAAATTGTTAACTTTGGTATTCCAATTGGTATCTTTTAAGTGTCCCACAAGATCTGAAATGGTCTTCAGTAGCAGTCTTCCAAGACTTGTCCTCCCTGCACCAGCACTCCACAAAACACTTGGACCCAGTAGTCATGCCACAGTATAAAATACATATTTGTAAAGACTTTGCAATAATAAAATTTCATCTCCATGTGTCTCAATGAGAAAATCCTTTACAATCTTTTTTACAGGACAACTTTTTAAAGTATGGCAAAGTCTCCAGGGTGATTGCAGTGGCCACTGACAGCCATGTATTTGGAGCATGCTCTGGAGGTTGGGGCTGCATGACACATCCATCTACCTTGGACATGTTTAATTTAGGCAGAGATACTTTCTGCCACAACACATACACTGCACAAAAATCTCTGTAAATGGATTTGGATTAAGCATTGCTCCATTTCCATGGATATTTCCCATTGCAAGGGATGCTTTAAGTCAGCATCAAAAGCAGGGTATCACCCAAAGCATGTGCTTTGGGAAAACAGAATTTCCTTTTCATTTTCCCTAACATGCTGTGACATTCAGTATGAGGGTGTTCTGGTTAACCTCCATATGAATACAGATGGCATGTTAGTGGCTGCACAGGCATGGCTGTATTCACACACCACTGCATGCTACATGAGAATTTAATGAACCATTTATTTTCTTTCTCAGAGTAGAGTTAATATGAAAGATGTACTTCAGAACAAATTAACATGAACCCTGCTTTCAGGCTCCAGCATTTTTCTGTACTGAGTTTTGCCTGTGCCTAAGTTGAATTCTAAGACTTTTCATAAGCAATAGCAGATTGAAAGACTGCTTTCCTTCCCACCCCCCTTTAAAAAGTAACAGCAAACTGACCTAATTTTCTTCCTGGAGGACAGAGCGCATTCATGGTCATCTGCATCTTTTGCTGAAGAAAATTACTAGTTAAGATTTCAGAGGCAGGAATCTGGAAAAACTTCTCCTGAAAGACAAGAGAAGAATATGAGGTATTGAAAGAGCTGTAAAAAATCATTAGCCAGAACCTCGACCGCATGTTCTTAAAGAAATTTAAAATCGGGTAACAGAAGAATAGTATTATTTCAAAAACCTGTTTGGATACAGAAAAAACCCAAGCTGTCTGAAAATATTAATGCTCTTTGTTTCAGTACCTCTGAGTTTTTAGGGACTACAGCCACCCAGAAAGCACATATGTCAGTCTCTATACATAACTGGCAGATATTCCTCATGAACCTCCACAACCAGACAATATCAGACAATGTTAGGGCCAGAGAGGATGGTCAGTCCCCCTCAACAGTCCCTCACATCTTGAGAGGAACAAAATCACTTGAAAACAAGGGGCACTGCAACCTGGCTTTATATTTGTGGAATTCTCTTTAGTGTGAGTTTCATTTGCTGGCAGTTTTAGAAACTATGGAAAAAAGGTTTATACTGTGGGGTGCGCTTCTGAATGGAGACAGAAAATAATAAATGAAACATTAAAATGTTAAATGAACATTTTCTGTGTATTTTTAAACTGCATACATTAAGCATGACTGAAAAAACTCTAAGTTTATTCTTTCCAAGTTTGCTACCTGATTTTGGATCTCTAAAGGCTCATAATCTTATAACTTCTCATAGTGAGATAAGGTTTTTGGTAGTAATTTCTTATTATTGTTAAAAGATACAAATACAGAATAATCTGCCTCTGTGTAATTTTTGCATGACATGTTTAATGGCAATGATCAGAAGTTAGTGGATAATCTAGCAGCAAAAATGACACTGATAACTATCTCTTCTCTCTCTTCAGTCTTCTTCTGACTATAGAACTTTTTCATTTTTTTCCTTCACTGACTTTTCCTGTAAGGAGGGGAGGAAGGAAAAGCACTGTGTTCTTATGGAAGCACAACTGGAAGCTAATGTAAAGCTGCACTTCAAAGCAGCCCAGTTCCTTCTCAAGTGGTGCTGAAGGACTGGAGTTTAGGCCTGGAAACTCTGGGCTTGTCTTTGAAGTGCCACCAGCAGGAATGGGAGCAGCTGGCACTTCAGAAGAAACTGTAGGTATTTTCCTGCAGCTAAACTGTAGTACTGAGCAGTATCTGCTAAGAAAGTGAGCCACCCTGAAGTAAAAATTTTTGGAATTCTGCATCAAGAGATGGTCTAAATCTTTTCCCCCAACTTCAATTTGCAGTTTTATTTTTCTTGATATAAAAAGGAAAAAGGACACTAGAAGGAAAAGATGACTGTCTGAAATGGGGATTGTAGTCTTTTGATCTCCTTTGCTATTAAAACACCATGTATTTTAAGAAAGAACACATTTTTTCCTGATATTGTTTTTACTTACAGTATTAAAATTAAACAAGGAAGAGTATTCTCTTTAAAGTCCCAGTCTAAGTAATTTAATATAATGGTGGAATATGTGCAGATATATACACATTAAACAACACTACTGTGCAGAAAAAAGTCCCACTAAATTCACTAATTCTTTTTCTGTCCCATTTTGTCACACCCACATTGTCATGACAGGAAAACCATCCAGTCTTCAGTGTCTCAGGTAGCAGGAATGGGCATGAGCTGCTTCAGAGAAAACCGAAGCTAGGTTAATTCTAAGGTGAATAAAGTAATTGAATAAACTACTTCTGAAATCCAAGATAAATATCTGTACAGATATAGCTGCCTAGGGAAAGAGTGCCTCCTTACCTCATGATCATGTGAAATAAAAAAATCAAGGATTACTTAATGGAGAGATTCTACTGAGAGTTAAAAAAGAGGCAATGAGATTTTAAACTGATGCAGAAGCTAGCTACATAAATCCTGAAACATTCCTATCATTCACACAGCATTCAGGCTGCATAACTTAACATTGCTAGTAAAACAGAAATTCAGCAACAGGAATATATAAAAGTTTATGGAAATACAAAATAATCTATCTTCAAGCTTCAGTTTTGTCTTTATGCTTTAACATTCTACACTCTGTACAGTATTAGCTTATAATATTGTAATTAGTCCCACAAAACACTGCAGGTAACATAGAATGAGTATTTGTGCACATACATTTGCCATTTTAAAAACAAATAAAATCCAAACTCTCATTATCTGTAGAGTCTACCTTTACCTAGATTTACTTACATAATCAAAAAGGTATGCATTTAGTGATCCTGTTTCATCAACCAGTGTAAACTTCATAATAAAAACATACTGGAGCAGTTCAATACCTAAAACTGAAAAAAAAAAATAAATTGATATTTCTCTGAGAGGATATGCAAGGCAAACTATAATAACTCGAGCTGACAATATCCCTTTTTTAATAGTAACTGACTTTAAATACTGCCATTAGAAGTATAAATTAACAGACCAAAACACAGAGGCTCTGCTGTCTGACAGCAAAATATCATTTATCTCTTGGGGCCACACTGTGATTTTCCTAGAAACACTTTAATAGATGAGCCTATAAAAACACAAAGATTTTTAAGCACTTATACCCATGCTAGTGAACAAAAAAGCTTATATTTGTTTAGCTCTTAGATCCAACCTTAGTAGGGTCCCCCTTTCCTGTGTTCTTTTATCCATGGAATATTAAAGGAGAGATGCTCTTAATTCAGTGGTAATAAGAATTCCATCTGACAACTATCTTCTGAGGAAACCAGTTTATTTGATATGATGTAAAAAAAAGCTACCAGGCTTATTCAGAAAACAACTTTACTGGCAGTTCTGAAAGTATTCTTGCTTTTTCATCAGCTTTTTCTGGGTACACCTACTTAAACTGGCAGTCATTTTATGTTCAACTGATCTGACAGACTTGCAGGTTTATAATTTAGCCTCAAAATACAACTGATAGAAGAAAAATATACATAAAATAGTGTAACTGTCAGAAATCATAAATTAATATTGCTTTCATTTTGAGAATTAAATCTCAATCAGTGTCAGTTAAATATTGCTTTACAATTATTTAACAGGATACAATTCTGAAAGTTTATATAAGAAAATCACTGTATTGCTCAAGTAGTTTTATTCTTTTAGAAAATGTTTACCATACTGCTAGATATTCCAACTTAATATGTTAGAACATGAATTGATAAACATGCAAATATTCTTTTTCCTTAATGCACTGTAAAGTTTTAAACTCCATTTCCATCATTTTAACATGTTGACTGCATACAGTAACACAAGGAACACATGAAGCACACATCATTGTTGTGGAATAATTCCTTTCATTTGAGTATTATTTCTTGCATTCTCTCTGGAATATGGATTTCACAGAAAATAAAAGTCTAACTTGTATGAGTCATTAAATAAGACTGTCTTTAGTTCAGGTCAGAAAAACAGTATCTACAAAAGGAAAAGCAAGATTAACTTCAAGGACTACAAGCACATACAGTTTAAAGGTAACATCTACAATCAAAAATTCCTGACTTTTGCACTAACCTAAGTGTTACTACTGATACCAGTGGTAGAAGAAACTATTCAACACATAAAATCTTCTAATTCATACTGCAATAGTTCCAAAAGTAACTATGTTATTTCAACTGCTATAAGGGGAATGAATTTTACAGCACCATATTCAACATGACCATAATTACATACTTTCTGTACAAAACTGCAACCCAGAAATGCAAATCAAACCATTTCACATTAATACAGCAGAATCAAGGCACAAAAGTATTTCAGGACAGTTATCATGTCAGCTAACCTTGTGCTATTTCAGTTGGTTCCCATGATGGCCGCTGTTCTGCTGCAATGGAACTTAGATTCTTCATAGGCTTTGGAGTTGAACACTGCTTGCACCTAGCATTTAAAACAAGATATTGAGACTAACCAAACACTGATGTATTTGTAGTAGAAGTGTTCTGCACAGAAAAAACCAAAACTCTGATTTTCTTACACTGTGGAAGTACAGAAGTATTTCTATTGCTGCTTGAAGTAACTATTTTACCAGACACACCAGCTTTAGAGCACAACAAAACCCTTACTGCTGTTTTTGAACTATCCATGAGGAGAAATGAATCTGGGAAAGACTACTTCAGGGATTAGACAGGAATTAAACTGAACATTAAGGCTGAGGGAGCTGGGGTTGTTCAGCCTGGAAAACAGAGGGCTCTGGGCAGATCCTACTGTGCCTTCTCCATATATAAAAGGGGCTTATAAGAAAGACAGAGAGAGACTTTTAACCTGGGCTGTAGTGAAGAACAAGGAGAAACATTTTTAAACTGAAAGAGGGTAGATGTAGACTGTGCAGAAAACCTGTGAATTCCCTATACCTGGAAGTGTCCAAGACGAGACTGGATGGAGCTGAGCAAGCTGGTGCAGTGCAAGGTGTTTGTGCTCAAGGCAGGGGGTTGGATTAGATGATCATGAGAGATCTCCTTCAACCCAAACCATTCTATGATTCTAAGATCACTACATTGCTAGACATATGTTCATATGCCACTACTTCTCACTTTGTAAAAGAAGTAATGAATCTGAACTTGTAACACACTCTAAACCCATTACAGGGTTACAGGAGAAATTTGGCTTTGCCTATGTTGAGAGTATTAACTAAGAGTTGCTAAAACAATCTATTTTATTCCTGGTGTACTTACATCAATAATTATAAAATTACATGTGACATAGTAAGCTAATGCTGCAAGTGGGTGGAAATATTGAAGAACTGTTTTCAAAGTTGTTCCCATTCACCTCAAGGAATGAAATTACAGAACAAAACTATTTGTCCCAAATTAAGCTTCCATATTAGTATATTACAGTTACAGCTTGAAATAAACATTTATTACCTTTTAGAATTATATGCAAAGCATGTTATAAAAATCAATAAAATTACTTCTGCTTAAGTGATATAAAGTTAAGTCACGTTTTCCTTTAAAAAACCCACTCAAACTCCAATAAACTAACTTAACTGTGAATTTTGCTTTTTATATTCAGTGTGTCTGTGTTTATTTTTATGTATAAATGAATATACATGCAAATGCACACATATATAATTCATTCCACTATACAGAATCTTTTCTAGACTTTGCTAAGTATATGCCACTGACAAAAACGTGCATGAAACATAGCTCTGAAACGTCAGCATATTTGTGAGGTTCCTTCTTAAATATCTTATAAACCATTTACTTTTATAGTCCAACCATTTGCAAAGAGAACAAGGTCTGAAGGTGAGTTGTGTATAGCTGGAGAAATATATGGATGTGGATTATGAAAGCACAAGCAGAAATACTTTGTATTGGTGAAGATCCTGTCCCAGTAGGAGTACCCATATACTGCCTTTATTAAAAAAGCTGTAGACAGCAATATCTGTAAAGGTCAAAACTATATATGACAGAGAGAAACAATTATCTGTATTTATTTTATGGATAGTCCCTTATGGGAAACTGTAGGGTTCACAGGAAACATGGAATATTTCTGCACAGAAATGTTTTTACTGCCTGCAGACCTAGCACAGTGCCCCACTGCAGGGTGCTCTGCCTGAACTGCTGAGAGAGAGGACTCAGGAGCTTTCATGGAGGAGATTGGTATTTCTGAGCTCAGTAGCTGCAAGCTGCTGGGCACTGGGGGAACACACTGCTGACAGCTCTCACTGACAGGAACATGGCATTGCATGGCACATCACACACACCAGACCTAGGTGCGAGTACCACATTCCACAGCTTTGGAACTGTGGAATTTAGAAACCTGTTGAAGTCATCTCTACAGTGAATGACAGCCACCAACAGGTAAGGCACTTTGCAGTGCTGTGGATCACAGTAAGTTACAAATGGTAAGGAAAGGCTGTCCAAAATCCCTTATTGCTTCCAAACCTCAAGCTTTCCCAACACTAAGAGAGAGAATGAGTCGTAGATTGACAGGCTATTTATATATTATCTGTTATGTTGTGTATATATATATATATACACATACATATATATATATATATATATATACACACACACACACGCATATATATAACCTATCAGCATACAGTTTTAAAAACAACATATGTTTTGGCTTCAGTCTAAATGAGACCAGAAAATGGAAGATCTGGACAAGAAGAGGTATTTAGGTACTTTGCATTGCATGTGCATTTCCATTTTTACAGCATACTGCCCTGCCCACACACCACAGACAAGACTGAAACTGGAGTGCTGTCTAAGATTTATAGACCAAGAGCCAATCTGCAGTCAGTCCTTTGACACCAGGTGTCAGATGATATGGCATTTCATCCCTGATGTCAGTACTGTGGGTCATGCTAGGTGTTCTACAGAGAATCTTTGGGTGAATTATCCCTTCAAGCACTGCAGTCTGAATTACTAAAGAAAATGCTATCTATTACTGCAACTAGTGAAATAGCAACAAATACTTTTAACCTACCCATAATATTTTACATTCCCTCTTAGAAGAAAAGGAGCTGAAAGATCTAGTAATTCAAGATCATCTTCTGTGGATCTCACAGGAATGACACACTTGAATCTTTTTGTAAGCTTCCAGATTTCTTTTAGTGTTCCACCTATGAAAAACCAAAAAAACATGGTTTCTTAAACAGTAGTCAGAAATAAATCAAACAACTTACTCAGCTGATTTCAGGGCCTTCATTAATAATTGATATCCACTACCAAAAACTCAAAAAAGAGTCCAATACCTTCTCACTTTTATCCAACAGTAGACTCAATTAAGAAACAAAGATGGACATTTATCAAAGCAGATGCTCTGATATCTTCCTCATAGCTAACACTGTAACCAAGAAGTTGGACTTATTTAACATCACTTTCATATGTATGTATTTCATATATAAATACTCCTATGATTTTACTAGCCATTTCCTCAGAAAAAAAATCAAAGCAACAAAACTGACCTTTTATATGCACATGTCCATACAAAGACCTACTTAGTTGCTGACACTTTAATATCTGAAAATAGATTTACTGAGATGTATTGCTCAGCTGTTCTAGGAAAATAGAGAAGAAATAGATTTTTTTTCCCAGAAAGAAAAGGTTAGATTGAAGTTAGTTGGGAACATGTCAGAAATAAAGCAGCTATCAGAACTGATTTATTATAGAAGAAAGCAGAAAACAGAAGGGGTTTTGTCATTGACCCTCACACAAAGACCACCTGACTTACATTTGCTTATTCACACCACTACTTGAGCACAATTGAAGGCTTTGTTTTGAACTCTGAATGGTGCTATATGCAATTTATTATTTTTATTATATAAAAATTCCTCAATAGCATTCTTGCTAAATTGCTTTGTTTAAAAGTCAGTGGCTATTTCTCTTTCCTGAGGAAATCTGATAAAAACCACACCAAACCAAAAAAAAAAACCACTCAGAGAAGCTCTATTACTCTGAAACAACACTGACATCCAGAGGCTGACAAATTTAATTGGAGGCTTGTATTACCAGAAGCCTTTCAAAACTTTCTCCATCAATACTAAAAATAGGCTTGTTTATAAGACTTGGCAAGTTTTTAAATCAGAGCTGAAAAATAAGTAAGCACAGATAGCAAAAAAAACCCCCATATTAAGATGTTAATTTTAGCATAATCAACAATAAACAATATTGGCACAGTTTGAAAATAGACAGAAGCAGCTTATAAGACCTTTACCAACTACAATCTCCCGTTTGCACAACAGTAACTTATAGTTCCAGCTCAGTTTTTCTTTTCTTTGAAGATACCTTTATGATCATCTCTACTTACACTGAATACAACTTCAGCACATCTTTGTACATACACAGAGGACACAGCACTGTAAGAATTGGTGTATTTGCAATTTACCTTACCTTCTACCATTATCAAGGTGTCTTCAGGATGTTGAAGCATTTCATCATGCTTCACAAAATGGATGGCTATTTCCCTCTGTTTCTGCTCTTGTGTAGTCCATGTTACAGATTCATACCAGGATGTATTGTGTAATTCTGGGTTTGGGGCAGTACCAGCAGAGCCATGTAAAATGAAGTCAAAGTCATCTCTATCTGGAACTTCTTGCCTAAAACCATTTCCAAATTGAATAAGTATGTTCTAACAGCTTCTCCTTAGGCAGTCTACTAACAAGGGTGACAAAAAAATTCCAAAAAAATTCCAAAAAAATTCCAAAAAAATATTAGAATATAGTCATGAGAATCAAAGGACATACAGGAAAAATATCCTCATTGTTTTATCAGTTTAAACATTAAGAGTTGTATAGTATATTATGGCTTTCCATGTTAATAAATATGCTAAGTAATATGCTAACTTACCTAGGAGCAGAGGCAGCCCAGTGGTTTCATCCCACACAAATGAAAATCCATGGAAAACCAAATCAACTTTATGTGATTTCACTTGGGCCTTAAAAGGGCCACAAACTGCATAGCACATCATTAGAGTGAAAAGACTATTAAACTTATGTAATTTCAAGTTTTATGTTTTAGTCTGCTTGGCTTTGCATAAACTGAGGGAGCAAAAAGAGAAAAAGGACAGGACCAGGATAGCTTCACCTAAGTACTGTCAAGGGAAAATCTGCAGCTCTGCACCACACAGTTTCTGTCCTGTCCTGCTGGAGTGCACCATTTGTGCATTTCCACTTGTCATACACAGAGAAGCAATAATGCAGGCCATCCAAATTACACAAATATTACAGAATCAATTAGGTTGTAAAAGGTCTCTGAGAGTATCCAAAGCAGGGCAACAAAGATGGTGAAATGCCTTGAGGAGAAGCCATATAAGGAGCAGCTGAGATCACTTGGACTGTTCAGCCTGGAGGAGACTGAGGGGAGACCTCATCACAATCTACAACCTCCTCCTAAGGGGAGAGGAGAGGCAGGCACTGATCTCTTTCTCTGTGTGGACCAGTGATGGACCCAAAGAAATGGCCTGAAGTTGTGTGATTTTCCTGATATTTTTGATCCAGAAAAGATGCCTTATCTGGAAGACATGCTTTAGTCAAAGGTATTTCATTAATTCATTTGGAAACTATTATACCTCTTTGCGTATCCTATTTTAAAACTGTAATAACAAAACACTTAAGATACTTCTATCCAACTGTGGTATGGAAAAAACTGTACTGCTGCATTTGCAAATAAGGAAAAATTATTGTTTTGAAAGCACTCAAAGGATTCTGGAAATGGAACTCATCTAATGATTTAAAAATTTCCTACTTATTATCGGTGAGTTTCAAATCTTTGCACAAAATTATATAAATTTACATTGAGCTTTTCTTACACAAAAGTTGAAAACACACTGAAAATCTAGGCATCCCAAAACACACAGAGCAATTCCTAGTTCCTTATACTGTGCAAAACACTTACAATGAGTTGCATTTGGAACAATGAAGTTTAACAGACTGATGGAGCTTTTGGGGTTTGTAAGTTCTCAGCTTTGCTCTAATGCGATACTGTTGAGGAGCTGAGCTGTTTGTTATGGTTTTCAGTTCTGTGTTACTCAAATCCTGATGATCTGTTAATACTGCAAAACAATACACAGAGAGATGAAAAAGCACCACACATACTATTAATCACCATAATATCTGTAATATTGGAAATGGCAATTGCAGATATGCACTTCTCTTTATTTCCAACTTTTCTTTCCTTCCCAGCTGCAGCTTAGTTTTATCAATAGAACTTATTATTACAGTCAATAAGATAATCAGGCTGTGGGAGCATGGTGTACTTCAGGGTACAGAAACACAACATGTACAAAAACCAAATTTAAGTAGAATATACAAAATATGTTCTATTCCTTTAAAAACAAAAAACCCAGTACAACATACATGCATTTATGCTCTTGGAATTTATACTCTTAGAATAGCTCTTCCTATAATAACCTTTAAGATAATGTTTCAAAACTACTTTTGTTCTTCAGCAAAATTAAAATTCACCTTATGTTCAAAATGTTACCTACCTGTAACAGATAACTGCTGACATCTCTGTAAGTGCAATTCAAGATCTAAAATAGAGAAGAACTGTCTAATTATTTTCCTTCCTTCTTTCCTTTTTTGTCATACAAAAATGGACATATGGACACATACAAACAGGTAGGTACACAGATAGACAGGTAGATACACACAAAACCAAAAGCTGAACAAATGAAAATCCCTATAATGTATGAAAACAATACAACAACAAACAAACAAACAAACAAAAGCAGCAAAAGTAAGCAGGAGACATACATTGCATATCAAGAGTTAATATATTAGAGGGGACGTTAGCATATACATTAAATAGCAATGCTTATCAAAGTGAACACTTTTCAGAGGTATACTGTGAATGATCTGCTGACATAAATTGTATTCATCCCCTGTGATCCTTCTGGACAAGAACATAAATACATTATTCTAAGACCAATAGAGACTACCTGGTCCCCCCTCTGAACAACCTCTATTACACACAGTGAGTGCAGTAAATAGGCATACAATTTTTTCTAAATTTTCATTTATGGACTGGACATGAAGCATTGATTTATTCTTAACTTTTGCATCCTTTTAGAAATGTCTTATGTTTTTATGTTAATAATAGCTGAGAAACACAGATTTTTTAAAAGCTCGAAGCAAAGATAGAGACTATATCAAACCAGCTTTAGAGTTTAATTCCCTTCTAGTTATTCTTTTCCTGGGCTAAAAATACCATTCAGAAAATAATATGGGGTCTGTAGAACTGTCTATAAGATATCACTGTTCCATGGAAGTGCACCTTACACCTCTGCCACTGACACAACTTTTCATCCAACAGTTTAAGAAGGGCTCCTCAACAGGCAGCTGTTTAGTAGCATTTTCAGTGCCTGTCTCTGCAGAATTTCCCTTTGGAGGGAAGCACTTACATAACTCTACTTCATGATCTAATACAGTATGATTAAGAACACCATCTGTGTTTAAGAATATTCACTAACTCCTACAAAAGTATCTTTCCATGTAATATGAAATGCTTGTGCTGGAAGACAAGAAAGAGTAATGTAAATTTCCAGTCTAATAAACTGAAGGAATTCTCTAGGGCTTTGAATGTGAAAGTAGCATTACACACATAGAGAAGCAGTAACTGTGACTTTATCTTGACCATAGATACATATTAGAAGAAAGAGCAAATCAGCTTTCAGTTGCTCTTACCTGTAACATTGCCAAAAGTGCTGTCTACGTCCATTGAACAGCTTTCCATATTCTGACTGTCTGTCAGAGTAACAGATTCGAGGAATCTAATGATAAATGGCAAAATATTTTACAATCTAGAGAAATCTTTTATATATCATCATGCACACACATATATATATGGGATTACAGAGACACTTATATGAAACCTATTTATATACACAGGTATAATGTTCAGACATAAATGTTCCAGCAGAGACATAAAACTCAACTGAACCAGAATTTTCAGAAGATGATATTAATGATGCAGACAAAACACTTTCCAAATCACTTCTGGAACAGAGTGATTGAAACACAAAATAGTGCCAAAAGAAATATGTAGTACTAGAAACAGAATTCCTGATAATGGAATATGGACTTGGTTACTTAGCCTTTCCTAAGGAAGAAAAAAAGTTTATAATGTTTAGAAGCACAGGCAGATCACTCAGCAGGCAGAAAATTAGAAGTGCCAAAATCTGACTAGAACTTAATATGGCTACTGCTGTATGAGCCAACAAAAATAGCTTCTCCAAATATATCATCAACAAAAGAAGGGCTAAGGAGAATCCCTATCCTTTATTGGATGTGGGGGAAACATGACAAAGGAGCAGGCCAATGTACTTCATGCCTTCCTTACCTTCATCTTAATAATAAGACCAATTATTCTCTAAGTATCCACACTCCTGAGCTGGGAGACAGGGATGGGGAGCAGAATGAAGTCTCCATAATCTAAGAGGAAATGGTCACTGATCTGCTACACCACTTACACAGGTTTAGGGGGCTGGCTGGGATCCACCCATGGATACTGAGGGAGCTGGCACAAGTGCTCAAAAAGCCACTTTCTATTATTTATCAGCACTCCTGGGTAAGTGAGGAGGTCCCAGTAGAATGCAGATGGTTATCTACAAGAAGGGTCAGAGGGGCTATCCAGGGAACTACAGGCCTGTCAGCCTGAGCTCAGTGCTGGAGGTCATGGAGCAGATGACTCTTGTGTGCCATCATGCAGCACATGGAGGACACCCAGGGGATCAGACACAGCCAGCAAGGGTTTATGAGACACATCCTGCTTGACCAACTTCACCTCCATCTATGACAAACTGACCTGCTTAGTGGATGAGGACACAGCTCTGCATGTAGTTTACCTGGACCTTAGTAAAGCCTTTGACACTGTTTCCCACAGTATTCTCCTGCAGAAACTGGCTGTCATGGCTGGGACAGGTGCACATTTGCTGGGTAAAAAACTGGCTGGATGGCTAGGCCCAGAGAGTGGTGGAGAATGGAGTTAGCTCCAGCTGGTGGTGTTCCCCAGGGCTCAGTACTAGTGCTAGCTCTGTTTAGTATCTATACCAGTGATGAGGACAAGGTGACTGAGGGCACAGCACCCTCAGTAAGTTTGCAGGTGACCCCAAGTTGAGCAGGAGTGTAGATCTGTTGGACTGTAGGTAGGCTCTGCAGAGCACTCTGCACAGGCTGGACTGATGGCCAAGGCCAAGTGTATGAGGCTGAACAAGGTGAAATGCACTGGGTCACAGCAACCCCAATGCAGAGCTACAGACTGGGGCAGCGTGGCTGCAAAGAGGCTCAGCCAAAAAGGACCTGGTGAAGGGGTTGGAGCGCAAGTCCTGTGAGGAGCAGCTGAGGGAGCTGGGATGGTTTAGCTTGGAGGAGAGGATGCTCAGGGGAGACCTTAACACTTATCTCTACAACAAGGGGACAGGAAGTTGTGTTGAGGTGGGGTCAGCCTCTTCTCTCAGGTGACAGAAGGAGAGGAAATGGCTTCAAGTTCTGCCTGGGGAGGCTTACATTAAATATCAAGAAAAATTTCTTCACAGAAAGTGCTGTTAAGCATTGGAAAAAGTAGCTCAGGCAAGAGTCATCATCCCTGGAGGTGTTTTAAAGTCATGCAGATGTGGCACTTAGAGACATGGTTTAGTGGGGCACTTGGACAAGCCTTACATTTGGACATGATGATCTTAAAGGTGTTTTTCAGCCTAAATGATTCTGATTCCTTATAAGACAGTTTAGTAAAGAATGTAAATTTTCTGCTTCATTGTGGACATCTTTACGTCGCACCCCTTTCAAGTAGCACATATGCGCAGGTTAAAATGTGCATAATTAGAATTAAGCTAATTAAAACTGACATCTTGATCCATACTGTATTTTAAATTTGAAAAAATTGCCTTTATTTTCTCTCCCTCCAAATACTTCTCATAGTGGTGCTAAAGACATATTCTGTTTTCAAGTTTCTGATTCTTAGAAACATTTACAATTCTAAACTGTACAGCTGTTACATTAGCCTAGAGTTTTCAAGAGTGATCTAGAGAAAACCTAACATCTACACTACTTACTCTTTTAGTTCCTTAACATCTGGGTTACTTTCTGGCAAGACTCCTATTCCTCGACCATAACAGGTGCCACCATGAAGGTGAAATTCCATATGTGAGACATCTTCATTGTCAGCGCTTGCTTCTTTTGCATGAATACTGTAAATTCTCAGAAAACTTCCAATCTGAAAGGAAAAGAAAAACCCACTTTGATAATACAAAGTTAGTTATTTACATGGAAAATTCTTGTGCTCATGAATCTTCTTCCTTGTTTTAACTGAACCACAGAACAGCTGAAGCTGGCAGCGACCTCTGGTGATTACCTTGTTCAACTCTTGTGCCCAAAGCAGATCTGTTTGTTTTGCTTTATCAGGAAACATTACTGGCAGCAAAGAGTAACTCAGAACCAGAATAAGCCTTCCTAATAAATGTAATTCTCAAACACACTTCAGAAGACAGACCAAAGGAGTCAATACATTCCTTTCCCAGGGGCACAATTTGCCTTCTACATTCCCAGCTTGACAGAGACTGACATCCTGTGATTTGTCCTGGGAATGATGACATTTAGCAGTTGACCTCCTGCTCATCATTGTGCATGGCTTACTATGTTTACATGTACATACTAACATATCTGCTTATCAGATTTCTCCATCATATCTTACATTACAGATAATATAGCACCAGGAAAAAAGACAATATGTGTTAGAAACTGAAAGATCTTGGCATTTTTTCTATCTCTGTTACATCTCCTCAGGCTCATGGAGAATATGCTTCTTGTTTTGCTTAGAATGATTCTGTGTTTGCTGAAAGAGCTTTGTCAAATTACACAAACAAACTTAGGCTAACTTATACAAGCACCTATTAAAAAGAAAGTTATGCAGTGGTGAACACTGGACACATCTTTATAAATCTGGTTTTATCTCAAAATACCACTCCCATTATCTCCCAAAGAAAACCCACACACTCAACCAAACAACCAAAACCAAGCCCAGTGTTCTCAAGGCAGATAAAATGGAAACTCAATTACACAGTTACCAAATATTTTTTAATATAATTTGAGATCCAGATAATAGCTGGGAAGCTACACACGCTCAACAACCTGGTTTTATATTAATTCTAAACATCTTATAAATAGCCCGATAGAAATGACAAATTACTTTAAATTTACTTCAGTTAAAATTGATATTACAGAAGTCAATTTATTAAGTCATATTTCAGTTTGAGATCCAACTTTAACCAGTGGAAACTGAAACAGTATTCCTATTTGATTGGTCATGTCATACTACAGCACTTTTAAACATATGTATATATGCATAAAAGCAGATGGAGCAGCAACCTGTGTCTAGAATCCTCCTCTTTATCAAGGAACAAACTATGACTGCATAATGCTGGTATCAAACTGCTCTTTTGAACAATAATCACACATGAAAAAGGCAGCATATTTTCCAATTAAGGCAGCAGGGACATAAAAAGTGCACTTCAGCTTGCACCTATTTTGCTTCTGGCATGGAGCTCTTACCAGACTTTTAATCTATCTGCCCTGTTAGTAAGCTGCTCATTTTGTTCATTCAAAGCACCACCAGGACAGTTTGTGCATTTAGATGGCAGTTAAGAGGCTAATCCAAAGACATTCTTTTTTTCCTTTGCAGATGCTGATTTCACTTAATTATGAATATCCAAAAAAGCAAAGGACACTCACATCATAAGACTAATCTAATGACTATGACAAATACTTTTGGAGAAAGTTTCTTAAAAAGTTCTTACCAAAGTTCTGCTTATGGAATAACCTTATGTAACAGTGACAAACTACTTCCCTACTGCCAAGAAATTTGCTTATAATTTGCATATAAGCAGGAAAAAGTTGATTTTAATTGACAAATTTCTTTTTTTTTAAAGATAGTATATAAAAAATTAGTATTTTCTTTATGTATAAACACAAACAATTAAATGTGTGTGAGGAGAGCTCAGAAGCCAAGAATATAAAATGCTGTATCTGCTTTCTAAACTTGTGTGCTGAAATTCACACAAAAGTCAACTGAACTACAAGTTTTAGTACAATATTCACTTTGCAAGACTTATCATCACTAAAAAATAATCTTCCAAACATTTATTGGATCATTTTCTGAAAATTTTATATTTTATATAACATGTTATATTTTATATATTTGAATATCACTTTGAACTACAAAAAAGAGATGCATAATAATCAGCATTGCCAAATACTGAAAGGGTCTGTAAGGTTCTGAATGTCAGTGCAGAGATGCCTGGGTGGACAGCATGCTGTTTCCCTGGATTCCTTTGGGAGGCAGCCTTGCTTACTGTTAAAAACACAGAGCAAATGTGCATGCTATGGATAAAAATGTTACTGTATTTCTGTTTACAGAATGCCTGCAGACAGAGCTCTTTATATACATACACAGCTCTCTGTATTCTGACTCAGAAGAAATGGTGATCTACATTAAAGTAAACACCATGATTCACAGAGCCATCACTAAAATCTACAAACCCAGCTCCTCACTTGACTTTGCAGCAGTTCTGTTTATGACCTACCTCGTTTAGAGGAAGTTCATTTGCAAGTGAAATTAAAGTGAATAAAAATATTTCTTGTATTAATGTAAAATATACTAGTACCCTATTTTCAGTCTAATTAAAATATTACTATTTAAAGAATACATATTAATGTTAGAAAGAATTGAAATGCAGAAGTCATATATGCAGTTCCCTGTAACCAGTTAACTAGAACAACATTTTAGCACAGGAAATTCTCATGATTATTTCAAAACATATAGTGTGTTCACAATCACTCTGGAGTTCACTGAATTCATAACAGCATGTGTCATTGCAGGTAAATATTCATGTTTGTACAAAAAGGCACACAAGAGGCTGTCTTTATCTACAGGAATCACCTAACAAATTCACCTGTACTTATTTTTCTGCCTATACTTATGGTGATTATATTCAGTGGTACTTCTTTGTCATCCTTTTTTATTGCATCAATTTTACTGAGTAAATAATGCACAACTTTCTGCAAATGAGACAAGCATATATATGGCATTTGGGCACCATCTTGGGCAGTAAGAAATACCAACTTACATTTAAGGGTTTGAAGGACTCAAGAGTAGGTCTTGGGTTTTTTCTTTTGGGTTTTTTCCCTTTTCAATGAGTAAAAAGACAGAAGTGGGGAGCATACAACTCACGTGTCAAAGGAATGTTACCTAGGAATGTAATCTATGAAGCTAGATATTGCGGCCATGCAGTGAACTCATTTGAGCTGTATGTTGAAAATGTGACTCTGGCACTGGGAAAGCAAACTTTTTAGTCCAAACTACTATAATGAAAGACATGGCATGATATGGTGGGAGAAACAGCTGAAAATATACAGATTCTGCATCTGAAGATATGTAACATGGAGCAAATACTGTGGAACTATGGACTAGGACTCGTATGTATGCTCAAGGTTAATTGTTTCAATTGCACTATCCATAAAATGGATGGCAACACAGAATTGATAGCATCAAGCCAGAAGAGGAATGCACTGGATCACATATTCAGTGAAAGAGAGAAATAAGGAGATCTCTGACCAGCTGTGGGCAGCTGGATGCCTGCTGACCACTCACTCACCTTGATGCTTACCACCTAAGCAAAATGCCCCAGATGGAAAAACTCATGCCACAGACCTACTCCCAAACTGCATGGCAAAGTCAGTGAGCCCTGAGAAGTTCTGGAAAATTGGCATAAGGCTAAAGAATGTGGAGCAACTGTATTCCACTCAGTTGTAGGCTGGGGTTCCTACAGTTATGAGAAAGCCTCATCTACTCCAAGTACATTGCCAGAGGAAGAGGAAAATTCAAGAAAAAGCAGTGAACACCATTTTCTTTGCTTAGCTGTAGGTCTTGCCATGTCCTTATGACCCAGGCAATAATAATCTGCTTCAGAGATGGGATTTCTGAAAATTCTTTTTGTGTTGCTGAAAAGCCACAGTCTTGCCCAGCAGGAAAGGGAGGCCAGTAAATCTAGAGGGAAAGAGTCTACTTGCAGTATCAACTGCAACATACCTTCAACATTCCTTTAACTAAAGTTCTCTCCAGTGAACATTTTAAGTATTGTTTATCTTAGAAAATGAGATAAAGTGCTCATATCTTCAGTATTCTCTGGACACTTGATCTAAAGTTTTTAAAAATCTCTTGCAGCAATTTCCTTGACAATGTGCTCCAGGATTTGCAAAAAGTTCCCTGTAATACATTACTCACTTTCTCTGGTGTGCAGTACTTACTCAGTTACTTGTGTGAACCTGTGCCTACAGATAACATTTTAAAATAAGAACATGCATTTTAAGATTTTATAAATCTGCCCTTCTTGTTATCAAGGTTGCATAAATCAGATTGCTCCTACATAAAACATTATTTGCAAGCTGTGACTGTCATTGCAAATGGCACACAACAATAGGCAAGAGTGTAACCTAACAATTCTGTAACAATTTACATTAAAAAAGGCCACTCTAAGCTAGTGCTAAGTATAGAAAAGAAGATTGAAAAATAGTGCACTTTTTATTGTGTCTGAAACCACAAACTGGCAAAATATCTAATCACACTTGGGAAGGTACATGTGGATACACTAGACATCTGCAAGTTCTACACTGCTACAAAAATGAATTTAAAAAACACTTTGCATAACAAGATCCTGAACTCAATAAAATATCATACGTATTTGGATTATACTTTTTTATTATATGACATAACTTCCACTAGTATTTAAAAGCCTTTAAAGAAACCCCTCTAATTTTAGGGAAAGCTCCTGCCAAGTTTTATAATATATATGTGTGTATATCTATAGAGGTAAAAATTATTCTCTGAAATACAATTAATTCTACATGTTGCAATCTGAAATTAGTAAATATTTCTGAAATTTAGTTGTCAGCATATCAGCCTTTTTTCATTGGTAACTCCACTAAGACAAGCAACTAGAAAGTCATGTACAAAAATTACCTAATTTGAAACTTCTACAACTTCTGTGACTGAAACCACTGCAACTTTGGATATAGCCAGAGGGAGAAAAACACCCACAAGAGGTCAAGGGGGGTTCCTTAACAATTTCCTTTGAAATTATTAAACCTTCTACTACACAGTGCAGTATCCAGCAAAGATAAAAATGCTCCAGAAATGTGAAAGAGCAAGTGGATAGGAAGTAAAAAACTGAGAGCAAGTATGAAGACATCCCATGTATCACATACTCAATATATATTGTGATTAAATTCCTGAATATAAATGGGGGAGAATAATAAAGGGAGTATTATCAGCTAATCAAGAAAATATGTTTTATTAATATTAAATTTTTTTTTTCCTTCAGATTTAAAACATACCATTTCACTAGAACATAGCTTTTTTACACCAGTTAGCAAGAGAAAAATTCTGGAAGAAAACTTGAAAGTAATGAAATACTTCTGTCAATTTTGTTATGAATTCTTAGACAAATTCTTACACTTATTTTGCTATCTGTAATTTACTTGTGAATGGGTGTTAATTTATCAAAATTATTTCATGTCTGCTGATAGACCCACCATAAAAAAGGGTTATCACTTATCTTTATTTCCTGGTAAAATGTTTTCTTAAAAATGATCTTGAGTATAGAGGGCAAGGCATGAAATGAAAGATGCATTCTTTGCCAAGTTTAAGTATTCAGAAGCAAGATGGCAGTATTGCTGAAGATCTGATGTTTAATTATGTTGTTGTTTTCTCTATCTAAGCATAATCAACATTACTGACCTACTAAATGAAGATTGCACTGCAAACTGCAGCTTATAGAACAGAAAATCTTCTATTGATTTAAGAATTAAAGGTCTTTAACAGGACTACAGGTTTAACACTGCATTGTATCATTTAAAAATAGTTCTAAAGCACAGAATACATTTTCTGAGTGTATTATTTTCACTGTATTATCTATTATACTGCAGTGTCCGGAAAGTGCTTAATTTGAAGAATTTTTTCATGGCAATTTTTGGGTAATGAGCCTGTTTAACACATGTTGAAGAAGTTTTGCATTCAAATAAAGGGTATGGGAAATACAGTAAAAGATAAAAAGGCATGTGAAACTAATTACAGCAGAACTGAATTGATGCATTCTCTGAAGTTATTTCTAATCAGAAAACAGGCCACAAAAAGAGAGTGAAATACCAAACTGTGCATTACCTTAAGTGATTCTGCCAGTTGTACATGATTATCATACACCAGAATGTCCACTGCTAGATTTCTCAGCTGATGAAGAAGAACTTTTTCTCCTTCCAGGTCTTTTGCTTCCACAGGCACCTTCCATGTGGGGTAGGGACATTCAGTGCCATCCCAAACCTGCAATGCAAATGAACTATTTCAATGTGCTCAGAATACTTTAGATTCAGACTTTAAAAAGCTTTTTACTTTTTTTTTTTTAATTAAAAATTATTAACAGTAAGAGATATTAGTTGTAGTCTCAATCTAAAAGTCCTTAAAATACTTGGATTAGACCTTACAGGATTTTGTAACTTATTACTCCTTACAGAGCATAAAATAACCTCTACAGAGAGCATAATCAAGGGCTAAGACCTGGAATTCGTTAATATTTAAATAAAAAAGAACAGCTCTAGCGAAAGCTCAGCTGCTTATCCAGCACAGAATGACACAATATTCTGAGCTGGAAGGGACCCACAAAGATCATCAAGTCTAACTCTTAAGTGAATGATTGAACCCTCAACCTTGGTGACTAGCTGAGACAATCTCAGGGTCAGCTGCCACAACTATCAGAATTCATCATATGCAGAACTGTCTGTACTTAATATTTTAATCCTGCTATAAGGGTCTTTTAACCACTCCAGCTACAGTATGTGAACACTGAGTGCATATACATATATTGCATATGCATATACAGCATATATTAACTTAATTACTGATGATCTCCTATAGCAATATACACTGCTAGTTACCCAGAACATATTAGAAAAACATCAATACTTAACCTAAATTCTTTAACAAGGATTTTAAAACTTGTTTGCCTAAAGCTAAATCCTTGATACACTCCAAGTACTGAAATATCAATAGTTATTTTTCAGCTATCAAAGTGTTGTGAAAAGGTAAGTTTACTGACAGGCTTAACACCTTGAACTCAAAATCTTACTTCTTAACCCAAACATTATTCTGTAAACTATGGTCTCCTGAGTTTCTGAAGATATACTCTTCTCAAATACTCAAAAATAATGGTTTGATTTACTGGCATAGTAAAACAAAAATCTAGAAGCATTTGGAATTCTGAAATGCTGCTTTTCATAGAATTTCATACATACAAGTTCAGCAGAAGAACCTATTTTCCAATTTCAGACAGTTTGTGATTCCAAGGTGCTTTGTCCCACTGCAGAGGGCAGGAAAAAAAGACACTAAAGCCTAATTTTTAAAGGATTTCTACCTCTTATACTTAACTGCTTTGGATCAACAGACCCACAGGAGAGGATCTAAGAATCAGCAGAGCCATGTATAAATGCACTAGGAATAACTCATGGAATATGCATCCAGAATCAAGAGATAAAAGGGAAAACTGTTCACAGAGAAAATGACCCATGACATCAAATTATGTTGCCAAATAACAGTATACTCTGAAGGACCCAGATAATGAGGTGGTATATTCTGCCACAGATTAAAAAAAAGCCTGTTATCTTCTGATCCTGCACCATGAAATACTTAAAACCACCTTTGAAAGAGAGGTTGTCTATTGCTTTATCACATCTTTTCCAGAACTCAGCTTGAAAACAGATTTAGTGCATATATACTACAAATTTAGTCACTGACAGAGTAAAGAATCTTGCATTTGTCAGTTTTTTCACTATTTTTCAACTGGCTTTACTTGGTACACTTTGGTAATTCTACACTGGAGAGATGATCTGAAAAATGGATTAAAATAACCTGCATGCTCCCTGTTCAGATATAAAGCATGGTGACTCACTTCTAAAATGTCCTTTGCCAGAGGAACTAATAGGGCTGGCACCAGGGCACCTTTTGAAAGGAATTTATAAGCTAGTGAAATTTCTTAAAAAAAAAAATCTTTCAGAAATAATTGGGATTGGGTTTTTTCTTGCACAAATACAAAAACAGATAAACCTCTACCTCAGGAATTGGGAAGCTCTACTTTACACTAAACATGAAAACATCCTGGTTTCAAACTGTCTTGGTTTTAAAAATTAATACTGGAATACTGGAATAAAAATTGTTTTTTTTAACCCAAAGCTGGTTAAATTAATTCTGAGTAAGAAACAACAAATTGTTCTATTACTAGTCATGAACAGATTGCAGCTAAACAAAAGTTAGTGATAACACTCGATCACCATGATTGGAAAACACTGAAATGGGAGAGACAAAACACCTGTTTTTATCTTCAGCAGAACATGCTCATTGTAGGACTTACCTTAATGTATACAATTTAACTGACACACAGAAAGGAAGAAAGGATTAATAATAAAACTCTTATGAAAGGCATACATGACAGAGTAATTTCTAGTGTGTATTCTTTAGTCTCCTCCAATATGACTAACAAAATTCTCAGAAAATGGAAAACACTAACAGCTGAGTGATACCATCTTTATGCCATGTCCAACTTTGCTGCTGTGCAAATAGGAATTAATTTATCAAGTGTTATTTAAAAGCTATGCTACAGGTGATGCACAGAATTGCTGAAATTCATTTTAGTTGTCTATGAAGCAGTCTCCACTAGGAACATGAGATCAATGCTAATAATAATAATAATAATAATAATAATAATAATAATAATTTTTCATAGTATAATCAACCATTAATTTAACAGATATACTTGGAAAAAAATAAATGTAAAACATTATTATAAAATGGATAATCAAAATAATACAATAAAATAATATTTAATGATCACTCAATTTGAGCTGGTATTGAATTGGTTCTTTTGTTTGATTTATTCAGCAAATCAAGAAAAAATCAGAAATCTGTCGACAAGTTTTTAGAAAGGTTTCTTTTCTATCATAACCAGTATTTAATATCAGAAATGGATTTTGCCATTGTTGAAAAATGGAGGAATTTTGGAGCAACAGAATATTAATGTAGCATTTTTAAGCTTGTCCAATGTATTGTAAAACATATTTAGGTATTTCATATTTTATACTTAATAACTGATCAACTGTTATTTGACCTCAGACTTCTACCTTCCTAAGTGTACCTTAAAATTTCCCCAAGTAATCACCTTTACTATACAAAAGTGACAAAATTAACTTCAGGTCTTACAACACAGAAAGCGTGTAAAGAAATAATAATTTAAGAAAGCCCTTGTCTCTGTCCTTGCAAAAGGTCTTTCAATGCTGAAGATACACTTATTCATGAACAACTTAATTACAGTCCACAAAGTCATGAAAATTTACTGGGTCTCATTTGACACATATTTCACAAGACATAATTAAATGGAAATGTTTGTAGCAGTTGCAGAATATGTGACAGCATGGACTTAAGGTTTGTTTCTCTGTAGTAATGCATTGCTCTGTATGAGAAAAATCTTTGCTGATTCAATGAAGGAATAATGCCAAGTGCTAATTCTAAAAATATTGTAACAATACAGTTTAACACAGTAGAACCAATAAATATTTTTAAGAAGTCACAAAGGGGAAAATAACAGCTTGATCACTACGTATGTTTTAACAATCAAGTACAAAAAAAAAATATAGAAGTCTTGGAATAACACCAGACCAATACATCTCAACTGGGAATATTGTGGAGACCTCCTTTTCATTTAGGTAATGTTAAGGATCACCTTTAGAATCTGCTCTCCTGTTCTGTGGCACTTTGCATTTTGTATTTTCAGTAAGCACTGATGCCCAGAGTGCTTATGTGTAACTAAAAGAAGCTACCTGAAATCCATCATGATAACATAATCCATTCATTCCTTTTAGGCAGTGCTACTTACTGCACCAATCATATCCATCAAATCTAGAAAAACAAACAGTAAATGCTGCTAACAAGAAAACAGTTTAGAACTAACAAAATTTTTCAAGGTTAAGAAATCTTGTGATATTTATCTACAAATCTTTGTGAAATTATGATCTATATAATGCCATCTTAATAAACCCCAGTAAAAAAACAATTCAGGTGATCAACTTCAAAGACAACCAGGCTTTCTACTCTGTTTTCATAAAAACAAACAGCCAAGGATCACAGATTTGCTTACACTAAAAACATTTCTCTACATAATATTATTTAAATTAATATGTCTGTTTTACTGAAAAATGTATCAGAATGTCTTAATAAACCTAAAAAAATATTTTTAAAAAGGAAGTCTACCTTTAGAAGAAAAGAAGATCCATCCACTTTGGCTTTTCCTACCAGCTGGCAAGTGAGATCAAAGAACAGCATTGGCTGAACACCAGACAGTTTTGTTGCTGGGCCAGAGATGGAAATGTTACTGGCTGCCCAAACACGTAATTCTTCTATTGTTTTCTGTTCTTCATCCATGAATGTGTACACTCTGCTAGAAGTTCGTGGAACTACTGGAGCTCCTACAGTTCCATCAAATGTTAAGGATGCAAATCCCCCACTGGTAATTCCCTGCATCTGTCCATTGTATTCCCTGATCTGTAATAAAATATGAATGAGAAAAAAGAAGTTTGTATGCATGGATAAACAAATCTATTTCTGCTTTATCATGTGCATGGAAAATGGACCACTGATCATTTCTGTCCCTGTTTCTATTGGGAGAAGAGAGTCAAAATAAAAACAAAACAAAAAGGTAAAATTAGTATTAATAAGAAAACAAAATGTATAAGCAGGAATATCATCTTACACAAAAATTTTTGAAGCGGCAGACTAATACTTACCTGTAACATTTACACCTACAGCATCCTTACAGAGTATTTTATTTGCACACATCAAAATATTTGTGTGGGGAACATATCAGGATGGGGAATAAATGGGGAATTAAATGCACAAGAGAAATTAATTTTTAGTGTTTACACAGCAGAGTAATGGCAAAGTTATTATGGATTCCTGTTTTTGGCCCCTCCCAATAGCCATTTCCTAATATTATTGAACTGAAAAAAATATATCAGTTCAAGGAGATACTTGTTTTCCATAAAGCAAGCAGTGATGAGCTTTCATTCCTTGAATTATGAATACAGCTATCACAACTATTCAATGTCTACTGCCCTGCTCATGCAGGTCTCCTGAATCCTGCTGATTTCGCTGTGTATCTGCTGCCATATGAAACACAGCATTTCAAGTCTGAAGCATTCCTTCAAGGGTCTAGTCTAGTCTTACTGCTCCCTGCAATTATAGATTTATCTATATCAAAGCACTGCATGACTCATTATCCAGAAATCTGAAACAGTCTGTTTTGATTCATCCCTTTCTAATTAATGCAGGGTCACCAAGTAAGCGGTAACATGCATGAACATGGCATTTGTGAGACAGTTTAGTATGGGATTCCCAGTGCTCAATTTCCAAATGGTTGAAAATCCCACTGATCTGAAAGTGCAGAACATGCAATGTGTGTCAGAAGTTCTAAACAGCAAAACACTGCCAATGATTTAGGCCTATATTTTATAAACATGGTGAAATTTCAAAAGCAAACAAATCAGGCATTCATTGACCTTGGATATTCATATGCAAACCAGTTCAATTTGGTGACAGGTACTCCTTTAATCCCTGCTACTCTGACATTATGCATAAATGCATTAAGGGTCATCTTTAAGATGAACCTTGATTTACTTAAGCATTCTTCAAACCTGACCAATGGAACACATCAATTCAGGATGAGGTTTTTTTTCAGTGAAACACTGAAAAGCTTCGATCTTTTAACCTCACATTTAAATACTGAAAATACAAGAAAAGCCAAAGGACAAATAAGGAAAATACATGGTTTCATAACCAATTTACCCCCATTATCTACAATCTGGAAAAACATGTTCCCCTGTAAGATGTAATATAAACACACAGATTTACTTTAGTTGCTATCACTGGCATTATATTCCATAGCTTCTCTAAACAGGTAACATGCAGAGGGGATGAAAACTCTCATCACTTTTACCTATTCATCCTGTATCAAAATATACTTCAAGAGTATTTTTCATATCTTGTCTGACATGTCAAATGTTTCTTGAAGTGTTTTAATTTCTAATTTACATATTCATTTATTTCATCATTAGTTCTTTAAAATCATCATAAAAATATCTTGATTTTTTTCTTAGTAAAATTCTATCCTAGTCCTCTGCAAAGGCTCTAAGCCTTTCACAAAACCAGAAAGAAAGTACTTTGTCTCCCTGGGCTTCCACCATCAGTTATTCTCCTCTTTTCCCAAATCCTTTATGTCATGCTTTGAGCATTCAGGAGGCTGACATACTGTACTTCTGACATCTCCCAGTACCCTCATTTAGTGAATTTGAAATCAGCCTTAATGTTGGAAGAGGCAATTATAAAATAATAACTAAAAAAAAGAAATAAAATATGTAAGAAGGTAAATCTCAACTGTCATGAAGAGAAAATTACCAATGATCTTTAGCAAAACCAGATGTCCTCAGGCACAGACAGGTGGAGAAGCCACTGAGTCCCCTCAAATGTAAACAGAATTCAACAATATTATTTAGTGAACAACAGAAGAAACAGGAGAAGAAAATGTAGAGTGGGTTACAAAACAAAGTATTTCACAGCTGGAAAATTACTTGTGCTGGACCCACAAAGCAGATGATGGCCAACAGAAATTCTCTGGGCTTGTCCTTGGAAAAAAAAATCATTGCTAAAGTCATGAGGGATCACTGGAGTGTACAATGAACAAAATCTATGGAAAAATGTTGTTTCATTATGGCACTCATGCAGATCTCAGATCAAGTTGGCTACTGATACTGTAAAAATGCTGTATTTTCCAAATTATTTTGAAATTGAATTAAATTTATAAAAGAGTCAATCTAGGACTTTTGCATATGACAATGATTTCCCCTTCAGGAGATTTTGTGTCATTTCTAGAGGATGTGGACCTATTTTTAAAAAAATTGGTGGAGGAGGGTAAAGCAGGGGGTTAACAATGAAACAGGGCAGACTGCTATCTCTTTAAAAAGTCCCTGAGAATTTTAAATAATTTCAATAAATAATGGTTGCTAAATAAAAATATCCTCTGGGACAAAAAATGGAGCAGATAAAATGCATTTAGCTTGTTCTAAGCAAGTAAATTCCAATACATATTGCAGGAGTCTTTGGCATGGTTTCTGTAAATTAAAGAACAATAGGTGAAATGTCACCTCAATAAACTACATGGACAATAAACTCTAGTGATTTCTATGGGGTACAACCCTATACTGAATATGGTTATTGAAAAGAAGCTAATCTTGAAATATTTATAAATAGATTTACAGCAAAGTAAAATACATCTTTTTTTTTTGAGGATGGTGTTATTTGTTTCACTAAATGGAAAAGTGTGATAGTAAGTAGTGTATAAAGCTGGAATAATAGCATCTCCACGGTAGCTTTCCATCAAAACTGATTGTTAAATTATAGAAGCAAAGGATTATTATGAAACCACTGCAGGCACAGATCATCTTAGAACATCAAAAAATGCCTAGGGAAACAACATATACCAAACTAATGTATGTTTTTATACTTAGAAGGAAGATCTCAATTTTTTTTGATTGTCACTGATGATATTTGTATGAAGGAAAGTATCCTGTCAGAAAAAAACCCACCAGAATGCATCTGGTATATTTCATTATATTTTGTAAATGTTTTCTTATCTTAAGTAAATAGTCTAAACAAATTTGGATAACAGAGGATGCTGATTATATTTTCTTATATTTTAATAATGTAATTCTGGTTTACTTGTACCACCAGCTGTATGAACAGAGAGATACTAATGAAACAGAGAAGTCATTTGAAGTATAAATTAAACAATTTTGAATATGTTCAAATATCACAGGAAGAAAACTGAACTATACAAACTATGTGGAGGCACCTCCTAAAAGAAAACTAACGAAGATAGTCACATGGAAGTAAAATGATTTTTTTTTGAAGACATGATAAACACATTTAGATATTAGGACCATAAGTGATAACTTATTCTCTAGCATTCCTGAATTGCTGCCTGCAAAATAAGATTGTTTGAAATTGGAATAAGATCCCAACATTACTGGGTGGAACGTGCCTGGGCTCTTCTGGCCCTTGCTGCTTGACCAGAGGCAGCAGCTGTGGTGCTTTCACCCCAGAGACACCCCTGGCTGGCTGGATGCTGCAGCTGGCACTTGGAACAAGTCCAGGCAGGCAGGAATTTAGGTTTACCTCTAATGGAAAGGCTTTAGGCGAGGTGAAGAGGAAAAGGAGACGGATTCTGCTGGAGAGTTAATCCAGAGTTTTATCCCATGGTCACAGATCTCCGAATGTTGGTAACAGCTCCAACAGCACCAGGCCCCATGGCCCCGTGTCTTTTTAAGCCCGGGGAAAGGGGGAGGGGAAGGGGTGGGTGTGCCACCAACCAGGTGGGAGGGGGGCAGTCCCAGGGGACAATGACACCTGGACTGGCCAATGACCCCAGGGCTGAGAAGCATCTTTGGAACTTGACCAACCAGACGATGCCCTTGCTGCAATGTTAGGATTGACGGACAGCACTTAGCAAGGGGACAAGGGGGAGGGGAAGGGAGAGGTTGGCACACCAGGGAAACTGGGATAGGGATAAAATAAATAAATATAAAATAAATAAAATAAAACAGGATATTGCTTCACACTGCAACAGTCTGAAACATCTGTAGCAATAGAAACACAAATTAAAGAAGAAAATGAGCAATATAATGTATTTTATTTACAAATTCAATTCACCTGAAGATGTAAGTATTTTGTGGAAAAATTTGTATGCAAGAAGTTTATATACTTAAGTCAGTTGAAATAATTTCTGGTTTAGTAATTTAAAAAGCCAGCAGGCACTGTGATACTGCTTTAGAAATTCAAATAGAGTAAAAAATTACTATTTTGGAATATTTTCTACATATTAAAAACCTGATCCAGTAACTTGACCAAAAATACTGATAGGAAAATCATTTTTGCAAATTGCTAAGACTTGAAATTACAGAAACACTCTATCACTGCCTACAGTCATTATTTCCTGACATTATTTACTATAGGAAAAATACTTGTTTTTAATTTAAATTCCATTCAAAGTGTGTTGTCTGCCTTACAGAAATTTTGAAGGAGAACCACAAGCCATATTAATACTGACATTTCTAAAAAAAAAAAGTTGGTGTTTTCTGTATTAAAAAAAAATCTCCTAACTGCTTACAAAAAAAAATTTAATTCCTTCCATTCTTCAGAAAAAGAATTTGAAAACTGGGTAGCAGTGCAAAAGACACATGCTCTTCAACATCTTTTTTAGTAGAAAGTCTCAAACCTAATTTTGGCCAAGTTTATATATTTGGACCACATTTTCTCAGAAGACACTAAGAGTCTGGGAGCTCTATTCTGTTGAAGCTTAATGTTCATGCAGCCTGCTATACGTCCAAGCTCCAGACTTTCCCCCTCATCCTTATCAACCTGACAGCTATGGCTAGAGCTGCCCAGGAATAAGAAGTAAGCAGATATTTCTGCTAGGTCTTTCTCCCAGTACCTTCCATATTGCATCAAGTAAAAAGAAGAAAAGAAATCATTGGACAAACTGGATTAAACTAAAGGAGAGAGCATAAAGTGACAAGGAAACTGCTAGCTAAGTGCAAAAGTAAGATTGGTCCTGGAAATAACAGCAGATTGTTTAAAGATCAAAGTAAGCAACACAGTGGAACAAATGCTATGTTAAATACTACTAGATTCAGGAGAGTGATGCACAAGGAGACAGAACAGAACTAGTAAGGATAACAAAAAAGGGAGTGTGATACTTCTATGTTGTTATGAAGCCATGCTCCACATATTTGACATTCAGATTCCCTCTCCTCTGTGGACAAATACCTTAGAAATTCACTAGCAAAACCTACATCTTACACTTGTCAATCTACTGATCTATGAAAGGAACAACTGTCTATATTGTGGCTATTAAATCCTTTTGCTCAAAGAGACTATGTGTTTACACTGTAAATCTAAGAGTTTGAATCAGATGAATATGCAATTAATAGCATATAAGGAATCTGATTTTCCTGGTGTTTTTCTCCATTTTTTTATTCTAGAGATCTAGGATGCTGCATTGGGCATGGTAGTATTTGGTCAAAGGTTAGATTTGATGACCTTGAAAGTAACTTCCAATCTTAATGATTCTTAATCTTAATGATTCTCTGATTCTGTGATCTAACCACAACACTAAAACAATAGGATTATAATCCATGGTTATCCCAAGGTTAGTAGATGACAGTTACTGATGTCTGTGCAAACTCAGTTCAGCTCATGATGCATTTATGTGATGATACCATGTTCCACAACCCTCAAGACCCTATTTTTCTAAAGAATATTTTCTGACATGGTGCATGACTTGAGAAGTGCAGTGGTGATGCAATAATAATGTCTAAGAAAGAGGGTGACAGCTTTAGAATTCCGACTTCATCTGTTACAGCAACTGGCCCCTATGTACAGAAGAAGATACGGTTAATGACAGGAAGAGAAGAGAACAGTATCAGGATTACTATGACAAAAAGCTAGAGAATTAAGGCTTTGCAATTGCTACAGAGTTTGCACCATGCCAGGGAAGCCATACAAGTGAAGTTTATAATCAGAGGTCAGTGTCTTGGTCTTCATTCCCCAAGTGCTGCACACGGATCACACAGCTCTCCAATGCTGTGCATTCAGGAAAAAGGGCCACCAGAACACATCCTGGACATCCTGACTGCATTAAACAATTAGAATACACTGAACAAGATGAACACCAAAGTAAGAATGTGCTTCACTTTTTCCAATCCTCAAACATTAAAATGGAAATCAAATACCAATTCTCTTCACTGGAAGTGAGGAAATAAGTTCTTGTTTGTGAATCACTCAGAGGTAATAAGGAATATTAGAGAAAAGCTGACGAGGAAATTAACCATTCTATCACCATGGCAGGGTTTGAGGCATTTTAAGAAAGGCAGAATACCAGCCAAAACTCCTAAGTCAAGGGAGTATAAAATATTGCAGGCTTAGCCAGTACCAGCAGATTGCCCCTTCCCACTCTTTAACAGTGTACCATTAGGCATAATTTCTAAGATACTAAGAGCATTCACAGTGAACAATAAACAAGAAGATCCAAGAAAAATCCACCCAAGAAAACTCTTTCTTTGCCATAAAGATAGTAGGAGAAGACTAGACAAATAGATCACAGGCCTGGCTTTTATACTGGGAGATGGGGGGCTCACCTTCCACAATCTCTGCAGAGCACTGATTATGGCTGAAAGCCCAGGTACAGTACTATAAATCACTAAATTCTGTAATTCATGAGAAATCATCATAAGATGACAAGCATAAAGATACACTTCAAGAAATATTAACAGAAATGTAATAAAACTAGATAATTTTCCAGTTCTATTACTAAGACACTTAAAATTATCCTTCTCTGAAACAAATACTAAGCAAATTAAATTACCCTCTATCCAAAGTAATTCCAAAAAAATCCTCTTCATTAAGTTCTTATTAGCTCTGGCCATCAGATCTTGCCAACACCTCTGTTACTAGAGAAGGAGTTATCCATTAGAAGCCAAAAGTGTAAGTGGAAGCAGTGATTTTTAAAATGTGTTTGCTATTAATGTCAACTTCCTGGAAAGCATATCTGGGGCAGACAGAACATGAGGACACCACTGTAATGGCTGTGTGTATCTATCTGTCCTCACTGGTAAGCACAGCTTTCACAGACTGTGGCCTCTGCTACCCTGGCTTGCTTTCCATTCAGCAAGCTAAGAAAAGGTCATTAAAGCCTGAAGACAAAAGCAGGAAAGAGTGAAGGAGAAACTGCAGAAAGTATAATTAGAAGTCAAACCTACTATGCTGCTTGTGGCTGAAAGAGAAAGAGGTCCTTCCCAGTTCATTCCCAGAAGCTGGCACCAGGCTTTTGTGTCAGACTTCTCTACCTGCTCAGAGCAGATATGAAAACTTCCAAAGTACCTGGTACTTAGTTTGGGGTAATCAGCACATTCCCATCCAGAAAAAGATATCTTAGTCACTCTAGATCATTTTCACTTAGAAAGTACTTAAACAAGCTGTCAGCTCATGCATCTGAAGAGACATAGATTGTGAGCAGCTGGAGGTCTGTTAGGACTGGAAACCACTTAGAACAGCCCAACTGTGATGGAAAAAAAGGGTATATGAGAAGCAAATTGATAGATCCTCTCTTTAAATACTGGAACATCATCTCAGAGAATGATAAAGTACCAACTGACAAGGATTCTAGAATTCTAGATCTCCTCAAAAAAGTGATGTCAAATCAGAACAGTGAGGTCCCTTACCTGTGCTGTATCAGTAGGCTTCCTTAGTAAGTTTGTGATAATAATAAATAGAAGTTAGACAATACAATGTTGGCATAAAAGAGGGTGCATACATAAATTTCCTGACAGTGGTCTTGTTTATTTTCTTAATGTGTACTTAGAAATCCAATACTGACCTACCACAACCATACAACTTTTCACTTTTCAATGCTACTATTTTGACCAGTCCCTTTCTATTTCTTCACATTTATAAAACATGTACTCTGTTTTCAGAAGCAATAAACAAGTTATCTCCACTGAATTTCTGAAATGAATGTATCTGTACAACATTTACCCTGATGGATTCAGAGAAAATATTAAATTTAGCGTAAGACTTTCCCATCTGAAGTCAAATTAATGAACTTCCAAGACTGATAACACATCTCAAGTACTGATCAGCACACAAGCTTCAAAATGTAAGTACAATTTAATTCCACTCTTATTACATATATAGATGACCTCAGAGAAACCTATACTAACCCAGAATAGGTTAGCTAATTTCTCTCTCAATTGTAAATACTTACAATATAAAGGAGTAACTTAAGACTGTTTCTGAATCTTAACAAGTTCTTTCTTAACAATCTCAGTAGTATGAAACTCAAATACTGGATAAATCTTACCACTTTTTACATTCATTGTCATGGGGTTTTCTTCTTTGTTCTCCTGCTACAGCATTTCAAAATGTACATACTTAGTACTACAGATATTTATCCCTTTTATCATCCTTTGGTACAATCCTAAATTTCCTACATTTCTTAAGTTTCCCAGGATACTCTCAAGAGTGTTCAGATATGCAAACTGGGAGAAACTGGGAGGTTTTTCGTTGTTGTTTTATTCTTGGTGTTTTGGGTTTTTTTTTTGTTTGTTTTTTTTACTGGCCTCTTTCATTACATTCAATTTCTGCTATAATTATTTTCCATAAAAAATAAATATGTATGGTTATGTTGCAAATTAATGGTAAAATCACATCTTTGGTCCTATTATGCACCTCTTTAACCCACAGTCCAGCATTACAAGATTTCTATTCATTCCCTGTAGGGTGGTTCCCCTTCCCTACAGAGTTGCAGCAGGCATAAGACAAACACCCAGCAGCAGTATCGAAGCTACAAACAGTTTCCTGCATGCCCTTTGATACAGGTAAATAGGGAGTAATGCAGGATTACACTGGAGCAGCAGCAGGAGTGCACTGCACACTAACAAGCCCAGACAGATTCCCTCTACTGGAGTGATTCTCCAGCTGACCTTAACTGCTCCAAAACAGAAGACCTAGAGAAACTCCTCAATCATATCAGTTTGAAGAGGAATAAATTGTGCTGGTTTATGTCAGTTAAATTCTATCCATCAAGAAGTGCCACATGATTTTTTGTCAAGTAGTTTAATAAATATTGTTGTTGTTGAAAAATGTAATAGTTTACTTTCAGTTTTGGTCCATACCATAACCATAGCTGTTTTAACAATCAGCTGCTTTATCCAATATCTCCAAGAGTTAATTTCTGTACATACAGAACTAAATTATTTCTATGGTCCTCTCAGTGCAGAAGAGCAAGCACATAAACCCCCCACATCCTAGTACATACCTTTATTCTATGAAATCGAACAATATCTCCAACTTTGTAAATTTTTGGTAGAAAATCTAGGTTTCCACTAAAAAGACTGCACGTTAACTTCACATTTGATTGGTCCACAAGTGTTACAATTGAGCAATAATCTGTAAAATATAAAAGTGTCTGGATGAGTAACAGGCATTATAGAATTATTAATACACAGATACTAAATTTGGGAGGAACATCCCTATGGCAAATTTTTTTTTGCTATGATCTGTGTAACTTTTTCTAATTTAATTTTTTTACAGTACCATAATAACTGAAGTGTGGCCCATCTTTTCAATAATTAGCCGAAATAACTGAAAATGAAATGTGTGATTAAGCACAGCTCTGTGTGCAAGAACACACACACCTTTTTCTTCTGTCTGCAACAGGCATGCTATTCTTTCACGTTTCAATTACTTCTACAAAATGAGGCACATATCTACAATTTAATAAAATCATTTTCTAAGATTTATTTTGCACAGCTTTCTGAAAAGGTAATAAGTTCTACAAGTTCTACAAGCAAATTAAAGCATAAATTACATATCCTTGATTTCAACAAAACATGCAAGATAGATATATATACCACAAGAACAGAGTCACACGGTGGTAGCCAGAAAGTAAAAATATGAAATATGCCATTTTGAAGTTAAACTTCATAGAATTTCACTTCTAATAATGAACTAAAAAGTAAAATCAAGACAAGATACAAAGATGACAATGCAGATCAGCTGAGAACATAGTATTTGTGGATGACATAAACAAAACCTGTACTTTCCAGTTCAGCTCACAGAACATGTGTGCTCTGATACCTTATAAACAGAGTAAAAACACATTTGCTCTTTAGCAACATGGCAGCTGGTAACCTACCTGAGAAACCAAGTAGCAGCAGAAAGAAAGGCTACATCCTGGCCCTGATCTCCTGTACCTCCTACTGTCCCTCCAAGAGACACCTGTAACCATAGCCAGAGGAACAGAGACTAGAGAGGAGGAAGGAGGGGTACCTGGGGTGAAGCTGAACCTGGGAAAGGTGGAGGAACAGTGTTCTCCCTAAGTGTTCAAGTATTTCTTTGTTTCTCAATATTAGATGTTTATGTTAACTGGCAATGAATTAAATTCGCCAAATCAAATCTGTTTTGCCCTAACAGATACTTTCTCATCTCTTAAAAAGAGAAATCCAAAGAGAAGAGAAAAAAAATCTAAATGATCAAAAACCCCAACTTCCTTTAGCTGTAATTCTATGAGACACCTGGTGATAATGACACTATACCATTTATACAGCTAGGAATTGAACAAATGTGTTGTAGGTCTAAAACAAAGTCAATGAAGTCCCCATCATGCACATTATGAAGATGCAGACACAGAAGTTGTTGCTAGACAGCTTTGAAAGAGAATGCTAACAGTCTAGTAAAATTGACAGATTTGCCTTCTATAAAAAAGTTACATGAAGGCAGTCATAAAAAAATGATTGTTATATGTAAACTCTCTGAATAGATTCCCTAAACATGAGGGTAGGTATGTAAGACTGAATAAAATACATGCTTCAAAAGAAATATTCTTCCATTTCCAGCACATATACCCTTAAATTTTGCTATCATTTAAACTTAAAAGTTTAAATTCCTTAATGATTTGAGTGAATGAAGGGTGAAAGAAATCCAATGAAGGCTTATCAAGAAATAAAATTTTTCCTACAGATACAAAAACCTTCTGTATTTCTATAAAACTAGTACTCTTGTCCTTCCCAAGTTTCAGAAGTTACTGAGATGACTCTTTTCCACTCCCACCAAAGGCACAAGGTCCATATACAGTCTATTTTAACATTTTATGATAGGAATGTCAAGAATAAACTTCAGTCACTGACTGACAAAACTGCAAGTATTTGCTACTGTAATCCAAAGACTGATGCATTTCTTTGGGTATCATTTCTAGAGGTTAACTTAAAAGATCTGTTGCAAATATGAGCAAAATGAGCAATTAAGAAGAAAAGCCCATATGGTTCATAGATTTACAATCCTTTGGGGATGCAGAATAACATGCTACAGTGCACCGATAAAATCCAACATCACAATCAAGGGGAAATAGCAAAAACATTCCACATTAAAATTGTGGTTACTCTTTGATGCTGTGATTATGCAACCTAGTCAGCTTCATACATGTGCAGCTGCCTATTTAATGGTAGAAGTTAAACACACTACCTCAATTGTCTGTGTAATTAGCATAATCATATAAGACAGATAATCATCCTAGTCAAAGCAGTATAAAATAGTACACTTGCTTTACATAGCCAGGGAACACTTTCTACATAATAGAGGTTCAGTCTTCCATGAAGTCTTCTGTGACTTCAGTCTTCCATGCCTTACTATCACCTCAAAACATCCCTTCTACAAACCTAATTACAACAGAGGTCTCTTAGAACAAAGCATAAATACTCATTTTTTAAATGAAATCCTCATTCAGCGAAGTCCTTTTTGAAGGTTAAAAATAAAAAGCCACTTGTCTTTTCCAGCTGAAATGTGGAAATTGTTTCCTGTTTTCCACAGTAGCATTATAGATCATTGAATGAATTCACTTTTCTGAAAAAACAGTGAGTCAAACTCTACAGAATTGCTGAATTTATATTGTTTTGTTTAACTCTAGGACATTATGTAACGTCATTGTTCACACTTGTGATTTTTCTCAATATACTACCCAAAAAAGCATAATTCCATCATTACCAAGCTAATAAATAAATAAATAAATAAATAATGGAAGTTTACATATTGGAGTCAATTTTCCCTTACTAGAGAAATTAACTCAATTGGTTAAAAAAATCCACTGATTTTTTTTAAAAGAGAATTTTTACCACTGGTAGATTTTACTTGCAATAACCTGTCTTAAAAATACGACACAAAGGATGCACAGTTCAGCAAATTTATATGCTACAGAAGAAAGCTTTCTACTTTCATAATAGATTGTCTCAGTAAAAGCACCAAATTTCAGTGCTTCATAGTGCTACACAGAACTTCAAACTGCACCTACCTTTTTTTTTTAATATATTTGATTATTAGGAAGAGATATTCTCATTTAGGCTTAACATCATGTGAGGAACCACCTGCCAATGGACAGCTACCTATCCTGGTAACACCCCAGAATTGGTGTTACAAAAACAAGGAGACATAACTCATGTTTAATTTAAATTAAAGTATAGAGTGATGGTCTGCATACATTTTACACACTTTTTATACTCTTTCAGCTAAGTCCTTATTGCTCTTTAAAAATACAACTGCTATAACTTGTTAACAAGTTCTTTATTTTATTTCATAAAAAATTTGGTAATCAGTAGAAGGTTGCACTGTCTGCATGGAGAATGCTGACCGTCAAGCTATACAGGTCCTTTGCCTCCACTATGATAGTCTAGGTTCCTTCTTCAGGTTACAACTTTTCCTTCATAATGTCACAGCATTTCCACTCTTTTTACAGAAATCTCTGTTATGCTGGCTATTAGCATGAGCAGAAAGCCAGCATTTCTCCACAGCGTGTTCAGATAGATAAAAAAACCACAAAAACCCCACACTCCACAGCTTCATGTACAAACTCATTTTTCAGTCATCCTAAGGAAATCAAAATTGCTAAAAAAGCTTTCCAGATTAGTAGTTATTGATATTGTAGGACCAACAAGTTGTTTAGTATTCACTGATTAAAAATTTATTGTAGTTCTAGTGAGGACTTCAGCAGTTCCTGACAAATATGCTTGTATAAATTGTTAAGGTGGAAAGCATCGATCTAATTACACATCCCCCTTTGGGCAATCACATATTTATTCTTCAATAACATTTAGTGGAAAACCCACTACCCTGAACCAATAACTTCTCCCTTCCAAGAGATAAAAAAGGTTTGGGGCAATGTTGTTAGCAGTCAGGGACTCTAATTAAAGACTGCCTTCTGTTTCTTTTATTTCAATACACACAAAAAAGACAGATTATTGTAGCAAATTATTCTCTCTTCAAAACTAAATGAAACATTTAATACTGTTTTCAAGAATTACTGAGGCCATTCAATACACAAGTGTCTGCACTAACACCAAACAGCTGAGCCAGCTAATTTACCATTTATATTTCAACAAGACAGGAAAAAATAACATACATGTGCACACAATTCCTATGTGTGTATATATACATACATAAAAACATATGCTGCAGAAGCCCAAAACAAAATCTCTGAAGAATCAAACTGTTTTACTAGAGCTTATTATTTCTAAAATAATAGTGATACACTTTGGAGATACAATTTGGCAACTACCAGAAGCTTCTGGCTAAACAGATGTTTCAATGCCATCATCATGTAATCTCTAGATCAAAGTAACTGTCTTTAGATTTCTATTAACTATTATTATTATCATTATTATTATTAATTCCTTTAGATATGTTTTTATCTTTTATTTATCTTCTATATTTTAAGATAAGAAAGAGTGATTATTTTAAAAAGAAATGCATATAAATCACTGTGAACAGAAAGGAAAACATTATTCTAATCTCGAGGGATCCAGAAATTAAATTGCTGTCTTTACCTCTGCAACAGTTTTTATTCTCTTCTGCAAAACTTATATAAATCCTTAACGTTTTGATTCAGAAAAGAATCCAAAAATGGTCTGAATAGGTTTGAACAATACTTTGAAGGAAAAACTACTGCAGATATAACTGAGTCTGCTGCCTCACAAAAGGATGCCACAACATTCTGTGATGGGCTTGCTTTGCACTGTAAAGTTGGTTTGCTATTCCTTGCTAAAAATTGACTATTGCAATTCAAGTTGACCAAATGGTATCATTGAAATTAGAGCTCATTTTTCAGCTACATAATTTAAACAGACTCTGGGCTGTTTGATGAACTTGGCTCAAGATCAAATAAAACTTGAGAACAAAAATAAAACTCTGGGCTTCAAAAATTCTTTAAGAATCTGATTTGATTCTTAATCTGCATTTTGGGCATGTAGAACTGTTGACCTGGAAGTGTTCAAGCTTTTTAGAAGTGTCCTTTCCAAAATTGCTATCCTTTATTAATTTTGATTCTAAGAAATATTTTGTAAAAATTAAATAGTTACAAACTAAATGAATGTCTAGGTAGGGTAAAATGAGATTTTAACTGAACATGTGACATAAAAATACACTGCATGTATCTATGAAAAAATGCTAGATGGAGGTTTCCCCAGAAAAACAGAACATTAATTCTATGACATTGTTAACCAGCAGCAAGGATTACTCTTCATTCTCCCCTGTTTTATGAAAAATACTGACCAGTATCTACATGAAAAAAGAAGGGTTGGGGATGCAGTAGGTGTCACGTTGTAATATCCTAAAACTTTCATGGTCAAGCACATAATCTCTGTAATTGGGCACTACAAAGACAGAGGCTCTTTTTTTCTTCTATTTACTTACCTTTTCTTTTAAATATCAAGGTTAAGTACTTGAGATATCCTTAAGACTAAGGGAGGGAGAGAAGAGAATATAATCTTTGTTAAAAATTTAAAATATCCTAAACTATTGGGGAAGGAAAGTTAGAATATAGTTCTGAACACTTCCAGCAGATCTTCTATCAGACAAAATCCCATCTGTCTCTTGTATGAGGCAAGACCCAAAGCAGTTTCTTGGGCAGTTTTCAGAACTCATGAAGTTCTCATATACTGAGGTGTCAAAATATATGCCCCAAGGAAAAGCATGCTTAGCTAAAACAACTTTCTCTGTAAGAAATGATTTATGAACATACTGAAAACTCATTTAATTCATCAGTGTTTTAACACTCACCTAATGCAATAATGGCAATGAAAATGATGAACTTTTAATTATAGATTATGTAAACCAACAAGACTAAATTAGGTACCGGTCCAGTGGTACCCACCTTCAGTGGGAACAGAGTACAAAACCTCAGACTTAAGCCTTAATATGTGTAAGATGGAGCAGCATCATTTACCTCAGGGCATATCTATATAGTGAATAAAGATCCTAAAGAATCTATATGTGGATAAAGTACAGTGGCCATGCTTCCAGGGGGCATCAGCTTGAAGCTACATGACTCTTATTATTACAGTGTCAGACAGAGAATGTATTTATGCAAGACTGGCTCAGATCTAAAGCAACTATAGAATTTTCTGACGAGAGCCACTTCATGCCCTGACAATGCAGAACAATCATCGACCATTTTGTACCCTCTGAAGCAAACATCACTCTGGATTGTGCAAAAAATCAAAGACCAACACTGAAATATTGGACTGATTAGTGAGCATTTTTACTCAAAACCCCAGACTAATTAGAACTGTATTAGAGATTTTCATTATAAAGTAGCATACGAATTTACAACTATTGCCATAAATAAGAAATATCAGATTGTGTTCCTGTTCTCCAGTGATACTGTTGGGTTATTTTAATAATGTCAACTGAAAATAGGGAAGACATATCAGGAAGTTATTTGTGACATTTTGGAAAGGACTAGTTGCTAAACAAATAATCACTTTCCCTATTAAATTTCTACTACAGAAATTGAAGTGATTAACTTGACAAATAACTCAGCTGAAAAAAATCTCTTGCAGACAGATTCAGAGACATGCTACTTTGAAAGTCAGGGCATTTAACTACACATTTTTACATATCTGGAAAGAATGGCTGCCCTAATGATTTTCAGCAATCAGTGCTTGTCTAATTAAGATGTTCCAAGTCCTCAATTCCCTGAAGTCTTGTTAAAGGAGCTGGACAAATTATAAATCTCTTTCTTCATTTGCTCTCTCCACCAGTCTGCCTAAACTGGCTGATATCTCTTATCTATTTGTTTTCTTGTTTCCTTGGTATTAGCTGGGCAAAGCTATGGTCAAAAGATCATGTGAATTTGCTGTTCTGGTTGAATTTGTAGAAACATAGTAAGAACAGTTCTGGCTGGAGGACATTTCAAATCTCTTGAATATAGTACATACCAGTTCCTTTGCTAATATATGGAGGCTTGAAGAATTTCACAACGCCATACAGGTTCACTACAGTTCCATCTTTAAGATGATTCAGGGGAGTATACACATATTTTGGAGCAACAGACTGAAAAGGCATGATCCAATAAAGGAACAGAAGAAAAAATTATTCAAACATTCACACAGAATTTTGTCTTGTAACATCATTAATCCTCAGACATATTTATTTAATCTTAAAAGAAGAAATAAAGATTATCTATTTTTTTTTGTATCTTATTCACTTGAGACTAAGAAAGGACTTTTAATTTCTTTCTGTGATTGCACCTTTCTTACAATAAGCCAACCAGTTAACTGAAGTAAGTTTCAACACATGAACCAGGTGAGTAAAAGTCATTACAATAAAGAACAATGAAAGACAATTTTTTACTGCTTCATTTTTACATGTCCATCCAGAGGACTTTTTAAAGCACATATATAAATAGCTTTGTGTATTTCTGCTTGGCAGTGTCACTGCACAGAATCCTTGTCTTGGGCTGGTGGTGGGGGGTAACCTCTCACAGCCACTGCGTACATCTCCTGATTAAAATTCCACAGCTGCTGGAGGATTAAAGAAATTAAGGGCTAATTTCTACAGTATAAGGACTATTCCCCTCTCATCTTAAGGTTGCTGATTAGACTCTTTTAAAGAATAAGAGTTATCTCAAACTGATTGAAAACTTAGGTTTTCAAGTACTATACTGAAAAAATGAAACAGTAAATAAGAATTGAAAACAAACTCTATCACCATTGGTACTGAATCTTTAACATCATGATAAAGAATACTAAAATTTCATAAACCAGTTCCTCTGCTTTTAAACCACTATTTCTTGTAGAATTTTAAGTCAGACACATAAGGGCTTGTTCCAAACAGAAAACAAAACAAATGTTAAAGCCAGTATTGGAAGTCTGATTTTAAATCAAAGGAAGTTTCATATTTCATTTTTTTCTTTTACAACACAAGCATACAATCTTGTTTAGACCAATAGCTACCTTTCTAATTCAAATTTCCTAAACCAACATGAAATCCGTTTGGAGATCGAGATGGGAACTGTACTTCAAGTTTAGAAAATGTACTACTTCTTTCATATTTTATTTTGTGTTCCAGGTATATTATTTGCAAAAGTAAAAGCTAAATGATGGCTGGGATAAGCATATAGAAATAAATTAAACTGGAACAGAAATGAATTCCACACCTTCTTATTAACATGCAGTTAATCTCATGTGATTTAAAAATATCCCAAATACAAACTCACCACAGATGCAGTTTCTGAAGCAGCAGTTGTTCCTGGTTTAGTGTAAATCTGTGGAGAAAAAATAACAAACTTTCTGATTAAAAATTGAAGGTACTGAAAATGTAACAACATTTGATAACTTTAAAGCAAATACAACACCATATAGAAATACAAACCAGCCCTACAGACATTTTTGCTGTACCTAAACAATATCTGAATCTAGTAAAATTTTAGCTACAGAAGAAAAGAAAGCAGTGTTCAGTGCACTCACACTCATACAAAAGGTATGTATTCATACCATGTATTCCTTCATTCAAAAAAACACACACATTTGCTAAAGTCACCCATTTGAACACGTTAGGTCACATTAACAGAGTAGCATTTGAAAGCTGGAGGCCACAAATTCAGAACTACAGTTGCTTAACATAGACCTTAAATGGGTTTAAGGTTTTGTACATGAGGATGTATATACATGTCAATGCTTAGAGCAGATCTATTCTCAGTGACTTGTTCCGTTCCTTTGGGGGAAAAAGCTCACCAGAATGGGATAAGCTTTATTTAAAGATAGTTCCTAAGCTTTTTGAGCCTTATTTATAAGCCAGACTTACCTTCAATGTAAAGTCTTTTAAAGAACTAGTCATGGAGATTTGATGAAAAGCCAACACTCTCCACTCTCTGTGAGGAACACGGGGCTCAGCCACCACCCCAATGCCACAGCCCAGCCTGGCTGCTGGACACAGAGCCCCTGTCACAGTTGTGCCCTGCCTCAGCACTGCCCACTCCTTCAGGGATCTGTTTTTGCTCTCCACCTCAGCTGCACTCCTGAAGCTGATTTCACTTTGAAACAGCTGAGTAAAAAGTTATGACTGGGGAAGTGAAGCCCACAACAAAGTCTGCTCATTTGTATTAATGTTAAGCATCCAATCTGTGTGTCACCAAACAAAGTGCCACAAGCTCCATTCTGTGGTCAGTGATGAGATAAACACTTCAGCACAACCCAGGCATTCAGGGAGCTGCACAGTGTCTTTCAGATTAGACTGTATGTCATGAGGTCTTGCCAATACTCAGTTGAAGGCCTGGAGTAGTTTCTAAAATGTAGACACTTTTAGTCTACAAACACCTATTCGGACTCGGGGCAGTTTTGCTATCCATGATCTTCAATGAAAAATATTCTTTCTACCTATATATCATCATCATCAACAGATAATGAATGCCATGAAACAGTCTGCGCTATCATTTTAAATAATCTTGTTTCTCACTGAGCTGTGTGGCAAGTTTTAGTTACCTATAGAGGTCAATTCCAGAACAAAAGAGCCTTTCTGAAATTAAAAAAAAAAGTTTTTATTTTCTTAAATTTAGGATTTAATTAGAAAATAACTGTTCAGATAAAACTAAACAGAACTGATGTGAGAATAGTACAAAAGAACAAATCTTTTATTCAGGACAAAAATGTACAATTCTCTGTATAAAATTTAGATTATAGCAATCCATGTATTTGAAAGGCAACAACTAATGATTTGAGTTAAAACATTACAATCTCATAGACCAGAGAAAACTAAACATTTTAGACCGGAGATCACTCTTGCACCCTCTACCTTGTCTGCATTATTGAAATGTGTTATCACAACAGTACTTTAAACAGCTCTGGGAATGTATATAAAGCCAACCATAGTCAAATTCTTGCACTCAACAAGTAGAACTTTACCTGAAAAATAATTTGGTTAGGGCTATTATAAAATTACATGTGCACACACACACAGGAAACATGTCTTATTTCCTGATGAACATGGTAAATAATCTATACCATTTAAGTTTCACATAGATTTTATTGTTTTTTTTTCCTATTATAAAGCAAAATAAATGCATTTTGGAAATTAAAAAAAAAAAAAAAAAAAAAAAATTGGGCAACCACGTACATAAATGGTTGATCCAGCTTCTTCAGACACTTCCAGGTGACAGTCATGTCTAGCATCCTCTCTCTCTGTAGGCAATTTTATCACCTTGAATCCTGCAGCTATGAAGGCTTCCTATGGGGACAGAGCAATAACAGAAAGTTATAGAGATTCTAACACATGCTCTATTTTAAGACTATATCGTGAAATTTCACTCTAAAGTCTCAAGACACTGAAGAAACAAAAATCCTGAACTAATTTTAAAATCTGTCTTTGAGTTTCCCAATTTAGTTCTTCTCCCCATGGAATTTATATTTACAACAAATGTCAGAAAGTTTTTCTTTTTAATTCTGCTGAAATTTTCACACTCGTGATGCTACTGTAACGGAGTGCTATTTTTGAAAAAGCCTAGGGAGGAAGATTCACACTGAATAAAGCAAAAGAATCATTATTCTTTGAATACAATGAAGACTGACTGCTTTCTGTTTAGTTTAACTAAAGTAAAAAGAAATCACATGTCAGACCAGCAGCGATAAACCATTTTTTCTTAGCGCTTCCTTCCCATTGAATTACAAATGTACTTTTAAGAAACTCTCCTATAAACACTGTTTTGGCTGGACCAACAGTTTCCTTAAGGGTTAAATAGGTAGGTCAATCAACAGGTAAGCTTCTGGTAGCAAAAGCGACCTTAAAACATCTCTGGCATCACTCCTGAGATTCTGGCACAGAAAGAAATTATAACTCTATTTTCACTTTGGTACAAAGTTCCTCAGACACCACAAAATGAAGAAGAAAAAGCGGATTTAAAGGGTACATGATTCAAGTCCCAGCAGCAGCTCATGTTTTTAGCAGCAACCTCACCAAATCAAAAAGAAAAAAAAAAGGAAAAAGTAAAAAGGAGAAGATAGAGAATACATCAAACATCTTTAGGTAATCAGAGGTGATTAAAAAAGCTATCTGATACAATGTAAAGCTCCTTTATAGTCAGCTCCCTTGCTATCAGAACTGCTTAGCAGGGCTGTGCCAGTGTGCTCCATTCCAATAAACATGTTAGACTTGGAACTCTATTTCTATTCAAGCTTCTACCAAAAGCACTTCCATAAACTTTTACTGAATAACTTTTCTTCATGTATTTATTTGATTACAACAAATAAAAGAGTTTTCTGATTGAAGCTGACAGTTTTAGCAAATATTGCACTATGACAGCGCTTTTTTTGCTATTTCAGCAATCTGACAATGCTACGCTAAATGATTTAAGATCCAAAACCTTAATGTTTTGTGCAAGAAAAAGAAAGGCTTCTAGATTAAGTGACAGTGATATATGTAGTTATTAAAACATTGGGGAAAAAATTTCTGCAGAAAACATAAATTTAATCAGACAGCTTAATTCACAATGAAACTACTTAGGACATGGTGATTTTCAGGTAGTGTCACAATGTACACTTGGACTAAAAAGTAATATATAAACCTAGAAGTAAGCCCTACTCAAAGCTAAATTAAAACATGTCAAAACAATTACAACACTCAGTATTCTCTGCACTTCTAACACGCTGTCCTACTAACATACATGAAAGTTGTTTCATTCTTTCCAGATACAGAATCACACAAATATAAACTTCAGCAAACTCCATTACTTTTGCCAAAATCAGGTGTTACTATGTGTCTTTGTTTCACTGTTAGGTGATGCTACTCAGAATGTTCCTTCAACAGTAAAATCACCCTTTATCTAAAAAGCTATGTCTTATACATTATTTCCATTTCAGCATTTTAGTAGAATATAGAGTGCACAAGATTCTGGGATATGGCTGTTGGGACAGGACTGGAGATCTGTACAGGTAACATCTCTTGTCTTCCTTCCTCTTGCTGTGTCAGAATGAACTTCAGAATTACAGAGACTCAGCCTTTTAACAAGCTGATGTGGAGGAATAGCTACATGACAGGGGCCACGTTCTGGACCAAGAATCAGGAGGATGCAGCTAATCTGGGTCCCTGCACCTGCAAACACTGTGTCCTTGAGCATGGCTGTGGTACAATAACAAGCAGTGAGAGAGACAGGGGAAAAGAAAGATGTAACCCCTAAGGTATGAGGAAGAGCTGATATTGTAGTATAGCCAATAGATTGCTTAGCTTGCAGAATATGTATGAGCTTATTACTTGTTGTGCAAAAAGTCTGCTGCTCTCTTCAATAAATGAAGCTTGCTAAACACTCATATTGAGCGTCCAAGTTTCCCTCACCGCGACAAGCTGATAAGAAGTAAAATTTTCTGGAGTAGTATTAGGTCATTAGTGATTACTCTCACGTAATATATATGCCATATGTAGCACCACATTAAAAAAAAAACAAAAACAAACCTCCTCTCAAACTGTTAAAGGACTGTGCAATTTTCATGAGAAAAAGACAGCACTAACCTCAAAATCTAGTTCTACAAGCAGAAAGAACAGATATATTCTCAGATTTTTTACAAATTCACAGTCAACTTTGACAGGTTGTGACTTGCAGTTTCTAAACATGCAAAAAAATTCTACTAATATTTGTTTGCTGCTTTGAAATTTAATGTTGTATTAGTTTTCAAAGTAGATTAGTTTCCATTTAATCTTTAGCTGAAAAGATCTTGTAATTGCCTTGGGAATCAAAGCTATTTACTTAAATTGGTGGATTTTGATGTCAACGGAAGTATATTGCATAAATAAATTATGAGATTCAAACAACATTTTAAATGGCAAAAAGAAATTCTATTTCCCTCATTCAGAAAGTGTGAAATACAGGAAATACAATATTTTTCCTGATGGTTATTCTGTTACAGATCAAGAAGACTCTCAGGTCTAAAACATGGTCACTCACATGTTTTAGAAATCACCAGCTCCTCCCCCTGGCTACTTTAGCTAAAGTTCTTATAGTATTGAACTTTAGGAAGATATGGTATGGAATTTAAAAAATACTAAAATCTGAAATGGTATGCAGCAAATAAACACTACCTTCTGGACCTTACTGAAGCAATTCTTTAATGGCTAAAAAATGGAGCTTTTTTCCAAACTCTGCTAGCTTCAGAAATCACCGTTTCCTTATATTCATATTCTTCCAAAATTAAAATCTCATTTGAGACATGAGGGAAGCACCATGATGGTTCAGTTCACTGGGGAAGAACAAACTGAAGTTCTAACACACCTTGGCTGTCTAAGGGTTGTTGCCTGTGGGTTGTAGCTTCTAATTCAGCTCTTTAGTAATGATCTTTTTATCTTCTAATTGCTGCTCAGTGCCCTGTTCAACATTTGTATTTTCATCAGGACAAAACTGATTTGTTCACTGAATTTAAAAAGATTCTGCACCTTACATATTTAGCAAATTAGTTCAGGAACTTTCCACCCTGGCTTCCCCATCAAAATTGAGAATTATATGGAATTGAGAAATCTGTATAAAGATTGTGATTTGCCCAGAGACGTTGTGGATGCCCCATCATTGGAGGTGTTCAAAGTAAGCTGGGATAGGGCTTTGAAGCAATCTAATGAGGTGAAATATGTCCCTGCCCATATCTCCCTCCCTATGACAGGAGGGTTGTAACTGGCTGATCTTTAAAGGTGCCTTCCAGCCCAAACTATTCTATGATTTAATATGAATTCATATCACAAATGAAAAAGCCCTAACATGAGCTTGTAATGCTTTATATTCTAATTTTAATTTCATATTTGGCTAATATTGAAATATCAGTAAACTGATAGGCAGTCTTATAAAAAGACTGAGGTAATTTGTTTTTATCTTGCTTTCCTTCTTTAGTGGTAAACAAACTCACAGGCTGACTTGTCTAAGTCTTCTCCTGGAGCTAATCAAAACAAACTTCTACTTCTGACAAAGCAAGACACCAGCACCAAGTCAGTAAAAAAGCCCTGTATGCACAGTTTTGATTTTTTTTTTAATCTTTTAGTGTAACTGTCTTTTAAGTGAATTTAATTATAAAATATATCTTATCAAAATGTGAATATAAATGGGTGACACCTCTATTATCCATATTCATGATCCTTTGCTTGCAAGGTAAACAGCACTGATAAAAATAATTCCTTTTTTTCAATATTAGTGTGAGAAAGAATTTATATAAGCAAATACTATTTCCAATTTTAGGGATAGGTAGACCAAGACAAGACAAGACAAGAAGTCGACATACATCTGTGAAAAACAATTCCTAATCCAAGAATTTATATCTGTATATGTTTTGGTGGTTTTTTACCCCATGGCGTATAATTTTTGCACAATCCTCTGCCATTTTTCCATATATGAAAACATTGATGCTGTTGATCTGGGAACACAAGTTATCCGAATCTGGAGGAAAAAAAGCAAAAGTGATTCCAATCACTATACCTTCTCCAAAACATAACAGCAGTGCAAAGAGGTTTACAAAACAAGTTGATCTACAGTCTAAAATTTTTCAATTAATGTACAAACAGGAAATGTGCTAACTGCAGGTATATTGCTCAGTATATTCTTCATAAGAGGATTAAAATGAGTCTATTGTACACCAGTGTACAATTAAACAGAAATGAAAAAGATTTCCACTTGGATAATTCAATGTGTAGTGTTAGATTAACGACAGACCCTATTGTAGAATCTAATATAAACTGAAGATATTCTAGGTCATAGAAATATTAATTAATAGCCTTCCAGGAGGACTGAAGCAGAAATAATGTTATTATTTTTAGAGTTTTCTACTTTTTACTGTTTCAACGATTTAGATGTGCAAACTTATGTTTCTATGGAGCATGTGCATGAACTCTCCTCTCCTGAACAGTCACTGAAATCAGCAAGACTCAGGGAGGTTAAGCATCCCTTTGAGAAACCTGGAGCCAGCAGGGAGGCTGACTGAGGCTCCAACAATTCCATTCACCTCTGCTAACACCAGGCACAGGCAGCAGCACCAGGCAGCAGCTGCAGACCCCAGGCTGGCTGCTCAGGAGTCAGGAGGCTCACAGGGAGCACATGATGATTCCTAGCCACTGTAAGGAATAAGCTGAGAATGAAATGAAAGAAAAAGGGAAAGTTCCTTGAATCTAAAAGACCCCTGACAAATGACCTCCTCCACCTTCCTGACTGGAGGGGATGATAAACTTAAGACTTAAAAGGAACATATTACTTTTTCATATCATTTCATATCATGATGAACAATTCAGGTGTTTCAAAGTGCTAATCTAGTTACTGGTGTTTAAATACTTGAGTAGTCAGGTGAAATTTCCTTTTCTTAAATGCTTAAATTAAAACAGAATGAAACACAAATATTTTGCCGTTATTCAAAATACTGACCTATATTAAAGGTGCCCTTGCAGAGTATATGCTATTTATATTATAACTATTATGTGTGCAATTTTCTTGGTCCTTCTTATGATAAGCAGTTTGAAAATACACTATTAAAGCTATACATATAGCTAATACATTCCCAGGACAGTCTTTAAAAAGTTATGCAACAAGAAGTCTACTGAAATATAACAACTGCATTGGTTCTATGAACTTACCTGGCATAAGTTTAAGCTAAGTTTAAGAAAGTTTTAAACTTTCTTTTTAAGAAAATGAACAGTTTTAGAGATTATTTTAAATCTAACATTCTACTGAACACAAAAGCAGGAACTACTGATGTAGTACCATAAATTAAAAATGTATACTTAAATGTAGTACCTTGAACAACAATCTTGAAAAAGTCTGTTCCATCTCTGAGTTTTGTTAATGGGTAGGAAAGAGTAACTATTCCCTACAAAGCAAAAAATAAAATAAAATGTTGTGAACTAAGACTTTATGCCACTAAGTTACTGCAATACTGATAACAGCTGAAACATCTGTAAGATAAAAAAGGCAGAATTCATGGAACAAGCATAAATTGCCATTTACATCCTTAACAAAAAAAGAAAAAACAACTGCTATGGATAGCAACAAAAAGCCACATTCCTGAGATATAACAAAGCAAGTATTACATGACAATATTATTTAGATTCCACCGACCATATGATAAACTTAAACAATAAAACAGTAGCTATGGAACTATTCATATAACTTTTAGTAGTTACAAAAATAGCAAAAAGACTAGAGTTTTAGCACAAAAGACATCTAAAGAGTTAGTGATCAAAATCTTAAGAGATACATGTAGCAATTCCTGCAAAAACATTGGCAAAGGATTACAACATAAATATCAGAACAAAATCTCAGTCAAGATATAATAGATGCATATGAAGATAAAAAAAATACAGCTGTGAGAAGAGTATTACAACGTTTTGAAACTGTCATGTCCTAATTGCTTGGTAATAATACAAATGCTCTAAAAGATCCTATGATTTAAAAATTAATTCAAAATACTCTTTTTTATTATAATGCTGGAGTTACAATGAAGCAAAAATCAGCAACTTCAGTGGTATTAATATCTCTTTGGAATCTACATATCCAGTTAGAAAGAGGGTATCGTCAACAAAAAATGTCAGTCACATGTATTCTTTCACAGAATTGCAGATAAAGCACTGTAACCTTCTCAGCGATAAAACAAAAAAAAAAGTTCAACAAAGAATAATAAAATTTTTGAAAACAGACTCTGCAAAATGCTTAAAAATGACACAAACAGCACAAAAATAGACTAAAAGGTTTTTTGTAAAAAGAAAGTATGATAATATGTCTATAAATGCACCATTAAGAGGACAGTCAGGTAAATCACAGTGATTTTACAGTACACATATTCAGTGGGAAACTTGACTTAAATGGTAGCAAATGCTTCTTAAACCAAATCAAGATAAAATATGCAGCAGGGAATTGATACTCCAGAGGCCTTCCAGAGTAAAATTTGTCCTACAACATGCTACCTGAGGAGTAGTCGAAATCAAATTCAACAAGATTTTACTATCTGTTTTATAAAGAAATAATATCACTCCACAAAACCTCAGCATTATTTACCAATTCTGATTTCCAAAATAATTTGATAATTTAATCTCCTTAACAAAACTCATTAGTCTTCTCTGTGAAAAGCAGGAACTTACCTGTTAAAACCAGAAAGGTTTCTCACTTGTTTTCAAAATTACAGCTTTGTTTAAAATGTTGCTATATATACACACACACACACACACATACATATATATATATAGATAATTGTTCTTGCTGAGATTGTCTTGAATTGTATTCACAGGTAAACAAAAGGCTACAGAATTTTGCTTGTAATAAAGTCTTTGCAATGAAACAGTCATCTCAGGAACACTCAACATTTACAGACATATTTTTTTCTTAGTAAGAAATTTCGATCTGCACCAGCACACTATTTAAAAGTGAAACTTACTAATGTGATAGTGGTTGCTTTTTAACCATCTTTATTTTTTATTTTTCCTTTTACATCCCAGTATCTTCCAAAGAGTTTTCAAATTCTGGGACCACATTCTTTGCTATAATGTTTTGGCCCCTCCACTTTCCTTTGTATCTCAAACACCTACACTACAGTAGGTGTTAGTACAGTTCTGTTCCCCAGCTACTACCCATTTCCTCATACTGCCCCACTCCCTTCTCCCCATGCCTCAAGCTCTTGAGCTCCAAACTTCAAAAGAACCCACCTTAGTAAAACTTGCTCAAATTGGCTCTTCTCTCACAAATTCTGCACTGCTTACTGAGCTCAGAGGCAGACTTTTTCCAAAAGGGTTTTTCCAAAACCCTTGATATTCCATATGCCACTAGACAGACTCTCAAACCCACCCCGTACAATTCTTCTGCTGCATGTGTCTCCTTCCTTATAACGCCTCGCTCCCTCAGTTTGGTTCTATAGCTGATTTGGCAGCTGATTTTAAGGTTTGGTTCAGATTTGCTGCAGCAAAACACAGAGAATTATGAACTAAGAGGAGAAGGTATCATGTTTAGTTAACAGACTGAGGAGGTACAAACATTGCTTGTGCCGTTTTTCCACAAATTTGAAACTTGCAGTTTTCAAAGAGGTATCAGGAAGATAAAAACGCAGAAGAATGAAAGGACTGAGGCACACAAGTCAGACAGAAGCATCCCAAATGTTTTTTGTGGCTTTTACCAGAACACAGCTCATAAAAATCCTCTTCTGCCTTTCCCTCCTTGTCAAAGCAGGACCTGATCCCTATTTTGGCAGGTCTAGAGTGACAGTGTGCCACCACTAAGATAAACTAACATCAGTGCATTCTAAGGTTCACTTCAAGCTCAGCCTGCAGAACTGGATTTTCCTTCACATTTAATGGTGCATTAGCACCAGCTTTATCAGCTCTCCAGTTGTGCTGCTGATGCCAAGCTGTTTTAGTCACCTACTAATCCATGTCAGCAGCAGCATGAAGTTCTCTTAACATAAGGCAGAAGTCTGAGAAAGACATTCTACACACTTTCCCTTTCAGAATCAGCTACAGCACTGCATATATGCTTTAAATCATAGTCTGGTAGTAATTACCCTGCTTTCCAAATGGAAACATATATTTTGGCAGAAACATTTTCTAATTTATAATGCATTTTTGTTTCCTTCACCACTTTCTTCTGAACAAGAATCCCTGTTCTTCCATGTCAGGGCTGCTTGCAGACACAGTTCTTCAAAGCACGAAGGTCTATGTATAGCGCAGGTGAACAGGGCCAGGAAACTACCCCCTGAGGAATAAACCCTGTTTGCTAGCAGCAGTGGCTATTGACATTTCCATTTGTTCCTTTACAGGACCTGAGGGAGGCTGAATCATTCTCAATCAAATCACCTCCTACACCACTCAACTGCTGCCTGCTTCCAAACAGAGCAGTTCTGCTCCTTCACTATACCAAAGCGCACCACTCCCGGCATCAATCTGACACCACAATGATCCAGTGTAGAGTGACAGCAGAAGAAAATGATCCTCTCTCCAGCAATATGGATGGTCTTCTGCCAGTTTCCTTCTCATAAATGGACTCAATCACAGGGTCACATAAGCACTAGATTTGGAACTGAGAATATACAGCTGTGGTAGCAAAAATGTTTCTTTCGGATACAGAAAAACAGATCAGTTCAGCTCATATTTTTTAAATGTTTGTGCCATTTTTTGAAGGATTCAAGACAACTTATGTTTTCTACAGAACCAAATTTCCTTAATTCCCCCCCCCCCTTTTTTTGATTAATAGATTGAAAGAAAACCGGGTTAATGCTGATTTCTTGATACATAAGCATCAGAGATGCCTAAAAGGATTCTAAGAGCCACAGACAAAAAAAAAGTTAAACAGGATAGCAAAAGACCACATTCAACAATTGATGCTGCATTTTACAGAGAATACTTGTTTTAGGCATGAAAAAGGTTATTTCTACATTTCATTACTATAGCAGGATTGTACTTCCAATCTGAAATACATTTGGGATTACTGTCAAATATTAGTGCACACTTGGTAATGCTAAAAAAAACTAATTGTGTTTTGATGCTGGTAATTGCTACAAACAACACTTTTCATAAAACTGGATATTGCATAATTTCATACAAAAGGAGAACTACTTTAGAAAGCTTTTTAGTTACTCTGAAATCTGATCTTTAACAGGATTGGGGTGCTTATTGCTATTTCTTTTAAACAAAATACCACTTAACCTCCCCCCAGTCTCTCCATTTGCAGCAAAACATTCTGCATATTAATGTGTCTTTAAATTGGTCCACTGCTTAAAAACTCTGAAAAGAGAAACTCCTACAAAATTTTAGTCTGATAACATAAGAGAAGGGGACAGGACTGTGAATCAATGAAGGTAATAGCAACATGCAGTGAAGTTCAAGAAGGTCATAATTTTCCACTGCTTAAAGATATGCAACAGATGAACACAAGGACACACAGCTGCAGAATGTCACCAAGTGAGATGGAATACGAAAGCACCTTGCTAATGTAACAGGAGCTATTTCAAAGCAAGGCAAATTTTTTTTACTGGTCAGTTTACCTGAATGTATTTGTTGGTATAATCACACCCTTCTTGCAAATGTTTTAAATCCTCCTTCTGCAAATGGCTTGGTAGTGGAGTCTCAGATTGTCCTTCAATGCTCTTCAGCAATTGAACAGGCATAGCTGCTTTATCTAAACAAAAATAATGAAAAGAGTCCTGAAGCTGCTAATTTTGTTCAAATTAAGAGTTACTAGAAGTTGCATCTTACTCAGAAGGGGAATATTTACCAATTTCATAACAAGAGAGTTTAATTATGTAAAACTAAATTTTCAGAGAGATTAGCCTCATCTCTTAGTACCATACACAGCAAGAAGAAAGTAACATTTCCTTGGCAATAGACAACCATCCAAATTACTCAATTTTTCAAACATTCCAAAACACCATAAATGGCAATAAAATATTATTTTACATATAAATAAACAGAAATACATATAAATGCAAAGGGCAATGTAAACAGTTTTAATATTTTATGTACAGATATAATATTTTATGTACAGAAATACAGACAAAAAGCGTGCAAGACTTTGAAAGACTCCTTCCCCAGCACAAGGTCATGGACAAGCAGCCCATATTCAGTTTTTTTCCTATATGAAAATTTGACTGCAAGAAATTAAAACATTTTTCATTTTAACTTAAAATGAACAACAGATGCTTATGTACAGATTAAAAAAATTTCATCAATGAATCAAGTAAAGAAAAAATAACAAAGAAAATAAGAATGGTATCTACAGATGCTGAGCATGGAAGGCACTTGGAACAAGGTAAGAAATGTATGACTGTGTCATCTCTGGTCTGCCCTCACTGTAACAAAAGTCAATGAAATAAATTACTAGTGACAGTGCTATAATGCTGAGAATAGGGGAGAGGAAGAGTGGTCTATTGCAGTGAAGTTACACATAAGAGAAATAGAAAAAAGTGATGTAGCAATAAGTAGCTATTGCTGTATTTTTTCATTACATTGTCATCTCATTTCTTCTGGGGGTATCTTTGTCTTTGCAGTATAATTTTTATTTCAAGTGGGTATCTAAAAAAAGCTGCAACATTATCAATCTTCTGTTTGCAGTAAGTTTCAATAAACTAAGCGAAAAACAATTTCTGTTTTCTGAAAGTCCAGATGGCAGTATTATAGCCACAGCCCTGATTTCCAACAGTTTTAGCAATTTTTATGCGATAGTAAAGAACAGAAAAGAAAGTATTTCCTATAGTATTGAATGGACACAAAAACTTGGTAATCTACTCAATAAAAGCTTAAACTACATTTAAATTACAGTTCAAAAGAGCTTTTGCAGTGCTATGCAGACTGAATTCCTACAAAATATTCAGTTATAATTAAATGGAATTGGGAAACCATTGCAAAATAAAAGACCAGTGAATCATAAGTCAACACACACAGGTGCAGAAAGCAAAATTATACACACTCTTTTAAAAAGTACCTTATTCTTCAGAAAAATCAAAAATCCACCTTACTGTTACTCCAGAATCCAAAGATATCAGACTTCACTAATAACTCGTGACTATTTCTCTTGTTGTGAGCAACCCTTCTTTCTCCTTCCCCATTTACAGCAAAGTCCCCACAGCTCTTATTCTGTCTAACAGATATAAGCAAGAAGTCACAGTCACTCATGACATGTCAGTAAAATATTTTGGTTTGAGGGTGTCTCAGCTGTAATGGAACATACAGGGTGACTAGCTTTTGTTTTTTCCTAGTTTCCAATTCACATGAGGAGCAAGGAGGCAGAAATGAAGCATTATGAACTGACCACAATCACCATTCTGTCCCCTGCACTGCTCAGGGGGAGAAACTGGTAGAGAAATTGGAGTGGAGCTAAGCCCAGAAAATGGGAGAGGTGGGGGAAAGGTCTTTAGATTTGTTCTTATTTGTCATTATCCTACCTTGGTTTGATGACCAGTAAGTTAAATTATTTTGAGTCTCTTTTGTCCATGTAAATGGTGAGTGACCTCCCTGTCTCAACCTGCAAGTTTTTAGTTGTATTTTCTCTTCCCTGTCCTCCTGAGGGGAATGACAAGAGCAGCTTTGGCAGGCACCTGTCTTCCAGCCAGGGTCATCCTATGACAGCACAGAGCTGGGAGGTGCAGCACCAGACAGGTTCCAATTTCTGCTTGAGCTGAAGCAGAAATAAAAGCTTGCTCCAAAGGTGCAGATGCTGTTCCTGCTTTGACTAGTGAGGTATTAGAAGTTAGAACTTCTGTAAGATGTTACTAAATGAAGCTAAAAAATGCCTTTATCTGTATGTTTTCAAACACACACCACAACAGCAGTGTCATTAGCTTACCAGCATTTCAAGTCTCTAGTGAAAAGAGCAACTGGAAGATTTACACAGCTTTTCATTTCAAAGTATCTACTTCCCACTTTATTCTAGCAGACTGAGAAGCTGATCTATTCCAACTACAAAGAGTCAACTTCAAAGTTAATCAGCAATATTGATCTTCACCCAGCAACTGTATAATGAGCCAGGGAGATATACAACATAACAGATTAACTATTTTTTTATCCTGTTTCTATCTGTTACACTACTTCAGCAATTAAAAATAGATTTTTCTGTTTGTTTTTTTAATTTTCCCATGAAGATGTCTTAACAACACACAGCACTGTAAATAACATTCCAGTTGAAAACAAGTGGAATGTTTTTACAGCTCTTAAACTCCTACATATATAAAACTAAGGTCATGTGTTCTAACTGCTAATCTCTGAAGCTTTCAGATTCTTGTTCCTAGCAATTAAAAACCAAAGATATGAGTATCCAGTTCTAAGAGTTATGAAAGTAAATTTTCCAAAACAAACTGATAGAGCATTGGCTTTCAAAATCCACATGAAGATATTGTTAGTGCTGTCCTTGGTGTTCCCAACTCTTCTGGAGAGCAACTCAGTGCAAGTTAGTCTGTCAAATACCTTTGTTGCTCTCAAAAGCCTGACAGGAATAATTCCAAGTTGAGCCTAAGAAGCCCCCAAATGGTGTAAACAGAGCTATACATAAGGATGGATATTGAAAAAAATCCCCAAACAAAACCAACAGAGACTGCAAGAAAGTCAGACAGCAGCATGGGACATTCCTTGAAGAGGAGTGAGACATAACACATACACAGAGCAGAAAGAAGAAGATTGTGAACTACAAACACCTTTTGCCTTCCAGTAATTAAAGTGACAGAAATTTGTAGAGTGAGCAAAGAACTTCACAACTTTAGCAAAGAAATACATGAAAGGATGTAGACTGTTTAAAGTAGACTATATAGTGTATATAGGATGCAACCCACAATTTAACACCCCAGAGAGAATGCAATGTGCACCACTCAAGTGAAATATAACACTGAGCATGGCTATGGTCTTAACTCTTATGTGTTGCTCTGCCCTACCCTTGACATTCTGCCTACTAAGTAGAAAATTTAGTCCTTTCTCTACTAGCAAGAAACACTTCAGTCATACACAAAAATTACATGAAGAGAATAATGTCATTTTGGGAAACAGAAGTGAATAAAACACGTGACTATGTCGACTTCTGAAGGAAACCTCACCAAAGTCTCATGAAGAATGAAGGAATAGCCAAGAGCATCAGCATCTTACTGATGTGGTCAGTCAGTGGTAGATATCTGAAGGCCCTGTAAACACAAATATTAGTCAGTGCAATATTCAGGTATAACACGTAATTGTCCAAAGTTAAAATGATTATGAAGTAAGTTATGCTTCATTGTAAAAGCACAGACCTGTGTAGACCAGCCATTCACCACACATTCCCATTATATTATATGCAACACTTTGTCATAAAAATGAACATTTGCTGCTTGAACAGAATAGGCAGTACAGAACTACCACAAACCCAGTGTGCCATCACAAGACAAAGCTTCTGTTATACAGCAGTCTTAATGAAATCAAGAAGACCATCAGTGAACAAAGTGTGTAGTCTGTCTAGAATTTTTTCAAAAGTCTGATTTTATAATATATTAGTTCCTTGAGAATTCTCAAGAGGTGAAAACATCTTGTCAGATTAACTAAAACAGAAGGAGAAATCAAGTCAGTAGCATGACACATTCCCTCAGCTGCAAGGCTTCAGCTTGCCCTTGCTGAAGAGCATTTATCTTTATGGGAAGTATGTCCTTGGCTGTTCTTACTCTTAAGAACAAGGTGATACTTAGTTTCCTTAGAATACAACAAGATTTCTTACACAAACAAAATTTCCTTTATTTACGATTAAAATTTACTTATCTGACGTTGTGCAAAAGAGACTACAATCAAACATTACCTGAGGAAAAGGGATTCTTACACAGCCATTATTATCTCAACAGCACTTCAGCTCTAGAAAGCAGCATTGAATCCACTGCAAAGCAGCGGCCTCGGGAGGGGAGCGCTACTCGCAGATCCCACACTTCACACGCTATGAACTAATCGCTTCAGAAAGTCAATCCACCAGCTACAAGCAGCCGAGAACTTCAGAACCAAGCCCATCAACACAATTACCAACAGTGTCTACTCAGTGCCTGGAAAGAAACTTCCAAAGCCGTGGAGCACCGTGCGGGGACTGCGTTCCCGGAGCAGAGCCGGTGTGCAGGGCAGCTGCGGGCCGGAGGGAAGCAAAGCCGGGCCCGCAAACCCGCCGGTCCACGTGTGCCGCCAACCCCGTTTGTCCCAGCCCTTATCCCAGTCCCTGTCCCGGTCCTCGCTCCTGTCCCGGTCCCTGTCCCAGTCCCGCCTCGCCGCCTCCTGCGCCACTTCCGCCCTCCCCGCGCTCCGGCCGCGCATCGCGCATGCCCAGGCGGCGCGCGCACGCGCAGCGGCGGCGCCGGGCACACCCGTCCTGAAGGGACAGAGATAGGGACAGGGACAGGGCAGAGAATGGGAACGGGGACGGGCTTGAACCCACTGATGCTCTTCTGTTTTCTCTTCTGGTTCTGTTTTTTCATGTCCGTAAAAGATCTGTTTAGCAATTAAAACTGCGGTGAAGTGAAATCGTGGAAAGCTTATACATTATAGGTGACTTAAAATCATTTGGGAACATCAATTTGCACTGCATATTAATTTAAATGGTCACTTGATTTTCTCTTGACTCATCTCCTTTTTTGCTGTTTCTTTTTCCTGTTACTTTTTTTATAATATTTACTAGATTCTTTCTATAAGTAATCTTAAACGTAGAAGAGTTGGAGGTTCTTATACCCTATCCGGTATATAATCAAAAGAGAAAAAAAAAATAAGTAGAGTTTTGATAAAAGAATACCCCAGCTTTATATATCAGCAAAACAATTGGGTCTGACAGAAATCTAGCCTGAAGTCTGGGTGTTTTTCTTTAATTTTTAATACTGTTTTTGAGCGGTAATCCTGTTCCTCTGCAGGAGGATGGCACGGGTGAGGGGAAGAGCGCTGACGGCAAAGTGCGGCTGCCCGGGGCCGGGCTGTCCCCGTGTCCCCGGTGTCCCCGGGCCGCTGCAGCCCCTCTACCGCCGGGCGGGGGCTATGTACGGATCACAGACGGGACGGGACTGCTGTGGAACGTGCCTTGAGCTGTTTTATTTTCCAGCACCAGTCTCACTACGTGGTTATGACAATGGGAAGATGCCATCAGCTCATGTCCCAGGCAGCAGACCAAGAACTTAATGTTACAACTTACTTTAACAGTTTTTTGCCCAATCACACAAGGCAAAAGCACATTGACAGTAGTTCTATCCAACCACTATAAGCACACATACCTTCAGTTGAAACAATGCTTGCTTATCTCGAATACAATACCTGCTTGTAAGCCTCAAAACACAATCACAGAGCTCCATTATTAAGCTGAAAACTTCCTAATATCTCGCTAGATATACTTTTCTGTAGCTTAGGGAGTTATTCTTGACAAGCATTAATACACAGACCATTGTTCTATTTGTCCACACTTTTCTACTTCTTAACATTATTTTTCTGCTGACCTATCTCATGGCTGACCTATCTCATGGCTACTGCGTAGCTCTAATCACAGTTCTGCTGTCTCTGAGGCCTGCCTTTTGCAGCTTTCCCAAAACCCTCTGATTTTGAGGATTCCCACAACCCTCTTGCAGGGGTGTGGTAATCCCTTCCTGCCGGCCCCTCCAGCCGCTGCCCATTCTCTGCCTTGGGGAAGCGCCTGCTCCCAGCCCCCGGGAACGGGAGGTTCGGGCTAGCCCGTAAAACCTGGATGCCACGGCCGTGCTCAGGCGAACTTAAAGCTGCCACTTGCAGATAGTTAAAAAAGAAAAAAAAACGGGGGTAAAGAACACCCTGCTGCTTGCTGGCATCTGTTGTTTAAACGGCTTTGGAAACCAGCATTCGTCACTGACAGCGACACGGCTCCCTGAGGCTTGCGGGTGTTTGGATGCAGCAAGTTGACACATGCCAAGATCCCAGTGACACATGCCAAGATCCCATTTGTGGTGCTTGCCAATTCAAAATTACAGCAGTCGTGGCTCAGCATTGCAACAGTGACGCCTCCTCCTTTAGAGACTTCAGCTTTCTGTCTCCAGTACCTCAGAGACACCTCTGCTGCCAGGCTATGCTCTCGCTCTTTCCTTTCCCATCTCTGCAGTTCTGAATATCTGGGACAGCGTTCTTTTTCTTGTTTCTCATCGCTTGGTGATTTTAAAAAAGTCCCACTGGAAACAATTTTCTCCTTTCTCTACCTTCAAATAATTTCCTTCACAACCCTCCTCCTATTTTGGAACTCTTTTAGTTGTGTCTCTGGAGTGTTTTATAGTTACACTTAGAATTCAAATCCAATTCAAAAAATGGAACTTGGATCAATCCATGTTCAGGAAGCCTCTGGAGGGACTTCTATGCTTTATACTCATTTTCACCGTTGACAACCTTTTCTGGAACAGGCTTCTTTTCTTTGATCATCACAGTTCTCAATAAATTTTAATCCTGTACCTTCCATTGGGTATTGATGTACCATGCTTGATTATGAACAAAAATATTATTAAGACCTTGTTATACAGGCGTGATAAAAGCAGCCCACAGTGAGAGCTAAGTCAGAGCTGGGAATTCAAGCCCAGCTGGCTACGTGGAGAACTAATGATCTCCTATTTGAAGAGCCAGCTATGGCAGATAGGCTCAGAAGATTAGTGTGACTTGCCCACATCCTTTGTTTCCATCAAAAGATTTTGAGAGATCAATTTTATCTTTAGGCTATTAAGTCCTATCAAGTGAGCATTTCTGGTAGAATATGATCTGTCTTCTTTTATGACCTCTATTTTTAAATCTACATTTTGAAAACAATAGTTTTCAATATAGAAAACAATAAGAAAAATTCAACAGCCAAAACCAAGTTGATCAAGTGGTAAAGGATGCATTCAGGAATTAAACATTTTACAGCCTTGTGTCATTCAGTAAAAAAATGGATAATTTGAAGGAATATGGTGAGGAAATTGAGCTCTAATACACTGATGCATTTTGCTTTTCTTTTAGATTTCTTTTTCTCATGTCTGTAAAAGATTTCTTTAGCAATTAAAATTATGTGAAGTGAAATCATGGAAAGCTTATACATTATAGGTGAATTAAATTAAAATCATTTGTAAACATCATGTTGCACTCCAGAGTAATTTAAATGGTTACTCGATCTTCTGGTCTTGCTTCTCTCCTCTTTTGCTACTTCTATTTCCAGTTACTTTTTCTAAATTTACTATTGAATTCATTCTATAAGTAATCTTAAACCTATTTTACGTCCTGTATACAATCAAAAGAGAAAAACTGAGAAAAAGCTCTATATAAGCAAAAATTTTAGTTTGATAAAAGAATACCTTAGTTTTATGAGTCAACAAAACAATTGGGTCTGCCAAAAATTTAGCCAGCAGTCTGTTCTTCTTTAATTTTAACCTTGCTTTTTGTGGTAGTTACCTTCCTCTTCTTCAGTTAGTAGTTTTAATTCAAGAAATTTTATGAGAAGTTAGATGAATTACACCAGAAGGTGATTTTTAATGTTCCAGTAAGTGTGTGTATTCTCATACTACTTGTAGTAATCTTGAAATGTGCTGCAATTTATATGTATCATAATAGAAAATAGTACCTCAGCAAATGAAAAAATCAAAGCCATGATTCTGATCCTAATGCTGGTTTGCTTTGTGGCTTTTAATAAACCCCTTACTCTACAAAACAAAAGTCCATAAATAAATAAGAGGGTAGCGTTATTCGGAGTGGGATCCTCATGGAAGTTACACATGCTCTTAAGCAGTTTAGGTATCCTTGGAAATCCCCAAATGCAACTGAAGTTCTGGTCTCACTGAAAATAATAAAAGTTTCCATTCATTTGAGGGAAACCAAAAGGTCCCCTGTGCATCAAAATTGTATGTAACATAAGACATTGAATCAAAGCTTTCAGGAATAGGAGCCTTATACATTAAATCAATACCTAGTCACAGGTGCTGCTGAAGACTGTTCTCTTAATAAGGCAAGAGCTAGATAAGGGTTTGGAAACTAGACTTGAGTTCATCGGTTTGAAAAAAAAAAAGAACAAAAAAAAGCAACCCCAAAACCCCTAAAAACCAATAAAAACCCCAAAAAACTGGGCAAGTTTTTCAATTATGTCTTTCCAAACACACATTGCAGTGTCAGTCAGGTCCTTAAGCAATATTGAAAATTCTATCTCTTCGATCTTATTTTCCTCAGATATCTTGTTAAACAGTAGCAAAAGAATTGTTCTGTAGGAATATGGGCTATTTTCATTAGCAGCTGCCTGGGTAAAATATTTTCCAAGTTCATCACGAGACATTTCACAGCCTAAATTCAGCCCCTTCTAGTCCTTTAACTTTGCTTTCCTTTGATGATAGCACTTGATTTTTACTTTAACTTTTATGGATACCACCCAAATTCAGCCAGAGGTCATTTGCAATACATCTGAAATTATGTGTTGCTTGCTAGAACTGATAGGCTAAGAGAGTCAAAAATCCAGATTTATTAAAATCACACAAATTATTATTACAGTATAAATGTTTAAGAATTTCTAGATGATTTCCAGGAATTCATTTTGATTAATTGCATCTGTATTGAAATAATGTGTAGTCACTCAATAAGAAATCATATTACTATAGCATGCTTCTCATTACAAAGTACTGCACTTAAAGGATTTTCCTTCTGTAAAGAACAGTCAGATTCTTGACTTTTTGTAACTGCTGCGAAATCTGAAACGCAGAGACCAGAATTAGAGTAGTTTGAAATAAGTATATATGAAGTACTAAAATAAGGAATTCTTTGCTTTTTGTCTTATATTAGCATTTTGTGTGATTGAAGCTCACTTACATGGGTTTATCTTATGTGGGTGTAAAAATAAGTAGAGCATATGTTTATAAGTATTTAATGGGTAAATTATGATAATTAAAGAAGCAGGAATTGCAGAGGAGGATAAATCTTTTATTAGACCAAATTGTATAGGTTATGATTTGTATAAGTTATATGATAGCACAGAACACTTTCAGAGAATTTTAGTGATATTTCAGTAGCTCAATCACTGAGCAGATTCATGGCTGGCTCCCTGATCAGAAGAAGCCAGCTTTAAATAACTCACTAATGGACTATTGGGTGAAGGAAGACTCATTTTGAGCAGGAGACAATTTTCTTCTGTATCTAGGCGATAAGGAAAAATAAATGGGAAAGGATAAATGTAGGCAAGGAAAAATGAAGAAAATCTCCACTAATGTGATCCTGGAGACATATCTGCTTGCAGCAATTCTGTAGTTCAGCAGCTCTAAAGTGTATCTGAGAATCTCCAAGTTTGCTAGTAAAAGAAGGTGATACATGGAGTCTCTTGCAAAGGATTCTTGTGCCAGCTGGAGCCTTCAAAACTTATTAGGGTTTTGAGCATTATTAAGATAAATGCTAAGAGAATATTAATATATTAATTATATATTAATATTCAGTTATTACAGTTAATGTAAATTTTGGAAGCTGACACAAAGTTGTTTGAATTCAATGTTAATCTTTTCATTGGCTCCAAAGGTTTCCTATTTATTGAATCATCACAGATACTGCAGATTAGATTTCTGTTTGCAGCTATTAAGTATGCTTCTTTGTTTAAAATGAGATATTTTTCTTTTCTAAATCTAACACACTCATTAAATATGTTTGCTCGGTGGTTGTGTTCTTAGCTAATTTTCTTAGCAATAGGATTTTATTTTCTAATAAGGCATCTACCCAAAAGCCCTCTGTAGAAATCAACGATGGAAATTCATTATCTCTTTGCATAGAAGTTTTTCTGTATTTCAGTTGAAATACTCACTAGCTCTAAGAATGATGAAATACTATTCTTTATTCTGACTAGCTATAGAGGTTTGTGCTTCTTTCCTTGACGGTTATAAGCTTGCACTGACTAAGAAGGCTTCTGCAAAAAAAAAAAAAGATCTAATTCATATAATTGCCCAAAGAGTTGATGTATCAGTGTAATGCATATCCCAGGAGTAAGATAACAAAAAGAAACCCCTACGCTTCAGAAGCACTGGATCTTTTCATTTTTTGGAAACAGAGAAATAAAACCAGGGAGGTATTCAGATATTTTGTGAGAAAAGCAGAAAATTTATATAAGAAAAATGTTTATAATTACAAGGTAATTAAAAACAAAGTGGCATCACTCACTGGAGTGTTTAATCTTTTAATGTTGGAGCATTTGTTTGTATATCCATTTATTGCATATGAATTTTTGTTACATGTGCATCAGTTGCAGACAACAGTGGACAGGAATTCAGGAATACATTTTCAAAAAACTCATTGAAAGTGCTTTTTAAAGGGTACAATTGTGCGAGGGCAGATAAACTCAACTATTTCTATAAAAGCTATTTATGTATTATTTGTAAAATATTAAAATGTTTCGTCTGATATTTTCAATAACTGAAGCAATTTATTTTCTGTGACATGTGCTAAAACCTGAGGTTTTTTTCTTTAGAAAATATTCTTTAAATAGAATTCTTTATGAACCAATTTACCTGGAAAATTCAAGTTCTTCCATTTCAAGAATGAAAGTCTAACTATGGTTATTATCACAGGCATCACTTTCTTCACTGTGAAAATCTATAGATGCCATCATGAACTGAAATAATTTTGTTTAACAATGTAGTGATGAACAAAAGAGCCTGTCTTCACCTCACCAGGTTTGTAGTCAAAATACAGTGAGAAAATGAGAATTGGAGTTAATTTAATATGTAGTGAACTACTCACTTTGAAACATAGAATTGGAGTTAATTTAATATGTAGTGAGCTACTTTGAAACAAAAAAATATGTCAAGAAGCTAAAAGAGACTTGGAAAGAAATGTAACTGGGAAGCTTATTCCTATTAAGTTATGTAGCTTTCATGTGTGTGATGGTGCCAGTTCCAGACATCATTGAGTTCTCCAGCCTGGAGAAAACTTCTATACATAAAATGAATTATAATTTATTAAAATACGGACCTTTTGGGATATATAAAATACCCCAAAAGCACAAATCCCATTTATTCACTTATTGAAAATCCTTTAGCTATTTAGGGCTCAATTCTGATAATTCTGTCTTCATTGACTGTGGTGGATTTTTCCAAATACTTTTTCCCTTGTTTTTTGTCCTGTTCATATTTAATTCTGAATTCATTTTTGCATCAAAGTAGTTTTTTAATGATGCACTTCTTTTGGTTTTCAGTAAAATAAAGGTAAAATGAAAATGAAATGGAAATTAAAATTAAAACAAAGGTGGAAAAAGTTTGTGGCTTAAATAGAATGACTTTATCTAGTCACACTAGTTCACCGAGTCACATGTTCACCTCCTATCCTGAGATATTCTGAATATTTTCTAAGAGATCCTTAATTCAAGTTTTAACTCAAAAGGTCCTAAGTACTTTTCAGTACCCTGAAGCTAAAGCATTGGGTGTCCAATCCTCTTAACCTTTTCAGCTTAAACTTCTATGAACAGAAGTTGCTCTACCAGGAATAACAGACCACCTTATGTAAAAACATTTATAACTTGGAAGATATTTGTCTTCAGTCTTCCAAACATTTTTGTCTGTGTAATTTCTGGGCTAGATGATTACTTTTTAAAGCTTCTTTGTCAGGGAAAAACAGAAACAGCATTTTCCAAAACATGGTAAACATAAACCTGTTTTTACATCTGGAAACAGCCAAACTGTTCAAAGTCAGGCAAAATATACCATTTGTGTTTTCATCTAATGACAGAAAGTCTCCCTCAGCAGCTGAATAAGAGGGAAGCACAAGAAGGACTGACCTCTGTATTAGTACCTAACAGTTTAGCTATGAGTTTGCACTCGTCTTTACTTCTAGAATTTGTTTGTGTTATGGCTTAGGAATGGTGCTCCCCAGTTCAGTGCCCCCAGCAAGACTCTCAAACCATGCTCTACTCTCTCTCACTCCCCATTTTCCCCTTTCCCTGCTCTGCAGGGGGATGGAGAGGAGAATTGGAGCCACAAAAGGCAAAGGTCACAAGTTGTGATAAGAACAATTTACTGGAAACAGCAATGGAACAAGAAAATGAACAGTAACAGCAACAGTACTAATGACAGAAAGTATAACAAAAGAAACTATTCACATGGAAAAAAGCCCCAATAACAGACAATGCCACAGTATTTTGACTAGCAGTAACCTCTTCTCCCCAGAAGAGTGTCCCTTTCCCTTGCCCCAGCACTGACATGAGGTGGTGTAGCATATACAGCCATGCCCATGTCCCAGCCATGCCCCCTCCCAGCTACTGCAAAAAATTAACCCTGCCCAGAACTAGAACAGCATAACTCAAGAGTGCTTGTGATTTCATCCACTACTGAACACAATTTTTAAAGTGCAGCTGTGTTGTACTTGATATTTCATATTCTTCTGGACTTCAATGGCACTTGGAGCCACATGGAATCTTGTAGAAATCAGGATTTTTCAGCTATGTCAAGACCTTATGTAACAGACTGCTGAGCTCTTGAGAGGTACTACATGAGCTCAATTTCCACAGAAATCTCAGGGCAGATGTTCAGGCCCTGCAGAGTTATGAGAATATGCTGGTATGTTCTTACAACCTTGGCAATGGTCTTGTTTCCATGCTCTGTAAAATATATCACACCAAGGAAGAATGGTAAATTGAAGATTCTTAATATTAGCAGATACTGATAATGCTGACTTGTCATTGTCCTACAGAAGTATTTTGTTGAATTGAAGAAAACGATTAGAAAATAAGATGCAGTCAAAAGAGACTAAAACAAAAATATCACAGTGTAAATACACAAGGATAAGCAACAGGATAGGTGGCAGTTCTTTAGAGAAGAAAGGAATGAATCACATGTGAGTCAGACGTGTCATTCTGTTCTAAAAAAAAAATTAACAAATTGCACAAATAACCTGTAAGGTGCATAAAATAACCTTCCTGTTCAGGAGTTCTGATAAGCTGAAGTAATGCATCATGTTTCTGTCATAAAGCTTGAAGAAAATAAAACCATCAATCCATTGGAGGCATTCTGAAGGACATCAGTGTGAATGAGGAAAGGCTTAGGAAACATGACCACCAGAGATGGATGAAAAGAGTTGGGGTTATTTAGCCTAAAATTTTTCTAACATGGAGTCATGTGTATGTAAAAAGGGACATATTTTTTTGAAAAAAGAGTATTTTTGTGTGTGTGTGTGTCCATGGTACAGAGGAGAAGTAATACCCTTAAATTTTGTAGTGAATTATTTGTATTTGACAATAGGAGAGACTTTCTGACCAAAAAAAAATTAGTGCTGAGGCATGGAATAATTTTTCTGAGATCTGCATTACTGAATGGATTTTTTTGGGCCAGGTTAATAAAATATTTAGTTTAGCTAGATGATTTGTCTCAGAGTAGATGGATAGACAGGTAAGATACATTCTGAAGGTCATTTTAACTCTATTCTTCTATGATTTTTTCAGATTTGGCTTGAAACCTTTGCTTATTTAAAATTTATTAATTTCTTAAAGCTGTATTATTCTCAATTAGCATTATTCTCAGCTCTTTATGTGAACTCAAAGTAATCCCTAGACAAGGATGGAAATTTGTTCATATGCAGACTGTGAAATATTTACAATTTGTTGCTTTTTTGTGACTTAGCATATATTCATTGTATTTGGTTGGATGTGATAATATGAGCTTAAGAGCTGCCATTTCGTTTTATTTTAAACAATTGTGCTTGATTGTTCATTGCCCCATTTCCATGCTACATTTGTTCTTTGTTCTTTTTTGTATATTGACAATGTCATTCAGTTTTGTGGCTTGTGTGTTTTAATGTTGTTTGTTTAATTGTTTTTAGATAACAAAAATCTACAAAGTGGCAAGAAATTTCAAAAATAGATTTAAAAATTTCTTTGATAATTTGATTAGTAGCAAAAAATTATAAGCATCATAAACAGCATTTTCTGATATGTCATAGTCATTGCATTTAACTGAATTGACTATGACTAGGTGCTCAACCAAGCATCTAATTATTTTGAAAAATTGCAGTTGGATGTTGCATTATGACATGGAATATAGACAAAGCTTCCTGATACTGACTTCTGCATCTTTAAGAAAGAGTTAAGCATAAAGGAACACAATAGTACACCAAATTTGGAGCTTGCAGCTTCTACTAATAGAAGTAATGTTCTCTTAAATCAGGTGGCCAAATGATTTGCATATATTAATTAACGTTATCGTTTATAACTGATGTCCAAGATAGTGTTTTCTAGAGAAACAGGACACTCTTCCAGGAAGAAATTAGGAGGAGTCAGGTAGATCACATTTGTCTCAGCCTTGGTGAATATGAGTATTTCTTTGCTATTTTCATGCAAATCTTTTGTGTTATTCAGTTTGCAGAACATTGCAATTGATCAAACACTGCACATCTGAATATCTTATCTCAAATGTGAAGCTGTCTCTGAAGCATCTACAGCAGTGAGGGTGGCAGTTTTAGCTTCTCTGTGATTTAGGTGGATTACTATAAACAAGGTTCATTTCTGTGTAAGAAGGGGGACTACTGAGGAGGTCAGCAACATTATGAAAAAGATCATTACCAAAAAGGTCTGTGGTGGACTGCTCCTGGCTGGTGGGCAAGCACACAGCTCCTTCTCACTCTTCTCATTTTCAGCATGGCTGAAGAGCAAACAGAACAGAAGATAGCTCATGTTTCAGGCTAGAGACAAGAAGGTCACAATTGCTGTGACAGGCAGAGTAGACTCAAACTGGGCAAATTATTTATTGCAAATTAATATAAATACTTAATTACTCTTTCAGGTATTGAGAAACAAAAGTAAAACAAGAAATAACCATTAAAACATTTAAGAAAATACACCACTTCTTTTTCCAAGCTTCGCATCGGGCTCCTCTCACCTCCCAGCTTGTTATGCCCCAGGTTGTACTTTCAATGATGCAAGGGATCCAGTGGTGGAGGGGTGGCATTGCTCACAAGTCAGGGCTCCTTTTGGTGCTCCTTCTTTGCTTTTTTCTGTTGTTCTTCTAATAATTCTCTAGAGTCTTATATTGTTGTTATTAGATTTCTAAAGTCCATACCTCTTTGGCGTATTCTCATGGCTGCCAATCTTCACTGACTCCTTCTGCTGCATGCTGTTTGTTCTCTCTCAGGTCAGGGCTTCTCCAAGGCTCTCCCTGACTGGCTATCCACCCAAAGGCTATGTTCTGTCACAGCTCTCGGCCACCACAGCTCTCAGCTGTCTTATCTTGTGTTAACTATCACATCAGGGTCAAAAATTGTTACTCTTCTAATAATTCTCTAGAGTCTCATATTGTTGTTATTAGATTTCTAAAGTCCATACCTCTTTGGCATATACTCATGGCTGCCAATCTTCACTGACTCCTTCTGCTGCATGCTGTTCTCTCTCAGGTCAGGGCTTCTCCAAGGCTCACCCTGACTGACTATCCCACCCCCTTTTATCCCAGTCATCTTCATTGGTTACAGCTGCAGCCCATCAAGGGCAAACGGGATCTCCGGGGCAAAGCCTCTATACACATATTCAAATACATCTCCTCTACTATATTTTTCCTCTGCTTTGGCATGGGCCTTCCACAGGTTCTGTGCCTTTGGGAATTGTGCTCTGCTGTGGAACAGCTCCTGCCTCTCTGACCTCAGTATTCTCTTGCTGTTTCCCTCAGGTTCCCTCTACCAATCTCTGTTCTCTCATTGTCTCCATGTTCTCTCCTCCTCTTTCAAGAGTTTCTATTCTTTCATAAAAAGATTTTTGCAGAGGCAATATCAAATTCAGTGATGGGATCATCTTTGGCTTGTGATGGGTGGGGAGCTATCTGGAAGTGACTGTGTCCAGTGCTGGACAATCTCTGACCTTCTTCCACAGAGGCCACCCCTGCAACTACTCATCCCCAAAACTTTGCTACACCAATACAAAAGGTTTTATCCACATTGCATTTTCAAATAGAAAATCTATATCACCTTGTAACTCTTTAAGAACTGAATAGATTCATCAGAATTCTGAAGTTCTACTTGCTCTCATCAGCTTTAATGACTCCTTTCTTTTTAGCCTGCCTCACAGATTTTAATTTAAACAAATACTATATAAAGGGTGTATTTTTTAGCTATTAGTCTGACTTTTGGAGTATTCAACAGATATTGCTATACATTGACAATGACAACTTCATTTGTATTGACGTCCAATTCTAAATTTCTTTCAGGATGGGCAAAATTTATTCTTATTTATTAGTTTTATTACTCTAGAAAGTAGGAGATTTATCAGGAACTTACACTGCATTGTCCTGAGGAGAGCATCAGCCACTGACAGTAAGTGCTTTCAACTGGCACAAGAGAAGTCCAGCAATGTAATAAGGTCAGTTTGATGAGAAGTAGTTTTAAGACAGCAGCAAATTAAGCTTTGCCACAGTTCTTAGTGAGTCATCTGTCTATTTTCTTGATGGTCTGACAGAAGCCAGGGTCCACTTGTGAGAAGAAGTCAAGAGGGAGAAAAAGTCCAAAGGCATGAGTTGTCATGAACAAGCTATAAAAAAAGGGTTATAATACTGTACAATATTACCTTCATTGGAAAAATAGCCAACTGCAATTTCAGAGGATTCAAATATCTCACAACTAGTATATTTTATTAAATGATGTTAGAAATCACAAACAGAAATAAAAAAGGCAAAATTATTGCAGTAGTGATTTAGGCTGATTACTTTGTACATCTCTTAAATTCTTGAAAATGCCATCACTGCCAGATTCTGCCTTTTTTCTCATCCATCATTCTTCATAGCAATTTCATTAAATTCTTGGGGTCAGAAGAAGAAAAGAAGATTAAGCAGGGTCTCTGGCCTCTATGAAAAGGACTTGTTACAGAGTTTTCTTAGGGCAGTGCAGTTTGGCACATCTCACAGGTAAAAAGATTCAGAGATGGCAATCATGAAGTTCCTAGGCAAGATAATAGCAAGACATTGATTGATAGGTAGTCTATTTGTTACCATAATCTTACTCTAAACTTAATAACCACTGAAATATAGAGTGATTTCCCATATGATGTGCTTGCAAAAGAAAGTAATACACTACTCAGAATATTAAAAATATTCCTTTCTTATATTCACTTCAGGAATCAGATTGTTCTGGAAATGTTTGTCAGGTGGTACTGATAAAATGGAAATTGTGCCAGTACCACCTCAAATGATATTGTATAACAGAGCACAGCTCCCTCTGGTATCAACAGGTGTTGCATCTGAGAATTGATGTGGACTCTATATAGAGTGACATTTCAGAGATTAATGGATATTTATGGAAACTCATGAACAATCCTTACATGAATTATTTAACTGTCATAGGCATTTCTACATAGAAAATCAGAGAAAGTTGTTATGACGAACTGAAATGGAAAACAAGGTAACAAAGAAACAGGACAAGAAAAACAGCTATAAAACCAATAAAAGATGCAAGTAACATTTTAGTATCTGACTAGACATCTATAACATGTTGTAAAGCTATACAATGTCACCTAGGGAATAAACTAACATGATTAAAAGCTCTGAAACAAAATAGAGGCTAACAATTAGCCATTTAAGTTTATTGATAACTAAAGAGGAATATTCCTACAGTAGATTTTAAAATTTTATAAGGCTCTGATGAAAGCCAAAGGATGACAGTAGGTGTTGTGAAACATCAGAGCTTATCAAGTGGGGACATGAGTCTCACATAATGCTTTTCCTTTAAATCATTGCAGTATTAATTGCACTTCTGAAAAATACTATGGAAAATTGTTCACAGCTTTCCACAGAGAAGAGAAACATCCTCAGAACATAAGAATAAGTAACTGCCATTGCCTTTTTTAACTAGAAGAACAGGAAAACAGTCCTGAAAACCAAAAATTGATCTGAGAGAATAGAAAACACATTCATCTGTTGGCTGCTCCAACTGTGGTCATCAGGGCAAAGTCCTGCAGGAGGACACTTGTTAGTGGAATAAACCATCAGCTGATATATTTTTGCCCAAAACTTTTTTGTTAATGGCCTGGACAAGGGGATAGACTGCACCCTCAGAAGTCTGAATATGATGCAAAACTGGGAGGAACAGCTGATGGCTGTGCTACCTGCTCTTCAGGAAGACCTCAACTGGCTAGAGAAGTGGGCTGAGAAGAAGCCCAGAGATGAGCCATTTGAGAGGGAACTCTTGGAAGGAACCTCACTGTGATCTCTGAAGGAGTCTCTGGAAAAGTCTGTCTCTCACCACGGCTGAGAAAAAGGGAACCTGCCTAGTTTAGGCTTTTGTGCCTGAAGTTACACTTAGGGAATGTGCACCTTTTAAAGCAGCCAGTTTGTAGAGCCCTAGCATATAAAATCAATCTGACAGAAAGGATATTTTCTATCATATGACAGCCAGTTCTCAAGAAGTGGAATATAGAGCTGAAATGACATGTTTCCTCACTGTAGTTGCTGTTCCAGTCCTGAGTAACGCTACCTGGTGCTTGTCCAACCAATGTCCTGACAGCTTGTCAAGAGGCTCCTTGGAAATAGTTTTCACATGATTTACTGCATCAAACAAGCTGTCTTTACATTCCAATTCAGGCTTGACAAATTTGTCAGTTTCTCCAATCCATTCACAGTTCATAAAGTCAAAATTTCTGTGATGCAACCTGAGAGACTGGCAAGGAAACCCCTGGAGATTGCTTCAAGTGTGACTAATTTAGAAATAATGCAATATACTCTTAAATCTCAACAAAAGAACGAGGCTTTGAAGGTAGCAGGAGGTCTTCATTAAAAGCTATTTAACAACATCTGAGAGTTTCCTGTGCAGCAAAGATTTATGTTTGAAATTCTCACTGGTCTGGAGAAACTCAAGGCTCCCCTTGAGAAGGTATTTGGTTCAGATTCATAAGCTATTAGAGTGGGAGTTATAAAAATGATGAGAGTAGAACCTTTAGGCACTTGGTTGAGCAAAAAAACCCACTTCTTTTGCTGTCTGGGTAAACAACTTGAGTACTGCATTCCTGAAATATTGTCATGCTTTTAGAATTGTGTTAGTAAAGAAGTTTTCCACTTAAGTTTTTTGCTATTTTTTCTGTACTGCAGAGAAGAGCAGGGGTGTTACAATATGTATGTCAGTTAAAGGAAAAGATGGATATTAACAATTGACTCTCATCCCCTTTCACACATGATTCTTGTTATTTTAGTGAAATTGATTTTTACCATATTTTAACAGATGACAGAAGTTCAAAGAAGCAAAACTGTGTAAATTACTAGAATGTCCTGGTTTCAGCTAGGGTAGAGTTAATTTCTCCTCAGTAGTTGATACAGTGCTGTAGTTTAAACTTGGAATGAGAATGGTGTGGATAACACTGGCTGAAGGGATATTCCACACCATAGAATGTCATGCTCAATATATAAACTGGGGAACTTACCTGGAAGTGGGGTTGATCTAGGTTCAGGAATGGGGTCTTGCATCAGTCAGTGGGTGGAACAATTGTATTGTGCATAAATAATTTATTATTTTCTTTCCCTTTTTATTGTCATCATTATCATTATTATTGTATTTTACTCCTAAAATGAAAAGAGAGAATTGGGTTTTGGGACATGTTCCCATCCCGATCCTTCAGTCCTCATGATGTGTCTGAATTGTGCACTCGGATGCTCTAACGGTATGAGCAGATCTTCAGGGTGCTCTAGGCTGCACAACCTTAGCAAAACTGGAACAGCCACTGAACTGACAAAGGCCCCCAAAGCTAAGCCCCATCCCTTGACAAAGCTGTTGCTGAGCAGCAAGTCAGGCTGATGCACAGGGAGGGCAAAGCTCAGCTGAGGCCATGCCCAGCACAGGCATCGCTGCATCCCCAGCTGGGATTGAAACCATGACATAAGGGAAAAGAGGGTGAATAAGAATACAAATATATAAACTAATTGGGACTGTGTGGAATTCTAAACTGGAATTAAGTTTTGTTCACATCACCATACTTTATGAAATGGTATAGCCTGTTTACCGTAGCACGTCATGACATGACGTAGAAATATTGTGGGATGGGATTAATTTACTGTTTTCTGTACTGATTGAATCTCTGCCTGCAGTGGAGTGATCAGTTCAGCTTTTTGAAAACTGCATTAGGTTTTTCTGAAAAACGATAGCAGGCTCTGAATGAAGACAAAGCAGATTTGTTGCTTAGCAGAACAACATATATATGGCAATGCTTCAGAGGACAAGAAATGATCTTTTAGTGCTGGCCAAAGCAGTGGCAGGAGTATGAGTTTGAGATTACTGGAATGTGTGGGCAGAGATGTGTAATTGATATTCACAAAATCATAAAAGCCTTTGGACAATTTATGGCACAAACAGGACAAGAAATTGCTTGCAATCTTTTATACAATTGCTTCTGACTCACATTCTCAGCAGTAACCTGCACGCTTGGCCACGCTTGGCCCTGCTGTGCAGTTATATGTCAGAGAGCCCAGGGTAACAACAAAATTCTTTTGTTCTTGAGACATGAATGCAAACATTACTTGAGGAACTTTGATTTGTGCTAGTACACCTGACATTTTCTCTGTCAGCAGAGAGAAATACCAAATTTGACAAATCAAACTGCTCTTGCTCAAAACATTCTGGAAATCAATTTGTCTGTTTCAGCCGGCAGTTTATAAATTCCTCAGACATGATGTTCTGTCCTCGAGATGAAAAATGCTTCAAAATATGAGGATGGTTTTTCACTCTTTGGGGTCCATGACATTTATCCCAGCCTATAACTTGTGCAGCAGTTTGTTCACAAAGTCTTCAACAATCCCTTGTTCCTTGAGAAAGTGTTCAGTCCGTTAATCAACTGGAAGCAGCTACAGATGATCATGGTGGGTTTGGCCAACAAGAGCCATAGTGTTCTTTCTATTTTCTATTACCAAGAAGTGTTTGGTAGTTTCCTGCAATAAGTTTCCTCTGCTTTAAGTCATGATCTGTGCACTCAAAATAGATTCCAAAGGTAGACATAATAGAACAGGTGAGCTGCAAGTAGCCAGACAGTTTGGATTTGTCTGGAGCTGCATGGAAACAGTTTTATTTGTCTAGTTCAGCTGGGCTCCATGCATGCATGCAAGTATTTGCTGACATTACACCAACAGAGTTTACCTAGACAAGAGAAGTTCCCCTTTGTTTTGTGTTATCACAGATTCAACTTCGAACCTGATAATAGCTACTGGTCTTCAGCTCCACATTCTCCAGTTTTGTCCAGGTAAGGTGCTGTTCTGCTGAATGATGAACTAGCTTGAGAGTACTCTGTAATCCAATATGGTTAGTTAGAGGATTTTCTTGAAGAATGGCCATAAACAACATCAGAGTATATGTGACAAAAGGAACGTGTGGACATTGTTGTGCTTTGCCTCTGTTTTGTTTGTGCTCTGTAGGTTTGCTCCAGCGAAAATGCTGCAGGTTCCCTTGCCAGGGGGCTCCTCAGCTGTAACTTGGAGCAGAAGAGTGGTGTGAGATCAATAGCAAATAAGTAAACAGCATTAGATCAATATAATGTGATGATGTAAAATTGAATCAGGATTAATAAACATAGTGTTTGAGACTGCAATGTGCATAGGAAGCCATAGGAGCTGTTGCCACATTATATGACTGTTACAGCATTTATTTTACATGTTTATTATATGTACATCTAAAATTTTATATGTGCATATTTCATACAATCTTAATACTTAGCAAAAATTTCTAGCTCTTTATGCAGTAGGTAATGATGCTTCTGTGTTGGAACACAACTGCTAATGCTAGTAAGCTTTTATCTTTTCAGCTAGTGTGTTTAGCGGGATTTTGTCAAAGTGCCATGAGTAACTCACTCAAAGAATTCCTGGTCATGATGTTGGAATTGAAAGGTTCCAATGAGGACTGCCAATAGATTGCATGCAACCATCTAATTTCCCAGGATAACAGCGGTTACTAGTTTAGAAAGAAGATTCCCTGTACAACCTTTTAACTTGATCTCAATAAAATTCTGTCTAATCTCTTGCAATCCAGAATTTCTGAGCCTGCATTCTGAAAAATGAGTTGGGTCTTTCCTACTTAGGAAACTGGTTGAAGGGCTGATTCAGGAAATAAATTAAAGTTGCTTTTATTGCTTCAAGTTACCATAAGTATTATATCTCAGAGGCCCCAACTTTTCTCTGTAACCACCTAGGTCTAGTAATTTAGTGGTTTTGCCCCTCATGAATCAGCCAAATCCATACACTGATGCTTTGAAAAAATATGTCAATAGACTTTGCTGTAAATGAAATATACAACAAAATATCATAAAATGCAAGAAGCACATAAAGTTAACTGCAGAAGTGCTTAAAAGCATACAGTAATCAATGTATCACGTCCTTTCAAATTCTCTATAGTCACAGATGCAGTCATTTAATATTACTGACATAACTACTCCTTGTGAAATCAGTAGGAAATCTCACAATGGATGATATAAAGGATAAGCATTGGTAATTACAGCAGCATCACATATAGAGAAAGAAAGATTATTTTTTCAAAATTCTATAGTCAGATGGAGCAGACTTAGTAAAAAATCAGAAATTTTTACGACCACAAAATAAAAACAAAACCCAACAAGTCAGATCTCTTAAAAGAAGATACTGATTTTGGCATCTCTCTTTTAGTGAAAGTTCATCTAAGAAAAGAAAAACTGTCTCCTCCGAATTTCACCTCAGATTTTTAAAATGTAATTTACAGCTTCTCATGATGAAAAATTGTGATTTCACTCAGAGGAAACAACAGGAATTTATTGAGGACCAGAGGTAAGTTATTACAAGCTCTTCTGAGTAGCCTAGTGATTTCTTCTTGGGTTTTTTTACTACATGAGATTTCCTGACAGAAAAGTAATTGCAGGTGTTCAAAAAGATATGGATCCAGCTCACAACATCCAAAGTTAAAGCTGTCAGTTGAAGTACAGGAATCTATCCTTTCTCTGTGGGATTTTTACTTTTCAAAAATGCAGTATGGTTGTATTAACTAGTACTTGGACAATAAAAGACCAATGAGCAACTAACTAAACAGCTTCCCTTGAGTTCTGGTGAACAATTGTCCAAGGTAGATTTCTGTTTCTGTAATACTGGCAAGCCAAGAGCCAGTTTTTTATCTTTCTTATGAATAAAAGTAGCTTGAAGTTATCCAAATTTACACAGCAATTCCATCACTAGAGCATTCACATACTGAGAGTACTCCTGGGTCTTACAACCAGCTGTCACAGAAGAGCCCTAGTGCCAGTACTAAGCTGTCCTACTGACCTTCTTTCACTGTTGGGAGTACTGCTGTAGCCACAATAATATAAAGATAAATGAAATATAAAATAAATAGAGAGTGGAAATGGCCCAGATACTTGAAAAATGCAGAGCTGGAGGAAACAGGATTATTTTAAATATTTTTCCATTATTAAATGGAAAAGTATTAGCATATCTCTGCCACAGACTGGATAAAAGTTGGGCATAGGAATGGAGAATGATGCAAAACTTACAGGCAGAAAACTTTCACTATTCTTGAATTTCTGTCAGGTGGAGATTCCCTCTACCATAATTACTTACAGCACTTCAATGCTATGTGGATGTCAAGGGAAGGTGTTAATTTTGATCAGACAATTATTTCACCTTGCTTAATAAACACTTTTGAAAGAGGCTTAGTGCTGCTTCTGAGGACATGGTGATGATTTGATCATCCATCCCTTCCTGACAGGATGGGACCTTGTTATCACTTGTTTAATGGTCCTTCCTTGTCACAGATTCAGATATTGATCACATTTTGTTTATAAAATAAATAACATTATATTACCGGTCATAAAATTAGCCATTTACTTTAAAAATATATCAGGAACATTTGATTGTAGGAGTTAATAGTATTGACAGTTTCACATCCTGCCTACAGGCTTTGCAAAAAAATACCTTGGAATAGCCTTTGAAAAAACAGTGATGGCAAAAACACCAATTACTTCAAACACTAAACTAAGCAATTTATTAATTACATTATGGTACAGAAACCAAGGGGTCTAGAATCAGAGAGCAGAATGGTTTCTTTTAATCTTTGTTTCCGGGGTTTTAATAGTTTTAAATTTAGCTAACACTAATAATGAGTAAAATAGGCAAGATGGGCAATGCTGTTGCATCGGGAAGGAAATGTGAAATTTATGGTTTGTGTACTGTCTACTTTCCCAGGAACCAGTTGGCATCATAATCCAAGCACTATTTTTTACAGCACTAGGATCAATACTGAAAATGGGAGAGGTAATAAGCAGCTTTAATTCTTCCCGTAAAGTCAGAGCACCATCTACCAAATGATAAATAGCCTCAACCATTGCTCTGCTTTCTGAAAAGCTCCTCATCCACAAGGACCTATTTAATTATTTCTTTGTTTTTATGGGTCTGTCTACAGTCATTTACTTTTCCTTCACAGTCGGTTACCCAAGGTAATTCTAACTCTAATGACACTGGGATGTTTTGCTACAGACATTGGAGGACAGCTTAGAGACCCTGCTGAAAGCATTTTCCTCTTGCTAATAGTAAAACCCCCTTCCTCTGGGCCTCTTGAGTCCCATTATGAAATATTTCTAGTGCCCTGTCAAGCCTAGCATGGGACCCCTACCCTTCTACTCTCATGCCATGGCCAGAAGTCCCATTCCAGCTCAAGCCTGGGCCCTTAGTCTCATCTCATCTGCCTGTCTCCAGCCCTGTCCACATCATTCCCCAGCTGTTGATTAGATTTCCTGGACTGATATTAGGCTGAGTCATTACCTCAGCTTTCTCTGGATGGTGGGTGGAACCCACTGGTGTGGGCATCCCTGCTGTGCTCACCCTGCTGAGATACTGTGGGTCTGGGATCTGCTGGTGGGGATGCAGCGATGCCTGTGCTGGGCATGGCCTCAGCTGAGCTTTGCCCTCCCTGTGCAACAGCCTGACTTGCTGCTCAGCAACAGCTTTGTCAAGGGATGGGGCTTAGCTTTGGGGGCCTTTGTCAGTTCAGTGGCTGTTCCAGTTTTGCTAAGCTAAATTCAACAGGCTGTGTGTCCTAGAGCACCCTGAAGGTCTGCTCACACCCTTGGAGTATCTGGACTCCCAGAGAACGGTTCAGCTGAGTGATCAGGATGAGAACATGTCCCAAATCCCAATTCTCTCATTTCATTTTAAGATGAAAACTCTTCTGAATTCTGTTTCAATGGTCTATTATTCCTGTGATTTATTAAAAAAATTATTTATCTGTGTTTGTTTTGACTGGGGTAGAGTTAATTTTCTTCACAGCAGCTGGTATGGGGCTGTGGTTTGTATTTGTGCTGAAAACAGTGTTGACAATAGAGAGATGTTTTTGTTCTTGCTGAGCAGTGCTTGCACAGTGTCAAGGGCCTTTCTGCTACATGTACCACCCCACCAGCAAGGAGCCTGGAGGTGCACAAGATGGTGGGAGGAGATACAGCCAGGACCTCCGACCCAAACCAACCCAAGCAGCATTCCAGATCATGTGGCAACGTGCTCAGCATGTAAAGAGAGGGGAAGGAAGGGTGGAAATTTTGGAGTGGTGATATCTGAGTTCCCCAGTCGTGTGATGGAGCCCTGCCTTCCTGGCTATGGCTGAACATTCTTTGTTTTGCTTTGCTTGTGCCTGTGACATTTGTGTTCCCTGTTAAAATGTCATTATTTCAACCCATGAGTTCTCATTTTTCCAATTCCCTTTCCTATCCTGCCTGAAGAACTCAGATTGTATGAGATGAGTACAAGGGGGAATGTGAATGTGTATCCTTTAACCAGACTGTGCAATCAGTTCTGTAGCATGACAAACGAAAACATTTCCTCAGAATAAAATCTAAGCATAGGATCAATAGACCTGTTTTTAAAAGATAAAACCAAACAGGCAAATCTAATGGAAAGAACAAGCAGCCTTAAGACTGGTGTTATATTACATTTTTTTGTTGGAAGGTGAGAACAAATATCTAAATTTTGCACACTCTTCTTTTCCCATTATTATATTTTTTTTGTTTTGTTTTCTTCTGGTTTAAATTCTTCTACATCATTTCCATCTCAGCACCATTCCTATTTGCTTTTGGCTTAAATGTCTTTCTTTGAGACATTAATTGATAAGTTCTAAAGTGAATCAATGATCCTAGCTGTGCTCTATGGGAAAAAGATTATAAATAAATAATAATAAATAATAATTATATTTTGGAAGGAGTAGCTCTCCTCAGACCAGGGCCTGGAAATGTTGCATAGTACTAATGTTGTTCGATTTATTGCTCTGTTTCTTAATTACCTCTGAAAAAAATAGTCAAATCTTTCTTGCTGTCAAGAAGCTCTCATAATAAGCATATCATACATAGGTCCCCACTTCACACAAAGCATGAGAATATGAAATTAGAATTTTAAACTCTGTTGTTTAACCTTTTTATTATAATCTCTGCCTATTATACTGTAAAATATTGCAGCTCCTGTTAAGAAGTGCAGTAGTAACATGTAGAAGAAAATATGTTAATGCTTGCATAATCTGGCTTACAAGGTCTAGCTAAAGCTTTAAATGATATTTAAACATATATCTATATGAATTAATTTCATTTTTTTGCTATATTTAGAGCATTCCTAATAAAGCTATTAGTCCTTTTATGTAAGCAAATCACATGGGTTTGGGTTTTTTTTCCTTTATTTTGTTCCTGATTCTTTCCTGTGAGTTTTAGCAATCAGCCTGAAATTCTAAGTCCAAACTTTCCAAGGAATCACGTTAAAAGAAAGCTTTGTTAAATTATTGGATTTTTTTTCTTCTGAAATAAAAACTCTGACTCCAAAACCTAAAGTGTTGGCTGGCAGTATCTAAAATGATCAAATCACTGCAGTCAATTCCTTTTTTCTTGGTTGTTGGAAAGAATAAGCAAAACAGATGTACAGGAATTTCACAGCCTGAGGCAGCAGAAAAGGTGTTGAACAAGAAGGTTTCACCTTTACCCTAATTCAATTAACAAGTTTCAGTTTCCTGAAACTGTTGCTTCAGTTGCCAGATTTTGTTTCTCAAACATCACAAACCATCACTCAAATATCACAAACCATGTCATCTCAGATAAAGATGGCTAGCCAGAAAGATTGAATAATTTTTTAACTCTTTTATGTCAGCAGAGTTTTTCCTTTAGTAATGTCAGATGTTATTTTCTTTAATTAAAGGAATTACTCAGAAGAGATGAACATTTTGAAGGTGACCATAATTTTAAATGCCTTGACAAATCTTTTCTTATTAACCTGTTACAATTGTCCCCTTTGGGTACTTCAGTAGAAGAGAAATATCAGGAAACTGGGAACAAGATAGAGGAGGGCCATTAAGGTGTTGAGGGCCTGAGGAATATAGAGTGGGAAGAGGGGCTCTGAAGCTGAATTTGCTTAGGCTTAAGGAGGTCTTTCCCCCCTGAGATAGAGACAATGGAGCTGGACTCTCTTTGGAGGTGATGAAATGTCTTCACAGAGAGCAGCTCAGTTCAGGAGCTGGTAGCACAGACAGGCTGCAGGATCCAAGCCCCACAAATCCTTGAGCAGCCTGCTCCAGCCTTGGAAGTCAGCACTGTGCCAGGGAGTAGCATGGAGGGGCTGCTCTGCACAGGTTGTCTGATCATGCAGGGATGGAGTTAGGAAAGCCAAGGCTGACCTGGAATTGAGTCTGGCAAAGGGATAAGAAGGATACAAAGAAAGGATAAAGTGAGTACATAAATAGCAAAGGGAACACTAAGGAAAACCTGGCCCCAGTGCTGCATAGGAAAAAGGAGCTGCAGACAAAGGGCATGGAAAAAAACAAGGTACTTGGTGCCTTCTTTTCTTCACTCTTAACTGGCAAGACCAGCCTTTGGGAATCACAAGCCCCTGACACCAGAGAAAAGTCTGGAGCAAGGAAGAATAACCCTTGATAGAGGGTTATTCTCTATGTTAAGGAGAACTCAGGCTAACATACAGAAATCCATGCAGCCCGAGTGGTTGCAGCTCCAAGTGCTGAGTCACCAGAAGCATGAGGCAGTAAAGCAAAGAAGATGATCAGGAGTAGTCAGCATGTTTATGAAAGGAAAATCCTACTTAACCAACCTGATAGCCTTGTACAGTGAGGTGACCAGGTTGGTAGGTGGAAGGAGAAAATGGGGGTTTACCTTGACTTTAGGAGGGTTTTTGATGGAGTCTTCCATGACATTGTCACAGGTTAGATGACAAAATCTGGTTTACATAAACAGAGAGTGAGGAAGGATTAAAAGCTTGCTGAACAGCCAGGACCAGAGGGTTGTCATCAGTGGCATAAAGTCCATTCAGATAAAAGTCACTACTGGTGTAGTGACTCCGTGTCTTCTCATTCCACCACCCCCTTGACAAGGGGACAATACTGAGAGACTATAAATTAAAAGCAACAGTTTACTAAAGTCACAAATAACAACAACAACACACATAGCAAAAGTACACAAAAAATACCCGTGCCCCACCCACAGTAAGGCATTTACCAGTGGGACAAAGCTAAGACGGCTGCTGTTCCCATACCACACAGCCCCAAGGAGACTGACAATATGGTGGGAGGCAGGAGTGCTTCTGCCTATACGGGCCAAGAGAACAAAGAAGACAGTGTGGTAAATGAAGTTTTGTGGTCCAATGCACTCCACTTTCCAGACAGATGATGGGGAGACAGAGAAAAAGCAGAAAGAAACCTGGGAAAATGGCACGGTCTGAAGCAGGAGCCTGTGCTGCTGTTGTGCTGGCCCGGTGAGGTCTGCAGGGAGCAGGGTCTCTCTCTCCGGGTGGCTCCTGGGCTGGGACTGTGACTGCACTGGCTCCTGGGGCTGCCCCCATGGCAATGTCCCACACAACAGCTGCCTTTTCAAGGCCTGGGCTCCACCCAGCTGGAAAAATGATGACCAGCAAACCTGCAGTGATGACAGGGCGGCCCTGCACGAAGGCTACCTGTCCCCGAGCTCCAGGCAAGTGAGGAGCAGCCACGCTTCTGCTTCCTCCTGTGCTTGGAGAGACAGCCCATCAAAGGTGACATGGATGATGTGGAATAGTGCTAAACTCCTACCTCTATAACTGGGACAATTACTTATTTCATTTTTTTTTTATTAGACAGAAAGAGATATTTCAAAATTACGGAGAGTTTTCTGTTCAGATTTCTGTCCCTGTTGTTGCAACTCCAACATGAAGAGGTTTTGATTGATAGGGTGCATCCTCTCACCCTTGGCAGAGCTGTTGCTGGTTTGCCAGCTTGTTGCCTCTCTCAGCAGGTTTTCTACCAAGTCTCTTAACTGACTGTAAACAGCACGTCAGATGGGGTCATTTTCTATCCCACATCCTGCAATAGCTAGTAAAACTGAAAGGCATAGAAATGGAACTAAAACATATGGACTGTCAATAAAATACTGTCACCTTAGAGTCATTATATACTCCTTGAAAGAGCCCAAGTCTCTAAAAAAATCACTGTATGGAGGTTTCCTTTCCCAACATAATTTCTATCTTTTTAATTTAGTCCTCTTCAGAAAATACTATATTTCATCATTTAACTCAGAAATTGAATGCCTTAGGGCTTGACTTTATTATGCACTAATAAAATGAAGAGAAACAGACCTTTAAAAATAATTGTGAAAGTACAGTCTGTCAGCAAGGATTAGATTCAGCTGTGGCACTGTCTTGAAAAAGTTATTTTGCTCTAAAATACATTAAATATTTATTAGCTTCACCTGAGGTAAACATGTAGTTGTTTACATATCTTCAAATTTGTATATACACACTTGCAAATGAATTTAGAAAGGAGCACCATATTCATGAATATATACCATTCTTAGCTCTATTTTAAAAAATAAATCGTCAAGGTGTTCCATTAGCAATAGGCCAGGAGTAGAAAGGTGGGATATTTGAGGAGCAGGACCCATTTCCTTAACCTGTCTAATAAAATGTGCTGTTAATAATTTGATTTGTTTTGTCTCCTTTCTATCTCAAACTCTTCCTCTCCACAAGCCATGTCAATTGACTTAGGGCAGAAGTCATACACAGAAGTGTAATGTATTCTGGCTTTCCTCATACTTACCAGTAAGAGAAGATGGTCTGAACCCATAAGAAACCTAAAAGCCCATAAGAAATGTCTCTGTTGTGATCAAGAGGTTTGTGAAACTGAAGATCTCAACAAACTGTTTTCAAAATCTTTCTGAATCCAGATAACATTCAGAGAGTTTTCTCTCGCAACTAGGATAAATTTTTGGTAAAATGGGGACAAGTTGCTGGACCATGCAACACAGCAATTAAAAAAGTTTATGCCCCAAAACTTGTCACTTTTGGCATCAAATTTTTGAACTTCAGAGTTCCTCAGGACTTCTGTGACTTCTTATGCACAGAAGGGGTTCAGTGTCTGAGAAAACTGTGCCTATTCCACAACCAGAGTACCTGGACTAACCAATGGTCAGAGATCCTCAGAGCACACCAAACACACAAACAAGTGAACAAGAAAGTATTGAATGCTCTAGTGCAGTACAGGAAATCTGTGTTCCACCCTGTTGTCTCAGCTCTATTTTAATCTTCTGTATAATGTAAATGAATTGTCATAGGAATTGAGACAGCAGCAGTATTTAAAGTTAATTTTAGACCTTGGATCAAATTTTTTATGTGATTTTCCAATGCTTGTCATAGTTTCATCTGCTCAATCCCTTTTCTCTGGAACATTATTTACTTAATGTTTTTTCAGCACTTTTATTTCTACCTCTTTAATAATAGATATCTTTCAGAAGCTATGATTTATTATTCCTATCTGTCTGCTGCTTGTAAAATATTTTTATATGTTCTATGGCAGTAATTCAGATTCTTCTGTTTTGTTCCTTGCAAGAGTGCACAAGTTTTCTTAGCTTTTTACTGCCCTCACCAAATTTTTCAAGTATATTAGATTTCAGTCTATCAAAGATTGTATTCCTAGCACCTTTTAGCCTATAAATCTTATAATTTTTCTCCTCTTGCAGTCCATTTATTGCCTGTGTCTTTGATTGCCTGATTTTCTTTTCCTTTTGTAGTGAAATAATGCATGGACACCACATGACTTTTTTACAATTTTCTTCAGCAATTTGTAATTGAAATTTGAATTTGTCTTTTCTATGTATTTTCTCAGCTACTTACATAGATTTCGACAGTTGAGAGAATTAATCCTTAAATAAATTCTCCCAGTGGTAAGATGTCTCCAGCTTTTCCCATGATTGAAACACCCTTTCATTTGCATTATGCTGTCCTTACTCCTCTAGAAAAAGCTTTGGCCTTCACTTCTGCAAACATCTCGTGCAGGTCTGTGTGAACTTCCTTGCACCCTCTCTGGGGGATGCTGGCAGTCCTTCACTGTGGTGTAAAGGACAGTCAGGACACCTCTTGCAGTTACCTTTCTCTTCAGCCCTTCCAGCCAAAATGCATATTCCCAGTCATGGTGAGCAATCAGTAACTTTAGAAACATTACAATGATGTAATGAAAGAATATTGCTAGGGATGAAGTTTCACTCACATAGATAGGCTTCTGCCAAGTGTCAGCATTCTTGCTGATCTCTTCAGATTTCTTTCCATCTACAGATCTCAGACACTAAATGCTTTTAGTTCTTGTACCTATTGAGTGATGTTTTTAAACCTTTTTATTTCTTTTCTCTAAATTAGTATAACTCTCATTTAGGATTTTTGAAATTACCATCAGCTGTGGTGAAATGCAAGAAGTTTCTTACATGCTCTCAGCTTTCAAATCATGGTCTCCACCTGCAACCCATAATTTTAAAACTGAAACAAGTCATTGATACTGTCAGCTGTGACCAAAAAATCACCTGGAAATGGAGAAGATTTATTTTTGGCCCCAGGAAACAAAGACCAGGTTATTTTTCTTGCTGTCAGTCATTTTATTTAAGATTTAATATCTTTAAGGAATGTCCCAATTACATGAATAATGAAATAATTGGAAATATTAATAATATTTTACATCCACATTTGCCTTTTTATCTTTTAAAATATTAAAATATATTCTTCAAATTAAAAAAGAAATCTGAAAGGTAGATGAAGCCTACTGGAATTTATTAAATTCAAATAGAAAAGCTATTTTTTCATATATTTCTATGCTTTCCGTTAAGGCACTCAATGAAAATGTTTCTGTTTCCCAAAGATCATACCTTAGGCTCTGATAGAATAATCAGTTTCTCTATTTGGTGCAAAAGACTGGAGTGCACATTATAAATGTTCTTGATCTGACACAGTGACAAAACTCTTTCACATTCAGATGCTTCTCATGTCTATGAACTAAAACTCATATAGCATGTAAACACCAAAGTAGTAATTAATTCTAATCTGTATTAAAGTCAGTGATGCCTGCATCACATGGCTACAAATAAACAATGAACTTTGTGGGAAACACTAGTGACACAACAGTAAACTTGGTATAGTCTCCTCTGCTTAAGCAGTTAAAAATGGTGGCATTGTTCTAACTAATCTAACTGCAGGGTCCTTTAGCCAAAAGACTTTGCAAGTGTGCTCAGCCTCCTCTGACCACTGAGGGATTCCTACTGAGGTGTCTTTCTGTTCATATTTGATAACACAAAGGTATGCCTTATCCCTTGAGATCATATTATTGCTCAGCAGGTATAAGTTGATATTGCTTTGGTCATGTCAGTTGTATGCCTTTTAAAACTTGTGAATATGACCTATGATAGGATTTTGAGTCAAACTCTCTAGGATTTTATTTTGTTAAAGTGATTTACCCTATTCACTATATAATTTGAGCAAATTAATATTTTTGGAAACATACTTTGAGGAAAACCTATTAATACAAGCATTCACAATGTGCTCGTCTGTGTGGTATGTCTGCTTCTTACATAATGAGCAGGAAATAAAGAAAAAAAGGAAAGAATTGATTGAATCAGTTTCTTCAAGCTTCAGCAGTGTGCATCCACACTGTTTTCTCTTTTTATGCCATCTAGTTTGCTCTCACTGTCCTGAGTCAACAGAAAACATTTACTGTGTGCCACTTTTCTATGAAAAGGCAAGAATATATGAAATATAGTGCATGCCCATTCTGCACTGTAGAGTATTATACCCCTTTGACTCACCTCAGACAAAGTAAATGGAAATTGCACTTTTGTAGCTCAGGGCACATAATTTTAGAAGATAGGATGCACCTCTTGACAGAAGAAGGCTTGAAATATGCATGAGCATTCTTCTGAGAGTTTTCAGTCTTCTGGAATTAACATAGTAAGTATTTTAGCAGATGCATCAGGTTAAAAGAGTAAGAGAAGATATTCAGCCCTTGGTGTAGTCTCTCACTGCAGTAAGTCTTTTGCACATAGTGTGCAAGTAGGCACAGAGGGGAACAATAACAATCTAATCATGTTTGGGGTTTTTTTTTGCAGTTTTAAACATTAAAGAGCACCCTTTCTCTGCCATACTTAATTTCAGGAATCTCAAAGCCTCAGTTATTGGTCCTCTCCTTCTCTTTGTTGCCATATCCATGGCTCTCTCATGCACTAAAAGTCAAACTGGGTATTTCCAGCCATGTGAACACAAATCATTACAATTTGATCTTAAATGCCTGCTGCAACAACTCTAAATGCCACTTAGATCAGACACAGGAAGCATTGCCTCTCATACATTACCTGGGGGTAACACAAAAGCATAACAGAAAAAGGAACTGTTCATATCTTGGGTTATTATTTTTGCAGAGCTGTGATGACTGGTGCATTCATGCTAATAACATGACAAACATTTCACATTTTTTAGCAAAAAGAGTAGGTTTTTGGTGTGGCTGTCACACACAAAAAAGGACTGCTGCTTTCCTTTTCAGCACAAAATCTTATGGTGACTGTGTAAATGATTTGACAGAGGACCTGGCATAAAAATAGAATCATGATCTCTCTGAGATGGCTTTGGAAAGCACTGTCTGAGATAATTTCAAAAAAATCTTTTGACTTACAAATCACATTTTTAATCTTCTGGTAAAAATGTAAATATATCTCAGATACTGTTAGTCCCATTTAAGAGGATATTCTATATAAGACTAGATTAGAGAAAATGAAAGAAGCTTGTTTTGTGTTTGGCAATAAGAAAAGAGTACCTTGAACTACCATCGTACACTGCTTGCATACAAAAGTGCAAAACACTTGAAAAATGTATCTCTGGAGTTTCTTAACAGCTAGAAATTACTCTCTGTTATTTAGAGGATTTAGTGCCAGAATACTTTTTTTAAAAATAAACAATCAATAGATTTGTATTCTATTTTGTACTTCTACAGATGCTGAAATGAACTAAAGGGGAAATTAAGAGTTTAATTTTGCCTGGCTTATATTTCTGGAAGCAAGAGTTATAGACTTTGTCCATAACAACTATGCAAAAGGAGGTACAGGAAGGTAATTATGGTCCACCTTTAACAAAAATTATGTTACCTGCCATCCTTCAAGAGTCCAGATCTTATTTATTATGATTCCTCAGTGTATAGGTTACATTTTAAGAATCCAGAGCAGTAATCTTTGTAAATTTACTCTAGTCACAGAACAATGGCTATTGTTGATGGAGGGCTACACACATCCAAAGTGGAGGAGAGCATGAAAATAGGTGGCTTGATACTTCCTTGACAGCTAGTGAAACCTTTAATTAAAAACAAGTTATTTGTTGATAACACAAGAATCTACATATGAATTTTGTGGATAACCATTTTGTTTTAGCCCAGAAAATGGTATGAACATAACTTCATTGAGACTTTAATAGGATATGTCTCACCTAACTTTAGTTGTGTGAAAATTACATGTTCAGCCTAAGGTGATTATATAGAGAGCTCTTAGGCAGTGAAGATATTTTCGGTGTGGGCCATTATAGCCAGAAATAGATTTCTAATACAGAATGGGATTAATTCCCTCTGGGTGTGCTCGTTTCTCTCCACAGGTTAGGGCACAATGACAAGTCCAAACTAGGCACACAGTTAAGTGACATAAATCCTGCTTCTAGGTGAACAAAACACACATAAAGGAGAGGATGACATTTTAAATTTATTAACTCTGCTTCCAGAATTACTTTAAATATATTGTCCTGAGATATTTGTTTCACCAGATGTTTATTCACCACAACCCCTAATTTAATTTAATTTAATTTATTTAATGAATATGTGTGCATTGACCACTGAAAATGAAATTTTGTCCTGTGTTAAACAGAACGTAGGGTCTGCAGCTGCTGTAAACTGAAACTGCTGGATGATGAAGAGTTGCAGAGCTTGTGCACTATAACATGCTGAGTAGCATGTTCCCATTTCTCTAGTCAGGTGAAGAAATCCACACCCATGAACTTCAAGGCAGGCAATGTTTTAGCCACAAAACCCATTTGTTTATCCAGATTTGCCACCACAGGAAAAAAACCCTTTTAAAATATACCCTAAATGATGTCAAATTATACTCAGTCCTTCCTCAGTGAGCAGCACAAGCTGGAAGAGTGGCAGTACTTTGCAACAGATGAAAACTGAGAAGAAATCTTGGCTAATGACACACTATTTTGTATGTGGTCTCTTGGTCCTTTCTCCCCATTGTACCCAGATGGAGATAAAAAAGGAAGACTAAAAGATCCCATGTTCTCTCCCTGCTTTGCATGGCATACTTTAACCTTGGACCTGAAATGATCTGGGCTAGCTGACAATAGAGCTTAAAATTTTGTCAACCAGTAATAATTTGCATCAGCACTGTAGCCTTCCAACAGCTGTCCACACAAAGAAGGTAACATGCAGAAAGGTTAAGTAAGAAATGGATGTATAGCCATATTTCTGCCTGATGCTGAAAAAATGGATGGAATAGAACAGACAATATGGTCTTTTATATTCACATCTCTTTCAATTTCCCTTAAGCTGAAACACTTTAAAGTGCATTAGTACAGACTTGCTTTTATACAGGCTCTTTTATTCAGAATAACAACACAGAGTAGCAATGGCTGATGACACTCATGATATACCGTAGAACATTAGGAATTGTTACCTCATTCAGATAATAAGGGATATTTTTCTTAGCCTATTACAAATTTTATATTTAGTAATGCACTTTCTTTTTCCCTTAAAAAAAATTGACCTTGTCAGGTGAAATGAAGAGCAAACCAAAGAGAGAGCAAAACTACACTCACTCCCTGTTACCAGCTCAAGTGCAAAGGAACAGTTCTCAGCGGCCCCTGGCTCTAATTCTGTTCTCCCACAAGAAACACTGCAAGCAATTTTCAGCTTGTCATCCAAGCATGTATTTTGATTTGATGATGAAAATTACCTCAGTATTTAAACAACTCTTTCTGAAAAAATTTACTAAGCCTAGGTTTGCAGCCAGGGTTTACTGATTACAATACAGGTCATGAAACTGAGCCCCTTAGAGGAACCATTCCCTCTGCATATGTACAATAAGCTCTACAGGATTGCTCTGATTCTGTTTGGGTTTTCTTTTGTTTTGAGTGAGGTTTTGTGTGTGGATTTTTTGGTTTTACTTTTTTTTTTCCCCCATCTCAGTAGATCATACTTAAGAGACTCCTCTGTCTCTGCCTGAACTGTCAAAATCCAGACACTATGTGCTAATTGCTGTGATTATGACATTAAGAATAAAATTTCTGACTCTTCTGTGGCAGTGGGGCCAGCTCAGCAATCTCTAGTGTAGGAAGGATACATTAAAGGTTTGAATATAGTGACATATTTATTTCATAAGTGTCACAGCCTTCTCTCATAATTAAATCTGTTGGGTATTCCTTTGTAAAAAGAGAGCTTTACTAACAGTTAATTTTTATGCATTTTTGGCAACAGAAAGTAACATTGGTTGATTTCCTTTGACTGGCAGAGGAGTATCTTTAAAAGTAAAATGTGGTGGTAATACCTCCCATTTCCTCCCCTTTCAGTTTTTTTAAGTGGAATTTCCTGATCCTCATTACAACAGTGCCCCACAGGGATGTTGATGTTTGCACATAACAATGATTGCAAACAGCAAGTAGATAAATCTTGGCATGGAAAGAAAACAGGTTATAAATGAAAAAGAAAAAACTCTACTAGAAATGCAAGATAATGTAGCGGGCCGGTTTCGCTGCTGTTTGAAACCAATGTATTTAAACAGAGAGTGTTAGGCTGAATAATTAAGAATTATAGAAGAGAAAATGTAGAGAAACAAACATGTACATGGTTACGCCATAAATGAGATTTTTACTAGAGGGAGAACTTCCACATTTATTTCTTTATGTTTGAAATGGTGCCAAAAATGAGTGAACAGAAGAACTTCAAGACAGATCAGACCTTAGAGCAGTATTGCTTTTTCTTTCAATTTCTTTTATTCAACAACTATACAATAATTTTGTTCTTATTTCAGCTTTCATAGTAAAACTGGGAATGGAAAATCAGACCGACATCTGTGAAACAAGGAAAGAAACATTTGAAAGCCTTCAACATAAGGACATAACTGATACCAGGGAGAGTTCAGGCTGGCTTCTTTTAGCACTCTGGTGGGTTTAGCAGTCACTGCAGCTGGCCTAACATGGTTGAAAATGAGAGTGCTTTCTAAAATATTATCAGAAAACATTAATTTGATATCTACTGAAGGGAGATGCTCTGCTCAGTGATTACATTGTGTCCTGATGCACACTGGGATTTTGTGGCAAGACACATACTATGTTCTTTCAAAGTCACTAGAGTTACTTGGAAGGTTCCTCCTGAGTAGCAGAGCAGAATTTGACCCCAAGCCATCATTCCTCCTCTGGCTGTCAGCTCTCCCAGCAGCACGCCACACAGGCTGCAAATGGAATCTGGCTAATAACAGCCCTAGTGGGTTTATCAGTGGATGGATGGCAGTGTGGAATTGTGTTCCTCTGTCTTGTTTCATATTCTGGAAAAAAAAAAAAAAGAAAGGAAAAAAAAGGAAAAAATAGAAAAAAAGACTCATACTGTTTGTATTTCTGAAATGACAGACATGGAATGGAATTGTGTAAGTGGCTATGATTTTGTTCTCCTAGTTACTAGAACTGAAATATTTGTCTGTGTATATATACACACACACACACATATATTACACAGGGAGGAGAGTCAGAAAGGACTTAGAGAAAGGTCACTGTAATTCAATTCCAATAAGTTAAATTTAGGAAAAAAATACAGCAGTGAGCAAATATATACATACCCACACACTGCTGAATGTCACCCTCTTCTGCATAGCACTATGAGGTTGTTCTATATGACCTCCATATTTCTTCTTCCCCCAGAAAATCCATCTTTGATAGGGCACACACAGAGAAATATATGGAAAGGTGATCAGCCTAATCTTTTATTCTGTTTGCACAAATCCACATGATTTCATTGTTAGCTGTGTTAACTCCTTACCAACTGAATATACAAAAAGAAAAAGAAAGCAATAAGGAAAGGTGATGAGAAGATGGGAAAAATTCTGTGAATATGCCACTGGAACTATATGGATAGATATAGACATAGACATAGATGTAGCCACTGATATATAGGCACTAGGCTTTTCATCATGGGATTGAGGCCACTTACCTAAACCTTTTTTTGGGAAGAGACCATATTTGGTGTCTAATGAGCTAGATGGATTTACTAAAGTGATTTTGTCAAATGATAGCATTCCCCTGCGCTCAAAATGAGCTGATTTATCTTGTAAAATTAATTCAGCAAGGGACTTCAGTCCATCAGTTGTAAAATAGCATATTATATGATGTATACCAGCCAGACCAAAATGCTTGGCCATCGATTTGATGTCTATAGAAAATCAAAGGACTTAACAGGGTTAGGAAGGGAAATAGGATTACTGAAGTAAAAGGGATTGAACTGTTGCAGAATAAAGTGTAACTTGAATCAGAATTATGTTTGCAGATAGCATCTATTGTAGTACAAAGATAGCACAATGCTCAGAAACATGCCCAGTTCTTGCTTACTGCCACTATTCATTTCTCATTTCTGGCTTGCTTCTTTTTTTTTTTTTTTTTTTCAAATTACTTTAGATTTTTTTTTCTTCAAATTAGTTTAGATGACTATACAATGCTGTAGTCCTAACAATGATGACATCAGAGATACCTAGTCAACCATAAATGTTAAGGGTTTATTTTATAGTTTTCCAAACTCTTGCTGCATCTTTTTTTTACCAGTTTGGTACTCCTCAGGAGAAAAAAAATTTTCTCAGTGAAGTTCTTTTCCCTTGGTAGAAGATAATTTAATAGTGCTGGAGCTTTTGTAAAAAGTGGTGTTTTTGGTATACCTATATAATGATATGTATGATTTTGATCTATCACTCCTCTTTAAAAATTTATATTAACATTTTAAAAAACACTTATTTTGATTTTAGACATTGAAGTTTCCAGCTCAGCACAATTCAGTACAATTAATTTCTGATTTCTTGTGTCCTTCAATCTCCTCCAGTACCCTGTCTTGTTTGCAGCAAAAGAGAAGGTTTATCTGAAAACCAGTACCAACTGGTAAGGAGAACACTGAGACACAAAAACCAATTGCAAGATAAGCTTAATACCAAAAAACCAAGAAGATCTATGGAACAAGCTGCAAAAGGCAGAAACAAGGTGATTTTAGGTCAATAAAGTAATAACCACACAGTTTTTCAGGGCACCTGGAGCTGGGGCTGAGGCTGCTGCACCCCTGGTGTGCCCTGTTCCTGGCTGGCAAAGAAGGCAGGACACCCCAGGCAGAGCCTGCCCTGCTGCCAAATGGACCTTGGCTGCCAGGTCCTGTTCTTCCCACCCTGGGGACAGCAAGGGAGAATACAGCCAAACATTATAAACGTCTGTAGATTCAATATTGAATCTATTGAATTCAATATTCAGCAAGTTTTTTTTTTTTTTACCAAAATGAAAAGCTCATGTACTTTTCTGATGCACCAGGACAGTGTGGAGGAACTTGGTGCATCACTGGGCATGCTTCTTGACAAACTACAGGCATGAGCAGGGGCAGTCAGAAAATACAATGAGATCCAGCAAGAATTATCCAGTCCAAGGATAAATATAGGGGAAATAACAACATTTTATAGTTTAGGAAAGAGAAGACTGAAGAGAAACGTGATCACAAGTTAATAAATACCATCAAAGTTACAATAAAAGCGAATTAAAGGAATTACATTGTCTGATAAGATGGCATGACAAGGAATGATGGTCTAAAGGTAGGAAAGGTAGCTCTTAAGTTAGAAATTAAGGAAAATTCTTTAACAGCTAGAACAAATGGCCAGAGTGGGAAATCTCCAGGGATGGCAGTCAAGTCACTGACATCATGAGGTTTATTCAAGAAAGAAAGTTTCTTTCAATGTGTCTGATAAAGAAGTGCAACAGAAAGTAGAGTGACAGCCCAGAAAATGAACTGACTTTTTAGTAACTGAATTTATGAGGTTGTGATTTTTTATAGATATGACTGTATATTTAGAAGAAATAGACATGGAAATTGATTTTGAAAAAGAAATACTTTCTTTTATTTTATGTTCATTCAAATCAACATTCAATTAAGACAAAAAAATCTAATTTTATTTTTCCAAAATGCTTTTTGGGGAAAATATCTTTATATTATCATTTCTGGCTCTAAATTTTTGGTGACAAAGAGCCAGTTTTTTTAATGAGACATGAACCATATTCCTAAATAGGAACAAATTATAGAAGTGCTAATAAATACCTTCTTTCTGTTTCTACTGATGTTAAGACATTAAAATCCAGATCATAATAATCTAGAGTAAACCACAGGACTGCAAGTTATGGGAAAAAACTGGTTTTTTTTAATAAAGAAAAGCAACTGTTCGTGATTCTAGAGATAAAAAAATAAGCCTCCTGTTGGTGAATTTTGGAAAGACATAAAGTAAAACTGCATATGTTAAAGTAAAACTGCATATGTTTCTAAGAAGTAGCAGCTGAGGACTTGATGAATTAGTGAAAAAAAAAAAAAAAAGAAGGACTGGAAATATCGCTTACAGAGCAGCTCAAGGTTCCTCCAATGTGGCGGTGTCTGGTTTCTTTTCATGAACAGAATTCTTGGGATACACACAAGTACTTTCTATTGCTAATAAGGCTCCTTGTTCTGGTAGAGCCCAGAAAAGTATGAGGTTTTTTCTTTTTCCTTCCACTCTTTCCCCAGCAGCCCAGTAGAAATCTCAGAAATTAATTCTTAGCACTTCCAGCAGCCTGTGAGATCTGGCATTAGAGTACTGGTAAAACTTCAGAGCCAAAATCTAGTTTTGGATTTCTTTGTATTCCACTTGAAGTACTTTAGGATTTTCTTTTTGGAGCCCAGCAGCAGAGATGTTTCAGCATGCAAAATAGAAAATAAGAAATACAAATGCCTATCTCCAGTTTGTTAAGAGCCAGATTACAGTGACTTCAAGTGCTTCTGAGGTCCATATAGAGAATATATAGACCTCCTACAGAATACATTTTTTCTGTCAGAGGCCTATTTTGGCCTATTTTGGTATCAGACTGGTACCAGGAGGAACTGAGTTGATGTCTGATATATTTTACAGTGATGGCTAAATTGGCTGATCTACATGCTTAAAAAGCCCCCAACAAACAAACAAAAAAAGCAGGCATAATGATAATGTCTTTCTTGTTCAGCTCTACTCAGAGGAAATGTAGGACTTTCAAATTGAAAATGTTATTAGGAGCACTGCATTATGATTCTTAGGAGGGCTGAAGTGTGGGGTTTTTTTTGTTGTTGTTGTTTTTTTTTTTTTTTTTTTTTTTTTTTAATCAGTGGTGTAGAAAAGCTTTTAAAGCAGTAATTAGGTATCACAAATCCATGGAGATGTAGGTAAACAGGACTTACCTGCCACAGAAATACAACCAAATTCAGACTGGCATGCAACAGCAAAGAACAGACAGTAGAGTGACATGCAATTTTGCTCTGAATTAATATCAAGTAGCAGTCAGCAGAGAGACTAGACCTTGTGTAAACTGAAATCAAACTACTTTGAAATGAGTAGTGACATCTGTGTTTGAAACATTTAGGTAGACAGACTAGCAGACCAGCAGATTTCAGCTACCTGCAAACCAGCAAAACCTTTCTTATTCTGATTGAAATACATTGTCTTTTCCTTATCCAGTTCCCTTTTTTATCTCATGGTTTTGGTTTTTAATTTAGGGAATAAATAACCTGCATTGAATACAAGCAATATTTCTCCAATATTCAGTCCTCTTGAATTCTGTCATTCAGTGTTGACCCTGATTAACTTGTGACATTTTAAAGAATCACTGTATAATCTGGTGGACTTGCAATATCAAACAATGAAACTAGCAGAAGGGTTCAGGGCAGAGGATGCTTAAAAACTACTCCTGAAACCAATAAACATAATTTGTGGCCTGAAAGGGAATTTTAAATGAATGAAAGAAGATCAGTGAAAGGTTTGGTGCACTGATGACTGGAAGCATCTTACATGAAGAGAAGTTTGGCAGTGACAGGACGAAAATGTTAAATGTGAGTAGGCTGGGATACTGATAAATCTCTGAAAGAAGAGAGAACACCAGAGGTATTCATAAAGGAAAGCTGTATGCTATCCATAAATGAACCTGAAGCTGAGAAGTGTATTTATTGAAAATATTTTAGGGGCAGAATTTCCTTCTACTTTTTTTACGTATTGCAATCACAGAATATGGCAAGATTCAGACATGGGGCAGACTGGTGACAGTAGAAGCCTGCCTGTGGGTCCCAGAATGGAAGAGCACTGCCTATACTAACAGGAAAAACCTGGCCTAAGGCTTGTGAGGATCTTTCATACTGCTTGGGATGCCAGCCTAGGCAAGGATCAAGATGACCTTGTTTAATACATCTATCTCTGCAGCAGAATTTGTTTCTTAGGGCTAGATGTTGCCAGAATTGTTGCACAAAGGGCACTGGAGCTTCCTTCTCCCAAAATGTGGACCCTGTATTTGTAGTTTGAATGGTGGGTAGGTTTTTGCAATGTCTTCAATGGGGCAAACTGCCTCATCTTGTTCTTATAGAGACACAATTTGATCTCCCCCTTTGTGTCTCAAGACTTGCTTGATGCTTGTAGACTCTGGAGAGCAGGCTCTGCATTTAGAAGGATTTGAAATAAAGATATTAATACTTGTAAAAACTCCAGTGTAAATACAGTTTGCATGATTATTTCCAAGAGCATAATTTTACTCAATATAAAAATTAATCCCCAGATAATAAAGGGGTCTTGGAGGAAGAGAAGGTCATCAAACTTACTAGATATTACTTTCAATTAAGTAAATGGCAATTGCTTTTGTTACCTCTGCTCCTTTTGCTTTATTATCTTTGTACTGAAAGGGTTTTATCTGAGAAACAGTTGCTTGGTTTGGGTTCATTTATTAGGGGGATGTTAGTGTAAAATAGCCTTCTCAAAAGTGCAGTCATATTCTAAGGAAGATAAAAGAAAGAAGTGAACCAAGGTTAAATCTAGTAAGCTGGCAGATCTAAGCCTCAAAAATTTAATATGAATTTTAAATAAAGTTAGAATAAGCTAAGATAGAGAAGACAATAGTGGTCTTTTCTTCAATTAGTAATAGTCACAATGCATTTTTGTTGTTTTTGTCTCATCAGACACTGCAGAAAACTGTGCCACTTTTAATGGATTATTATAGTTGAAAGTTTGGTGGTGAAGAAAAGAAGAAATCTTGCACAGTTAAGGACGATGCAACATGAAAGTATAACAGAATTTTGTCCTCAATTCTACAATGAAATATGTAAGCTTCAATATTTTCACTGCAGGAGTCGCAACAACAGTTATGAGATTTTTTTTCTTTAATGAAATCTTTTCCCAATAAATTCAGTCACTAACCTGTCTTAGCTCAAATATTTGCCATGTAGCATGTTATACTGACTGTAAATTTGCTTTTCCTTCTATCTGAGGGAGATGCAAAATGTGTTAGAAATTTAGATAAGTTCATTTTAATTTCACCTGCAGAGAAATCATCTGGGTATTCTCCACTGACAGAGACTAGTGATAATTGGGCTTCTGATGTCTCCTCTAGGCCTGCTGTCCTGCTCAGCTGTGTTCAGCATATATTAAAGTGCACAGAAGCATGTGCAGTCTGATAGCAGCCAGTAGACTCCTGCAGTTTGTTATGGTTTTCTCTGTTTTCTGCTGTGGACATCACAGTCATGAAGCAGAAATAATGGATGTCCAGAGAAAAATAGACTAATACACCATCATGTAATTTTTCCTTTTCTGACCTGCATTTTGATGGAATTTCTGGTGAAAAGATAAGCTATGAATGAAATCCTTGCCAGAGGTTTTGCAAACACAGCAATAATATATAAGATAAAATAAGTACCATGGAGATCAGTCTAGTCTCCTTATCTGACTCAAACACTGTTGTTCCTTACTAATGAAAATATAGAGTGAATCTCTGCATGGAGACAGAGTGAGCAGGTGGAACTCAGTCCTCTACACTGCATGGCTTTGTTAGTACAACAGTAGCAAAAGTCAACCCTACATTGCAAGTTAGCCCAGCATGTTTGTCTAAATTAACTCATATTCTAGTAAGGTATATTTCTCATCACACTTAATAAGGAGAGTTGTTGCAGACATCTTTTTGTGAAAATCTTTTCTTAAGATTTTTTCTCTTCTGAGAAGCTGAAGCCTCAGAAACAAAATGTAAACAATGGTTGTCTGCTGCTGTGGAATGCAACAGGTGGATCCAAGATTGGTCTCCTGTGGATGTTTGGATTTACTGACCAGTCACGGCAGAGCTCGCTCTTGCGCTCTGTCTGAGCCAGCTGCTTTGGTTATCATTCTTTTCTATTCTATTCTTAGCCTGCCTTCTGAGGAAACCTCTTCTTCTATTTTTTTAGTATAGTTATAATGTTATATATATATATATATATATATATATATATATATATATATATATATATATAAAATAAAAAATAATAAATCAAGCCTTCTGAACATGGAGTCAACATTCTCGTCTCTTGCCTCAGCCAAGAACCCCTGTGAACACTGCCACAGAGAGTACTCTTTACTGGTCTTTCAGTAGAATGGTCTGTAAAAAATGTATCTGAAGGCTTCCTTTTGGTGGTTACAGTGCATGGCAGCAAGGTCAACCCTAACTTCCTCAACTGTTAGAGAAAACAAAATTCAGCATCTTACAGTGTTCCTGAATCTACATGGGAGCATAGAAAGTAGTACAGGGCTCCACATCACATTTTATTTCCCTTGGAAAGCCACATAATGCTCCCATTTGGCTGGGACTCAGTAGTTCATTGTGGGTGATTGTAAATATTTTCCTCTTTTGATCTTTTTTTATCTTTTAATCTTTTCATTGTCTTCACTTTTGAGTGTCAAGTAGGGATATGCACAACACAAAACTGGTCTTAGCTCCTTAAAGGAAGAGATGAGTAGCTATGTATGAGTAAAAACAGGTTAGATTACCAAAAAGGAGAAAATGCCTGTGTGGTTTCAGAGGTAACCCTGTTGCTAATAGTTAGAAGGAAGGTAAATTGAAGACATCCTTACTTAAGAGAAGCTTGGGATCCCTATAGCTATATTTTACTTTTCCTGCAAAATTCTGGTGTCAACACCAAGAGCTGCTGGTGTACTTGCTTCTTGGGCCATGACTCCTCGGCTCTGAGATGAGGGTAACAGTGAGGGTCCTGCTGGGGGATGTCTGAGTTTTGAAAGCAGCCCCTCCCATTCCAAAGGCCTTGGAACCTTCCAGCTGAGCAGAAACCAGCAGGCACCACCCTTTCCTGTGCCTCCTGTGTACAGACATCAATAGGAAGCTGTGCTGTTATAAATAAGTAATATCTTTTCTCCTTGAAATTGGTGTTCAAAGCACTGTAAAGATCTGTCAAGGCTGTGTAAGACAGCAGCACATCTGTCTTCTGCTGAGCACTAAAATGTCCTTTTAACAAAATACCAGGGCTTAGTCTTCTGACAGTACCTCTAACTTGTATTTGTTTGTTTTTTTATTTGTTTATTGCATTCTGATTTCTTTGAGGGTTGTGCCATTGCCAGAAGTAGAACAAGTCTGTGGGCTGGCCCTGAGTTCCTGCTGGCCAGAAAGCTATACCTGGCTAGCTTGCTGATGGGGTGCAATCTATCTTTTTCAGTTTAGCTTCTTTATTTTCTGGCTTGAAATTCCTCTGTGTGGATGTTTTCTTTGTCTGCTTGCCAAATCTATGGCTAGTTACAATCACACATTTACTGACAAATTAATATTTTCTCTTGGTGTCAACTTTACACGTATTTTCTCCATATATGCAAGACTTTATTTGCAGTACCTGTGTATTTCTAATCTGTTTATCTTTGGTATACAGCCCCTCTCCTACAGAGACATGTAGAGAATAGAAAGTGAAAATAAACTAAATTATATTACACAAGTACATTTTAATATGCATAAAAAACAGTAGAGTTAATCCTTCATAAGTCTTTTCTATTTAATAAAAATGACAACCCTTTCTCTCTTGTCCTCCCCTTTCTGCCTGGTCTTGATTATTCATTTTTCAAAGAGTTCAAGTCTCTTACAAATGCAAAGAAAAGAACATTAGAGCAAGGTAGTCATGGATAGTTCTTTATAATTTTTTTTTCCTAATTTTCTTATTTTTATTATTTTCTGACTTCCAGCAGTTTCTTTTGCAGGCCCTGGGTGGGAAGTTATATTAAGGATACTATTTTTTCATCTTCTTCAATATATAATTGCTTGATACACTGTGAAATAAGTCCCTGAAGCTTCTATGTTAAACTCATTTTTATTATGCTGCTTCAGTAATAAAAATTAAATAAATAATATGGAAAAGAGATGCTGGATTTCAGTAGGTGGATCTGTCATATTGTTTCTGAAGTTTGCTGCTGGAGAGTCCAGAGATGCACAGAGGTGTTGCTCTTTAATGACTATTCAGGACAACTGTTTACTTGTTTTTTTGGCTGGGGTGATATTTTTATCCTCTTCCACCTTTGCTTCTAATGTTGAGACCTCTTAACATCCACTTCACAGCACCTTGAAAAGGAAGGTGGGATATGGTGATACAAAACTTCACAGTAATGGAACACATGACCCCATCAGTCTCTCTCTAGGATTTCCTGCTGACTTAATCAAGGATGTAGGAATTAGAAGTTGTCTATTACTGAAGAAAGCCTTAGTATGGGAGTTCTATAAAAATGGTACCAAACTTCCATTTTTTATTCTTGCATGCAATATTTTTTTCTGTCACATATCTGCTTTTAAGTCTCTAAGTAGCCAGAGTGACACCCAAGTGCCACAGAAGAAGCTGGGAAAGCCTGTTATGTGTGAAACTTTAAAAGCCAATCCTGTTTGATGATTTAGCCTGTTTATTCTGTAGGGGAACTCATTCTGCATTGCCTGCAGCAGGCTTGTGTAAGTACCTGTAAAGTTAAAGAGGGATTGTGTGTCACTCCCTGTATATTGTTTGAATTTATAGTTGGCTTGTTGATTTTACCTTAGAGATACATAAATCTGTGATGGGCTGATGTTTCCTGGGTTCTAGAAGGAGCACAGCATGGAGACAGAGCTTCTCCTGGAGAAGTTACCCTTGGAAGAGGTCTCCTCTGTCTAGGCCCAGCACTGGCTCTCCCCTGCCACCTTAACACTCCATAAAGAGGAATCACTATCAGTAGTGGATTAAACAACTGTGTTATGGAAAAGTGAGGAGAATTGACATTCTGAATGACCCACAGTCATTTCCAAATTTAGAAGCAATGATTTAGAACTGATATTAGATATTAAGACAAAGCACAATATTTTATGAAGATAATTGGCATGAAAAAGATGGTGTATTTAGTAAGCTTGCAGTTCTTTCTACCTCTGAAAATATTTTTATAAATAGCTGAAGACACTCTAATGAAATGGGATTTATGAAAAAAGTCAGTATCATTATTATTATTATTTTTTATATTGTAGTAACATGATTTTCCCTAAAGCTAGGTTTCTCTTGAATTGGGCATTTTCTAGGTATGCCATAAAATGTCCTCTTTCCTGATTTTTGGCCATGTGACCACATAAACTCCACCACTCTTCTGACTATATTTACCAATAAATGATTGGAATTTCACTGTGATTTATTTATTTTGGTCAGTCATTTGGATTACAATTGATATAAAGCCTATCCCCCCAGACCCAAGCAATAGACACCATTCAAGCCCTATTGCAGGAGACAATGCCTCAGTCCAGGGCAGTGTGAACAGGCTGGGGAGCAGCAGATAGAAGCCCTACAGCAGGACAGCTTCAAGAGAGGAATGATGGCCAGATGTCACAGGTCTGCCAGATATTCTAGTTACTATGTCTGGCTGACCTCTCTGATGTGTTTTTTTAAGCAGAATTCTCTTTAGAGGGGAAAATGAAGTTATCACATTTTTCAAGGGATAGAAGCTGAAACAGGGAAAATGAAATACATGCCTGTGGTTACCCAACAGAGAAAAGATTGGAATCTAGTTTTCCTGACCATGATCTTTCTTACATGCTGCACATACCCTGGGCCTTAGTTTTTATTAGAACAATATGTCTTTTCTTCATTACACCAGTATTTTCCAGATGATTACATACTTCACTGATATTCAGTTTTCAGACCTTCATAGCCTCCTGAAACTAAAACAAATTTCTTCTGGAAGAGAAAATGACCAATATCTGACAGAAGTGCCCTTACACAATACCCCTTTTTTTTAAACACACTTGTTTCAACTGAAAGATTTTAAGTGCATAAAAGAAGGTGTGCATTTTTTCTCTCCATCTTGGTCTACACAGGAATAACCAAGTCAGTTTTACTCAGATTCATTTTCATGAAGTTTACTGGCAGGTGACAGCTGAAAGAAAGATTTTACTGCTTGGATTTTTAAAAACCTCCATCTGAATTTGTTTTTCCTTATTGCCAGTTCATCTGCAATAAATTAATATGTCTAAGTATGATTTTAGAGGTGCCACTGGGAAGGAGCTGATTTTCTAAAGTAAATGTATAATAAATACAGCTTCCAAGATTAATTAATAGAAAGGTAAGAAAAATATGGGGAAGAAAATCTGATTAATTATATACATCATATTTTTCCCCTGTTTTTCTAATATTGTTTCAGAGTGAATATTCAACAATTACTTCACTGAAAAACACTTTTTATGCTATTTAATTAATGTGTCGTTAATTACTAATTAACTAATTAACAATGAAATGGCTATAAAATAAAAGAGTATTTCTATTTTATTGCTTGTTTTTGCATTTCCTGCTAGAGGAAATATCATAGATATTCCACTGCAAACTTTAAAATATTTAAAATTTCTTCTGGAAGTTGTTACACAGAATCAGTGTTGCAGAGATATCTAAACAACTGATTCCACAGTCAGATCTCTCTCCATTTTCATGTTATTTCTTTTCACACAGAGATGAGTAAAAATATGGAAGTTAGTTCTTAAGTCACCATTTCTTAAAGTTATTCTTTATGTAAAGACTTTTTACTGCAAAAAACCTACAACCTGTTAATGCAACTATTCTATTCATAAACATTTTAAAGAGGGGTAATTAATCTCCTAAATTGAGTTGTCTTCAGATCTCTGGTGCTGTAACATCAAGCAGATGTGCCATTGATGGTAGAATGTGGAAAAGAGCCTTGGGATTCAGCTTACATTTCCTCCAACACAGCCTCTTTGAAAAAAAGCAAAACGAGTAAGGCCAAGCCCCTTAGTAATAAAATCAATGATGAGATGAGTGTTAAAAATGATGAAGTGAAGGATGGCATCTTCTTCCTTGGGCAGTGACTAACTTTTCTAAATATTGAGCTACTGCTAAGATAGGCAAAAAAAAAAAAAGTGAAAGAATATGCTTATCATGTTTATTCATCTCTTTCTGAAAAGCTGAAATAAATTTTCAGTACTTTTTTTGCTTATACATTTACTTCCCTACTTCAGGATTGTTCTAATATGTCACCCCTTTATTTTAATTTGATAATGAGTAAGTTTCCTGACAAAAGGCTAGAAATCAAGGTTAACAAGTAACAAATTAGTATAAAATCAAAATGTCACAACGTCTCTGTGGAATGTAGCTGCAGACATTGGTTATTCAGGATCAATTTTTCATTATATTCTGCAAATGATTTTAAGCCTTTCTTCATCTATGATGAATTGTTCTTTATCAGCTGCCAGAAGATGGAGCTCTTTTAATAAACCATGATGCTATTTGGAAAAAATGTGGAAAAAATTGCATAGAAAAGCTTTAGAAAAACATTAAGAATTATTTCCACTTTTTGCTAACTATGGCTTATTTAAATACATTTTAAAGCAGGTAAAATTGTATTCTATTGCGAATCTGAAAAGCAGCTTGATATATTAATTATATTTTCAGATTTTCTTAATTTTTAACCTTACACTTTAAACTCTCTTTTTCTTCCATCTTCTGAATTTTCCAAACATTTCCAAATAGATCAGAAGTTGCTCTTTAGTTAAGACATATGGACTTGCAAGGGTGTAAAGTAAGTGAAAAATTGCCTCCAAATTCTTTTCCTGTGTTCCTGGTTTCAGTGGTGTAAGGCTGGAGGGGAAGGCTGTGTAGCTGGGCTCTGCAGAGCTTCATGGCTGTCAGACCAAACATCTTTCACTGACACCTCTGACAACTGCTAAGCAGGTGGGCTTCACTTCTGCTGACAATGAGCCACCTCACACAAGTGACAGTGGAAAGCCATATAAAGGTGCCTGTGAAGGTATCTGTGCATCTCTCCTGCTGCATTGACCATGGAGGGAAGGCAGATAATGAGGTTAGACTAGACTGCTAACTCTGGGACGGGTAATGTCAGCCAGAATGAATCTAGAAATCTTATTAACAGAATTTGTGAAGAAAAGATCGAATCTCTATTCACAGCATTGATTCAGACTTGTTTAATATAAGCTGTGATTCACACTTCTTTAGTATAAGATGCAACCACAACAGAGTACAAACATAAAGTTCAAATTGAAGGGAGGCAGAAGTGCAGCTTGGAAAGAATTGTTATTTTATATCCAATGCCGTATCTTAGCTTTCCACCTAAAACTGAAATAACTTTTTCATAAGTGTCAAGCCTGGATGGAAGAATCATAAAATACAGATTTTGTTACTTTAGATAATTCTTCCTACTGTTCTGGAGAGTTAAAGTATAATATAATGAAGAATTTTCACATTGACACAGCACTTGAAATGTAGACCTCCAAATGTTGCTTGGTATGACAGGATGGCCTTTTTCATCCATTTTAAGAAAACTTCTTTTGCTTATACAAAAAATTAATCCGTTTGTGTGATCTGTCTGTCAGTAGCTCTCGCTGACTTTGTCAATCAGCCTGGATTACACTGAAAGTCACTTTAGGTCTGAAGTGCAAAGATGATAACTGTGTGTTTGTATGAGTGTATGTATTTTCACCACTCTTCTGATGCAGTGAAATATTTGCTTCCAATGGAGATTAATGCTATAATAAATGCTTTTGCATTCTAGCCTGGTGTCAGTTAAAATGCAGCAAGTCTGCTCTGTGGGTTATTCACTTTGCAAAGCCTTTGCAGTAGTACACAATAGCAGTTTTGTCCTACAACGTCTTTGCTTTGTATTACACTTCTCTGGATGCTCCTAAAACCTTGCACAGCTGTACTGTACATGGGAGGTAAAGGCTGGAGATTCACTTGACACCTTTGCTTTCTCTCAAGCCATTGAACAGAGAAAAGTATCTGCTAACATTAAGAACTGGGAACATTCAGAGAAGAAGATACAACATTGAATGCAGAGCTTAACTGCTGTCACTCTGTATTGATTTTTTAGGAGTTTATGCTCTACAATTCAAGCCAAAAGTTCTGACAACCCTCCTGAAATTCACTTTTCAGGTGCATTCCCTCTCATACACCCTGAGCCTGTAGGGTGGGTATAGGTTTCAGCTTTGCTCTGATTAATACTGTTTTCTGGGATTGTGAAAGTCCACACTTGCATTCCAATTTCTGAAATTAATTTAGAAAAATGTCCAAAAATACATAATTTTTATTTCCTTTTTTTTAGGATTTTTTTTATAGTTAGCTTCCAAGATATCCATTATTTTTGGATCTTTCTGTAGGTTTCTCTGATGAGCAAAGGAGGGATCACCAGTACCACAAAGGAGAATGCTTACTTGACAGTAAATGGCCCTAATGGACACATGCCAGAGGAGTCAGCAAGAATGCGTGGTGACATCCATAAATGATGGTGCATAATGATGACAGAGAGAGTGCATATATAATTATTTGAGTCTTTTATTACTTATGGCTTTCATATTTGTGCTGACACATCCTCTTGAGGTGTCTGAAACAATGTTATATCAAACTCATACAGTGTAGCACCTTACATCCTTTTGCCCAAACTAGAAATATCTTGCTGAATGATGAACAGGTGGAGGGTTTTCTGGCAGGGTTTGCAGTACTGAGCTTTGCTGTAGCACTCTTCTCACACATCTCTCCCATTTCATGAACATTGTAATTACCTCTCATAAAAATAAAATCCACCCTTGCATTCAATGTAAGTACTAGATTTCACTATTCTTTTCCTTAATTTCCTTTACTCATTTGAAGAAGTGATAATGCAATTGAAGGCTACTCAAATCCCAAGGGAAATTAAAAGCAGCTTTTGGTACTGAACTTATAAATGGTACTTTAGGATTGAAACTGATGCTTTTCCATCAATTAAATCTGATTTTAGAACTAGCTCATCTTTCTTAGTTATTATGTAAAAGACCATATGTAAGATAGATAAGCAAATTAAGAAGCAAGGCCAGGAGGAGAACAGAGAAACAATACATTGTATTTCTAAGGTTGTCTTTATATATGCCATTTGTGACCATAGTGGTAAAACTGTGTCATCAGTCAAATGTGCACTGAACTCTGAAAAAGAGTAATTCTTTTACAGGAATACTTTTCTTCTAATATAGATGTTTACAAAGCAGAAATCGTGTCCCTTTCGATCATGTAATTGTTTCCATTCTCAAGCAAAACTCTATGCTCAACTAAAGTAGTTAAAACAGTAGCAAAACTGTAGGTTAATCAGGACTACTGGTTTTCTTACAGTGTTGTCCAATGTGACTTAAAATTTTCAGTGAAATTTTTCAGGAGGAAAGTGTTTCAGTTGATAGTAATCTGTAAGGCTTTGTTGGAACAACAACCAAAATCAAAGTGGATGTATTTTTTCAGAGTATGGGGGATTCCCTGACAGAGGTAGTTACAGAAAAAATATTTATTCTTGAATTAAGCAAGGACGTTGGCTAGAATGTGGAATATTAATTTCCCTCAAATATTTAAATCTGACACTCTGGAAGACAATTCTGTTTTGGCAGACCTCCTTTTACTCTTTTGGAGGAAGGCTTCTAACTAAGGAAACTAGTAGAATAGTCATCTCCATGAAACCTAGGGGCAAAGGAAGTCCCTAACTATCGACCTACATACCTATATACTAATCCCTAGCCGATAGGTATATAAGTGATACACTAATATTTCTGTTTATTACATCTTGGACAATAATAGAATGAATGTGGGAGGATAGCAACCCTTTGGAGAAGACATTGTACATCAAGTCATTACTTGTAGATCCTTTTATTATAGTTCAAGACATTTATAATGTATTTTCTTCTGACTTGTAGAAGAGATATCCCCTGAGTTGCTTTATAATTTGTAGTAGCCTATGAAAGGCAAGAACTAGGCTGCCATAAGCCTAGAAGAGTAACCTAAAAAAGGCTCTAAAGGTCTGGGAATTAGCTTGCACTTTTATTACAAGATGGTAACACCATTACATGTTCACTCCAGGCAGTTTCACATTTCATTTAATTACATTCACAATTTGATATCCTCTAATTTTGTACCTTAAACATGCAATAAATTTATTTGATAATAAAAAAAAAAAAATCCCCAGAGATATGAGGAGTAAGAAGCAGATTGATTTTTGAAGTTTATTTGTCACTATGAGCAGAGATTAGAGCTCAAAGAGGAGTGACTCATGATGTCTGTGCTCTTTGCAGCATGACCGACAGTTTGCAAGAAAGATGCCTATTTGTCTGGGAAGTTAGCAGGAAAAAGCCATTTTATTCAGCCAGAAAAATGTTGTGTCCATTTTTTCAGTCTTGGTGGGTGCTAATACAGTCTGTATACCCAAACCAACACTTTCCCAATATGAGCAGTTTGCATTTATATCTGTCCTGACTGCACCCTTTTCCTTAGCTTTGGCCTTGGTATAGGGCCCACGTGGAACAATGTAAAAACTTTGGACTTTGGTGGAATTTGGATCTGATAAAAAGGTACAGTGCTAGTTTTTATTGCAACAAAATGGCTTTTTGACTCCTTTGTAGCAGATCTACAGATGGATATTGACACTTCTCATTCAATCTTCTGTTTTCAAAGAACTTCTCTCTGAGTTGCCCAATTTCCAGTAAACGACCTCTAAAAGACTTCAGATTCCTCCTCTATTGTGAAGTGCCTTTAGATTTAGTTGCTTAGCTTTGAAGTGGAAAACTGCAGCAATCTAGAATAGAATTGTTAAAAAATATTGTGGTTGGTTTCAGTTCTAGTCCATTATCTTGTGCAGAAGACAGGAATACATTTCCTTTATCTTGTTTTTCACTCTGTTGTTACATGATTATAGACAAACAGTATTTATTTGATTGTGTTACATTGTGAACTACTACAGAAAGAACAGACAAAAATAGGAAAAAAGCCAAACCAAGACAACATTTTTCTATTTCTAAGATTACAGGTCTGCTACATTTAGTCAAAGTTACACTGCTTACCGTGGACTTTAGCTGGTTACCTTGAGATCATATTTAGGCAAATGTAATATGCCTCTTCCTTTCCAGTTCAGCACACTTCCATTTTTTGCTTTTTCTTTTTTTCAGTGTTTTATATTATTGAGTCCTCTGCTAATGAAGGTACTTATATTTTCCAAAGAGAAGCTGGATATTCCAGCAGATTTAAGCATTTCCAGAGATAGTCCTAATTTTACAGTGTAATGTACCTTGATTAATTGGTTTGATTTTCCTAAATTTGATTCTGAACCATGGACAATCTTTCTGTTGTGGAAGACATGCTGGGGTCTAGTACTGCAGAATACTTTGTTCCAACACACTGAGTGGAGGATAATCCTTCTTTTTGGAGGATACGTAATAAAAAGGTGAGGCATTCAAGGAGGCAGGATAACCTGAAAACTCAGGAAAACCTGAATTTCATACAGCTGTAAGCTACAGAAAAAAATGGTGCTTGACTACTGTGCCTGATGCAGAGTTTTTAGGACATGAGGGCATGTATAATTTAGCAGTGACAGCAGTAACGGCAGGAGAAAGAAATTTACTTCAAAGGAAGAAGGAACAGAGGGAGGGAGATGTTTTAACAAACCTGGGAGCTCTCTCTGGGAACAGTGCCTTACAGGATTCAAATGCAGAAGGCCAGACTCTTCTATTGATTGCTGACTGATCTGTATTTTTTCTTCTGTCAAAGTTAGTGTATACTCAGCTTTTAGATTTAAGATCTGCTTTTAGCTTTAAAGGAATACAGTCTTGGATGAATTTTCTCTAACAATTGCTTTTTAAGGAAAAAAAGAAAAGTAACACACGCAGAGAACAAAACCTTAATGCAATAATACCTTTTTTTTTGTCTCTGGTGGTGTAGAACAGAAAATTTAACTACCTACAATCTCCTTTTATCCAGATGGCAGTCATCTCCCTATAAACATTGGACTCCTCCATAGACAGAGGTCTGAACATGCTCTAGGATAACTTTTCCTTAGCTGCTTTGATCTGCAAGTCAGGTGGTGTAGAAGGTTATCAAGAGCAAAGAATCAACACCATGGGAGTTTCAATGATGAGGCAGCAGTCATGATTTAACAAGTCATGTATGTTGAACAAAAGCAGAAAGCATCACTATTCTGTCCTTCTAAGGTGAGGTGTGTCTCCTTGTGTCCCAAGGGAATCACAGCATTTGCCAGGAATCCCAGTCTCATCTTTTCTTACTTGGTTAAAACTCCACTGGTCCTTTGTTGTCCCACATCACCTGGGAGCACCTACAGGAGATATTGTGTGTAATTTTATTATATTCCATAGATTATTAATGAGGAAGGAAGGAAGGAAGGAAGGAAGGAAGGAAGGAAGGAAGGAAGGAAGGAAGGAAGGAAGGAAGGAAGGAAGGGAAAAAAGTTGTTCTCATTCTCTTGTAGGATTCAATGGCTCTCTTTGCTGAAATGGGAATAATATTATCAAAAACATTTAAATCACTGTAGGATATGCTGAATATGTTGCATATTCATCTTGAACTCATCCATGAGGTAGCAATAAAAGCTGAGATTCTAGCCTGTGTTCTCTTTCAGTCTTTCTTCATAAGAATCAGTTTGCTGGATGAGAATCAGCAGGTATCTAGATTATTCACTGCGTATACTTTGTACAGTCCTATTCATTTGAGGATTGTGATTCCAGAAATAAAGTAATATCCCCCCAAATGTGATTTCCCAAACAATCTTTAACTTCAATGGAATTTCCCATCCATTTTAGCACATCCCTGTTATGTGACACTAGGAATCCTGACAATGATGCACTGCCAAACTAAAATAATAACTTTTATGAAAGGTATCAAAATGAGGGGAGGTAATCTTGGGAAACAACATTTCAGCAAAATGTCCAAATTTATATCTGTTTCCAACTGTTAATTGAATGAAAGCGTGAAAATGAAAGCACTTTCTTTGAAAGACCCCTGCCAGCCTTACTGAATGTAGTAATAATGAAGTATTTTTGTCTTGAGAAGGCTGTTGTTTTCAACAGCTGTGTATTCTTGTTAGCATTGGTGATCTCTGTTACAAAACAAAATCATATGCAGCTGTATTTCTGAAATTCTTTGTGGTTAAGATACACTATTTTGTGGTAAGCACTTATGATGTAAAACACTGTTATTATGTAGAAAGTATTAAAAGTCAGCTGGTACTGGGCTGTAAGTTATAAAGTATGAGACAATAATTATATTGTCTTTCTAAGTACGAGGAATTATTCCCATACCTCAGATGTCTACTAATAAAACGTGTACTGTAAAACTGATAATTGTGGAAATACAAGATTGAAAATTAATATTGGTGATGGAAAGGACAGTTCCAGAAAAAATATCTTTAGCTCTTTTGGGTTATTCTGTGCAATTTTGAAATGGTTGTACTATTTGTGTGAATTGACACAGGCAGGCACACACTACCACCACAAAACTATGGCTGAAATGCCAAGAGTAAATTTATTTCATTACCTCACTAGTTGGAGGATCCCAAAACAATACTCAGGTGGAGACACACAGGTGGAAATGATGGCACCATCATGCTGAACCCACCCTAGCAGTGGCACAGCTGCTGTATGCATGCATTTATTAAAGGCCCATGCAGCCCATGCTGTCATCTCCCTTGTGCTCTTTTATAATCTCTGAGCTTTGATATTCTCTCTCCCAGCACTGAGACTCAAGCAGGTCAGTGAGAGTGCCTCCAAGCATCTGTAAACACCTATGTTACCTCTACACAGAGATCCTACTCCTCAAAACAGTCAGAGGATCCACAGCAGAAGGCACAATATACAATATTCATATACCATACAGTATACATGGTTTTCCACATGTTATCTCCAGGCCCTGGCATTCCCAGCTGCAAGGTCACACGAGCCAATTAACCATCCTCCTCATCTTTCTTCTGCTTCTAACCCTTTCCTCTCAACATAGTTTACTGCAAAAAAACTTGGCATAGAATGCTGAGGGGTTAGGATCAAAGTCTCTCCAATTTGGAGACAAGGATGTCATGTGGGACGGTGTCAATTGCTTTGCAGAGGTCCAAGTAGACAACGTACGTTGCTCTGCCAGATCCACCAATGCTGAGCCCCATCATAGAGTGCCACCAAATTTTTCAGGCATGATTTGCCCTTTGAAATGATATGTTGGCTGTTACCAATCTGCTTGATCATTGAAATATGATCTTCTATAAAAAAGCATCATCAAAATTTAAAATTTTCCAGATTTTAAATGGCATTTTCTGTAACATTTAGAGCAGGAAGTAACCGAGGTAAACATAGCTTGTATTCAGTTTGGGATTGGTCGTTTGTCTTTTTTTCCCTTTTGCCTATAAGACTATATTCAGCCTACAAGTTAAATTAAGTGACTTTTTTTTTTTTTAAAAGGATGCTGTAAAAATGCATTAACAAGGCAATTTTTCTCATAGAAGTCCTCAGATTTTGATCAGCACTAGTACAGAAAAATAATCTAGAAACTGGTAATTACTCATGGTTCTAACCTTTAATCCTTAAGGTTACTGAATGCTTTGCCATGGGAGCAGTTGGCCAATGAAGAGCTCTAAACTTGTAGCCTCATACAGCAGTATTGGCCAGGGACCTCCATCACCCTGAAACTGGGCTTGGTTATCTGTGTCTGACTTCTGATTTGCTGACCATATTTCCTTACCCTTTGGTGCTTAGACATAACTCCTTTGTTTAACCCCAAAAAACTGTGGGATTTCAAAGAAAGACCCATCAAAATTGATTCTAGTTTACAGTACTTAGTTGTGATGCAGCTAAGAAATGAGCCAAAGGGAAACTTTCAGAACATGTATGAAGGACACAGTGGGATTTCTCAGGACATTTATTCCTTAAGAAGCCAGTTCTAGAAAAGGGATGCTTAAATGTTGAGATATTCAATTTATGAAGTTTATTGCATACATTCAGTTTCTTTTTAGCTGTTAAATAGAAAGTTCATGCAAGAGACTATTTACTTTCAAAGTCATCACAGAAGTTGTAGGGTTGATGAAAATGATATCCTGTTATCAGAAGACTTTATTTTAAATTTGCAATTTTCATTACAATATATTCATAAAATAGCAAGCTAAAAATTCATTTTAGGATGAAAGCAGTAACAGAGTGATAAAAAACAGGTAAGATACACAAACCCCCTAAATCATTCATTGGGAATAATTGAATTAGCTTTGTTTGTATAAAGGTTCAGTGATCTGTATAAAAGCAGAAGCTACAACAACACAACTCTTGTAGAACCTGAGAACTAAAAAGATCTGAGGGATTGTTTATCTATGTATAATTTTTTACTTGTTTTCTAATGATACTATTGGACCAGTATATAATGAGAGCAGTGGCTGTGAAATAATGCAATGCATATATTTCCAGAGGACAGAAATTATTAACAAACTTCCTGGGTTTTCTCCTTATGTGGCATGTGTTGCTCCATTGGCTTCAGCTGCACAGTAAAAGAAATTCCAGCTCTTTATTTCTTGCTCTGTCATTATTCTTTCACTCCTTCTGCCTCTGCTCTCATAGTCTCAAAAGAATAGACTTTTCTTTTGTTCTGTTAAGCATGAAGTCACAGAAGCAACTCTTCAGTAGGGAGAGACTTATACTGATAGGAAGAAAATTTCAAAAGGTCTTAGAACTTGTCTTTTTGTCACCAAAATCCATAAGAGTTTTATCATTAACTTCAAGAGGAGTGAATTCAGAAATGAATGCTTTCAAAAATCCTTCAGCAAAAAGTAGCTTTTTCTTACTCTTTTGCCTGCTATATTTCTCTCCATCCTTTCTTCCAGCTCCTTCAATAAATATCTTTTGAGTGTTATTCAGCACATACATATCTTTAACTGGAATTTTCCAAATACAAGAAGTATGTGCTGACTTAGAGTATATATTTATATACAAAGTAGTCAGTATGGATATAGTATACCAAAAGTGTATTTTAATAGTGCCTCTCAGAACCTAAGTGAGCGTGACATGATTTAAGAGACTTTAGATGCCCATCTCTATTTTTGCATTACATCCACTAAATGCATACAGCACTACAGAAAAATTTTTAGTATTTATATTTAGGCAGCCACTTTTAAAATGTGAGTTATTTTTTTTTATTTAAAATTTTCAAGCTGATGTTACACTTATTCTGTTAGATTTTATTCTAAAGAAACCCCAAAACTATTTCAATTTTGTATTTATTTTCATATATTGAACATAGAGGAATAATTCTTTGGAATTAAATGTTTACAGAAATGTTTACTGAACGTATCAAGTCAGATGTGATTGATGTATTCAGTGGAAGTGATATGAAGATTTCATTTTATTTATTTATTATTTATTTATTTATTTATTATTTAAACATGTGCCTGTTTTCTCTTCATCAGCATTTATTCTCAGTGTCACATCTCCCACTCCCTGAGGTTTCATGTAAGGAAGTTTCTTTTGGACAGTTTCCCATCTGTTCAGGAAAGTGCTGTAGAAGTTTTGCATTACATCCTTCCTATGTCATGATCATAACATCTAATGCTGTCAAAGTCTACATCTGCTATATCATATTTGCCAATTCTGCTTAGGTTCTCTAGACATCAATGTTTAGACAGGAGAATCCTACCCACTTTGTCCACAATGTTCTGTAATGTTTTGAAGGGGATAGAGAGGGCAAGGGTACAGACACATGACAGGATGTAATAACTCCGGGACTTTCTTATGGTCATAGTGTAGAAAAAATTACTCAAAGCACTGTTTTCCAGAATATTTAATTCCTTATTTCTTTTTCTTCAAAACTAGTTGGATGAACTTTTCAAGGTGACTTTGCAATTTAAGTTAATTTACAACCTGTCAGAAATTGTGGCTTAAAATAAATGACCCTGGAGTTTTTCCATTCTATTCTAGAAGTAAGTAAATAAGAAAATGCATAATCTAAAAAATAGCTCTAGTTGCATTTTTAAGCTCACAGTTCAGAAGAATTTTGCCAATTAAAAAGTATAGGTGTAGATTTACTATGGCCTATTTCTTTTGATATTCTGTATGCAAATAGTGTTACAATTATTATGAATTAAAATATGGTAATAAAAATAACTAATTTAGGCTCCTGATCATTTAAAGTATTTGAGCTTTGATGCTTAAAGCACCAGTGGACTTATATTCCATGCCTCCAGTGTACCCAGAAGGTTCATCAAGAAACCTCATTCTATTGTTTACATTTTAAAATTTACTTCCATGCAGTGCCAGCTCCCAAGACATTATCCAAACATCTCAGAGGTCTTTGTATCACCCTTGTTGATTGCTATTCCACGGACAGTCTTATTGCTTTTTCAAGGTGACAGTCTTTATTCCTCCTTTCCAGCCTCACAAGGTACTTGCTGGCTCTGCACTACTCCAGCCCAAACAGTTACAGCAATCTGGCATGGTAAGAGAAGACAGCTGGAGAGCAGTGCTTTTTAAAAGTAGCTGTTCTGCTGCTGCAGGATAGAGATGTTCTGGCCCTTGATATTCCTGGGCAGTGAACAGGTGTATCAGGCTTCCTGGGTGATGGATAGCTCCTTTCAGCTCAGCTGGGGAAAAGGGTTTTATTTGTTAAGGAGCTCTGTCTGTATTTGTGCTCTAAACTTTCTGAGGACTGCTGTGACCTGAGCTTTTCTGTTCATCTGGAAGTACAGGAAGCTGCAGCTTTGGGTAAAATTTGATTCCAGTCCTCAAACTGAAGTCTGTAATAAAGTAAAGTATTTTAAGCAAAATTCAAATTCTGCAGTTTGGTTTTGCTATAAAAATGAGTAGCATAAATTCTTTTTATTTCAGATGAAAGCAAACCCATCACTACATTGAAGTTTCCTGCGCATTTTGAAATTAAGCCAAATAAATACATCTTTAGAAGAAAATCCTGCTTGAAGTAACACATCAGTTCCATTGCTTTGCTATATTTCCAGCCTGCAAAGCTACCAGTAAATTTGCAGGAAATTGCATATTCCATGTGGTAGGGTCAACAGAGTTGGAGAAGTCAGGTGGTGTTATTAGAAAAGAGGTTTCAGAAATCACTCTGAAAATCCTGCCACATTTTTTTTCCTGTGGACTGTAGATACTCTTGTTATTGTAGTCTCTGCTTAGAGAATCCTTTAGAAAATGATAGAAAGCTGCTTTAGGGAAAAACACTTTTCATATTCCCTCTCTTTCACATCTTCTTATGAGCCAATTGGTCAGGCAATGAACCAATAAATTGGATCTTTAAAACTTTGGGAAGCATTCAGCATTCAGTGCTGAGTTTACAAAGAATTTCTTGGTGGGTTTTTTATCATATTTTAGGAAATATTCTCAAAATCCAGGGTGGAATCTGTGGGAATAGGGAGTAGGGAATCAGAAAAAACTCTAGTTCAGAGACACAACATATTATTAGGGAGACCCTTTTCTATCTTCTTGTGTAAGGATCTAGTATTTGAACACGTTTCCAATATGCAAATCTCTAATAACCTAGCTCTGATATGCTGAGCTCTGTCATCCTGGTCACTGTAACCATCCAAAAGTCCAGCCTCCCCAGCTTTTGTACAGCTATTCACTGGGCAATAGACTGGCTCTACAGCAGTAGAGGCTGGGTACCCAGCTTGGAAATGGAGGTCAGCTTGGAAATGGAAGATTTTGTTTAAGTTACAAAGACCCACATGTTCACATGTGAACAGAAAATAATCATACTAATTACCTTTTTTCCAAGTCAGAGGAGGAACTGATTATGAAACAGGCATGGGAGGCAGTATCTAAGGAAAGAACTGAAATAGGCAAGTAGGAAAATGTCCAGTAACAGGCTTCCATCAAAAAATCTTGTCTCTCTTGATTCAGAGACAACCATAACAAAGGAAAATGAAAGAGTTTGAAAAGAAGATGATGGATTTTCAGATAAATGTATGTATCTCTGGGAGCTGTCACCTTCCCTGAGGTGTCAGGCCTCTCTCCCTGTGGTATGTCTATCTGGAGTGCACAGATTAAGATTTCTTATATGTCAAATAACCCCCCAAATGCCACTGGGAACTAAAAGAACTTTATGTGCTAAATACTTACACTATGAAAAATTAACTGGAATTACAGAGAAGAAACCACAGATTGTTTAATCTTTTTAATGCTATAATCTGTCTTAAATTTGCAAGGATCAAGAATGTAGCTTGCAGAAACTCTTCCAGTCTGCTGTATTGCAAAGTGTTTTACTTCACTAAGTATGTGAATGAGAACTGCATATGCATAAAAAGTCATAAAGGAGCTCAGAAATTTCCATCCCATTTAATTTAGTTTGCATAAAGACAAACTGTAACTCGATATGTGTGCATTTGTATACACATATGGAAATATATGCATTCATATATTTGTGTGTATATATGTATATACACGTATACATATCTCTGAGCATGTATTTGTTGGATCCTGTATGAGTACCTGGAGTATATGCTTTCCTAAACAGAAAACACAAAAGAATCCTGCTTCTGCTGTGTACTGTCTTGGAAGTTCTTGTCTCTGAGGAATCTTCACATAAACTCCCAAGAGAATATGACAAGACATCTTTCCTAGGTTACCCTATAGAAGATTATTTTCACATTGTAGCCTGCTATATTAGAAACCCTGGATGCCTGGAAAAACAAGAGAAATGGAAGTCATCAGTGGTCAATAGATCTGTTTCCTTTATTAGAGGACTAGAGAGAAAATGGACAGCTTCTGGATAGATGTAGCAATTAGAATTTCTACTTCAGTCTTTTAGTAAGCCACTAAAAGTTGTCTTTAAGTGAAAATTATTCTTTAGTTTGTTATGAAAATCCTCTCAAAAGTTGGAAGACATGATTTTGTCATTTAATAAATTGCTATGCAACTAATCAAACCAGCCTCCCAACCCACAAACCAATAAAAGCAAACTGCTCTGGTAGTACTTTCTGCACAGCAGAAATCTGACAGTACCATTTCTTGTGCAAACAAAAATAGAGGGCTGTTGTGCTTAGCTATGAGAAGGAGCTTTCTGATGGAAAGTAAGTGTGAGTAATGACATTTTTCCATCCAGCCACAGCATTTATGAGATTAGACTGTGAGAAGTATCTTTGTGTGATTCCTCTTCCTCTCTCCAGAAGGGCTCTACTCATAAAATCCTTCACTTGCATTTTTGTGCTAGTTTCCTCCAGGGAGCGTGAAATTTTCTTTGTTTTGCCCTTGGAGTATATTTGTTGCTGTTCTTTACAAACAATTCTTGATGTGCAATTTTAAAATATTTTCAAATATTTAATATGGTGGAATAAGAATGACAAAATTTATATCCCTAACTGTAAACCTGCATTGTATCATTGCTATTTGCTCTCCCTAGCTAAATTAATTTGCTCAATGCTTTGATTCTAAATATTTTCTGGTTATTCTGGATTTATTTTGAGCACAATAAATATTTGACTGTGAGTCTTAATGCTCCAATAATATAAAGACTGTTAATATTCATTCTTTTTTTTTTCCTGATAACCTCTTTTTCTTTTGGAGCAGCAGCCATGATAGCTGAGCATGTATTGAGAGCTCAGAGCATGTAGCTCTGTCAATGTATTGAGAGCAAAGTCCTTTTGAAGCAAAGCTCTTGCTGAAACAGGAACCAAAGGCTATATTACTGCTGGTATGAAGGAGGAAAATAACCTGTTAGGTAATTTTATTAGATATTTACTCTTTATTTGGAAGGATTCACATACTCAGATCCTTGAATGTGGAGCTGAAATGTGTTAGATGAATGGGAAGAATTGACTAATATTACAAAAACTACATATGATAAGGGAATCAAATCCTAGTATTAAGAATGTGGCCCAACCTATTTCTCCATAAATGAGTGAACTGGGCATCCTGTCATAACAAGCTCCAGTTCCCTGATTTTAAAAACTGTAAATTGGGTAGCACTGTATATGGCTCTTCTCCACTTATCCACTTCAGGCAGCAAATATCTTAATCATCAGATCAGAATCTGAAATAGAGCTCACAGGCAGTGCTCCATTAGCTGCAGTCATATGCCATTCAACTCTCTACCATCTGTTTCAATGATCTGTTAAATGGGCAAAATTAAGCCCATTCTCCACTGATTCTCCACTGATCCACCCAGACTCTAAAGGCTTATCCAGCACAGGCTTTTTTTATGATCAGAAGAGCCTCATCCACAAAGTTCTTCAGAAGACATTAATGTCTTCTAACCTTTAGCATGAAGAATCCAAGGCAAAGCCACAGGCAGCTATTTTCTCTTTCAGAAGAATCTTTTGGCTCTGTGTTCTTCTTTTGCCAAATTTACCACCATTCTAATATCACAACTGACTGTCTAGGTAACCAGAATAATCATGCTCATCTTTCTTCATTTTTTGAATACTTTATAAAGACAGACAAATTCCAAGTGAAGGAACACACATGTTGCACAATATTAATAAACATTAAAGTTCATGCAAAGAATGCCTCTATGGTAGGAACAGGAGGCTCCAGAAATAAGGTTCCTGAATTCTGATTATTTTGTTTTTATTATTGCCAGATGGTTTCCTTCCCTCACCGATTACTTATTTTTAGTTGTCTTTTAAACTCACTTGTAGTGAGTGATTAATTTGAATACTTTTGGAAAGGAAACACAAAAGTGTGTTTTGACACAAGTTGAATTTTTATGAGGGTGTATTTTTAAAATTCCACAAGTTGCTTAGCAAGTTCCAGTGAAGGGATATTTTGAAATATAATGTTTCCGTCGATACACCAAATGTAGAATGACAGTTCTGACCACTAAAGTCATTCAGCAGATTCTGGAAACCTTTTTGGCAGAGATCTGCCACTCACATGTTGTATAGCAGGCAGAAGTCTGATTTAGCTGGGCACCTGATGATGCTCTACGAGAGTAAGGAAGCCCATGGGGATGGCACAGCTGCAATCCCTATTCCGAATGTAGCGTTCAGAATATGTTCAAGGAAAAGATAAAATGCCTGGGTTGCTCAGCCAATTCCTGTTACCATAACAACTCTGGAGAGCAGTAATTTAGATCAGCCTTAGGGTTACTCTTTCAGCTCTTGCAGAGGAAGGGACATAAGTCCATTTACAGGTGGTGGAGAAAGCAGTGCTAATGATATGACTACCTATGTATGTGTGAATCCATTGTGTCAGCTAAATCAAATATTGAGGTTGCTGTTATATTCCTTTAGACAGGTGGCAGCAATTGTCAAAAGTGGAAAGGAAGAGTCTGAATCTATAAGAAAGGAGCAGGCTCGAGGTATTTCATTGAACCGGACGTGTAGCAAACACTGTGCCTGCACTCTGTCCAGTGCCTCCCTGCTCCTCCTTCCAGGCCTTGCCAGGTGTTCCTGTGCACCTTGTTAACTTTGCTCAGAAGTGCTGGCAGCAGCAACATCAGGCTGCCAGAACTGAACCGACTCCTTTTCATGCCAATTCCTTGGCTGCTTCTGTGAGGAATCCATCAGGTTGTTCCCTTGCCCCAGCTTTGCTGTCTATAGCAACTCTTAGAGAATGCTCCAGGCTTTGCAAACAAACTTCTACAGCTCAAAACTTGTACAAACTCATAAGCTTGTAGAAACCACAATTTCCCTTTTCAGTGCTGCTCAAGTGCTCCCCTATTGATGTGGAGAAGCTTGTCCTGCAGAATCATGTATTTTTTTGTCTCATTCACCATCTGCCTCCATGTCACTTCTGTTTCCTGGCCTCTTCATACACGCCACGTGAAACCTGCGACAAGGTATAGCTGCTGTCCATTAAATGAACCAAGACACTTTTGCTCCAGTTGTGGTATAAATCACAGACAATGATGACTCATACTCTTTGAACTAACATATTCTTTTCCATGACATGTAATATACAAGAAATAAGACTTTAATAATTTCACTGGCTTGCCTCACTTGTATTCATAAATGAACCTTTAACACCTCAGTGAAGAAAATGCAATTGACTGTGAACACGAATCACACCTAGAGTGTTAATGTAGGCCAATATTTTCTTCTCCTTTAGAAAGAAAAGACTTTGGGGACCTGAATGCACAGCATTTGTCTCATTATGTCTTGCATGCTGTTGCTTTGCTTTTTCACAATGGCAAGGTAACCTGCTGACACAGCTTGCCAGACTCCTGCCTCTCAGTGGATGTTTAAGCTGGGCTGATGCAAATGGGCTGTTGAATTGCATTCATTTGGCAGTCCTCCCACTCAAAAGATGAAGAGCAGCAACTTTGATTTACAGGGCCTCTTCTCACTTACTTCTTTTGTAAGGCAATATTTTTTGTTTAAGAAACAGATACATTGAGCTGAGAATTTAAGCTCTGGTTAATGATTCTGCAGTGAAAAACCTTTTGCCTGTGTTAAAGCTAACATTCCTCTGGCAAAACAAGGTACACAAAGACACTCCTGAATTCAGCAAGTCTGCCTAAATATATAAAAAAAATTGGTGGTTGAGTATTTCCAAGTGTGTGGCGGAAACCTACAGAACAAAATTTTAGTTTGGAAAAAACCAATGGATGTTCTTAAAATGTACATATTGCCATTGAGTATTAATTTCAATATATTCAAATTGTTAATATAAATATTCACAAAAGTATTGAATTACATTAGGAATCTTTGATGTATTTTATTTTCCTTTTCAATTTATTCTTTAGATCTGTTAAGGTTGATCAATTAGAGAAAAATGCCAACAATATATTTTTAAAAAGTCCTACCATTTGTTTTTAAATGAAGCTCAACTTTTAATTTGAATAATTTTAAGCTTTTTTTAATTTAAATAATCCAACTCCTGGTTAAACATTGCATTCATAATTTATTGCATTTTCCCAGTATTAGTGGCAAGGAAAGAGATATGTAAAATTCAAAACTTTGGACTGTTTTGGATTTTCAGATACCAGTTTTGCTCAGAAAGGGGAGTGTGAATAGTCTAGAGAATGTGACTATTTGATGAGAAATGTTTGCATGTGAATGGTTTTCTTTTATTCATCTCATGTTTAATCCTTCTCATCTAAAGCTATAAAATTAGTGTAATGTATTTCCATATAATATAAAATGGAAGATAATAATAGTTTTGGAATATAATCATAAGTTTTTCATCCCTGTGGCACCTGTTTCATGTCCAATTCATGCCCAGCAACAGAAGTACCTGAGATCAGGTTGAGATGACTGCAAGAGCAAAGGCACACAGGCATATTTCAAGAAATCTAAGCACAGACCTAGCTATAAAATTTAGGCACTTTCAATGAGCTTTATAATGTATTTGAAGTATTTTTAGATTATGTTTGCTGTGTTTAATTCCCCCATCCAAATAGGTGCTGCTCCTCACTAGGGTAATTGCTTCTCCTAATCTGTGCTGATCAGTTTTTCTGCCTGCAGTGCTGTGCTGGAATTAGAGTAGCATCATCTCAGTCCTGATTCTAAATGCAGCCTTACTAGAGATGATAGCCTTAACATTTTCCTCACCAGTCTCAAACAGGAGGCAAGGAAGTGTCTATATCAAAGAGCCAAAAGCTTTAGCTGTGCTATCTTCTGTGTATTTCTGCAGACTATCAAATACTGCAGAGAAACTTTTCCTTACCCCAAATGCTCCCAGTTCTCTTAAAGCATAAACACTAGTAAGTACTAGCCAACTTTCCTAGGAAACTTATTCTTCTGCCTTTCTGTCCCAGTCTCCCTTCCTCTCCTGCCTTTCCAGTCTAATTAGACAGTTTAGACACTAAGCTCAGGACAGCAGCTGGAATCCCAGCCTCTCACAGGCACCGCATCTGCAGCTTGATTTTTAATGATAGGGGGAGAGAAGAACTCCCATCCCTCCCCTTCTCTGACGCTGATTTTGGTTGGTGTACTCGTCCTCACTAAGTCATCCCAGCCACCATTTTTCTCCCTCGTACCCTGTCAGGGCTGTACATTTTTAGGCATTTGATTGTCTATGCAATTCACACAGTCTGGCACAACTCAATTAGGCTCAATCACACCTCCAGTCCTTCAGCTGACTGGCATGTGTCATCCCCTCACTCACCAGTGCAGACACCTGATCTTCTGAGCCAAAAGGCTGATATTTTTAATAGCACTCAGAAGCATAAAATGTCAAATAAGTTCCATATTACCCAATAACTACTGGCCAGGTACTTATAAGATATCAGGGCCAAGGGAACTTTAAAACTTACACAATGCTCAGAGATTGTTGAATGTCCACTGCATTCGTTTGGAGACTGCTTTTTACATTGCTGCATGTAGAACCAATAACTTATAGTTCCTTGGTATTGAAAATATCTAAGAATTGATGTAGGTGCTGTTCATGACCTAAAAAAGTTATCTACTGTGAGATGCTCAAAGTAGAAGTCACTTTGCCTAATATGGATTTTAACCTAAAATCCAGAATCATACTTGGCAGATTTGGCCAGGCTGATTTTCCTGTAAGGGCATATTGGAAAGTGTCATGTAAGAATAAATGCTGATTTTATGACATGCAGAATTTGAGCTGCACAGAGATAGGATTTCCAAACCCGGTCACTTGACTATTCTGCTATTACATAATTATATTTTCAGATCTCTAAAACTCCTCTCCCAAGCTGTCAGGATGAATGGGCAGATGGCAGAGGGGGTGACAGGTCAGATGAGCAGGTAAGGCCATAGCTCTCTACCATCCAGATAGGATGCAGTGACAGCTGGAATGACTCTTTCCCCTCCTGAGCATGAGGAGCAGCTAACTGCTGGACTGACCAGCTGGTTCCAGCACACTTGGTCACAGAGCAGGCAAGGGTCACACTGTAGCACTGCACTGCCCAGGAGCTGCTTGGGCAACTCTCCCTCGATGATCTGACCTGGATTCTGCTGCTGTTCCTTTGCAGCTCCAAGTGAAGCCACTGCTTGCTAATTTATTTATACCAGGTTGTTTGGAAGAGAAGTCGACTGGACCATTAGTGTCAGCTATGTTAGAAGACAACAGCAGTGGAAGAGTTTTGCTGGCAGATTTGGGACACATGAGAGAGCACTTTGAGGCTGAGAAACTGCAGATATTTCAGATAACTCAATTCTCTTTTTACAGTAAATGTATACCTGAATTCTATAAAGCAAATTAAAAATAGAAAGAAAGTTAATATTAAGAACTGATTATAAAGTTACCACTATTAGTAGATAAAGAATACATCTTTCAATATTTCATCTGCCTTAAGACCCTATGTTTATTGTTCTGCTCTTTTTTAAAGAAAGTATTAGGCTTCATCCCTTCCCTTTCTCCTCCCCAACCCCTCCCCCTACTCTGTCCAGAGTTAGTATTGGAATCAAGATGCATCTAGAGCTGTGCTATGATAGAGCATCGTTCCCTCCAGATACTGAAAACTTAGGCTGATAGGTTCTTCCAAAGAAAAGCAATACTTTCAGATTACTGGTATCCCACCACATGTTTGCTGTTTAGTTTTATTTTATTTATTGAAGTTATGATAAGCAAAAAGCCTTGTCTGAAGAGTTTTGAGCAGTAAAGTGTACAAATTCATCATCAGACAGGAAAAGCTTAAACAGATTTTTTTTTCTGTACTGTATGTGAGGAATCAGTTACATTCATGGGGTTGTGATAAATTTACATCCTGTGTTTTTTCAAACATGATAATGATGAACATTCTGGCCTGATGACTAAATATAGCTTTCCAGAAGGAGAGCACATGTGACAGTCTGCAATGCATGTGTCTGAAGAATTAGTACCCAGCATGTAAACTATGAGTAGAAGAATATGAATGGGGTAATAAAGCTGCATTTAGCTGTAAAAACAAAATCAGAAAGAACTTTAAAATTGCTTGTCAAATCAGGGTGGCTCTTGTGTTAGTGAAAACTTGGTATGACAGGTGGAATGTACTTTGATTATCTGTAATTAAACATGTTAGACTCCAAACTTTTGGCTACAAGTCACTGGCAGAAAAAGCTTAAACACAGAAACTTCTAACGTGCTTCCTAATTCACATACATGGAGCTATCAATTGCAGAGAGAAAGTTCCTCTTCTATGAAATGTTAAAATTAACAAAATTCATGTTTTATTAATTATGAAAAATGTGTAGAATTAGTGAAAAAATTTTTCAATTTTTCTAATATTTAGAGAATAGAACTCTGCACACCTGCCTTGGAGGGTCTAAGTAAAGGCTTGGCACCTCTTCAAAAGCAAAGCAATACTTGAGAACTCTAAAACTCCAAAGTATTTGAAACTGATGTCTAGATTTTAGATGAAACCCTTTGAGTCTTAAATGCTCAAAGTACTGTAAGTCAATGTAAAATTTTACACAAAATTTAATTTAACCCTGACCCACATGAATCACGTTTAGGAATAACTTTTGCCATTCAGGTCTTCACATCTTCTCTACACAATGAAAAGGGCAGTGGACAAGGACAATGATGCTGATTCTACATAAGGCACAGAGCAGTCATAAAATATCTGGTCTTTCTTTCCTGGACAGAAAAGGGTTTGAACAGTCTGATTAGATCTGAATATCTATTTTATTACTAGCCCTCTTAGATAAATAGTTGCAAATTTTTTCTTTCTGTAAAAACAACCAAATCACTGAGTGTTGGAAGGAATTAAATTCCCATGAATAACTGTCTTCTCAATCAAATTTTTATTTAAGATCTTGGAAATTCTGCCTATATAACCTACAATAGAAGATGGCTTTCAAATTATTTGCCATTTTTCAGATGGTCTTTGAACTACGTGGTTGATAGAAAATGGCATCTTTTTATGTAGAAAGACTGAATATGAAATCAGATGGGAAAACACAGAATTACTTAATACTTCTAGGTTTTCTTGGATGAACCCCTCTGTCAATACAGCTGCTTATGCACATGAATTATTAGCACTGCAAATCAAATCAAGATAGTACAAAAAAGAGACATAGCAAGAAGAAAAAAATTTGCAAAGTGCTGCTGGAAAAACATTTTCTGTTTCCCAGAGGAAAAACTTTAATTTTGTCATGGGTGATGATTCTGATGGTTCTGAAACCATTAAGCTTTCTATTACCACTGAAAGAACTGTTCCAACCTACTAACTCTACCCTGCTACTGTAGATTTAAATGAGAAATGAAAGACTTTTTTCGAATTTTGTCTTATGTTGCTTACATGAGGATTTGACCCATCATGCTCTGCTTTGGTGGTTTCACCAAAACAAGTGCATCCACATTCCTCAGGATTTCTTAATCAATTTATGACAATCATTTGAGTTTTGGCCTCCAAATTATCCACACTATATCTCCATTATTTACACATTTCTTAATTCTCTATTACACTATTAGGAGACACGTCATTAACTTAATCCTCAATAGCCCACTCTATGGAGAGTTCATGGAGATGTAGAGAGAAATTAGAATCTGACATTTTAGCATGTCTTCATGGAACCTGAACTTCACTGGGGAAATTCATGTTGTAGAGCCATAACTATAAAATCTTTTAAAAACCAAGTGGTTTTATCTTACCTTCATTTTGATTCTATTGCTATTCCTTACAGAGATCTCTGGTTAGATCATTGTTTACATATCAGGCTGTCTCCTGGGTGCTGTCTCCCACCAATGCCAACATCAGAGAGAAATTCCATGGTTTCTCACTTGCATGACAACCAACCCTTTTTATTGGAAACTGATAAGACAAGGCTAGTGACAATTACTGGTTGCCAATCTAATTTCACATGTCTTTTCTTTAATAATAGATATTTTTTTTAATTTTTAAAAAATACAATAAGCTCAATTGGCTTTTACCTTTCAAGTCATCTTTTTGCATATTTCTTTTCCATGTTTATTTCCAAGCCCTTCCAGTGATAGTACTCCAAATGCCTTGTTGACAAACCTAAGGGATATAGTTTCTAATTTAGATTATGTTTTTAATGTTTTTTTAGTCTTTAAAAAACAAGTGCATAGAGTTGCTCATTTACAGTTCTTGGGCTTGTGTGCTTTGCCATTATTTGGATCCTCATTGATGTGTTTGATTATTAGGGCAAGGAGATGTCAGAGTCAATTCTTTGTTGGCTGTATTTAACTGCGATAACAAAAGAATGTGAAAAAAACATGTATTTCAATAAGAAGTAAGAGTAAACTTAGAGCATAATAAGGACAAAGAACAGGAAACAGTGTATTCCTTTGTTCAGGAATCAAAATGTTGCAGACAGTTTGTGACCTGAGCAACTCTGTTTCCTCTAAGATCTCTGCCTTCTGGTGTGTCTCTGGTTTTCTCTGAGTTTTCCAAAAGTCACTCATCTAGTTTCATTAACTGTGGTCACAGCCCTTCAGTTTGCAACTTCTCCTTAAGTTTCTTCTTTTTCAGATATCTCCAAGAAGCACAACAGACATTGGATGAAGCGTCTTCCACGTTTTAATCATTTAACAGCTCAAGCAGGCATTGATGAATTCTGCCTTGAGACCTAGATAGAAAATGGTTAAAAGTTTGTGTGCTTTAACAAGGTCTGTCTTTCTTACAGATCAAAGGCATCTTTACTAGCACAAATGCTTCCAGCACACTTGCATATTGTTCCAATTAATATCATTATATAAACCTCTCTAAAATTCCTAGGAGTAGGAGGTTTAGAAACTGCTGGGTTATTTTTTGAGATTATTTATAAAAGACTGTTATCCACATTCTGTGAGAAAAGCTACACAAATGGGACATTCTGGAAAGTAAAAAATAGAAAATATAACCTCACTTCTTGATACTGTATAAATTTTCATTTTGCAAAAGCTTTCTTTCTACTTTTTAGTGAAAGAAAATGATGGCAAAAGTACTTAACATTGTTAAAAATCTTGGTTATGACTTTAATGTAAAATGAGGTTATGAAATTAAACAAGAAAAAAATTGAGATGTTAATTCAACTCCTTGATTAGGCAATTTCACTGAAAGAAGATATTGCTAGATTTCTCTGCATGATTTCCTTCAAATAGCAGTACACTGACTTTCATAATCACCAATACATGTGTATTCATTTATTGTACAGTTTTGTGACTCAATTGGTCAATAGTGGATTTATACACAATATACATGAAAGGATTATGAGCTACAGGAGGACTGGAGCTTTGGGTTCAGGAGAAAGGAAAAGTTAAAATCTTCTGGAACATTTAGAAAGTAAAGAACTAGATAGATGGTAGGAGGAGAAGGTTGCATCAATTATACCACAGCTAACCCATGACATGCTCTGGACCTTGCTAAATCTACTAGAAGTCCTAACAAGTCACATCTTTCCTGCAGAGAAGGGGTGTTGAGAAGGTGCCAAAGAGAAAAGAGCTGGCTTATAGTGACACTGATGATCTCTTCTGAAAGAACTGCTCCTACAGCTCAGTTTTGGATTGGGAAGATGGCCTGCCTTGTCTTTCTTATGCAGTACTGTCAGTTTGCATTGATTTATTTCAGCTTTGATTTTTGATCCAAATCAACAGTGTGAACTAGATTTCTTTGTCTGGGCAGGAAAGGGTTCACTGTACAGTGAATAATGTAATAATGAATAATCCTCTGTACAGTGGAATAATGGGCTGTGTCTGGGACAGCCCTCCTCAAAAGGATAAGCTGAGCAGTAAATTAGTGAAGCCAGCCTTATGATGATGCTTTGTAGAGCACTTTATAGTTCTTGTTGATTCTTGCTGCAGGCTTAGTTATTGCTTAAGCATATTTCAGGATGAATAAAGGCTGAGTGAATGGCATCATAATCAATATCTGAAGTGTAAAATAGATACCCTGGTCCATTGTATTATGGAGCTGCAGCACTATTACAGAGAACTTTTAGGCTCTCTGCCAGATTCATTCAAGTACCATAATTAAGTGGTCCTGTGTTTCGAGATAAAACTCAAAATGCTGTTTCTCTCTATATCTTCACCCTGTATTTTTATTTTTTCTTCTGTAATGTTTTATTCCACTTATTCCATTGCAAGTCTTGTGACTTAACCTATAAAAATCAGTCATCAAATTGGATGTTTTTACAACAGAAGTATTCTGAACTCCTCACCAAACTCATGCCATCAGACGCTTTATGTGTTAAGGAATGGTAAAATTGCCCTTGGCCTTTGGTACATTTAGGTCATACCAGAGGATGATGATTGTCTCTTGGATTCAGCTGGCTTTAATGATATTACTTTTTAAATGCATGACATTCCAACAGGCAGCAGGCTGAACCTGAAGCACAGGAAGTTCCACCTGAATATGAGGAAGAACTTGTTCACTGTGTGGTTCAGTGAGCACTGGAGCAGGTTGCCTGGAGAAGGGGTGGAGTCTCCCTCCCTGGAGATATTCCAGAACGATCGGGACACAACCCTGTGCTGTGGGCTCTGGGATGACCACGCCTGAGCAGGGAGGTTGGACCCAGATGACCCACTGTGGTCCCTTTCAAACTTGACCATTTTGTAATTCTGAGATTCTGTGAAGTTTTCCAAGAGTTTTCACAGTTATCCTGACTGCTCCCCTTAAAACTGGCTATGTTGACAGTTACCTGAAGAGGTGATTTGGAGATCTCAACTTAGAGACTAGCCAAAAGGCTTAGCTGTAAGTTTTTGATTTTATATAAGAGGTAAAAAAAAAATCAATATTTTCTTAATTCTTAAAATGTTTATTTATCTGTTACTTGTCAAAATATCACAGCAAGATCTATTATTTCTTTCAAATAAATGATAAGGTGCTCTCTTGCTGTGAAACATTTTTGCTTATGTTGCCTAGTAACAAAAATGTTGAAAAGCAGAACTTTGGAGCTGGCAAAATGAACAACAATATGTACATCAATGGAATAAGAATTCTTGCTCCCTTGGTGATGAGTGCAAGTTTATCACAGTAGCACATTTATAATGCTTACTGTTTGAAATGGCTAAATCTGTGTGAAAAACTCATCTACGTCCACTCATACTGTGGGAGCAGCAAGATGTAATCTGTGGTCTTTCCTATTGCAGGGCCCCACTCCATTTTCTTCACCATACTGTGAATATTCCAAAGGCAGCTCCCTCTGGTTTAAAGAGTGCTGCCTGTGAAAGCTGACTGCTATATCTATCTCTGCTTTGCAGTCTCTGACAGTCTTACATTTCTATCATTGCAGTTATAGAATATTTTTATGGAAGAGCATTCATTTTTTTGTGTCACCCAGTACACTAACTCGTTGCAAATATATGTAATACATTTTTCATCAGATTGTCACAGAATTTCAATAATTTAATATAGTTCAAAAATAGCAGTTCACTTTAAGATGCATACATAAGCATACTTTAGGATGCATTCATAAGCATACATAAATCTTTTTGCATAATGAATGTTGCTACCCTTATTATTGATAGCTTATGTAATCATTGTTGAGTTAAAATTTTTGCTATTTGCCTGGTCACAAACTGCATATTTTCAAAACTCATGTACATTCACTAAAACTGACAGCCTCTCTCTGATAAATCATGTCTGCTGACTGACAGCAGTGTAAGCAGTAAAATCACTCAACAGCAATCACACAACATGTTTGCCACTATTTGGATGGGGACAAGGTGTGCCCTGGTATCCCAGACCCAACCCTATACATAGATGCACGTGGTCAAGACCCTCAGGCTAATAAGATACCTCAGAAATGTCATCTTGCAGCAAATAATGTGATTGTATGTTCAGAAGAGAAGTTTTAATATTGTGAACTAAATTGATTTTTAGGGCTAGCAATGGGAAAATTTGCTCAAATTGAGTTTGAAAATACAATGCAAGGTATGTGGTCAACAACTGTCCAAAATAATTGACTTCAGCTTCTCTAATTTTAGGTGGAAGGGTGAATGTTGGTAAGAACAGGCAAAGAAATTAGGATTCTCTTTCATATGCAGGAACATATATTGTTTTGTAAAGATAAGAGTGGCATTTGAGAGGAGTTATAACAGTAATAAGTTTTGAAGGACATGTTCAGCTAATAACTGGTAGGTAGGAGAGGGAGGAGGAGTGTGTGAAGATGTAAGTTATGCATGCATATATATGTTTGTGTTTCTAGTGTATGGTAGAGAAAGGACAGTGAGAAAGAGGGACAAGGGACACATGGAATTCAGGGAGCACAGGACTGAGATTGAAGGGAAAGTTAAGGAGAATCTCATTACCAGTCAACTCTGGGTAACTAGGAAAGAATTTCCACACAGCATAACCAATACAGTCCACGAAAAAGGCTAAACATTCTTTTCAGTTTTTTTTTTAAATATAATTATTATTATTTTAGAGCCAAAAAGTTCTCCTGCTTGTTCTCTGATGGATCAGACATACATTACTTCTAAAAGTGCTTCACACCAGCAGGGGATCCTGATGAAGCACAATGGTATTCTAGACACTTCACAGTGAATAGCAGCTTACAAAACTGTCCCACTTACAGCAAGGAAGATTATTCTTTTAATAAACTAGATTTTCCTGGGAAAATGGTGATATGTCAGAATCCAAAGCTTGGGATTTTCACAGGGAAGTGCAGGTGGTTTATGAAAATGTAGCTGAGAGACTATTCTCAGACCAAGATTAGTATTAAGGTCACTTATATGATCAAGAGGAGACCTGGCAGCTGGAATCATTCCCACTCTATCTTGTGCAGCCTCTGGCCATACACAGTGGTGTGGGGATGATAACAGCTCAGGGTGTTCCACTTGTCATCCTGCTGGTGACATCATTTCCAGCTCTTTTTATTGTCATGACATCACTGTTTGAAGAACATGATCAGAGTTGAGATTTAAAACATCTACATTCTTTGGAAGGTTTTTCTTTGGGTGCAGAAATCCTTTGGACATGGCACAGCTGCAAAAATGGGGCCTTGTGAGGTGGCCCACTAAAAACAGACAGATTCCACCCATCAAAGCAATAATGCTGATGAACATTTTCCATAAGAAAAGCACAACCTGAATGTGTCTATGTATATATTATTGCATATATATATGTACATAGCTTTTAATATAGATTTATTTATATACAAAACAACTTCTAAAGATTGGTCATTAGATGGCAAAACATAATTAATATGACAGACAACTTGAAATGTGTGCCTCAACATTATAGTGGGCAATAAATCATCAAATTGATGAGGTTAAAGACTGTTTTCCTTTGACTATTTTCTGTGGTATTTGCCCTGGTATTAAAAGAGTTGAACGAGGAATAAATGCACGTGATATTCTGGGTCAATTTTTGTATGTGCTGAGTTTCAATAATTTTTGTTACCATATATTCAATACAAAGCAATAGGAAAGACACTGGAAACTGGCCAAAGACATTATTTTTGGTAGATTGTGATCCTTTACTTGTTAAAATTTAGTTAACAATCTTGGCTAGATTTGTAAGGCATAATGTGAGCCTGTTTCCTTTTAAGATAAACAAATCAAGGGTCCCAAAGTGGCCAAATATTCTGTGTTTGCTCTAAATACTTCATTACAGAATCATTAATCTCTAAAATCTTTTGAATTTGCAATTGGTTTATGCACAACTAACAGTGGCTTAATAGAGAATAAAGAATAAGTCACTGATGCAAAAGTGAAAGGGGAAAAAAACACTAAAAAGGTAGTTTCCACTAAGAACATACATAAAAAGTATTAAAAGGAAAATATTTTCTGATATGCTTTTAACTTATTTTAGCTGGATTAACTTATTTAGCTGAATCTGTTGTGCAGATGTGATCCACCACGTACCTTGCACTCAATGTGTGCAAGTTGAGGGACCTTAAAAGTGATGCCCTCCTGGTTTTCTTACAGGGTGAGAGTCAGAAAAAGAAGTGTTCAGTCACGTCTTCTTCCCATATGAAGTCTGAAAACAGTTTACTGGTGAACTTGGCAGTGTTAGCCATAGAGTTGGACTCAATCTTACAGGTGTTTTCCAAGACTAATTATTCTGTGAGTTTATGGTAGGTGTGTGCATCCAAACTGTTGTACCCATTCCATAAGACTCCTTGAACTCTTTTTGATTTTTCTGTTGTGCAAACACCCTTGGCAATGTGCATGGCTCACTTCACAAGGCATTGAACTTACCTGAGAAATCAGGTGTGGGGGGAGGAGGGGTTCATACTCGAGTTTTTCAAGGATAGTTTAATTTCTCTTCATCTGTAAAATACCAATTCAGTTCAGTGACTGAATTTTTTATCATTGGACAGGATTAAGTACAGATTTGGATTTCAGATAGAAGTACCAGACATTAATGTTTTCTTCTGAGTATGATCTAGGTTTAGGGCACTTGCTCACAATATGGCAAAGGCAATCCTAGTCTGTGCTATACAGTATTCATTTAAATATTTCTATCTTGATTTCCCATCTCAGATAATTTCAGATATTTGTGGGTTGTTGACTGTTTTAAAGTAATTTTTCCATTCCCTCTTCTTACAAGTACAAATTTAGAAGCAGTAAAAAAATGTGTAAAATAGCATCACTCTAAGAGAGGAGGCTACAAGAGGAGACTGACCTTTATCTCTGAGCTTTGAAATCTTTGTAGACAAAAAATTCAAGTGGCATGTGGATTCCTCAGGTAGAGTTAAGGTTCTGCATTTTTTATTTTGAAGAACAGCTCTTAAGATCCTGGCCTTGCTCCTGTAAAAAAAATCTAGGATAGATTGTATGCATGGATGAATGGCAATTTTGTATACTTTTTGTGTCTGGAATCAAAATAAATTCCCGTATTCATTTAAATTTAATTTAATTTAAATTTAAAGTTATTCTGGATTTATTGACTGCTAATTTTTTGGGGATGATTTTTGCTTTATATTTTAAATATAATTCTGATTTGTCTCTAAGATAATAACAAGTACTCAGAACATTTCATGGTATTCTAATTTCCTTTGTTTTGTTACATTCTTACTATGACTAGATATTTGTTTTTTAATTCTTGATATCAGTAAAGACTGTTGAAATTGTCCAAGTATTCTGTGTAAAATATATATATCATCAGAAATTTTATGCTAGTTTGTTTACCTTTCTTAGAAAGGAAATAAAAAAATAAACTTTTTGATTTATAAAGTTACAGAAAGGTTTTTAAAGCATTGACAGTCTCCTTTGTCTTGGAGAAGACATCCAGGTGGAAAATAAATTCCATCGGAGGTCAATTTTTGTTTTTATCTTTGTCTTCAAACGAAATAGACCCCTATAACCAAAGACTATATAAGTTAATCAATTAGTTTTTACAGAAGCTATTGTAAAAAACCACCTTATTCTTTAACTTTTCTTGATTCCTGTATAAACAACAAAAGGCCTTGGATATTTGTCAAGAAAAATTCAGGACATTGACATATCTGCACTGTTTCTTTAAATGATACTTTAATTCCCAGCCTCATAATCAAAGCTCTTTAAAAGTGTTTCTTTTAAAGAAGCAAAACCCCCACAACTGCCCAAGAAAGCGAAATAGAATCACGCAGTTGGAAGTGACCCAGACTGTGAGTGCGGCTCCAGGCCCTGCCCAGCACCGCCCCCAGGGTCACACCCTGTGCCTGAGAGCTTTGTCCAAGCACTTCTTGGGCTCTGTCAGGCTGGGGCTGGGACCACTGCCCTGGGGAGCAGCAGATCCTGCACAGCTTCAGTTGGCAATTGGTCCTTCTCTCAGTCATGGTCCTCCAGCTCAGGGCACTGAGGCCCCTGTGGTCCTTCATCCCTGTTGAAGACAGAGACAAGAATGTGTCAAACAGCTTTGCCTTGGCCCTGTCTCTGGTTGTGAGGTCACCATCCTCATCCTGTAATGGGCTGATGAGATTTTTACACTGCCTATTGCCATTATTAAATTTGAGAAAAACTCTTTTTATGGTCTCCCACAATTCTGTCTAGCATCAATTCCTGCTGAGCTTTGGCCAAACGAATTTTCTTCCTACAGTGGCAAGCAGTATCTCTGTATTCTTCTCATGTCAATTGACTTTGCTTCCATTGGGCATACACCTTCCTTTTTTGGGTTACTTCCAAGAGAAGAGTCTTGCTCAGCCAAGCAGGCCTGCTGCCTTGCCTGCTTGACTTTCAACATCTGGGAATTTCTGTTCCTGTGCCCCTAGGAGGTGTTGTTTAAAAAGTGATCAGCACTGATGGACCTCAGGACCTGCAAAAAAAATTTTTCACAGTCCTTACTAACTAATTCCATGAGCAGCCTGAAGCCTGATCTCCTCATGTCCAGAGCTCATGTTTTGCTGGCACTATTTCTCCTCTCAACAGAGGTTTTAAACTCAATTGTTCTTCTTATTAGGGTCTGGAACACAATTTTTTAACTACAGACATTTCTATGTCAATTTTAAAGACTGAAATAATAAAGAGAGCTAAATTATCAATAAATGGTAGATAAATAGTAAGGTCCTATTGTTTATAATATTTATGTCAAATATCAAGGTAAATGCTTTAAATATTTAATTTATTATTATAGTCACACCTTTAAAATGCTTAAAACCAGTCATTTATTGACATCTTATCAACAAATTATGAGAATGGTATTACTGATGACTCTATTGGATCATTCATGAACTGCTTTTCAGGACATATAAATATGTAAACAGGGTATTTCTTTTCAGAAAACTATTTTATTCTGCCATTCATTGAGGAGTAAGCCATTTAACATCTCTCTTTGTAGTTTATTATCACAGTGAGACACTGGTAGTCAGAAGGTAAATGACAGAAAAATGTGCCTGTATACCAGATTTAAGAAGAAAAAGGAATAAATCAAATTCAGATTTCTTTTTTGCATTCTTCTTCATGCACTTATTCTTAAAGCATAAACATTTGTGGTATGTTTTGTGGAGCAATTGGTTTAAGATGAGATAGTTGAATTATAGACAACAAAAAATAGCTTTATAAATACCTTTATTTAGAACTCAGCTAGCATTAATGCTTTCATACATAAAGTCTGAATTATTCTCTGAAGGGAGGATATAGTTTCTTTGAGAAGAGGATTTCATAAATTGTGCTTTGTTGGCACTTGGCAATCATCAAGGCAGGAAAGGCAGGGTAAGCAATGCTGGTATTTTAAGTGTTATTACTCCCACTGTAATAAGAGCTTGCAGAAAAAAAACATCCACTGAAGAATGCCATGCCAAACTTGATAAGAAATCCTCTAGCAAATAATGCCTTGTGAGCTCAGAAACAAAGACATAATTTCACAAGAAGTTTTCAAATGTTAAGTAAAAACATAAATATTCTATAGAAAATCTTGTTTGTCGATTGTGAGAGTGCAGGATATCTCCAACAATTCCCCAGTCTGTACTTTGTAAGTATGGCAACAATCTCTGCCCATATCTTTCATATAATTTACTCAGGTCAGTGTCCCTGAATGAAAACCCTGATTAATGCTTGATTCCTCCTGGTCAAGTGGGCTTTTTATGTTCTTGAATGCAGACATTCACTGTACTTGGTGGTTGTTATTGCTAGTGCTCTATTAGGGTGAACAAATGGAAATAAATCTCTCACTGTATGTGAGTGATATGTTAGAGACACATTGCAGGAGGCAGTACTGAGTCCCTTTGCATCTTTAAGTGAATTGTCCTCTTCAGAAATTTAATTTCTGCTTTGCCTTTAGATGGAGACAAACATATGTTGCAAACATCACTGAAAGTCTATAATTAGGTTAGCAAGTGTGATTAATCTGAGGGTTTGGTGCATCTGGGTATTTTTCAATATGTTTTTCTTTTGCTTTCTTCTATGTTGTCTTTTATCCCTAGGAATCAACTTTCCTGTTCCCTCTCACAATGAAAGCTGATTCCTAGTGATAAAAGGTCATTGAACTTTCTTCTGATAAGATTTTAGAGTTGACTCTTTCACTGACCTGTTTCCTATTTTACCTTACAGGCTTGCTAGTGGATCAGAGGAGAAACATTCTTTCTTGTCCCAAAGTACAGGGAAACATTCTGAGATGACAAGATCTGTGGAGATGGAAATCTATCTTAAAACAAACAATCTCACATGAACACAGTCACAACCTTTGCTTCTCCAAAGGTTGTTTCTGGTCAGCTTTTCACTCTTTTTACTTCCTGGCTTTTATTATGAATGATATGTTTGGGCTAAAATCTTTAGAACATGAAAAATGGTGCTATCTAACCCAGTAGTTACCTTTGGCAGTTGCAAAACATGGTATTGTTTAGGGAGATCACACAAACTTTGGTATTTTCTGTGATCTGTTTTCATCATACTATACCATCTGGGGGAGGAAATAGCAATTAGGGATGACAGTAGGCACAATTCTGCCTCATCTCAGTATTTGTTTAAAGACTTGTGTGTGAATTTTTTAATCCCATCTGAGGAAACTGAAGGTATCTGTGTCCTGAGGCAACAAACTTCAGGAAATCATTAACTTCAGTGTAAACTTTGTTTTAGACATCATTGACTAATTTCAAAGAGTGTGACATCATTTCAGTGTTTAATTGTTTGGTGAAAAAAAAAATTCTGTTTATCCCACATCATGTCACAGGGTGCAGCTGGGGAGCCAGGAGTGACAGGTGATCCTCATGGTACCAGGGAGCAGGACAGCTGGGTGGAATCCCCAGCTCCATCTCAGGTGAGGCTGTGGGGAGGGGCTGGTGACCCTGGGGACTAAAATGGGTCCTGGCCCATGGGTGGGGAGAGGCCCAGGGGGTGCTGGGCAGGACCAGGCCAGCCCAGCCTGTCAGGAAACCTTGTGTGCTTTACTTTAAAAAAAAAAACACAAAACAAGAGTTTTGATTTTTTTTTTTTCAGGTTTGTGAATATTTTTGATTTAATTAGGTAGGCCTAATCCCTATTTTAATAATGATTCAGAATCTTTGAACAATGCATTTGTGTCAAACTAATGAAAAATCATCAGAAAATATTTTTTAAAACATTTTTTCAGCAGAATTTGTGGTGTATACATGGAGTACTTTGATATTTGCTGATGTTTACATATCCAATTCAGACTGGTTCCTCTGTACAATAGACAGGTACCTTTGATTGCACTTTGTGTTGCTGTGATAAATGGTTGGGCATCTTCAAATGAGACAGTAAAATGAACAAACCTTTGTGTGGCTAGATATTTCTTTCATTGCTCAAGGCTGGCATTCCTGAAATAACCCTATTAAAGTTAGTGAGAGTATTCTACACTTAATGCAGTGGAACCTGGCCTTCTGCAGAAACAGAAGCTGAAGCAAGAAGAAGAAGAGGAGTACTTAGCTGTGTTGTGCCAGCTGAATTTGTACTTCTGGCTGGTGTACTTTGTTAGAGTCCTAATTCTCTAAACTGAGTCCTAGACTCAGATGTAGCGCATCCAATACTTAAAATCTGAATCTGACAATCCTATTTGAAACCCTTTGTAGGGCTCTTGTTCAGCCAAAAAAGAGATACCAATAGGATTTAAAATGGTACATAAAATCTTAACAAATAAGTATTTATTCATCAAAGTGCCAGTTAAATCACTAAACCTGGAAAGGACTCACAAGAACTGCAAACCAGAATTTACTCTTCCATTCCCTCATTTTGAGCAAGTCCTTGGGAATATCTTTTATTTGCTGCACCTCTCATCTCTTCAAAACCTATGTTACATAAATAGAATTGGATATCTGCAAAGAAAATATTACACATTTTTGTCAATTCTTAATTTGATAAATTGAAAAGCAAAGACATTTTATTGCCCACTAGATTTTCTTAGCAATCCTTTATTGATAACCTCAATTTGTTCAGTTTGTCTGCAGAAATCTTTTATGGCTTTGCTTTTGTGTCCACTGTGTTCAATAAGAGAAAAAAAGATATTTAAGCAGTACTGGTTATTTCCAATCAGATTTCTGAAATCTTTAGTGTTGCTTGTTGCAAGAATGTTACCAGTATTACAGTCAGCAATAAAGAGAGAAAAGTATTGCAAAATATGCTTTAGAGGTTAACATATTACACTTTTACATATAAAAGGTCTTCTACAAATTAACATTATGTAGAAGATAAATATGAAGCTAACTAGATAACCATATATATGTACCACAGTAATGGTCATAAATCATTTTATCCTTCTGCAACCCAAATCCAAATTCCCTGCCACAAATAGCAGCTCATTTATGTGATCCTGATTGCACTGAAAGGAATGAAGCCTTGATTGTCATTAGTAGTTCAACACCAGGTAAAACTGGGTTTTTTCCATTTTTGTATGTCTGAAGCCATTTTTTCCTTTTTCCATAAAAACAGCATGGTGTTGGTCCTCAAAACATCTGTTCAGCGACTGCATTGGCCATTTTTTCCAAATGCTTTGTGTTTTTTTAAATATTGCTGTGCACTTGTTATTGTGCTCTCAATTTGTATCATCATTAGATAATATGAAGTTAGTTATGAAGTATTCAGTTAGTATGAAGTTATCAGATTCTTTAGGTTGATTGGTAGTGCCTATTACAAGATATAGGTATCTCTTCATAGATCCAGAACTGCACAGCATGGAAACATAAATTTCTTCCATTCCTTTGGACAAAAAATTCTAGTACAACAGCATGTCTACACTTTTTACAGTGGCTCCCATGCATGGGCAGGAAGGGAAAAGTAAATGAAAGAATTTGGTTAGGAAGAATTTTGTGGCTAGTGACTGTGTTGGTCTACAGAAAACTCAGATATAGTGCTGGCTCGGAAGTTAGATGGGAGGTGAGAACAACTGACTCATATTTTTTTAATTAGCTCACAGATCAGTTAGCTTATTAGAATTAAAGAATCTTACTGGTTATATCTAGATTTTAAAAATTTATTTCTTGCACATATTGATCTGAAGGGTATGGATGTGTCATTCCCAGATCACTTCTTAGTGATGATGCACAGAATTTTTCTTACACAAAAGTCATGTTACTCCAAAGCTGTTTCTTCTGATGCATGCCAAAGAGTCAATTTATTACAGCATAGTTGATACAGTCTTTTCATTTTCATATGTAGCTTAGTAAAAACCTAAAAAAGGTCAGATGTTTCTGACTTTTTGTGTATTTGCTATATTAAAAAAACCCTCTTCTTTTTTGGCATTTAGCAGAAGAATTTAATATAGCTATTTCTGATTAAAAAAGGAGACATGTACTTCTGTGTGTCCTACAATAGTTCTTTTGTAACTAAGGCTTGAACTTAATTTCACATTTTGCTGTGAATTCTTTTCACTTTCAAGTGCAGAGAAATAATCATTCTTTCTGCATTAGTTTTGAAAGTTTGCTGTTCACATTTAACACCTGGAAATAACTTTCATTTCAAAGCTATTTTCTTCAGCTATTCCAAAGGCACTAATGTAAGACAAAAGTATCTGAAAGAAAAAGAAAAATGAGAATTGCAGTCTTGTTTGGCTGATACAGGGAAGTGCAAACTATATCTCTTGTCCCCTATGAGCATTAGAATGAGCATTAGGGCATTAGAATGCTCTAATGTAGAGGAATGTCCAGAGTAACTCTGCCAGAAGAGACTCTCCAAGAGGCACAGATTGGAATTGAAGTAAGCAGTGCCTGCCTTAAATGGAATCCCAGTCTGCTTTGGAGAAGAAAGTTTACTTCTACAACCTCCCCTCAAGCTATGATAACTTGCAAGATACACTTCTGCAATTGTGAAAGCCATTGCAGACCTTGGAAGACGAATTTAGTTGTGTTTGAAGTCAATTTGTCACTAAAGGGAAAGCCACAGACTCCAGAAAAGGGCTGACTTAGCTGCTTAAAGAATGACTGGTGAAATTGGAAATACCAGTAAATTGCAATGCATTGACTCCTTGGCTAACTGCTTTTGGAACATAGGGATCATCACTCTCTTTAGGTATATATTTGTATTTAAATCTCTTTAGGCACTTACAGTTTTGTTTCTGGATCTTTTGGATCTCCCTGTCTTGGCACTGATCTCTTCTTTAAGGAGCTCACCTGCTTCAGAATCTTCATGACCCTGATCTAGTAGGAGTGTTCAGAAAAGGTCTGTTACTGAAGGGACTCAGGTTTTCCAAATTTTTATCTTTTATAAAATATAACTGTCATAAAAGATTCTAGTTGTGGAAAAACACTGAGTTGTTACATATCATCATTAGTAAATAAACATTTGCAGCTGATGCTTTTGCCACTAAGCATAATTTAACTAATAAAATTGTACTTTAAAAGGGTGTACTTGTACATGGGTATATTGTCTGGAACTTTCTTACCTGAAGAATTCCATTTGATTTGTTATTTCCTGCAGTCCTGCTGAGGTGACACAGTTGAGGTGAAGAGCAGCTTGCACAGCCTGGGGCTTTATGAGCTCTGTGGCTGCCCCATTTGGGCAGAGTCCGTATCAGCAGAGCCTGTTGAGCTACTGCTGCTCTGTGGTCTGTCCTACAGCTGCACTAAAACTATTTCTGATCTGACCTGATCTTGAATGTATTCCAGTGCTCTGCAGCACCAGAAGCTGCCTGTACACAACCTGCCTGTAAAAATGTCACAGAGGAAAAGGTATCCCACCTGCCTCAAAAGAGTATCAAAATGTTCTTTGTCTGCAACATTTTAATTGCTGTTGAATCAATACCAAGGGTCAGAAAACATTATATTTAGTACATAGCCTGATTTTTTAAGCCTGTTGAAATGGTAATTCTCTGAACTTTGGATTCTTGCTATTATTTCTGTATTTTTCCAAAACAATCTTTGGGTTAAGGAAAGAATTAAATAAAAAAAAAACAAACCAAGAGTCTTTCCAAAACTAAACTGCACACTCTCTTAGTTTTGGGATTAACCATTGTATTTAGTTTCCTTCAGCTTGAGGAATGCTCTAAGCACAGCTTTCTCAATACTCAAGCATTTTTTAGAAAGACATTTAAAGAATAAAACTAAAAACTAAACAAAACAAAATAAAAAAAGCCTGAGCAATGGATTACTCCATTTAGCTTTATATCATGATGCTGACACAAAACCTTGAGAACATATTGATTGTTTTGTGGAAAAATCAGAGTAAATGAATTCCATTTTGGTAAGGAATTTACTTCCAGGACTTTGAGGGCAGATCTTAGTAGAAATGGCATGTCATGGCTAATATTAAAATCTGCTTTTCATAATAGCCATTTATTTAATTCTATTTAATTCCAGTTCTTTCATTCAATATACTGAATGTAACAGTAAACAATTCCATGCTGTCCAATGCTGAGAAAGAAACAGGGTTCTGATAATTTACATGTTTTATATTTAATACAGTAAAATATATTGAAACTATATGAAATTTTAAAGCTCCTGAGGTCCTTTCAAGTTGAAGAAAATCTTGCCATATTAAAAAAAACCCTCTGCCTACCAAGTATATGTGCAGAGAGAAGTATAATTTTGATCATGAGCAAAATAAATCTACTTTCCAGGGTCATTTCAGGTATATAAGTATATAGGGAAGATATATCATTTCTTCAATTGTAATTCCCCAAGATTTATCCTTTCCTAACACATCTTTCTTCTTTATTTTTTTTCTTGAGCAGGGTGTGATTTTTGTACTGATCTGAAATTTCATTTAGATGGGTACCATAAACATCATCATTTACTCAATTTACATAGCGTTGGTCAAAAAGATTTTTAGGGATACAATTTCCTATCAAAGAAAGGCAGCATTTTTTGAAAATTATATTTTTCTAAAAGTCCATTAATTCTCAAAACAAAAGCAAAAGGAATTTGTGAAATGTTTTTTCTATAAGAACCCTACTATGTCTGACTTTTTTGTCTCTCTATACTTTTGAAATACAAAATGTTACTTTGCATTTACAAGAAGCTCACACAAAATGACATTACAAACTACAATGACAAACTACAATATAGGCTGACTTAGAAAGCAAGCATAAAACATTACAGTACTAAAAAGGTGACAAAATTACACCCTTAGAAACCACACTTTAAAAATATTAAATGTAACACATCAGAAGTGACAATGTTGGAATCTACCCAACTACACAAGAAACTAAATGAATGTCCTCAAAACCAAATGCCAAAATTTCAGAAGTTCCCATGGCTGGATTTAAGTCACCTACTACTATATATGTTCATGACACTTTCATTCAAAACTGAAAGACATTTGTAAAGATCTATCAAGATCGATGGTGTTATGGTGTTTTCATTACTGCAGAATTTTCCTTCTGTGGTGATCAAAAGGAAGATAAAGTCATCTTTCAGTAGGCACACTCCATATACCAGCAAGACATTCTCAATTTGGTTGTACTATCGGACATAAATATATATTTATGCATCTATAACTTCAAAATAAAGATTTAGAAATAACAAGAGAGAGTCATAATTTCAGTCAAGTTTACAGGAAGATCTACTGATCTAATATTTTCAAGCTAATATTCTCTGTATTAATATTTTTCTGGCATCTGTAGACAGATGCTGCAATAATGAAAAATATAAAACCATACTCTGAATTTACCATTAGAAGATATACCTAAGTGATTCATGTTTCCAAAGTCTCAGTGATATTTAATAAAACTTAGCAAGGGTTCTATCAAGGTGCATAATTAATCCATATTTTTTAATCACATTAATGTGGACTGACAGGGCAACAAGGAGTACATTTTCACAAAGAAATAGAAATTGGACTTATTTGCAATCATATGTACTTATTCTCTGCATTTGTCCTAATAAAAGAGACATGTAGCTGTCATTCATTCCTTTATCTCAACTACAGTCAGTTTCAAAAGTAACATGAATTAAACGCCTCTGTCTTCAAAAGAAAATCAATTTTCATCAGTTTGTGTCTCTTTATGCATGAGTGAAAATACATAGAGATAATTCCTTGTACTTCACTTTAGATGACAAAGAAAGTTGTTAGGACATAGTCATAGCCATGGAGGATTCAACCCCAGATTTGCAGGTGTCAATATTTCATTTGTCTACCTGTTTATCACTCCCTAACATTCCACTATAACCCGTGGTGTTCTAGTGTATAAAGTCTGTGAAGTCAGGATGAAACTGAGATGGAAAACCAGATATTTGGTGAACTCCAGGGACCATTACTGAACTGACTTGGTGTCTGCTGACTGTGATGACTATCGAGCTCAAATGCAGGCACGCTGTGAACACTGCCTTCTAGGTTTGAAACTAAATTAGAACTGTATTCTATAGCAATATTTCATCTGGTGGTGGATATTTAACCTTAGATGCTGCACTACTCTTGTGTATGCCACTTTAAAGTATAACTTAATTAAAGGAATGACATTTCCTTTAGTAACAACCTTTGGTTCTTGCTGGGATCTCATTAATCTATTCTAGAAGTAGAAATCAATTTTTTATGATTTCTGCAAATCCTCACTTCTTAATGTTTACACCTATGACTAACATTCATATTTTTCTTTAGCAACCTGCCATCTCAAAGGCAGCAGTAAAACCCAGACAACTTAGTTATACCTAAAAAAAAGTATGTAGTTTTTTGAATCTGATATAAAGACAAGAAAGAATTGTGAAAGATACTCCTGAAGATTTGTGATTATATACCAATCCCACACTACTTTCTGTTGCTGATCAATCCCTAAGCAACTTCCTGTAAAAAAAATATACTTCTGATTAATCCAGATAATTTTTTATTCCTGCTGCTGCTGAAGCATCTTTCTTGTGACTAATTTGGCTGCATTCTGAAGACTTGCTATGCTCTCAACCAGTGCAGATGGCTTCATGTTCAGCTGTTTGAGATCCTCCATTGATCTCTGTTTGTGCCTTCTGACCAAAACAAAATATCTCTTTTTTACATCGACTGAGGAGTAGAATAAATTAAGCTTAACTAGGCAAATGGTGATATGTAAAGTGTGGTTCAACAATTTCACTTGGGAGAAAATATTAGAATAGTAATATAATCAACATTATTTCATTAGCATATTAAAATAGTTAACATAAGAATCTGTGGAATGGATGGGCTCCTTAGTAGAGCGCAGATATGGTGTTTTCAAGGAATTTCAAGGAGAATAAGTGACACTTAGCATGGTCAAAATGTATATTTATCTACCATGCACTAATCTTCCATCAGAAATTTTGGTATATAGAGGAACAAAGTGATATCTCATCACAGGGATGTGCATCTCTATCAGAACCCAAATTTGTAATATTCATTATGTGTAAGAATAATGAGCAAACTTCAAGGCATTTACCAACCAAATAATTCCTTCTTTTGCTGGTAAATATAATGCAAGAGATAACTTAAATCACAAAATATTACAACATAGAATATTTTGAATAATATCTTGAATGGGTTATTATATAGTTGCAAGTCTTTAGCAAATAATATAGTGATAAGAAAATTTAATGGCACATTAGTAATACATCTAAGCAGCAACCAAGGTAAAATTGCTCAAGAAAGTCCATTAACTAAGCTGATCCATGAGCATAGAATCTTTTGCAATCATGTTATGTTCATGATGAAGAAAAAGCACTTTTTTCTTCATCTGATTAAGGTTGTTAAGTTTAAAAATGGCAAGAACGTGTACTGAATCATCATACATGTGTTTTTCTGATAAGACCAGTACTAGAAGCATCAAGATATTTCTTTGCAAAGTGCATAAAAAAGACAAAATCTCTCACTAAGGAGAAAAATGTCTTATCAAATGTTCTCGGAATACAGCATCCATCACCTCTTAGTGAATTCTCAAATCAACCTGTTCTAAACAGCACAGAGAGCGAGAATAAAAGACCTAGAATCTGAACATGTCATTAATATCACTGCAATGGAAGAGGAATGATATAAGATTATATTGTGAAAATCTGCATCTTAATTAAAATATTAAAATATCAATTTCACCTATACCAAAAAGAGGACATGATGGACTTTGTCTACTAAATATTGTATTTGTTCTGGGAAAAATTAATAAAGAAGGCATTTGAGATAATGCTTCATGGAAATAATCTAATTTTATGATGAGAATATACAAAAGAAGCCCAGAGAAAGAACATAATTTCACAGAAAATACATAAATCTGAGCAACAGTTGACTTCAGTTATGTTTACCCACCTCACAGTATCAAACATATGGATTATTCAGCTATTCCAGCATCCAGAACTCAAATTAGTGTATGGTATTGTTAATTAATTCCAAATGAATGCTCAGTAGAGAACTGCTTATACAAAGAAAGGAGTGAATTCTATGCAGCTTGATATTTTGCCCTTAAGCACATGAGTACATATTTCTTTCTGTATAAAATAAAGAACAAAGTAGTTGAGAACACCTACATGATATGTTTTCATACAATTCTCATTGAAAATAAATGAGAAATGAGGCAAATATGAAGAAATGGTGAAGTCTGAAAAGGTAGCAGAGTTTTGGCATTCATGAACAAAATAAACGTCACTGATACCTCGCTGGGGTTGATCCTTATTTATTTTTACATTCATGAACCAATTGGCCATGTCTTCACATGCAGTTTTCTCTTCATGGGATATTAAGAAGATTTTCCTTCCTCTTGAAGAATTTTCATGTTAGGTATCAAAAAATTTATATCTTCATGATAGAGATTCCTGCAAGTTGGAAGTCATTGGCTCCCTGCAGAGGCTGTCATTTTACGCTTCAAAAGTGAAGTTTGACCTTCTATTCACTGTGGCCACTGGCTCACAATTCCCAGTTTACATGCAGAAATACAAATAGTTCTGTGCATAAGACTCCTGAGATTTTTCTTTTAACAGCTGAAAGAACTTCCCTCCTTGTTCAGATTGTACGTAGCCTGGACTATTGACCTTGTTAAGAACTCCTATATTTGTCCCCCTATATTTGTCACAAAAACACCTCTGAAACTGAGTTCAGGATTTGAATTTTGGAACAACAAAGCAGACAAAAACAGTTTGGGACATATTTAATGGCAAGGGGACTAAACTGAGGTAATGAAAATATTTAAAGAGTCAGGGGAAATATCTTGACATTGAGCTTTATTAGATCCTGGAATAGCTTTCTGAAGAGATTGTGCTTACAGAATAATCATTTTAGAAATTTAGTGAAAATACAGGGGGATGCAGGGGGAGTATCCCAGATTTCAGACTTCATCATATTTTGAGGCAATACCATTTAAAGAATCAGACAGATTTATTGTGAGATGTGTGTTAAAATAATAGGCTAATAATAATGAGTTTTCTAATACTCATTGACATTATTAGCTTAGGTCTTATTGTTCACATATAGAAAAGTATCCAAATTAATCTGCAATTTTGTTTGAAATATCAGATAAGAACAATGACCCAAAAAGTGTCTGAGTACACCCTAGAATTAATAAGTATGTCAGAAGATATTTGTTAAGTTTCCTTATGTGCCTCACCACTGACCTCCATTAACATTACCATTTTAGTCTAGTGTCAGCCCAAATATGCCAAATTCTATGGCACTTTTGACATTTCACTATTTCTCTGGCCACAAAAGTAAAACTGATAGCACTAAGAATATAATTCCATTTAAATATTTTTAAACAAAGATTCTATAAGACAGAATATGTTAAAAAAGTGCACATGGATTAATTAAATAAATTTTGTATCTTTTCCAAGATAGAGAATTATTTGTACTAAATATAGATATAGACATAGAAGTGGCATTAGCAACATGTATTCTCCCCATATTCATGCTAAACAATATCCAACATATGAAACAGCATGCAGTCTTTCACCTTACATATTGAAGTTGTGACATGCCTGTATAGCAAAGGGAAATATTACTCTATATAGTCAGCAGTACCTGGTGTGAAAATAATACTCAGCTTCAGCCTCTTTTTACTGAGGTCAGAATATTACTGTGTGTCAAGGGAATGACACATAGACATAAATTAAAATAAAAAGGCACTGAGAAAATATAAAATAAAATATATAAAATAAAATAAAATAAAATAAAATAAAATAAAATAAAATGAAGTAAAGTAAAATAAAATAAAATGAAGTAAAGTAAAACAAAACAAAACAAAATAAAATAAAATAAAATAAAATAAATAAAATAAATCTTTGTATTGCTTGTTCTCAAAAGCCTAATTCATTACACTCAATTTGAATTACATGAATAGAAATCATTCTTTATTGGAACTCTCCTCAACCTATATCTTTAAAGGCAGAAAAAGTGAGTATTTTTAGAACAAATATTTCTATAAGAAAGGAAATAAAGAGTCGATCTGCTCTTGGAAAAAATTATAAATTGCTTTTATCGCTAAGTGTTATTGAATTTTTTGGTGGTTACGTTTCCTCCCCTAGATCATTTGAAGAAACAATTATTTCTATCTTATGCTCTCTTTTCATAGAACTATAGAATGTGCTGATTTGGAAGAGACCCATCAGGATCCTTGAGCCCATGTCCCAGGTCCTGTGCAGGACATGTGTCTTGTCCAAATGCTTCTTGAATTCTTTCAGGCTTGGTGCTGTGACCACTTCCCTGGGGAGGTGTTCCAGTGCCCAACACCCTCTGGGTGAAGAACCTTTTTCTAATATCCAGCCTAAATCTCCCCTGGTCACTGTCCTGTCACTGGCACAAGAGTGAGGAGATCAGTGTCTGCCCCTTCGCTTCCCCTTGTGAGGATGCTGAAGACCACAATGAAGGCTCCCCTCAGTCGTCTCTCTAGGCTGAAGTGACCTCAGCTGCTCCTAATACGCTCCCTCTCCAGATCCTTCATCATTCTTATGGTGTCCTCTGGATGCTCTCTAGTACCTTAATGTCCTTTTTATATGGAGGCATCAGAACTGCCCCAGCACTCAAGGTGAGGCTGCCCCAGCTCAGAGCAGAGCAGGACAATCCCCTCCCTTGCCTGGCTGGTGATGCTGTGCCTGATGCCCCCAGGACAGGATTGGCCCTCCTGGCTGCCAGGGCACTGCTGGCTCACATTCAACTGGCCATTGACCAGGAGCCCAAGTCTATTTTCACAGCTTTTCAGCCTCTCCTTCCACAGTCTATATACACAACTGGAGTGGCTCCCTCCCTCCTTCCCTCCCTTTCCCTTTTTCCTCTTCCCTTTCCCATCCTTTCTTCCTTCATCCTTCCCTTCCATTGTTAAATTAAAGTAATGAAAGAAAAATTAAGAAGAACATTTATAAAAAAATTCAGTGAGCTACAAAACAAACCTGTTAGTTCTGAATGTATCTAGATGCAGCACTTTGATGCAAGGCTGAATGATAAAATGTACAAATGACACCACTTCTCTAAAGAGAAGATTACAAAATAAGAAATTGTAAAGATAGCAAAGCAGGCCTATGATGTCAGTAAAGAAAGGGGGAAAGTAATGTTGTGGAAGGCTCCAGCCTGATATCAAATAAAAAAAAGTACATATTTTAAGTAGCAATTCTCTGTCTTCTGGACAACCCTCTCATTTTCCTTGATAAGTATTTTAAAACACATTTACTCTGACAGGCACATCTAACTAGAAGCCTAAAACAATCTGATTTCCAGCCTCAGAGCTCTTATAAATTCTGCTGCTGAACAGTAGCTGCTGCCTATTTTCTAATTTGCAGAGTGAACACATTTTTTTTTCTGGTCAGAGGAAGGAATCAACTGACACTGACATTAACAGAAAAACTCAGTTGTGGAGGCCAGCATTTATGTTTGGTTCCACAGCTGGCACTGCAGTCTGAGGTCAATCCAGAGGTCATTGTATCTACAAGGTCATTAATCTGTGCATGACATTTTTCTAAATTCAGGTTTTGAGATTTTTTTTTCCCATTCATATTCATTCTCAATTTAAATGGAAATGCACTACCATATGCATTTTTACTGGCTTGGATCCACACTCAACAAAAAAGACTAGAGTTAATCAATTTAAAACTCAGCCTGGAACAACACGAGTTGTATGCTCTGGTGTGGGAGAGAAGGTAAAGCAGCCATCTTTTGATATAGATTTAAAACTGTAAAAAGATCTATTTGAAAATTGTGTGGAAAGAACTATCTAGAGAAAACTGAAACTTTGGAATCCAGCCGAAGTTCACTAGTTCTACTTTTTGACATAAATTAGCTCTTGGTAATAAGTGCTTAATAAATTATTTTGATTAAAAAAAATCCTTCTGTTTTAGCCTAAAATAAGTAAAACAAACAAACAAAAGTGTTAGAAAAAAAAAGAACAGTGAAGTTTTTTCGCACACCAGTCCCAAAATGAATTTGTTAAAAAGGTGTTAAGAATGAACTACTGAGAGTGAGAAAGTTCAAGCACCAGACAGCATCTGATTAGACGTTTCCAAAGAGGAACTGAGTTTCACTAACAGGATTTCACAGGATCAGGTAGTTTTTTATCACAGCTTTTAGCTGTCCTGGAAAAGCCTCTTCTATCTGAGGGAGCAGACTCAGTTAGGAAATAACTAGTTTGAAATAATATATATGAACTCAGTGCCATTTCTAGCTAAACATCTTCTGTAATATATAAATGTATGGCTACCTTTAAAATTCATGTGAGTTTTTCTCACTGACTGCACTAGAGCTCAAATAAACAAAAATACAACCTATGCATTTCACCATGAGCTTATTTTGTACAGAATTTCATCCAAAGCAACTACACTTTCATAAAGTGTCATTCATTCCCTAGGGCTCTTCTGCAATTATTTGTCCTTGGTTTATGTGGTAAACAGATTATGTGTCTGACTAGGAAACTGGATAAAATTACTACCAGACAGGTTCCTAAAAGGCTTTGAGAAGCAGAGCAAAACCAGAATTTTTTTCTTTAAAAACTAGAAAAAGCTAGGGAATGAAAATGTGCAGCATAAATTAAGACTTAGACAGTGGATATTTTTAGATTAATTTACTAATTTTGTAAAAGTATACTGAGTTTGTATGTATGATTATATTTCTTTTATGAGAGTCCTTAACGAGTGAAAAGGGACTAGATCAAAATAATATTTTCTATGATAAATTCAAATCTAGATTAAAATCAAGTCACAGCAGATTTCAGAACATGGATCAGTGTCATCTTCTAAAGAAAGTATTAAAATATTGTCAAAGAAATGACCATTTTGGGGACAAGGGTGTTGTTTGTTTAAAAATATTTAGAAAAAGCCCAACAAAATGGAAAGTTGACAGTATATGTGTCAGAATGAAACTGTTTGCACAAGTGTGTCTGTGTGTGTGTCTGCAGTGAAGGGTCTGCTTTTAGTGTCCTTTTTTTGCAGAATTGTCCTCAGGGGCATTAAGCTTACTTTCTTAAAGCCTGATCTAGGACACTGTTTACATTTAAAAGCCTACATGAGGGTTTGTATTTGAGTATTCTCTATGTTCCCAGACTTAGATAAAAGCAACAAGAATCATCCAAAATAATTTTTTGAAAAACCTCTAATAAAGTAGGGTGCTGAATACAGATGCTGGGATATTACCAGTTTACACAGCCTTTGAAATGTTTTGATCTTTTCCTGATCCTAGATCCTGCTGGTTTAATATCTATTTATGTATCTCTACCAACCTGGGGCAGCTTATTTGCTTCCCACCTAATAAATTTCTGTCCTTTAGAATTGTATCAGGGCCCACAATTTTATTAAAACATGTAACAAAACACTTGAGAAATTTTATTGACAATTTATTAGTAAAGACAGAATATACATATGAACAGCTCCAAATGTTTACTCCAGTGACTAAATTAATGCTTGATTTCAGCTTAATTTGCAGTTCCATCATATGCTGCATGATATTGCCTTTCACTGCATGTTTATGTTTTAGTTTAATTTGTTCATTTCCTAAAACATAGCTCTCATTTAGAAAGCAGGAAAAAAACCAATAGGTTTCTCTTTCAAGTTAAGAAGTCTATTAAAGAGGCAAAGCTGAAATAACAATGTTCTATTTCTCCCTGTGGCTAAAAAATGCAATAACAAGAAAAAACTGCAAGCCAAATTATTTCAAAGGGATTTTTAAGGTAAAAAGGCCTGACAAAAACGTATCCCTTAAAAAGAATGTAATCCTGACAGCATGATTTGACTAGGAATCAACAATAACATCATCTTTTGATATATCAAGGTGTAGACCCTTAAGGATTTATAACTTGAGTGGGAGTTTTTCATATAAATATGCTTATGAATCAGTGTCGGTTTCTTTTTAAGCTTATGGTAAGAATTCAAACAATTCCAACAAATGCAATTCTGCTACTTTGAGATTATCACATAGTTTGGGTCTTTATTTGATGGAGGCTTACACAGCAAAGTAATGCAGGTAGCATATTTTAGCCTGAACACAACTACTGTAAGACTTCCCAGTTTAAGGAATATGGCCTTTATCACACACTTCTTAAGGAAGAAAAGGTGAAGCTGAATTGATTAAAACAGTTCTGATCTCCTTAATATGAAATCTTTTACCAGTGTCCTCTTCATGCTAAGGCTTGCCATCCCAAGGCAATCTGAAAGACATGTCTTGTCCCAGAAAGCCAAAGTGGATTGAAAAAATCATCACCACATTATGTTCCCTGTTAGTTTGGGGGAAAACACTACTTAGTAGTGTCAAGCTCTCCACACATCCAGTCAGACTCAAAGATTTTCTGGAAGTGAGTCCCTGCGGAGTGCTGGCCGACTTTCAGTAGCCAATGGTTAAATGGTTAAATACAGTTTGCTGAACTACTTCAGACATCAGATGCTGAGGTGCCTCAACATGGTGCATTTCCTCTGCAGGATAAACAGATATTTAGTGATTTAGTGGAATATTTGTGGCTTCTTCTAGTCCTTAGTCTTTAGTACTGCTTCTTTCCCAGCACTGTCTTACCTTTAAAGCATGAGAGGTCTGTGAATTCAATGATCTAAATTCCCAGTTTTGGTCTATGGGGTTGGTTATGTTTTGTATTTTCCTTACTCCTAATTTGCCAAATCTATGGTTTGCTGCTGTCTCACAAACAGTAAGGCCATGGTATTACACATCCAGCTGTAGCTCTGAATGAATTTAGCCATGGACAACCTAAAGTCAGTTTTTGCATTTTTTTGACCAATAACTTAAATACAATAACAATACTTTCTTATATTGTGGTGGAAGGCTTCTTTCTGATAAAGAAATGGATCCTTAATTCTACTTCTAGGAAGCCTGCATTGGCCAATAAAGAATATCTCTCTTCTATTGCCTAGAAGAAAAGAAGGGGGAAAAAAATTGAAGACAAATGCAGCAGAGTCCTGTTTTGCTAGTGGAATGTGGCAAACCAGCACATACCTCCCAGCTCATGACACTTCTTTTAAACATATTTATTGTTAGTTAGTTTGTTTAGGGAAAAGTCTTTTTGTTTAGAGAAGTTGATGTTTTCTTTAAAGTACTCTTCTTCACATGCTTGCTTTTCTTAGTAAAAACTGATGAGAAAATGTATAAAAAATGTCTGTTGAGCAGCAGGGCTTCAAAGCTTCAGTTATATTGAATGTTGCCAAATCTTGTCACGACTGCTTTGTGTAGTTGGCACCACATTCAACATTTATTCTCCACCTGCTCTGACTGCATTCATTACTTACAGACATCTACACAAGAGAACATGTGAAGAATCTGAGAGAGAAAACCAGAAAAATAATTCCATGTAATTTTTATCTGAGTCTGGAAACAAATAATGCAAAAATTTATAGATTTGCTTTTGTGAATTTGCATTATAAGTTTGTGCCCATTCAGGACTCAATTGTAATATTTAATGTGCACATTTTATCACAATATACACAAATTTCTAATTTTTAAAATGACACAGCAAAATCAAAACCTTTCATCTTGTTCCTAAAACATGTCGAAAGGTTTTGTGCCAAGTTAAGATCAAAAGCCTGTTGGGTCTATTTTTCATTTTTACTTGTGTCTCAGCTTTTGAAAAGCAAGTTGTTCCTGATTTTCTTTTACCTTTTTTAATTGGCAACTGGTAAAACAGCCAGGCTGCTAGAAAAGGAAACAAGCTCCTTGAAAGGGTTTGTCCAGGATACTTTATGAAAAGTATGTTAAAAAAACTGAAAAAAACCCCTGAATCACACAAGCATCAGACTGCATGTACTCTCACATGCCCTGAAACAAGTATCAGGTGATGATATTTCTTGATCATAGGGATATGAGACAGTCTTGAGCTGATAAAACAGCCTGATGTTTTTTAAAATCAATCTTTAAAGATATGTACAATTTTTAAAATTTTCTGTTTTTAAATGCAACAACTATTTTCAGTTAATGCATATTTCTAATTATATTAAACAAATTATTATGCACTCTTTGGAATGCAGCTAAACTAATAAAAGATGTGTGAATGCCCAGTAATTGGAACATGAAATACATAAGAATGAATGCACAGGAATGGAAGATTGATATTTCTCTTTGCAGAATCATTGATTGAATATTTTTGTTTGTTCTGTCTTCTTTTTCTTTAATAGATAGGGGAAAAGAAATATTTTTTTGAAATATTTATAATGTTGCTATTTATTATTATGTGTTTTTTCTTCCATTGGACCATTTGAGGCCAGAGTTTCCACTGGTTATATATCCCAAGGCTGAAAGAATACTAAATTTAAAGTGCTTTTTGGCTTGTAGCCCTAATTGTTTTGCATAGTTGCTGCATTCAGAGAACCTAAAATTCCTAACCTTATTCTGTTTCACAGGTATAAGATAAGGCACAGAAACCTTTTCAAGCACCCAGAAGATCAATGAAATATTTTCCTGCACACTTATTTATCAACATAAATTATTTCCAGTTTATTTGTCACAGCAGAGCAGACAGGGCTGTTCTGCCACCCAGTTTGTCCCAGATCAGCTCAGGCTCCAAGAAGGCTCAGCCTGCATTGACTGAGTTACCTGTGAATTTATGTGAATTGTGGAGTAGGGCCAGATATTTAACATATTTACTACTCCGTATTATAACCTCAGTGTTTCACTATGCATCGTATATCATTATATGGACTTCTTGGTTTTGGTGTAATATTATTTTAAAGGTGCAAAAGTATAATTTTTCAGGCAGTGAAAAGCCATGCCAATGCATACACAAACTTTGGATGGAAAACTGAACTTGTTAAAGTAATAATCAGTGTTGTTATGGATGAATAAATAAAGAACTATTGAATCCTTAAAGACACAAAGCCATTTGTGCTGGATTTTCTTGGGGGGAGAATGTATTGCTCTATTTTGTTAGAACTATCACATGATGGTTTAATAGACTAATTATAATACAACACAAGCAGTATTTTGATGAGAGTGCCACAATAAAGCATCATTTCTTCCATGTTTTGAAATGAGAACTCTTTTTACCATTCTATTTGCATTTCATGTGTGCCATACATCTAAAGTAATCTGAATTTACAGCATGAATTTATCAGAAACTAAAAAAGATGAGCTCATGCCTAAGCTTTACATTTTATGCTTTCTAAATATGTCAAACAATAATCATACTCTCCACACAGAGTTGGATTATGAGTCAGTAGATAATTCAAAGACTAACTATTTTATCAATACCTGCACAAGAAATAAAAATCTTAAATTTCGTGTTCTTGGTCTCTTTCTATCATTTTCTGTTCCTTTGGAGACATCCATCCTTTAATTCCCTTTATAATCAAAATACACTTTTCCCTTTGCATTTTCCAAAGTGAGGCAGAAATATAACAGATTACTCTACAGAAAAGAAACATACAGCAACTAACCTCAATTCCTTACATAGACTTCCCTGTAATTTATTTCATGACAGTTTGCATCACAGCTGTTTACATCATGAGAGACATCCATTGCTAAAGATGTTTATATTTAAGACAAATGGTATTTTATAAGTCTCTCTGAAACAAAATACTTCACTGGTTTTTTGTGTGTTTTCTGGTTTTCTTTCACTTTTTGCAGAACCTGGATGATAGGTCCATTAGCTACCCAATATTGTATTAAATCTGATATATAACCCTTATTCATAATTTAGGGGTTTCAGTAATATGCAATGAAAAGTATGTCAGAAATTATGACATGATATTTAGGAATGTATATTCTTTTTCCTTACAGCTGTCTAGGTTTAATTAAAAAAAGAAAGTTTATCACTTTCAGCCTCACTGATGCAATCTTTTTTTGCATAACTGTGCATGGGGACATGGTACTCTTCCTGCAACACCCCAAAGAATTCTTGCAGTTCAGATGTTTTCACTGTATTCACAGAATTCACAGAACTCACAGAATGAAAAGCTTGGAAGAGACCTTAAAGATCATTGAGTCCAACCCATGCCCTAACATTCTAACTAAACCATGGCACTGAGTGCCACATCCAGTCTTCTTTTAAACACATGGGGGATGGTGACTCCACCACCTCCCTGGCAGGCCATTCCAGTATTTTATCACTCTTTCCATAAAAAAACTTTTTCCTATTATCCAACCTATATTTCCCTTGGGGCAACTTAAGACTGTATCCTCTCGTTCTGTCAGTTGCTGCCTGGAGAAAGAGACCGACCCCCACCTGACTACAGTCACCCTTCAGGGAGTTGTAGAGAGTGACAAGGTCACTCCTGAGTCTCCTTTTCTCCAGGCTGAACAACCCCAGCTCCCTCAGTCGTTCCTCACAGGGTTTGTGTTCCCAGCCCCTCTCCAGCCTCCTCTGGACGCGCTCAAGCGTCTCAAGGTCCTTCCCAAACTGAGGGGCCCAGAACTGGACACAGCACTCAAGGTGTGGCCTCACCAGTGCCGAGTACAGGGGAAGGATGACCTCCCTGCTCCTGCTGGCCACACTATTCTGACACAGGCCAGGATGCCATAAATACAGGCCAGGAAGCCATATTCCTCCTCTGGAGCTCTTCCTGTTTGAGTTGCAATTTTTATGGGCACGCATTAAATTGAGGGAAAGCACTAAGACAGGTATTTAAGGTTGATAATATACTTCGCTTATTGAAACTCATTTCACATGTAAAGGCTGTTCACCATTTTTCATTGCATTTACAAAAATATGGGCAGTGGAGATCTTAAGTGAAGAATTTCACCTTCATTTTGCAGAGGATCTCTGCCTCCTCCTTGTCAGGACCTTGAGGGGCCCTTAATGGCTTTGTGGTCCTTGTGTCTTCCCCCTCCCCTATCCAAGGCCAGGGGCCAATTCCAACCCCCTGGGGCTGTCAGTCCCTGCCCCAGCAGCCCCACAGCTTGGAGTCTTCAGCTCCTTACAGCCCTTCCCTGCCCAGCTGTGGGCACACGGATCCAGGCCCCCCCACACAGGGTGAGCCCTTTGCCTGGGGCTTTGGTCTGTCCCCGTCCCCAGGGAGGTGCAGGCTGGGGCTGCCCCAATGTCCCTGGCTGCCCTGTTCCTGTCTGGAATGTGGGATGGGCCCTGGCAGCTGAGCTCTGGCTGGCCCGGTGCCGTGGGGACTGACCCATGTTCTGCTGCCACTTCCAGAGTGCAGCTGGCCTGGCTGGCACCACTGGCACTGTCCCTACAGTGAGGTTTCCTATGGAACACCTGGAGACCATTTCCTATGGAACACCTGGAGACCATTTCCTATTGGCTCAGTTGGTCAGAGCATGGTGTAATAACATCAGGGTCCTGCCTTCAATCCCTGCATGGGCCATTCTCTCAATAGCTGGACTTGATGATCCTTCTGGGTCCCTTCCAACACAGAATCTGTGATTCTGTATAACATAGCATCACCATGCTGGCTGGGGACTGATTTAAATCTGACCAAAGCACCATCACAGCAGCAATCTGCCATGTTGATGCTCCTGGGACCAGTGTAGCTGCTTTCCATATGTGTTGGTAGCACCAGGCTGCATGCTCTGTTTGGTTCTTCCAGAGGAACCTTAAACTGGCATACCTGTTATGTAAACATCTTTTTCAATTTAATTCCCTTTTGGTTTTTTTCATGCAATTTGCAGCCAACTCTTGTGTAGAAATGATTTCAAGTGATTTTAAAAGTGACTTAGGTTCATAAACAACTATCTGAATGAGTGGCTGGGTTTTCTGTGAATTAAGTGCCCAATCAACCTATGTGAATTTTTACATACAGTAAAAGAGGTACTTAATGGGATATGTGTCTTCATTTTCTCTCAAATAAACAGCCTTGAGAGTTTTCTTTTGAAAGGCTTTGTCCCTATTCCCTATCTCCTTGATAACTGTTTTACCATCATGTTTTTCTTTATCCTGTCTGCAGGAATTTGATTCTTTATCCTGTCTGTAGGAATTTGAGTTTCTCCCACACAATGGCTAGTGACTTTTGGAATGGCTGTTAGTATCACGCTTGGCCTTCAGTGGCAGGTTCAGACAAGAGTATATCTATCAAAGTTCCTTTGTTCACCAGCCAAAGCTGATGGATCAGATGACCTAAAGTGCTCCAGATTACAGCAGATGGCCACAGAAAGACAACTAAATAAATTCAGACCACTCTATCTTGTTATATCTTTTCTTCCTTTTTCTTTGCTTCTATTAAGGCTCTCTCTACTGAAAGCACATTTTAAGATTAAGATAATTAACTATACACTTTACATATGAGCAAGCTTTGCAATCCCATTACAGACAATGAAGCCACGGATCTTTCAAAGCAATTCAGCTGATTGGCTGCTAAAGATAGCCAGCCTTTGCCATTTGATGTCATTTACCTATTTTGAAACTGTCTTTGACATATCTTAGCTGTTTTTCCAGCAATCACAAGCTTGTAATATCAAGCAATACACAAGAGCATTTTACTTTATTAGCAAATATAAGAACCAGAATAACCAGACACTATATTTTAACCCAGAGGATGATCATTTTTGTTTTTCTGACCTTAACAGCCAGGCCTGCTCTACACTACTCTAACTGGGTAGTTTCTTGCAGTGGTTTTCAGACTTCAGATACAATTTTGTTTGTTCATATGCTTATTTTGTTTTGGAGTTTTTGCCTCCAGAAAACAATATCAGCAACATCCAATACACTTTATTTATTTTTTTTTTGTCATGAAGGAACTCAAAGAGAATGTGTTGACATTTATGCTCCAATTTTTTCCCAGAAAAGTTCTTAGTCTGCCACATGTTTCCTTCTGTTTGACACAGTATCAGTTGTGCTTATTTTACATTCTCTGATGTTTAACTCTTTGTATAATATTATGCCATGCACAGTACTAGAGTATCTGATTGTCTCTTCCACTCTTAGTCTAAGTAGGGGAGAGGTAAGAAAGAAAGAGAAGAAATGCAATACTTGACAAACCCCTTGGAGCAAGGCACAATCCATATAGAAAAAATGACTGCAGGCTCAAAGTAATAGTTGTTTTCCTTACAGTCCTCCATCTTAAGTAAGCCCTATCTCATATCTGTCAGCCAGCTGCATATCTTTCACACTGTAGTATCTACAGAGGCAATAAACCCCTGTGTTTAAAACTGGATCTTACCTCAGGCATCTGTTTTAGGGAGAAGTGAATAACAACTACTTGGAATCATGATGTGAATCCCACCACTGGTGTTTATTCCTAAGAATTGCATCTGTCTTTCTCTTTGCAAACAGCCTAAAAAGCTGAGATAGTGGTTACTGATAGAATATTAGTAGCTAGAAATTCTGAGCATGCAAGAATCTGTCTGTTTTCAGACAAAGTAAATTAAAAAAACATGAGATAATATCTTGTTACTCTCCAATATTGCTTGCAAAGTTCTGACTGAATTTGAAGGATTTTTCCTACAGTCCCTGAGCTAGCAATCATACAGACAGCATCTTAGTTCTGTCAGCAGCTAAGACCTCTAACACAGCAAGGGAGAAATAGGGCACAAGTAGGTAATAGCAGAACTAATACCAGATACTCAGTCTTCCTTATTTTTCTTGGTCATTATGTAATGGTCAAAATACTATTTTCAAAAGTAAGAAAGCCTAAGCAGAAAGAAGTTGCCTGAAACTATGCAGAAAATGATGCATTTAGTAGCACCAAAAATCTTTAGTGTGCTAGTTTTACTTTTTTTTAAAGCCCTCACTTGTCACCATGGCAGCCAAATGTCTGTAACAGAAAGTGGCATGTATTGGATGTATTAGATAATGGATACTCACAAAATGTAACCACCAAAAAAAAAAAAAAAAAAAAAGGAAAAAAAAAGACTGCTTTTCTGTAAACCTTTTGTCCTAGAAAAGTAAATAGAGAGTTCTTGAATGTTTCAAAAATAGAATAAATGCCAGTGTGTAGATTCTCAGTAAAAAAGATGCAACTTCTCTAAAACCCAGTAAACCACAAATTTTTCCCTATTCTTTTCAGGGGGCTTCTAGATGTCTGCTTATTTTTACCTCTATGTAAAACACTCTCCTTTGAAGTGGCCCATAGAGATGAAGATGTAGTAAAAAAGATTTCAAGATACTCATCAACAAGTAAAAAATAATACTTCCATATTTTGGCAAAGTAATTTGGATCTGCAGCTAAAACCAGCCTGATTTAACTATTTCAATCTCTGCTGAAAAATTTCATAACTAGCAGCTGAATCTCACAAATTACAATTACTTCACAAAACATTTTTTATTCTGCATTTGAATCACAATAAATTTCACACTTATTTGAAAAGAAAATGGTTTTTAGCAATAATTATTTTCAAAACACCAAAGTTTTCCTTTGGAAAGCTGATTTTTAAGAGCAACACAATTTTTTTCTCTAATATCCTCGCTGTAGAAGCAATTAATTTGTACTGATAATGAAAAACTATTGGTTTCTAGCCATGTTCCAAATTCTCCCAGTAAAGCAGGATTCCAAAAGCTATTTTGTATTCTATTATCTGCAGTAAAATGTCATACCCAGGGAGCAGAAATGTTTAAAATGCTGCATGAATGAATGCAATTTGAAACTCATCCCTTATTCTAAGCATCCTGTTGTCTCAGTTAAAGACAATGCAAAGGGTGGCCACTCTAAAATGAGTTACCTCCCCTTTTAGCTTTAACCATTCCCCTTTCATCAATAAGGAGAGACAAATGCAAGAATAGACGAGTCAAAAAATAACAGTTTACTAAAAAATGAACCCACAATAGGCAAAAATAGCAGTAAATAATCATTAGATACAAAGACGCTGAATCCTGTGAACTGCCCAGGAACAATGAAAACAAATGGTCGAAAAAGCCCCTCTATGGGGGGGGGGCTGTAAAAGACTGCATGGTCCAAAGGACTGTGGTTTGGAGTTGATGCTGCATTGTGGGGGAAAGAAAATGCACTGGCCAGGCCCTGAAACTCACCACACTGGCCCTGACAATTCAGGCTCCAGCAATCCCAGCCAAAAAAGGTGTTCCAAAGCCCAGGAAGAAACAAGGCAAAGTGGAGCTTCTGCCTCGTGCTGCCTCAGCTTCTCGGTATCTCAGCAAGAACAAAAGATAAAGAGGCTCTGTGTGGGTGTCCTGCAGCTCTCAAAGGGATCCTGGCACCCCAGCCTCCACTAACCCTGGAGTTGGAGACATCCCAGGCCCTCAGGTCTGTAAGAGGCTGGAACAGTGTTGGGCAGGTTGGCATGGCACAGATATGAATTCCTATACACATTTTTGGGTTACCTGGGATGCTAGCCTGTAATTGAAGCTAGAGATTAAAGTAATTATTACAGATAAAGTAATTATTACAAGTATGTGTAACAGACTCTAATAGACAAGCAGTCTCATGAATACCCCTGTAAAATAAAACCTGAGAGCAGAAGGTATAACTCCATATGAGAAACTGAAGTCTGGGAGTAAAATTGGGTTTTTAATGCCTGGATGAACAGAAGTGGGAAACAGCAGAAAGTTAACAGGCAGTTTGAGAAGAAAATGAACAGGTTAACTACCATTAGTAGCTAATGTAGTCAAAGCACATTTCCTTCTATACCATGAGCTGTATACAGGTGTCTGAAATATGACATTTTTACTTCTGCTCCTTTATTTTTTTTATTTGTCTTGTTGGGTGAAATAGACCCACTGAGATAAAAGCAAAAGCAAAAAAGGAATGCTTTCATCTAATGGAAACACTCCCCCCAGACACACACACACTGCACTGTTCTTCCTTTCAGGCCAGTATTTTTGTCTCAGTATATCCCCGTGGTAGAATAAGTATAGAAGTATTTTGCCCCCAAATCCACCAGAATATAATGGATGTTTGTGATTGTCAGGTAAATAACATTGCAGAAAATGTTTGATCACATATTTCTTAGAGCAGAGTTGATTTGCAATGTCCTAGAATAAAGTATTTGCATAGGGAATTCATGTCTTTACAGAGTACCCAGTATAGTCATGCCTATTTCTTCTTTGCAAACTATTTTCTACAGGCCTTTGTATTTTAAGAAATGTACACTCTGTTTTTGTCTGTGTAATAACTAAAGGATAATGAATCCAAGACACACTTCAGTAAAGTGAGAAGCTGTAAATGGAATAGCTTCAACAATGGTAGGGAGTTTTGCTCAGTTTTTCAAATGAAAGCTGCATATCTATTGATCTCAAGGGCAGCTCCTTAGGGAATACCAACGGAATCCAGAATTTTTTTGTGGGCTTAGAGATGCCTGTAATAGTGTTCTAGCAATATCAAACACAGTCAGGGAAACTTAAACTATGAAAGCAAAAAATATTATTCATTAAATAAATTCATTAATTGATATATTTTATCCTATTCCTTGTTTCTGGACAGGTTTTTTTTCACTTTCTTTCAATACAGATGTATAAATTTATCCTTCCTTCCTCCACTGCTGTCTTTTCCCAATGAGCCTCTTTTCTATAATGAGTTAATATTAAGACAAGAAGGTGGCTTGTCTGAAGTTTCTGCAACGAGGACTACTCCAAGCTCAAAGGGTAAACCTGTGCTACAAAGTGCTGCAAAACTGTATCTGAAATTTGTAACCCAGAATGAACCCAGAAAGAGCTCTTCTCTCCTGCTGGTTTTGGCCAGGGTGGCCAGGGTGGCCAGTTAGACAGTTAGCTTTCTTCACAGTAGCTGCTGTGGGGCTGTGTTTTGAATTTTTACTGAACAACAGGTTGATATTACAGAGATCCATTTATCATTGCTGAAGAGGGCTTGCACAGAGCCAAGGGCTTTTCTGCTTTTTGTACTGCCAGGCTGGCAAGGAAATTGGGGATGCTTGGAAGGCTGGAAGAGACACAGCTGAGTCAGGTGATCCCAACTGACCCAAGGGATATTCCAGACAATATGGCATCATGCTTGGTGTATAAAGTGGGAGGAAGAAGGAGGAAGGCAGGACATTTGGAGTGATGGCATTTGTGTTTCCAAGTCAGTGTTATCTGTGACAGGGCCCTGCTCTCCTGGAGATGATTGAACACCCACCTGCCAAATGGGAACTGGTGAATTAATCCCTTGTTTTGCTTTGCTTGTGGGCACAGCTTTTGCTTCACCTTTTAGTGTCTTTATCTCAGCCAATGAGTTCTCTGCCTTTTACCCTTCTGATTCTCTTCCCAGTCCTACTGGTGGGGGAGTGGGTGGGCTGATGTGTGGGGCTTGGCTGCTGTCTGGGATTAAACCACAACAATACAAAGAAAAAAAGAAGCAAATGGAACCAAAATGGGTTTAAATACCTGAATATGACTGCCAATATCACAACTAAATGTTATCACAATTCTTAGCCACAAACAATTTTGGAAGCATTTTTGCATTTTTTAGGCTTCTAACACTAAAAAAGTCTTAAATCATGTCTCTGGGAGAGGTGCATGAGGTTACAGATGCACGAGCAGCAAACAGTTCGGACAGAACAGAGTGGTCACTGCTCTCCCACCTTGCTTCTTTGTCAGGTTAAATCAAGTGTGTGCTGACCATCTAACCTGCAGCTAGAAGGAGAGGAGCCATGCAATGTCTAATATTCATATGACTACAGTGACTGACGTGACAGCTGAACAAAATCATATTCTTCTTATCACTGATCACACAATCATAGATGTAGTTCCTGGTCACCTCTGCAAGGGAAGAGGATATTAACAACCCTGCTACTGCTGATCCAGGGAGTTCTTTGCATAAAAACTTGAAGTGTTCACCAGTGCACACCCTGAGCTGCCAGACATGAAGTCTGAAAGTCATGAACCCACAAGTCAAAAAGGCTACTGCCCTCTTTCTCTGGAATTATCTTAAAAGATTAAAAAAAGTCTCAATTACATCATGTTTATTTCAATGAGAGTTCACTGCTGTTTCTAGAGATGGGCTTCTATACGCTATCTTTTAGAATTTTCACCTTGCTCATAGGATTTAGTACCCTAAATTCTTCTGAGGAACAGTTTTTACTTTTTTTGCACTTACCAATGAGAGGTGATATTGCAGAAATATAAATAAGCATGCACTTATGAAGATATTAAGGAATTAGTTTAATATTTAATTTATATTTTAATTGCTGGTTCTAGGTATTTGATTTTTACTTATTGATTCAATAGACACAACTCCTGTAGCTGAGTCACCAATATAAACAGTAATAATTCCAATACTTATAGAAAAGGAGAGAAAGTGAAATCATGTTTCATTCAAGCCAAGATAAATTCACTCATATTCATATCTAGTTAAAGTGTTATGTTTGTATTGCCAGACAGTCCTAAAACAAGAGAGAACTGACATCACACCTGGTATATTTTCAACAATGGAATAATTATGCAAGACAAAGTATTAAGAAGAACTGATGTTTTCTATGACTTGCTATATCAATGAAGCATACTCAAAAAAATACAAGTCATAAAATGCTGAAAGCACACATTAGTTGTTTTTATTTTACAGTTTACATTCTGATATTGTGTACCAGCCTTCATATATGCTTCTTTTAATGTGATACCAACTATTTTCATAGATTTTTAAATAATGTTTTGAAGTTATACCTGCAAGACTAAATCACAATAATATTTTTCTATGGGTCTAGATTTAGTCTCAAAAAATGCAATCGAAACCTTTATTTTATGGGGTCAGTTTGAAGCATCTTTATCATTACAGGAATTATTTTTTAGCAACTCTCTGAGTTTTATAAGCATCATTATACAGGACCTTTCTCATTATTTCTGTTCCTCTGTGGCTATCAGGTCCTTATAGAAGTTTATTAACTACAGTGCATTATAGAAAAATAAAATGTTAGAGAAGGAGAAAGCCAGTGCTGTAGTAACACCTTGATAACTACTTGTATATTTTTATGTCTCAGTGAAAGCAGTCAGGAACAACAGGAACTATTCCTTCAGCTCATTTTATTTTTGTAGTAGTTTAGAAATTCTATTTTGACACTAAGTAGACCAAGATAAGCAAAATTTAAGCTATTCACACAGAAGCACAATTTTACCAAGAAAAATTGTTGTAAAGAAAGACTCAGTTCAATACATGCAGAAGATGGCAACCTATTAGACCCAATAGTAATTTGTTTAATATGTATACTGACATGTAATTTTTTTGTTGCTGTTGAATATTCTGCTACAATGCAGAATTGAAAGTATTCCAAAATGCCTACTCTGTTTCCCATTTCTTTCTTAAGCTGAAAAATCAGTGATGGCATGTCAAAAAATCAATTTTTGGAGCATATTCCTCTACTTCCAGTTTCTTTCTCTTCCATGAGTGTTTTCTGTGGTTGCCATCAAAACTCCCAATAAAAAAGATGCTTAGTGTTTATCATTTGTGACAGAAGACATAAGACAAAACCAAATTCCTAAACTAATTCTGGCTGCAAAGCTCTTGGGTATTTTGGCAGTGATTTGCCCTGAAGAACAGGTTGTATGATCTTGGCATTTGTTGAGCAGCTGATAGTTGTCTGAAATTTCAAGTAACTGAGTATATGTAAGCTTCCTGACAAGGCTGCTCTTCAGTGACAAGTTTTTCAGACACTTCATGTAGGCTGGAATGTTTTCTTGAGTCAGCAAGACTGAAGAATCACTTTACCAGGGCAGAGCCCATTCCAAGGTTTAGTTCCTGGGCTTTGGCTCAAACACTTCGGGAAGCCTTTTAATGAAAGTTATTGAGTAACAGGGCAACGTGTATTTCTGTCTGGTTCCTACTGTAATTTTTAGGGGATATATTCATGTAGCATTAAATCACTGTAAGATCATATCCCAAAAATGCCCCAGCTGTGAAAGCTACCTCAAGAAAATCCTCTGTACCATGACAAACTCCACCAGTGTAGGCTGCCTGCAATGGGCTTTTCTGGAGGCAATAATGAAGGCTGTCTGTGAAGTCCTTGTGTTTTCACAAGGCAGATAGGTTGGAAATCTGTTACCCACCTCACAGGTGCTAAGACTGTATAGGCAAGGAGACTGAGGTTGGAGACTTGTTAAATTCAAAATCAATGCCCTTAGTATTTGCAGTCCATACCTATTTCATGTTTCACTTTTCTTACTCATCAAATAAGAATTATTCTGAGCTCAGGAGGGGATAAAGAGCTTAAATGCATTAATGTTCTTACTTCAGTATTAGTAAGCTTGTTTTCACTCTTGGACATACTCTTTTAGTTTTTTACAGCATGAGTTTTGCATCAATTACTTGATTTGTTCATACAAATGCATACAAATTTTATGTATTTAAAGAATTTATTGCACGTATATCTCTCAAAACAGGTTAGACAGCCATATGTGACTTAGTTCTGTGATGTTCACAAGGTAATGTTATTTTTTTCCTTCAGAAAACAAGCAAATTGTAGTTGCTGATAGGACTAATACATTGTCTTCTCTTGCACTGCCCACGTGTTTGCAGAACAAATGCGAGATGTTCTATTTGTTTATGCAGACAAAACCAGATCACTCATTTTAAAATTTCCTGACTCAAGAAAAGCATTGTATGTCACCCTTTTTTTATCTTTATCCATCACTGTGAAAATGTAGACTTCTTTGGAAAATTAAGATTGTTAATGGTGATGATCATGTCCGTATTGTTCTATTATACCTGTTCAGTTTCATATTTCTCATCTTGTCAGTAATCATTTCATTTCCTCTAGGAAACACACACTACCACTGTACAGTGATTGTATATTATTTTTCTACCAAGGAGTGTGTGAAACTTAATGCCTCAAGACAATAAAATCATATTTACTCAAAGTGAGTTCATGTATATGAGAAAGAGGGACAGAAACGGAATGAAAACAAATGATGTGGGCATTTAAAATACATTATAAAACCAAAATAAAATACCTAATATGTAGATGTAGCTTTTGCAGTAATACTTTAGTTTGCAAATGAATAACTAATTTAGAGGGAACTGAACAGGCTACTAGAAATATGACATCTAGAATTCTACTTCAGCAGATATTACAGGCAGCTTTGCCCCTTGAGGGCTGTATCCCTTGTCATTAAAGACTACTTGGGAAGCTGAAGTAGTTCTCATTTAGTTAGTTCTCTTTGTTGATTCCTCCCTCAGAGGTGTGATAACACAAGTACCGCAAGTAAAGGAGGCTGTTCAACATTACCCTTATTCTTGATAGAGTTTCCACAACTGGATTCTCTCTAACTACTCATCCTTAACTGATAGATCTTAATAAGAGTTCAGAACACTACTGACACCAGTGTTTGCTCACTGTGGCCTTGCATCTCAACAGGAGTTCAGACAGTCTTTTCCACAGATTGTGACTCTTCTCACCAGTCTCCTGAAATTCCTGCCACTGCAGCTAGAAATGTTATTGCATACAGAGGAGGAAAGGCCCTACATGGTAATATTGTTGTGTTCTCCAGACACATTTGATCCACCAGTCCTAACTTCGAAGCAGTAATGTTGCTACAAGAGAGGCTAAACACTGAAGCACAAATACCAGAGTTCTGGATTTACACAAAATGCATTTTGCACTCCAACATGTTATAACCTTGGGAAGTTTGTCTATCTTATGTTTTCATTCCTAACTATAGAGGAAGCTTGTTCTAACTTTCTAATGGAATGATTTTGTGAATTATTTTGTCTGGTTTATATAGCAGCTTTCTCCTGGCTTAAAGTTTTGTGTAGTTATTTTAAATTATTTTTTTTTCAAAGGCAGAATCCCCTGCAAAAAGGCCAAATTTCAGAAGGCAAATAAATTTCTACTTAATCAGATTAAAAAGTTTGATTTAGAATGTAGTTTTCAGAGATTGATGTATAGAATACTTTCTGTATACAGAGACATACACATACTGTTATATAATTAATATATAGAAAAGTTCTAAAAAGTGAGAGTTAAGAATCCTGATTGAAAAAGGATGAAAAAATTTGTTTCCTTTTTATTTTTTTTTTTTTTTATGCAAGAACCCCTTAAAAGTTTTGCTAAAGCCTCAGAAGGGTCTTCTGAAGGGTTTGTGGGGTTTTCTTTACATGAAGTAAAGCAGAGGGGTAACGCATTACAGAGGATTTACTTATATCACAAGGCAATTCAGAGGAAGATAGTATAATCAAACCCTGATAACCTCTGCTTAATCTGAATATTTAGTAGTTTAAAATTCTGTATTTGAACAGTATCAGCAAATTTGCATGTAGATTTATTTTTCCTCTCCCTCTTTTAAAAAATTGCACTAATGTAGTTGTAAACTGTTGTTGATTAATCAGGTCTGATGGAATTGCTTGGGTATATGACCTGGTGAAAGTATCTAATCACCTACATGTAGATAGAGCAAAGGAACTGTTTGTAAACCTGGCATCAAATTTTATTGGATTTTGTACAATCAGATACAATTTATATGCACAAAAATCAGAATCAACAATTTATCAAAGAGAACAGTTGTCTGATTTTTAATTGTGGTAGTGTTCACAGGGGTTCTTGGACGAGGCAAGAGACGAGAATGTTGACTCCATGTTCAGAAGGCTTGGTTTTATTTTATGATCTATATATTACATTATAACTATACTAAAAAGAAATAGAAGGAAAGGTTTCGTCTCTCAGAAGGCTAGCTAAGAATAGAATAGAAAAGAATGATAACAAAGGCAGCTGGCTCGGACAGAGAGTCCAAGCTATCTGGTCTGTGGTTGGCCATTAATTTTAAACATTTAAAATGGCCCAATCACAGACACACCTGATGCATTCCACATCAGCAGATAACCATTGTTTACATTTTGTTTCTGAGGCCTCAGCTTCTCAGAAGAGAGAAAATCCTAAGAAAAGATTTTCACAAAAAGATGTCTGTGACATTTAATCTTGTTAATGTGCAGCCTTACTGGTCTTGTAACAGCCCAGCAGACTACACATCAACTTCTAAAAACCTGTAATAAGATGGAAACCCTAATAGTAATAATAATAAAAAGAGGTGTTAACAATGAGTTAAAATGAAAATAACTTACATTAAAACATTAATTCCCTGAAAGAGATATTCTAAATTAATAAGTGTTGAATTAAGAAGCTATTTAAAGTTTTGGTAGTTTTTAAATTGGTAGTTGTTTTTAAATTTGGTAGTTGTTTTTAAATTCACCAGTACAGGAATGTATTTTTTCTCTCCTGCTGTACAAATTTGTTGTGTGTGTATTGGAAGGGTTCTGAAAGAGTTAAGAGAAAGTTTGAAAATATTACATGGCAGAGGTTGGCAGCATCTCATTTCCTCCAGACTCTAGGGGTGAGAATAAGCTTCAGAGGTTCTGTTTAGTGTATATGTAGAGATGCTAAAACCTCTTGTTTTGTGGTAGTAGATCAGTTCCTTTAGCCAGCAAAGCACAAACATTTTCTGATACTAGTTCCAGGTAATTCTGTGTTCCCTGTCCTTGAGGAACTGAGCAGCTGAAGCTGTTGGAAGGAGGAGTGGAGGACTCATAGGATGATTACACAAAAGCAGACAGAAAAAAACTTTTAAGAAAGCAGTGAATTAAGTCACAGGGAACATAGGGAGAAGTGAAAAGTTTAGTAATTATTCTGAAATGTCAGAATCACTAATGTAGATAAAGAAAGACTGAAATGCCAGAGGTGAGGAAAAGGATTATTTACGTTAAATATACTGTCTCAGCATAAAACAGCTCTGCAGCACACCAGTTCTGCTAGATCAAGATTAATTTAATGTAGAAAGAAAATATCTTCCTCTTAGGTAGTTATTTTATGAGTTAATTAAATTTTTATAAATAATTGAGAAAAGCAAAAGCACCATCATTCTATGGAAAATATTTGAAGTAGGAGCACCATGGCAAATGTTATCTCTAATGCAGAAGGTAAAAATGGTCAAAGGGTGGTGACAGCTGGGAGATTACACTGGGAAATTATCACTGTATGCTTTCATGGAAAAGCTGCTTTGCTCTTATCTAATTATATACTTTTCCATGTTGGTTCATACTTTCACATGTATGTTTGTATTTATTTTATGGGAAAGGGTATATTAATGAGGAATTTATTTGGCTTCTCTAATTTACTGATCTATACCAAAGACACAAAGATGAGAGAGGTGACTAATGAAGAACTTTTTGGCTTTCAGTTTTTTTCTTCATGCTTTGTAAAGACCGTCATGCAGCACCCACAAAGTAGCAGCGCCCAAAATAACAAAGCCTACCTGGATGTAAAATCCCACATCTTCAAAAGGAATTCAGAAGTAAAACTCAGACCTGTTATATCCAAGCCAGTGCAGAGAAAAAGTCACATGGTGTAAAAAGCTAGGCCATGAACCTGGGACTTCTGTGGGTTATGGCAGTCACCAGATGGACATCTATAAGCTGAACAGGCAGGGTCTTTCCTGTGGTTCTTCCAGGCAAAAAATGACCATAAACTGCAGAGCACCTCAGGCTGCTTAACTGTGCAGTAGTGATGAACTCATTGTCCTCTCCAGAAAGGTCTCTGAGCTTTGATTTCTCTTGCATCTGTGTGTCATTCTTGATGGTTTTTCTTTAACCACTTACCATTAATCATGTACTGCCTTTGCAAGGGCCTAGTTACATATCCATTCACAGTTATGTTAAAAATGTTAAAAGCTGATGATGTTAAAAATGTTAAAAGCTGATGATATTTGAGAAGAAGACAAAAATGTCAAAGCTTTGTTCCAAAACCCAGTGTCATGGCCCACTCTGCATCAGTGCTGAGTGCTGAGTTCATTTCCCTCCAAGACACTCGCTGCTCAGAGGGCGTCAGGCCAGCACCGGCAGAGAGCAGCGGGCAGCAGGAGGACAGCGGGTGGCAGAGCTGACTCCACACGTGCTGACACTTCTCATCTGCAGCCAGAACAGCTCCCTGAGCTCCCATCTTTCTGGGAGGGTGTGCCACCATCCTTCCTCTACCTCCCAGACCAGGCGGTCACCCTCAAAGGTCACCATGTTGAAGGGAGCACCTGTTGTATTTGCTGGGACCCCTGCTGTTGGAAGGAATGATGAATCTGACTCCATGTTCTTAGAAGGCTAATTTATTATTTTATGATATATATTATATTAAAGAATATTAAACTAAACTATGCTAAGAATACAGAAAGGATACAGACAGAAGGCTAAAAAGATACTAATGAAAACTCGTGACTCCTTTCAGAGTCCCAACACAGCCTGACCGTGATTGGTCATAAAGTCAAAACAATTCACAGCAGAAACCAATGAAACAATCACCTGTTGGTAAACAATGTCCAAACACATTCCAAAGCAGCAAAACACAGAAGCAAATCAGATAATTATTGTTTTCATTTTTCTCTGAGGGTTCTCAGCTTCCCAGGAGCAAAATTCTGGACAAAGAGATTTTTCAGAAAATATGATGGTGACAAGCGCCAGACACTGTTTTCCCTCTGTCTGCCCTCATTTGGAGGGCAGTGGGGGCTGCCATCCTGGAAAGGGTATTTCTGCCATCTGGGGAATCTCTTTCTTCTGAGTTTGTTAGATTTAACAATTTTGTATTGACTGATTATTTACCGCTATTTTTTGCCTGTTACAGTTTCGCTTGTTAGTAAACTGTTATTTTTTCACTTACATCTACTCATATTTCATTTCCTTGTATTAGTGGAAGGGAGTGGATAAAACAAAGGGAGAGAACTCATTTTAGAGTGTTCCCCTTTAAACTGCCTTCAGCCAAGACCCAAATCCATGTGGGCCTTAAGAATTTCCAGAAGAGATGTTCAAGTGAAGTGAGCAATATTTTGAAGATTTTTGGCTGTTTGCTAGCTCACGAGATGGTCACTCAAGATAAACCCATGAGGTTGTCTTGGATGTTGATTTTCACTGCCTGAATTGGTCTGCTTTATTGGATTTCTGCTGCCTGTTTAATATTGTGTTAGTATACCAAAGTGGTAACGCAGTTTGTGCTATTTTTTTTTTGAACCATTTCAGTTAGCATTTTAAGCACTCTGTTTTCACAGATGGTTTAAGCTTGTAAAAGCAATTATGTTTTTACTGTATGGTTCTGTTGACAATCTGCTTGTTGTCAAGGACCACAGACGGTGAATGCTACTTATTTTTCACTACTTAGGAATCCAGATTTTTTCATCTTTTTTTCCTGCATCATTTGCAAATCCTCAATTAAGTTTTATTGGTGAGTCGTCAGTGACTCTATGTATAATTTAAAGAATGCATTTGTGTTCTCAAGCTTGTTTGGCATTTTTGAATGAAGGACTATTTTATATTTTTCTGTATGCAAGTGCAACTGGAGCAGACGTGTTGCCACAAGCTTTTACAAATGAGTCACTAATGCTTTAAGATATGCAGAGATATTTACCTGAGAGGGACTAAAAGCTATGCTGAGATGAAAATGTCTGTTTGGAATTTAAATATATGGAAGTTGCTCATTTAAGCATCTTTCTCTGCAAGGCAGTCCAATTTTGCTGTGAATAACATTAAATAAGAGTTGTTCTCAGTATCATGGGCCTGGGAATTTTCACCACCATGCTTAAAGAAGGAACTAACCTTAAATCAATATAGTCATGCACAGAGAGGTTCTCTGATGTTCAAAACTACTAATTCCCTGGAAAACCAGACTGCTTTTAAGTGCTAAGATATAGATTTTTTTGCAGCTTTCAAGACAACTTTAAGCACTTTAACAAATGACCTTTATTTACATATTGCTGAATTCTGAATACTGTTCAGAAGTGTTTACTTCTTTGCAATTTGCAAGTGACATGGGACAGATTTTCACTTTCTCAAGAAAAAAAAAAGGAAGATTTATCTACCTTACACACTGTTGCCTAACCTAATTAGACAACTTAATGTATGGCCAGTCATCTCTTTTAGAAGAATTTTTTTTCTGAGTCTAAAGGGACCAGAGTATTGCATGATAATTTATAACATAACTTTTTGGCACAACAAAAAGTGAACAAAACACAAGCTTGTTTTGCTTCAGCTGCTTTACATGCTTCAATAAATTACTATGAATATGTGATATACAGATCAAAATTAAATATCAGTGTAGAAATTATGTTGCTTTCTTGGCAATAGCTAGTGCCAACCAAAGACAAAGCACTGAGCACTGGTGCATGCAGTTTTCACATCTTCAAGCCAAGCCAATTTTCTTGCATTGTCTTGAAAAATAAGCTTATGTGTTGCAATTTTCTAGATTAAAAAATGAGACTATTCCTTGTCATGCTTACGAGCAAAAGTAATAGCTCCTACAATTCCAAATTTAGAAAGCACTGTCTCTTTTAATCATATACTGGACTTGAAGTTGCTGCCTTTTTAAATCCAGAGATTATTTGATAAGGAATTTTATAATTTTCAGCAGCCCCAGTTTAGTTTCCAAGTGGTCCAAGAAGTAATGCAATGCTCCAGCAGATGGGCGGTTCTATTCCATTTCTTTCCTATCCTCTTTCTTTTTTGTGTGGAGCTTTTCACAGTACAATCTTGTCTTGAAACCATACAGCTTAATTCTTGTACATTCTTTCAAAGATGAAAGATATTATTTAAAAATTAATACTAAAAATCTAGTTTCTTAAACAAAATTTTCTTACATTGTATTCTAATTATTGTAATTTCCATCACTTCCACTGTGATTTCTTTCCTAAATAATAATAATTAAATTAAAGGCAAACAGTGCTTGAGGTTATTGTACATTTTTTCTTTTATTCAATTTTTTTATCATTCTTCCTGGAGGAAATATTGGGATTTCAGATAAGTGGAGCTAATTCTGCAATAGCAAAAGTGAGAGTAAATAAAGACTCTTGTATCCTTAAGAGCTGCAAAGACTTTACTTAGCGAGAAATCCTTCCATGAAAATGTACAGTGTAGAGCTGAACCTTGTCAGTTTAAAGAATGAACCATAAAAGTTGGCACCCAAGTTCTAAATGACATTGCATTCTCCTACATCATTAAAAAATTTAAAATAATCCTCTCTTATTGACATATAAAGTGCATGTACGAAATGCAGCGAGAATTTTGTTAGTGACAGGGACACATCTGTTTGGGAGAGCTGTAGCAATGGTTATAGCTGCACATGACAGAAATGGACTAAAAAACACAGGAATTTTTTACAGTTTTGACAGTTGGGAGTCTGTTCCATTATATCAAAATTTGGTCATGACTGATAATCTCTTCTCATTATCAAAGCTTCCAATTCTCACAGTAAAAAAAATGTTCTCTTAAGATAGTTATTTCTGCAGTGAAATTTAGAAATCACTAAGGCTTTCTACTTGGGAGGAATACTTTTCAAGGGAGGAATATTTTTCAAGGCATTGATTACAGCAAGCCAATGACTTAGTGTTTCCTGAAGGGAAGTAAAAATCTGTACTCCTAGCCATTGGTCTCTCATGCTACTCAGCAAAGTCAAGTATTCATCTGAAATTACCAAAGCCAAACAACTCACTCAATTTTTCAGCTACTATTTCTCCAAGTAGGAGGACAAGGCTATTTTGACTGCACTTCATGTCCTAAGATTTAAAATTCTTTCTTCTGCTGGCAGTGGTCAGTGACCCGTGCTGTTCATTAACTAAGGTCTGAGCTGTAAAAGAACATGCCCTGAGTACTAAGAAAATACACAGGTCTTCATCTGTCTGCATGCCACTCCTTCTGGCTGACAATCTGCTGCTATCGAACATAATCCCTGTGAATGGGAGACCATGTGAACCAGTATAAGCACACATATGTTAAGATAATAAGAATCTGTCAGCTCTCTGAATTCAAGATCCCAGATTTGAGTTCAGATGGAAAAAAAACCCCAAACCCACAAAATAAGGCTTCTACAGGAATAAAAGTTATTTCTGTCATTGCTATGTCATTTGTGTAGATACCTTTGCAGCGTCTGACACGACCCAAAGTTACATGGATCTTTAAACCTCAAAATCATAGAGCATAAACATTTTTGAGATAAGGGATGGTGAATGCATGTTAAATTAAGTAGAGAATTTATGCACAGAGAGATATTAACAGCCATATATATAATGCAGTGTTAATGACTCATTTAGTGAGATTTAACCCCAAGTTTAGGTACATTAAGCTGTGTTACAGGAACACCTTAATTTAAAATAGACCAAATTACTCTGTCAAATGTCTGCAGGTGAAAGTGACAGGTAGTGTTTCATTGTTGTCTTCTAAGGTTATAGTAGAATGTATTTGAATATGTGTATAGAGGCTTTGCCCCAGAGGTCCCGGTTGCCCTTGATGGGCTGCAGCTGCGATGTCCTTAATTGGGCTGCAGCTGTAACTGATGAAGATGACCGGGATAAAAGAGGGCGGGTAAGCCAGTCAGGGAGAGCCTTGGAGGAGCCCTGACCTGAGAGAGAACAGCATGCAGCAGAAGGAGTCTGTGAAGATCTGCAGCCATGAGAATGCACCCAAGAGGTATGGACTTTGGAACTCTAATAACAACAATATGGGACTCTCTAGAAATAATAGAAGAACAACAAGTGGTGACCCCGACGTGATAGTTAGCAGAGCATAAGACAGCCGAGAGCTGTGGCGGCCAAGAGCTGCGACGGAACATAGCCTTTGGGTCAGGGAGCTGTGAAAGAGTATGGCCTTTGAGCAAGGAGCTATGTGGGTTGTACATGGCCTGCGAGTCATGGAGAAATGTGGGTGTTGTGCATGACCTGTGAGTCATGGAGAAATGTGGGTGTTGTGCATGACCTGTGAGTCATGGAGAAATGCATGTATTGTAATTTAACATCTGTACAACTGTTAACTTAAGTAAAAGAAAAAGGGGGAAATATAGTAGAGGAAATGTATTTGAATATGTGTATAGAGGCTTTGCCCCAGAGGTCCCGGTTGCCCTTGATGGGCTGCAGCTGCGATGTCCTTAATTGGGCTGCAGCTGTAACTGATGAAGATGACCGGGACAAAAGAGGGCGGGTAAGCCAGTCAGGGAGAGCCTTGGAGGAGCCCTGACCTGAGAGAGAACAGCATGCAGAAGAAGGAGTCTGTGAAGAGCTGCAGCCATGAGAATACACCCAAGAGGTATGGACTTTGGAACTCTAATAACAACAATATGGGACTCTCTAGAAATAATAGAAGAACAACAAGTGGTGACCCCGATGTGATAGTTAGCAGAGCATAAGACAGCCGAGAGCTGTGGTGGCCAAGAGCTGCGACGGAACAGCCAAGAGCTGCGGTGGTTGCTAGCAGAAGATAAGACAGCCGAGAGCTGTGGCGGCCAAGAGCTGCGACACATAAGACAGCCGAGAGCTGTGGCGGCCAAGAGCTGCGACGGAACATAGCCTTTGGGTCAGGGAGCTGTGAAAGAGTATGGCCTTTGAGCAAGGAGCTATGTGGGTTGTACATGGCCTGTGAGTCATGGAGAAATGTGTGTGTTGTGCATGACCTGTGAGTCATGGAGAAATGTGGGTGTTGTGCATGACCTGTGAGTCATGGAGAAATGCATGTATTGTAATTTAACATCTGTACAACTGTTAACTTAAGTAAAAGAAAAAGGGGGAAATATAGTAGAGGAAATGTATTTGAATATGTGTATAGAGGCTTTGCCCCAGAGGTCCCGGTTGCCCTTGATGGGCTGCAGCTGCGATGTCCTTAATTGGGCTGCAGCTGTAACTGATGAAGATGACCGGGACAAAAGAGGGCGGGTAAGCCAGTCAGGGAGAGCCTTGGAGGAGCCCTGACCTGAGAGAGAACAGCATGCAGCAGAAGGAGTCTGTGAAGATCTGCAGCCATGAGAATGCACCCAAGAGGTATGGACTTTGGAACTCTAATAACAACAATATGGGACTCTCTAGAAATAATAGAAGAACAACAAGTGGTGACCCCGACGTGATAGTTAGCAGAGCATAAGACAGCCGAGAGCTGTGGTGGCCAAGAGCTGCGACAGAGCAGCCAAGAGCTGCGGTGGTTGCTAGCAGAAGACAGCCGAGAGCTGTGGCGGCCAAGAGCTGCGACGGAACATAGCCTTTGGGTCAGGGAGCTGTGAAAGAGTATGGCCTTTGAGCAAGGAGCTATGTGGGTTGTACATGGCCTGCGAGTCATGGAGAAATGTGTGTGTTGTGCATGACCTGTGAGTCATGGAGAAATGTGGGTGTTGTGCATGGCCTGTGAGTCATGGAGAAATGTATGTATTGTAATTGAACATCTGTATAACTGTTAACTTAAGTAAAAGCAAAGGGGGAAAATATAGTAGAATGTATTTGAATATGTGTATAGAGGCTTTGCCCCAGAGGTCCCGGTTGCCCTTGATGGGCTGCAGCTGCGATGTCCTTAATTGGGCTGCAGCTGTAACTGATGAAGATGACCGGGATAAAAGAGGGCGGGTAAGCCAGTCAGGGAGAGCCTTGGAGGAGCCCTGACCTGAGAGAGAACAGCATGCAGCAGAAGGAGTCTGTGAAGATCTGCAGCCATGAGAATGCACCCAAGAGGTATGGACTTTGGAACTCTAATAACAACAATATGGGACTCTCTAGAAATAATAGAAGAACAACATAAGGTTGTTATAATCTGGGGGTTTGACTGTTTGACTAGATGAGTTTTAGATGGAAGATCAAGAGCAAGTCAAAAGTTTATCTTTACTTTCAAATAATTTCTAAAAACCCTATTAAACAGTTTTTGAAAAACAATTTTTTCTCCATATCCCACTGGGCAGTATGAAGACTGTACTATGTGCGAAACTGAAATGCTACAGGGTTAATAGCTCACACAACACACCTAAGCATCAGGTGTGTTGCTGAGGCCATGTTTGCAGCTCCCAGCCAGAGGGTGGAAGGAGGAGAGTTTTTTGTGTGTGTTTGGGGCTGAAGGATTAGAATCTCCATCCCACATAAGACAGGGGTTTAGCAACAAGCTTGGTTTTGAGCCAGATGAAGGAAAAGGCCCATATGAGAATCTGCTATGTGGATAGTGCTTCTTATTTTGTCAGTGTCCTCCCTCACACAACTGGCTTGGATGTAAAACTCCTGTCCAAGATATTCACACATGGGCCTGGGGGTGTCCATTCCTTCTGATGTGTCATAATAGGCTCCACTACAGTGCCATGTCATGTCCTAGACAGAATCTTAACCACCAAAAAACATCCATACTACCCCCAAACCCTTTCTGGGGCCTTCCACCAGAGGGATGTTCATGATCTACAGTGTTGCAAAAGATCCACAGTATTGTATCAGACCTGGGCATTCCCCCCAAACCTGGATGTACAATAACACGTTGAACTCAATGTTTTGTGGGCTTCTCCCATCCCTGATGCATCAAGACTGCAACCATGACTTTAACCAAGCAACAGCTGAATCTCACTGCTGGACACACAGGTGGCAATATCTATCCTCTCTATTGTCTGCTCTTATCCTTTCACTTTCTTTTTTTTTATTACTTTTGTATTTTCTAAAGTGATATCTTTATACTTTTTATTGTTAAATTACTATAGATAATAACCAAAAAGGCTACATCGCTTCTTTCCACTGCAACAATTTTTTAAAAAATTAACCCTAAATACACCCATACCCACACACACATACATATGGATACTGAATACTGAATATAAACACACACACACACATGTGTGTATATATATATATGAATACTGGTCATTCAGTGTGCTTTTACTCTAATCCACCCCAAGGGATCTATTAACAAGAATCTCAGTTACCCTTGCCTTCAGGGGCAGGTTGTAACATACAACTAGGCAACAGATTAAGCAATCATTTAGACAACATTTTTCTGTCACCAGTGAATTTATAGCATCTTTAGCTAATATCCAATAGTCCTGGAACAGATCAAGAATTTAATAACTGGATGAATGTCTGATATTGGATATTGTATGAAGTTAACTAAATTTGGCTAATTATCACTGAATTTACAAATATGTCATTCTTAACGCTCTTTGACTCAGATTTTTACAATTATTTGTTCCCAACATTGATAAATATTTCCTTTTTTATCTTAATAAAGGTTTCACTAAAAATGTCTTAATGTGAAAAAAAAAACAAACTAAAACCCTTCATGATGAATTTTCTTTCTTAGATTCTAAACAACAAAGGAGAGATTCATCCAACATAACTTTGCTGCACAGCTAGTAAATTATATTAAGCATGCAGAAAGAGAAGCACCCCTGCAGAATCACTGACTCCTTATATTCTAGAACTTCCTTTAAGAAAATTGTCTAGCCACTGCCTATGGAGAGAGTGCAGAGACTCTCACTGAAGTTATTGTCTCATCTAATTTTAGATGTCTATAGTTCTCTATGTGAGCTAGTCACATATCTAGTGGTGATCCTGTGAATTCTAACACTTAGGGAGACATTTAAATCTAGGTGTCAAGACCTGGAATTGAATTCTAGCAAGAGATCATATTTACATTGCTAAACCACAGATGATTAGGGAGAGAAAACATAATAAGAGATCAAAAATGAAAGAGAGAACAGAGAATCAATCTGCAGCTTCCTCACTAATTACCACATTATGTGCAGGCTTGAACTTTAGTATTTCAGTTTCTCTCTTACCAAGACAAGAAGCTTCTCTCAAAAAGAGCTCAAAAAGAGAGGACTCAGAAGAACACTTCTGGTGATATTCTGCAAGGATTAGACTTGAGGGTATCCTGTTCAATGTATTTTTCAAATTTTTGAAAGTAAACTTAAAACCACAACTAATATAAACATGTCTTGTGATCATGGCAGCAGAATAATTTAGAATCTTTTTGTAGGATGAATGAATGCAGCAAATAAACAAAGTGCACATAATGTTGCAAGGTATAGCTAGATTGTATGTAGAAACCAGAAAAGAAATTAAGGATACCAGATGACCATATCTGGAAACTGGTTCTCAAATGAAGAATGTAATCTCAATTACCAATATGATGCTGTCATAGAAGAGAGAAAGCAGACTTTTAAACAATAGAAAGAGGTTTAAAAGGGAAGACATATAAAGATGATTTTTTCTGACTGCAATATTTTTCAGGTACTGAAAGACTGTGTGAATTTCTAGTATTCTCAAATTTAATGTAAATTTAAAAACTGAAGAAAATTTCATAAAAGTGTTTAAAAAGTTGGACTCATGAGACTTAAATGGCATGATTTTACAATGTATAAAAAGAAGATTAAACTATTATTCTTTTATAATTTTTGTGCATCTTCATGGATGGAAACTGTCAGCTACTATATTTGTAAAGCCATAATAAGAACTAGTGACTGGATCACGAAAACAGACACATTTGAATTTAAAAATTAAATTCTCCTTGTTAATTGAAAAGGTAATTAATCCCTGGAATAAACTGTCAAGTGAATTGGTAGAATATTCATCTCTTAGTATCTTGGGTTTGAGAATGAGTGATATACAGAACGATATGCTTTACTCAAGTGCAAGTTATGCTGTAATTAGGACATAAATCATCAGGCCCAATATGAAGATAACTGAATGAAATGCAGCACCAGCCAAAAATAGGAAGTCACAGTAGTTATCTAGTTTCCTCTCCTGGCCTTAATTTCTAAGAAGCCGGTAGATAATAGTGTAATGGGTCAGATTCCCAGCTGTCAAAAATTGGAAATAGAGCTCCTGAGTTGAGCTGTTTCTGAAATATTAAAAAAATAATTTTTTCTCTTGTTAAATACTTTGGGTATAGTCCTACAGCTAACATTAATAAACAGTTCACTGGAAATCTCTTCAGGTTTTGAGTGTAATAATAAATTTGTTTTCAGTTAATATGCTGATGCAGCCTTTGGTTTTGCTCTCAGTTATTGAAACAATTATACTTTTGCAACATTTTTACTCTTAAGAAGCACTGATGTGTCATGAAGACTCTACCTTGAATCTACTTGTTTCTATCTTTTTTCTAAAATACTTTCTTGAATAGAACCTGACTTACTGTATTTAACATTAATCACTAAGATTAGAGGAAATGAAAAGAATGAGACCATGCCATTAAGTCAAATGATGCCAGCTCTAGTCCCTCTGAAATTTTGCGTATGCTTGTAATCTGTGCCCATATTCCAAACTGTTTTTTAAAAATTGAAATACATATGAGACAAACTTGAAAGTCAAAGGTCTCTGTCTTATTTCAGTAACAGAGTTAAATTAATGTTGCAAAAGAAGGAATATTGGCTTTATAGCTAGAGCAGGCACTGAGTAGGTTTAGTGGGTTTTAATTCCTGTCTCACTCATACTGTGGTCTCAGCATCTAACCATAATGCAGAAGCAATGGTTTGGCTCCAGTGAAACAGATTGTTTAGAGGAAGTTTTATATAATTTGATCTAAAAGAAGCAGCTATTTATTCAATATACTAATAAAGGATCTGTCCCAACTCTGAGATGTGGATTGAACATTTTAAAGATTAAATTCTTGTTTCATAATCTACAGAGTTGTGCAGAGCCTGGCAGACTCTAATGGAAGCTCTGCTCATTGTAGGGTCCCTAGAGGGTCCTCCAGCAAAGAAGAATACTTAAAAAATAAAAGAGGACCAGGTCCTATAAATGACTGAACTCCTTCCCTGTGAAGACAAAAATCATATTTCTGTCATCCAACGTATTTATCTTATATGGACCTCAAATTCATATCTGTTCTCAAGTATAGACTTACTTCCCATTTGAATTAAACACAAATTTGACACTAGGCAGTTTGGGTTTTCAGTGTCTTTTAGCATGGGATCAAGTGACTATCTTTTTACAGTGGGGATAAACCTCATTTGATGCTTATTATAGCAACCACCTGCACCCACTGCCCTTGCAAGAAGCTGCCAGTGCTGCTTGTGGTGAGAACCAAAGGCATCTGAAGGCTTCTGAGTGGGCTGCTTCAGGCTGGGGTGCACCTGGCAGCTGAAGGTAGTGGTGACCTATGGGAAGCACTTGACATGTCAGACTGTTAGGGAATGCAACACGGGTTGGCTCTGCTACAGGGTGAATATCACACAACTGATGCCTTTTTCTAAAGCAGTGTAAAGAGTGCTCTGATGTATTTATATGTCAGAAGAGAACTAGATGAAAAAACAGACTCATTTGTCCTAAATCAAAGCAAATCAGCTTTGTAACCTCTAAATCTATGTTGGAATGTAGTTTGAAGAATCCAAAACCTAAACTGCTTTCTGTTCTTCACAGATGTTTTGGGGAAAAGATGTATATAGGTGTTTCAGGTAGTCTTTAAGGAAGAACCAACTTCTGTTCACCTTGGCAGGCATTTCAAAATTTATGGATTTTCTTGATACTAAAGCGAAATGTGTAAGGTATAAGCAAACTAAAACTGAATGATGATTCTGGACAAAATCTCACTTCAATTGAAATTACCTACTTCATCAGAATTCTGACTATAATCATTTGTTTTTGTTATAATCATTTGTTATAAGAATAATCGATGGACTACATAAAAGAAATTGTTGACCTTATTACAGTTGCTATTAAACATACAAAACTCTGCCAAGCTGTCATCTTTGTAGGCACTTTCAAAGATAAGGTCAGGAGCTGAAAGTGCAAAGGTATTGAATTACCCAAAGCAATTACAAATAGGCATATGCTTAAACAAATGGCAAAAATTTTATACAGCAATCTGCCTGAAGCAGAAGAAATATCCCAGGGAATCTAGTCTTCCAGATCTCAGTGAAGAGCAGTGAAAAAATTTTATCTAGTCTGGAATAGTGGTGGAATTGGATGCTCTTTTCTTAGCAAAAAAACTTCATGTTACTGTCAGTAAGATTGAAGTGTTATATTTCTGTTGTTTTCTTCAAATAAAACTGGACTTTTGAAATATAAGTTGTGGGTTAAAAACAATAAAAAATATAGGGAAGAAGTTCTTGGCCACTGCTGAGAAGGGCCCTAAGCAAATCAGCTAACTAGAAATATGATGTATTTCTATAGTTAACATTATTGGTGAGACAACAATGAGCTTTTAAAGTCAGTTGAGCAGAATGTTACATGAGTATAAGCATTGCATGTTGTGTGTACTCAGCAAAGAAACTGAATGATGAAATACTCCATAAATGTCATTTGAATGATAGCCCTCAGATGGGCTAAGGAGCCAGGTGATACAAATGCTCAGAGGCCAAGTTTTACCTTAGGAGTAATTTGTACTTTTCAGTGTTTTGTTGTTTTTACTCTGGTTTGTCTCTGAAAAACTAAACAAAAAAAACCAAAATCAAACAAGTCCTCCCAACTTCTTCCCCACTCCCCCCTTGCCCCAGAACATTAAAGATTGCCTTAGGTTTTTAAAAACAAGAGCAGCATTATTTTCAGAAAAGAAACTTAAATTATCATATCAAATGTAACACCTGTATAAATCAGAATAATTCCATCCTGCTTTAGCCTGAAATAGAAAACTGCAAAAGCCTCTGTTTTGACCTTATCAAGGTTTTTCCCTTTCCCTCAAGTGTTTTAGTGCCATAAAAATTTATTAAAATTGACATATTCTTGCAGAACGTGTAGATTTCAAAAAAATTGGCTTCTTCTCTAGATGAGAGGAAAGGTCATGGGATGATTTTGTACAGGAGTACTGTACCTTGTATACAACACATGTATCTTCAGGTACTCAATGCCACGTGAGCCAAGGAATCTTTGATACAACAAAGATTCCCACTGTAAGTAAAATCAGGTTCATGACCACCTGAGGAATCTGAATGCACAACAGTGTATTGGACATGGTGAGATGCATCCCAGGATCCTGAGGGAATTGACTGTGTGTAGATATCAAGTCCCTCTCCATGATGTTTGAAAAGCTGTGTCAGTCAGGCACAGCCCCTGCTGAGAAGGGGCTGGTGGATGCTGGTGCTGCTGGATGGGAGGCCAGACATGACCTGGCCATGTGCACTTGCAGCTCAAAAAGCCCCCTGTGTCCTGGCCTGCATCCAAAGCAGGGCCAGGATGGGGATTCTGCCCCTCTGCTCTGCTCTGCTCTGCTCTGGTGACACCGCACCTTGCAGTTCTGCATCCAGCTCTGGGGTCCCCAGCAAGGGAGGACACTGACCTGTTGGACAGAGTCCAGAGGAGGCCACCAAGATATTTAGAAGGATGTAGAACCTCTGCTGTGAGGAAAGGTTGAGACAATTTGGGTTGTTTGGCCTGGAGAAAGGAAGGCTTAAAGAAGAACTAATTGCAGCCTTCTAGTACCCGAAGGGAGCTTATAGGAAAGATGGAGAAGACTTTATCCAAGAGCATGTAGTGACAGGACAACAGGGAATGGCTGCAAACTGAAGGAGAGTAGGTTTAAATTATACATAAGGAAGAGATTCTTTATTGGGGGGGTGGAGAGCCACTGGAACATGTTTCCCAAAGAAGCTGTGGATGCCCCATCCCTGGAAGTGTTCAAGGTCAGGTTGGATGGGGCTTTGAGCAATCTGGTCTAGGGGAAGTTGTCCCTGCCCACAGCAGGGGAGATTGGAGCTTTATGGTTTTCAATGTCTCTTCCAACCCAAGCCTTTCTGTGATCCTGTGATATAAAAGGATCCTAGTATCCTTTGCTGCTGTATTCCCTACCCTTTTTTTCCACCTTTCCACCTTTCTTGCTACAACTGTTGGTACTAATGTGACTCAGATGTTTCATTTCAATCTTTGCCTTTCTTTCAAAGGAACTGCACTAGCATCTTGGGAGTTTTATTCTATAAAACATTACAGTTGCAAAAGTTTCCTTCCTAATTTGGACCACTGAACATGTTTGCCCAACTCTATCCAGTCGCATGGAGTCACCTAACTTTTGCATACAGCCACACTATTTTTTTTCCATGATGGAAAGGCATTAGCCTCCTTGCAATAAAGTATTTATTTTTTCTTTTTTCACTCATTATGAAATAAAATTTGAATGCTTAGAATCACTTATCCACTTAGCGCTCTCCCAATCCTTGTTTCAAATCAAACTTAGTTGACAATGAGTTGGTGTTTTCTTATATATTATTGCTAAAAGTATCAGAGAGCATAGGTCCCAAAACCAATTCCTGAACAATTCACTGTGAGTTTATACATCAAATATTGGTTCGCAATTGCATTTTCTCATGTATTATATTAGCTAGCACAGATTAATAGACTTAAAATATGTATTGGTTTATAGGTTGTGTGGGACTAAGTAAACTTGCAGAAATACCAAAACATATTAACACAATACTGTGACATTTATGATTTATTTTGCTTTTCAAAAATTGGATTCCCTTAATAGCTGAACAGATACTTTCCATTTTGAGCATGTAACTCACTGATCATTTAAATATATTGTTCTATTATCCAAACTAAATAAAATAAGAGTTTCCCATCAGGACAAAATACCTCCTCAGGAGACTTCTGAGTCTTCATTCTTAATGCCAAAATATGTTGTGGACCTAGACTCCTAAATTTTTGTAACAGAATCACTCCCATTTACCCCCTCCCTACTCATAGTGAGAGGACACACTGAACTAAGTAGATCTCAATAAATCTATGCAGAGTGATACACTGGCAATGAAAATTGGTGAATAACTGCAGAGCACTGATGCTATTATCTCCTACATGATAGTAGCAATAGCTTTCAGTTTCACAGCACTTTTTCTGAGCAAAATGTTTTAGCTTTTCCAGAAGGTGGTATAGGGTTTTTTGAGACATAATTATGTCTCATCATTCATTGTTCTAGGGTGAAAACTATAACATACTAAAATGTGACTGGTATCTCTGTATCCTTGATCATATCAGCTCTGTTGAATAATTTCTCTTACATTTTACCAAAGAGATACATTATCATTTGAGATCTCATGTGAGAGTAATGGAGAAGGAAGTAAGTATTTTAGTATTTTAGAAGTATTTGGGTAACCAAATAGTATTTTAAAAATTAGTTAAACTTTGGGAAGTGTTGGGTAACCAAAAAGAGATGGTGACCGGATGATACTGATCTGTAACAATACTCACAAATAATTAAAATAATACTTTTTAGTAGCACTTTTTTCATGATGGATATATTCTCACATTCTTTCCAATATCACACAACAAGAAATAGTTTTCATTTTCATCGGAAAATAATTTAATATTTGTAAAGGGTCACAGGGCTACCAGATAAAGCAGATAAACCAAGCGAAGGATTGGCCACCTCTTCAGCAGCCTACAGGATACAAAGGGCTTTCAGAAAGAAAAACAACAATATCAGACATTTTTTCTTAGATCAGGATGTTTACTTAGCAGAAATCTTTGCAAATTTTGCCACAGACTTCTGCAAGTCCTTATCTGAAAAATTTTACTTTTTACTAGAATTTGTGGAAAATTTGCATACCTAATTAACTGACCTAATGTGTCACTGAATTGCATTTGGAAAAGATTATGTTACTTTTTCATTCTGATCACTCATTTTCTATAACGTGTGATTTTCTTCTTGTTGTTTTAAATGTTGAAAAAGTTATTCATGAGAAGTATTACATTGATCTGCTCTGGAAATGAGATTCCCCTATCTCACACATTTGTGTTGATGGGCCTTACTTTGCAGGTCATGTGCAGTGTGAAATTAGTCCAAACATGGACACGTACAGGAGGTCACGAAACACTTCTGAAGAGTGACACCAAACCAAGTTGACAGTTATGTTTTTTATGTATTCAGTAGTTTTTCTACTGGGGATTAGTTGTACAAATATCTCAAGTAGTAACCTATACAGGAGCACCACCCCAGTATTTATTCACTCATAAGCCTCTATGATTCATGGCATCTACAAAAAGAAGCTAAGGAATCATAAATTTCTAGCTGGGATTTGAGCCAAGGCAAAAAACAGAAGGCTTAGCTGATGAGAATAAGGATTTAGGATCCTTGTCCTACAATAATTAATTATGAGTTTCTTTTAGTTCAGCAGGCAGTGGATCAGGACATGTCAGACAGAAGGGAATTATTTTACCTCTGCCAGTCAATGACAGAATCTTAATAAGGAGTTTTCACAATAAAGAAAAATCTTTGATTATCATTCAAGAAAAGAGCATCACAGACCAAGAATTTTTTGCCTGTTATCTTTTCTGTGCCAACTTCTAACAGGAAAGCATTGTCTTTTGTTATAAAGAAATCTGTGGCTTAAATTTAAGTCAGTCACTTCTACTGCCTCCAGACTTACCATGAATGAAGACAAATTAAATAACAGAATAAGCAGAGAAAAATGACTGATGACACTAATGAAGTTTATATTCTTAAAATCTGTGTCCTGAAGTTAGATCTTCTCAAAATATGTGAGCTCTGGACTAAAGCTTGTACTATGTGTGGAATGTTCATAGACATGTTCTGTGGTGTGAATTCTGTGATTTACGCTGAAAACTCTGGAAGTGTTCAAGGCCATGTTGGATGAGACTTTGAGCAGCCTGCTCCAGTGAAAATTGTTCCTGCCCATGGCAGAGGGTTGGAACTGGGTGGCCTTTAAGATCCCTTCCAAACCAAACCATTCTATGACCTCAACAACCAAATTCAGATAACTGTCATATAATTCCAGATCATAATATTCCTAGTTAATCAGAATTGCCTGTATTGCAGATTATACATCCTTGAAATATATCCAACTAGATAGTAACAGAATCAGGCTTAGATCAGTGCCATGTGTCTGATTTATGGACCAGATGCTAAGATAATAAGACAGTAAACATATATGTCAAAAATTGTAAAGCCTTTTCTATGCTCTTGATATTTTTTCAATATGTTTTGAAAATAAAATAGTTCATAATGGTGGTGCTAGAAAGCACTCCTTTCATTCTAACAAAAGGCCTGCAGAAAAGATAGGCAAAAACTATGCCACGTGTATTCTGAAGCAGATTTAATTTAAATTAAACAGAAATAAAATTATTTACAATTGCACTCTAATGACTGTAATTTTCATACAAACTGTTACTTACAGACACAGTATGCTGCACGTTGTAATAATATCTTTCCTGTTTTTCTGTCTAGAGGAAAAAGTCTAGCTGCATATATTTTTAAGCACTAGACAAAAAACTCTGGACTCCACTGGAAAGATTATTACAAAAGTAAAACAGAAAAATCAATTTTTTTCTGTTATGCTGGAGTTGATATATTTTCAACTGGCTCATCCACCAATACTTACATTCAACAAACTGTTACCACTGTGCATTCCCTTATCCATGGGTACTTAATTCCACCAGGATATTTGTACTAACCATTTAACTCACCAAATAGCTATTATCCTGCTCATTTAGTCTTGAAGCCAAAATATCTCCATTATAACTGCAACTAGCTAAACTCTTCAGTGCCAGATGGTTTACAAATTGGTCTCATCACAGAGTAAGGGATGTCATCATGCTCACAATTTGCTAATATTGCAAATTCCTCTCCTCCTGTAAACTTAATAGCAATTGATATGTATTAAAACCTATAATCAAATAAAAAATTAATAATTAGCAGAATATTAACATTTTTGCAATGTCAGCAAATAAATACCCAACTTGAGAGTCAGTGGAGGGATCAGCTGGAAACAGAGGCTCAGTAAAAATCAGACAGGTTTTGCAAATGCAATTTTAGAGCAAATTAGGTGACTACTTCAAAGTGGTTTTGTTTAGCTTCTCACCAGCCACTGTAAACTTCTGTTTGCCATGTAGGAGCATTCAACTATTCATGCCAAATGAACAAAAATAAATCACAGTCTACCCTATGCCGTGAAAGCTCCCTCCCTGAAAAAGATTTATAACTTAGTCTTCATGTTCTTGTACATTACAATTTCAGTAAATTACTTGAGGGAATTTCAAGACTAATGCATGATAACAGCACAAGTTTTATCTTTAGGAAACAGCTAAATGCAATTTTGTGTCCTCATCTATTTGACTGGAAAAACTTAACTGAGAAGACTAAAATAGTTAAAGAGTTTTCTGGCTTTGAAAGTTTATTCTAAAATCTAAATGTATCTCAGGCTGCAAATGGCTTTCACACAGATGGGTAAATGATACACCTTCAATACTTTTTTACATTTGAAAATGCAGGTGAAACTATAATTTCAGAACTTTCAATAATGTGGCCCAAATTTATAATGACAGTCACATAAAAAAATTAATTGCTTGAAATTTACCAAAGATTTTTTTATTACTTTTTAAAAAGAAATCATACTTAGATAGGGATTAACTTCATCTTAACTTAAAGTGTGGCAAAAGAAGTGATAGAAAAAATGTAGTAAAAGCTCTTACAATAAATCATAAAGTTCTGTAATTCAAGGCACTGCCTAGTTCTGTCTTTGCAGGACAGTAGAATACTGATATATGCACCTATTCTTGACATCATGAATAGTCTTTCCTTTACTGAATTAAGGTGTGCCTTCATTGTGGTTTTCAAAAATTATTAAGTAACCATGGACTACTGCTGCAACAGATACCAAATACAAAGAGCTGATCTGCTGACTAGAGCTCTGGGTCTAGTTTGAGAGCACATCCTCTCAGTAATACCCAGCCTTTTGCATTGTTGCTACAATTCAAAATTTGTTTTGCTGGGAGACATCCCAGAGCTCTTGCCAGCACAATTTTAAAGACAGCACATGCAAGGTATCTGTACCACCCTGCTGGAAGGGTCCAGTCCAGAGCTCCTAATTATTCTGTATTATTCTGTGATTATATGACCTACCAAATGTAATTGCAAGAGGTTTATTTTAATATTTCTTGAGCTGGATTAGAAATATACACATATTTTTCCTGTATTGATTAGCGTATGCCTTCAGCCTAGGTTTTCCAAAGCTGTTCAATGATCTATACAAGTTTTACTTTATTTGTGGTTTGAACATGTGAATATATCAAAACCAGATAATACAAGACTTCCTGTGACATTTTGCACTTGCCTTTATGATTTCAGATGAGTTACACTGAACACAGGTCAATCTCTTGGTATATAATTTTCTGGTTACTGGCTTTTGTCATGTTCTTTCTCAGTCTTGTTATTTATTTATTGATTACCCCTTTCTCCCAGTGAGACTAAGGTGACAGAACTGATACTTTTTAGGAAGTGAAAGTCATTCCTTAATACTATTAAAGTCCCAAACCAAGTTGGTTTTTCCCGCTTGTCCTGCTAAACCATTTTTCAACAATTTTGACAGTTTCTTTTTCCAGTGAATAGGACTTTTCATTCTATTTTCTTCCTCTGTATTATGCAGAATCTTTAACAAAGATGAACAAAACCAGCATGCCTTTTTTCTGTACTTTTGCAACACCACAGTGGTGGAGTGGGTTTGTAATGATCTATAAGATCATTACATACCCCAGAATGAAAGTGAAGTTGTCTATTTTCTTTTGAGAAATTTTTGAAGAACTGATAGTACCAAACTAAACTTCTAGTCTTTGTTCACTTGAGCTCAGACAGAAGGCTACATGCTTCTTCATGACAACAGATTTTGCTAGTAATGGCCAAACACAGAAACTGAGGAAGAAGATATGAGCTGGATACCTCCAAGTGCCCAGTAAAGCTGGACAGAAAACAAATTTCTTATTCTTAAAAAAATATTTTCAGAGTTGCAAAAGAAGTTGCACTGTGCTTACAGATAAAGTCACAGCCTGTGGACAAGAAAAGATACTGGGTAATTGCCTTTATGGCAATGGTAATTGCCTGAAAACATACAGGGTAATTCCTTCTCTAGTGTAGCTAATACTTACATGACAGAACTGCAGACTGTATATTAGAATCAGCATCTCCACAAATAAAGGATCATTGTTCCTGTGTTCATGTTTTTCAGCACTTCCTAATCTGAAAAAAAAATCCCTTGATTTCTTTTATGGCACCTGATATGTTCACTCAGGAAAATCTTTTGTTTAAATGTTCTGATATTTTCTAAGTTGAAAAAAAATCAACTCAAATACCACAAAGTGGAAAAAAATATATCCTTGATGATGATTCACAGCTTCATTCCTATGAAATTATCTAAATGTGCATATGCACAGCACAAGGTATATATCTGAAGATGGGAAGATCATTTTCAATCAACGAAGAAATTTTTAAATTCACAACAGAAGTTTTGTGTTTTCTCCTCTGGGTAAAAAGGGAAAACATCTCAAAGCAGATGAAGATGCTGAATATAAATATCAGAAATGCATCAAAGGAAGAAGGTTTGGGTAATGGCTTATAAGAAAAACTCTAGGGAAAAGGAATTATCTGTTTTCCTGTAGTATTTGCCACCTAAGCAAAACAAGCACCAATTTTATCACACTGAAGGAAATAGTTTTCATTATATTAAAGACTTATGAGCTGTTTTATGGCACTGGTAAACAATCAAAGAGTAGTCTGAGCTTCTGTAAGCTCATAGTTTCTCATTAAAAATGTAAATAAATAGCTTCCCTTAAAGTAAGGAAAGGAGATCAATGCTCATGCCTAGTTGGTACAGCAATATTTGCTTATGCAGACTAATGAAATATTTTAAATGACAGTAAGAAAAGCTTGTGTCAGTATGCAAGCATCCATTGAAAACTTGCAGGATCTGTTACCTAACTTGATCAACACAACCCTTTTTGAAGAACCAAAATGACCACAAAAAACTCAAGTGCTGAGTAAAAGTGTTTATGATACCATGATTCTATAGGCTTTGCTGTATTTCTCTTAAATAATCAATCTCTTGTCATGTTTTAGAAATTTCTATGTAATTTATTTTATCCTTAGCTGGTGCTTGGACTCTGAATTTTCAGTGTTTATTAGTTAGGATTGTAATCACTTTGTGCTCATACATTGCCAAGTCTGAAATAACTGAAATCAGTAGGTAAAGAAAAATAAGGAAATGCCCAGAATTTTCTTTTTTTTTTTTTTCTCTAGTATGCAGTTAGAGATTATCCACCCTTTTCTGTTTCCACTGAAAATCTTATCTGTATTTCTGTTTGACTGTTTACATTTTTTCCTTTCTACCTCCTTTTGTTCTGACCTGTGAAGAGGAAGTTCACATTTGTACTTTCACACTGGCATTTACCTAATTTTTGGTTTCTCTCATTTCTGTCTTTCCCAGCTAGCACAATTTTTCTTCCATTGCAGATCTTCCTCTTATGCCTCTTTAGTGAGGTTTCTTACAGATTCCTGTACTTCTTCAACACTGGTCCATGCACCCCTGTCTCAGTGCCTTTCAAGTATTCTTTTCAGTCTTTATTCCAGGACTCCTCACAAAAGAGATGGTAGGGAGAAAAAAAAAAAAGGAGGAAGAGTACTAAGGGACAAGTATGCACCATGAAAAATTGTTGCCATTTTTATCAAAGCTTTGCCTGAATTTCTTTACCTTTTGCCATAAGATGACTCATTTCAAGCAAAGGTGAGAAACTAATATGAGATGGAAAAATAGAAGGTTTTCTGTAAAAAGCTCTGTGGAAATAACAAAGTGTGTAGTAGAGTACATACTGGGTTTGATTACAAGTTCAAATTCTTGCTCATATTTCCATATTACTGCTAAAATGATAAAGTCTTGCATGTAGGTATTTCATCCTAACATCCCTGTAAAGCCTGCAAAGCTCTTAGCCCACTGTGGTGTTTGAGGCAGATTGGCTTTATGCTCTGTTCATTTTTAACTTGCAGCTGTGCTTAAGAGATTGTGCCTGAGCTTTGGTTTGGTTTAGGCTTTTGCTTTTTTACTGCAGAGGCACCAGCAGAATAAATATACAGGTTAAACTTGTTAGAGGAGGAGGACAAAAGAGACATTGGAGGGATGCATTTTGTGAAATGGGTATTGATTTGGTAATAACCTGTTTTAATTGCATGGTAGAAGGAAAATGAACACAATTATTGTTCTCTGGGTAAAGAAATGTCTTTTTTATGTTTAGAAACAATTCCTAACACAGAAAAAAAAATTATAAAATTTTATGAGGATCTCTTCAAGGGATTTAAATGCAAATTAACCCTGATGTATTCTACATATGTTTCATGCCACATAACAAAATCTACCATTAGAGAAAAATAAAATACACTAAAAAGAGCTGCTCCAGCCTTCAAAGCTAGTTAATCAGGTATCACAGCAGTGGAGATTAATCAAAGATTCCTTAATTGCTAGTTAACTGGACTCTTTTTGAAATATATTGTCTTCCTCAGTTGTAGTAAGCAGATTGAAAAAAAAAGACCGCTGTGGTTTAGCAGAATACAGATTTGTTAAATGAGGTTAAAGTGAGATGTTAAAACAAAAAACCTGTGGGCTGTGATTTCAGTAGAAAGCAATCTACCTCACTTCTTTCTTTTCCCTTCTTTATCCTGAAAGTTCACACCAGCAGGGTTGTTGTGTGGATACAGAATAGGGAAACTGGTCTAAATTCAGGTTTTCCAGCACTTCTAAAAGCTGCATTTCAACCAAAGACAACAATGCCAGCAAGCATTAGCATGTGTTTCAGAACTGAACAGTGATTATAGCTCTGCAAATTAGAGCCGACTCACGCAGTTTGGGCTTAGGTACCAGACAGCTGAGCAGGGCCTTTCCTGCAGCAGTTCTTTTGGATATGATGTGGTGTCTTTAAATAATGCTGTTTATTTTGGATTACAATGTGTTTTGAGAGAGCTGCATCACTGCCTTTTTCCTTCCTCTGTTATGGGATGTTGCTCACTGTGAAACTAGAAAGACAGAAATCCACATTCAGAGGTGAAATATGGTTAAATTGCACATATAAATGTAACTTTTTGAATTTTGGCCTTCCCTCTAATACCTGAGGGCTGTGGGCTCAGCAAAGTATCCCAGGGGGTTGTGTGGCATCATTTCTTTCCTCTTTTCATATTTAATTAGCAAAAAGAGGCCTAATTTATAGTCAATGTGGACTCCCACTACAGCTCTATAATTCATGCAAAATGAACTTCTGCTACAATGGTTTCTCTGAAAGCTATCTTGCAATAATTGTTCAAATTGCTTTTGTGTTGGAGTAATGTGGAAATTTTACCATTATGTTTTAATTGCTTTAATATAGGGAAGGCAGCAAACCCACAGTCAATTTCATATATTTTGTAACTCTTACTATTAATGTAATTTTTACTGTAGATCTGCACACAAATGAATGTAACTCATAGACCACATAGCAGTGATACATATGACTTGGGTATCACTTTGAGGAACATCTATTTCCTTTCCATTTAAGTACTGTAGCCTGTTAAGTTTCTTTAAATATTTCTCACCCTAAACCCTTTAAATTGTAAGATTACAGTACTGGTTTTGCCTGTTAAAACAACCCTCAAAACACTTTGTACTGAAAAGTAACGTCAATTGGTTTTCTTCCAAGTTTGCTAAATTCTTGAACTTTTTCAAGTTACACTTCTGGATCTCAGGCAAGTGCTGGAATGCAACCCACAGTTAAGATGTACAAAATTCATGCCTGTATTAACATTTCCTACCCACTAACTAAGCAGCCCCATTACAGAATATGAATTTTACTGAGGAACTGGAAACTGAATCAGGTTAATAATTTGAGAGCTTCCATTTCCTTCATGAGTGTGTGCCTGAGACTGTGAAGGGTTTATACAAACTATGAATGTGGTAACAAGCTCATTCAGACGACATCCATTTTATGCTGGAGAACTAAAAATATGGGCATGGAAGAACTGTAAATAGAAACAAAAAGTTCTGGCAGGGGCTTCTGTTATGAACTGCCCCAAAGGCAAGGGCAGCTGAGGTTCCTGTTAATAGATCCCTTGGGGCAGATTAGAGTGACACAACACTGAATGACCAGTCTTTACAGATATGTGTGTCTGTAGCGGGTTTATTTTTTTCAAATTGGTTGCAACAGGAAGGAGTTATGTACTAATTTTGGTTATTATCTGTATAAATGCAACAATATGTTAAAAATGACGGTCACAATCTTTATCCCTTGCTGGAGGGGGAAGCCCATGACACACAAAGATCAATGGGTAAATTAATTCAGGTGCCTTCCCTGGGTGGGGGAGTTTTAAATTTTCTGATGTAAGGCCCCAGAAATTAGTCTGAGTGCACTTTGGGGGTTTTTCTGGTGCTTTATGACCCCCTCTAAGACATGCCAGGGTAGTTCAGCCAGTTATGTCCCAGAAGAAGGGGCATGAATTTGCCCCTTTCAGAACAAATTTCAGGCCTATTTGTGAACATGAATATCCCAATACCTTCTCCGGGATATGGGGCTGGGGGATTTTTTCATATGAGCCAGTTGTATAAGGTAGAACATTAGCATGTTACAAAGCACTGTCTGACCTATCAGGATCTGCTTCTTACCCTTAAGCCTTTTTCTTTATCTGGCTCAAAACAGCAGCTTGCTGCTAAATAAATGTTGGTTTGTTGTGGTCATTCTGTGGCAATGTTCAAGCCCTCTGCACCTGGGCTATTCTCTGCAGATCAGATTTTTTGACACCACACATCCAAAAGCTTTCCTCCTCCCCCAGTTCTGTTGGGGATGCAAACCCTGCCTCAGCAAAGCACCTGCTGCTCCTGCAAGTGGACAATCGTTGAGTCACTGACCTTGAGCATTTCAGTCTCCCACTGTTTCTAATAGGGTTGTGCTGAGGGAAAAATATCTTATTTGATTCTAGAGGTTTTGGTCCTTAAAAAAAAAATAAAAATCAAGAATCTAGTTAGTAAATATTCACCCATTAAGTTGTTGTACAAAATTGTTGAAAGCAGGCATTAGCTTTCTAGAATGAGCAGCACTGCACATAGACAGCTGGATCCAGTGAGTAGATATCTGCTCTCAATTTCTAAGGAGAGCAAGAGAAATTTATAACACTTCATGTTTTCCAGGATGAATGTGGAAGTACCTTGTGAACTCATACACATTTTCCTGGCTATACTCAACTCAAATTAAAATGCAAAAATTAAGGAAACTAAGGAGCTATTAGAAATCTTACCTTTGTCAAAATATCATTCATTCAGAGTCTCCTATTTATCATAAATATCACTCCAGTTTAATGATGGCCAAAAGGAGTTTGAAAGTAAATTGCACATGTCTTAAACACCCCTGAAATATTTTCAAAATTCTCATGAAGTCCACATTTTCTCTTGCCTCAGTTTCTTAATCCTTGTTTCTAATCATACTGACTAGTCCACAAGTAATCAATTATCAATAGGTGGACACATCCTAGAAAGCTAATATATATTACCAGAATTTTGTTTGTTTAAGCTTATTCATACTGCATAACAAAGTGAGAATTTTTGTAAAGACACTGACATATTGGCTGGGGACATTTGATATTTTCTGTAGAAGTAAAACAGGGCCCACTAGATGATCTAATGCACTTTGCCTGATGAAAAAGGCATTTTCTGTTTATAGTGACAAATTAAAATGCTAAAGTTATTTCAGAATGTAAGAAGAATTCACCTTCAAATTTTTCATTTATGAGGGTTCAAAATAAATATGAAAATATGGGGAAAAATTGAAATGAAATAAAATAAAATAAAAAAAATAATATTAACAAATGAAATAAAATTAAATTCAGAGGAAAGAGCCTTTAACAAGGAATAATAACAAGTGCCTGTGTCTTATCTAATGAGTGTTTGATTATTTTATTTTTAAACCAAGGATACAACAAATTTCCTTTGTGTTCAACTTTTAGCAAATCAGTATTTTAATGTGGAAAAGTATTCCGTTGTAGAATTTATGGATAACTGCAAAAAACTTTTATTATATTTGAAGAAAATAATTTGCTATATGGGGACAATATACTACTCTTCTACTCTTCTATAACTCATCCTGAAGTTTTCAAGGAAGAAATTCTAGGAGGAAGACTAATATGTAGATTGAGAAATGAAGTCAGTGCAGTAATTGATATCAGGCAAGAAGCTCAGATCCTAAGATTACTGCACAGTTCATGATGAAATAATAAAAAAATATTCTTAGGACTTTAAGGAGATATCTTTTTAGTGCTGTGATGCAGTGCATGGAGACAAAACAAGTGAGTGTAGCACTAAAAGGGACACAGCAGCATTTTATTCAAGTTTCAGGATAATGGTGAATATGAAAGTAAAACGCTGAAATAAATCTACAGAATTTTCTTCATGAGCTCTGAATCAAGTTCATTCTGCACTATAAAATTCCAGAGTATCATTTGACTTGAAAAATAAACTGTCATTTCATTGTACATAATGAAGAAGGGGAGACATAATGAAGAAGATAATTTTTGCTTTTCACACTGTTAATTTTGGGGAATTGCACTTGGAAATATGTTTCTGAAAATCCAGTGAAACTGGATCATGTCCTTAATTTTCATTCCCAAATCCCTGGCCCATGATTTCCAGAGCAGTAGGTTTTCCCCAGCTGTCAAACATGGCTATAAGTCTAGCATTTCCAGTTATAAAGTGTGTGATCAGTAGCGTCTCTCACTGAGAGCTGAGGACAGCTGTACAGACAAGTCATTAAGCAGTGACAATGGTAAGACAGCAATCTGTTGCTCCTGCAAGGCATGAACAGCACACATCTTGCCTGCTGGTCTATTACTTTCCCAATGACTCCTTATGTGCTTGCTTCCCATATTTTATTGATAGGATCCTTTGAATTCTCATGTTTGTTTTCATGGCTAGAACTTTAAACCCTCTTCCCCTCGCCTCTTCTGTAGTCTGCTATGCAAGACTGCTAGCACACATTTATCTCCCTGTATTTTCTGACTCTATTAATAATTTTCTAGAATCCTTAGTCCAACTTCCACTTAAATTCTTTTTCATTTGCTTGTCTTGATTTTGGGAATCTGGATCACTTTATTGCAAAATTTTCTAGGTCTTCCTCCCATAAGTCATGCATGTTTTCCCTCTCCTTTTCCTAAGATCTCTCATTCTCCCAGCCCTGGAAAAAACTCCTCATTTCTTCTGCTTCTTGTTATCCCCTTCCCTTTCAGGACCTGTCATGGGCTGCATGAGAACTTTGTTTCCCCTATTCTAGTATTTTTTAGGCAGACAGTTATTTAGGATACCAGTGCCTTAAATTTCATTGAGGCAATGGTGGGCCATTAGAAAACTCTATGGTCTACTAGGAATTACAAATACCCCTGCTAGGATGCAAAATCCTCAGCAGCCATGTCCATTAATTTTTCATTTCTGATGTTTTTCTACAGTCCTTCAAAACTATCTATCATTTATTTTTCCATTGTTTTGGAATGCTCTTTCACTGATCATTAAACACCCTGCTCTGCTAAACATTAACAATAATCTATTTTTTTCTGTTCTTCACCCTTTTCTTCACCCTGTTTTCTTTAAACTGATGTTTTTCATTGCAACAATACTGGCTCAATAATCTTGAACAATGCAGATACAGTTTTCTACAATAAAATATTCATGCATTACATTGGTGTTAGTGTAAATACTGTGCCAACAAAGCAGCAGTCTGTACTCATTCTATTGAGCAGAATTTAAACTTCATTGAAGTAAAAGCAGTAACTTTCTGCTCAGTTGCAGAATATTTCTTGAAAAGCTTTCATACATTAGTGCTTTTGCTGTTTCTGGAGGTACAGAACCTCCACATTTCTCAGCCATGGAGGATCAGCAACCTCTATAACAGAGGGAATATTTTTGACAAGTAGGAAACACTGAGTGAGCTTGTTTGAATACTGGAAGTGTAGCACAGCTAGCCTGGGGTATCACAGCTCTCTGTTAAGGATATATACCTAACTTATCATCTTCTTATGCCTTTTCTCAATTTATACCATGTGAACAAAAGTTGCCTGTTTCAATAGAGTTCTCTGTGCTTTGCTTATGTATCTGAGGAATAATTGCAGTCATCTCCATTGCAATTCCATGCTACAATACTCATGTCCACAGTTTGGGGTCTTTTGCTTTTAATGCTCCAACCTGAGACTGAGAGATCAACCCTCACATTGCTTTCTGTGTTCTCTTTCTTGATCATTGGCATAGACACCAGGCTGGATGGGGCTTTGAGCAATCTGGTCTACTGGAAGGTGTCCCTGCCCATGGCAGAGGGCTGGGACTAGATGGTCTTTATGGTCTATACCAGCCCAAACCATTCTGTGATTCTATAATAGAGCATAATAAAAAAACCCACCACATCAATGGACATATTTTGACTACATAAGATTAAAGCCAAAACATAGTGAAATCTAATTAAAAAACCCCTTTCAAATTAATTCATTTTCCACCATGGTTCTTCTGTAATTAAAATTGCATTATACTTGATAATCTGATTACTTTAGGGTTCTATTTTTCTCCAAGCATTGCTGCAAACTTCTACAGGCAAGAGATAGTGGAGAACAAAAAGATCCTCCTAAAGCACTTAAAAAACCCAAAACAAGCCATATTGGCTATTAAAACACCATTACCCAATGTTCTGTCATTTAGAAATAGAATAAATCCCTGTTTCTTTCCATCAGAATAGGAGCTGTAAGCACTGTGTCTGATGGAAAAACAAGATGTGGGTGTTTTTGTGAGCAGTATTTGTGGGAGTTACAAACTGAGTAGTTTTCTGATTTTTAGAACATTATTTTAAGGTTGAAAAGTTCACGCAACATATGCTTAACAACTTGAAATATAGCCATCACATTTTCTTAAACTTTCTTGCTTTTACTACAGAAGCTTTAAAAGTATAAAAGCTTCAAATAACTTCTTTTCCTTTTGCAACATTCCTCATTCCTTCAACATGGGAGATGAATTTACTTTCTGCCTCACAAATTTTCTCACATTTAAAAGGTTCCCATCTGTCACACATACATTTTTTCTGAAGATTAACTTCTTCCTTTTCTTTCTATCTTTCATATTCCTCCTTTGTCTTAAATGGGAAAATATTGAATTGTTTTCTTTTGAAAATCCTGCTTTAGGTATTCCTGCTGTTCTATTGCTGAATTATAGATAGTTTATGGATTTTTTTTAGCATCACCATAGGCCATTATTTTGTTTCATCTCACATGCTAAATGGCATAGAGATTTATTACTTTACTTACTAACTACTCAAAATGTTCTCACTTGTTGATATGCAGTATTTGGGTGGGAGATCTCAAGGGACAATGCATATGCAGCATTCACTGGAAGGAGATATCACATTCAAAAGTAATTAAGTGCTCCTGAAAAAAATTAACATATTTGATTAATATGGGTAATTGAGAAATATAGTTTAGAATAAAGTAATTTTTATGTCTTTTTATTTGCCCTTCCAGATTTTGAATTGTTGCCATTTTTAGACTAGAAATGTAATTGAGATATTGAGTATCTTAGTAGCTACTAGTAATCCAGAACTTTAGGGGAACAGGATTATTTACCCTACTTTAATGGACATAACTGCTTATCTGTTTGAATACAAATTTCAATATTGTTTATGGATCCTCCATTTTCATGTGACCATTAAATATTGCATATTACATAGCTATGTCTTGAATGTTCTCAGCTTTGAATAACAGATGGTCATTTTAAAATGAATAAAATATTCTAAAGACAAGGGCTCTTTCTTTAAGCTTCATGCATTGAAAATGGTAAGGGGTTAAACTGTATGTTTTTCACTCTTAAGAATGACCTTTGTGCTATTATTTAGTTCTTATGAGGTGTCATCTCGTGAAACTGTCTTTTATTTGCTTAAGGCCTTACAGCAGTACTCACTAAAACTTTCTTATTTAAGGTAAAAATCTGGCAGTCATCTTCTGATAGATGAATCTCCTTTTCAAAATGCTAGTAGGCAGTTTAGCTAGGAATAGCCCTTTAAAGATTTTGTGTACATTCTCATGGGAATAATCTTGGACAATATTTTTTGAAATGATGCCACAGTAAGCCACGCAATTCAATAGTTTGTATACTTAAAACTTTATATGTTGATAACTTTTGCCTAAGGCTGTGAGATTTTGCATATGTTAACAAGACTCAGTTGTGAATCCCTGTCTAATAATAATAGTCTTTGACATTTGTCGAGTCTTGTTCTACAATGCTTGTTATGTATGCTAACATTACAGTGGAATTTGCGTGATTCTTTAGTATTGTGCATCCTTGTTAGGTGACTGCAGATATATCAAGTTGGCAGCAACAGTGTCTTGAAATTCTTTGCTCATTTAGAAAATGCCTATGACAATGTTTTTACTGGGCAGAAAAACTATTTATGCAAAGATCAAAATTCCAATTTGATCTTTGTATGAATATTATTTGTTTCCATTTTACCAGGGAACATTTTAAATGCATTTTATTTCTAGTATCAGATTATTTTGAAAGGAAGCCTGACACTGATGCCTGGGATTTTGGTCGTCATTTCTATAAGTATGCTCAGAGACCATGCACAAGACAGGTTCAGACCTAGAGCTATGGTCTCTGTCACACAAATATTATAAGTTGCCCAGTCTGACTGTTTCAGGTAACAGTAATCTCATGAATCCAGATGGAAACAACATGCTAATAGCTTTTGGGGCTGATCACTGTGACAGGTTTGCAGGTTTGCTACTTTTTGTATGAATGTCGTGAAACAACCTCAGGCTCTTATTATGATCCTTCTGCCTCTTTTGAAACCACTTTTAATAGACTTTTAATGATGAGACTAGTTTTGAGAGTTTTGAGAGTTATGAGAGACTGTAATGAGAGTTTTGACACAATTTTGGGCATCCTGTGAATTGTTTGTCTGCAGTATTTTAAAAAGACTATAGTTGAGCTGCATTTGTAAGTCATTTGAATCATATTAGAGTTTATGTATATTTTTTTGTTATGTTGTCACTTTTACAAGATAATGGCATTAGTTTTGGTTTGTTTTTTCTTTTAATATTATCTTTACAGATGCTATTAGGCTCATGGTCATTTATACCAGTTTTTTAAGGTTGCTCACTTTATGTAAGTTATGTAATTCTGATTCCACATGTAGTGGCCAGAAAGATATTTCTAAAAGCATGAAGGTGACCTTGTAACTCTGTATTGGGTATCACAAATTGAGGTCATGATGGGAAAGCCATGGAATATTTCTGCATTTTTAGGTGAATGCTGCTTGTTCAACAAGCATGATAATTGAACCGAAGAGGATCTTAGTTTTAAGAATCCTATTCCTGCTTTAGCTTCACAAAGTAAAGTCCATTACCACTAGATATGTTTTTCTGTGGCACACATATTTGCCTTTCCATCAGTAGAAACAGGCAGTGACTTTTACAAGTGAGTATCATTGCCTGGGGCCAAGTGGACTCACTGATGATATGACTTCCCATTTTCCAAACAAACAGGATGGATTCCATGAGCTCAGATCTATACTTCAGAAATATCTTTGAGCCTAACAGTGGTATGATAATAATTCTTCTAGCAAATTTTCTACTATCATTTGACAGAGCAGCTAAAAAATAAATAAGAGAGCTTTATTCATTATCAACTGCTTATCACTGATGTTGTAGGGCTGAGAGAAATCTTGGAAAGTATAGTGAACTTGACAGTCATGATGGACAGAACAGGGATATTTTGCAAAGTTTTAAAAGCTTTGTGGGGATTTTTTAATAAACATCTTATACTATTTTTATTGCCAACTGTTGTCAAGAGCAGTCAGATAGTAAACCAGATTCATTGAATGAAACCTCTCTCAGCAACTTATCTTGTTTTGACTAAGATCTTTATATTTGCTGATGAAATACATTTTATACCATTCTAGTGTAGTATCTTGAGAGTCAAGGCTCATCTTTGAGAGAAAAGTGATATATATTTCTATCTTATAACACCTCATGCCTGAAGCACTGAGAGGAGCAGGGCAATGAAGGAAATTATTTTCCTGAAGCTTTCTTTTGGAAGGAAACTTCACAGTTCTGAAAGGCAATTGAGTCTTTTTTTGGTGATCATTAGCAGGCCCTCTCCTTTTTAAAATACACGCAAGGAAACCATCGTGTGGTTAAAATATTGGATTCTGCAGAGCATGTGGATAAGTGGACTGACTGCTGCACTGTATCTTGTGGGAGATTGATTCTTTTAGTTACTACAGTTAAGTTTGAAAGACAGCAGAAAGTTGAGAAATGTCAGCATTTGGTCCTTTTACCATTCACACTTTCATTGTTTCAGACCAGAAAGTCAAAGCAAGAATTTGCAATTCCTGAGTAATGTCACTGACCACTGAGTCCTAGAGTAACATTTCTCTTATTCTACCTGCTTAGGTCCCCATGGCTCTTCTTCCCACAGCTGAAGGATTACTTTAATTTATTGTAAAAACCAGAAAGGGGAATACACAGGATTATGAATTCTTCTTTACCTTGCATGCAAAACCATCTCATTTGTTTTGTCATCTTTATCACCCATCATTAAATTATTATACAACAGAAAAAGCAAATGCCCAACATCAAACCTATAGTGAGACATTTTGGTTTTACTAAATGAGGGCAATCTCATTTTTCCTTTTGAGTCATAAAAACTCTTTCTGTGTCTTTTCTTCTGACTGTGCTGATGGGATCAGCAGCCTCTTTGCCTCAGCAGCAACAAGTGCTGGGGACATAAAGGTCTTTCTGCATCCATCTGGAATTCACCACAGGCTGGTGCTCGTATGACCATGCCTTCGCTGCTCTCCAAAGTCAGCTTGCAGATGTATCTGTGAGAAGACATTAAAGTAGCTTCCAGTGGTTGCTATCAGGAAGGTAAACCCCATATCAATTAATAACTTTGGTGCTTAGTTAATTATAGTGACAGTATGCTTGAATTCCTGGCGTTATGTGAAGATAAAATATTGAAAAGGGGCTGTGATTGAGTAAAAACATTCTAGCTATTAGTATGTGGGAGTAGACTATAGATCAAATAAGTGGAGTAAATGTTCTGGCCACTTTGAAGAGTGGCATAATAAAGATGGGAATGCAAGTAGGGGCTCAGAGGTAGCTAAAGAAATATTTATAACACAAACATAAAACATTGAAGTTCTTTTTCAATTTTTTTCTTTTTTTACCCTTTGTGCCTGTTAAATTATTGCCCAACCTATTTGGATTTGTGCAGCTCTCCATACTTTAATATTTAGAAGGTGCACAGAGTTAATGCAATAAAAGATTAATTTAAGAGGATAATTTTAATATTAAAGTTAGACATGAGATACTGTTGCTTTTATTATGCTTCTCAGTATTTACTTCTGAGAGAGAATTTACAGACTCAAGTTAGTAACCAATCAAAACGAAATTGAATTAAAAACTTTAAAAATAAATTTCTATGTCTCCTATTAATAATGTTGTATTTAACTCTTATTGTGAAGCTGCTTATGATATTTTTTGACTTTTATAGGGAAGTAAAGGAATGAGTTTCAGTTATTCTATAGAAAAATAGATTTCTATTTTCAAGCACTAATTTCCATATGAGATACATAACAATTCTGTTAAACTTTCAGAAAAGTCTACTTGTCACCTGAGAAATTAACTGGGTTATTTTGCATAAGCAAGATTTAGAATTTTTCTATATATGGCTTTGACAGTGTTTTAGTAAATATGAGGTCATGTTATTAAAATAATTAATTATTAATAATAAGTGATAACTAGCCCAAGATCTCCAGTTTTCAAGGAAACAGATCATGGAGAATGTCTCACAGGAGAAAAAATCCCATCTGATTTTTTGGCACATGGGAATCAAGAATTTTACACTCCAGGAAAAATGTTTTTAAAGAGCTGTCAGCTCTCTGGTAAATTTCAGTGTTACCAACCATTCATAACTGTTCTGAATAAGTCAAAAATGAATAAAACCCATCAACTTTCAAACATTTTTTTTAACTCCAGAGAATTCTGAAAATGTAACAAAATCAGTACATGCTATTTCAAACTGAACCCCAGGCTACCTTCAGTCATATCAAATTAAAGGTTTGTCTATATAGTTTGCAGATGATTTTTGGAACTTTAATTAATTATTCATAAGGTTTCTCTCCTGAATTCTGACTGCATTGCTTAGTAACACACAGATACTCTCCATTCATGTTTGTCAATTTTGGTAGCCTCCTAGGATATGATGAGGATAACTCACTGAAAAAAATTTAATTCTCTGGAGATTTCCAGTCAAAGACATCAAGTGTTAGTGAGGGGATTGAAAATAAATCACCTTAACTGAACTTCTCAATTAATAGAGGTTTCTAGGTATGTGTAACATTGGACTTCCAAAATTATTATTAATATTTACTATTGTGGCCAAAGAAATAGGAATTGCTTTTTATCAGATATATATGGGTGGTAAAACTAGTAATGCAACATTTTGAAAGGTATATACTACCTTACAGAACATTAAATAAACAGCTTCTGGATTAGTTTAGAGATATCTCAGGGAAAAATTCTGGAGTTTGTGTGAAGTCAGAGTGCACAGATTCTGAAGGGTTTTTATTCTAATTGGAGAAAAAAGTGTGAGGGTGAAGTTTACAGTCACAACAGCAAGCAGTCTTTTATTAAAATACTTATTAGTATTCTGCCTCCAACAACATTTTTAGATTTTACAGTAACATCTGTACAGACCATAATGCTCAAAGCCCAGTCTTGCCTATCAGCCAGAGTTGCCTTCAAGGCACAGGCAGAAAAATGGCAGCATTTTCATTGATGCAGCATTTCCTGGGCAGTTCCCAGAATTTATATCTGCTTCCACATGTCCTAGGGCAATTGAGGGCAGGGGAGCTGAATGGAGTGAGCTGTTGGAAAGACATGAGAAAGAAACCTTCATTCAGAGGCTCTGTTATCCCTGTTTCTTCCTCATGTCCTGTTATCTGTACTGACACCTCTCTGTCCTCCCGCATCCTACCTCCATTTGTTTGTCCCAAAGCCATGGGGCCAGAGTATAGGAAATAAGTTCTCCTAAATGGATTTCAACCACAGACAGCTGCTTCTCTCTCCTGTGATGTACAACTGCAGTGAAATAGAAATCTCAGCCTCCCTTACACTCAGACTATGAAAGAATTTTGACAAGCTCCTCATTAATTCAGTTTTGAGGAGTGAAGTCCAGGTTTTGCTAGTCCATGTCTGAAAAGTTAATATGAATGAGAATTGATAAGAAACTTGCTGAAGAGAGCAATGTACAAGAAGTTCACATCCATGCTGCACACAGAACAGACAACAGTAATGCAAAAGGCTATTTAACAATTCAGTATTATGTAATTAAAAATATGGACAGTTGTAAAAGTTTACTGCCTGATGCTTGCTCATTCATTGCTGAAATTTTTGATGCAGAAAGAAAACAAAATAAATTGAAAGGAACACGGAGATGATTATGGTTTTGAGCCCAGTTTTACACAGATGAATAAAAGTATATGGAAGCAGTCTTCTGATCCATGAGATTATATTTCCTCTTAATTTGGCTATCAGAATTCCTTTTGTACTATTGCCCTTAACATGACCTCCAAGGTTCTATTAAGTACATACTGAAATTTATTTTAATCATTACAACATAATATGGTACAGAGGAGAACATTTTGATGAACTGTGGATAATCCTTCTTTGTTCCCATGAAAGAATTTTATAGTCTGCTTCATTTAATACACTCTGCTTTTCCATAACAGTCTTTTTAACGAATGTAATTAAGATTAGTGACTAGCTTTTCCTGAGGAAGAAAAAGTAAAATGCACATACATTTACAGAGAGACACAACAAAAAGGGATTTTATTGTCTGGTCTTTTTCTAATTGCAATATTTTATGGGGTTTTATGTCTTTATATGTTGTATGCTTTCTGTTTCTTCGTCATTAACCATTTTAACATCTTGCCACAGCAATAGCTGTTATGGGAAATGGTAGCATAAGTACTAAAATAAGTAATCATTCTTTTTAGTTCTGAAAAAAAGATAAAGATGTAAATAAAATTTTAAAAATCACTTTGGCCCACCCTAAAGCTTTTCTTGCATGTACCCCAAATCTAGAGATTTCACGGATATAAACAGTCTTATGAGTAAGAATCTTTTTAAAGAGTTCAATTCCAGGTGAGTCATACTCTGAATCACACAAAAGTATAGTATCACATAGCTTTCCTCCTATAAAATACATTGGAAATAAAAAAAAAAAAAAAGAGGACTAAAGAAAGAAAATCAATCTTCTCATTTCACTGTATTTGCATATGAGGAAAACATTAATATCCTATTATAGTTGTCCTCCCTGTGAGCCTGTAGAAAACCCATAAATTAGATTACTGCTTTTAATCTATGTTAGCAGAAGGCCTAAGGAAAAAAGATAAAGGAAGAATCCTTAGAGAAAATTTTGGTTTCTGTCCTGAGTATTTAAAAGAAATGCTCCCCAAACAGCTGTTAGCTGGGAGGAAGCCCAAAGATCAAATAGAAACCTAAAGATAAAATTTAAGGAGCTGCTTAACTGACATGATAGTCACAGGGATGCCAGGACATCCAAATATCTCAGATGTGCTTAAAAAACCCACACAAGCCAGATGAAAAGAGCTCTCGATTCTGACAGAAAATATAGGAATTAGATACAGTAAGAGTTCAGTTCTGCCTCCATTACTTAGTGCACAATTATTAACACAGTATGTTCATACTGTGCCCTGGGATGTATCTTGAATACTTGTGATCACACCTAGTGCCTTTTAAAATAATTTAAAAATTGCAAAGTAATATGTGCGCCAATTTTTTTTCTTTTTGTTAAATAAGGACATTGCCTCTGCGTAGGGGAATAGAATGTAAGAAAATAAAGGTAGTATAGAAAGTAATCTTACTCCCTAAGGAGTTGCAGCTGGGTTAATTATTAAAGATTAGGAGCAGGCCTGACTGTAACAGGCCACAGCTGCAGCCAATAAGAAGAAGAAGAGTGTTATAAAAGAGTGGGCTGGGTGATTGAGGGAGAACTGGAGTCACTTGGCTACCACAAGAAGGAAGAGTTAGTGCTTGGAGGAGCTGCCCTTGAGACACATCAAGGAGGTACAAAACTCTTGCAATAAGGAGAAAACAATATGGAACCTTTGCAATATAATGACAATATCTCTGTTAAAAAAAAGAAAAGCAATGATTCTATCTAAATGAGAGATAAAACAAAAAAAAAATTAAAGCATGAGTTGTCTTTTTGTATCCTCTTTGAACAGATTTGCACAAAACCTGCTGATATATTGTTGATTTCCTAAAGCCAAAATAGCTTTTAGGACAAGATAAATGTATTTTGTTCTATAAGTAAGTATATGTAAGAAGGATAAAATAGAGATCAAGACCTTGGGAATTGGATTAAAGGTTACCAAAATTTTTTTAATTTATCTGGTTGGTATTACATACCTTCTAAAATAAAGATCAATTTTTTTCTTGGATCTAAACCCTCCAATAACAGAACCATTTTTTTTTTTTTTAATTTTCAAGCTACTATTCTTAAGATGGAATGGTTTCTTTCTTCAGAGAATAAGATTTGGAGACCGGTTTTGGATACTTGAACATATATTAATATGTGTTGTTCTCCTTATTGTCATTAGCATTGCTCTAAATAAGGGCTAATATAATCAACACCATAGTATTAAGAGGCAAAAGAGTTGTTAGAAGACAATGTGTGCTACTCCTTGTTTAGTTCTGACCCATTATTTCCTCCTCCTTGAACTGGTTGGCAGTGTGGTGAACTAGCTGAAGGAAGAGAGAAAAAGCTTGATTTATATTTTATTTAATTGTTTAAAATAGTGCCATTTTTATGCATAAAAGGTTTTGTGAGTGAGGTCCCTGATCAGCTGCCTCAGGACTCCTCAGCAGGCAGCAGCTGAGCAGCATTTTTCCATAGTCTTGGCTGCTGCTTAGAAGGAGTCTGAAATTTAGGCTTGGAATGGCAACTTAACATTGCATATAACTGAGTGCAACTGGAAGCTGCTGCTGAGAGTAGCATTTGTGTGGTCACATCTCAACACAGGAGACCAGCTGACATCCACTATACTCAACATATCAAATTCTGCTTTTTGCCCAGAACTGTCTGTATACATCAGTGATGCTGTATGGAGTTAAAAGCTCCACTGCAGGGCTCCTTTCAGAAACCAAATGAGTCCCTTACATCCATTTTAGCTGTTGTTTACAAGAACAAGTGATCTGTAGAAAGAATTGCTTAGAGCTCGGGTTTGAGGAGAAATTTTTTGAGAAAACTAATCAAATTTTAATGAGATGAACATATTTAATTGAACTCAATAAGAATGTGTAAAAACAACTGCAGTCAGAAGCACATTTTGTTACATGGTAATCAGGAACAAACTGTGTCCAAAATTATCTGAGTCCTGTCAGGTCTTCAAAAACATTGATTTAAGTCCATCAGAAGATGGAGGAAATATTGTCTCCAGTGCTTAAATATCCTCATTTCTCCAAGCAGGAAGAAATAAATGAATGTCATCTTTTGCTTGGCTACCTCACAGAACAGGAAATGAGAGGTTTTAGTGATCAAAAATGAGGGAGAAAGACAGACTGTTGGAATTATAGAAAATATTTCCTACATCACCCAGAGTATCTGAAAGTGAGGGTTAGGCTGAGACAGTCAATCGATTATGTCCATCTTCCTGAGATGTCAAAAACATTCATAGCAATCTGACAGAGGTATCTGATTAAAATGTCTGTAAAGACAGCAGAGTGGAGCAAGTGTACCTGATAAATGGTTTGAAATTTGTCTCCCTTGCCATGCCTATGTGCTAGTTCTGCGGCATGTATATGATTTATAGAATTGCACATAATTTTCAAATTATCTAAACTACTAGAATGAAGAAGAACTGCAACACATGAGTGTCTTAGAATCTTCTGAAGAAAGACCTTTCTTCAGAAGGGTCTTATTGTGAAGACCATGATAAGACCTTGATTCCATAAGATATTGATAGACATGAGCTTGTGATCTTAAGCCTTGTTAAACAAGAAAGGAGACTGGCATGATTAAAATCAATTTCATCCTTAAATGTTTTTCAGGATCAGAGTCAACATGCTTAGCACACAGATGATGATACTACAGATAATGAATTTTGTATTGCCTTTATATATCTTCTGTGCTTTCTTGCAAGACATGTGTGGCTATTCTTTATTTCTCACTCTGACAAAGGTTAGCAAGTAATTGAGGCCTTTTTCCAGGTCATTCAACAGCTTACATTCTGTTGCATGTTTAGTCACAAGAACATTTTGTTTGGGTGTTTTTTTTTTTCTGAGCTGGCATTAGGAGCTACTCCAACATTGACTTCCTTGCCAGAAGCTTCCTTGCCTAGCTTCTTTTTTCCTTGCCTTCCCTCTCATCTTTCTCCTTATATCTCATTTGCTGATTGGAAAAAATAAACTGAACAGTTAGTACTGAATTTAATGCATCAAGTTATACTATGTAACTTGAAAGTAGCTGATTTTATGGCAAAAAAAGCTGCATCTACTTTTTTGAAAACACATATTTTCAGTGTAAGGTAGGTCCCTTAATAAACTTAAGAGAACTCCTTTTATTGCACAGTTTTCTTCCCCTGTCTACAAAAAAATTATTTCTGCATTTTTTTCTTTAGCTCATTGTTTGCTTCTAAAGGGATTGATAGATTTTAAAATTTATATTGAAATTAAATACAAAATTACAATATTCTGGAGTAAATGTTGCTTAGTATGGGAATATTCTTAATATATGAATATGAATAATATACATCTGACTTTTTGAAGTTTGGGTTCTAACATAAACTAGCTTTCCCAACTTCTTTTGTAGTGATTTTATAAATGGTGTTTCACCACTGTGCAATTCATTTCACCTCTCTTTTTTTCAGACTATGATAGCTTTCAGATTATATGCTATGTTCCCATAAGCATAGTCACAGTTAAGGTCTTAAATATATCTAACTTATTCCCCACATCTCACTTTCTGAAGTGACAGCTATTGAACAGCAATCATTCTGATTTCTAAATATCATCACAGTGGTATATGAAATTAGATTTGAAGCATTTTTCTCTTTCTAGTTTTCAGATTTCTTCAGGCCACAGGCTAGGACTTCCATTCAAGCCACTCACATTGTAGTGGAATAAAATAATTATTTAGGTAGTAGTCGTCTTATTTTCCATATGTTAAACATTCTAATTTCTCCAGGAATTATGTCTAAATCTAACCTTTCTTCTGGCAAGGCTGCTTTCCTTCTTGTTTATGGTATCTCAAATTCCTCAGTGTTTCCCTAGACATTGTTTCAATTTACAATATGTGGCTCAGATCACAGTGCAGCCCAGGTGGGGGAAGGGGATGCATCACTGTTGTAGTGTGTTTTTTATATTTTGTAATACTTTGAAGTAGTTTTGTATCCAAATGGTTTATACCAGACTGTACTCCCCTCCCTTTACCTGTGTTATCCCTCTCCTGGGATGAGATCATCCCCAAACCCCTGCCCTGGCTCTCTGTCAATCACTCAGCATCCCATCCCTCCATCCAGAAGTTTTGGTCCAAGTCGTCGAGTGATTAGTCAGAGGCCAGGGGTCACCCCCCAAGCCTTGCCCCATACGCTGTCCTAAATGTCTATCCCCCAGTACCCATCCCTTAGGGTCACTCATTGGTTGGTAAAATGTTATCTACTTTTGGTTTCCACCTCACTTTAAATGTGACCTTGGCACATCTCCCGGGGCTCTCGGCACGAGGCCCCTGAGGTGGAGGAGCTCCCTTGGGATCCTAATAAAACCTTGGATTAACCCCTGCTCAGAGTCGGCCCTTTCTCTTCTACCGATGTCTCTGGTGTCTCTTGTGCTGCACCCTGCCAGCCCAGGTGCCCTCAGCACCCTCGGGGCACACACAGAGAGTGTCTCCCCCCAGCCCAGGTGCCCTCAGCACCCTCGGGGCACACACAGACAGTGTCTCCCTGCTGCCAGCCCAGGTGCCCTCAGCACCCTCGGGGCACACACAGACAGTGTCTCCCTGCTGTCAGCCCAGGTGCCCTCAGCACCCTCGGGGCACACACAGACAGTGTCTCCCTGCCAGCCCAGGTGCCCTCAGTACCCTCGGGGCACACACAGACAGTGTCTCCCTGCTGTCAGCCCAGGTGCCCTCAGCACCCTCGGGGCACACACAGACAGTGTCTCCCCGCTGTCGGCCATGTTGGGGCTGCCCCCGGTCTCTGCCGACTCGGGACTGGCCCAGGGTTCCTGAGAGGCTCGCAGAGGGACCGAGACACATCACCACAATATGATACAGCAGAATTCCTGAGAACTTTGAGAAAATTCACCTGATAAATTCCTTCAGTACAACCAGTGTACTAAACAAGTCCATTTCTAGACTGAGAAGTTAAATCACAAGAGTTATTATATAGCATTAAAATGTAATTATGTTTTATTTGTATACATAATTATGTATGATTTGATGCTCCACTGTATATAGTCTTGAGTGTATATGCAGACCTATTTCTTTATATCAAATCACTTAGTTATAAGTTATTCCATATTTTGTAACACCTTTTGTGGAATACTTATTATAACTCATTACATATTATATATGTAAGTATCTTCCTGGGATAAATATACCAAGTATTTAACCAAGTATTTTATTTTCAATTTCTTCTCATTATGGAATAAGACAGTCATGTTCATCTGACAATGACAAAAAATGACAGATAAACCATTTTGAAACATGTACAAGACATTTTCTATACTTGCAAATCTAGCCTCAAACTGTCTGGCCTTCTATTTTTAAAGTTTATTAGATTATACAATATCTATTTTGCTGCCCACTGTTTCCTCAAAGAATATTCTAATTTATTTGTCTACAAATAAGTTATTTCCTTCTACTCAACAATTTTATCTGAGTATTTTTTTTTCTTTGGCACATCAGCTTGCATTTGCAATGATTGAATGAATTTCTGTTTGTTACCTGCAGACATCTTAGAATTAAAAACTCTCCTGCCACTTTGTTGTCCTTTCTCTCTTTATCCTAATATCTGTAATGCCTCCCACTTTTGCACTGTTTTAAAATTGAACCTGTTTATATTTGGCTTTTAATTCAGATAATTAATTAAAATAATGACTTATGTCAAATGTACAAAAGATGCTCAAAGATCACTGAAATCAGAGATTGTTTTCCTTCCCTAGTTATGACATTACGCATTTTGCCTTTTTTTGGTACCTTTGCTTTTGAATTTCCTGACTTATTTGGGCAAAACTAAAATACAAATGGTGAAGTAACCAATGGCATTTATCAAGGTTATTTATCTAGGTTTGAACCACAGAATCAGGATGTCTCTCACAATTACAGTCATGATGAAGTTTTTGGTTATGTTCTTAGAATAATTGCCTAAAAAAATACTCAGAATAGAGAAAAATTCCTAGGGACATGTCATGGTGTAGCCCCAGCCAACAGGAAAGCTCCAGGCAGCTGCTCTCTCATTCTCCCATCAGTGGGACCAGGGAGAGAAGTGGAAAGGTGAAAAAAGCTAGAGAACTCCTGGGTTGAGATAAAGATAGTTTGATAGGGAAAGGAAAAGCTGGGCACAAAAGCAAAACAAAACAAGGAATTCATTCACTGCTTCCTATGGGCAGGCAGGAGTTCAGCCATCCCTGGGAGACCAGAATCCCATCATGTGTGATGGTGACTTGATTTCATGAGAAGAATCTCTCTGATCACCTCATGAGATAAGGCAGAGGGCTTTGCATGGAAGGATTAATGTGTCCCTTTAATAAGTATCCCTTGATATCATAAGATTTCTCTTGATTGAGAAATCCCAGAATAAATTCATATGAGAAGAATAAGCTTGCTCCTATACCAGAAATTACTAAGTAATAATGAATAAAGAATTGTTGTAAGTGCTTATCATGCAGGTACAGAGAGGTCACTGATGAGTGCTAGAATGGTCCAACAGAATTGGGAGCAGGAGGAGTCTGCTGAAGGATTTCATGCTGTATTTGACTCCAAGTGCATGTTCTTAACACAGCTTTTCTGCCACTATGATAATGATTTATCACCTATGCACAAGACTGTGTAATTTCAGTGGCATCAGAACATGTTGACAAAATTGCTGGTCTGGCCCAGCTGAAAAAAATGTTCCAGGAAAACTCACTCACTCAAGTATATTTGTATTGCACTTCATAGCAGCCTGAGTGGAGTGCAGACCAGAAGCCTGTCAGTGCAGCCACAGGGCATTCTGTGTTCTCCAGGACTTGTAAAACCCTGACTGCCTGAACACAGCATTTCAGCCTGTGAGAGCTGTCTGGCAGCTGTCCCTGAGGTGGTGTATCACACACACAGGGGAGACAAGCCCTGGAAGAGGCAGCTCAGAGTGGTGCAGTAATCGTGGACAATAATTATGGGAAATTGCAATTGATCATGGGCAGCTATGGGGACAGAGTTAGCCAGGCTGGTCCTCTCTGTGAAGGCAGAGCACCAGGTCATCCCATGGGCATGGGAACATAAAACTGAGTGGTTAGGCAGTAGTGTATATACCTAGCAGCAGGTGGCATATACACCATGGCAAGACAGAAACAGTTTCATCAAAGCATGCATAAAGGAGATATTTTTACAATAACACTGCAGTTGTTACAAAGAAAAAGCTGTCTGAATAGTCTTCAGAGTAACTTAGCAACACTTTCCTTCATCTTTCCTCTATTTCTTCAATATAATGTTTCCTTAAAGAAATTATTTTAGTTAAACTTTCTCATATGGGCTCTGTTACCATCCCTAACTGAGGCCATCTGTCATTCAGCTCATCTGCTCTTACTGATGAAATTGACCCCAGAAATAACATCTGAAATCGCTTAAATTTTGGGGCATATGGCATCCAAATCCAATTTGTACAGCTCAAAGCAATCACTACTGGTATCTCATCTGAGTTATTTATTGCCCAAATACCTTGTATTTGTACATATATACTTAAGTCCATGAATATTTCCTTTGGAAAAAATCTTATCCACCTTATTCTTTTAAGGCACTCTGTTTCTTATTTATTATCACTTTGCCCTTGAAGACATCTATGATTCTAAGAACCAAGGACTCTTCAAGCTACCTTAATGTGAATGTGCACTACTATGGAATTCAAAACTTATTTTTCAGCTTTAACTCTGAAATGACTTTGGTTTTGTCAAGATCCATAGAAGAATCCAAAGAAGAATTTTATGATCTAATATTATATCAGACTTCTTGACTTTATCTGGCATGACTCTTCTTAAATTTTCCTATTTTACAGCACATTTCAACAATAGATTGGTCCTAAATGCATTTTAAATCTTTGGGTTATCTACTTCAGGTGAAAATTAAACCATGCTATTATGTGTCTACCAAATAGAGTGCAGTGCTTCAGGCATTCCAGCTTGTTGGAAAGTGATACAAACAATATCTGTTTTGTAGATGCCTTTTTTAATGGTGTACCAAACTCTGTGTGTAAATGTTAACGTAAAGGAATATAAGGCATATGGAGAACAGTAAAAAAATATACATGCAAGTTCATAATATGTATTTCTCCAAAGGATTTGCTCTTAGAACTAGGAAATGGTACATAAACCCCCATATTTTTTTTCCTCTTCTGTGTTTAGTTTTGCTTCTTTTCAGTATCACTGAATTTTTGTCTTATTTTTGAGATGGTTATTCTTCTCATATAATCATATTGCAATATTATCATTTTGGGGGTGTCAGTTGGTGCTTTATTTCTTTCCTTGGCTGGAAAAAGTATCCTTCTGTCCCCTGCAGCCAGATATGGTAATTTCCAGTGAATGCAGTAATGAGGGCAGAACTGATGAAGTGTAGGCTTCCCTCCTGTTAAATTCAGCCAACAAAATGCCTGTCAGTACCCACAGAATTTTTCTAGTTTGGTTTTTTTTTTTTTTTGGTTTTTTTTTTTTTTTTGTTTTTTGTTTTTTGTTTTTTTGGTTGGTTTTTTTTTTCCCAAAGGTAAAGGGGCATGTTCTGATCAGTTTGTTGGGTTTTTGGTTGGTTGGTTGGTTGGTTGGTTGTTTTTTTTCTTTTTTGTTTTTTTCCCTTTCTTCCAGGAATAGATACATTAATAGACAAGCACAGCTTTGCTAAATTGCACAGCTGGGTTTGGACATAGGGTTGTGTCATTAGTTACAACACTCTACCAGCAAAGTATGCCTCCCTGGTCATCTGCTCTACCAAATTTACCCTGTTCTGGAGGCCAGCTGCTCTTTATGAAAAGGTTGCTGCAACACATTGTCTCAGCTGTTACAACTGGAGCACTTTAGCACTAGAGGAACCATGTCATTAATATGTTAATAATTTTATACTATAGAATTGATATGTTATACTGCACAGAAAAATGATAAAAATAGGAAATATTGGCTTATATAAGCAGTCATTTCCTCTGTGCCATGTGATATAAATTCTTCCCTCTTCCCTATTGCTTTGAAAAGAAGTTTGGAAAAGTCTGGAACAGCTTGACTGGAAATAAGACCAGAAGTGTTAAAATGCTGGTCAAATGTAGAAGAGGCTAACAGTGAGTTTGTTAGCTAAAAGAGCAAGAAGAAGCTGAGAAGTAAGAAGAAGTTGATAAAGAGTTTTTTTTAAAGTTGTAACTAAGGAGACTGAGAGAAGAAAGATAAGAGAACTTTGCAGTTAGACGAAGTATTTTTAGAAAGTTAGTTGAAGTTACTATAACTTTTCACTAATAATATTATGTTAACTTATTGTAGCTAATAAAGTAAAAGAAGCACAAACAATTAAAAAGTGTATAAAAGTCAGCCATGTTTAATAATAAAAAGTTGTCAACTGAGACTGCTTGTAGTCTCTGCTTTGTGTCATGACTGCCTCAACAGCAACAGTCAAACAAGATAACTTCTTTATTAGAAGAATTAGAATACCTCTAAAGATATTGTGGTGCCCATGGAGCTACTGCTCGTAAGCAGTTCTGTCCAGGGAATATCAGCAGTTTTGCCAAGCAAATAAAATAAAACCAGCAAATAAAACCAGCCTAACTCTTCTGTATAATACTTCATCCTATTTGGCAAATTTAATTGAATAAAATTTGGCTCAAAAGGATATTCCTGAATTGAAGAGTTTCTGTCACCATAACAGAAAAATCATGGCAGAACCCTTCTGAGAAATGTTTGCATGAATAGTCCTTTGTACTTTTTCCAAGATAGAATAACCATCAAAGGATTGCTGTGAACTTTTATTTACACATAACTTTTCTAATATTCTGCAACCTTCTGCAGGACTCTCCAGGAACTTTACTCAGGCTCAATCTTCATGCAAAAAATACATCCACTTTTCTTGGCAGAAGCTGTTCATGAGAAGCTGCAACATGGTGCTTCACTTTGGCTCTTGCTATGAAGCTGCACATAGCACTGGCATGGCACTGACCCTTTTGGCAAGGCCTTGCTAGTCATTCCTTGTGGATGACAACACAAAAATTTAGATGAGAGAGTTTATACATGGGTAGGTAACTATGGATACATATGCATACATTTGTTGCAGGGTATATGTATATTTAAACATTCACATATCAATGTGTATCTAATTGTGCACATATAAATTCTAAATAACATAGATATAGTAATTACTACACTGAAAAATTTTTTGGGGTTAAATTTAAAGCCAAGTGACATCTAAAATTTAGCAGCTTGAAGTAACAAATCTTAAGATTTTGAGACAAGGCTAGATAAATCATCAATGAGTTGTCCCCCTAGTTTGAATGCTGGAGTTTCAATTTCTTCAGACAGAAACAACACCTCTTGATAAGACTACCAAAAATACCAGCAGTACCAGCACTGAAATATTGTTAGTAGAATGATTGTTTGTTTAGCTTAACAAAATAGTGACAGTAAAAAGGATTTCTCCCTATAAATACTTTAGGTGTGTAAACAGGGGAAGCAAAAGAGGTAAATAATCTAAAAAAGATGTACAAATATGTATTGAGAATACTTATGGGCTGAAAATTATAAGAAAAATTTATAAGCTTTGGAATGAGATATTCCAAAAGGATAATTAGGGGAAATAAACCTTACCAGTCTTGAAAAGTAATCTGATATGGGTCTGTAGAAAAAGGTTTATGTCCTTTGATCACATGAGATAGAGGAAAATTAGGACTTTATGACACAGAATGTCCTTTCCACACTTGATTCCAGAAGGTTTTTTTCTATTTCCATTCTGTTTAATATTGTTAGTAATTCTCACTTTAGACACAGGAACAAGCAAGTACACAAATCTGCAATGTCTTAGAATTAGACATTAGACATTAGAATTAGAATTCCAGTGGAAATGCTGAAATGTGTCCTCTCTTTGGTTAAAATGATTTCCTGCTTCCAGTGGCACCTCCCTGGGTTATGTGCTCATGTTGGAAACTGACTTGGTAAACAAAACAAAACTTTCCAAAGGAAGGTACCTACAGTAACAATTAGTTCTGCTTGTGTTCTCTGAAGCTTGTTGTGCCTTTAAGGACTGACTTTGGTAGTCTCATGCTTCAAACACAACTATTTTGTGGTAAGGTTTTCTTTCTCCCATTATACAGAATTGTCACTCTCCAGTATTGATGTGTTGTCGATGTTTGCATAGTTATACTGTTAGGAATGTAGAAACATATTTTGCTTAATATGGGTTTGAAAATTATACTCAAATTCTGCCATTTATGCTGCATTTAGGAGTGCTATGGATAATGAAGCAGAAAGTAAAAAATTATCTGAAAAACAAACAAATAAACAAACATGGAATGAAAAATGAAATAGCAGAATGGCAAAACAGTATTACTTAGAGATGGATGCGAGTGCAGTATGAGATGAATTAAAATACAGCTGCAGTATTTTTGGCTTGAATTTTGCTATCTTGATTTTCTGGAAGACATGGTTAAGATCTCTCCTAGTGCTCCCTTTAGAATAAAAGTACTCTTTTGCAAGCACAGCACACCTAAACTTTCAGATTTTTATGACTTGTACTTTTAAAATTATGGGCAAATCCTTTTTGGGTGTCTGTATGTGAATGCTAAAAATTCTCACGGTTCTGTGTTCTCTTTCATGAGTACAATTTGTAACATCCTGAGGTTTGAAATTGTATCCTCAACCAGCAGCAAAGTGACATACAGGCATGTAAAACCTGCCTCACCTAGGTTGTAGAAACAAAAGAAAAGGTCAGCTTTCTTGGCCTTGCTGTGTCTGGTTCACATGGCACTTCTGATCTTTTGTGTTGCGTGTCAGAAGGACAGATTGCTGGTTCTGGGCATAGTAATGCCTCTTTAGGACGTTTCTGTGAGTGCCTGAGCCTCCTTTCAGAACCATCCCTTTGTTCCTTTTTCTGTCTTATAACTCCTGAAGTGGAAAAAATTCCGTGAATGCTTGCAGCCAAGACATTTCTGCTGATGATTTAAATGCTGCTGAAGAGAAGGACTATTATAAAGCAATATGTATGCTCATGAAGCGTGACTGGTGTAGGATCAAACCCTGAAGATTTTGTGTGGGTGTTCTGCTGGGGATGTGTATTGCTCCAGGTAATATACATACAAAAGCACATCACAGCACCTCTTATTCTGTCTGGATAAGGTGACAGGCAGATGCAGCCCTCAGACTTCATGTCTGATACTTAAATTGTATATATAATGAGGAGGTCTCTTTTTATTTGAATAACATCGGCTCACACAGGCAAGACTTACATTTAATGTTAGACTTCAATTGAAAAAAGGAGCAAAAGGGCAGCAGGGGTCATCAGAAACCCTAAGCTTGTACACAGGAAGACTGGTGAGCTCTGTGACCCTTTTTCCAATGTCAGAGAGATGCATACAAAGGGAGATGGTTTAATTATAAAGGAAACAGAATATATGCATGAAAAAAAAAGCCCAAATGTTACAGTTAAATTAAGCCACACACATGCACAGACACGCCAAAATATTTGGCATGGCATTTTAAGGCAGACAGACCATATGGCCTCCTTAGCAATGCACAATGCTCTTTGCTGTGTCCCACTTAGGGCAAAAGGAACTGTTGCAGTCCTGGGTGTGCCAGATGTCTTGTCAGTCAGCCAGTTTCACATTTAACAGTGTTCTCTGCCTAAACCTGACAGAAACACAGCGGCACTGCTCATTGAGTAGCCATCTCCTTACTCTGAGGGAAAATATCATTAGAACAGAATATATGAAATGACAGGCAACCATAGATCATTCTTAGTGGACAAGGTTCCTTTGAAGAAAAACTACCATTTTGTAATTACAGGAGAAAAATAAAGGCCAACCCCCAAAGCACTGAAAAAGAGAGAAACAGATAGGACAAATATATTAACATTTTTGCCTATTTACCAGTGTATTTAATGGTGCATTCCTCAACAGCTGTGGCTGCTTCTTGGGATTTGTAGTGCTGGAATAATTTGTTATACCTAAGAAAAGGCATTGTAGGTGAGCAGGATGACAGCTCTGGGTCTAAGGGCTGGTATAATACCTCTATAATGATATTCACTCCGTATGAACCTTCTCTGCAAGATGGTTAGTATTGATCATCAGTTTTGGAAGGATCATTGCCTAAATAGAGAAATACCAAACACCTGCAGAAGTTTTGCCTTTCACTACCTTGATAATCAGCTTCCATCTGACTTCCAAGATGACAACACACATGCATTGAAAACAAAGAAAAGTCAAATCTCATTCATGAATCAGTCTGGTAGTTTTCAGGAGGAAATTCACATATTTTTCAAGGTTCTAGTGCTTTCTGAATTTATATTGAGCTAGTATAGTCAGTAATAATGGAAAAAAAAAGGCTTAAGGGGACCCACTTTCTTTAAAATCAGTCACAGTTACAAACAGACACACCATATTTCCCTCTTTCATTAAAGGCATCAGTTATGCTCAGATTTGATGGATAAATATAAATAATCATTATTTTTTAAACATATAAAATTACAGCTCAAAACTTGGTGTTCTGAAAGTTTTACACTCTGAATGATGTGAATGAATTTGTAGTTTGAAACACACATCATTTTCTGAGTATTCTGGGTAAAAAACTGACTGAGAAAGAGTGAGGAACCAGTATATTTTCAAAGTAATTCATAAGTCAAGGGAAATATTTTGTTTCTTCTATTCTCAGCTTTTTAGTGAGATTTGCCCTTCATGCTCTTCTAAGAAGAGATGAGAAATCAAAGAAAAAACTTCCCATTTTTCTACCTATAAGAAGTTCTCATTCAAGGTTTTCCATGTTTTCATTTACCTAGTTGGTGAACAGAAAATGAAGAATGCTACTTTATGTCTTTTCATGGGGTGTGTGACATTTTGTTAGGGAAAATATTTTCAGATTTTCCATACAATGTATCTCCTTCTGCATTTAGATTCTTTTTTGTAGACTATTTTTTAATGTCTTTTCTTTATCTTCTGCTACTATTAAAAGATAAATTTTTATTAAGCTAATTACAAATATGTTTGTTGGCCATATTTAAGAGTACTTTTTACCTACTTGCAACATTATTGCTTATCTTGCCTTCTGAAGTCCCCCATGCAGGACAATGTTCCTACAGAAGGCAGTCAAACATTTGAAGAAGTTATCTGCAGAGGTTGTGAACTCTGTGTCCCTGGACATGATCCAACCTTGACTGGACATGGTCCTGGGCAGCCTTATCCAGCTGGCCTTACCTTGAGCAGGGTGTTCAACTAGGTGACCTCTAGAGGCCTCTTCCAAGCCAAATTTTATCCTTCTGTGTTTTATTCCTTTCATGTAACTAAATACCAGTGAGTGTAATGTCGTTTGAATACAACTCCATGCTTTAATTTTCAGGCATATCTGCTATATAACATGCTGAGTACACTATATGTCTCTGTATTTGTGTATACATCTGTCTGTCTGTCATATACAAATTAATTTGCATGGTACTGGAAAACATTGCATTTATATCTCTATAGGGAAATAGCATTTGTCTATGACATACTGATCCTTAAAATTATTTAGCTGATTCTAATGTTTGCTAAATTAGTTTTTTCAGTCTTGGAGACCCTCACATGAAACTTGAAATTTTCAAATTATTCTGAAAATATAAAAATGGATTCTTTGTATGATTTTTGTTTTGTCAGATACATAAAGAAAATCAGCCTAGCCAAAGCAGTGTCATGTCCATTATCTTCCATGAGTACCACCCAGTGTGCTCCACAGTTATGCTGACATAATTCAGAACGGTTGAGGACTTTAAAATTACATGTTTTGTATGCATGCTACAAAAGCCACCTTGATTTTTTTTGCACTCCTATGCAATTATACTACCAATGAAAAAGTGGAGGGATTGCCATTTCTGCAAACTGGGAAGCACAATATGTACAAGGTGCTTTACTGAGCCACTGAATAAGTAGACGCCATGGTATCTGATTTAAATGAGATGGTGTTTGCAAGTACGGTTTTTAGAGTACAGCTTGTTTATCTTTATTAATCAACTGGATAATTCCTATTATTTGTTACTATACAGCTACTGTTTCAGGAGCACTTCAAAGAGAAAGATGAAATGTAATGCTGTGGTGTAGCGTTAGGGAAAAATAAACCCAAGGAATGTTCATCACTGTGCAGATTGTGATTGAGTTCTTTTGAAAGCAATAAAGACTGATTTAATTCAGACTGGAGAGCTGAAAACTATATATTGTTCTGAAAAATTATACATATATAAAATAAAATTAATAAAAGATGATTTTTACTAAAAATAATTTATAGACAATAATAAAAATATAGTAATCGTATAGATTACTATTACCAATCATATAGAACTATGGTATAATACAATACTCTAAAATAATAATAAATAATAACAAAGAAATAAATAGGAACTTATAAATAGAATTCAGTTGTTACCCTTCACAAAAGGGTCAAATCAATTTCAAGCAAGGCAATTTACTATCACAAAAGGAGGAGTCTTTTAGCTACCTAAAATCCACTGTGGGAAGAGGATGTTGCCACCTACGTTTTGCGCTCTCCACAAAGAGGAGTACATCTGGTAACTGGCATTTCTTAGATAAAACAGCATATGGTGTAATACTGACACCTTGAAAACAGTGATGAATTACTGCATAGACTATTGGGAAGAAGTGATTTGAGTTGTTTTGAGGGAGAAATAAAAAGTAGAAAGGGAGATCTGAACATAAGCATTTTCTTTATGTGTGGGAATTTATGGTAGAATTTTCATTTCTCAGACCTTGATAATGTACTTCCCTTTGGAGTGTGGTGTTAGGAATTCACATGCAAAATAGCTACTTTAGAATCTCTTCATCTTCTTTCCCCAATATATTTTCATGGAGTGGCCATATCAGGAAAGCTGCCTTAACAAATGATATAAGAAACATGTCAGAATTCTGGGAATCTTCAAATTGTGTCCTCTTTTAGGGAGAAATTAATTAATCATTATATTTCTTACATAATATTCATTAAGTAATAAAAAAAAAAAGTTGTGCATGACTTTCCATAGTTAGATTTAAATTTAACTTTCTCTTTTTCTTTGGAAAGTAAGTTTCCTACGTCTTCCTGAAATATTGCTTTGTCTATCAAGAACTAAAATCTCATCTAATTTATAGGGCACTTATTTTCAGATGTTTTTGTTGCCAGTGCTTAAAGGAATTAGGAAAATAAAAAAAAAGTCTAGTAAGAAGGAAGTTATTAAAATGTGTGAAATTAATGCGTTTTATCAGCTGACAAAACCTGACCCAAAAGTCATTTAATGGTAACTCCAGTTGTGCAAATAACTTCATCCTCTCTCAGTGCTCCTTATTAATCCATGTAGATGTCCTGCTGCTCATCATATCAGCTGCTATGCCGTGCTATGCTGCAACTACACTTGTAAACAAAATGGGCTTAGGTCTACTCTTTGACCTTGAGAAAAATATACAATAGTATACAATAGTATACAATTTGCTAAGAATGGCCTCAATTATACTCCCTGTTGGAGACAGTCTCAGGATTGTGGCTGAGCAATGTCTGGGAGAGCACTAATTGGCACAGTTTGGAAACATGCCAGACTCCAACAGCTAATGTAAATGATTACATGCAGTGCTGGAGACCAAGAATAGTGCTGTTTACTTTATTAATGTCACTGCAGCACCTGTGCCTCCTGACAGACATCTGAAACTCTTCTACATACTTTCTTTGTGTATATAGATTCTGATAATGAAGCCCCTACCCATTCATTAATGATTAACAGCACAAAGACTCATGGAAGATGTACAAACTAATATTTCTTGTTCTATACCTTAAATGCTCCTAGGGTTATAATGTTCTCAGGTAAGCATAAGAAGCAACTCATTTTCATTTCATCCTCGTTATTTAATCCTGATGTTGCTTGAAATTATTTATCTCTTGTCTATGGTGAAGGTGGATGAAATCACATATAGCTACATGGCTATGTATCACTACATTAGTGCTGTGCTTGGAACATCTATAAATCTAACATTATCTACCAGTAAACCATGTTCCCAAGCACCATGTTTAAGCATCTTTTAAGTACTTCCAGAGATGGTCACTCAACTACTTCCCTGGGCTGCCTCTTTCAATGCTTGACAACTCATTCTATGAAGAAAATTTTTCATTCTAAACCTTTGCTGATGAATTTGAAGCCATTTTCTCTCATCCTGGCAATTTTTTATTGGGAGAAGAGATCAATGTCCACTTTGCTACAATCTCCTTTTTGGCAGTTGTAAACAGTGATAAGGCCCCTCCCACCTTGAGCATTCTTTTCTCCCAGCTAAATAATCCTAGTTCCCTCAGCCACTCCCAGTAAGACTTGGACTCCAGACACTTCACCAGCTCCTTCACCCTTTTCTGGACGTGCTCCAACATCTCAATGTCTTTCTTGTTTCAAGGGACCCAAAACTGAGCACAGGATTCAGTGTGGCCTCACCAGTGCCAAGTACAGGGGGACAATCACTGCCCAGTCCTGCTGGCCACACTGTTGTTGATACAAATCAGATGCCATCAGCCTTCTCGGCCACCTGGGTTATGCTCAGCTGATTGCGGACCCTAAATCCTTTTCCACCAGGCAGCTTTCCAGCCACTCTGCCCCAAGACCACAGGGCTTGTTGTGACCTAACTTCAGAACCTAGATATAGGTAAGGGAATCCTTCCAGCAGCCTGCATAAGCTTGCTGTGTGTATCCATGAATGGTATCTATATTTTTGCTAAGAAAATGCAGAAATGTCAGTGAGCCCAGTTCAGAATATGATCTCAACTGAAAATAAAACCTGGAATATATTAACCACCTATTTAGAAGTGGGGTTTTTGTGATAAGCAATTACATCAACATTTGTGCTGCTCATGTGGTGTGAAGATAGAAGCCAGTTTTTAGCATTCTGATAGAGATATAAATACAAGTGTAATAAGTTAGCATGATAGGCCTTCATATGTCAGTAAAACTACAGGCAGGTATGAAGGAAAAGAAATTAGAATAATAACAAGATATAGATTTCATCTACTTTTGACCAGACTAGATAACAGATGAAAGATGCACAAGATTGAAGGGCATCTTTATAAAGATCTGTGGGGAAAGATGTAGGTCTCAATATTTTACAGGTCCATTAGTTTTCAGCAAGACACAAGGGCAGTAAGAAATTCTTAGAGAAATCCTTGGGAAAAAAATACAAGAAAAAAATTTAAAAAAAATTACAATACCTTTAACCCATCTATAACTAAAAAAAAACAACAAAAAACACCACAAAAAACCCACTTAAAGGACAGGTTTTGTACAATTGCTAAAAATAGGTAAAAAAGTTGTTGATCCATGAATTTTATCACCTCTGTAATAGTCAAGCTGCAACGGACACTGAGAAAACAACTTTGCTGTATTTAAAGACTGCTTATTCTTTTCCTTAAACAAAAATCCATGTGCAAGAGATGTCCCAAGAAGACAGAAGTTCTTCTTCAAAGATTGCATGGTATCAATTGATCAATGCTATGTTATAAATTCCAAGCTTTTATATCAGTAGCTAAAAAATACTTCCTACAGGGCTGTTAAGTTGTCCCTGTGAAGCACAAGTATGACTTAGAGACAAGACTTAATGGCTTTATGCTTTATTGCACATAAAGCCATTGCATGGGCTCCTACCTTTTCAATCACTACTGCTATCTGAATTCTCACTATGCACAAGGTGGTAGGATTTGATCTGATGCTAATAAGGACTCCCAAGTTTTGTCTTAGCTGAAAGGGATTCTTTTTGCCTTTAATAAAAAATTACATTTGCAGGATGTAAATTTCATGGTCCATTCATGGAAATGTTTATTTTTGTTCCAGAAAAGCCCTCTGAAGAGGTGAGAAGAGACTGGAGATAATCTGAAATATTGTGTAAATAATGACTTTAAACAACTCAATATTTGGGTGCTGGTCTAGGTACACATTTGAAACCACTAATGCATAGAGATTGGTTTCTTAATACTCTGAATGCAAGAAGAATAAGAATTAAGAATAATAGAAACATGGTAGATTCATTATTCTGATTCTGAAATGTGCATAAATACTGTTCCTACCTGCAGTTTACCTTGCAATCTAATGACTATCACCCTACAGACACTGATCTCCTCTCTCTGGTGCCCAGTGACAGGACTAAAGTGAGGGGCCTGAAGCTCTGTCAGGGAGGTTTAGATTGGATGTTAGATAAAGGTTCTTCACCCAGAGGGTGTTTGGGCACTGAACAGGTTCCCCAGGGCAGTGGTCACAGCACCAGCCTGACAGAGCTCAAGAAGCATTTGGGCAATGCTCTCAGCACATGGTGTGACCCCTGGGGATGGTGCTGGGCAGGGCAGGAGCTGGACTGGGTGATGCTTGTGGGTGCCTTCCAACTCAGCAGATTCTGTGATTCAGCAATGTACTTAACAGCATATTCACATCAGTGATTAAGTATATATAGATTCATGTGCCATATAAAGTACAACATATGTACACTGTACGGTATTACTGATTTTCCATATTATCAAGATTCATGTAATATAATTTCAGCCATCAAAAATTAGATTTTTAGTGCAAGCCTCCAAATGCAATGGAGGGAAGGCAATACATGTTGTAAAAACTGATTTACTCCACCTTAATATAGACAGAGACAGATGGTATCTGTCTCTCTGTTGACTGCAGCTAAAGGCTACCCTAAACTGTGCATCTGTATGACTAAACACTGTATTAGGCCATGTTTTAATCACAAATCTTGATTCATTTCAACTAGACAGTGGCTAATAAGTAATGTTCAAGCCTGGTAAAATTAATCTAGCTTTCAAGTACACAAAAACTGTATTACAGGAGAAGTTTCGGGGGAAGTTTTTCTTTACATAAAAGCTTTGAAACACATTAGGTCAGAGTCTTTGCTGGTGTAAATCAGTGGAATTGAATTCACTGTCAACCTCACTATTTACACCAGCTGAATCTCTATCCCATAGACTTTACTAATGTGACATCTTTATGTATATGCACGGTAATTGCAGCTAGAGCACAATTCTGGAAAGTTTTCTATGCATGACATTGCCAATGAACTCAAAATCATCTCTGCATGAGTAAGGCTGCCTGTATGAGAGGCTTAATTACTATTTTAACCAATCTATTTATTTTTAATCACTGAATAATTTCTGTAAGGACAAATAATATTGGGAACAAGCATGTTGCCATTTGTTTTCACAGCTGATTTTTCTCCAGATAGCAATCAAAATATATTTGGATGAAAATGGAAAAAAACCATTTAGCTTGATATTTTCTAGGTACAGCTTGTCATGCAGAGATATTAATATATCTTATTGAAGCTGCTACACCAGGGTTAATCTGATAAAGCTCTCAAGATGAGCATGCTGTTTATCCTGTTGACACAAAGCATTAAGTCTGTCACCACATCCTGCTTTTGCCAGCTACGTGGGAACTATTGTTGAGGCTCAGAGTACCACTGAGGATGACATCACTGAAGAACCTAGCTGTACTAGTCAGCTGAGCAAGAGACTAACATAATGAAAGGAAACTAAGTAAAGATAAAGTGCTAATCAGAAGAAGGAGTTTCCATTCCTGGATGAAAAAAAAAAAAAAAATCAAAAACTGATTTTACCTCCTTCCTCCTTTCTTTTGTAAGTGTTGTGGCTGTAAATGTTGGCACAAACATAAGCATAATTTGAAACTATAAGAAGAATTTATTAAATGAGAAGTGGTGCTAAATAATGCCTGTGCTTATTCCTAGTATATCTAGTGATCTTCAGAACACAACAGTTTGGCAAGTATTTAACTGATATTTGTATGATGCTTACATCTCATCTGAGTCCCATGGAAAATTCATTAACACCGAAAGATGACTGTTCTGGAAAGGCTCAAAGAAAAGAGAAATTTATCTTTGACTCTTTATTACAATTTCCCACAAATTTACATTTAATATTTTCACAAAATTAGCAAAACTTTAATCTAGTTAAACTTTAGGTTTGGTATATGTGCTTAAATTTGTGCTTTATGAATAATGATGAAGCACAGCATTTGGATGGTATGACCATATTCCTACGTGAAATCTGTGGGAGACTTTTTTCTTGTTGGCTTCAGTGCTGCAGGATGCAGCATATGGAATTCATAAGAAGTTCATAACAGTAGTGCTGCATTTTTAGGTCTTGAACCTGTCTTAGAGAATGACTGATTATCAGTGTTCAAAGTAAAACATAAAAATTCTTTCTCAAATAATTATTGTAACTTCAATAACAATTCCTTATCTTTTCCAATTTATATAAATTTATGAACATCAACCTGAATATATATATATATTTTCACCAACATAAAGCAAATATTATATAAATTTAGATAGAAGCAAAATAAAAGTAGTAATTGAAGGGAAAAATTACCTGTAATGCAGCTAACTTCTGTGATAGGGAAGGCCACTGAGTGGCACAATGTCTATGTAATGGCACAAAATTAAATAAGGACTCACTAAGGGTTTTTTATGATTTATGCAAACATTTACTTTTATATTCATTTGGATTTTCCTTTCATGGTAGATTTTGGAAAAGATTTACAAAATTTAGTTATATGGAGTATAAAATAGTTCTTCCTGTAAGCAAATTTAAGAACCTTGTCTGTCAGCTTCACTGGATGTAATACAAGAAAGGTTGAAGCCAGAATATATCTTATCTACAATATACATTTTTTTGTTTATTCTGTCAAGTTCTTAGTCTAAGCTAATCATGAAACATTTCTGTCTCTTATCATGCTTCAATCTCTTAGTACATCTTGACATTGTTTCATTACTGTAGACAGTCATCATCACTGTATACAATGAATTTGAATTTGTAGATTAGGCAATGGTTAATTAGCCCTTCTGGTTACACAACATCTAAGGGCTGCTGCCACTTACCAGTGGGACTTGCCCATGACCTGAATTATTTTTCCAGCTGGTGGGGTTGTGGAGGGAGTAAATTATGTAAACCTCACATTTAGGCCAAATTGCTGTTCTGGTTGTTTGGGGCTGAAGCGCAAAACAAAGCACCATGCAATGAGTGTCTCTCCGACAGGAAGAGGCAGAAATCAACAAAGATTTTTTGGGTGCTTTATGTTCCATGGGCAGATGTTTCCTTGGAGACAGACCTTAGAGTCACAACTGTCCATTGACTAGAGAGCAAACCAGGGCATTAACTCAAAATCAAGTCTGCAGAAACCATGGAGGTGTAAGTCAGTGGATGAGTTAGATGAGTGAAACCCCATGTTATGCTTTATTCTTCTCATTCCTGCTGATATCTTCCTGAGGGTTAAGTTTCCTCACCATCACCTATTGAAGTCTATGCAACACCACTATATTGTACAAGAAAAGGTATTACTTAGAATAAATTAAATTTCTGTGGTGTGTAGACTAATACTAATAATCAAGGTGCATCAAATAAACCAGTGAACAATTAAAATCCACAAACAAATTATCTTAAAGTGATATTGAATTAAAATTAGGTAACAGAAATACCAAGGCATTTTATTCTATTAGCTGACATGAAGTTACAAATAAAGGTGAGCTATCTAATTAAACAGAGGTTTTATTCCATTTTAAAAGTTAGGAAAGAAAAGATGCAGTTGAATAAACATTTTAATCCTGCAAATACAAGGCTGATGACAAGGACATGCAGTTTGTATTTATTTTGTCTTGTAAATGGCTTTGTTCCTCTCCATTGACTTTGAAGGGACCATGAGCAATCCATTGTTAAAGAGAGAAAATATGAGTATATAATTTCAGAAAACACCCATATATTTTTCATATTTTTCAACATTTTCCTTAAAATCTATTGTCTGATTGAAACATATAAATATTCAAATGAAAGCCATATTTTCTGCTGGAGAAGAACCATATTGCTTCATGGATGAAGACAGAAGATCTGATAGCCAGAGTAATCCTCCTGACCATTTTTTATTTTGACCTTCATGTGTTGTTTTTCTCATAACTGGGGAAATCCTCGAGTCCTACTTCTTATTATGATTTTCATGACAGCAGTCTAGGAGCCTCAAATTAAATCCAGGATCAATTGTGAAGGGCAGTGTATAAGCTAATAAAAAACAGTCCTCAGGTCCTTTTATATAGATTTAAATTGGACATTTGAAATGAATGAAGCCAAGAGAAAATGGGAAATTAATATAGAACTGTTTTAGGCACAAATTACTCGCATCTCACTTTAGGGGTTTAATTGGGATAGCATTTTTATGTACGTTTATTTACCTAGAGGTACATTTATACTCCAGACAGAGAGGGAGAAAGAGAGAGGGAGGGAGGGAGGAATTCCACAGGGGTAAGTGATCCCGTTCAAGAATGATGGAACAGCTCCCTCATTAGGATGCCCTTACCTGCTGTGGAGCATGCCTGTTACTTTATCTTTTGGACCAGCACCTATTTACAGCATTGATATAAGTAATCCCTGCCCAACCACACACCTGAATTTCTTTTATGTGAAAGAACCAGGCAGCTGATAGTGAAATTTTGTTTGGTTTTCTTCTGATTCATGGATATCTAACCAGGCAGGGTGCACACCCAGAGGCACTGGGTGATATGGCAAGGCAGAATAGAAGCAAGGTGAAGTGAATGAGCACTTAAGACTCCACATAGATAAAAACAGATTTTATGTTTTCCTCTAATTTTTTATAAAGTCATTTTGTACTATCTGCACCGCAATTTACACTGACTTAATGAACCTGAAGCTGCATTTCTTTTTCCCATTGTTGCCTTGTCATCCTAAAGTTTCTTATTTAAGAAATGAACATACAGAAATGAAAAAAAAAAAAGATGGAAAACATGTAATGTATGAACACTGTGTATCTTAGTGAAGTGAAGATGCAAAATGCATTATTACTAACCCCAAAATAAAAGAAACACCTCCCACTTAAAAAAGAAAAAATTAAGATATGTCTGTTTAATTCTTTTGAAACTGTTAACATTAGAACCCTTGATAAAGATACAAGAGTCTATGGAGCCATCAATAGATCACAAAATTGGCAGCAAATAATACAATACAAATAGACTATTTGTAATGTAACAATCTGAAGAATAACATGGAAATTGAATTTTCTTTATAAATTATTATTTTTATTTGATGTTAAGGACCTATGTGTTTACTCTATAAGAAAGTAAAGTTGTACCTCAGTCACTTGATTTTAGTACAGATTTTGTGAGCCAAAACTAAGAAATAGAAGGGAGGGAGATTAATGGCGAAATAAAGTCCATTTGTCTGCAAATTATTAAACATACATGGGAAACTCCTGCACCAAAACAGATGGCCAGCAACTACAAAAAAAATTAGCATATAGACAGTCATAACCAAATTTAATTAAATCAGAATCTAAATATTAATTAGGATTTAAAAGCAATATCATAATCAGAAAAAATTGCTTATTTCTAGAGCATAGGGAAGTCTGATTACAGGGGAGGATCTGTTGACATTTACATTATAACTTCACATACTAATAATTAGATGTCACATGAAGCTCTACAGTGGAGAGTATCATATTCTGTGTATGTTTTGCATGGAGGTCAGTTCCAATCTACTACCTCAGGGTGGGAATTGGCCTAAGAGACGAAATAATATTTTTCTTTTCCCTGGATACTGCTTAGTTTTTCAAATGTGTTTCTAAAGTTATTTTGAGTGCATTGGTAAGCATTCTAAAATACTAATGTATTTCCAAAAATAGATATATTTTCTGTCTGGAAAGGGTTTCCTCTCTGAACATAAGGGCCATTGCTATTATACTTTAAGAGTACTTCCTTTCTGTAGAGACTGGGACATTCTGATTGAAAAAACCTCTATGTAGACTATAGAGACTTAGACTAGGGTCAAGAACAAGCAGTTGTCCTTCTGTACATTAAATTGGAAATGGGAAATAGTTTTTGCAAGAGCAGAAATGTAAGACCAAATTCCAAAGCAGAAGTTATGTTTTGCCTTTATAAATTTCCTGTAGTATACGTTGAATTTATTTCTTAACTTTTCACTATCATTTTGTGCTAGAAGTTGTAACCCCAACACACTGTAATATATTATCATTGCTCACAGCTGTCCATAATCTTTGTATTAAGTTTGTGACTCCTCAGTTAAAGCTTGTCAGGTCTGAGCCTTTTTTTGCTGGACTTAGACATGAGAACAATCTAATCAACCAAGTGCCTATATCTAACTTGTTTTGCTTGGTTTTGTTTGTTTCTGTTTTTTTAGCTTGGTTTTTTTTTTAATCTTTTTGTGGTAACAAATGTAGTTTGGTGTATTAGATATTTTTCACATTCTAAGCAACCCAAGTGAAATGTTTTCCACTGCCCTTTTATGTTAACAGATCTGAGCAAAAGAACGGTGCTGGAGCTGAATACTTGTTTCCATTTCTTAAGCCTTTCTCACTCCATTCTTGGGTCTTAATGTAGAGACAATGGAGAGGTCTTGCCCACAGTAACTTGCTTTCTCTCCCTATTTATTCTGAGCAAAACCAAATTTATTTGATTATTTAACTAAGCATATTCTTAATCAAGCCATGTTTTGTGATATTCAAATAGAATATTTGTAGCTGATTTTACTCATTTTACAGGCCCCAGATAGACTCATTGTATCTATATTCTATATTTATTTTTATTTCTATTTTTTGCATTTCTTTAAAAAATCTGTTGGAGGAGCAAGTGTCACTGTGGAGTTTGCAGTAGGCAAAGTAGGGCAACATGCTTTGCCCTGGATTTGTATAAAAGTTAAGCTGGGAAAAAAAGTGTTGTCTTTGCTGAGTTTGAGTGACACATGAAAGGCACTAGTAAAAAGAGAGAGAATCTTTCTTTATATACCTGCAGTCTTCATCTATATATACATAAATATATGTATGTATGTATGCATGTGTATATATATATATTTAAAAAAAATTGAAAATGAAATATAAAATAAATGCCTGGGAACATCAATTTGGCCATATAGGACAAAAAAGGACCATATTTTTACATTTCACATAAGTCTTTCCTCAAATTACATTGCTTACCAAGATATGTTACTCTGCAGCAATCCTAGTGCAGTTATCAGAAACTGCTGCTCTTGTATATTTGTTTGTTTGAGCTAATGTTTCTTGTATGCTAGCCATAAAGCAAAAAAAAATTTGCATTAATTTCTTCATCAGCAAGTATGGAAGTCAATAGAATATCAATATATAATTTCTCTAAAACATATTTTTTTTAATTTATACATAATAAAAGCCTGTGAAAATTCAAATAGGAGAGAAATGAGAAAAAAAATCATCTATGGAAAAGAGGAATGTCTTTTAAGATCATATTCAATGTGGTATATGCATACATAGGGCCCTGTTCTTAATATCTCCTAAACGCCAAATAAGTAGAGTAACATTATCTTTCTTGGGGTTTTTTTTTTTTTAGTTTCTTTTTACTACTTCTCTGTAGGACATCTCTTTTAAAATACTTAGCAATGATCTTTCTGGTTCTGTGATAAATTTTTTTTAAAAAAGATTTAAGATGGTTATTCCCTTGGACGTTATCATTTAGATATGCTTATATATTTTTTTAAGATCACATATTTCCATGCTTTCATTTTCACTGTCATTTATTTTGGCCACACTCTTTCTAAAATTACCTCTAATTTGCTGTAAATTGCATTCTAACCTGAACTGTCTGAGCCCATTTGAATTCATGTCTATATTCCTTTGAAATTGGACTTTTCCTTTCAGAAAATATTGGAATACAGTAATTTTGATAGTAGAAAGATGTAATAGGAATCAGAAAATAAATGGACCATGAAATTCTAGGGGTGAGGGGACAAGAGGGGAGGGATGGAGGAAAAATGGCATTAGGACTTTTCTTTGAAAATAAGAAAAAGTATTAGTTGGTAACTATTTTTTTTGCCACCTCAGGACATTATACTATTTTTATGTACCAAACTCCAACATTTAGTTTTTAATAAGTGCCCGGGCAGTTCTATGGGCCAGGTTGAAATATCAATGCATTGAAATGTTAATTTATCACAGCTGTAGATGACAGATAGATGGTGCTTTCTTACAGCTAAACTATGCCTGTTTTAAGAGGTTGACTTAGCAGTAGGGAATTATGATACTAAGAAAACTTTCAGATAAATTTGCTTGTATTCTCTGATTTTATTTTTATATTCATATATGTAGAAAATTCAATAAAAAACATCTATCAGATAGCAAGTAAATAGTCAAAAAATTTAAGTAGTAGTCAGTGCATCCTCCCACCTGAGGTAAAAAGGTCACAAATAAAGAAAGATAAACTTGGAACTGCAGATTACCCTGAGTAATTACAAGAAAGGAATGAAGGCTACCAAATTACAAACAGATAAACCAAAGGACTCAAGAAAGTTGGTCAACATTTTGTGATCTATATTACTTGGATGTAATGTGCTTGCTACATTAAATTAATTACATCTTTTGCCAGCCTGATGTTAGCATTCTTTGAAGCTGAAAGACATGGACAGAGCAGCACTGCCAGTTACCTCTACCAGCACTACCTTGGTGCTACCAATCTACCCTAGAAGCTGGAAGGAGTGATATTTTCTTACATGTTGCCATCTTATTGCAGGGGTTCCATACTGTTGTCTCCTTGTCACAAAAGTTTCATACCTTCATGGTGGTTCCTCAGAGCATTGCCTCCTTCACAAAGCAGCCAACTAACTCCATATTCCCTTCTCAACCAGCCAACCCACTCTTTTATAACACTCTCCTTCTCATTGGTTACAGGTGTGGCCTGTTAAAGTCAGGCCTGCTCCCAGTCTTTGATAATTGGCCCAGCTGCAACTCCTTAGGGGTAAGATTACTTTCTACACTATTTTTTTCTATTTTATCCCCCTACACTTACACAGTTTCTAATTTACGTGAAGAGTACTAACAAACTGTTTTTATTCATTACTTGAGCATCTCTTAAACACAAAGAACCTTATTCCAAATGAACTCTAGTAAAAAGTTTTCAAATAAAGCCTGAAGAGCACACTATTGTATGGGAAGTATGAGAGAGTAAGTACAGACAGAGGGACAAGTGGGAGACTGTCATGAGTTGCAAGCTGCAGAATGCAATGACAGTGTCCTCATGAGTTCTCTCATCAGATGCTGAGATAAACCCCCTCCTCACAGACATCACTGCACCCCTTCCTACACTCAAAACAGCCCTTCCTCATTTAAAGGATTGCTTCCATTCTGCTCCTGTCTCCCTCAAGCAGATGTCTTCTTTCATCTCCTTTGTGTCAATCTCCTGTTCCTTACGCTCCCCCAGTGAATTGGGAGAAGAGTGGCAAGGCAGGACACAAGAGATACAGCCCAGCAAACTCAGCCTTTTTTTTATTCCTGTTCTAAGGAAATTTCACCCAAGAACTTGTGGCTTGAATACAGAGGTATAATATAAAGCCAAGTGGCAAATAACGTGAAAGGGAAGGAGAGGTGCTACGTGGCTGGGAGCAGATGTGGGAGATGGGAGGCTTTGCAGGACACTGATAAAAATTCAGGAGGCCTCACAGCAGAGAGAAAATTTCAGGAATTTCAGTTTGTCTTAAACTGATTGAACCCCTTCCTTCACATTTGGGAAATGATTATGTGTTGGATGATTTCAAGAATAAAGCAGTTTAATTGAATGGCCTGAGGGGGTAAGCATAAGTGCTTTTTCCTTGCATAAAGTTTTTCTGCCTGTTTCATGAAAACAAGATCAGTTTTAAAGAAGCTTCAGACACATCAGGCTGAAAACAGAGTAGTAAAACTAAGCAAAACAACGGAGTTCAGTTCTCATGGTTTTGGGGCTATTAACTGATAATATTGTGTGGGAATGGAGCAGGAATAGGCAGCTTTTAGTGGTGCATTTTGATGTCTGGATAAAAGCCTCAGCAGAGCATGTGCTCTGAGGTTAATTCCCAAGTTTCCAAGTGCTGGCCATTGATGCTTTAATCAGAGAGTTGTAGTGGATGAGGATACTAAGTATGGGTTTTTTTAGCTGTGCATAAATTACCTGTGGTTTTTTCCAAAAAGTATCAGCTGCAAGAAGTAAAAATACTAAATAGGATTTTATATGTATTTTAGGTTGTTTGGTTTTTGTTTTGTATTTTTACTGTTTTTTTTTTTTTTTTACCAGAAGGATAAAACACAGTTTATTTTCCTAGCCCAGCCAGAATGGATTCAACTAAAATCTCCAATTAATCTCAAAAGGAAGATTAAGACCTTTGTACCCTATGGTTTTATAACAGAATCACAAACACAATGAAGACTAATTGTCTGGTTAAGTTGCCATGGATTTTTCAGTGAGAGGCTTGGTAGAAATCTGAAGCTTAAAGATTCTGGAAGGATGACAAAGAATTTAAAAATGGATTTATTCTGCATTTTTTGGAAGTTTACTATTAAATTAGTATTTTTTTAAATTTCTGCTCATTTCCTTATGTAGCTACCATTATCAATAATGTAATATCCCATGTCTGTAACATATATCTGTAATTTCAAAGCAGGTTTGTAACAACTTCATTATAATGAAGTTTAAAAATAGATTTTATACAGTAGAACTTTTTAAAGACAAACTAACAAAATAGAAGTTTATCATTGTTACTGAAAAATTGCCATATTTTGGTATAAATGTATTTACATTTTCTCAAAACAAAAGATTAATGGTGTATTTTTTGGTCAAATGAAAAAGATTGAAAGTTTGTGGGTTTTTTCTGTTTTTTTTGGGGGGGGGTTGTTTATTGTTGTTTTTTCTAATTATACTGGTGCTTTTAATGTTATTCTGTCTTATATTTACGTGAAGATGAATGTCATGTAAACACTGAATTTTTTTGCTCTTACAAGTGTTAGTTGCAGGTGTACTGACAGCATCTTGAAAACTCCTCAGTTTTCAATGACTGCCAGAAGAGGCAAATCTTGCAGTTCTGGGCCAGGCCATATTTCAGAGACAGAATACAACATCTCAGGCTGTCCTGAAAGGTAGATCACTATCAGCTTCAGCTCCTGCTCCTTTTATGGGCACCAGGGGACATGCATTTCATCTGAAGGTGGGAAGTACTTGAGTAGAGTTGAGATGTAGCTTTTTATCCCACAGACAGATTAAAAGATTTTTCTTCCAAGGTAAACTGCATTATTTTGGTGGAAAAGTTTTCTGTTTTACAGAACTTGCTTTTAGGCAGTTGTTGCAGATGTGGGATGTCAAAACAGCAGAATATTGATGGGTGTGCACTGTCAGAGACAAAGGTACTAGAATTTCGTAAGAGCTTATGATTCTTCAAAGGTAAATGATCTTGCCTTCCTTATGGGTTCCACATTTTACTTCGTGCATCCATAGTGCTTCACAAGGATGGGTGGCAGCCAGGGCTGTTCTCCAGGAAAGGTTTTGACAGTTTTCTCTGTTCAGTTTTACATCTGAAGTTTAAATAAATTTTCCTTCAAGTATTGGATCTATATGGTGTGCCCATTTTAAAATTTATTTTCCAAGTGAAAAAGTTTTGTAAAATTTATGTGGATAGCAGTCCTATTTGCAATGTATAATCTGCTTGAATTGCCATGAAAGCTATTCTTCCATAAATGATGAGCTAGGCAGAGAGAAAAGCATGCACCCTATTGTTTTGGAAAAATAGCTAATTTCAGCTGTTTGCTATCTAGTGGTTTGAATTGCATCATTGTTTTTCTTTACACTGCTTTGAAACATCAACCCTAGCAATGCTCCTGTGGAGAGAAGTAGAATAAAATTACATGGGCCAAAGGCTCTGAATTTTCAGTCTACTGTAGCATATTATGAAGCAATGTTTACAGGTAGATGCCATTTATATTTTCTTTGATGCAAATTTTGAAAGCCATCAATTGAATGTGCACATTATGGTGTCTTTTTTATTTTATTCTATCACAGAGTTTAAATGTTCAATATAAATATTTGTTTGAAAAAGTAAGCCTAAAACAATCTTAAATATTCAAAAGAAATTATCAAACAATTTAAGATTAGTGAAAACTAATTTCTTCACATTATGCCCATACTGACCAATTTACTAAATGAATCAAGATTTCAGGACAGATCCAAGGATCAATCTGGCACTAGTAATACAGTGAAGAAATTTTGACACACGGTCATGTTGGTATTCCTAGAATGAGCTGTTCAAAATGCTCTCTACTAATGAGCCTAGTTATAGCTAGAACTATAGGAATGTGCAAGAAAACATGGAAAAACACCTCCAGAATCTAACAGGCAGAAGATTTAGAAGAGTCTTTGAAGAGAAGTCAGAGATTTTGTCAATTTGGTGAAGAGAGGACAAGAGGAAATAACTCTCTAGGTTATTTTTAATAGACATTTGTAGAAGATTTTATTACCTTTACTGATCTTATACTCCATGTGCAGAAGGACTAGAGGAGTTGCTGTACAATGGTATTCATTTAAAACACACTTGTCAAAGCTCGTGAGGACTTGGTATTTCGCTGATGGTAAATTGCTTTAATGGTCAGTGATGGAACTCACAATCAGTTTACACCAGGTAGTAAGTTCTTAACTGGGTTGTTCTAAAGAGTTCCATATGGCTGTGGGCTGAGGGGTCAAGAATGCTCTCTGGGTAGTCATAAAACTTCCTGAGAGATATTTTGGTGACCATTTTATTCCTTGAGCATTTAGAAGTTTCCTTGAGCACTTAAGAATGGACAAAATCCTTGGCATCATGTAAGTGAGGCAATTGAAGTTTTCCAGAAGCCTGTATCATAAGGATATTTTTTTCTTTTTTGAAACATGATGGTATAAGAATAAGGTAAAAGAGAAATATGATATAAAACAGAACAGTTAGCATGTTAGTTAGCATGCACAAAATCTTATTAACTCCCCCTTCTGGAGAATTTACAGAATAAGAAAGAGGTGAACAGAACCTCCCAAGTGGGCATAGGAAAGAAAATGGAAAAACTCCAAAATGTTAAGTGACTGGCTACAACAAAGCATGATATTCTACAATATTATGGATAAATGACATGATCTGTAGATATGGGATTATGGAGTCTGCAAAGCATTGAGTGAGATAAATGGGGAAGTTCATTGCTCTCAGAGATATAATTTCAAATATTATTCATCTCAGGAAGACATTTGGTTACACTCTGCTACCTTCCATTGGTTACAGGCACTGCTCTTGCTTTCAAGGTTATAGCAAGGAAGGTTGGAAATAAATCTGTGTTTTATTTTTGGTTTTAATGAATACTGAGGTGCTTGGGTCCCTGCTGGCTGTGAGAAGTACTTTCTATGCAAAAAATGTAGCTGCAGAATAAAGTGGCCCATGAATTAATTTATTGCCCCACACATTTCTTTGTCTCCATATTCTCCATTTCCAAACCACTACAAGCTGAAAGATGACTTCTGAGGGATTTTCAGTAAGGTCTCACTACTATTAACAAGTAGCAACATTTAAGTAAAATAATGCAAAGTACATGCAAAATTACCTGAAGTGATAAGCCTGGCTGTACGATTCAGAGTGTGCAGATTTTTACTGCTTCAAATGATGCCATTTTCCTAGAGGTTATTAGGTTCACCCCTTCTACTTTCTAAGATGATGCAAATGGAAAGAATCAGCCTGCATGTCATCATCACACAGTGTGCTTTCATATTCATGGGCTATGGAGCTTTCAGCTGTAGCACAGGATTCCTCCTCTTCATCTTAAGTATCAGCAGGCTAACATAGCACTATTAATCACTAAGTTCAAAAGCAAAGATTTCTGTGTTACTGGACACTTGTGAAGGACACTTATATAAATCAAAGAACATATGAAGTGAGAAGAGAGATAAGAGTAATACAAATAAGAGGAAACTCAAAATTAATATATCTGCAGTGAGATAATTTATAGAGGGTGTAGCTAAGTTTTTCTCATCTTGCTTTTAATAACTGTATGGTTTTGATCATACAAAGCTGTTCTTGACATTGTTTCTGTGATGGTACTGATAAACAACAAAGAAACCAAACAGCCTAGAACTTCTGGATTCTAAAATATGTTCCTTTTTTTCTTACTCATCAAGATAGTTGAAAGTAAATAAACTCAATTCTTTCAAAAAAGGAAACAAAATGCTCTTCACTTTTACTGCTCTTTACAACATTACAGATCTGTAGGACATGTAAAGTGCATATATATATACATTTAAACCTATTCTTGATGTCGTTTAGAGATTACATATTTTCACTAGTTTGTCGAGCTTCAAATTGTAGCAGAATGCAATGGGTTCCATTCTAAGTTATACTATTATAAATTGAGAATATCATTCAGAGGGAGAAAAAGCCCAAGACATAGAAGCTTTTATGTAAAAATATAGAATACCCTCACAGATCAAGCAAACATTTATATAGACTTCCTAGTTAAAATTGGTGACATTATTTCAGATTGCATAAATATCAGATGCATAAGACTGACATATTTAAGAACTATAAATATCTATATCATGTAAGATCAGTACAGTGGTAATTTTGTATTATATCTGTAAATTTCAAGCCCATATGCTTTTATAGAAATTTTTCAAGGGACAAAATTACTCCCATCCATTTAGAGTATATTATTCTTGCTCATTCTTAGCTACTGTTACAAAATTATCTTTTCTTTGTTGAAAAGAAAAAAATTAAAAAGAGAAAAATTATTTTGAAAAGAGAACTGTGTATTAGCTTAGAAAAGAATGAATGTGAGATGAAATGAAGATCTCGAAAGACCTCAGTCAGAAACTTAATGTCATAAACATTTCTTTTTGCTCCTATATTAAGCTTTATTACTGTCTCTAGAATGATTTTCAAAATTCTATGAAAGTGGGTTTTGGTCTAAAGCTGAACACAGTCTGAGTCCTTTCCAGCAATTGCTTTTAAAGAAGAGAACCTATCAAACACTCGCAGTTCAGTTTTGAACACAGATTTCTCATTTTTTTAACTGTACTGCTGCTTTAATGTCACTTACAATTTTTTAAGGAAGGAGCCTTATTAAATATCTACCTAAGTCAATCAGAGTCAATCTGGACAAACTTGTGAAATTTCTAATGCAAGAAGCAAGACTAGAAGGACATTTTTGTATCTTCTGCTTAGCTAGAGCAAAAGTTGGAAGAACTTCCTTCCATTTACAATAAAATATGTCTGGTTTGATTCAGAAATTGATAGTCTGTGTAAAATTAGGCTGTACATTGATTTTATGATGTTTTACTTAGACTGAATTGTGTTATCAAAAATGTACAGTCAGGCAGTCTCTTGAATATTTTACCAGATGCATTTATTTCTAGTTTTTTGCCAGTCAATGACAGGTGTGTGGTACATACCAATTATATCTTACTTTCCTCACACACTAAGGTGTCATTATTTCACAGCTTTTGAGCTTGTCAGTGCAAGTTGATTACTTCTAATTTTCCTTTTATAGGAAAGGCTCTAGAGTAGTTTCTTTTTAAAGTATAGAAGTACTAAATTAATTCTATGGTGCTGTCAGAGACTGGAAAGGGTGATCTGTTTTGAGATATCTCGGGCTTGGAATGTGTGGTAGGACAGTGGGTCAGGCCTTGCTCTGGTGAGCTCCACAGTCTGTCAGTCATGGCACACTGCAGGCAGCCCCCAGTTTCACCTAACCTGGTCCCTAAAAGGCCAAGAGAACAAAAGTCCCATTTGGGAGGGAGGCCCAGGACGGGCCAAAAAGGTTTAAGAAGCACTCACCATCCTTTAACTCTGTCCTCACCTTGGAGTTTTACATTGCTGGAACCCAGGAGTTGGTGGCTGTGTCTGGTTTTCTCTTTCCTTTTTCCTTCTTCTCATGGAACATAATATCAAATGGATTCTATTTTCTATGTTCAGTGGGCCAAGTCTATACTGTGATAAGTGATGATATGTTGTATTTACTCTTTTGCCAATTTTCCTTAATTTTCTGCAGTTCGCCAGTAAACTTTTGTGTGGTTTCTACCTCTTGAGAATAAGTGGTTGAGATCTTCTCCTTTCTGTCTACTTAGAGCAAAAGAATTCTGATATAGCCCTAGGTTTGAGTGACCAGTGTGTAATAGATGTACAACTCCACCCTTCGTGTTTCCTTTACAAGGCTACATAATATTAAAGAGTTTCTTTCCTTGAGAACTATAAATTGCAGTGGTCCTCACTGCATGACCACAGTGTCAAGTGGCTCTGGTAACACAATTGTCACTCACCATACTTCAAAGGACACATGCTAACATACGGTTTTTGTATAAAAATATGAAGCACTCCTAAACTGGAAGAGATACTAGCAGAGTTCTTCCATCCAGTTTGTGTCTTTTATAACTCATAATGATTTAGAGAACAAAAATGGCAAATCTGCATATATGGAGAGCTAATAGATGTTCTACAAACAGCAGTAAACAGGGGTTTAAAGACACAATGTACTCATGGTTTTAAAAAATGTTTTACAGATATGTTGTTTTTTGGTGCAGAATGAAAATTTAATCTTGCAATTTCCATGTCAAGTGGATCTGCCGGTTCATTACATGGAACAATTTATTGTGGTTTGTTCTCTCAGAAGCAAAAAAGATAAACACAAGAAACACATGTTGGTTCTTCCTTAAATTTAAATGATAATTCAGTAAAACATTGTACATTCTAGAGTAGCCAGCAGATGTGTGTCTCACCCATCTTCTGAGAGTCACAGTGTACAGCTGAGGCTCCTTACAAACATGGGAGTTGTTTAAGAGTTAATTGGAGAAACTAGAGACTGCAATCAATGCAACAGGACTCTGCCTCTTCATGGAGGTTCCAATGAAGTTTTAGTTCTGCTTCAGAAGTGGAATTCAGAAGTCAAGGACAGAACCTAAAGAATACTTTATTTAAAATGATCTTATTTGAAAACTAAATTTTCTCAAAAAGCAAAGCAATGTAAAAAGTGATAGCCTCTACTACTGCTAGTCAAAGTATAGAGTAGAAATAGAGGTTTAATTAAAACACGTCTGTGGAAAAGATGTCCAAAAATTTAATTTCCTTCTTACGGCAGGCAATGCTTTCCTGCTTCTAAAAAGTCTTATGACATCAATAGCAAAAATATGTCAACTATACTTTCAGAAATAAAGGGTAATACAGACTGGTCTTATACTTGGCATTATAAGAATTTTTAACAGCTTTTTGTAGTATTTAAATTTTAGTTTGAGAACTCCAATGGAAAATTTCTTTGTTTCTTCAAAAATAGTGTCTGTAGTCTATAGTCCTTTCTTGTATAGTAGTGTGATGAAAATCTGGATTATAGCCAAGGGTATATAAAATGAGATTTTAGGAAGCAAACGGGAAATTCTCCAGTCATTGCTTTACTGTCTTACCCTAAAGAAGGAAAGATATTCAGTTGTTACATTGACCAGTTGCTGCATTATCTCTGCAATACTCAAGGAAGTTCAATGACAAATGACAGGAAAATCAATACGGTGCTGTACAATTGCTTTTTTGTAGAGAGAGGCAGTCTTATTTGTTTTTCTAAAACAGTCTGGAAGCTATGTTAAAAATAAATGATCTTGACATTCTTAATAATTTTTAAAATATCCTGTGTGCATAGGTCCTGTGTAGCAATCTCTGATGACTTGAATTGGTTCCTTTTTCCTGTGGAATCCATGCCTCACTCATTACATAGGACAACGTCAAGTCTGTGGATGAAACAAGGTTGTACAGGACAGGGGCATAGCATCTTTCCTAACATAAGATGGCAGGAAGTAAGTGGAAAAAAATCTGGAATGAGAGCAAACTGCTCTGGCAGAGAAGAGTGATTTGCTAATTTGGACACTCTAATGCCCCTGGTCAAATCACTTCTGTCACTGTTTTATGAAATTTCCTTGTAATCTGGGCAAGGCTAGAGGATTTTTTTGTCTGCATGCTCATCAAAAGTACATTTTTTCATTACATTGCAAAATTTGAAGTGTTTTAAGAATAAATATTTTGAAGACTGTGTGTCCTCTGACCTATCAGAACATAAGCATCTTAAATTGAATAATGCTAGTTACAGTAATGACTCTCTGCTCCAGTGATTATAACACCACCATCTCACACCAAAGGTGACAGACAAAATCAATACTGATCATTCAGAAAATACATAGTGGCAAATATAAAAAGCTTACAAAAAGTTAATAGTGCTGTTGTAATAACAGGTCATAATTAATATGGCTTTAGAAAATGAAATTAAATTTTAAGGAGTTACATATTCTGTGCTAATTCTGTAAGCATCACTCATTTGTTACTGAGGTAGTTTTAAAAGAAAAATTATCTATATTATGCTATATACAGTATAATAATAACAAAATTATATATATAACATGTAATTCATATTTAATTAAAACTGAAACATAAAAATTTGTAACAAATAAGTGGAATTTATGTAACACAGGGAGACTTTGTTGAGGTAGTTTGATGTCAGTATAAAACTTGAAGTGTTCCTAACAGGTATAAACCAAAATGTCAGTGAAGTCACTGGGGAAAAAGCAATTCTATTGATCTTATACAACAACAACAACAACACATAATTAGGGCAGCACTCTGCAGTACTGTCTGCCTTTCTTTAACTACCTTGGAATCTGTAATTTGAGTCTTTGTCTTATCACAAGTGTAATTTGTGAATTAATGTGCTGCATGTTTTATTCTGATAACTTATTCCATTTTACAGATTATAGTTGTTTGAAGACAAAAGAAGCAGTTTTGCTGGATTGATTCTCAGAAATTTTAAGCCAAGACTTATTCATAATGTTTCCAACTACTTGTATAGCAAAAGAACAAAAAGCTAGTTTATTTCTGCTGAAATAAAGGAAATAGTAATTGCTGAGGCTCAATATCTCATTGTAGTACTGTGTTTGTGGTTGGTTTCATCCTGAAATTCAGAAGAAATAATGTGGTTTTGCTAATATGAAGGGGGAAAAGGAAATAAGCCAGGACAGTGTAGCCAGAATGAAGTTTGCCTTATTTATGGAGAATTTTTTTTTACTTCACAGTAGGATCTTATGTGAATAAGGCAAGATTGAGTTCAGAGTTGAAACAAATAAGGTTTTCCAATCAATTAGTACTGGACAGATTAATGCACTATCAGGCTAATAGAAGACTCCCAAAATGCCCTGTGATTCACAATGTTACATCACTCAGTGTGAAACTCCCCACCACAGGGGAGGTACCTGGGCAAATATAACCCTGAGCATATAAAAACCCCATAGATTTGGTGTTCCAAGGATTTCTTCCACCACTTCTTTGGAACTTCCCCCACCACCCAATGGATCTGGTCTGTGACCACCACCTCAACCAAGACTGCATGAGTCTCATTGCCAGGCCTATAGGTGGTGAGATCTTCACACTCTTGCTCTTTCCCTTTCCTTCTTGTCCCTTGGGCATGTGCTTGGGTTCTGCTTTGCTTTCATTCTGCAATGCTTTCATGCTGTTGATACTATAGATAAAAATAACCAAAATGGCTACAGATCTGTTTTCCTTTCAGCCAAGTTGTTCTATAATAAACCCTAGTAACAAGAACCTGTGTTACCCTCACCTTCTGTGGGGTGGTAATAATAACTTGCCTGTTTTAATTTAAGTTATTTAAAGAAGATACATTTGAAGTGATATATTATGAAGAACTGGCAAATAAATTTCTGTGTTGTGAAAGAGACCAAAACAATTTAAAAAACATACACAAATGCTACTTCAGTCCAGAAATCCAAAATCTGGAGCATATTGAAATTCCTTACAGGTCTGTGATGGTAGCTTTTGTACAGAGTATTGCAATCAGAAAGTGAGAGATAGCTTAAGAGTTATTTGAGAGGGGAAAACCTAATATTGTAGCAGTGATCAGTAGGATCACTTTCTTTCTTAGCTGAATTGATTATTTCCTGAATAAGCATACAAGAGAACCTAAGGAAAGGGAAAACAATGTAATTGTTTACTTGTGTTTTCTTATGACACTTCCAGATCAGTATGGCTTTGTTCAAAGCCAATTTTTTTTTAAAAGAAAGGTATTTTCTGTGGGCAGAAAACATATTTGGTACTAAAAGCCAAAACTAAACACCAAACAAGAATATGTCACATACACGTTGAGGGTTTCATATTATTTTTAAATATGCCAGTTCCAAGTTCAAAGGCGTCTTTCATATCACAGTCCTTTGGCTCTGGAGAATACCTCTGAACAGCTTTGATTACTGTTAAGACTCCCATGGAATAAAAGCACTAGGCCACTTTCAGTAAGGTCAGATCCTACATATTTTTACACTATCACTTTTTTCTGAATGTTTAAGACCATTTTCAGAGGAACATGCTAAAAAAGGCTGGATTTCTACAAGGAAACAGTTTTTTTGTCTTCTGTGATCCTTACCATCTTTTTCAAAGGCATTCCCAGAAGAAGGCTGAATCTTAACTGCCATTAAAGAGTTTCCATACGTGCTCTTTCTCTGTACCCTGAATATTTTTTTCCCCCTAAGGGAGTATGGCATTGCACACTACCTTTTATGTATACACAGAGAGGAAAAAAAATGGCCTATAGCACCAGTAATGGTTTCTGTTCCAGGACACTCATCAGAAGTGCTGGGCAGGGACTGTGCCACAGCACATACCACAGTCCAGACAGCCACAGTACACAGAGTATCACTATACAATTTCAGAAGGCTTTAAGCATTTGCCCAAATAGAAAAACACCATACCACCTCAAAAGGCTTCAAGCATCTGCCCACAGAGTGCAACATCAAATCACATCAGGAGGCTTTAAGTGTTTGCCCTTCTTGTTCTTTAGCCCAACCTTTTATCCCCCTCATGTTCATGCACTGCCCCTGTGTGCCCTCTGTTCCCTTTGGTGTTGGTCAGTGCCCCTGGGCACTCCATGGCTCATGGCTGTCAGTGCTGCTCACCTGCTGCTCACAGCTGTGCCCACTGGGGATGGGGCTCAGCCACAGCCCCACTTCCAGTTACCACAAACTGTGTGCCTACAGGACTGTTCCCTATTTCTTTTGAGTTACTTTCTTTCTGTTTTTTTAGGATCATTTGCAAAGGTGTTCTATCAAAAGTTGAACAGAAAGAGAAGAAATAGTATTAAAAATTCAGTTCATCTGAAAAGATGAAAGAAAAATTCTGAAGAAAAATTCTTCTATAACATTGAAGAAAATGCAAAGGAAGAAAAAGCGTAATGTCAGAGGTCTGCTAGATGATCTACAGCAGCTGCCATCAGACCCAAGACTTTACTGAACATATGATTCCCTTTGGACCAGCCTGTCCTTACACAGTCCCTGGAAAGGTCTCGATACTATGAAAATTTGTTTAAGGTTTAAGTTAATTAATTTCTTAATTAACTGGCTTTGTTTATTTGTTTTAATTCACATTTTGATTTTATCCGTATTTCAATACCGGTGACTGGCTATCCCAGCAAATGAAAACAGAACCTTTGGATGATGCAGCTACAAATACTCTCTTGGATCAGTTGAAACTGAAGAAAGGAGGTAATTTCCCTATGCTTATAAGCAGTAATTGTGCTGACACCTTTCAATCTATGGGCCATTCACAGATGCTATCTTGTTAATGATTTTTTCATTGTCTCACATGAAGCCAACAGAGGTAATACTGAACTGCTGCATGTCACTGTCTGCAAGACTGGGCTGCTCTAAGGGTCTCTCTTGGCTGAGAGGCAAAGTGCCACAGGGCTGCCCTGCCTGTGACTACATCCAGGAGAGGAACCAGTGTCTTGGAAGTGATGCTGCAGCAGTGGGTACAAGAGACAGAATAAGGTGTTATCGTCGGGATTAATTGCTGCTGCTCACTTTCTCCACTTACTTACCTTCCACCTCATTTTTGCTCCTCATCCCTTCCCTAGAATCTACTTCTAGATTCTTATTTGGTGGAAAGAAAAAGTCTATTTGTCTATGCATGTCAATATCCTTGAGCTGTTTTTGTTCATGACTGTAGTCTCATTGATTTAATTTTTAATTGTTTTTGAAGCATGCTTATTTACAGATCAAGCTTTGTTCAGGTTGAATTGCTGCAATGAAGTTACTGGTAGAATGAAAATAACTTCAAGTGACTTTCTAATTTCTTTACTAAATAAGAACCTGCTATTGATTGAATGTAATAGCATGCAATTTCCTTTTCATGTTCATAGCCTCTGTCCATCTTTTTGTTCTGCAGTTCAAGTGGATGAACTAAATGTCAGTGGTCAGTGAAATAATATATTTTTCACATTTTTTATATATATATACATACCTTAAAAATATATATAATATATAGTTATTTTGGTTTTTTTTTTCATAAAGCTCTCTGTCATTTAATCTCTGTCTGTCCAGGTGTTCTGGTAAATAACTGGTAAAGAGGACTGATATCTGTTTTTAAATTGTATTTTTAGTACTGCTGTTTCTCTTATAAAGAAAACTGAATAAATAAAAAAATCAACAAAAAATTTCAATAAAGAAAAAAATGTACTCTCAAAGAAATTTATTAAAAGTACATAGTTTCTGATCTTAACAGAGAATTTTATAGGATTACTCTGACAGAAAAGGATATGCATTATTTCAAAAATTGTTTTGGAAATTCACTTTTCTTACAGAATTGTTTTCACTATCCAGGAAGAATATTCATGCATATGTAAATAGATTTTACAGTCATTATAACCATGAAGGATATCTTATAGTATAATAAAAAACCCAGTTCCTTTTTCTAGAATATATGACCAAGTTTCTCATAAAAATCCAAGGGAAATAAAAGATAAAATGATTGACCAATGAGAAGAATTTTATAGAAGCAAAATAGTGGTTTAGTGTGTTACACTGAATACGTTTGTAGTTAGTAAAATACAAGTTTTCCTGTTTAAAAGAAATTTTCAAGACTTCAGAATTTTTTTTTCTCTGCATAAGAAATAATGACTACAATTTTGACTTTCCATAAATAAATCTGAAATGAAAAAATGAAACTGTTTTTCTGGAATATTTAAAAGGCTTTATCTTGCCTCACAACAGAAAAAAGATTTTTTAAAATAAAAAAAAATCTTTCAGAATACATACAGATTTGTGTAAAAGATATCAATAAACAATATTTTTCGATTTTTGTCTTTTCAAATTTGAGTCAAAAATTTAATGGAAATCGACTTTCTTCTGAGAAAATTTTATTAGTAATAAAGCATTTCTACCATAAGGAGAAGCTGCTAACAGCAGGAACAGACACATAATACTTGCAAGGATCTCTGCTGATATCGTAATTCACGTATCTTTTGGCAGATGCACAGAAATCCTTGTACTTGTGTGCCTTTCTTAGGATAGCCCATTTCTCCTCACTGTCTTTTTCTACGTGGCATGTTGTGGAGGATTGCTATTGCATATCTGAAGAGCCAGAGAAAGATGGACTGGAAAATGAGAAATACACTAAGTAATATTTGATTCCTATTATACTGCTGGGGAAAATGAATGTTTCAGTGTGCAAATAATTTATGGGTTATTTTCTGATACTGACACTTATTTTTAGTTCAAATAAAAAACACCTATTTTTTGGTTTTGTATGACTGTTTTATTCCTAATAAACACTTATGCATATAGCAGTCCTGCTCACAGGGCAAACCTGAAAACAGTGTTTCTGTGATCGGCATAGCTGGAGAAATGTTCTGTATTTTCCCAAATGCTCATACAATTATCATTATGGACTCCCAGATTTTTTTTTTTTCAGTGATTCAGTATTCATGTCATCTAGACTTCTTCTGCTTTTACTTTCTTTTAAAATATGAAATGCATTGAAATACAACAGTGAGAGTCTATGACTTGGTGTCTTAAATCTGTATCAGAAGATTTTTTCATCTGATGGCAAATTTTCTTCCAAGGCTCAATTTAAATACCTCCTGTGTGGCGTGGGCGTATTGATGCAGGGTTGCTAGGTGGAAATTTCAGAGGAATACCACAATAAATCAGTGTCACATATCATAGAATTGTGGAATCATTGAGGCTGAAAAACAGACACAGAGTCCAACCATTAACCTATCACAGACAAATTCACCACTAAACCATGTCCATATGCATGAATGTTTGAAATACCTCCAGGGATGGTGACTAAATCACTTTGCTAGGAAGCCTGTTCTGATGCTTGACAGCATTAGAAGTAGAAAACACATTAAGAAGTAGAAAAGTAAGGACAAATAGAACAATAGTCTGTGTATTAATGCTCTAGAATAACTCCCTAAGCTGCAGAAAAGTGAGATATTAGGAAGTTCTAAGCTTAATAATGGAGATCTGTGCATTGTGTTTTAAGGCTTACAAGCAGGTATTGCATGTGAAATAAACAGGCATTGTTTTAACCAAAGGTACATGTGCTTGTAGTGGTTGGATAGAACTACTGTCAATGTGCTTTTGCCTTGTGTGATTGGTCAAAAAACCGTATAAGTAAGTTGTAACATTAAGTTCTTGGTCTGCTGCCTGGGATATGAGCTGATGGCATCTTCCCATTGTCATAACCACGTAGTGAGAGTGGTGCTGGAAAATAAAACAGCTCAAGGCACGTTCCACAGCAGTCCCGTCCCATTTGTGATTTGTACATAGCCCCCGGCCGACAATAAAGTTCACCACTAAGCCATGTCCATAAGCATGAATGTTTGAAATACCTCCAGGGATGGTGACTAAATCACCTCCCTAGGGAGCCTGCTCTGATGCTTGACAATCCTTGCCATGAAGAAATTTTTCCTAGTATCCATTCTTAACTTCCCCTAGCACAACCTGAGCACAACCCTTGTGCTGTCATTACTTGGGAGAAGAAACAAACCAACCCTTACTTGGCTACAATCTTCTTTCAGGTAGTTGTGGACAGCTCCAATAAGAGCTAAACAATCCCAGCTCCCTTAGACACTCCTCATAGTACTTGCTAAGAACTTTTAACTTCCAGTCAAGTGACATCTCCGCAGTTAGCCGTAACTGCTGGTAAATGATGGAGACTGGCTTGGAGAGCAATTCTCCTAACTTCCGCAGGGACCTTGAGTGGCTCCTGTCTTGCTGCACAGATTTGTCTGTGTGGAAGTGGTGCAGTTGATCTCTGACCATTTCTCTTGGATTACTGGGGTTTCATTCTGCTCCCCATTCATCTTCCAACTCAATGGGTTGGGTACCCTGCAAAAAAACTATTGACTCTTAAATACTGAGACAAAGAAGTAATGAAGTACCTCAGCCTTTTCTTGTCCTTTGCCAATGTTTCTCCTCACATCCAATAAAGAATGTAGATTTTCCTTAGCTATATTTTTGCTATTCATGAATTTATAGAAATATTTTTACTATCTTTTATGACAATAGCCAGATTAAGATCTAGTTGGGCTTTGGCCCTTTTAATTTTCTTTGTGCACAGCCTCCCATCACTTTGCAGTTCTCCTAAATCACTTACCAGGCTGTTTTTTTAGAAGTCCATTAACTCTCTCTGTTGTGTGAAGTTTCAGACAAAGCTCTGTTCACCCAGGCCAATCATCTTCTCCAATAGATAGTCTTTTGGCATGTGGGGATGTCCTACACCTATAAGATTTACTTCTTTAAGCACATCAAGCCTTCCTGAGCCCATTTGCCCTTCAGGGCTCCATATATACTATAATATAATCTCTTTGCTCCTTTCGAAAAGAATAAAGTACACATCCAAGGTGATATTTTGTTTTATTGTAATTGCTATAAAATACTTTTGTGTAAAATTATTTTCTGTATGATAATACTATCATACAAGCTATCTAGACATAAACATATATGCAAAACCTGCTATGAGATCAGAATAAAAGTGAAATCTTATTCTTTAGCATTGGCATCAGCTTCATGTTCCATAAAATAAATCAGAATCTGGCAACTTATCTGAAACAGAAAAGTGCAATTGAATAGTAATGTCTGTTATTTTTCTCCTGAGAATATGTTTTAAGGCATTGAATATAGTTGTATTTATGTATGTGTACACTTTTGAAACTGGACAAGAATGTTATAAAGTAACTTAATTTTTCATTTCTTATCTCTAACAGAAAAATAATATGGTTTTGACTTTTCTGTCATATCATGAAAGACATGATGGAATTATTGCAATTATAAAGGCAATTTGGCAAAGAGCATCTAAAAAGCAGAATAAATTCTAGGCTATATCATTCAAGCAATTTCCAGTAGACAAATGGAGATGTGATTAAATTGTGATTGTGCAAGCTTCAGTTGGAATACATATTCTTTTGAGCAAAACAAAAATGACATCAACTGCAAGGGAAATTACTATATTAATAGCATTGGAAAACTTATCAAATGAAAAGAAACTGAAAAAACTTTGGCTTATCTAGCCTTCCTAAAGGAACTTTCCCTTCAAAACCCTGAAAGTAAATATCAAGACATCAGAAATTCTAAAGAGGTGTGTTGGCTATTATAAACACTATCCTCAAACTGAAAAAAAAAGTAAATATTCTAGCCTGAAAGTTAGATAAAAAGGGTTCTAACCCCTAGAAGTATAAAACTTTACCACATCAGTCCAACAACAGGAGGGAAAATTAGAACTCTCTGCAGTACTTAGCTTCATAAATGTACATTTATATAACATGGTTTTCTGTCATAATAGGTACCTATGAACAGCAAAACAGGAGAACAACTCAATTCTATGCCCTATGTTCCAAATCTGAAACTGCAAAAAAGTGTATCCATTATTGCTGTTACAGCCCATCAGCTGCAGGTTCATAAAAATATGTCTCTTAGAAGAGACATGCTGCAGTTTGGAATGACAAATTTTTACTGCAGTCTTGAGCAGTGGGAGTGAATTTCACAGTACTTGAAAGAAATTAGGCACATTTGAAGAAAAGGAAAAGAAATTGATCCAGGATAAAAATCTGTTAAAATCTGTTTGTGTGGTATAAAATTAACACTATATAGTACAGAGAGTCTAGCAGATTTCAATAGCAGCTATACTGATCTGTTCTAGTTCAAATTTTCTGTTAAATAATTTCAATATACTTTCTAAAACACATTAAGTAAATTATCACAAATGAATCTCACCCCTTTTACCAAAATGAAAGCATTGTTGTAAAATGTTAATTTTTTGTTGAATTTTCTTATGTATTTTTCATGTTTTTCAGGGAGGGGGTTACTTCTTAATACCTTTTGTAGTTATTTAATCTGCTTGCTTTCATACTTTAAAAACCACTGTAGACTTATAAAAACTTTGACTGAAATTTTGCATTTTGAGGGGCATAGAATCCATTCTGTCTTGATGGTGGCTCATTAAAAATTCCAGACAGTAATTCATTATTAGATCATTTGATATGACTTAATTATATTTTGGTTAAAATAACTTAAAAAAAAATCTATTTAGCATCAGATCTAAATAAAAGTCCCTTAAGTGCATAAAACTTTTAAAGAATACCACATAGGAAAATAAATTGTAAGGGTTTGTTTAAAAATCTTCCTAGGTTTACAAATTCAAGGGAAGTATATACATTTAAATTAACAATACTGAAATAGAGCCATCACTTAAAGGCAATATCTGAAAAGGAAAATAAAACAAAAAAACAATCCTAGGTTTGAGAGGTAGACAGAGAAATAAATGAAGGTACAGATAGATAATGATCGATATGAGTTGCTGAAACTCAGTCTCATTTCTCTCTGTATGCTAAAGACAGCTGGTGGAAGGTATAAGCTTATTCAGTGCACAGTTTGATTTTGCTTCCTTACTTTGCTTTCTTGGAAAACTACTTTATAGTAATAAAGCTACTCACTAATAACATCAAGCATGCTTTACAAGTGGTTTTCTTGCAATATAGATATTTATCAAAGAATTTAAGATGGGAAAGTATACCAAATGGGATTTCTTCTTCATTATAAAATTATCCCAATCTTAGCATTTTGCAATCACATCATTATGTGAAGTGTTCCAGCTGGAGAAAGATTGTCCTTCTCGGGTGTCCCGGCTAGCTATCCAGCACCGCTAGCAGTACGGGGGCTCTATCCCAATCTCCGTGGTTTGGGACAGCACCTGAGGCAAACGCTCTGTGCTATGACAGCAGTGTGACCTTGTGGTAGGACGTGGCTTGGCTTATGGCTACAGTCAGCAGAAATAAGAAGAGAGCGCTCTCCAGCTGTGGTGAATCCATTTTATTGGGCCCCAGGAGAAACCGACAACCGAAGAGAACAAGGGAGGGGTTGCAGCAGCTTATAAGGAGGGAGGGACACAGGGGAGGAGTCAGTCTTTGGGCGAATAGGGTTTCAGAGGGGAGTGGGATACAAAAGATTGACTTAGGGAGCACACCAATGGGGATAACTTGAGGGTGGGGCCCTGGCCCCTGAGCCAATCGCTCGACGCTCTAGCTGGAAGTGTTTGGAGAGTTCTAGAGAGAAGGGTGGGAGCACCGAGTGACGGACAGGGCACCGGGGAGGGATTTGAGAAAGGGTACATTGATCCCCAAGGCAACTGGGGAGGAGTCGGGATAACTGGCAGCATAAAGGAAGGAAGGGAGAACCAGTGCAGAACCATTGCATGATAGGGGGAACAGAACAGTCCAACTTATACAGACACAACACAACAATTATGATTGTAGAACACACAGAAAAATCAAGTGTAGCTATTATGATAGCAATCTTTACTAACATTAGCTGTTCAAACCCAAAAATTGATGGATTGTAAGTATGTAAGAAACACCTTTATGGAAACGTTTACTGTAGTAAATGATTAGACAGAATTTCTTCTTACTACCTGTTCAATTTGATAAAAATACAATCAGTAGAGGTAGCTGCTAACTGAGACTCCTTTACTCCTTACAGCTGCTGTTAAATTTAACATTTCAGATTTGCTAGTAGCAAAATCTTCTAGATGTGAATAAATCTATCATGGTGCCAACTTTTCCTCTTTGTCCTGTGGATTTATATTATACCCATGTAATTTCAGGCCTCTACAGCTACCACGATCAGTCCTGTAGAAAACAGTATTGCACACATTGGCACTCAGATATCTCTGCATCAAATGTCTCTTTACTGGTATATATAGTTTTGTACCTGCTTCCTTTGTACTCTCTACCTAGTAGTACTGGAATATCTAGCTTTTGGTAAACTGAGAAAAAAATAAATGCTTTCTCTACTTTCTTTTTTGTTTTTTTTTTTTTTTTTTTTTTTTTTTTCTGTCAGCATTTTCCAAATCTTTTAATTAAAAAGGAATTGGTAAAGCCTGATTACAAGTAGCTTTTTGGAGTCTGAATTCACATTAACCTAATGCCTGGAAAATCACAGTGTTCCTTGAAAAAAAATGTGAGATTTTAACACTATTTACTCTCTGAGGGTAGCCAGAAATAGGTATGGATTTTCTGTAAACTTAGAAACCTTTATGCTCACTTAGTCTTATCTGTAAGTTTTATCTGGCTGCCATGAAGTAACTATGTTATTTCGATAACAAGTTTCTGAGTCCAATACATGATGGAGAGGATCTAATCTTCATTCCTGTAGAGGAAGAATTGAGTTTTAGAATTTCCTCATGGAAAGGGTTTTTAAGTATTGGAATGGGCTGCCCAGGGAGTGGTGGAGAAACAACTGGACATGGCACATGTCAACTTGGCTATGGTCAAGTTGACAAAGTGGTGATTGATCCAATCTTGAATTAGGGCACAGGAGCTGGGGAATAGTGTTTCTGGGCTCGCAGCTCCTCACCTGAATCCCTCTTGGAGACACGGTCATGGAGTGACAAAAAAGTGGAAATGGCCTCAAACCAACAGAGGGCAGGGTTAGATGTTAGAATGAAATTCTTTACTATAAGGTCTGGGAGACACTGGCACAAGTGTATCAGAGAGAGTGCAGACTCTCTCTGAGTGTCCATGGGGCTCTGAGTAGTCTAGTCTAGTGGAAGGTGTCCCTGTCTGTGGCAGGGGATTGGAACCAGATGATCTCTAAGGTTCCTTCCAACCCAAACCATTCTGTGATCCTGTGATTCTGTGATTCGGTGTTCTTGGCAGTCTTTGCCAACCTAAGTGATTCTGCGATTCTGTGAGGAGCTGTGCAATGCAAATTTTCAGTCATGATTTTTATTAGGTGCACTCGGATATCCTCTCATTTCCTCCCTCATGTCCAGAATATAACTCAGTAAGCAGGTAAATGAGTCATAAAGACCGACATTGGAGAGCTGCAAGGGATGTACAATTGAAGCTACTGCCCTCTCTCCAGAGAGGCAGCTGGTCCTTCTCACCAACATATACAACAAAGGAAAAGGACAGCACAATGATTGTGATCTTTACTAGTGCCTTTGGAGAGCTTCAGTTTCCCTCCTTTGTCACTGACCATTGGCAGCAGCAAACCTGTTTATGCATTTATCCTGAGTTTTTCTAGCTAAAAAATGTGTATAATAAAACTTGCTGAGCAACCAACCCATATTGTTTTAATATATCTATTAGAATGTTAAGGATCCACCAATGTTGTGGTGATGGAAGACCATAAAATAGTCAATGCAGTTGCTTTGTTTTACAAGAAACAGATATAGGGTTTCTTTTAGCAGTCTCCCCAATGTCAACACTTCAAATCTTGTTAGCTTCATGTTCACATCTTTTTTTCTCTTGCACTAAATCTTTTATCTCAGTTTTTCTTAGCTTTGATTATTCAATAGAGCAGAAACTGAATTCCTGTAATGAAACCTGAAATCATGAGTATGAGGCAGAAAATCAAACTTGACATCATTATATAAGGTACATAAGAAAGCAAATTTTATGCAGCCAGGCAAATACAGATGAGCAAACTTAAACCAGCATTTTAGTACCATAGACATGTGTTATTCAGTGCAATAGATTTACATGGGATTATTCTTATCCACCCAGAGGTCAGCTGGCTTGCTGTCATAATTGCTACAGGAGTACATTTACCACATGGCCGTTCCTGCCTTGTGGCAAGGAAAGCTTCGATCAGAATCCCTGGAACCTCTGCTCCTTCAAGCAATTTTTGCTCCTCTCCAAGGGAGTTCTATGAAGTTTATTGAGTCATATGCCTTAGCTTCTATGAGCTATACAGAACTTCTTCTTTTCTAAAAGAGGCTGATGATGATAATTAATAATTATTATTTTATTGTGCATACCACAGTATCTTTAGTCATATATTGTTAGATGCACTATTAAAGCATGGTATGTGCAAATATTGTACCACTCTGAATATCAAATCCAAACAGACAGGATGGATTTATTATTTCCATTTCTACAGAAAAGGAAAATATATGCTATAAGATTATATGGTTTACCAGAATCACAAAATAAGCTAAAACAAGATGGAATGTCTGTGGTTATTAGTTTTCCTGATGTTTCAGTCTTTTGCATATACAGAAATATTGTTCTGTCTTTCTAAATATAAGCTACTTGCATTTTTTCTTTGGAAAGGCAGCAAAAATTCATTATTTTTAACTTTTTTCTTCTTTTGTTTTTACTGATATTTGCACATATGGAATCCATTATCATTCATAATAATTAGTTTAACAAACTTGACCAATTAATTATGTTGTGGAACACTGCTGCACTTTCAGTACGAAAATTCAGCCTGTGGCTTGCTGTGATTATTCTCCATCTAGTTCTAACACAAATTAATTCCTGTTTGTATTCATTTTTATCAGAATATAACTTGAAAGACTTGCCTTCTATCAACCTGGTGGAAGAAACAATTCTGTCAGACTTAACAGTTTTTCATCAAAGCCAAATACCTCTTTTTACTTCAAATTTCAAGACCCATGGTTTGTAGATGCAAATGACCTTGTGGCTTTTGTTTTTACCTGTAGCTCTCTTTTTCACCTCTTATAATTATTGGAGTTTTTATTTGAAGTTTTAAAGGTAGTGATTGTAACTTCACAGACCATCATTTGATGGATAATCTGCCCATTCAGTCTGAATAGAGAATATATTTCTACATGAATTATATTAATTAGCAGTGCAAAATTTTGGTTTGTGTGACATTGAACTGCAAACTTTGTAGGACTGAGCAGCTGCATGCTATAGAGAAAAAAAAAAGCAAATTTCAAGCAAACGAGTATGTTCCTGGACATTTTCACAGGTCTTTGCATTCTTTTTGTGTTTGAAGAGGTCAAAGAGAATAGTGCATTTATTATGAGCTGGTGGCAGGACTTTAAAAAAAAAACAACTATGTACTCTGCTCATCCAGCTGCTGGCTGCTTATAGAGATCTCATATTTTTGCTTATCCAGCTTTGTTACCAGTTGCCTTATGTTTGATTATTTTTTTGATTGTCAGCGGTCAGCTGAGCAACAATTTCATCTCTTTTGTAACTAATTCATATGCTATAAACAGCAATACCACCTAAATACCTCCAGGGCTCTAAACCGTGACTTTGTGCAATCCCTAGCAAAAACATAGACTGGGAATTGACTGGCTGGGGATCAGCTTTCAGAAAAGCCCCAGGGGTTCTGACTGACAGCAGGCTAGGAATGAGCCAGAAGGTAGCATGTCTGCATGAATCCTTCATCTGGAAGAAAGGGAGGTCAATCCTGGGCCATATTAATAGACAAAAGTCAGAAGGGCAGAGGAAGTGATTACTTCCTCTGTTCAACATCTGTTAGACTACATGTAGAGTTTTGCACTCCCATCCCCACCTCAGTACTAGAAAGATGTGGATAAATTGGAGCGAGTTCAGTAGAGGGTCACTAGGACAGGAGAGTCAGGGACCAAGGCACTTTCAGCTATGAAGAGAGGTTGAAAGAACTGGGCTGTCAGCTGAGAGAAGAGCCCAACAACTTCTTCCCTACCTGTAGGAGCACGTTCTCCACAGTATATGCAGTGGGAGGGTGAAAGACCACAGGCATGAAACAAGGTAAGTTCAGCTTTATCTAAGGGGCATTTTTTTCCTGTGAGGACTGACAGGTGGTGGAACAGGTCACACAGAGAATTTGTGCAATCTTTTTCCATCCTTCAGGGTTTTAAAGGCACAGCTACCTAGCTCTGAGCTGGGCCTCATCTCATAACTGACCTTCCTTTGAGCCAGCAGTTATCCAAGAGACAACTTCAAGTTGCTCTTGAATTATCCAGCGATTCTAATCTGGAATAGTGACTCCATAGATTGAAAGCTGAAGACAGAAAATGCGTGCAAAGCTATGGTAACAAGGAACTTGTGGCACATCCTGAGGGCAAAGCACTGACTGGGTGACAATAACTTCCACATCCTTCAGCCTGTTTGACCTTTGCAAGGACCCTATGTCTGCTATGCTTGTATTCAGGCTAAATTATTTCAGTATTGTGAACAATGGAAATTCACCTTCCTAAAGATTCTGCAATACTTTAAAAATGATTGCAGATATACCAAGCTGTCTTTTTTACAATAAATAGGGGTAAGAAAATTCAGGTAGCACTTTTAGTGTCTTCCTGCTCATTATTATAGTTTAAAGAATTGATGGGTACTTGTCCAGTGTTTCTGTTGTCATGCCACATCACTGACCAGCCTTGCAGTCCAACTGTTGAGATCAATCAATGTTAGTGAAGTTCAAACTCATCTTCTAGATACATACATAGGACTTTAGACAAACAAGTCTGTATGTTTACTTAGATGAAGCATGTTTTACATTAAAGGAAAAAGAAAAAAGAGAAAGTCTATAATATATAGGGCTTTTCCAAGAAAATAACCATGTATTATGCATGCATAAAGACCAGGTAAAATGGTCTGTCTGTTAAATATTAAAAAATATGTAAATCCCCATATAGTCAATTTTGCAACACTTTGAATATTAATTCACAGTGGAAAAATCAATTTAAACTCTCAAGAACAAGCATATTGCTAATATTTTTAACATGACTTTTTTCATTGTCTGGGGAACAAAAGATTTACTTTTTTCTTACTACACTGACAGATTTTTTTCCTTTGAAAAAATTTGAACTCAGACAAAAGTTACTTAAAACAACATGTATGCATTAATTCATCAAGAATACCTAGGTATAATGGTATAAACAGTGCCTCACGATGCATAAGAACATTCTTGTCAGAGGAAAAAACTCTTTTCTAGTTTTAGATCAACCACATGAAGAAGCACTTTTTCAAAGTAGAACTTCTAATCCACCCTGTCATCCAAATCAGGAATCAGAATGTGATTTATTGTTTGACTTATTTTTTTCAGATAAACTAAAAGAAATAAACACAATTACACAAACATTAAACTGATTTTACTTAGCAGAGACTATACAGATTCTGGTTATAGATTCCTTCCATGTGTATACACACAGATGTGCAAAGACATTTAATTAAATCAGAGGTAAAAAGTAGTGGTACTCATGTTCTCTGATTTTACCACTAGTTAATTTTACTGGCTCCAATGTATTTGAAAAAGCCTCAACAGGTATCTTCAAAAGCAGAATGTTCCAGCACACATTTTCGCCTCCCAGAAAAATGCTCCAAAGCCCAAGAGGTAAGCTAGGATAGAAATGACATTTTCTTCACTCCTATTTAATATGGGCTGCTACTCAACAGAGAGTGTTAAATAAGGAAGAGTGTGTCTTTGAGTGTAAAAAAGAGGAGTTTCTTTTCTGTTACAGGGTTACCTCATGAAATACATTTATTTGCAGTCTTGCATGCAGATGTTACCTTTCTTTTCATCTCCTTCCCCTGTGCCATGGCTGTTGAACGGGCACCTAACGGTGTACGGGGCATTCAGGACACTTTTTATTTTGTATACACAGACCTGCAGATCCAGTTCTGAAAATCCTAGTGCAATCCAGGCTGCATGCTACTGTAACCATCTCACTTGGGATTGGGAATTTCATTGTTATGACCAAGCTTAGTCACCTTTCATGTCTGCTTGGCCTTGATTTTGATCATATTCTGCAGCCTGCTGTTATCTGAAAAACATTCTTACACCGTGAATGTATGGATATGAAAATGCACTTTGGTAAATCTGGCTGCTGTTGATGCTCCCTGCTCCAAAATAATTTTCCACTTGTAATAGTGCAAGAAGTAAGCAGTAGTCCAAGAAATATTTCACAAGAAATATCTGGATCTTTAGGTTTCACAGGTAAATATGTACCACATAAACTTCATGCGTTTGTAAGATCCTAATGAGTTCATAGCAGACCTATAAAACTAGCTAGTGCAGAAGGTGTTTGGATTTAGTGATTGAGTAGCAACCTAATGGTCCTGTCTTCTTAAAGCCAGATGGGGGGAATAACAATTTCATGAATTCTGTTATTGAAAAATTTGGTTTGCTTCTTGTTTGCTAAAAAAAAGATCAGTTGCATCTAATTTTCTTCCTTTTAAAATACTTTACATATTTAATAACTTTTCTTATGGTCTCCAATTACACATATTTTGAATTTCATATACATGTGTACTCTAGCTAAAGCAGTTGCCTTTTTTTACTTTGTAATATATTTTTGAAGACATGCATAATTGGGAAAAAGTGAAGAGATCAGAACTGAAGGCAATGGATCTGTGTATAGGTCTAGGATATAAATTTACCATCTATAAGACACATAAATAGAAAAATTGGAAATATAATATATATAATATAATTTTTATATATATTATAAAATATATATATTCTATATACCTGCAAATATACATGTTTATAATTCAGGATGTTAGAAAAGTACATAGAAATGTATTAATTTTTTTATAAATGCAGGAAAACCTTTACCTTGTGAAGAATTTAAAATAACATCTGAGGGAAACCAATATTAGAGCTCACTACCTAATATTCTTTTGAATTTTGAGTTTGTTTATTGATACAATAAGTGGAATGCTGAAATTAAGATCTGTATCTTTCCTCTCATCATAAAAAAGGAACTGAACTGGATGTAATAACTCTCAAACAGACAAAGAAATTTAAGTGTCTCAGAATACATTTTCTCCTCTCCATAAAATGCTAGATAAATGTTATTGGTCTGTCCCACAGAATGCCTGTTGTGGATTATTACCTCCAGATCATTCAATGCTGTGCTCACTGATTATTGAATAGGATGAGTCTTTATTTCCACATGTGCAATTTCATCCCTAAATAATCAGCTCTTCCATAAACTACTCCAAACTTTGTATTCATTCTCAGCACAGAAAGCACATATCTCAAGTCATCCTTCCTTCAGTAGTCAAACTAATTTAGGACCAGCTAGTTTGATACCTTTACCATGTATCATTTACTTTGTAATTTATGTTCATATTTGGTAATGTCAAGCAAACATGTTAGCATGGAAAAGAAATTATATTTTGTTGTCTAAGAGCAGTATGTTATGCTGTGAATAAATAAAAAATTAGCTATTTGTTTTATGCTTGGAGAAAATACAGAAAAAAACAAGTGGGAATTTTTGTAAGTAGTAAAATGATAAAAATTGTTTTTCTTGATTTTAAAGAAAGGGAAAGTGAGGATGCTGTGGTAGTAGATTCCTAGTTCTTTTCTATGAATCCCAGCTGTAGACCTAAATCATGCTGTAGACTAATGCTGAATACTTTCTGCTGAAAGTTCAGGTATTTATGGATATTTGATTATCAATGAATAGTAAGTGCCTGAAAATATTAAGGACTGCATAATTCTTGATTCTCTGGAAATACTTTGTTGTTAAGCACAGTAGTTTAAAAACTAACTTTCAGAACCACCAGCTTTGAACCATCCTTGCAAAGGATTGAAAATCCCTTCTTTGGTTAATGTTGCCTCTTCTATAAGTAACATCTTGATTCAGTGAGGTTTGGAAGTTGCTGAGCTACTTAAGTGTGAATGGTATGTGTAATTAGCCAAATTTTCAGTCAGTGAGCTCCTCTGAGTATGGAGTGTAATTAGGAATGTCAGAAACAATAATAACTACAATCTGGGATGCCCAAACACCAACCATAGTAGTGTGTGTTCACCTGTGTCATTTTGAAAAGCCAGATTTATATAGTGAGATCTCCCTGTTCTCTAGAAGTTGGTGTGAGCAAAAATTATATTTACATTAATAATTTACATTAACAGTCTATAAAGCCTATTCTGCTCTCTGATAGAAACTCAATTAATGTGCAATAACTGTACCCCACTGTTGTGGAGATGCACCATAAAAGCATGGAATTCTAACCCCTCTTCAGGCTCTGACTGCACTATCTTCAGGGAAGAGCTTTTTGTATTTGATCAGAAATCTTGTAATTTGAACTCTTTTTGACAAAAAACAACAGGAAGAACAAATCCAGCCATTACTGCTTGTTTCAGTCTATCTCAGGATCAGCCAGTTCTATTAATGCACCACAGTCACGCTGTGCACAGTGACACTGAGGAGTGCTAGCTGCAAGAGAAAAAATAGTTAAAGCTGTGTTAAAAATGTATGTTTTACAGATTAAAGAGCATTTCAGTGCTAAAGTGGGAAAATAGGTTACTGACTAGAATGGAATAGAGACACATCATTTGAGAAAGATCAGTGAACTCATTCAGTTCAGTTCATCCTTGAAATCAGTGGGCTTTAGTATCATAGAACAATACAGTAAATTTGGAGCTTTCTAGATTGGTGTCACTTGAATCACATTGTTAACCAATGAAATTGTATAAAACCAGGATGGAAACATGCTTTTAACAGCTCAACAGCATGACTAGGTGCTCATATGGCATCGATTAGAATAGACTGATCATTGTTCAAACACATAACTGAATCCCATTATCTGACCATGTAAAACCTTGGTAGTGTCAAGTACATCATCAAGAGACACAAGAGGAACCAAAATGAGCAAGCAGATGAAATAGATGACATAGACAAATGTCAGAAACAAAAGCTAACAGATGAGCTGGGGCAACAGATGGAGTGTGAATCACTGCTCTTATAAGGACTTACGTTCCAGGGAAAACATGAGTAGAAATAAAAAAAAATAATTTTCAAGTAGGGTTTTACAGCCTGTAAGAGAAAGTACAAAAAGGAAAGGAAGATAATATAGGAAAAGAGAGGAGCAAGAAAGTTTTGGACGAGTGTATAATTACTAGTAGAGCACAACACACAGCAAGGATGAAAAGAGTTTTCAGTTTCTTTTAAAAACCTGAGCAGATCTCTGAAGTGCTATTGACAGCCTGAACAAGGTGTAGGAATGTTTGTTTTAGCTAGTTGTAACACAGGAATGTGTAGCTGTGGACTAATGGTTATTTTGAAGGGTCTATAGCTGGGACAGAAATAATCAACTTCATAATTACAGAGGATGTTGAGAAAAAATAATGCTAATACATGTTAGGGCTTTTTCAATTCTTGCTGATATTAAATTTTCAAAACTTACATATAGGATTTCAATCATTGAGTGTTTGAGTACCTTTAGCAAGTTGGTCTGTGTTCTACAATTTATAAATGCAAATGGATTCTGACATGACAGGACTCAATGAATTTTACTATAAATAAATGAAATTCCATTATAAATCCCACGTGGTGAACAATAACTACCATCTGCCATAAATTATGGGCAAAAAAATTAGTCACTGAATTATTAACATAGTGCTGTAAATCCAGAAGTGGTTTGCTGATAATTTGGCTTTCTAAGTGTTTCTTAGAGCATCCTGTAAAGCATGTCGTAAATCATGGCCTGTATTAAAAACTGTTTAGGCCCTAAACAATGTTTGGTTTCTTAGAGGAAGAACTCCAAGTATATAATACAAGCAGTCAAAGAACCACAACAAATGTATGCCAAGTTTTTTGGGGCCCTAAAGAATCTCAGACAGAGCTTGTAATGAGAGAGGTGTCAGCTCTGCTGTCCTTATAGGAAGCAGCCTCTCTTAGATTTACACAAAACAGTGTCAGGAAAGTCTTCCTAGCATCTTTTTCTTCTGTTAGGACTTTTTTTTGAAAGTACTGATAGACTATAATAGAGGCTTGCATGGTCCTTGGATAGAGCAATGTTTGATATCTCAGAAGTACTTGAGAGAGAAGGATGAGACAGATGGGTAATTAAATCTCTAGTGATTTTTTTTTATTTCTTGGGATATAAAGAAGCCTACATAGCCCTTAATGCTGTCTCTGTTATTCCCTTTCTTACATAACTTTGTCTATTCTTTGATGTAGTTTTTCTTTTTGTTTGATTTGGTTTAGTTTTAGACTTTATATTAAAATAATGGCAATTTCATATATTTTTTTCAAATAATTTTGCAGCAAGACTATATAAAATGCAATACCTCATGGATTAATATCAGATCCACATTCAGATTATAAATGTGTTTACAATACCAATCTTTAGTTTATTATGACTGATGCATTCCTTTTTCTTGTAACTTGTCATTTTCCAAAGTTTTACTCTCCTTTTTACTCATTTTGTTGTATCTTTTCTCCAGTCTTCATGATTGAGATTTGCCAAGCAAAAGTTCATTGCATTTTCTTAAATACAAGTATCAATTTCCAGATCACTTGCCATATGTTATCTATCTAATTTTGCATTTGTGGATTTGTGTGTGTTTCACATGTTATGATTGAGTTGTAATTAAAAAATGTCATCAAAGTTGACTTTTTACTGCTGCCTAGATCAATAAAGAGAATATCAAATAATCTCCATTCCAATACACTAAATCCAGAGAATAATGCTTCATTTCCTGTCTTAGAAATCTCTCAGGAATTCTAGCATGAGGCAGGTTTTATTTCTGATTGATATTTTTCTCTGATTTATTTTAATTAACTATGTAACAATATAAGATGTCTCTTTTTTTTTTTTTTTTGGATTATACCCATAGCAAAAACTATGAACTACAACTAAATTTATCATCCTAGCCTTTACTCTGAAAGCCAGTGTCCTAACTGATTGTAAATTACATTGAAAAGCAAAGAGATAGGTAGTGACAACTGTTTTAAATAGTACAGGCCATATTCAATGTACAGAGATCCTAAAGCATCTTAAAGTGATGATTAAAGTGTAATTGAAAGCTTGAAACTTTAGTTTCATTAATTTCATTGAAATAAGTGACTGTAAACATAATAATTTCATGGGCTATGCTCATGATGTAAAAAATCCAGGCCAGTAAAAGAGTGGATATTTGGAAATGAACACAAGTCATTGTGACTGGCTGAGAAACTGTCAAAATCACATCATTTGAAGTGAGAGGAAGTATTTTACTTACTGAAAAAGGCCAGTGGACACATGAATTTCTTTATTACTGTCCATGGTTGGGTCCATGTGTAGCACACAGGTACTAAAATTCCAAGGAAATAGAAACTGAGAAGCCAAAAAATAATGAAACTTTTTTTTAATTATGAAGGAGAATCAAGAAATATTCACATCTAAGTATTCATCTCAAAAACAGCCACAAAGAAAGTGAAAAAGGAGACCAGAAGAGACTATCAAAAATAAAAAAATAATGGTAAGAAAGCATAATAGCACAATAAAACTTATAATGTTCAAATAAGTCTCAGGACATCCTGCTGACACAATAGGCTATCTTCAGAGAGGGAAATTACTCTCTGGCAAAATGAGAAGAAAGGACTACATTTTTGGTTGCTACAAAAGTCTCGTTTCAACCAGTAGTTGCTTTCACAAGGATATTTTATATCCTTGTGTTAAATAATCTGATATTAATTATTTAGATATATAGAGAGAGCAGAAAAAATTGAGCTCAAATTTAGCCCGTCTGCATTTCATTAAAGGAAAAACATTAAAATTATTCTCAGGATATTTTTCTGATAAGTAAAATTGTACATAAATATCAAAAGATATTCCCACTCATTACTTCTAAGAAATATAGCATTTCTTCTCAATTTTCATTGCAAATCTGAAATGGAAAGTAAGTCCTTTACTGCAGCTGGCTTAGATTTTTCACTTATTCTGCAGATAAAGATAAAATAGTTTCTTCTTTTATGAATCTAAAATCTTCTCCCTTCTTTATCACCCCTATGTATAAAGACCCCCTGAGAAATTAAAAGAAAACAGCAGGAGGCCAGACTCTCCTGAATACGATTCATTCTGAAGAAAGATGAACATGTTTTTAACAGCACTGCTTAGGAAGGAGAATCTGTTCTTCTGTGATGTTCCTTGTGTTCACTTGGATTGTAGAGTTTAAGACAAAAAAAAAGCAGTGACTGTGAAACATTTAAAATCAGGTAGGCAGAACTGGCAGTTTTTCAGATCCAATTGATCCAAAAGTGTGCAGGAAGTAGACATTTTACTCAATTAAGGTTAATTTTTTTACTTAAGAAGTAGCAAGATATTTGAATAGGCTTCAGTGTTGTGGTTTCTTGGCACTGTTAGGATTTAAAATAAAAGACAAAACTTCTTCCACTGTATTCAAGCTTTATTCCCAGTTTCAGTTTAGGGTAAAAATCATATTTTCCTATTTGGGAAAGACACACACATGATGAAAAATATCTGGTTTCATCTACAACAGTACAAATGTTTATTTTTTCTGCTAATTTTAGCATTACATTTTACTTATTTTTTGCCTTAAGATTAGCTTGAAACTCCATACTGTTAACTCATTTTTGGATTATATACATGTGTGAACAAAACTTAGGAAAAATTCCAGCATGCTTTTCTTTCCACTCATGACAGAGATTTTTGTTACATGCATACTGTAGACAGGTTGCCCACAGAGTAGATTCTTGTCATGAGTATGAATGAAAGAACACAGAAAATTTTAGATTTACTTTTTTTACTTTTTCCTTCTCATTCTTGTTAATAAGCATGTTTTAATCATTATTTAAAACTCCACAGCTGGATTTTAAAACTGTGTAAGCTCCCATTTAATCACTTAAGCAAATGGCTAAGTCTTAAAAAGAGCTCTGTAAGAGGGACATTGGGAGGCACTATGTTGAGACCAATATTGGTGATCTCTGGGAGAAGAATGGATGAGACCCTCTCTGAAACACATTTTCAGCTTTATTCTCTTTCCTTTCCTACCTCTTATTCCTTAATAAGAACAAATTTAGTTTTATTTTTTTTTTCTCATCCCAGACCTTTTCTAGACAAAATGACTTTAAGGATTCCAGCTTTTAAATTCCAGTAAATTTGAGTCAGTACAGAAACTGCATTGCTGCTGTGTCAGTGAGCAGAATAAGTATTAAACCAAAACATTCTTCAGATTGGATGAAGATGACAACCTTTATTAAAATGGCTGGAAGTGGTACACACAAAATTACCAAGAAAGTACATTTTAATTGACAGATGGGAAGAATATTTTTTTCTATGTTTTTGTGGCATAACTACGCCAGGAATTAGTGTACTAGTATTAGTTTGTTTCAGCTTTATGGGGAAGCACTGACCTATTATAAAAAAGTTCTGTTGCCAAGTCTAGATTTTTCTTTTTAAATTCATTGTATAGCAACCACCATGGATGGTATATAGACAAGACACAAAGATTTATTTCACATTACCTTACATTGTTAAAAACTGAGCATCAGAATCTCTTCAACTACGCTACATCCCTCTGGAAGACCATGGAGAGAAATGGATTCTTCAAGAGTGATTCAACTCATCTACCTGAAGTCTCACTGTGAGAGTGCCCATCTCTCTCTGAGGGCTATAAAAGGAGTTTTGTAGTTATCCTGCAGTTTGCCATGCTGTACACTGCAGAATTCTGAAGAAAAAATAAATTATCTTCTCTCATTTTGTTTCCTTAGAATTTGCTTGCAAATGAAATTCAGCCCATAATGCTTTTTATTGTAGTGCAAGATTTCCCAGAGCCTAAGAATTAAAGATAATATATAATAATGATATCTATTTCTTGCAATAGAATAATAATTATAGTATATTGTTGTATTGCACTAAATAATGTTATTTATGTGGCATCTATTGGATGATTAACTGAAAATGGTATCTTACTGGTTAATAACATTTTCTTACATATGAACCTCCCTGGATTTGAGAACATGTATTTCATTGCTGATCATCTGATTTTGTAGATTCCTAAATTCAAATTATTTTGGGTAGTGATTAAATCTTAAACTCAAAATAATATGCAAATATAAATAGACATGGGCAGAAAAGAAAGCAGCAAATATGTAATACATTTCCTTAATTTTGCTGAAAAGGGTGGAAAAAGTAAAGGTTTGTCTGCTCAGGCTGTGTAATCATCTATAGATATTTCAAATGTAATAATACTAAAAGTATTCTTTTTTAAGGATAAAAATTTCTTTTCCCTCAGACAGGAAACAGAAAAAAATAGCAGTAGAATGGGACTTAATCACAATTTCATTAGATCAAAATTGCTAAAATACTCTGCACATCCACCTTTACATCAGTCCTGTTTGTGTGACATATGATTTCATCAGAGAGTACTTCAGTTTTGGTTGCTTCTGGGAAAGTGTTTTAAGTTATTCCAGCTACAAATCTATCTCTCTTTTTTTTTTTTTTTTTTGTTTTTTAACCAGAGCTTGATGTGGTGTTCTCACAGCAGAACAAAATTTCCTCTCAGAGACATCTACAAAACATGGAGAAGCAGTCAAAGTGTGCAGACCTGGAAGAGGCACCAGGAGGCCCAGTGTTCCACTCACAATTACAAACTCAGGAATAACAGGATAAATCTCATTTGCCCAGTCTGTTCCTGAAGATTTACTATGAAGGAAATTTCCTTTTTTTTTTCCCCAAAGCAGTGTGTCTCAGAGCTACTTACGTTTTCCTTTCAGAAGTTTAGTGTAGATCTCTATTGCTTTAATTGTCTGTTGCTCTTCTCTTTTTTTCTCTGCTTATACCACAAAACCACATTTTTTTTAATATTTTTAGTTAATTTTAAGATTATCCCTGAGATTTTGCTTTGCAAGTATAAGCAAACTGAATTATCTCAACATTTCCTCATGGCTAATGCTATCATTATTTCTACTTTGTGTGAACTTTCTTCAGTTGCACCAAAGGCTGTGAGCTACAGAAGCTGGACACTGGATGCCTTTTCTGCCCAAGCAGCAGAGGATGGCTGCAGGTCTCTTACAGACAGACAGAAATGTTTCCATGTCTTGGGATGGTGTCTGCCCCTCTCGAGGTTGTGTGGTGCTATTGACTCCTGTTAAGTTCCCAGTCTATCTCTTATAGGTGTTTTTGCACAAATCAATAGACTTGCTTGTCTTTCTGTATCTTTTATCTGTAGATTATTCCTATAACATAAAGAGAAAATTTTATTTGCTCTTACCAAACAGAAGGCTTTTTATCCAAATATTTATTTCTTTTATAATTTAAATTTAATTGTAACGCTGATCCCTGTTATACTCACAGCTTTCTACAGATTGTGTTCTGCAAATAGAAAAGAAACCTCTATTTTTAGGCATTAATAACATTAATATAATTTTTAATAACAATAGAATATTCCAGAAAAGATCCTTCAGTGTTTCCTCATTGCTTTGTGCCTTTTCTATGTAGCACTTCAAGTAGCTCATTAACTGTGGGGTATGTGATTTAACTCCAAAGAGTTAAAAATTAGATTTAGCCTCACAAGTAGTTTAGGATCTATTCTAAGCATTGTAGGAAAATCAATGTGCTCAGATACTTAAGATTCATCCTCTTATGAGATATCTTTGATGTCTGGGAATATTCTCCCATACACAGGGCCCACTTTCTTCTTTGACTTTTGCCCAGTAGACACACGTTCTCTGTTTGTGACTAGTCTTCATTGATTCGATAGTTTCTTTCAGAAGTCTCTTTCAGAAGGAGGCAAAACCCCCCTAAAGTAAAGAAAGTAATTTTATACTAAGAAGAGAAAAAATCTTCTTTGTTTTTTTACATCTTTTCAGCAAAACAAAAGAATTACAGAGGAAGAAAAAATTAAGATATCAAGTTATTCAGAAAGTGTATTCCAGAACAATTATTTCAGTAAATGCTTCATTGTTTCCCTACTTACACAAAGATAATTTATTTTAAAAACTATAAAATGCAATAAAAGTTCAATAAATTGAAAATCTGTAGGTATTACCCTAGCACATATAAATTTTTTTTTAAAGATAATTTTTTTTCTATGGATGCCTTGGAGACCTTTATAGAGCACATCCTCAAAAACTCAATTCCATATATTTGTTAAAAACATAAAACTAAATATTATTATTCTCTATGAATTAATACAGATGATTTCAGAATTTTTTGCCTGTGTAGTTTTGAAGAGCTTGCTACTATTCATTACCTGTCAGTAACTGTGTCAATTTTCAGAACAAATAATCAAATATTTCCTGTCATCAGCTTCTTGAATTGCAATAGTATTTTTCTTTCCAATGGATTCATACTAAAATAACAAAGGGCTAATTTTAAATTATCACTTTTTATTCAAGCTTAAGTTACCTTTATAAATAACTTTTCACTCACCAGACACCAGCAGAAAAGAAACAATTATTTTAGGTTTATAGGTGTTTTCCTTAAGAAGAATGTACAAAAATAATTTTACTCACATTTATTTCCTCAGTTCTCTAATTCAGGTTTTGACTGAGGATTTGGATCTGTTATATAATGATATGCTAGCATAGATGTAGCTTCTCAGACTCATTTAATGATCTTTAAAGAGGTTTATATAATGTATTGATTTCCTAATCTGCTTATATTTATTGGGAAGCTGAAGACAGTGAAAAATTGTGTGATGAAAAACATTATAAATTAATCAACACATACTGTAATTTTTTTAATATTAAAGGAATTATTGTCTTGAGTTTTCTAATCAAATTTATGTCAAAGACTCATATTCCACAAATTTGAAGGCTTTCCATTTGTTTGATGATATTTTTGAAAACCCTTTGCTACTTATTTCCTACTTTGCAAATTAATGTTCTTTATGAGTGATTTTGAGAAACCTTGTTGTAATATAACCTGAATTATCACACTTTATTAATCACAGCCTGCTGTCCAAGATTATCCCATAAATTTCTTAAAGCAAGTTAGGAGTCGACAGACATGTGAATATATTAGTTGATATATAGAAAGCATTAGCAGTATTCATGACGGCACTATTTAATTTATTTATATATTCCAAATTCTGGTATTTTCTGGTATTTGCATTGAATTAAATTTATCTTATTTTATATGCTACTGTAGATCTCTTGCTTATGTGCTCTTTTTTTCTGGTAGAAAATAATTGATGTATTCACATGATAAGACTTCTACATGTAGTCATGAGGGTACTTGAATGATATACTAAAAAAAAGACAAGTACTCTGTGGAAAAAAAATCTTTTATGCTTTAAATATATGGAAATGTGCAGATACAAACTTATGAGACTTTCTGCATTTCAACCAAATTCTATGATGAAACATTAAAATCTTTTTTTTTTCTTTTCTTTTCAGATTGAATTATGGAACATTAAATCTCAAAGCTATTGTGCTTAAAACCCTGATAAGAAGATATTAATGTTCTCATTCAAAATTCAGGGAAAGAATACCAGCTTCTTGGAAGAGAAAACACTTTATCCACACAAACCACATAAAATACTGTTTCAAAGCAGAAAGTAGAAACACACAGAGAAAAAAAATAAAAATGTTCTTCTCCAGAAGAGCTTTTGGGAAAAAAGAAGAAAAATTGTTCTGTGGAACAGAACACCACAAAGAGAAGCAAGGAAGGAATGCTCTTGGTCAGTAAAACTTTAGTGAGAACCTTCAGGAGAACCTTTCACTAGTTAGGGAGCAGCCATCATGTAGCACACACAGATGTTTAAACTATAGTCTGGATTGTGTGGGTGGCTGCTCATAATCAGCTCACAAACACAATAGGGGAAACAGTGAATCAAATAAATTTAAGATTTGAGATGTAAGAATTCTAAAGCGAAAAGTCATGAAAATAACAGGAACAAATCTTAGTACATGATTACAAATATTTAATATATTTCTTAACTTAGTTGCACCTGATTCATTCATGTGACCCATTGATATGGAAGGCCACTTTTTTTTCAAGGAGAATGAAGCCAGGAAAAAAAACTCCAAATAGGACTTTTTTTTTGCATGGTAAGGAAGGGGGATGTTTTCTGATCTACTGAGTGTCTGAGGATTGCAACAAAAAAGAAGATATAGTAGAGGAAATGTATTTGAATATGTGTATAGAGGCTTTGCCCCAGAGGTCCCGGTTGCCCTTGATGGGCTGCAGCTGTGATGTCCTCAATTGGGCTGCAGCTGTGACCAATGAAGATGACTGGGATAAAAGGGGGTGGGATAGCCAGTCAGGGAGAGCCTTGGAGGAGCCCTGAACTGAGAGAGAACAGCTTGCAGCAGAAGGAGCCAGTGAAGAGCTGCAGCCATGAGAATATGCTAAGGAGGTATGGGCTTTAGAAGTCTGATAATATCATTATGGGACTCTAGAGAAATAATAGAACAACAAGAAGAAGAGAAATTGTGAGCCATGTCTTTTTGCACATCACAAAATTTTAATTCAGGATCAATTGTTTTCTGAAAGGTTAGTGGGATCTAAAGCATGGGACTTGGTGACAAAAAGAGAGTACAACTACATGGTTATCCATGAAGAAAGAAATAGAGGAATAAAAATACACCCAAAAATATTTTAGAAAATTTGGGTAGAGACTTCTGATGGAGGAGATAGAAAAGCATTCATTTTGTCCGTGATTCCAGCAGTTATTAGTTGGAAATAATTAACTAAATTAATTAAAGTTCCCTGAAACAAGTCTGATTTGCTCATTGCAGTACTTGGTGAGTGTTTTCCTTTTCTTCATCTCAGCTCATGAGGTTTTTCATCTTATTTTCTCCCCCTGCTCTGCTGAGGAGGGGAGTGACAGGAAGGCTCAGTGGGTGACTGGCAGCCAGCCAAAGTCATCCCACCACTCTTGTATTGAGCATTACTCCAAAGACACAACTGCTCTAGTTTTACATTACGGTCAGGAGCCAAATGAAGTTGGAAATTGTTTTTCTGAAGAAGGTATGGCTTCTTGGACACTGCCAGTTTCAGTGGTGATCACTGCTTTATCACCAAGACAATGAAGTATGTTTGATATTAAAATAACAACATAAGTACTCATGTTTTGTACGGGAAGTTGCTATCCACAAACTCAATTTCAATTGTGTCAAAGTGTAGAAGGGAAAAAAATTGTGTTGTCTGTCAACCATAAGGCATCATATTTCCATGCAATTTCCTGCTGATTGAACAGGCTTTTCCCCCTAATTTACACTTCTGAAGAAATGCCTGAATTGTAAAGTAGATGTAATTTTTAGAATTTTCCACTAAAAAGAACCTAAGAGGAAAAATTGACACTTACATGGCATATTTAGCAAATCAGTTAAAAGATGTATATATAATATTTAACAAGGATAATATATTTTCCAAGGCCAGGGGGGAAAAATTCCAAAATTAGTCAACTTTAATTTATTTTCCTTTAACATGATACCACCTTGAACAAAAACTGAGATTTTTTTCCTTGAATTGGCAGTTAGTCACACACAACAGTATTTATAAATATAAACCCCTTTTTTTGAATGTGTGTGTTTGTTTCAATCCCTTAGCATATATAAAAGCATAACTGAGCAGCAAAACTAGATGGAGATTTTAATAATCTTCAGCTTTACATTGCAGGTGAATGGCTACTTCTGTTAAAGTTACCTTGTGGCCATTTTACTAAAACAAAAAAAAATCTTTGAAGTGATTTAAGGGCTGACTCTTCTCCTAACTACTGATATTTGCATAGGTGTAATTTTTGGGCTGAAAATAAATGTCAAGATATCCTGGTCAACTTATACCTTTTGAATTACTAAATCACAGAGAAGATCAGCTATACTCAAGTTTGAAAGAGAGGTCATGAATGGAGAGCTCTGAGGACAACCAGTAATCAACACATATTTTCACTGATCTAGATCCTCAATTGGTAAAAATCAATATAAATCCTGTGAAGAAAATGGGCTCAATATTGATTTACCTCTTTTGTGAAAATAAGCACAGCACTTGGCTCAGCTTCCTGTGTGAAAGAGAACTTTGCTTGGCACAATGGAGAAGAAAATAAGAACAGAAAGAGTCCAAGAACTAAAAAGAGGAATTAAACAGTCCAAGAACAGATGTTCCAATAATGTCTTTTCTATAATTTTTTGAAGTTGGAAAGATTAAAGCATATTTATTAAGGAAACATTCCAAGTTTTCACAGTGTAATTCCATACAGCATCACTTTTATTTGGAAATGTTTTGCAAAGATTCTTTAAAAATGTGCATATTAATTAAATAAAGTTAGGAAAACTTTGTTAATATATTTTCAAAATGAAATTAGAGTTTTCTGACATTTTCCATCGAAAATCAATGCTTCTGTACAGAACAGTCAATCTTAAGAAGGCATGTGAGAGAAAGAAGCATATGCAGAATCAGTGCATAGATTGTTTACTGATAAGGAGAATGTAGCAATAATGTCCAGATCTGAAAACAACCTCCCCTTTAGAGCTCTTCTACCTATCTGCAACAGGAAAACAGGAGACATATGCTGACACAGTGAGCATCTTAGAAAATTCTGGTCTGATACCATCTAAAATAAAAATGGCAGAGCTTCCCATTGGCTGCAGCATATACGTGGTAAACTTCAAAGACATAAGGGCAACAAAAAATCTTTTCATCAGTCAGGAAAGACTAAGGATTTTTCCCACATTTTTCAACAGGATATGTTCCAAGTTTATTCTACATATAGATGTTGGCAATGAGGGAGATGCCATTAATAACCAGCAGTAGGGTAATTAGTGCCTCAGATAAGGGACAAAAGTCCCAGATTATGTGAAATTAAAGAAAACCAAGGTTTTTGACACTTCCAAAGTTTTTAATATGGTTTCCATCTTTCTCTCATTTTGGCTAAATCAAAATATTTGCCCAATAAATGTTCCAATGTTTTGCTCAAACCCTATAATGATATTTCAAAAAATCCTAATTGCAGTGCAAACATATTGCCATTGTTTCTGCATTGTGTGTGGTGGTTATGAGCAAAGCCAAGTCTAATATGTCTCAGGATTAGAGGCAGCTGTGTTTAGGGAGATGAAATTTAGGAGATCATATTTCGGTTTTCTTCCTATTGAGGGAAAAAAGGAATTAACTTTTTGGAGCTAATGTTTTTACATGAATGGGTAAATTGATTGTGTGACAGTCACATCTTATGGTTTTATATGTAGTCTTTATGAGAGGGGATTATTTAAAATGAATTACTGCATTCAATTTGCTTTCCTTGGTTGATGAAAGAGGTTTTCATTTTAATTCATCCTACGGTCATAATTGAAGGCATGTTCAAACTAGTATCCAGTGCTTATTGGATTTTAACAACATTTTAAGTTTATATAGGAAAGAGAACATGAGAAAAAGACAGATATATATATATATATCTTTATTTTATGTTAGTTTTGGGGTTTCTGAAAAAGGGACTTGTCCTTCCCAAATAAGTTTTCTTCAAAAAGTTAAAAGTTTCTAAAATACTTGGTACTTGATGAATTGACATTTTCAGACAAAAAACATTTTGTCCAGTTCTGCTTAGTGTGCTGCTTCATTAAACAGATTTCCTGCTTTGAGTTGCAGTACACTCTGTGAAATTCCTTATGTTCCACTTTTTTTAGTCAGTGGAGAGTGGAATATCAATTACGATTATAATTTATTGTTATATCATCTTCAAAGACACTCTATCCTTTCTTGTGAGCTGTTACAATTTGGTTCCTCCAAGGCACAAAATACCAAACTAGACTTTTTTGTCAGATGTTAGAAAATGGTTTAACATGAAGAATCAAGCGAGTAAGCCTATTCACAAGACCACTCTGTCAGAACCACTTCACATCTGATAAGAAAGCTTTCCAAAGGAAAAAGGGTCTGGGTCACACCTGAAAAAAAGACAAGACTGAGGTTGTTGACAGTGTTTACTCTTATCGTTATCAATAGTTTTTTGCTGGAGATATTTCCACTCTCACCAGTCTGCCATGGAAGACAGTTTATGTCTTCTATGACGCTTTATTTATAATGGTGACTCGTGACACTCTTGCCCAGAAGATCCATAAAGACAACACAGAAATTTTTAACCTGGAAAAGGGCTCTGGAAGCCATCTGGCCCAAAATGTGGGTAAAATTAGGGCCAACTTCAAACTAGATTCAATATAAAAATATAAAAGCCAATAATTGGAGTTATTGTTTTGAAGATCTCCATGTGAAACTGTATTGGTATACAACTTCATTTTTATCAGTACACCTATTCGAAGTTCAAGTGTAAGGCTGAATGTATAATACATATCATCAGAATATTCCTCATTGCTCTCAGACTTTAATTACCAGTTATGAGTTCATTGCCTTTTATGAAATTGTTGCTAGACGTGATACAATTACTTGAGGAACTATCAGGGGAAGACCTGCAGGGGCACAGTGGTGATTCAGCACATCCAACCTCTAGGGCAGACCACAAGCCAGACTGAGAGAGCAAAAGCAGGGTCATCTGTTGCTCTGATAATTTCATAAAGATGTTTGATTCAGTATGGTAGAATGATCACAATCTAGAAACAGTCAGTTCTGCTAAAAACCCTGTATGGACAGTTAGATAGAACACTCTTGGTCAACAAAAACCTGAAGATTGATTCAAGCTGATTAGCTGTGTGGCCTATTCCACTTTGTATCTGCTATCAGCAGGTAGAACTGAGCCTGAGCAATAAAGCTTTATTTCACAAGCAAACAGCAAATAATTATAGTAGCAATCTTAAAACAATAGTTGCTGTAAGAAACAAAATATCAAGCTCTTACTCCTAGAAACTCACAAAATAATATGCGTGCTCTAGAAAAAAACTGAGGTGATATGATGAAGCAGGTCACATGAAGCTGAATTCTCCTTTACATAACAATATAACATAGTGTTAGAGAGAAACTCAGATTTGTTTCTGTGATTCTGATTCTGTGCTTCTGATTTTCAGATCCTGAGACAAAGGAATGAAAAAACCTCAACCTACATAATTCAGATAATGTTTTAGGAGTAGTGCTTCTACAGTGATTTCTTTGAGGTAAATTTTGGTATATGTTCAAAAATATGACTAAACAATATTTTTTTTTTCCTCAGTGTCTGGAAACATTTGGAAAATTCCAAAGCCATAATAGAACCAGTCCATGAAAACTTTTGCTAGAGGATCCACTTCCTTTTGGTGTTCACAATCTGTTGATTTAATTTGATAACTTCTTCTTATTTTGGAAAATATGGCAAGTTTATAATCCCTATATGCTCTCTTTATTTCTTTTACAACCTACTGTGATGAATTTGAAAGCCAGAACTCAGAACTTTTCATCTATTGTTGTATCAGGTGCTATAAAAACATTGAGCAAAAATAGCTGACTCTCTCCTTACTGCAGAGAAAAAAATTTCTATGATCAAAATAATGAATATATTTAGACTCAGATGCATGGGTAAGTTGAAAAGGAAAATATTTTGTGCCTCAGAAAACAGGGTAGGGAAGAGACAGGAGTGCTCTAAAAAATCACTCAACAATTTTTTTAAAGAATTCATGCAGCAGTTTCAAAATGCATATGCTTTTTAGCCTAATTAAGCATATGCTTTAGCAATTATTGATTTGATGTGCTCACTCAAGGGCTCAGAATGCAGAAAGAATTTTGTGACACTGGGAAATACTTTGCTATGCAATTCTAAGAAAACTCTGGAGGCAGCAGAGTAGAGTTTATTTTACTAATGTTGTTTATAAAAGCAGATTCCTTTCTGTCAGACTTCCCAAGGGAAAGAGTCAGGTCTAGATATGTGAGACTGTCTGTGTAGAGTATAGACAGATGGAAAGAATGGTATATAACACAATACCCATTCCCCAATCTCTCTATAAATTATCACATGCTCAGTTGTACTCTGAGAATTGAATAAATTGTCCTAAAATCAAATAACTTTAATCAAGTACCAGCTATTTTTGCATCTAATTTAAGATTCAGTTCCCTTTTGAATTCTCCTTTAGGTGAATTCAAAAGGGAACTGAAAAAGATAGTTTTGGCCTTCCCAGGATCCTTTGGTTTTTGATCTTTCTGACTTGATGAAATATCTTCTTTATCATCTCTAAAGAAAATCTGCAGAGGAACAGATGTTTCAACCATCATTCTGTGAAGGCTGTATTGAAGAGGTGTCATTTTCTTCATGGACTTCTGAACAGAACCATTTTTAAATGTCTCATCCACCCTTTGAAATGAAGGTTTGTTTTTTTTTTTCCTAAATAAATAGATTATTGCTACAGTTTGACATACACAAATAATTTAAGAAGACTGCATATTGCATACAGCCAGAAAGCCCAGTTCATTACTTTATAAAAGCACTTGAAAATATTTCATTTTTCACTGGTTAAGTTTCCTTTGTTTTCCATTACATAAGGTACCAATAACAATATTGATCTTGAAGATGATCTTTTTGTTCAATTTAATTTTAAATGTGACAGTACTAAGAACAGAAGGTTTTCTGAGATCCAGAAATAGCATGTTTACTTCATTTGTGTAATTTATATGCTAATAACGTGCAGTCTTGGATTCTTTGGGACATTGCTTTACTGCTTATAAATTTTTTCCTGTGATACCGTCTGGCACAGCAATTTCATGTCAGCCATTATCTGTGGAAACAGATTAAAGCATCCCTGAAGCTTTTTTTCTTTATTTGAAGAGAATTTTCAATCCTCTAAAAGCATTCAGAGGAGGGAAGGAAACAGAAAGCAATATATTTTCCAGTTCAGGCATTCTCTGGCTCTTGATTATGGACACAATATAAAAAATAGTACAGCATTCATCAGTATTGTTGATAAAAATTTACTGATCTTGATGAACATAGATTTTGGAGGCAATGAGTAGGCAGTAACCTCACTATCTACTGCCATCAGTGTGACAGAAAGTGTTTTGGGCAGAAAGGTAATAGAGGAGGTTAAAATTAATAGCCAGAAGGGACAGGCATTTTTTAATAACACCTTAAAAGAGCTGTATTCTGATAAGCAGTGGCTTAAACAGTGTAAATGGTATTTGTGTTTGTAATACAAACACTGAAAAATAAATTTTATTTTAGTGAATATCAACATTTTTCATATTTCTTCTCTAGTTTCAGAATATCTGAATGTAGAGGCCCTGAAGTAAATTGCTTCAAGGAAAACCAGGGAGTTAAATTGGCATTTTTGAATAATGGGCTGTCTCCTTCAGGATTCTTTAAGGGCATAGACCTCCCAGACAATATGCAGACTCTGGAGTCGAGACATCAGATTTCAAAAAGCAATTAAAAAAATTAATGTTATGGAAGGTCATAAAGATGTTAGGGTCACCAAAGATATCTTTAAAAGAAGCAGCTAAGGAAAGTGGGAAAGCTGGGAAGGAAAATGACAGAGAGGATGAGAAGCTTAGGAAGGAAGAGGTCCAACTGGTGGTAGGTGAAAGATAATTTGGAAGCTGTTTAAGGGAGGATTAGCTTTTCTGGGTGAATGTGAGAAAAACCCATGAGGCTGAATCTTACATCAAGACAGTTCTAAGGACAAATGTATCATTACACTCCGACAGTGAAATGGTTTCTTGTCTTTTTCCATACTGGATAAAGGGACTGAACAGGGATTGACTCATGTTAGATGAAATAGAGGTTGATTAATTAGAATATATATGGTTTGTCTAGGAAGGGGAATAATATTTAGGATTTCAAGAACCAACCTCAGAAAGAAAGGGATATGCTTTGGATCTCTGCCTGCCCAAAATAACACGCCATATTATTTTTAGATGATCATCCTTAAGACAAAGTGTCTAAGAATGATCCTAAAATGGTTATTTTGGCCAGAAACAGGGTAAGTGGAAGTGATTTTTTTAAATTAAATGCATCTCAATTTGTAAAAAATACAACCACCCAGCTTTTAAAAATGTGTTTTGCTGAACTTAGGTGCAAGTTCTTTGCACTTGATGATTTTAAAATATTTTTTATTAATAAATGTTGTCCAGTTTCCTACTTAGGATATGTATTTAATGATTTCCATACAGTGGGAGTACATTCAAATACAGATGGTACACTTTTTTAAAAATATTTTTTCCTCCTGCTTGTCTCATTGTCAGCAATTTGATAATCACCATGAATTAAAACAAGCATGAAGACCCATGATCAATCATAATCCTAATTTAGACTTCAAAGACATTTCAGGATCTCCTAAATCTCTGAATAAAAATCATCTAAAATCTTTGATCCATTGGGAAGCTAAAGATATCTGACACTGAAAAAGCTACCTTCCTTAGTAGGATTTCACTGACACACAAAAACCACTGTTTTTTACATAATTTTACATAATTGTTTGCAGAGGACAATTTTGCTGTTGGATTTTTACCAAAGATATTTTCACCAAATATCTTTTGTGAACAAAAGATATTTCCATTTACTTTCTTGATTTCTCAAACTGTGCCTCTGACAACCCAGATTATGGTTGGCTATTCCTTAAGATCATTCTCTGAGCACACAACAATTTTTATAGCTGAATTTAACTAGAAGCAGTATTTATCCCAAGGTTGATTTAATTTATTTTAATTTTGCGGACTCTGTATCCAATCTCAGGGACCACAAATTTGTCCTTTAAAATTACTTTTTTCTGCTTTATTTTAAACTTGTATGTTTACTGAGTGCCTATGTGATTCAATTTTTCTAATATTAACTCTAAACATATTGCAAATGTTACTTTACAGCATGTATTACTTCAGACACAGAATACAGAGCTTTTTTTGTGTGTTCTCTTACTTTTGGGGAAAAAACATGTGCTTCATTTTGGATTATGTCACCTCACTAGTACCAATAAGAAGAAGCATATGTTGATAGTCATGAAGTTGTTACCACGCAAAAACATTCATATTGTAATTTATAAATAGAAAAAAGACCTCTAATATGCTCTTGAAACTTGCTTGCGCTGTATCTTTTCCACCTGTATATGTACAAACTCTTGCAAAACCAGGTGAAATTAATACTAAATCAATAATTGATTTGGAAACCCTTTGTAAATCTTAGAATATATTTAATGGAATTGTGTGTGTTAAGAAATAAAAGCAGATTTTAAACTTTGAAAACAGAGTGAGGTTATATTGCCTCACTGGGCCCTAAATAACTCCTTGCAAGAGTCTGAGCACAGCTGAATTCCTGTGAGAATCCTGGAGACACAGAAATGAGACCTTTAAGAAAGGCTACATCTATGTTGCATGGTGGATTGGTTCTTGTGTGGACACTTTGACCTACAAAGAAATGACCTCCTCTTTTAAAGAGAAGGAGAAACAACAACCATAAAAAGCATCTGTGTGGCAAGGCTTGCAGGAACTTCATAAAACAGCAACAACTGGGTATAATGGCTATTTTCTTTCAAAGTAATTATTGCCAATAAACCAGTTGTTATTCAGCTGTAGGAAAAGACTGGTTTTATTAATTTTCTTCCTATTTCCTTTAATTTGAAAATTGCAGTGAACTGTAGAGTCTGTAGATGATACAAAATGTTCAGAACAGTCAGATCTAAAAATTGCAATGAAGAATGACTAGCAATAAAATGATGGATGTAATGCTGTCAGCAATGCAAAGTAATGGGCAGGGGAAAAACCAATCTTAACAATCTAAACAATGTTTATACACCAGCAGTCTCAAAATTGACTATTATCTTCTGGGAACAAGGTCTCTCAGCCACTGTGAAGGCTTTCCTGAATGCATCTCTGAACACCAGCACTTGAAAATAGCAGAGATATTCCAAATTACTAGAAAATAAATGGACCCAAAAATTTTACTGCATAAATTCCTGAAGTGCCTACAGCTAACATAATCTTTTGCATTTCTGTTCGCTTTACTGAAAACCACTTAGAACACATAGATGTTCTAAATCTGTGTGCAGTAGCGAGGATTTCAAGAGAAATAATCATGGCAGAAGCTCTCAAAGAAGGGGAAGAAATTTTAAGTGAGGGACTTTTGATTTTTGTGGAGGGATAGAATGTAAGAGAATAGGTAGAAAGTGTAAGAGAAGGTAGTCTCACCCCTGAGGAGTTGCAGCTGTACTAATCACCAAAGATTAGGAACAGGCCTGCCCTTAGTAGGCCATAGATGTGTCCAATAAGAAGACGAGTGCTACAAAAGGATGGGTTAGCTAGGTCAGGAGACAGCTGGAGTTTGTTGGCTGTGCTGTGAAGGAGTCAGTGCTGTGAGGAGGTGCTCATGAGCAATTACCAAGAAGGTATGGGACTTTTGAAAGAAGAGGACAACAGATTTGTTTGGATTATTGTCTGGATATTTTTTCCCTAATTAACATGTGGGTTTGTGAAGAGTTGCAGGCTGCTGTGGGAAGCAAAATCAGAAAGGGGTGACATGATTGTGCAGGGAGGATTTGTTTATGCCCACCTTGAAAATTAACCTCTTGGCGCTACACTCCTCCTTGATCATATGATGACAAGAGCCTCGCAAGTGCTTTGTGTCAACTAAGATGCCTAAGATCTCACAAAAATAAGTGTGGATTTACAGGCCTCCTTTACCATCCTCCATAACCAGTGGACTAAAATAGGAATTTGTTTTAGAATTTTGATTCAGATTGAGGTCAATTGCATCTTAAATTGTGTGGCTTTAGCAAGAGTCAGGTGCACTGTAAATTCATTACCTGAGAATGTTCAGAAGGCCCAACAATCACAAAAAGAATTGAACATATTCATAGAAAGGGGTTTCTAAGTGGCTATCTCAGGTCAGCATATCTGGCATGTACTTTTGGTATTATATGTTGTACTACTGGCACCTGGAAAAATTGAGTAAATAATATGACTATACATGACTGTAATATTTCTAGGTCTAAGGACTGAAGACAGAATTGATTTGAAAATATTGCAGGATTACTGCTTTATTTCTTTCTAGAATGCAGATTGCTGACCTATAGATGAAACAGTTTTATTCTGGACTGATGAAAATTACAACCACTGCAGATTGGGTTGATGGTCTTGTGGAAGGGGGTTCTATTAATTTTGATTAGAAACAGAACTGAAAGGTTTCCTCTTTTAAAAAGTCCACAAAGAACAGGAGCAAACCTGTGTTTGGCAATATTTCTTTGTCCAAGCTCTGCTCTCCTCCTCATTGTGCAAGCAGCCTCCTTATCTGTGCAATCCAGAGTCATATCTGAGAGCTGGTCCCTTCTGAGGTTGTTGAATCAGAGGCTCTGTGTTCACTGCAGTTCTCCAGGCAGTTGTGTGCCCCTGACTTAAAACAAAATGACTTAGTGATAGATAGAACGATAGGTTTTATACACAGATGAGTGATTCTAATTCATTTAATAGGACTTCATGCCTAAAATTTGCTTCAGGGGTTTTATGTTCTATTTTGCTTTGCATCTGAGGTGTTACCCTCACATAACCATTGAGGTGTATTCAAAGTTTCTGCTAACAAAATGCTGTTTGTAACATTTTGGCAGCAGAAACTTTAAATGCATAGGGATTATTCGCCTCCAAAATCTGTCTTAGCTGCTTCCTCCAACTCTAAAAGAAACTTTCACAAGCAGGAGATTTCTTTCAGTATTGCAGAATTGTCTCACTGGCCTTTAGTGCCTTCCATATTAGAACAGATTAGTGTGTTAAATATAAATCTTAGAAAGCGAAATTACCCAGGGTCATCTTCTTTATAGAACCAACTACTGAGAAATTGAAATTAAATTCATGTAAACATGTTGCTCATGCCTTTCCCAACAATCCCAATTACTTTGCTCCTTGTCTTTTTAAAGATAATTTGTCCTATTACATTTTCAAGATTGACATACAGAGTGAAGTATTGTTCATTCCTATCAATCCTGCTCCTACATCCTGGGGTTTGGGGCTTTTTTGCTTCTGTTTGGATTTTAGGTTGGTTGGGTTTTTTTAATAAAAACCAGACAGAACCATTATAATCAGTTTGTTCATCCAAACGTTGATCCTGAAATTGGTTGAATTCTGAAAGAAAAAATCCAATTTTCTTGTATTATGAACAGTTGCAAAAAACCAGAAACTGTTCCTAACAATTGGGTGAACTATAATAAACACTGCAAGTAGCAAACAACATGCAAGATCCTGTCAAACACACAGAATGGAAAATGGAGAAGAAGAGTGAGAATTTTAAACCACATATTGTGAAACCTTCCCTCTTTACACCTTGATTAAATGTTCAAATTTGCTATATTGTGCAATATATTTTTGATTCCCTCCTATTGACAGCTGACTTGGGAGATGATGATAAAACCAAATTGTGCTGCAATTAAGAAAAAAACTTAGCAAGTATTTACATAAGCTAATAAACTGTTTATGTAAATCAAATATATATTCACTTGCCAATTTTTTTCCTCAGGTGACAACCAGGTAAAGAAAGTGTAATAGCAACATTATATTCAAAATATTATTATATCATATTATATTTGTAAGGCATCATAAGTATATTTTTAATATTTAAATTTCAAACATTTTTTTTGTTTTAGAAGTCAGTGTGATTACATTACAATTTTTGGGCTTTTCTCTGTGATCTCAGTGATAGGACTGTTCTCTGAAAGACGAATTTAATTTGTTTATGTTAATAAGGAAGTGCAGCAGAATGTTATTACTACTCATACAACTAGAAGCTATCAATGAAATCAGGTGAAGCCCTATACTGATTAAATTTGAAGTGACACTGGCATCTAATTTAGATTTAATATATTAGTTTACAGTGTAGTGTGGAAAGATCAAAGTGTTGATGCTAATTGCTTTTAAAATTTCAGTATCATATTGCATTCAACTACTTGCTATGACTTGTAGATGACAGTGGGAGATTTCTTCTGTAACAATTTACAAATAAAATAAACAGCAAGGTTGCTTTACTTATTTAATTAGACTAGACATGGAAAAATTGTGTGTAGACTAACAATCACATTTCAGTGTGATCATCAGCAAGAAAAAGGGTTTCAAATAGACTAAATTCTTATTCTGACAATTTTTATTTGGTCCATATGTTCTTGTTCTTGCAGTACCAAAGAGAAAAAAAAAATCACTTTTTTTTAATGCCATTATTGTGCACTCATCGTGAAGGTATCACCTGTAGGTAGCAAATTCTCTTTAAATGGTCCTGATTCTAAAGAGACATCACCAGTGATTCAGAGGAAATGACAATCTGACAGGTCGACCATCTGCCTCCCAAAATGCAAAATAGCATAAAGTGACAAAGCTTCTATCCCAGGGAGTCTATTATCACAATTTGATAATGCAATAAATCATGTAAAACATAATATAGACATTTGCTGCATGCAGTGAACAGATGAACATGAAAAAAATGTGAACAAAGTAAGTTTAAAGAAATTTTGTAATTGCTTACTAACAATTAAATTAGGAGGGAGGATCTTTCTGTGTTGTTCCTATATACAAAATCTATTTTAAGTAACTAAATTTCTTCTTGCAGTTTAATTTCAAAATTCAGATCACTTTAGCTTTCACTCCATTGCATTTCTATGAGCTCTCAAATGGCACAGCACATCTCTGGAGCTCCAGGAAACCTGAAGAACTAAACCAAGTTAAGCCTAAAAGCTGAATCACCCTTCCATTTCAAAGCAACTTCTGTCACTAAAGATGTAAGAAAGATTTTTTTTTTTTAAGTTTTATTAAACAGATGTTGTAGAAGCTTCACTGATCCCCAAGTCCTCTCTTCTGAGTGGAAATGTGTAGGATATGACACTGAATGCTAAGTTAGGAGAGGCTGGTGGTCCAGTTTCCAGCACTGAGCCCTCTGTCAGTATGGCAATATTTAAAACTACATCTGTATTCTCTTTTCTTAATCCTCCAGGTAAAAGATTAGAGGAGGTCAAAAAATAGAATCAGTAGAGATATTATTTAGGCTTGTCCTTAGAGGGGTGGGAGTAACTGCAAGAGCAGAACCAGTCAGCACAGCGACATAAAGCTTACAGCTGAGGGGACAAAGCTTACATTCTGAGGGGAATGTGTGTAGCTGCCCAGAGATCTGTCCTGCCACGCACAGGACACTCTCCAGGCAATGCCCCTGTGTGTGCCTCTCACCCTTGAGCACAGGAAAGAGGCAATCTCCCTGGGTGCCTGAGCTGTGGCAGTGTCTCGCTGTCTGTATGGCCATCCCACCTCAGGATTGCTGTCCTCAGCCTACTGCAGCATAGGGGATCTCTGTGGACCTGTCCCCACTGAGCTGCTGCTTGTACTCTTGTTTTTGGAGTTAAATTCTCACCAGCAGTCACCTATAATCCTGCTGGTCACCTATTCCCAGTCTTCTTTACTTGCACCCTTTTTCAAGTCCATTAGCAGTGGCCTCCTGAGGTAACACTGCCTTCTGATCTTCAGCCCAGTGTGTTACCAGGACCCACCCACTGGGGTTAACAGCTTATGTCCAACTCTTTCCAGTGCATGTCTAAACCATTACAGGAGGGCACATGTGGTTCATATCTCATCTGGCAGGACTTTCAGGTAAGAGTCCCTCATGATAATTATCTATGCATTGGTAGATAATTATCATGATAATTATCTACCAGTGCATACAAGAATCAGTTGGAGGTTACAGATAAAGACCTCATTTTATCTGAGCTGTGCTTTTGGGTAGGTTTTATCCTGTCACAAGACTATTGATTTTTCAATGTATAAAACATTTCAAATTGAAAACTTTGGGTATAGCAGCCTATAGATAACAAATTTTAATGTGTGGCACATTCTTGCTGTATCCCAGAATAACCTTTTTTCCTTTCCTCTGTTTTGCTTTAGCAGGAAATGTGACAACTTACAAGTGACATATCCTGACCCCTGATCCCAGTTTGGTTCAGTTTGTCAATTCGCTGACTTTTGACTTCCTACTTCTGCCTTCCACTCCTGGGTAGGCAGCACCCATTTGTTCTGTAATATCTTGACCTGTTTTGATACATTCAGAGAGTTTAGAGCAAAGCAAAAGGAATATATTTAATATAACTAAGACAGTTGATTCAGTTAGTCAAAGAAGGAAATAGTACTGGGAAATGTATAGAACTAGTTGCTCTTCATTGTTCCTCCAAGATTTGAAGCCACAGTTTTGATACAAGATCTCCATGAGTACCTGTGAAGATCAGTTTTTTCTCATAGTCAATACCTTTGTTTTCTTGTCTTGTGAAATATTCCAAATATTATTAATGTGTCATATGTGCTGTTGCCAAAACAAATGCTGGTAGAGAATGTGTTGCAAGGAACAATGTGAAATATACCACATGGCTGTCCATCTGCTTCCAGACTTACAAATACAAGTCATAACAACTCCTTTTCATTTATCATTTGATGCTGAGATTTAAATTTTAATCTTCATCAATACTTGCTAAAACACATTCATATACATGTGAAAATGTACCTTCAAATGGAAATATCCTTAAGGTTTCAGGCTGCAAGAAAAGTCAGGAAAAAGTTTCTGCTGAATTTTTTTCCAGTTTCTTAGGAAAGTAATTTTTTTTTTCAGTGTTTCAACACTGCTTTGTTTCTTAAGTATCTCAGGACCATATAAGAATTTAGATAACAGCACATTTTTTTGTGCAATCCATAAATGGTATTTAGCCACTTTGGTACTGAGAACTTTTAACTGAGGTACTAAACAATTGTTCGTGGAAGAAGAGGGGCAACAGAGGAAAATTGCAATGGAAAACTGGAGCACTGATTTCATTTGAAAAGGCAAGAAAAGTCAGGGTTTGTAAATAAAGAGACGGAGCAATCGTGAACTGCAAAGCTGAACACAAGATGCCAAAGAAAAAGGAAGAAGAAAAAAACCTGTAGAAAAGTATAAGAGAGCCTACACAAGACAGCTGTTTAAATTTGACTTTGTATTATGGAAATGCATGATACTGAAATTGTTTAAAACTATGATAGGATTACAATACTGACAAAATTAGAAATAGAAAAGATCAGCTAAAAAATTTCAAACCTAGATACTACTAAACATCAAGTAATATATTCTCAGTTTTCTTGGTGAAAATTCCATGAATGGGTCACTAAATATTTATTATTCTTCCTAAGTGCACATATCTTTACTTTTAAATGCCTCTTCTGACTACAATTTCCTTCTTTCCTTAAAAACTTGTTCCTTATTTATCTCTTACTATCCCAGCCACAGCAGCACCTAGAAAGACTGAAGTACAGATACTTGCAGGGTGTGATTGTACAATATATTTGTCTCAGGCAGCCTGTTTAGTGATGAAACAGAACTGTGCCACCAGCATCAGCTCTTCAGAAGAGATGTTTATTCATGGTCACGAGTCCCTCGGCACCAGCCTAAACTGAAACAGCAACCCCCAGGCAGGCCTGATTGCCATCAGTCACTGTTGTATCATGAACTGTGGAACAAGCAACCCATCATATCTTTTCAGCAGCTACAAGGTGTCGTGCATCATGTCAGCCTACAATGAGGGGAAGTTAATTAGGGGCTCTTTGACAAGACACAGAAAGATAGCTTGTGCTATCAAGAGGCTGGCAAGCAGATGTGCGAGACTGTGGTAAAAGCTAACTTCACAGCAAAAACACTGAACTCTGGGCAGCTTAAACAAATTTTAACAACACAGTGGTGGTACAAGATTATTGGTATTTTCCTGGGAGTAAGTTTCTGCTAATGCTTAAAATGCTGGCTAAAGGAATACTTTGTATTAGGGTGGACCTAATCAATTTGTTTGACTATTATTTTGAGGTGTCATACTTCTATGCCTTCATCCCGTTTCTTTCTCATACAAAAAATTTACCCAATAAATTGATGCTTAGCATATACACCAAGTTATACCGAGCAATGCCAGATTTATATTGTAAGTTGATTGTATCTGCAAGGCAGAACTCACAACACCATGAAAACATGGAAACATTCAAGACATTTCCCTCATGATGGGAATACAGTTTCGGGATTGAGGTATTCGGCTGATGCTCTGGAACAGTTACTGAAATATCAGATTTTCCCCTTAACTCAATAAGTCAGCACACAGCCAACCTCTCCCATAAATAGACTTACCACCAGTAGAGAACATGTTTCAAAAATGTTAAGTTTGGAAATCCTAGCTATAGGTGTATGTCCTTTTTCAGTTTAAACCATGAAGTCAGGCATTAATCCCAGATACAAGGCTGTGGGTAGAGCCACATATCACTCACTACTCCTGTGTGTTGCCTTCCCCATCAAAATTATTTACATACATAAGGAAGCTCTTGTCACCACTGTGACAGAAAAAACCCGCAAAGGAGTGAAGGAAAATGTCTTCTTTAGATAGAAGTCTCAAGTACTAAAAAGTGAACAACCATAAATAGTGGTTCAGGTTGTGCTCTTTGCCTCAGCTGAAACAGGAGCTTTGGCTGGAGAAGACACTTTTACTGGAAGATACTGGATCTTAGCTGTCATTTGACAGGTAGCAGCTGTTAAGTAGCAAAAATGGATTTGCTAAACAGGCAACAGTATAAGAGATTAATTTTAGAACTGAGTCAAGTGCGTGAATTCAGACTTCAAATACATAAATTTGATTCCAACTCACCCACTTCATTTGCTCAGGAAGGCTCACCTTATCAGTTACCACTGGGGTTTTGTGTTAGGAAGCTGTGCCTTGCTTCCTGTCAGCTCTAAATTGGCTGGTCATGTGGAAGCTCAGTCTTCCCATCCAAGGAGTAGATTTGTTCAGTCTTTTTCTTTACACGGCAAATACACAGCAAACAATGTGGCCTTATTCTTGAAATCAGAGCTCACACCTGCTCTTTATAACTGTACTGTTGGGTTTTACTTCATCAAATCATGCAGCAAAATGGTTTGAGATGAGATGATGAGAATGATGAGTCAAGACTCTCTGAAGGCCTGCTAATGCCTTAGCGTGCAAGGACTCAGTTGCACCAATGGCATAAATGTTTTATAAAGCAGGCCATTCACACCTGGTGGCCCTACAACTGACTGCACCTGCTGGCACATACAGATGGCTGAGCTATACTTGGTGTATTGAGTGTGGGAAGGTGAGATACAAAGTTCTGCCGAAGAAAAAAAAGGAAAGTAAAATAGGAAACCATGACTAAGGTTAAGTCTGATTTATTTAGGAAAGGTGTGAGTTTGGGGTTTTTTGTGGTTTGGTTTTTCAGGTTTGTTTTTTTTTTTTAGGAATGAAGCAGTGCCAAATGGTAAAGCAATAATTAAACTAGAGTTAAAATTTGATTAAACAGAACACGATGAGGGGAAGAGGGAAATGAGGCCAGCAGACAGCATTCCTAATTAACATTTATCCCTCTAACAACCATACAATTAAGATCTGACAGGAAGGGTCAGGAAAATATAATCATTTCCAAAAACTCCAAATCAGATGAAGCAGCAAATTGCAAGTTCTTATGTGGGATCCAGATGAATATATGGGTTGCATAAGCCAAATCCTAAAATGAGTTTTCCTGTCTGTGTGGAGCTCAGTTTGCTGCAAACAAGATTGATGCAGTGACTTCCTCATTCATCTTCTTTTCCCCCAACTTTTTCATTTATTTGCTGCCTTTGATGTTGAGCAACAGGATTATGTCAAGGAAAATTAGCAACCTATGCCCATCAATAACTACACTAAATTTCTTGCAAGCTGTATATTATAATCTCTCCTAGGGCTAGATTAAAAAAAAATCAGACTGGTAAACTGGGTCTTAGATAGATATGAAATGTTTAAATAAGAAGCTGTAACCCTGAAAATCCCAGTTTATCTGCTATGTCATAACAGCACAGACATCTTACTTTTACCTTAGCCCATAAAACTGCTTCTGTATTTTCAGTAGGCAGAAAAATAAGAGGCAAAATTACTCTTGAGTTATTATTGTGACCATAGTGGGCAAAACTCAACTACCCTTGCAGACTAACCTTATCAATGCATTACTCTATTCAGTATAGTAAAGCTGAAATATAAGGCTTTTTAACTGAAACAAAATAACACACTATTTCAGTGTAAGAAACAGAGGAGAAATGGAGGTAAATTTGTGAAGAAAGATTATATGGCAAAGTAACAGGAAGAAGAGATCCAGGTGAAAGGAGAGGTTAACCAGCAAGTACTTTTTCAGCTTTAGATGTGTTTGATTAACTATATATTTACTGCATTATATGTTATAGGTTTCTACCTACAGTTCTACCCAGCAGTCTCCCTTACATCAGATTTTTGCACACATCTGCAGTGGTGGGTGCAGAGGCAATGCCACAGGTTCTGTCCATTGCCATCCCTGAACTAGGGGCTGGTGGAGTGCAGTGCTGGGACTGATTGAATCACACAGGTGATCTCTGCATGGCACAGCTATGCTAAAAGTCCTTCTTTAGCCTTTCCTTCTCTCTCTGATTAATATCTTTTAATGGCTACCATGGCATTTCCCTACTTTGGGCAGGAGAACAGGCTTAATGTATTCAACTGCAAAACACGTTCAGATTCTACAGTCATTAGTGCCATACAATTCTATGAAAGGAATCATAGTGCATAACATCAGCAAGTGTGTTAGGTTAAAGAGATTCTATAATGTGAAAGGACACATATAAATTCTGATAACTTGAGAAAAAAACCAAGTTGTTGCAGAACCAGGGAGCCTTCATTTCCCAGCGCTGTCACTCTTTTCAATCCTGAAGAAAGGGAAAGCATGAAATCACAGACTCTGTTTTACAAATATTACCTTGCAAGATCTGCAAGATTGGTTTATGTAGCTATAATGGCATCTGCAATTTGAATTTCATAATCTTTGTTATGGTTTTCTGCAAATGCATTTATTTTACTTGGTTATAAAAACTTAAATGTGGAAGGTAAGTTGGTACTTCAGAGGGGGTTAACTCAAACCAATCTGTCATTTTACTAGACTTTGGGCTGCTTCAAGAGACTTGCTGCCATAAACCTCAATTTAAAAAGGTTTTGTCTGTATGTTATACCAGTCTACCTTACTGCAAAGTCCTCCTTTTGAACACATGGTCTTGTTAACAGTTTAAAACTGAGAGTTTAAACAGTTTAAAACTGTTCCCAGTTTAAAACTGAGAGAATACTTATTTATGATAACTATGAAAGTATTCAAAGAACTTCAGAATTAATAGTATTTCTTCCTTAAATATGACAAAAGCAATGAGCTGAAAAGATATTTCACATTTCACAACCTTTGCAGAAGCCATATTGATGCTTTTACTGTAATTGAAAGCTTTCTTTTATAGACTTCCCTGTCATGTCCCTAGCAGAAGTTACCATATAACAGAATAGCATACACTTGATTTGTTCTCATCACTTCCATTTCCTATAAAAACTGGTGTACTATCAATTAACAGTCTATTATGTTTCATTATTAAAATGAATAATGTTATTGATTTAACATAAAATTAGTGTATTTTACAACATGTTTCTCATATCATCATAGTCTATTAACAGTCCTGGTACCTATTGTCAAACGTTCATAAAAGCTACTGGACACCAGGGAGCAGTTTTTGTGGCTTCAAAAAAACAATTTTCATTTAACCTCTTTCACATTGCCTTTAGTGCTCTTACAGCAATATCCATTCTCTGTAAATGGATCAAAATAAGGCTTGTTGATGGGTAAATGTTCCATGGAATTGCATATGCCCAAACACTTGCTGACATGCAAACCGAGAAAAAAATAAATCTCAAGGCAGTGTGTAAAAGGCAGAATAAGTATTAGATGTGAACAGTGAACACTGGAAATAATCCCTTTCCTTCTCTCTCCTATGTGTGACTATGTTTGTCTTCGTGCTTTTAAAGACTGGCAATTCCTAGAGCAAAGCTGAAGATTTTGCTTTATGGTTTCTACATTACACAGACATTATTGTTTCACAGTAATTTTGTTGGTTTGTAACCTTACTTGATTTCACTTCCCAGCTATGATACTTTTCAACAATGTAAATTCAACACTTAAAATCTACACATGCTATCTATAAATCATAACACACAGAGCAAACAACATTAATCAACTTCATGTAGCAATGAAACTCTTTTGTTTGAATTAGTTCTAATTCTGTGAAGTTTGGGGTTGACTTCTTGGCATAGAATAAATCAAAACAATTCCATAAGATTTACTTTCTGTCTCCTGACATTCCAGTTTTTGGATGATTGTCCTCAGTCTTCGTGCAGATGTACCAATACATTTCTCTGGGCTGTAGAAATATATGTGAGAATTTTAAAATATATAGCTAAATAACTTTGGAACATTTTCTACAACAACTTAATGCACTGCTCTGGTACCAATGATCTGAAGATCACTTGTTAAAGGAGAGGCAGAGTGGAAAAAGCAGGAAATAACTTTATGAGTTAAAGGGGTTTTCTTCTCCATTGTTTGGCAGTTTTTTAAGCCATCCACCCTCCTGTCATGTAAATCAAGCAAGAACAAACTACTATTGAAAATTGCAATCTAAATAATTTACTCAAACAAAAAGGTGATGAGGGAAATTTTTAGTTTGACATTTTCTCTTTATTTGTCATTAACCAACAGCAATCAGCTATTTAAGCCTGAATCAGTACTCAAATTCAGTATTCATTCATGTATTTATTGTCCTTAACCCTAATTTTCATTTGGGTCCTCAAGCTGTGCAGCTATCAAGTATCTGTGAAAACTTCTCAGAGCAAGACTACAAGATAATGCTCCTGGTCCTGTCATACCTTCCAAGAGGGATGGTAGAGAACCCTTCTTCTCTCCATGCAAAAATCCCATCAATGAGCTAAAACAGGTATTAAGCTGACCTATTTCACTTTGGTTTTTAACAAAGATGGCAAAATACTTGCACATCTGGCTGGGACACACTATCTAAATTAGCATGTCAAATGTAGTACTGCTTGTGAATTTTTTCCTATTCCTATCCAAAATTAATTTTTTCAGCTTAACCTCTTTTATTAGTTAAACTATCAGTTGAGTAAAAGAATACCTTTCACTTCACATTGGGAAAGAAGGTGAAGCAATGGTGTGGCCATAGAAGCATAACCAACAGCTAAATGGTAAATCCCTTCCCATTTGATCACACTCTTGTATTTATGTGCCCCAGTTTTGTTAGGATGTTATCCAGGTCAAAGTCCTACATTATGGCCTAAGTGTCACATGCTGTGTCTTAGGATCAGATCCAATCTACCCAGTGTGTATGCCAGACTAAGCACAACACTCTGGGAGAATGTTACAGAAATTATTAATATGCATAATTATTTTATGTTTTTATTGGCAGTAAACATTTATTATGTGATATTGTACTTACTAAGGCTGAAAAAAAACAAGCAAAAGAAACCAAGTAAAAGGAATAATTTTTAAATGGCAGAAACTTTCAAATGTATGACCTCCTTTCTGGAAAAGAGAAATAGAATTATTCTTAAAGTGAAACATCCTAAGTTGAGATCATATCCTTAGTAAAAAAGTGTGAGTTCACACTCCATTAGATGAGCTGAACTGGCATAGTTGTGTTGAATTAAAAGAAAACATGATATATCTTAGGTGAAGATCAGAATCTTAATCCACACGTGTAACTCAGTACTTGTAAGTGGAATCTCAACTTTATTGAGACTTCTTGGGTGGTTCTTTCATTTCATATATGTTTAAGTGTTTTCCTGCATTAAAATACAAAAGAAAAGGAGTCAAATGTGGAAAACTCAGTATTGCACAGTACTTATCACTTTCAATTTTATAGAAGTCAATTCAGGCTGAAGAATTTCAGTATATGCAGGACCAATGTCTGGAAAGCAATCAAATCACAAGAACTAGACACGTATTTTGTCAAATTTTAAAAATGTGTTACAAGTTTTGAAATCTTGTGCATATATTATTTTCTTTAACATCCCAATGAATCATTTGACACACTGAATTAAATTTAATTTCCTAATATCTCTTCATCTTAGAAGAGCTTTCAGAGATATAAACACATGCGATTAAAGAAACACTGACTCCATCATATTTCACTTGAAAAATTCTAATATATTATTCTTTAGAGAGCATGTTCAGTGGACTGAAATCTGTCAAAAAGTCTATAACAAATAGTAATGAAAATTAACAGATATATAAGTAGATGGGAGGTATCCTGTGCTGACTCTAGAGGTCAGAGTTCTGACCTCCCTTTAATATGCTCATTGATAAACTGGGAAAGATTTGAGACATGAATAAAGCACAGAGATGATATTAAATGGAAGGATCTGAGGCAACTTTTCAAGATCAAGATGTACACCAAAAGTTCCTGGATAAGTATGAATAAAGAGAATAAATAGTTTTGATATACAGCATAAATTTTGCAAACTGCTTGTTTGAATATATTTCTGCTGTGGATTACTGTTGCAATCACTTTCTCTTAACAACTTACTGTACTTTGTACTTTCCCTTTCCAATTTTTCTTTCTCTAGATGCTTTTATGAATCTTCATTGACTATTTCCTGAATGGACTCTAGAGATGCTTTTCAAAATATCCAGTTTACTTTTTCTGAAACTGGGCGATAATTCACAGCACAATAATCTCAAGAACTCTTAATACACATGCAGATAATATCAGACTCTATTTTACTCCCTGTTTTCAGTGAGCAATGGACATACATTAGAATAAATACATGGATCATCTAGAGAAAATTCCAGACACAACTAAAGGATATGAGTTTATTTTTCAAAAGTACACAGAAGGACAAAGTAGCTGCAGGTGTGACAAGGTACTAAAAATATCCCCCTAATATATTTATGTTCTTTTTGCCCAAGCAGAAATTAGGAATTAGAGCAGTGTGAAAATGATAAATTCTGTATTTTTCAAATTTCAATTTTGAACTTCTTCATTTGAGCTCTACAAGGTTATGATTTTTTGAAGACAAATTTTTCTTTGGATGCTTCTCTAAGTAACATAAAAAACCCCAAACTAATCAGTGTTGTAGAACACCCAAAATGAGACAGCCACCTAGCCAACCATAAGTACATACATCTGACTGTTTAATCTATTGTACTGTAATTTATGGTAAAAAAGCAGGCCTCTCTGAGGCTTCATCCATTTTGTTCTAAAGTAGGTGATTAATATGAGACAGAAAAATTATGAATTCCTAAAGTTCTCAGTTTTCTATTTTTTAGACAGAAACATTTCATTCCATAAATAAGAATGGATAATATTTGGATATTTTTACAGTATTTCATTCACATTATTTTAGACAAATGAAGTATCATTAGCATAAATGAATTTGTCTAAATATTTGGCACATGTTTCGAAAAAATTATTTTGATTAAAACTTTTAAATCCTGTCTGGTTATTTCTCATGTGTAATGCTTTAAGGCATTTCTTTGTAATTAAATTTTCTTTGTAATTGCCCACTGCTAAACAATGTTCTTTCTTACAGTTTAAATTAACATAAAGAAAAACCAACGTAAAGAAAAAACAGATAGATAGCGTGAATGGCAATTTGTAAAGTCTTTTTATAGTGCCAGAAATAGTTTGCTTTGGCTGTTTTAGCCATTAGGTTTGCTGCTGCTGGACTCTTATTAACCAATAATCTTAGCAGGATGTTTGAAATGATAACTTCAATACAGCTGGTTGTTTTCCCCTTTAATATACTTTGCTTTTCACAGTCACTGAAGTTTAAGCATTTATATGCTTGTTGAATCTCTTGATGTTGAGCCATTATCTACTTTTTGGGTAGGAAACTGATGTGGTACAAATAAGCAGAGCAATAAATCATTTCATCACCTTTGTTTAATGCCTTGAAGCCCTTTCACTCCTTTTTTTCCCCCCTCCAACCCGAGACAGTGATCAGCTTCAAGAAAAATGAGAAAAGCACAATCAGAGCTCTCCGCAGGCTTCCTAGGTCCTTGAACACTGGACTGTTAATGATCAGATCTTTTTTTTTTCGGTGCTCAAGTGCTAATGCATGGTTCTACAGGACAGAGAATGTTCAAATTTGCTGTTGTATTACTGACAACAGGAAAAAAAGGTTTACAGATCCAACATATAGTCCACATATTTGAATATTTGAGGAAGGCTGATAAATTCATAAAACTCTTGAAGGAATGCTGCTAACAAACAAATTCTTTCTTTGTCACTCTGTGTGCCTAAGGAATTGGTTTGCTCCAAACCCCAAAAACTGCAGACCTTATTGCTCTCTACAACTCCCTGAAAGGAGGTTTTAGTAGAGTGGATGTCAGCCTCTTCTTCCAGGCAGCAAGTGACAGGACAACAGGAAAAGGCCTCAGGCTGCACCAGGGGAGCTTCAGGTTGGACATTGGCAGGAATTTCTTCATGAAAAGGCATGTTAAACATTGGAATGGACTGCTCAAGGAGGTGGTGGAGTCACTGCTCCGGGAAGGGTTCAAGAGACAACTGAGTGTGGTGCTTACTGCTGTGGTTTAGTTGACAAGGTGGGGCTCAGTCAAAGGCTGGACTGGAGGATATTAGAGGTCCAACCCAAATGATTCTGTGATTTTGCAATTCTGAGAAGACAAAAAATAGAAACCATAAAAAAACCCCAACACACCAAAAAACCCCGACCCTACAAACAAACAGCAATACCTCAGAACAAATGAATAAAACCAATCCAAAAAACAGTGAAGAAATTAATCTTCCCCAAATATAGTTATCTAAAATTTGATATTCTGTTTTGAGATATTTGACTAAGCTCTCTACAGAGAGCAGAGACTTTTAGAAGCATGTCTAAGATCTGTGGGAGTAACTTCCTATTGCACTTAGTTCTTACTTTTGATCAAAGGGGACATCAAGATCGTTAGGCCAGGCTAGAGAATGAATTTGAAAATCAATGTACAAATGCCATTCAAAACAGTAATTATGTTGGATTGCACCATACATCAATCTGGCTGTGGATTCTCTGTGTACTTCTTTAGGAGAAACAGCAAAAATATCTGTCAAAAAGTATTAGGTGAAAAATACATGCAAGTCTGTATTTTATTAGTTCTTTTTATTCTCTCTTATGGTCTGGCTGTTTGCAGCTCCTGGATAGTGTGGATGGGAGTAATTGAACACATGCAGACACAGTTGATGAGGACGTGCTTCCTGGGAAATAGAAAGGAAAAGGCACTTTCAGGGTTGCAATTCATTTCATTCTAAAGCAGACTTCTAAAATAATCTGGATTAATTATCCCTATTTGTCCAGACATGACTACAAATTCAACATCGGGTAGCTAGTAAAAGCACAAAGATTTACTGTAGAAACATTTTCAGTTAGCTAATGTTATTCCTCTCTAGTGACATGTTATTTCAGATAAATGGTTTATTTATGATCTAATAAAGATTTGATTAAGTCTTTTCTAGGTGTATCTAAAACAGGTTTAACCTGGCTGTGTGAAATACTAATAGTGTATTTCCTAGTGTGTTTCCATGGCAGAGCCAACCTCAGCAGAGAGCCATTTTCACAGCTTCAAAAGCTGCCTTTGAATATGAGGTCTGCTGTGCTAGGCTGTCAGTGCTGGTTACCTAAAAGTTACTCTCAGAAGTTTTGATCTTGTCTTAGGCTGCATGCACATATAAAGCATCACAGTTAAACAGTGCTTTGGGCAACATTCATTTCAGCAATTCTTGTTTCCTGTGAACTTTTTAATAACCAACCACCTTTAATCTCCTCCATCCAGGTTATTTGGCTTGAGGAGTGCCTAAGGCCTAGCAGGATTAGCTTTTTTATTTTTTTCCTTCTTTTTTTTTTTTTATTTTTAGTTTTCCTGGTGCATTCTTTAGGCACTGAAGTAAAAAATGCTTTGTGAATTTGAGACTTCATGTAGCAAGTATTTTTCTGAGCTCCAAGGCTGAAAAAATTCTGTTTCTGTGGATTTTGAACAGTTATAACTCTTAAACCACTGATTTTCTTCTGTACACCAAAGAAGGTATTTTAGAAAGAAGCTGAATTGAGGGAGCAGTTTTATGTATTTGAATAAATGGTCTGAAATGGAATCTTAAATTCAACTTTATGAATAGTGATGCTGTTTGGTTTTTGCTCTTTTTTTCCTTTTGCATGTTCTCTGCATTCTTCACACATGTATTTGTAGCTCTGTTCACTATTGTATTAGTAGCTAGTTTTCCCAGTACTTTTCCATGGCCTTTGTCCAAAGACAAAACAAATTCCAGAGCCCTAAGCACTGGGAGGTACAAGGCTCCATGCTATCTTGGTTTTTCCTGGGAACCAAGGCTGAGAACAACTCTTAGAGATACATTTCAGGAACAAAGTACTGCTAGTTCTGAAGGGGGGCTCCAGAGAAGGGACTTGACCTGGGGGGAAATTGCATCACCACTTGTCCTCATAATTGATGCTTTTTGTCAATTATGCTAATTTCCTAAAACCTATAAATGTGTACTCATCCTTGTAAGAGTGGGCTTTTGTAGACATCTTTCTATAGCTGCCCCTGAAGGCCTTAATTTATATTATATATATATATATATAAAATATATATATTACTCTTTTATATTACCTCCTTACTAAATTTGAGTTTCATTTCCAAGTTGGGCAAAAGGCAACAATAGCATATTAAAAATCTTTACCCCTTTACAGTATTGCAATACATTTATTATCCTCAAAATATTCATTTATGACAGAAATAAAACCTACCACATTGCTTAAAACATTGCTGTACCCAACTAAAAGTCAAAAAAATCCCACAAAACAGCAGAAAAAAATCAAAATAAATGATCTTCCCTTATATTGTGGTAGGGTTTCCATGGGTACAGTCTTCAGGTGCTCTTGTATCTATTTTGAGATAGTGGAGAGCGCCACAGGAATGTGGCTTTTTTCCTATGTAGTGCAAGGAACACCATTTGCTCTGTTCAATAATGGAGGAAAAGCTTCAGTGAACTTTTTCAGTTACATCACTTAAGGCTTAACTGGGTCTTGTTCATGTCCAAATCCGCTAGTGTAACACTCCTAGAAGTCAGGGACAGACTGTCCAATGACATGGTGCTAAAGGTGTAAGTCTGTGTTTTGGCTACAAACATACTTATAAACCCCCTAAGATTAATTTACCTTTTCAGAGACAAATTCTGCTCAGGTGTGTTAAGTTTCCAAATGCAAACCGAAGTCACATCTCTGTTCATCTGAGAACACACAGTCAGGCCTGATAATGTTCATCTCTTCCCTTGCACCAAATCTCAGCAATGAAACACAGAGCTAATGTGGGAGCATTTGAGTTATAGTAAATATGTTGGCAGAAAAGCTGTTGGCAGCAAGGTATGTGGAATAAAAAAAACTTCCTAGTCTGTTTAATCCAGTTGTGTGCATGAGTGTGTAAGAATACATACCTGACAAATCAAGAAGCAGCAGCCCTAGTCCTCATTGCTCACTTTCCTTTGTGTTTCCATTCCTCCATTCACACACCTACCTCCGTGGAATACAGGGAGGAGGGTTCTGCCTCTGAGTGCACAGTTTTTTATCAACAAATTAGAGTGGTCTGATATGTATTATAACACCAATACTGTTCATAGAGCCCTGAACCTTTCTTTGTGCATTTAAATGACTGTTTTGAACTCTCTAATTTAGTGTCTGGCCATCTATATTTAAGGTGTTGACTTCATAGTGAAAAAAATGCATACAAATGGAAGCTAAAAAACCAAACCCAAAAAATTATCATAAAGACCAAGTCCCAAATCCATCTAGTTCAGAATATTTATTTACCCAGTGACAATAGCCATTATCAGATCACACAGAAAGGCATAAGCTTCTGCCTTTAGAAACCAGAGATTAGTTTGAACCATAGAGCACAAGATTTATTATTAATTTTTTTTAATGTAAGTTCTTTGTGTCTGATGTCTGTTGATGACTCACTTTTTGACAAATGCTCTACTTTAATCCAATGAGGGCTGAGTGAAAATCTTTTCTTTTAGTCATGAATTTAATATAGTCACAATTTAAAGGAAATTTGTTTAGAAACTGAATTTATAAATCATCTTGTCAAATCATTTAAAATTGGACTTGTTCAAAAGTGGAATATTATTATTCCTATAAGAATCTACCTTATTTTCATTCATCAATGCACTAACATTTCAAATGAATGAAATTGAAGTCCACTGTTGTGATTTTCTTTTCCTAGTCTATTATTATGGTTGTATCACATATATTTCAATACTAATAAAGCTTTATTGCTTTACATCTTGAATATGATGAATTTTGGTTTAGCTTTTTGGCTGACAGCCAAAGAAAATTATCTAACTTTTACCAGAGAGATGAGGGTGCGGAGGGGCAGAGTTACATTTGTATGTTTCATTTGTTCTAGGATGCTTAAGTCTTGTCTTGTTTTTGCAAAGCTAACTTTTGCTGATATAATCAGTTCAAACAAGTTTATAAAATTAAACAGACCAGCACATACATTTGTCCTGTAAACGTCTCAGTTGAGAATGTTTAGGTATGATGAGTTAGCACTTTGAAATACAAGCAGCTGGCATATGATTGCATTGTGTGTTGGGTTTTAATAAAGGTAATAATTTGATAATACTAATGCATTTTTTTCTAGATTCACTGGCTACAGTCTAAGAGAAGAAGGATATTTATAGTTCTATGGAAAAAACTTAGACTTCAGTAATGATAAATTTTTAGTTAGCTGTTTAATCAAAGGCCAGTTTAAGTTTGATCTAGTTAAATTTGATTTGGTTCCTGCAGTCTGAAACGTTACTCTTACACTAAACAATACCTTTTATCTGAAAAAAAAATTCTAATAAATAAAATAATAAAAAGCGTTCTGCAAAATTCAGCTAAAAATTCATCAGATTATGGAAGCTCAGTTGAAAATCTTTGAGCCAAGCCAAAATAAAAGAAACATGGAGTACTAATTTTGTTATTTGCTCTTTCTTTGAATTTTTTATTTCTTCTTTAAACCGAAAAAAAAGAAAAACAACTCCACTTAAAATTTATTTTCATCATTAATCAAAAAAAAAATAGCCAATGAGATATTTTTTTCCTTGGAAGTGTTATCATTTAGAAAATAATAATGCACCTCTCTTAAAGAATAATTACTTTGGTGCTTATAGTCTAGTCTGTTATAGATCCTACAGATCTCAGCTCTAGTTGCTGGACTGAAAACAGTGGCAGAGTTATTCCTCAGCTGCTAGATTTGCAGAACAATTGCTAGGAAAGTAGGATTTTCTTAGCCAACAACCTTAGAGGAAAGTAGTTTCAGGGTACTCATATGGATTCTCCCCTGCACAAAATCAATTTTTGTATTTTCTTTCCTGTCTTGAAAAGTTAATATCTTTTCCCACCCTACAAAACTGGCATTTTCAAAAAGGATCTTTTTTGGTAGGATAAGCATGCCCAGTGAAAAATCTGAGGCATTCTATTTCAGCTCTTTGCATCATTTATAATTCCTCTAGTCTTTTTAGTTTGTCTTCTGAGTGTTACTGTAATTCCTTTATGTAAAACCATATTAGGTGATGAACCCCAGGAAATTTATTTCCCAGTTGTTTCCTGACAAGCTATCAAACCATGAATTAGCCACTTATGTGCTAAACCACAAACCATGACACCACATATTGGTGACCTGAACTCTCTGTTCTACAGCCAGGTGATTAATTGGAGGCAAAAAGTCCAGCACTAAGGGAGGTAGTGCAAAGCTCAGATTCAAGAGTAGCTGAGTCGGCCATGAGGCTGTTTTGAGGATATTCAGGAAAAAGTTGTTTCTACTGCTTTGGGAGATGAAACATGAATTGCTTTTATGAGCATCAGAGCAGTCATCTTTGCATAGGCTACTTTTCACACTTATCCTACTTTGCTCAGAGAGCATCCCTTGAGATCCTCAGAGAATTTTCTCTTTTTAGTGTCCTAGTATTTTTATTCAGAAAAAGTCTTAAAATTGGAAGTATCTATATAGCTTCAATTGATCTATATAGCTTCAATTTTACTTATAAATAGAATCCAGTTTGCAGGAGTTACTTTTGCTTTTAACAAAACAGTTTTGAAAAACTAAACTAGGAATGAGAAATAGAAATAACTGCATTGGACATTGAGAAATTAATAAAATTCTAGAATTTTTTATATAGAAGTATTGTATATAGTTATAGAATCACTACAATGAATGCAAAAATGTAGTATATGAAAAGAATAAGTGATTAATATGACTATGACCACAATACCAGATAGGAAATTACACAAGAACGAAAACAGATATTTTTCTTAGGTGTAGTAGTTTTGGAAGTAGATAACTTCATAATCTAACAGACTGATAAAGGAGCTGACATTATGATACTGCCATGGAACGGCGCAGTGTGCTGGCTGATAGATGTGAAAACTGCCAAGTTTGCAGCACAAACCTGAGGGAAATTGGCTGAGTTCAAGGGGAGGTTGCATAGCGTTCAATGGATAATGAATTTTTGTCTGGAGCCTCTGCTTTGTCTGCTTGTGGCTTCATGAAATGACTTCCTCCAAAGCTGATGAAAGTTGCTGACTCCATTTTGCTTCACAGGTATTAATTAGGCCTTGCAAATCAGATGGCAGTTTGCCCTGCTGCTTTCAGCTGCAACAGGGAGAAAAGAAGTCGATGCACTCCTAAATTGCAGTGAATACATTGCTGATTCATAGTCAATACGCTTTTGTATTACACAATTTATTTGGGTTCCTGCTAGTGCAGCTCCCACCCCTACATGATGCAGCCATCTAAAATCTCTTAGATAACCATTGTGTGCCCATCTCTTCATCATTCACTTTTCTATCCATAATCAGCAATCTAGAAAAACTAGTTTGTATCTATTTGTGTTTCCTTGCAGAGACTTTAATGGTCACCGCCTCCTGTAAAACCTGATGGACAGTAGAGTGGGAGAGAGAAAAGGAACAAACATATTTTTACAGAGGCTGTCCTTCCACCCTTCTGTTGTATCCAATCCAGGCATCTCGCACATGATTTGTTCAGAGCATTTCTTACCTTAAGTGATTGTGTCCAAAAATCATTTTACTCCCATCTATATCATCCTTTCTCTATATATATGTCTGTTTCTGTAGTTCTTGTAGCATTTTGTCCTCTCTTATCCAGTCTCTTGGCAGCATTTTGCAGCAAATATCAAGATTCAGTGAGACACATTTTGCCTCAGAGCAAGCAGAAACCAGAGCACAGTACCAGAAGTCCTATATTTTTTTGTGTACCTTTTTCCCTTTGTTGACATTCAAAACTCCTCCTTATTCAATGTTGTCTGTTAATTCATTAATTTACGTTTTTCCCTCTCATTAGTCCCTTTTGGAGATGTCAAACAAGGCTTGGGACTGATCTGCAGAGATTCTCCAATAGACACTAGTCTCCCAACAGATGGACTACAGCTGACTACTTCCCTACAGCATTCTAAGATTTAAAAACTAGACTGCAGGCTTTGTGGGGAAAAAAAACTTTACAACTTCATATCATAATGAGTCATGTTGTAGCTCATGCACAATTTAGCATTTGTTAAAAACAATTTATTGAATGCTAAAATATTGCAAGAAATATTTCTGTTTTCAGAGAAATCTATCTAATGTGCTGCAGCAGAACACTTACTTGATTATAATTTTTTTACCTCTATTTTTTGGTATTATATTTTCTTCTTTTAATCAGCCAGATTTCCCTAAATATGTCTATTGTTTCTATTTCACCTTTCCTCCAGCTCCTGATAGAAGACAGACAATGCAGCACAAAAGCATGTTTATTCAAAGTAACTTTTAGATTTTAAGTGAAGCAGGAATAATTATGACCAATGTTTATCACTTGTGAAAACTCCAGAAATTCCCGGTTTATGTCTGGAGACATTCACATCTTTTTGACGCTTAGCCCTAAGACATAAGATTAAACTTCAAGTAAAGAAGTGTAAGAGTCTAAACTGAATTTTAACAGACTTCAGTGCTTTTTATTTGTGCTCAGTACTATTCTCTTTCAGACTCATAAATCAAAGAACATCCATTTGGAATAGGATCTTCACTTTTGTACCATTACAAGCATTCAATAGCATAAATGAATATAACATATATATTTTAAATTTATGCTTTATATATTAATTCCCACATTTTTAGTTTTCTTACTTATTATATCAAAAACAGTGTTGTAAATCATTCTTCATTTGATCCAAACAGTGTGTTTGTTATTGCACTGGTTGTGGCTATGATAAAGTCAATTTTCAAAGTTAATTTGAAATTAACTTGAAACAAAGTTAATTGTTAAAACAAACTTTAAAAGGCAATTTTTTAAAGTTAATTTTTTATCAGCTATTATGGGATCTGGTTTGGATCTGTGACTAAAACAGTGTTTGTAACACAGGGATATTTTCATGTTATCTGAGCTTTGCTTACCCAGGCCTTTTCTGCTGCTCACCCAACTCCACCAGCAGGGAGGCTGGGGGTGCACAGGGAGTGTGAGGAGACACAGCCTGACCCCAACTGACCCAAGGGATATTTCAGACCATATGGCATTTAAAGGTGGGGAAAGGAGAAGGATGGAAGGATGTTCAGAGTGATGGGGATTGTCTTCCCAAGTAACCATTGCACATGATGGGGCCCTGCTTTCCTGGAGATGGCAGAACAGCTGTCTGCCTGTGGGGCCTGGTGAATGAATTCCTTGTTTTGTGTGTGTGGCTTTTGCTTTACCTATTTATCTCTCTTTATCTCAATCCATGGGTTTTCACGCTTCCTTCTCATATTCTCTCCCAGCTTGGCTGGGAGAGAGTGGAGGAGTGGCTGGGTAGCATTTAATTTTTCGCTGAAGTTAAACCCTGATAGTTATTTTTTCTGTTCTTATGCATTTATGAAGTTTATGTATTATGACGTATAGTGAATGTGGAAAAGAGGACAGGCCACTTGGGAGGATTACAAGAATGTTGTCAGGGATGTAATGTGGAAAGCTATTTGGAATTAATTCTTTCAGGCAATGTCAAGGACAACAGGGCTTCTTCAAGTACAACATTAGCAAAAAGAAGATGGGAAATTAATGGCCTCCTGATGAATGAGATGGGTGCTCTGACGATGGACGATACAGAGAAGGTGCAGTTAATGAATGCCTTCTTTTCTTCACTTTACTGTCTGGAATCCAAGACCCTGGAGAAAAGAAAATCTGGAGAAAAGACAACTTTCCCTTGGTCAAGGATGATGGATTTGAGATCATTTGTGCAAATTGAAACCAAAAAATCCATGGGTGCTGACAGGATTCACCCACAAGTGCTGAGGAAGATGGCAAATGTTATTGCTAAACTACATTCCATCGTCTTTGAAAGGTCATGGAGCACAGGGGACTTGCTTGAGGACTGGAGGAAAGCTAATGTCCCTTCAGTCTTCAAAAAGGGAGAGAAGGAGGACCCAGGAAAATATAGAGCATTCAGCCTCACCACAGTCCCAGGAAAAGTGATAGAAAAACTCATTTTGGATGTTATCTTTATATGTGTGGGGAAAAAGAAGGTTTTTTGGAGTATTCTGCATGGATCCACCAAGAGAAAATCATGCTTGATGAATCTGACAGCCTTCTCTGAGGGCGAGACAGTCTGGGAGAGCAGTGGACATTGTCTACCTGAACTTCTGCAAGACTTCTGACAGTCTCCCATAACATCTTCATAGGCAAGCTCAGGGAGTGAGGATTGGATGAGTGGACAGTAAGGTGGATTGATAACTGGCTGAATGCCACAGCTCAGAGGGCTGTGATCAGTCGTGCAGAATCCAGCTGGAATCTGGTAGCCAGTGGTGTTCCCCGGGGCCAGTTCTGGATCCAGTCTTATGCAATTTATTCATCAATGACCTGGATGAAGTGGACCCTCAGCAAGTTTGCTGATGATGCAAAACTGGGAGGAGTGGCTGGTAGACCAAAAGGTTTCCATTCAGACAGATGTGACAGGCTGGAGACTTGGGTGGAGAGGTACACAGTGAAGTTCAAGGAGCACAAATGCAGGGCCCTGTATCTGGGGAAAAAAAAAAAAAAAAACCTCATGCACCAGTACAGGTTGACCTTCTGGAAAGCAGTTCTGTGGAACAGGAAGTCCTAGTGGAAAACGAGTTAACCATGATCCAACAGCGTGCCCTGGTGACTAAGGTGGCCAGTGATACCCTGGGGCTCATGAGAAAGACTGTGGCCAACAGGTTGAGGAGGTCCTGCCACTCTGCCTGAATTGGGCCATGTCTGGAATACTGTAGCCAGCTCTGGACTCATCAGTTCAAAAAAGACAAGGAACTGATGGAGAGGCTCCAGGGCAGGGCATTGGAGAACATCTTTTATGAAGAAAGGCTGAGAGAGCTGGGCTTGCTCAGTCTGGAGAAGAGAAAACTGAGTAGGGACATCAACAATGCATACAAATATCTTCAGAGCAGGTGTCCAGATGATGGAGACAGGCTCTTTTCCATGGTGACCACTGACAGAACAAGGCACAGTGGGAACAAACTGAAACACAGGAGCGTCCATCCAATCAGCTGAGCCTGGGCAATCCAAAGCCCTTATAAAAAGGGCAGCCATAATAAACTTGTTTGCTAAGGACTCTTGGTGTTGTTTCATGTGTCTGTCTCCAACCCATAACAAGAGAACTGTAACAGGCTGCCCAGAGAGGTTTCAGAGTCTACTTCTCTGGAAATACTCACTACCTGCCTGGACATGATCCCATTCAAACTACTCTGTGTGAAGTTGTTTTAGAGGAGGTTGGACTGGATGATCTCCAGAGGTTCCTTACAGCCCCAGCCATTCTCTGATTCTGCGATTCTCTGTATTTCTTTTACCTTGTTTTTTATTGCTGCATGGATATTAAATAGCTATATATATATATATATGTATATATAAAGATTTTTACTTTCCTTTTCAAGTTGTTTTCCATTTTGACCAAGTGGTTATCGTGAAATGCTTTTATCCCCACAGAGATGTAAAGAAGTATAGGTAAATAAGATAAGAAATGACTCATAAACTTCCCAAGTCTAATAACCTTCACAGAAGAATTTTGGATTAGAACATCCAGCCCTAATATAAAAACTGAGAGCTATATAGGCCAACCCTTCTCAAGGTGGAGGTTTTAAGATGGAATTCATGCAAAAAATGAATTAGACTATGGGGATGGGGAGTTGTAGATTTTGGATTTCATTGGAGAATGAGTTTTCCATTGTTAAAAGTCAGGGGGTTTCTTTCTAGATGACAGTGAAACACAGTCTTGGATAGTGGAATAAAGTCAACATCCTTTAACTTTATTCACAGGCTGAAAAAAAACAAACCATTTCAACAGTGCTAACAGCTGTAAAAGGGCTAATCTGGCTGGGATAGACTGAGTTTCCCATATTCATCACAGAGTGTACAGCATGGCCTTGTCCTAATACACTGCATGCCAGCAAGGAGCAGCTGCCTTAAACACAGGAAGTATTTTCCATATTTCTCCATGTCCCATTGCCCGGATGGCCTTGATGCCAGCAGCAGCTGGCTTCAGCTTTGCCCTGCTGTGATTTTAACTCAGCTGTTCAGGGATAAGGTTGGAATTGGCTGCTGTAGAAACTGAGAAAGATGTTCATTAGGGAGCAGGGGAAGCAGCAGCTGAGTGGCTGCTGGAAAGGAGCCTGCATGAGGCTGACATGCCATTCCCTGGAGGACAGAAGCAGCTGTGGAGAGGAAGAAAGGGGAGGACATTCCTCAGATTTCATCTTACTCAGAGGAGTATAGGCATTTCTGAATATTGGTGACTATGTGAAAATTTAGGGCATATCTAAATTATGGTCAGTTCCTACCATTCCTTTATACAATAGTGTCCATATTGAGCTTTGTTCCAAGAGACAGGAAAGTAAACAGGGATTTCGTACAGCTTAAAGACTGAGCATCCAAAAATGGCAGTGCAGGAAGAGAAAGCCTTGGCAACAACTTGTGACACTGTGTCCAATATGAAATAAAGTCTCCCAGGGAGATCTCAATTTCCCAAGGAGAACAACCCAGCTGGGTTGTTCTATCCTGTTTCCCAGCTGGGGAACAGGAGAGAGTCCTGGGACCTCCTGCTCAGACATCTGGAGCTTTCCTGACCAAAAGCTTATTAGTTTTGCAACAATTGTAGATATGATCCTCCCTCAATATCGTGGAAGGTTAAATTAATAACTTTTACTGCTAATACCTCTTCTTCTGGAGAATGAAATACACATGGTGACCAACAGAGGCTAGCAAGCATCTAAAGTGAAGGAGGAATGGAAATCAAATAGAGTATGTGTGTATATATATGCAGCGTTTAGCCTTTCCACTTTTAATAATACAAGGTCACGTATCTCATGCATGTTGTTGCTGAATTCTAACACAATTGAGGGAGTAGGTGGAGGCTGCATTTCTTGGGTAAAATTGTGGACAAAAGAAGGAAAAGTAGGAAACTTGTGAATGGGGAGAGGTAAGATAGAAGATGATAGATAATAAAAACCAGCTGTATTTTGGAAACTGTCCTTTTGGACTTAATATTTCCAATTTTCTTGATGGCACAAACATGCTATTCTAACTTACACTGATCAAATTTGAAATGAGAGGGGTGGAAATAAATGGTTTTCCCTCATCTTACATGACACAAGACAAGAGGCTCACTGAAATAACAACATATCCCCAGTAAGTCTCAATTCATTTCAGAGGGGAGAAGAAAACATGAGACAAATAGAAGCCTAGGCTCCTATGTACATGCTTTCTTGTCATAAGCGTTTCATCTTTTATCAGCTACGTGTCTAGTAATCCTATTGAATCTGAATTCTGTGATAAGCTTGGAATAGCGCCAGCAAATTTACCTTTCTTTTCTCTTTCATTCCTGCAAGAAGTTCAGTGCAAGACCATTAATTTGTATTGTTAACATAACTTACAACCTAATGGTCATCCCAATTTTTAAAAAAATTCCTGAAGTAGGCGCTTAGCTTATACATGTTGCTGACTGAAGTTTTATTTCAATTTATTCTGGATAAAACTTCTTGTTTTCTGCTATTGCAATGATTAGTTTGAACATTGCAAAATTAATTTTTACTGTACTTTTAATATACCATGATAATAATTTATCTTGTGCTAAAGTAAGGAACATTTTAAAAAGAAGTGGAATATGGGAAAAAGCCAAAAGTGCAATGAATATAAATTTAGTTAGGGGCAAATAAAAGTCAGTAAGTTGCTTTGGTTTGTTGTGTGGAATTTCACCTCACTGGAGGCTCATCTTTATTCTTCAGGACTTTTATGTGATAACTTTGTTTTTATAAAGACACGAAAAAATATTTTGAAAGCAAAAATACTGTGGTGTTCTAGTGGATTTTATTGATCTCTGAGTGCAATTAAAGCAAGATGTTTTGTCTTATTAACAGACATTTATGTTTCTATCAGTTTGGCATAGAAAATCTGAAATAATGCATATGTAACCAAGTTGCATTGCATTTGCCCACTGACACACACAAAAAATATTCATATTATAATATTATAAAATATTTTACATTGTTGTTTCCTTTGTGACAGGCTTTATTGTAGGAATACACTCATATATTCAACTTTTGTCCATGTGTAGAGAAACTAAATTATCTAAATAGTAAAAGCACTAATTTTTTAAAAATTAATTAACATTTATGAGGGAATTTATTTTCCTTTCCAAAACACAGGAATCAAAGATAATATAGATTCTTCAGGTTTGATTTCATTTAATGATTATAGGAATAGAAAACTTCACATCTTCTCAAGTAAGTCCATTTGTCTTTACAGCATACTTATGAAGAACCTCTCAGCACCTCTTCATCCTCTTACTGGTTCTTCACTTATCAATGTTCACTAATTTTTGTCTAGAATTTGTCCTCAGCAAACCTTATTTGAATTGATAGCTTAGAGGACACTGCAGAAAGAAGCTACTCTTTCTGAAATGTGACAGTAATAGTAAGGAGTCTTACAGGTTTATCATCCTGTTCAGTGTGATTCTGCCCAGTGGCAGGGGAAAGAACAACTCCTGGGCCTCCAGGGATGGAGATACATTCATTAACCCCCTGTACTGCACAGAAGAGTGATGTTTACAACTACTCGAAAACATTTATCACTAATACCAGAAGGAAATGCTCATCCCTAAAAGACTGATTTTATTGTGTTTATTATTATTTGAAACTCTTGGTAATGACTGAACTATTGTGATTGAAAAAAAAATCCTGTGCAAAAAACCCGGTATTAAACTCCTGTGGCCTTAACACATTGTAAGCATATTAAAAAGGCATTCTGGTCACAGGGAAGAATGTGCTAGAATAAAGAGTTTTTTCTGTCAATGGACATAGAATCACAGAAATGTTGAGGTCAGCAGGGACCTCTGCTGATTCTCGTCTTCAATCCTCTGTTAAAGCCAGGTCAGGTAGATCAGGTTGCTCAAGACCATATCCAGATATGTTCTGAATAGTTCCAAAGATTCAGACCCCCAAGATTCTCTGAGCAAACTCTGAGATAGAATAGAAGGATTACCTCCTTTGACCTGCTGGCAACACTCTTTCCAGTACACCTGAGAGAATTGCTGGCCCTCTTTGCCTCGACATCACAATTCATAGCATCACAGAAGCAATCATAGAATCATTAGATTACAGAATCATAAAATCGTAGGATAATATAACAGTTTGGGTTGAATGTGGCCTTTAGGATCAACTAGGTCCAACATTACTGTACCATCCTCCAAGCAGTTAATGAAGCTGTCATTCAACAATGGTCCCAATATGGATCCCTGGTTATGCAACTAGCAGCTTACCTCTGACTGACTTGGTGCCACAAATCACAGCTCTCTTAGCCTACCTGTTCAACTAGCTTTCAGTCATTTGACTGTACTTTTCACTTACGTAATCTTTACACCTGTTTTTTCATGAGGAGGTTATGAAAGACAGAGTTGAAAGACTCAGTAAAAGCAAATTAAAAAACATATACTGCTCATGCAGTAAGCTGCTCATCTGTCTAAACTACTTTGGGGATTTTTTACATTTCTGTTTGGATATCAGTTCTGTGATTTTTTTAGACATGGCCTAGCAGCATGGTTCACAGCTAAATCTTTGGAAGTTTCCCTGTAGATACCTGTCTTAATATACGTCTCGGTTGTGTTTCCTACAAGTAAAATAAAACCTTTTTTTTCCCAAGATGGCAACTGGGAAAATATAATCCTGGTTCAACTGTCAAAAGGCTGTACAGCTGCACTAGGAATTTATATGGCTAACTAGCCTATTTTATTTCTCTATGGCGTTTAACAATGCTGTCTTGCACACTAAACAATAACTTTTGTTAACTACTTTTCATACTAGCATTCTCTAATGCCTTTAGTCAGTTGTGACATTTACACTTTCAAGGTCTGGAAAGACATTCATCCCTACAACTCTCTACAGTCTACTCAGATCCCTCACTTTGGGTCTGGTCACAGTTCCCAACCAGATGAAGTTTACTGTGGAAAATAAAGTTCCCCTCATCTTTGAGGTTTATATTTCCCTTCTAGTTAAAATGTAAGAACATGCTGGGAATACAGGAGCAATAATTCCATTGATTATCTCCTTTTTTACCTAAAAACCCAAGAAATTATTAAATACACTAAGCTGTGCATGAAAAAAATGATACAGGTTTAGTACTCATGTGGTACATCATAATCAAATATATTTTTAAGTATTCTCACTGGAATATACAGGGAACCACTAGTTTTATTTTGCATGGTTTATTTTTATTGTTTATACCTGTAACAAAATCACAATTCTTATTCACTTCCAACAGTGACACTGCTGTCAAAATCCAACTCCATTTCAAAAGGACAAGACTTGTTTCTATTTTTAATAGCTCCCTGTGCTTTATCTGCCATCTCATAAATGACAAGAGCAGACAATACCAAATAAAAAAATATAAAGCTTTTCATTTTCAACACCATTTTTTAAATCTCTCTGTCCATCTCACTGAGGTGATGGTATAAGAAGGAAGCTTGTAGCATTCATTATATTAAAACCACGTCAGCTTCAAGCTCTGTTCTTTTGTATGCTGGCTAAATATATTCTAAACTGCTTGTATGTTTCTGCCATCCTTGCACATTTTTAATGCCTCTTTAGCTGCTTGATTTATCTCCAAACCTGCAGATTGCCTTTATAAGAATTCCCATTGACTGAAGTGATACTTATTCATGTGAGCAGAGCTGATAAACTGCAGGTCTCACCATCACACACAGCTCTGCTGATTACGATGCTACAGATTTTGTTTTCTTTCAGTAGGCAAAACAGCTTTAGAAACACATTTTTTCTTCATCTCTCAAAGGATCTCATAGCAGAGTGGCTGAGATTCAAAAACTGGCTTTTCAGATGACAGTAAATAATTCTGAATGGTTTCTACTTCACCTGACATATCTAGAAAGCCTTTGCCATAGCAAGAGATGTTTTCAGCCCAGAGAGACTCAGGCATCAAGGTCTTCTCTTTTTTGTGTGACACTTGGTGCAACATTCCCCACCTCCCTGGATGGGTTCCTGAACCACCCTGTAGAAGCATTTATGAAAAAGTAAATTAGTGTTGTGCAATGACATGAGCTTTTTAATGATAAAAACAGACCATTCCACTGAAGATTAAAATATATGCAAACAACCAAAAATCCTGATTCAAATCTGAATTTATTCCTTCATAGATATAATTAATTCTCACCAGGATTAAGGGGCAAGGGGCAGAAAAGAAAACACACTTAGGTCATCTGCTACAATATCAGAGTAATGATATTGTGTTTTCTGAGTGAATGGAGCTCAAGAAAGAAACTATGGTCCCCCACCTTGAACAAATGTATGTCTGCCTCCTGTTTTTGCTTCCTCTTCTATGCACAAACATGCAAGATTTCTGACTTAGACAGCTAAACCTGTATGAGATGGCTGAGATAATTAGCAGAGTAAGTGGAAAACTAGCTAAGTTCTTGAACAGCAAGTCACAGTACCTCTCCTACATCTGAAATAAATCTAAATGCTGATTTTCATCAAGTTGTTTTACTATACCTAGGAAATGCAGAATGAGAACAAATGAGGTTCTACTCACACAGAGAAATTTGAATTAAGAATGTGTTTAGAATTTATATGTACCTCAAATACAAAAATATACAGAAATATATTTATAAACTCTAATTTTCACCAATGGGAGTTTTTTAGGTTCTGTATAACTCTTTTACAACAATGAATGTCCTGGCTGTTCTTAAAAAAAAGAAGAAAAATGGAAAAAAACCCAAACAAATCAACCACCATTCATTCATCGGTCCTTTTTGTCTAGGAAGAAGCAGTAATATCTGCAATCTGAGCTCATGCCTGAAATGAGGATTTGATGAACTGCAAGAGAGCTGAGCTGAGAATCAGAGGCAGCTGCTCAGTTCTGACCCTGATTACTAACCCCATGGCTCAAACATGAGACCTGCTAAGGTCTCATGTCACCCAATAGCTCCACCTTTTAGGGGTAACTCCTTGGTGACAAATACAGGTAATTTGCACAGAGGTAAGAGAAAGGACCTGAACAGTAAGTCCATGGGAGGCCAACTAAGCCTTTTGAAAACCACAGTACTGCCTGTTCTTTTCTTCTTGACTAGTTGTCTTTGCCTCCATCCTTCTCATCAGTGCTTTTGACCAGTGTTTACTCTGCAGAGCTATAGAAATAGCAATACTGTTGGCTTCAAAACTACCCCCCAGGTGCACAGGATGTTACAGGGCTACTTTAAAACAAAGTGACAAATTCTTCCTCTACTTTAAAAACTCTGTCAAAATATTTTGTAGGAAATACAGCCATGCTGCAACTGAGTACTGTGACATATACAGAGTTTAAAAAATTTTTGCTTTTTTCAACTTTTAAAATAAGACATTTTGTGTTGTAAAGTGAAAGTTTACTCTTCCCTGACATGGATAAATTCATGTTCCTGTATATCTTATATGAAGAGCAGTATTCTTAGTATGTTGTTTTGGGGCACTACAAACTTATTTGAATGAATGGTCCTCTAAATATTCTGTTTGAATAACTCATTGGAGTATTTTAAAGTGTACAAACTGTATTTTAATGATCTCATTGAACAAATGGTAAAGCAATGCACTGCAAAGTAGACTATAAAATGGATTTCATTATTGTTTATTATGGTCATGTTTTTATGTGTAACTGGGGAGATGCAGTTGCAAAGGACAAATGCCCTCCTTTTAAAACAGTAGCTTCAATCTTTTGAGATTTTTATTTTTAATTGTATTTTCATCTCCTAATTTTGTTTTCTTCTCAAATCTCCTTACAAAATTTCAGAAATGAAGGAAATGGTAGACAAAAATGTTTGCAAAGTCTTTTTCTGGGATAGATGTGTATATTTGCAGGTGTATAAACTTTTCATAATAATTTGATTATATATGTTATATGTTGTGATTAGGCATAGAACTTCCTTTTCCTTTAGAAAATACCTCTGGTTGTACTTGAACACTAACTTTAATGCTAATATTATTATCATCAGGGAAGTATACAATAAAATAGGAAGACAATAGATTTTTACCAAAATAGCTAAGAAGACTGTGTCAGTCTTGGCATAATGATGGATTAGCCTCTTGCATAAAATTAAGAAGTCTCAGCTCACAACAAGTTCAGATGACTAATAAAATTCATGAGTCTTCAGAAACTGTGCACCAAACATGACTGCTTGAGACTATAGCTTTCCTTCATGATAACTGTAAATTAAGCTGCCTCCTTGCTCCTAACTAGTGCAATAAGATGCATCAAATTAGAGTTTCTAAATGCAGGCAACTGTAATTTGTGATATCATTTACAGGCATAGCTGCTATTGCAGTTAAATTAATGTTTTACTTTGCATGGCCATTAGAACATGTAAATAGAGCATGATGACCACAGTAATTTCTTTCATGTTAAGTGATTAGATCCAGGGCTAATTAATGGCCAGATTCAAATTTTACATCACCCTTAGTTTGTTTTTTTTTTTAAGCTAATTGGATACTAATGTAAAAACAGTTTTATTTATGAGTATTTGAAAAATCCAGAAGTGCCTGGCTTATGCTTTGTGCCGTGTGTCTGTCTTTTTTATCCCTGTTACTAATGTATTTGGTGGACACCCTGGTAATAAAGTCCTTGAACTACATTGCATACCATATTTTGTAAAGGTTGCCAAAGCAGAAAGCTGCTGCTAAGTTTGGTAAGCATTCAAATATTCTTCTGCTAAAATATCTTCCTTTTGCCAGTCATTGGGGAATGTGTGCAGACTTCTTAATTTTATTTGCTTATTAAGTCAACTGGGAAAAAGACAAAAATGGAGAAATTTATCTGTGAGTTTATACATAAATGTGTTTCTTTTCCACTTAAAGAAAAAATAGTCCTCTTTGGCCTTTTGATTAGGGATAAAATCAGTATATCTTAGTTCACTGATAATTCCTTTGTCATGGAATATAGATCTAATCCTTTAAAAATAATGGAAGGACAACCATTTTTGAATAGCAATTCAAATATTCTTCCTGTCTCAAATAATTTTTATTGTGTTCTATGAAAAGTATGGTAATTAGAAAAACCAAAAATATTATTTCTTGTTTTTTAAATAGTGAAATTGTTTAATTAGATAAAACATTAAAATTTGTCTGCTGTAGGGAACCTAATATACTCAATCATTACCCCACAGGAGTTGCAATTTATTATTTATTTTGTTTATTTTAAAAAAGATAGAATGCAGTTAGCAACATATTGAGAGATACCATGAAGCAGCATTGGAATACTATAGAAAAATACATAAGTAAATAGGTATTCAAAGAAAAAAAAGCCATGATCCTATTTATACTTTTAAGTTAAAATTTACTAAAATTTTTTTAATTCCCAGAGATATTTTACTATAAAATTCGGTGTTATCAACAGCAGTTTCCCCTTCAACGCTCCTTCCCCAAAGAGCTGTGTATGCCCACAAATGTCTCTGATTAAACTATGAAAGTGTTATAACTAATTTTACATTTCATGAACATTTCTGAGGAAAATTTTTACTTGGGTCAAAGCATCACACATTTGAAATAGATAAATGTGGTATCAACTATTTTCCTTCAATAGAAAACTAAAGTATGAGATATAGTCAAAGGGAACACTTTTTTTGTCAGTATCATTTTCATTAGCGCACTGGAATTGAGTTCAGGCAGGTCAGCCTGAGTATATTCAGAAATTATGGAGAAGGTAATTATAACTATATGAATAGCAAGGTAGTATGAACAGATACAAAAGAGGTAGCCACGTAAAACTTTTAAATATAGTTAACAAGTTTATTCTCTACAGTGAGGACCAAATTTTCATAAATAAATTTGACTTCAGGTATTTTAAATTAATATTAGAAATGTAATACATTTAAAATTAATTAGCTGTTTAGTTTCCTTTAAAAGTTAAACCCTTCCCCCCAATTTTTTTTTTTTTAAACTTTTCAAATGGCTGTTCCATGTCTGTTTTCAGAAGAGAGGTGTCACTCCTGAAACTCAAGCATTTCCCTCCCTGGCCATGACGATGACTAGCTCAGATGCAGATAACCAGTCGTTAAACATCTAAGTCAGGAAGTGCATTGTCCTTTTCCTCCTACTCTTGTCATTTGCAACAATTGATCCAGGTGCTAGCAAGCTTAAGTCCTGGAAACTTGTATATGGTCTGTACAGATCTGTGTGGAAAAGGTGTTTGAAATTAATAACTAGAGCATGGTGAACAGCTGCACAAAAGAAAATTGCATGGGTAGATCTCATTCATTATTTACAAGGCTCATAGATTTCTTGTATGTAGTGAACTGACCCCTGACCTTCATTCATTTATGCCTTTTAAAAAACATCAGTATATCGATAATAAATAAATCAACTAATTGAATTTGTGTTAGTTCTCCACTCTCTAGGTCTAATCCAAACTTCAGGCAGCAATCACATCAAGTGGTGATTTTTTTTGTTCACCATAGACTAAATGAAACGTTGTTCCCATTACATCAAATTTTGTCCATTATGTGTCAAGCCATTATTTAGTTCCACCTTTTTGTGGAACAGCTTCCCTCATCCTTTCAGATAGGTGAAAACATTTGCTTTATTAATTTCAAAGCCAATTAATTTGTTTTCATTTTATTTATCTTCACTAAAAATAAGATAGAATTTTAAATAGCCATATGATCCAAACCCAAAACTCTTTCTATATCAAACAGAGAAATTGTGATACTTCAGCCTTTCAAAACTAATTTAAGAACAAAACTAAAATATAGAATTCACAAAAATAAATAATTCATTACAAATTATTTGGGGTTTGAAAAATTGACATTTACAGAGGAAAAAGATGCACTGGAAACCTTCTGACCTTTTAAAGTCCCCTTTGCTGCACTTAATGATGCATGTAATGAATGTATATGTCTAAGAAGAGGAAGAATTTTTTCTAGCTCATATTAGCACATTGACACTAAGTTAGTGAGAAGCAAATTCTTTGCTTTGCTTATCTTCCTCTTGTGTAGAAACCCACGATACTCAGAGTATTTTATTTGTGAGTTCTCAGATGATTATTTTGATGCCATAGAAATTTTGTGATTCTTACATATCCTAAGATTATTTTAATTTTGTTCTTCTTTTTTCTTTTAAAACAACAATATTAGTTTATCTCTTCTAGTATTCCAAATGAAGTAAATATTCATCATTTCACATCAAGATGTCAACCAAATACAGAAAGGTCTTGAAGCTATGTTGGCCCTTTCAACCTTTCAACATTGACTCTGATTTACTTAAAAATTCAGTCCTAAGTAATCAATATATTCACCAAAGCAGATGGATTCTTACAGGAAAAAAAAAAAAAAAGAAGTTTTTTTCTCATGAATAAGCATTTTCTGTACAAAGATGTGCTGGTGAAATATTTCTTGTCTTATACATCCATAAATGTCTCGTCTTTTGAAAGAGATAAAAGATTAAAAATCTTCATCTGTACAACATTCCAAAAAGCTACATGTGAAAGCAAGCAGAAGGTGGATAAAATTGTGTGTAAAAACATAAGGTAAAGCATAAAAGCATAATAAGGTAAAGCTTAATGTACAAGTAGAAAAAGCAATAGCCATGTAATTTATAACTAGAAATGAATAGTAAAATAAATCTGTTTAAGAAAATATAATTAATAAAAGAATCCAAGCCTGCAATGGAATTCATGTTCTGTATCTGCATTTGCACAATAAGAAAAATATCTGTTTTCACTTATTTTTCTGTTTTTTTGATATTTTTAAATAAAACATAAAGAATTTTTTTTTTCTGTGAGGGTGGTGAGGCACTGTAACAGGTTGCCCAGAGAAGTTCTGGATTCCCTGGAAGTGTTCAAAGCCAGGCTGTACTGGGCTTTAAACAACCTGGTCTAGAGAAAGATGTCCCTGCCCATGACAGAATGGCTGGAACTAGATCACGCTGAAGGTCCCTTTCAATCCAAACCATTCCATGGCTCTATGATTCTGTGACACATGCAGTGACACTGAGGACTTGGCTGTATTTCTTTACATTGAAATCTTCAGTCATTGTTTTTTCCTGCTGTTCAAAATAGGTTAAGTCCCTCTGACATTATCTACCACATTTTGTGAACATCAGCTGTTGACAGGGAGGGCAGTTGTAGCACACAATGTCTGCATTACCTCAAGTTAACAGGAGCCTACTTTTACTCAAATTATAAAGAAAAAAAGCACACATTAGCATAGATAGAAAAATGAAATTTTGGTTTTCATCTAAGGTATGTGAAAGTTGTCGAATGCTGAATATTGTGTCATGCCACTGACTACCCAGTTCCTGAAAAATGCAGACCACATGGACTGCAATGGTTTTTGTACTTCTTATACTGACAATACATGGTCCCAATCTTGTAGATGTAGAGTTAAGTGATGCCAATAACATTGTGGTAAATAATAGTCTTGTTCACAAACCTTCCATGGTACCATAAGCACTGCTTATTATGTTACTACATTTAAAATAAATTAAGTTAAAGAAAAACATAATCTGCAGTCAGCAAAAAAAGGATGGAGCTGAGTGTTCAAGTGTGAACAGAAGAAAGCAACAGCATCCAATTTGTAAAGCTAACCAAAGTCCTCAGAGCCTATACTGAACCCCTGTGTTATTTTTCTTTGTGCTCTAAATAGCTTTCTACATATTGCAAGTTTAAGATCTGTCAACTTTGTATTCCAGTAGAGATGTCAAAATCAATACCTTTAAATATACTAATGAGTACTTATGGAAAAATTAAGGGGGTCAACACATACCATCTTTAACTTAATTTGGTACAGCAGAAGCTCTTTAAAAATATCTCTGTGATTGAGAACATGAACCTTCATTTCTGCATAAAGAGAAGCAATGAAGTTGTCATGGTTATTATAGTCCAATTTAAGGAGCAGTACCCTTGAAATATTTTGACTTACTGAAGCTTTAATGAGATCAAATCTGTATCTAGGTCTTGATTATACTCACAGCATTTTTCTTGGATATGCAGACATGAAAAATAATCACATCAATTTTTCTGTACTATGCTTAGAATGAAATCACAGACTTCTGTGTGAGGCATTTTCTGCACATTCATCAGTTCAGCAATTTAGAATCTGTCTAACAGTTATCTTCCAAGATGTAGTTGAGAGCAAACTATGACAATGATTGTTCTAAGAAGAATGATTTTCATTTCCTTTAGACAGATGGATGGATTTTTTTGCAGATGCTGAACATTTGTAGATGTCAGAAGCAGGCTTGTCAAAACATTGTTTCAGAAAACCTTTTAGTTTTTTTTTTCCTCTGCACAGAAACAAGAACTACTGCATGTGTCTTCAAAGTGTCTCTGGAAAGCTGTGAGGTGACTCAATATCCCCCACCCCCCCATAATTAAGATAAATTAAGACATCTGTGAGATTAGACAGTAAATTTTAAATACAAAGTCGGATACAAATACAAAGCTGCATTTTATACTAAGATTGATTAAATAGACACTATGGTGGTCAAGAAGGTAGTCTCATGGGAGGGCAGATAAACCCTGTATATTCTGATATATAGATATACAAAGAGCATGTCCTGATAGACATGAAAGAACATGTCCATGACTTGACCATTTTTTTTTTCTGTGCAATTTCCTGTTTTGTTGCTAGCTCGTATTAAGGATTAATGGTTTAGTGGTTCACAAAAAAATTAAAAGTTTGTATTTGCATTCCTCTTTCCTATAGCATATTAATGGTGAGAAATTTTCTGCTACCTTTTCAAAGAGAACACTAGTTGTATTATAATCCACAATTTAACAAGCTTGTTTGAACAAACCATCTTTGATTTTTTTATCTAGGATTTCCTATTTTTAAGTTCTCTGTATATACAACCATGGACAACTATGTAACACGGAGACGATGGTTTTATAACAAGCTAATGCTAAAGTTGAGTAAAGGTTATGACTTATTTGTTGATTTCTCCCAGCAAGCATTGACATTTGAACTGCAAAACCCAAGCCATACAGATGCTTATCTGTCAATTCAGTGAAAAGTGTGTCTAGCACCAGCTTTCTTCACGCTGAATATTCTTGAAAGAAATATTCCACATAATATAGTTACATAGAAACCATATTTTGCAATTTTTTTTCGCTAAGCACCTTGTTCACCTACTTGCTATCACAGTCAGAAGTTGTTACACAAATCTGTGTCTAATGAAGTATTTAACAATTTATTTTCATTCACTTTTTCCATTAACACATCATGTATCATCTAGCAAATCAAGTATGTAGTGAGTTGTATTCAATGCTGGTATATCCCCTTCCTCACATCAGATGAGCAGTGCTGGCCCTTAAACTAGCTGCTGTGGTATAAATGAAGATTATGTGCTGAGATTTGCTACCAGCTGAGCATGACCAGACACCACCAACTCATTTTCATGTGTATCTAGAAGAAGACTGGCCTTGCAGGGTGGCATGCCTTATTAGCATTCCTAGAGACACTGCTCTCTGCTGAAGGTCATCTTTCAGCAAACAAGGATGTCAGGTACAGTGATATTCACTTTTGCTTATTAAAAAAAATTAATTTTAATAATGAGGGTTATTAAATAGATTATTAGATAGGAGAATTCCTTAAATTTCTGGATGGTTTATTCCTGTGAAGTTGAAAAACATTCCAGATAAGTGGGACAGATTTTTTAACTGTGTCTGTGAAAAATAATTAAATAAACATGTTTAAAGAAAATCACAATGGAAGCTTAGCAAGAATTTTAAATTAATGCATTTTAGATATTTTCAGAAAAGAGATCTTAAGCCCTTGAGGAAACTGCTGTTAGCACCTTTCTCTTTTCAACTCAGTCTGTACTAAACAGGATTTGTCACAGTAAGGACTTCAACCATGAAGAGATTGCTTTAAAAAAATATAAAACCTCAAATGATCTTTCTAGTTTTTTAGATGGGAGAGTGACTTGAAGGCCAGAAAGGTTTTATACATTTGCTTTCAAATTAAGACTATTTTATTTTTATTTATAAACTTGATCTTGAGTTCTGATTTATTCACCCACACTACTCTGCTGTGTTTAAAGTCCAGAAATGGTAAAACTGTTTACTGCAGATTGTAATATCCTATATGTCAGACAGGTGGAAGAAATTTGAGACCAGATTTTCCCTTGAAACCTACCCAAAATAAAAAATAATGTATTATTCAAATATTTCTTGATAATAAAAAAAGGCCTCTTAAGGCTTTTAGAGAGCATTAAAATTTCAAACTTATTTGCAAGAAAAGCACAGAATGTACAGGGCATTATAGTGTATTATACACTCGCAGAAGAAAAGAAATAAAAGACAAAAAATGTGCCTCTTTTAACACTTAGGGACAGCCAGTTGATTTAATTTCTACCAAAACAATTTAAATAATGTCTTGATGGGTAAAGTGTGTATCACTTAAACCAAGAAATTGAAATATTGATTAATAATTGAAAAGGATGGTATTATTTGGGTGGAAATGTAACCACCACTTTCAATACTCTCATGAAATCTGACTTGCACCAAGGGCTTTGTGATATATTCACAATTAAAAAATGCAGATATTAAAAATCTCTCATCAATGAATAATTTAAAATTTCATATACTATTCAAAAGTTTTTCTCAAATATGCAATTAATCACTAAATCAGTAAAACTGATGTATGGAAAAATCTTATTATGTCTTTGTCTGCAGATTTTTTTTATTATTCAGAACGATTCTTGCAACAAAATCTTCCATGGGAAGTGTTAAGGTAGAATGCTCATTGGAAGAGATTTTCTCTCACCATGAAATCTTATTATTCAAATAAGTCCTATCATGTTATTTCCTGATCACACTTTAAACTCAGTGACTCAGAAGTTACTCTGCTCCCTGCTTTGTTTTCATGTGTGCAAAGTAAGGCAACAAAGGTACTGGGTGTTTAGGAGGTTTTTCTCTGTAGGAATAAGGGAGAAATTCAAACCAATTATGCCATATCGTTTTATAATGCCATTTTATTATAATAGTAAAAAAATAAATAAAGACAGTTCACTGTATCTAAATAGAATGAACCAATGGGTAATTCTTGAAATTTGACAGTGTGATCTCTAAGGTGTTAGCTGTTACTCCTTATAAAACAGCTCTGTAGTCACTAGTATCTATAGAATGCTTTGCACATTAACATCCACTTCTAGAAGATGAGAAATGTAATGCTGATATTTCCTGACATCAATACATGAGCTGGAGCCTATTGTTGAAAGGGACAAGGCATCAGTGTCCAGGTGACCCAGTTTGAGGCAAAGGGCCATCTTCGTATGAATCTTCTAAGCCAAACCATTCTGCCTTGCATGAACGGTTTTAATCAAAGACCAGGGTATTCAGCAGTGCATCTGCCTTCTTCATTTTCCTTTCTTCTTCTACCTCACTTGACAACTATTCATGAACCATCACCCACTCCCAAATCCTCATTGTTGGGCTGCTTATAGCCAGGCCCTTGTTCACAGGGCACTGCTTTTTCATCACAGGAACTGATAAATTAGGGGTGAAAAAACACCTTCAAGGCCTTGAGACCAAATGTATCTGCACTGGGTGAACAAGAGCAGGTTGCAGCCCAGCAGGTTTTCCTTCAGAAAAACTTTACCTCCTCTCTCCCACAGCCTGCTCCCACCTGTCCAGTTGCAAGAACCTGTGGGTGCTGCACTGGGGCTGTCTGGAGCAGCCCCTATCTGGTTCTGTCTGGTCCAGCAAGGATAGAGGGAGGGTGAACATGAGCCAGCACAAGCCACACTTCAGCAAAGCATTCCAAGGGTGTGATGGGCTGCATAAGGAAGGGTCTTGGCAGCAAGGCTTGAAAGATTGCTTGGAGCTGAATCTGCTGAGGGATGCCAACAAGGGCTTCTCTAAATATCTAAGTGGCAAAGACCAGGGAAAAGATGAGCCCATTGCTGAATAGGGCAGGAGATATGTTGCCTTGGCTTCAGGGATAAGACAGAGGTGAAAACTCACCTGCAGGGCCTCGGGAAGATACCAAAACCTCTTGCACAGCAGGCTTTCTGTCTTTGGGGCATCTACTTACCTGGCTGGGTGGCAAACAGTGAACAGTTCCTTGGAACACAGGTGTCACTGTGACATCATCCCAAGCCTGCTGCTTTTCAGAAGCCACAGGCTCTGTCCCCTGGCACTCTGTCCAGGACTCCTGCAGGCACACACACAAGGTAAACAAGCTCCAGAAGTATCAGGGTCCTGCTCTTTAAGCTTTGGCTTGTTGGATAGCAGCAGCTGCAGGCACTGGAGCAAAGGCAGCCTTTTCCAGTCTCCTCTCCTGTCTGCCCAGTTGTGAGGGCCTGTGGGTCCTGCACAGGAGCTGTCCCAGTGCTGGAGAGTGCCAGGAGGGTGCTGGGGTTTTCCAGCACTGAATGCTCTCTACCTTTTCCTGCTGAGGCCTTCAGGTACTACTGTGCTAAACACAGTAGTGTCTGGGAGACTTTATGAGGTCTTCAGAGGGTAGGACACAGCAGGTGTTTCCCCAGGGCCTCCTGACAACAGAGCCTGCCCCAGGGCTCTCAGCCATCTAGCTTGAGCTCTGGGGAGATGTGGACACCAGGCCTTCCCTTCCTGCTCTTGCTTCTTCTCTACCTCCTGCCAAGGACCAGACCTCCAAAGGGTCTGTCCTACCTCCTTCCAGGTCCCAGTGGGAGCCTTTCCAGCCTAGGGCCACATGGGCTCTTCATGCCTGCCTTTCCTTTATGCACGGACAGGTTTCCCCAGCACCTCAATGTTCAGTGATGGTTGCTTACCTACAGGCAGTTAGGGGAGAAGGCAGGGGTGTGGGGCTGTCCTCGGGCCAGCTCGCCCACAGGGCACCTGCTTCTGTTGCTGTTGCTGCTGCTGCTGCTTTGAAGCCCAGAAAGTGACCCTTTCAGGAGACCCTTACCTTCCCTATCCCACAGTTTGCTTGGGCTTTCTTTGTCTTTCCCCTCTGAGCACCAGAGAAAGCGAGGCACCCAGGCACTTTGCATGTCTCCCTCTCCAGGACTGGGTGCGAGGCACTGAGGCAGCCCGGGAGGAGAGACTCTGCTGCAAGGGGCAGCATGAGCCAGCTGCCACCAGCAGGGCCATCAGAAATGGCAGCAGCAGACGGCCTATGCCCCATCTGCCTGGGTCACCTTGAAAATGCCACCTATGTGGAGGTTTGCCATCATCGCTTTTGCTTCATCTGTATCTGGGAATGGGCCAAACTGACAGAGACCTGCCCACTGTGCAAGCAGCCCTTCAAACATCTGCTGCGCGCTGTGACAGCGGACAACAACCACGAGGAACGTGTGGCTGGCTGGTCTGCCCGCCGCAGCCAGGATGCGGAGCAGATCCCCACAGCGGCGCTACAACCTGAGTCGCAGGCGTGCTGACACCAGCCCTCCACGGGGAGAAGGGGGCTGTGGGGACAGACTGAGCACAGAGGGATCCAGTAGCTGTGGGGCCCTTCGATGCCACTTCTCAGCAGGCTGCTGCAGCCAGCACTTCTCATGAGGGAACACCACTGAGCACAAGGGAGCGCCTGGGCAGCCCTGCTGCCACGCTACACAGCAGGTGTAGCAGCAGGGCTGCTGCAGCTCCTGCAACAATCTGACCTCTTTCACTTGCAATAAACAGCCAGACTTTCAATTTTGGGATGTGTATCATGATTTCAATCATTTTTAACTGCTGCAACAGAAGATGTTTCCCTCCTGCTTTCCCTGCTTTCCACTTCCAAGCACCAGGGCAGGGTGTCCAAATTCTATGCCCAGCAGCTGCTCCTGCTGGTGCTTCTGCATCCAAATGTTCCTGGCCATTCTTTAGGCCCTACTCTCAGTCCATCTCTGGAGCAGCAGCTGAAACTCCTCCCACCCAAGTCCCCATGGCTGTGGCTGGCAGGCAGCAGGGGGCTTGTTTTGTTCTTCTGGCTAAATGCTCTCTGGGAATGGGAGTTCAGAAGCAGTATTAAAGAGTTTGTGTTAAAGGGAAGCCTGGACGGCCTATTTCCAGCAAGAAGTCAAGGGTAAATCTACCTGAAGTAGCTTTGGCTACTTTCTCCACCACGGAGTCACACAGATACAGAAGTGCCCTGAACAGCAAGGTTTAAGAAAGGATCAATCCACAAACTACCCAAACTTAACTTTATCTATGAGTCATTTTCAAGGGATGGAAACATGCCAGCACTGACACAGAAACTAAACTGTAAACCACAAGATGACACATTGCACAATTCTTCTTGGTTTGGACCTATGAGACTTCCCAATACATGGACAATTCTCAGCGTTGGTGCTAACCTGGCCAACCCCGGTGACCAAGTCTGAAGCAAGCTGTCCCCACAAGCCAGGCATGTGCCAGAACAGCTCTGCAGATGGGGTCCTGGGGGACAGCAAGCAGCAAAGGACTGTATTCCATGTCTATTTGACATGGAGCTGATTGGTCAAAGGTTGGATTCAGTGACCTTGGAGGTCTTTTCCATCCTAAATGATTCTGTAATTCTGTGATTTTTACCAATTAGCAACTGATAGAAATAAGGTGGAAAAAGGGAAATTTTTCTGTTTACTAATGGAAGGGTGATTTTCTTAGGAATATTGCAAGATAAATATTTTATTATTTTACTGTCTCCTTACTGCAGGGTCTGCCAGAGAGTAACAGGGAAGACATCCTCTTTCCTAAAAATGTCATGTTTTATGATGCATAGATTTGAGAGAATCAGACCTGGAAATATGGAGAAATTACACTAAATATATTTTTACTTTTGTCAGCATAGCATGTCATACTAATCTGTGGTGTCAATGGTGTTACTGACAATTCAAACTTCAGTAGTGATTCGGACTTGTTATAAATTATGGAACCACAGATATAATAGCCCAGATGTTTGATGTTATTTCCAAGTTGTGTTAACACATATCTCACCCTCTAAGTTGACTAACACATAGCTGGAAGTGGATTTGATCAAACATTTCTTTCTCACGAAAGAAATCTCCTAACAAAAAGCAATTTTGCCAAAATCTTTAACAAGCAAGTACTAAAGTCTACAAAAGAATATTTTATCAGCCCACCGCTGTTTTTTACAGTCAGAGCTGAGACTATATAAGCTTATTATACAGAGAGAATATTTCTTAAAATGTTGTTTCTAACAAATAAAATTTGGTATTTTCACCAAAAAAAACCCACAAATAAATAAACTAACCTCCAAAAAATTATGTTTCTCAAAACAGCATTAACTTGGAAATGGGTTGCATTTGATTTTTTTTTTCTTATTGTGACTATAGAAAGGAAGAGGAAAATAATTTTAATTACACTTAAATGTTTATACTTGAACCCACACATAAAACAGTAGAATCCCTGTGATACAATCAACATACTGTGATAAGATGTTATGCCTTGGTAAGAATGTTCAAATAACGTCTTTACACACATGATCATGAAGAGTAGAGGTATTTTTGTGTACAAGTCTCAATGTGCAACAGATTGACTAACAGTTAAAATGTTATCAGTTATATGAAGGAGCTTGTAGACACATTGTTTCTCACCTTTTAATTTTTATTTAATTTATAAAACAGAGCAAAATCTTTAGAGCTGAGAGAGCTTTACAGTTGCAACACACCAGGAAAAAATCAACTTAGATTATACAAATCTGTTAATATAATTGCACAAGTAGCTCAGGTTGGAAGGCTTCTAACAATATTAGAACTCTCTTCTAACAATAAAGAACTCTTGTAGCACCCCCTGTGGAGATTGTTCGAATGAATGATTGTTCCTCCTATAAAAAGCCTCTTCCAATGCAATGTGGACTCATTGCCTTTGTCTTCTCTGCATGGGTTCTTGTGAAGAGAGACCCTTCTCTTTGTAGCTACCCTTTGAGTCCTGGAACACTGTGCTGACATCCCTCATGAGCCTTCTCCATTGTGATGAGATCTAGGTCCTTCAGTATTTCCTCATGGGTCAGGTTCTCCAGCTCTGATTATCTTTGTGACTCTCCTTTGGACACTCTCCAGCCTGTCTGCGGTGTTCTTCAATTGTGAAAGCCAGAACTGAGCACAATACTCCAGATGAGGCCTGAAAAGATCTGAGTGGAAAGATAACAACTTTATCTCTGCTAGTAGTGTCCCTGTGAATGCAGCCTGAGAGATGTTTTTTTGACCTGACCCATCGATTTAGCCCCCCAAAAATCCACCAAATAGCAATCAAATAATTGTTTTCTTTTCTTTCTCTAATGTTAGAAAACAGATATCAATTTTAGTCCAGCTACTTTTCTTACTATGTTAACTTCTTTTATTCTTTTCATTTATCTGAGACACTCAAATTATAAATAAGAGTTCCATCCTTATGCTAAAAGGTCTAGGCAGGTCTTCTGTATTATGATTATTCTTACAATATCAAACCTGGCTGGAACAGCTGTGACTAAAAGTAATTTTATAAAAGCCAAAATGTTTCATGAGAGGAACAGTGGTTTCAATGAATTTTTCAAAGGAAGGTTTTCTGCAGTCAAGATCTTCCTGGTCACTTCTAATGAGAAAGAGTGAGAAAAAGAGATGGATTAAAAACCTCAGGTATTATTTGGAAAAAAAAATCAATTTTTGACAGAATTCCAGTGTCAAAAGACCACTTTTGGCCATTCCAAAGTGGAATAAAAAAAAAAGTTTGAGGTTTATAAGTTCTTTTTCTGCCAAGCTCTCTGCTACATGTGATGACACTTACTGAGAACCCTCATTTCCAGAATACCAGTTCATGGTTCAGTGAAATCAGTCTTTTGTGCCATGGATTGTCTTGAGATACAAAGAGCTATCTATACTTTGATACCTGTAAAAAAAATCATAAAATAATAGATTCAGTAACGAAAATGAACTATGAATTTCATATTAAGGGTTATTTATATACTGTCTGTTAGCAAGGAAAACAGCACAGTAATCCATAGCCAATGCTCCATTCTGGGGTTTAATTCAAGCTCTACTGCAAAAAAAAACCCAAAAAAACCAAAAACAAAGAAACAAACAAAAAATCCCAAAAAAAACCCCAAAAAACCAAAAACCAAAAGGCAAAGATTCACAGGCTAATATTTCTTTCTGCTGTTACTGAGCAAAGTTATGTGATTTAACAATTCTGTGGAAATATTCAGAAGAATATTTCCACTTTAATATTATAGTAAATGCTTTGGTGTACAGATTCACATGGAGACTAACAGGTGTAGGGGATTTGATGGGCTGCAACTAAGCCAACTGAGAGAATTGAACAAGGTCCTTGCAAAAGTATTCCATAATTTTTGAAAGAACATGTCTGTGCTAACAGAAGAAAGGCAAATTCTTCGTCCATCTTGATAAAAGGGGCAAACTGACCAATCTGGGAAATCAGAGATTACTCTGTTTTATTCAGTCCAGCACTAAATTGCCTCTGATTACCCTGATTGTCTTTTATGATAAACAGGTTGGAAATGTGATTGAAGAGAGAGAAGGGGATATCATTTACATTATGTGACTGAAGAGAAAGTAAGGGGTATCATTTACCCCAACTTTGTTACTCTTTCAACACTGGCTCCTATAATAATGTTCCATGTTAGTAAGGCCCAATCAAGGTTCAGAGTGATGGACCAGAGGCTACACAACCCATCTGGATGAATGGGCTCAGAAGGTAGTGGTTAATGAGTTGTCCTCTACCCAGAGTCCAGCAGCAAGTGGTAAAATGCAGAAATCTACCTGTGGGACCAGTCTTGTGTAAGAACTTCATAATTGATGAGGTGACAGAGTACAGTCTCATCCAGCTTGCAAAAGACTCCACACTGGGGTAACTAGCCCATGTGCTTGAGGGTAGGGCAAAGGGACCTACACAGGCTGGAAGAATGGGCCACAAGGAATCTCACAAAGTACAAGGACAAACTAAAAATGCTACACCTGGGCAGGAGGAGCTCCTTGAGGTGACACAGAGGACTGAAGACTGGCAAGCAGCTCTGGCAGACAGCAAGCAGTGCATGAGCAAGCAGTGATCCAGCACCAAGGAGAGCCCGCCGCCCCCTAAGCTCCATTTACAGGAGTTGAGACAACACTGAGTTGTCTCAACTGAGATGCTGAGTTTTGGTCAATCCAGTGCAGGTAATACACTATTAAACAGGAAGAAGCTTGAAGGTAGAGCAAAATCTAAATGTCTTTTACTTATAAAAGTTCATAAAGGGCCAAAGTGTATCTGCAAAACGGGGCTGGTCAGTCAGCACGAAGGATAATACCACATGCTGTGCTTGACTAACTCTCATTATCCTATGCTCACTGCTTTATAGTGAGAGTGTAAAGGCCCCAGATTGATAAGGGTAAAATTGTTCCATAAAATTATATGACAGTAAAAGCTAACTTTGTCTGGGAAATGGCACTAATGGGATTAATGATATAAAAGCAGTGAGAAATTCTTTGTGCTTTATTTCTAGCAGGAAACTGGGACTTGATTGATTCTTGTGGCACCACTGCACAGACTCTGTAATGGAAGCTTTGCAGAGCTTTCCTCCAGCATGGGGTCTGCAGCAGGATCTGCAGGGAGTCAGCTGGCACAGCTAGCACATGTAATCCTGCAGGGAAAGGAAGGAAGGAAGGAAGGAAGGAAGGAAGGAAGGAAGGAAGGAAGGAAGGAAGGAAGGAAGGAAGGAAGGAAGGAAGGAAGGAAGGAAGGAAGGATCCTTCTGTACATACTATTCTTATGGCCCATCCTTTGAACTAAATTTTTTTTGATGTGAGTATGGGTGGTAAGGAAGGGGATTAGTCCTAAGCAAAATGCATACTTCCAATGTAGCTCAACTTTTTGGAAGACAATAAGAAATTAAAGAAAACAAAAACAATCTGAAAACATATTATAGTGTAATTATGCTAATGCATAACTTCAAAGACCTGTTTGTAAGTTCATGTGGAATGGTTATAAAGTGTGCAAAAATAAATGGGAAGTTAGCTGCTTCTCTCTCTTTTCTGAGAATATGCTTGTTTCATTATCAACTTTCTTCCCTCCACAGCACATTTTATAGCCAAAGTGCCATTGCATTAAGAATTTTAGCCTCATTTGCATAATGCTAATAGCAGAAAGGCAGGTTTGCTTAACTATCCATACAGGAATGGGATTGCTGCAGCTCTAGATGAAATGGATCCACTTGTTAAAAAAAAAAAAAGAAGAAAGTAGCTGATACTAGACTGTCAGCCAGAAACTGATTTTGCTGCTAATGCAAACACTTTTATTATCTCAACTAAACAGACATGTGTCATTAATTCAAAAGAAAACATTCCAAGAATCCTGTACCTCATGATGCTTTTATTGTGCAGTGGGATGGGGGGTATTACTGAAATAATATAACAGGACTTCAGCTCACAGGATAAAAAAAAAAAATTAGGACATAATATAACATTTTATTTTTTCCTTCTTAAAGAGAAAATAAAAAATTTTCACTGGCCCCCAAACAAAATTTCAGACACTTCACACTTAAGATGAAGCCAGAAGTACAGCATGCCTGCAATATCTTTATTGCTGTGAGTGAGAACTCAGGGCACAGAGAGAGGCAGAGATCTTCCTAATGTTATTGTAAAGTGATTTTTTCATCAGAATGAAATGGTTAAAACAATCCTAACTGCACTAATTGACATAAGCTCTGCATCTTGGATGTTAAGGAGAATTTTAATCTTTTAAGGTTGCATAGATTAGATTCTCTTTACACATACAAAGAAATAAACAAAATTGTCCTTTAACAAAGTTATGAAAGACTTCTGCATACAAGAAAATGCATCAAAAATTTTCTAGATATTTTCTGACTTTATGGTAACAAATTAGTCCATATTCTAAAGGACAAAAGAGAAATTTAACCATATTAGGCAGCTTCTTACCTATAAAAAGAATAGATAATTTTAATTTTAAAATCTGCTACACGGTTTTTAGTGAGTTTTTAGCAACTTGATGTTTGCAAACAAAAATGGGATTGATGTGGATAAGTTACTATGATACTCTATAAAACATAAAAAAAAATATATATATACCATCAAGAAAATAATAATCATCCTGCAAAAGATGTCATTTAAATTTTCTTGATTTTCTCCAGTTGGTGTTTGTAGTTTCTAATTACATTTAAACCCCCCCCCAAAAAAAAGCCCCACCACTTGTTCTCAGGAGAAGTAGTCTACAGAAAAGAAAATCATTTTAGCTGCGTATGTATTCTATGAAAGCATATAGGATTATATTCAGGTGTAAAAAAAGAAATTTATCCTACTACTGGTCACAAAAGAAGACTCTTGCTTTGTTAAAGACATTTAATAATTCTGGAAACATTTTAAAGTTTACTGAAATATGTAAATTGCAAAGAGTGTTTACTGCTATAAATTATGGAATAAATTACAGGTCATGGGTCTAAGCAAGGAAATATATGCAAGAGCTGATATCAAATAAAAAACAAGCACTAACTGCACTTTGTGGTGAGAGTTCAGAAATATGATATAGGAGATTAGGAAAGAAAAATTACAAAAGCCACTTATCTCCAAAGAATTTCACAAAAGAAGGAAAAATAAAATATCTTAATTAATATTTTTATAGGGGACAGTGAGTTCTTGATCAAAAAAATTAGATTAATTCAAAAATTACAAGAGGGTAGAAGGAAAATAGGTTCTAATAGCAGCATGTGGCCAAACCTGTCAGAATTAAAGGCATTTGCACTGGTTAGTTATTGAACAATGTTCAGTTGTTTATGCAAGAAAAACATGACCAAATGCATTTCAAGCAGATATTCTTGTGGAACTAGGCATGTAAAGTGCTTGTAAAGTGTCAATTCAGACTGTCTTTTCCTATTAAGCATGTCAAAATCAGTTAATTATATTTGGTAACATTGTTTTTCAACTTGCCTGTCATTTAATCTATTTTTTTTAAATCACTTAGATAAATTTTTCTATCGAAAGGTAAATGTTCATTTCTTGAGGTAAATTTTGCTCATGTAATTCTTGTTAGTCAGCACAAATATTTATATAAGGTCTCTTGTATGCTGAATACAAATAAAATGTACAGAGAACAAAAATAGGAATGTCCAAGTTCCTACAATGAAATAAAGAGGAAAAAATGTCCTGATTTTAAGGTTTTTTTAGATCTTGAGAAATACAAAAATGTCTTGTTACCCTACTGACTTTGGGCATACATGAGAGAACTAGGAACAGAAATGAGATGTAACTTAGCTATCTAAAAACTTCTCTTCACAGTGCAAAACAGATCAATGCATCAGTGTCAAGATTTTCATGGAAAAAAAAAAAGAATGCTTCAGAACTGATGCCCAAAATGTCTGGCTTATGTGTGGGAAGCTCGAATTTGATATTGGCACAAAGCAATCTTGTCATGTTGAGACTATGATCAAAATCATACAGGACTCATATTTTATGGTATTAATCTACTTTTAAAAGTGAAACAAAGATCACTGCTTTCTTTAAATAAGCTTTACTTTAAATATTATTTCTGAAAATATGTATATTTAAACCACTCCTCTACAGATAGGCAACTAGGGAGTTCTGTAGTTTGCTGCCCTCACTAGTGACTCTGGGCTGTACAAGTTGGTTCTTGCATAGAGAAATTATATTGTTTATATCCTGTAATCCTTCCATGCTGAAGTCTTGTATTGATTTATTAATGTTCCATCATTAACGGGTAATCAAATACTATGTACTAATGAGAAAAATGAAAAATATAAACTGAACTATTGTATGCTTGCAACATTGATACAGACTTGCAAATTTCTAAACATCCTTTGGTAACAAATCTCAAATGGCTGGCTTGCACACACAGATGCACATGCACTGAGAGAGGTTTGCATGCAGCCAACAGCACTCACCTGCCTCAACCACCCCATTTCCTCCTCTGGGTCCCCAAGGTTTCTCTGCATTGTGTTACTGCAGTGGGCCAGGTGAGACAACAGATAAACCCTTTACTTACAATAGTTATTTAATATTTACTAGATCTACCTCCAACTTCCAGGACTGTTATGTATTTTATATTTATCTCTGCCAGACAAATTGTTTTGAGACTACATGCAGTTATAATGGGTCTCTCAACATGAGAGTTTAGCTTAGACACTTCTGTAAAATAAAAACGTATGGTCTCAAGGACCTTAGCATAAAGAACTGATTTCAGTCTGCGTTCCCAACACTTTCATTAAGAGCTTTATGATTTGAGCTATTTAGAAAGAAAAACAGAGATTCTTTCACTTATACTGTGAAAAAAAAATTAGAATATCCTACTGAATTCTATGCAGAGCACAATATCCAAGACATGCTTGGGGAATTCCTGCATAAATTAATTCTCTTGAGTGTGCAGAGGAGCAGGATCTCTTGGCTATGTGACTGAACTGCCAACAGCTACTACACTGCCAATGGAACTTTATTCATTGAGAATTAGACAGTATATGCAGTACTTTGGCAATGCAATGAAATTCTGCTTAAAATTAGTTTTACAATGGATACTAGGAGTTTTCTTTTATTTGTTTTCTATTTCAACCTCTCTATCATTTAGGAAACCTTCTTGACAATACCATGTGTTTAGAAAATCTAATTAATTTTGATTTCTGTAAATATGGTAGAAATGTCCTTATACTTTTAAGAGATGATACAGTTATTTCAAAGAGCAACAAAAAGACATAAAAAATAAAATAAAATAATGAAATGAAATGAAATGAAATGAAATGAAATAAAATAAAATAAAATAAAATAAAAAGGGTTTGTTTGTTTTCATTAAGTAAGGCCCATCTCCTGAGGCTGTTATTTCAGTATAGTGTACTTAGGAGTTTAATAGCTATCTATTTGCATTGCTTTGATTCTTATAACTGAGATTGGCAGTAATATTCTTAAAAGATATTTATCTGTAGTTGAGAGCCCAATAACTGTGCAGTTCAAAGAGTTATAAAATATACTTTCATTTCTGTTTAGATCAAAGATCAGATATTTGCTAAGTGATTTCTGTTTGGTTAGGAAATGAGACACCAAGCAATAAGAGCAGAGGTAGAATCAGCATATTCACAAAGATGCCAGAGATGTTGTTTCTCAGGAGCTGGATATAGACAAACAGCATTAGACTCAGGAATAAACAGTTATTATAAGTTTGCCTTCTGACAACAGGCAAGTATTTGTTCTTTCCTGAAGGTGTTTTCTTAACTCCAGCCATATTTCCATACATAGCCCAACCCACTTCCATTTCATTTTCAGATTGTAAACCTACTTTGCTTTGCATCAATTTACTGTATTCACATTCACTCATTCAAACCATGCAAGATTAAGCCATAACATCTTATGTTTTAAAAAACAGAAAAGTTATTAGAACATGTAGATTAAAAAAATTGTTTTGATGCAATTATAAAATTTGCATATAGGTAGTCTACAGTAACAGATTGTAATGGTGTTCTGGAATGACAATGAAGCAGAAAACTCTTTTTCCCATTACCTATTTTACTGTGAGATAAATGCACATTTGTTCCTACAGTGTGGCTGATGTATTCTGAGCTTCTACACTTCTTGATCACAATTATTTTGTGTGCCCATTCCTTTAATGACACTTGGAAAACATTCAGTGCAATTCTGTCTACTTCTGCCAAAAATGAAGAGAACAGGCTGCTTCTGAGTGAGAACTTTCTTGTTAATTATGGAACTGTTGCCTTTGAGACTTTCTGACACAGTTGTTGGCACAAGAAATGAAGTTAAAACTGGGTGAGAAAAAGAGAAATGTGGCACTGACAGTGACACATCACTTCTTCAATATGTGGCTCATTGACCAAGAAAAGGATTCCTAGATAATATTTTTTTCTACTCGGATTTTAACTTTCTACTCTGACTCATTTTTTTTCTTGACCTCATTCTCACTCATTAGAGTTAGCTGTGAAGATCTTGTAAATAGTTCTGCAATGCCAAATAGCACTTACAGTATGTTGCTTGTAGATGTCCAGAAGAACACCAGATGGTTGATTGTGGTCGTTCCTGTTGCGTATCATATCATGCCTGAACTGTCTTAGTACAAAGATGCTTTAAGTTCTTCTTTCCTCACTACTGTTTTATTGGATAAACAGATGTTTGACTTCTGATAACCCCAGATAGAAGTTCAAGAAATTCAAATAAATCAAGTAATGGAAGTCTTTTGGCCCTAACTGCAAAATACCTGAACTTTAACCCAGTCAATTTGCTTCATCCCACTTAAATTTAAAGGTTTAAAAGCATCCTGTTACCTTGTAACATTGTTTATGTCTTGACAAGCAGAATCCTCAGACATTAACTCAGTCCTTTCCTTATTCATAACTTTGCTAAATAAAATTTCCATAATCAAAACAATTAACTAACTATCTAAGAAACTATTAGAAACATTCACTTCAAAAAAGAAAATGTGGAATCCAACAGTAAAAGCAATATATTAAATCCTGAAGATAGTCAACATTTTCCACCTAGAATAATCCACTATTATCCCATTATATAAAGAGAGCTTCTTACCTTCAATTTCTGGGATGTATAATGTAAAAAACAAGTTTCAAGCCAAGTAGATTAGAAAGATAAACTTATCTTAAAGTCCCACTGATTTTCAAATTATTATCCTAGAACAAAGTCTCCTATCTTGACTCAGATTGTTATCAATTGCAAAACCAGATTGTTCTTATATCTCCATCAATAACTGTCAGTGACTAATTACAGGGGAAGACAGAGTAGGGGTGAAGGATCATATGTCTTAAGTTACCTATTTATGAATATTTCTACCTGTTTTATTTGCCTGGCCATTATTATTCCATACATCAGCATTGCAAACTCTTCACATTTATGTTTCTATGCCTCTCCCTTTGTTTTTCCTTTTTTAAGGGAACATCCCTGCACTAATGATTCTAAGACAAGGATATGCTTGTTAACAGTATTTTCTTTAATTTATTCAATTATCTTTTGTCAAGTTGGCTAAAAAGCAACTGCATAGAGAAAAAAGATAACTCTTTAAAATATGCTTATTTGAAAATAAAGATCTCTCATGTATATTTTCATATTAAAACAAGTGCTACTTTAATGTTTTTCCAAGTTTTTTTCCCCAGGAATTTAAAATATGTACTTAAAATAATTTTTCATAGATTTTGAGGAATAAATTGTTTTCTATTCAGGTTAAGTAATTTCTGTCAAGCTTTTAAGCACATAGGTATATGGTTTTTATTTTTAAAAAAACTTATAGCAAAGCACCAAAATCACCAAATCACTCTGGAGGACAACAGGTAGATGTAAGTCTGAATACCAAAGTGCACAGTGATCAATAGCAAGGAAAGCATGTCTGGACTCTTTTATTAAAATTCCAGTTTCTAAGCATCAGTTGGTGCACACAAATCGTGCCAGCCTAAATGCAAATTGTACTTGAAGAAGTTAGTATAATTCACACAATTGAAAATCTGTGTTCTCAGCTGTGCAAGACAACAAACCATGCCTCCTTCCTAAAATGTGCTTCACAAAGATTTTTCTTGTTGATGATAGAGAGTCCTTACGGCAAACTTATTGACTTTTCCATTGGGAATAATGCAATGAATAGACTTTCAGCTCTCCACAACTTGCCATGCTTAATGCCATCAAGTGTTTTATGTTTAACTGGTTCATAATCTGTATTGTATGAAAGTTTTTAGCTGTATTTGGCTCCCCTGCTGAGATATCCACACCAAGACAATTATTCTAAAAGATCCTCAAGTAAAATTTTGGTCTTGACTGGTCAACAACACTTCAAGTCAAGATTTCACCTGCAGTTTGGAAATTGGCATTTGACATTAATGGCAGAAGGATCTAATACATATGCTCTGATTTTGATTCTGAAGCCAAGGTTTAATATTTTTTCAAGCAAGAGAAACATACAAAATATCTTAGGGTTCTCTTAAAAATTCTTGAGTACTTTGGTGATACTAACAGCAGCAGTGATCAGATGATATAGGACTGCCTGGAAAAAGTGGTTTACTTGTTTATTTCTGTTCTTCTGTAAATAATTTACAATTTCAAAAAAAATAATTTACAATTTTTTTTTTCAAAAAAAAAAAAAAGAAAAAATATGGAGCTGGTGAAGAGGTAAAGAAAAATTGCTTGAGATCCAACAATTTTCTTTTCTCTTTCTCTTTTCTCAATATGATAGGAAAAAAAAGAAAATTTTATCTTATTATTGTATCAGACAAAAAAATGCAAAATAAGAGGATAAACTGATGGTAATATTGTTCCAAAGGGCTGAAAAAAGGTTGGTTTTTTTTTTTTCTTTCTCTTGATAATACTTTTGATCGGTTTTACTTTCTGAAAGATACAATCTCAAAATCTCTACTCTTAGTTGAGTGTTTTGTGAGAATCATCACTTTCTGACAGGAAAAGAATTCTCTCTGATCTGCTCTTTGGGTAATTTTTGCCCCAGTCATGTCTATCATCCTTGCAGTGGTTTTCACTTTCTCATGCCATCTCTTATCTTGTCTCTGTTCAGCCTGAGTATTCCCTACTGGGAGGGCTCATGTTTTGAATCTCTTGGATGATGGATATTTTCAGAGCATCAATAGTGGAAAACCTTCACTTAGATCAGTCATACACATCTGGGTACACATCTGTGTTGTCAGACTCTGACTGCTGTTTCTTTTCTCAACATCTGACCATAAATACAACTTTTTACCTCATATTATAGTTATAGTGTGCAGTGACTCATAGCAGAGGGATTTCCCCTTCTGCAGCTATTATTTTTCACTGCTCTTGATGCTTAGTGACAGCTTATCTGCACCCAATTCTTTTTTTCACGGAATATTTAGAGCCAATATACAAAGGGATTGTCTGAACAGCAGTTTTTGAAGAAAAACATTTATTTATGCACAGTTCTGTTGTTAATTAAATACAAAAATTTATACAGCTCTAAGTTTTCTGAAGAATAAAAAAATAAGCAAGAATAAAAAGCCCCCAGACTTTGGGTTGCACTATGAGGGAAATTTCCTGAAGTCCTTGTTTAGGATAGGTAACTCAGAGTTTACTAGTTACCGTGTTATCAAGGCCATGACAGAGTTTTCTCCTGTTCTCCCAGTGTTTGCTGAAAATATTTTACCTTTTCATACAACAGAGTAATGTTCTTTCTGATAGCATTCAGATGCAGTATTGTGCTGATTTATTGAAACATCTCCTGAATTTAAATGCTTATTGTGTCATTAAGGAAATGAGTTTATGATAAACTAAGGTGCTTGTGACATGGATCATTGTGCTAATGATCAATATCACAGGCTTGTAGAAATTGCTCCTCCTGAAGAAAGCATTTATAGATGCCAATTACAGGCTATTAAATTGTCATTTCAAGCTAGTTTATTGCAAATTCATTAATATTAGCTGTTTCAGACATTTTTGTGTAAAAGGAGAAATAAAATAATTTCAAAAAGTCATATACTGAATCATGAGTGAAGTAAAATATGTGCAACACGGTTTTAAACAAAACCTACATATTTTTAACTGATGGTTAAAAAACATTTTGTATAAAAGTCATGAGGTATATGCAACATAGCTAACAAGAATACACAAGATAGGCTTTATTAAGTTTGTGGCGATGAAAATATCAGCTTTTAAATTCAGGATTTCTTTCCCTTTCAAAAGTCCAATTAGCATGCTTTGGTTCTTTGGAGAAAGGTCACATTCTGTCAAAAGCCAGTTGTCAGACTAGGTAATGGAAGCATCTGTGACAGCTGAGTTTAGTGTATGTGGCCATTTCCACAATGTCTAATAAATTAATTTACAGAGTGAATTCAAAGAGAATGTGGGGGATTAATGAACTTTATAAACTTGAGAAATACTTTTATAAGGTCATCATGTGATGCTATTTCCCTTCTGTTACAACAGATATAAAATAACAGTTCAAATAGAGTCACATAGAACTAGCTACATTAATAACAATAAGGCATAATGTTCCAAATATTTAATTTCTTTTATCTTCAGAATTATACAATATGACCATAAGCCAAAGACAGAGACTGCTTTCCACTTTGGATAGAATTAGTACTTATTGTTTCAAGATATGAAAATTTATATTTAAAGTCAGAAAACTTTTCTATTCAATAACAGCAGGATATAAAACAAAGTAGGTGGTGACAGAATTTAAAAAATAAAATGGTCATCCTTTTAAATTATATCCTTTTTATTTAAGACTAACTTTTAAATTTTAAAATCCATCCATCCATCATCTATAAAAAAAAATTAATTTTTTTTTTTTTTTTTTTTTTTTTTACTACTTAAATGCAGCTATTATCCAGGCAAGTCACTCATCCACCTGTTAGCTGAGATAACAGTAGTCTCCAAAAAGCAGTTATTTATGGACTGGTTGTGTCTTTGCAATATTAAGATTAAAGACCCCAGGAATATTTTAACTGTTTATATCTGACGTATAAGAAAAAAAAACAAACACACTCAGTGCAGGCTGAGACTTGATAATGCTTTGATTTTGGAGAACAGAGACTGTCAGCAAACAATGGTTGACTAATCAGGGTGGTACCATATTGCATTTTTGTCTCCAAGCTAGTTTTCAGGTTGATTTTTCAATTTTGTGGAATGCCTGTATGACTTGCTATGCATTATCTCTATTAGACCAATATTTCCATCTACATATGCTACATACTGGCATGTCTTGACATTAGTGCCTCTCAAAAGTCCTTTGTAAGGTCTTTTATTTCTCAAACCTGGATTTCTATCTACTTTAGAAATCTTCAAACTCACTTTCTCAAATGGCTAATTTGGCCTGAAGTTTTGTCTTCCATTTCCCCAAAAGCTAAGTTGTATTTTTGTAGCTGGTTTTATTGATTGCATTTTTAAACATCTTAGGATAATTAGATATCTAAAGTGCTATCTAATAAATTATTGTATAGTATTTGAAAATTGAAATTAGGTACTAGAGTAGTTTTTTAGGTTTTTTTTTAATTCTACTTCCATTTTCTGTTGGGGTTTTCTTTTTTTGTGGGTTATTTTTGTTTTTGTTTGGTTTGGATTGGGTTTTTTTGTTTTGTTTCTGGTTTTGTTTGGGGTTTTTGTTTGTTTTGGTTTTTGTTTTGTTTTTTTTGTTGTTGTTGTTTATTTGTTTTGTAGTTGTTGGTTGGTTGATGGGTTTGGTTTGGTTTTGTTGTTCTTTTTTTATGTGGTATTAATTCCTCAAATTCTTATTTCTGGCTAAACAGCAAATACCTGTTTCAAATGTTTTGTGACAGATAAGTATAGAAACATGCACAAGACTACAGATTACAGAACAAGTACAAATTCCCATTGTCATAGGCCTGGCTGAGAACACAAATCTATCAGAGATTGAAATGGACTTTGCAGCACAGACTGGAAATCTTTTAATGCTCATTGCTTTCTCTTTTATTTTCTCCTAATTCTATGATTTTTCCTTATTCTTCCATTGTCAGTTTTACTGTGCAGAATAGCAATAAAAGAGTATTACATGAAGTTTCAGAAGTCTTCAGAGGTGATGCATCAGCAACCTGGCTTACTCTACTACAAACACTGACCCCAAAAAAAAGAGAGTAAAGGCTAAAATTAAAAAAACACAGCTATTCAACTTTAGTCCTAGTAAAGATACCATTGTTCTTCCTATCTTCAATAAAAGTAGTACCAGTTGATGAAGTAATTCAAGTGTAGGACTGTATTAGTGATCAATTTAAAGAACCATTTATGACAGACTCCCCCATCTAAATGCTTTCTTCTCATACTCGTGCTTTTATGAAAGACCAAAAGGTTTAAGAAAGATTTTGCCCAATAAAAACAGATGCGATCCTTTAGTAGTTTAAACTGACTTTTTTATTGTGTTGGCTGCCCAAATGCAGGAAATAATTCTGAGGCTTAATTGTTTCTGTTGACCAGTAAAGAATTATGAAAATGTCTTAACAATATTTGCTAAATGTAATGCAAAAAATTTATAACTAGTTATAAGCAATAAATAAAGAATAAATCAGTTCTACTTTAAAGATGCCATAAAACAAACAGCAGTGGTAGCTTGCTACATCAAGAATATTAAGTAGATAAAGCTAAAATAGGTAAGAATTAGGAGGAAAATTCTGTTTTAAGAAGTCACAGGAACACAGAAAGATTTGAAGACATTTACATGGGTACTGTATACACTTAAGTGTGCTTTGAACTTATACTAGCTCTAGCAACGGGCTCTACTTGTGAAAAATAACAAAACAAACAACCAAACAAAACAACAAAAAAACCCCAAAAAATGTTGTCGCAGAGTCATAGAATGGTTTGGGTTCAAAAGGACCTTCAAAGGCCAATTTCTGTGCCATGGGCAGAGACTTCTCTAGATCAGAATCCTCAAAGCCCTGCCCAACCCTGAACACTTCCAGTAACAGGGCACCCTCCACTTCTCTGAGCAATCTGTTCCAGTGTCTTTTCACCCTCCTCATAGAAAATGCTTTTCTTATGTCCAATCTAAACCTATTCTCTTTTAAGTTTAAGACCATTTCCTCTTGTCCTGTCATTATGGGCCTTGGTAAAAAGTCTTATGCTTTTAGTATTACCCTTCTTTAAGTACTGAAAGGCCATAATAAGATATTCCTGGAATCCCTTCTTGTCCAGGCTGAGCAGATCCAACTATCTCAGCCTTACTTAAAAGGAGAAGCGTTCCATCCTTCTGAATCATTTCCCTTCACTCTATCTCTCTAATCATTCATTCCCTCTTGTACAAGTATATATTTTGAAAGCACTGTGTTTGTAATAGAACATCTTTTGAAGAGAGTTCCTCACTGTCACAAACTGCCTCACTGCCACCATGCTTTTCTAGTCAGGAGATTCTGAGCTAGAAAAAATTATTTTGGTAGCAATCATCTGTTCTGGATTGCATTTAGTTTACTATTAGGTCTTTTCTAGTGATCAAGTCTGAAAAAAATGTGGAGTCATACTGTGAGGAACAATATAAATAGGTCAATTTTCTTATGTTTGTTGATTTATAAGACAGTTGTGGTTTATAGATGGTTATTAGTAACTGAGGAAAAAAGTAGATATTCTTTTATTTTTGTAAAGACTATTAATTTTCTGTGTGAAGGAGACTGTCTTAGGGTGATGTTATGATGCTTGTACCCCCAGTCATTTTTCTATGAATGCTGGATATTATGTTTGCTTTGCTCTTGCTCCTGCGTTGCTCCTGCTTTGCTCTTGCTTTTGCTTCTGCTTGCTAGTTAGTTTAACTAGGCAGTCCAAATTTTCCCTGGACTGTTTTTCTTTCCTTTTCTTGGAACCACTTGAACCTGCTCTGGACTGGGACCTGGGAACACCGAGAGTTTGCACCCTGTGGCTGCAGCAGCTGCCCCAGCGCCGGAGGGACTGAGAACAGAGCGACCACCCCCGAGAGAGACTTTCTGAATTTGCCATCTTTGTCAGAGGGGTGAAAGAGTGGTGTCATCTGATATTGTTCATTTTGTGTACTGGGGGGTGTTTTGCCGGTTAAATAAACATGTTCTTTCCACTTCTCTCGGAGGAATCCTTCCTGAACTGGTTGGAGGGAGGGGCTGTGTGGATTTGCTTTCTGGAGGGGCCCCCTTTGGAGGTATTCTCCCAAATTTGCCCCAAACCAGAACAGAGACCAATGCAGCACAAATAAGAGAAAGAAATAGAACAACACAAGTCAGCTTCTAAGAAATCTTGAAAACCTGGGACCAAACCCTTTAAGAATCATAAACAGATCTTTACAAACATACGGTAGTGGATTTCTGAGATGTTTTGACTAACTCAAGTGCAATGTTTGTTTGAAGGACCTTTGCTGCCTTCTGAGGTAATATAAGAAGAATGTCTTTGACAGCTGGGATATATGCCTATCCGTCACACAAACAACATAACACACAAAAACTTCTAGGTTAAATGGAGTTGTGATATAAGAAAGGCTGTGATGAAAGGAGAAAAGGCAATTTTAGATTATTGTCACACATGGAAGTGAGTTAAGTTAAACGTAGTCAGGAATACAGTCTAGGTTGAAGCAACGTAGTATGGAAATATGTGAGAATAAATCAGAGGTTTAGAAAAAATCTTAGGAAAGGAGTGTGTGGATATTGCAATTCAATAAAAAGCTAAATAAATAATTTGGGCTTTACATGTTCCAGTACCCAGAGTAAACTCTCTAGAATCAATGATCAGTGATAAGTCATTTGGAAAATTCACACATAAACACAATAAATTCAGATTTTTATAGGACAAAAACATTTTAGTGGTGATGACATTTAAATTTTATCCAAAATGTTAATGGCTTATTTGATGAAAGTCTAGAACTGAAAAGTAGTTTAAACTAGATTCTGGTTTTAGAGTTAGAGTTATGTTAACATTATGTTCCTCTATATAAAGAATGGAAAGCCATAGAAAATGAGGGTATAATGGGGATATGAAATATGTCTTCATTAAGTTAATTACAGTTGCTACTAAAATAATTTCTTGTGCAGAGGAAGGAAGATAAATCTTTCCTGCTGAAATTTGAATAGTCTAGATAAAACTATTTCTTCCTATTGGGGGTTATCTTTGTGTGTTTTGAACAAAATTAGCTTTCACATGGCCTAATTAAAAGTCTCTGAAAATCAGGAAGCAAAGATACTTCTTTGCTTACAGCTGGGTTAAAAAGTGCATATTGACAAAAGGGTTCACTTTGCTTTCTTTTGGCACTATTATTCTTTATATAATAAATTTTACTCCCTCTGTAATTTAGATTTAGCAGGAATTGCGATAAAGTGCATTCCATTTCTTCATCACTGCATAGCAAGAAAGCAGAATCTCATGAGTAAGGAATTAGATTGCATCAGGTATTAAACCAAGTCTTGCTAAAAAACTTGGTGATTTAGGGGAAACCACCCAGTGATTCAGTGGGATATGCATCCCACTTAATTACTACTATCGAAAAGTAAGGCATCTAATCAAGGTTGTCTAGAGTTAATGAAGAGAGAAAAGCACCTGAAAAAGGGGGTTCATTATTTCTATATCAAATCTTGCCATTTTTTATCCTCAACTTTAGTTCAAAGAAGTTAAATAAGAATGATAATTCCCCCTATTTTCTAACTTCATCTTCTTTTGCTAGTTAAGAATTTTAAACTTTGTGGAGAGATAACTGTCAGCATCTTGTCAATGCTTTATACCATATATCAAAAATTAACTGGTAAATATGCAGATTTCATAAAGTAACTGCACTCCCAGTTTTCCACAGCATCAATTTAGTAGATTGGAAAATACAAAAATCCTCTTTCAAAAATTAGAGGGTATGATTGATTATTTGAGCAACAACATCAAGCAATTTAATTGCATTACATGTTTACAATAAAGCATTCTATGGTCTGCTGCATGATGTGATAAAAAGTTTATAATAATCAGAATATAATGTATTCTGAATTATTAGTTTGCTAAGTAGCAGCAAAAAAGCAAACCAATTTATCTTACATTTTCAGTATTAACAATGAAATTACTAGACTTGTTTATTGAGTCAGTCCTTAACAAACCTCTTTTAAAAATGTAGATTTCATTTCTTCCTACATCTTGCAGTCTACTAGGCATCAAAATATAGCATCAACCAGCACACTCTGCATGAGCTGTGCTGCTTCCTTTGACACCAGTAGTTATAATTGTGACTTGTTCTTTTACATGGTGCTTAAACAGTTAAAGAAAAAGTGGCTTTTTAGCATGTTGCTCACAAGGCAGCCCAAAAGTTCAAAAGATAACAAGAACTTCTTGCTATTAAGAAATTAGAAAATGTATTTGCAAATATGTTTCTAATGGCAGTTGTCAGAAGCAATTAGTTTCAAATACATTTCACAGTTTAATCATGCTGTGAAATGCTTCTGAACTTTAAGGATTCAGACTTAATAATATGATACAGTTTCCCATTAAAGAGCATGAAAAATACTGGAGGAAGATTAATTGCCACAGATTAAACTAGTATACGGTATTTAGGTCTCATTCATTAGTTTATAAACTCTGACTTCTCAAAAGAGTATCAAGTGGTCAAATAATCACCTCAAGTCTTGGAATTTTGATTTAGCTTTAAATTAATGGAAGACATCTAAAATGTTCTTTATTTAGGTTTTCTTTTGAAGATTCAGATGGATCTTGAGTCAACTAGTTAATGATCAGACAAAAATAACCATCTATATCAGTGTTCATGATGAGGATTCTATGACACAATGATTCCCCTTATTGATTTGTCCTTATTCAGCATTCTGGCTGTTAAGAGTCACAAAGAATAAATCCTGAACATGCATACAAATTGTGTGAGTTTCAGGAGAGGAAAAATGTGTTTACATTTGAAAAATGTAATTCAGGGAAGCTGCTTACAGCAAATGAAGACAAAGAGTGATGTTGGAGATGGGAGATATTCTGAGATGAATGTGTAAATTGTGAAAGGGTGTATTTTAAACAGTCAGGTAGTAGAATGGGAGTTTCTCACATTTTCACTAGTATTGATAGGGGTAGATACAAAAATAAGAGAAGAAAAAAAATAAAAGGAGAAATGAAAATGCATCTCATACTTAAAGTCAGACTGTAAAGATAAACTGCACAGAAAATAGTAATAACCAAGAGTTATATGACATGTATTGCTTAACTGTAATATACACTTTTTAATGTGGATGCATGGGACAGTGTTCCCCAGGAGACTAAAGAAGATTTCTTCTTGCCTTTTATTTATTCAAACCATCAGGTTATGATGGCAGTGGTTCCTTTAAAGGACTTTTTTTCCCTCCTTTCAGAGCTTGGGGACTGAAAGGATGAAAACTGCTGTAATATTTAATGGCAGCATAAAAAACTGAGAGATTATTGAACCACACAAGAGATTCCAGTGAAGGCCCATTACAGTGGCTAAGGATTGGGGCACCAACTATGTAAGGGAAAGTTGTGAGAAGTGGAGATGTTTAGCATAGAGAAGAGAAGGTTTAGGGGCATCTCATAAATATGTACTAATGTCTGAAGGGCAGGTGTAATGAAGATGGATCCAGGCTCTTTTCAGTGATGCCCGATGATGGACAAGAGCTGATGGATACAATCTGAAACAGCATGTTCCTTATGAGAACCAGGAAAAATGTTTTTACTGTAAGAGTGATTGAGAACTGGCATAATTTTCCCAGCAGAGCTGTGGATGGAGTCTCCATCCTTAGAGACACATGAAAGCCATCTGGACATGGTCTTGAGCAACTAGCTGCAGGTGACCCTGCTGAAGCAGAGGGGTTGGACCACATGGTGCCCAGAGATCCCTCTCAATTTCAAACATTCTTTGGTTCTCTGATTGTGTGATACAGGTTAATTGACATAAATCACCTTTTCTTTTCCACTCAGGACCATCAGTGGCCATAAAGCATTTTTAATTCTTAGTATATTTTGATTTTGGCACCTTTTTGGACTCCAGGTGCCAAAGCAGCTGTATCATTCCCCTCCTTAACAAGAACAGGGGGAGAAAACATACTGAAAAAGCTCATTGTGACTGTGATGAGGATGAGGAGCTCACTTACTAATCACCATCACAGGCAACATAGACTTGGCATGGGAAGATTAGTTTAATTTATTGCAAATTAAACAGAGCAGGATGATGAGAAAGAGGAAAAAAATCTGAAAACATCTTTCACACACCCTTCTCTTATTTCCAGACTCATCTTCAGTCCCCACTTCTTCCCCTCCTTTCCCCAAGAAGCCTGGGGGAGCAGGGAATGGTAGTTGCAGTCTGTTCCTCACACATTGTCTCCCTTTCACACTCTTCCCTTGCCCTAGTATGGTGTGCCTCCCATAGAATATCCCTTCACAAACCTCTTCAGTGTGGGTTCATAAAAAACTTGTGGTTCCTTTCCATGGGGTGCAGTCCCTCAGGAACAGACTGCTCCAGCTTTGCTCCCCCACAGGACCACATTTCCTTACAGAAAACACATTTCTGTGTGGGCTCTTGCCCATGAGGTCCTGCCAGAAACTTGCTACAGTTCAGGCTCTTTACAGGCCACAGTTCCTTCAAGGCTTTATCTAACTGCTCCAATGTGGGTCCCTTCACAGGCTGCAGGTGAATTTGGCCTTTCCTGTGGGCCTGCAGGGATATCCTGTGTCACAATCTTTCAACAGAGTCAGAAGGAAACCTTTGCTTTGGTGCCTGGAGGACCTCCTTGCCCTCCTTCTTCACTGACCTTGGTACCTTCAGAGCTTTCTCACACCTCTCCCCCAGTTGCTGCTGTGCAGCAGATTTACCTTTTCTTAAATAAGTTGTCATAGAGATTGCTACCAGCATCACTGGTGGGCTCAGCTTTGGCCAACAGCAGGTCCATATTGAAGCCAATTGGAACTGTCTCTGTTGGACACAGGGGCAGCTTCTGGTGTCTTCTCACTGAAGCAACACCTGCAGACCCTCCACTACCTAAATCTTGGGTATGGGCCATGTAAGCCCATACACATATATGAAAATGTATAGAACACAAAGCTGCGTTCAGGGGCCACAAAATGCACAAAAAGACAAGATAAAGTCCATCATGCAGAACTAAGGATTTTGTTCTATTCATGCCACCAAAAGAAAGGAAGTTAATAGAACTCATCATGGCAATTACTTAAAATGGAGAAAATGTTTGATGCTGGAAATATGAATGTCTAGCAAGCAACTCATTTGAGAACCAATAGTGGTAATGTCTGTAATTCTCTTGAGCTCCAAGAGAAGTTATCTACTTGGTCTACAGTTTCTTCTCCTTTTTCCAACTAGTCTGATGTTTTGCACATCTGCTAAAAGCTGATTTACCTGCTGATGCTTACAAAGGCAACAATGGGAAAGAAATTCCAGCAGAAAAATAAAATGGGAAGAAGGTAGGAGAGAGAAAGAGGCTGATCTGAGATGCTGTAAAAGGAAACAAATTTTGTGTTCAGTTTGGAACAGATATAAACCTTTTCTTTTTTTTGATTTGCAGAACTATTGAAAAATGATTAAAAATGTAATCTCAGGGACTTCTTAAAGAGCCTAGAAATATTTCACTGCAAACCAAAATTTATCTTCCTGGAGAGAAAGCTAGTTAAAAATTGAAATAACATGTCAGGATGGATTGATTAGAAATATATTTTATAAATAGAAAGGACTTTGAACCAACTTTTTGAATCAATTTTTGAATTTCTTTGTGCAATGCAGGTGGCTAGGAAAGCTGACTCACAAGCTTTTTGAATTCCACTGTGTGTTGTCTTGCCTTTTGAACCTGGTCATACTAACAGTATTTCCAGATGTCTCCAAAATTTGTGGTTAAGCAATGACTTTTTAGGGCTTCAGCTGGTCAAATGCAGCTATTGGGGGATCTTTGATGTATAATTTAGCTTTGATTTTTTGATTTACTTGGATTTTTCTTTGTTTCACATCTTCTATAAGAGTGAATATATGATGCACCTAGAAATATACAATTGAAAAGGTGACTCTAGAAGGTGTCTTCCTTCAGATTTCTAGCACATATATTCTGCTAAAATTGAGTTCAAAAGAGCTCTGAGATCAAAAGTAGGTGAAAAAGAAGCACTACTATGCACCATATCCACATTTTCTCACACTCAGGATTTCTAGCAGTCTACTCAGTTACATTACTGATTATATCACATACTGAAACGGAAGACAGAAGACATGGGTGAATTAACTTATATCTTCATGTACAATTAATATAAAACCTCCTTCTTGGCAAAGTTCTTTCCACAAAAGCAACTGGAACAACTCAATAGGAGTCATTTCTCTCAGAGCACAACCTGTTTGTGACTTTAAAATTTCACCAAGTTATTCCCCGATGTGGCCAGTTCCATCACACTGACAGGATTGATGGGACAAGTCAAGCACAGTACTCATTTACCTAGGAAACATAATCTAGAATATAAATGTAAACAATTTATCTGCCATAAAAAAATCTACGTCATCCTTCAACTTCATATTTCCTTAGGCAGTCTAAGCCCCTGGTGGCCTGTTATGGACGTCTGGGTTTATTTTTCACCTTAGCAGAGTTCTCTCAATTTGTTTGTGTGTAAATACAGAAGTGTTGAAAGCACAGCTGCTACCATTACATCCTCTGGTATTAACTTTGTTCCTGTGTTTGGATCTGCTGTCACATACTGAATGACTTCTCCAGGATTGTATTAACAAGAGCTTTCATTTCCTCCTGAAAGCATATTTATACTAGTACTTCATACATTTTAAAATATTTTTGCTTCATCTTTTAAGAAAAAATGTTTATTTTCCTGCCTGTGTAACTCCAAATCTAATGTAAGGAAATACCAAAGAATTCCCTAAATTTGCACAAGAAGGTTGCAATTCAAATCTAACTTTATCTAGAAGGTGATTGATGCCACTCTAAAACAGATATGCTTCTGATGGGGGAATTTTTTTCCTGCATCTAAAGCCTAGAAAGTTTACTAGACAATACACTAAGTTTTAGCTGCCTAAAGCTGGATAAGATTTATCTTTTGAATGGTTGTGGTCCCTGTATTGTCTTGTTACCCATCCCTGGTGGCTGGTTGCTGCCAGTACGGCACAAATGTCTTGATATTTATACTCTGTTTATATATATTATCTTAGAATGTTTGCCTTTGTCTTCATTATCAAAGTATTTCTTTGAAATACGAATTCTTGCCATAGGGGAATAGTAGTCCAGGATTCATATATCTTCTCTATTTGTGAGGTATATTCTTCTAGGAGAGAATTTAATCTCTTTAAAGAAAGAACTTAGTAATATTCATAAGGCTATTCTTGTTGATGTTAAATTATGCCTACAATTTTCAAAACAAAAAAAACCCTATTTGTATATATAATACATATGTTTAACATTTGTTGGATTGTTCATTCAATTTAAAATATTTGAAATAGTAGGTTATAGGTGCCATTCATGTTGACATTATACAGGTAAAATAAGTAATACTTCACAATTGAAAAATAGAAGCAGAATCTTCAGGTTTAGTCACATGCTATTTAACTTGAAATCTACTCTATATTTTGGGGTAATGGCTCATTCTTGTCCCTAAATTCTCATCTCAAATTCCTTTTTTCAATCCTGTCTGCAAGAAAAAGAGGAGGACTAGAGAAAGTATGTTAGTAAACTTCATCTCACTCTTGGGGAAACTAATACAGCAAATTGACCTGAGAGTGATTTCCAAATGTTTTAAGCAGAAACAGTGATTTGGAGTAGTTATCACTGATTTACAAAGGGAAAGTCATGCTTGGCCAGCCTGGAAGTTTCCTGTAACAAAATGATTAATTTGGTCAAAGAGGAAGGAGTAGGAGAGAGTGTTTATTTTGATATCAGACAGAGTTTTGATACCTTTTTCTGTAACATCCTCTTCATGGGCAAAGTGAGGAAGTACAGGCTAGAGTAGTGTACAGTGAGATGGACTGAAAACTGGCTGATCTGCCAGTCTGGCGGTGATGTGGTCAGGAGCACAAAGCCCAGGGGGAGGCAAGAGATTAACAATGTGTTGTTACTGGCTCCAGGCATGTTTGACATCTTCATCAATTACCTTTCCCCTCGATCAGCACACAGAACATCCAGAGAAGCTTTTTGAATGGTATAACTGGGATGAATGGCTGAGAGACCAGATGGTTCTGCTGCTTCAGAGGGACCCTAACAGGCTGGAGAATTGGGCTGGCATGAACCTTGTGAAACAGAACAAAGTCCTGTGCCTGCAGAGGCATTGGACTAGACAATCTCCAGAGGACCTTTCCAGCCTCCAAAATTTTTTGATTCTGGGATGCTTCTAGGCTATTTTCTGAGGGGGGTATTTGCCAAAGCATGGCCAGGATTAAAAAAAAACAAACCAAACATATATTTTCAGTTTTCACAGCAATCAGCAGAGATTTAAGTAGTTTTTAAAGATCAATGTAGCAGTGGAGAGCAATGAATAGAATATTTTTTAGCTTTGGACTATATGATTTGGCATAGCCCTCCCTAGCATGGCTTCAGCGCCCAGATACAATCATGTGCTAGTGCAGTTAGGCTGCTTTTAGTCACAGGATACTCTGTATAAACACATTACTCTGCAATAAATTTCTGCTACTGTGACAAGCTCTCATATTGCCAACACAGGAGTTGTCTGTGCCAAAGCATGGACACCAGGACATGGCAACTAAGCTAAAATCTATCATCCCTTTGAATTGGAGAAAACTTTATTATTAATTTCAGAAGGGTCAATATATTAATCATGAAGGCAAACAACCACACATTAGAAGTGAAGACTTTAAAGACATTCTTTCCCATTGTTTCCTGACACGTTCATTAATCTCATCTCACAGACCAAAGTTCACATTCTGCACACTATTATACTTCAGAATCACAGAATATGCTGAGTTGGAAGGGACCCACAAGGATGATCGAGTCCAGCTCCTGGCCCTGCACAGCACCAGCCTTAAGAATCACACCATGTGCTGAGAGCATTGTCCAAACACTACCTGAATTCTGTCAGGCTGGTGCTGTGACCACTGCCCTGGGGAGCCTGTTCAGTGCCCAACAACCCTCTGGGTGAAGAGCTTTTTTCTAATATTCAACCCGAACGTCCCTGACAGAACTTCAGGCCATTCCCTCAAGTCCTGCCACTGATCCCCACAAAAAGATGCACATCTGTCCCTCCTCTTCCCCTCACAAGGAAGTTATAGACTGCAATGAGATTTCCCCACAGTCTCTTCTCTGAGGAGACCAAGTGACCTCAGCCACCCCTTGCACGCTCCCCTCAAGGCCCTTCATCATCTTTACTGCCCTGCTTTGGGTGCTCTCCAGGAGTTTACATCTTTATGTGGTGGTCCAAAACTGTCACTGGATTCTAAGTGAGGCCACTCCAGCTCGGAGCAGAGCAGGACAATCCCCTGCCTTGCTCGGCTGGCGATGCTGTGCCTGATGCACCCCAGGACAGGATTGGCCCTCCTGGCTGACTGAGATTTAAATTTCTGTCAACCAGGACCCCTGTGTCTCTTTTGGCAGCACCACTTTCCAGCATCTCTGAGGCAAGCCCTTTGTTTTGCAATAAGTCTCATCACTTGTTTATTATTTCTTTTCTTAAAACTACTGGTGATGAAAGATTATTTAAAAAGTGGATTATAAATAAAAAAAATTACAGTCCTATAAAAGGTCAGTCCAACAATCTGGAATAGTTTATTTTTTTTAGAAACTGAGTCCTTCAGATTAATATTTTCAGTGAAACAAATGACATTGTGGTTTTTAAAAGAAGTGAAAAGTCTCCATTACAGTATATATTGAAAGAAGCTGTTTTGCTTCAAAATTTTTCAATTTAGTACTTTCCATAGTTTAGTCTGAGGTTCTGTCCAGCTGCATTTTATTTGCAAGAGTAAGTCACATAAATGAAGAAGAAAATAGGCATTTTTATAAGTGAAATTTAAAAAAAAAAAAAAACAAAAAAAAAACCAGAAACAACTTAAAAATCAGAACAAAATCTTAGTGCCAGAGCTCCATTATTTTCAGCTTGGCCAAGGAAAATATTTAACAGATTTTGAAATGAACATTTTTAGGAAAGCTTTAAAGAGCAAAGCTTGTAGAGTAACTGCTTGTATATACTCCTTTGCAACCTTCATCATCTAGTCCACTTCTTTGTTTATGTTTAGAAGTAGGTACATTATCTCAAAACAAGGTATCTTTGTACTGTATGTATTGGATTTTACACATTAGGTCACACCAAAATTTCAGTTAATATAATATCTTCTTTTTATCTGTAAAATCAGACCGTGATACTTCTCTGGCACAACCTCACAGCTTTAAGCTGTCTGAATTCTTGAGTCAGAATTGATATCTTTGTGCTTAATAGCCCTTGATGTATTTGTCTTTCTTGAATTCATCTAATTTACATCACTTCCTTATCTACATCCATCTTCGGAACCACAATGACTTCATAAATATCTTGTCAAAATTCTTCAGTGTCATGGTGACCTTAAAAATATTCAATCATAATCATTGGCGTCAAAAAACACAACCACATAAATGTTTAATCAAAATCTCCTTATCACTCACTGCCAAAACAACATTATTTACCACATTCACACTCTAGTCCAATAAATTGCCATATGACAAAACCTTGTTTTTGTTTAGTAGAATGAGTAAATTTGCTGTTAGATTTACAGCTTTCTTCCCCTATCTCTCCCTTGCTTAAATGTGTTCTCAAGTTAACACATTTAGATTAAAAAATCCTAATATTTATTAAATGATATTATGATAAAATTACATACTCAACATGGACATTGAAGTAACATATCTCCCAGTATGTGATAGGGCACTGCTGTCCAGTCCCCCTGAGGGTGTCTTCTCCAGAATGAACAAGCACAGCCTCAGCCTCTCCTCATGGGACAAGTGCTCCAAGAGCAAGCCCTTATAGTGGCCCTACACTGAACTCTGCCCAGTTAACCATTTGTCTGATACTAGGAGCTCAAGACTGGATGCAATGCTGGAGACAGTGTCCAAAGTGTGCTGAGTAGAGGAGTAAAATCTAGTCCTTGGTTCAGCTTATTGTCTGCCAGAGCCCTGGGGATGTTCTGCAGAGCTGCTCCCCAGTCAGTCCAGACACAGCCTGTACATGATGCAATGGACACCTCCTCCCCTGGTCCAGTGATTCGCATCTGACCTTCCTGAATTTCATGAGCCTCCTATTAGCCTTTTCCTACACGCCCCTCTGGGTGGCATCACTACCCTCCCACATCCCAGACCCTTCCTCAAATTTTGTGCCATCAGCAGATCTGTTGAGCATGCTCCATCACCTCCTCCACTGATCAAGATGCTAAGCAGGGCAGTTCCCAGGACAGGCCCCTGCATTACTGCATACTGTTACTGGCCTTCAGGTAGATTGTGACCAATGAACCATCACCCCCTGAGCACACTCATCTAACCAGTTTTTACACTTGTAGCTGTTCACCCATGCTGACAGTCGTGCCCTAACGTGGATACAAGAATATTGTGTGAGTCAGTGTTGAAAGCATTGCTGAAATTGAGGTGAATGGCATCCCCTGCATCTCTTGAAGGCAGGTGCGACATTTGCTTTCCCAAGTTACCCTTGGACTTTGCTGATCTTCATGACCTTTCCCAAGCTGTCAGAAAGTAGCCTTGCAAGAATCATTTCTCTCAGCTTCCCTGAATACAGCATGTGGATTGGTATGGGTCAAATAACTGATCTTAATCCATTGCTGTGTATTCTCTCCCTTGAACTCTGCTTCTAAGTAAATACAGAAGCCTTGGACACCTTGCTGGTGAAGAGACAAAGGGTGCAAGGAGTAGATGAGGCTTATCAGTGCTTGGTGTCACAGTGTCTGCTCTGATGCTGCTTTCATCTTGAAACTAAAATGGAATCTTGAAATCTGTTACATCTGAGATGACCTTCTCTGGATTACCTAATGTTGAGTCACATGTCAAATTATTTAACACCTATTGAGAGTACATAGGTTCATAACAAAAAATAACAGATTTTCCTCTGTAATGCTGGATATTCCTAATTTATTTAGGACTGAAGTTTATTCTGACTCTTTAAAACTTACAGATTAATAATGAAATATAGCTTTTATTAGGAAAGAATTAATCTTCTTTCATAGCAGAATTTTTCTGTGAAGGCTTTTAGTGTAATTTATTTTCTTGTGAAAAAACTTTTTAAGCAGCAATTAAGAATTCAGTTATGTTCACTTGGCCTTTAGTGTTTTGTAGCTACAAAATCTGTTTTCTCATATGATTTCTTCTGAGTGCAATATTGCACAATTTGTTCCACTCATGTCAGCAGCCACAGTATAGAGCAAATTTCCTCAATGATACCTTCCCTATTAATTTCACAGTTAGAAGAGAGATACTGGTTGTCTTGAAAGATAACACTTAAAAATACCTCTCAACATTCATCCAGCTTTGATACTGAAGCGATTTGAAAGATGAAAAATGTTTGCTTGATAAGTTCTCATTAGGCAGAGGAGACTGTATAAACATGTTGACATGCTTCATTATAACTTTGCCTGTTTAATTCTTTTATGTATTAGCAGATGCTGGTACTAAGTAATCTAGAAGCCTATTGGAGAACTGGGACATCACTAAACACCATTATTTACTGTACTTTGTGATACTTTCTTGCAGTTTTCAGGGTTCTCTGTGCTATCCAGATTGGTAAACTCACTTTTCCAGTCACCTTGGTAACTTTTCATTCTTCAGGTTATTTTCAGACAGCCAAGGTCTTGTGCTGTAGTTCAGCAGAGCCTGGTAAAGTCCACACTGCAGCTCACAAGATTATATTTTTTACAGTGAGAGGTTCTGCAATCAGAAAACTGTGGAACATCCTCAAGTACATGTGAAATCACAACTTCATGTTAGATTTTGAGATTTAGCCCCTCAGCCTCTGACTTTGTAGGTGCAAATGTTCTCTGCTGTGTACTCTCTGTGTACCCTCATAGAGGGGGGAGAAAGAATATAAAGTATCCTTCTAGCCTAGTCCTGTACCTAAATGAATCCTTTTCAGAAGTGTGGAGCCCTACCACTACAGTGGTTCACCAGAAGGGCTGACATACAATAAAGTCTCTCCACCAGTTTTTGTGTATTTAGCATTATTATTGCTCCCCATGGGATTGGCTTTAAAGATCCCTAAAAGAAAACTCAGAAGTTGATCTTCTGTAAGAAGTTTCCCTAAATTATTTGTGGGATCTTCTACTGAGATGATGGATGTCAACTTTTCCCTTTTAGTCATTTCCAGTTTACTTGTTTAGAGGCAGTTTAGAGCTATAAAGGCTTTTATGGATGCAGAGCATCGAGCTGTCAGCTCAATCTGAGCAAAAGGAAACCTGTAAGCAAGATGGAAGGAAAAGGGATTGGATCTAGGGTTGGATCAATAAAAGCAGATCAATGTTGCAACTGGGATGAACTTCCTCATCTGCTGGGTTGGGCTTCCCAGCCCCTGTGTTAATGGAGATTGGGGTTGGGTTGAGTAAGCAGAGGGTTTTGGAACATCGGGTTAAAGCAAATAAGTAAAAACCAGAGTCATTTATATAAATTCATGAAATGAAAAACAAATAAGGACTAAAAGAAATAAAAAGCAAGAAAAAAAACCAACAAACAAACAAACAAAAAAACCCCAAAACCCATTTGTATGTCATTACAACTAGTAAGACAAAAAAAAATTGAGAGGTCCATGAAATAATGTTAATTATGTTGGAAGGTTCTTCCTTCAACTGAGCTTGTACTTTGGTAAATATGTCTAATAACCAATCTAAGATTGTCTGTCCACAGTTTAAGCCTGCTACTTTTTTACTGTTCTCCAATTAATGAGTTTTCTAGAGACATCCCTGTAAGTATTTCCAAGGATAGTTATCACATGTCCTGTCAGTTATAATTTTGGTAGTACATTCTAGATTTTCTTATACTTTCTACTTCAAAGGTTTTACATACTAAAACTATTAACTCTTTTTTCTCCTGTACAGCAATGCTAGTTGCTGATTCAGTGTAAAGTTTCATTTCAGAGATGAAATAGAGCATGATAATTATTTCTGTACTTTATATTCACTTCTATTAATACTAACCATTGTGGCAGGACCTTTTTCTGCAGTAGTTACAGAATTAATTCACATTCAGTCCTTAATCCACTTTCATTTCTATCAGCTGTAACAACTGCATTTTCTTCATGAACAATTTGCATTTTAAAAAATAAGTCACTTAACTTATCTATCATTAATTTATTGAAGAAAATGTAAAGGAAAAAAGAATGATTGATATACAACTTCTTGTTCAGGAAATGAGCAGCAGCAGACATTTTTTAAGGAGCAGGACCACTAAACTTTGCTGCAATGGATCAGTATGTTATAAATGCTCTCAGTCCTCTACTAACTGATGTGTAGCCACAACTATCATCAGTAGAACATGGGAAGTTGGCCTCACTGTTCCTTACTTAGTTACTCAAGGTATGAATGCCTATCATTGTCCAAACTTTCCACCTTCTCTGAGTGGAATGGTTATGTTCAATTCAAAATAAGACATTGTTGTGTTTAATTCTAGATTAGCCACACAAAGGGAATGAAGAGTCCTAACCTATTTCCCCACATAGTTAATTTTGTCCCAAAATTAGGCACAGCCTATCTTCAAAAATATGGGCAAGTATTACTTGAGTTGTGCTTGAATTTAGCCTCCCCGAGAAAGTGGAGATTAGTGTGTAACACTAAAATGAAATGTGAATAAATCGTTTGCAACTGTGTGAAACAAATAGGTGACAATGAAATACAAACAGATTCTGAGTGCATAGGCAATACAGCTATTTATTGACTATAATAACCTCCAGCATCCTTTCTAGCAAAGGGAAAATTACTATGAATATTTTTAATTTAACTTTACAATCACATGAACCAAAAAAGAAAGTTTAATTCAGGAATCCATGTAACCATTAATTAGCTTTCTTGTGCAGAGACAGGACTTTAAATTCATAAAGTTAATTAGCTATTTCAGGATTTCATAATGTTTTCTGTGTTTATTAGGCACATAAACAAGCCTTTTTATTAGAAATTGATGTGTATTGAAATAGTTGCATAATAGAAGTAGACTATACTAGATAAGTGAGGATCTGAATCACAGGTACATCTAACCCATGTATGCAGATGTGTCTTCATAATAAAACTAATTCATTTACAGAACTTCATGGTTGCTAGAAAAACAAATAATGTCACAAAGAAGCCAATGAATGGAATCACTGTTAATGTAACATAAAATGGTTAAAAATGTAGAAGACACAAACAAAAAATGAATACTTAAGCACTCAGTGATTGAAAGGTCATATTTTGAATGCAAATTCATATCATGTTTTACTTAAAACCCAAATGTTTTTCCATTTACAAGTCTCCATTGAAAGGACTGAGTGTATTTGTTGATCTGCTTCCAAACATTCATTAAATGGTTATATCCTGAATACTCTGGTTACTTGGTCCTCCCTATATCACAAGTATTGCAGTTTAGTAGTCCTTCCAATGCACATTATTAGGATTAGGCCACTGATGAAATGCACATTAGCTGTTCTTTTCCTTGTATTTTGCACCAAGTAACTGCCAGAAAAACTTCAGACCTAACTGTGGTAGCAGAGACAAGAACCATTATGAATCAAATGAACACACAAAGGTAGAGAATTATATTTCTTCTGATGCCCCTTCCTCTCAGTCCATAAATCATAATCATAGAATAGTTTGAGTTGGAAGGAACCTTTTAAATGTCCCAGTCTAACTCCCCTGCAATGAACAGAGACATCTTTAACTAGATCAGATTGCACAGAGCCCCATCCGACCTGGCCTGGAACATTTCCTAGGCTGGGGCATCTGTCTCTTTTCTGGCCAACCTGTGCCAATGTTTCACCATGCTCTTTACAAAAAACAATATGTAATCTAAACTGACCCTCCTTCTGTTTAAAAGCATTACTCCTTGTCCTATCACACCAGGCTCTGCTATAAAGTTTGTCTCCCTATGTCTTATGGGTCCCCTTTAGGTACTGAAAGGCCACAGTAAGGTCTGTCTGGAGCCATCTACTTCTCCAGGCTGATCAACCCCAACTCTCTCAGCCTTTCCTCATGGGAGAGGTTGTGCTCCTTTCTAAACAGCACAACAGTTTTAGCAAGAAGGCCACACAGCTTGTTCTATTATTATAAAGTTTTAGAATGCTCTCTTCTCACCAAGACATGAGGGTGAGAAGGACTTGCAATCCAACTGTGTGAGCCTTTGAAGAAAGCTGCACTGAATCTGGTACTTATAAAAAAAGTAGAAAGAAGGCACTGACAAAATTTCTTCTAGTAATGTTTTAGAAACAAATCAGTAGCTTTGATTAGTCCTTTGTAAATATAGCTACTAGAAAAGTTGTCCATTTTTGTACAAAGTTATGGCTGTCACATAGATGTAAGATATCATTTCAACTCCAAAAAAAGTGGGAAGTGTTCCTACATCCAGTGCTTTGTTTGGACCTTATAATCATCCAAGGCCTTTATTGGATTTGTGTGCAGTTACATATTTCTCAGAAACAAGCACAGTTATTTTAACAATAAGCTTAGAAATCTGACTAAAGAAAACATGAGGTAGCTGTAAGAGTAAAGTCATGATGTCTATATATAGGGTTTTCTCACAGGTACAGAGAAATAAAAAAGGTTCTTAACACAACCATAACAGACCACAGAAAATGGGCAGCCCAGATTGACCCAGTCTATTAAACAGAACTATAATACTCCAAATTCAAATACACTACAGTCCTACATGCACGAGAACAGGTGCTCTTTGTGTTGTTTGAAATAGCTCAAAGAACACTTAAAATTACATCCTACAGGCAGCTGAATTTACCTTTCTTTTTCTTTGATGAAACAGGTGTTTTCCTCCCAGTGTGAGAATGTCTTTAATGAGACAGAGCTATCATAACATCACATTTTCTTTTCTATTAAAGGAAGTGTATTGCAAAGCCAGGCAACGGAATCAATGGCTGAGCCTACACCTGCTGCTCTTGCCAGGCAGCAAATTTCCCTGCCTGAAGAAGTTCAGATATTCACGATACAAAGCTAAGGGTAGAGGGAGAGTGCTCAATCACACTGCAACTTGTTTTGAAGATTAAACTGAATATGGACACTTTCTGCTGCAATGACTGCTATAGGCAGACTGGTTAAGATATCCAAAGACATCTACTATCTTAACACCTGTTATTGCACTGATAGTTAACATAGGAAGAAACAAAGAAATAAATACTGCAGTTGCTGCTGTGCAAATACTGTGTGGCACAGTATGCTGAGGATACAAGGATCACTCGCGGGTACCCAGGAGAGGAAAAGCCAGCCAGTCCTGCGGGGGAAGGAGAGGGTACCAGGTGGCAGGAGGTCTCCCAGGAGCCGTGGCTGTTCCCAGGGAAGGTTTTCCATCAGCTGAGGCTCGGAGCTGTGCTGGCACAGCCGCAGGGGTGGCTGCGGGGGCTGCTGCCAGCACAGGGATCCTGCCTGTGATCCGCGCCTGAGCGGCGTGTTCAAGCCGCTCCTTCCTACTCGTGTGCAGCTCAGATAAAAGTGTTATCCAAACAAGATAACAGGATCACACAAGGGTACAGAAATCCAGATTTCAGAGTGCTATGATATATTTGAAAGGTCCTGGATAACTAAACTTGACAGCTGCCTGCAGCATCTTTATCTGCCCTTTCTTCAATAGTTGCCACTTCCTTTTTTCCCCTCCCTTTTTACTGCTTCAAGATGTGACATTTCCTTTGGTCATTTTTCACACATTTTTATGTTTTAGTTTGGGTGAAAAATCAGAAACCTAGCAGCTGTAAGATAAAATAATTAACCTTCATATTAAAAAAGAACCTTTATAAAACTTACAAAATAAATGTTCTAAAGTCTGTGTCATATATAGGTATCATTGTATGAGATAATAGATTCATTGGCCCTCTTCCGATAGCTGAATGGCAGTTCTGCCCAAATATCTGATATGTATTCCTGTTTACTACTCACTAGCCATTTATAGATACATTATTCTTATTTAGAGTATCTCCTGCCTATTTTCCGTATTCATGTACTATGAACATACATTTCATGTGATATGTGTATGAGTTCAACTGATGCAGACCAGCAAAACACAACTTTTTAAGAGAACAGGAAATTCACAAATAATGAGCATTTGATGCAAAGAAAAATGAAAGTTTGTGGCATAAAACATACAAAGAAGACAGAATACAACAACCCCTGTGCCTATTTTCTAGGTCAGATATTACCCTAGTACAGTTCAGAAGCAATATAATCACTAGTTGCCAATGTTTGCCTGGATTTCCTTTGAAGTTTATAGGTTGTTTTTTTAAACTTGAATATTGGTGTCAGTTCCTGGGAGGATGAATTAGAACACAGACAGAAGAACCATTGCTGTCTGAATCCTGTCAGAAGCCTATCACCAGTAAACCAAATGCTTTAGATGTTTTATAGCCATTGGTACATTGATGGAATCACAAATTTTGGACTTGCTGTGTTGGTAATGCCAGAGAACAATAAAGTAGTTAAAAAAAAAAGAAGGTTGCCGTGTATGAAGAATCATAGAACTAACCAGCATTGATGTATTAAAAGTATTTAGAACAGAAACATTTCAATAAGGTTGAAAGCGATTGTGTCTATGCACATGACAGCAATGTCCATAATCTTTCTCATTTTCTCAAAATAAGTCCCATTACAATTTCACTGAGCTGCCATGCTTTTCATCTGTGTTCATAGCTGAATAGGAGAAACATTGCCCCTGGCCAGTTTTTATATAGTGCTTTAGCTGTTACAACATTAATTTCAAATATAGCTTTTCCAGGGTAAGAGGATTAAAACATACATATTTTACTTTTTTGGATAGACTTAATCACCAGTGGCAGACCATTCTATGTGATAGAACCCTTCCAATCTCCTGTTGACTATAGGCCATGCACCAGAAATAATGTAATGAGTCCCAAAAAAATATTCTAGAGGGAAAGTGTTCTAAATTTAATGACTAGGGCATTGAAAGGAGGGTTAAATTTTTCATTCTTCCAAATGAGACCTTGGGCACTGGTCAACCGCTGGCACTGTGTCCAGGTGTCCAAGAAGGCTGATGGCATCTTGACCTGTATGAGAAATAGACCAGCAGGACCAGGGCAATGATTGTCCCCCTGTACTCAGCACTGCTGAGGTCACACTTGGAATCCTGCATCCTGTTCTGGACCCCTCACTACAAAAAAGGCATTGAGGGGCTGGAGCATGTCCAGAGAAGGGCAACAGAAATGGTGAAGGGCCTGGAGAGCAAATCTTAGAAGGAATGGCTGAGGGAGCTGAGATTATTTAGCCTGGAGGAAAGGAGGCTCAAGTAGGCTTATTGTTCACTACAACTACCTGAAAGGAGACATAGCCAGTCAGCCTCTTCTGCTCCCCAGGGAAGTGGTCACAGCACCAGCCTGACCGAGTTGAAGAAGTTTTTGGGCAATGCTCTCTGGCACATGGAGTGACTCTTGGGGATGGTGCTTTGCAGGAGCAGGAGCTGAACTTTGATGATCCTTGCGTGTCTCTTAGCATATTCTGTGATTCTGTGATTCATTACTTGGATAACACTAACAAACATAAAAATAGTTTAGTTCCTGTGCATATGAAATGGAAAAAAAATATTGCAAAGAACCTTGTAATATTTGTGAACTTTTTTCATCACCTTGAATTACCAAATGCCTGCAGGAAACTCTTAGCAATATTACCTCTGAATAATAGCTTGTAGTAATATATACTTTGCAATAAATTTACATAGTTTTTTTGGTTGGGTGATTTGGTTTGGTTTTAATGAGCACATTAACATGTTACAGTGTTTTCAAGATCTTGTGTTGTAGACCTCTGTGATGAGTTAGGTAACTATCTCCAAGTATAATGTGTAGCTGTAAGATGAAATACACATGAGAACACAGACAGATGCAGCACAATGCTTACATATATGTTGAGATCTACACTAGCTAGAAAGGATTTGAGCTGTCATTGCTCAACTGTATGAGTTAACATAAATAAGCCATGAACCTGGTAGTAAAGGTGCTTATTTAGAAAAGCATGGCTGTCCTATTCAAAGGCGAAGAATGCACAAGAGTTTTTAAAAAAGAGTGATAAAGCAGTTTTCCAGGGCAGCATTGCCATGAACTTGCAAGTATTGATCTCAACACTTTGTCTTTAGTATCCCTTAACAATATAATAAGCTAAGCTGCACTGAAGCCAGCTAAGCCATTGAAGAACAGCACCTATGTAATAACCTGAGCTTTCTCTCATTGCATTTCTCAACAAATCCAGGCTGATGTGGTTCTGAACGTGAAAAGGACTCTCTCTGGGGGCAGAAAGTGGAAAAATAGTCAAGATGTTTTCACAGAAATCTCAGAATACTTGATGTTGGCAGGCACCTCTGGAGATGCTCTAGACCAGCCTCCCTGTTCAGAGTGGAAGACTGACCCTTCACAGACTGCTGAGACATTCATCCAGTTAAGTTTTGGATAGATGTAAGAAAGGAGATTCCTAAATCCAAAGTAAAAAAAAAAAACCCACCTCTACGTAACCATTATGTTTGACCACCCTCATTTAAAGTTTTCTTACTCATTGCCTCCTGTTCTTTTACTGGGTACTACTGGGAGAACTCTGACTGCGCCTTCTTTGCTACCCCCTAATCAGGTGTCCGTGCAGATGTCACTTTCACTGTTGTTCTCATCTCCCCACCCACCTTGTCCCCATCTCCTTGAGGTTAAACAGCTCTATTTTAAGAACTTTAGCTGCTCCTCTAGTTTAATTATTTCTTTTTTGTATGATATTTATCTGTGAAACTCTTTTTGTTGCCCCAAAACTTAACATTAGTTATCTCTACTGAAGACCAAATAGAAGGCCAAATGGCAAGGTAAAGAAAAATCCTCCTCTGGCATCCACTGACACAATTATTTTCTATAAATGCACTCACATCACACACTTAGGAGATATGTGGTAGTTTTATTTTCCCTGCAAAAGGTAAAAAACAAAAGATTGCTATTGAACAAAATTTTCTTCATCTGCAGAGTTAAGGTTTCTTTCCATTCTTGTGTGTCCACATGAACTATTGCTCTACTTTCAAAACCTCTTGATTTTGAGTAAACATTTCTATATTTTTAACTTTCAGCTGTGAAATCAATATAGCATATTTGTCCACCTCAATTTAACAAGCTCAGTAATCCTTCAAACTAATCCCAGTGAAATTGCTTCTGTGTTTTAGCAATGAATTAAAAAAGAGGGAAGGAAAAAAAATCATTCTGCATGCTCAGATCATATCAGGTCTGCACAGTGAAGCTAGGCAGCTGCTGTCAAAAGCATTGGCAGAAATAATGACTGCTAAAAATCTCAGTCCCAGACTGAATTTGTGCCATTTTCATTTCACCACTAGACACCAAGTTATTCCATATTACTGCTATGAGAAACGTTTCTGTCAGAAATACTGATAGGAGTAATAAAATGTTTTGTTAATGTAATCTTGCATTTATATAAAGACCTGCAATATATAGTTTTTATTGAGTGTCATTACTTATGGATGAGTTTTTAAAAGAGAAAGCATTGTGATAAATTATTAAGATTACATGTTAGAGAGCAGAAAGTGAGTCTCAAAGTTTGGCATATAGCAATAGCAATTCAGAACTCAGAATCCCAACAAAAAGATAAATATCTTAAGCTAAGCAGTTGGTCTCTATATAGTAGCAGGTAATAATGTCACAAAAAGAATAAAAATGTTGACATCAAGTCAAGAAGTATTAGATTCCTATGGAGTCTAACTTCATTGTAAAGTATGTGAAAAATTGTAGAGTCAAGTTATTACTCCCTCTTAACATAAATTTTTAGTTTGCAGTATTGCAACTTACAGTATAAGTGAAGAAAAATTGCCAAAACTTCAGACTGATTATATCCACCTGAGGATGTGTTGGGGAGAATTGCCCCAGCTTTTCATTTTCTTCCTGTGTGAGTCTGCCATACACTTCATCTTCTTTCAAACAGATTGTTTTGGATCAGAGTCAAATCCCCTCATGCTGCCTGTAAATCTGTGACTAGAAGTTCTAATTCAGGTCAAGGTGCATCAGTCAGACATTCAGAGATAGCCTGTTATTGTTCAGAAATACTATGAAAGTAATGTGCTACTGCAGTGTGATATAGTAGGTTAAAAAACCCCTTCAAATACCTCCATGTAACAAGGAAATATAACTATGACTTGTCTTTCCCAAATGGAACTGCCTGGATACTCGTCAAGAAATCAGATATTCTTTGATACTGTAAGTTTTCATGAAAGTGAATCTGTTACAACTGTTTTTCCCTGTCTCCACAATCCATTTGGGTGTGAAAGAGCAGAAGCCCCTTTGCCAGTTAAGAAACAGACCCCAGAGTTCTGGCTCTCAGTATCTTCCCCAGGCTGCCAGACTACAGCTACTGCAGCTCCTATTTCTCCTTCAGAATCCAGGAGGATTTGTGTGCTCCTAATGGCTGGTCAAGCAGTGGTTAGCTCAGCCTTCTGGCAACCTAGATTCCCCTTCTAATTTTGATTTAATGCATTATTCACCAGCTCCCTTTTCTCTGACTTGTGTAATGCTGTTACTGAAAAAGTGCCTGAGTACATTTCAGCAGGATGAATTGGACCTCAGGATGGAAGGAGGGTGGGATTCATGTACACTCAGCACTGAGTAGCCCCTCTCTAGAGGGATAGCTGAAGACTAGCTGAAGACAGAGAGTACTTTTTTAGTAGTTTTTAAAAAACACAAATAGAGAGAGAATTACAAGAGGGTCTGTGCAATCAGCCTTTATTCCTTATATATTTTTGTTTAAATTATAAGGTACAGGAAAAGACATTGAGATACATATTGAGAAATTAGATTAAAAATTAAGAAGAGAGTAGAAATTGGTAAAATTATTTTTCCCTCTTTAGAGGAGATACTCTTGAATGTAGTAAAGTACATGAGTATTTTCACTCTCAGATCAGTGAGGAAAAAAACAAAGAGTAACTGATTTTCACTGAACAAATGCAGTTTTACCTGTAGAAATATGTAACAGGAACATAGTTTGGTAACATTTTTCAATGGGAAAAATATGAGTTTTTTATTTAAGTAATATTTTTACTCTTTTTATTGAGAATTATTTTTGTTTCCATTACATAAATATGAAAAAATAAAGGCAAAATTACCATTATGCATTTCCTATTTTATGATATCATGTATATTTATCTTTCTCAGGAAAATTTGACTTTATCTTCATGGTCAAGTTTCAGTTCATTTGGGAGAGGGTTGGGAGTTTTCCAAATGTTTGGGGTTTTTATGAAAGGAAAATGTTCACTCCTACCTGTCTTTCTAAACTGATTGGTATAATATGGAAGCAGAATAAGAGGAATGGATGAGCATTTATATTAGTGAACAAGTTGTAAATATTCCCAAACACAATAAAACTTATTTTTAAAAATGCAGACAAAACCACAGTAGCATTTTCCTAGCTTCACTCTCTGCATACTTGTAAATAACTAAGACTAGAGCTGTAGCTGAAAAGTATTTTCTTTCCAGCAGACGGATTGTAAGAGCTAAATGTGAATGTGTTAAGTGAATTATCTCCATGCAAATAGAGCTGATCAGATTGAAAAAGAACCATAAAGATAATGGAATTAAAACATTTAGAGAGTAGGTTAGGTTCTTGGATTTATACCCTTAGCAAATATAGCAAATAAGGTAACAATAATGAGGACATTCAGAGACATTCCCATGTGCTATTATGGGAGGAAAAGGGAAGCTCTGTGATTTTTACAGAGGATATTGCCACAATAATGCCAAGGGGTCAGCATTTTGTGTTGTAAACTGATTGTCACATATGCTGTAAATTGGGCAGAGCTGCACAAGTGATATTGCAGTGATTCATCTAAATTTTAAGTGAGAACACTTTTTACACAATCATGATCATTAAATACCAACAGTATGATTCTAAGTCAGTAGGGCAGTGCAGACTGCTTCGTTCATGAGCATGGCCAGGGGGTGGAAGGAAGTGATTCTGCCCCTCTATTCTGCTCTTGTGAGACCCCACCCAGAGTATTGCATCCAGATCTGGTGCCCCCACATAAAAAGGACATAGAACTTCTGGAAAGTCCAGAAAAAAACTGAAGCACCACAGCTGTTCTGCTTGGAGAAGAGAAACTTGTGTGGAGACCTCATAGCAACCTTCCAGTACTTGAAGGGGTCCTATGGGGAGGCAGAGAGGGACTCTGTCAGGAACTGTAGTGATAGGACAAGAAATAATGGGCACAAACTGAAAGAGGGGAAATTTAGGCTGGATATTAGGAAGAAATTCTTTACTGTGCAGGTGGTGAGACACCAGAACAGGTTGCCCAGATGTGTGGATGGCCCATCCCAGGCAATGTTCAGTGCCAGTTAGGACAAGGCCCTGAGCAACCTGGTCCAGTGGGATGTGTCCCTGTCCATGGCAGGGGTGTTGGAGCTAGATGATCTTTAAGGTCCCTTCTAACCCTTACCATTCTATGGTTCCATTATTCATTTCAGTAGATGCTTCTGGAAGATTGTGCTTCTTTTCTCCTTCTTGGAATATCTTCTTCTTGGTGGTATCTCAAGCAGAAGCTAAAGTCTCTTTGTTCAAAAAGGATAATGAGTGTAAAATCCTTTTCCTTCACTTCATAGTTCTAGGAAATTTTATTCTCTTTTACGTAATCATGAATGCAGACCTTTCAGTGCTCAGCAGACTGAAATTATTTTTTAAAAGTGTAAACATTTTAATTCAGATAATGAAAACTAGGGGTTTGTATTCACATAGCTTGTCATTATCTTCACATTGTTAATTATGAGAAGGCTTTTTCTCCTATATAGAGTGATATGAAATCACTCTTTACAAAGGAAGAAATATGGGGGATCTTATTCAGTACTTATGATTACTTCTTTCATACCATAGTATGCTGAGATAAATTCTTACATGCTTGATACCTCTAGACAGTAGGAATCCAAGGCCTCTGGATTTATTCAGACCACTTAGGAACCTGCTGAAAAGAGAAAGGGGTAAAAAAAGAGAAGGACACTTTTATTCTCACAGGGAGAGAAAAGAGCATTTCGTTGTATTGTACCTTGATCAAGAATACTGCATCCAGCTGAGCCTAATCAAAAAGAGAGAAACACATGGCAGTGTTTGTGTGCAGAATATACACACACTCCAAGACACCCTATGAGGCTTAAGGCTTGCTGTCAGACTTTCTCCCCTCTGCAACATATTATTTTTTAAAAACCCATTTTATCTCATACAGATTCTGTTGGTGATTTTTTAATTTGGTTTTTAAAAAACACAATGCATCTGCTCATGTTTCAGAGATCCTTTAAAGAGTCAAGGCTTTCTTTCTGTCTCAGAGATGAAGCACCAGGATGACAGTGAGAAGAGGGTTATTTCTTTGCCTAGCTCTGATGTTGATTGAGTGTGTTACCTTGGAGGATTCAACTTCTTTCTCTAAGGCTCAGTTTCTAACATCAAAAACTCAATAAATACCAAATCTTCAACGTGGATATTGGTAGATATTTATGTGAGATATTGAAAAGAACATGAAAACACAAGTAGGTTATAACACTGCTTCCTGCAGTTTCTGGTGATGGGCAATGTTCAATGACAGGAAATGGCTAGGCCTGTTTTGAAGGAGATGGAAATCTGGTTTTAGTACTCCATGGTTGTTTTTCTTTGATTCTATGGATTTACACAGTCCATGTATTAACTCCTGTAGGTTTTTAGCATCAACAATATTCTGTATTGAAGATACATTGAATGGAGAAATTGTTTATATGCTACCATCTTCTCTTGTTGGATGTTATTCAGTTCTTAAAATATGCATTTCCCAAGCATTTATTTTATGACATACATGAGTTTATACATCTTTTAAAACCCCTTCATTTGCCTCTTATCTGGGCTGGAAAGCTATAATGTATTCAATAATTCCTTCTACTGTTTGATAGTTTTAAACATTTTTTGTGACACACCTTGTCATGTGAAAGGCAGCTTTCCTTGAACTCTTTATGTTGGATCAATCTATCAGCACAGCAAGGAAGACAAGACCCTTGTGCTCAACCAGCTTGTCAGCACCCTATTACATAGACCCCACTGAACAGCCTGCTGTATTGAAGGGTGGTTCAACTAATTTACTCAGGGTCATGCACCTGCACTTTTATTTGAAATATTGTCAGTTTTGTCAACTCTGTTATCTGCTACCAGCTGCTGCTAGTGCCTTTAAAGGACTCACATAAAGCAATGTATGGAATAACACTATTAGCAAACACATTGATAGTAGAAGACTGTGATGGGCTGTTCAGAGATTTCAAAAACAATCTTGAAGTTATATACAGACAAGCTTCAATCACCAATGAAAACTAGCTTGAGAAAATCAGTCAGTGTGAACAGGATAAGGTTCTTACCCATAAGTGTCCCAAGGAGGGAGAACAGAAGTCCAGGTTGTTGACCAATTCCAGAAGTTAAGATGGAATCTTCCTCGAGATCCCTCCCCACATAACTTTGAGGGAGAGATAAAGATAACCTTAAAGTTGATGTCAGCTCATGTTTAGATGGAGTTTGACTGACTTCAGCAGGAGCCTGTAAAGTACTATGCATTCTCAAGTTAATGAAACAAAATTCAGTTTTTGATTGTCATCTAAATCATTCTCTGACTTAGTTTCCATTAGCTGCATTTTTTTAGATGGAGCATATAACCACAACACCTCTGTGTTGCTCAGTCCTTTGCTTCATATCTGCACTGTTCCTGCTCTTTGGGTGCGCAGACAGCTTGTCCCTGGTGAAATATAGCCAAGGCATACACGCCCTGCTGACTTTTGTTTTTTGGTCTTCTCCCCATACACATCCAGGCCTTTTTTAGTTCTGCTATAATTTTTTTGCTAGCAAGAATTATACACAATAATCTGATGTGCATATACCACACATTTCAAAAGACAAAGGGCATAATGAAATTTCCTATTTTGTTTGCCATTTTTTTCATAATAATTCATAGAATTACATTTGTTTTCTTGACTGGTCTTGCTCTGACCTGATATTTTCATGGAGCTGTGTGTTATGACCCAGAAATCTCATTTCTCAGTAATGATTTTTACCTGTCAACCCATCACTGTTCACAAAAAGATTTGTCATTGTTTTTTATTAATCCTGTTCAAGTTCCAGGACTGTCTGATCCATAATCTCTGCCAAGATTCTGAGATTCTTCTATGCCCAGTGACTCTCCTAATTCCAATGTGGATTTTATTGTATAAGTTATCCCACAGTGACTTCTCCTGGAGCTATATTACTCTGTATTAGCAATCCACCAAGGGAAGGATTTAAATATTCTAGGCAACTCTCTGTGTTACCTGGGGAATAGCTAATTATTTGTACAAAAGGAAGCAGTCCCAAAGAAAAAAAGACAGACTGAAAGGATGCTAAATTTCATAGAATTCCTCTATATTCAGGAGAAAGATATTTGTGGAAAAGTCTCCCAAAGGTTTCTCCACTGGCTATTAAGGACATTTCTTTTATGTGTTTTTGTTCACCCACTCGGCTCAGCTCAGTGAACAGAGAATTCAACCAAGCATTTATGGGGGTAACACAAGGATTCCAACAAGAGCATCCATCATTTGAGGCAAATTCCCTAGTTAATATGAACTGATAGTTCCAGAGTTTTAAGGAAAGTGTATTTATTTTTCTGATTTGGACAATACACTCTTTACTGAATCCAAGAAACTTTTGGATAAAGTTATGGGATAATAAGTTAAGAAGCCATACTCACAAAAAAGTGAGTATAGAATAGTAAGGAAGTAAATGAGCATATAAAAAAAAACTCCTCTGGAATTAAAAGGGAAATAAATAACTATATAACTATGAAAAGTGAAAGGATTAAGAAAAAAGGGTCATTAAATTCTGTTTGAAATTTTGAGATTACTTGCAGCCACCAATAAGGCAAAATCTGGGTTTTGTGTTTTCATTCCTGTGTTTTATATTGCAGTCACAAGGAAGTCTTTGTAGTAAATGCAGCCTTGTCCCAGGGCATTGGGCCCCTCCATGGGCCCAAGGCTGGGATGTTGTGGTTGTGGCTCTCCAGGTGGTTGTGGCTCAGCAGGAGCAGGAGGAACATGGGTGCACCACAGCAAGGGCTGGACATGGAGCTTTGGCAGGACACTCAATAGAAGGCACCTTCCCAGACAACGTCCACCCCATGGCCCCTGGGAGCATCTCCTGGGCGACCACTGGGAAGAAGTAACCCTCAACTGCACTGGCTCTTAACTCACAGAGGCCCTTATCAGCTGAACCTCCAGAAGCCCCTGGGGATGCTCTCATGGCCCTTTCAATATCTTCTACTCCAAAACTTCCTAAGTAGATACCAGAGATCACTGTCATTGTATTTGATATGGACTGTAATGTATTCAAAATACTCTGAGATTATCCACAATGTGAAGCTCATTAAACATCATGGACAATAGCCATTGGACATTGACAGGGTTTAGGCATGGACCTGTTAAACGCTGTGCAAACTGAAGCATATCTTGACAGCCTTATAAACAGGACTTAGGATGTGAATGTTAATGTTAAAAATGTAAAGGATGAAAGATTTTAACTGGTTTGGAATGAAGCAGTAGGTTGGAGAGAAAAGGAATAATGACATAACTGAGAAACTAAGTACTTGAATTCTATTTCAGTAATTTGAGGTATCTTGTATCTACCAGACCACATTTCTCTGGAAACTGATGAAAAAGATGACCTACAGTTAACCTTCCAGGTAACATCTTATCTGTGAGATCTGTCTCTTCCCACAACGCTATTTACACATTTTGTGTAGTTTTTGAACAAACTCTCGGATCAGTGCTAGGTATGGGGGCCTTTAATCTAAACACCTACACATGAATTTTTGCTTCTTTGGAAGTTTTGTGTCACTGGCAAAAATGTGTTCTTTGTTATGTGATGACACCTTTCGTGGGCTTGAGAAAAAAATTCTAAGTGTCCCACCACTCAATTGCACAGTAGCTGGTATTTGCTGAGAAGAAGGAGTGCTGTCAGACTGGAAAGAGTGCTGAGCTGCAGTTGCTCAGCATCCTTGAGAGGCTCATATCTCTTTTATTATAGGCAATGTCTCCCCATAACTTCAGTTTAGATGGACTTTACCTTGCCCAGATTCAGATATGCAAGGGTTTATTATGGCTGGCCAGAGGAATCAACAACCTGCAGTGGTTCTGGATTCTGAGGTTTATTAAAGACCCTTCAGGCTTTTACTCTGTTTGATTATCTCACACACTTGCTCTAAAAAGTGCTGTGTTCACTAGCTGTCAGTTTACCTTCCCCACAGAGAGATCCCTGCTGCCCATGGAGGGCAGACAGACAGTCAATTCTGGACAGTAGCTTGCAGTTTCAGCCCAAGTCCCTGGGCACCCCCCACCTTTTAGCTCCACTCATGTCTGACCTCCAGGATCATGCTCCAGTTCCAGTATCTTTGCTCCAACCACACAGAATCTTCTAGGCCAACCTTTGACTGCTCACCACCACATCAAATAGACCATAGCACTCACTAAGTGCCATGTCCAGTAATTTCTTGAATTCTTCCAGGGATGGTGACTCTACCACCTCCTTTGGAGTCTATTCCAATGCTTAACAACCCTATCGAGGAAAAAATTCTTTCTTATGTCCCACCTGAACCTTCCCTGGTGCAGCCTGACATCATTTCCTCTTGTCCTGTCGCCGTTGCCTGGGATAAAAAGCAATAAGACTTTTGTGTGATTCTTCTGTCAATGTACACAAATACTTTGAAGAGAAATGTGATTGTATTTAGGTAACAGCAGCATGCCTCTGTATCCCTGAATCAGACCACTCACCACTTTTTCAGACCCTCTTTTTCTTTCTGAGGCCAGTTCTCAAGTGGTCTTATTTTTAACACTGTCTTTCTTCCAGAAGCCCAAACCCTGAGATTTCCAACTTAATTAGTGTATATGCACATGCATAGCTTCCTAATTGGTGTTTCTCTCTCATGTCTCTATTAATTGTAGGATTTGGGATGTGTCACTTTTCCTCAGTTCAAGTGTTATCTGAATTTGTGACCAGTCCACACTGGTTGCAGCTAGCAAGTTACTGCTTGAAAATGCAAAAGCTCAATCCCAGACATTCACCGTCCACACACACATACACCAATTTATCTGCTGCCTGTTTGCATTTACATTTTAAGCTGCTTTTAATCACCTGCAACAGATTTAGACAGCTGCTTCTATACTAATCATGCCAGAGTGCCTTTGATGGCAATAGAGAGAAAAAGACCTTTTTGGGGTATCTTATCTACTTTACAGGTGCCATTTGAAGATGTCATGGACTGACTGATGGAAATGCCAGTTGTCTTCATCTGTAAAGTAAAGGAAACACTGGGGGCTGACCTACAGCAATCTTGATCAGGTACCTTCTATTTTTCACAGCTGAATACAATGTAAAGATGCAAATATTTTTCTGCCGAGTTTGGAAAGCCACGAGGTTGGGGTTTAAGCAGGTCTGATCAGGTTGAGCAGCAGTGTGGGTGCAAAAAAAATGATGAAGTAAAAAAAACTTCATGGGTGCCTCAGGCATCTTTACAGACAGCAATGACTATGAGAGATTTTTCTGGATCTCCGTTTTACTTCTAAATATGTAAGAGCCTTACTTAATCACTGGTCCTTAAACAGATTTTCAGAACTGGCTTGCCTGTTTGCTTTGTGTTTGAGTTCCTTTTTTCCTGGATGTTTTTTTCTAGTTCAATACTAGAAAAAAAAAATTATAATAAAATTGAACCAAGACAATCCTCACCTATGCTATTCTTTTTCAATAGGCGCTGGACTCATGATGTTATATTCATGCATAACTATTAAGTTTGAGATATTTTTCTTCTAAACTTTCAAACTGATACAGACAGCAAATAATTTGTATTATATTTTAAGTACACAATGGAACATAGTGAACTGCAGCGTTAAAAAAAAATCCTTTTAGAACAATAGACTTATTCAAATAATTATGTGCATGTCTTTGGTGTTTTTATATATAAAGAGATAAGAAAACCTACACTCCAGTACAGGTATTTTGTTATTCCTTTTGACATTCCTGTCAATTAAAGCAGCTTAAAATTAGACTTAACTTTTCTTTTGGCTTTAGGGAATGGCATATGCACATTTTATTTTCCTGTTCTTTTTTGGCAACTACTCCAATGTCTATTTATTTAAAATTCAAGGTACACTTACTAATTACTGCCAGAAGAACTATAATCTAAATAGGTCATAATAGGTCATATATGTCATACCATTTTATATGCACCTAGGAATACATAAACATGAGATTATTGTGGGGGGATTATATGTCAGATTTGATAACAGGCAAAGTTGTTTAAACTTGTGACCTAAAAATTAGAATATGCCACATGAAAGTCCTGTGTGCATCCAGAAGTCTAAGGGATTGAGGTGTCAAAGAGCAGAACCAAGGGAATATTTTACTACTCTATTTTCTTCGGCAAATGTAGTAAATAGACTTCAGTATATTTAAACAGGCATTTTCTATCTGATATTTTGTTCTCTGAATGTCTTTTGGATGGCATAACTTTTGAATATAGTAAACTGGAAGAAAATTAAATAGTAAACTATATTAAACTAGACTCAAAATTATATACTGCTCTTTGTTCTAATTGCTGTAAATTTATCATTTGGGAAGGAGGAATGAGAAAACATAGTGTTATGCAATTTTTGTACTGTAGAAATATATTAATCTGCATATCTTACTGGCATAAGATGCCATGTCTCTATCTTTGCAAATATTTGAGTTCATTTACGGGAAGCAATGGGAGAGTCTAGCTTTTACTTTAGCACTCATGGGGCAAAATATGTACTCCAAGTCAGCTGAAGGTGGTCATGGGGAATGACAGTAGTATCTCCCCAAAGACTTTATTTCACATGCTTAATGCGTTTGAGAGTCTGGGAGATGGGAAATTTGTGAATTTGAGAACAGATGTGCCTGAGGCAGAGTGACACGTGCCAAAGCTATGGCTTCAGCTTTCTTCTTCCCTGCTCTTTTTCTTTTTTTAAATGAATGGCTCTCATTCCAAGGAAGGGAAGCTATAGCATTTTCTGTGGGCTGCAGTGAGTTCCTGAGAAGTGAGCATATCAGAACTGTAGTTTTTCAAAACTTTACAAGCTAAAGACAGATTTTACGTGCCTTCACTTTGTGAAGGTGACCTGTCTCTCAAGTTGTCCTGGCACCACCTCAAAGATATGGCTGTTCAAAGACCTCTGCATGTGTTTTTACATGGGTAACACTAGATTCCTCCAGGGTTTATTGTTCAAGTACTTATCATGGTGGCTGAAATGTTTCAGAATTGTACTCTGACTCTAAATCTGTAGACCATTAGCATGAGCATTAAAAACTCTACACACCGGAGACAACTTTATGTTGCCATTTTGCAGAATCTTAGAAGGGATGAGCCATGTTAGGTCATCCAGAAAATATTTCTTCCAAAGCAGGAATTCTTTTCCCACTAAAATTTCTGACCCTAACTGTACTCTACATCCTCTCCTGTTTTAAATGTTTCAAGAGAGAGTTTCTACTTATATTCTAATCTATGTCACATTGTTACCTCAGTGCAATACAGCAGTCTGCAGTGAAGAGAAATCCCATAGAGGGTTAAAAGATGGTGTTCTTTAATGGGAGACAATAAATTAATTTTTTCTAATTCACCATTGAGTATATTGGCTCAGGGTAAAATTTTCAAATTATCAAATGTAGTTTTTAAAGGAAAAAAAATAAAAGCAGATTTTTATGTTTATTTTTAAGAAGTATATTTAATAAAAACCTTATCTGGAGATAATGGGGTTTTGTCTTTTCATACTATTAATTTTTTACAGAAAGCACCTAAATCCCCAGAATTACTTTTTGTACCATATAAATAATGACATTCTCGAAGATTAAAAACCTAGATAATCTATTCTATTATCTAATGGAAAAGGCATCAAAGAGAAAATTAAGAGACATAGCAAAAGGCAAAAAATTTAGAAATAAAAAGATGGAAATGTGTCTAGGAAATCTTTTGATACTTTTTGGCTTGTTTTAAAAAATGAAAACCCTTTGGAGACATGCTACTGATAACTATTTCACTACTCCATACTTTGGCACAGAAATAGGTGCAGAGTCTGTTTATTACAGTAAAGTAGAATCTGCTGCCTGAGATGTTCAGCATTCCTGAACTAAAAATCTGCAATTTCTTTCTTTTCTCTTTAACACCGTCATATAGGTTTGTTGAGTAGATGCTTTTATTCACCATGTACAAATACAAGAAATAAATTAGTTTAAAAATCTAAATGTTCTTATTACCATTTAGGAAATATTAAACTAAATTATGTCCCCAGCTATGTAAGTGTAACTGGCTTTAGCTCAGCGCAAATGGTCAAAATTATGCCTGTGCAAATAAAAGAGATTTTGGCTCAGTCACTTCAAAGAAATGGGACTGATAAAATTAACAATGTCTTTATAACTAACTAAAATTGCTTTTGCATGCTGCTAATGTACTTTATCTACCGCAATAGCTGCAATCTACCAGTGCTTCAATGGCTGTCTTCCTATTTTTGAATTTACAATATTGATCTGAATCTATACTTCCAGTCCTCCCTGAAAACTAGGTGTTACAAGCCTATAACAATGATTTCACTCATTTTTAGATCTATTCCTGGAAATGAATAGCTTCAAATGTTGTAATCTTTATATTAATTTAAGTATTTGGAATCAGTTCCAATGATGCCATTGAATACTTTGCCCTGATTTAACTTTATGCTGTATCACCACAGCTATTTTTTCCCTACTAAGCTTCAGTTTGAATTACAGTTCCTATATCAATACTATATTCATTAAGCTTTGTTCCTTTTAACAGGGCAAGGCAATATTTTACAGTTATTTTCCAAAATTTTGTTAAGAATGTGTAACTATCCTATGGACAAATATGCTGACAGACTGCACTAAACTATCAAGAACATACTAGCAGATATTCTCTGAAATGCTGGGCTGATAATTTGGCTTCATAAAATTGCTGTTGGCTCAATAAGACAGCCATAACACTGAAATTTTCGTCATTTCCTCTATGATTTCAAAGTTAGCATTCTCATTTCATCCATTATCTCACAAGTGAATATTTGGTATAAGGACAACAAATTTTTTTTGAGTTATTTCCCAATGGTCCTTTTTGCCTTTAGAGACATTACTCTTAGTCATATGTATGATTTCTTGATATGGTTTATGATATAGATTGGCTGAATATTGGTTTGTAAATACTTTTAAAATTTTAGTCTTTAGCTGCAGAATTCTATATGCTTGAGGATCTAGTTGGATTGAGTGTCTTATGTTTATGAAATATATTGAAGAAATAAACAGTAAATAATAGTAAAATACTTCAATTTTCCCCACTTTTATAATATATTAGAGATGGAAAAATCTCCCACAAGAATCATTAATCAGTCTACTTTTAGTTTATATCTCATGCAGAATACAGTGGCAAATGTGATTATATTGTTTATAAGTCTGCCACTGTAGACTGCTTGCTAAACAGAGCATAAAATTAAAACTTATATTTCTTGTTTTAAAATTGTTTTTTAGAAAGATTTTATTAGTATTTAATGCACTAAATATTTTTCAATATAAAAATCATCATGGTCTTTAGTTAATGAATTAAATTCTGCCAATTCCTTGAAGAGGACCTACAAGGAGACCTTGGGCCCCTTTGACCTCTGTCAGTCTACATTTCCTACAGACAATAACCAGCCAGTTAAAATTATTTTAGTATGGCATTGTCCTTCATTCTGAGATGTTCTCACCAAATATTGCTAAATGCCTAATTCAAATGGTTTTGATTTGCTCACAGTAAAAAGAACCATACTGCTCCTCTGATCAACAGATCACTAAGACACCTTCCAGAAATACTTGACCTTGTGAATCGTGTGTGGACAATTAACTTCTTCAACCTCTTCACATGAGGTGAACTAATAAAGACCATTATTGTCACATGTACTTTAGAATTATATGTGTATGGTCTTTACCTGCATGAGGTGTCTCCATCTACAAAGACACAATCCTTAGATCTCCCTTCCTTCTTTTTCTGTCTGTCTCCCCAGGCAATTTCATGAAGCTTTGATTAGTCCCTCTTTCTCTGGATTAGTCCCTTCCTTTTCTCCATAAGGAAAGGAATTTTAGTAAAAGAGAAGAAGAAGACCTAAACATAAGGATAATGAATAAAACTTATCTTACAGGTTCACAGATCCTCATATGTTGAATAATCAGTTTCCCCAAAGAGGACTGTTTAATTGACTGTCCTTTACATTAAGATGAAAAAATATTTGACTTCCTTACAAAATTAAAGTTATCTTTCATTAGTAAAAAGTATTAATATTTTATTATATTAATTATATTTTATTGCTTCATTTAGCTTTCAAAAATAATTTTATTCTATGGCAGTGAGTGACACAGATTCCTCTTTACTCTGATGAAAAGCATTGCTTAAGTCATTATATATATATATTTTCCTTTCACTTTACCCTCCCTGTCTTGCTTAAGCAGATTTAAGAATACAGCCGATCATCTCTTATCCATTCATTTTATTTCTTAATCATGCCTTGAATGCTTGGGGTTGTTTTAAATTATGGTTTCATCATGTCCTTTTAATAAGGTTTGATCTGCACTGATACTGTACTGACATAATGTCCTTGTTCTGGCCAGGACAAGGTTAATTTTTGCAGTAGCCAGGAGGGAGAAATGGCTGGGACCCTGATGTTTTCTGTACCACCCCATATCATCTCTGGGGCAGGGGAAAGGGACTCTCCACAAGGAAGGGGTTCCTTTTTGTCTTGAAAGTGCTGGGGAGAGCCATCTGGTATTTGTTCATTGTCATGGGCTCTGGGGTGGGTATTTCTGCATGTGAAACACTCCCTTTTTGTGTACTTCCCTTATTTATATTGTTGCTGATACTGCTCCTTTTCTTATCTCACTGCTCTTTCCAGTACATTTTTCTTATCTCAGCCCATAATATTCACCTTCTGTGCCTCCAATTCTGAGGTCCATCCTGCCAGTGGGAAAGGGAAGAGGAAGTGAGACAGAGCTGGTGTGTTTTGGGAGAGCCTTGGTGGGGGCACTGAGCTGGGAAATACCAATCCTAAACCATGACCCCTAGCTATACTGGTTTAGAAGGGGCTGTTGAATACTGTGTGTACCTATATTACAGATAACATTAAATTTTTCCCCCACCACTTCCATTTAATGAGGTTTCATGAAATATAGTGCAAGCCCTCAATAAGGCAACTACAGAGATAAATTCACCCAACAATTTAGCTGTTGTATCACAACATTTTATTTATTTTGTGTCACAATGTTTTCTCCCTTCTTTCTTTCCTCCATCCCTCCTTTCCTCAAAATGGTTCAGAATAAGGATGTTTTCTTACAGCTTGAAAGGAGACAAAAATTATGCTGGGTATATATCTATATTCTTGATATTCCAGATCTCCAGCATAAATATATGTATGCTGACTCTTTTGGTTGTGCCAAAGAGTTTTGAGGTGATTTAAACATTGAGATCTTAGGGTTTCTTGACATGGATAATTCTGAAGGAAAAAAACCTCTTCATTTTGGCATACCTACAAGAATAATAACCTCTGTCAGCAAGGCATGGTTGAACAGCTGTCAGTGTGTTGAGGAGAGTAATCTTTTCTTTCAACTCAACAGCAGCCAAGACAGCTTGTCAGAGTGTAATTCAAAACAATAGACAATTTCTGAATAAAGAAACTCCAGACAACTGAAAGTAGAAGTAATTATCTTCATTCTGGAGGAATCATCCTTTGTTAGCACTAAAGATTCTTTAAATTCAGATCGTGGATTATTGCCTTAAGATTTTAAAAACAAGGTGATTAAATTGAGCACTACTAAGATTACCATGCTCTTTCAAGTAATGGATAAAGAAATAAGAAACAAGACAATAGTAGATTCACTCAGTCAAATACTCTGGCCCTGATAGTGACCAGTGTTGAACATTTGGCAAGAGAGCTTAACAGATAAGCTTGCAGTAACAACTTAGATCCTAGCCACCCATGATTCAGAGACAAAATGTTACATTTACCTTGGTGTTTGGCCTTCAGTGGAATTCTTTTCTACTATTATGAATAATTCCCTTCTGAGTCCATTTGTGCTTTTGGTATTCATCAACATCCCAAGGCAAAGAGTTCCTTACATACCTACTTTTATATTAGTCTGCACCAAATAGTTTCCTTTGATGAATTCTTAATCACTGTAAGAAATTGTGAATAATCAGTGTATATTCACTTCTCCTTGTTAACTGTGATTTTTGTGCCATTGCCATTTGATTCTATGATTCATCCTTTTTTTCAAAGTAAAGAATGTTAATTAATTTCTCTAATACATAAATTAATCCACAGCAGTGATAAGGCTTTTATCACTTTTCCCATGCCTTTTTCTATTTCTGACATATATTTCAGTGGGAAGCAGCAGAACTGTACAAAGCATTTAAGATGCAGATAGTCTAGGGATTTACACAGTGTCATGTTTTCTGCTCTAAAGCCTATTTTATTGTTAATAATTCCTGATCTTATCTCAAAGTTTTTCCACAGAACGTTGTTCAGTTTTTCATTAAAAAATCAAAAATTAGTCAAAGAAAACCCTTCTTAACTGTAGTAGTTCTATTTAGATTACATCATAAAGTGACATATTTAGGATTGCTTTGTGTCTTATTTGATTTTTCCCCCCCCGATGTACACTACTCAGATTTCAACTATGACTTTATTTCCCACTCTTACAATATTGTGAGCTCAGTTGCAATTAAACCTTATTACCAACTCTTCATGGTCAGTCTTTTGCTTTAGACATCTGGATGTTTTTGTGCCATTGTTATTCACAGCTTCACTAATGATACCTTCTCCACATTATTTATTAATATATTGAACACTATGAATATCATAGAAGGGTGGGATTTATTACCTGTAATTGTACAATGACAAATATTGCCCTAGATTTATGTTATCTTTTTAAATCTACTCAAAGCAATTAACCGAGAAGTTTTACTTCCCATAGTATGACAAACATTAAATTAATTTTGAAGGGTATAATTCATAGACTAAGAAAGAGAAATTCACAGAAATATATGAGAGAAGTGTGACATTAACCAATACAGTCAATGAAGACCAAATCCTACAGTCTGAAAACACTTTTCATTTTATCCTAAACTAAACATTTGTATATGGTTCCACAATATTGGGATAATTTATGTTTGCAATACCATTGTTTCCTTCGAAAAAATTTGGGAAATTTGAGGCAAAATAAAAGTTCTTTTTAAATGACCCATCTTGAATCTTCATTGTTGCAAAGTATTTTTTTCAGATTTATTAATCTTTCAGCTTCTTTTATTCTTTACTATGCTTTGTACTAATTTCCCTAACATAGAAGACTGGTCTTTTTTTTTCCAGTCCTGGAAAAAGAAATATTATATTTAACACATTTTGTTCTACGGAAATTAATTTGATTAAGTGATAAGTTATGAAATTAGTAACTTGACTTCTGTTTTAGTCTTCTGGGCAGTGGATAAATACTTGACAATTTATTATGGTTCATCTAGAAATTTTTCTAATGATAGTCTGCAACAATTTCTTTAATTTTCCTCATTAAAAGAAAATTTCCAGGACAAACCACCCATAGCTCCTATGCAGTGGACACCAACACAAATAATACTTTTATTTTCCCTATTCTTATCTTTTCTATCTATTTTGAAAATTCCTATTCTAACTTTCTCATCTGTTGACCTTATAGAATTTTTGGCAGTCTTCCTGTTTAACTAATGTTATTAATGTATTTAGCAAGCTGTTTTTCAAAAATTTCTTGGTCTGCTTTTTAATAATTTTATATTGATATCTGTATGAGCCAGCAGAGAGCCCAGGAGTACAATTGCACCCTTGCTTTTATCAGAACTAGTGTGGCCAGCAGAACCAGAGCAGTGATTTTCCCCCCTGCACTCAGCACTGGTGAGGTCACACCCCAGTGCTGTGTCCAGTTCTGGCCTTTCACTGCAAGGACATGGAGGTGCTGGAGTGAGTCCAGAGAAAGGCAACAGAGCTGGCAGAGGGGCTGGAGCACAAATCTTACCAAGAGCAGCTGAGGGAGGTTGAGGTTGCTTATTGTGGAGAAGAGGAGGCTCAGGGGTGGCATTATCACTCCCTACCAATGCCTGAGAGGAGGCTGTAACATAGTGAAGATGGTCTCTTGAAGGGAATTTCTTGTGACCATAAACAATAAGACAGAACAAACAGGAGTTTGTCAGAGTTATGAAAACGTGCTCTGACTTGTTACCTGCCTGAGATTTCCATATTTCCTTTCTGATGTCTCTAACAAGTAGAAAAACAAAGTATAAAAGGAGGCTTCCCTTGAGGACCAGAGGGAGATACAGGACTGCATTTTCAGATCCACAAGTCATCCTATATTACAGGAATACCCATGATTGGTCCACATGAGGGCTAAGAACTGGCTCAGGGTATAGTGAAGGGCAAACATATGAGGAATGTCACACAACATTAAGAAGTGTTGGTTAGGTTAATGACAGTCTTTGTAGATGAAAAAATAAATTGAGGACACACCATGCCAGCATAGCCTGACAGGAGAAACCAGTCAGTAAAAAGAAGGGACTAAAACAATGAGGAGAAAACACTCTGGCAAATGTAACTTTGTTTATTATCATGATTCACTGTCAGATGAACTCTTCAGTAAGCTTCAGATGAGGAGCTTAACAATTTTAAAAACACATACGGTACCTCAGAAATCCAGGAATTTGGTAACATCCTTCTTAAAAAACATGTGAAAATTTTCAAAGCAAATAGCTTTACGTATGCCAAGGTTCTAATAGTCATAAAATAATTTTAAGTTCTTTATATTCAAGTGCAATCAGTGAGTCGAGTTTGTTTGGGTTTCTTCTTTAAAAAGGAAGATTCACCTGCTGCTGTATATGAATGTGCTTCCAGAAAGGAGGCAAAGGCCCAAAGCTCAGTGAATGAATGGTGTTATTGCAGTTATTCTGTCTCTCTGTGTGTTGTATATTACAAGTGTCACGTGTACTTCCTTGTAAGGAAAAAAGGTGAATATTTTCTTCTCTTTTCACTGATAAACACTGGTTTAGAAGTGTCATTTGTGCTGTTCAAAAAGGCAACAGACAGGAATTCAGCATTCAAAGGCAACATTCAACAGGAATTCATTTTTACAAATCAAGATGTAATTTTTGCATAAGCATAAGATACTTCTTAAATAAGTAACCTTTTGGCTAATTATAAATTTACACTATGAGAAAAACATAAACAACAAATTGTGTAACACATCTAAGTCCTGAAAAAGCCGACAAATGAAAACTGGAGCTTTGTTCTTTAATTCAATGTAATTTCCTAATTAAATCTTTCCTTCAGTAATGTGGTATATGCAGTCATCCTTGCAGTATCAATTCTGAATGCTATACTAACAAAAAAAGAGGTAAAATAATGCAGCTTACTGGTAATGAAGTAGCCCTAAAAATAATTTAATTTTTTTTTAATAAATTACTGTTCAAAACAAAATACAGTGAAAATATTCCCATTTGGGTTCTTTTTATTAGCATTTTAATACTTCTCTTCCCCCAAGAAACAGTAATCACACCCATGGAATCCAGTTTGATGCAGAGAACAGTACAGTAAGTGTAGGGTCCCATATTTTCTTGGCTAGCTGTGATGAGACATCAATCTTGCCTCTGTTGTCCCTGTAATATCTATTGTCAAAACATGTGTCAGAAATCATAACTTTCCCACAGAAACTCAGTTTTAGCAAAGCAAAAGTTGTCTCCAGTCTGTGAAATGAAGGCAAAACTCAACTCATTACAATTAGCAAATATTACATGCAACTTCTACATGTTCCTCTGTCTCAATAGGCCAATTAAATGTCAGGATTAAATTAAAATATACCTACAGAGTCATGAACTTCTCATATAATGTTACTGTTATATGAAAGTGAATGCAGCTCTAACAGTTTATATGTGGTTGTTTCCTAGATTTATCCAGAATGTCATAAACATTTCTTTGGAAAAAACCCAAGGTTGAGTTCTGGGGTGTTTTATTTGTGTACTTTGTAATAGCACACTAGTAAATCAAACAAGATAGCAAGCAGATAATAAATATAGATAGACAATAGTAATAGATATCAGACAATAGAAGAAAGCAGGAATATTTAGTCTGAAACAGTTGTCAATTAAGATCAGACCTCTACTCTGCTGACATACGTCCTTCATCATATATATATCCAAAACCATCTGGTGCAAAAAAAAAATGGAGTTGATTTTTGCAAACTCTCTCAGAAAAGCAGAATATTTACCTAAAAATCATTCTGGTAGTCCCTACAGAGAATACACTGTGAAGACAGGAGACAATAGCTCTTTGGTTGGTCAGAACACATTTTATATCTTTTATTATGAAGTATTCTGGAAATTATTCAGACATCATGACTCCTTTCACCTATTTCACTCACACAAAAATTGTTCCCTTTTATTTTTTTTTAATTTTTTGTTCCCTTTTTCTATTACCTTTTGTGTCTTTCATTTGCAGAGCATTTTACATAACGTATTTTTGTCAGTTCTGATAGCTGAGCTGACAAGAACAAATCTTATGCTTGGTATTTTGTGTCCAGTACCTCAGTGAATCTTTTCTATTGGGTGGTAGATTCTGCTCCTGTGTGACAAGAAGCCTTACATTACTTCTCCTTTGTTATTACACTGCATACTAATTCCTTCTTATGTTCATTTCTAGGTAGTTTCTTAGCAAAATGTCTCATCATAAATTTATTGTCAGAAATAACAGACTGGCCTATGGCTTTTGGCAAATGACAGCAAATTGTACTCTGTATCAAAATGGCTTGAAAATGTATTGGTAAACAATTGGATTTTCTTGTGTGGCATGTTACTGGATACAACAACACCATTTTTCTATCTGAAACTTGATGCTGGATCAATCTTTCACAGGAGCAAAGAATCAACACTAGACTACAGCAAATGCAAAAGCATATTTAGTGGAACTTTTATCTTATCATCCTTAAGAATCTGTACTTCCATAGCTTTATAAACCCAGCTTTAAATCAGTAATGGTACCATAACAATAGTACACTGCAGTCAAAATTTTTCAGCTAGTATATTTATTTTGAATACAAATTAAATGCACTGAAAGAGTTTGCAAGTATAAACAGGTGACTTTTATCTATGAATACTGTTTTATTTTATTGTATTTTTCTATTTTAATAATTTTTTCTGACTATGTAATCCATTCAAGATATTATTTTGAAGTAATTCAAACCATTATTTGCCTGCTGAATACACGGATCATTTACAATCATATTTAATCTGTAAAGTCAATAAAACCAGCTTTTTCCAGACATCTTTCTGGTAGTCCACTTATTCTAGAACCTTGATACTCAGTTTTAGAGAAGCCTGGTCTGCGATTTCTTTCACTAACCTCACTTTCTCTTTTTCCTTCTCTCCTTGTGGTTTTATACAGTGTGCCAGCTTGAGCAAAGGATAATGCAAAACTTTTGTCATTTCCAAAATTGCTGTCAAAAGAGGCAATTATTAATGGTTTCTTTTTCAAAGTCCTAGGAGTTGCAAGTAATTGTACACTTGCTTGTGGAACGATTGATGTTCATCTGTGATTGAAGTCTTAGGACAACTAAGGAGCAATTTAAAATCACACATTAGCTGCTTAAGTCAATATGCAGAGGAAGAAATCTTTGCTGAGGATGGATATCAAACTGATTTGATTTGCCATGTTGTGATTGGTTTTGATTTGTGGGGGGAAGAGGGGGGTGAGGTTCTCACCTTTTCATTCAATTACCATTCTATAACCTGCTTTGATTTTTCAGGTTTTTCCACTTTCTTATCAAAGATGAAGAACTTCAACCATGCAGTGAAGGCGTGAACATGTGAATTTCAATAATATAAGACTGCAAAATGCTAATGATAAACTGCTTGCATGACTTCAGGCATATCAAGTTTAATAAAAGTTTCATTAGCATTAAACAAAGTGAATACATCTAGGGAAATGGTCATGCAACAAAACTAATTATGTGCACTCAAAACACCAAAGCAGGTTCTGAACTACACTTGAAAGGATTTAAGTAAATAGTCTAACAAAGACAAAACAAAACTACCAGCAAAATACCTTTCCTTTCCTGGAATTTATAAAAGGCTTGACTTCATTGGTCAAGCCTTCAGTCTTATCAGCCTTCAAACCTGTATTCTCACAAAAGAATTTTATTTAAGGGTTGTTTGGGGAGTTGGATAAATTTCAGGTGGATTTTTGTTTTGACTTTTTTAGATTGGTTGGTTGATTTGGTTTTTTTCTCTACAACGTCCTTTTTGTGCAGATTTGGAAGGAGCTGGAGAGAAGAACAAAACATACATAAGTAAGGTTCAGTATCTGCCTGAGTATGGTATTTTATTTTGTGGATGTCAGCAAACCCTCTAGGACATAAATTCATCAATTTGATGATGCTATCCATTCTATATTTTGTGTCAGTTAGTGTATTATCTACCTTCAAACCAGGCATGAGCACATCAATACTACTCATGAGAGGCATGCTTTTTCTCATAGAAGCTAAATGTTACTTTGGCATATATTTTACAATATTTGCATATTTACATATTTTTTATTTACAGCACTGCTTAATTTTTTCCAGCACTAATCTTTTGTAAAGATCAGATCTACAGACTACCTACTGCTCTACTACTAGCTTTTTGTTGTTTTTTCTTATACACAAGGTGAATTACTCTGTGAATTATGCAGTGTAGCAGACAAAGCTGAAAGAACTGCTCTTCTCATTGATTGCATCAACCTGAAATGCATTATGAATTCTAGATTAAGGATGTGAAATGTTGACCAGTTCCTTTCAAACAGTAAAATAAACCTCTTGAAACTCAAAGCACCAAAGAATAAATGCTGGCAGAGTATAGTGCTGTTTATAACAGCACTAAATTTTCTTCTTTTGTTAAGGTTGGTTAACTGATCCATATTCTATATTCTTGAAGTGTTTTAAATTTACTGAAGAATAACATTAATTTCCATTTTCTACCTTTTCTACCTTTTTTTTTTCTTTTTAATGAAATGAATATAAAAGCAGTACATCTTCCCATGCCACTGACATGTGTTTAACTAATGGCAGGGCTTAGCAAAAGTAGTGGGAGCCTTGATTGCACTTAGACTGCCTAGCCATATCTCTTGAATACCAGTGCTTTCTAATTAGAATGATTTTCATTAATACTCTCTACATTTTGAGCATTGTAGTATATCCCATTATTCTCCAAATCATCTGTGTCATTAGCATTTCAATTTGTGCTGAAATTATATTTTTTATAACAGGAAAGAAAAAATATTATAGAAGTTCTTTACCCAAATCATACTGTTTAATAGACATAATTTCTGAGTTTTTTTGTAAAAAGAATATGTGTAAAGAGCTTTTCCTATTGGCTTGACTAGCAAGTGTATGATTCTTATACCAGTGATCAAATGGATGCTGGATCTCATGAAAACTGGATAAGAACAAACCAGAAGCACATCAGAAAAAAACAAGACATACCACACAATGTCTCTGTGGAGGCTCTACTCACTTATCAATGAACATTTTTGCTCGTTAAGGACTAACTCTTTAGGATTTACACAAATAAATCTAAATAATAAATACATGATTGATCTACATACTGCATTTAGACACCCAGGACATCTGTGTGTATGCTAGTTCTCTGGTCACCCTTTATATTTAGTAAAGAGAACAAGAAACCTCTAGAGAGTGAGCAACCTCATCTTACAATGGATGTTGTCCAAAATGCTTTTATTTTTTTTTTGACTGAAAATTAAATTCAGAATGTGTTGCTTCAAATCTGGACTTATGTGGGGAAATATAAAATTAGATGAGATTAATTCATTCAAAGTTAGCAGAAAAGATGTACAGAGTTGGGGGTTTTTCTGTGTGCATGTTGTAAGTTTCCTCTCTGAATTTTTTGGGAAAAAAACTCTCCACAGACAGTCAAGTCTTTTTATTCACCCCACTATAGACTCACAAATGTATACTCAGGAGAAATTTATAGTGGTTAAATTTTAATGAACTAATTACTGTTACAATTCTTCCCTCTTTGAAAATGCAGTTTCTAGACCATTACTTGACAGATAATTACACAATACCATTTTCCTTGTGTTCTGAGATATAACTTAACAAGCTTGCGTAAAGAAATCACCAAAACTACTTTGAAGAATTTTGTTAATTCTGCCATTTTCTTGCAAAATATCAATTCCAAAATATCTTCTTTTTGCAGGATACATAGCTTAAGAATAATTTTGTTATTTTAAATTTCATTTTTCAGTTCAAAATAACTTTTCATTTTTAAACATAAGTTATAGTAGCAATCACAAAAGACTATAACAGAAATACATCCTAGTGAATCCACTGGATGCACAGATTAACAAGAAAAGTTTACATTGCAGTCTTGAGACATTTTTCCCATTTCTTGATTCTCAATACATATCCATATTTTGGCATTATCCTAGTTCTTTAATTGGGAATAAAATGTTATATTTTTATCTTGGTCTCAGCTAATTCAAAGTGCCATTTTATGCAAAACCTTGGTGGCATTTTAAAGTCAATTTACCATTTGGTATGCAAATTCTTTCTCTACTACATCAATCATGAGGAACATTTGATGATTCTTTGTAAACAAAGGAGTAAACTATTACTTACCAAAGGCTTTGCCTAAGATAAATACTGCTTGAGCAACATGGAAAAAGAATGCAGTACCCACACAAAAAATTTCATCCACACACTAAATACACAGTTCCTCCATAAATATGTGGTGATTCCAGGCTGGAAGACATAACAGTCTTCCTTTGTAAAAACTTTCTAAAAAGGAAAACTGAAGTCCTCATGTCTAAAATAGAAATTAGAGAGATTGAGATCATGTTCTTGACTTATCTAAAAGAGTTTTAATATTTTAAATTTGATTTCTGAACCTGGGTGATATATTTAAAAGTATTTTTACATTAAATATCCAATATATGACATAAATTAAAGTCATTAGATTGTCTGCAAGGGCATCTAAAATTCAGTTCAAAATAATTCCAAGTAGGGAAAATTTCAAAACTCAGCAACCACCACGCTTCCCATCCAGTTACTCTGTGTTCGCTGACTGTTTTATTAGCTCAGGAATGAATATATTTAGTTTAAATATTTTATTAAAAACCCAGTAAATGTTTTACATTTTTCATTCTGTAGATATTGTGTATTTGATTTCTCAGGAAATCAGATCTTTAGAGAGAAGAGTCTATACAGAAGGAAGAGACAGACAGATGAATACACAAAGTGCACCCTGCAGGTTTTGCTCTGGTTGGACCTTTTTCCCAGTCAGATGGCTGAGCAGAATCTCGTCTTTTCTTGGTTGTGTTGTGCACCCTTGTGCCACTGACCAGTGGAGCACAGAGAGACCACATTGCACTTGCCTACACAGAATGTGTTTGCTACCTGTGCTCTCCTTGAAAACTGGTATCAGCTGGCAGCTGGTGCTGGCTTTCTGTGCAAGGAGAGCACACAGAGTTGATAACTCAGTGCAACCTAAAGGGAATAATATTTACTGAAAAATATGCTTCCATTTTCCAACTTCTGATCTTCCAAAATGCTAAAGGAATCATATATCTTTTTATATGACAGTATTTTGACTTTCATTTTAGGCCTGAAAGAATTAAGGCATAAGCAAAGAAACAAATATCATTCTTGAATTCATAATTATTTATAATTTTTTAGAAGCATGATAGTAAAATATCTTTCACAATTTTCTGAACTTTAGGGGAGGGTCAAGATCAATTCTTCATTGTAATGACTATTTTTTCCCATTTTAATTATTCTGTAAGGACTTACATGATAGTAACTTGCTCTCATTCTTTTCTCCTTGATTGTCTGTAAAATGAAGATTGACTACTGTAGAACAAGAAAATTTTTTAAAGGACTGATATAGCAAGAATTAATATGACAAAAAAAATCAGTGCTTAAAGAAAAATTCTGTATTACATACTCATACTGTCTGAAGAAGATGAGATAATCTTTCAGATGGAATTATTGCCATGTCTACCTATAAAAATTTTGTTAAAATATGACATATTGATTCCAATAGATGAAATGTGAAACCAAACATTGTAAGAACCAAATATATGAATAGAAGGGAATTTTTATCATGGGGGTTTTTCTGCAGTTTGTTCATATGTTAACAATATATTTGTTCATTCTCTCTTAATCCTTTTGCTGAACTACTTTCACTGTTTTTATAAGTTTCTTTTAATCATTTGTAGTAAATTTTAATTTGCTACATTTCTTGTAATTATTTGTAGTAAATTGAAGTAACTACTTCAACACTCATTGAAAAGGAAAATTATGTCTGAAAGTTTTAAAACCATGGACTTAGAAGAAACTAAATTTCTTACAAGCATGGAGAAAGTAAAACTCTATACAATGAAAATTTTGATATGAAATAATGTAGCCACTCTCTCATTGACCTCTCTTCATTCACTACATCAAATAAAGAAACTATTGTCTGTTTATTTGGGACAATAAAGAAACTGCTCTAAATTCTATAAAATGAATGCCACTGTAAATGTTTATATTTTCTTGAGGGTCAGGTAAATTAAAATAACCTTGTTTTCAGAGAGGCAAGAAAACAGAGCATTCAATACCTCACAGAGAAATCATAGGACAATTTTGCAGGCAACTCCAAAGCTGCTACACTGTTTCCTTGGGGATATGCCAAGAAACCAAAGGCTAAAAAGCTGGAACGGATTTGTGCAGCTTAACATATGGCCTTTATCACAGCCAATAAAGGCTTCTGTGTGATCTCAGGTGCTTCCCCTTCTTAAAAAAACAAAAGAGGAATTGAAGGGAACCATGACAAAGACTGGTTTATTTAATTATGGCTTGAAGCTATTGAAACATAACTCTGAAGGTGACCTCTAAGTACTCAGTGGAAATGATCTGCAAGATCTGCACTCAAGTATTTTTCATTCACTTTAGCAAAAGTGAAACAATTTCTGCTTATATGCAAAGCTCAATGACTACTGCAATACTGTAATTTATCAACAAAATATTATATAGTTGCTCATTCCAACGCCAAAATTATCAGTCTTTTTTTTGTTACAGATAGTTTACTAAACCCTTTTGTTCTAAAAGCCATGTGACATATCTTGTATTTAAAGAAGCTTACCAATTAATTCTGCATAAAAGAGTCCTTCAAATTGTTTTCCTTAATTCTGCAATTCAGTATTCTATTTCTATTTTAGGTACCAACCACCCCTTTTCAGCTACACTCTGAAAACATGAAGAACTTCCAAAAACACTCTTCTCAAATGTGTTTCATTTTTCAGCTCTTAGTCATTATTTTCATAGCAAATCAAGATTATTTTTAATTGAAAGAACTCAGAGAAAATATAATGGGAATATTTAGAAATACATGAAAATTCATGTAAAATGTTTCTGCTGCTGAAATTTCTTTACTAGAACTGAGATGGGCAGAAATTGAGAGCAAACTACTGTTTGTTCCTGTTTATTCTCACAATCCTTCATGTTTCCCACAAACTTATTTATTCTGACTAGTTCAGAAAATACTGTGCATCAAGCAGCAAGGGAAAAACAGCAAGGTAGATTTACTGCATCATTTTACCTTCTCTCCTCTGCTTCTTATTTCTTCTTTAGCTGTGGTTTCTCAAGGGGACAAAATTCCTACCAAAATAATAAAAGAATATTATTATGTTTCTTATTCAGCATTACTGGAAACTGATGTCTGTAGCTGTCTGATTGCACTTTTGGTAGTTTTAAAAGTACTTGAAACTTTTTATTTTTTCCCATCATCATCAGTAAATTCACATTTGCTGGGCCATGGCTTTTGTTTAACATTCAAGAACAAGGAACTGTACAAGTTCACCTCCCTATGTCAATGGGTTTTAAACTAACCTATGATGTTAGCCATGCAAATACAGGCTTTTCAAAGTCATTATCCTAGATTATCTGTTTGTATTCTAAAACTGTGATATCTAGTCCATGTCAACCTTGGATATAAATGCTTTCTTCTCAGAGGACTGTGAAGATGCTGTGTTAAACATGTAGTAGCCTTGGATGATGAAGTATTCTGCTGCAGTATATCACCCTTATGTGAATGAATACTAAAGAGACCTTAAACTTCATTTTGACAAGAAAAAAAAAGAAAAGAGAATGAAACATACAATGAAATGTGATTTATCTTCAAACAAAGAAACAATACATTTGCACTACAAAAAAGATATTTTTCTATATAGTGTTTAAAATGTCCTGAAAAAAATACAGCCAAATTACTGGCAGCTACAGTGCATGAGAACAGCTATAAATCAACTTCTCTACTGTATATCAATTTATATTTAGTAGTAACTTCTAACTCACTGTGGATTTTATAGACACTTTTATGATATATTCACACTGCAACAACAAAACAGTGCTGTTCCTCTACACAATATCTAAGGAAGAAATGAAAGTGATTAATTTGCCCCATGGCAGAAGACATCACTAATTTATATCTTAGATACCCCATGTGAATCTATTTTATTTTATTTTTCTTGTGGTTGTATTAATCAGTGGAATAGAGCAAGAATCAGGATAAAATAATAAAAAGAGAGCTCAGTTCAATGTTAAAATATTTTGCCTTAATTCTATTAAAATGAATGTTCATTATATGTTAAATATTTTATAAATGCTTAAATTGTGAAGAAATTAATTTAAACGTTTTATCTTATGAGTCCATATTTTATGCCTGTAGAAAAATGCTCTGCCTGTAATGCAGTAAAACAACTCAAACAATGCCGTATTTGTAAAACACTCAGGGGTGACCTGAGGTGTGGTTCATGCTACTTTTGGTGTTGAATTATGCTAAAACCAGGCTGACTCATCAGCCCCAAAGTTAATAATTCTAATTTTGAGGTGAAGGTGTGTCAGATATAGTAAAATATCCTAATATCCTTATCTAAAAATGCTGAGCTGACACAGCTGATCTGGAGACATATATCTGACAGTCAGTCCCTTCATGGTATGAAGGTTCAGTTCCACTTTCAAATTGCAGGTTCTGCTAACATATCCCTTCTTGGTGTGTGTGTGGGTGTGCAAATTCCTCCCTTGCATGGGGACACCCCTCAGGTTACTCTTTGAGGCTGAGTGAAAAAGATTTGCACATGGTCATTGGTATGAGTGAATAACATCAATCTCTTCCTAACTTTTGTGGGATTTTGTTGCTGGCTTTAATATAATTACTTTGATACAGTACATTATATTATACTAGTGGGTTCAGTTTTTCTACTGTGTAGTAAAGGTTTCTGATTAAGATCTTTTTTGTCTAATAATTTATCATAATAAATTTTATTTTTCCATTTTTATACAAATATTAATTTTTGTGTAAATAGATCTGCTTTTCCATCCTTAATCACGTAGGATGAAGTTGTATAAAGGTGCAATCACTGAATCTAGCTGTGCCAAGGCTCCTCTGAGAGGAGGAGTTTAGAAAGCAATGGGGTCCTTTCTGTACCTCATGAACCAGCAGGAGCCTTCTCCAATAATCTTTGTCTGAAGCTTCCACTCCACCCACGACAATGGCTTCTTTCAAGTGCAACTGAATTTCAGTTCCTATGCTATATGATTTTCAAACAATTTTTTTGGTTGTTATAGTAAGAGTCTCACAAAATGGTTACAAAAATTGAATACTTTACCTATATGTGTTTGTACCCCAAAGTAAGATGTTCTGAAAAATTTTCACATCTAGTCTTTTTTTTCCTGCTTTATAGTTCACCACACCTCAGAGAATATTTCTTGTACTTCAGTGTAGAGTTAATTAGATCTGGTCTTACCTTGAAGCAAGAAAATTACTTGCATGTCTGCATGCAGCTTTCAGTTGCAGACATTGAGATTCAAAGCACAAATCTGTTAATTTGATGGCATTCTAAGTCTCAGGAATGATGACATTAAGTCATAATTGTCAAGACTTGAACAAACGTTTTGTATTCCACAGCTGTGTTTGATACACACAGCAAAGCTCATGAGGAAAACGAAAGTACTTATTTGATACCTTTTGAGGATGTAGCAGTAAGACAGTAACCATTTCTGCCTACTTCTTCACCAATGGTGCTGGAAATTATGTACTGGATTGCTACCCCAACAGCCCTACATTGCTGTAGGAATTTGCCATACAAAAACATTGCTCAGAAAAACAGTTGATCTAACTTCCCAGCTTCATTCTAATCTAACACTGATGCAAACAACTATGATACCCAAGGATACAACTGGTTTTAAAATCTTACAGAATTTATGAACTATAAATTTGAAAAGATAATTTTAACATTTCTAAATCAGTGACATGCGTTGCTTGTTTCTGAGGTGAAGTGTTCTATAAAATTTTGTAAAAAGAACATTATGGATGGGAACACCTCTGTTCTTTAAATAGTGATAAGAATTTAATCCCTGAAATTTCATATTTCATATCTCATATTTATTTTACATTGAGAAAAATGCCTTTAACTGCATAATAAAGAAATGAAAACATGCTAATAAGGCTGAAAAATTAACAAAGTAAAAACAGTAGAGAATTTTGATTGGAAACTCTCTTTCTCAAAAAGAAGTATGAAACTGTAAATTTACCATTATGTGGATAACATCAAACTGAAGTCTGATGATGACCTTGATTTTCCTAATGCTCTCAGCTCTCAATATTCTACTAAGAACAAATTGATTAACTAGGAAATGAACAGAAACACTTCAGCATATAATTTTATTAGATGACTTATTAGGAAAAGGGCTTATTTCTTCTCTTGAAAGCAATGATTAATCAGTAGTTATTCTATGAAATACTGCAAAATGCCACAATCCATTTACAGAATCATGATCATGCACTAAACTGATATGCAGTCTAATTGAAAAAAATTAAAGAAATAGAGTATTGTTATATGTGCTTAATAGTAACATTTCCATTTCCCAGGTAAGTGCAAAGTAAGAAAAATCATTAAAAGAGGTGCCTGTAAAGAGGAAACCCAAAAATAAAAACAGCACAAAATTATATGAAAAGACACTAAAGTTGGGAGAAGTGTTTGAAGATCCAAATGGCTGTGTAGGAGCAGAAAAGACAACAAACTGACCTTGGTAGTGATGATTTGGAACTATAGTTCTTCCAAAAAGGCATCGTTACTTCCAAAAAGGCTTTTGCAGCTACCTAGGGATGATAGTTTCTGTAACTCTTGCAAAATTAACACAGTCATTTTATTTACTTATTTATGCTTATTGCCTATTTTTTTCTCAATTTTATATCCTCATCATCATGTCAAATGGTGGAAAGAGAGGTAGGCAGAGAGCTGTGAGAGCAGAAGCCCTGTGAGAGCACAAGAACAGGAAGGAGGGGAGGAGTGGGGTATCCTCAGAAATACCTCTGCTATTTTGGGCATACTGAGTTGTAAAACCTCTTTCATCAAATATCAAACAGGCTCCCTTTTAAAAAATAACCTTATTTCTGGACACTATTATTCCCATTATAATTTTTTCTGAGACTAAATTTGGCATTGTTTTGGTTTTGCTTGTTTTTTTGTGATTGTTTTCATAAAAACAAGGCTTTCCTGTAACAAAGGAAGAAAAAGAAAATTCTGGGAATTATATTGTTGCCTTTTGACTAATTAGAGTTAAAAAACATTTAGACCAAAGATATTAAGCATTAGACTATCCCTAAAGTCTAATTATACATATTTATAAACATTAATCCCTGAATGGTTAAAACTTAAATAACTTTAAAAGGAAAAACTGCACTTCAAAATAAAATATTATCTCTAAAAAAAAAAAGAAAAAAATATTTTACTACAAAAATAATTGATGTGTAATATTTATTAATAAAATTTGTAGCATTAGTAATTTTTAAGGAGGTTTCTATATTTTATTAAATAGAGATGTGTTATTGGGACTGATCTCTTACTGTGCTGTATTGACATTTACCTCACTAAAATGTGCTATGTCTCTTACACAAGAAAAGTAGCAAAGATGAAAACACTGAAGAAAAGAAAGCTGCACAGGCTCAATGTCTGAAGGACATCTTTTTTTTGTAATAAACACTTCTACAGCATTTACTTATTGTAGAAATTTTGTATTTCAAAACCCATATTAATCTTTCAAGTAAAAACTGTGTGTTTTTACATGTCCTATGATTTGTTTTATTTTGACATTCGAGTTTGAACAAATGTGCATTAAATATGTATATTGGAAATATCAAGGCCTGGATTTTTTTCTTCAGTGTTTAAGGCCAAGCACCATGAATTTTGAATTCATTTAAAGTCAAATTCTGTCTACTTATCAGTTACCTCATATTTAGTGAAAATAATGGAAAAATAGCTCAGTCCAGTTGCTAATAATAGGATTTTGGAGAATATTTTCCAGCACATTTTTTTTCTTTAGGCATTATTTTGTATTATGACCACAAAAGTAAACATTCCCCCTTAAAAGTTTAAAATTAAGAGAAAAATACATTCTCACAATGTGAAGAGTCATCATAAGAGACATTGGGCAGTGCTGAATAAAAAAATACATTTACTGCATATGTGCAACTGTCTAATGCTGCCTCCTCTGAAAAAATCCTCAAACATTTTTTTCAAATATGCTTTGACAAACTGCTAAAGAATGACATAAGTTCCCAAATTACTGAAAGCATATTCTTAACAGCAATTACTGCTTGGATACAAAAATGCATCTTGTATCTACAAAACAATTATTTGGTGATTAGTTAACAGAATAAAAGGATATGTGCTTTCCTTGCTTCATTAAGAGCAAGATGAGAGTTTTGTTTCCAGAGCTGATGAGATGAGCTAAAGCATACAGATTGTCTGCAGAGCACATAAGTTATCCCCATCTCCTTGAAGTCAAGGATCTTGTATTAGTAGGAAGGTACTCTTACAAAAAATGTTATTATTCTATGTTGGAAGCAATACGAGCATCTTGTGATGATTTAACAAAACAGCCTTGTGTGTCATTCTGTGATACGGTTTTTTGCTGTAGCTGTGCAGTGGGTTAGTCACAAACAATGGAAATAAACATACAGAGTGTAGATACCTCAGAAATCTTGCTCTCATTCTGATGTATGGAATTCTAACCTGGATGTTCCTTAGGAGTACGAAAAGTTGCTTGAGCAGAGCATAAAACTATTTTAGACCTTATAATTATTGAGTTCGGATAGTTAAGTCATTTCAGTCTGTTCTATGAGCAGAATTAAAGCAAGACTGGAGGAAAATTCAAAGTAAATAAACTAATCAATGAGCCAAATAAGAAAAATAGTGAGAAGAACTAATAAACATGAACAATCTCATCATTACTTATTTTCATGTTTCCCATTTCCATCAAGTATGCACTTAGAGACAAGAAAAAAGAAATATAACAGGTTATAAAACAATCAGACTTTTAAAATAGTATTTAAAAATAATTAGTTTATTGTAGAGGTAGTAGATGTGATGACACAAGAAGATGGATGACAAAGGTCCCTATTAAAGCTGTTAGAAAAAGTTTATGTACATGATTCTTCCTAACAATATTTGGATTTAGACTTTTATTCATCTTGTCTAACATCAATTTCCTAACCTTTAGGCACTTTAATTAGTCTCTTGCACTCCTCCATGACTAATGAAGAGAGGTAAGTATCTCTAGAGGGTGATCCATTCCATCTGTCTTGGACGTTTTTCTGGCTTCTCTCTGACCATGAAGGAGAGCTCAATTGAAAATCATTGTTTGGCTTTTATGTTGGACTAATTGCTGAGCTTTTACCTTAGATATCTGATTTCCTAAAGGACAGATTATTTGAATGAATTGCAGAGAGTAAATACTCGAAACCAATATTTTTTTGTAATTTCTGCTGGTTTTCAACTGATTTTGAAGTAGGTTTTGACATTGGCTTGACCAAAACAAAACTATTTATTGTCACTTTTAAGTGTAAGGCTGAAAAATATGAAGATTCACAGTTGCTCTGAACAATGCCATAAGACTGAAGAAGGGTATTGAGAGAGGTGGCAACTTATGTCAAGACTAGAGAGAGAGGTAATGGAAGATGATAATTTTTCTTATTCCACAGACTTTATGGAGTAGTTTGCTTTGCACCCAAACTATTAAACTCAGATAGATTTTCTCTTCCAGGCCTTATCTAGTTTGGATTTTTGAAGAACAATAAATTTTAAGGTGTTTTTCTGAGTAGTGGGGTATTAATGGATACAGCATTTATGGATGGATTTCTGCATTTGAGAGAGCTCTTTATTATAGCCTGCTTAGATAAAAAATTTATGTTTTGTATTTATGTTTGATTTTAGTACAGTTTTAATGCTATGAAAGTCCTCCTTCTGACTGGTACACTCAAAATAATGTAAAAATTTGATACCAAGAATAAAATTTAAAAAATACTTCATCAATCATAGGATTTTTTAAATTAAATGAAGATTGAACTATACACTTGTTGGATTTTTTGGTCTTATTTTAAACTGGACATTTGTTGTGCTTAGCATACAGATGCAGGCATCTGAATAGTTGCATATGATTCAAAACATAACAGTACTGTATTTGCAGACATAGGTGGAAAAAAAGAAATCCCTGACAGGAGGGAGCACCCTACATGGAGAAATGAAAAATATTTTGGAGCAATACCAACTGTTAAAATGGCATCACTTATCCTCATGCAGCATTTACCCACAGAAAATTAACTTTCTTTCTTCATGATTAGTGAAATATACAATAGGAAATAAATTTCAATTCCTTTGAAAGTTGCATCTGTATATTTTAATTGTGTTGTAACATACCAAAATAAGCACTAATTTCAAGATAGGGTATCATCCATTTAAAATAATATCTGATTCTTCTTCTATTTTATGGTACTCTGGATGGCTGATTTTTTCCCAACAAATATATATCCATCCATATATCAGAGACAAAAGATGAAAGAAATAGTCAATATAGGTAAATTGCAGGCAAGTTTCCCATTAGGCTAAGCTACATCCTACAAAGAAAGAAAATGTCCATAATTTTGTCCTTTATGTCAAGATTTGTGTTAGCTTTATAACTTAGGACTTTGAAAAAACTGGAGAACAGATTTTTATTTTTTTTTCTAGAACTACATGACACATCAAGTAGCTTTTTCAACAAACTTTCTCAGAGATGTTCTAATGTGAAGTGAACCACAACAGCTTACAGTGAGCCTCTGACACTCTGGAAAAACCATAAATATTGAAAGACACTCTTCCATTTACACAGTCTCATGTGTAAGGAGATATGTAAACTCCAAGATTATTAATCTGAATGAGGAAATAGTCAGCAATTCTGTTGTTTGTGTAAGACCATAGGCCTTCAATGTGATTTCAGGATTTTTTTAGGCAGGATCTTTACATTTTGAGAAATAACTGGTGGCTAATGGGACATTCCATAGTCATATTAGGTATGAAAGGTAAAAGAGGCAGAATTTCTCACAAATCCAAAAGAGTATCCAAAAAATATCCAAAATATTCAGGTGTCCTAAGAGAGTTACAAATCTAATTTACATTTTTAGAAATACTTAAAAAAATGTGGGCTCAGAATGTGTATTTATGCCATGGTAAATTGACCAATAATCACGTCATAAGAGCCTGGGCAATCTCTTCCTTGTGGCTTTCATTAACACACTCCCTTTGGGTCTTCAGGAGGTTGAGATTTTCACTACAACAGAAGAAAAGTTAATGCACTGGGATTTCTGAGTCCTAAGTCATATTGCAAGCCTCTCCCCACCATTTATGTCATATTTGAAAATAGAATCAAGGCTCCTAACTTTGTTAGTAACACCTGAAAATATTGCAGTTTTGTTTGTTGTGGGTAATTTGTTGTTGGTTTAGGGTTTTTTTACTATGTGCTACAACCTTCCTTTATATACTCTCTACCCTGAGAGTAGACACATAAAACCCATATTTATATTGGGGTAAAATGAGATCCAAGGGATGCTGGTATTATCCCTTCCACATTAAATGTGTCCCTTAGTTTATTCTTTTCCATTATTCTCAAATATACCACTTAGAAATATTTTCTTTTGTGCGCTCATATAAGAGCACACACAAACCACACTACAGGTTTACAAATGGATTAAAATACCTGCTAGCCAGACAAAATCATTAAATACATCCATCTGGGGTACTTTTTCTTCCTTTTTTTCCACAGCATTAGTCTGACAGAAAGGATTTAAAGCTACAAATTAACATTTAGTGCACTAATCAATAGCAATTGTTTTATTTCTTCTTCCTTTAAAAACTTTTTCCCGTTATAATTTTACAGCTCATGTTTCCTGGCCTCCTGTTTCCAAAAAGAGCTGGCAGCTGCTGTGCCTAGCCAGCAAGTCATGCTATTGAATGTCTGTGGTGTGCATCAGCACAAAACATAAATTCAAGATTAGGTAAGAAAGCCTCAATTTTCTATTCACTCCAGTTGTCATAATTTTCAGAAAGCATTCTAGGTAAATATCTTTTTAATATATTTTTGTTCAGTTTTGCCATAATTACTCAGAGTATGATGATCTGTCTACTGAATGTTAGTTCCTTATTCAAGGACATAGAACATTCAAATTTGTGTTGCAGACCAAACAGAAGTAAATCAATTAAGGAGGAAAATAGAGGGAAAATCAGTATAAAAATCTAGGCACTATACTGATTTCCCCTAATTTGGGGGAGCATTTTGCACTCAGAAACTTTGTGGCTACATTTACATAGACCTCTAAATCACTTATTACAACACTTGGTACTGCAGAATTACTTTTTCTTCTAATTTCCCAAGAAAGAGGGTCTCTGTATCAGAGATTATTTTACTTCCTTCACAAGAAATATGCTGCTGCTGCTCTAGTTGAAGATTTTGCCCCAATCCAACAGTACCCAAAGTGAATTCAGAGTAAAGGATATGGCTGAAGAGATTGTTTTATAAGGCCTAGCAGGCACATGAATAATTTAGAATTTATATGGGTGGAATTGCATAACCACCTCCAGTAAATTTTCCCTTTTTCTTCTAAGCCACTAAGATTTTGCTACCACATGCTGTGATTGTATAAGAAATCTTCCACTTCCCCACTCTCCTAAATATCTCCCATTTTGGCAATGGATAGATTGAGCTCTTAAAGGGGCATGTAATTATATCTGTAGGGAAGAAGACAGGAATACTGAACTTGATTTACTGTGGCTTCTCATTTAATTTAGAATTAAACAGGATTTAGTCAGCAAAACATTAGGCAGAACTGAAATCTTCAAAGAAGACTACCTTTTTTGTGTGTCTATAGTAACCTAATCTATGGCAAATTGAAAAAGTGGATATTGTTGAAATTTAGAAAAAACTTGGAAAATTATTTAGTGTCTCTCTACTTTCACAGCAACAAGATCAGAAGCCATTTTCTGCTATGTAATTTATTTAAAAGTATAATTTGTCTTTGGTTTTAAAATTTCCTTTTTGAATATTTATTTGCTACTTTCCTAATTTGGGACCTGGCTGTGGTAGTATCATGAAGCAGAGTGGAATAATCCAGACAAGTGAATTCTAATACCCTGCCCCGTGGGTTTCTGCAGTGAGGCACAGTAATGAGGGTGGATCACACTGTACTGACTCCCTGAAATAATTGGCATTCAGCACTCATAGCATACTTTGATCACAAAGTAACATGAATTTATTTACTGTTCCAAGATATAAAGATGCTACTGTCCCCACACTATTTTCAAGGAGAAACTGTTTAGACACCATGTCTTAACCCAGAGAAACTATTTGAACTATGTTTGGAGTAGCATTCATTAAGTCACTTCAAAATCAAATGAATTATTTGTTTCAGATTGTTATTGTGCAAAAGCTGTCAGCCTTTGGGGGTAGGCCAGGCTTATCAGTGGGTTTTTAAGATACTTATTCTACCAGGATATTTGAATGTCCTGGAGATCACAGAAAGAAAATATATTGTCTGGAAGCCACTCCATGTTCACATCTCATTAAGAGCAGTGTGGACAGGCACAGAAACTCCTATTCCTCATCTATTTGCTGTCTTTCCCTAACTTCCACATACAATGTGATGCTCCCTTTCTCTCTTTTCTTCTGGACAATTTGAATCACATTCTTCTTCAATCTATTTGCTATTAACATCATTCACTGTTGTGGCCAACACCTGGAATGGGCAAAACCATTTAGTGATGTTTTCAGTGTTAACATTTCCTGACCACATTTTGTTTGTTCTTGTTTTCAATCAACTCAATTTCATATCTATCAATTTATTTAAGAACAAAGCATCTTGGCAGTGGAGAAGGGATTCCCTGAAATCATACCCAAAAATATTGTTACTCTGCTCCTTTCAAACCATAAAGCTGCTTAATTTGTTTTCAAGAATGTTGCTTAGATGGATCTGGATGGAGGAGGCTGGATTAATAGAGGTGGCAGGGAGCCTGTGGGTATGGCAGCCTGCATTCCTCATGGTCTGTTCACCTGCTCTGCTGGTCATGTGCCTGAAATTATTTTCCTCTTCATTTTCACTTTATTTAAGGAAGGATTAAAAAGTGTAGTTCTGTATGTTCTGGGGTTTGAGGTGAATGCAGCACACTATTTTGTTCCAATAAACCAAAATGTCTGGAAGATGAAATATAGCCATACCAGCCTTGACACTGTTTTCTTCTAGATGTTATGTTTCATTTCATCTCTATTATAGTCATCTCTTTATTCCCATAAATGTTATATTTATCTGTCCCTGAGAGCAATTCAGACACATTTCTTAATCACTCAGAAGTTCAAAAATATTATTGATCTCATATAAAAACTCTCCTGAGGCACTGCATGAAACAACCTTCTAAAGGAGGAGATATATAATATTCTTCATGGTGGATGGCAGGTGCTTTGTGGACTTGAATCCACACAAAATATCTAGGAGGGGGATGAATGCCTTTCAGAGTAAGTCACCTTCTGGAGAAATTATGAGACAACAAATTCTTTAGCAGAGTCATTAAACATTTATTGGCTTTGCCTTGCAGCATCCATGCAAACACTGATTTTGGTTTCCTTTCCTGTAACATTTGCACCCAGCCTTATTTTTTTCAACAGAAGCCAGACTTTGATCAAATTTATACAAAATGCAGGTAAACCTATTTTGTCTTGAATTTAGCTACTCTCTGCATCTGGTGTATTACAAGATGAATATACAAAACAGTTCTTGCTGTTAAAATTAAAATAAGATATACTCAAATGTTTTGAAATTAAATGGCTTTTATAGTATTCCTTCAGCTCTCCTTTCAGGGAATTTATGCTACTTTTTTTTATACAAAAACTCTGCCTTACTGAATGAGAACAGATGGAAATAATATTGTCTGCTCACCTGTCTTGGGGACCTCTTTCAGGCAGTGATAGGTTATCTATAGGAAATGCGTAATAATTTTCAGTGCATATAAATCAGCTTAGAAATAAATGTCTAATTTTAAAACTCTTAAATCAAAGCAAACAACTGCTATGTTAAGAAGGCTTTTACCATTTAAAAAAAAGTCTAAATACTTTGCTAAGGGCCTTACAAAGTATCCTCAATGTGTCTGCTGAATGTGAATTTATACAATGGATTCAAGCATAATTTAAAACACAGATATCCTTCTCATATTTTAATGGCTCTTGTTAAAAGATATTTTCCTACATCATAGCACTTGATCTGATTTATTCAGATCAGATAAATTATTATTGTAAGTTCAATTCACTTTTATAAATTGAAAATGCTTGCATGTTTTTAATAAAGTTGAATTAGTAGGGTAAAATTAGAACTGAACAAATAATTCATAACTGTTAATTTGTTTGAAAGATTTTGCTTTATTTTTTTGTTTGAAGATTATCTATCCACAGATAATATAAAGTGCACATCTTCCATGAATAATTATTCAAGTACAGATAAGCCTAGAGCAGTTTTTCAAAACTTTTCATATTTAAAATTCATCATGTGTTGGTTAATTTTGATTACACCTTTGTCTTACCTGCTACTGTCTTTGGGACATGCATTGCAAAAGCATTGCTTTGGCTATTACTAAATTGTAAGTCTAATGTTAAGGGATCAAAAGCAGAATTACACTTTGCCTGCTTATGCTACTCCAGTTTCAAGTGGTGACAGTCATGTTAAAATAAATGCATACATGGTAATGTGGAAAAACATTTTTTTAATCTTCTGATTATTATAAAGTAGTTGTTATTAGCTATCTGTTTTATTTGAAATAAATGCTTTATTTTTCACCCCATACAAGACTTTTTTTTTTTTAAATGCTCCCATTGAAGCAACCATGAAAGTAATAGACTTTCATAGAATTAAGGTTTTGGGAATTGTTAAAACTAACAATTTTTTCTTCTTGAGTTACTTATTTTTCTATGCAATTGCAATCACACCTTTCTAAACAGAATACTTTCTGTAACATCATGACCAAACTTTGCTACTCTTCTTTTTTGTTACAACTTTTTAAGCATTTTAGACCTTACTGTTTTGAGTCTCAGATCAACACCAGCAGAGAGATTTGGTTTTCTTCATGGCGAACCACACGAGGATGACTGATCCCAAAGAATAATAGCCCTTGTGGTTGTGCTGGGATAGTTTTCAGCTGGATCTGTTCCCTGAAGAATTCACTGGATAGACAGTTGCAGTACAGAGAGCAGAAAAAGCAGGGGTGGGAAGAAATCACTGTCAGTGAAAGATGAGGCAGACTGCTTCTTTTATTTAACAGCCCTGCTTCGCACCAGTCATTCTCTGGGCCTTGGTATCTAGTTAAGAATGTTTCCCTTTCAAGCAAATGGATTTTACTTACAGTACAATTTAAGTCTTGTAAGTCTTTATATGAGAAAACAAAACCATTCTAAATGACCAGAGTACCCAGCCATTGAAAATTAGAACAGAATAACTCATCCCATATTTATTAATCTGTTTAGCCTCCTCTGGATGAGAATGAAAAGCTTAGGGACTTCTGTCTCACATGCCAACTGTCACTTTTGAAGCTTATGTTTGTAAAATAATAATAGCTTCACTTCCTGCACCTTTTGGAGGAGTTGCAAGAGATCAGCCTTTGGAGCTCCTAACAGTGTAGACACAAAGGCTGTGACACACATTTGCAGCTGTAGCGACTTGCATATCCAAAGGATTTTGTAGGTAGAAACAAAAACATAAAGGACCTGGTGTCTCTGTGACTGCCAGTGTTCCCAGGGGTCATGTTCAGTGGTAAATGAGGTATTTTGTTGCCAATGGCTCCAGTGAGAATCTAGTCTATAAAAGATGCATTAGCAACAATAATGAATTATAAATTACAATTAATTTTCCAGTTTTGTTTGGTTTTATTTTAGAGCAATTTTAAGTTGGTGTCTGTTTATATTTCAAGGCAATTACTGACTAACACATTGCTTTAATTGCAGCATTTTGGAAGCAGCTGAAAGGAATCCAAGCATAATAGTTTAAGTCATTGTTTTGTTTAAAATAACCCTGAAATAATGAAATTCGGTATCAAATGAGTAATGCTGAAATTGATGAAGAATTCAAAGGGGTGAGTATCTTGTGTTAAACTAGAAATTTTATGCTGGTTGTTATGCAGTAGACAGAGTTTACCTGGTTACACATTAGAAAACCAATGAATATTTACTCAACTTCCTTATATGTCAAAAAGCAAAGAAAGACTTGGGAGGTGTACTTAAACAATTGAATTTTGGATAGGCAAAATTAAGTTTAATTCAGCATATCTGATGTTAATTATTTCTGACTAGAAAACATAAACCTGATAAAAATGTTCTTTCCATTTACTAGCAGGTTCTACCTGAGCTTTTTAGCTCTTAAAGATGATGATATTTTGATGATATTTTTATTGCTATTTCTTCTTGTTTTATCTTTTTCTGTATAGTTTCTGTATAGTTTTCTGCAGTCTATATAAAACTAGTTACATTTTTTTTGAAAGGAAAAAAATTACAGTCAAATATACTGTATCTAAAAGATTTCAAGAGGAAAAGTTGGATTTCTGCTCAAATTGATAGAGAAAGAGCAGAGTTAAGTTATGGGTTCTGAGCAAATACGTGAATGCAGATATAGAGTCCAGAAAGGGTCTTCACTGTCAGTTTCCTTTCTCTCTATCTAACCTAATAAACCAGTAACTGTTTCTCCTAAAGAGAACTTGAAAAAATGTATGCAAATTCAATTATAATGGGAATGTTTCTCCTGAAGGAGATGAAAGAGTAGGAAGATGCACTCCAAATTCCTCTGTTCAAATCAGGTGCCTAGCAACAGAATAGTATCTTCATTAGAGTGAAAGAACAGAAGTTTTAATTATTTTAGATTGATTTTCTTTCCAGGAGATTCTAAGCCCTATTTTAGCAAAAATAAATCTCAGGACCTTCTTCTCATCTTAGGAAACTCTTGGGCTTTTGGCTTATCCAGGTACCTTTTGGGAGTCCTAATTGCTGTCAGCAAGTCACAAAGCTTGTTCAAGCTAATGGGTTTGTCAAACAGTTTCAGGCTGAGTGAAAGGAACATTTAAGTCTTCATATGCATCAAAGAGAGCTGGAAGTAACAATCATCCAAGGCAAATAGCAAATCAGACTTAGTTTGAACACAGCCTTTGGACATATGAATTGATTAATTTATTTTAGTTCCAGTTGTCCTAAATTTTAACATAATGAGTTTATGAAAAACACAAAAAGTTATGTCACACTTGGTGGGTAAATCAGAACTAAGCATCGTGCTTTTAAAAGCCCATTTCTTAGTAAATGCCCAGCACAACTCTCATCCTTCTCAATGCACTTCCTGTTCAGTTTTATGCAGCTGGCATAGTGTAATCTGTGCAATATTTAATACTCTAAATATTGCTTGTCTATATTTAATCTGTGCAATATTTAATGCTCTAAATATTGCCTCTCTACAAGCCTGATTATGTGTCATATTTAGCTGTTTGCAGACATTAGGCATTTGAATTGCAAAAAGATGTGGTTTAGATATCAGAAGCTGGGAAAGACCAGAAGAAGTAACTGTAAATGGCAGTTTGGAGGTGCAATTTGTTGGGTAAACAGTTCTCTGCCTCGCAGATTATGAAGCAAAGAAATTATCTTTTATTTCAGTCACAATTGGGCAAAGAGTAATTGGGTTCCTATTCCTGTTGGATAGAAACAAACATACGTATGCAGGGAATACATCTTTGGTGTGTAACACAGTCATTCTCCCAGCAGAAGCAATCCTTGCTGCCAGCTGTTCTGAGCATCTTGGTAATCTATCTATAAAGCTGCAGCCAACTGCAGATTTTTTCCTTGCCTGCTGACTTTTACTATTCACTTCTCTCTCCAAACCCCTTAATGGCAAACCTTTAACACTCTACTACGCTTCATTTTCTAAGATTGTTGCTTTCCAGGCCCTGCACTGAATAGACTTTATTACACTCACTTAGGTAAGCAAGTGCTACTTATCTTGGATAAAGCTTAGGAGTCTGGCCAGAAGAGAACAGCAGGTTTGGGGTTTTTTTCTGCAGCCAATTTTGCTGTTGTGCATTAAGTAGTCTTCTCTGATCCCTTTTCATTAGCATCTAGATCTAATTTCTCATTAGATCTATTTCTCCTGACAGATAGCTGTGAGTCTTTCCACAGCCTGAGTTAAGGGCAGACACAAGTATTCATTTCACTCACACATTAAGTTCCTAATACACAGGAACACATGATATGTCACCTCAAAACAGACAGTGATGGACACAGTTCATGCTCTGCTATATATATGTGTTTGTGTATTTATTTATTTATCAGTAATATCAATATACTTCTCCTTTATGGTTTTGCTCCCTGGAACATAGCATAAACTTGCCTATGTATAGTTTCAAGCTCCATCAGACAGAAAATTTAATACTCTAAAGCAAACATTAGTCCATATTCTTTTTCTATTTCCTGACATTGCTATAATTGCTGCAGAAATACAAGTAACTGAGCCAGAGAACTTTATGTTTATTGATTTGCTGAGGGAATCACAGAATTTTACTTGGTTATGAGATTGTGCCCTTTGCAAACAGGGTTTAGCATTGCAGTTATTCACTTCCCATTAAAAAGCCTCTCATGGGCTCCAAAATCTGTTCACACATGCGATATCAAACCAGTGATCATAAAACATAAATATTTGGGTTGGCTGGTTATTTTTAAAAAATGAATTATATGACTGAAAATCTAGATAATTAAAATATGTATATTTCTTCAAAAACACAAATTTTAAAACTCTACAACTCAGTTGGAATGGCTAAGATAAAAGACAGAAACTGAATATTTCCTGAGTTCACCAATTTCTTAAGGAGGAAGAGAATGATGAAAGACCACTCTTGTTTTACATTCATTTCATACTGAAGAAACAGTGAAATAAAATTATGATAATTTCCTTGAACGCCCTAAACACTTATTTCAATCATGAAAATACATCTATTACAAGGAAAAGCCCCTATATTTAGGCTACTAATAGTAACAGTTGCACTTTTGATATGTGTACCTTGCTGATGAATGAAAATATTCCCTGAGACTAGGGTTTTTTTTTTGACCCCTGGGAGGAGCTTCTCCATTGATAAGAGCAAAATAATGTAAGACAAGAAGCTTTGAATTTATTGCACCCTGAGAAACTCACTGAAATTCAGTCTATGTTTTCTGCAGAAATATGTATCATGCTTGCAAAGAGTTTTCATCTTCCTACTCTATTTCTTTAAGACTGGGGAGAAGGAGAAAGTCTCAGGCAGTAAGCTATATTCTTCTTCACTTTCTAGCTTCTGAATGTACTTCTTCTCTCTTCTGGTTTTTAATTTCTTGTCTTTTCTTTTCCACACCATGCCAGGAGTGCTTATATCTGATAGCACAGCATATTAATTCAATCAAAACAAATTGGGGATTTTTTCAGAATTTTACCCTTTCAACACAAGAAATAATAATTACTTTTATGGCCTCCTACAAGAATGTAATTGATTTAATGATAGTAATTGTTAGGTGGTTATATTAGAAAGGTTGTTTGGTTTGTGGACTTTTCTCCCTAGTTTCCCTTTAAAGTAATTTCTCACTTACTTTTAGTATTGGGATCACAGAAGCATATTTAAATTTTATGCCAGCTAGCTATTAACTGAGTGATAATTGCAAAAAATAGTGTGTATAAAAAATAATGTAGATTTCTTACTCTTTCCAGGAACGTTTATCAGTTAACTAGTCTCATATTAATACCTTTCTCCTAATACTCAGTTAAGAGTATTGCAAGCATCATGCACATCTTCAGACAGTGACAGGTTTGAAATTTTCAGACAATTATAGCAGTGTGCAGACTGAAGTATCTGTGTATCTTGTTTGGGATATAAAATCATAAGAGACTCTATCTACTTTTTATGTTCTCTCTCCATCAGGTGGTCACTGCTGTTGGTTTTCTGGCTGCTTTCTTAGGCTAAGGAGGCTGTAAATCCTGTCAACCTCAGCTGAACTCATTTTGCACTAGGTGAATAGTCAAAGCTGTACCTTTGCTATCAGCATGCATTTTCCCAGTACATAAAACCTGCATTTAATGAAAAAAAATTAGAGTTCACATATGAGGAACCAAAACAGATCTTTTTTTAAATAGCTTTTTTTAAATGACTGGAGAAGAAGAAATATCACACTACTTTTTAACAAGCTTAAAAAGGAGGATCCTGGGAACTGCTGACCAGTCATCCTAATCTCAATGCCCAGTAAGAACATGGAACAGATTCTCCTGGAAGATGTCAAAACACATGGAAGAAAGGGAGGTGGTCAGTGACAGCCAGCATGGCTCCACCGGGGAATATGGTGACTGATTAATCTGGTGGCCTTCCACAGTAAAGTGACTACATCAAAGAGAAGAGTCACCTGGACTTCTGTAAGGCCTTTGATATAGCCCCCCACAACATTCTTGCCACTAAATTGGAGAGCTGTTGTTTTGATGGATGAACTATTAGGTGAGTAAGGAGTTGGCTGGATAGGAGTTATAGCCAATGACTCAATGTCGAAGCCAAAACATATAAGGAGTGGTGTCTTTCAAGGGTGCTGAACTGATACTACTTCATACCTTCAGCAGGGACAGAGACAGTGGGATTGAGTGCACTCAGCGAGTTTGCTGATGACACAAAGCTGAGTGGTGCAGTTCATTCACTTAAGGGAAAGGATGCCAGAGGGATCTTGACATGTTTGAGAAATGAGTCTGTATGAAATCTCATGGAGTTCAGCAAGGTCAAGTGCAAGATCCTGCACCTAGTCTGGGCGAATGTCCAATACTAATACAGACTGAAAAATTAATGGATTTGTAGTAAGCCTGCATAGAAAAACTTGGGGATACTGATGGATGAGTCAAAAATGTGCACTTGCAGCCCAGGGAGTCAATCGTTTCATGGGCTGCATCATGAGAAGAGTGAGCAGCAGGTCAAGGCAGCTGATTTTATCCCCTCTATTTCATTTTGGTGAATCCCCACATGGAGTATGGTTTTCACTCTGGGGTCCCCACATGGAGGACTGTTTTCCCTCTGGCTTCTAATGGGCCTGTTAGAATGGGTCACAGGAGGGCTGCAAAAGTGTTCAGAGAGCTGGAACACTCCTCCACTTAGAAAGGCAGAGAGAGAGTGAGACGCCTGGAGAGGATTCTGGTGTAAGCTTGTTGCAACCGTTCAGCACTTGGAGCAGTTTTTTAAATCTGCAGTGGCAGAACAAGGGACAATGGTTTTAAACTGTAGGAGGGTAGCTATAGTTTGGACATACAAAAATTATTACAATGAACATTAGTGAGATGATGGAATAGGTTGCCCAGAGATGTTGTGGGTGTCCCTGCATTTGAAGTGTTCCAGATCATGTTGGGTGGGGCTTTGAACAGTAACTTCCCATCTCCCTTTAACTCAGCAGCAACTTACAATAGGAAAAGGGATTTTGGTAGTAAAGAGTAACAATTGCCAATTCAGTTTTGGAGGTTCAAAGTAAATTGCAAAAAGTAGGTTCACAACAGAGGTTGCAGGTAGGTGTCAGAATTAGTAAAGGAAATAATGAATCTGGAGGCCATTACCACAAAAGAACATACAGCAATGCAGTATTTTCTGTATTTTTCAACATGGCTGCATTTTGCAGGCTTTTTATTTTGTTATTGCTGCTTACTCAGCAATTTCTATACTACCAGCTGTGATGTTGCTTTGTTTCTAACCTGTACTCCCTGTTTGAATCCTACAGATTGTTATTTAGACTAGTGTTTGTATTCTGAGCAGAGATAGAGTACAGTCACTCAAAATCTCGCAAAGACTAGAATGTGGTACAGCAGAAAACACTGAAAGAAACTGGTTGATTCAACCTAAAGATGTCTTCTGCTTTTTAAGAGTTATATCCTAGATCAATCCCCTTCTTACTTTTCAAAGGGTACAAAGGACATATTTTCTTTCCACATGATGCCCATAGATAGCTGTATTTCCCTTAAGTCATCATGGAAATAGCTACTTTTTAGAGGTTTTAGACCTAGTAATGGCTCTGGGTTTGAGTATTTTGCATGTGATTTTTTTCAACACTTACATGTTTCTCTGTCTTCTCTCTCCTTTCCTTGCACCATTTTGAATATTGACCATTCAAAGAAAACACTGTGGTCCAGCCCAGCCATCACATTTGATCTCTGAATTAAAAATCTTATGTACTTCCGTGCAAAATTATCACATATTTTTAAGAATTTATGCAAATATTATATTATTTAGAAATATTTGATGAGGTGAACCCAAGAAGTCTTCTCCCTCAAGTCCACAGTTCCAGAACTGCTCTACTGATCCTATAGGTTAGATGACATCAGGTGACAAGGTGTGGTGGGGAAAAGTAACTGGAGATCCAATGTGATCTCAGTCTATACATTCCAAACACTTAATCAGGGAGCCCTCAATGAGAAGAGTCACTGAAAGGATGAGAATGAAATGCATTAATTGCTGAAGTTGTGATTAAGAGAAATAGGGGAGTTTTTATATTCTTCTTCATTAGAATTTTAAAGCTGAGCCAAGAGCCATTGTATTCCAGTAAACAAAATATCTGGGTTAGATAGTTAGCAGATACTTAATTAGAAAGAACCATTAATTTTGAGCAACTGTGATGAGTCAGCTGCCAACATTGCTGCACTTTAAAAGTTATGCAGGTTCTGAATCAATAGCTAACAGTTCAGGAACTTTCTGCATATAGCCATATAAACAGGTATGTGTGTGTGTGTGTGGATATGTATATGTATGTAATTTGAGTTAAATGTTACTTGGAGGAATTTGCACTCTCATAGTCTTTCACAGAAATTCATGAATCACAAATTTGCTTGAGAATTAATCTTGCAATAGTGAGTGAAAATAAAATATACAAGCAAGGAAATCTCATATAAATGAAACTGGCATTACAAGCCATAAACTAGTTCATCTCCCTAGTAGAAAATAGAAGTAATCTCACATCAGAATCATATGAATAATTAATTCACCTTTCATTCAAGAACACACCCTGACCTAAAAATATATGTGAAGTGGTATGTTACCTCTACTTAAAACACCTTTTTGTTGGTATTATTTAACTACTGAACTGAAGTCCAAAAAGAGCGAATGCTTCTACTATTAATCTTTAATAAGCCATGCCAAATAGGAGAGCTGTAATTCAACAGGCTACAACAAATAATTCCACATAGTTCTAGATGTTATATAACTTTAATGTATTGAGAAAAAATTGTCAATAAAAAAGACAGACTGTTAGTACTGTAATTAGGGATGCTATATTAGAAAAGTTGTGACTAAAATTTGACTAATGCTGGCAAAGAAATTCACTTTCCGTTGCCAAAAATAATATATAATTTTTTTCTCTGTTGCAGTACTTTAATAAAATGAAACAAACCAGCTACATTTAAGTTGGTTTTATGATCCATTTATGACCTCAATATAATCAGATCTGATTTTATAAGCATTGTACAAAACCACTCCTTCCATTAATAATAGATAAAAGTAATAGTTTGTGTTAATTTTCAACTTGCCTGAAAGAAACTGTGACCTAGAGTAGTCAAAATTTAAAAAGATCCACCCAAATGCAAGAAATACTAATATTTATGGGTATATTAATAAAATAAAATAAATACAGAACCATGCTTTCTGTATTGGAAACATTAATATAACTGTACTTATTTGCACTTAGTAGACACCAGAAATGTCTGGGTAGAAAAATAATAGAGCACCTGTCTATTCAATGACAGTCAGATACTTTTTTTGCCTACATTATGTTTTTATATTTGCCTACATATATTTCTATAAAAATTTTTTTATATATTAAAATGAAAAGGAATTATTCATGACAGCTAATGCATGAATACAGGAAGAAGAGTACTAAAGTGGAGATACTAGGCACAACTGTCATTTTAGTTAATTTGTTCAAGTAAGGCATTGCATTGGGCAGAAGGTTTGGATTCAGGAGCCCTATCAATGCTTTCCTCTGTAATTTGGGCATATCTCCTATTTTGTATGCATGTTTGATTTTTCAGGTCTTTTAGCACAAATCAATTGTTTCACAGTTATAAAGCTCATTAATACAGAAGAAAGACATATCTCTTCATCTAGACAGATTCCAAATGTTAATCACAGCAAATTTTAATGTTATTTTGCTGATTTTTAAACTCTAGTTCACATCTCTGAAGCCTCTGAAGATGGAAAAATGTTTGGTCTAACAATATCTTCCCCTTTAAACTGAATATTCAATTTGTTCCAGTGAAGTTACTGGCAAGGATAAGCTGGTCTCCTGTAGGCAGCAATAATTGAAAGTAAACATTGAACAGGAACAAAAATAAGAAAAAAAAAATAAAAGGCAAAAAACCCAATATACTTTCTGCAAAAAAATATCTACAGCCTTGAATTTATCTTTGTACACCCTTCACTGTTACTGTATGGTATGTTTTTTTTCCTTTCTTCTTCAAATAATACAACTATTTTTATGCAAAATTGCACTGAAATGTGTGGCATTCATATTTTCTGAAAAATCCCTTCACCCAGGATTTTTCTCCTGAGAAGCTGAGAAGCCTCAGAGAAAAAGGAAAACAAATTCTTATCTCATTTGCTTCTCCTGTGTTGTGCTCACATGTGGAATCTGTTTGGAGATTGTTTGTCCAACAGGTGATTGTTGCATTGGTTTCTGCTGTGAATTATTTTGACTCATTGGCCAATTATGGCCAAGCTGTGTCGAGGCTCTGGAAGGACTCGCAAGTTTTCATTATTGTCTTGTAAGCCTTCTGTAAGTATCCTTTCTATATTCTTTAGTGTAGTTTAGTTTAGTATTCTTTAATATAATATAGTATCATAAAATAATGACTTAGTCTTCTGAGAACATGGAGTCAGATTCATCACTCTTGCCACGGGGCAGCCCACAAATATAATGGAAATGCATCCTCCCTGAATTAAAGACCATCATTTTGAGAACACATTCTATAGGCAGGTTTGAACCCCCAAAATTTTTCTGTATTATTTATGTTATGGTGATCATTTTATGTGAAATTACTAAAAATGGAAAATAAGAAAAAATGTGCCTATCAGAATCTGAAATCTCTACAGAAAAAAACCCTAAACTTCAGAGCTTTCAGATGGTTTGCTGAGTTTCCTGCCCTTCTCTTCCCATTATTTATATGGAACATTTTGAACTATATTTAATGCCAGAATATAGAGCTGTAATGCAGCCATACAACATGAGAGAATGTACCCTTTAATAAACTTAGTGAAAAATATATTGGATAACAAAATAAGTATGATGATATTAATTTGGGAAATGACTTAAAAAACTGTGCTCCTGTGTGTGTAATAAACATAGGTTTCTATGACAAAAAGCTGAAGATAAGCTCTATTAAAATATATTCTTACCTATAGGAATTCATTGCATGCTCGTGTAAAAAGTCCTTTTCCAGCTCGCTCTTGTAGCCCCATAGGTACTGGAAGGCTGCTATAAGATCTCCCCAGAGACTTCTCTACTTTAGTCCGAGCAACCCAATTCTCTTATCCTGTCTTCACAGGACAGGTGCTCCAGCCCTCAAATCATCCTGGTGGATCTCCTCTGGACTTGTTTCCACAGATCTAAATCCTTTTGCTGGAAGCCCCAGATTTGGACGCAGGATTTAGGGTGGAGTTGCATGAGAGCAGATTTGAGGGAGAGAATGGCCCTGGGAATTGAAGAATAGAGAAACAAAGAACCAAAGACACCCTAAGTGAGCCCAAAACCCTGGCCCTGGACGAGCACCACAAGGCTAGAAGGAGCTGTGCTGTCCTGCCAGACTTTTCTCCTGGAATGCTTTGGGACAAGAAAGCTGTGCAAGGAACCACTGTGGTAACCTGTGCAAACTTCTTTTTAGGCAGAATGAATGAAAAGAAAAAAATTCCACTAAATCAAGGAAACTGCCATCTGCTTGTCTTGAAGGTTTTCTCTACTCCTGATCAGAGTTTTTAGAGACAAAACAAGTCATTGTACATCATCTGAGCTTTACAGACAATGTAGAAAACTCAAAGAAATGTTTGTAAAGTAATTACACTCATTATGCATGAGTTCATAAGTACTGATATATTGGTATTCTGTTACAGTATTTCAATGTCTTATGATTGTAGCAAAAGGTGAAAACAATACCACAAGTGAAATTGTTACACTTTTAGAGCAAAGATATAAAGGAAGAAAAAAAATTAGCTTATTTTGAATTTTCCATAAAATCACTAGGCAATAACTGTGAGAATGTTCTTTAATGACTTTACCACAGGCTACAAGAAAAAATTTTTAGTATCTCCAATACATTTGAAATAAATGTAAGGCTTTTTATTTAAACTAACATAAACATAGATTTTTAAATTCAAATTCATTTAATTTCAAATGTTATGCCTCCTGCCATTGGCAAATGTATTAGTCACAATATATTAGCATAATGGTGATCTCTGCCTCATGAAACAGACAACCCATACCCTTTTCTTTACCTTCAGTGCTCCCATATAACCACTCTATAGGCCTTGGGGTCCTTACATTGTTTTCATCAGAAAACATGATATTGTTATCCCCTCAGTTTAAGCCCAATGTGGTCAAATCTGAGTTTGGTTTTTCTTGCAAGATTTCCATTAACCCTTTTTAGATATTAATCTGTAGTGTTGATATAAACATGGACTCAGACCCACAAACCAGGCTCACCTAGGATGCTTCTATTCCTTTCCTGTGCATGCCCACTTCTATATGCTGCTCTGTCTTCAGCCTTTTCCTGACAGGTTCTTTTTCATTAAAAAGGGGTTCAAACCTTCTCTTGTCTTGAGGATCTATTGTAGCTCTACTACCCTTTTCTGCTCAGTCTCTGACAGCACCACTGCCACATTTACCAAATTTTTATTCATCTTTCTTCTTTCAATACTCTGTCCTGGTTCTAAATACTTTTCCTATTACCTAAAGTCCATCATATACTATAATTACCTACGAGTTTTAGCCTCATATTCTTCAATTTTTTAGTTTTAAGCACAACCTTATTGAACTCATAGGGATTAGTTTGATTTTAGAAACTTTTGTCATGATTTTTGAGAGTCGCCAGTTTCTTAGTTTGCTTTTCACTGTAAAAACCTGCAATGGATGATATTCCAAATATATCACACTTTTCAAATCTTAAAGAAAAGGTCATCATACTTCTGAAGAAAAACAATCCAAGAACAATCTTATGACTCTTCGTGGCTTTTAAAGGACAATAAAATTTATCCCAAGCTTGCAGGAATTATCTATTACTTTTATTTTCCCCATTTTACATTATTTTTCTTTATTTTAGTTCAAGTGTTTGGTATTTTGTTCTTTTTCTTTGATTGTTGTCATTTCAGATATCATCTTATGATGCATAATAGACACCCTACAGAGATCACTTAGAAACACAACACAGTCATTAATACAATTAGTGAGATGGATTGAAAGGTAGAATATCTTTTCATTTATGTTCTGTATTCAAACAGATAGCAAGCATCATCATGAAGATCTTGATGGTGATAAATGAAAACTAAGGTGTTTTTTTCTAGTTATTGTATTTTGATTGAAAGGTAACAAACCAATTTCTATGCTTAATAGCTGGATTTATGCAAACATAGGGATATCAATACAGGGAACAAAAAAAAAAAAAAGGAAACCGGAAATATGGTAATGTACTCAGGAAAAAGAAAAACAAGAAAATTAAAACTCAAGCAATAAGTCTACACTGAAAATTCTGCCCCAGGCAATGACTGTGTTCACAGACTGTGAACCTCTAGTTTTCTTTCAAAACAACCCCATATAGTGTATGGATAAGTACTTTGAAATGTAAAAGTAATGTTTTTCCCAGAATCTTTCAAGAGATGAGAGTGATTCTAGAACAATTCAGAGAAAAAATAAGAAATGTTAAGACACAAATAACTAGTCAGGAATTATTGACTACCAACTCTATGTGGTATAACGTTATAGAGAGTAGTACCCTTTGGATAGTTACTAGATCTGATAGAAGTCATGATGCATTATCATCTTTCAAATTTTAAGGGAAAAAAACCCAACATAGCATAACAAAATAATAATAAAAATAAATTAAATCAACAGGAAACAAGTTTCAGAGAAGAAAATTATAAGTATAAAAGAATAATTATAAAAAGAGAAGGGAAAAAATCAAAAACTTGAAAGAAATGCACTTAAGGTATCAGAGTTAATCACCACTTGTGGGTTAACATCAGCTGGCAGCTATGCACCATGCAGCTGTCTGCTTACCACTGCCTCACCTCATGGAGATGAGGAAGAGAACCAGAAGGGCAAAAATAAGAAAACTCAGGGGTTGAGATAAAGACAAAGTAGTATGTAATGCAAAAGTCTCATACATAAGCAAAGCAAAACAAGGAATTCATTCACCACTTCCCAAGGGCAGGCAGGTGTTCAGGTGTCCACAGGAAGGCAGGGCACCATCATGGTCACTTGGGAAGGCAAGCACTGTAACTGCCAACACCCCTCCTTTTCCCCTTGCTTTTATTGCTAAGCATGGTGCCATATGGTAGAGAATATCCCCTGGGTCAGTTGGGGACAGCTGTCCCAGCTGTGTCCCCTCCCAAATTGTTGTGCACCCTCGGCCTCCTCGCTGGTGGAGTGGTGTGTGAAGCAGAAAAGGCCTTGGCGATGTGTGCACTCTGCTCAGCAGTAGCTAAAACATCCCTATGCTGTTAACACAGTTTTCAGCACAAATACAAACCAGTCCCATAGCTACTATGAAGAAAATTAACTCTGTCCCAGCCCAAACCAGTCTGTCATCTTATAACAGTCACATAAAATTAAGAAGGAATATTTACTCTTTTCAGAAAAAAAAAAATAAAAGGACATGCTAAATTAAAAGAGAGGGAAAAAGTAATACTTATCAAGGCTGTTATTGGAAGAGAGGTAAAGTAGAGCCACTCTCGGTAAAGATGATTAAACTCCATGAGAAAAAAGAAAATATAGAACGGTAGTTACCTAATGGCACTTTATTATGTTTTCAACATCAACATTTAAACAGGAACACAAAGTACCAAATGCTGGGACCAGATGGTATCTTTACCCAGTCCAACAGAGCTCCTCATAGATTTATCAGAACTCAATCAATGAATGCTCCATTCCTGGGCAGTGCTAAATATCACATTTTGAACTACTAGCCTGTCTCATGTTTAAGCAAGATGAGGAACCTACTCACACTATTCATTTCAGAATATTACTACAACAACCATTTAAGCAAAGGTACATCTTGGGAGAGGCAAACATAAAACAAGAGATAACACAATTCAGATTCTGATTAACAAGTTAGTTATAAAAGCTGTCAAATCCATAGAGACAAACATCTGGGGTAGCATTACCATAATGTTTTTCTCTCCAGCTTGTGTTTGGAAATCTTGAAAATTTTGTGACTGTAAACTGTTGTGAATAAAACAGCAATTTTAAGACTTTTATTAATCATCATCAGAGACTGATATTTAGCTATTCTTGATAACAGCTGGAACTCTTTTAATAAAACTCTTTCCCATTTATTCTTCAGTATTTGCATTTTAACTACATGGGCAAGGCCTGAAATACTTGCAAAGTGAGATTAGGAGGACATGACCAAGGCACAAGAAGCAATGGTCTGAGGAAATAACAAATCATAATTTATAAACATATAGTTGGTGTATTGTTGATAAGACTAATAACAATGGATTTAAATCCATGAGCCAAAAAGTCTAAACTACATAAAACTAAACCCATCACAGAAATTTAGATTATTTGTGAAAAGGACATGAAGCAATATATAAATAAAATAGGATGGAAAGCAGAATGTGGTAAGGTATATCATTAGTATCTGTGCAGTGTTGATGAAGAACAGACAAATCATTGAACCGTGGAATATTTTGGGTTGGAAGTTTAAATGCAAGCTACTCCAACCCCACCCCCAAAATGAACAGCAATGTCTTCAACCAGATAAAGTTTTTGAGGCCCGATGCGGCCTGACCTTGAATGCTTCCAGGAATGGGGCATCTACCCCTCTCTGGACAACACATGATGAGCACCACTTGTACAGGAATTGAAAAAGGTAAGAATATTGCCAGAGGACCAAAAATGGTTAAATTAATTTCATATTGGATTTCCACAGGCTGTTGGAAGTCAGAAGATGAGGCACTGTATTAATTCAACATCTTCACATTCAGAAAGCAAAGTCATAAAAATTATGAAAAATAAAACCTTTTCCTTTGGAGAAATACCACTCAGAAAAAAAAAATCCTCCACAAATAATAATGAGATAAAAAAAAGCTTTTAAATACCAATTTGTCACATCTAGGTGCCCTGTTGTCTAAAAACCTCTGGTCTTATTTAGTTGGCTTTTTTTTTTAATCATGCAGCCTCCAAAACTCTTGATTTTAAGTACTTAAGCCATTCCATCCATATACAGTATATTGACCTGTAAGGATACAACTGGCAACAATGACCATGAGACTTTATTAATTCATAGCTAAAGGAAATAAATTAATCAAACAAACAAAACAAAAAACCCACCCACCCCCTTGAAACATGCATATACATTATCTATTAATTATAAAATATTCCCATTGTTCTGCATAAAAAAGCTTTTAAATCCTACAGATGATATCACATCTTCAAAACATTGCCAAGTGTGGCTTTCTCCTCCTGCTAAGTAGAGATGGTAGCACAAAAACAACAATCCTAATCTCAGCATGAGCAATTTCACTGCATTGACTTCAGACATGGAAAATACTGAGGCTGAAAAGAAAAATTATGCTGGTGATTATCCATACAAGGAGTAACTAGTTGTCCTTTTCAGAAAATAAAGACTCAAATTCTTGTTCTACATTTGCTGCTTGACTTAATACCTTAATTGAACCAACACAGAAGAATAAACAAGCCTTTCAAACAAGTATGTGTGCAGAACAATAATTTACTAACATCTTTATCAGTAGAAAATTAGAGGGAAAGATGTGAGGTCTTCAGTGGATCAATTTTCCAATCTCTTTGGAAGGTCTGCTACTAGACAAAATGTAATGTAAACAGGTGAAGTTTTTCATAATCACAGCAAATTTTAAGTGGAAAAGCACAAGGACTTATTCAAAATCCATTAAAAAGCTAAGGGATAAAAGAAGGCTACAGGAATTAAAAACATCTTTAGATAAACTGAGTCAATGAACATCAAAACATAATTGAAGAAGAAACAAGTGAGAAAATGCTACGAATTTTTAAATGAAGTAATTGTACAGAAGTTAGACTTTATTTTTTAAAAAGTCCCTTTTCTTGAATAGATAGGAGAAGCAGTGCTTTGTCAGATGTAGATGAATCAATGTGATTCTGTACAGAAAGGGCTTGCTATTAAAGGTACCAGAATCTATTTTTATTATTTTTTGAAATCCTTTTTCTTAATTAAAGAAAATCAGAAACTAAAATGAAAACAAGCATTTTATTGATAATTTCAAGTCTGAATATAGCCTATACACATGGAAGGGCAAATATCTCAGAACACAAAATATAATAATACTTAGAGGAATTATCAGGAATCTGCTCCTGTTTTTCTTTGCAATGAAATAATATATTAAATAATTTGGAGGCTGAAATAGGCCAATCTTTCCCTCTTTTAATATAGAAGCTGTGAAAAAGATAAGTGAAGATTAAAAAGAAAATCTTAAACAGAAATATAAAAGAGAACTAGATAAGGAATGGTGATGGAGTAACACTGGTTTGGTTGCTTTGGTTTATCTGTGCCTTATTAAAAAAAATATTTTCCCCCCCAGTAATATTGTACCACCTATACACTTTTCATTATAGGGAAAAATTTAAAATTATATCCTTGTTTTTAACCAAGTATTCTGGGTTAAAAAACAAATCCATAGATTTTTGCAGAGAAGCTTTTGCTTGGCCCTGCCTAAATGTCAGGCACCCACCAAAGCTGCTCTTAGTCAGCTGTACAGAGGAGATTAAAATAAAATAAAATAAAATAAAAAATAAAAAATAAAATAGAATCAATGAAATAAAATAAATGAAAAATAAAATAGAAAATAAAATACATAATAAAATAGAAAATAGAAGAAATTAAAAATTAAAATAAAAATAAATAAAAATAAATAAAAATAAATTAAAAATAAAATAAAATAATAAAAGGCTTGTGGGTTGAGACCAAGACAGGCAAAGATCACTCACTAATTACCAACATGGGGCAAAATGGACTCAGCTTAGGGAAATCAGTTTACTTTATTGCCAATCAAATCAGAGTCGTGAAAACTAAAACACCTTCACTCTATCTCACCCTCCTTCTCCTCCCTCCCTTGGCCTGGAGGTCCTGCCTTGGTCCTGCTCCAGCATGAGATTCCCACAGGGTCATGGCCTCCTTTGGGTGTCCATCTGTTGTGGCATGGGGTTCTCCACATGCTGCAGGGGCAATCTCTCCTCCTCCATGGGCTGCCGGGGCACAGCTGCCTCACCATGGCCTGCATCACAGCCTGCAGGGTGGTGGTGATGAATTTCCCCTCTTTCTTCACTGACCTTGGTGCCAGTGTTGTGACAGAGTTGTTTCTCTCTCACTCATATGTTCTCACTCCTCTCTTCTCTGGCTGCAGTTGTTGTTGCCATTGCACTGGGGTTTTTTTCCCATTGTCAAATGTTATCCCAGAGGTGCTACCACCATCAATGATGGGCTTGACCTTGGACAGAGGCAGGTCTGTCTTGGAGCTGGTTGGCAGTGACTGTGTTAGACATGGGGAAGCTTCTGGCAGCTTCTCACAGAAGCCACCCCTGCAGCCTTCACACTACCAAAACCTGGCCATTCAAACCCAACTTAGAAAAACTTGCCTTTTTGTGCTATATTTTCTGAATCTGTAAATTTCCACTCCATACTTATCTAAAAAAATCTGACCTCCTATGTACTTCAAAATTGTATTCATTGTAACACCATAGGCATAATAGCTGTTCATTTTGCTAAAGAATTCCTAACATTGATTTTGATTAGAAAAGTAATTTCCAATGTCAATAAATTTAATAAAATGAGAATAAAAATTTCTCTACAGAAAAGGTTGCATCAACCCAGCCAAATGATCAAGAGAATTTTTCTTATGGGCACAAGCCTTATGTAAAGTGGGATATTCATGGCCTATTGATGCTTGAGCATAAGATCAATAATCCTGTAAATGCTTATCTGCATAGTTCATAGAGCTTTATATAGACTATTCAGATGGATCTCATAATTCAAACAGATCTTAGATGCATAGAGTTGCACAGATTGTCCTTTGCTCACTGTCATGTAGGCTTTTAAATATCAGTACTACACTACTCTAGCCTCATTTGAGCATCTGAGCCTAGGCAATATTAATTCAACCCAGATTCAGTCTCTGTTAATACATTCTTATTAATCTTTGACCAGAGTTTTTAGTCACAGCAGCAAAAAAACAATATCAGACTTCATTCACTGTCATCTTATTGTCAAGTTGTAGTAAATTCCAGATTTGGAGTGTAGGAAATAATGACAGTACTATATTTACAATAAAAATTGCACTCAATGCTCTGTGCACAACTTGCATGATAGAATAACTTTCATAATAGAACACAGTTGAAAAGAAAGAACTTACACATCTTTTTTTCTCATACCATGTTCATTCAATATTTTAATTCCCTACCTTCCTAAAGCTCCAATTAGGATAAATAAAATCAAGTGGCAAGGTCTTACTTTGAAAAACAGATGCTGCTTCACCATATGTTTGTCTCAAGAGAAATGCCTCTGCAGATGCCAATAAATGAGAGACACCCGTGATGGTGTTATTTGCAGCCAGTGTGAATATGAGCTTCTAAGAGAAACTTTTCAAGGAAAAAGAAATCTGATGCAATAAATGTCTACACATTTACACCTAATACAAAGCAGGGCTTAGAAAGGTAAATCACACCATTGCAGATGGCAAGTATTCTTTTATATTCTTATTATGCTAAAATAAGTACTGACAATAATGTAACTTAAAATATCTCCAATGACAACAAACAAGTATAATGGAAGAAAATTTATTATTATCAACATTATTATAAACTATTTGCTGCTATTTTAATGAATATATTAGTCTCTATGTGTTTAAAGCCAAAGGACTTGAAAATCAGAATCAGCAATTAAGTTATGTCCTCTCACATAATCCTCTGCTTCTCTGAAAAAGTAATAATAAAAATTTAAAAATTAATATAAGGTAGCATTTGTATCTTAATTGGCTCTCACTAAAATATGGGAAACTCATATCTTATAGAAAATGACAAATGTTTCAAATGTACTTTCTGCCTAAATAAGGGTGAAAACCAAAAATTTGTCAGATTTTTTCCCCATACAGAGAGAGTACAGTAATGAAAATGTTCAATAGCAATTAAGAAATAATTCAAGAACAGAAAAAAAAAACAACTAAATGCTTCAAGCTTTCAATATTGACATACAAATTGAGATTTAAAATTTCATTGTAATCCAGATGTTCCTAGTGTTTCTTTTCAGTGGAATCTTTTCCACTGATAAGCAAAATCATCAAGTTCTGCTGGTATATGACAACACCTTGGAGTGATGGCAACTCAATCCACTGCTGTCAATAAAAACTAAAATGTATTTTAACATGAATACCACAGTGACAGAACCAGCCAATATGAAGATGATAATGCGATCATGCATGAAATATGAATGACTACCTAGTATGAGGAAAGCAGCTAAACCTGACACAAATAATGAATATTTTTATTTTGTGGAGAGTATTGGTATGAGCGTCTTTTCTATTTTGCAACCAAAACATAAGTGTGACGGTGGTCACAGGGGTTTTCAGGTGAGGGAAGAGACGAGAATGCTGACTTCATGTTCAGAAGGCTTGATTTATTATTTTATGATATACATTAAAACTATACTAAAAAGATTGGAAGAAAAGGTTTAATCTCAGAAGGCTGCTAAGCTAAGAATAGAAAGGAAAGAATGATAACAAAGGCAGCTGCCTCAGACTCTCTGTCCGAGCCAGCTGTGCTGTGGTTGGCCATTAATTACAAACAAGCACACGAGACCAATCACAGATGGACCTGTTGCATTCCACTGCAGCAGATAACCATTGTTTACATTTTGCTCCTGAAGCCTCTCAGCTTCTCAGGAAGAAAAACTCCCAAGAAAAGGATTTTCACAAAAAGATGTCTGCCACACGTAAGTTATTTAATATCTTAGTTTCATCATTTCAAAAAATGTAATTTTCTTATCAAGCTCAAATTATAGCAAGTCATTAGAGGGAAATTTAATTTTTGTTGTAATTTTTAAGCACAACCGTTTTTCACACAGGACATTATTTTCTATTTTTTACAGTTTTTCATATTTTAGCTATTCCCAAATAATTGCCTTCTTTTAATCAATCCTTTTGACAGTCTCTATCTTTCAAATTCATGTTTATGTTTACTTATGTCTTAAGAATTTTCAGAATATGAAACTCTAGTATAAACACAATTGCAGTGATATAAAGAAAACACTCTTTGGGTGAGTTTCCTCTTAAAAAACTTTAGCTAAATAAATAGGCATCTGACCTAAGGCTCCATTAAGAGAGAAATGAGCTTCCACAGAGTTATTTATGTTACTGATTCCAGAAATTCATTTTAGAACAGGATGAATCACTTTCTAGAGTTGTCTAAATCTTTCTCTTAAGAGTAAAAGTCTTATCCTACTACACAGTACTACGTATTTAAGTGTAGGAGGGGTCAAATTGTGTTATTCATAACAGATGATCTGCAGTTACTCTGTAAACAAAATTACTCTGAGGATTTATTCCTTTTCACACCAAGAAAAGCATCATTGCAGTCTTATCTGTACAATCTTTCTCAAGCCTCTTCTGCATAGCAGACAGAGAGAAATGTGAGTCCTTTCTAAAGACGGCCTCCCTCAGTGGGGATGGTGGCCTGTCTTGTAGCAGCAAAAATTTCTCAGTGAGCAGGTGGACACTGCAATTTCCTTCCTACCAACTTTGCCTACTCCTGGGAGCTCAGCACCATGTGTTTGATACCCAAAAACAAGGTCAGTTGCCTTTTTAACTTGATTGCTACCCCCTCCCTCAAACCCCATCATGTGCTAGTCCAGCTGCACTCAGTTCTTTAAAACGTGACCTGTAATAGCAGTTGTGTGCCTAAGGACCAGGTGTTTGTGGGTTCTTGTCCTAAGAACATTCATTGAATCAATTTGGATAATGTGTGCTAGTTATCTTCTTTTTTTTTTTAAGCATAAAAAAAAAGTGTTTTGTGAACAAGTATATGACAAATATTAAATCAAGATATAAAGTCAATAAAACTGTGGCAAATGGGGAAAAGTGAAACAGAGGTTGGTCATTATTTCAGAGGGAAGGAAAGTGGTAAGCAAGGTCAGCCTGGGAGGAGAGAATAGTAAATTATATGATTGTAATAGTAGGGTGTTCTTGTTAAGCGGCCCTGCACAAATTCAGTGGAGGTCTGTTAAGAGCAGAACTGAAAAATCTGTAATTTCTTTGACATTTGCATCTGATTTCACTCTTTGGCTCAGACACCTGGGTTGCTCTCCCTAGTGCTGGCAACGGAATGCTAAGAGAGGTGACAATGTCCTAAGAACTGACATGTACACAAACAGCAGACATAAGATTAATTTCCTAAAGAAATGGGGCTGAGGTGCCTCTCTAGCATCTTTTTCTTTTACTAGCAGTTGTTTTTTTGTTTTACATTATCATGCAACAATGTATGTGTTGATAATTCGGACTTTCATTGGTCTGAGGTAATAATCAGATGCCAGCTCAGTTCCTGTGCCACAATATTTCCCTAAGGCTTTGCCCTTCACCGTCTGTCTTTCCTGCAGCCAGGTATCTTGCACGGAGTAAATGTTAATCACTAATATTTGTATATCATGCAGCTTATATTGAAATTAGAATAATATGGAATGATCAAAATCTAAGGGGAGTTTTCACACTCAGGCAGGCAATGCTATACATAATTGTCCTTCAGTCTTAACTGTGCTCTTGCCTTTACCAAAGCCCAGTTGAGGTTAACTTTATCTTGAATGTTCTCTTTTAACAGAAGAGATCCAGCATGGGCTGATAATTGGCACAGGGAGTTATATCTTTCAAATTTTGTGGTAAAGGGTTTCTTCCAGAATAAAGCATGTCCTTACCACATTCTCACATTCTGATAATTTCTGCCTGTCAGAATGGTGGACTTGGAGTGCAATTAAAATAGTGACATACAAATATAATTAGGTGTGTGTTGCACACAGAGATTGAACAGTGACAAAGTTCATTGTACAGTCAGTGAAAATTCTCTTGAGCTCCTGGCATGTTGATGTTAAACCTGACAGTCAACCAGTTCAGTCAGCTGCAGTTTCCCTTGTCCTTGTTTATGTCTGATGTTTCATGGTCCACAACTTCCTCAATAATTTTCATCTGGTCTATAAATTGATGCTATGTCTAATGCTTTTTTTTCATTTTTTTTTTAGGAAACACAGAGTATGTTTCAAAGCACAAAGGAAGAACAGTGCACGTGAGTTACACGCTTTGGATGGCAGATGATTTATGAGTCTTGACAAGGCAATTTACAGATTTTCTAGTTCTGCATCCAAAATATAGTTTGTGTCTAACAGGTACTGCTATTGCTATGAATTACCACGTGAAACAAAGTCACAGTTGCTGTGACATAAAATATGGAGGATTATTTTGGAAAGTACACACTTAATTATGTATCATAGTTGAATGAATTCCGAATCAGTGTAAAGGAAATTTGATAATGAGTTGCCCAAGATTTTGGTATATAAACCAAAACAAAATCCTGTTTCTCAGATAAGTAAAAATAAAGGGGACAATAAAGTGGAAAAATAAAACATCCACAGCAAGTTAGTTTATTTAATATATCTTGGCAGTTTCAGTCATATTTAAAGCCAACTTTGGCAGATTACAGGCCTGGATTTGCTGCATTTCTATTCTAATAATAATGAAACATAATGTAAGAGTATTGCTTCACTGAAGTATTTACTACTGAAGAGAAAATTGCTTTTATAATTATACATCCCAAATAAAATTTACAGAAATGTTGAAGACCATAAAAAAAGTAATCAACAAATTATAAGGTTTGAATTCTCCCAGTTATGTATGTACAACACTTTCATTACTGTTGAAAGGAGTTAGGAACCTACACTGAAGAATAAGCATAGCTGATTGGATTTTTCACTGTAATTTGCATTGTAGTTTTTCCTGCTAAGGATTTTCCACTGTAAAATTGTGTTTATTATAATTTTCCATTTTTAATGGTTACAAAAATAAAATAGATATCAAGTTTCTGTGATACAACATATGTAAAGGGCTCCCAAAAACTTAATTTCTCTCTTCGTTTATTCGCTCCATATGTAAAAACCAGTATTCCAGCCATGTGATAGATTGTCTTACTCAAAGGAAGCTGTTTCTGCTATATATATATACCCTTAAATTATCTTGATGCTTGCACTGTGTTCCTCCTGGAATTCATCTGGTCATTAGAAACCACACTATCTTCTCAGCCAAGGAACCTATTTTTCTATTACAACAAAAATTATTAACCTAACTGTTATAAATATCTCTAAGAATGAATTTTTATTAACACTTAAATGTACATCTGTTATCTAAGCCATACTGTCCATACAACTTAATGACTTTGATTTTGCTTTTTATAATTTTGAAACTTGGGATTTTTTTTTTCAGAAGACTAAGTATCAATTTAGAAAGCTCTGCTGTGGTAAAAATATAAAACTTGGTCTTGATATCATTTGCATCAGTGAGAACTATTTTATGGCAGCAATGGCTAAGTTATGTCTTCTGCTAGGAAGGGAATATATAAGCAAAGCACTGTTTTAAACAGGTATTTGCAGACAAAGAAATGTTAAATCTTCCTCTCATTCTGAAGCTGGAATAGTAATGATATGCAATTTTGAAGAGGATTATTGATTAGTGACAAAAGAATATTTCCTGTTGTGCTGTTTGTTATATCCATGCAAAAAAAGGGGATTAAGTGCCACATTTGTCTGTGATGCAGAGGGATTACTGTGCTCTGAACTGTAGATCTGCTAAGTATAGAAAAGGCCACTTCTTGAGAGACATCTGTTAGTTTGGATGTTACTCAGCTTCTGTTTCCCACCAAGATCACTGCAAATGAGAGAATGGGTAAGTCATTGGCAGGAAATACTCTGCCTGAGTTATTCTTACTCCGTTAAGCATATGGCTCCATTATCTGTCACCACTTAGACCAGTACCAGTTTATTTTGTTGAAACAAATGGAATACTTCTTGATTTCTAAATGCTCATGGGATACAAATAATTGTCATGGATAAATTTGATCACGAGAGTTCTGTTTTGTGGGCTTCATAAGAATAATTTTTTTCTCTTAGGGCCATGAATTCAAATTAAAATAACTATAAGAGATTTTTAAAGAATATGCTATGCTTAATGCCAGTAATTCTATTTTTTTCTAATGAATGTCTCTAATTAACCTAGAGCTGCCCCTTGAGATAAAAAAAAATTAAAACTCCATTCAAGTACTTTTTCCCTGCTCTGCCAATTCTTGCCTAATTTTTCATGTGTTCATGGCTTTATGAAATAAGAAATGAACTGCTTTTTTTCCCGCAAGCATCAAGGCAATTCATTCCAGAACTAGCCCTGTAAAGAGTGATCTGAAAAACAATTGAGCACACAGAGTGTGAAATTTTAAAGGATATTAGAAGACATTCATGGCTTTGAATACCTTACTGAATGGTATACAACAGTGAAGAGCTGAAGAGATGATTAAGTCAATTAATAGTCACAGAGAATTACAACATATTTGCAATATGTCATCCTGACATGACCTTATGTACTCTTGTATTGATACAACATCACAGTGAAGAAATTGCAAGGCATTATCAAAGTACCTTGTTGTGATTACTTTGTTGTTTTCCATAACTATTTTACACTATTTTTCTTATCATTCTTCTCTTTCCTTTTAAACATAACTTCTTAGAGGAGCCAAATTATTTCACATTCTATATCTCTTTCCCTCTTTTTGTAACCCCTTTTTTACTATGTTTTGATTTTTTTTGTTTGTTTTTCTTTCTTTTTGGGTTGACTTTTCTTTTTCTCTTAGGGATGATTATCAGTGACATGGTATTGTTTGATCATCATTTTATGACTTTACTAAGGCAATGGCAGAGATCTCACTCTCTGGGTATTTTCTGGTCATAAAAGAAGAAGAGCTTTATAAACTCTTACTGACTATTTAGGAATTATAGTCAGGATCAAAAAATATACAAGTCCCTGTATTCCAGAACAATTCAGCTAACTCAGCCCTTTGTGAACCTTGATAATATAATTATAATTTAAGGAAGTATGTTGACTTTTTAAAAAGTCAAATTTCAAGCCTTCAGTATCTCACATTTCAGCCCTAATGCAAGATGTGAGAGGTACAGATTCAACACAGCATATGGCTTTAAAGTTGTTATTACAGATTTAGAGCATAGAGCCATTTCCAGTCCTGTGAAATTACTTCCCATGAAATATAATCTTAAATTTGCATTTTTTCTGTTTTCCTCCATTATTTTATTCTCCATTTATATTTTAACTCCCACAGCACTCCCCACTAGATAATGCCAGCTGATGAGTCAGCGTCATGAAATCAGCACAGACACTATGATACCTAAGTTTAATTCTCTACTCTCTGAAGAGGCAGCCACCAGATTGTTGCAAAGAAAAATGACTTGTATTGCACATAAGATACGTGGGTATTCATAATGAGTTTTATATGATGTTCAGTATGAAATTAAAAGGGAAATATGATGATTTTATCCCACAGAAGGTGTAACAGTAGCCAAAGTAGTTTGGGGAAATTTATGGTTGATAAATATGTAAATAAAAAGTATGGAAAAATTTTACTCTCTCTGTCTTTTCACATGGTAGCCTGAAACAGTCTAAACACAAAGACAGGAGAAAATTTATGGAATATGTGGGCTATGAGTAACCTAGATGTGTTTCTGCCATATACATATGAATGCTGTTAAAAGGTCAAGACTAAAAAATTATAATTTTGAGCTAGGAAGGCTGTGGTTTGCATTCTAGGAGATTAGGTGCTGCAAATGAAACCTTATCTGTAGTAAAAGGGGTTACATATCTGATCAAAAACAGTGTTTATAGGAGGGCTGTAGAAAGGCAGCGGAATGATATTTTTCAAAGCCATTTGCACCAAAAAATGATGCATTCCTGTCAGAAACTAGAGAAACCAGAGTTTGAGACTGAAATTCATCTGATGTAAAACAGCTGACTTCTAGAGCTTAGCTGGTCATCTACAGTTCCCTTTACTGTAAATGGCGATGAATCAGAATAACAAATTCATCTCATTATAAAGTAAATAGCTAAAATAGATTAGATTAATTACATAAGAAAAGCATTAATTTATCTTTTTCAACAAAAACAGCCTCTATAATTATTATTATTATTAATTATTCTCTGCATGTATGCAGCACAGATGTTTAATGTTAAGCTAGATACATGTCTTCAGTACACAATTCTTCCATGAACTTTAGAAAAATTTCAGATTTTTTTATACCTATAGCAACTTACAAATTGAAACTTGGAAGATTGTAACCTTTATATGCATACAATTTTTTATACAATGCAAGAAATAATCACCAATGTAAATAACAAGTGGGATAAATATTTCATAGATATATTGTACCAACAATGAATCCACAAAACACTTCATAATGTTACAGACAAGCAAATTAATAAAGTATTATTAATAATGGTAATAGTAGTAGATCAAAAGCTTACTTTCAGTTAAAGTAAGAAAATCTGATTAAAATTTGCCTTTTTTGAATAATTTGCTGAGAAGCAGAAAGTGATAAAATCTGTTGCCTGCATTCTTCTGCTCCATTCTTCTATGACAGCTGTCACCCCTTCTTTGTTTGCTTAGTATTTCTGTAACAACAGAATAAGGGAAACAGCAGTTCTCAGGAAACTCACAGAGAGGGAGTAAAAATGATAAAGAATTGTTGTTTCTTTTTTGACCAGGTGGGAGAATATATCATAGCTTTATCTTCTGGTAACATATTGAGACGATCTATTACAATATAATGTTAGGCACAAAACATGGCCACTAATGAATTATACTGATATCAGTCAACTGATCTGAACAATATTGTCTCCAAGGGTTAATGCTTTAAATTTTAATATTCTCACAAGGGTTTGTTCCCATGGTTTCTGAAAACTAAGGGAGCATATTTTAATTTAAGCTCTGAAATGTCCAGTTGACAAATGTTACATGTTTTAGCCAGCATATGAGGATTCAGAAGCCATCTCAAGCCAAAAGGCAACAGAAAGACCTAAGCTATTGCATATGTGTGTTAACGTGAGCAACTAAAATACTTTGTTAGCCTTCTGTTTTGAAGAAGCCTTGCAGCAAAGAATGCTCATAAATTCTTTGCTGCATGGCAAAAGTGTTAGGAAGTGTAGCTTCCTAACACTTTTGAATTTAAAATTGATTGTGGTTCAAATCATACTTATGAAGTTTTCTTTCTTACTCTCTTTTTGCTCTCTTTCTTTCTTTCTTATTAAATTTTTGTTTACTAAGAAAAAGAAGAAAATTAAGGTGTTTTGAATAGTCTTGAAATTGTCCAGATGTTTAATTGTATAATTATGAAGATAGATTTTTTTAAAAAGAAATCTGGCTCTTGATTTAGCAAAGATTTAAACTAAGAAGCATAATTAGAGGGGCTAAATAATTGTTCTTGATATATGGGAATAGAATATTAATGAATGTTGAATAAAAGTTTTCTATTACCTAATTAGTATAGTTGAAGGTCTGCCTTGTGATTAATTCACAGTTTACTCTCTTAACCCTGAAAGGCAACAAACTTTGAAAAGTCTCTTGAAATTCCTATTTCCCTTTTTGTTGATAATTGACATCAGTTGAAATCTCCCCATATGCAAGACTGAGCAAGAGAGCCCTCTGGCCTGGCAGGGGTTTATGGTATTTCCTATTTTTCATGGCTTAGCTGAGTCTACCTCTCCTTTCAAGCAAGACGTCACTGCTTTGCTTTTTGCTGCAGAGAATCATCTGGAATGAATTTTAGGTATCTTCTAGTTTGTTTTGTCTTCCAAATCCTTTCCTTTCTCCAGCATGCTTCTTTCATAGCTGAAGATAAAAAAAAGCTAATGACTATGGTACCCATATTTTTGCAGTAGTTTTGTAGACTTCAGTTCATCTCTCATCATATCTAGAGTAGAAATGAAAGAACACAGAGTTCCAACGCTATTACTTTTTTCAGAGTCATTATGAGGGGGGCAGAAGTAAAAGAATTCTGTACTTTACATGAGAAAAATGTAAAAAGGTTTGCTTTTCCTAATAAGCTATTTCATTCTTTCATTGTCATGGGCTACTTTGCTCAACAGAGCAAGAAAAGACGATGGAAGACCCAGAGATTAGTTCAATAAGTCAGATAATACAGTGAGTTAATTAACTTGGTAATATTAATCACTGATAATTTCTAAGGGTAACTAGCTCCTTAAGACTTGATAATATTCTGAGGTTTGGAGAGGTTTGGAGCTGACCCCAGTTTTGGTGTCCTTTGGTTTTAAGTGTTTGACAGAACAGCCAAAGATCTCTCTCCCTCACAGTGTTCTTTACTACTGTACAGAAAATAACACTTTGCTGAAAATTCCTCAGATCAAAGCATTTTTTAAACCATAGCTAACTGATAGAAGTGAGAGCTGGAAACAGATGAAGTGGAAAAAGTGAATGAGATCATGAGCATTGCTCTAATTCTCAAGGAAGGCAGAAGCATTAGAGGTAGTCTAGGCAAGAGATCTGTCTCATTGTGTTCCAAATGGTGCTACTGCCATGCAAGATGAGCAAAAAACAGCTGGATTTTACTGTCCCTCAGTTTTTTTATTTAACATTTCTTATTCAGGAGAACAAGTTATGTTTAATGCACTAGTGTTACATGAATAATGGTTATCCTACTAGAAGGCATTCTTAAAACCTCAAACTATAATACCTTCAAAAAGTAAAAAAAAATATTAGGTAAAAAAAACCCCATGTAAAATCAAGAAAAGAAAATAAGATAAAGCTTTCTAACAGATCTGAATCTGCTGGGTCAATATATTATTTTGAAAAGTATATTTTGGATTCCATTCTTATTCATAATTTGAGATCACACTGTAAAAGGAAGTAAAGGAGTCAGATAGGGAAAAAGAAGGCCCTAATAAATATTTTTCTTAAAAGTATAGTAGGCTGAATAACAGAATGAGAGCAGATTGGTAGTATTCTCTGAGAAACTAGATGATATTGTGGTTGAATGATGAAAAATCTGGCTACATACATAACTTGAGAAAACCAGCCTGTTCTTTCCCTTTGACTTTTTTCCCAGTGATTCATTTGGAAATGATCAGAGGGGCTTTTTTTTCTTCTTCTGTTGTATAGCTTTGAGGAACAAATTATTTTTTACTTAAACAGACATGTAGCTTTTACAGAGTGTAGGTTCTTTAACTGAAAAAAAGCCATGAAACAAATTTGAGTTAGAGGAGCTTTTGTGTCATCACCACATAATTGATACTCCTCTGAAGACACCGAAGAATGGGAGTATTAATTTAAGTTTCAAAAAAGAAAAGTCAAGATTTTAATGAAGGTGCAGGACACAAGTGCATGTCTTTTTTTTTTTTCTTTGTCTTTATCGTTAAGGCAAAGACTGATACTGCAAAACCAATTTACAGAGCAAGAATATGCTGTTGATTGGAGAAGCTGGTTTCTTTAAGAACTTAAATACAATCTTGATATTTCAGTGTCACTTAGAGTTGTGTCAAAGTCCTAAGCTATTGTTCAGACAATGGAAAATATCCAGAAAGATATTTCTGGGAGTACTGAGCTATACAGCTGTGACAATAAGCAGTTTTATGTCTTTGGCATTTAGTGATGTCTAAAACATCCGCCTTCTCTAGAATGGGCTCCTCTCTCTACAGGTCCTTTCCAGGCCCTTGTCCCAGCAGGAGTTTCCCATGGATTCACAGCCCTCTTTTGGTCATCCCCCTACTCTGGCACAAGTCTGCTCCATGGGCTGCAGGTGGATCTCTGTATGCCCATGGTCCTCCATGGGCTGCAGGAGCCCCGCTGCTTCACCATGGTCCTCACCACGGCCTCCAGAGGAATCTCAGATCCTCTCCCTCCTGGGTATCTGTAGACTGATTTCTCTCACATGTTTTCACTCCATTCTTCTCCGGCCAGAATTACATCCGCACAATAACTTTTATTTTCTTCTTAAATATGTTATCACAGGGACTTTATCACCATTTCTAATTGACCCAGCCTTGACCAGAGGCATGGCCATTTTTGGAGCTATCAGGGATTGGCTCTGATGAACATGTAGGAAGCTTCTGGCACCTCCTCACAGAAGCCACCCCTGTAATGCCCCCACTGGCCGTGCAAACCCAATAAAGAAATCCTCTCTGGCTGGGATGCTAAGGATCCTAGAAGCTAAAATGTATCTGAGTGTACACCTGGAATGGTAGACCCAGATCACAGCCCATCACAGCTTTGTCTGCCGAGCAGCTGGGTACTTGGGGTTGGAAATGCAAGTTTGGGGGAGGTTCTCAACTCTCCACCAGGCAAGCTGAAAGGAAGCCAAGAGCCTTGAAGCCTTGGCTAGACAGAGCAACCTGGCAGCCAGGACTCAGCTCAACAGCATGCCATGTGGATCCTGAAGAGTTGGTAGCCTGGAAGTCCACCAACATCCTTCAAAAAAGGCAGTTGGGTGAGCTCTCACTGTGGATTACTGCTGGAAACCTGCCCCTTTCTGTCACTACTTTGTCAAAACTAAACTGTCTCCTGCAAACACTTTAATTTTGATGAACTTGCAGTCTCTGCTCCATCTAAAATTTCCAAAACTCTGATTCTGGAGTCGGTAATTTGGGAGGTAAGGCTCTTCAGTAGGAAAACAAATGCTCTCAGGAAACACATACAGTTTTGTACAACTGGCAAACAAAATTCCAAACTAAACTAATTGAGATATTTTTTCATGCATGATGGAAGAAAGCTGCTTTGCCTGCAGCTTCTTTTTAACATTTTTAGTTTGTTGGGTTGATCAGCTACCCTTTTGAAATGGAGAATATTGTTCCTTGCTTGTGAACTTATTCATCAGATATTTGTCTGTTCTCAACATTATTTTGGAAAGTGTTGCCACTAGTGAACATCAGGGAAGTAACTCAGCTAATGACTCCATCATTAAAATGTAGATATATCTATAGATTAAAAGCTCCATCTATACTGCAAGGAGAAAGCTGAAGTACATGAATATTAATTTTTCTCTTTTTAATAGTCTACATAAATATGGGATTTATTTAATCTATATTGATTTTTATTTAATCCAGTGTTTCTATAACTTGAAACACCAGGTGTAAAGAAAGGAAGCTGTCGAATAAAGTCCTGATTTTTGAATTGTCATATTTTAGGATCATTTTTTCCATAAAAGTAATGTCATTTCTTTATTGCCCTTCATGCAATAAATCTTTCTATATAAGCTGAGAACAACATAATGTGATAAATAACTTTGAATGGCTGTGTTATTCTACATTTAGACACAGAATGGCATTCAGATTTTGTGGGGTTTTATCTCTGGTCTCTGTAAACACTCTTTAAAAGATATATTCTGTATCTGTAAAACAGATTTCAGATAGTTCACAAGAGCATAAATGAATGCAAATAACACAATGGAAGCATTTCAGCAGAGGTTCAGCTCTTCTCAAGAGTATCCTTCACACAAATGTAATGTCACAGCACTAGAAATATCTGGATATTCTGGATTTCAAAAGGACTGTATGTTATTCATTTATTATGGCTGGGATTTCAAAGCGACAAAGAAACTGAATTCAAAGTAAATAAGAATTGTTGGGGTTTTTTTATACATTCTCTCTTACTCTGTGCCTTTTTTTCCCCCGAAATGATAATTTCTGTGGGAACTTGTTTTGTTGGAGCTTTGGGGTTTATTTTGTTTTAGTTTGATTTTTTAAAATTATGTAATTTGATCTAATTTGGATTTCACTATGGTTTGTTTGCCATAACACTGATGTGAGCTTAAATTTTATAGTTATTGTTCATTAGTACCTAATTATATCAGGTGCCCAACAACAGAGATGATAACAGATCTCTGAAAAAAAAGACACCAACAAATGCACAGATTAATTTATGTTATTTCAGTGAGATTGCATTGGTTTTATCAAATACCCTGAAATCACCAGAAATGTTATCATTTAAAGCAGTGTGAGGGCTCCGTTGATCTTTTCCAGTGCAGAAAATCACAGTACATTCACGTAACTTCTAGTTGCCAAAACTTACTGAAGTCAAAACTATGCACATTTTTTTTCAGTGAGTGGCTATGGATCACATTTACTTTTCAATTGGTGTAGACTGTCCATTTCAAGAAGGCAGTCAAATTACCTGGCCATTCCAAGTATCTAGACCTTTCTTTCATGGTTCAAAGCACCCTTCTCTGAGAGTGTAACACTTTGGATTAAACTCTGAAAAGATCATAAATGCTGTGCAAACATGCTGCAGAAGCTGCAGCATCAGTTTGATATATGAGGACTTTAATGTTAGTTTCTTGTGTCTCCTGAAATAAGGAAAAGAAAAATGAAGGAGGAAAACAGGGAAAGGAGGAAAAGCTGTGTAATACAAATATATTGACCTTGTTTCATGGGGAACAGAGAGAGAATTGGGCTGTTAAGATTCTGTATCATGTAAGAAATCAAAATTTTCAACAGGATTTCTGTAAAAAATTATATATTCTGATCAAACAATTTCCTCTCATTTTTGATCTTTGAACAGTGAGGAATTTTCTGTGCAGGTAAAAAAAATATTGATTTCTTTCTAGTGTCCATTTGCATTCGATCCAGAGAATATTTTGTGAAATATGACTAATAGATTTTGAATGTGGAACATTTTGAAGCATCAAAATTGAGATAAAACTGATTGATTATTACCCATTACTACAGGTAGTAATATTGGCAATCCCAGTTTTAGGGCTAGAGCAACAGACAGGGGTATACCTGTTGCTTTTGCCTTTTTCTACTTTCAAGAAAAAAATTGAGGTATTGCATGGTCATTAGAGGAAAGCTCCTTCCTATCTCTTATGAAGTTTCCAATGAGAATAATAAAGAAATAAATTTTGCATTGACAATATCAAAGGAGTTATTAAAAAAATCTCCTTAATACCAAGTTCAATGTTTTATTTATTTACCAATATTTTTCTGACTCTTGCATTTTCTACCACACTGGCAAGTTTTGTCACTAAATCGCACAGATCATACCATGTAAGAGTTTCCTAAGAGTTTTTACCTGAATGTGTCAATAAATACTCTCGTATTCTAAAATTAAAAACAAAAAACAAACAAAGCCTTTTTGAGTGTAATTTTTTAGTTCAAACTTTTTTTTTATCCTTCTGAATAATTTCCTTCATAAACTAAGCAACTATTCAGTTGTTTAGTAGTTAGTAGACAGGTTCACTCTTTTTTTACATTTTCTTGGTTTGGTCTAGTTTGTTTAGTTTTGGTTTGGTTCGATTTGGTATGGCTTGGTTTGGTGTGGTTTGATTTGGTTTTAGTCTGGGAAAATTCAGGTCTGGTTTTAGGATTTAAATGATGTGAACACAGGGCAAAATAGATCTTGTGATAAATCTTCTGATTTAGACTTAATAGCCTATATGAATATACAAAACCACCCTGAATAATTTAAATATTTTTGATAACATTTTCATAATATTTGTTCTTTGCCTACATTTCCACTACACTTTCAGACTATGAAATGTTTTATTTCAAGCTTCTCCCATAGACACTATATATTTTTCCTGTCCATTCTATTTCTGATTTGGCACTCAAAACTAAGTCAAAGTGAATGAATCTTTCCATTCCCAGCTGAAGAAGGATCTGTTACAAAGTTCCTAATAAGAAAGAATGCACAGCCTGACTTCCATGAAGACCTTTCTAAAGAACTTTCCAAATTATGTAAGTGCAGCAAGGAATTCCTTATCTGTTATTGAGATGTGTCTCAATGTCTGTAAACCCATTTGCCTAAATGTGTCATCCTATGCAAGCACACCTGTCAGGTTCACACATTTCAGCCGTACAAAATGATTGGACTACTTGTACAGCTATTGGCAATTTTGAAGGCTAGAAGATATCTGTGATACTAAAGACTAATTTTTCAATGTAACCAAGTTAGGTCAGCATTTCAGAAGATACTGACACATGGTTAAATACTCAGTAATCAACTGGATTTCTTAAAGGGCTTAGTAACCAGTAGCTCATGGATCCAAACTGTATGTACATCACTAATCTTCTCTGAAAAACTACTTCTTGGTATCAAAGAGCACCATTCTGCTAAAAAACAGCTGCATTTCTAGTCCACCTTTGGAGTGTGTTGACTTTGTTTTGATTACAGCTTTTCTAAACTGATCAAGAAACACATCATCTTAATAATAGTGAACCTGTGCAGATAATGATTTCCATATGAAATGATTGATAAATGACTGAATAGTTGTAACAAAATTTTTGGTGTAGTATCTATATGAGAAGTATGCATATGACCTTGATTTCTTATTTTAACTTCTATGTTTGTTTGTTTTAGTTAAATGTAATTCAGCTACTAATTCCACCCCACCCACCCCCACACCCCTGACTTATGTAATAGATTCTGATTCACTTCAGTTCTATAAAAATTTTTTTAAATTGTGTTTTATTGTATCCACTGCATATTTATCTGGCTGAATGATCATTTCAATTTTGAGGCAGGTATTCTACTTCAGCTTTCATGAAGAATCTTCTGCTGTAGACTATGACAAGTTAGCACAAGTAAATAGAGACTACATTTCTGAGGTGAGTTCTATTCTCACCTTATATACCATATGAAACATTGAACAGTACCAAGCTACAAAAAAAAAAAAAAAAAGAAAAATCCTGCATATATATATATATATATGCTTTTAGTTCTAAATAGCTTTTATTACACATTAGAATGAAATAACCAATTTTCATTTTCTTCCTAAAAGACAGCGCAATGGATCAAAATATGTCCATGCTATTTAAATATAGGTGGTCAGATAAAATTTAATGAAGAAACCCTTTCTCATGGTGAGAAATATGATTATAGAAAATATTTAATAAATTGTGGTGCTGGAAAAAAACATTGCTAATTTCAAATAACCAATGGCAAATACGATAGAGAACATAAAACAGGAATGAGTTATTTCCAACCTCAAACTATCCTGAACTTATTTCAGTCTTACATGTTTTTGTATTTGTTTAAAGTTGGACTTAAAGTGACTTAAAAAGGAGCGAAGCCAAGGTGAAAAATCCAGGAAGAAAACCAAAAAAGATAGAGAGCTGTGCAAACAAATGTAAAAGTAGACCACATAAGGGCTTAGATAAAGTTGTTTAAAAATCTAATAAAAAAGTCAGATCACCTTTTATCACAACCTGGATTATTTGTTTTATCTATGAACTATGTTTCATCTATATATATGGCTTTCTCTTTCCTCTAGCAATCTGTAATATTACATTTAGCTTTATTGACTTCCCTAGTGGGAAATTAGGTTGGTTGAAAAATTTACTCTTCCTTCTTTTTGTTTTTTTTCTAGAAAACAAGTAAATAAATAAATCTAAAGCCCAAACAAGTTTTCATAGGAAGAGAAATTTTTTTGCTTCACTAGTAGCTTAAAAATTATTTCAAGAATAAGTATTCCTAACTGTTATTTGATTAAGATACATGTGGTGTTTTCCCCTTTCAAGAACAAATTATGCATGTCACACATGCTGACAGGTATATATTTTAAGGTTTATCAGTAATGTCACAGAATGCCCAGAGTCTTAAATTTCAATTTTGCTCTCTAAGTGGGAAAGTACCAAACTGCCTTATTCAGTGCTGAGAACAGATTAACTGATTTTATTATCTTTCTTAGAAGAAAACCAGAATGTGTAGCCTAATCAAAATATTGTAAAAGGTCTGTCTACACAGCATATCTTCTTACCTTTAAGAATTCTTCAAAGTCCTCTGATGAAAAGAGTTTAATGAGATTTTTGTGCTTGCTTCTGTCCACTGTACAAGAATCTCAAGCCAAACATTCAGAGCTCAGTTTAGGATTAGCTGAGGGTGTCAATCCAGCTGCAGGATGTAATATGTTTTTTTAATTCTTTAACAGAAATTTTTTATTATCTTTAGCACAATGAAATCTTTTTAACAAAAACGAGGACAATAAAATCATATTACACACAAATATTAATGATGTCCAAGGGTTTGGATTTTCTTCCTAAGATGGAAGTGCATTAAAGCTAGAAATAAAGATTTGCAATAACAGATTTGCTTATTTTAGAGTTGTTAACAAGTGAATCCATATTTCTACTACTGCTATTTGGGAGAGAAGAGTTGGATGTGTCCTCTGAACTTATTTCCAATGTTGAATTCCAAATGGAATTCAGCAATTTGTGAAAATCTGATTCATAAAGCTTTTCCTTTCTGCTTGAAGTGTTAATTTTTTCCAAATGGGAAGTGCAGATGAGGACTTCAGAAAGGACAGAGAGGTAACTGATGGGACAACTGATATATTAAGTGATGAAGCAATAAAGCATTAAAATTAGCCTCAGTCTAATGAGGGATGATAAGGATTAATGTAACGGCATGTCAAAGGGAGGTGGGAGAAAAGCCTGCATGAAAAACTATATTTACCAGCAAACAATTCATACATTAATTCCTCAAAAAGAAAAAAAGACTGGGAAAAAATGTGGGTGACATTTTGCTCTGGTATTCTAGTCACTTCACCTACCTATCCCTTTCATTAACGTACTGAGTTCTGTCTCATAAGTGGCAAGTTTTGTGCCTCCTCTCAGTCCCAACAAGCTGTTCCTGAACATGACTGATTATTAAGAACTTTCATCTCACTCCAGATTAAATTTTTCATCACCGTTTACACTTCTGTGTGATGTGATAGTCACCACATAAGAGCTGTTGTACTCTTCTGCAAGGTCTGCCATTTTCAATAATTAATATTTAGGGACCTTGAATTAGAGAAGCCGAAACTAAATTGGACACCAGAAATGTTGCTCTTGTTCCTTTCACTGTGGCAATGTGGATAGAATAACAGAGCAAATTTTTGGCAAAATGATGGAAAAATTATTTCAAATGTTGCATAACTATTCATTGATCAGAATCGGAGTGTGACAAGCCAAATTTTTCTTTCTTTATAACATGTGTTACAATCTATTTTATACAGACATGTCTATATATTTGGAGCTCCAAACTGTATTTACACAGCCCAGGAATCCAGATCAAGAGTTTCAACCTTAACTTCTTAGCCACTGTTTCAATATGATCTTTTGAACTAGATGTATATAGGCAGTAGCTAAGCAGTAAATAGATCTTACTAGAAGTAAATACTCTTCTCCAAATCCACTTCAGTTAAATTTCTTGTTGGCTTTTGGGTTATTTTTCCCCTGAATAATCTGCCAAGGTATACATTACCTAGCATTTCTCAGCCCTCTATAACACATAATAGATGAGAGTTAGCCACTACATTTAGCTTTTCTTATTTGCTACACTGACACCTAAAAATACTTCCTCAACATTTACAACTTTGACATTAACTTTTTGATATTACCTTTGATATTATGTAATCAGGTAACTTCTTAGCATCCTTAGCTGAATTTTAAAAGTCACACTCTTTAGCTTTCGGTCAAGCTTCTGAGTGTCTTCCTTGGCCTTCCTGTGCTTGCTTCATTCTGAGTCCTCTTTTCATGAGCATCAGTAACAAGAGCTGTATATGCATTCTGCAAGAAGACTAAGCTGGCATAAATTTACAGTGAGATCAATATCTTCCTGCCTTCACTGGAAATCTCTGTTCTGCTTTACTAAGATTTTTTTGGTCTTTTTCACAGCTACATCAAGTTAGTAGCTGGAAAATATTCTGTAATCAACGAGCAGCACTAAAGTCCTTTCATCTGTTTTTCTGTAGATAAGTTCCTAGATTGATGTCACAGAAGTTTATCTTATTAAACCTGAAGCTTATAATCCTGCATGTTTACCAATTGCATTGCATCTTAAAATTCCTGTCATCACAATGGTGAGTTCCTCTTTATATGTTAATTATTTTTTTTGTAGACACCATTTTCTAACTCCATTTCATCACAAATTCTCTGAGGCAAATCTTGTCCTTTCTGTTTTAGATAAAAATACTAAATAAATCTGTCCTAAAAATTGTTCTTGTGAAATACCACTGAAAAGATCCTTCAAAATCTCTTGTCATCTCCTTTTCAGGTTGTTTTTCCTTTGCTTTTTAATTAAAGTATAACCCAATCTCCACTACTTTTTTCCAATAAAGAATTGAAATAGATGCTCTCCTCTGGTCCAAATACAAAAAGTACTGCAGGTCTCATCTATCTAAAAAAACCCCAGAAAACCATAGTAATTTATATTAGAATATGTTATGATTGATAAACCAAGATTACATATTTCATTTTGAATTTTTTAAGCTTTCACATATTCATAATTTGTTGTGAGACTATTCAAACTTCAGAAGTCAGAAACCTTCTGACTAAATCTCTTATTCTCAGATGGCAAAATCCAAATTTCTTTACTAAGCTGAATTAAGTAATATTATTTTTGCTTCACCTGAATTTCCATTAGTCAACTCACTTTTTTTATTATATTCAGTATCTCCCTCTTTTTTTGAATGTAAATACCAAACATTCTTTTAATATGCATCTACACCCTAAATTTGAAGAAACTTCATGATTCTTCCAGTTTTAATTGCACAAGCTACAACTTTGAACTGATTTGATTTGCTGGTCTTTCTAATAATTAGAGGTCACATTTTTAAAAATGCATTTTGCACACAGCTAGCTTGTTTTATTTTTCTAGCTGAATTCGAGTCATTTATGAAACTTAACAATTATTCTGTCTATTTTTTATTCCTCAGTCATGTGTCTTATGAACCTGTGGAAGACAGGTTTATGCCACTGAGCTTTGAGACTCATCTGCAACATAAGATTTTCCTAATTGAGATATATTTTTGAAAGCTAATCAAGCCCGGATTCTTCAGTAAAACTGGGCTACTTGTTACTGAGAATGTATTGTCTGGATTTTAGATTGCTAGAAGAAAATAGCTATGAATAAATTTGTCTCTGGCTGTCTCAATTTCCACTTCAACACAAGAAAAAGATTGTAAATGGAAATTTAGGCAGAGTCATTGGAATGCCTGTAAAACATCCCTGTACAAATGAATCTGACATCTGTTAACTTGAGCATATATCTGGCCCTGTACTCATGTGCAGAAGAATCTACCAACACACTCTCTAAACCACCATTTTTTAAACTTTTTCATGAGTAAAATGTTCCTTTTAGAGCAGCAACTTCACTGTTGTGAATAAACTTCATTTTAACTGTTTTAAAGACTCCTAAATTATGGTTAGTCAGACATATATTTTCTGATATATCAGTCCCAAAGGACCTTCAGGATTACATTTTAGACCAAAGATTTATAGCTAGGCAAGACTTTTGGGAAGGAACTATTTTAGCTTACACTCTCCATAATAAAAGAAAACAAACACATGCACGTACACAAGGCATATTCAATGTCTTCATTAACAATGTTCTATTACAATCTACTTTAAACTTAATATGACACAAAATTATGAACTGAAATTTGAGCAATTCTGGGGTGCCTGTAAGATTAAATAAAAACACAGTATGTGATGGTATGATTATTTTTAGAAGAGTTTGCACACATCAATTCTATTAATAATGTGATGTAAAATATCAATATTTATTTTTAATTTCCCAGGAATGTGTAACCCTTACACACATTTAATAACAGCAGAGACAACTCCCTATTACTGCAAGATGTAGCCTAAGCATCTGTACCATATAGTGTGTCATGGTTTAATCCCATCCAACAGCCAAGCCCCATGCAGTGGTTCATTCACTCCCACACCAGTGGGAGTGGGGAGAGAATTACAAGAGTAAAACCTAGAAAACTTTGGTCTGAGATACAGACAGTCTAACAGGGAAAGCAAAACCCATACACAGACAAAAAGCAAAACAAGGAATTCTTTCACTATTTCCCATGGGCAGGCAGGTGTTCAGCCATCCCCAGGAGAGCAGAATCCATCATGCATGATGGTGACTTGGAAAGGAAAATGCCATCACTCCAAATACCCTCCCCTTCCTCCTTTTTCCCCCACATAATGTACTGAGCATGATGCCATATGGTCTGGAATATCCCTTTGGTCAGCTGGGATAACCTGTCACAGTTGTGTCTCCTCCCAGCTTTCCATGCACTCCCAACTTTTGTGCCACTGTGGCTGCACAAAAAGCAGAAATGAACTTGGCTCTGTGTAAGCCCTGCTCAGCTATAACAAAAATGTGTCTATATTATCAACCCAGTATTCAGGATATTTAAATCCAAAACATAACCCCATGCAAGCTACTGTGAAGAAAATTTACTCATTAACCCAAAACTGACACAAGAAGACAAACTTTTTTTGATTTTAATTTTAGTTTTATTATTAAATCAATCCCTCTAAACGAACTATTTCTCAAAGAAAGAACTGGCAAGATAGTTGAAATAAGGAGAAAACATAGACTGCATCCTGAGGCAAATTTTTAATAGTGACTTAATTTTTTTAAGTTATCATAGTCATCAAGTGATTTTTTTACTATTTATTAATGATACACCCACCAGGGGAGGTGGGCAACAGAGAGTGTCCTGTCCTTCCTTGCTGCTCTCACTCTGTCCCTCACCGCAGCTGATGTCTCTTCCCATGGCAGGTTCAGAGGTGGGAACCTCATGTACCTTGGGATACCTGACCAAGCCCTCCCACCAGATGGAAGGATGAATATCCCTCCATATCAACTTCTACAGTGTTATAGAACCCCAATCTCATCAAAACAATTTTGTCTTCCACCAGTTCACTGTGGATTGTGGTCAAATGTGTAGCCAGAATGTCATTCCAGTCTGAAGGACTGGTCTGTGTGGCCCTCAATGCATGTGTTAGCTTGTCAATCGGGCTATTTTGCCCACTTTGGTCAAATCAGTCAGTCAGTGTGAGGGTAGAATAAGCCAACAGCATCACTTCAGGAACTGTCGAGCTGTGCCCAACTGAAAACCCATGGGCCAGGCTCTGAGAAACAAACACATTAAAATTGTTACCATAAATTTGTTTCATCTTATTTAGTGCCATCTCCGGTCAGTGAGTGCAAACAAAAGAGAGAGATTAATCATAACTACGTAGCACTGGGACTACAGAGGGGTGTGACCTCTTCAGCTGAGCCCAGTTACAACCACAGTCTTGTCTTAAGAGAGCCATAGTTATGTTCTCTTGCTATCAAATGGGGTCTAAATGCAGTCTACAGAGCACCCAAACCACTTCTCTGTATATGTTTACCACAGTGCTTCATGTTTGCATTTACATTGGGCCTGAACCCACTAATTAAATTAACTCAGCTTTTGCTGGAGATCTGATGCAGAACAGCACCAAAGAATCTGTCAACTGATGCATGTTACATTAATCTTGTGGGACTCTGCTGCCTCCTCACTCAAGGAAGTCCCCAGTGTTAGGGATCCAGGTGGAAGGCAATTATACAACATCCCATTTGTTGTACGATTATTCCCTCGTCTCCTTCATGTTTATTTTGGAAGGAAAGAGTAGGCTCAGACAGATAGATAGACATCACTTCTTTACCTATTTTTTCAGCTTCAGCAACTCATCCCATTCTACCATATGTTATGACCTATATCTAGGTCATATCTCTGGAGAGTCCAGCTCTGAATGATTTTCTAAAGAACTCGGATTACAAATTTAAAATGTTTTGGTATTGTTTATACAATAAAATCAATTGAGGACTGCTACAGGAATGATCTTAACATGAATACGTCAAACAGGAAGGGGTCCCAAAGCCAGCAATAGTGTAAATGTCTTTGCACATTTGGTAGATGGTCATCCAGAAATAAAATCAAATTTCTTATGGTGGACCTCAAGATACTGTCAAAACATTTTACAAAAGAAATTATGTGTTTATCTATGCAATTTAAAACATTTTACTGGTGAGTGAGAAGTCTTTTCAGATTCTAGAAATGAGATCTCTAAATGCACATTTATGCTATCAGCACACTAGACTTTTAAGGAAAGTAGTGGTGCTTTTAGAACATCACTAAGAATAGTGAGTATTTTTTCTCTGTTTTCAAGGGGGTTGGGTGTCTTTTCTTCTCCCTCTCCCCCTTGGTAAAAAAAATATTTTTAATAACACCATGTTATACTTTTTTGAAAAAATAAACAAACAAAACAACCCCCCCAAAATAAAGTCACAGAAACAACCAAAACCAAAACAATGATAAAAAGTCCACAAACCACATTAAAAACCGTTTTCCTTTTGAACCTTTGACTATTTTGAGTCCTTCTTTTTCAGAGGAATATAAGTCACAGAAACAAAGGAAAAAGACTTGATTACAGGAAATTTTGTGAGAACTAGTGGCTAAATACTGAGAAGAGACACACTAATGCTCACAGACAGCATTGCAAGACAGAAAAAGCTACAGTAGTCTCTTGAGGATCCTCATAGAACCTCAGTGTAAAGAAACAAAACCTGCAGTAATCAAAGTATTGTTGGTTCCACTACTGACAGAGACATTTTGCAAAGCTTCTAGGTATGTATTGTGACAGGAGTTCAGAAAGTTAAAAGTGTGGATGTTGAGAAAATAAACCACAATGTGATCTTTCACTATTTTTGGTTTTTTTATTCTTACTAGATTTTCTTCTCATACATTTGAATATTTATGTTTCATTTGAAATAAAGATTTGAGTGGTTTTTTTTGAAAGCCAGTCTCTCAAACACTAGAATGAAACAATTTACAACTGAGAGATTGAGGCTGATGTGCCAAGGTTAAAGAGTTCCACCATTGTAACTATGTGCAGATTATTACATGAGAGGCTCAAAACACATGAAAAGTAATGTCATGCTCTGTACAGAGAAACTGTCCTGTCAATTGAGATAAACTTTTATTGTGTATTATCCACAATAGGCTAAATGCTCCCCTGTTTGGTGTTCTTAGCAGGAGGGGTGACTTCATCAGGGTGGCACTGTTTTTCATGTTTTCTGATGCACTGAAAAATATCTATCTAATGCTATCCAAGTATTAAAAAATAAATCTGCTTTGTACCTGGTCTGTATAGATTCCTTTTCTTTTAAATCAGAAGGAAATAGTAATGTCCATGAAAAATAACAGAATATCAGCTCATTTTTGACACATCCAAAGCAGAAATAAAAATAGTTTATTTTGCACTCAGAATAATTTCATTTTATATTTTATCCATTTTACTTTACACTGCAGTAGATTAGGTATGGTAGTTAAAAAATGAAATTTTCACTGAGAAATAACTTCTTAGGCTGCTCTCCAGTGGTCACCTATAAATATCCAAATATCTCCTAATGTTTATGGCTATAAGTTATTAAAGACCTGATATTTTGCAATAGAGATTTATCTTGATTCTGTAAAAAAATTTGTCATGTATTAGATGTTTTCACGTGTATTTTTTCCAGTCTACCCACCTATCAAATAGATAAACTATACCAAGTCAAAAGAGCATGTCAGCATATGGTTAATTTTGTGTTTAAGAATATGCAGCAATAACTTAAAAAAATGTGTAAAGTTAAATGTTTTACTTCATAAACATACTTAATTTATATTCAATGTCTTATGTTCAAATGTCTTGACTTTAAAGATATTGTGCAGGTCACAATTCATTGCTTATTTGATTATATTATCTTAATTTTCTCAAAATTTATTGATTATTCTCTAAAAGATCAATAATCTTAACATTTCTTTGGAAATAATATCTTAAAGAATTAATGGCTTTTGATCTGTATTTGATTTTCTATTCAGGCAAACACATGTAACACTGTTTCTTATCTATAATAAGTTAAGTTTTATCAAGAAAAAGCACATTGAGAATTCATTGCCCATTAGTCAAAAAGGGCAAAGCTTTAAAGTGCTTTGTCTGTGAGGATTCAGAACATTGAAATCAAGTCACATGAATATTGGTGAATGCCTTGGCTGGTGATAGGACAGCCACTAAAGCTGCATATGCTTTGCACAAAGTTCCACCAGCAGGCAGAGCAGAGGATGGAAGGTGCCATGGGCTCTGTTTTCAGTGAGTCTCTTTTTCTTTCTTCCATTTGTACTGGCTCCTTTTGACTGACTCTGTGGATGGAAAGTGGACATTTTAAACAGGATTAATCTCACCAATGCAGAGTCTAGAATAGAGGCTGCTGTGTCTGAAACTGACACCTGAAGTTCCTTTATAGTCAACAGGAGCACTTTAGGATTAAATTAATGTAATGTCATCTGAACTTACTCATCTGTCAGATGGCACCTTAAAAGACCCTGTTCTCTTCAGTGACTTGGAAGGGTGCCAGAAGTGACTTTCTTGGATGCAGACACTTTCTAAATTTAGGTGAGTTAAGATCTCTATTTGAAAATGGACAAGAGGAAAAGGTATTTTTATAATGGCTGAAAATTGTTTAATTATCATAAAGGAGCTGCAAGCATAAAATTCTGTAACAATTTACAGCATATTTCATCTGTCACATAGGAAAGACTATACTCTAAACTGTGATAGAATAAAATAACTCACATTGCAAGAACTTTATTGAAAAGGAAAATAGGAATGGAAATTCCTTCCTTCTTTTTCCTCAACAGACAAATATACACAAATCTTTAATATAACAGAGCGCTGACACACATTCACTAATGAATTGTTAGTTTTAGAACAATGTCCTGTGGCAGATCCTTGTACTTGTCCTCTCAGACCACTAAAATGTGAACAGTTTTAGTCAGCACGTTTCTGTATAGTTCAGTAGGAGAGGGAACACAAGAGGGGTTTCTTCCATTAAAATTAAAGTTCCATTTTTCTACTAAAATACCTGTAATTCAAGTATTAAAGTACCTGTAATTCAGGTTCTCAGCTTATTAATTGATGCATGAAAAACTTCAGACAAGGACATATTTTGTAGTATTTCTTCCTGTGTATTTAGTGAACCACTGTAAGCCTACCTATCCTTCTGTTATTTCAGCTTTTAAAGTTCTGAAATGGAAATGATTTTCTGTCATGAAGTGCTAGATACTATTTAAAGTCAACAAAATATGCCCAAGGACATTGAGTGTGATGTGTTCCTCTGTCATCTGTTTTACTCATGCAGCAGTCTATTTGACTAACTTGCTGGATGGGAAGAGCAGAAATAAAATAGAAAAAAAAAATTGAAGCCAATATTATTCTTTTTTACTTCAAGGACAAGGTGCTTTCAAAGTTATGTAGAACTTTGTGATTCTGACACCTACACACAATACAGAGTAAAGACTAAGCAAATAAAAATAATTTTATAGCCTACTTTGAGGAAGCTGTGGTCACCAGCCTTTTTATGTTAAGAATCTAGAAATCATTTTATCCAATTGATGAAACTTCCCCTATCACTAAAAATTGATTTTTAGAAATAAGCAGATATTTACTTACCCAAGAAAGGTACAACTGCACTTCAACTATTTTCTGGATTCTAACCTAATTTATATTAGTTAAAATAAGCTGAAGTCACTGACGCTACACAGCATGCATCTGAGGAGAAACAATATGTATATAACTATAGGAACTTTATATGCCCTCCAATACGTAATGAGCACAGCATGCTATTGTTTGAAGAGATAGTGTGGCCATAAGATTTTGGCAATCTATAGACCAAATGAATGCTGTTACTATGTACTTTACCCTTAAATGTCACATTTGGAATTAGTTGCTGCTGAAGTACCTCAGACTATTTTCATTGTTTTGGCAACTATTTTATGTATTGTGTTATACATACACACTATAACACAAAACAAAACCAAGCAACAAACAAGGTCAGCTCTATATATAGACTTTATATCAATCTATATATACTTATGACCATATATAATTATATACATAAATGTAACAGTATTTTTCCCCCTAAAAGAAAAAACTAATTCGGGGCTATAATCAACTCTAGTATGTTCGTATTGTGATATGTACACATATGTGTGCCTCTGTGTGTGTGTGAGAGACTTGTTTTTAGAAGCCCTTGAAAGGCCTTGGATGAATAATAATATTAGGAAAAGTCAAACAGAAGTTATCTAGTCCAATTCAGATGCTTTTTTTAGGATCAAACAAATCAAACTCTGGAGGTACTTTTCCCACTCTTCTAAATGTAAAGCATTTATGGGGTGACTTGTTTAGCCTTGAATATCTACCCATTAAACTTTGGGAGAATGTCCAAAACCATTATCAATGAATGAATTCCCCAATTACATGTAAATATCAACAGATAGAGACAGCAATAGAAATAGAGAGCAACAGATTCTACAGTGGCTAGAGATAGAAAAGATATAGATTTAGACATAGATATAGATAGATATAGATATATCAGCATAACCACCAAACCATTGTAATCTGTTCTGGGAACAGAAATTTTTGACTAAAATTTCTTTGACTACAACTGTAACAATATTTAGAAAATAAATGCATGCTTATTTACACATTTGAATTGCTGCCTAATTGTTGAGGAACTTAAAACTGACTAAGATGCTACCTCTTCAAACTGAGAGCTCTCTAGGACTTATCTGTTTGTGACTTTTAAAAATCCTGGTCGGAAAGCAACCACCTTGGCAAAGCTTTCTCTAATCTAAACACACCATAATTCATTGTATGGGTAATTTATCAGGCCTTTTCTGTCCTTTCCTAACAACAGCCACAGCCAAAAGTTCAGTACAAAGCACAGGGGATGTGGATGATTTCATCAAGCAGGATGAAAGATCTGGGTACAACATCCTTTGGTTTAGTTCCTCCCTCTGAGGAAGCAAGTGATAAAAATAATCAGGCACTGAAAAGATTCAAAACTAGATTTCCTAAAACAGTGATCTTGTCTAATATTTTCACTGAGGAAGGTTGATCCCTTATTATTGAGGCTGTATTTGCGAAATAAAGATATTATTCTATAATCTTTGAATATATCTATTTTCAAAAATGTTAAATATATTAAATATTGCAAGACCTGCAAATTGAAGTCAGGTTGCCAGTGTATGCTTGAACAGTTAGTTCCTAGAATCCAGAACTTACTTTTGTTCTCTTATAGTCCTTTTTTATACAGTGTCATATACAGGACTTGAACTGATAGCCTGTTTTCTTTTATTTATATCTAGAAATAACATACTGTAATTACTGTTCTGGAATGCAGTTTATGATTGACTTGAAAACCCCAAATTTCCCATTTCTTGGGTGGTATGTAAAAAAGTAAGTACTATCATTATTATGCTCTGCTCAAAAAGATATTTATTCTCCAAAGGTGCTTCAGTGCTCTGCATAATAGGTGGCCCAAGATTCAGTAATCTAAGCTCAAATGAGGGTACAATTTAGGACATTGCTGTGCCTGGCATCCCCTATTTGTTACTGCTATGCTGGTTTTCCATATTTCCTTTCAAGCACTTTCAAATCCCTGCTGCTTTGACAATCTTGTGTGCGAAGTCTGTTTTTTCACTAACATCCAAGTTAGCCCTAAAACAGATTTTTAAAAAATGCTTTGCTCTACTTCATAAAGAACTCTAAACAAAATATAAATCATAGTATGAATTTGAGAAAATGCAAACAGTACTGAAAATATCAGAAGGGAAATTATTAGAGGGGACCTGTAGATCTTTATGGGTAAGTATTACCAATTGCTAAACTCTCCTTTCAGTTATGATGAGCATGCCTGTTACTAGGTTCCCTCAAAAACATGCAAATATCTGTCAAGACATGAAAGCCTGAACCTGAAACAACATAATCAACATTGCAATGCTATCACAGTCATAGAGCTATGGACTGTAAGGGTTGGAAGGGACCTTTACAGATCTCGTTCAACCCCCAAATGTTTTCAAAGTTATGAAATGTAATTTATATGGCAGTAAAAACAGCATAATTTTTATGTACTTGCACTTAGATATAGCCTCCTCTTATACGATCACATTTTCTCCGACGTATTTTCCCACCTAGCCTCTCATTCAATTAACATCATAGAAGCTATATTTTATTAATACTAAGCTTTTAAAGCTAGGGATTTTTCTGTTGCTCAGTATCCAAACTGCGATTTGCAGAAAGAAGAAGAATTTCCTTATTACTTTTTATGCTGCTCATCACTTGCTCGCATGCTGAAGTTTTTTAAAGGCATCAATACATCCACTTTTATAACACTACTTTTCCATTATCTCTCCAGTAGGTAAACTGACATAAATGCTAGAATGAACAATGTAATGTTCTGTCCTTATTTAAACAAGTTATGCATGGTTTTTTGCACCTTATTTTTCTTTAAATATAATGCATAACTTAAATGCATTGACAGAATTTTTGTGAGAACTTCTGCCAGAAATATCCAGGTTTTTAAGGTACTCATAAGTAGCCTATAAACTGTAGGGACCCAGAAAATTTCAGATAACTATTTTGCCTAGAATACCATGGAGCTTCTGGTACAGTAAGTTTAGGTTATTGTTCAACTCCCCAAACTCCATTCTTAAATTCTTTGTCTTGCTTACTAGAAAAACCACTAGAACCTCTTTTACTGCAACCTTATTCTGCCAGAATTTGTTGAGATCAAACTTGCAGAGAAATGTGATATTTCCATGAGACCTGCTAACGAGACAAATCAGTTTTGAAGTTCACTTTCCCAACTGTTTTTTTACCAGCTCTCTTGTCCTTTTTGCTTGTTTTAGGCCTGTTCACACCCTTTTCTTAGGAGTAGGATCACAAAATCCTCCTTGAGTTCCCTATGACCTTTATTTTTCTGCTGCCTCATCTCAGGCACCCTGAACTAGGAGACTGGGGGTTTTCCAAAATCTGTTGTCTCCACTTTCAAAACCATTTCACTAAAAATTTTCCCCACATATTCACCTGGAGATAGATCCTTAGCTCACCACCAGTTTAGTTATATACAGGTGATATCTTACAAGTGCTAGTCTCAGATCAACAAGTTTGTCGCCTTAGGCATGGAATACAGCCAGTGGAGCCCACTCCCCTCCTGTTCCCCATTGCTGGCATCTCCTGTGGTGGCCATGTGGCAGCCTCTGCTCTGCTCTGGGTGCCAGCAAGCCTCTGCACGCCCCCAGGTATGCCAGCTCCTGGAAGAAGTGTTTGAGGGCACGGAGATGACCTCCAGCTCTGGGAGCTCAGCCAGGAGGGCTGGTCCCCAGGAGCAGCCCCAGCTCAGCGCACAAGCTGAGGTGCCCTCTCTGTGCTCTCCCTGACCAGCAGCCACATGGACAGACAAGAGGTTTGTGTAGATAAAGTCTAGAAAGCATGGAAGCAATCATTTTCTCATGTTCATCACGAGATTATCAAAGATTTGTGCATGAACAAGCAAAAAGACAAGTATTGCACTCTATCACACTTCCTGAGAGGCAAAGAACTCTCTTTCTTGGTGCCACGTGAGTTATCACCTGCAGGTATTCATTTATCACTGGCTTGAACCTCCTTTCCTTGGAACTGCACTAGAAAGGTAATTTATTAGTACAAAAACTTTAAACAGCCTATTAATATGCTGTTAAAAATATTATTACTGTATAACTTTTTTTACTTTTTCAAAGAATCCATTTCTTGAAATTTTTAATAAAAATATTATAGCGAAGGAAATGTTTTAATAATAAGTTTTTGAAAGACCACTCATTTTTCCAATCAACATTGTGTTAATTATCTCCTACATCTCACTAATGTTAAGATTTTTTAATCAAAAAATTGCTTCTAACTTGTAAGTGTTCTTTGATTTATTACTCATTAAAAATAAGTCACTTGTACCGGCAATAACTGAATATGAAACTGATATATATGTATTTACAGTAAATAACTTTGCTCTTGGTTTTGGTTTGGGGTTTTGCTTCATTTTTGTCTAATTTCTTTATTTCTTTCTGTTTATTTTTTAGAACTTCCATTTTGTTTGTTTGTTTGTTTGTTTTTAGTCAATGGCTTACCTTCTGTTTGTTTGGTTGAAATCTGAGTTACTCAGTGTCACGCCCGGTTAGCCAAAAAAGCATCTTACAAGATGTGGGAAAAGACAGCCATTGATACATTATAAATTGTCATTTTAAATGCTGGCAAGCTGTTAGAGAAAGTGACAGAAATTAAATTTCCCTTAACGCTTGCACCTGAAGAACATTCACAAAAGTCATTGATTGCTAGAGAAAAGACAACATAATGTGTTACATGAGTTAGTGCATTTATTTACTGTATCACTTCCAGACTTGAAATCCCTGTGTAAAAGTATCCACTGGGAGGTCTTGGTATTAAGATACAGAGGATATAGATAAGTGGCATTAGTGCTTATATTCAGAACCAGACATGGCCAATCTTAGAGGTCATGTCACCACCCTCTGGAAATTCTTTAAAGTGTAAGGCTAACAAACATGGTTTTAATTTATATTATTAAAATCCAATAATTTTTCAGTGGATTTTATTAGGGAGGGGAAAAAGTATTTTCTGAGAAAAAAATGTTTTTCTGTCTCTTTCAAAGATAAAAGACAAAAAAGAAAGACAAAAAAAGCTGAAATTACAGTTTACCTATAACAAATCAACAGAACCCAGAAAAGTCAGCTGCAAAGTAGAATTCTCCACATTTGTTATATTTCTCATAATGGAAGTAGAGCTGTGTCACATTGCTTTTACTATTCTATTCATATATTTTTGCTGCTAAATCAGCTATATTACATCTTGAATTTCTTGTCCTTCAAGAAGCATGATTTATAGAAGACTAGTGGACTGAATTACAGCTTCTGTAACACAAGGACTAAAAAAATACACTCTAATAATTTCTGTTCTTTTGCTAAACTGGGGGTATTTGCTTAAGTTGTGTATTTAGGATTATGCCCATGCAGAAAAATATTCTCAGGTCAAATACACTTAAATGAAATAAAAATAATAACAATTGTTTTTACTTTCTTGTCTTTTTTATTCTTTCACTCCCAATATATATATTTATATATACACACACATATATATGAGGCAGAAGTTGTTAATTTTTTAGAATTTACTATTTTTATAATATTTTAGAACATTGTGAACTGAAGGATGTATTACAATAAATTACTTGGTTAAATGCTCTACACTGTAAAAAAAGCATAGACAATAAGAATTTATATATTTTTTAGTTATGTTACTAGAAAAAACCCACAAAACTATCACTCTTCATGGCTCAGCAGAATACAGACATGTTAGGAAATCTCTAATCATATGTCCCAGTGCTTTCCTAAAATGCATTGGGAAAATTCAAAGCCCTGTAATCCTCTGAATCTCTAACTCCAGTACTCAGTCAGAGCACCTGCTTATTAGCAGGAAAGTGGTGAAAAGGGAAGAAATGCTGATATGGTAATTCTTCATTATTTTTCTTAAGCACTTCATTTAACCTTAAATTTATAACATGTAAACTCATTTTTAACATGAGTGAGTTGCACTAGGACATTTCTTCTTTCTTTTTTTTTTTTTTGTTGAAGCCATTGGTTGACATAGGAACCAAGTTGCTTGATTTACCTAGGTAGAAGTAATAGCTTTTATACTGAGAGAAAAAATATGGAATTAACTGGTGCCTAACATAAAAGACATTTCTGTATGTTTCAGATCTTCATACACAACCAGCTGGAAAGCAGGCAGACAAAATCCTGGGAATACTGGATAAAAAGAGTAGTTGATGATCTGTCACAAAATCATTTCCTTTTCTCAGTAAGATGTTTGTTAAAAGGTGATATAAGGAGATTAAGATGATGGATGATGTTACTGTCACAGTCTAATCAGTACTGGTATTTCACTGGTCATATGTGCAAGGATGAAAGTCACCTGGAACTTCTTCAGGTTTTGCCTCCGCTGTTTTGATACATTTTGTTAAGGCCCAACACACACTAAAAAATAGCCTAAATTAAAGCAGCCATACAATAATAATACTGATTCTTTTTAATCCTTATCACATCAGAACAATGCTGACTGAGCACTTTTAACAACTTATAAATAAGTATAATATAATAAACAGTATAAACAATATAACCAAATGGACAAGTAAAGATCCTGCTTCAGAATTATTTGCTACAGAGAAAAATTGTTTTTTCTTATGAAGGCACTTCTCTTTTTCCATTTTTCTTTATCTGTGAAATAAACACTTTTAAAAATATTTTAACCTTTGTGATGAAGTGTCTTCATTAATGACCTCAGTGATGTGATGGAGGGCTCTCTCAATGAGACTCTCAGACTTGACTGGGAGTGCTCACTGCACTGTAGGTTACAAATGGCTTCACCAGGCTGGTGAAATTGGTTGACAGAAAAGTCATGAAGTTCTACAGAGGCAAGTGCAAAGCTTGGCCTCTGTGATGAAATTACCACATGAACAGTAGAAATTGGATAGGAAGCAGTGCCAAGGAAGATGAGCTGATGATGTACATGTTGCATGTTGAACTCTTCTAGCCAAGAAGCCAAGCTGTTGTCAGCTGCAGGGAGGTGAACTTTTCCCTATGTTCAACACTTGTGAGACCTCATCTGGAGTATTGTGTCCAGAAGGAACACATTGTCATATTGGAACAAGTCCAGTGGAAAGGCAACAAGAGATTGAAGGGTCATTACTTGGAAGGAAAGGATGAGAGAACTGAGGTTATTCTACCTCAAGAAAAAAAGGCATCCAATGAGGGGTGAAGAGAAGACAGAGCCAGACTTTCTGCTCCAAGGTGCACAGGGACAGGAAGAGAGGCAGTCAATAAAAGCTGGAGCAAGGAAGTTCTGAATACAAAAGGAAAATTTTTTCTCATAAGAATGGTCAAACACTGGAACAGGTTGCCTAAAACTGTTGTGGTATCTCAATCACTGAATTAAAACTGATCTGTACATGTGCCTGAGCAACCTGATCTAATTGGACCTTTTTTGAGGGGGGAGGGTCAGACTAGGAGATCTCTAGACATCTCTGTAACATTAAATACTCTATGATTCTGAAAAAGGAATCCATGCTTTTTCCTTAAAAAGAACACTTTTTACTTGTGATAACTTCTGCAACTTTTTTTCCCTCTATCATTCCATCAGTTGGTAAATAGTATGTAAATTCTAGTTGCTAGTCTTTAGATAACCAACAACTCTTACCTTTTCCTCATATTGTATCAGTCTCAAGCCTTCTATGCTGCAAAATAATGAAAATGGAAGGGAAAAAAACTATAACGTGACAGCAAAATGAGATCTCTGACTCCTGCTTACTGTAAATGTGTATCGATATCAAAATTGGGATGGTAGTCACTTGCAGCTGAAATAGTCCAAAACATGACTTTGATTCTTTTTACGTTTTAATAGACAAATTTGATTTGTGGAATCACATTACACTGTCCCTTTATAGCGTAGAATCACATACACTGTCCACTTTATCAGTGTCCTTATATACAATCAGACCTTCGAAATTTTGTAGGCAAGGAATCAGAAACCTGATTAGAATAAATAGGTTTTGATCTTGCTGGCATTGTAGCACCACTGCTTAGTTACCTCTAAACTGCTACTGCTGTCTCCTATTGTACTCATATAAGTACACAGATATCAATGTTAGACGTGCCTGCTGATGCACTTTTCTGTTCTTTGTATGACTGGACTTGATGGATTTCAGTCACTGGCTGGCTGCTATTGACTGTGCATATAGTATAGAGAGATGCATGCATGGGGATCAAGGACTGTGATCTCAAATCCCATTAGAATCAATGGGAATTTGTCATCTGAAAGCAAGAAAATTCCTATCAGAACTAGGTCCTTAGAGTCCTAGGATTCAGACACTTTTTGTCTCATGAAAAACTGACATAATTTCTCCTCAAACAGATGAAACCTGCAAAATATGATTAACAATACCTGGGCAGAGATATTATGAAGCCATTCCTTCTGATGTTACAAGAAGCAGAAAAAGAAAAGGTGGGATAAAACTTTTACTGTGTTGCTGGTGCCTTATGGGAGAGTGATAGTGAATAATAGTAGTGTACTGATAGCACAAATTAACCAGGGCTATCAAGATGCTGAGTGATGTAGAAGGAAAAAAAATATTGAGGAAAAATAGAAGCAAGGAAGCACAATAGGGTAGGAAAAGAGCGGAGGAAACAGGCAGAACTGACATGGAACAAATTATTTTTCAGGGACAAGAGCGCTTGAAAAAATTTATCATCTTGAAGGGAAAAAGAAACCATTGATTCAAAAGAAAAGAACATGGTAGCAAAATTTGATTGAACATATGTATCCTCATAGAGATGAATGGAAGCAAGATGAAAAATGTGAGAAGAAAAAGAAAATTGTCATCTTCAAATTTCCAACTCTCCAGTGATACAGGGACACATAGAAATGGTACAATAACAGTGATTTTTTTTCCCCAGACATACTAAAATAGCTGCAAACCTGGACAGATTTTAACATTGAAGGTAGAAAACCTGGGAATCAATGGATGGCAGCTGATGCAGTTTTAACGAGTTTCAGCCATGTAAATGGCAGTTCCCTAGAGATATTGTTTAGCCTGGTCTGCACCTTTGGGTGTCTAAGCCCAAAGTAGTATTATAAAATCATATACTGGTAAAATGTTACTGTCTGGAGGGAACCTTAAAAGTCATCCACTCCCAATTCCCACAGATGGGAAAGGACACCTCTCACCTGACCAGGTTGCTCAAGTCCTTGTCCAAACTGGCCTCAAACACTTCCAGGGCTGGGGCATTCACAACCTTCCTGGGCAATCTGTTCCAGTGTGTTATCACTCTCACAGTAAAAAAATTTCTTCCTAATATCCAGCCTAAATTTCCCCTCTTTCAATTTGTACCCATTACTCCTTGTCCTATTATGCAGAGTGTACAATTATTCTGTTTTGTGTTATTCTTTCCAATTAGTAGTCAAGCTGTATTAAATTTTATTTTATTGTGAGAATTTAATGAGAGTAGCTGTAGTCACGTACATTTCATCAGCATTTGTCTTACCATTATTATGATACTAAAGTCAGAACAACCTGAAGTGAAAGACTGAAAAATAGGTAGGTTGCAAAGCTTTTATTTCTGACTGTGTAATTGAATTACTGGGAAAGACAGGTTCAAATAATACAACATTTGTGTTGCAAAACAATATATACTCCTGGGGTTTATCAGTTTTAGTTTGGCTCTTGTTAAAGGTCAAGGTATGTTTCTCTGAATAGAAAACAGCTGAGGATCCTCAGAATGACACAGCATATTTTTCATAGATCATATTACAGTACTATACATACTCATATTGCTAAGATCTAAAAAGGCTTTGAGTACATTTGAACATGTCCATTTTTATAAATAATCTTATAAAAAATGAAAACATGCAAAATAACAATAATTTTCAATAATTTTAGTTCTTATTTAGGTGTTTTCTTGAATGATCCCTCATTAACGGAGTTGATAATAAAAATAAATAGAATTAAATAGATAGAGAATGGCTTTGTGAAATACACCAACTCAAACTGTACATTACTATTTCACTACTTTGTTTACTTCACATAGAAATCACGAGTGAAATAATGCAATCTATACAAATAATATAAATAATTTTAACTGTATGTTAGCTCGCTTACATGGATGTGAGCATATGACGTCTGGGAAACATTAACTACAGGACAAATCATGCAGAGACTATAAAACTTAGAAGGGTGATGGACATGCCTCTGTTGGAAGTGGTCACACCTCACAGGTCATAGTCCAGAAGCAGGTCTGGCATGTTAGAAGTATATTTCTAATGAGCAAATTCCTCAACTGAGAAAATCACTTCCTACTTAGGCCAGAGCTTTAAAGCTAATTTGGCAACCAAAATAGTCTTTGAAGTATTTTACATGTTTTGATTATCAAGTTCTTCAGAAGCTCTGGCACCACTCAGGCTGTGTTTGCTGGACTTCCAATCCTCTCAAAATAATCAAAGAAGGAAAAGAGTTAGAAACATGAGATAATCCATTTACTAAAACATGGATTGTGCTCATTCCTCATCCTGATCAGGTCTGGTTCAAAGGCTGGTGTTTCACAGTCCAAAAAATAATTGTCTGTTACCAGTTCCTCATACAGAAGATTTCCCTCTATCATAATTTTGGTAGGAACAATCTAGTTCTGCTGCTGTCTTGTGGTTGATCCCAGTGAATACTGGAGGCAGTGCCTTGTGCTAGCACCAATAATTAAAGGCATCAAAGAATCTCAGATTGCTGTGACCACTCAGTTGCTTGAAACATCAATATGTTTGTATCATTGTCTTCTGCAATACAGAGAAATATATTTCAGCAATACTTTTCTTTTACTTATGTTTTTCCCTGTAAGACTGGATACATTTCTAGTATGAAATACTAGCTAGTGTGAAATACTAGCATTTTCCACTTAATCTGGTTTTCTAAGAAATGCAGTACTCCAGAAAAGAAAGGAGGTGAGGAATCAAAGTGTCTCATTATCATTGATCAGTATCTTGCATATGACTGCTCTTTTGCAGAAGCATATGTGTGCATGTATGTGTATACAGATTATTTATGAGCGAGGAAATATTTTATTTATATTTATAACTCTATGCCATTATGAAACAGCAGCTCCCCATCTTAAAAACATACTAATACATGTGTTTTGTCCTGTGTATTTAAGACACAGTTTAGTAATGGACTTGCAAGTGTTATGTTAATAACACTACCAATGATTTTAAGGGTATTTTTTTTTCAATTTGCTTGATTCTCTGATTCTCTCTCAGTGTGTTCCTGAGAAGGCAGTTGAGAGGAGTATTACATTCCAGATTTTTCACGGACAGCATAAATGATTCAAATTTACAGTAGCAAAATCTTGCTCAAGTATTTCATAAGCAGCAGGAGCTGTATTTCACAAAGAGTGAGTTTCATCAAGTTAGTGATTTCAGGTTTCAGGTTTTATTATTATTCTCAATTGAATTTTCTGCACATGATAATGATATATATCAAATTAATATCCATGCAGCAAAAGCAATTTCTTATTCTTAGGAACTTATTAATCCTTGAAATTGTCTTTAGTATTCTGAACTTTATTTTTTAGTGATTTGTATTTTCCAACAAATTTTTGTTAGTTTACAATCTTGAAAAACAAATGTATAGAGGAGTCTTCTTTTAATATTGAATAGGCAATATTTTTGTATTGATATACGTTGATTATGTCTTTGCAATATCTGAATTTTACTTCTCTCCTTGAAGTTAATCAGTTATAGAAAGTAGGATTCCATTCCAGTAAACAAATATCAAGTACAGAGGAAATATCAATCTATTGAAATATCTATTGATCAAGCTATCCATAGGGCATCACCCATCTGGTTCAGCTCTATGGTATCAATCACATTGTCATTTATAAAAACTGGAGCAAAAACACTCAACAAACTTTTAAAAATTCTTGATTTCTTTACCAAGTTGAAGTGTAGAAATGTATATATAGTGTATATATCACACTATATATAACTAGGTCAAAAAATAGAGTGCATGCAGGTTAAAAAAACAATGTTCTTTGTCTGGCAAACAGAACAGAAGAATTTCTGCAGATAAATAGTGGCATTGATGAGGCATTCCATCCTTAAACCAGGGGCAGTGCTAGAAGTATTTATATTTCCCCTCCTTTTTTTGTTTCATCACCCATTCCTTGACCATTTAACTTCTATGTTATTACCTTTGTTTTGACAGCATATGGGGTGATTTAAATTTGCTGCATGTATGTTTTTGTTCTCTTCATTACTGTATAAACCATCTCTGCCCAGCTTTCAAGACTGCTTTCCTCTAGTGATCAGATATTGACTGTTTCTGATTTGCAGCTACATGTCCAGAGCCCTGGATTCATCTGTTCTTGTATTGTCAAGGCATTTGATGTTATCCTGTGCTCACACAGTTTGGGTACCGTGTTGCAACCTGTGTTGTATTGATCTTGATAAAAAGATAGGTTGTATTTCTGTGTATGTGAAATTGAAATTATTGTGAGGTTTTGCCAGTGTTCATCTTCTACTCTACCACTCCCTGCTGTCACAAGAACTTCTGGGTCTAAGACTGAGGCTTGAGTAAAAGAAATCATTAAAAGAGAAATGCTCTCTGGGCTTTGAATGAGTAGGAGCATAAAAAGAGCTGATCTGCAGCATATGCTGAAACAAGGACAGAATTGAAAGACTGGGGTGCTTGTTGTGGGTATGCTCAGACTACAGAGAAGGTGTGCATGTCAGCACTCCCACTGGGATACTCTGAAGACCCATCAGCCTCTTCCTGCTTATGATTTTCTTTTAGCAGAGAACTGTTTATGTCATGGAGCTGGCACACGGTAGTGGATCCAGTTCCACATCCAGGATCACAAGCCAGAAAATACTGCTCTGTCTCACTGCACATACAAAGAGTGACTGAGCAGTTGTACTGTCCTGAATTCTGGACTGACTAGAACCCTCTCAGAGAACAGAGATGATTACATGGTAAATAAAATGCAGGAAAAAAACCCCAAAAAACAAAAAAAAAACCCCAAAACCAACAAAACAGGAGCTACAAAGCCCTATTTTAATGGAGGTTCTGGAGCTGTTTTGCTTCCGAGTTGTTTTACACTCTTCAGGAGAGTGCACCAGAGCCTACCAGTGAATGGGCACTGGTGTTGTATTAGTCCTGTCCACGTGCATCTCTAAAATCACCATGTTTTTTATAGGATAGGAAATCAGACATTTTTAATAGGATCTGGAAACCAGACTATTAGAAAAGTAAGAACTTGAAACATTATTACTTTTCTGGATGTGTTTTTATATCTGTAGGAAAGACATTCATCTCACTTTGCCTCACTTTCTTATACTTTTGCAAATTTTGTTAAACAGCAAAATATTAGGCCCAGAAAGACACTGTCTAAAAATCAATTCAATGTTGATATGGAGAGGTTAAAAAAAATGCCACAATCCATGTAGAGTTCCAGAAAGAACTTTGGCATTGGTATAGAATATTACAACATATAATTTACTGGCAGGTGGTCTGCAGAGCAGGGTTCACAGCTCGCAGATGTCCTCAGGAAGTGTTGACTGCATAAACACCGGACAGGAAATGACTGCCTTAGTTACCAGTTCTTCAGAAAATATTTTAGCTCATGAGTCAACAGTATCATGCTGTTGAGGAATAAAAAAAGCAGCACACAGATGTATATGAACAGGGAAAACAAATTAAAACAAAACACCAAGAAATTAGTGAAAGAAAAAGATAAATAGAAGAAATAAAATGAGAAAGAGAGAGAAGGAGAGAAAGAGAGAGAGAGAGAGAGAGAGAGAAAGAAAGAAAGAAAGAAAGAAAGAAAGAAAGAAAGAAAGAAAGAGAAAGAAAGAGAAAGAAGAAAGAAAGAAAGAGAAAGAAAGAAAAAGAAGAAAGGAAGAAAGGAAGAAAGGAAGAAAGGAAGAAAGGAAGAAAGGAAGAAAGAAAGAAAGAAAGAAAGAAAGAAAGAAAGAAAGAAAGAAAGAAAGAAAGAAAGAAAGAAAGAAAAGAAAGACTTGCTTTATGAAACACACAGAGAAATGACTTCTCACCCTGAAGATGCTCCAGGAAAGGAAAGACTTTTAAAAAGTAATAGAATAATCTCTCATGGTAGATGGGAAGTAAAAAAAAAAGTTTAAATTGCAGTGAGACAGTGCAAATCTTGCTAATGATTAAACAGACTGCCTGGCAAAGTTATAGCCTTTGTCACTCAAAAACTGATGGAAAAATTTTGTAGCTGAGAGGAAAAAAAAAGCTGGAAAATATAGGAAAAAAATGGAAATTAGAGACTGAAAGAGGTTTTTAGACCACATTAATTTTTATAGATGAGCATCTGAATTTTGTTCCAACTTCAAATATGTCTATTTCAATACTGTATTCGGTAACACTATATCCAATGACCATTTCCTAAAGAACATATCACTCTGTATTTAGCATCAAAAAAATGTTTTATGACTTCTAAAATAATGTCCTAAGCATGATCATAGAAAATAGTTTTATGTCTATTTCATCTCTATGGTCAAATGAATCCTTAAAACTGTTTGCTTAACTTAACTAGTGGATTATGTATATTTCCTCTCTATAGCTCCAAATCTGGTTATTATGGTATTCATATGGAGGACAGAGTTTCATCTTCCTCCTTTAGCAGAGGAAGATACTGAATATGGTCTCCCAGTATCTGAAGTGTGGATGTATGCTCTAGATCAGTTTGAGATATTGAGTTATATAAGTTCCAATTCTTTTATCTTTACTTTCCCATTAATTTATTCAGTATTACTGCTGTTTCAAAAACACACGCACACACAGACACAGAAAAATTAACACTAAAAATCCTATTGAAAGTACTGTTATTTTCAAAGACATTTGCTGATATTACATTGATATAGTCAGTTTACAACTCCTATTAAAACTTGCTGAAATTATAGATTTTTAATCCAAAATGGTTTGACATCATTGTCAATAAGTACTTTTTACAGATGCTTGAAATTAAAATTTCATTTTAAAAAGTAAACATTTCAATACTTATTTCCATTAAATGCTGGTATTTAAACAGAATGCCATTTTCAAGAATAACCTTGAGCTCAGCTTTAAAAAGAGGAAATCTTTCCTGTTTTTCCTGTTTTCTGTGACAAATGTGAAGAGTTAATGCTTGGGAAGTGCCAAGATAAATGCTTATTGATGACTCAGTTAACATCTTGGAGTGAGCAGAGTATAAACAGGCAAAATATGTCTTCTTTTTTATAGTTCAACAAGCAAAGGAATGCAGTCATAAAAAAAGGAAATGCAATGAAATGAAATCAAAACAAACAAAAGACAAACTCTCCGACCGTGGTGTTGATGACTCATTTTCAATGTCCTTTTCAAATTGTCACTTTATTTTCTAGCTTGGACTCTTCACCCGCGACTGCTTGAGTGACATTTATAAATGAGAATGTGGGACTTAATTAGGTAAACACTCCTAACGTTCCATGCGCATCTTACATGTATTTAATTCCATCTTTGGATGTGCAAGATGAACTGTTTCTAGCTGAGGGGAAGAGTGCCCGATGGCAGCGAGGCGCTGAGTTGCTGAGTCACAGGGCACAGAGCTGGTGCTCCGCGCCAGGACTGGTGCCCACCGCGCCCTCCGTGCTCAGAGCCCGCCCGGGGGACGTGGCTGTCGGGAGCTTGCTCCACTTGGACTCGGGCTGAGACACACAGTAGCTGCTAAATGAGTGGAGAGGACCATCAGCTCCACAGCAGCCCAGCAGCAGCCAGCATTGCAGAGGAATTTCAATTAGTCAGGTGACAATCAGCTGCAGTCCCCAAGGAGACAGCTACCACCTCTTCTGCACGGTGCTCTGTCACTGCTACAAAAAGCTCACTCGTGACACCACTTACAGCATCAGGTGTAAAAGTAGCTACTTGGAGGCACTTGTCCTCTCTGCATGGTTTAATTTAAAAACTGAGATCTTCTATTCTGTGTTTGAATATGAATGAGTCAGTCGTAAACAAAGAACTAAAATAGATGAGTCTGGTGTGGAGAGGTAGCTGAGTCATTCTATGAACACTGTCCCTTAAATGTAAATGGCAGAGGTTTTCTTTTTTGACACAATAATTGCTATTTTAGCTTAATGAGCTATGTGGCTTTTGCAGCGAAATGGCTCCTTAAAGTTACTGTCCCATTCGGTGGCTCCACTTTTAAACTTTTCTATCCATGATTTTACTTCTTGATCACTGTGAAGAGAAACTCAAAATATTTACTTCAGGAGCTTTCTTTTAATTTTTGCTATTTATTTAAATAAACAGAGTTTGAATTTTGTACCTCTTTACCTTATGAAGATAGCATTTCTTCATTGCACTATGCCTCTTACACCATTTAAAAGGGGTACAGAATCAAATGTTGGTATTAAGACTTTGGAGTTTTGATTCAGAGGAAGAGTTTAGCACAGAAGGAAATTGTTTCTATTGTGGATTAAAATAGCTAAAATAGTACCAGAAAACATTACAGGTTTCAGCAAACATATCCGCTGTATGAATGAGGAAAAACTTTTCACAAGACATGAAATGAAATTTCTTTTCCTTCCTCACTACAACTTTGAAAAGACACTATATTAATAAAGCAATATTATTCCACAGAAACTGATAAAATTTATCTTCTTTGCATTAGATTTATACGCAATATTGTATGTATGCTTTAAAATAAAAGAAAAACACCTATTTTCTTAAAATACCTTACCTAGATAGATTTACTGCTTTAAAAGGCTAATGAAATTGTAATGCCATCTAATAAATACCTGGAAAAAATTAATACTGTTTTGGATGCATATTTCCCAAAAAAAATTTACTGCAAGCAAAATGATAATCTAAGTCAGAACATGTTCCTCCTGTTACCCTTGATAACATTAGTAGTAGCCACATAAGACAGGATATTTAAAATCACCAGAACAGGATTTTCCAGAGTAACAGACTGCAGCATTAGTTGGCAAAAACTATTCTTGGGTCCACAAGTAGAATTAGCTGAGTTTATAGTTGAGTACAAAACAACAATTTTACTGCATTCAGAGCTGATAAATCCTTGGCATTTCAAACGTGGTCCAATGCAAGTTCAAGGAAATAGTTCAACTAAACAGTTCAACTAAACAGGGAGAGCAGGAGGCTTTTCAAAGATCTGGAAAAATCAAGCACCAAAAGGAAGATTAAAGGGTTAAGTATATTTAGACTAAGGAAAGGAAAAGGGAGTAGGAGTATTCATATATAAAAACCATAGCTTATAAGGAGTTTATTCCTTCTCAAAACTCATTTCAGATCAGACACTGAACAGCAGAAGGGAAGGTCTGTGTTGGGGTGTGCAGCAGTGAGGACTGTGCAGTACTACAGCCGTTTGTTGGGAGGCTCTGGCAATGCCCTCAGATCCTCTTCCTCACAACAGGCTGTAAAGGTGTTTGTTCAGAAATGGCACAGATACAGCTGACCCAACATTTGCAAAGGAAGTGAGAGTAAAAAATCTCTTCTAATTTTGTTCAGCCTCAAATTCTGCTATTTTGGTGATTTTATTACCCAGTTTAATTGTACATATTATTATGCAGAAAATAAAATAATGAAATCATTAATTCAGAGAGTTGCATTCAAAGCAAAATTTTCAGAAAAACTGAAACACAGGGCTATGCCCTGGAAATTAGCAACACTGTCATTTAAAATTTGCAGCAAATATTTTCAGATTGAAATAATATTTTATCATCAAATGTTCTAATTTTCCTATAGTTATTATATTATTACTCTATATAATTATGTCATTGCTTGCACACTGGCTTTTTACACACCATATATGTAAATACCATTATCAGGCATTAACAACAAGGTTGATAAATATAATTTCATTGTGCCAGCTTGGGTTAGTGACAGGTTTAGAAATTTCATGCCAATCCAAATAAATACTACAAAATACAGCTATAAATTCTTTTTCTTTTTTCAATCTCCTTAAAAATTTTACACTGCTCAGTAAAGATGAGACAAATTATAAGTTAATTTTAAGAAATATAATGGATGGCAACTACATCTGTATTATTTCATATTTTCATTATTCTAATTATCCTTACAATAGACGTTTTGCCTCATTGTTCTCATGACAGTTTGCCAGAGAAGTGCTGTATCAGAATGCTAATAACTTGCCACGTCCCCTCTTTAAGAATTTATGGTAAACCTCAACTATATGATTGTTCAATAGGTTTTTTCAGCAGGTCCATATCACTTTAAAGTGGTAGCAACCCACATTTTGATATCTATTCCCTCTCAGAATGGAATAGACATCAAAATACAGGAAAGGTTGGACCATGCTTTTTAAATTACATATTTATTTTAAATACTAAATATTGCGATTTAAGCATATATTTTAAAACTAGAAGATTAAAGATATACTAGACCATTTCTTAAATAAACCATTCCCAGCTGTAGTTCATCTAGGAAATTTATATGTGCTCAATCAAGTCCCATATATTTTATCTGATAAATATTCTTTTCTAATATTCAACCAGCTAAACATGTGCTTTTGATCAAAACCAATTCAACCTTTGTCTTGCCATGTATTTCCTCAATAATCAAGTAGACTTTCTTGGGCTAAATTTTGTTTAGAAATATGGTTTCTTAGTAAAACATAATTGGTTTATTTAATATTAATATACTCCTGTACATAGTCATAGCTGTATCCATCTCTGGGGTCCCCAGCAGGAGAAGGACATTGAACTGTTGGAGCAAAACCAGAGGACACCCACCAAGCTGATTGGTGTAGTGGAGCATCTTTCTGACACAGAAGGACTAAGGTAATTGTTCAGCCTGTAGAAGAGACGGCTACAGGGTCACCTCATTGTATCCTTCCAGTACCTCAAGGGAGCCCACAGGAAAGCTGGAGAGGGACTTTCTACACATGCATGTAGTGGCAGGACAAGGGGGAATGGCTTCAAACTAAAAGACAGTAGAGTGAGACTCAATATCAAAAAGAAATTCTTTGCTGTGAGGGTGGTGAAGCACTGGAACAGAGAACTGCAGCACTGGAGCTGGTTGCCCAGAGAAGTTTTGGATGCCTCATCTCTGAAAATGTTCAAGGTCAGGTTGGATGAGTCTTTGAGCAACCTGGTCTACTGGAAGGTACTCTTGCTATGTCAAGAGGGTTGGATCCAGATGACCTTTTAGGTCCCTTCCAGCCCAAATCATTCTATGATTATAGGATATCAATTGCCCAGCATAATTTTGCATATTCATGTCAGCATGCACATAAATGAAGCTGGTGGATAATCATCCCCCTCTGTAAAATATAAATATTCATTTGATTTTAAGTTCACTGTCTTAGACATTCTGGCTTTTTTAAATGTGAGAAGGTGTTTAAGTGCTAGGCAGTGATGGGGCCCAAAGTGTTTAATGAGTCATTTATTCAGTGTGAAAGATAAAAATAAGAAGCATGTTGCTAATCATCCAACCTTAATTTCTACAATTTGCCAGACTCCCAAATTCATGAGAAACAAACTAACCTTGGAACCAGACTGAAATTAATTGTTGTGGATCAAAAGTTGATTCTGTGTTTGGATGAGAATAAATTAACTGATGTTTATGGAGTGGATTATTATGGTTTAAAAGAAAATAGCTGAAGGAAAGGACAAAAAGAAGGATTCAATTAGTCTTGGATTTGACAGAAGTTACTGAAACAATAGAATTGGCACAAGAAATAAAACTTCCTTGCTACTTTATCAGTATCCTTCTTTAGGGAAAATTCCAGCATTACTTATGGATTTAGTAGAGGCTGTTGCCGTAAAACAGAGGGGTTGCATAGCAGTGCTATCTTGAAGAATTGAATTTGAGACAAGGTCAGGATATTCATCCACTTAATTCAGCTCAAGATATTGTTTTTGATGGAGACATGTTATCTGCCTAAACATTTGGCACAAACATTTCATTTTATTAATTTAGTGTTAATTGAAAACAGGAAGGAGTTCAGGGCAAAAGAGGAGATATTTACACTTTTACAGACCTGGGTCACAAACTTGTTCTCCTTCTGTTTCTTGTTCTAACATAATTTACATTGGAATATAACTCAATATTACTAAATTCAGCCTATTGAAGCACTTCTGCCTGTTGAATCCTGGATATCAGATGAAGCCAAATGTCACAGGAGCATGAATTAATCATGTTTCTGCACTCATGATCATCATGAACCTGGAACTCTTTGAAGCAGTAGTAAGGAAATAACTCATCTCCCTGGTCCCTTTGTCAGTTAATTCAAATGTCAATGGACAATTAGAGTTTTTGCACTCCAAAGTTCCTTACTATATCAATCTTTGTGGCTCTTCAACAGCCTCACCTGACTGAGACTCCAAAAACTTACATTTTGTGAATTCTTAATAAAAGAAATTGCCCAAATACTGAGATAATTCACATAATAAAGTTGCATATCAGCCATTATCAAGATGCATATCATAAAAAGAGTATACTTCATAGTCAGTTACTAGATCCATCCTTTTTCCTGAACAATGATGTTAAATCATCTGCCTTCAAAAGTCTATGGAAACATCATGACATTGTCACCTAGGAATTTTAATTGTGTATGCAAAACTCACTGATTATCATGTGTATGTTGTGTATGAGTATTATTATGTGTATGTAAAACCTTAATGGTTATCTTTTAGTTTGTTCTATCTTTCACTCTTCCCCATTTATTGTGATGTACTTAATAACTTGGAGTAAAACACAGCCCAAATCAAAATATTCAACATTTTCTACATTTTATTTCTGCTATGTATCTGTCTGTGTAGGTAAGGTGTCTTTATATATTCTGGAAATGCAGAAATGCTGAGACATTCATGCTACCAAGCTTAATATAAGCAGTGCAACAAAGTTAAAAAGAAATACAAAAATCTCAGAATAAGAAAGCATTCATGATCTCTTGCTTAGATTCAGTTTTGTAGATATCACTTTTTCCTAAGATGCTACTTTTAAAATTAATTTTGGAACTTAGCTCATACTTTTCTGGAGTTTGAAATTTTGTGTAAAATTGTCCCAAGAAGTCTTCAAAATATATTTTTCTGAAGGTGTTAATGAGTGATGAGTTATTACTATGTATGACAACAGCATTAAAAGCAAAAGAAGTCTTTATACATGACTTGATTCCCTACAGCCTGAAAATAAAAAATACGAGAGTTTTAACAATGGTCACTGAAAGTTGCAGCACTAAATGCAGAACCCTCTGTCAAAAATCACTTGAATAGTTTCAAAAATATACAGTGATATTTTAATATTTCAGTATTTAAGATTCAACTTCAGTGCTACCATTTAGGCAACCTAGTGTAAATGCGATGATATTTTTGCATAAATTTCTAAAGAAAAGAGAAGATAGACACATTATACAGTCCTACTCTAAGTGTCATTTTTCATCATTTTATGTTTCATTTCACATAATCTGCCAAAGAAAAAATATACATAGGCTGTTATCAGTGGTGCTGTATCCTTTGTTCTGTTTCTGTGTATTTTTGTTCTGCTACTCCTTTGCAAAAATGACATAGCTATTACTGTAATTATGATTTTTAAAAAGATATCTGAGTATTTTAATTGAATAGTCAGAGTATTCTTACAACCCTACTCAACTTTGTATTATATATTATTTAATCCACAAGATGCTTTAGGCCATTTATATAAAAAGTCAATTCAACTGTTCTAATGTCTGGAACAAAGGGATAAATACTTTGTTTTAGTTGTTGAAGCCAGCCCTCATATGCAAATTCTCATTTTAAATATGAAAGTCTAAGCACATGCATTCCATTTTTACCATCTATATAGTAGAAAAGGGTGAGCAGTAAGAGTTGGTAGTCTAGCCAGCAAAATAAAGTAGGAAACTTTAAATATTTTAGGTTAAACATTTTCTTCAGAGTTGGAAGGCTTAAGTGACTCTGATTAGGCAGCTAGTTTCACTCCTTGTTATGGCTTTAAGTCTTTTATCCTTCTCTGTACAGATCCGCGCACATTGGGAAATGTTTGTTTTATCTTCATGTCTGGATGTCCTAAGCCATACACTAAGCAAAAAAAAAATCCCCCCAGAAAATACTAGAAAGCCTTCCTGCAAGGGCTTCATTATGAGAAATGGAATCATTATGAGAAACATAAAATCAGTCAGAAAAAATAAAAAATCTTTAGTGAATTTCAAGGAGACACTTTTGAGGTAAGATCTAAGTAGAGCTTAGGAGCAGGCAATTACTAATGGAATGCTGCCACTGAAGGCAACGCTGGGCAGCACTGCTCACTGCCCTCCTATGGGATAATTCCTCTCTGCCATCAAGGTATGTATACATTACACAAAGAAAACCTTCTGCAGTATCTACTAATAGTTTAATTAAGGGCAGTGAGAGGATGTTATGAGCACTTATCTGTACACAGTAATTGCAGAAGAACAACTAGTTTTTATCCTGATAGCTTGTCTAAAAGTTACTACCTCAGCTGGGAGGCAGATCTTGGTTAGGGTATGACCACAACCACACTGGGTAGAGACCATATAATGAAAAGTCAATTTGCATCACAACCTCTCTTTTCATCTGGAAAAATTTACTCAGAAGAGGTAATTTAACAAGATTTTTAAGTCTTCTTGAGTCAGAATCTTGTTCTTAACCTGCTCTCAAATCTCCTTTGTAGAGAAAAAAAGGCTCTCAATTTTCTAGAGATCTGAGACTGAATGCTGGGAAGAGATAAATAATGACCATAGTGCCTCTTGGGGAACGCAAAGAAATTTATAAACACAATTATTTGCTTTTATTCCAATCATTTGTATATTCCTAGGAGGATTTTTGATTTTCAGAATATCACCTTTCTATTCTGGCCATACAAACAAAAGCAGTCACAAACATTTTGACTATGTGGTTATTTAATAACACATTTTTTATTACAATATTCTCCTGATTTTATTTTTTTATTTTTTTGAATAAAAAGCCTCATTTTTATTCAATAGAAGTTTCAGTTCTAAGTAATTCCAACAGCAAATAGCTTTAGCACGGCCCTTCTACTAATCACATAATCACAAACCTTGATTTTCAAGAAAAAATTGTATTAACCTCAGTCCCGTTTTCTCTATTTTTTTGGACTTTATTTATTCCTTCTGAAAAGAGGGGAAACTCTTGATCCATATTTCCCAGTATACCTGCACCCGACAGCAGTAGGGTGCTGCTCTGCCTGAACAAACTGTGCCATAGCGATGCTTTTGAAGGGCGCAAGTAATGGAGTGCTAAACTGAAAAAGAAGAAAAAGAAATGCTGACATCCATGAATCACAGTTCACCTTAGAGCAAACATGATAAAATTATTCACAGGAAATAAAGTGGTACTGAGATTCTGTGTGAGATGGCAAAGATGAATCATCACCAAATAGAGATCTTCTGTACGTGTCTGCTCATCAGGAGAGACAGCCGAATAGAGCACACTGTGAATGTAAGGCAGTGACATATAGTCCTATAGGTGGAAAAATGAGCTTTGCAATCAAGGCTTAAAGCTCCCTTTGGTGCCATAAAAGAGCTGTTATTTAGCTTTCTTGTGTTATCTTTAAGTGTTCTGGTACAATTTTTTTTTTTTTTTGGAAGATCACCTACATGTTAAGATCTCAATTATGAAGGACACCATTTATTCAGTTGGTCTTTTCTGATTCTCTGTTATGTTTCATATATTTTAATTTTTTGAGACAAGCAGGTTGCCAAAGTACATTTTCCTCAGTAGTTTCACTTTTATAGTGGCAGTTGGGAACCACAGAAATGTTTTATTCTTTGCTCAGTGTATAACACAGGTGTTATAATATCGACAACATTTTCTACTCACTTGAGAGACCTATGTGTAAGGAAGATGAAAGGCACATTGAGTGAGCAGGAAATGTAATGCAATAGAACTAGCTCCAAGCAGAAAATGTAGAGATTTGCCTTCAGTGATTTATGCTTTGAAAAAGAGGGCAGATCAAAAATGTATAGGTTTATATGAGGACAAATTATACCCAATATACACATATGACTGTTCTTGAAGCAGTTTGAACTCTTGCAACTTTGCTGGTTTACTGGAAATATTTTGGATTAAAGAATATATTTTATCTTCCATATGTTTATTAAAAAATATATTGCCTCCCAGCAAAAATGGTAAAACATATTTCTTTCAAAATAATAGCTAAAGAGACTCACTTTAAATATGCCTGAGTTAAAACGTTTGTGATTTTTCCCCATTTTTTGAACCAAATATTGACCAAATCAATGTGGGTATAGAAATAACTTCCACAAAACCAGATCTTTGCATTCTAAAGGACAAAATTGGTAGATAAGACATTTTTCAGCAGATTATAATTGTTGGCACGTGTCTGCCTTGGTGTTAATACACTTCTGAAGTCCATGCTATTGAAGTTCTTTGCAAAAGAAGTTTGCAAAGAATTAATGATAAAAATACGATTTAGGAAGTTAATAGCATAAACTTATTAAAATAGGTTTCTGGAGGAAGGAACAACATTTATGCAGCAGGTAAAAATTAAATTCTATTTATTATTATTAAAGGGATTCTGTTGTTACTGAATGTTCAAACATGATTGAAAAGAGTTGATGAACAAGAGAACTCAGCTTTACATGAGTAAGGAAATTTTCCAATTTTGTTTACCCTCTGAAATGAATTCTTAAAATGTTCATTCAATCCCTAAAAAAAGCAAAAAACAATACCACAAGCACTAATGCACAGTAAAATTTTACAACTTGCAAACAGATAACAGATTGAAAACAGTCATGAAATCAATATATGTTAATTGTAAGTATACTCACATGGAATATCATGGGATTACATATTTGTAATAGAATTAGATATTAATAGACTCATAAACTTACAATTTCTAAAAAATCTATTTTGCTGTTTTTACTTTCAAAATCCACACATATGCAATGCAGCTTTTACATGCAACATTAATACATGGGGTTTAGCATCACAATGCATCCAGTAATCAAAGTCTACAAAAGCTGGTGAAAATGATTTTTGCTTTCCATAAGTCTTGGATCTAACTCTGTAGAAAAACCAATGTATTCATGCATGATAGAAACTGAAGGTCCTTGAAAGTTTAAAAAATTCTTAAACTGTAGTTATTGTATTTTTTTTTCCTTTCTCAGTTTTATAACTCTATGGCAAAAGTTAGCTTTTTAAAAGCTTTCTTAAGTGTCTCTATTGTACTTATGATATTTATTGTTGGACTGTCTCTGGTATCAACTGTGGATAAGTTACTCTAACAAATAATCAGTCTCCAAGTGAAAAACAGATTCAGTCATTAAAACAGAATTATTTATTTAGTTTAACATTTTTCTATTTAATAGTATTTATATTATTATTCTCTCTCAGATACTTGTGTTCTTAGTTTTTATTCCCAGAAGCTACTGTTCATGAGCCTGCAAATGTTGATGTTCTTATATCAGCCCAAATGTTTTTCATACTGCCAAATGTTATAGCTTAAATGTGCAAACCTAACATTGTAATTTTAATCAAGTGTGAACTTTAATAAAAAACATATTACATAGATAAGAAAAGTGCAAAAATGTCTCTAATATGTTTTTCTTTACAAGCAAACTTGGGGGATTTCTTTTTCTAACCTATTTTCTAATTGGTCTATGATATACTGCCTTTGACAGGTTTTTTACCATCTGTTTTCTGAAGTTGTTTTAAAACTCCTGTGTCAGGTATTTTGAACCTTTATCTGAAGTGAACACCATGTATATCCTTTCATTTTTGACATCTCTCATTAAAGGAGTTTAAAGAGCTTTTGCACAAACAGTTCTGTCTTTGGAAGCTGAAAGCAGATTTCCATCATCCTGAAACCTGAAAATCCAAAAGTTGCTCTGTAGATGTAGAGAATAAGGACTGATACTATCAGCAAAGGCTACCAGCATGTCACAATGTGTTTAGTAATCAAAATAAGTTTAAAAGAAGTAAGAAGAACAATGAAACTTCTACACCATCTATTTTGCAAGGGTTTGGCATCTTCTATTGGAAAAAAAAAAGAAAAAAAGAAAAATCCTGCTTTTCTTTTGTAATTGTCATTTGAAAAGATAAATTCAAACAGTTTTTCATGTTTGTCAGCTAAATGCACCTTAGAAGTCTGAGAAAACATTTCAAAATAGGAATTTACAAATTGAGAGAGAAAGAAGCAAAAAAATTATTATACTACAAAAAGTAAAAAACCTCTAAGCAGTAAGTTAGTTTTTTAAGTTTCACCTGAGACATTCATGACAGAATGAAAATAAATGGAGAATAGATATTTGTATTAGAAACTTTGCACCACAATGACATTCCAGGTAGTGACTCAGAACAGAGAGCAATATCACTGTAAACAAATGCATCCATTATTGCTGGTAACTACCTAGATGGAGAGAAATTCAAGCTGATGGTGGAGTAGCAGCAAGCCCTTCAATTTCAATGAGAGACCTTTTAAGAGAAATAAGCTTTCAGAGCAGTTCTTTTCCTAACCTAGCCTCAGAAACATAGAAAATCGTGCTCTGTCTTCAGTTCCTCTGTGGGTTGCTCTAGAAGTTGCAAGTTGCAAAGAAGTTGAGGGATCATAATGATGCATCAGTACTGCATTATGTGTTAACTCCAAAGAGAAGTGATGTTATTCTTAACTTATAAAAAACTTGGATGCTATTTATGGATGAAGTTGCTGTTAATGCTCTTGTTAAACTGTTTTTAGCCCACATAACTGCAAAGATAGAAAAGAAATATATGCTATCAACTAGTCTGTTTTGCCTGTCCAAGAAATAAAAAGTCTAGAGGAAGATGGCTAAAAATTACTAGAAAGAGATAATTAAAGATGTTGCATCTTGCAAAAAATTAAAACACAGAAACAGTTTCATGGTGATGAGAGAGTTGGGGTTCATCAGTCTGGAGAAGAGAAGACTCTGAGGAGACCTCATTGTTGTCTTCCAATACTTAAAATGGGCTCGTAAGAAAACGGAGGAGTGATTTTTACATGGTCAGATAGTGACAGGACAAGGGGGAATGATTTTAAACTCAAAGAGGCCTGGATTAAATGTTAGGATGAGTGAATTGCTCTGAGGGTAGTGAGGCACAGAAACAGGCTGCCCAGAGAACCTGTGGATGACCCATCCATGGAAATGTTCAAGGACAGGTTGGATGGGGCCCTGAGGAGCCAGATTTAGTGGGTGGCATCCCTGCCCATGGCAGGGGAATTGGAACCAAATGATCTTTAAGGTCCCTTCCAAACCAAGCCTTTCTATTGATTCTGTGAATCTCTGAAGCTATTTTTAGCTCAAAGTACAAAGCAACTTGATCTCCACTTCCTTCTGGTATCACAACAGAATTGTCTTCCCACATTTGCAAATGACATTTAATTTCTCTACACATCTTCCTACACTTGCATGCTTTCATGTTATTCTGCATTTACTTTGGAAATAAAGCAATGCAAAACTTCCTAAATGGGACATATATTAATCATGATTATTTTCACTATTTTTTTTTTCTTTAATCATGTAATTGCCACACTAATTGGACCACCATTGGATTAAGATATTCCCAAGGTATCTTTTTAATAATATCTTCTATTTAACTAGGATACTGAATGTCCCCTTTGTGGAAATACTTGTTACTACTCTGCTCCAGAAGTTCTTTTCTATTCCAAAGGATGAAAAAATATAAGACTTGTGTACTACAGGGCTTAAGTTTTATAATAAGCACTAAATTATGTGTCCAGGATCTCAAGACAATGAAGAATTAGACACCTCTGGTAAGGAGTCACTGACATAAGCAAAGAAGGTTTTACATTAAACAATAAGAAATGTTGAAATGCTGATATTCTTATATTTTTAAGAAATGTGCCCACTGCACTTCAGCTTTAGGCATGACCTAAACTTACATACAGATTTAGGTACTTCTACCAGTCCAACCAATGAGATTGACTATCACCTGACTAAAAGGTGTTTATTAAAATCCTTGCAAGGAAAATAAGTTCTGTCATCCATCAAGAGAAAGTTATTAGAATATGTGGGGATTGCTCAAATTCAGAATGTGATGATAAGTTTTTTACAAACAAAGTAACTTTGGATAGTGTATTTGAAAAGCATCTCAATAATGTTAGTACTTCACATGGTAGGAGATATTAAAATATGTGTTTCTGTGAATGAGCCCATTTATCATAATTTTAAATATTTTAATATCTTACTTCTCTTATTTCAGTGCATAAAACACAAATTAAAGCAGACTGTTATAGACTTACTGCATTTATTCTCCACTTTGCTTCATGCCAGTTCTCATTGCTAATTTTCCTTCACCCATAAAAACTGATCTTAAGGAAAATTTTAATAATCTTCATATAAAACTTGGCTCAAGAAGCATTTCACAGAACAGAATAGTATATTTATTTATAAAAGTCATAAATGGACTAGCAAATGATGGGAATAACAAGTTTATAAAGTTTGATGATGTCCATGAGAAGCTGTAGAAAGATTTCTTAATAATTATCACTCTAATGCAGATGACACTCAGTGACAATAAATTACAAGTGTATGAGGAAAGAGTAGTCTGAACTGGATATTGCCTCCATAGGAAAGCTAAAAGATAAAAGTTATAATAATTCTTTGAAGACTGTTCGGTATAGATAAACAAAAAAGTTAGCAAAAAAAGCCCAAATATTGTGCAGTTAATACAGTAAGACAGAGAATAAAACATGAAACATTGTTATACCAGAACATAAATTAATAACAGATATAAATATTTTGCAGCTAATCTCTGAAAGTAAAGAATATTATTGGAAAGGATATACATTATAACCATGGAGAGCTTTAACTGGAAGGAAATGGGATAACTTCAGCTATAGTGTGAGTACCATGCAAATAGAAGTCACACAGATTCTTTGGCCTTGTTTGTCAAAAAGGGACGCATCAAAGTCTTATTTGCAAAGAGAAGGAGAAAAGTTCCTTATTCCCAGTTTCTCAAAAAGTAGGCAAGAACATGGCAGGTTGCAAACAAAAGGTGAAATCTAGAGTTCATTATAACAAGACATGATAAGCATGAAAAGTTTACATGGGTTTGAAAACTAATTGTACAAATTCATTGAGGAGATTCAGAAAAACCTTTGTCTCAAACATATCAGACACAAATTTTAAAAGGTTGTGTCAGAAAAATTGTAACTCTCTGCTTTCCTTGTCCTGCTCTTTTTCCTGGACATTCACTTATGACTCAGTGTCAAAAATATTGGACACAGTCTCTGACAGAAAAATGAAGAAACCTCTTGATATCAGAAATATGGTCTATTTTTATTTGTTTAGCTGTGAGTCATCTGCACTGTGATAGCTGTTGAGAATTGGCCCCATGGGCTCTTTTAGACACCACTCAGGATATAAACTTAGCAGTTACTTAGGTAAGGATTTGTTGCCAGGGAGCAGCAAGAACCAGCAGCTCCAGGAGGACAGGTCCAACCCAGCTTGCCCTGTGCCCCCACCAAGGAGCACAGTCCCATGGGGTATGGGCACAGCAGGCAGTGCCAGATGTTGGAAACAAGTCCATCAACAGATGCAAATATATGCTAGTGGTGATCCAGGCCCAGAGGATGTCCAAAGACCCAAGTTCAGAGCAAAGTAGATGAGATTTCTGGGACATAAAAGTGAGGTAATGTGACTCAATGAGCCTTAGGAAAAGAACTTCAGGCAATGTCAACTCATGTCCCAGTTCAGATGTGATAGGTGACAACTCATAGCATGGCCTCAGGTGCTGGGTCTAGATATTAGCTCAGCCCTTTGTCCTTGCAAACCTGTGCATCTCACTCTGCTGTATGCAGAGTCCATAAAAGAACAAAAGGCTGGATTGTCTTGCAATGTACATATGCCAAGTATTTATCTGAACACAACAAGCATATAGTAGTATGAAATCACAGTAGCATTTGGCATTGATGATATAGGTTTACTCTGAATTTAAAAATTAATCAAAAAACTTATTCTGCAAACACATGGAGGTATTAGTAAAACTGACACTTCAAAGACTACTGACAGCTAAAATTTAATTTAGTTTCTATAATGTCAAGAATGAGTTGCCTTACATCTATATAGACCATAAGAAATCATCTTAAATTTGAAGGAAGCCATATGTAATCTTTCTGAGAAGAGGAAATGAAAATCAAATTTTCAGTTCTAGTTCAATTGAAACATCCCAGGCAAAGGTGACAGAATAGATAAAATATTTATATTAAAAAATGCCGTGTTGCCTGGAGCTTATTGATAAATGCTGCTTTATTAGACTCAGCTATTCCTGAAGATAAACGCATACAACTTGCATTGATTTCCTTCAGCTTATATTTTGACAATCATTCAGAGTACCAGTACAACGTGACATTTCATGCTACTGAGTCAAATTGGTCTTACTGAACAGTCATAAAAACTGTGGAATCACTGAATCATTCATACTGGAAAGAACCTTGACAAGTCACCCAAATCCACCTTCCTTCTCAAAGAGAGACAGCTCTAAATTCAGACAAGAGATTTAGAACTTTTTTTCAGAAGAGCCTTGAGTTACCCAGATTTTCTGGGCAACCTATACAAAAGTTTATTAAATCTGATAGTGATTTTTTTTTGCTTCATTTTTGTTGGTTTGGTTTGTTTTATCCTAGCTAGGCTCTCAGAACCTCTTCTATTTCAATTCATGTCCGTCTCTCTGGTTCTTTCACTGAGTCCCTGAGTAGAAATCTTGGCTATATCTCTTAGCTACCTACTAGGAGGTATCAGAAGGCTGCTATTTACTGTTGCTGTACATTTTTTTACTTCTTCAGACAAAAAAACCTCTGATTAATTTCCAGTAAAGCAGAATAACATTTCTTATTTTGACCTATTGAAAAGTCCTGCTATCTCAGGAGCTGCTGACCACCTTGGTTGCCGAGGCACTTCTGGCTCCTGTTCATCCTGCTGGCCACAGGCACACCCAGGTCCTTTTCTACAGTGGCTCAGCCAGCCTGCCCCAGCCTGGGCCACTGCTCAGAGCACCACATCTGCAGGGCAGACTGCAGAGAAGGCTGTGGCTGCCAATTTTCCTGGGGTGCTTTCTCCAGTCACTGATGGAATCTGAGCCCTGTGGTGTACTAGCACCATTGTGATTTCAGAATTTAGAAATTTGGTTTTATTACTCTTATTACTGTTACCTAACTTTCTCATCTTTATTCCTTGTTTTGCCGAAGTCAAATCAAACAAAGCATGTACACTTACACAATTTATTCATTTCACCTTTAAAACACTAAGATTGTATTTTTAAAGTAGTCATTAACATTTTTTGTGATTTTTGTTCTACTAAGTGTAATAAAATGTATGCCTCATAGGAGGAAATGCAGAGAAAAGATTGTTGCTTAAAATAACAAATTATCGTGGAAAAAATTGCCCCAAAATGTCTTGATGAAATGTTATATCCAGTCAGGAAAATGGTAAAACTCCTATTAACTCTGATGATAGTCATGATTCTACTTCATCCCACCACATAAGGTCTGTGTCAACTCTTTGGCACAGTAAAATATTATCTTGGGAAGCAGCCAGTGGAGAGTTTTCTTCTGCCTAATGCTCATAGGGAAGGACTCAATAAACCAACCTAAACAATGCCCTCACATAATGAGAAGCAGCTGGACCTTGTAAAAAGGTGGCTATACCTCAAAAGCAGCCTTCCTTAATGCAGAAGTCATGTCCCTGTACCTGTCCTGAGTACGCCACCTGACAACAGCCAGAACTAAAAGCTCAAGAGGAGAAGGCTGGAACATTTTCAGTTTAAAAAAAGAAATGTGACTGGCAGGAAACATTAGCTTAAGGTCAAAGTTTCCATATAAAATTTATTTATTTTTGTTGATGTATTTTGAAGTATTTTTTAAAAAATTCTTTATTTATACAGGCTTTGGATATATGTATTTGTTTATGTAGATTATAACATCCACATTAATTCTAGGAAAGGCAAAAAATATCAAAGTCAAGACAATTTTTTTTAAAAATCAGAGAACATCAAGCTATAAATCAAATATTTGCCTGTGATGTTTTATCAGATAAGAGGCAGAAATGTAACTTTACTTCCCATTTGGCATCCATATTTCCTGTTAAGCATTTAACCACTTTCCTATAACCTCAGAAGTTCATCATCCTTTATGAGTCCTTTTCTCTTTGTCAGCAGTTACCTGTTATTGCTACTATAATCTATATGAATAAAGAGACTCTGATGACACAGCTGCTGCAGAAAAAGGTGGCTGCAGTGATTATGTTGATGAGATCATTAATTTCTTGCATAAACATTAAAACTGCTACACTGCTTCATGTCACTAGCTGGGTTGATAAAATATCTTGAACAAAATACAAAAATGTTGTTAACCCAGTTGTTATTTATTTGTATTTCAGTAGCACCTACGAGCAACAAAAAGCTGAGACCTCAGCCAAAAATATCTTGTTTCCCTATAAAAACCTCTATAACCAGACAACAGGACTTTATTCCTTCCCTCCGTGTGCTCTTCTACCACTGTTCTCACTCTTATAAAACCCAGCTGGAATACTGCTTCCAGCTGAGGTTGCCAGTCCAGAAAAACACTGTAGACCTGTTGGAATGGGTTCAGAGAAGAGCCAGAACATTATCAAAGGCTAGAGCACTTCTCCTCTGAAGAAAGGTTGAGAGAGTTCGCATTGCTCATCTTGGAGAAGAGAAGGCTCTAGAGAGAGAATTTTGTGAGCTTTCATTATATAAAGGGAATCATAAAAAGGCAGAGAAAGACTTTTTACAAGGACCTGTAGTGATGGAACAAGGTATAATGGATGTGCTCTGAAGGAGAGTATATTAAACATAAGGAAGATATTTCTTACAATAACACTGGTGATACACTAGAACAGGTTGCCCAGACAAGTTGGTCCATCTTTGAAATTGTTTAATATGAGGTTTGACAGTTCTGAACAACCTACTCTAGTGGAAGGTGTCCCTGTTCATGGCAGGTGGGTTGGAACTAAATGAACTTTAGGATCCCTTTCAAACCAAAGAATTCTATGAATCTATGATGCTATGAAAGAGAGAGAAGGGTCCACAAGGATATAGAGATATAATGATCTTATGTACCTAAATACACTATTTAAGAGACCATCAATAAAATGTTGGAAGCCTCTTCACTCGTAAATTTATTATGTAATAGGGAAAAAATATTTTTCTTAACAATAACAAAAAGCAAGATACATTTCAGGAGGTAAGGGGATCAGTTTTCCATACAGCTTAATTCCTCAGCCCATGAGATATTCACCATCTGTTCCATTAATCAAGATGCAGGAGAGATATAGGATTAGTTCATACATGTGCTGACTCTAGGACTTAACAATTTCTGTTTTTCATTTCTGCAGGTAATATCAACTTTTGTGTTAGTTATCTCCCATAGACAAGGACTTGAGTTGCCTACCAGTCCACAGGACCCCTGCAGATATCACATAGGTCTGTGATGTAACTCCTTCTTTAAAGGCTTTCTGGAGTTGGCCACATATAGACGTAGTTTGCATATTCTTGAAGTACATCTTTTTTGATGGCAAGAGTTTGTCAGGATTTTTGCCATTCTCTATAAATAGAAGGTCAATTTGGACAGCTGAAATGTGCCTAAAGCTAGGTGACATGATGGGCATATCTGCCTTTTAACAAGGGAGTGTAAAAGTTTTCTATAAGCCCACTCCCCTGTTAATATTGTTGATATATTCACATTCAAAACACAGACTCAGCCTAAGTTCCTTGGAAGATGACAACAGTTACAATAGACTAAAAGCTTATTAATCTCATCTGTAGACAAGACTGCCAAACCTTTAGAACTTTTACAGTTATATCCCTTCCAACTAAGCTTTCCAAAAAATGGGCAGGAAGCCAGATTAGTTCAGCCATAGCCTGTCCTCAGCTAAAATTGTGACTTAGGTAGACAGCACTCATGGCAGGCCTTTTGCATATTTTGAATATGCACACTGTGATGTATTTGCAGAGAACATCAGAAACTTATCGAGCAAATGTGACAAGCATGGATAACTGAAGGCAATTTCCATATCCAAAGATGAGCCCAAACAGAGATGAAAATCTTTATTTTGGCAACTGCTGGTTCTTGCACTTCTAAAAGATTTTAGGCTTACATTATACAATGTGCAAACACAAGCATGTGTACAGACATAGTCTAGGGGGTACCATTACCAGAGCACTTCTTCTAATTGTGACTCTTTTCTGCATGCTATCTGAAGTCAAACTTTGGCTTTTAAATACTTCAGTCTGCCTCTTCAAAGGTAAGCTGTGATATTTTCATGCTGTAATATCCTGCCAAAAAATTTGCGCAGCAGTTTGTGGCACCAGTAGTGAGGAAGACATATACATAATTCCCAGTCTCAAAGTAAACATGGAAAAATGAGAAGAAAAGCGATAACTTAATGTGTTCTCAGCCAAAAATATTCTAGTGAAGAAAAAACAAAAAAAAACCCCACCATAAATGAGCAGAAAAAGCAAATTAGAAGATTTGGTTGATTTTTAAATGAGTTTTTTTTCAATACTGAGCTTATTCAGAAGTATCCTAGGTACTTCTAAATAAATAGTCGGAGTGTTGAAGAGTATGTGCTCTTCATGGAGTTTTTCTAGAGTTATTTTACCCCACTCTCATTGATCCCCATGGGAATACTACCACAGTATTAGTCAACAATCAAGCTAAGTAGTTTAGAGGTTGGCCAGACTGGATTTTTTTGCTCTGTACTGGTCTGTGACAACATCTTTTCTTATGTATTTAGTAATTAATTTCTTGGCTACCTTCAGAATTTCAACCATTAGTGAGCCCCCTGGGCTAGTGAGCCCGCCCAGCACTAACTGCAGTTAGGATGCACACTCATTATTAAATAATTTAATTAATATAAGTTATCATCAATAGTTAATTTCCAAACTTCTCTTTGTTTTCCAGAATTGTTGGAATCATCTGAAGTAAGTTCACTTGTACAATCTCCTCTGGAAACTCTGCTTCTTTCAGTTCAAGTCAAAATCTTTTGCTGGCTGGGTTCCACTTGAACTCCTGACTTGAAACTTGGTTCTCCTGTACTTTCACTAAAGGAATGTGGTTTATGTTTTTTCTTCTTTTGACAGAGGACAAGAAAGTCACTTTATCACAAGGATCTTGACTTCAGTAGACCCTAAATCACTTTGATATGAAATTCCCTTTTATTTTGGCAAATTTTCAGACCAAAGCACAGTTAGCAACTGTAATTCATTCTGCAGCAGCTATAATTTCTATTTTTACCTGTGCATAAAATTTCATCTTTCATATTTTACATTTTACATTGGGTGGATTGGTAAATTCTTGCTCCTTAGACAATTAAACATGAGTTTGATACATATAAAGCTGCCAACCAAATTGGCCTGCTTTGGAAAAGCATATATCAGTCTCAATTGTTTAAAACTAGAGTTTTGAGTACTTCCTTATCTTTGTTCAGGCTTGCTAATGCCTTCTTTTTTCATCCACATTCACAGACAGAATTTATGTTTTATTGTACAAAAATCCTGCTTGTATTCCAGGCATTCCTATTGAGATACATATATACTCATCTACAATTTATAGACTCAAATCAATAAGAATCTGAAATTACTGAAGCATAGTTTCAATACATATATTTAGAGGTACTGAATACAACACCTGATCTTTAAAAATAGTATTTTAGAATAAGTTTCTGCTTACATTTCCTTACTTCCTTTCTGCTACTTAAATTTGTTTTGTGGGTCCTGAAGGTGCTCTTCTACGATTTCAGAATCACTATGTATTTAGAAATTTCTGTGGGAGAGTTCAAGTTCTTTTCCACTATTTCCTCCCTCCTACCAGCTCAGTTCTGAGCTATATGAGATTTTATTTAGAGGAAACTGAAATAAACAGATTTTGTCATTTAGGATCATAAAATTCCTATTTTGTCCAATTTATATAAAGACAGCTGAATTTTAAAAAAGTTAAAGTTCCAAAGCGCTCTTTACATCTAGACTACTAACTAGTATGATTAGCAATTTTTCCAGCTGAGACTCTTTCCCTCCCTATTAAATAATTGAACATTCAATGGGACTGAGAAAGAGAAGGAGAAACTGCAAACCTGGTTGTACAGCTTGTTGTTTGGTGTTCTCCTTTGGGATACAGAAAAGTCAGGTTACAAGTTTCTGCTTCAAAATCTGGTTTAATTATTTATACAAAGAGAAATAGGTTCAATTGTATACTGAGAGAAGTTCACACTAGGATATCCAATATCTTGATGATTAGGGTACTCCCATGGGATGCTGGAAACCTCTCTTTCCATTCCTATGCCAGTGAATACTTAATTATTTATACACAATAAAATTGCTTCAAGACAAACTCACAAAAGATGATCCAGTACCACAAAGATTAGAATACTTATTTGCAATTAAGGCAGACCTGATTTCAAACCTCTCATCAAATCAGAACTCCAAATCAACAAGCACAAATGTTTGGAAACAGATTCTTCTCTCCTAATTCCTTGAACTCTGAACTGCAGAGTAAAATAAAGAGTTTTTGTGGAGCAGAGGATTTTAGAGACAGCTGAACTGGAACTGGATATTTTTTTCCTGAAGAGGATACTTTATTATGAATATATAATACCAAGTGTTCTTGATACCTGTCTTAGACTGTTCCCACATCTTGGCATTCTCATTTTGTGAACAGCTGTTAGCTTTGTGCGAATCTTACTTGCAGACACCTTGTTTTCTATACTATGCATAAGAAGTCTGGCCTCTAAATTTAAGACCCAAGGTTTGGTGTTTGTTTGCAGATTGTTTGCAGATTGCAGTGTGCCTAAAGGTTAGAAATACTAAAATCCAAAACTAATCAACTTCATTTCTAAGTTGAGAAGTGAAAATATTCATTTGGACCCAAATTGCTTGTACATCTATATCTCAGCGGAAACATGGCTACTTCAAATTGTGTAGTAGCACAGACAAATTCCAGTCAGCCCCAAAAAGAACATTTTACTTAAATCTATTCTTTGTGTAATGATATGGAAATTTTTAGCAACTAAAATTTCCTTTAAAATTGAGTAAAAATAGAAAGAACTTATAGAAAAGCTATGCTTGTTCTGACCTGTTATGGCTCACTTAATCCTTACAACCTTTATAATGTGGATTTATTTAAATATTATTTACATATTTATATATTCATCTACATGTTTTCATTAGCATATAAGGTATATTAAAGCACCAATAACCTCGTTAAACACTGGAACACTAAACAAAAAAAAAAATTCTTCTTGACAAATAGTGAAATACATTTCTTTTCTTTAGGGAATATTAACTTCCTAGTGTCAAAGTAATAATATTCATGAGTCAATAAAAGTCAGGTAATTGTATAGTCCATAAATATGCTTATTCCCCTTGAATACTTATTTTTATTTAAATATAAACAAGGTCTATAAATTTTTTGGATTATCTAAATGAAGCTATTCAATAAGCACTCAGAGCAAAACAGGAAAAATGGAAACTTTAAGCACTATCAGAGTGAAAAAATGACTTCAATTTCACAGAGAGGACCTTGGATTTTGCTTTACATTACTGCTACAGAAAAAAATGGAATTCCACAGAAAAGTATTATTCAAAATTATCACTATCAATATCATTGTAAATAATAAAAGGAATAATAAATATAAAATGTGCATCATAATGTTTTCGTTTCTAGTAGGTTCTGAAAGTCCTAAGTGAAAGAGAAATGCTTAGAAGAAACTGCCAATTTTAATACCTCCCCTGAGCAATGAAATTATTTACTCAACAGCAATAAAATTTGAAATTTATCACCATTAAACAAAATGTATAATCTACATTGTGAAAGGAAATAATTGTAGTAGTAATAATAGCAATAGTAATAATAATGTTTCCATCCATAAAATGTATTTTCCCCTTACAACTACCAGAAAAAAAAAATATGTAACACTTGCTTATAGGGAAAAACGTGCTTTAATTTAACATATTTTTCCCTTTTACATGCCTACTGTGTTATGTCACAGAAAGTATACTGCTTGTTTTATTTCCAATTGGTCTGTCACACCATTTTCAAACTGCACATATATCTCAGGCTTTGATCAGCATAAAGGTAAAAAATTAAACAGGAGTATACAAATAACTATAGATGGATGTGATCCCAATGCTCACTATTATCACATCAATTTTCAAAAGGCTGTGTCAGAACATATTTAGAGCTATTACTGTGTGACCTCCTCCCCACAAAGGAGCTATTCATTTTATTGTCACTTGCCAGGCAAACAGTAATGGAAATACCTAAAACACCTCTTTATCCATCTCACCAATATGTGTTCAGAACAGTCAGAAAAGGGTTGTCTGAACTGAACACATTCAGTGTGAAACTACCTAGAACTAATTGATGAAGATGAGGGTAAATATTGGCATATTATGGCATTTTATTAGCAGATCCAGGCAGACAAGTCTATTGCTTTCTCTGCATTCTTAGAGATGTGAAAACAATCCCCTGAAAGCTTGTCAATATTTCTTTTAAACTTTTGAATAAAGCTTGAATAGAGTTAAAATATGGTCAGTAGTCCATACTACCCTTACAAAACCCCTTAATCTTATACAAAACTTGAAGGGAGGTTTATATCAAGTAATTGTTAACTATCTAAAACCAGAATGTACTCAGTATTAGTTAAATAAATCACTTTTTACCACCCTTCAGAGTTTCACAAATAGACCTACTAGGGCAATGCCTTTGTGGTGTCTTTTGTACAGCTCAAGACTGATGTCAATTATTACTCTATGGGGAAGGTGTTCAATAAGTGACTTCTGCCTTTAAAAAGAGAGAGAGACTATACTAGATCAAAAATTTCAAATACCAAATACCATAGTTTCAAATTAAAAATGTCCACAAACATTGATCTTCCTTAGTTCATCTTCCTGCCTTGATCCAATCCCACATGGATTGGACAATGACAAAATTCTTTTTAATATGTTTCTGCCTTGGTCACCTGTCTCCATGAAAGTCTTGAAACTCTGTGAGATATGAGAGCTCATTGTACCTGACAGATTTCCTCCAGAGTTCCTTAGTAAAGCTATGGCTATGGCTTACTTTGGTTGGGGAGTACTATTAAACAGCTGTTGAAAGATGAGCATAGCCAGGTATCTTTCTTGGCAAAAGCAGGTAATAAAATCCTTGTGCTCAGTCAGGTTAGTTGTGCTGAGCATTGTCTCTGCAATCCTATCAGGAAGCATAGATAACTAAAGAACAAGACCTAATGACAAATGTGGAAACATAAACAGAACTTTTTAATCCAAAATATAAAAATCAAAAATATTGACTTTTCTTATGACAAAGTATTCTGGATTGAATATTTTGGAATTGGACAGGTACTTTATATGGAATTACATTTATAGGAAGCACAGTTTGGAAAATGAGCATCACTTGGAAATGACAGCATCCTTCTCTGTTTGTGGCTAATCATGTAAAGCATAGAAGAAAACCTGTCTTTTACTTTTCCAGGTTAAGGAAAGGGCAAATCTTCATTAAGTAAAACTTCCTTAACTCTCTGGTTTGGCAGAGACAGGCTGCTAATAGTGTTTAACAATCCCAATCATGTTAATTCTTTAAACTGTCCAATACAAAATATACTTAACATCTTGAAGTAAAGTATATGGGAAGCTATTATTCAGTAAGAATTGATGTCCAATGCACAGTTCAAAGAATGGCTTGAACTTGAGTTTGAGATTTTGATTTTTTTACTTGAGGCAACTTTTTTCCATCAGTAAATTGGTGAGGTCATCAATTTAAAAAGAAAAGGAGAGAGGCAAATGGGAATTAAATGAAGAAAGCTCTGATCTAAAAGGTAAGATAGAAAGAAAGAGAACTTGCAGAGAATTTAGTAAAACCATTTCCTGTTTTAAATGTTTTCTAAATTAGTGTCCTAAATAGTTCTTCTAAAAATTCACATTATGATATTTACACACAGACTGAAAGTCACAAAAATATGGAAATGAAGAATCTTAAGCTCTATGATTCATTTTATTGTTTAATTATACAGGAGGTTGAAATGGACAGGAGAAATACTAAAGTTAGTGGCTTTTAATGTCAATGTATTATTTATTGATTCTGTTGTGAAAGTTAAGGAGACATCTTTGTTCCAAGAAAGCCTACACAAAGACATGTTGAAAGATATTTTCAATTGTAATTTCAGAACAATTCTGAAATTTATCTCATCATATGAATGTTTAACTGTTTCTGTTGGGCAATCTCTCAATTTAGAGATCAGCATACAAAATATCCTTCCTTGTGTCTGGAGAGAAGTATGATCATCACAGCTGCTATGACCCTTTATGTTCTTTAGGCAATCTTAGCTGGTTTCCTTCACTGTGCTTCAAAAGACCCAATATTGAACCTATATAAACATTGCAGATTGATAAGAGAATGCCAACCATAGTTATGTAAGTGTTTAACAGTTAATTGCTTCACAAGACCATCATGTATTTTGATAAAGTAGAAGTTGGGCATTTTTTATGTGTGAGGGTAATTTCTTGTAAATAAGACTGGCAGAATTCACCCAAAAGATCTCCTGAAACAGTTTTGCAAATGACACACAATCATATTGCATCCATCTTGCAGATGGCTGTGGTGTGAAGTGCTAAACCAATGTCTAACAAGGTTAGGAGTAGACTGTCTAGCACACAGCATTTTATATTGCTGAATACATGTACTATTAGACACCAATTTAAAACTCCTTATAGAATCAGTGAAGACAAAGAGACTAGGTAATCCCATCTATTTCATGCATTTAATTTAGGGCATAAACTACCTTGTAAAGCTTCTTTGCTCTCCAGCAACCTTAGACGAACATTCCACGACTGGATTAGATGGGATACTTAGTATTCAGCAGATAAAGTTGTTTCATTATCTCTATGATAGAGTTTTTAAGTTCTTATTTGATGCAGTAGCTAAAATGGTTTGGCCATTTGTGTATTTACATTTACTAACTGAATATTGAAAGGAAAGTTGTTTAGCACTTAAGATGAAATTAGATTGAAACTATGCATTTGTGTTTTATTTGATAACTCATCTCATGTATCAGTAACACTTTGCTTCAATCATATTATATGGCTCTATATAAGATAAATTTCTGTGACCTATTTTCTTGTCCCAGTCATTTAAGAACCACTGTGAAGAAGGATAGTGAACTATAAAAATACATTTTTGTAGGTATGTTTTCTGTGTCAGATGAAAGCTTTTGGCATGGCTCAGGTGTCCAGTACAAGTGTTACCTCTCAGTGTGAGAACTGAATCAAAATCAGCAGGAAACAGAAAACTTGCAGTAAGAAACGCTGTCGGGAACAAAGGAAACCAATAACAATTGACCAGTAGCTAATGAAAATGGATGGAAAAAAGGAAAAGAAAGAATTGAAAAAAGGAAGATTGCTCATACTACGGATAAATAATGAAGTAGCACTGATTATCTTCATTTGGTTACCTATCTTAAAGGATAAACCCCCAATGCTGACACTATAAAGAAAGAGAAAATGTGCACCCTTTCTAAAAGAGTTCTTGATCTGTATGCAACATTGCCTCCTGCTGTGGAATCTTCTACTGTCTCTCTTCTTTTTCCACATTAAAAGTTATTATTTCCATATGTGTTACAGGTAGCTCCTAAAAAACTCAAAAAAAATCCAAAAACCCAAACTGCAAACTAAATAGCTAAGCAAACAGGAAGATTTTCTGGGTTTGTTTTGTATTTTGTAGTTTGAAAAAAATAAAGGTAACTCAGCTCCCAGATAATTTTGTAAATTTCCTTTTATCTATTCAATTTTTAAAATTTTTCAATTCTCTTATCTTTGTAAACCTTTTTATGATTATAATAAAGTGAAAATATGTTTTCTTTGTCTTCTAAACTGAGCATACTCTTCCAAACATCTGATTTAGCAATTCTTCAGTTACTTTGGGTGCCAAGATCCACAGAAAAATCTGCAATTTTGCTTTTCCTTCCTTTATAATTTTATGGCTGCAAAAGATAAGTAGAAAAGGTAAACAAAAGGTAAAAAAAGTAAACAAAGGTAAACAATTGAATCACATACTTTTATAATCTACCAGCTGCTATAGAATTCCTGTAGCACATTTCCGTTATTGCTATGCTCTTACTATTCTTTCCTGATTTTAAATGACAATCTGTGATCACAAAAATTAAGGCATAAACAACATTTGAAAAATGTCACCTGTTCCTCAAATATATATAAGAAAAAAAAGTGCACTGGGAACTAATATTCCTGTAGAAATAGGGCATCTTCCTTTAATTACTCTAAAAATGTAATCATTCTTGCAATGACAGGAAAATGCCACTACCTAGGATTTATGATCCATATCTAAAGACCTGCTGGACAGAGCTCAGTGGTTTATGCTAGGTGAAAAATGGGTCCAAAACATGGTTTAATCATGACTTTTTCTCTAAAAACCTTAAGAGTCTTGTCCCTTGTACTGATTTTTGGCTGGGAGAGAGATATTTCTCCTCATAATAGCTACAGTGGTCTACCAGGGGGAATGAGTGAATGTCTGGGTAGTTCTTAGTTGTCAGCTGGGGTTAAACCATGACATCCTTGACAATCCAAATATTAACCAGGTTTGTCTAATAACTGTTTTGAGATCATAATAATCACCACAAAATGCTTCTGCTTAAATGCAGGATAGATGTCTCTTCCCAGTGGAAAACTGAAATCACAGAAAAAGTTATTTTTGACATACTGGTAATATGTTATCATTAATTATCAAATCTTGTTTAGAATCACTTTTAAAAAGTAAAATATGTTAAAAATATGTCTACTCTTGATGTATGATTCATCTCACCTAGATTTTGCTGTTAAATTCACACATTTTCTGCTCCTAATGCCACAGTGTAGGTTATTCCAGTCCCTCAAGAAGCTACCTTCAAAAGATCATTCATCCTACCAAAGAGACATTGGTTAGGAAAGTATGAATCAAGATCTGGAAGTACCTGTGTGTCTTTGTCTACTTTGGAAAGAAGACAGATAAGCAGCTGACACAAAAAGGCAATGGCTAAAGATGTGACATGAGTGCTATTTCAAGTGGCTGTTCTACACTCCCATGAGAATCAGACTTAGCAATATATTTTAGATGATATACACATACATGGGTCAGCCCCTGTATCCTAGTTTAAGGAAATTGATTGGTTTTGATTTGAAATCCACTCTGGATAGATCATAAGTTAATTTATATTTAATTTACCATTTAATGTTAATGCTTGCAGCTACTGACTTTTCAATACATAGATTTCTTGTTTCTCAGATTCAAAGCTATATGTCCTGATCATCCACATGCAGTTGTAAATGATGCAATTTCATCCTAGATTTATGCTTCAAAGTTTATTGTTTCATTCATTTGCTTATGACTTGCATTGCATTGTATGGCAACTGCTGCTGTTTTTTAAAATAGTGATCTTTAAAATCATATTACCTGGCATTATTTGAGGAAGATAATGTTATTAATATGGCAAGTGATAGTTTTCTAGCAGTAATTGAATGAAAACTGATTTCCTACTTTATTTCTGAAAGATAGCTCTACATATTTGTTTATGACGATAAATCAAAATATTTCCAGAAATCTATGAAAATATTGTACTGTAAAAACTTCATAAAATCCAGCACAAATAGTTTGCAGTTTTTCTAAGTCAATAAAATAGTTTTCTGGTTCTATTCTGATCTACTGTATCAAGACAATAAAATCTCACACAGAAATTCCCTCATTCAACCACTATCTTCTGCTTAGCTTTAGGGCATAGCTTTATGACATCCAGCTTGGATTTAATGTGGTCTGACTTAGAACAAAACAAAACAAAGCAAATCCCCAAAGATATTTAACTTTAGACTGAACTTCAAGGATAAAATCATTAGTTCAGTGGAATGAACTGGACTTTTGCCACTGATGGCTTTCAGATTATTATATCTATGCAGAAGATTTTGACATGCATAAAACCATGCCCCAAGTCTGAAGATCAAACAATGAAACTTTTATGGTGGGACCAAATTGGTTCAAAAAGCTGCTTTCTAATTCCTTCCAATTTATATATCAGACATACTGATAATTCTCCTGTAATACCCTCTTAATCACTGAAATTTTATTATATCATGAAAATTAATAGTGGCTTTTAAAACTCTGCAGAAGAACATCAGCTTTTACTAAATTTCATAAGGCTTTGCTATACTAGCTGACTTATACAACACTGTGTTTTCAGCTGCTAATGAAGCATACTCAGTATTTTTAAGCGAGATGCTTTGAGACAGATTTTTTCTTTGCTTTTCTTGTGCCCTGTTTAGTGAAAATTGATTTTCCTCTACAGAGTTTCTAATGACCTGGAAGACAAACCATCTTCCTTTATTTACCTTTCTCTTCTATTTAGTACATTAGCATTCTCAAATTACATGTAGATATATTCAGTGCAAAATATTATTTTAATTGAATTCAGAAAGGTTTGGAAGCCCTTTTTAACAACAGAAAATAGATACAGTAACCCTATTCTTTAAACATAATTATTCTAATCCTATATGAATTGTTAAAATTCAATGACCACTACTTTGGATGCAACATTTTTATTCCCTACATCAGCCAACACTGAGGATATTTTTGCTTTGTACCATAAATAATTCTGTAGTGCAGACATATGAGTTTATATTGCTAACTCAGATATTATTTGCAAAACATCATGAGCAGTCTGGATCTCAATGAGGTACAAATGATCAGACAAGCTACACAAGAAATGCTGAATCCTGAGCTGTCACAAAATATAGAGAGATGTATCCCAGCTCACTATTTTAGCTCTTGCCTTATATATTTACTTCAAACAAGCAACATGGCAAGGGCAAATGAATGTAAAGAGATAACAAGAAAGCAAATCTGATTAGTGGTGTAGGATCTGTATGAAAATAATCTATTGTATTATAGAATCTCAATAGTATTTTCAGAAGTCAATGCCGTCAAGAAATACAAATTTTGTCTATTATTTAATGTGAAGAAAACACTGAAATTTCCAGAAAATGGAAATTCCAAAAAAAGTTAAGTTTGTAATGCAGTCAAAATGTTATGTATTTACTGGCAGAACTTAATCCTAGCCTGAAAATATGGACAGGCATCACTACCTGAATTACTCTAATGGCAAATAAAATCAAAACACTAAAAAAATATTAAATGGAACAGAGAAGCTTCAAGCTTTACTTTTAATAAGCTTCTGTATATTATTCACCTCAAATAAAACAAAAAAGTGGAGATTGGAAACCTAATTGCTTTTTTGTATTTTATGTTTCAATAGAAAAGAGATAGAGAAACTTCAAAGTAGAAGAAAGATTTCTGGGGACAAACCCAAAGAAACAAAAAATATATCGCTAAGGAAAATCAGAGTCCTGAAGACAAGTACTGCTGTGTTTGTTTCATGTGTACTTCAACAGTCAGAACAATACCTGATAGAGCACGTCAGTTTAGGAGACCTTCATGAAACCAATTCCACATAAAATTGTCATTTTTTAATAGAAAAAGTGGACGACAAGTACTGAATTTTGAAACAAAGGAAATAGATTTATTTGAGTTTTAGTTGTTTTTTTTTTTTCTATTTTTCTTTGCTTTGGACAGTAACAGCAATATGATAGACTAATATTGTAATATCTTGTACATTTTTGATGCTATTAACTACTCACTTCAAGAAAAGAAATGACCATTCTTACCCTTTGTGTCTATCTAAAAAGCATGTATCTAGCAATTTCAGAAAATGGCTATTTGAACTTTGTCCTAACGGGATTTCTTTCTGCACAGAGAACACAATTTGTTTTAGACAAACAGGAGTTTCCTATTATTGCCAGTGTGAAGTCAGTGCTGTGCAAATGCAGGAGGAGTACCTTTTAGCACCTTGAGTATTTAAAATATTGCCAATGTTGTGCAGTTGTGCACACACACAGTGTGTTGTGCAGTGTACACACTTCCACAGTTAGGCATTTTTTTAAGGCAGTAGACATTGTCAAGGTTACAGGATTAGCACTAGGTTCCTGAGGTCCATCTACTTCTTTTGTCAGTCCTAATGCTTGAAGAATTAATTACTAAATGTCCTAAGGAAACAGGTTAAGATATTTAACTTGAACTTTAACTTTCAACACATGAGTGTAGTTTAGTTTATAGGTTTTCTACTTAATTAAAATCATCAGTATATAAATTCCATTATGTTGTACTTAGATTTATTCAACAAAGCTTCAACCAGTCATTAGAAAGTGAAGAGAAAAGACCAAAATTCCAGCCTACAATACATTTAGTGCCAGGAATTCAAAATATGCCATTATTAGATCCAAGGACAACTTTACAAGGTTAAAACACATGAATCACAGCCATAGCAGGGATCCCATGTCCATCAGAATTTGTACATGGAAATGATAATTTAGATAAGCATATCTAGTTATAACATTTTAAAAAGACAAAAAACTTATGTAAATCCCCTTTCTAGAATTCATCAAAATACTTCATATGCATCATATGAAGAATAAATTCTTTGGAAAAATCACATATTTAACATTATTCTTCATATTAGTAACTCAAAGCTTAAAACAACATGAAATTGTTCACACCAAGAGATAATAACTAAGCTACTTAGATGAACAACTGCTCTACACATTTATCCATTCATGCACTTTCCATTTGACTGTTCAGAAATAGATTTATTGTAATAAACATAAAATAAGAAAAAAAAAATTGTGTGTCAATTTTCCAATTAAGAAAACAAGCACTCTTCAAAACTCCCTTTTTTCTTGAAAATGTTCTGAAATTCCGTGCCATAATCATCTGTAATCTTAGTGATGGATACAAAGTTGTCAAAGATAAAGACAGACAGAAAGAAATAGGTTTGGAAGTCTTACAACAGTGTTTTCACACCAGCATCCATGGGGTTTTTTTCCCCTAAAATGAATGAGAGCTGCTTGCAGTATTTCTACAAGCTTTGCCAGAACAGAGTATAAATGTGCTTATGTTACAGTCAGGCAGACAAGAGGTGAGGTATAAATAAAAACCATATGTTTTATTGGACAACACGATTTATTGACTTCTAGAAAAAATGATAACAATAAGAAAAAGGGAGAAGCAAAAAGTAACGAAGACTCAGAAGCTTGGAAAAAACATTCTCGCTCTCTGTCAATATAAGAAATTTGTGACTGTCTTGCTATGAAGAGTTTCCTGTGTGTTCAGGTGAATAATCTGAAATAAATAGTCACTAGAATAACCACTAATAGTTGTTTGGATTTTTTTAAAATTAAACTTACACACTTTTTATTAATTATTTAAAAATCTGTCAACATCACGTCCATGTGGGAAATATCTCTGAAATCAGGACAAATTGCTTGACTCTGTCCTCTTCTTTCTTAGCATTTTGTTTTGTGAAACAGTTAATATCACCCTCATATAGTATCATAGACTACATCAACAATGTGCCTCGTTCCTCCTCTTCCGTTATAACATCACTTACAACTTATTCTATTATTTTGATATTCAGAATTTTGATTCTAAAAACAATTTCAACAGTTTTAAGTTCATTCTCTGAGCATTATCCAGCAAACAAATAATTGGAAAATTTATGAGCAGAAACACAAAGAAGTTTACAAATGGTATAATGGAGTTTATTTAAAAATAGAAATTAAAATTTGATCTTTTGTAAGTGTGCAATTTATTTTTATATTGTGTGCACAATTCATTTTGAGAACTACACAGCAGTTATGAGTAAACATTTACTAACTTTTCTATTTTTCAGTTGTTTCATTGTAAATTTTAGAGACTTTCTTGTGAAGAAAAAACAGTCTGTTTAATTTTGGCTTAGATGCTTCTTTTTCTAATACTCAGAAATTTCAAGTACTACTAACTAAAACAAAAACAATATTGTTCTTCTTCATAGTGATGAGAGCACTCAATTGAAAAAATACCAGTGTTTTGATTTTTTTGCCTGTTTTGGGGACAAATTTTGCATTTGTTGCTAGTTTTCTAGATTAGATTTAGATTTTAGATGAACAGGATCCAATGCAAAATGTTTTCAAACACTGAGGCTTGAAGTTCTTTGTATTTGACAATATTGAAACCAGTGCAAGAAAAAAAATGGATATACAGAATATTCTCACAGGCTACTAAGATTTTTGAATAAAATATCTTACATAAAGGAATCTGAAAACACATTTTTTTATTCAGGATCCCAGTTGTTCTGTTATTGCTAAAGAAGCTTGGTTAGGTCAGATGCCTTCAGCAATAATCATTGCCTGTTTCAGTGTCAGCAAAGGCTGCACAATTCCTGTGGCCATAAAGGCTTTACAGTATCGCAGTTAACAGGAAAGGTTAACCACAAGGTTTTAACAAATTTGCTACAACCATTGTGTTTGCTGCTGTACATCATCGAATACTGAAGAGCTTTCTACCCAAGGCAATGCTGTTGGCAGATTTAGATGGCAGACTAGTGACTTAAAGAGTAAAAAAATAACATCACGCAACATGAGTGACCAGTACAACAGAAATTTAAAATTTGTAGGATAAAAGTCTTTTGCTTCACTAGGCTTTGGATTCGCTGAAGGACACAATGTAGAGGCTATCACGGGAAACAGAAACAGATATGTGTCACAAATAGTGACACTAAACAGTTAAACATTTACAAATTTTTAACTACACTGATACAACACTCGCAGCTGAAAAATATTCAGCTGTCTATTCTGTTTATTGAACATATCTGTGAAATTTAATGTATAAATGCTCCATATTATTGCATATTTATGGTAATAATTATTGCATAATTCTATATTAACCAATACACAACATCACTCTGGTTTAATCTTCATCTGTATTTGAATGTCTTCCCTCATGAAATGTAAGACAGAAGCCTGCATGCTGCTGACATATTCAGTTCAAAGGATCATGCTAGTCCTCTTTAACAGCAAGGAATGCTAATAGAGTTAAGAGTTAATCATTAACAGCTTTTTAATAGGTCAACTGCAACTTTAGAATGGGAAGAAGAATATTAGCTTATATTTAGGGGATATCACATTGCAATCAGCCACTTATTAGAGCATCAGCAAGGGGCATTCGCCAAAGTGATTGAACAACAGAATTTTGCTGAAGCGTCCACAATTTCTTTTATGCAGAGGCTTTTTGATACATCCTTAGATCAGTCTGACCCTTGACACTTCTCACTTGAAATTGCAGTTTATAAGAAGAATACTAAACATTTTTTATGACTTTCCTTTTTTTTTTCAGTTGAAAATATTAGTTTAACATTTGAGATGCAATACCACAGTGCTGGCTTGCATACTTTTTAGCATATACTCAGAGAATGGAAGGATTTAATTTTTTTTAAGTATTTAAGACTTTCCATTTGGTCAGAGTTAAAATTTATATTCAAATTGATGGAAATGGAGAGCCATAAAAGGAAGAATGAAAGGAAGGAAAAGTGAAAATTTAAAAACTAAGCTCAGTTATTATTTTAGCTGATTTTTCCTCTTTTCCCTTTCATCTTATGAGAAAGAATGCATTAGCAAATGTCTCTAGTGTGTCCTTGGATTTTTTTGGTGAAAAAGTTACTATAAATAGATTGTACTTCTATGTTGTTCCTGAAGTTGAGTTTGATACCTTAGGTTTTAAGTTTTTCTGTTCTGCTTCGGCAGCTTTAGCTTTATATTAAGGGTTACTAGGATCTTTTCACAGGGTGGTGAAGACAAAACAATCCTATTCTAGCTGGAGACTCAAGGACAATATCTTCAAACTTCAGGCCAAAAGCACAAACAGCTTGAAAAGAGGAGGGCAGGCAAGCAAGGAGGATGAAACTTAATAACTTGAAGGTATTAATTGGACAGTTAACTCCTACATGCAAATGGACTAAAACTTAGAAAAATGTGAGATCTCATGACCAAGCCCTCTTTTGCTTCCATCTTGGAGCCATCCGGGCAGAGCCACGACTGTGGCTCTGGTGCTGCCAGGGTGTGGCCTTTGAAGTCACTTCAATAAATTTCCACTTTATTCCTCTTAACTCTGTCTAGCATCTGTTCCTGCTCCTTAAGGCATCAAGTTCATTGTTCATTCTGCTGTCTTGCAGGAGAGCAGTGTCTGCAATGACTCTTTGAAAGGCTGTAATGAAGAGTACAACGTCAGTGATGTGCCTTGGGATGTCCATAAGTGCAAAAGTCTAAAACTGCAAAGTGCTGTGGAAGGAAGGACCTATTTGTACTGTAATAATGCTTGGAGCACTCAGCACACGCCAATGAGTACTCAGAACCTTGCTGGATTATCCCAATGGTCGGAAGATTAAAAAGGATGAAAAAAGGCATCATCCAGCATATACACTGTCTGCAGCACTAAGTACTACCCACTTGCTATAGAAAATTTTGCTCTTTTGTTTTGGAAGAAAATGCGCATTTGTTTTGATTCTTTGAACTGTCTGCTGTGCTTCTTTGATATAAATAAGGCATTAGCAGTGTAATTCTTCTAGCACTAGACAAATTAGCAAAATTAATTCTCTATTCCATTTTTTTCAAATAGAAAAAAAATTGAGTCTGTTTTTGCCTCTATTATATCCTCTGTCATCTAAAATATTTGATAAGCATTGAAAAATCCAGATAACTATATATTTGGTTACCAGATCAAAAGAATCTAGCAATCTGTTTTACAAATTCTGGATAACCAGTGGCTGGTTAAATGAGGTTATTGAGTACTCCACTATGTTCTTGGACTCTGTTCTCAAGTTCTTATTTAAATGGTAGACAGTAGGTAAATAAGTAAGTGTGTTTATCTGTACTACCTTTGCAGTCCTACGCCGTTTACAAGGATTATTCAGGCAATTAAAATGCTGTGTGTTCTTAAGTAACATGTAGAGTCTGAGTTTAATCTTTGCTTTCAATACTCAAGTGGCTGCTGAAAGGAGATTTTGGGTTTACGTTATTCTAAAAAGTAGTGAGTAGTGGCAACTTTAATCCTTGATTAATCCTGAATCCTAATTCAAAAGGAAAAAAAAAGGCAAAATACAGGCCCACAATGCTCTTGATCTAACTGTCTTGAAAAATACCTCTGTGCAAGATACCAGATCCACACAGCAATCCATTCCTCTGTTTTATCCTTTTGACTTTGCAGGTGAGGTTAAGCATTCATAATAACTTAATCTGCTCTTGCAGTTCCTTTTTCTTTTTTTCATTCTTTGGATAAGCAAACTGACTAAAGGAGATTTACAGTTAGGTAGTCTTGGTCTCAAACTGCTGAAAGTTATTAAATATAAACTTACTTTTTCTATCCTCTTTTGTGGACCAGTGATCAGAATAATTGAGCTTCATGAGCAGAGGGTGTCTGTATTCTTGTCTCCTAAATTCATGGATGTTCCAGCTAGTAGAACATTATTCATCAGAATATTTTGGACACTAGTAGTAATCTAAGAACAACGGTTATTTTCAAAATTTATTGCTGGGAGAGTGTGCATCCTAAAAATATTGTAGTTTAATAAGTAAAGCTGTAAAGGTTGGAAGACAGAAAGTGGGAAGCATTGGTTTAACACTGAAGTGCAGTAGCTCCCTGCTAAGGAAAGGATTTTGTAGGCATTAGGTCAATGTGTTCTGAAAAAAAAAAAAAAAAAAAAAGAAACGAGAATCAGTACTTTTATATTTCCTAGCCATAGAAGGGTACTTCTTTATAAAGAATAACAGGCTGGAGTCTTAGAGTAATAAGAGAAGTGAAAATGCCTGGGATTAATTAAATTACTTAAAAGACAGTGCAATGATTGTGTATAATGATATCTGAGGCAATTGGAAGTGACCATTAAAATGCCTGGAATAACAGATGCTTAAGCCTGAAAATGATCAATAACATGACTCTGAGACAGCTGGTTTCATTAATTGAAGAAATTAGCTAACTGGTTAGGAACTTGCTTCAGTTAGATCAATTAAAAACAACTAATTGAATAGAAGGAGAACTGTGCTTCATTGGTTCAAATAAAATAAGTTTAGTAAAAGATTTAAGAAATAACAGATGGGTGTCTAATTAATAACAGCAACAATGACAAGAAAGGTCTTCAGTGGTTAAATGAGGAAAAAAGAGTTTGAGCAGACATGAGGGATTGAGTGCATTGAGGGCAGATACCTGAGGACCTTAGGGTAAGGGTTAGGTTAATTGAAATCTATTGGCTCAGACTATAGAGGAAGTGAATGGCTGTCTCATGTGCAGCCTTTGGGGTAGCTCATTCCTCATCTACTCCAAGAAAACAGGATTTGGGAACATGTGTCACAAAAATAATGAGAGGCATGTTTAAAACATCTGGTAGGGTGCAAAAAAGTAAATGTGGAACCATCAGTTTCTAACTGGAAAAATATGATCCACAAAACTTCATACTATGGATTTCCTAGGAGCACCAGAGTTAAATAACAATTTTCACTTTGGTGTGAAAGCTGCTTAAAACATAGAAAAAGCTCCAGTGAGAGCTTAAAGGAGCCTGCCAGTACCTAAAAGGGGCTACAAGAGAGCTGAAAAGGGATTTTTAAAGGTTGTGTCTGGTCCAGTGAAAGGTGTTACTGCCCAAGGCAGCAGGACTTGGAACTAAATGATCTTTAAGGTCCCTCCCAAAATAAATCATTCTATGACATTTTTAATGTAGCTGCCTATTGCCCCTATGAATAAGTAGTGCCTGTGAGATATGAAAGTGTTTTCATGATATTATTTAAACATATATAATGAATACAAATAAAATATAGAATATGTATAGAACACATTTTAATATATATAGAGAATAATAATATGTTTTGAGTATAATTTGTTTTGAAAAGTGCCAAATATTTTTTTTTACATTTTCTGTGTGAAACAATGACTAAAAAATAAAAAGAACCCTTTAAAAATAGTAATGTGTAGAAATCTCAAGTAGCTGTTCTCAGCTTGTTGTCTGAGACTGGAGGATGGAAAAAGGTGCACAAGTTTATTACTCCTCCTACTCTAGGAATAATTATACTAATTAATTTAACAGTTGTGGTGTATGCTCTTTTGATGGCTCTATAACCAGCTTCCATTTTCATTGATTCTCCTGGTAATTCTGTTTATTATAACATTATATATTTACAACAGCATTACAAACACCCATCTCCTGAGGCCACGCCAGTGTAATAAAGATGTAGTGGTTTTTGTTTTGCCACATTGAGAATACTTGACTCCAGACCTGACAAAAAGCATTTTGTCTTCAATTAACCCTAATGATGAGCTATCAGACCTGTAAAATGCTGTTATATGTTACATTACCTAACACAACAAATGAGTCCAAATAATCAGCAATAGTGGGGTCTGATTCAGTAAATTTGCTCTATATTGGAACTTAATTCTGATAATTATTTTTATACACAATAACCCTGTCATGGTATTCTGTGCAAACCTGGTTACATATGAGTATTCCATTTTTAATTCCAGTCTTGCAAAATCATGCAAACAACAAGAAACATTTCTGCATTTGTACCTCTGAGACAAGACAATAAGCCTTATGACTCACTGATAAATTTTTATGTTCTAATGAGAATGTTCTAAATCCTTCAGGTACATCTACAAAAGGCTGGAAAGTACTCACCTTGAGGAGGATAGAACGTGTCTGCAAAGCAAGAACAGCAAATCTCTTCTACAAAGGGAACTTTTTCTCCTTTTTTGAAGGCAAAGGGAAAGAAGGAAGATCTTCATTCTGCTTGAGAATTGCTTTGACACCCTGTCTTTGGCATCTGCTTCTAGAACCAACCACTCCCTGTTCCTATGATAAAGACAATACTGCATTGATCCCTTTTCAAAAAAAATCAGCAGAAAGAGAGGGAATTAAATGGAGGGTCTATACTCAGAAAGTTGAAGTCAGCACCAATTAAACTCATCAAAAGAGAGCTCTTCCACTCTCCTTAGAGGAACTAGAATTTCATTCCACACATTCCACAATTATAAAACCCTAAAGTACTACCTGTGCAACAATGAATTTCATCACAGAAAGTGAATTCTTTTAAACAGACCAGAGATTCCATGAATAGGAAAAGAGAATTTATAACTCTGTAATTTTGAAGCTATTAAAAAAAAGGGCAATGTAAAAAGAAAGACATTATTCTCAAAGAGATTTGATTTGTGTTTTTTATATATCTAGATATTCCTCCTTTCCGTTCATCATCCTTGCCCTTTTTTTCCATCTGAAAATAATTTTGATTTTCCTACTGAATTTTCATATTATTCACCTATTGTTTTAATTTGCAGGGGCAAAATACTTTTATGACTGAATTTAATTCCTCCTTGTCATGTATAATGACTTCTTCACTCTCCTGTTTCTCTTTTTGAAGTCTAGGAATATTTGAAAGACTGGAATAACTCTTCTGCCTCAAGTGTTTAATTTTTTTTTGTTATTTTTTGCTTTGGATCTTCTAATCCCAAGGGGGATTAATCTCTTAGATTTAAATACGATGAACAATATAAATTTGGATTTCATATGTATGATATTAACAGGTTAATTTTTTATTTTACTTTCAAGAAAAAAGCATTAATTGCTGCTCTAAAGTTAATGTATTCCCCATGTTCTGTCTGTTCTAATTTGTATATCTTAGCTACATGTCCTCAGACCACTCTGGATACCAATTTGAAGTGTTGTTCATTAATTAATACAGGGTACTAATTACTATTGTTCCAACTAAGCTTGTCATGTGCAAGTTTAAAACTTTTTGCATATTATTTTATGAGATAGACCAGGTGAGGGATGAAGAACTTATATTATAAAACATTTTATGACAAACATTTCTATGACACTGAGCATACAAAAACTAGAGTACTTTAGATTGTGTAACTTCTGAAAAAAGTCATACATTTTTGACTATATGATGCCATTTTGATACACATACATATAGTTCTAAAAAATATACTGAACTGTGGGAGTTTTGCAATATGAATAGAAATTATATAATCCAGTTTCTAAATATCAGTAAAGATCTACTGTTGCCACGGAATGAGGATAAATAAAATTCCCTTTCTGATGTTAAGATATGTTGCTGATACTGCAAGAAGAGATCTGGTGAAGGTTCCACAGGTCTCATGCCAAAAATATCTTTGAAATCTTACTGGCAAAAATCACAACATGTGGCCTGCTTGCATCTTCTGATTTGAAATTCGAAACTTGAAGTTCTTACAGTAATTCAGCAGTGTAAGATTTTTTAGTTCAATAGCTGTAATCTATTAATGTATTTAAATATCAATAATTTCCACCTTGGAAATTGGTGATGGGTTTTCTCTTCTTTCTAAGGTATATAACTGAAATAAAAAATACTATTTTGATTTCAGAAATCATTCTGCAAATGCTCCTTATAATGTGCCTATGTATCAAAAAGCCAGGTGTCTCCAACAAAGAATGATTGGCATCTTACTCCATTGATTCAGAATGCTGAACAATTGCTTTATTAAACTATATTATAGTATATATATTAAACTATATTATAGTATATATATAATATATATATAATATATATAATATATATATTATATATATATTATAGAATATATACATTATAGTATACTATATTAAAGAGATACTATACTATACTAAATTACATACTAAAGAAAACTTGTGACTGTCTCCCAACAGTCAGGACACAGCTTCAAGTGATTGGTTAGTTAATATAAGCAACCATCACCAGAATCCAATTACCAAATCCCATCAGGTAAGCAATCTTCCTAACACATTCCACATGTGCAAAAACAACAGGAGCAGCAAGTAGAGATAGGAATTTTTTTCTCTTCTTCTCTCTGTGTTTCTTCAGGAAAAAACCTGGGAGAGGGAATTCTCTCTCTCTCTGTTCAGAGAATTTGAATACCATACATGTGCCTTCAGTTTTTCTAGTACAAATATTAGCAGGTATTAGCCGGGAGTCAACACACAAAATATTTGACCCTTTTATTAGCTCTAACCAGCAGCATAGATATCCTTGGAAAATAGCAAGTGAAGTCCTGCAGAAACTTACAGATACATGGTCTGAAACATTATGGTAAAGGAACCCACACAAATCCACTTTCCTCCACCTTTCTCATTGACTGCTTAAACATCAGAATTACCTAATGTTCTCTAAGCAGAAAATATAATATTCACTAATAGAATTAGATTCACCTAGGATAACATTTCTAATTAAGTAAGGTACTGGGATATCCATTTTGAGAAGATATATTAGGATTGGCTTTCATGGATGTCTCTCTACCTGTTGGAACTATTTGCATGAAATTCAGTATGTATTAAAGGATCAATGACATTATATGAAAGAACCAATAGGAAAAGCTCTTCAAATATATATTTTTTATAGATAGTTTTTTAGATTTCTGTATGTCTTTATAAGAATAATAAGATGTATTTCAGCTGCGATTTATTTACAAAACTGGGGCAGCATCTAGGTGGAAACTCCAGAAAAGGAAAGATGCAGACCAAATGTTCATAAGTGCCATCACAGAAAACTAACTGCATAAAGGGGTTTTGTCACTCAAGATAAATGGGCATATGACCTCCTCCTGGGAATGACTGAAGAAATGTACCTAGCTATCCTGGCAGGCTAGACTGTGTAACACAATTCTGCTCAGCCTAAACTTACTTTCTGTCTTTCACAGTCCTTTGAAAAGCAATGCAAATTTTGTCTGAGTAAGGAAAGCAGAACAGATCTTGTAAGTCCTGTAGTCACTTTTATTCTTCCATCTGATGACACTAAACCAAATATATTTTTAATGTGCTGTATTGCATTTAAAATAAAATAGGGTGATTATTTTTTATAAAGCAGCTAACAGTTGAACCTAGCAGTCTCATAGGATGGTATGAAGCTTCTTATTTTTAAATGTGATTCAGAAAATGGAATACTAATCTAGTCTAGGGTTAAAAGAGTAACTAGCTATAAGGATACTCTGTAAAAAATTCTTTGCAAGTTATATATAGCTACTGTGAATTAGCTCCTAAAATTCCATTTATCCTCATGGCAGAAATTATGATTTTGATCATATGAAGAATGAATGATAACAGCTTTCTATATAAACTGATCTAAGCCCTATTGCACAGCAAAAATAATTATATTTTAATAATGAAACATCTTTAATTTTTTAATTTTTTTTCTTCCCATTTGTTGATGAAGTACCTCTTTATGTACAATCACTGGTCTCAAAATCCTTACATGATTTCATTCCGGCTTTCCTCACTTGAATATTCACTGTTAAGGATCTGCTAGTGGGTTTTTCATCTCTTTCTACTCCATGTTCTTAGGATGCACAAAAAATTTGACTGTACACCAAATATTTGTAACCCAGTGTAACGTTTTCTAATGCAGAAAGTGGCCATTAAGCTTTCAGATGGGTCTAGAGTTCAGTGCAACATTACTGGACACTACAGTCTGCTCACCACTGCAAAGAGGCCACAGCTGGGAATACAATTTCACAGATTTTATTTTCTCATTTCAACATCCTAAAATGCACTAAGCACTCTTACTCTGTCTTGTTTTCCAGACTGTGGAGGTCAAGTAAGTTAGTGATTTTTATAAATACATATGGTAGTTAATAATTATGGAATGTATCTCCATGAACTATCCAGATAGATAATTTGAATTATTATCTGGTACCTGTCTACCAGATTGACCTGGTGATCTATCCGATTACTTTTAGGTGAGAAAATTCACACATAAGAGACTTTTGTATTTATTCTTCATTTAAGCTTTTTGATGGTACAGCAAGATAATGTTATTATGGCTCGTGGTCTTGAAATTTTTATCAAGTTTACATCTCCATTATAGAGCTTTGCACAAGTCATATGTAGTGAAGTTTACAAAGTACTCAGGATTTGGCACTGGAATGCAGAAAGAAGAGCATGAGTTGTATTGATAGAAGAGTGACCATGCTATGCAGAAAGAACTATGATATACTTTGATATAGGTGAAATTAGGATTTCTATGTCTTATGAAACTCAATGCACACAGATATCATAACATTCTTTGAACAAAATAGGAAATTAAACAAAGAACAAGTAACAAATACATTCTTTCATTTACTGACAGTCATTTAAATCTGAATTATGCACTTTTTTTTTAATTCTTACACAGAACTGAGTTAAGCCATAGGGTCTAGAAGTTGAATTAAATGATTTATCTATCACAATCTAAACACCCTTTAGCTTCTGAAGTCCGAATCCCTAATTTTACTTCTACACTTGAAACCTTTTCCTTCAACAGGAAGCAAAAAGAGACAACAAAAAAAATCATTCCACAATTACTACATCTGTTGTTTCTTCTGTTAATCAAACAAGATCTGAACCTCTTTACCTAAATACCATTTCTTTTCCCAATGTTTCGAAGAAGGTTAGGTTGTAAATAAATAAGCATTGTTACCTGGATATTTAGAGGCATACAAATGTAAAAGAGAATGTGATACCCGTGACAAAAAACATTTGATAGCCCTTGGGAGTACAAAATAATATATACTGTTGCAATTATAAAATTAGTATGAAACTGATGGGTTTTTATGTTATACAACTATATATATATAAATGTTTATATATACTGTCCACATTTATTTTTCATTTTTACCTTCTGCTCCTGGTACAAAGTTGCACGTCTTATAATTTCCTTTTTATTTAATTTTCACACATTTTATACAATAATTCTGGTTTTAGAGAATAAAATCATTACATCCATAAATAGTGATTTCAGACAATAAATAAATATCAAGAAGGATCTAGGCAAAAATCGTATCATATGCAACAGATGGCATAAAACCTCTTGAAGGCCCTAAAGTCCTTCAGGAACAGAAAATTATACTACCAAATAAGCTTGGAAAGGTGCCTGAATGACTGAGCATCTTCATGCTGCAAAACATTGACCTCATTGATTTAAGGCATCATATCAAGCTCTCAGTATTATGTAGCAATATTTTTGATATATCAATACATATTTATTTTAAGTGGTTAAATTAAAAATATATCAAACAATTTTTTTCTTCAATTATATTTATTCATGATATTTAAAAGGTCTGTACTAATATATGTTGCACTATTTGGTGTAGATGTCTTCTAATGTGTTTCTTAGATGTTTTCCCACACAACTTCTGGTACTTGGGTTCCTGTGTTAGAATCATGCAGTACTACACAGGATAAGGCTGACACCACCAGAAATGGGTTCAGGTCCTGTGATTCATTCTCTACAGATGCCTTTCTCTTTCCATGTGCTAGTCATATTCGTCAGGGTAAGTAGAATCTTAAAACCATTAGATTCTTACTAAGAGAGTCCTTAATAGCAGTATATATGGCATACCTTAGATGAAAGAGGTTTACCTAGTTCTAATTATTACTATAAATCTTCCTCAGTGTTGATATCTGTTCTAGGAAACCAGAAAAGACCAAACCTATCTTTCTTAAAGGCATGATGGCTATGATTATTGAACTACATTTCCAGCCTCCAACTAATTATTACAATTCCTCAAGACTTAGAAGTGTTATTAGTTACATTAAAATGATTAGTTACATTAAAATTCAAAACAGCAGTTCCCCTGTTCTGCCCTTTTACCCTTTTTCTCCCTTCTGTTTCTGTTAGCAATAAAATGCAAAATACAACACTAAAAGGGAAAGGTTTTCTCTGGCAGAATAAGAGGCTTTAGTCAGTGGAAAAACAGTATGGGAAAAACAAGTTGAATGTTGATTTCTGTTTTCAGACAAAATAAAAAGCATGTATTTATACAGAATGCTTATGTAAATAAGGAAGAAGTGATACAGTATTAAGATTTCATCCCATTAAGTCAAAAATCCCTGATATTTTAGTCTAGAATCATAAGGTAATTACCTTGGGAGATCTTTGCACAACTCAGTTTTAACAAGTCTTAGCAAACCAGAACAATGCTAAGGAATAAAAGTCTAGTAACATGCTTAATCCTATAAAAAGATAAAAGAGCATAAACCAGAGGACAGCAGTTTGGTGTTACTTTTGTGTAAAATAGCCAAATGGTTGTTTGTACACTGTACTAATAAAGATTTAAAGCCAGTATGGTTTCATGAAAGGAAACTTTCAGGTTTTTTGTAAGATTTTTTTTTCTGCAAAATTGCACATTCATAAAAGTAATTCTGTTGTTTTGACATACCTGCTCCTCAAAGGCATTTTAATTCTCCATAACATTTTTATTAATAAAATTTCATTAGGGATTAATCAGTAACACATCAGAGGGACTGAATAATGTCTCACTGATAAATCTCCAAATATAATTTTAACAGATGAGGAGATAATAATGACCGGGGACATTTCTGCTGGGGATCCTTAAGTGACAGATTTTTGGTTAACTCCTTAATACTTTCTGTTATGATCTAAATGAATACAGACCATCTTTATTGCAAAAGTTGGAAAATTGCACACCAAAGGATATTAAATATTGAGAGGGAATAGTTAGTAATGTATATTGTGTGGTCATTGGATTCACTGGCATACTCATATCCTTCAAAAAGCCAAAACTCTGTTCTCAATATATAATATCTCTCTGAAGTGCACGGAAAGATGCTGTGAATTACTTAAAACTGTATTTATATGTTTTTTCCCCACCCTAGAAAGAGAGGATTCAATTTTTGAGTTAAAATATTTGTACAATATTGCGGTTGGAAGAATTTTTTGTATTCCTGATACACCTTTCTATCATTCAGCACTGTGAATGGATTTGTGTCCCCCTTAGTGTTTCTCTACATGGCCCCCAGGGAGGATATCATCACCTGTGCTGTCAGTAAACATAACATACACATGCCTGTAATCAAATCTTGTGCTTCACGGCTTCAGCTTGCTTCTTGTAGGAGTCAGGATTACTTCTTCCTTCTTTTCCTGCAGAACTGAATTGAAAGAACCAGCTTTGCTTTCATTCTTTCTTTTCTTATCCCTATGAAGCATTACAGATTTTAGACTAAATAAACTATCCTAAAGTTTACAGAGAGAGCAGACAACAGTGTCTCAAGAATTTAATTCCCTTGAATGACTCAGCAAGTTATGAACAAAATGAAATCCCAATCTGGAAATAAAAACAATTTTTCCTTAGATTGGCAGAGAAATCACCTTTTCAGTGACAAAATTTGGATCATTTTCTTGACTTTTTTTGGCTGTATCTTTATCCAAACCATGATTTCATGGTCCTTGATTTTCTCTCTCTACAGTGCAATCTAAAATTGGAGCCTAGACAGGCTTTAATCAAGAAAAAAGCTGTATTGCTTTTTAGCTAGCAACATATCTGAAATTATGATCAAAATATCCAGATGTCCTATGCTTTTAACTCTATGAAATAGTTAAAATCCTTCTTAGTGCCTGGATCCTGTAAATTACCAGTCTTACATTTAATTGAAGTTTTATTGTTCCAAAGAATCATACTTAAAAAATGTGTTTGAGAACAGTTAATTCTAAATAATTTCAAAAAAATTGTATGGCAAGTTTTGGTTCTGCAGAATATTAAATTTTGCCATACAATCACTGGGGAGGGAATTACCCTCTTTGCCTGGCATATCTAACTAGAAGCCACTCTCTGAATAGCATATGAAATCTGATTTCTACTTCCCACCTGTTCAATGACTTTGGCCTCTTTAGATAATCATTAAACTGCTGTCAGCTTTACCTCTATAAATGGAGTATGAAGGCAGTGGTATTTATTTTCAGAAGCTTTATCAATACAAAGGATACCAGTCCTCACCATCCATAGACCAGTAAGCAACCAATAAATTAGAACCTAACAGAAATTAAAATTTTTTGAACATACATGGAAGTAACTCTTAAAATTTAATTCAGTATGATGCATAAAATGGGTGTCAATGTTAATGGATAGAGAATCCTAAACCCACATTAGGCAATGTAGCAATATGTTTAAATTTTGAGATCATCAGAAGGAGCTGAATCATAAGGACACAAAATCTATCTATCTATCTATCTATCTATCTATCTATCTATCTATCTATCTGAATAAGAGCCTTGGGTTCAAGGTGAAATCAAAGCTCTATGTAAGGTTTCCTACCTATCTGAGTTCTGTGTAAAAAGCAGAAACTCCCTCTCTTCTGATCTTATAGTGATGGGATGCATAGCAAGAAAACATCATCCCTGCACTTTTTTCATTACTTAACATTTATACAGAAGTCTGAAAGTGCAAAGAAAGTCTAAACATAGCACACTTTTAAAAAAATGTAAAGCATGTAAAGCACATGCATTTGTTGCTTTCAGCAATGCAGAGAAATTTTTTCTTCTGTTTTGCTGTTGTACTTTTTTTTGCATTATTATCAAACCGGTTTCTAGTGACAGAGTATACTTATGTTTGGTTTTTTTTCTCTTGTTGACAGTGCTAAATGACAGTAATTTGCATACTGTAATATTCTGAGGAAATTAAAAAATAAAGTAGAGATTTTTTAAAAAATACATTTCTCCAACATATTGAGTGTTCATAAACCATCAGTACGGAAAAATTAATTAACTCCATATACAAAAAAAAACCCAAAACCAAAACTACAAGAACCCCAAATAAGCCACCGCACAAACAAACCAACCAAGCCAAAACAGAAATTGCATCTGCCAGGATGAATCCTTCCTGCATCCTTGGATGAGTGCTATGTGTCCTGGTGAACAGCTCTGAACTGTAGTCCCCAGCCTTTGTCCATCCTGGGAGATATGTCACAGCAAACCATCACTCCCTCCCTACTGCCATTCTCTGTTTCCTTTAGAAGAAAATTCAGGGACATCATGATGTGATGCTCAGGGCAGTCCCTTCTCACTGTGCACTTGGGATTTGCTGTATAATGCAGTCACAACCACAGTTCTGAACAGGAAGCCTCTGCTTTAGAAAGCAGGCATGCCTATTGCTTTTAAATATTATGATACTTAAAAATACTGATTTTAAATATTTATACAATATTGGTTTTGTAACAGTTTTCCTAGGACAGGACAGAGGTCAGTCCACCATATTAAACATGGCCTAATCTGGCTGTATTTTTCCTTCTCCTCTGCCTAGTTCCACCCTAAAAATCACAAAAGTCAGTATTGTGTATCAGACTGAAATCTAGTCAGAAACATGAACTCCTGATGTGCCTGTTTTGTGTTTGAAGTAGTAACACAACTCCCAGAGAATGGACTGGGTGGAAAATCAGGCAGCACAGTATCATTAACACAGTGCTACCACAACTGAGAATTCTTCTGAACATGCCTTAAGCTTCAAGTTATACTCACTTCTAGATAGCATTAAAAAGTACTAAAACATAATCTTCTACTTTTTTTAGTAGCAGCAAGAAGACTTGATTGAAGTTTGTAACATATAATTATCTACTGCATGTTATAAATTTAAGCAAATCGGATTTTCTCTTTGTTTTATCTGATTGGTTTCTCATAAAAGGGATCATCAAAAAGTGAAGACCTGTTAATCTCTCACAAGTGACCTCAAAGTGTGGTACAGTGTATTTTCCTTTTCTACTTCACATATACTGCTCTAATTGTCAGAAAAAATAGACTATGTGATGACAAGTGTCATGCTCTAGCTATACCTTAGGCAAAAGGACAGCTTAAAAAAAAAAAGTGCCACTAAGTGATTACAAACCAGAATGCCTGCAGTAAAACCTTCTCTTTTTTTGTTCTTGACCCTCATGAGTCACCTAGCTGCCAGTACTGCAAATCATTTATTGATTTGTTGTGTCCAAGGTTTTTCTTTTGTCCTCTTTCACCTATATCAGAGAGATCTATGACACTGCAATTGTTATTTTGACTAACACTGTGGAGGCACATAGAAATATAATTGAACATCAGGTATGTTTATTACAGTATGAACAAATTAAGGTAAGACTCAGCAGTTGGAGAATAATGTATTTACTTGAAGAAAATAAATTTCATAAACAGTGAAAAAACCTCAAACATTAGCAATACCAAAAAGCCACAAGGCACCCTATTCTATTTTAAATGTCTAGTTTCTCAGTGGAAGTAGTACATTATGTTTCATTTTTCTTTTTCTGATGCACAGTTAGAGATGCAAAGCATTTATGAGAAATTTTAGATATTGAAGATTGTTACAGTGCATACAGTCATTGCTATAAACCATATACATACATCACTTTATCTAGATGTTTCCTATAAGCATGCCCACCTCCAAAGAGCATTAAAACTGTTTATAGCATGTCTTCTCTATAGATTTAATATATTTTAATTTTTACAAAGGAATGGCAGATTTTCCTCAATCCAACTCTTTTTTTTTTTTGAAAAATGATGTCTACAGTGTTACACTTTATTTCTGAGGTATAAAAAAGCAGCACTTTTATACAGATGCATTTTAAAAGTCTCTCTATCTGTCTTCTGATTCCACAGACAGAAGGAATTTAACACTGCATTTTATTGTGAAGCTAATCTGCAGGCTATAGGTAGCATTTTAATAAAGTCCACACCTGGGTGTCAGGATACAGAAATACAGAGAACTATGCTTTTAATATCTCAATCAAGATCATTACTCTTATTTCTGTGATAGTGTGAATCTCACATTGCTTGGCTCAAGACACAAAAACCCTGCTCTCAGGGTGTTTAAATCATTTATTGGCATATCAGTACTATTTTATTGACCTTAGTACAGTAGACTAGAGACCTACACATTGGCATGTGTCTTTTTGTTTAATCAAATTTCCAATAATACAATATCCAACCATTTTAAAATGGTGCCTAAAAACAGTACTTTAAAACAGTGCAGCATTTTGCTTTTCATTAAGTGGTAAGGTGCTTTGTGTCATGAGACTGAATATATCCATCACTACCCCATATTTATGTTTACTTTAAAAATGAAACAGTTTCCTCTTCATGGTGTACATTAATTTTCACGTCCACTCTTGCAATCTGAGTATATTTACTAAACAACCATCATTTATATTTTAAACACAAATAATTTGTCTGGCCTACACTTTCTGCCTTTAAAAATTAACTCTTAGCTAGTTTTAAGTGTCAACCTTATCAATTTTCTCAGTGACAAAGAACCAAAATGTAATTATTTCATTCTGCAATTCTGTAATTTGTTATAACTGGCTTCCTTCATAAAACAAAAAAAACTGATTTCATTAATGTCAGACTAAATTTCAATTTTGCATGTATGCAACAAAGGCCCAGAAAATATAGTCACTTTGATGTCAATTTGGACAAACAGGTACAGAAACTTTCCTGGCTATTGCTATAGATATGCATAAAAAAGCCAGTCAGCATTTTCACAATCTGGTGTAACCAATCTTTTGGTTGCATGCATGTAATATGCCATGCAATATGCAATGGACTATTACATTCAACTCTGTAATAGTCCATTGCATGCACATGTGTCAATATTTTATCTGGCTTTTGCAAATGGTGGTGTTAGATCCGATTTTGCTCCTCTTAAGAGTCGAATTTCTTGCAAGATAGACAGATGAGGAGCTTTGAGGAGAAAGTGGTTATTATGCTTACAGATAATTTGCATTTCCATGGACGCTAAAGCTGCCGAGGGATGCTGTAAGGACCAGCAGAGGACCAAGGGACTGCCCCTGCCCAGGTGCTGGTGCCCAGTCTGGGTGCCCTGAGGCTCAGGGTTATCCAGAGCTGGATAATGGGCACAGCTACTGCAATCCCATTTACAAGTCTGGCCAGCAACAAGGTTAATGTCCCTCCCAGCCATGAGCAGAGGACACTGACAGAGCTGTGTACCTCACTGCCAGGTAACAGTGGCATTTAACAACACCCACATGTACTGGGGCTATGTCAGTTACCAGAAGTGATATAGCACACAACCTTGCACAGCCCATTCCTGTGCTTCAGTCCCTCAGTCAATCAGCTCACACAAATGTTCCTGTGCTCTGGATTTACACATGCACATGCACACTCATTCACAGATCCCTTGAGCATCACCATCCTCTGCCTGACACTACCCTTATTTCTTTCCAGACATTCTAACCTGCTCCACTGATCTCCTACCCACTGGCTAGTCCAGCTAGGTGATGTCTAGCAAACACATGAACTCTCCCACTTGTTTTAGTCTCCACCCTCATTTCCCCCCCAGTACTAGCATGGACCCTCTGCATGGTCCTGACACCACCCTCTTGCCATGTGGCCCAGACCCACACACACAGGCTCAGAGGCAGCTGTGTAGGCAGTGCTCCCTGTGGCTGCTGACCTGCAGGTACATGGGTCCTATCTGTACTCCACCTGGTGCTGGGATCCTCCCTTGCTCCAGCTGCCTGGCACCATGGGCCCAAGGACCCTGTGGCCAAAGGTTTGGCTTTGTTTTCTGGCACTTGCATCAGTCACTGAAAACCTCCATCTGCACAACAGCAAACGTGGAACTATATGACCCAGGTGCCTCCCAGCTGCTGACTCTGAGCTCCTCACTCTTTCCAATTGCTGGCACCATGAATGCATGGACATTCTCCAGAGTCTTTGTCCTGTTGCTGGTACTTCTCAAATGTTCCAACCTCTTAGATGCTGCAGTACTCACACATGGGTTGAAAAATGACCATAGAAAGACTGTTAAGAAAGGGTTCAGAAAGAAGATTTGATGGCTGCAGCTATTGAGCAGACTGGTAACTGTTTACATGATAATCTCCTTTAATATTTGTTTCTGTCTATTGCTCCTCACTAGTTACTGCACCTTAAACATTTCTCAATAAGTATTTTTTAGTGCCACAGGCTCCCACAAATATCCAAATCCTCATGTTCATGTTATTTCTGCCTTCTTCTCAGTCATAAATCCCAGGTTCTTATCAGTTTTAAAGTTCAGGCTGGTCTTCTCCAAGCCTACGCTCCATCAAATGACATCTGAACAGTTTCTATTGTGGCTTGTGACTCTGTGATTTTGTTTATTACTTTCCCTTTCACTTATTAACCCACTGAATGTAAAAGTTCCTTGATCTGTCAGTCTTACTGAAGCAGATTGTCTCACAGACCACACATCCTTATAGAAACAGTTTTTCAGTTTTCTCAGGTGGGGACTATTCCAACAATTGTTGCATGGTCACCTGAGGTTGTGAAGGGGAAGTGCAGTGTTTGAGTTTTACAGTTTGAGTTATACAAAACCTAATTTCTTTGATATATTGTAGCCCACCTGCAGATTATGGTGGCACTTTTTTTATTAATAAAGGATGAGGTCATTTTATACACTTAGCAACAGTATATATGTGTTTCTGAATATTCAGTTATTTAAAATATATCATAGATTTAATGTTTGGCAATTTTCAGGACTTCTAGTATGACAGAACAAGCTTGAAGCATGGAAAGGTCTGATAACACCAGAAAGAAACTAATTCCTCATAGGAAACTGTTTTACAATAACTACTTTTAATGTATAATTTGGAATCCTTAACAGAAAGAATCATCCAGCATAAAGACATTTAAGAGAATATTGCACATGTTATGGTAACCATAATATTTACACAAAATGCATACCTTGTAGTCAGTTCTGTAGAAGTTATGACTATTAATTTATATGATTATGTAATTTTGGAGCCAGGGAAGTTTCTTAACTATAGTTGGATAGTAAACAGAAATTAATCAATATTTATCTGTGTTGTTGTTCTTTTCTCTCAATATCAGCAGTATTTTAAAGGCACTTTTTTTCTGTCTGTATGTCTTCCATCAACATATAAGCTAGAAAATTCAATAAAATATCCATAAGTGATAACCTTGATGTTAATTTTGTGAAGGGACACTTTAGACCTCTGCCCTGCATTGCCTCCATGTCCTTCATATATGTAAAATGTGTATTTCCAAGAGTTCACTGAAAAAAGGACAAGAGAAACTTGTCAAAGTCCCCAGTCCATACAGCTCTGCTAATAAACAGAAAGAAATTATCCTCCCACACATAATAGTGACGTGGTGACGTGGAACTGCAGATTTGCAACAGAGTTTGGATCTGTATGTCTGTACAAAATTCTAAACCAAAAATAGCTTAGTTTTAATGAAAGCATATTGTTAGTTGCAGAAGAAGTACAATAGCAGTATTTGTTTTTTCAGGTACAGCTGAATAAAAATCAACTTCATAATATTTAAAATACATATCAAGAAATAAAAAGGTTATTTCTTTTTGGCAATTCTAGATTTAACCTATTATTATTTCTCATCTAAACTGTAATATGTTTTTTCTTCTCCATAAATACTTAGGAGGCCTCTAATCACAGCATCCTGGAAAGAGTTATTGCTGTGGTGTTTCAAAGCTTGTGATTATCTTTAGGCAAAGATAGTGTTGTGTTTATGCATACCTTATTCTGCTGGTTCATAGACACAAAACAATATTTCAAAGTGTCAAATGGAACAATTTCTTTTAAGTTGGAAATCAACACACATGGTCCTTCATTATGCTATATGGAATACATTTGATTTCTGGCAGAGAAAATAACATGTTACTGTAAATGTTTCAGGCAAGTGTGGAAATAGCACTGATTTAACATTTTTAAATGCAGTAGGAGCTGTAGACTTTCCATATTCAAGACTCACACTGATTTAGAAATGGCTGGAGATGTATGGTATGAATGCAGAGGCTTAAGAATGATCACTTTACTCTTTTTTTTTTTTCTTTTTTTTTTTTTTTTATTTTTGTGGAATAATATATTCCATAGGCCAAAAAAAACAAAAACAAAAACCAAACGTTAGCAAACAAGTAAATTTTAGTGTAAAGACTTGTCTGTGTTGTAGAAGATAACATAGAGTATTTCTATTAGTGTCAGCTTCTAATATCTATTTTTAAGCATGTGCATTATGATACAAGATAATTGTGCAGACAATTATGTGCTCACTTATACACGTCATGAAGTGGGAAAATACAATTTCTTGAACATCAAAACCCACTCAGTGCTAAAATAGGGGTAAGGAAAATGTTATGTTTGAAGTTATAAGAGAAATTTCCAAGAAAATGAGACAAAAACTGACTTCATTAACAATAAGAAATTAAAAAAAAAGATAAGACACATCTGAAAAACTCAAAATGCAAAAATCCGAGGGAAAGGAAGAAATTATATGGGGCTTTTCTCTCATTTGTCTAGCAAGTGAGAGACCTTTAGACCACTGTCTAGCATATCAAAATACAGAAAGTGCTAGTAAAGATGAAATGATAAATCATACCAGTAGAGTATGGAGTTGTAACATCATGTCATGCTGTAATATCACAGCAGTTGCCATTAGACCCATGAATTATGCAGCATTACCATTTGTTTGTTTGTTCCTTATATACAACAGAAGGAATAACATTGAAATTACATTGAGCAGAGAAGCTGGGCAGGCTCCAGAAGTGGATGCCCCAGCCCTGGAAGGGCTCAAGGCCAGTCTGGGTGTGGCTCTGAGCAATGTGGTCTCGTAGAAGGTGTCCCTTCCCATGGCAGAAAGTTGGAACTAGATGATGTTCAAGGTCTTTTCCAACTCAAACCATTCTACGATTCCATGAGCGATACTTGCTCTTTAAAGGTGTTCTTGGCTGCTTTACTCTTTTCATGGGTAACACACTGTTGCACAGCTGATGCAAGAATTGCACTTAAAAGCCCAACTCCCATAGTTTCTGAAGAAAAATAAAATTTAAATTTAGAAAGGAAATTAGATGCGGGAAAAAAAGCAAAATCCAGACCCCCTGAGCTACACAGCTTATACAATACAGAGGAGGAATCATGTATTTAATAAAAAAAGAAAATCCTGCAGAGTCAACATGGTGAGCAAGAGCTGAAGAACAGGTTCTAATATGGTCCATTTTGTGGCTTGAGCTGGAGCCTAATGATAATGTTTGTGCCAGGATGACTCCACTCTGCCTCCCTGCAGAGGGGCAAAGGCAGGAAATGCCCTGTCTGCCCCAGCTGCTTTGCTGTGTGGTCAGAATCCTACCAACTCCTGTTGCATCCATTTGACAGGAGAAACTGACGTGACACAAGGGAGGTCCAAGTTAACCTTCTTGGCTGATGGAAATGCACAAATCCTCCCCCTCTCTGGGCATCTCTGAGCTGTAAAGACTCTTCACTGCACTCAGCCCTTAAACTACTCAGGCCTCCAGAGAAGGGGGCAGCCCAAGTCTCCTCTGACAAAAGAGGAGGTCAAGTGTTCCCTTCAAATCAAGGCCAAGTGATTTTAGTCAACAGTTGAACAGTTATGAGAATTTAGATAGGCAGTTGTATACCTGCATCCAAATTGGTTCTGGTTATGACTGGAATTAAATTTACATTTTTGACTCAGAAAGGTTAGTCTAAAACCATTAAGCTATAATATATTTTTAAAAAGAGATAATGCAGTTGTTCACCATTGCTTGGCATATTAGGGGATTAACTGGAATCAGAGGAAGAATGAACACTCATGAGGACAATCAATTCCCTGACCCAGTGATAAAAGCATTTTTTGAAGAATGAACTATGTTCTATTCCCCATTTTTAAGAATGATTCACGCTTCTTGTAACCCCTGTCTCTATTTTTATTCCATAAAAAGTGCATTAACTTTTTATACAAAGAAGCATAATACCTACACATTGAAACACAAATATGCATCCCATTTTATTTCCTTACCAGGCACACTGGCTGAGCTCTAGCTGACCCAAAGGCATGAAAAAAATATTACTTTAACAAAGTGGTGGTTCATATTATGATTACAGAGGAGTATGCAAGATTCTTGTAGTAAGAATGGACATTCAGTGGAATAATAATATTTTTTATTTTGAATCTTGAGCTATTTACATCTCCTCTGTGGTATTTCTGTGCCACATATGCTTGATCTCATTTCTGAACTATGCAGATATAGCAGGCCATTTTAAGTATCTATTGCACATAGTCCCCTCATTATGGTGAAAATGAGAAGAGATACAATGCCCTGAAATGCAACTGAGCATTCTCTCACTCTTAAGTCAATTGTTTGCTGGAAATTGACCAAAATACCTACTCCAAAACAAGGACTTCCACACTAGGTTTTGCTGAAATGATGAGTAGATATTTCCACACCTTGTCTGATGCAGAAATCCTGAGATATATAAATCTTAAATTCCTTGCTCCCTCATTATTATTTTTAATCTTTACTCCCTGCTTCCATCCCTATTTTCTCCAAATGATTTATTGGTAGAAGGCTTAATAGGATAATAGAGGTCTACAGAAATCTGCAAACCTGCTCTAAACAGTAATAACTTCAGGTTGTTTTGAGTTAGGAGGAACATAGGAATGTGAAGAATTTAATTAACATGTTTCTTAATAGTGCTAGCAGAATAAACTACCTTTAAAAAAATCCATCACTGATAATTACTTTCTAGCCTGAGCAAAAGCTTTGTATGTTAGAAAAGGTGAAAAGAATTATTTATTATGATTATATGGAGAAATAAAAATATTTCCAATGATAGCACTAATCACTTCTGTACAGATAAAAAGGCAGAATGAATGAAAAAAATAGAAAATATGTGGGTTTTCTTACTGAAATAATTGCAGCAAGTAGTTCACTTTAGCAAATAAGCTGTAACACAAGTCATAACTAAAGAGAGAAAGGAAGAAAAAGAAAGGAAAAAACCCCAGAAATCTGTGATGTTAGTTGATAACAACAGAATTCAGACACTCAGTTTTCTTTTGTGTTTCCCCTAAACAATGTGTCAGTTATACAGAACTGAACTGTGCACAAAAAGCAGAGGACTTCTAGGCCTCATTACAGCTCAAGCTTCCCAGATGCAAGGACACATATTCACTAGTCCACCCTTAAAAACAGAAACATGCTTTTTCTGTTCTGTTAATTGGAGCCACGGGCACTTTAAAGAGCTATGAGCTGATGGCAGCAGCACAAGGCCTTTGGAACAATTCTTCCAGCAGTTGATTTCTCTGTGCTCTGTCTGAGCAAGTTACAGAAAACAATGAGGTTGCCTCCTGAAGCCTATTTTCTCTAGTAGGTTCTCCAACAGCTACAGGTTTGTGATTTATTGGGCATCTCAATTCCATCTGCTTTTTGAATTCCAGCAATGAGATAACATTTTTGTGAACTTTTTTCCTTTATTAACTCTTGCAGTATTTATTTAATCAGTACTTCTTTCTCCCCTCTCCCTCTATTTTTCAATTACTTAATGAGGAACAGTTTGCTGCTTCTGGAACTTGCAGGTGAGCTAGGCAGAAAAATATACCTATCCATTTTCATCTGAATCACCTATCCAGAAACCAGTTCTTGTAAGTCAATTAGTTAGTGTTGCTTCTTCATACTGTCTAGAGCAGTTGGTTACTCTTCTGAGTTCAAGACACATAAGAATTTGATGCATTTTAAGCCTCCCTAGAAAAGAATTTTGAGTGACAGGGTAAATGGAAGGAGAGTCAATATTACACCCTTACGTTCAAAACAATAAAGCAGGAAGTTGGGAGTTTTAGCAGTGGTAGATTAGCAGTGTAAATAGCCATCCTTAAGCAGCAACATACACATCACCTTTAATTTAATGAAAATAAAAATATTGTTTACTAATTTTAAATCATACCTAATTAAACTGGGATGAGCTCAATCTAATATATGCCATTTTTGAGTGTTTTTCTTGCTATTTGCAGTATGTCCTCTGCCACTCAAGATTCTCCCTCTGAGCTGAGTGACTGCCTTCCTTTGTGTCTGAGCACCAGCTAAGCTCTGAAAGTTAACCACAAGATGCTGTACTGGGGAACTGGGCAAGTCGGTACTTTTCTGTTATAGCCACTACTAAAACACACTTTAAATTTCTCTTGTGTACAAGTCTGCCTAGTGATACACAACCAGAAGATGCATATCTCTGCTGGAGTATCAGAACTGGCTCTTCCCCTAAGAAGATAAATAAAATATGCTGTTCTGCCACTAAGGTTTTGGAGCCCAGACAAGCAAGAGTAAGCAGTTAGCAAGAAAACAACAATTGGTGAAACCCTCTCTTAGAGATAATGAAGGCTTAAGATCTCCCAGGAAAGACAATTGCTGTCTGGGGGTTTATCACAATAATTAATTTTTCTAGGAAGAAACTAAGCCCAAACTCTCAAGCCTGCTCCACAGGAGAGATGATAGATTATTTTTTGCAAAGCTAATTGAAAAAATACTACATAGCTACAGCAACAGGATTAGCAATGTCAGAAACAAAGTAGGGTGAATGGATGAAGTAACCTATATTTATCAAGCTCTTTACAGAGACTGGAAAGGCTTCCCTTCAGAGAAAGTGTTGTGGACTTTCCTATTTCTTCACAGCCAAACCAAATTAGCTTATGGTTAAAACTGTGAGAACTGATAGGCTTTGCTGTATGGCTTTTCTTCTTCTGCCTAGCATCTTATAATTTGCCACATTGCTTAGGAGGAATTCCTCATGGAGTTCTTTATGGTAACAAATACTAGCAGAAATGTCAAATGAAGGATTGCAGCACGTGAAAGGAGGTATTTGATTTGTTGTACTGATTTAGTTCTGAATAAACACAGACTAGTTTTTATTTTAATGCAAAATATGATGTAAAGTCCCAGAAAAGTCAAACTTTTTGTTTTGTTTCAATAAGCTTTTGATCTACATGTGTTATGTGTGCACACCCATTATCATGCTGAGCAGGAATAACCCCTTTCAACCTGTTGATGTCCTCTTTTTGATCTTTCTCTAATCCCATTGCTCAAAAATATAGTGAAATACTTCATGCTGCCACAGAAAACATATTTTGAAATTAAAAATAATCTCGAGGAGTTTACACACCTTTGGAGCTGTTTTCTGGCCAAATCTGTTGAAAACATCAATATGGGAGTGTAAAAGGAGAACCTTTACAAAGGACTGTTGGACAGACTTGTTGCAGTGTTCAGGTGCATAGAAAGTGTTTATGTACCTAGAAAGCATGGGTGATATATGGGATTTCCAAGAATTTTCAGATTTTCACTGATTTAAAGGAAAATTCTCTTCACAGGCTCCGTTGAAGATACATTTTTTAACTCCAACTGCAATGTAACACTTTTGAAAATCCCTTTAGGTACCAGTTTGAGACTTTAGGCACTTCACTTATCTTAAATTCTTGGTCTACACCTCTAGCAAACTGCAAGGAAAAGGAAGTAGGAAACAAGGAAGGAACAGTCACCAGGAACTCAAGGCTTTCCCCAAATGTTACTTTAGTTGTATGTCGAGCCAATTTGCTCATGTTGGGTGTTGAAATGGGGATAAGCATTGACACCACTCAGTTTTGGCCATCCAAATTGTCCATTTGCTGAGGCATTCTCTGTAGGCTTTACCATCATCGGGTTGGAGTAAGTTCCTCTAGAGAGTGGTTCAAGGGATCCTGGGGTGGGTTGTTTTCAGTGCTGGGGTCCTGGCTGCTACCTTACCTAGCTAAAGCAGGTAGTGAAAACTCCACTAAGTCAATAAACCCTATAATATATATGTATTAACTATTAGGTTACAATACAAGACTGTTATTGCAATAATAGAAACCATTTGAGAATTTCCAATTGTGGGCAAAGCAATTCAGCATAGCATGGTAATTTTTGATGCATGATTTAATTATTAAGGAGAACCAGCATTATAATACTCATTAATATATTGAAAACTTATTTTGACTTCCTCTCAAAGTGGGAAAATTCATTTTCAATTCCATCAGCACTAACTTCGTATTCTCCATTCACATTTAATATATTTTAGATTTAATATAAATTCCCCTGTGAGAAAATACAGTTTATGATAGGGTTCTGTGTTTTATATAAAATACACAGAAGCCAGTTGTCTTTCCATGGTTATAACCATTCTATTTCTTCTTAATCCCAATTCTTTCATTGCAAATTAAAATATGGACAACATTTTAATTATGAGTTTAAATGCATAATGAACTGAAAACCTAATCTTACTTCTACAGCTTTTGGCACAGAGCCCTATACATTTCTAGAACTTCATTACAGAAAGAAGTAAACAGCCTACAAGTGACCCTGTGTTTGCCTCTGCTGAATTCCAGTAAATTCTTTTAGATTTAGTGTCTTGAAAGCATAACAATTTCATCATAACTAATGAACTGAACGAAAATTGAAGACACTCAAGCTCTGAGTAGATAAAACATGTTGCTGAGAGATGGGAAAGGAGAATTTTATTTAAATACCAGTAATATATACAAGGATCCAGCCAGCTTCCTACAGGTATCAGAATGACTATTTAAGTATTTCCCAGAACAGATAAAACTCCATGAAGAGATTATTAAGGGTATTCTCTCTCATAATGCTCAACTCATTTTACTAGAATATAGACAATGTAAGAAAAAAATATATTCTGTTCCTTCTCCTGCATTAGAGGGAGAACAAATTTGAACTTAGGTCCTTTGCTTCAGGTGAATGGCTTAACAGTCTTTCAGAAAATTTCAAATTAGGTATGTGTGAGATGTCTCATATGAAAGGAACAGTGCACTATCCTGGAGATTAGAACACACAAGTAGAAAACATTCAAATTATTTACAGAAAACAGAAAAACAATGCCTTCATAGAAACAACAGAGATGTTGGAGCCAGTAACTCAATCCTTGCACAGAAAAAGAAGAGCTAGACAAGGTGGGACACATTTGGGTGAGGTTGGTGGGGTGGGTTGAAGCATTGATTAAAAATTTAACTTTTTTAATTCTAAATTGAGCAAATGTGCTGCCTTCTGAAATGCTGTATAAGAAGCATGAAGTACTACAGCTTTAATCCCAGCAGCTTTGAGACAAGCCAAACTCTTTGTTTGATAGGCTGTGTTTTGGTGAATTAACCATTCACTAAGGAAAAACCAAACATTCAGCACTGCTGTGGCTGCCTAGTATCCCAAGAATACAGATTTGATATTTTCTAATACTGGTTAGCTGCCATTTGTCTTGGGATAGCTTTCAGTGAGTGATGCAACAGTGAATTATGTAAACACAAATGCAGTAACAAATGTCTCTTGCTAATGTTGATTGTTTCTTAGTAATTGTATGTATAATTCCTGTAATTATAATGTTATTTATTATGTTAATTTACTACAGGGTTCCCATTAATTATTTCTAAACGTGATTGGACTGCTTGCTATTTCTGACACATTATGCAGTTAGGAATGATGTGGACCACATTTTAATTAATGTTGCTCTTATTTTTTATTTGCTGTACTCTGTGCTGCTTATTTTACAAGTTTTTGTGGGTTTTCTTTTTTTTTGTGGGTTTTTCTTTTTTTTTACAACAAGCGAAATAGCTTGTTGTAAAGATGCAGCATAGAACAAAGGCATTTGCCAAGGCTTTTTTTAGCAAGCAAGCAAAGAAACAGATGGAACCTTAAAAAATTGCATATGTATATGTACATAGATCTATTTATCTTGGAAACCAGATATAAATTACACATGTAAGGTCTTACTTGAGTTTGAAAATGGTGAATTAACCTCTTGGGGAAGGTACTGGAGGTGTTACTGAGCACTCTATTGAAAGGGTAGGGAGGGAGTGCACATCTTGATTGATTCTCAGATAACTGGGAAAAGAAGTAAAAAAGAGAAACTGCCTAAAGGCATTGCACTTTTCCGTGTTTGATCCTGATTTTTCTTCAGAAAGTTATCTGGACAAGAAATACATTTAAAAAAAATCAAGAAAGAAATCAGCAAGCAAGGATAAGTGCAAGAGGTGAATGACAGCTAAAAGTAATCTGAATGACTACAAATGGAAGTTTTAACTTGAAGGATCTTAAAGTGTCTTACTAAGCACAAAATATTTCTGGCCTCAAAAGCCCCAGAAGACCATCTCCATGGCAGGCCAACCTATTTAAACAGAAAGGTCAGACTGTCAAAGAAACTGAGCTGCCTCACAGAGCTGTAGAGCAGATGATAAACTGGGAGGTAATTTAATGAACTCCTCCAGCCTCCCATCCTTCGACATTTCACACTTGGCTCCACAGTTAGCAGTGCAACAGATATGGGCTCACTGAGCTCCAGGCACAAGTAATTATCCCGAGAGGTACAGGGGGCAAAACAAGCTTCAGCCCCTTGGTGCCACCATAAATAGTTTACTTCCATAATCTGTTCACCTTTGCAGAGTTGTCTGGTAATTCCTTTGAAAATAATGACCTTTGAGGCTGGATACTGTGTTTCCTGCTGACACACAGGGAAGAGCAGAGTCCTTGGGGTAGAACCTTCAGCTTTTTCTCCCATCCCATAATTTCCCTGGTCAGGGACAGTACCTGGTCACTTGGGACAATGAACATTGCCCTGGCATTTCCAGATACAGCTCACAAGCAATCATGTTTTTTAGCTGACTGCATAGTCCATTTCCTCATAAAAAACATGCAATGAAAAACACACAAGTCATTATTTTTTGTACAGAAATTGAGGTCAGTGACCAAATTTTATTCTTTTTTTTTAACTCTCCTGTGAACTCTGATACTTCTTTTCAGGTTAAAAATTGCTGTTTCATCAAAAGTAAAAATTATGAAAGTTCAACTAAAATGCAAATTTTTATATGCTACCACACTTCCTCATTCAATGGGCACAAATATTCTTGAAAAATATGTATAATTTTAAAAAAATTTTTGAGCAGTTACTACTATGAAATTAGCAGTGACATATCAACTCACATGAACTAAATATCAGCTGGACTACAATAGGTAGGAACTGTTATGAAATAAAAAGCATAGTTAGGAACACAAATTCCAAATACTTTCAGCAAGCTCAAACAATGTTACAATCTCAGATCCCTGTATATTTTAAAATATTCAAAACAACTGAAAACATGTATGTGTTTATTTTTAAACTGACTCTGCATATCGTCTCCTATTTATTGCTTGTTTGTAGATTTTAGCCATTGCTTGTTTGTTTAGGAACTATTTATTTTATAAGTAAAAATATCATTAGCCCTACCCTTCAAAATGTGAACTGAGGAGAAAAAATAAAGAAACAGGGGATTGATTGTGTTCTGAACCTTCTGACAAGATCTAATCATATATGCTACAAATATTTTGGTACCTTATGAAATTGTGTAAAATCTGGAATTCAGAAAAATGAAGTAGCATAAGAAGCTGAAGCTTTATATATTCTCCTCCAAAAATGTATACAATTAATAATTTTTTAAGAAAATAAAAACAGTTTACATTTTCTTTCATAAAATACAGAGTCAAAATGTAATTAGAGGTGACCCAAACTAATAAAGGTCATTATTTTAATTATTTTATGTGTATTAATGTGGGTTGCAACCCTGATCAAAACTGTAGCACAGTTTCATGCAGTCACTCATGTCAAAGCAATTTTCACCATATAGAAAAGCATAAGGGTATCCAAAAAGAAATTCACTCTAATTAGAAATTGCAGCATTGTCAAGGTCAGAGCCACCAGAAAACAAGTTAAATGTTATATGTTTCAAAGCCAAACTGTCCCTGGAGTACAATGGGATCTCCTGCCTTCTGGAAGAGCCCATGAGGGAATCTAGAGCTTCACCTCATGAGACTGAAAGTTTGTTACTGAAGACTGCCTGGACAGCAACTCTGTTCATTCCTCTGTCTGCTGATAGAACCTTTATGAATATTTTGATCAAATAACCAAGAAAATAATGCAAATGATTTATGATTATAAGCAGAAAACTGTGAAGTATGAAACCTAGAAATATCAGGAGTGCTGTGTTTGGAATGTGTAACCACAGAAACCTTGCCAAGAAGTTACTGGAACTTTATGTTTCAGTTAAGAAACTATGGAGATCATCATGTTCACCAGTGTGTTTCTTGGAAACCGATTACCCTTCCCATCTTGGGATCCAATCCATAGACCTCAGAAGAAATAGCTAATGATTGGTTTAGGATAAGGATATTGATGAAGTTATTAACTATTAGAACCAATCAATGTAAAGCTTAAAGAATGGGCATAGTATGCATAGTATATAGAAGGATTTATGTAACAATGATTTATCAGAAAAAGTATATAAAAGGGGTGGGTTTAGTTTGTTGAGTGGGACATGTTTTAGAGGAGCTATTCCCCCATGTCCCCAGTGCCCACAATGAAGAAGTGTCTGCTTATTTGCATCAAATTTGTATTGGATTTCTTTGGTCCTGTTTGTTGACAGAGCTGCCTATGAAACAGTTGCTAAGTTCATAGCCAAGCATTTTAAAATCAACCAAAATAGGTGTGCTGCACCAATCTGGCCTCAGAAACTCCACTTCTCCTACTTGCTAAATCCGTGAACTAAATTCTGATTCACTTAACTGTGGCAGTTCTAAAGCTACTTCAGGAGGGCAAAACAAGTAAGGATAGAAATGCTATTATCCACCTCAGGGCAAGATAATCCCACCTGCAGAAAAAAACCAAAAAACTCTATAGCTATCTGTCTGCATTCTTCTTTTCATATGGCATGATGGCTATTATAACAATCTGCAGGGAAACAGGATATTCAATCAGCAAATTCAATTTTTCCACTTGCAGGGAACAGGGGAGGGAATTAGGTTATACTTGCCCAACATAGTGTGATGACTATGAGCTCTAAAAGGATTTATAGGTCCTGTTGGCCACTCCTGCTGAATGTTTGAGACACTGATTCTGCAACTACAGGTTCCTCTAAGCACGTTAACTTCTGCTCAGTTCAACATGACCATGCTGCTTACCAATTTTCCTAAGATTCTGGTTGTAGACTTGCATTCCCAAAGAGTCTTTGCAACATATCACAATCCCACCTAACCAGTAGGAAATAGTATTATCCAAACTGTGTTGTAGAATCTGAAACAACAGGCCACAGATCAGTAAGGTACTATTTTTACTTACCTTGTAAAAATACCTCAATTTAATTTAACCCACATTATCATATAAACTACACAGGGGGGGTTGGGAAGGCTGCAAGAAGAAGGAAAAATGGAAGGGAAAGTTGGCTGTCCCAGGTGGATGCGATAAAGCCTCCAAACCATAGAAGAATAAGTTTTGCATGTCATCTTGAGTGATGAAGGGGAGTTCAGAAGTAGAGAGGAAGAGAGAAGATGACTCTGACACATGAACCACAAACCACAGAATCACAGAATCAATTAGGTTGGAAAAAGCTCCAATCTATGTTCTCACACCACCATGTCAATTAAATAATGGCACTAAGTACCACATCCAGTCTTTACTTAAACATCTGTAGGGACAGTGACTCTACCACCACCCTGGGCAGTCCATTCCAATGTGTTATTACCCTTTCTGTGAGGAAATTCTTCCTAATGTCCAACCTAAACCTCCTCTGGTGGAACTTTAAGACAACATCATTTTGTACTATTGCTGGTTGCCTGGGAGAAGAGGCCAACCCCCACCTGGCTACAACCTCCTTTCAGGGAGCTGTGGAGAGCAATAAGAGCTAAACAATTCCAGCTCCCTCAGCTACTCCTCACAGGACTTGTGTTCAAACTTTTCACCAGCTTCGTTGCCCTTCTCTGGACATGCTCCAGCACCTCAATGTCCTTCTTGCAGTGAGGGGCCTGGAACTGGCCACATACTCAAGGTGTGGCCTCAGCAGTGCCACATAGAGTGAGAGAATCCCTTCCCTTGTCCTGGCCACACTATTTCTGATGTGGGCCAGGATGTAGTTGGTATACAGGCCATATACAAATAATCACATAAACGTATTCCCATATATTTGTCTGTAAAATCAGGTCACACCTAATTATAAGTTCACCTGGGCAGACAGAGTTAATATGACATGTCCTGTAGTTGCTGATGTGTCACAGTCACACATCAGTCACACCATAAGTGACTGACAGTGCTACCTGTTGTTCTATTCTCTCTAATCATTTAGTGCCAAGGAAAGTCTTAGCTGCCACCATAGGGCTCCCTTGCCACCTACGGCCTGTAGGAACTGACTGGTGAGCTGGCAGCACCCCTTGCCTCCCTCAGCTGGCTGCTCTGAGCCATGAGCACTCTCAGTGGTGCTCAGGAATGGGGACACTTCTGACAAGGCTTCCAGCTTCTGTAGACATAGTGATGGCCCACTGACATGAGCTCTCTTGCCTTGCTGTTTGATTAGGATAGGTTTTAGAACAAGATATTTTTGCCAGAATGTCTTTTTGACAGAAGGTGAGATTAAATGTTACAATAAGAAGATGTGCAACAGGAAGCCTACTCCCACAGTGCTAGATACATCATAATATGGTTTAGAAGATTTTCTTCTATCTTTGCACCATTAGTGTCTTCATAGAGCTAAGTACCAGCCTCAGCTGTATTGTATGTAAGGTCAATTTAAGTGACTATTTTATCACAGAAATCTTGTAAACTACAGATGCTAAAAAATAAAATGCCTCTTAAAAATTAAGCAAAATTACAAACAATGCTCTAAGATATTGTAGCAAGAACATTGGTAGATAATGAGTTGTTCTGTCAGATGCATTTGTTTGGTTACTTCTTAATAAACATGAAAATTGTATTATATAGAGTGCTCTCATACAGAGCATGTGGAAAAGCAGACTTAGAATTTTCAGTTCACATGTAGATATCATTGGTATACTATATATTCATGTAGATTATAGAGTTTGGGCAAGCAGTAGGCAACAGTATATAGCCTACAGCTTGTCACTTTACAGTAGCTTTCTCCTGCAGGCTCTCCCCCTGGGCTCTGAAGCATTAGTATCCTCCTTTTAACAGGTGGAGTGGAGACTTCCTCCCTCTTGTATTATCTTATTGCTTTGTATTTAAACCACTTTAAAAATGGAATATGGACTAACATTTAAGCTACTGTATAAACCCCACCCTAATTCACTAAAAGCTATGCTTGCTCCAAGAAAAGATTTTGCACTCTGATGGGGATGGAATGAGTCCTGTCTAAGCTGCTGAAGCAGAGGAGGAATTTGTCCAGATCTCATCCTGTGCCAGCTGTTTCCCTCGTATTGGCTCTCAGCAATTCACTGATATGCATGCAAAACCCATAAATTGTCTTGTGCAGACATTTGGCACCATGAAGGAGGGTGAGGGAGCCACCTCCTTCCTGCATGGCATGGTGCTGTGACAGTGAGCATCTGGAACTGGCCGGGCTCAAGGATCACAGCTCAGTCCAGGAGATACAAGAGGATGGTCTGAACAGGGCATAGTGTCTCATACAGCAGTCTGGATTCCTTAATGGAATGGATTTTGTTATATTTTGTGCATCCTGAAAAGGATTCTGTAGCCAGAGAACATGGAGCATTGATCAGTATTTGCACCAACTGACAAGCAGAAATCTGTGAAGGGCAGACACAACTGTATCATTCTTCAAGACAAAGGGAAAATGGTGTGAAAAAGTCATCAGGCAGAGCAAGAAGGAAAGTAAAAGCATGAAAAACCTCCACTAGGATATATAGATATATATATATAGATATATATAGATAGATTAGATATATAGATATATAGATAGCTATATAGCTAGATATACAGATATAGATATATAGATATATCCCAAATAAAAAATATAGAAAATAAAAAACAATCACCAAGAACCCCTCACAGAAACCAAACCTTTTCGTAGGTACTAAGTCTTTGGACAGTCTTTAAACTAAAATAAATAAATTTATTCTAGAAACCTATATATGACTGGGTAAAATTATTTCAAAATTAGGGAGATTGCAGGGAAGACCTCTGCCGAATCACAGTGAGTGGATTTGTCATAAAACCTCTTATTTAAATGTCTTACTAAGCAGGGTTGAGGTCTTTTTCCTTAAAAGAGAGAAAAAAATAATGGAGGAATAGATGCTTTTAGTGAGAGCTGTGTTTCAAGAGCAGAATAAGGTAGAGGAAGAAACAGACCTTTAATACTGGATTTTATGTGTATCTAATGTCCATTTGAGATATTTGGATATAAAAATCTGCATTTTTCTGCTGTAAAGCTCCTGATCCCCTCCTCCCCTGGAGGTCATGTGAGGAATAAAGTATCCATTATCAAATGGTATGTGACCTTTATCTATGGATGCATGTGTACTTTTTGTATCCTACAGTACATTTAAGGGAAAGAGCTTTCACTCAGTTGTATAGAAGGACATAATTTATGCAACATAAGTAGTGCAAGAAGAGGAAAAAAAAAAGCATGGAAGTAACCCATTCTTACTATGTGAGCATAGAATCCTCCTTTTGACATATTTTCATCAAAGAGTGAGACAGTGAACAGCTAATGCTTTGAAATATCAATACTTTCTAGCCAAGAGTTCAAAACAAGAAAATGCCTTTAATATATTCAAATAAAATGCTAAAAACATATTAAGTTACTAAAAACTCTGAGTTTAATACCAGAAAGTGGAAAATAGTGCAAAACATTGATTTTTCAAGCCTTGAGGCTTGAAAAAAAACCTCTATTAAATCAGATGATCGCTAGTAACTAAGGGAAGACAACTTACAAAACTGATGACATAAAAGTATATGTCTTTCTTTTATCGTCATTAATTACCCAATAATCTGAAATATATGGGTGAAAGATTTTGCTCCTTCAGTAGGAAAGTACTTCTGATGCATCATTTTCTGAGAATTTAACAATATCACAACTCTGCTGTTCATTTCTGGCAAAGCATGGACAGACTACAAATGGAAAGAGGGCTTTGGGAAGAAGGTATGAGTTAAAAAATGCAAACAAATGGAAAGAAGGTATGAGTTAGAAAATGCAAACGGCAAAAATAGAAATTGTATCTAACATGGTTTAGTGGTAATTGAACTTACCAGGTGTAGCTCTTTGGGCTTTTGTTTCTTTCAATTAACACAAATGACCAACAGAGCAGTACTACAGGACACAAATCAAACCTGCTGATAATGCAGAAGTCCTTAACACTGAGAGCCCAGCTTTTTTAGTAAGCAAAATTAAAAAGCAGCAGTAAACAAGCAGGTGAGGCAATTTACCCTGAAGTGATGAACATCAGATTTAAAAGAAAACAAGCAGACATCTGTAAGTAGTCTAAATCCAAATTCAAACCTCAGATATGTACTTTCATTGCCATACAGGTGAGGGAATACACAAAAGCTTCAACAGAAAGAAAAATTCTTGCTTTGGGGACAGACAGTTGTGCTGGAGGTAATTTCATCCTAGATATACAAAATGATGATGTTCTTTACTTGATGTGCATAGTTAATGGATTTCTTGTAACTCAAAATCCTGAAGCTATGGTAGGGACAAGTTGCTGTTAATCTTTTCATTTGTTTGAGTGACAAAACCTCCTCTGAATACTTCTCTTCTGAGCTCCTCAGATAGGGAGCAGGTTCATCACAAAATTATTTTAGCCTTTGATGAAGGTCAAGGAAAAGGAACTTTCTGACCCCTCTTCAACACCGATGGATTGTGGCAGTCTTTGTATATACATTAGCTCTTGTCACATAAGTTGACATACAACCCTATGCACTTCAGTTTTCAAGTGGCTAGAGTCTTTTGCTACCATAAACCAGTATTTCCTGAGTCTGGTTTCTTTATTTGATATGTCAATGAACTATAGTAAACTCTTCTATCCTTAAGTATCTGACTATTTACCAGAAGACATGACTGAACTGCTTAGAAGATTGAAAATGTTATGCTAAATGACAATAAAATAAATATAAACATTCTGTGAAAAAAGCTAAATAAATGTTATTATTATATATTCTTAAAATATACAGAACTCAAGGATGTGATTCTGCTTTTAGCATGATCTTCCTTTAAAAAGGAAGGCTTAAGAATATTAACTCTGAATGAGGTAGATAGTTAGAGTATGATTAGATAATGAGTTGCTAGCTCAGAAATAACACTTGTGATCATTATTGGGAATAAAATGAGAAAAAGTATAATGCAGCTGCTCTTCTATCTTACCTTATTTCAAAGCAAGCGAGGCTAATACTCTGGACCTATTCATTTAACAACAGCTAGAAAATGTTCTAAGCCAATTTTTCCTTTCGACAAATAGCTATAGGCTTTAACACAGAATATCAGTTTTCTCAATAGAAGACTATAAACTGTTCTCTAGGCAGTGTGTGAGATGCTGGTTAGAGAAGTACTATTTAAAACTTTTACTGGAGCTTCTGTCTGGGCAGACAGGCCAATACCATTATTGCACACAGAAGAACTGGCATGAATGATTGGAGATTGGGAATGTTTGGAGATTGGAAATGTGTTCCTTGTCAATGGCTTAGTTCCCAGGGGTCTGATTCCTTGGTCCACTCTATATGTAACTTCATTCATTCCTGAATTTTCTTTGGAAGCAAACCTACTGGTTGCTTTTGGATATAATCTAGATGTAGAACTCTCATTACGTTGCTCCAGGCACTATTCTGTGTAGGGAAAAAAAGGAATGGAGCTGCACAAAATTCTGCCTACTTCACCCTGCCTTAGCCTATAGGGAACTCTGATTCTTCCGATTTCCTTCATGAAAGGAAAACAGGTACTTATATTCTACATATGCTTAATGTTCTACCTGAAACACAGAAATGTCACTTCTGAAAGCCAATGGAACAATACTAATTTTCAAGCACTGCAGCTTCATCCTGAGGCCAATGATGTATCACAGAAAATCCAGAAGATACTTTTGTCCAATACAGTGCAGTGTAGCAGCTCTCTGTGATGAAGGGTTCATCACTCATACAGACACAGGAGAATCTGCAGCTTTTGGCTTGGAGGCCTGGAATCACTCCTGGACAGCACATCTGGAGCAGTTTAAGTATAGTCTGTGTGGTTTTCTAACTGAGACAATGACTTCCACAGCTTCTGTCTGTATCTGATGCCTCCATTCAAGAATAGTCAAGATGATACTTTGTTCATGGCAGAATTGCAGGAATGATTAAAAGAGTAACTAAAAGTCACTTGTGAAAGACTCCAGAAATTCTATCTCTTTAGCTTAACAAGAAGGCAACCTCATTACAGCCTATAAGTAGTCACAAAGAGACCAGAGATGTCAGTGTGCCAGCACGCCTAAGCAGAAAGTAGAATATAGATACGTTCAGGTTAGTAGAAAAAACCACTTTTTTTCTTTTTTTTTTTTTTTTTAATAGTGAAGATATTAACCTTTAGAACATATTACTGAGAGGAGTGCTAGATTTATCATCACTCAGATTTTTTAAACTGAGATAAGATTTTATTTCATTTTTCTAGAGGACTTGTCCTCATTCAAACTGGAATTAATTTAGGAAAGTTCTTTCCTTCACAGAAGGTCAGACTACATGACCCTTTCTTGATGGGAAATCTATTAATCTATTAATATAGCAGCAATAGTGCTGAGGATAGAACTCAACCAGCCATTTTTCCTGTTGATAGGATCCATCCCCTATAACATTTAGACTTACGATGATAGAACAACATTTAATTTTAATCATTAAGATTCTCTTATTGGGCTGAACAACCATCTCTTTTTAGTGTATAACCCACAAAATAGCAGCATTCTAGTTCTGTCATTCCTACACATAATCCATATTTATTTCCATCCTCTTACTGAGACCTGTGATATAATTACAATATTAAATCTGTTTTAATACTTTTCTACTTTGTTATTTTTAGCTCAATTGACTTCTTATCACCTTCAACATGCTACCCTGTTTCAATTCAGGTTTCTGGCCTGCTCTGCTGTACTAGTTATGATTTTCATTCAATAGCATCCTTTTAATCACTTCTGTGCAGATCAAGTCTACCACACATAGAATACATATTTTCTCTTCCTTTTACATTTTCCTCCCAGCTTTCTAATTTCAGATTGTTCCTGCAAGATTGAAAATAATTCTATTTCATAGAAACAGAAGAATTGATGTCAATATCAGATTACTACTTAATCTGGCATGTGAAAACAAGATTTATATATGTATATATGTCATTATGCATAATTTCTCTCATCTCTTAGGGAAAAGTTAAAGGAGAAACATGTCTGAGTTTGCAGCAGGAAAAAATTAAAGTATAAAAAGTTTAGTTTTCATGATTTAGAAAGGCATGCGTAAAACTGATACAGAGACATTGTTATACTCCAACTTTCTTTCATTTCATAACATGTTGTGACTACAACAAATCAATTTCAGTAGTCTCTTTACACATCTCTTTGTTTTCATCTGCCATATCTCATAACCCTCTATATAAAAGACATATGAGAATTACTATTCTGCACATGGATTTGCTATTTTCTCAACAAAATGTACAAGCTTTGCCATTTACAGGTATCAGGGAAAACAGAAATAAGTTTTGTCTGGCTAACTTGAATACCCCCTTCAGTTCCTTTTATAAATACAGCAATCAGACTTGACACTTGAGAAACAGGGATGGAGTGACTGGATTTTTATATTTGTTTTTCTTATTTCATGTTTCCTATTCAAATAACCATGGAAAGAGGGATGTAAATTCCTGCAGGAACAGCCCAATTCTGTAGCAGAGATTCAGTGTATTTATGTTCTTTGTTTTGTCAATTTTTTCACTATGAAATAGAAATAGAATTTTAAATTATTTTGGTTTTTTGATAAAACTTCTCTTTTTTCTCTAAGCATATGCAAAGGGTCCAATCCACTCAGATTTTTCAGTTATCAGTCAAGCACATTCAGAGCATTATCTAAGATGCTGATTAAAATGATGCCATTTTTTGATTAATATAGTTCTCTCTAACTTTGACCAAGCATAACTTACAGGATACCAATATTACACATTCCATGACCTAACTATCCTTTTCACATTAGAATAAAACATTTTTTTCCTCAGATGCACATTTGGAATAGATTTCTGTTGTGAGGTTCAGAGACTTTGTATTGAATTTCACCAAAGAATATTATTCATATTGTGAACCATATTCTTTCTTTCCATTGATATACACTTCTCTTCAGATGTATTTTGGATCAGTGATGTCTTGCTTTGGTTCCTATTCTAGTTTTGGATTGATGCCAATTCAAATGGTTGTGGTTTGGCCTTCATCTGTGTCCCAGTGCTGGTTCTGCAAGATGGAGACAAAGACCTTGTAGGGATTTATGACCTAATACTATCAATTTCTTTTTGGTATGGAAATAGTATTGAGAGACTGAACCTGGGAGCTAAAATGTAATGTATGGTTGATACTGGGCAAGTGTGGAAGAAAGGTTCTCTATCCTACACCAGTTAACAAGCAAAGTTAGGATAAGTCTTTAAAGAGCCAAAGTAGTATTCTAATCTCTGTGATATGTCCAAATCCAGTTGCACTTTGTCTTTCTTCCCTTTGGCATTGTGGACTTCTCAAATACATGAGTATGTCCTTGATGAGGCATCTGTTTATGTGGTACAGTAAAATACGAGTAAGTGTGTGACTCCTAATGCCTTCAGTGGAACAACTTGCCTCCTTAAAGTTATGTACATAGAGATATAAAGTAGTTTACAAGATTAATTTATTTTCCTCAACAGACTTATTGCTTTTCATGGTCACTTTTATCCACTATCAGCCAATTAGCTGATTTCATTCTTAAAGGCTTTTCTTCCACATATAAAAGGTATACAGATTATGATCCTTCAGGGTTTCTAAAGATGTCATAGTTACTTCAAATGAATAAATAAATAAATAAATAAATAAATTGGCATGTGAAGAAGAATAAAGAAAGTTTCATTGGGTACTCCATTTTATTTTGGTAAAATCTCTCAGGATCAAGGTCTGTTAAAATCCCAGCTTTTAATCTGAACAATTTGAAGTCAGTCTGTTACTGGTATTATCTGTATATAACATTATGCTTCTAAGCTTATCAACAGCCAGAAATATTGCTGATATGTATTTTATTGGTGGGATTTTAATATTGGGTTTAGATATGAATTCCTGCAGATTATATAAAGAAATAATTCACATTACTTTCTTATCTTTTAAGAAAAATTCTCTTCCATACTTCATTCTTTCATTCTTTCAAAATTCCCTAGAAAAACCTTAAAAACTGAGGTGAAGTCCAGACTTAAATCAGTCTTAAGCTTCCAGATGTCTGTTTTTCTGTTTATATCAGTCAGAGAAAAAAAATGAAGATTAACAGAAAACTTGCCAAAATTTTATAAATATTTATAAGCTTTAAAGATATTCTCAACATATTCTTCCCAGCAATAAGCCCATCACACTTATACATGTGAAATGACATTGATTTTTCCAAGTAGCCATCTATGTAGTCAGTTGTTTAGCTTTTAAAAGGTTGGTTTTGTGTTGAAACAGGTCTGTGAAAAGTTAATGTGTAATGTTTCACTGCATCACTGAACAGCTGAGGTTAGCAGGCATCTCTGGGGATTATCTGATTTACGCCTTTGCTTAAGGAAGGTGACCCTTGGCTGGTTGGCCAGGAAGATCTCTAAGGCAGGAGGCTTCACAACCTCCCTGGGTGGCTTGCACTTGTGCTTGGTCACCCTCCCAGTACCAAGGTGTTTCCTGGTGGTCAGAGGGAGCCTGCTTTGTTTCAGTTTGTGGTCATCGCTTCTGCTTCTTTCACTGGTCACCACTGAAAACATCCTGGTTCTGTCCTCTTTGCCTTGTGTTCAAATTGACGCTTTCTAGAACTTCTAGGTTCCCAGTTTTCTGAGATATGTCAGAAAAGTGGATTACATGATGTTGGAAAGTAAATAGAGCATTCCATTTTACCATGAATTTTAATATAACTGAACAGAAAAAAAAAATGCTAAAACTAAGCTTTTAAGAAAATATTTAGCAGCAAATAAGCAAATATCTCTAAGTAAAGTAAATGTAGATTACTAACAAGTTTGTGGTTGTGCTATTATAATTATTTTAAATGATTGCTTTCATCTCTATTGTTAAAGAAACATTTAGACAGAATTTTTAATCAACATTTTAAACAAAATGATAACAAAGAGGTTGTTGAGAAGGTGGGTAATTCATTGTGTAACAGCCGTGAGATTTCAGATCTAATTGCAGATAATCACCTTCATCAAGAAAACCTCTGTACACAGTGCATAATTTCAGGGGTTTTTAGTTCATTATGCGTTTTTATAATTTATATATTTTATGTAACTTTTATGTCCAAAGGTACTTTTAGTTTGTCATTATTAACATAGCTGTGATACATTAACACACATTGTAGGTGTGCAAATTGAATCAATTTCTGGATTTTTGTTCTATAATCAAAGATCTTGTCAAATTTAAGACTTTCTTATCTATGTTTCACAAGCTTTACATTCTTAGGCATCGTTTTATCATGCAGCATAATTATAATATAATTTTCTTATTTTACTGAAAGAATATCTTATTCTGTTCCAAAGAGAATTTTTTTTCTCAGACAAGTTCTATATAAATTAAAGATAACTGTATTCACAATGGAAATATCTGTCTGCAACAGATTTGCTCTCTACATGCCTCTCAGTCTACAAGTATCTATTTTTACTGAACAAAAGATATTTCAATTTTGTCAATGTAACTGAAAAAATGCAACTACTTGAGAGTTGAACACTATTTTACGGTTTCTTGATAAGATTTGAATTACTGAACTAGTCACAGGGTTCATAAAGAAACACCTACACAAATTTTTGCTTGTGAGGAAGGTTTTCCTTATGGAACAGAAGTGCATATACACACAGAGAAAGCATCCAAGCCATCTGCCCTTGGAGTCATTACGTTTTTAGCTCAATTATAATACTGGAGAATTACTGCAGGTTTAGCTTCAGTTTGTGTTCATTGAAGAGCTTCACTCCACTTCAGAGCCATTTAAAAACTAGTTTCAGGCTGGTTTGAACTGGGCTTTAGCAGTTTTTAATTTTCAACATGATCCTTTGATTGCAGCAGGTAACACCTGAATTGCTTTGTGCATTTACCTCAAAGCAGCAGCAACTGTGGCACTGCTATAGGTCCCAGGCACTCTGCCCAAGTCATAACCTCCATCACAGCTCCCAGGTATTCATTCTCTTTCTATTTCCCAACTCTTCAGAAAATATAGCTTCAGAATCTGGATGTGGCAGGCAAGCTATTGTCATAGCCAGGTTTATTTTTTAGATGCTGATAATTTAGTGACCTGGAAATTATACCCTTCCTATTAAATTTGAATCCTGGACGTTTCAGGGAGAACTAGATGCCTTCATCTCTCAGGACACACCAGTATCTTACAGAAAGCCTTGGATTAGTTCCACAGAGAGAAGAATTCAATTTTTCATAAATGATAAAGTTAGTTGGATTCTGGAAAACATATTCCCATCTATATAAGAATTCTCAGTAAATCAAAATCAAAAAATGTGACATATACATAGAATCAAAAGTTTCCATTTTCTTAGCTTCTAGAAATAAGCTTCTAAAAAAAAGCAAACTCCAAGCAGAAACTACAAAGAATTTTTCATGGAAAAAATTATAAGTACATGGAGCATCCTCGTGGGCATTTCTATTAAAGCAAAATCACTGAAGCCATCCAAAAAACAATTACATTGAATGGCTCCCTCGGGGAGACTGGAGCTCTGAATGGGAATAAGTTCCTGAAGGATGAAAAAGCTTCAGTCCCTCAGCTTCATTTTGCATATTGTAGTTAAAAGTTGGTGTTTTGCATTATCAAAATACAGGCTACTTATGACAAGGTCAGTTAATGAAAGTCAGCTGCAGATAGATCACCATGGCCTGACAGGCCTAGGTTGCTCTAGAGAAAGGCAGACAGACAGACAGAGACCTCTAGCCCAAGCATACAGTATTTCTTTGGAGAAATTCTTTAGTCCTGGGTTGTCTTGGAGTTTCTGATCCCAGGCAAGCTAAACAGATAGTACTGTTACAGAATGGAGCCAATCACTTCTTTCCTGTTTTCTACGTATCACACACAGGGAGTTTTGCAAATCCATTGTGTCTCAGTTGCTGGCTAGAATGCTTCCAAAATCAAGTAAAATCACAGATTAGCCTCAGAAGTGAAAGTAAATCAGCACACTACAGCAGTGGTGAATAATGGGAAATGATCTGAGGATCTCAGTACTGCCAAAATTATCTTTAGGAATAACTAACCAGTTGTGCAAGCCTTTCAGATACTTGAGATACCTTCTTCAGATACTGCTGATAAAATACAGATTAATGTATAAAAACTGCTGGTGAAATATAAATTAATGTTAATGTTAATAATAATAATAATAATAATAATGAATTCTGATAATCAGAATATATCATCCTGCCAAAGTATGCCAACAATGAGCACCAACATCAAGAAGTTAAATGGTACAAACAGTACATGCTTCATTTGAAGTTCCTCTACAACTTCTTATAGGCTGTATTTTCTAGAACAGATTCTATGGATTTATGTGCTTTGGTCAGCTTCTGAGCATGCACACTGGGGACTTGTTGCCAGATCAAAACATTTTGAAGTGGTGATGGAGACCCTTTTACAGAATGCAAGAACGAGCTTCTGATATCTCTAAACTCTTCTTCTCTTGGAAGTCTCTGAGGGCTGACTTGCACATGCTGATTTATCTTGATCCTTACATACAGGGAAGTACCCGCCTGAAATTTTTCAGCTCCATATGGATCAACTTCTGCTTATGTCCTGGGCCTAAATTAGTGTCAGTACTGTCATTTGCTAAAAGTTTGTAAGTAAGGAGTAGAACTATAGTAGAAAAAAAGTTGCTATTTTATTGTGATTAAAATATTCATCAGGTTCAGCAGTATTTTAAATAAAATATGGAAATTACCATGTACAAAATCCTAACAGCCAGCAATTCTTTGTAGGATATTCTAATTATTTCACAGAATGTAGGATAATTTGTTTTATCTTACTGCAGGAGACTTTATACCTTTTTTTTTTCCAGGGTAGTACCTCTGCAGATTCATTTAATTTTTAAGCGAAGACCTGGCTTACTGAATACTTTGATCTCTTTGCATGTCAGCACATTTCTAGTTGCATTTTATATTGGAATAGCAACGAGGGATACCTGGTATGTCAGTCAACCTACATTTTTATATTTTTCACTTTCTTTATGAAACCCTGACTCAGTCTAGCCAATGTAAAATTTGCCACCCTGGATGTGTATTACAAAGCTGATTGTGTCCAAATTCAGCTTTCAGTGGAAAACAGATAAGACTGAAGACATTGCTGAACCCTGATAATGACTTGTTACCAGTCTCTTCAATTTAGTGTCTACAAGTAATTGTGAGTTGATTTATTGTAAAATTAACTTCATAAACTCCCCTGTGAGGTTAGAGGGGCTTATCTATTGGAAATTTCATTATCCCACTGTAAGAAAACTCATGATCTACCTGGTACTGTCACTTTTCCTGATAAAGAGTAACATCTACATCCTGAGTCAGGATGTGCTGCATGTCCCACATTATGCAAATGTTTTTCAGATGACTCGTGTGGTTTCCCCACACCAGAGAGCTGTGAGTCTCATTTGCATCAGGAGCACACCAGCCCTTTGGCCCTGGCAGCTGGTAGCTCAACTCCAGTGTACCAGGCAGGAAAGCTGACATTGCACTTTTGCTCTCCAGAAAAGATCCTGCTTTGATCCCTGACTCTGTGTCTATGGGAAACTCACCCACGTGGGAAATAGTTGCAGTGATGTTTTCCTGCCACAAAAAACATTCTGCTGTCATTAGTGGTGCTTAGGGAAAACCTGGCTTTCAAGCAAAACCTCATCAAACACAGGTTGTGAGCTGTGTCAGGTGTCCTGGTGCTAAGAGGTAGGATGCAGTAGGATGCAGTGATGGAAAAAGTGCCAGCACCTGCATCAGCAATGCTACCTCCCTCAAATGGGCACACAGGGCTGTCTGCATGCAAACAGCTGTCCCTCCTTGTTCTTTAAAGGAAAGCATGATGCATTTTAATGAAAGTTATTACAAGGGGATCATGAGCATGATTCCTTCAAGAAAAAAGACATGGAGGAAGTCATAGGACTTTAAGTATGTGTAGCTCTGCTCTGTGTGTAGAACAAGGAGAAAGCATGGTGTGATTATTTTTCATGAGCATATTATCTATACCATCTCATTTCTGGTTTTGTGCAAAGCAATATACATAATTATAAAATTCCCTGAGTTAATCAGACTTTCTAAAAAAAAAAGTGGTTCATTTCTTTCACCTGTAATGTTTATGGTGTTGCCAGTGCTGTTGTTTCTCCCTTTTCTAGTTTTATGTGTGGCCTGTCTCTTGAAGTAACAGCTCATTTTTCTTAAGTGAAACAACAGGTTCTGAAGCACAGACATTTGAAGCTATCTCTGGAACACACTTTCAGGCATCTCTCCTCAACTTTCAGTGTTTTAGACAGTTATTTATAAAGTATCCTCAGTCTGGCATCTGAAATAATCACATTGTTGTTATTATATCTTGCAAATTGTGTGTTCCATAGCTGTCATTCAGTGAAGAATATCCTGAATTTTGTATAAAACTAATCTTTCTGTCATTCCTTGTTCAGTGTCACACTGCAAACAATGACAAAGGATGGAAGCTCTCACAAGAAATGATAACCTCTATATCAAAATGATTGCAACTCCTACTGTATTTTCAGGTAAGTGTATGAACCATAGAAATGAAGAAATAAATAACATATTTATTTCAGAAGTGTTTAGCACTTGTGATGAAAAACTATGTGGAGCTAGGACAGAATATATGGATACAGTTATATTTACTACTCTGTATCCTCCCAGAATTATGCACATAGTAAGAACTGAATTTCTGATTTGAAAAGAGTAGACAAGTAATATTGAGGTACTCTTTACAGCCCGTAATATGTGAGATGTAAAAAAATTAGATAGATAAATAAAAGTATTGATAGGTTCATCTCTGATTTACTATTTTAATTATTTAATTTTTACTCTTCTTGTAACAGGCAAGTTCTCAAAAAATTGGCAGTTCAATATATCTTATGCCTCTCCAACATTCATTTTCACTCTCTCATTTTTTTTTTATTTTATTAAAATGCCTTCCAGAAAATACCATTCTAATCCAGTTGATAAGATTTTCTAAGAGAACAGCCACTGAGGAAGACTTCCATCTGCAGCCTATGGAAACTGTCTTTAGATGTGGATGCTTATTCTGTTCCTCAAAAGAAAGAAATCAGTTGTCTGGAGTTGTGTTACCTTCTTTAAGCAGTTTTCACCCCCTTATTCCTCATATTGCTCCTTTTCTTGACATTTATTTACTCTGTTGATATGTCTTCTTCCATAATACCAAAGGCAATACTTGAAAAAAAACTCTAATTGGAGTATAATAAAACTACTAGAAGCTGTATTGGAGAAAGATTTTGACCAGTCATAAATCAAACCATATCTGTTGAAAAGTTCATCAAACTCTCAGGCAAGATTAGGAAAAATAAAACTTGTAAGTTAAATAAATATAGTTTATTTTATTAAAGGTAATACTTGTTCAATATTGGTGTGATAGTGATCACAAAGACAGTAAAAACACTGCAGCCAACTTGGGGAGTACAGTAGGCTTCCAGAAACAGAGCAAATGATGTATCAGGTAAACAGGAAGCAAAAAAAGGCTTTCAAACTACCACTGTATATAGCACTTTTTAATAACATCCATCTTGCAGAATTTTTTTCAGAATAATGTTTAACTTTGGCTTGTCACTTATTCAAAGAACATCAAAGACACCTGTGCATGAAGCAGGATGTGATACCAGCCATGCAATTTATATTTTCCTTCCTCTGAGATGAGGAGGAAGTTAGTGCACTTGCAGTGTTCAACATATTGGTGACCTGGAAATTTAAAAGTGAAGTAAAAAAAAAAAAATCAATTTTACAGAGAAATTTTCCCTTTATTTTTGAAAATGTCATCTGGTTCCTTCTCAGACTAGGTCATGATGGACCAGGAAATCTCCAAAGTTTTTCTGAAATCCTGGCACTGAATTAGTCATTGACAAAAGAAAATGAGCTAATTCATTGGTGGAAAGACAGGTGCTGTCTTATTTGTGATGTTGCAACTTTTGATCACAGCTTACACCTTGTGAAAAAAATGTTAACATACTTGTATTTCCAGGTCTTTGCAGAAGTTTTGCCTATTCCTTGGGCACCATCACAATATTTGCTTGAACTTTAAAGAAAAATGAGTCTCATTATTTACTACCTTCTCCAACATGAACTCTGATGGCTTCCATTCATTCTTTTGTCAAGTTTTCTCACTGCAGTTTTGTGGATGAAAGATGAACACCCACTCTGGGATGGAGTGTGCCCTTTACAGAGGTCAGTGTCTGGAGCTGGTACAGTCCTTCAACACTTTTCAGTACTTTGACTCTGTCACTGTTCTTTTTTTCTTTCATTTCCATACTCCTCTGCATGTCATATTACTCCACTTCCAGGAGACAAGGAATTTGTATAATACAAAAGGTATTTGTACAATACAAACAAGAGCTTGTCATTAAGGACACTGTGCATCTTACTGTACTTCCAGCATTGTTTCAGCATTTGGGACAATGCTGTTTTCTCTTCCCTGCTGCTGTACCACATAAAATAATAAGTTCCTGGTATTTAATGACCTGCTGTCACACTATAATGTCAAATGAAAAAAAATATTGTCCTCCATTATTTTAGTATTTCAATGTGACAGAGGAATTTACAGTTATCAAAATATATGAAATGTGCAAAGACTTCTACAGTAACCTTTTAAGAAAACCTGAAAATCTTCATAAGAATCTGCTGAAACAAGCTAAGCACACTCCTCATTTGTAGTTCATTTACTGATAAAACTTTTAATATATTCATTGGTAAGTTTTCAAATTTCCTTTAAGTTATTGTAACCAAAATGTTTCCAGATGAATTTGTCTTTCATGTCAGCCAGCTTATTTTCATCACACAGATGCAACAGAATTTTTCCACCAAAACATTTTTCAGTTCTCATGATCTTACTGGTAAATTTAAGGTAAGAAAGAAGCTAAATTTTAAGCTAAGTAGGAGGCAGTATAATTTACATATATTCAGAAGTATAGGATGCAGTCCACAGATAAGATCTGTTCCCTTTTGTATTTGCTGTAACCCATTAATAACAATAATTTACTTGCCAGGAAGCAGAATAAGTATTAGTGATATACATACCTTACTCTCCTATTAGCTACTGAAATTTCAGGAGAAAGTCTGAAAGAAATGACTTCTTGCTGAGAAAAAGACCTTTTCCCATTTAGACTGCAAGAGGTAATAATCCACAGCAAATGAAACACGCATGTAAAATGGTGTTTTCTGGATGCAAACAATTGCAGTATCACAAGAGCTAAGGATGCCATTACATTAGGTACTATCAAAACTGGGAAAAGTAATGTTTCCCTCTTCTGACATTGAATTTTGCTCTTCAAAATTCAACCAGAACATGTAATTTCCTGTTATGCCACATGGCACATAAGTTAATTGAAAGTGTAACAAGCTATCATTTTATTTAATGGCTGATGTGAAGGTGAAATATACTGGATCATTTATGCACATTTTCAAAACAAAGCCTACTGCTCCCTACACAATTTTATGTCTTCTGACTTCACATTCTGCCTTGAAGTAGATGCATAAATTAATAAGTTGTCTTCCAATAAAATAGATTTACAAACTGTATCTCTTAGTAATGCTTCACCTTATTTTTTCTTGTTTAGTAATAAAAATTATCTATTAATTGGAAGAGAGGTAATGTTATTAGTTAAAAACCCTTTTGTGGAAATTGTTATTTGAGCCTTTCTGGAAAAGGAAATTTTAGATGCCGTGGCTCATTACTCTTTCTATAGAACAGTTAAAGTATTGTCTGTTCTGTTGGATTCCTGGTTCATCGACCTGATACATAGAGTCATTCAGATCTCATTGTATCTATCTTGCAGTCACAAAATAACATTAAGGACTTGTTTCTGCTGTCAGTAAAAATAAGTTGAGCGCCCTGATGGAGTTGCTTCAGCATAACCACACACAAATTATCAGTAATAGCAATTGAATAGCCTGCTTCTCCATGAGCAGAACTAAACCCTAACTTTGTAGAAAAAAAACCATTTTATAATTATAGATGGAAAAAATTACTATACCTATGCCAAAGTTTAGTTATTAAACTTCAAGGTCTCAGCTACTGAATGACTGTGCAATCTGAGTGGTTATGTGCAGTTTTCTGTGCATTTTCTCAAACTGCACATAACCACCCTATTGAAGGAAAACCTGTAGACCAGTGCTGTTCTGTTATTCATACTGTGTGCTCATTTATCTGTATATTTACATTAATGCCAGTGGGACTTACAGCCTTAATATCCTCCATGTTTCAGAGAGAATTACACAGAAATGTACAGACTAATTTACACTCCATTTTCAACCTACTATTCAACCAAAAGAAAATGTATAGTTGATCCTTGCAAATCTGTTCACAATAACATTTTCTTCAGACTACTGTGAAGCTGGAAGATATTTATATATCATATACTAATCTTTATGTATATGTAACATATGTTTATGTGTATACGAAATGTGCTTTAAAGGCAGTTCCCATGTACTGCTTTCTCAAATGCATAGGGTTATGCTTAAGTTAATAGGTATAGATATTTCAAAGTATCTGAAACTTTTTTTATTGTGTATTGAAAATTAAACTTTTCAAAGACTTCTTGAAAAGAAACTGTCAAAATATTGCTTTTCAGATAAAACAGATTTTCTTTCTCTTTTAGCAAACCCATCCTAGGCATGAAAATCTTTCTTGTCAAAAATTGATCTAATCAATCTATTTCCACAAGCAAACTTCAATTTTATGATATATTGGCTAACAAAATAGAACTAAAACTGTTTTATTATTTTTTGCAGGTTTCACTGCATTATCTGCATCATCTACACGCATTTAAGTAAGCATGTTAGTTTATAGTTTTTGCTTTGATGTGCTTGTGGCATAGTCACTAGAGGAAGTTTCACACAAAATATCACTCATACCAAGCCCACAATGCCATATAAACCAAAGCAATCATCAGATAATTCTTCAGATGTTGCAATTTCTGGGGAAAACTATGTTTTATCAAATACTTTGAAAATGGACACTCATTGTCATACAGTTGCCAGATACACTGAGGTTTAAATACTGGCATTTTAATAGAAAGAGATTCAGTTTCAGATACTTCAACTTTCATTCATGTAATTGAGGACTCACCACAGCTCCCTCAAGATATGTTATAAAAATACATCTGTTGTGAGGATAAAATCACAAGGAGCCATCCAGGCTAAGTCAGGAGACATAACATTTAATAATGATCTGCATGTGAGGACCCATTGACTTGATGAATGGTAGGTAAATTGTATGGAGCAAAAAAGTCTTACAGAACATCCATCACAGGTGCAGTAACACAGGGGACAGTCACTATCTGTATTTTTTTAATTATTTGGAGGGGTTCATTAACACAATAGATATAAATGTGATTTCCTCTTTCTCTTTGCATAGTTGTTTCTAACCTCACACAATGATGGGAATTAGAAGATGTGAAGAAGATTAGATTGTAGATTTGCATTTATTTCTTTGATTTTTTTTTTATAAGGCAATAGTACATATATTCACTAGGCTACTGCTTTCCAAATTCTCCATTGATTTCTCTTCTGTTATTTCAAAGTCACCTTTATTGAGATATGCATCTGCTACATTCTCCTGTCAGAGACAGGATACCAGGCTGAATAGACTTTCAGCTTAATCCAGTCTAGCTGTCATAAAGACTTACAGACTGTAAGTTCCAGAAATGAAAAGGATCAAAATTATTAGTGGAGACTCAAAAATATAATACAATCATACAAAATAATTACTATCAGGACTCCTTTACTTTACAAACATATAAAATGAACTTACTTTGAGGGTAAGAAGAGGGGAAAAAATCCTTCCATTAGAAAATATAGTCACAAAGCTTTGAACAAATAAATTCACACACTGCAGGGTACGCACACACACGCATGCAGGCAGGCATGCACGTATGTACACACACAGGTGCACACATACACGCACACACACACACATGCTTAGAGTTTACACTGCATTCTTCTGATGCCATGATTATTATTTTATTTGTACACCCACCTTTACTGCACATTCTAAACAAACAATAGACAACAGTGTAAGGACTTTTTTTGCTTAAAACTGCAACAAAACAAGTCTCAACATTTGCAAAACATTCCTTTATTATTAGAAATAAATTATTTTGTATAAAAATTAGCATGCATTGACCATTGCATTTATTTTAGCATAACCCAGGACTTAATTCAGTCAGCCGTCACAAGAAACAAACTCATCTTCTTTTACGAGTTGAACAATGTAGGACAGGAAAGGAAATTGTCACAATCACAAAAAAGTACTTACAAATATAACATCAGACATGATTTATTTCAACAGCATTTTTTTCACAAGCTAACATTTGTTTTCCTTTTGTGATTTGCTTCCATTTGTGATTTGCTTCCTTTTGTGAGTGAAAAGTTCAGAAGCTTGACACTCTGTTATAAAACTGGACTTTTCCTTCCCCTGTCTCTTTTTGCCTTTGCTTTTGTTTAATTCTTGTTCTTTAGGAGACTGGCTATTGATTTGAATGTAGACTACTGATATTTTCAAGACTGAATTCTGGTGGTGGTAAAGTCTATGTTTGCAAGATCCAGTCCTGCAGATCTTCCAGTGAATTTCATCCCTGCTCAGTTTGCCTGATTGCTGTAACTGACATAAGTTGTCTTGGTAGAGGAGGCTGTAAATCAAAAGAAAAAGAAACAAACCAAAACCAAACAACAACAACCAAAAAAAACCAAAACAAACAAACAAACAAACAAAACCAAAGTTCAGGATTTTTAGAAGCAAGAGAGGAGGAAAAAAATCGTATTTAGCATTTGAATTCAGACAAAGTCCTGTTATATTTTCAAACAATATGGTCCATGTCCATGAAATAAAGAATGTTGAAGGATGTATGTAAGCAGTATATAAACTGGATCTCAATTTCTGTGTTCATGACAATTTATTTTTTCTAAGATTTGGAAAGCATGGGTCAATAGAAAGGAAAAATGATGAGTGGTTTCAGCATACACACAACAGAATTTCAACACCTGGTATTATTTTGTCTGAATTCCATATAAAAATGTTTTACTTTAGAGACTGGATTTTCTTTCTCTTCTACTGTTTGAAGACAACGTTGCAGTCAGTGGTGGTTTGCCCATCCAAAATCAGACTTCTGCTCCTTGAAAGAAGCAAAGCCTAACCCTTTCCAAATTAGAGAAACTGAGCAGATAGTCCCTACAGAACATATTATCTGGAGAAAATTATGGTCTCCTTATGTTGATGGTAAGCTGATCATGTATGTCTTCTTTTGATCAAAGCTGATACTCCTTGTTCAGAAAGAGGCAATATATTGAGAGAATTAAACAGCTCCACTATTGCAAAACTGAACAACTAGGAATTTTTTAAGAAAGTTTGTTTCAGGTTCTAGCCCTTACATCCTTGCTATTAAGAAATATAAAAAAATATGCTATAAAAATATGACTCCAGTCATATCACTCAAAGTTAATTTAATGGTTGGAGGAGAAAAGTGATTACATTAGGTCTCATAGTTAGTTCTCTAATTTTAAATCAGTTGGGTATGTGGAAAATCAGGCTGATAGGGGACTGAGTCTCTTATTTCTCTATAATAAGGTCTATGTTATGCTGCATAAAGAGGAATTTGACTTTCTAAATATGTTTTATATTCCGTCTGCTACAGACATGTTCTGCCTATGATAGTGAAGATTGCAGCCAGCAAGATGACAATAACAGGATGGCAAAAAAAGTTTCCTGGTTTATAGATTCAAATTTTCTATTTCCATACCTTTCTTCAATTTGTTTCTTTTTTCTATCTAGAGTCTGGTGAGAACAGCTGAGATAGATAGGAAAAGCATTCTTCATGCAAACTCCTAAATTCAGCCCAACAGTCTGATGATTTGTGAAGAACAGACTACAGAAACTGGGCAATGACAGTTTCTCTCTTCTGTATCATAGATTAAACTAAATAAAGGATCACTAAAATGGGTGCAAATTAATAGTGGTTAGTATAACTAAGTTTACTACTGTTTTTTGTCATGTTTTCTTAGATTTGCTGAGCAATTTAAATCTAATACTGCATCTGCCATTTTTTAAGACACAACAGAACCAGACTATTTAATTCACGTTACTATAATCCTTTTCCCTAAGAATATATTTATAAGCATGAATAATCAAACAAAAGCTGCAAAATGTAATTTTTCTTACTTTCACTTGCACAGGTAGTTCCAGTACTTTGTGTCTAGAAAAAGCTAATTCATGAAAGGACTGCTTTTGGCACACAAAGCAAGTCTTTCTCTTAGCTGATCACAATATTAGAGCACCAACATGAAATAGCTTTATTTGCATGTATTGGGAAACTTGAAGCAAGTATAGCCTAATTTACATCTTCCACATCTTTCAAATGGGATGTACTGCTCTCGTCTGAACTCTCTCATGCTCCCACAGCTGGATTTCTGAGAGGATTCTATTTTTTCTTTTGGCCTGCTGAGTTCCTACTCAAAATAATGCAGGACTAATGAAATGGCACCAGGATCTTCAAGATAGATCTTCAAGCATAGAAGGATTTTTTTTCCCCAGTTAATAAATAACAGATAAATGCTCATCTGCAAACTCTGCACACTTGGGAACAAAAGGATAGAAAGATCAGAGCTTATTTTTTTCTCTTTCCCTGAAAGTAGGGTCAGATACATAATCAGGTTAAGTTAGATTACCACATTGTCCTGTATGAGTTGAGTTGAGTTCTGTGATAAGTTTACATGTGCATGTTTTTAGCCCACAGCAATGTAACATAATCAGATTTATCACAACTCAGTAAGCTAAATTATGTGAGGACATTTGCAAGAATACAATACAAAATACAAAAATACTAGCTAACACACCTCAGCTGATATAATTTGTTAAATTACTGTAACTTTGTTGTGTATCTGAGAATTAAACAGTTTTGATAGAATTAATCTAGAGTTGATTAAGAAACAAAAATTATCCAGTTGAGTTCTGAGTGTTATTACTTAAAAAAATTATAACATAGGTATTTAATGTAGACAGTGGTTTGAAATATATTAAAACTAACCTCATCTCCAAAGAGTGTTTGTGGTTTTTTACTTTATAAATATTGCATGTGTCTTTTTAGTTCTATGGAATAAGTCTTGAGTTCATGTTTGGGGACCTGAAAGCTTCAGCAGCCGGTGTCCTGCTTTTTAAGACTGTTAGCATTTCACAATAATAACGTGAACCACATTTGGCAAGCCTAGATGGCCAGAAAAAGTAATGGACTTGGCTCAAAATATTTCTGAGAATAAACACTCTTTTATAGCTCCAGTTGCTACTTTGCTGTTGAAACAAAAAAAGAAGAAAATAAAAGAGCAATGTAGAATGATTATTATGATCTGACCTATATTCATTTAATGTACTTGTCATTGCCTTCTGTAACCACACCTGGATGGGTTTTTTTGTCCTTTTCCCCAGAAACAATTTATTTTTCACTGAATATGGACCTATTCCCACAAATAAACCCATGAACATATTCTTGTGGAAGACAACATAGAATAATGGGTGTTAGATGGAACAGGACAAACTAGATAGAGCAGAGTTATCTCTGGATGGAAAGCAAAAGGGATTGCATGACTATCTCATCCTGTTTCTCACCTAGTTATGAGCACTGCTATCATTTTGAGTGTTTGTGCTTGGTAAAGGGGGGAAACAATTACTGCTCACTTCTGGTATACTAGAAGTAGACTGATATTTTGCAATCAGTTTCATATGCTATCATTGAAAAGAAAGATCTATCTCACATAGAGTTACTGCAAGAAGAAATTTTGTGGGGCTGAGAAGTTGTTACAAGTGACACAGTGAAAAGGACTTATGCTGCATTGTGCACTTAAAATTCACAGGAACTTTCAAATGCTTTGACAATAACTATTTCAGGGAAGAGAGAAACCCATCTTAAGGCCTAGAACTCAATTACATAGGGAGAGCTTTCTGGAGTGCAGATGACTTGACTGAATTTTTGTCTATGAAGCATTATGATGGATGAAAACCTTGTCAGGACATACTCCTGGTGAGCTCAGAATTATATAGGTGTGTTACTGTTAAAGTCATGTTTAGAGCACAGTAAATAAGCATTACCCTGCAGTATTGGACTATTTGAAAAGCAGATTTGCTTCCAGTAGCATCTGTTTCTATGAATTATGCATAGTCATAGTTTAAGAAATATCAGTCACAGCATTTCTTAATTAGGTACAGTAGATAAACATCAGATATCCAAGACTTTCTTATTAACACTCTTTCTCACCCCACTGTGAAAACCCTGCTTTATCCTCTCCTTGGAAGTTTATAATTTTTCACACTCAGCAAAATCCATGTCTCTTTTCCTTTTTGCCTTCTGAGTTTTCTGAAGAGTTGCAAAATTACCGAGTCTTTCATATTTCCAATTCCATTATTTGATCCGCAAATAATTTCTATGCCTTTCTTGTTTGTCCTTGGTTACATGTCTCAGTCTGAAGCTCTATAAGCCCAGAGCTCACTCTAGCAGTTTTACACATTTTGAAGGGTCATGAATTTTTCCAATGAAACAGTTTGCACCCAGTATCCTCCATGCATCAGCAAGCATAGTATAGTAAAGTATGGTAGAGTTATGGACTACTTTTATATAGTCTTCAATCTGGCAAACTCTGATAGATTTCAGTAGGGGGTTCATTTTTCAGAAATAAATACAATAGTTGAATCCAAACTTGGTACTGACTTGTCTCAATGTGCTTAACCAAAACAGTACTACTTAAACACCAATATCATCCAAAAGAAATAAAAATTAAAAATAAAATATGTTGTTTGCAGTAAAATGACTGAAATGCTTAGCTGCCACAGCTGCTGCCCATCTAATGTGACATTGTTTTCTCAGAAGAAAACAATTCTCAATTTCTCTGCACTGGGTATAAAGTCTTTGCTCATAGTTGATTATTATTTTTATTAGGAAGTCCAGTTTATAAAATGGTATGTCATGTGGTGGAATGGGAGCTATAACTTCTGTTTTCTCCTGTACCACAGCAAATTTGAGATGTAGCAAGATTCAAGAACTTTCCTGACATGGGAAAGAATTTTTTTCCCATTAAAAATCTATGGTATATTAGAACATATTTTAATTAAGCTTCACACAAATTATCATGATTTTGTACCAGGATGAGTGAGACCAGAACAAAAACCAGGATGGGAAGGATTATGCTGGGAAGTGTTACTCATGAGTTGTGATAAATGAACAATCCAACAAATATGAAGGTAGAAAGGTAAAAAGCATTATTTTCATTTACCTATCTGACTGCAAAATAAAAACAATGCTAGATGTTTTCATTGCAGTTTTTTTTTTAACAGCCTTTGAGTCTTGAATATACAATGATGACCATAAACACACCTCATGAACTGTCAGGACATACCACTGGCACAGCAATGTACAACACACCAAAATAGCACTAGCTAAAACAAACAATTTTTAAAAGATGTGGTGTTTCAAAATCTGCTTGTGCTTTTTTTTTACTAATAGCCTCCTGTGAAAATCAATTTCTTTGAAACAGCTCTAGACATTCCTGCATTCAGCAGTACATGAATTCTGACACATCTCTGGATTCATGCAGAACAAGCAACAAAAATAATTAAGTTTATTATTAAAAGAAAGTGCATTCTTGTGAACGTACATCTATTAAGATGTGCTGCCACTCTTGACCAAGTCTACAGATGACTTACTGTTGGTTTCAAGACTTTCACACAGTTCAGTCTTGACTTCTCCATTTGGTCTGTCGTTTCCTTTCTGTGACAGTTTGCTTTGCATTGTAGCAGCTGTCACCACAGCCTTGAAGCTCCTCTTCCGTTTTTGAACATTCTGCTCCGGATGAAAAATGATAATATAAACCTTGGGCATGTAGAGCATGCCCAGAGACACAGAAGCACTTAAACTCATGGAGATAGTCAGTGTTGTTGTCTGGATGTACATCTGGGGAAGAAAAGAAACAATATAAAAAATCATTGTTGTATTGATTTAATTCAAGAAGGAAAACAAAGCAGCTATCTTAAAAGTATTAGGTGGAAAGAGAACATCAAAAGGACCCTTGGCTTTGGTTGGTTTTAATTGTAGCTGAGTATGGCTGTTTCCTGTTGGATTCATAACCTTAAGAGTAGGTGGTAGAAACAACATAATATTCATGAAACTTCATTCTCATAAAAGTAACAAAGAATGTGCAGCAAACACATTTTTAGAAAAACAACCAGTATGTCTGGACAAGAAGACAGGAATGACAATAGAGTTAGCCTTGTGTCATCAATTTTAACAGACAGAAGCCTCTACACCAATATGCCACATGGTGATTCAACAGTGTGTGCAGCATGGCTCAACTGACAGCAGCATAATGCAGAATCTAATGGAATCTTTTATATAGTCTGTGAGTTTCAAGCAGGAAAAAAAAAATTAGTTTTCCATAGCGATGCTTGAATATTCCTGATGGTGTTGGGAGGTAGATTTTTTTGTTTGTTTGCTTGTTTTCCATCCTATTTTTGAATTCTAATCACAGTGCTCTGTTGGCACACAATAAATTTATTAATATGTCATGGTCCTAACTAAGAAATCAGAAAATTGAGGAACCATGAAATTATCTCACAGAAGACCTCAGTTCCCTATAGATAGAAAGGAAAAATCTGGCATTTCAGAGTGAGTCTGTATTTTTTGTTATCACCTACAAAAAGAAAGCAATTCTGGTATTCCATAATACTATAAAAGAAAATGGCAATAAACACTCCATAAGAACAGCAGACAGAAATTTGTTTGATGAAGTATTTAGCTAATATATTACCAATACTAATTGTAGTTCTGCTCAACAGTTATTTTTTCTTAGGAAATTATTTTTTATTAACCATATTATGAACAAAAAATACTTTATAGTTCTGTGTTAAGTAGGAAATCTCTCAGTAATCCTTGTTATATTGAAAAAGATACTGAAGTAAAACATGCTTAGTGCCTTCACAGATGATTCAGTGACGTTGTCAGGCATGATTTTAAGCACTGGCCAACACTATCACATTAAACTGAAGATAAGGTGGTAAGTCTGTCTGCAATGTCAGCTTCAGATCATCATTTTTTATGAAGTGCCCTTGGGTGACTTGGCCCTTGGCAGAAAAGTAGAGATATAATAAACTGTTGTGCACTATTATAGCCAAACAATTTAATGTCTTTCAGCCTACAAAGTTTTTCCATTAGATACTTTCTCCTTAGGGATCACAAATAAACTGTGCTCTCTCATATAAAGCAATCTTAGGTAAGAAAAAAACATGGATTCTGAACAACCTCTATGTATAATTGCACAGAAATACAAATACTGTGCCAAATGCTACCATAAAAAGAAGCATAGCCCAATGTAGTCTTCAAGAAAACACTAAAAATTCCTGAATATCTGTAAAAAGCTCAACCCGCTTTCAGGGACAGCACCAGCCTGAAAAGACAATCAGGACTGTCTGTTGTGCTGAGGAAAGGTACAGGAGTAACACCTTCCTTCATTTGAATCATACATCAATTCAGTACTTGAGGAAATAATATGCTCTTTTCTCACACCAGTGAAATAATTCTATTCCTATCAATCTCCAAAATGACAGTGGTGTGCCTGAAAGCAGAGCTATATTGTGCATGAACATTTCTAATGAAAACATTACATGGTCACACTAATAAGGAAGTTTTTTCAGACTTCTGTGGAAGGACCTCTGTGCAGATGCATGTTCACATGCAGACAGCACCAATGCACATGTTTGTTTCTCCCTGAACCAAATTGACTGATCTCCAAACAAACTGGTACAGCAGTGGCTTTTAGGGTTAAGCATTTAATTAAGTGGCATCCAAAAGCAAAAGTATTTTGGTTCCTAAACATGAATATATTTCCTGATATGATGGGCAATACATTTTAAAAACTGCATTGTGTATGAAAGTTCCATTAAACATAAAAATTCTTTTTTAAGCCTTACCATTTTTTAAAATCCAAGTTATGGCAGTTAAGTGCTACCTAAGCCTCACCCATGCATTCTGTAACAATGCCTGGCATTTAAATATATTTTGGGGTTTTTATTTCTTATCAAGTACTCAAGTTCTAAGACTTCTCTTTCTCTCATGGTTTAGTGTAAGAGTGATATGATAAAAAGGATAAACCTCCAAATGTTATAGGATAAAATGCGTGCATTACTTTATTAGTAACATTAAAAAATTTATACATGATAGTAGATCTCAATGATCTTTCTAGCAGTAAGAGGTGCCACAGTGCCAAGATCTTACTAAAGAGATTTCTCTTAGTGTGTCAATGTCAGCTTGAAGGTTTACATTCAACTAAGCTACATAAGTGAAACAGCTCTGAATCTTATCATACACTGAAAAATTAAGATCCTACAGGTTTCAGCCCAGGTATTTTTCATTACATATATCATTACATTTAATCTATTTTCTGTGAACTTAACTGCTGACCAGCACAAGAGCCTCTTTTAAAAATCCAGATCACAGTTAGTTTCATATTGCTGATTACAGTTCATATGCAATGGGGTTTATTTCTAATGATTTCTGTGTTCTTGAACCAGCCACTATAGTTATGGAAGTATCAACACCAGGGTGAACTGGGAGTTTTCTGACAGGATAATTTTCAAAGAGTGATTATAGTTTTTAAAGAGCCTCAGACTCAGGGATCCTGTTTTTCATGGATCCCTCTTATTACTTACTCTTTAATGAAGCCAGTGAGAAAAGGATTTTGAGACACTTGCTCAATCTTGAGGGAAAGGCCTTGAACATATCCTTACACATACACATTGTGTGTGTGCATACATCTATCTGATTCCATAGGCTAATGCAATTGCATTCTCAGCTGGAGGGTGAGTTGTCCATGACAGTCTGATTCCTTTTCCTACTGTAATCATAGAATAGTTTGGGTTGGAAGTTACTTTTAAAGGACCTCTAGATCAGCCCCCCTGCATTGAGCAGGGATATCTTCGACTAGATAAGGTTGCTCAGAGCACCTGACCATCAATGTTTCTAGGTATGGGGCATTCACCACCTCTTCTGGCTAAACTGTTCCAGTGCTTCACCTCCTTCATCATAAAATAATCCTTAGTACTTGTCTGAATCAACCCTCTTCTAATTTTAAAACCACTACCCCTTGTCCTATCTCAACAAGCCCTACTACTTTTTTAAGTTGTCATTTGAAGGCTGAGAATCTGTTTACAGGATGGGAATATCTCTTGCATTTAATCCTTCTTTTCTTGGGAATCCCCATTCTTGCAGCCTAATGAAGCCCATGTCTAGCAAACAGGATACCACACACACTTGGTTTGACTTTTGTCTGACTCTTACCTTGCTTTATTCCTGACAAGAGGACAATGATGTTTTATGGCTGTGCATTCTGGGTACTTTTATTATTCTGGGAACATAACTACCTGTAACTTTTACAGAATTAAATGCTCTAAAAATAAGGAGCAATGGAGCAACAAAAGTAGCTCAGTTTAATAAGATATGACGTCTGAATAATTTTTCATGTGTCTCACAGTGGTAGCTCACTCGAAGTTACAGAAGAATAAAGGTCCCTTTTTTGCAATGATTCATAGTTACACAGAAATGAATTTCAGCACTCCTCACACCAAAATCCCTTCTGAACTACAAACTTTTTGTGTGATAATGCCTTTCACAAATGTAACAAAGACTGCTGTATCTATTGTCCTTGTTCTTGACAGTCAAAGGATATGTCAGAAAACTAAAATCATGGTAATTCAAGGAAAAACACCCTTTAAACTATGGGAAATACTTGAGGCCTAAATACCTTCATGTCTCTATCCTCCACCTCAACCCCACCCCAGAACTGATACAAGACTTTTTATGTACAATTTTAACCTCCACAATTGACAAAGGATCCATCACAATAGACAGTCCCTTGTGAAAAAGATTCAGATCCCTGCTCAGACACATGATTTCTCTATCCCACAAGTGGCCTGGACCTCTTCCTCATCAGAAGGTTCCTACTAGCTATTAGTATAGCCTTCAGATTATCCTAACTCAGCAGCTAAAATAGATAATGGCCATTGATTCTAGGACTATGTGTATCTTTCTACTTTGAAACCTACAATGTTCCACAGGAAACATTGGGCCAATGAAACATGCTATTTTAGTAAAACACAGACACTCTAATGAGTTCTCCAGTTTTAAAGTACTTGAAACTGAATTGCCTCCAATTTCTATGCATCAAAGCAGGTGTGCACACTGAATTGTCCCAGTGCAGGTAGCTGAATGACTGCCTCTCAGCCACGCTTCACTGCTAGGAAATAAAATATCCCTCAAGTCCCCAGCAGTGTCCCATCTGTTTGGTGCTTGCTGAGGCAAAGTTCAACACAGAGCAACTACTTTCACTAAAGGAAAAAAAAAAGTAGTAATGTCACAACCTTGTCCAGATTGCTTCCCTGTTTTGAGACCTCCCCTATTTTTACATATAAGATAATATTCAGAATCTCTACAGAATTGCTGATTTTCTCATGCTATTTATTTTTCTCTTCTACTCAGGTTTAATAAGTCAAATAGAGAACAGACTGTTCCCTAATCTGGTTCTAATAGTATACCCTGGAAAGGTATATTGCTATTGTGATGTCTTGAATAAATTTAATGTATTTTCCACTTTGGCACAAGCTCTCTAACTCCCGGTAGTTGTAACACAGATGAAAAAAAGTCCAGCAGTGAGTGAAGTGCTAAATCACTGAGGGAAGTCCTGGAACATCTCAAACTACGAGTGTGCCTAGCATAGACTCAACTCAGCTACTTGCAGTCCAAAGAGAAGTGGATGTATGAAAGGACACAGCTGGTATAATGGCTCTCATTGACTAATTCTATACAATTTGCCCTTTAGAAGTCTCTTTCTCCACAGGATAGAGCAATAGCCTTGGTATCAAACACTGGAGTTTTGAACCATCCTGCTGAGGCAGATAAACACAGGCACTCTTGAACATGTCCCACATTGCTAGTAACAGAGCAGAAGATTGAATTATGATTTAATTTTTCCTTTATCCTTGTTATCAAATTCTACATGTCTCTTATGTGAATCTTGGTTGCTTCAGCCAGTTTCATATTATAAGGACAGAACAGCAGCAAGTTTTGTTTCCCAATAGATTTTTTTTGATATCATTCCCTCCTTCCACTCTTCCCTTCATTCTCAGCTGCTAGAAACCTTACCAGATCATTTCTATCCAGGAGATAAATGATACATCATAAAATGAAGATACATATCATCTATCTACAGGCATGCCTCATATTGGGAAAGACAGCAAAATGGGCCTTCTTTCCTTATGGTGGAGACAGCATAAGTCTTTTTATTCCCAGGAAAACACTGAAAGCATTCATAGCCATCTTCCCTGCGCTGCAAAACATAGAAGGCTTAGAAAAAAGACAGTCCTTTTCTTCTTTTAAAGTAATGCACATGCCATACACTACAATTACTTTCATGTGTGTTGCTGCTTGCTGAAGAGTTGACTGGCTGACAAAAATTATGTTTCACAGTCCTGTTCACAAATTAGAAAGAAATGCCATGCAATGGATTCCACACCAAAAAGCAACAAGGAAAAGCCTGGATACAGACAAATATATATGAAATACATTTGAAACCAGGAGAATGTAAAAGGAGGTAACAATGATGACAAGGAGCCAAAAACTAACCAAAGGATTCATGCTTCTCTGCAGAACCCCATAAGCCTACACCTACAGGTTTTTATTGCTTTCACTGCAAAACATACTTTTCTATCTTGATCCGTGGGAAGAAAATTTTTTGAAGGAAAACATAACAGGTACAAGTCAGTCATTGCTTGGCTTATATAACAAGATTATTTTCCAGGTATAAGATAAACTTCACTGAGTGAGTCTTATTCAAACATTTGTTCAGTTAGAAAACATGGGAAGCTATGGTACCTATATATCTTTTGGCCTTTTGAAAACATTCCTTACCAAAATAGCAATTAAAATGAGGCTTAAAGAAGAAAAGTGAAAGCCTTCTCAGAAAATGAAACTAAAATGTCCGTAAGATGATTATTTCAAGTAAATGTAGACTATGATTCTTCACACAGCAGAAGAAAACAAATCCTGAGGAAACATATAATCTTTATTTTTCTTTTTAAATTCTGCTGCTTTCAGGAAGTTATGAGAAAGAAAAGCAATAACAACTGATTTCAAATTAATGTGTGCCACATTTAAAAAGTATGAACTTCCATTAAGCTTGGATGTGAGAGGAGATATAAAAGCTCGGAGGAGTCCTGGTGGAATATGTATATACCTGCATTTCAGAAACTGAATTATGGTAACTATTCACTTCCAATTTTCCACTTAAGTCCAATTTTGACCTTACCTGCAATATTTGTAAGGGGAGGGAGAGGGGAGGGTCCAAGGAGATTTTTTTGTGGCTTTTCAATCTCTAAAGGGGGAGTGAGGTGGGGGGGGGGGTGTAAGAGAGAGAGAGAGAAACATTTTACCAAGGCCCATGGTGACAGTGTAAGGGAAAGTGTCTTATTCTGAAAGAAGGAAGATTTAGACCAAATATGAGGAAGAAATTTTTTGCCATGAGGGTGAGACACTGGCACAGGTTGCCCAGAGAAGTTGCAACTGTCCCATCCCTTAAGAGTTCAAGACCAGGCTGGATAGGGCCCTGATCGACCTGGCCCAGTGAAATGTGTCTCTGCCCATGGCAGAGGGGTTGGAACTAAATGATCTTTAAAGGTGCCTTCCAACCGAAACTTTTCTGTGATTCCATGATTCATAGTAACATGGTACTTTCTTAACATGGCAGACAATAATGTCCATTGTCATTTCTATTGGCAAATCTAATCTCTTAGCATAACATTCTAGACAACCAGACTTTTTGATTGTTTTTTCTTCTTTCCCCTTTGCTTTGTTCAATATGCCAGTTTCAGGTACTTTAGCTCCTCCAAAACTGCTAATTTCAAAAAGCTTTTTGTTGATGTGTAACCCCTGTAGACATCTTTATAGATAACATCACAGAGCACTGGCATCAGTAATTATGCTGTTTTTTTTGGCAAAAGCTGGAGAAGATTAGACAAGCAAGTGTTGCATTATCAAACATTCTGCTCATTGGAAATAAGCAATATTTTTGAAGGGAAAGAAATATTCAGCTTTACTTCATCTGCAACATTTATTACAATGTCATATTAAACTAGTAATAAACTAAAATCTGATCTTCACTGTGACCCATCCTCAGGATATCTATGTCATGGAAAATCCTAACTACTGCCTTGCAGACTTTCAAAGTAATTTAAAATATCAGTATGTAAATTGATTTTTATTTCTTTTCTTAAATTCTCATAATATAACTCATTTTTCTTCTCATATATTACACTATCATATAGCTTGATTATAGCACAGCACACAATTTATTGCAGTATTATGATTTTTAAAGTCCAACCTTTCATCAACCTTACTGCAAATAGAGTCACAGTTTTCAGTAATTGACCAAAGACTAATCTCTATTATGTCTGTAGTAATGTGTATGTCAGTCCTGATATTCAGGAATACTGAGCTCCAAAAGATCAAACAGAAATTTAGTACTGATTTTTTTGTAAAGCTAAGCTAAAAGAATTTCAAAATAAAAGTAAAAAAACCCCCAAAAATGTAAAAACATAGTGGAAAAAGACTGTGGTTCATGAAAAAACTGAGAAATGAAATTAATTAAATGAGGTCTTATTTATAATTAATTGAATCTTCAACATAATGTACAAGTAGGATTTTATGGTATATTGTGTTACACTTAAGACTTCTTATTGACAAAATGCTAAACAAAGAATTTATTGTTTATCTAATTAAAATCTTAACAGCCTACTAAAAACCATATCAAATCTTATTATTAATAATCCAGTTACAATTAGACTGGCTTTTCTTTTCATATTATTTAATCATTACAGGAAAATCTCATTAATAGTATAGCTAAATCTGTATACACATAAACTTTTGACTATTAATGCCCTTCCTCCAGTGATACACACCTGGTCCCTGCTCTCTGGTTCCTAAGGCCAACAGATTTAGCCCCCCACAAGACAAATAGAAAGAAGGGGAAATTATGTATCCCAAGTCCTTGATGCTGATGTCTGGTATTCCTTCTCCCTTAGTCTTGGATCTGGCTGAGGTTGTATTCACACATTTTCTAATACTGTGTCCTTATTTCCTCTTTTTAAAATGAGTTCTCCTCTAAACTCAGTCTATCTGCACCCATTACCTGCTTATTGATTGGAATTAAGTCACAGTGACTTTGTTAGTGAGTGTTTTTGCAGGTGTGTTAGATTGCTGCCATGCCCAGTGTTCAGTGCCCTGAGCTGGAACAAGCCTGGCAGTGCTCTCCCCACTGCAGGACAAGTGCTACCACAGCCATCATAAGCTCCAAATATAACAAATATATTCCAAAAGCCTACAGCAATATAAAGTCTGCAGCCTTTTTCTAGTAACAACACACCTCCCATACATATTTATTGAGCAAGAGTTGGGTGTTCTGTAAAACCTTATTTCCAACCTTATTTGATAAAAAATACTCCTTTATTATAAGATTTCCAAAGAGCATTCAAATGACTTTCATATCACTTTCAAATACATCAAAATTAAAATTCTCTTTTGTCAAATACATTCTAACTTGAATAACTATCTAGTTCTTGCAATTTTATCACTTTTACAAAAATTTATTTTATAGAGGTGGTTTATTATTAATTAGGTCTTCAGGTATCTACTTTGAATGCAGATTGAATTTACCCTAAAGCTAAAAAACTAGCAAATGTGGCAGGTAGACTATTTAAAATAAATTCATGCCAATTCAAACATTTTCAATTATAATCCCTTTGAAAACAGGGGAGCTGCATTTCAGAACACTTAACACTCAAGGACCCAGCTGGCAACCCCAAAATTGTCACTTTCATATGCATAATTGTATTGTGATGAAAAAGGGAAGGCAAGAAAACTTCCTTATAGTGAACTAAGGAAAGATGTTGCCAATGAAATAAAAATATATTGTCTGCATTTAATTCAAATACCAGGATTAAAATAAGAACTAATTATTCTGTATAACGCAAAGGCCATTGATGTTGACTAATACATTCTAATAACTAGGATATATCACTGAGTAGGAATTTTTTCTTGTCCAGATTTGAAATACATAGAGTATTACAATTCTGTCTTTTTAAAATTCCCAATGCTTACTAAAGATCTATTACCTATGCTCACAAAGCATAGAAAAAGGTTAACCTTAAGTGGTGGTTTATTACGCTATTAACTACATTTAGTTTCTTTTTTTTCTGAAGTCTCTTAAATATGCATAATACCTGAGCTAAAGAGATAACTGTGTCTAGAAATACTGTAAAACAGCCTCTAACTCTGTAATAATTAACTTGCTACCAGGTTTTGTTTTAAAATATGTTTGCTTATTTAGCGCACATAGCTTAAGTGTCAGAGTTTAAGTACCTGATAGAGACAAATATTAAGTGAAGTACACTTGCTCAGAAGATAATTTTATTTAGCATCTTCAAGCAGGGCATAATTAAGTTACTCTGTCATACAAAATGATGGAGGCTTAAACAAGTAACAGCTGGTTACCCCAATGGCTGTACAACTGAAGGGCAGCCTTTGGCAGGAAAAGCTGTGCAAACACAATCAATACATTATGCTAATGGGAACAATGTAATGAGCAAGGAAGCAGCTAAAACGGAATGACAAAAAGAAAAACAAACAATCAAACACGTCCCTGCAGCCCTCAGCAAGCATTTCAATCGCAATTTGTGAACAGAAATCTTACAACAGTTGTCCTCAAGTGCTAGTCTTATCTAGAAATGTTCACTGTCTTCATTCCTTATGTCAGAATAAATTTAATGGCAGCCAGATGAATCCACTGATGGCTGTTTCCTTGGCTTCAATGAATTTACACTGTATTACTCCAAGTGATGAATTGATCAAAACTTAAAAACTAATAAAAATATTTTTTCATCAATTTTCTCTCTGATATTTTATCAAAATTAAATTACCTAAATTGCAGTATAAATTAGACTTAAAAATCTGCATATTACAAAACTATTTCCTCTCTGTTGATACCAATTTCTAAAGGTCTCACTTGAGTGTTTACTTGCCTTGGTGTCATTCTGATTTATTTTATTCCGTAATTGATTGTGACATTACTCCAGTACAGATTTTCTGTTAGATTTATTCACTGCAGAAGATCCTTGTGAATCCCCTAACACACTCTGGAGCAGGAAAAAACACCCTCTAACCTGAACTGGATTTTAGAAGCAGACACCAGGTTCTTAGATTGAGTGCAAAGGGCAGGTATGTGGCTAAACACAATACATTCTATGCTACAACCAGCCCACAGCTCTTTCAAAGTCCACTGTAAAAGACTTTCAAAATTAGAGTTTTCATATAGACTTTTGAATGAACCTGTGTTGCATGCTAAACATGTTTTGTTCTGTTCTACGCTGGTAAGTTTTAAATTTCTTCTTTGTCTATCTGGAGGATTCTTAAGGCAGAGCAGGATTCTGCTGACTCCCACAAAAATGTGCAATATTATCTTATAGGACCATCTCTGTGCTGTCTCAGAAGAGAATCTCAGAAGAGCAACAAGGTAGAGCAGTGATGACATTATATACTGTCCCCCACCCTCACCCCTCTGCCCTGCCCATGCAAACTCTGCTTCTAACTTTCGCCTTCTTTTTGCTATTTGTATGTTCAGGATAAATTGAATATAGGTTTTTTGGGTCAGTTTGTTGGGGGTTTTTTTAAATTTTTTTGGTTTTGTTTTTTGGGTTTTTTTGTAGGGTTTTGTTTTTGTGTTTTTTTTTTTTTTTTGGTTTGTGGGTTTTTTTGGTCATGTTTTTTGTTTTTTTTTTTTTTATTATTTGGTTTTGTTTTATTTAACTGCAACCTTCTCTGGTGAGGTTTCAATCAGCTTTTCCCAGATAATAAAAGACTGAATACAGTGTAGTCCCTCCACAATTTTTATATGTTATTACTATTTATATATTTGAACCTTCAGTAGCTACAATCTCAGTTACCTATTACAATGGGTAATACTGCATAATAGATACAATAGGTAATTAAAATATGTAATGCTGCATACTAAATTAAACATTAGAATATCTCTGATGTCAGCATCCAACATTTGCTTTTCCTCTGTCATTCCTACCTGTCAAGAATATTAAAACTGAAATAAAAACCCTAACATCTTAACTTTTCTGGGAGCAATGCCAGAAGATAGAAACTTATGTCTCTAAGGTATGCAGCAGTAAATGTGTATAAATTGCACTGCAGAACCAACAACAAGGTGGACCTGTGACTGACTCAGAGGTGACTCTGGTATGCCTTGGCTGTAGTATACTCAGGGGAAACATGAGTGACCCAAACATTTATGTTACTCTCACAATTGCAGTTAATCATACAACGTGAATCTGGCACACCAGGATGTTCAGACACTCATCTATTCTTGCTATGGTAACACTGTACAAAGATAAGCCAGTGTGTTTCCCTTCAGAAATCTGAAATACTTCCTGTACAGTCACTGTTATCATCTGCCACAAGACTAGGAGAGGTTTGTTGTCAGCCTAAAAAGATGTCTACAAGTGCAGAACAGTCCTTCACATTTCAAGCAGAATGTGAAGTATAGCTACCAAGAGATTTCAGTTTCCTGAAATCAGTTTCCAGCTGTTCAAATTTGAACTCTAAATATGGGAATATGTTGGCCTGAGCCATGAGAAGTTGGTGTAAAATAATCTCTTAGCTTTTTAACATCTGCAATACTCTAATCTACTCTGTTATATGATGGTGTCAGCATTACTGCTGGGAGGGAAATGGCTGATCCCTTGTGTGAGACTTCTGCTAAAAAGAGGCTTTGTACCAAATCAAGACCTTGAGCTGAAAATCCATAAAACCTTACAAGAATCCAAATCAGTTTAACTGAATAATTTGATTGCATTATTTCCAAAAAGACTTTTGTTCCATTTATAAGTATAGTTAGCTCAGGGTGGAAGGGTCCTTGGATCTCTAGTCCAACATTCTCCTCAAAGCAGGGTCAGCTGTGCAGTCAGACCTGGTGTCTCAGGTATTTATCCAGTCAGGTCTCTCAGACCTCCCAGAATGAAGAGAGACTGCATAGCCTCTCTGGGCAACCTCTTGAACTTCACTGCCTTTAGAGGGAAAAACATTTTTCCTTTTAGCCAGACTAAATTACGTTTGTTTCAGTTCATGTCCATGGATTCCTGCTCTCCTATCACCCCCATTGTGAAGGGACTGGCTCCATTCTCTCAGTGACCAAAATATAGACACAAGGGGTGCTGTTCATTCTGTCCAAAGCTGTCTCTGCTCCAGGCTAAACAAGCCCAGCTTCATCAGTCTCTCCTTACAGGGCTCCAGCCACCAACAGTCATGATGGTTTTTGTGCTGAACGTGCTCCAGTCTATTGCTATGTCTCTTAAGAGGTGCTGGGAGATCAGTATTTCAGATATCTCCTAAGGAAGACCAGGGAGAGAGAGGTAATCCTTGCCCTCAATTTACCTATCTGCTTCTGTTTACAGATCCCAGGAGGCCGATGGCCTTGTTTGTGACTGTGGGTCTGTCAACTCAGGTTTCATTTGATGTCTGTGAGGCTTTCATGGCCTTTTCTACATAATTTCTACACAGTCAGTCAGTTTTCACCCTGTACCATTGCAAGGTCTCTAGCTTTCCCTGTGCCAAACTTTACATCTTGTCTTGTTAATTTTATATGTTTTCCTGTTGGTTCATTCCTCCATCTGTCTAGGTGTCTCTGTATGAAAAACCTTTCCTTTAGCAAATCAGCAATTATACCCCAATTTGTTACCATCTACTATTTGGCCATGGGTAAAGATTTAAACAGGTCCCAGAATAGACCTCCTGTGGCCTTCAAATAGAGCATGACATAGATCTATGACTCTCTGATCCCTTTTATCCAAAATGACTCTTGCCTGTCTGACGCACACCCACCAAGACTATAACATCCTAAACTTAGGTATCAAAATATTGCAGCACACAGTGTCAAAAGTCTTGCTAAAATGAAGGTAAACAACAACCTCAGCTTTCCCCTTATCTACAAACACCCATGTTCCATTGAAGAAGGCAATCAGGTTGGTTAGGTATGTTGACTATTTCCAATAAATTTATTCTCCTTCATAACACCAGAAATTTGTTCTGAGAGGGCTTGCTCAATGATTTTTCTAGCGCCCAAAGTGAGACAAATTGATTTTCTTATATAGCTAAACGTCTTTAGCTTTCAAAAATGTTCTTAAAATTGAGTACTACCTAGTTACTAATCTGAAAATGGGAAAAGAAAAAGTGTCACCACAAATTAGATAATAGTAGTAGTTATAATTAGGTGTTGCCTCACAAGTCCTGTGGTAGTAGTAGTAGTAATTAAGACATGCTGCTGAATTATCTGAAATAAAAAAAGGAGTGGTGTTACTGAACAATCTAATGACTTTATTAATACTTTTCTTTCTTTGTCTCTGTGGTATATGCTTGACATTCTGACCTTTCTTCTGTCTTCTTGAACAAATGAAGACTGAGATAAGAGCATATTTTAATTTGCATTAATTATATTCAATTTGCTAAGTATGGATATTTAAGTAACCTAAATAAAAATTATCTCAATAATTGTTATTATAAATTAGCATTCAAAGTAAAACAATGAAATATGGTGAAACCTGTGTAAAGTACATGGGATTCTGATCAGTTCAATCAATTATCTTTATTTTTATGGTATATCTTAATTGAATATTTTACATAAATTAAGGGTTTCAAGTCCTCAAAGAATTTTATAAATGTTACTTATTAATGTTAAGTCTTTTGTCCAGTACTGCATATCCATTGCTCAAAGCCAACTCAGAATTCATGAGATTGTATATTTTAAGATGTTGCCAATGTTTTAAACAGAAAATCCCTTTGGTTTATATTCCTATATATTCAGGCTGTCGTTGCTCAGCTGCTGTAATGATTAAATAGGACATTCAATCTCTGGAGGAAAACCAACTCAATTAAGTGAAAGAACTAAAAGGTAGTTTTCATTCCTCTTCCTTAAATAAATTTTAAAAGACATTCTTTGGTTTTTCTACTCTTAAACTATAAGTAATATCTGCCATTGTATAACAAAATTACAGAGAGCAATCACATGCCAAATGGAACATGACCATGCAATTGCCAGTCACTAGATAGCGATTTTCTGTCATTAAAGAAAAAAAAAGAATCATCACTAGATTTGTTAGTTATGGTTCCAATGCATCTAAATACAGGGATCAACACTCTTTTTTCTTTTAAACTAATGAGATGATCAATTTGCTTTCAGTGAACCTGATTCAATGGGCTGGAATACAGCCTGCAGCCTGCAAAATGGTGGCCAGGCAAAAGAATAAACCTTGTTGGTTCCCTTAACTGCTTTCTTAGACTATTCTGACTTAAATACTTCATCTTGCCAGATCACCCATTTTTCAATGCAAAATTTAATGCTTGTCTAAACTAAAAAGCCTCTGCCACTAGCCAGTCTGCAGGGGCTGCACTGTCAAATCCCCTCAATGTATGCCAAAAAGAGATACTCTCCTGCCAGCCCAGTTACATCACCTCACTGAGCGACAGATGCAAAACTAACATTAGCTTTCCTCTTTTGGTATAACACATTGGGATTTTGCCAGTGTAACTATATTAGTCAGGTTTGGTATGTGAGTGTGGGTTGGTTAACTTCATTTTCTGCTCTCCAGATATGTCGGCAATTCTTTGTAGATATGGCCTAAAAACACAATTAATGATCAAAATGGCAGCTAACAACAACTTCCATCTATAAGATATTTAACATACTAAAATGTCCTGGAAGATTAAAAAAAGTATGCTTAAGGACCACAGACTTCTGTCTGATTTGGTCAAAAACAAACACCTCACTGGAAATGTTTCTAATAGCTGTTTGATGAGAAATGCCATGGTCTTTATCTGAAGATTTTCCTATATCAGAAACTATTCATAGTTTGTTTTGTTTTTTTTCTGCAGTGGAGGAATAATATCCTATAATATCTTGTCAGGTGTAGCTCACACCACAGCTTGTTTCTCTCTTCTTTAGCTGTCAATTTAGGAACTCCACTTCTACATAAAAGTTGGCTGAACCAAATTTTGTAATTTTTTAAAAATTTGTGGTGGAAATAAGTTAACTAGGGCTGGTCATATGTAAACTTGAAATGTTTTTGATATACAACTGCATATATTTCCATACTTATTATTCTGGCAGAACCTCACCAATCCCTATGTTAGGCTCACTGATTTTATTGTATTTCCATCGATCATTGGCATAAATCTCGAGAACCACCTAGTTGTTATTTTATCAATGGTTAGTAAGTCCAGCCTGTATTTCAGGCATCTACAATATTAATTTTCCAAATGAAATGGAGCTGTTTTTTAATGCTTTGGCAATCGCCATAAATAGCAAACAAAGAATAAACATGGTGCAGTAAAATGTATGTAGTTATTTTATTCATTATTTTGCTCTATAACTATATAAATAATCTGGCCTGGAGTAGGATTATTCCAGTCAAATTTAGCACACCATTGTTTTCATGCAGTAGCAGTTTGTGTAAATTGTGGTTTTGACTATTATAGTAGTAGGCAATATTTTGTGTGTGGAAGTAACAGAGGACCCATGACAACTCTAACTCAAATATATTTTTGCTGGTGTTACATTGCTAATAAGCCCATCATATTCTATCTATTGAGCTTCACTAAGAGGTAAAAGAATATAAAGTTCATGATAATATATCTATGAAAAGGAAAGCCCTGTAATTTACCAGCTACACAAATAGTCTAATAGCCACAAGTGATCCTAGCCACTGTCTCGCTTGTGAGCCTTTCAGAATTAACCCTCACCTCAGGACACTTACTTTGTTTCCTGGTGTCCCACCTCTGCTTTTACCTCTGAAGGCATTTTTAGATTGTTATCATTTGACAGGTTGCCTGCATCACTGACATAGTATCCTGCCTTCACTGCCTTCCCTGATTGGATGGCCTAATTTTTGCCAAAAGGAGTGCTGAATGAAATCATTATTAATGCCCTGAGATTGTTCAGGTAAAGGCTAAGAGTACTTTAGAGTGGAGGATATAATAAGAGACAGGAATTATGGGAACACTTAGAAGATTAAAAATAATTTCCTGTCCTTCCCCACAGCCTCTCCCCCACCCCTGCAACAATACTTTTTTGCTTCTTTTGGGCTGCAAATAAGAACTCTAGAGTTTATATTAGCTGTGTTCCTACCTTCAAAAGGCAAAAAGGAGAGTGAAATATAAATCAGAAGAATGTTTAGCAAATTTTGCAGACCCTTTCTCTTGTTGTTTTCTTACCAATCAGATGCTATTTCTGCCACCATTCTCAGACTTCCTTTGCCAGTGTTTTTCACCCTAATCACTGGCAGCCCCTGGTTTTTACTCCTTGGATAGTTCCAAGGCATGTTTAAAGACCAATCAAAAGTGTCCATGGAGCATTTGTCCTCAAGTGATAAGCTCTTGCACCACAATATTGAGGAAAGAGGTGGTATGCAATTTTTCCCTTCACAAGTAATTTTTCTGTTTGTACATACAGAAACCTTATTTGATGTTGCGTTGCAGATATTTTGCATCAATCCACTTTTTTATCCATATTACTCATCATTTTCCTCCACTCATATGAAAATACAAAATCTACAAAAAAGCAGGAATGCTAAGGAGGGGTTGAAAGCCGGTTTAGTCTCCATGTATATATGAGCACAACTACAGTTATTGTAGTTGTGACTGAAATGTAAGAAAAGAGGGAGAATGCTTACTGAATCACAAGTCAAATTGTATAAATGGAACCATAAATATATTATTCCACTGTTTACTCAGCTCTAAACCTGACACTTAACAAGAAACGTTTAGCCACATGAGACAGGAAATTGAATCTTCTCACTTATCCACATTCACGCTCTGTCTCTTGCATTTGATTTGTGCCAGATTAACAGAAGAGAGTGAGGGATGAGGCTAAATTGTTCCTCCCTGTGCAGAGGGAATGCAGAGATCTCCCAACAGCAAGTGGCATTCCTCACCATATGTGCTTCTTCATCTTGGCCCAACAGGGCAGGAAAATGAATTTGAGGATTTTTAACACAACACATTATGTAAGTTTTAGCTGCAGTGCTTTGCTCCATTTTTGCTTTCTTTGCCTTATTAACATGCATTTCACAGAGAGTGGCTAAGCTCAGAAATTGGAAAAGATTTAACAGTGTGGCAAGATCTATGGAATTCAAATTATTTTGTTACATGAGGGTGAAATTCAGGTTAGTACTTTACATATAATCGTGATGTAGCTCAGTAAGCAGGGTTTTGTTTTGGTAGACATGCAGCATACTTAGTCATCAGTTCCCAAATAGTCCAAAATCAGCCTTGCAAAATGGGAGAATTTCATTAACTTGCTGAAGAGGTGAATCCAGAAAAAAAAAATAGTTCAGGGAGCCTTATCCAAACCAGCTCACAATGCCATTGCAAGGACCTAGTCAGTGACAGACCATTCTGTTTGAAAGACTGCATCTCCACATGAGCATCACCCTCTGCAACAAAGTTCAGCCAATTAGTGGATTCTTCAGCAAACATTCTGCCTCTGAAAGTTTGCAGGCAGAAAGTTTGCAGGTTCATGCAGCACATGAACCAGACACTACTGTTTTTTTTTTTTAATGTGATAGACCATCATGTTGTAATCTCACTTTGCCAACATACCACCTGCCCTAATTTCAGCATTTCAGATGCAGCATTCAAAGTTGTTTCTTTAAATGCTGGATGTTCATGTCTAAACTGTTTACACCACATTGCATGATGGACAGCTTTGAATGAAGCATAAATCAAGTCATGGTCATCCTTCTTTCTTGACTTCACCATATTGATTTTTGATGATCCCCGTTATAGTATTGATAACAAAAGGGATGAGATGAGGAAATGCCTGTGGTTTTGCTGCCAATTGTGAAGTCAATGCAACTCAACCAATGCCCTTAAAACTACATGATGTGCATTTGCCTTCTGGAAAAAAAAACTGGAGCACTAGTCAGACAATGCGATGCATTGTCATCAGGACACATCAGCCTGCAATAATAGGGGATGCTGAAGTCTGTAAACCATACCACTGATTTCTGAGGAAACAGTAAATGAAGCCACATTTCTCTTCACAGAGAAAAGCAAGGCACAATTCTTCCCAAGAATATTTCTGAGATTCACATTCTCTGAACCTCAGGGAAAGGAAAGACAATTGTTATAATTTACTGTGCCTGTGCTTGTGCAAAAGTAGAATGCAATGTGGGGATTGTTTACCCAGAGTGATGGTGTTTTGTTTCCTTGGCCTATCAGGCCAAGCATGTGTGTGTGTGTCGGGACTGTCAGCTGATGGTCACGAGATCCTGTGCAGTTGTGTGCAGGAGTACAGTTGAGCGCCTGGCAGATTCAATTTAGAGTAATATAGTGTAATATAATATAGAATAATATAGTATAATTCCTCCCTGCCATGGGACTCCCTGCAAATACTATAAGCAAACTCCTTGCTATCATTTTTTTAATTGTGTAAAGAAAGTTTCTGAGAACAGATGAGATCTAAGGAAATCCCTAGTTAAAAATGTTGTCTATAGGTATTTTTACATTAGTATATCTCTGTACCTCTTCATTCTTAAAAAGCAACATGTATTTTTTAAGTTGAACAAAAGAGATTTCTTTCATATTTTATTAACAGGATTTATAAAGTAATCAAATGTTTGAAAAACTCTTTGCTCCTAATCTATGGGTGGAGTTGATTCAGACATTTCATTTCTTCATAATAGGCTTAGGGCTTTCTTCCAAAATTTAGATCTACATCAGATGATCTTTATCACTTATAAACAGGTCCATGAAACAGAAACAAAAGGAGTGTTCTGTTCTGAGTAAAGGAATTCACACATTATATTAGCGAGTTTATGCTTTAAGCTACCAATACTTTATAAATGATCCCACTTACAATACCTCCTCCCCCAAATAAATAATCTCTCTCTACTCATATTTTCATTTCTATTCAGAAAGAGAAACTAAAATTCAGACAAATAGAAGTACAAAGTAAGGCTTAAATAGCTACACATGCCTACACAACTGCTAAGCTAACCACATATACCCCTTCAATTAGGGATTCTAAAGTTACATATGAAGAGTCTGAAATTTGTTATTTGTGATTCCAGAAAATAGTACAGATTTTGATGGCACTGATTACATGACTGAAGGGAGCGTGAATATAAAAGTTTTTATTTGAACCAATTAACTAAACATTGAAATCAATTTAAATAAAGCAATAAAGAAAATTTATCTCAGAACACTCTGAATTTCAAAGTTTCAACAGAATAATGGTGCCATGTTATCATAAACTCTTTAAACTTTCAATCCTGGCTCTCAGTGTACTTTCAAATCACAACTGTCTCCTTTCTTCTCAGTGGAAACCTTGCAAGTTAGCTGTCATTTGAAGTTTTTATTTTCCTATAAGTACCACACTGTGAGGGTTTTCTGACAATGCCTTTGGGGGGTGAACAGTACCCTAATTTTCAATCTGTCAGAATGCTGTGACTCTGCAGCAGTCAGAGTCTTTCTGAATGCACAGGTAACAAAACTGCGAGTTACTTCCACTGTCACCCTCTGACAACAAAATATCTTCTCAGCATTCTGCCAAAGCTTACTTATATTTCTGCCACCAGAATTCTTCCATTATTTAATTTTCTTTTTAATTTTTATTTTTCTTTCTTGTCAATACTAAAAAGTGAGATAACTCAGAGCTACAAACTATCTAACTAGGCATATGTAGCTATTTACAAACTATCGGGAGTTACAGGTTGTTAAAGGACCTAGCAATAAAAACAGGATTTTAAAGGGACAGATTATATGTGTGCAAATATGATTGACTGAAACTGTGTGTGGAATAAACTACCAAAACACTTATCACAGCAAAGTAATACAGAATATCAGAGACATGCACAAACATAGTAATGTCTTCTGGATGTCACATCAAATCATGTCTTCTAATAATCAAAAAAGGAAAAAAATTGAAATATTCCTTAAAGCTATTTTTTTTCCTGTGAAAGAATTCAACAACCACAGTAATATTCTCTATAAAAAACCAGAAGCTACAGAGTTGATGCTTATGGCTTATGCAAATGTTAAAAATTGACATAGCTAAGCTATTTAGTAAAATTGTTGTACAATTTAGTAAGTGTTTGCCTGCCTAAAGGTCACTGTTTCAGACCACTGAAGTCCTATGAGTTCAAGGACTCCAATTGTTACATTTTTTTTTTAATCCCAGATAATTACTATGTAATAAACATTTTAGCAGATATAAAAGGGTAGCTTCTGTGCAATTGGAACATGCATTTTTACATTTGAAAGCTTCCATACACTGCATGTTCAGAGACACAATGTTTGATAAATACTGCACTTATAAATGTAAAAGATGACAGACAAGCCTTTGGCAGGTGGACACTGACATTTCTATGGTCATTCTAAATGCAATTTCTAGTAAAAATCTGGACTTGGAACTCAGCATATTGACTAGAAACCTAGGGGGACCGTGTTCACATACCCTACATGTCTGCATACTGTCAGATAAATCCCAGTTTATCTGTCTGGAGAGCAAGTATTGCCATAAGGAAACTGCAGTCTCCAGCTCCCTTACAAGGGGGTCACTGTGATCTTGCACACATTTCTTTATTCATTGATCTCTATCCACCAACTCTGTACAGATACCATGTGACCATTAAGTACAGTGGGGGTTATCTCATGTACCCTTTTTGTTGAAATACTCTGCAAACTGGTTTTCCTACAGTAATCATACATTTTTAATATTTTTAAAAACCACAGCACTGTAACAGCCACTGAGAAGAAATTAACTCTGCCCTAGCTGAAACCAAGGCACAAGCCCTTTAAGAAAAAAAACCTCTGTGAGACAGACAAAGCCAGAAGAAAGGTCAAGTGAGGGAGGCTAACTGTCCCCATTTTACTTCCAAGGCAGTAACTAAGCAGTCTGTCACAAGCCACACAGCACTTTCTGTCAGAACAGGCCCTCTGTAGATTAGGAGACTCTAAAAGAAGAGGTACTTCCTAAACTGTTGGTGCCACAACAATTATGTCAGATTAGGAAATCTCATGAACTGCATAAAACCTAAAAGCTTCCACTAGGATGAAAAGTCATACATTATGCATGTGAAAGGTATTAAACACAGTGCTTTGCATTATCAGATGAAAGCATCTTGGAGTAATCACAAATAATTGAGCATTTGTTGTCTCCACTTAAAAAGTATACTGTTGCTATGCAAGTGGAAAATCACAGCATGTTTACAGATGCATATTTTTTTAGCTGCAGAGAATGCACATTTCAAACTTCAGGAAAAAGACATGAAGAAATGAAGACATTATTCTATATGAAGGAATATTTTTTATAACCACAGCTACCTAATGATTGTGGGTGAGGTGATGGTGTTTAGTTTTACTATATTATTTTTTGTATGGAATGATTGATCAGATCTCTCACATAAAGCAGGGCTGCAAAAACAGATGGAGAACAAAAATTCAAAAGCTCATAAAAGCTTTTTCAGGAGCTCATAAACACTAACAACAATGGCATGTAATGGGAAACCAATAAGAAGGGAAAAATGGTGACATGAAAAAACCCCAAAGTTCTATTCTACTACAAATAGCTATTTTATTTTTAGAACTATATACTATAAAATGAAATATACCTCATTTTTTTTAATGTTGAAGTATTCAGAAGTTACCAGAGTGGATTAGAAGTGTGATCCATGTGGTCAAATACCATGATTTAAAGAGTGGCCAAAGCAAGCAGCTTTAGAGGAAGGTATAAAAGAGGCTAGCCATAGAAAAAGTCTCTAAAGTCCTTCTCTTCATTATTAATCACTAGAGACCACACTAAGCCTTCAAGTATGATTTTTTCCCTTAAATTTTTTTCTAGCACTAAAAAATGATACTATGCACTTTTTTAATCATTATATATATATATATATATTTTGATATCATTAGATTCTTGGTTTCTGACAGATGTGTGAAGGCTTATCTGTGTATCTGCAGAATGAATGGCTGTTTTGCAATCTACCTCCACACTTTTATGAGTGTCTAACACACCACAGTGATATGCATTGGCACTCAAGAATTTGGCCTCTGACTCCTCTGCATTCAGGTCCTGTACTCATTATAAAAGTAAAACACTTATCCATTGCATAGACAGAACTCCTAACACAGTAGAATCCCGTCAGAGTTACAACTGAGCACCCATTCTGTATTTTCATATTCAGGTACATCTGGGGTTGTGATGATGAAGCTGTATCAAATTGTTGAGGAACTGAACTGCTTGGGAATGCTGGGCAAAGCTGCAGCAAACAAGAACTGCCCTGGGTGCCAGCAGATTTAGCAAGGACTGCAGTAAGTTCTGTGTGGAATCACAGTAACAACGACTATTGTCACACTTCTTAATGTCACTAACAGATTCAAGGGCAGCCATCATTTCAGTGCAGATATCCTGAGATATCCTTCATCTCCTGGGAAAGGAGCTGTGTAATTTTTCTACGTTAGTCATCAGTTCCCATTAACAAGCAGTTGTAGCTGAAGGCTGTGCTTCCCCTAGGGCTGGTGTAGAATATTGTATATAGCACTCCATGAAGGGAGGATGCAAGGTAGTGAACTTGAGTCAATGACAATTTTTTTTACCTCTAACTTGGCAAATAAGCTATAATTTAAAAATTGGTTGGGATTGAATCAGATGCATTTATTCTGGCTTTGCTCACAGAAAAACTCAATCATGTTAACCATTTCTAATAAATAAGTATTTTATTTATCTCTGCATAATATATTTTCTTTTCAGGCCCTTGAAAGAAAAAGAAATGAAATCAAATAGAGTTATGAGAGACAGAAGAGGTGGTGGCATCCTTTTACATCATAAATATTATTAAGATTTTATTGGTTAGCCTCATAACCATTCTTGAGGATGGAGGGACTTGGTCTCATTTCCCAGAATTGTAGCTTTACGAACATGCTACAGAGCATCATGGAATTATATTTTTCCATAGAGACTCAAAAAAGTGGCTTAACATACCTTGAACCAACTTGGAAAACTGTTAATTAAACTGAAATTTCAAAGTATATCTTCATGCCTGGACTTGCAGGAATACTGTCAACAGAGATGAAGACCACTGACCTGGCATTCCCATGATGTGAAAAAAAATTAGGATCTATGTACAAGGCAGCAACATTTTCTGTTCAGTGATCATGTGAAAGTCTGTCCAAATGGCAAACTTTCAGGACAATGACTCCACCAAATGTCCTGCCCACCTTAATTAATGTTATAAGTGATCCAAACACCACTTGCTGAGAATTAATTCAATATTCATAAAATATGCACACATAATTTTCCATCTACTGACAGCTACTTTCTCCTCATTTGCATAACCAAATCAGAACACAGGAATAAAAAAAGAAAGCCATTATTAAAACATTCTCCCTTTGCAGTCCTAGGAGACCTCTCATAATAATCTTTAGCTAGTCACTCAATTGAAAAAAGTCCAAGAAGGTTATTCAGTGAAAACAGAAATCTGCTGCCTCCATAACTTTCCAGAACAGCTACTGGATACTTTGTTTCCTCTCAAAATTGTTCAGTAATCTTAGAAGACAACAGAATATATCAAAACAAAGAGAAGGAAATATGTCATTTTTGCATATGGAGCACAGATAAATAACGTAAAGGAGCTGGACTTTGCATGAATTGCATATACAGTAGATACAAAATTGTCAGAATTTGGAAATCAAGTGCTAGATGGCTGAATTTACAGCAGAATATCTTGGGTATATTAAAAGATTAGACTTCTAAGCTTTCCAAGAAAATTAGCTTCTTTTGTAAAGGTTCTCTGCAGCCACAATGGCTCCCTAAGCACAACCTGTTTGTTAAAATATTACCTCAACAACAGTTCTGTATCTCTGAAATAGCTACATTTCCTGTTAGCTGTTTATTCATCTGAAATAAGCAGACATGATATCTGAAACTGCAGACAAGTATGTTTTTAATAGACTGCATCAGGGAAGACTTGTGTAAGAAGAAACAGGGCAGCAAGGGCCCATCTTTGGAAATTACATGTACTCTAGTTTCCTTAATGTTCTTTGACAAATCTATGTACTTGAAGCTTCTAGCATCTAACAGAGGGCTTTTTTTTTCTTTTTCTCTTTCTTTTTTTAACATAGATATTAGTCACACAGTTAATTAGATTGTGAGCAAAATACAGTCGTCACCTGAGTAAGAAAACCTGCACACTTAAGTTTCCTAAAGAACAGTGTGATTCTTCAAAATAAGTAAAATAGGCCTTGATTAAGGGAAGAAAAAAGAGATGAGCTGTGAATATATTGAAAAAGTGATTTCAATAAGAAGTCAATAAGGCATAAAGTTTGGAGCCCCTGTGAAATATACTTCACCCAAGTGGGTGGCTTAGTAGGAAGGAGAGTATTGTTTACAAGCACTGAAAAAACTAGAATAAAAAAGGAAAAATCACTGAGAAAATAAGCACTCTGTTGCTCCGAATCAGATCACTGCTGGCTAACCTGACAGGTTAGATCTAAGTTACTTGCTTATACTCTGTCATTTTAAACAGCATGGTAGTGTAACTGCAGTAAAAAATAGGTCTCAGCACTGGCTCTCAGGCATTACATGTGTTGGAGAGGTGCTGATGGCTTCATTTTACAACTGTAGGGATCTAGTCTTATGTCAACCTGTGTGCACAACAACTTTAAGAGGAATGCCTGTGTTCACACACAGGAAAAGGGGCCCAAGGAGCTTGTGTTAATATTCAGATGACAATTAAAATCAGGCTTAATCCTTTCATTCAATAGGTTAAAAGTCTAGTGTAATTTTACAAAAGCCTTCATTTCATTCATGTAGAGGAGACAGGAATTATTAATTAGGCTTATAGTCAAACAGTGCTCTGAAAGGTATTAGTGCACTCCATAAGATGAAATTGACAGCACTTAAAAATCTCTTCATTGCAATTAAAACAAAAATTCCACTAGTAGATCTTCAGCCTACTGTCACTGTTTTGAAACACAAATACTTTTTCCAGCAGTGAGATGCAGAAACCGCATTAACTTATGTCATACAGAAGAGGCTCAACTGCAGTTTTGACATTTCCTTGTTATTTTCTTGTGACCTTGAGAGGAAATGAATATAGTCAAATCCTAAAATGTCTGGCTCTGAACCACCTTCTCAAAGCAATTGCAGCTGGAGCAATACCAGCTGACAGCGCTTCCCTCTAGCCCCCAGTCTAGCAGCTACCTGCCAAATTATCATACAGAGCTACATGGGTACAAAGAGAAAGAGAAACTCAAAAAACCCTCAAAGAAACAGTCAGTCAACCAGATCTGCTTGTTACATCCCTGCCTAGGAGAGAGGAGGAGCCACACCACATATTACTCTCTCTTCCTTTTATGCCTCCCTTGTGTTTAAAAGCTGCTCTGCTAATGCAATGTTTAAGGACATAAATGTACTCAACACTTTCCCTGTTTTGGGTGCTTAGAAAACCAGAACTATCTGTAATGTATTTTTTATGCCTTCTCCTTGTGTGCAGGAGAATGCAAACACACATGGGCTATTAAAACTACACAAAAGTACAGGATAGCCAGCTCAATTTTAAGCCAAGTCAAATATGACCTACATTTTAGATAAAAAATGAAAACCATAATGTCAAATTCCACAGTTATATTCTTATATAACACAGATGCACAAAATTCCAGCTTACACAGGTCCCTTTAGAAAAGCTTTTAGTAGCTTGAAACATAGATGGGATGCATACAGACAAAGTATTAAAGGAACAGCACAGGCATCAATGTTTCTTGACATCATTGGCAAGACTCTCACTCACTTGATTGTGGCTTTACCAGAACCTTTCAGAAGTAGAGCACTAAACAAAGGAAATAGAACTTGAACAAATTTGAGAATGCAAGGGGAGGGGGAGGGGGAAATGTTTGTAAAACCCTCTAAATTAAAGAGTGAAAGTAGCAAACACCAATAACGAAATGCCATCATTGATATCAGGAGGGAGAGGAGGAAGAGACACAGATATAAACTGAGAGTTTAAGCCCTAATTCACACAGAAAAGAATTAGGAATTTGGATATAAGATGCCAAGGATATAAGATATTGGGATATAGAGAGAAAAGCAGCCCTGGCTGCAATGCCTGCTGTCTCTTGGACAAATTATCAAGTAAGCAAGCAGGGAAATGAGAGGATTTAAACAGCAAAATACTGGAGGTTGAAAAGGACAAAGATTATATCTTTGGTGGTGGTTGGAAACAAAGAAATTACAAGCATCATTGACAAGGCAAGTAGTTTGGAGAAATAGAAGAGACATTCCCAACTTGGGATCTGGAAGCCTTGAGGTATGTGATCTTTGTAGATCAATAAAATTTTATGCAGTGTGATGGCTCAAAAGGGTAGGAGATTGATGTGTTCTGGAAGAAGCTGCTTCAGTTTGTACCATAATCTAAAACACCCTTTCAGTAGATCAGTTCTTAAGGAAAACATATGGTGCAAACAATTCCCTTACAGAGACTGTTTGTAAAGCAGTTTTGGGCTTTGGGACCAATTTCAGCATCTTGCCACAGTGGTTTGCCTGTGTCTTTTTGATGACTAGATTAGGAGATAGATGCCTTGCCTGCTGTGAGCTCTTCTGCTATACCTCATTCAATTATGACTTCTAACTTTCTGGAAAAGACATTTGCAAAATGCAGTGTGTTCCTCAGCATCAGAGCTAAAAATCTTTTCCTTTATTTTCCATGGAACACCATCTTGTAAGTAGTTCCCCTCATCTCTTCTAATCTCCTTCTGACCTTGTTATTTTGTAATTGGGAAGTGTTCTGCAGTACCTGAATGAATGGAGTTCACAATACCTGTGAATAGCTGCTCTTGATCTATTCCATCTGAGTTCAGTGGGAAAAAAAATCAAGTACTTTGCTTTTCTTCCTTTCATTGTTCAGTTATTCTTACTGTACAATTGAAGAACTAAAGATGTTTTCTGTAGAAAACTGCAGGTGCTGTGTCATCAGTTCTATCAATGAACCCAATAACACCACTTCAATCCTATCCATATTCTTCACAATATCAAATGAATGTGACCTTCATAATCACCATGAAAACAATCATTTGATCATTCTACTAGGGTCATGTTTCTGGTAAATTGATCGATTATGATTTGATTTCCAGACTTGATTACTCTCAAGTCTGGAAAGCACCATTTTAGGAAAATAAAAATTCAAAATCTATGTACACACTGAAATTAAATGTCTAAGCTTAAGAAAATATTTCATAATTAATCTATTTTTATTTGGAGTACTAAAAAAAATATATTTTATGCTATGTTTAAATTTTGACTCTCTTGGATGAGCTTACATGAATCTCTCTATTCCCTATTGTCATTTCATTCCCTGTCAGGAAGATTCACTGCAAACTGAATGATAAACCTAAAAAAATAGGTTTATATGACCAATTAAAGCTTTCTGGTTTGTTTTTCTTTTTTTTTTTCTTAAATAGAAATTTCTTATATATGTATTAAAATTGTTGCTTTTGCTGGGCCTTATATACTAGCTATTCTTGTTTCGTGCAAGAGAGTTCACAGTTTTGTGAAAATACATACTTGTACACACACAAACATGCATATTTAGTATTAATAATCTACTGAAATAGTTATCCCATAATAAAATTAGTTTTGTGTTTTAAGAGTAAACATAAAGCTCACTAGTCATGGTGAAATCAGACTTACATCATTTCTTGTTTCTGGTATTTCTATTTATATGAGACACGAATTTAAAATTCACTGTCCGTTACGTGAAATTTTAGAATTTTATTGAATCTACCAATTTGGTTATGAATTTTACTGGGCTTATATCTCATTAGATTTTTTTGTCTGGATCTTGTATTTTGATAGGATGCCCAATGTACTGATATCTTCCCAGCTGTACAAATTATGACAATTCTTTAACAGAATGGTCACAAGGGGCTGAAACATACATCAACCTACTGTGCTCAGCAAACACTTTAGTTGAGTCAGCATAATTGTCCTTCAAAATATTATTTGTCTAAAGGAAATACAAGGCAATATAGCTTTCATTAGGTGCTGATCACTTAATGGGGATCAGGTTCACCAGGGTAGTGTCAAGTTCAAGATGTGGTAGGTGATGAGCTTGTACAAGCATTGCTACTTAGGCTAAGCCTATGCATGACAATTTACCAGTCCACAGCATTCTGTCCTATCTGTAAGGTCAAAATAATGATACTGGTGTGAATCCTATGCAAAATTGGAATTCTTGTTGGAGGAGATAAGAAAGACAAGAAGCTGAATATCTACTCAGAGCCAAGCTAAAAGTCTTGTTAATTTGTTTCTTGTGTCTTTCATACATGTGTTTACTTGCTTTCAGTAAGGTACAAGCCTCATTAAAGCTACAACAAAGGCTATTGATGTACTGCTTCCAACTTGGCAAGAGCTAGCAAGAACATGAAGTTTCCCAAGAGCATCCCAGAAATAGTTCCACACAATTTCTAGAGAGTGTTCTATTTAAAGATTTTCTATTTGTCTTAACAAGAGTATAAGTGTTAAAGATAGTTCCAATTACCTTTCTCTTAGCCATAGCTTTCTTTTTCCCCAGGATGTGGGTTTATCAAATCATCCTTAGCTGAAAAAAATCTCTCTTCCTGTCTACTTAAAAACATTTTTGACTAAGTGATAAATTTGCCTAAAGATATTTTCCATTTGGTTTGTGTTATCACTGGTTTTACTTTATGCAAATTAAACCAGCCCTTACAGTGCCCCAAAAACCTAAGGTGTTTTAAATGTTGGAAGGATTTATCTTAAACTGCACTTGTTGAAGACAACCAGATTTTTAGCACTGAAGAAATCAGAGCCAAAAGAGCAATATTTTTTTGAGGTGAATCTGATTCTTAAAAATACAGTAGCTAAGGTATATTTTTTTCAATATTATCTTTATGAAACATTTCTGGTCTGTCACAAACTTCTTTCTGTGATTATTGATCGTTTTTTAACAAAAAAGATTATGAGTTATTCAGCTATCTGTGCTCCACAAAATTGTTTCTGCTTCTCAGTAAGAATTAATTACTTATCACAGAAGCCAGCAAGTAGCCAAAAAGATCTATTTAAAGTTCTTTAGCACAAAATTCCATCTTCATCTACATGTTACCAACTCTCTGACATTCCCCAGGATGGGGAAGGATGCTGATCACAGGCAAATTTAATTTTTCTGGCAGCTCATTCCTGACTTTGGGAGAAAAGCCATCATTCATGATGGGGCCAGAAGCAAACATGTCAGACAAGCAAAATGCCAGTGTTTTCCATTATGTGGCAGGTGCACATCTTTTCAATGTATACAGCTAGGTATGCCAGCTCAGTGCTCATGCTGGAACAGACATGCAGCTTTGCAGAAATGAAAAGGATTTGTAACCCTCAGGTGCACACAGGAGTGCCTCACTGGGCTAGAAAAAATAAAAGATATATTTTACTAAATACTCCACTTCTTTTTTGGAGGAGCTGGCGTTGTCTGTCTTTGTGATACATCCTGGAAAACTTGTCATAGGTTGGACTAAATGATCTTAAAGGTCTTTTCCAACCTGGTTCATTCTGTGATTCTGTAATTAAAATCAGTGCTCAGCGTACATACTCAGAATCCTTGCAGCTTCATTTATGAAATGAATGAAATGAAATCCCATTCTAAAGGCAATGGGAATATCTTAAAACAATAAAGTCCAGTCTTTAAAATTAGATAAGCTTTAACTTTGCCCAGTCTTTCAGCACAGCCATTCAGCAAGGACACTCCCTGAAACTCAGGTACACACTATGTGAATAACAAAAAAATCTAAACAGGGGCTAGAAATTTTAAAAAGTAGTATTTTCTAAAAAGTACTTGGCCCGAAAACTCATCAAGAATCTTTTGATAAGTGTTTTTTTAAATGCAAGGCTGGTGTTAAGTCAACAGTCCAGACATTTTTCAGTTTAACAAAGTGGAAAGAGTTTAAAACTTGTGAAATTATGCTCTTTAAATATCAGTTCCAAATTTCAATTTAAACTTACAAGGATAGAAATGGTTGAAACTCAAAAAGAAGCTTTGAAAATCCCTAAAATATTTTAAATTACCCAATCCATCAGTTTTGTCTCACATATTAATAAGCTTAAATAAGAAAATAAGCTTAAAAAAGAAAAATATAATTGCATTATTTTCCTAAGAAATAACTTTTGCAATGGATTCCCACAAAGCAACGTTTGGAAGAAAAGGGGATCTCAACTGGTTTCTCATTACAGGTACCTTTTGGAGATTATGCTGCCACCCAGGAGAAGTAATGACTACTTCTCTGTCCTCTAACAACAGCTCATGGGAGGCTGGGAGGGAAAACAGATTTGGGGGCTGCTGAAACCCTTTGTTCAGCCAGTGGGTGAACAAGCAATGACCCAGCAATGATCATGGCCTGCAGTGCACTGAATATCTTCCAGCTGGAGGGGAGCATGCTGCCTCAGCAACAAAAAAAGAAGCAAGGAAGTTCTTCTCTGACAGAAAGGGAGCAGAGGAAGATCGGGCAATAAACTGCGACTTGGTCACACTCTTGTTCACATCTCTTTTACCACTCTGCTTCTACAGCAGAACAACAAAGTTCCAATTTCTGCCAAGGATTAGGTCAAAAGTTGGAGGAAATTATGAAGCATAGAAATAATTTATCTCATGAAATTTTACATTTGAAAAAACATGAAATGAGAAGGATGAAAAGTTTCTCCATTCCTAACATGATTTCCAGCAAAAGAGAAGGATAGTTCTATCAAATAATCTGGTGAATTTTAACTAATTTTCTGTTCCAAGACATAGAATAATACAGTCATTTAGGTTGGAAAAGACCTCTAACATCATCAAATCCAACCACTGACCTAACACTGCCAAGTCCCCCACTAAACCATGTCTCTAAGTGCCACATTTTAAACACTTTAAACACGTCTTTTAAACACCTCCAGGGACAGTGACACCACCACTTCCCTGTTCAGTGCTTGACCACACTTTCAGTGACGAAATTTTTCCTAACATCCAACCTAAACCTGCCCAGCCACAACCTGACACAATTTTCTCTTGTCTTATCACTTGCTACCTAGGAGAAAAATAACACCCTTCTTGCTACAGAAAGCTGTAGAAACAAGCTAAACAAGTCCAGTTTTCTGAATTGCTCCTTATGAATCTTGTACTTTAGACATGCAAAAATTCAAGTATTGATAGTTTTTTAATAATCTTGCAAGTACTCCCATATTCTAAAAAATCTGAATAAAAAACCATTAGGAGCACAGAAATTTAGTTTTGAACAATGATACGCTGCTGAATGTGGAATGTATCGCTTCAGCACTCTTCTAACTTCTGCTCCTGTAGTAAGGAAAATGAGAAATAGTTTCAAATATCCCTCAGATTAATCCTCATGCTATGCACAGTGTTGGCAGCAGAGATTCCAGTTTAATCAAGCCAAAAATTATTCATAAAATGAAAGAAATGCTAAATTTATAAGTTGCTTTTCTGGACTTTTTCCTATGATGTTTATTGCACAGACTACCTGCAGAGCTAGATCTCCACATACAATCAGGATTAGAAGAGAATGCTTTGTGAAGAACCAGCTCAGTGCTGTGCCCTTCATTAATACAGTCTGAGGAATCATCAAGATGCTGTTTTCTTGCAGCCACAGGAATATATTTAGTCAAGAATTCATAACGTAAACACACACAAAAGATGATTTCCCTACTTTTTTTAGAAATACGGGGGAAGGAAGAAGTCTCTACCCGAACTAGCATTAGTAGTTGTTTTCTTTAAACTAAAGAACATGTATTACTACTCTGAATGAACTAGCTCTTCCACTGAGAACTGAATTTCTTTATCTTGACAATTACAGCAGTAATTTACAAGTCAAATTAATAGTGGAATACTTTTGGTATTGTTTCTAACTTCTTTAAGTGTTACTAACAAAGATGGATATAAGCATAAGAGCCACTGAACAATAAATACAGCATGAAAAGAGCTGGGATAGTAAAAGCATAAGGATAATATCTTATGAGAAAATTTCTGTTATAAAATTAAAATTTTTCTATATTGCAGTTATGAAAAGAGAGGTCAGAGTTGTCAAAATAATTGAAAATGCATTAAAATTTATCTGCCTTGTTAGATCACACCTTGTAATTGCTTCCAGTTGGAGGAGATGGAAGAAATTATTCAGTGTTTTTATGGCCTTTCCTTAGCAGAAAGTGAAACATCTCTTCATTCACAGTATGGGGAACAAGTATTCATCTTCTCATTCAAGCAAAGTATTTCCAGATTAATATAATAAATTATTTCTGATAATAACGATGTGTGATAATAATCTGTGGATAAACATGATTTATCCACCTGTCAAAAATGCTAAAAGGAAGGGAATTTACAAAGTGCAGTTTATTAAATAGGGTTGTGCTTCAGACAGCCATCTATCCTCAGAAGGTTTTAGTGCAATCTGCCGTTTTAAATTAGTTTTACACAGGAATTCAAACAGCTGTTTTAATCACTCAGCTATTCAACATAGTTTTCAGTGGCACTTTGGTCATTATGACATTTCAGACATCTCTCTCTTAGATGATTCCAGTACTTCCAGTGTTTGGCTATATACATGTGCATGACATAGAGAAAAGCTATATTCACCGAATGCTTTCTCACAGAATTTCTCTCCTTTGCCTCTAAAACACTTCACTGACATTAATGTGTTAGAAAATTTGTGGTTTATGTCTTAGGAGGCCATTTGTCATTCAGTTTAATGACAAACTGGAAAAATTTAATTTTTTTGTGGTAGGTTCTTTTCATGAAGAATGAGCTGTCAAAACAGGCATGAACACAAATGGACAAAATCATGAACTAGTCAAAAAAAAATCACACAGAATCTAAAGTAAATATTCATGTTTTCTCTGCAGGACATCTGTAAGAATTACAACCTCAAAATAGTGTGTTTAGTACCATAGGGCATTTATATTCTGCTGTTTATATTATTGCTTGAAAATAAGGACAAATGAGTAAATGTGGAGATCAATACAAGCCACCAAGCTTGAATTATGCCAGGTTATTTTGGATTGGTACTTTAACATTTTTTTAGTTATCTCTGTATATATATATATCTCTGTATAATTGCTTCAATAATAAACAGTAGTTTTCTCAATTTTATATTAGTTTCAAACTTACATGTAAACTGAGATAAGACAAATTTTAAAAAACCCCAGAATTTGTTATAAAGGGCCGTCAAAAATATTACAAAAGTCAAGACTAGAAACCAACATTTTCCCATGGTATCTTGTTGAGTTACCTTAACTTTTACTGTGTTTTTTCTTATGTGTATGTCACTGCATGCAAATTCAGACATTTAACTCAGCTGCATTCACCGCCTAGAGACCCAAGATTCTTCATGAGTGAGAGAGCAGTTTCCCATTCTCTGCTTCACAGCAAACAAGAACATCAAGATTCCTAGTCTGTCTGCAGATAAGTAGTTGTGCTCATTTAAATTACCTTCATCATGCATATTTGAAGTTTGTTTAATGCCAACACTCAATTTATGGACTTGTGCTGATTCTGCATATTTATAGTCCTCTAGACTATTTACAGAATCTCTTAGGAAACCTATACTTTTGAATTGATCCCCAAGGCCACTAAATGTGAGGGTAAATTTTCTAGGGTGAGCTTTGAGTTTTGGATCTAGACATCTATTTTCAGCACTGATGGTACATTTTTTTGTTTAACAGTGATATTGACAGTGAAATAAAAGCTATTCAGTAGGTTTGCTATTTAATTAGTGTTAATTGAATACTTAAGTGTACAACCTCTTTTTCAAGAAATGCTTAGTAATTTCTGCTATTATTGCAAGCACTGCTAATGTCTAGGAAAACTTCAAAACATTTTGGAAAAGTTTTAAGCACTTGTTATTCAAATAGAAGTGTATCTAAAGTTAGCAACTGGAAGTACCCCTAGCAAGTAATGAATGTCATGATAAATTTATTACTGTCAACATTTCATAAAGGAAACATTGCTTTAAAATAGCATTTAAAATCCCCAGCTTTTTATTGCTCTTTTCTCTCTCAGTAAGCTCAAGCCATAAAAAAAAATAATAACTTCAGGATTCTAAAATAACTTCATTGTAAGTAAGCACCAAAAAAAGTCCATGTAAGTTTTTCATTTGTTTCATCCTCCAAAAAGATCATAATGTCAAATTTCAAATAAAATATTCTAGAATACACTAGCTTGTTTTTAAAATGCTAATATGGTGTTATGCATCAACTGAGAAACTGTAAGTTTATTCAGACCATGCACATGTGTGCAGTAAGATTTACACATTTTTATCCCATTCAGAGAAGTATTTAAATTGTATGGAATATGTTAACTGTTATGAAGATGTCTGTAAAACTCTGTGTGGAAGCATGTTTTATTTGCAGCAAAAAAAAAGAAACACTTTGGAAAGAATTATTTGAATTACAGAGATACTGTATTAGTACTTTTTCTCTCCATAAAGAAGAGGAAAGAAAAACAAATTATTTAGGAAGAAAAAATGGCAGTTAACAAGTGAAATTTAATGTTAGAAGCTGTGTGATTTAGTATCATTTGTGTGTTCAGTCTTGGGCTTCAAAAATGAAATGCAAAAGAGATGTTAATCAATCTCGTCTTTTAAGGTTGAAAACAAATCATCCTTTACTATAAGCCAAGATGAACTGATGGTCTAAATCAAAGTCACTGCATGGTTACCAGCAGAGAAATATTTCCTCTTTCAAGACTCAATTATTTTGGTTCAAGTACTTGCCATAAACCTGACCACACTAAGCTGTTAAAAATACCACACATTTATACAACAATACATTTTTGTGACTTAAGCCTACAAATACAAAAAAACCCAATTTACCTAAATATGTTTTCCTATGTCAAATGGGATTTTTTAACTTACTCTATCTGTCATAAGCCATTACCTTGGTACTCACTTTGATGCCTTGCCAAGGTTGACCTAGAATGCTAAAAGGAATTAAAGAATAAAGTAGGTATTTATTAAAAGGCTTCAATGGATACACCTTGGGCAATACAAGAGCTAAGCCAGGGCTACACCCAAGTTGAAACCCAAAATGGTCACAAAATGGACCACCAGTCACGAGGTCTCTCACTTTTATAAGTTCTAGTCCATTTGCATATTGGAGTTAATTGCCCAATTATAGCTTTAGGTTATGAAGTCCCATCCTTCTTGTTTTTCTTTCTTCAGCCCACATTGTTTATGCTCTTGGGCCTGAAATTTGGATCAGTTGTCCTTGATCTCCAGCTAGAAAAGGAATTGTTCTGTCTAGCTACTCTGTGAAGAGATTTTACCATCCCTTAATATGAAGCAGAGAATCACACACTACAGCAGTAGAGAATCTGAAAAATACAAAAGCTAAAACCTAAGGCATCAACTTCCCCAACTTAATCCAAAAAGCCATGAAAATAAGCCTGATCCAATTCAGTAAGCCTGCTTCAATTTCTAGGGAGGAAATTTTTTTTTTTTGCCACACTCTCTGCCCCATACAATTCTTATGCTTGAATTAGAAAGTGTTCCATCAAGGTATACAGAGCTATTCTTTAATTCCACAGACAAGGGCGCCCTCTAAACTAGATACATGTCAAACCTTTCCACAATTATAAGTGAACACATGCTGACTTTTCCAATTACATTAAAATGAATATTTGAAAACGTTATACAAAACCTGCTAGAAGGAAAGACAAGAATTTATGTGAAAGACTGTTAACTTTAATTTCTTAAGAATTTCCATATATCAAATATTTGGAGTTTTGAAGGTTGATGCTAGTATTATTCCTTTTCCCTGCCTAACTTGTCATTTTCACCACTGTTGCCTCAATAAATACTCACACAGTTGACATTTACCTCTGCCTTCCCATTAAAACAGAGGAGAGTCATATGTCTGATGTGGTTTGCATCAACCATTTCATTTCTTATTAAATTATCAGGAAAGTGCTTTCTTTTTGCATTGATATAATAATTAGTGAATTATGCCCTATATGAATTTACACACACTTCATTCACCATTCATTTCCTGCTATTCTATTTTTGGTTCTTTTAAATTTTTAAAGTTTTGTGTGTCAACCAGAGACAAAAGTAATTCTTTTCATTCTGCCCCGGCATTTTTCTTCATTATTTTTGACAAATGTAAGTTGATCTTCTTAGACTTGTGGAATGCAACCAGTTCTATCAGATCTGTAGATGATAACAAAGATTGATAGTGCTTCATGTAACAGGCCACAGCATCACTGAAGGGCAATAACAAACGTTAGAAGAAACAGTCATTAAAGGTTATATTGAGAAAATGTCAACATTTTTATGCCAGTCACACAACAATCACAATCAGTTTATTGTGTTAATAAATAAGAAATCTACATTTTGAAACATATACTTTATTGTCTGTGAATTCTGATGGTTTGTTTACCATTCAGAATTACTCATTTTTAAGAGTGAAAATGTCTTAGTGCTGTAATTATTGCAAGATTAAAATAGAAAAAGAGCAGTCTTTTGATAGGTAAACACATCATCACTTACCTTCTCTGCTGATTGGGCCGTACCAAAAAAGATTGGAATAAAAGCTAACCAAATTATGCAGGTTGTGTACATAGTAAATCCAATAGGTTTTGCTTCATTGAAGGTCTCTGGAACCCCTCTTGTTTTAATAGCATAAACAGTACATGTGACCATCAAGAGAATACTATATCCAAGGGAACAAATGAGAGAAAGATCTGAAATGTCACATTTGAGAACTCCTCTGGCATTTTCTGGTTCAAGTGTCCTCTGCTCTCCATAGTCTACAATGGTATGTGGTGGATCGATAGCAAACCAGATGAAGACTCCAATAAGCTGCAAGGATATGAGGCTGAAAGTGATCACCAGCTGAGACGCTGGACTAATAAATTTGGGAGCTGTGACAGATTTTTTACCTTGTTCAAATATTCTGTGAATCCTGTTTGTTTTGGTGAGCAACGCAGCATAGCTGAAACACATGCCGAGTCCTAAAAAGATCCTTCGAAATGAGCAGACCACTGTATCAGGAGCTGCAATCATTAAAAAAGTAATGGAGTAACAGAGAAAAATCCCAGTCAGGAGCACATAGCTGAGCTCCCGCCCAGAGGCCCTGACGATGGGCGTGTCGTTGTAGCGGACAAATGTCACAATCACAAAGGTGGTGGCGATTATCCCGAGAATAGCTATGAAGACAGGCACGATGGCCCAAGGAGAATGCCACTCCAGTTTGATTATAGGGATAAGCTGGCAATCCGTACGGTTGGCATTTGGCCTCTTGTTAATGGGACAGAGTTCACAGTTGAATTCATCCACCTGGTAGTGGTAGCCCTCGCAGCGCTCGCAGTGCCAGCAGCAGGGCACTCCCTTCACCGTCTTCTTCCTTTCCCCAGCTTTACAGGGCAGGCTGCAGACAGATGCTGGATGAGTGTGTTCTCTGTTAGCCCACTGCATATCTTCTACCTGTGGGTATTAAAAATTAATGAGACTTCTATTTTCCTTCATTTATAATATCCTAATCCTGGCCACAGGTTTGTCATAAATCACTACTTGCTGACAGCACAAATACAGTTTACCATAATAAGAAACCTGTTTCTTTCCCTTGCACTGACTTTAAAGAAGTGTTAAATGATTGTGTCCAATAAATCATTTATGCCACAGGCTTGATGAGTGTCATTAGTTTCTATTTACCTCTTTACTGCTGACCAAATTGACATCTGTAAAGATATTTATTGACTCCAGGCTAGTTTAAAAGCAAAAAGCCTCATACACAGTTCTGTAAAAAGTTAATCACATGCAAATATAAATATCAGTAGTTCTCAAACATTTAATTACAAAATAAGCCTATTTTCAGAGTGAGCTTCAGAGCAATTTCTGGTACAGTAAAGAAATAAATTAAAATCTCCATGCATCAGCTCTAGCACAACAAAGAGTTCCATGGTCTGTGATGCCATCCCTTCCACAAATGTGGATATTTTATACTTTTCCACCTTTGATGCCTTGAAATACTCAAAAGTATTTTGTTTGCATTTCTAGAAGATTAAAATAAATATATACTGCTTTCTGAATAACAATGGAAAAAGATGTCATGACTACTGCCTTAGTTCTCCTGATATAATAAGTCCAGGGATCCTTTTGTAGCACAGAACAATGCAATCTTGTTTTAGAAATCCCAGCTTTCCCTGCAGCAGCACATTAGCAAAATATACTTTTTTCATTCACCTATGTATTCTTCCTGCAAATGCCCTGCAAATGAAATCTGAATAGTGAACTCCTGAATTTAAAGAATTTCCTACTTAACGTTATCACTCAGCTTGGTGCCAGCTGTCCTTAGCCCACCCTCATTGGGCCCCGTTCTGCGGAGGTCACGGAGAGTGAACCAGAGCTGAGGGTAGAGCAGAGCCCCTGGTGGGCAGCAGAACCCCTCCTTGTTGCTCGAGGCCCCACCTTTCATTCCTTTGTGAGGTGGTGAGCACTCAAGGACAAAGCACTTTCCTTGTTCTTGCCTATTAAGTACTCAGCACTTTTGTTTCATTTGGAGGCTGTATTCATAAGAGAAACAGCAGTAACAAAACTTCAGGCGCCAGGAATGTTTTCAGTTCCCTCTGGAGGAGGACAGAATGAGGACAGCTTATAAAAAGGGGTAATTTTGGCCTTTAAAGTTTATTTTTTCAGCAAGTTTTCAACAGACTTGAGAGGCAATCACAGTGTAGCATTGCTGGCCTTATATGCCTTCCTCAGAGAGCCAGAGCACCAGTTACAGCACTGTGAAGGGTGAAGAAAGCAGCAACAAGCAGCCTGACTCCTGCTCTCCTCTGTGCCCCTTCGGTGCAGGACTTTGATGTTCTCCACTCCAAGGGACCACAGAGTAACAAGGAGACAAGAATCACTCATAAAAACAGCTCTGTGAACCCTCAGGGTCACTCGAGGATTTCAGTGGGAGGGGATCTTGAATCCCCAGAAGTCAACCAGATTTTATATCAAGGATTGTGATGACTCTGCAAAATACATCATCTGGTGACTGTGGAAAAGAAAATCATTTAAGCACTTAGCTTCCTAAAAAGCACAAGAATAACCCAGTTTTGTATGAAACAGCTTTAATAGAGCTCCAGCAGAGTACTTGGTACACTAAGAAAAAAATCACCCCTATTACAATCTCCTGGTTTTAATCACTGAAATCCTAAAAGTCCACATAACACCTTATTGTTTCATCTACTGGATGTGAGAAAAAACATGCTATGATGAAATCAGCATGATAGTGAAGGCAATTTGCCTTCCCATTGTTGCTAGGAGAATAAATACAAATCTTGTGATTTAGTCACACACTACAATAACAGGGGGCAACAGTAAACCATGGTCATTAATCCAGAATTGTGGATAAATTTGGAATGACTCAGAAAACCACAGTACTACATATTGGCTAGATTATAGCACAATACAGAATCACCAGGAGAGCAGACACCTGACACCACCTTATCCAGCATAGACTTAAAATGGCATGGACAGGCAATATCTCATCCAGCAGAAAGCCTGACAGAATAAAGCTTAGCTGTCCCAATTTTAAACACATTTGAATTAGAAAGGTGAGTTATACCAGATCAGTATTTAATACCATGAGTCTACAGAGGGGGTTTTTTGGCATTAAGCATCCTAAGGTCACATTTACTGTATTGTGAATCAATGGCTTAGATAAGTACAGAGAATTCCCTTTTGTCTTTTAGAGCTTCTACTTTACTAAAAAGAAAATTTAAAAATTAAAAAAAAAAAAAAATCCTTTAATTTTACAGCTATTTACAATTTCACATACTTTCGCCCTGACAGTATTTTAATTGACTAAAAACATGCCTAAAATCTCTTAATGGTTTGCAAAACATTAAAGTGCTTCAGATTACACCTCACATTGACAACAACTGATAATAAATTCCTACATCTGAAGCTAGCTGACAAATATTGATATATGTTTTTTCACTCTGATACATCTGACACAGACTAAAAAAGATAATTTCCAGCATATAAATTTATATAAAGTTATGAATGTTGAAAAAACTCACTGGATAAAAAATTGTTTTCCCTGATAAATTAACTATTAATGTAAACACTATTGACTGGTTAGCTATAGAAAAAGTCAAACAGAAATTAATCTTAAAGCATAAAAAGTTCTAAATCAATGTAGAAAATAACCAGAATGAATGGCTGAGGTAGGCGGATTTTACAAGGTTTAAATCCTATGTTTTAAAATCTTGATTGTCCGGATTAATTTTCTAGGCAAAAAACCACATGTAGGATGACCTAGATTTATCAAAAAGCTTTAAAAAAATGTTATGAGTTTTTGTTCATTAGTTTTGTACTAGTACAAATAGTAATAATGTTGTACTACTATTTAAGAAGAAAGAGGAGATATAGTCCAATAAACCTTGGCCAGTGTTTGAAATTGAAAATTGCTTCAAAATACTTGTATATCTGAGAAAATTCTGGCATTGGGGGATGAAAACTCTGGAAATTTGTGGAAAGATGGAATTCTCCCATGAACACAACCATCTGACAACTCAGTTTATAGCTCCATTAACAAAAAATGTGCCACAGTAAGAATCAATCAGCAGAGCAAAACTGTTAATTCTGAGGAACTGATGATAACATTGGGCTGTAGTTGAAATTAGAGTCTGAAGAAGAAGGTTGTATTGACCTAATTTTGACATAGTTCAGTGGGCTTCATTAATGAAGATTAACTGTCCTTCTGGAAAACATATTTTGTTTTCATTTCAGCCAAAAGCAGCCCTGTTCACTTAGCCCAAGACCCGCTCTACAATGAGCGAGTGTGCTAAGTGGGAATAATTAGTAGATTCCTTTCACTAGCTGACTCTTGATTGAAACCAAAATGCTGATGTGTGTATATCCTCAGACTGCTACTTGGACAATACTCTAGAAGATAGAGCAGGGGAAACTATACCTCAGAGTGAGCACTGTGCTTTTATTACACTTGAAAAGGTCTATTAAGGGTTTCTGTACATGCAGACCTTAATAACTGAAAAGTCATGTTAATTTTGGTCATCTGGTTCACTCCCAGCTATCCACAACCTCCAGCAGTCTTTGCCTGTAATGTATTTTTGAGCTATTATTTTGCATAATATAAAAGTAATAAGTAAATTAAGTACAAATCATAATTACAATAGTCTTAAATATCTATCAGTTTTTTCACTGATTGTATGCATCAAAGATTCCAGTTTCTTGAACTTGTGCAGAAGATTCACCCATGTCATTAATTTTCTCTCTTTATGAGCTAGTACTATTGATCCCACTTCTTCTCTGAGATTAACTTTATACAATAAATGACAGCAGGAACTGTTAAGAAACTACAAAACAAGGGAGGATCATTTAGGAACATAGAACAAGGGACAATTATAATTTTCAGAGCTATTGAAAACCTGTAATAGTCAAGCTTTAAAGGGAGTTGCTGGATGCTCATCCTCTTCTGAAAATCATAATTTTTTATGTAGACATAAACACTTAGCAGTGGAACTTTCAAAAGTGCCAAGGGGAACTTGCTCAATATAGCTAATTAATTTAAATGAGAGTTAAGTGCCTTGTCTGTTTAACTGCTTTTGAAAATCCCACTATGCTTCCATCTGCAGTTTTCGCAACAAATATACTTCGGAAAACTTGCCCTAAAGTGATCCAGAAGTTCAAATGTTATAAAACTAACTTCAGGGGATCTTAACTTTAGGCACACATTTCTAAAGATTGTCATGGGGGAAAGAAACTGTCAAAGAGGCCATAGTCAGACAAAAGAAACACAGAAAAGAAGGTGCTTTTTGACATTGAAAAAGGATTGAAAAATGTTTGGGTCTGCAGCATTCTTTATACTGCTCAGACCTTACCAAGGCTGAGCAGGTCTCAGATTGTTAAGTAGCCTTGGGTAAACATGGTTTCTGGAAGATTTATTTTGTCACCTCATTTTCATGTGACATCTTCTGGATCCAGTTCACTACAAGGCAAAGTTCATTACTAAATCTATGTGATATCATCTAGCTCAGCTGGACTGGGATAGCCTAGCTCTGTACCTAGTATTAGTAATGGTTTAAACATTATCTCAATTTCATTCGAGTAGCTTCTCTGAATTTGGAAAATACCTGGTTGATGTGCTATCATGAAATACCTCACATTTCCCCAAGTTGTGGTTCCATTTCCTACTATTCCAATACTTGCCAGTGTGAAAACATCAGAAATACTTTGGCAGCATATCTGCAAGACGTGTATTCATTTGCTATGAAATGGATCATGATACAAAAAGAGAATGGCTTCATTGCTATTTCAACAGACATAAAAATCATCTCTACATGAGATATCTGCCTGATGGGGCTGCAATTTGCTTTAATGTGCAGCTTTAAGATTCAGAGTTCTCTAAACCATTAAAATACAGACAAAACAACATTTCATATCAAAACCAAATAAACACCTCTGTCCTTCATGAACATTGCAAACACAATTCCCTCTAATATCTAATAATAGAGCTAAAAATTATTGATGATCTTGGCTAAAAGAATACAAGATTGACATGATACAGTACAAATAGCACATTCACATTTCTGGAACCTACATTCTTCCAATTACCAGGCAACTCATTTAGCAATGTCATTTAGCAATGCCCACAGCAACTGGAGAAGACTGATCAAAAATGCTAATAGGTCAAATATAATTTCTGAATTATGTGTCCAATATATATGTACAAAAGCATTCTGTCTCCTGTTCTTAATTATCATGGAGAAACTTATTAGTTACTTAATTCAGCAACCCATGAACAATATAAAGACACCTGGACAACCTTCAAAGGGTTTTTTAGAGTACATCGCTTGGGTAATATTTAAATGTTTCTGATTACGCTATATTATCACTTGCAGGAATTTTCATTTTTCTTTCAAATCTTAGAGCCAGATATTCATTTAAAAAATGAAAAATGAATGTTTAATCGTCTTGTTGTAACAAATGGAATTATGTGAGTTCTGGACAGAGTAATGCAAATGGTAATTATAGGAGTTGTGGGAGCAGACAGACTGTAGTCAGTTAGCCAAGACTTTCAGTAGGATCAGGAGTCTTATATATAAATTCATGGGACTTTTAATAGATATTGAGATTCTTAGCTGTAACAATGACAAAGAACTGAAATAACACCTCCAACTATCACTAGGATTTTTCTTATTTCTATCTCAAATTCCTGAGAGTATTTACCTTCTGACAAAAAAGGCCCATCATAGAAGTATAGCAAGAGAGAGAATTAAGGGAATTTCATCCAGTGTTTGGATTTTTAATTTGTCTTATATATCTATTCTCACAGTAAAAGTTAAAGTCTTTAATGTACCTTGTCCAATCAAGTCATCCAAACCTTTAAAACCCAAAATTAAACTGAAATTGTTCAACTAAACAAATTCACTTTGAGTCTAAATATAATGATAATTGCATTCTGTCTGCCAGATAGACTTATCCCATTAGAGAAAAGCTGGGTGTACAAATACCTATTTAAGCAGGCATGTACAGAAGGGAAATAATCAATGACAAAAAATACTATTTATATTAAAATAAAACAAAACTGAGAACTACTCCAGATTGCCATGCCAGTATAAGATCCCTATCATTTCCAAATTTGCCATAATTGCTGTAAATTATTTATATCATTCACCCTATACAGATGTTTTTTCTAACAACTGAGATGTCATTTCCCTTAATTTTAGGCATAGATATTCCAAGAGTTCTGCAAAGAACATGGAATTATATATTTGGTTTTACCATGTACTGGCTGAAAACTAATGCAGTCTTCTATCAGTTTGAGGAGTCTGAGAAACCTTGATGAGTATGAAAGGATCAGGCTGAAATACTACAAGGCAAATGATTTTTTCTCTTTTTCTTTAGGATCAGAAGTACAGGTTGTTGAAAGAATCCAGATGGAAGCTGATTTCTCCTAACTGTAAATTCACCAGCCCAAATTTCCCCCTAGGGAAACCAGTTACCTCTCTCACAGCTTTCTTGAAGGAAAAACAATTAAATTTAATATCATTTTTGTTTTAATAGTTACATACTATTTACATGTATAATTATTTTTATGCAAGTGTGATGAAGGAAGGAAGGAAGGAAGGAAGGAAGGAAGGAAGGAAGGAAGGAAGGAAGGAAGGAAGGAAGGAAGGAAGGAAGGAAGGAAGGAAGGAAGGAAGGAAGGAAGGAAGGAAGGAAGGAAGGAAGGAAGGAAATATTCTTAGTGGTGCAGCTTTGGTCTCTAAGCCAAGACACAGCCTATATGGCTCTGATACAATCTGAGTCCATGACCTTGGGCAAATTATTTAACCTTCTTTAATCTCAATCTTTCAGTCCACTGGAGAGAAGCTGTTATGCAGACAAGAGTGGAGACACTTTCTATGAAAATGTGGGTAGAAATTTCAAGTGGGGATGTTAGTGATGTCCATCTCTTAGGTTTAGAAGGTTTTTTTGCCCAACAGTTATAGTTTAGAAAATTTCACTAAGACAACTTTTACTTTTAAAACTGAGCAGTATATTTTCAAAGAACCAATACCAAAAATATCATCATAGTTCTGTGCTTTCTCAGCATGTCATAATCTTTCTTGTCATCTTCTGTTTTCAGAACTGCAATATCACCAAAATCTCTGGAATTACTAAAATAAAGAGAATGCATTTTTATTGTTCTGAACATGTTAACAAGTCATTCTCAGTTAGAGAAAAATACTTACAGGGAAGGATGCTCTAAGGTAATACATAAAAATTTAAAATAATGCTATTAAGAAATATAAAGATTCTTATGTTCATAAATAGAGAAGTTTAAATACTTGTCTTGCTTTATTAATGCAAATATGTTATTTAGTGGGCTGATATAGTAATTTTACCTCAAAGAAACCAACCCATATAATTAAGTCATATAATTACTACTGCCTGCTGAATACTTACATAGAGGAGCACACTGTGTTAGCCTAAAATGGGGAATAATCATGCCATGGTATCACAATATACAGAGAGTGTTTATTAGTGCTATACAGTCTTAAACTGCTAGCCTTTATACGGCTTGGGATCTAGTTTACTTTTTGCTTTTTAGCTGTTCTTGGCTTGTTTTTGTCTGGTTTTTTTTGTTTGTTTGTTTTTGTTTTGTTTTTACTTCTACTTTAGTCCTCCCTTGATTTGGTTTCTTCTGATTCTTTCAGAATTGCTGGCCCTAGCAGATACTTGGTACACAAAGGTAGGAGGAGCTGTAGTGTAATAACTTTAATTTGCCAAACAAGAAACATTAATATGGATGGAATAATTGGGAAACATAATTTTACTCTCAAATGCCCTGGGGAGTAGACAACACAAAGTGCATGATTAGCAGGTCATCAAATAAACTACTGTTACTGCACTGTGTAACCATCAAATGGAATTTTACAGAAATCTAGTAGGCACTTCTATTCAATATATGTAATTTATTTTTTTCTTTACTGAAAGCATGAACCACAATTACTTTTCAAGCACTTGCTTCTGAAGATAGCCTCTTTATTTACAAAGGAGACAAAAAATTACCCCCAACCAAATCAAAGAAGCCAAACAAACCAAAACACACCACCACAGAAACATCCCATTCTAGATGACATTGGCAGACTTCAGATTTTTTGAAAGCTCTTTCAGAGATCTACTTTCTATATTTTTAAAACATATAATTAGTACCAATGTATCAGACTGAAAATCAGGTTTCCAAAGTTATTCTTTATGCAGACCACTTTCACATAGACAATCTCTCTTGCATATCCTTACCTAGAGGGCCCTGCTGCCCTTACATGTCCCTGACATGCACTTGAAGAGAATTTTATGAGCATTTATAAATAAAACTCATGATGTACGCTCAGGGATTGAAGTCATTATGCACTACCAAAAGCAGACTGGGCCATAATTTTTCATATGTAATTAAACAGGTGTTTAAGAAAAGACTGGATGTGGCATTAAGTGCCATGGTCTAGTTGACAAGATGGTGTTGTGTCATAGGTTGGACTTCATGATCTCAAGGGTTTTTTCAATCAGCTTAGATGATTCTGTGATTCTATGTTCACAAACACTCAAATTAAAAACAAACTAACTAAATTCCCCAAAAACTTGTCAGATTTAGATTTTGAAATAAATGGGCTTTTGAGAGGAAATCTTCCACCATCACATTTTTTGTCAACTGATTGGTTCTGATCATCTCTAGTACTAAGGCTCTGTGAACCATAGTGCTTGAAATACTTTTTTACTTCCTGCAGTTGATCATGCAGAAATAGCCTGCAAGCATACCTTAAAAAATTTAGTGTTTTGAGAAAAGGAGCATAGTTCTTGCAAAGAGTTTTTTAACATCACTTTCTTGTGCCTGAAGAATCTTCTTCATTCTTCCCAAGGCCCATCACTAGCCTAATAGCTTAGCTGCATTTCTTGATGAAAGTTTTAATACCCATAACAAACATGCTTCCTCCCAAATCCAGTTCCTTTAGCTACAGTTACCTAAATTAGAGCTGGATTGTCCCAAGCCCAGTGCTCCATAGCTACTGTGTTTCCCTCCAATCTGTGTCAGGTGCCTTTCAAACCCAATGGTCCCCAGATTCTTCCTCACTTCACAGCTCAGCATAAACAAAAGGAACACAAGGGGTTCAGCGCAGTTGCCATTTGAATTTAATATAGATTCTTTTTTTTTTTTTTAATTTTAAGACTATATCATTTCATAAATCCCATTTGTTTCATGAAAAATATTCACCATGACATGATTTTAATTATTGTATTGGTTAAAGGTGAGTTTATCAAAACAAAGAGCTGTTGTCCCCAAGCTCCTTCATGATGGGCTGTGAAACAAATGTACTGGGCTAAACCTTCGGCTGATTTAGTTCAGCCCAGTAAGTTTTGTACCATTATGCTAACAAGTTATTATTTCTTAAGGGGATGACCTGTCACAGTTTTTATCTTTAATACTTAATTATTTTTAAAATAGAAATTAGCCAATCACAAAAACCCTCAATTCAATAAAAGAAAAAGATGCTGATAAGTTTGTTTATGTCTTAATCCTCCCCCACTATTTTTAAATGGTTTAATCTACCTCCTATTTCTTGATCAGAGCAAAAGGCGCTGTGTGCATGAAACTGAAAAATGAATGGTCCCAAATTCCATCCTGCAAAACTCTTTCTACAAATTAATACCAACAAAGATAATATATTCTTTTTATTCCTGCTCTGCTCACAGACCAAGATGTCAATTGCACTAAGGGCTATACAAGCCTACAAGAAAAAATTATGGTCTCAATCCCAAAGAATTTACAGTCAAACTATAAGATAAAGGAGAGCAGAGTATTGGCAGAATAGAGAACAGACCATCCTAAAACTATTAAGGCAACACAGATCAGCATGATCAGCCATCTCGAACAGGGGCTTTTTGAGGAAATTTTGTCCAAAAAGATTTTTAACGAGGTAAAAGAAAGAGGAAACCAGGGCAATTTTGTATCTATTTACTGAGCTTTCATCCAAGCATAAGACAGACACCATGAAGGCATTGGCTTCACCAGTGACCTCTCAAAGAGTAACATAAAACAGAGCTAAAATATCCTGTGCATCTTAATTTCTAAAAAATGTTTTAACAAAGTGATGCACTCGAAATTTTGGGAAACGTTGCCCTCACTTCAGCAACCTTCATTGACTCTGACAGAGGAACAGGCAAACTCAGCTGAAATACAAGGATCAAATTTATTTACTTGTCTGAAAAAAAAGAGGTACTACATACCTAAACTGTTCATGACACATTTGTTCAACCTGTTTTTAGGAAAGAAAAGCTGTAGTACACTATGCTCTGAAGCATATCAAACTCTAAACCCCAGAACAGTACTTTAAGATGGTTTCCCACTTCAATGATGCATATCTTATTTTCCAGCTCTTCTTCATGAAGAGTCATGCTAAAGACTTGGAATTTTTAGCACTACGTAAACAAAAGAAATCACACTAACCCTTTAAACATAGTTCCAGACAGGAAGTAAGACCACATACACAAGTGTGAAAGTCTGAACTAACTCAGAACAGGCAGAAAACAGACTGTATTTTATACTGAGATTTCCAGCAGCAGAAGAAGAGCTTTTGCTGCCAAGTTAGTGCTGTTGCTTAGAAAGAAGAGTCAATAATTAAATTTAAAATTCTGCAGAGAGACCTAGTGATCTGGAAGGAACAAAAACAAGCAGGAAGAAGAAGTTTAAACTACAGAAAGTGCCACACAACATGTTTAATCAGGGGGGAAGAAAGAAACCAAACCCAAAAATATGTCTTACTAAAGAAATAAGGGTGAAGATTTTCAAAATGAGAGAAAGCGAGAGGGTTTCATATGGACTAAAAATATTGGGATTTATTTTATAATATTTACAGAACTGAGTAGATAGCAAGCTCTTGAGACTTTATGGGGAAATATGGAGAATTTGAAAATGGGAAACCTAGTGCTTACATGCTGAAAAGGGAGGGAATGAAGAAGCCAGGGAATTATCAATCATTCATTTTGACTTGGATTCCAAGAAAAATCCTGAAAGAAATAAACATACACATTTCAAAAACACAGAGAAAACAAACAAGACAAGTAACAGCCAAAAGGGATCTGTCATCAATGGGCTGTCACATTTCCTTCAGTGAGAGGGTAACAGGCAATGTGGGTGAGAGACAAGCAGCCAGGTGTCATTTATCTTAACATTAGAAAGATTTTTGACAACATCTCAAATTACACTCTCAGTCACAAGCAACCTAGTGAAACAGATTTAGCCCCTAAGGGCTAGGTGCAAATTATGTCAGAAAGCTGAGGAAAGATAAATTTGTAGTTGATTTACTGTCAGAAGGGAAGGGATGGCACTGGGTGTGGTCTAGAAAGGTCTATTGTTAGTCTGCTATTATTCAATATTTGTAATAACCACTCATTTTGTCTGGATCATAAAATAGAGTATAGGGTGATCAGATTTGGGCAGTAACACTGGGAAAGGCTGAAGTCATGCTGAAGGTCAGAATACTTATTTCAAATGATACTGCAGAGTCTGAAAAAATGAAGCATACCATTCAACAGGGACAACTAGCAGTACATTATGGGTCAGGAAGGACAGAGGTGGCAGCTCTGCAGAAGAAAAAGAGATCTCAGGGCTCTAGTAGATTGTGATATATTGAACCAATGTTGTCCTGTTGCAAAAGGGGCAAATGCCAGATAAATGCAGATAGATACAACAGTCTTCTCCCTCTACTCTCTATCATGACTACATGAAATTATGTTTCTCCTGTACTCTGCACTAGTGAGACTGCAGTCAGAACACTTTCTGAAGGCTAGGTCATTGTGTTTCCCTTTGAAGGAGAATCAAATGGGGAGTCCAGAGGAAATCTGCAAAGATCAGAAGCACATCTAGAAAACACGATCTATGTGACTAAATTGAACAAATTCCTCTTGTATAGCCTGAAGAAATAACATAGCCTAGGAGGTAAAACAACAGTCCTCAAATACATGAAAAGGATGAGGATGTGCACGATGTACACTGAATAAAATAAGCTTAAATTATAGCAAGAAGGAGTAAAGTTAGGTATTCTTAAGACACTTTGGAGAGATAAGAGTAGCTAAAAAATGAAAGATAATGCCTTCAGAAGCTGCAAAGTCTTCATCCTTAAAACAACATAAGTGTAGAAGATGTTAACTTTATCCAAGGGCTAGAGAGTCTCTTGTGATCCCTTTTGCTGTCTTCTATAATGCAAAGGCAGATTTCAGGTACTAAATATTTTGAGAACAAATAAAAAATATCATAACTAGGCTAAATAAATAGGAAAATAGAAAAACGTCAATGTACTCTCTTGGCAGCTAAGTTCTTTAGGCTGTCTTTTGCAATTTTACAGAATACCTATTTAGGAAAAATATTTACAAGGAAAAAGTAAACAAGAAATTGTAATGATCCTACTTTTCCTATGTCTTGCATAATTAATAATGCATTTTAAATATTGTATGGTAAATTGCTTTTGTTTGCAGTGAAAATGTTTCTCTAAGTGTTAGGGAAAGAAGGTCTAAGTAAAAGAAATCACCACTGCTGCAATAATAAACTGTTTCCCACATAAGGGAACTTCAATCAGTTTGGGATATATTAAGCATCTAGCATGTAAAAAAGTCCAAATTGGAGTCCTATACATGAATGGAAAACAGGCAGAGAAGTTGTCCTTAACTAGTAAAGTGATGCACAACCTGAAGCAAAAGAAGATCCTAAATAAAGAACCAGGTTTATAACTCCATAAATCTTTCATGACTTTCTTCTAGAGCTCTTGCTAAAGACTTCTAAAGAGTCTTTTATTCAGCACAAAACCAAGTATAGGAGTCCAGTTGCTTCTATGCTTCCCAGCATTTGCTTAAGGGATACAGGACATTGCCTCTGAGGGGATTATTAGAAGATCAAACCCACCAAACAAATGAAAGCCAGAAAACTTTAGAAGTGATGACCCCATCTTTGAATCACTGTGCAAAATCAGTATTTACAGCTCACCTGCTCCAACCAGCCCAGGGCAGCCCAGTACTTAATTATCCTCATCCTTAGAATCTTCTAGCATGTCTGCATTAGATATCTCACTGTAATTCAAATCCACTACTTCTCCTTATAGCCAAATTAACTATGCCTAACATAGTTCTTTTCCTGAATAATCCTTTCTGTATTGGAAGAGATTAACACAGCCCCCCTCAGTGCAGTTTTCTTCAGACTAAACAACCCTAGTTTGCTCAATCTTTCCCTAAAGGCATACTTTTAGATGGCTGATCATTATAATTGCTTGCAGCTGGACTCTCTCCAGCTCCTTTACTTTTCAGACAGAAGTCACAGTTCTGCTAAGGAGCTCACAGCACTGCAGAAGAGAGAACAGATCAATTGCATCACAATTCTAGGAGTTCCTTGCTGTAATGGCTTCTGGTGATGCAAATCAGTTTACCATTCCCAAGCTATTGCTTAGCCTTAAGCCTAAGTTTTTCCATAAAAGGGGAGTTACACCTCAATTCCTGCAGTTATCAAAAAGGGCACTGCAATCCTCCTTCTTTGACCCAGTCATTTCAAGCATATTTTATTGACATATTCAACACTAAATCTGTTTACTCTGAGCTGAAGTTACAATTAAATTAGCTATACATTCTTCATTTCCTGTGTTAAGATGTATTAGTATCACCATTAAATCTAGTGATACCATTTTGGATATTCAAAAAATAATTCCCTATCTTTAAATATATTTTTTTAAATAGTGTTTGGGGGTTTATCCAGATGAAAAGTCCTGGATAAATATTAGATTACTATCCTGAAGTAATTAAAATAATATTAGTGCAAGATGAAGAGAATTGCAGCAAAGCAAACAGAAAAAAAATAATCATACACTACTATTCTGCTAACTGCTGGTTATTCTCTTTCATCATATAATAACTATTGAAGGCCTTTTTCATTTTCCATTTAATGATTGTTAATTTTGTGGTAGACTTCCATTATGTAACACGAATGAGCAATAATTAATTTAATAATTTAATCTGCAATTTTTGCTTTTAAGGACTTTTAAACAATTTGCTTCAAGCTTTAAAGGGCAGCTCAATTATCAAATTACAAGACATATGTAAATTTCAGGGTGGTGTCAATGCTAAAACACACATTATCTTGTACCAGGGGAGTAGCTAACCCTGCTCTGAAGTCCTCTATATGAATTCAAAACTCTCTGGGAATTCATCCAAAAGCTCCCGATTTTTTATTGCTCTATCACTGCTCACTTTTTTTACTGTGAAAGAAAGAATAATATTTTAAAACATAAGTTCTATGCTTGTCATTCCTTTCCAGTTTGTCAAAAAAAACAGGAATGCTCTTGGTCCTGTTGATTATGGCTATTCAAAGAACAATTAATTCTAATCATACCACTTTTACAAAGGATGAACACAAAAAGCTATAAAATATCTACCACCCAGTCAAGAATCCTGTGACAAATTCACAGCCAAACATACAACTGCAACTTCATGCTTCATTTCAGGAACCTGACTTTCACTCACACTTACAAGGTGAGAAAAAAGTCACTATTCATCCTAACTCTCAAGCAGAAACTGTTTCACTGGCAATTTCCTATCATTCTAATGAAGAAAAAATGGTTATCAAATTTCAGGACATTTTCCCAGCAGCTATCTTTTATCCATTTTCTTTTTTGTTTGGTTTTTTTTTTTTTTTTTTTTTTGGTTTGGTTTTTTTGTTTGGGGTTTTTTTGGTTTTTTGGTTTTTTTTTTTTTTTTTTTTTTTTTTTTGGGTTTTTTTTTGTTGTTGTTTTTTGTGGTTTTTTTTTGCTTTTCTATGGAGAATCAGTCAAGAAGTCCATTTCATTGAGGGGGGAAAAAAAGACTATTAGGACCAAAGTAAAAAAAACTTCAAAAGGAAGACAAGTTGTCATTCCCCTTCAGTTCTTCTAAGGTCATTGGCTCTTGAACGTAGGTTCTGTTTTGATTTTCAGTTATGTCTGAAATAGTTTCTGTCTAATATGGGCACTTCTGAAAATCATTTAATGCTCTTTTAACATCTGTATTCAGCCTATTTCTTCTCCATTACAAAACTTTTTATATCAATTCAACCCATAACCTTTCAATAGCATAAAATCCCAATTTTATTCCATGTTTCTTGTGTTTTTGTCTTGTATCCACTTCTCATTTACAGTAGCCTACTGTTTACTTATCTTTTTAATCTAGAATTGGTCCTTAGCAGACACAATTTTCATATTGACCTAAGACATGAAGAGTAGGGAAGAACAAATCCTGAGTCATACTACTTGACCAGTGCTAAGATCAGGATTAGTTTTGTGAACTAGTCTACCTAACTAGTCTAAAACCGTAACAGTCTCTCCTATTTTCAGCCTTATGAAGAATAAAGAAAGATAGCAGTACAATTTTGAGAAGAATAGACGAACCTAAAACATTTTTGTTTCTCTCCTTTAGTTTTATTTTTAACCTAGGATCAACAATTTTCAGTCAAATGACATGGGTTTGTTAGAGTGAAAGTTTGAACTCTACTGCCTTATTACATGCAGGCAGAAGAACACCCTGCAGGCCATGTGATTGTCATATTTTGTTTATAGATATAATCATATTCAGCACTAAGTGCTGTTGTTGTGTATTTCCCTGTACTGTGTTCGTTTGTTAAACAGGGCTTAGGTTCAGCATTTTAAAAACTTCTATCAATTATATAATAGCTACCACTGGAAAAGAAAAGGCTTTCTGACTTCTTTAATGAAATACAGTGGCCTACAGCAAAGCTTAAAAGTTATTTAATGCAGTTATGGAAAACATCAGAAGTTTTTTGAGTCATTTTCTTTTACCATGTCACAAGAAAGGGAACTAATGGATTTTGAATCTGTAACTTTCAAAAATAATTGACTAATTTCAGTGTTGATGGAGTCTTTCAGTATTAGATAGAAGACATGAGGCCTAGAAAAGAAGAGAAATCAAATACAGATTCAAATATCTTTATGATCTGGCTGCCTGAAGGGAAGCTCACTGTCAGTGTGAGGTTCCCAATTTTTAATAGTTCACCAATCATGGTGCTTAAGGCTGATGGTGGTTATGGCTGTCTCTCTTATAGTTCATCACATCAGTGTAATTTTAATTTATAGTTTTCGTCATAAATCAAGATCATTATGGAAAAATGGATGCCCCTGAGTCATTTATATCCTCGGTGCATACACTCCATAAATGTGAAAGCTTATGCATCTTATTATTTCTAAGAGAATGTTAGAAATCTGTTATTGTAAAATCTCTTTTTTATTTTAACAGAACTCTTGTGCTCCAGTGAAAAACAAAACAAAACAAGACAAATAGATCCCAAACCAAACAACAAAACAAATACAAGTGAATCCTCTCTTTAAAACTCACTGTTTTCACTTGAAACACAGAATCAGAGAAAGGCCTGTATTCAAAGCAACCTGAAAGATCATCTAGTTCCAACCCCTCTGCTGTGAGCAGAGTCACCTTTCACTAGACCACGTTGCTTAGAACCCATCCAACCCAGCCTCAAACAGCTCCAAGGAAACATGCAAGGGTTTTATATGCTTTGGATTGTTCTTAAGGAGCAGTATCGTGTAAGTTGACATCCACTCCAGCATTTTAACTGCATCAGCTAAATGTGTGATTTTGAAATCACCCATAATTGTGTCTGCCTGAAGACTCATCAGAAGAGCAAAATCATTAACTTGGAAGAATATGGATTTAGATTTACATATTTCTTTCATAATGGAGTCTTTAAACATATATTTTCGTAGATCAAAACAATGTATAAGCTTGAAATGTAATCAGATTGTTTCAAATTGTATTTTAAAATATGTGGCTTTTTTTTAAGTCAAATATTAGATTTTAAAGTTCTTTCAACATTTCTTTTTCCAACTGGTACTTAGCTTTAAAAGCAGAGCATTTTAAAATGCATTTAGAGGATTTTAAAATAAATGTTCAGAGAAAAAAAGAAATTACCAAAACAAACTGAATGGGTTTCTAAGGAAAGGAACTCAGGAAGTCATTATCAAAATTTTAGGACTGGAACTATTTCCATCTACTGCCACTGACAAAAACCACCAGTCAACATCTATGTCTAGTCTAGCCCTTATAACACATGCAATACAGAACACAGTTTCTAAGGGTGAATTCATTATTAATCATAAAAAGAACTTGATTCAAATTATAAGTGCAAAGAAAAGCAAGCTTGTTTCTAACAACTTTACTTGTACAGACATTACATGGTTGAGAGCTCAAATTTGCTAAACCCACACATCTGTAGAGAACTTTTATGTGTTACCTGGTATGCAAAATGCTGTTACAATATGAATAAAACATAACTTTTGCAGAAAAGCTACCTTTGCCTGAATTTTTATTCATCATATAAACCAGAAGTTTTTTGGGGTTTTTTTTGGAAGAAAGCATTTTAACTTCCCTGAAAATTAAGTTATCTTTTTTCTACTGATAATGAAAATTATGAAAGTAAACAGAAAACACTGACAGTTAATGTATCATCAATGAGCAGAAATTCTAAGGCAGTTATTTCTTTTCTTCCTTTAAAATCATATTAAAAGTTTAAAAGGTCTGGTTGTTTCCAGTATATTAAGATCACTTAAAGTCAGGAAACCTTGGAGAGTAAAAGGACTTTACTAAAACAGGTGTGAATTTACATGGTCAGATTCATCAGACAGTCAGGTTCTTTGAGATTATTGTTGGACATTTCTAAATATTTGCTTTCAGAATTTCCTTGTGTCTGTCAAAGACTGAGATACCTTATTCAAACTCAATAATCATGCAAAAATTTTAATTTGGAAGATCGGTAATGTTTCTTAATTTATCTACTATATCAGCATTGTCATGCATTTCTTTTGTAAGAATTACAAGAGTAGGACTGATCAGTAGTCATGAAGTGCCTGTATCTGGAAGCTATAGTTGCTTCAGAGGAAATTTAAAAGGTCAGTTAGCCTAAAGGAGAGCATTGATGCTGGTTTCTTCATGGAGACTTCAGTGGCATTAGAGCTAGAAGGGTCCCTGCAGCTGGTGAAGCCTGCTGAGAAAGAGCCCCTTAGGGAGTGTGATGCAGAGTCTTTATCCAGCCACTTTCTGCCCAAAGGGAAACCAGCACTGAAAGGAGAAAGGAACAAGTCTGAAGCTTGACAAGGACCCTGCAGAGTCAGTGAAACTTTGAGGAGCCAGAGACATCAGCAGAGCAACCCTGAATTCTGAGGGTGGTGGCCAGAGACAGACTGGGGCTGGCTACCAGATGAGAAGACACAGCCCAGACAACAAACCTGCAGCCAAAATATGATCTAAATTAGCAAAGAGCATCTTAAGGAAAAGGAAAATTGAACAGTAGGGGGAATGAGGAAATCAGAAATAGAAAAGAGAAACCTTTCAATTAAGTTATTTAAATGGAAGATATGTTCTAGTTTGTCTTACAATAATTTTCCAAGGGTTGAACTGTACTAAAAACCTGATACTTTCAAGATTTATTTTTCTGACAGGAAAAATGAACAGATTAATAAAAACGATAAATTTTCTGAAGCACAATACCAGCTGCATAGATGAACATAATCATAAACACATCATAGCTACAACATGTTACCACACAATTTGAGGAAGAAATATCTGTAAAAACCAGGGTAGAGGTATCTACACAGGATATTTAGCTTACAAATATTCACTAAAAATCATAGTTACGTGTATCTTCATTAAAAGTAAACTAGAGGAGAAAGGGTACAGGGGGGAAAGTATTGTATTTTAAAAGCATCTCCTTTAAAGAGCAGCAGGGTAAAAATTGTTCTGCCATCTTAATGCTGCTTCACTTTCAATAAACATAGATGTTTTCACAGAAACTAATGAAAACATCCACTGTGTTCCCTATGATTCATTGGCAATCAAAAGCATTTCCTAATTTGCACTATGATGATCTGGAGTATTGACAATCATTCAAAAAGATGGCTTGGTTTTAATATATTTTGTCTAGTGAGAGGAGGCAACAGCTTTGCCACAGCAGATCATCATCTGTCGTAAATGCCATCAGCACCTGCTAAGAGTTCAGTGAGCGTGCAGGAGGAGTGAGCTCTGTGTGCCTGCTCACATCCTGGCCCGGGTGAGCAGGGGCTCTGCAGGAGAGCAGGGGGTGGTGGAGCAAGAGCAGGACCCTAACACAAGGCTGGGAGCAGAACCTCACACTGCAGGGCACTGTGCCAGCCCACCCGTGTAGGGGGATAGAATTTAAGAAAATAAAGATAGTGTAGAAAGTAATCTCACCCCTAAGGAGTTGCAGCTGGGGCAATTATTAAAGATTAGGAGCAGGCCTGACTTTAACAGGCCACAGCTGTAACCAATGAGAAGAAGAATGTTATAAAAGAGTGGGTTGGCTGGTTGAGAAGGGAGCTGGAGTCAGTTGGCTGCTTTGTGAAGAAGAAAGAGTTGGTGGTCTGAGGAGCTGTCCATGAGAAACACCATGAAGGTATGGAACTTTTGTGATAAGGTGACAACAGTACGGAGCCCCTACAATAAGATGACAATGCACCTGTATCTTCACAACTCCACATACTGGACAGAGCCTGCCTGAGAGCTGGAAAAACCAGTTGCATCCAGCATGTGAGCTCATGGTGGTGGAAAAAGAGAGCCAAGCAACATTCAACACATCCTTAACTAATGAGAGGTAATGAGGGCATGTTAGATAAATCCTTTCCTGTTAGATTTGTGGTCAATGTGGTTAGCACAATGTGGTTTCAGCAGTATGAGTACCCATAAATCCACTCATATTTCAGAGTTCCCCTGAGTACATATACATGAGGCAGAAATAATGGGACTGAAAAACTACTGGCTTAATGAAAAACTTAGATGTCTAAGGGGACATAGAAAAAGACAGATCATAAAGGAACTAAAATTGAAACAAAATTTTCAGCATCTTTTTTGATATTGCTATATAACTGTTATGTTAGTACTAGCATTTGTGCAAAATGTGTGTATCAGTCTTTGAGTTAATTTAATAAATACTAACATTTCAGAAAAATGTAGCAATTATCAAAATCTCAAATATATTCATAATAGTTATGATAAGAAACTAACTGTAGTCTTTTCCAGAAATTAATGTTTAATATTAAACTTGCTTAAGCATTTTTTTTTCCTTTCATGCCCTCCAACACACAGATATCAGGTTAGTGAAGGGAAATAACACTGCCACACAATCTGCAACACATGGCTTCTTTTGGTAAGATTTTTTCTATTTGGACAGAATAACTAAATAAATGAGTCCCTGACAAGTAGTTACAGATATTAAATTGTAGATATGCTATAGTGGTTTAACAGCTGTGGATGAAAATGGGGAGTTATCATATGTGGTCCTGTGGATAGCACTTAGATAATTATTGCAAAATAGTCTGAACAGGAGAATAATTTGTAAATATTTACTACGCTATCTTTGTAACTCTTCATCAGGAACCTCTCACATGGAAAACCAGAGATATTTGAAACCTTCTTTTTGTGGTTTTATTGAATTCACTGCATAAACTTACTTTGGTGTATCTAGTCATCAATTCACACTGTTGCCCTTCTCATCAGCCTTTAGCAAAACAATATTGGTATTTGCAGAGGTACCCAAACACCTAACACAAGTATATTGCATATCTAATAAGGAAAGACATTAAATTCATTTTTCTTCTTCTCTCTTTACATGAAGACATCTTCTTCCAGAAAGTACTTTGGACCCAAAAAATTCTGAAATTAAACCTTGATGCCTATTTGTCATACAAGTCTATGTAATATATCCTCTGAATTTTGTTAGGACAGCAATTTTCAACCCAAATATAATTCCATGCACAGATGGAATTCAACTACCCCAAAACTTACAAAAGCAATTAAGACAGCAATTAAAAACACCATCTAATGATGGGTAAATTGTGGCTTTTTTTTTTTTTTGTTCCTTCTGCTATGAAGTAATCAGGGGCAATACAAATCCTAGTTATTCATGTAGAAAAACACCTAAGTCTCCCTTTATATTCAAGGAATATTTTTATTGCAGTAGTTCATCATCCCTATGTTTTAACTAAATCAAAAGTGGTTAGAATTCAAATTTGTCTTTTATGAAATACATTTCCATCCTCTTATATTATTTGAAATACCTGGGCAATTTACCTGTCCCCATAATTTTGTCTTTTTTTAAAGGAAAAGTTATTATTTCCTTGCCTAGTTTATTAATCTCTCTGAGGAATAACAGATATAAAATGATTTGAAAATATCATCTGAAGGAGCTGATAACTACACAACCCACCTGACTTGAAAATATAAAGAATTTTATTCCGGCTATTGTGCAAGCTTTTACTGTCTTCTCAAGAACAGTGGTGAAGTGCTTTTTTCTGCCAACTGACAGAGAATAAATAATATTTTTAAGTGTTTACTAATTTGAGTATTAAATTATTTTATTCTCCAATGTCAGTATAATAATTTGATTTGTAGAACGATAGAATCATTTAGGTTGAAAAGACATGTAAATCTTCAAGTCTAACCATTGGCCTGACATGGTCAAATCCACCACTGAACCATGTCCCTAAAGGCCACATCTGCATATCTTTTCAATACCCCCAGCAATGGTGACCACTTCCCTGGGCAGCCTGTTCCAGTGCTTGATTACTCTTTCAGTGAAGAAATTTTTTTCTAATGTCTGATCTAAACCTCCCCTGGTGCAACTTCCAGTAGTTTCCCCTGTCCCATCACTTCTTTCTTTCAGGTAGTTGTAGAGAGCAGTAAATTCTTGCCTGAGGCTCCTTTTCTACCTAACAGAATAACTAAGCCCATTTCCCTCATTTAGTTCTCACAAGACCTGTGTTCCAGACCCTTCACTAACTTCATTGCCCTTTTCTGGACATGCCCCAACCCCTCAATGTCTTGTAGTATTCAAGGGGAACTTTATTGGTCTCTACAACTACTTGAAAGACAGCTGTAGACAGGTGGAAGTGAGTCTTTTCTCACAGGGTGATAGAAATAGTTTCAAGTTGCGCCAAGAGAGGTTTAGATTTCATAATAGGAAAAAATTCTTCCACTGTAAGGGTGATCAAGCAATGGAATAGGCTGCCAAGGGAAGTGATGGAATCACCATCCCTGAAGATATTTAAAAGACTTGTAGATGTGGCCTTGGGGACATGGTTTAGTGGTGGTCCTAGCAGTGTTTGATTGATAGTCAGACTAAACGACCTTAGAGGTTTATGCCAACCTTGATGATTCTATGATTCTATCAGCTGCAGCCTCTCCAGGGCCAAGTACAAAGGGACAGTCCCTGCCCTGGTCCTGCTGGCCTCACTATTTCTGATACAGCCAAGATGCCATTGGCCTTCTTGGCTGCCTGGGCACACTCCAGCTCCTGATCAGCTTTGTCAACCAACACCCCCAGGACCTTTTCTGCTGGGCAGTTTTCCAGCCACTCTGCCCCCAGACTGTTGGGGTTGTTGTGACCCAAGTGTAGGACTCATCCCTTCACCTTGTTGAACCTCATGTAATTTGCCATGGCAATCAATCCAGCCTGTCCTGAGTGCTCTGCAGAGCCTTCCTACTCTGCAGCAGATCAACACTTCTGCTCAGCTTGGGTCTTGTGTGCAAATTTACTGAGGGTGCACATGATCACCTTGTCCAGATCATTAATGAAAACATTAAACAGGACCCACTACTGATCCCAGGAGAGCACCACTTGTGACCAGCTGCTAACTGGACGTAACTTCATTCACTGACATCTCTGGATGGCTTGGCCCTCCAGCCAGTGCTTTACCCAGTGAACATCCAAGCCATGAGCAGCCAGTTTCAGCAGGACAATGCTAAGGGAAACACTGTACTCACGTTTAGATGAAGTTGATTACTCCACTGACCAATTACTTTGTATTCTGTACTCTTGTTGGTGATTTGATACTGAAAAATATCATAGCGTCCAGGAGCATCTCCATTTTCATTGAAAACAACAGGCGTTCCAGCACTCCCTGAAAAAATATAAAAAGCGATAAATGCCTTTAAAGGAATTTTAAAAAATATACATTAGGGAAAAAAATTCTAATTAGAAATTGAACAGGTTCTTCATAATGCAAATATAGTATGATAATAAATTCAAAAACCTCCCCAAAACAAAATGTATGAGATTATCATCATCACAAAATCTACGCTATGATTCTATGAAAATAATTTTAAAATACAATCCTTTGCTGTCTTTTTCTTTGGTTGTTTGGTTGAGGGTGTTTTTTATGTGTATTATAGAACATTAGGAAATTCTAGTATAAAAGAGAAATGAAGAAATTTTTTTTGACATGAAGAAAGGCAATTTAACTTTAGGATGTGTATACTTGGCAGCAGGCAAAAAATAGCAATCTTGTAATAAACTACGTTAAAAATTTCCCAGTTAAGTACAAAAATATTGCTAATATCCTCAACTTAGGAGCCAATACTCATAAAATACCTTGAGATGCAAATGTTTAAATTGTGTTACAGTACGTATGCTGTTTCTAACGCTGACCACCTATGAAAAAGTATTTTATCAAAATAAATTAAGTATATCAACTGTGCTTGTTGCTCTCTCCTCTATACATGACACTGCCTGACAGAAAAGGCCATTGCTGAAGCTGTCAAAAGTTATAAATCGACACTGTTCTTATTCGATCAACAAAATGTTCAAAGATTGAAAACTACACATCTACCTTGGCAACCAGACCAGCCAAATTAGAACACACTTTGATGGATTCCCTCAAGGTGACATCAAGGACCTGCACTCCTGCAGAGACCTTTCAAAAGCTACTCACCTTCCCCAAATTTTTATTTAGATGTGAATCATATTTACCATTGAGGTCCATTGAAGAAAAATCCAAGTATGCTAATGTTCTATTTCAGTGACTGGAGATGAAATTTATCTTTACTGGGGAAATAACCCAAACCACAAAAAAAAGCCCCCACAATGTTTTCATGTTTCTCCATGTAAACACCCAAGAAAAGAATAACCAGTTCACAGTAAATTCCTACACTATAACACATGTTAATGTACCACCTAGAGGCACTAAGTCCACTGTGAGTGGTTTCCAGAGAGTGAAAAAAAACGTTTGAAATTCTGGGTACCTATCAAGCAGAAATAAACTAGTAGAAGTAGGAGCAGTCTACACACTCCAAGATTTCAACATAAATTCTTCTTGTCTGTCTGTCTGTCTCTCTCCTATAAAGTATTTTGTTCTCTAAAGCATTTTGTTTTGTATAACAGCTTTCATATAAAATTGATATCCAGTGAAATAAACAGTGTTTTGAGAGTGACAAGTGGCACATTAAATACTGTGCCAATTTGACAGTTCTGCCAGAAAAATTCTGGCTGCAAAAATTGGACGTGAGCAACCATGGAAGAAGAGTATCAAAAATTATGTGTGGTAAAGACTTAAGACCCCATGAAGATAGAAGAGACTCTACAGAAAATTTTGGAAATATCTTCATGCTTTGCTCCCAATTATTTTGACAGAATGAAGGGCAAGAAAAATCCCAGTCTACAATCTTTCAAGCAATGAAATTATTCTTCACTGCTCACACAGCAGGTTGATGCAATAAATTTCTTCCACCCAACAAACACATACTCAGCTGTTGTTCGTTCATAGTTATGGAGGTAACTTTCAAAACATTACCGTATAGCAACAATAGAATTCATCTTTTTACTCAGCAGCCTTTGAAGCCCTCTTGGAAAAACAGTCATTTTTATGAACAGATAGGAAATGTTCTTGGTATACCTTAAGACCAATTGGAACTTAAAACATTATAATGCTCAGCAATAAGAGTGTGAGCCATATAACATATGGCTGGCTTTAGAAATATCTTCTGGTGGTTTTGGTTTGGATAAAGTTGATTTTTTTCACAGTAGGTTGACTGGGGCTCTGATTTGGATTTGTGCTAAAAACTGTTGACAACACAGAGATTTCTTTTAGCTATTTCTGAGCAGCATTTACACAGAGTCAAGGTGTTTTCTGCTTTTCATCCCATTCCACCACTGGGGAGGCTGGGGATGCACGAGGAGTTGGGAGGGGACCACTCAGGACAGATGACCCCAATTGACTCAAGGGATATTCTCTACCATAAAACATCACGTTCAGCATATAAACCTGGAGAAGAAGGAGGAAGAAGGGGACATTTGGGGAGATGGCATTAAGTCACTCTATGTCTGATGCTTTCCTGGGGATGACTGAACACCTGCCTGCCCATAGCATGTGGTGAATTAAGTCCTTTTGCTTTGCTTATGTGTGCAGCTTTTGCTTCACTTATTAAACTGTCTTTATCTCAACCCATCTGTTTTCTCTGTTTTACCCTTCCAGTTCTCTCCCAGTTCAGCTGGTGGGGGAAGGATCGAGCCTGTGTGATGCTCAGCTGCAGGGGTTAATCCACAACACACGTACAAAATGACTGACTAGTCCAAACCAGAACTACCTTTCTTTTTTGGTGTAGTGCTGTTCTCAGCTAGAGCACAATAGCATCTCATGCACAATCAACAGGGACATAGCAACTTGCTACATTCAGCAGCTTCTCCAACTGAGTCCAGCAAGACTTTTCCCATGAAGCGGAAGTCAAACAACCTTTGTCAAGTTAATAAAATCAGGCTTGCTAAAAGCTGGAATAAGTCACAGAAGATTTACACTCCCTAACACTGAGAAAAAAACACTATCTCTTTGTTAAACTACAGATTTTAGAAAGTACAGTAACAGCCACAGTGCCTGGTCTAAAGTATATTTGATTGTGTTTTAGCAATGCTGCCATCACTTGTATATTCTGTTAACAGGGAAACTATTGCTTTAATCCATGTCTTATTATATTCAGATTCCATTGTGGAATAAAACATTTAATGAACTATAACTAGGAGGTACACATGACTGGATTGTGGTGATAAACCATTAGCTGCATAACCAGGAAAGCAAAGTTAAAGGCTTTTGAAGAAAACCTGTGGATTTGACCAGTGGTTTCCAAAATAATGACTGCAAGATGGTAGCAGAAGTCTTGAAAGTGTAAGGACGGAATGAAAATGTAAGGCAAACTAGATGCTTCAAGGTTATAAACAAACTACCAAGGGTTAATTAATATTCTTTAAAAATGTTAACCTCATCTGAAGAAAAATATACCCTGGTGAATGACCTGAATGAAGAGTGCATCTGGGAATGGAGAGTCCTCAAATTGAAAAGGTTTTCTAAGAAAATACACTTTGTTGGATAGTTCATCAAATTAAAGTGCATACTTCTGTGGAAAAACTGATTAACACTGTAGAGAGAGCAGATAATAAACCATGTGGAGAAACACTGTAGCTGACCATAACAATTAATCTCATGTGAGGAGGCAACCTTGGATTCAGTGTATGGCACTCGAATAAATGCCATGGAAGTATACAAGTGTCTCTTTTTGTGACAACTAGATATGCAGAACTGAGCACTCTTGGCATCTGGTACTGCCACATAGACTCTATCATTGCCATTGCAGGGAATTGCATCATAGTTCAAGTTTAAGACAGAATTTAAATGCTCCTCTTGTTAATCATTGAGGTCTACCAGCAAAATTTAAATTTAACACACTGTAGAGAGAAAGTAGCACAGAATAGAACAAAGACCTGAGGTAGTGAGCCAGGACTACATAAAATCCAGCTTAGATAAAAAGTACTTTGGGAAACCACAACAAACAGTTGTGTTCTTGAGTAGGGTATTTATACTAGAGAATGAACTTGGCTACCTTCATTTGGGAACCACATTCATTGGAAACCATCAGAGGAAAAATGCTACTTTTGCTTAGGATAAATGTGCCTATATTGCTAGTTTAGACCACCATAGAAAACAGAAAAAGCAGGGTACTTTTTTAGAAACAATTTCACCGATTTAAATTTAAAAAATATTTTTAAAGGAATCATTTAATAAAAAAATTATTTAATAATTTAATAATTTTAAAGCAATCATTTAATATTTTTAAAGTAATTATTAAATTGATCATTAATAAATTATCAATTTAATAATTTAAAGAGAAATGAGGGAACTATGTCTTTGAGCCTTTTCATATTTTATTCTGCATGTAGTTATGTTGCCTGTGTAATTTTAGCACATGAATGACTCTGGTAATTGTATTCAATATGCCACCATTTTAACTAAATTTTTAAGTTATTCTGGATGCCTAGAACAAAACTACCAGGTAGAATTTCCAGACTACATAATAAACTTGGCTAACTGTGGAAAATCATGTGTGAGCTTTTACATTCTTCATCTCTCCTTCATACCAATCTTTTTCAGTTTGGGTTGGTTTGGGTTGGGTTTTTTTAATATAAACACATAGCTTCTAACTTATTTTGAGATCTGTTTCAGAAGTATCTCTTTGCTGAGCAAAGGACTTACAATTTTTAGGTATAAAGTAATACTCTGGTACTGAAAGAAATTCTCCCTCCTCCTTCCCACTTTGCAGCAATCATCATTAAAGAACGCTGGGTGTTAAATTAGCACCTCAGCTAGACATTTCAGAATGTTCCTGTGACCTCAGCTGTTTATGAGCCTTTCAAAATGCAGGTTGAAATAGCCAGAAAAATTATTTAGAGAAGAAAAAATGGTAAAATAGATGACATTTTTAAGTCTGATTCAAGGCTGTGATGGACCCTTTTGAATTTTCAATGCCTTACATAAATATCAAGGAAGACCCTTTCTGATAAGCAACTGTTGTATTTGTGCACTGGACTTGAAAATTCACATTCTTCTGAAGAAATCTTTAAACATGTACCTTGATATTCTTGAGATGCTGCTCAGCAACTACCTAATCCTTCATGTGCCTACTTTGTCAAATTACATTTCACATGATTCTTAAATATCTCCTCTCACACTGCAGACCAGAATATTAGATCCCTGTGAGATTACAGCATGCACTTGGCCAATGCCCTCCAGAGAAATTCTCTTTACATTTCATGAAGTGGAAAAGAAGTAGATTTACTTGTAAACCACAAGTTCACGTGTAGTACTGGCCAAGTGCATATAAAAATGATTAATATATAAAATTTCCTAAATTAAGAATAGCACTGAGCCTTATTTTTTTAAAAAATATTTTAAATTAAATCAACACACTTGGATTCCACTTATATGAAATTTTTTTAAAATTTTATTTATTGTGAGGCCCTGTTACTTCAGCACATTGAAAAAAGTGTAGAAAAGTGGTTGTGCTGATAAGTCTCACAACTGCCATTAACAGAATATTCCAACTCTAATGGGGCAGATTTCATTATAAAGTATGATACCAGATACAAATCTCTTATTTATGAAATAGTTTGTCTATGGATTTATATTAATTTCTTTTTTTAACTTTGAAATTATAATTACTTAAGCTGAGTCTTCATCCTTTAAGCTGTTTCACATAAACTACTTTATCTGCTATGAATCTAAAGAAGGAATCCTGGATTCAAAGGCAGGCTTAGGAGAATGGAAGTTAAGCAGCTATGTAGTGCACTGTAATACAATTAACTGTCTCTTAACTATCTCCTAATTAACTATGCACCATCTCTTAGCATTCAGCTTTATAGAAAGACTTCTCAGATTTATAGGATCAACTCTTATTTCATTAATTCATGCAAATAATTTCAGGTACTAGAAGTAAAGGTTCAGATTTTTTTTTTAATGATCATTTCATTCTAAGTAGGTTTTAAAAGGAAAAACTACTACAGAGATGTATATTAATTAAATTGTTCTCAGGAAAGTAAAAAGAGGGAGAATAACTATTTGAACTTTCAGTACCAAAAGTTCCCAGAGAAGAAAAATGCATAAAGAAAAATTAATCAAGATGTTAGTCAATGAGACAAATGAAATAGAAGGTTGAAATGGAATAAATGGAAAGAGTAAATACAGGCTTTTATAACATTTAATTAAAAAAAAAATTTGAAAATTATAAACAACTAATCAGAAAATTATAAACAACTAGCAAAAGTTAATTTGTGAATGTCAGGCTGTCAGAGAAAGAATATAAAATGTACCAAGCTATATGAGGTTTGTAACAAATGAAGCTGTTATCTATTCAATCTCCACACAGCAGACATTTTAAAACAATGAGCAAAATGAGCAACGTGGTTACTAAAATATAAAATTACAATTGTCTTACACCTATTCAAAATCTGAAAAGCCTTCTTTTCATGCTTACCCTACATGTTTCAGTTCAAGATTAGGACAACAAAACAAGTTTTCATCCAGTTGCATTAAATACAGACCTTTACTGACATTTAAAATATCCTAAGATACTGGATACATCCACACAGATATGCAGAATCTGCATATGACAGAGAATCTGTGCCTTTCTGAGGCAGCAGCTGGAGGCCAGATGGATACCCTGGGGTATCTTAAATGGCATTTGATGCCCATGTTTAGGCAATTTATCTTACTTACCACGGGGCAAATTCTGGCTGTTCATGTATGAACACAAAATAGAATGAGAGAGAAACTAGGAGTGCTACAAGAAACAAATTATATGCAGATTTAGGGTATATGTAATACAAATTGTAGTGGTACCCTTTGCAAGGCTTATGGAGAAAGTAAACAATTTGGTATTGAAATAAACTGATATAAATGAATTCCAGGTCAGGCAGCACAACTTTACATTTTTGAAGCTGATGGATGGGAACTTAGGCTGTGATTTTGCACAGAAGCATATAATTTATTTGTTGTCTTGGTCCTCAGCATAGTGAAAAAATTAAAATTGTGTATTTCTGTGAAAGGAACAGTTCATTCCACTCTTGCATAACATCAGCCAGGGCAAGTACCATAAGCCCATGGTATTTAAAATAACAAATATCAAGTAGAGCTTTATCCTTACAGAATCTATTAGAGCTTCTTCCCACATCAAGCACAGAGATATGCATCATAAAACCTACCCTGAAATGAATAAAATTCAGAGATGAGACTGAACTCTAGCCATCAACAGTATAGGAGTAGTAACAATTTGCCCCATTATTAATTAGTTGGTGTAACAGTGGGTTTTAAAAGTAGTGATCTAAATGCAAACTCTGGTTCATGCAGTCCTTCAGCTATTACTTCAATAAGTATATACAGGAGAAAAATTCATCTACATTTTCGTTGTTCCCTACATTCTCTTCCCCAGAATCAGCTATTGGCCACTCTCAGCAAATATACTTCAGTGGTAACATTTTTGTTCTTACCCTCTAACAAAAAACTCAACCCATAATATAAAAACACAGAACTCTAGCTCCTTCCCTTACAGCACCTTGAGTCTACTATCAGAAAATATGTATACCTGTAATATGACTGTATCACAGATTAAACTTTGAATTCTGCCAGATAAAGAATGAAAATTGGTAGACACCAGTTTGTCACCTGCTATGGTGACACAGAACTGAGCAGGCAGTTTTGTGCCTCCCAGTCTGGACTCAGCTCATTCTCTGCTCAACGAGGCTGTGCCGTGACCTCTCCTCCCAGTGGTGGGACAATGCTGTGTGAATGACCTTCCCTACTCCACTGCCAGCAGGGAGGGGTAGGAGATGTAGCTGAGCTACTTCACAGGTAGGTGCTACAGCAAGGCAGGAATTATCCCTGTGGCCTTGTCAGAGGCATCCATCAATCCTAGGAAAAGAATGTGATGAATGAGGTCTGATGGGGAAGGAGCTACTGAAGAAGAGAAAATAAGCCCCTTTGAACCTTCCCTGCCACCTTAGCTTTGTTCCTTTCACCTCTGGAAAAGAGACAGCTCTGTCCACATGTGGGAGGGGGTTTTGAGGAGAAGAGAGGAGGGAAGGAGTGAGACAAAAAGCTTGCTGTTCCCTACATGTAGCCAAAAAGCTCAGTGCTGCCAGCATATTTGAAAGAATAGTGCTTCTTTTTATTCTGTACTCAAAAAAATCCATAGAGACAGGTTTCATCTTAAAATCTACAGCATATATTGTGAGCCAGAGAAGATTGATTCAGTTTTACAGCTAAAGAATCCAGCAAGTCAAAAAAGCTAACAGGCTCAGGGAACGAATATTGTATGCAATGGGAACAGATCACTCAATCCCCTAAAGATCAACACATGGTATAAAATTCAGCTGAGATAAAGACTACTCTAGTAACATACCAAAATAGTAGCAGGATGATATGACATTATCTAGTACAAGCTAACAGCTTGTACTGAAAGAGGAAGTTATAAGAGGGTGGTTAGGTTTCTCATATAAAAATGTGTGAATAGATGCATAAAGTTTTGTTTGCACAGTATTATAGACTGGTTAGTATCAAATACTCTTTGGTGGAAAATGGTGATTTTAATGTTATCAAGTACATGTGCATATTTTGGTTTTAAATGTTATGGTTGGGCATTCTTTTCTATTTATAAATTTATTTTTCAGCACGAGTAGTAGCAAGCACATTTCTTGTAGTCCCTCTGAGAAGAGTTCATGGTTATGATTTTCCACACAAAAAAAAAAAAAGAAAAAAAAAGTAGCTAACACATATGCTGGGACATAAGTGGAAGTGAAAGTGTGAGGAATCTTTTCCACAAATACAACCACAAGTAATTTTTTAGAATCACCAGAATGAATACACTTTAAGTAGACATGAATTTCTCTATTAAATCAGGATCACCTGCAGACCCCAGCAACACAAGCATGTTATGGGAACATTCCCAGATTAACAGGGTTTTCATACCATTTCTGTTGTCATGATTCCTCTGGAAAAAAAAAGAAAAAAAAACTTCTTTCAAGAAGCTGTGGCTATATAAAGCCATTCAAAGAGATCAGAAGAGATTGAGGACATTCAGGACTGTCCAAGATATTATGCAACTTTTTTACCTAAAACTCTAGGAAACACAGAATAATTGTCTTCTGACCATAAATCATTTGTTTATCTCATTGTATGCAAGGACTCACCAGGACATATTTGAGAACTACATGGCATGAAGTGCTTGGGTGCACCCTGCCCATATCTGTCTTCACCATTAACTATTGTGACATACTGAGGATCCTATTTATCCTACTCGTCCCATTTTTCCTGCTGTGTGGCACTGTTTGGTTAGGGTTTTGTTGTGCTTCAATCCCCCTTCCTTTTATTTTTTGGGGGGCAGGGGAAGGTTGTTTTTTGGTTTTGTTGTTTAAGATGGGTTTTGTTGGTTTTGTTTTATTACTCCCAGAAAGATGTACTTATTTCAGCGCTGCTGACTGCATATTTTTGTCAGGTTTTGGGTAAGAGCCTATCAAGCTGACAATTGACAGAGTGCCTTTCAGATGATACCAGGCTTTTCTCATTAGCTTGCATGTACTGAATATGAGAAGGCAGAGATGTCCATTTCAGACTCCAGTCTGAGCATTTACTTCATGCCAGGATGAAAACATACCAAGCAGATACACACATACCTCTGTGAACTTCAAGAGTCAAAGGATGCCAAAGAGAAAGTGTTTTAGATAAGGAAACAACTTTTGTTAATACTAGTAACTCACAAGAGCATCTTAAGAGCATCTTAAGTCTCAGGAAAGAAAGATTTCTTCCCTTTCAACTCCAGAAGAATCACTCTGCTATGGAACCACAAGAGAGATGGAAAATGTGGAGCTCAGTGAAAGTTGTGCCCAAAAGGTAGTGGGGCTCATACAAGGATGATTAAAGAAAGCCACACACTGTAGGAATCAGTGCAGACTGTGATGTGCAAGAACTAGTTAAGCTGCAAGGGCTGTCTGCAGAAAAAGTGGGGATCTGAAGAGCCATCTATATTTCTAGGTGCTTTTGGACAAATGTTTTTAGAGTTTGTCCAGCCTCTCAAGCAACTCCTCTGTGTTAATAGGTTCCTGAGGCCAGTGAAAAGCAAATAAAAGTTCTTTGCCTCAGGTAACAGCTTCCTGGGGAGTGAGGCAGCATCCTGGTGAGTAAAGATAACCATCCTTAGAGTAATTGTAAAAATGTCAAAAAAAAAGGGAAATGGTCCAGCTAACAGGCTTCATCCCCGATACAATGATTGCTCTGCCAATGCCAAGAGAGCTTTTATTTGTAATTTTGCTCCTCTGTCTCCAGGCACTTGGAAGTCCTAGACCATAGCCATAGTTCTCAGATATCATTACTGACATCTTGGCATTCTGTTACTTCTTTACTAAGCCTCCATTATTTTTCCAGATATGATATATTGCTAGAATAAAAATGAACAGAAAACAAGCGAACAAAATCAGTGTCACATAATCATAATTGAAATAATGGATTGCAGAAAGAATGAAGGAACGAAACAATTTCCTATTTAAGGCATATATGCAATGTAGCTATTTTACCAAAAAAATCCAATACTCAATGTACAAATCCACAACCAAAAGCAATTAGCTATAAGAATGTTCTGAAAGCACATAAATAATTTAAGATTTCTCAAACAAGACACATCTGCATCCTTAACATTGTCTCATTGGGATTGTCATTATGTAACAGACATTAGTCTATTAACATTTAGTTAGCAGACACCTGAAACTTAAATGCCATTTTCTTCTCTGTCTAACCAAGATTCACATGCAGCTTATTATGACCAATGTACTCTCAGTCACCCACGAGGATAGTTCATCTTGCTGAACAAGATCCTATTTGACATTGAGCCATTTTCTGTTTTTTTCCTGGAATGCAATCAGCTGTGTGTTAATTAAAATAATTAAACAGGTTAAAAGTATATCAGGGCATTTCCTAATATTGATTTCTATCACTTGTCAGGGATGAAACCCAACCTTCCTTCCAATGCCTTAGCTGGGGCTTAAACTCTGAGAGTTAGTGAGGACACCACTCTGAAGAGGAGCTGTTAAATATCCATAAACCATTTTGTAGCTTGATTTCTTTTGTGTAGTCTACATCAAAAATGAACTAAGTCACACAACTGTACACACATAAGCACACACAGAGCTGCAGGCCACGCTTCAATTAGCACAAAAAAATTGGAGAAGCATCAAGCAGAAACATCACTCTCAGAATCATAGCTTTAAATTTTACAAAGTATCCAAGGTAAAGTTATTTCAGCCTTATGACCTTGTCATGTCTTATTCTCTGATGTTTCTAGAATGCAAAACCATCTAATACAATTCACAACAAATGTTTCGTTATTCATTAAAGTATTACCTTGTGCCAGAAGGAAGGAAAGACTACAAAGCAGTTACTGAGAAGCCTGATGTGCAAGTAAAAAATGCTTGAAATTCCTGAGTCCTTCAAGTCTGCACAGCAGTAATTAATGTACTGGATTCAAAGGATAGGTAATTTATAGGATTTTGCTATCTTGTTTCTTTGCAATTGCAACAACCATTAGTGAGCAACTGATGTCCACTGAAAATTTACTCTGTTGCCATGGTTATTTTAAGGCAATTGTAAAGCTACTAATCGCCAAAGACATAAAACTATATTAATGCTATAAAACATTTAAGAAGTTGTTTTGGTTTAAAATGTTTTACAATCCGTTTATGGGTCACAGTTTTACTGAAAAGCTGACTTAAATTTGGAAGTAATTGAAAACACCTATAACCTATATACTCACTCCCATGCTTCCCATTTTTTTAAAAACCCTACTTTAGAGATCATTCAGACTATCTGGGAGGTCAGTCCATGGAATCTTTCAGTATTAAATTTTCAGAAACTTATATACCAATGCCTATACTAATTTTTATACCTTCATGGTTGCTGTGGAGGAGTATAACTGGACTTTTTTCACTGAGTCTTGCCTAGGATACAAGGTTATTCACCTGGCTAAATGCACCATATTTGAAGCTGTTGATATCTAGGGCAGTAATTTACTTTTATTTAAGACAAATGGGGACAATTTTTTAATGGGAAAACAAGTCTTTATTAGAAGAACTGTATATTCTCTGAACAGCTGATCTCTCCATTCAAGGAGACTGGTGATGAATGTTCTTCAGTGAGATATTTTTTTACAGGTGCTATTCTGTATTAATATTAGGGAACACAGGCCATATTGTTAATCCAGTAAGACTTGAGGCTTCACATCTCAATCTCATCTACTGGTATGAGAAATTCACATTCCAAAAACTGTCAGTAGAAATAACTATTAGTAGAATAATAACTGTCAGTAGAAATAATAATATTTTTAGTATTACTGAAATTTTACAGCTAATCTCAAAAATTTCATTTTGGATCCCAGATACTAAATTCATGTAATGAGAGAGAATCTTTTTAGCTTGCTTTAAAAAATTCTGAATTCTCAGAACCATGGAGAAGAGCTTTCTTTTGCAGGCAAAATCCTAGTCAAAAAAAAACCCAGATGGTGCAAAAGAAATTCTCCAAGAGTATTTTTAATCTTAAATTTTAAATGTTTCTTTAGGGACCTTGCTCAAGACATCTGAATTCATGGTATTGGAACATTTAGTTATACTAAGTGATATTATGAAAAATGGTAACCTTACACATCCTTCAAATTTTGGCATTATCTTCCCTATATAACTTAAATATATAATGACTAAAAGTCATATACATCAAACAATAATGATTTCTTCCTTCAGTATCATAAGGAAGACAGTTAAATTCTATTTAACTAGATAATTAAATTAGGTTTGCAACTGATTTTCATTATGGAAAAAACTACAAAAGTTTAAAAAAAATCTCAAACCCAAGAGATATATTTTATAGATATGTTGTTTGGCTCAAAATTTCCAAAAATAAATCTTTCTAGTTTATCACTGTACAATGAGAGTAACATAAAAACATATGTCCACATTTTTTTATTTTGCAACTGTTATCAAGGTTTTTAATATTTAATATGCTGGTTTGGTTTGAAGTCCCTAAAAAGATACTATTTTCACAGTTGGGCAAACCAGACACCATTCTTCTTTGAATGCATACTCAACTATAGTAATGACACTGTCCTGATTACCTGCTTGCCACAAAGGGATTGTTTTTATCTGATTTAAATGTCAGCCTATCGGAAGCTCATGGAGAACAGGGACCTGTTGAATTGCCAAGAGATGAAATCACACACCTTGAGCTGGCAAAAGACATGCCTGGCAAGCAGGCTGAACCCAGCAATACTAGGTTGAGAAAAAGACTCATACACGAGCAGAAGTTAAAAATGAAGGAAAGAAAAAGAGCATCTTGCTTCTGGTGCTATTCAGAATATCAAAAAATAAGCTTCTAGAACTCACTTGAAGGTAGTTTTAATTGGTTGTCAAATTCATATGATTATGCCTAGGTATCCAAAACCTAAGATCATGGCATTTAAAAATAATTCATAATCTAAAATTTAGTACCTAGATTCAGTCATAGATTCAATGCAGTTGTTGGAACTCATGTAGCCATAGTTTCTCAGGTATTTAATATAAGCAGAGTTTTGCCAGCTTGTGAAGTCTCAAATAATAGCCACAGAAAACAGCATTGTGTGCTTGCTTACCATCACGGACAAGTCAGATTTTTTAAATGTCAGTAAACCTAGTGTTCTCACTGATAACTATGATGCAATATGAAGATCTAACTGCTACCACTATTTCAAAGACCACATAAGCCCCCTAATTTGCTAATTGTAGCTCTACCTGCTTAAAATAATGTAATCATTCTTGCAGGTGGTTAGACAGGTGGTTAGAGGAAATACTGTTATTGCACTAGGTACCTGGCAGACATATACTGGAAAGGGCCTTGTGTAGATTCTCATTTCCTTTTGCTGTTTCTCTGTAAGAAAGTTGGACTTCTGTTGCCCAAAAGAGTAAAAATCAATATTGCCTCTAGAAGTATTTAGAGCAGAGCAAATCCCCTTAAAAAGAAAAAAAAAAAAATCCACATCTTGGTGTGATTAAAAACACAGTAAAAGGCAGGGTAGTGAAAATTGCTGCTTACTATAGCTTGAGCTACTGCAATGAGACACAGCCCGTGTTAATTACTACAACTTGAACAAGCTCCCTTCACAGTTACATCTGTGTATTTATAAGGTAGTGTTAAGCCTTATGGGAAGATTTAGAATTTTATGATCCCATTGTGTAAAATACAGCAACCACTCTACATAAACTGTGTTTGAGATTTTTAATTCTATTGGATGAATCCATAAAAAAAAAATACTTACAAAGACAGGACTCTAGATGCTGATCTTACAGAAACTGCCTAAGAGTTTCAAAAATTGCTTCAAGGAAGGATCCTATCCAAGAAAAAGAATACTTTGCCATTACCATGGTGTCTCAGAGTTCTGCTTCTTTCCCTTAAAGTAAAAACTCCAAAACTTTGGCCTACTCAAATATTGCTGCTTTCTATGCTCATATCATACCTCCATTGGAGCAACGGCTTTATTACACAACAAAACTCAAATTAGAAAAATAAAAGTATGACTTTTTATTTAGGAAAATATTACAAAACCTTTTCAGATTCTTAATTCTATCTCTGCAGTTATCTGGAGCCCTTTCAGATTTGTTTCTTTTGAGGATAAGTTGACATATGAAACATTTAGTTGCAAACATTAGTTTAACAAAAAAGTAATGCACATAAGACCCTGTTTCCTTGAAACTCATCTGAATTTTTGCTATTTCTACAGTCCAAGGAAGTATTAGGTCATTTCCTAGCTGATCGTCCAAACTCATCTAGGCAGGAAAGCCTGGAGGAAGGTATCCCTGAGCTTCTTCAGAGGTGCCAACACACCCACTCAGTGCAGTGCATTGTACCTTGGCAGCACAGCCTCCACAACCAGCAGAGCTTCCTCGGCACCACACGGGGTCAGGGCAAGGCAGCCATGTGTCACAGTACTGCATTCTCACCTGGACTCTCATCTCTGAAAGCTTCATATGCAGTTCTGCAGAGTTTACATGTTTATTTTTCTGCAACCAGTGTGAATCCTGCAGGTATAAAGGTGCCAGACTGAGAATGTTCACCTTTCTTCACCCTCCTGCTTGCAGTGAGAGTATATGCATTCACATGCCAAGCTTCAGCTGGAGTGGTCTCACCTGATGTTTTTGCAAGATCATAACTCCTACCTGCCTGATATATTTCACATTTTGCCTTCTATCGCTCTTTCTGTCTTTCTCACAATGAAATTTTTTGGTTTATTATTATAAAATCTTGTTCTGATCATTGCACTGTTTTAATTTCTTGTTGCTTGTTTCTTTAGGTTGAACAAAATCCTGTAGTGGAGTAGAGCTCAGCTTCATAAAGAGTTCTTCAATAAATATAAATACAGGTAATCACCAAAATCATGGTGAGTTGGTTTCTTGGGAAATATTCTCCTAAAATCCATCCATCTAAACTGATTTCCACTACCTGATAATCTGATGGACTTATTTGAATGAAAAGAATCATGTTTATTGAGAAAAGCAAAGTCAATAATTTCTGATAGATGATGCACAACCTTTTGAAAAGTCTGTCCAGAAAACAATTTATTCACAGCATCATATTTATAAATTGTGTCCAGAGGTTAAACAATTAAAGTTGAAAATAAAAAATATAAAACCCCAACCAAACCAAACCAAAACAACAACAACCAAAACCAAACCAAACAAAACAAAACCCAAAGTGCAAAAAGGCACTTGCAAAATCTGGTCATTGAGAAGATTTTCTTTACAGATATAATCCAACATTTTAAAAAGGCTTCAAACTTTTTTATACAGACTCCCCACAGTTACTGTAAGCTCTATAAAAGAAGATCCTAATTTGCTCCAGTCAAGCTATGCATGAGAGCTAAAATCCACCTGTACACCATCTGTTTCAGGATTGAGAATGTGAAGTAATGAAGAACATTTAGAAGAGCAGGATAATGATTCAAAACACCATGAAGAGAGCGTCACAGTATCCATCTAAGTCTATAATGATCATTTCCTAATACAGTGACCTAAATCTAAGCAGTGATGCATGGTAATATATGAAAACACAGTCTTTAGCACCTGCAGCAATCCATCTCGCCTGTGATATGCTGCAGGTACTTGACTCCAAGTCCATTTAATTAACCACATTCTGCTTATCTAAATATTCCCTCAGTGTTCATATAAACTGTTTATTTCTTCCATATCAAAAATTTTACTGGCAAATAAGGAATTTTTCCCATTTACTTCTGCTGAAAAAATTTCAGCTTTTTTTCTGTGAATTGTCATATAATGTACATGTAAAGTACAAAAATGAAATATTCTTTTCCAGAATTGATTTACATCATGATGAGAAAAAATACTCTTCAGCAACATATTTAAAGTTTAAAGGTCTCTAAGTTTAATAGTACAATTCAAACAATAACCAGATTTGAACTTAGGATGTTATTGTTCAATTCATATTTTCTAATATTCCTTGATTCTTTTTTAATCCCATAGTAAAAATTTTTAAAGATAAAGGAATACCAATCAAATGACCCTTCATACCAGAATTTAAAAATAGATTTAAAGAAAAGTATTTATATTGAGAAAATTATCAATCAAAACCCCTTTTCAATGAAAATCTTTTTGTGGCTTTTCATTAAAAATTCTCAAATTTTTTTTCAGCGAAAATCTAAAAAGTGTATGAATTTTTTAAAAAGTGTTTTATCAAGATTACATAAATTAATATAAAATTGTGTATATTTAAAGAAAAAGAAATCTATTTGAGTTAAGACTGGATGCACCTCAGAAAACAAGAAAACAAATCTCATCCTTATATGCTCAAGTTTTCTAGACCAAACTGAATTGCAGAAGGTTGAGCTATCTTGGAGTAAGCAGAATAAACTTTGGAAGATTTCTTGAAGTACACACATCATCTAACCCCCCAGATATTTACTTATTAACAATTTTAGAATCATTAGGCAACTTGTGTGAACTTTTACCAGAAATTAGTACACAGAATAGAGACATGAAACTCACGGAGGCCATTTTTCTGGCCTTCTTATAGTACTCAGGGAATGTATTATTGAACTGTGAAAGATGTTTGTTAGTTCCTATGACAGTAACCCACTTCATATGAATGTCACATGTACCATATTCTGCAAAAAGTAAAAAGGAATGAATGAATTTTCACTCTCCTGGTGTTTTGCAATATAATGGAAGTTACTCAAACAAATCCCTTTTCACCATAAGAAAATATAAGAATGACATGGACCTGTTGGAGTGAAGCAAATCCAGAGCAGGCCATGGAGATGTTCAGAGGGAGAGCACCTCTCCCATTGAAGACAGCCAACAAGAGAGCTGGAGAAGAACATTTAACAAGGGCATGTGACAGCACAAGGGAATGGCTTTAAACTGAAAGTGGATAGGTTTAGATTAGAGATTAGAAAATATCTATTCCCTGTGATGCTGATGAGGCACTGAAAGAGGTTGTCTGGAGAAGCTGTGGATGCCTAATCCCTGGAACTGTTCATGGTCAGGTTGAATGGGTCTCTGAGCAGCCTGTTCTAGTAACAAATGTCCCTGTCCATGGCAGGGGAGGTGGAACTGGGTGTTATTTATGGTCCTTTCCAGGATAGGCCATTCTATGATTCCATGATAAATTCATAATTTTATTCTTAACTGAGAAATCCAAGGGTATGGTTTTTCTGGTGTTTTAGTGTTTGGTTTACATGAAATAAATTATAAAATGCAGAAAATATATAATAATCATCAAAATTAAAAAATTAATAAAATTTTATCATTTCCAAATAAAATTTTTCAAGTGCAAATAAAAAAGCCTTTCCCTGATATTATCTTTTAATGTCAGCATATTTAATACCAAATTGCAGAAATAGGCACATAAAAATCTTACAGAAAGGCCAATAAAATATATCCTAGTTAGACAGGCTTCAAAATTCAACATGATGGTTTGTTAAAATTTACTGCATATTTCCTCTTTGCAAAAGGACACTGCCAGCACAGTGCTACAAAGACATTCTATTGGTTTCTGAGCACAGTTTCAAAGACATCCTGTAGACTTTATCTGTGGGTATAATAAGGGACAAAGCAGCACTCCTTTAGACTGTGCTTTCCAGGGATTGCCAAATAAACTGATTTTTTTTCCTGCTAATATCAATAGCAGGGAAAAGAATAAACATGCTTTCTTGGAGCTTTAAAGGCCAAAGAGTTTTATACTGAGACTAGAATGCACTTCATGTTCAGTGCAGAGAAGAGGAAAGGGAATCCATGTATACATGGGAATGACTGATATTTATGTTCAGCCTATGCTATGCTGGCTGACATCCCTATTCATTGATCTGCATATAGATGAAAGATGGCTTTAAACCATAGCTGAACCAAACACATTGGGAACAGAAACAGAAAGACTAGACAAACTATCCAAAAAATGTACTGTGATACAACACATGCATTAGAGTTTAGAATAGGCGTATTTTCCCCCAAATTGTTATAATGGATAAATTAAACTGATAAAGCTGTTATCTTCCGTCAGAAGTTTGTCAGAATACAGAATTCATGATGAATCAGTTTCCAATAAGGAGCTGTTTCTCATTTGGCAGCACAGACTTTATCATCACATGGTAGCAAAACCTGATTTCATAACCAACTCCAGTCTGTAGACACTGCCAAGTTCACTGAAACAGAAAAGTCAAATACAGTTATTTTTCTGCATCTAGCTCTCAATCTCAAATTTGTCATCAGAAGTTGTTTATCTACGCAAAATGGTTCTCCCTCTTTTTTAACCTCTATTTCTTTTCTAAGAACAGTTAAATATCTGCTATTTAAAAATGAAAGCTATGATTTTTGGTGAGCTTTTTTTGCATGCTTCCAGGGGAAGGCAAATTAAAAAATATTTGCTACAGATTGAAAAACAAGCGAAGAAACACTGCCTATTTTACAAATAAGTTTGAAGTAACTATAAAAGGAAGAAGAAGCAGAAAGGTAAAAAATTTCACTATACACTTAGGACAGTATTAATTGCTTAAAGACAAATATTTCAAATTATACTGGATATCTCCACATTCTGTAGTCATTTTGTATTCACATTGATTTTATCCCAGACAAACAAATTGTCTTCATTCTTACATTGAAAGCTGTAGAAATGAGGACAGAATGATATAATACCCATCCTTAATATTTATGTTCTAAAAGACAAATCATGTAACTTAAACCAAAAGTTTTTTTGTGAAAGGGAAGCAAGAAGGCTGCAATAAAGAATATTGCCAATAAAACTATTCTGTCTTTTAAAGTCTTTTTGTTTTCATTTGTTTTCATTTTTTAATTGATTTTTTTCCTACAGAAATAAGGAAGTTGCTGTTCCACCACCACAAAATATGCATAATAAATAATTTTTATCAAGAAATTTTAAGAAATATGCTAAAATTTAAAATTAAAAATTGAGGAGAATTATTTAAGCATTCTCTTTTATGAAATATTAGCTCAAGCTGTTGAAAGTTTAGCTAATATATCAAAATATTTCTCATACATATTAAACAGATTGAAGATGCAGTTCATGAAAGTTCATGAAAGACTCTTGCTCAATATCAGGTAGCTCAGGATAAGAAGTGTCATGATTTTAATTTAGGTAAAAAACCTAAACCTCAACATTTTAAAGTAAGAGGGTTTTATTAAGTCTCAAGTTTTTCATCTGTATCCACAATGCATATTCATCATATTAACCAATTCATTAACCTAAAGGCTTTCAGTAATCTTGAAGTCAACACAAGCTAATTTTCCTTTTCATTTATTGTGACTTTAGTTTAAACACAGTCTAACATCTTGGATATACATATAAATTTTGCATTTAGAACAAAGTATAACCTGTTGTACAAAACTGTGGTTGACATAATTCAAAGTACACATCAGACACTAACCTGAGACATCATTAGCATACAAAACTTTAGCTAATAAATTTATTTTTGCTGTCCTCCTGTTAGTACCCAAAAAGAAATAACCATTGTTCTGGGGTTTTCTTACTAATGCTTGCTCCGTACTTAATTTTCTGTTCACCTGGCAAATATTAAAATTTCAGAAGTACAAGACATTTAACTGTGAGGGTTTAATATATTATTGAAAATATCTTTTCCCACAGAAAGTACCTATAAAAGAGGTGGAGTGAAAGTAGCAGGGGAGATACTAGCACACACTTTCCCTTGTTCTTGCTGAACATATCTATATATCTCAGTTGTATTGTGGTAAGATACTTTGCTTTCATTTTATATCTTATACTAAAACAGGTGGCCCAGAAGTATTACCATGAAAACTGGCACATTTTTAACACACCTAGACTTCTACCCAAAGAAGTTAGGCAATTGCCAACTTCCCACATTTCTGTCATCTCTCCGGCCATTCTACAAGGTGCAGAACCTATGACATAAGGGGCATGCATGCAAGCTCAGGCTAAATATTTATGAGTCTGAAATACCATTTTCAGAAAGGATTCAAGCGGCAAAATGTAAGCCCACTGAAAGGAGGGATTTGGTTTGCCTAACTTATTTAAAACACTAAAGACCCTTTAAGATTTACTCTGGTGTCTCAAGTCAAGCTGCAGGAAGACACTTTGTTGGGCTCACATTTTTACTACATGGAAATAACTTCCAAGTTCAAACTCTGATTTACCTTTGTTTGCCTTAAAAAAACAAAACAAAACAAATTGAATTGAAGAATAAATTAGTAAAATGGTAATGCATTTATCTTATACACAACAAACTTCCTACAAACTTAATTGCTGATGAATGGAAATGACCAAATGGATGCCTAAGCAATTCTTAATCTGCTCATAATTGAGTTAATCTATGTGAATTCACCTTTACTTTATAGTAATGGAAACCTATTTCCTAGCTGGAACAAGCTATTGAAGTGATTTACCAAGCTTGAGATGTAATGTCATAGGATGCACTCCATTCTTCTCTTTTAGCTAAAGACATGCTGCTGAAAACATATAATCTAAAAACAAAAGCAGTGAAATCGTACCAATTTTCATTATCATTGTCTTCTACTCGAGCAACTTTCCCCTGAAAGTTACTGTATGCCACTGGCGAACATTCTGTAAGTGTCTATAACAGAAATTCCTTTAAAAATGAGCACCACAGAGAGGTGGAAGAGCTACAAATATCCACACGGCAGATCAACACAGTACATTAAGAGAAAGATATTTTGAAAGTGGCCCTGAGCAACAAGGACTAAAAGAGGGGTGGCATCCTGCCTGACAAGTACCAGAATACTTGAACATGTGATTGCTGCCTCAAATCAATAATGATGGATTGGAGCATGCTCCTTAGGCAGAAGCCTGATTTTCTTTAAGGAATTCAAGCAGTGGGAAAATGCCCCTGTTCTCCCAGCCTTGTCCAACCAAGCAGAGCAAGATGAACCTTCTCTCCAACTGAGCAGGCAAGTCCTTTGCAGTCTACCCATCCCGCCTCCACAAGTCCTGTCTACGAGTTTCTGGCAAACTCTGATTGCTTCCCAGGTTAACTTTTTTCTTGCAATTAGGGACTTATAAGCAATTTCACAGACTAAAAATATAACAGCTTTTCTAGTTTCAGCTTGTCTAGCTGCAGCATTCAAACCCTGCTATGTTTGCAAGATTACAATAAAATTAATTTCTTCTTTATCAGGGTTTATTTCTTCATGAGACAAGAAACAATACAAAAGACCTCTTAAATTTTCATCAGATAAAATTCTCAACTTTCTCATTGTACAAATTGCATGCTAAAATCTTGTAGCACTTCTTTTAATGTCTGCAATATGCAAGCACCATTTTTAAACAATGAAGACTAGAAATGGATAATGACTTTCAGTGATAACACTCAAATGCCAAAGACAGTAAGTTTAATTGCACTTTTCATTCCGCTATTATACACTCAGAATCACATTTGTTTCCTCACCAAAATTCTCTCCAATGAACTGAGATTCAGATGATTATCTGCCCTGTGTCCTAAATTGTTTTCTGGTTCCTCACTCCTTAGGACAAAATTTTATGGGCATTAATTTTTATTTTATTTTTTTAAAAAAGTTCCAGAATGAAAAAAATTCACAAACAAAACCATAAAAGGAATTGAAGCAATTTGATTTTTTTGTAATTTTTTTTTCCTAAGCATACAGAAGTTGATAAATCATTAAGCAATGTTAGCAATGAAACAAAATTATTAATTGATTAATGTCCTGGTAAAGTGAGAGAAATGAGTCTTTTTATATCAAAAGATGCATAAGCATATTGCAAAAATGTTGATGAACTCATTAGTTTGCTTGCTTGAAAAGTGCTGTTAACCATACCAAAATGCAGTGTAATGATTCCACTGATGCATAATAGAAGAGCAAATACTGAAAGGGGGAAATACAGATACACCTGTTCAATGCCCAAGGTGACTGCTTAGATACTTTTGAGTCTGTTAGAGCATAAACAAAAATTCCTTCAAGCATGATTGGGTTTGCCCTCACTTTTGCATTTTCCTGTGAAATATAAACTAGCTTTGCTTTACATGTTTTATCTGTAGTTGCAGTAAGGGAGTGTCAATATAATAACATTTTCTTTAACCAGAAAAGTGCAAAGAAAATTAAATTAGTAGGAAACATAAAATGCAATCTACTGATTCATTTGAAAGTTGCTCAGAAAAGCAAACAGAATCAATTATCAAATGATTAAAAATGTCGTATACATTACAGCCTAGGTAGGAAATTATCAAAAGAAAGCCTTTGAAGAAATCTGCCTCACAAATGTGACTGCTGGGCAGAAGAGGCATTTTCATCTGTATGGCATATGATGAATTAGTTAAGGGAGCATGCACTCAATCAGTATGGGTAGGATTCATCACTTCACTTAGCTATTTTTAATTGTTATATATAAAGTGGAAAGAGATAGCCAATGTGATTCATGTTATTCTAAAATTGGTTTTAATGCAAGTGGGTGAATACCACTCTGAAATTTCCTAAATTTTTGATAAGTTGTTGAAAGATTCTAAATGGCTAAATTAAACTGAATGCCTGGTTTTGCTGTTAAAGTTAGGTGAAACAAAACTAGTGCCTTAAATATTTAGGATATGCAAAATAAGTTCTAAAAATGCTCATTAGACCTACATCATGGCAAATTTTCTCTAGGCAAAAAAAAAAAGCCCAGCCTGAAAATGATAAAAATTAATCTACTTTTGAAATAAAAAGCTAATTTGAATTATTCAAATTAATTTTTTTTCTACAGTTGAAAAAGAGGTCTTCCATTCAGGAAGATAAGGTTCAAGCATACTATATTTTCTGATTTCTTTTTAAAGGATTTAATTTCAAGATGGTATTTTGAACTGAGCAACCTCCTTATCAGTTAAACACTTTCCTTCATTATATATAGCAGTACTTATCACAATGTGAAAAATTCTAGTCTTGGTAATCATTAATGACAAATCCCAATTTCATGGTTGCTATTCATTTTTCTTTTCCAATTTAGCAGATTCCCCCCCAGATATTTACTTTGCTTCCGAAAACCAAAGTTATTTTTCAGTGTAACAGATACTTGGGGCCCACAAGTATCTTTTTGAGCCAAAAGGCAAACATTCCTAATAAAAAGGTTAATAGCAATTGAAGCAAATTGGTGCTGCAGTGTACCTATCCATATTCTCACTATACACTGCAAAAAGCTGCAGATGCTAAAAGGAGCAGGCAATCAAATGAATTTAATGCTGCATCTCCAGAATTTCTTATGTAATTTCCTTTTGCAAGGAAATTTATTGTCTGGGCAATGCAAATCTGCCAGCAAATCACCAGCCAGCTGTTGTTGCCAAGATAATTGACAGTGGAAGTTATGTCCAACAGCAGCTGCTTCACCCAACTCTACGTATCGGATTTGCATGGCCGAGGTTTGGTAGTGAGGGAGATACAGGGATGGTCTCTGTGAGAAGCTGCCAGAAGCTTCCTTCATGTCCAGCAGAGCCATGCCCTGGAGGCTCCAAAGATGGACATGCCACTGGCCAAAGGCTAGGCCAATTAGAAATGGTGGTAAGACCTTTGTGATAATAGATTTGAGAAGACAAAGAAGAAAAAAGTAATTGCACAGTTGTAATTGTGGCCAGAGAAGAGCAGAGTGAGAACACATGAGAGGAACAATTCTGCACACACCAAGGTCAGTGCAGAAGGCCAGGGAGGAGATAATCCAGAGCCAAGATTCTTTTATCACCCATGGTGCAGATGAAGAAGCAGCTATGTCCCTGCATCCCATGGAGATCCACCTGCAGTCCATGGAGGAGACTCATGCTGGAGCAGGTGGATGCCTGAGGGGAGGCTGTGAACCTGTGGCAGATGCATGGAAAGAGAAGCCCATGGTAGAGCAGCCTGTCCTTGACAGACTGCACCCTGTGGAAGAGTGACCCACACTGCAGCACTCTGAGGGGTGCTACTGGCTGTGGGATGAGCTCACATTGCAGCAGTTCACAGGGAGCTGCTGCTTGTGAGATGGATTCACATGAGACAAGCTCATGGAGAACTGTCTGCCCTGGGGGGACCCCACGGTCAGCAGGTGAATGATAACTCCTCTCCCTGAGCAGCAGGAGAAACAGAGTGTGATGAACATAACCCCCATTCCCATCTCCCTGTATTGCTGTTAGTGAGGAGATAGAGCTGGAAAGGAGGAAGACATGGACGAAGGTGTTTACTGATTTTACTTATTATTATCCTGCTCTGATTTTGTTAGTAAAAAGTTCAACTAATATCTCTAATTTGAGCTTGTTTTGCCCATGATGATATTTGATGAGTGATTTTTTCCAGCCCTTATCTCAACCCATGAACCCCCTTTTTTCAGTCCCCTGTCTAGCTGCAGAGAGGAACAAGAGAGGGGCTTTGGTCAGAACCTGGCATCCAGCCAGTGTTGACCCACTACACTCCCCTGGTTTTGCTGCATTCAATTTGACTAGTAGTCACAGGTCTATTTTTCAGCACCCATGTATTTCTACTATACCCATCTGTAAATTAAAATTAGATTTCACTTTGAGGTTGTATAAAAGCAAGCAAGATATTGTTTAGCCCATCATTTGTTAAAATGCCAAGTTGCACTTTGCTCCTTTTTTGGTTTGTTTTTTTTTTTTTTTTTTTTTTTTGGGTTTTTTTTTTTTTTTTTTTTTTTTTTTTTTTCTTTTTGTTAGGGAGATTCTTTCTGTTTTAAGGATTACAGCTTTCCTGGAAAAAATGTAGTAATAAATACAAAAGTCAGATCCACTAAATATGAAATTCAGGACTGGTGTACAGCTTTAATAGATCTCACTTTATCTGTTTTCTCCAGATGCACTGAAAATATCTTCCCTAAGAAGGCAATAACTTAAATATTTGTAAAAACTTATTAAGAAGGCACAGCATCCTAATTCCTTTAGGATACAAGCAAAGGTTAGCTCCCAGGCTGCTTTGAAAAAGAAAACTTAGATTACTGTATTTCAGGAGTGCATATTTTCTGATCTATTTTAACAGCCAATAACTATCCCAACCTCAAAGCTGCCAGTCAGCAGAATGACAGGATACTTTTCCTTGTTGTGTGTTTAAGAAAAAAGTTTTGGGTAATATTCTCACGGAATTTCCAAACTTTCAAAAATAATCTAAAAGTAAGAGTTGCAAGGCTACTTAATGGGATCTAAATTCCCAATCTGTGCAGAAAACTGAAAAACATTGTTTAATAAAGCTCTGAAATTAGAGACTGGTGAACTACCATTTTTTATACATATATAATAAATTTATATATATATTTGTGTGTGTGTGTATGTGTATGTGTCTGTATAAGTATATTTATGCACAAGGAATTGTTATACATGTTTATAAAGTATGGTGAGTGGGTGTGTACAGACATAAAGAAATCTGTCTGATCATTATCTAAGCACAAGTGAATAGGAGAAGTATTCTCCATTAATTGCTGTAAGAAATATTACATCAACCATGCATTCTTGACATCGATTTAACTGTCAAGTGTGATTGCCAAAGAATTTTATGAGATTTTTCCACATTCCAAGTCATTTCTACAAAAAGGAGCTATGAAATTGAACACTTCATTGAACTCTGATTGTAGGAGGATAGCTACATAATTAGGTCTTAAATCATTACAGCACATATGAACACATATTTTATATCACTCATTTAGCAGACCTGGAAAAATACAAGCATAACATATTAATATATATATTTTTTAAATATCTGCTATCAAATTTATATCTAGAAAAACCCCAAGTGTTTAAGCAAGCAATGAAATAATGTCAACTGAGCTCTATGCTCTTGCTCCCCCTGTTTCCCTGGAGGCTTCTCTCACTGTTTTTCTGCATCATCCAAATCTGTAAAAGCTCGTGAGGGCCCTGGCTAAAGCAGCAGAGAGCCCAAGAGCCTGAGCACAGGAGGCTCTTAGGACAGAATTCCATTAGCTTTGACATGAGCTTCCCAGAAGGGAGCCAGGGCAGCCATAAGGAAGAGCAATGCTGTGCTTTTGATACCTCCTCTGCCTTTCAGAACACATATTTACTTCTGCTTGATCTTTTCTTTTTTCTCCAGAATTTCTTTTTGGTATTTAATTTTGTAAAACTAATGGCATGTAAGAAAATTGTTCTCACATTTATCCTGAATTTTCAACTGAATTGTTAATGATAAGTACAGCACAATGTAACCTGAATCCCACAAAGGAGTGCTGCAGTTTTACCTCCTGACCTCATTTAACTAGGGAAAAGATTAAATTTCAGTCCAAAATAAAAATTTCAGTCAATTTCAATGACATGTTGAACTGAGTTATACAAGAAAAGAGATCTAGATTGTCCTAAGTTAAAACTTTACTTCAGTTGTCAGCTCTTGATTATTTTTTAAACTTCTTTCTTCCCCTTTTTGCTCTTTCTGAGTAATATTTTTATATGTAAACATCTCTCAGTTTCTCTGCTTAGGAAAGAAGTAAAACTAAGTCTGACTCAAACAAAATTTGCCATACAAAAGCAAATTTTCAAGGCCCTGTCTTAAGCAGACCTTTAACATGTTCCTCTTGGCTGGTAATAGCGAAAGTTTTGACATCCAAATGACACTAATGGCACAGTGGGCTTGTAAAACAAGTTTAAGGAGTTAAATATTCAATAATAGAATATTACCATATTTTTCAGGGGAAGCAACTTAAATATTTAAATTTATTTTAAAAAAAACCAAAACATGTACTGCCGGTCCAGAGTAATGCCTGTTTCAGGTAGTAGTTCTTCTGACTTGAGTAGTAAAAGGTTGTCAAAGCGGGCTGAGAGAAAAGAGAAGAATGATTTATATGTTGTGGAATCTGTTCATAAAAAAAAAAAAAAAAAAAACAAAAAAAAAACAAAAAAAAACCAAAAACAAAACAAAAAATTCCGTGGAAAAGATTGTGGGATTGCCAGACTTATGAACACATTTTTCCTGACAGTTCTGACAGTACTAGAAGACTAAACAACCTCAACAACCTCTTGAGGAATCATTTCAGACTATTCAGAACATTATAAAGGAAAAACACAATGATAGTAGCATAAACACTATTCATAAGTTTACAATTACTATTTTATTTAACATATAGATCATAGAGGCAAATATCCACTGCTTAGATAAACTATCCACATGTTTATTTTCATACACTCAAAATTTCTTTCCTCTGGGTTCAATACTGCCTTGGATATCAGTAGATGAAGGAGCAATAGCAGAATATCTACCCATAAAGAAACTGTATCACAATTGCCAGTGTAAATACCATCTTTATTATCCTGAATTCTTTAAAATTTCCCAGGATATTTTATACAATTTTAAGCATTTAAGCAGAGTAGCCCAGCACACACATTAGTTTATTACTTTGAGATGAAATTCAGACAATGAGATCATTACTTTAGAAGACAGAAAGTAAACACAACTGCAACTGTTGATCCTGATTTTAATGTCATTTAAGATATTATTTGGGCAAGGAAGCAGCCCTCAGAAAACAAGAGGATTCTTTCTAGGACTCAGCAAGACACAGGAAAACTGAAATAAGAGGGCTCATTTTGCCATTGTTTAAACTCGCTGTAATGCCCAAAGGAGTGCACCAAACCTTACACTTTCAGGTAAACTGTCATAACTTGAGAAGAACTAACTATGATTGCTAAGTAATCACTGTCAAGGGGTCTAAAACAGTGAGATAAATTAATCACCTGGCATCTGCTTTGTGCAAAGGACTTCCAGAATATATATATAATTATAAATTCTTTGATTTGACATCAAAGTAGGATCTTAGGTCATTGAAATTGTTGTCACTATGAGTAAAAAAATGCATCTATCAAAATAGTCCTTAATTAGCATATCAGAGACCATAGCCAATTTATACTGCACAACAATTGGGGCATTTCTGTATCCAAGCTGTCCATTGCAATGAAAAAAATATTTATCCATCTCTTTTCTCAGCTCTGCTGTCATCACATTAATGAGGAAAGTAAAGTAATTATGATAGCTTATCATACTTTTCTCCATAGAACTCTGTATCTTGGACACCTTGGCAATATGTAATAAATTGTAGCCATATACACAGTATATAAATAGATCATACAACAAACAAGTAAATTAGGTTTGTGCAGGCATTGCTCTTACTGAAATCAGAGGCAGAAATAGGACAAGGTCAGGCCTTACAATCCTTTAACAAGCAGCACTGACAAAATGTTGATATAACCATATTGATTTCAATAACTGTATTTTTCTTTTACGCTGGTGTCAGCACACAAACCAGTCTACACACATTTTCATGTCTGCCTCACCTTAAACAAAGCCCATTGACAGATTTTTTGGCACCAGCAGCTATTTCACATCTTCACTGTGGACTGCTAACTGCAAGAGTGACCTCCCTAATCTACCAGCAAAACTTTGTACTAACATACTATCATGCCAACTATATGTCAGTAAAATGTGTGTGTAACTTTTCAGCAAGAAGATGCTGAGGTAAAAGACAGTTTCATGCCTGAAAAAAACCAAGGGAAATTGTGAGATGGCTTCTAGTTTGGAGAATTTAAACCTCAGTCCTAGATGATGAATCATTCATAAAATTATCTTCATTGGCATCCTTAACACCAGTTTCTAATATCTGTTTCTTCATTATTTATGCTATCTATTCAATCAATGGCTATTACATATTTCAGTATGTTTTTTAAAATGCTTATTAATGACACTGCTGACATCCCTTTTTCTATCTGTGACACAAGACTTTTACTTTCTGTGTGGTGAATTAAAGACAGCAATTAGCTCTGTGCCTTGACAACACAAAATTCTGCCCAAGGGCTTCTTCAAACATAAAGGAGAAGAAGATTGATTAAAGCAAATGCAATTAATTTAATGTCTCTTGAAGACAAGCGGTCAGATGTAAAACATATGACATCTTGAAAATCTAGATCACACTCTTGATTTTAATAATATCACTTCAATATCAAAATTAGGCCAGTTATATGTTTATATGATCAGAGAAAAAAATGGGTGAAATGAACATATTTAGTTTGGAAACAGATCAGTTAAATGAGTAATTTATTTTTTTTTCACAACCAAATCTATTAGGCCTGATAATCTCTAATAATTATGGGGGAAATCTCTGGATTTCCTACCTTGGAAGGGCATTTACATACCTGTTGCTAAAGGCCTCTAAGGAAAATGGAAGCTCAAAAATCAGTTTCTATGTTGATAAGGACAGACTTTGTGGGAGGCACATATGCAAACAAAAAGTATTTACAAGCACGTGCAAACTTGAGTGTGTGCTCTCTGAGCAACACACATCGATTTCAAGTGTGAATTCTGCAAATTCAAAGAACCCCAAAACCAGGCATTTCTAAGCAGCAAGAGGCAGCTTTAGAAAAACAGTGAGAGGACAGACTATGAAAAGCAAGCCAAAAAACCACACAAGTAATCATTTTATAAATTACTATGAAAACTGTTTTCTGTTTGATCTGAAAATACTATTTGCAGCCTGAGAAGCAAATTGTGTCTTCCAAGTACTAATATCACTGCGCAAATGAAGATTTCTAGTACACAAATCATGCACAATGCACGACTGTGCAGATGGATGAGAATTTGGATCTAAATGTTCAAACAGACAACAGAAAAAATTAAAAGTATGTTATGAGAAGTACAGAATTGCGATAGCATAACATCAGTCACACATAACCATTAAAATGTTAAAGGAGTGCTTGGGCAATTCCCATCCCTCATACAAGATCAGAAAAGCTGCTTTCTAAATTGGAGCAAGATAATTGATTCCCTCCACCCCAAGATTGTTTCAGACATTTCCTGTCATCTCGAATTTCTGAATTTAAGACAATGATGATATCCAGTTATATTATTGTTGTTCTTTTATGCAGTGTGACATAAATGATATGAGGCATCTCAACAACATACAGCTGAACACCAGAAAACTTTACCAGGGGCTTTACATGAACTCAGTTTTACTCCTCAAAACAAAATATATTTGGTGCTTTCTTTCAAAGTTTTTATATAATGAAGATGAACTACATTATTGTTACACAAACACAATTAAGTGTTGCACATCTTTAGCAATTAATATTTCATTAGAAATTGATTTTCTGTAAAACTCAGAAGATAAACAATCACATTCTCTATTTATTAATTTAGATTAGGTGAGGGGTGAGGGGGTAAGGAATAAATATTTACTCTACAAAGATGACTACTAGCACTGTTAAAACAGAGCACATAGAGCTTTGATCACCTTCATAATTGTACTAGGACTTCTAATATAGCATAAATGCAGTGCCAATTATTTTGAAGAGTAAAAAGGGTTATTCTTACAGAGAACACCCTTCTGTCCAATACCGAGTAAATGCCAATTAAATCAAGGTTCTCCTGGAGTTGTACTGACCTGAGCATAGTCTCTGCTATAGCACTGAGGAGTTAAACCTCTGACAGTAAGCTTGGCTAAAACTTTGTGAATTTTATGAAAATATTTTAGATTCCAGCATTCACATCTATCACAAAATGGAATAATTTTAAAGGCTTGTGGATTCTTTAGAAAAAGCAAGATAGAGAGGCTAAGCATTATGGGATCACAATACATCACCAATTCAAGTCTTTCTCTGAACCAAGGTCTCACACATCCCAGTCAAAGACTTTGGTTTTTTTTATCTGTATATCATGATTTTTTCTCATCCCACCCCCTTCTATTATTTTTATCCATCTGTATTTACTGTGAAGTGACTATAATAAAGCATCCTGGGGAAATGAAACTTACATTTTTCATAGCAAGGTTAGCAAGGTTATATTGCTAGATATATTATATTATAGTTATATTTATTATATTTTAGTTATATTATATATAGTTATATTTAGCAATTTTATATTGTTAAAAACTGAAAGGAAGAAACATCCTAAAACTGGAGCCTAAGGGTTCTTATTCATCTCTGTCTATTTGAGACTCTGTATTGAACCTGACGCATCTAATTAATGAGTTATTTTTAAAATATGTAAACTACTATGCTATCTTAATATCCTAACAGTTTTGGCTTCCATAAGCCCACCTTTTTTCATTATTCTCAGGATAATAGAAAAGCTAGCTTAGACTGAAAGTTCAGAGGTTGTTTATTCTTCAGATAAAACACTACCCAGAAGCCAAAGCAAAGAGATCAGCAGAAGTGTTGGAGTATCAATGCAGTACTATTTTTGTGGCATGTAATTGGTGTGTTTGTGTTTATCATTTCTTTTTTTCATCTCAAAAGATACTGTATCATATAGGTCACAAATAATCCTAAGAAGAAGCCTGTTATGACTAACCAGAAGCAGAGGAGCAAGAGAAAATACTGTTTTGGTGAAGATGTAAACATAGAATATAAAATTTATTGAGAAATAATTTTCATGGAAATTAAATAACAAAACATGCATCAATGTGAGCAGGATGAAATTGACTTTTAAAAACAGGTCTGATGCTGACTCAGTGTTGAGGGTACTCTTTTCCTCTGCCTATATTTGCAAGAGTCTGCCATTTGGTATTAATTACGTAGGAAAAAATGCTTCAGTCCTTGGCTTGCTAGGTCGAGTCTGACAGGAGCTGCCCTAGAATTAGGAGCCTCCTGCAGTGCTAAAACACAAATTGATGCAAATCCCTCCTCACCTCCAGCAGGCTAGCAGGTCTTCTTTTTAGTATGCAAAGCCATTTATTATTGGGAAAAATAGGGTTATTCCTCCTCTGGATATATTCGTTCTTGTTTATTTGTTAGCCTTAGCAGAAAGTGGATGTGGCTTTTATCACTGTTCTTTAAACCTTTAGGGAGATTAAACCCTGGCATGCACACTGACCACATGCTCCTAATCCCTCCAAAACATTTTGGTTTTGCCACTTTTATATGTGCTAAATAGGAATGGAACAAGAAAAAGTTAAACAATTAAAGGATTGAGTTTTATTACATTGACACATGTAAAAATCTAGCAGGCACATATACCTCACATCTGTGATTTTGGTGATGAGTACAAGTATATGCAAAATCCTACATATTAATTTCTGCTTGAGATAAATGCATTAAAAATCTCATCTGTGTACATTTCCAGCAAACTAGCATTTTTAGGAGCACAATGCAGTAAATCCTGTGAAAATACATATAAAAGGCAGTTAAGAAAATTATTAATGGTGATATCAGCTCAACAGTAAAAGTGAACCTATTATAAAGTGCTTTCTACAGAAATCAAATATGTTACTTTATTTTAATAATTCTGCAAAAAAAAATATAATATACAAGCAAACTCTCCTAAAACATCCACCTAAGAATAATTTGCAGCTCCAAAATCTATCTGAAGCAATTTTCAACCAGGTTTCATTCCTTTCTGTTTTCTTTTTAATTCTCCCTTTGCAGAGATAGAAGTTTATGACTTTTAGATAAAATAAACAGGATGAAAATGAGATACAGAAATAAAAAGGTATTCAAAGACAATCTATTGTACATTGAAAAGGTCCTCAGCTTCAGCTCTCAGTGCATGTGTGTGACAGCCTAGCAAACATTTCACATGGAAGGTTTCACAAACACCCAGTCATGCTAATTCACATTGAATACTCTCTGAAAGCCCAGATGTTATACACTTACACTGAATTCTAGCCAAACATGATCTAGATAAATAGAAATCTTCAGTTATCTTGAATACTGTTAATATGACAAATTAATGCTACTTCACCTCCACCACTCCACCCACCCTCTTCCCTCCACCCCTTCTCACACAGGTAGATGAACAATTAGGGTCTGACCTTCTATATTAAAATACCTAAGCTAAAAAGGTCCTGAATATGTAATGTAAAGTGTTTCTGACAAAGGTATTAATATTAATGATTTTAATCTCTCTCACAAATTGATTATAAAAGTTAATAATAATAATAATAATAATCTATAATAATATATGAGTAATAATAATAATATCTTTTTTTTCCTTTTCCTATTTAATTTTCTCTTTTTCAACCACAAGAAACATAAAAAGAATTTACCAACATAGGTCTTGAATAGTGAAGAGCAACTAATAAGGAAATTTAGAATAAAATGAGATTTAGAATAAACAGATGTTCATTATGCAGGTCTGGTTGGTTGGTTGCTTGGTTGGTTGGTTGGTTGGATGATAGGTTGATTGGTTGGTTTGTTGACTTTTTAAACAAGACTGATTTTTAATTGAATGAATTCATGTGATCATTTAGCATTATCAATTTGCCTCAAAATGCTGTTGAGCATCGCTGTTGAAAAGGAGTAATGTTCCACAGCAAGGAAAGAAAATGGTGGTTGAAATTTTTTTTTTCATTCCTACTAAATTCCACTTGAAATATTGCAGTGAATATTTTTCCAAACAGTACCTGAGAACACTGTAGAGATGCAGTATGACAACACTGGCCAGGTGTCAATCATTTCACTCATTTGCTAACTCAGTGTATTCTCAGAGTGTCTGTTACCAACCTTGCTTTGTCTTCTGTTTGAATTACAGATGAATAAATTTAATATTTTAATTTTATTCTCTTAATGTTATCAAATGATAAATCTTCCTCCATAATTAAATACAGTTTATTCAAGAAATATTATTTATTTTTTTATACGCCATAAAAAATATGAGTCTATAGGGACCAGCTGCCCATTGTTGGGCCTTTGATTATCCTGCATTATCCACTTATCAGCCTTAAACATGAATATTCTGGAAGTTCTCTGTAGGGAATCTAAAAAGCAAATTAGCACTGAAATTTTCTGGAAAAGACTGAGAAAAAAGTTTTCTCATGGAACAGTTTCAGAACTGTTGGTCACAAAAAGCAAACTGATGATAGTTTTATGAGAACAGCAGATGCTTCTGCCTTTTTAAAGATCACACCTCAAATGTCATTCTTAATATTGCAAGCTTTGAGCAGTTTGGTTTTGGCCCTTTTACTATATCTTCCATGATTCTTAGATTTCGTCTAAATATTATATTGTCCTAAAGCAATTCTAGTTTTTCTAAATAATTTATCATATATAGCATGTGTTGTATAGAATAGAGACACTAGTTCATGCCTCCAAGTTTTACCCACATTTCTTAAGGGTACACTTTATACAACTACTAAGGAATGATGAGTTTTAATGTAATAATGACAGCTCTCACAGATTTTAATGATCTTAGAAAATTTCAATAAATTACAGTTTCCCTCATTAAGAAACAATTCTTAATAGGGACAGGGAGAAGACAAAATTCAAGGAAAATAGAATTAGATAAACATAGTTCTTATTTTAGGGTGAGAGAAAGAGAGAAAAGCCATGAAATTCAAGGTCAGTTAGTTCAATTTCAGTTCCTTAAAAGTGGTAGAAGAAATAATCAAACACTGTTTGAGCACTTACAAGATAAGAAAGTTGTGAAGATGAGTAACAGTGACAGTGGATTCATCAAGAACAAGTCATGTCAAAATAATTTTTTTCCCTCATGATGGCATAATAGGCCTTTTGGATACAGGAAAGCAGTCACATTGTCATTGTGCTTCTCTTTAAAATGCTGCCCAATGCTCTCTCTCATGACCTTTTGATAAGCAAACTCTAGGGAAACACTCCGTGGATGGAATCAGGGAGTGTTGTTATTATCAGGAAGTGTTGTTGTCAGGCTGGACAAGGGTTTGCAGTACTGTTCCACAGGGGTAGGAGTGCATTCATGACATTCTTTAATAGTTTAGATAAAGAAATCAAAAGTAGGGTTATTACATCTAGAAGTTGACAGACACCATGCTGAGAGAGCTACAAATGCATTGTTCCAAATTAATCTCAACAGGTTGAAGTCTGAAGAAAATTAGGTACAAGTAAGGGCAAGAGCTGCATTTCACTGTAGAGAAGTTAACCAGTTCATTGCAGAAGGGAAACAACTGGCAGACAGCAATAGTACCCCATTACTACCAGTGGCTCTATCACAAGCTAAACATGACATTTTATGTAAAATTTAATTTTTTTAAAATTTATAAAGATTATTTTTAAAATTTATTCCATTCTATCCAATACAAGCAAGACTCAGAGTGGAATATTATATCTATTTTGTGAACAGCATTTTAGAAAAGATATGGAACAAGAGAAACTCTGGAGATATAGAAAACCTTCAGAAAGTGGTTAAAGGAAGCAGGCTTGTTAGGTCAAGAGAAGAAAAGACTCAGAGGCAATATGATATATCAAAAATATTAAAAAGTAAGAATAATAAGAAAGTAAAATTTCTTATTTTTGTTCCCTGTGTATTTGAGTTCAAAATAAACTGATAAATTAGGCTTGTCTTGTGGTGAAACTTGATCACTCAAGGTCTGAAACTATAAATATCATGAAATGAGTGTCTGAATTTTAAATATAGATGTGAGGAGTAATTATGTGAATTCAAAATCACATATAGCAGGCTTCTAAAGCAATTAAAAATGTCATTCTTCCTTAGACTTACATTCACACATTACTGCTTAATGTACTGTAATACTGATTCCATTAAAATGAGAGAAACAAACAAGAAAAATCAAACAAGCAAAAACAAATCCTCAAACCAACCAACCAATATAAAAAAAGCCAAAACACCAACCACAACCCAGACCCTCTTTTTCCTTTCACTTTTAAATATTCAGAAACTCACAATATTATGTGGCTGGAAGGGAAACAGAAATATTTCAGTTTTCATAATTTAACCTGCAGAAACCTGCCTGACAAGTTTTAAAAGTGATTCTGAATGAGATTTGAGGCATAACCTGACTGCTAACTCAAACACTTCTATGTCTCAGATGAGCCCAGGGGAAATATGTAAGTCTGCACAAAAAGTGATTTAGTTTTGCATTAGAACTCAGGGCTGAAGATCATAAAACTGAAATCAATAGGAATTTTAAATTTAATTATGTCACCTTTTTGGTCATCTTTCTAGTTTTTAATGTGTTTAAGTGACTCTTTCATAAACATTGTTATTAAGTATTTACATAACCAGAGCGAATATTGAGCATTATGAAGATACCAGTTTGATGTTCTCTCAACAACAGAGCCCATGTCCTCTTTTAGAGGACTAATTCCTCAAGCCTGCAGATAACAGTGACTGACAAATATCCAAGAACATCTGAATCTGTCTAGTCTTGGCTGCACTGCCAGTGCCAGATTTGCAGTGGATAAGGAGCCATAAGACAGGCTGTTCAAAGCAGCAACACTGATTTACAGCTGCTGCTTTCCCTCCTCCCCTCCTTCATTGGGCTCTCTACTCTTCCTTCCTGCTTTTGATGGTTCTGACTCTGGAAACCTCAGGGAAATGAGTACAATTCTTTCAGTGATTAGCACCTGTCATTTCAGAACCTCAAGCAAGTTAAAAGGGAATAATTTTAACTCTGACTAAAGTTCTTTAGTTGTCAATATCGAGCAGATGACACATTTTTTTTTATAAAGGTTATGTGTTTGTCAACTGAACCCATATAATGATCTCTCCAATTTATGTATCTCTACTGTTTATATCTCTTTTGTTCCTTAAAACTTCTGAAAGAAAAGATGTTCAGATCATTGCTTCCAGAGAACCTCTTATATCATCAAATTTATTTCTATTTGGTGTCAAAAGTAGTTTTTATCATGCTTCTAATGCATCTTAATCACATTTCTGCCAGCTGAGTGCTACTTACAATTCCATTAAGGTGGCCACTAACAATACAGTTAAGACACATGCATAACTTTACAGGGATAATGCCACAAAATTCAGTGAATCAATGGATGGCGTGCTCGTTAACTACAATTTTATGTTTTAAGATTCTTAACTGCTTGCTTAAATGAAAGGTTATAACATGTATTTTTAAATGTGACTATATGTTATTTGGTGTTCCTCAAGAAGAGTTTGGAATTCATTTTTCTCCACGACTTTTAAGAGATTTACCAGGTGAAATAAGTTATAATATCACTGTAACACTCAAGGACTGCACAACAATAATACTGTATACCAGCACTGCTGTGTCCCAACATTTCATCAGAAATGTATAATAGGTAAAAATCTGAATATCTTTATGTGTATGACCTGGGTGCTCCTGTAGAAAAAGACCTCTATCCTTGTCAATAAGGGCACTATTGATAGTAAAGAAGATTGAGTTCATTTTTTTCCATGTAAGGAAAAGTCCATTTAGCAAAGTCCTCTAATTTCTAGAGGCAATAATTACTATGTCCTCTTCATATACATGGAAAACTCAAATGCTTCAGTAACACAGAAGAGTCTTAAACCAGATACAAAAAGTGATACCACTTTCTTTTTTCATCTATTTTAAGAGAAAAAAGAAAAACAGCCATAGGACCAGGAAGGACAAGGAAAACAGAGCTAACAGAGACAGGCATCAGACATAGCTGGTTGCTTAGTGTTTTTAGGGTTCTGCTTGTGTATAGCCTGTGAAGCCCTTCTGGGATAGCCAGGGATTTCTGGGAACTCCTGGAGGAATGTCAGGGCACCTGCTTCATCAGGAAAAAGCAGCCATGGGGCCTGTGACTCCCAGCAGCTTGTAAGGAGGCTATTCATGATCAAAGGGTGCTTTGAGCTTTGAGCAAGGAGAGACAAGTACCCTTTCAGCAGGTGCTGAATTTCAGGTCAGTGTGAATTTCCCAGAGAACTGTTTTGTGCAGATGATGTGCAAAAGCCTTCTGGAAACCCTGCTGCTGAGGAGAGAATTTGTGTGCTGCAGCAGGGGGGAGTGACACAGTGTGTCCCCAGCACACACCAGAGCAGCTCCCCCAGCATATCAGATACCAGGCTCCCAAGGGATGATGATGCATCTCTGCAGGCCCTGCACTGGGGGGCCATCCACCAAGTGGAGGGGAGCTGTGACAAAGCAGGGCAAGAAAGGTCTGTGCTTATTTGGTGCAGAAATGGAGACCCACAGCATGTCCAAACCAGAGTCTTAAAAATTGCAGGAAAAAAGTTCCTTCTCTGATGCAAAAGGGTCAGTGTGGTGGTGGCAGATGAGGTGCTGAGTGTGAGCAGCACGCTGAAGAGCTGATCCTTCCTGTCCCCTGAGCACTGGTGGGAGCACAGCTGGAGCACCGTGTCCAGTTCCAGGCTCGACAGTAAGAGACACACACTAACTGCAGTGAGTAGTACAAAAGGTCACAAAGATGGTAAAGGAGCATCTTTAATGCAAGAAGAAGCTGAGAAAGCTGAGACTTTTCAGCTTGGAGAAGGGAACACTTGAGAAGGGAATCTTATATCAGCGTGTATAAATATCTTATTGGGTGGGGGCAGACTTTTCTCTATCATGTCCAGAGACAGGACAAGAGACAATGAGCAGATACCAAACCAGAGCAAGTTCTGTTTAAGTATTAAAAACAAAACAAAGCAAAATAAAACAAAACAAAAAAAAAGGACAACCAACCAAACAAAAAACGCAAACACAAAAACAGAAAAAAAACTTTTCAATGTGCAAGAATCCCAACAGTGGAATAGGATGCTCTGAGAGGTTGAGTCATCTCACTCCCTGGAGATATTTCACATTCAACTGCATGCAGACCTGAGCAAGCTGCTGCTGTAGCTGTCTACTCTGAGCAGAGAGGACTGTGCTAGACATCTCCAGAGGACCAGCCTGGTTTTGAGAGCAGTAACTGTTTCTGAGATCCAGTGATCCCAGACTTTCAGAAAGTTCCAAATTATCAATCACAATGACATGATATTTGCAACCATTTGGCTGCACCACCAAGCCAAAAGAGGTGTAAAAGAACCACAGGCAATGCTTTTTGATGACATAAGAATGGAGGATGATCCATGAAACACTCACATTATTAATTGTTGTCAGTCTGGTGGAAAGGCTTCAGGAGCTCAACCCTCAATAGCTTCATGTTGGAGGAACTCATAGAGAGTCAGGCATTTTAAAAATTGCACCTGTAGTCAAGGTACTCATGATATGTATGACTCTTATGTTTATTCTGGCCTGCAAATTTATAATATTTCCCTTTAGAAGTGAGATTGACTAATTAACTAAATAGCTGCAGATATGTGTAAATGGAAACAAATCTCTTTGTAAAAATGCAGCTCTAGATTATAATTAGAAACTAATAAGTAATTTTCTTCTAATTTTAAAAGTGTATAAAACATGGATAAAATCATAGGAAGTTTACAACTCTTGCCATTTCAGTTGAGCCAACAGAGTAAGAAGAAGAAAATAAAATACATGCAGCAAGTTCTATGAAATTAAGAAAAAAATGCATGTAACGCAGAAAGAGTGGAAACCGTTATTACAATTTCACAGGTCTTGTATGTTACAGATAGAGGTATTTTCTAGCCTTAAGGATTCTATGATGTTATGATAATGCACAAAATATTACCAGAAATTAACATAAATAATTTCAATTAAAAGAGACACATTTTTTTTCAGAAGTGCTACTTTTGAAAAGACATGTTTCCCAGAATGAGATCGGGCAGGTAAATGTGGAAAATTGCACAAAAATTATATAACTTTGGGATATACACAGTGGAATGGGCTGCAAAAATCTTTTGATAGTCATTTTTCTTCTTCCTGTGAACTGCTCTTTTAGGATTCATTTAGCAATTAATTGCTGTCCTCACTAGATGTTAATATTGCAACAGAAATCTACGGAATAAATTGTGCCAGTGCAAATGAGGCAGTGATTGGCAGGCCTTTCTTAATTATGGCAGTAGGTTTAGCACTTGTGTTAATCTGAAATTCATTAACATGTCTCCAGATACCCCTAGTTAAATCCAGTTTGCCAACAGGCAGAGTCAGCTCTGAAATTAGTGCTTCAGAAAACCTTGTTTATTGCCTGATGTCCTCTGAAAAAAAAATCACTGAGGTCAGGTTTCCTGACATATTGTTTGACTGGATTCCCAGAATAATTCCATGATATTCTCAAGAGGCAGCACTGAACACACAAAGCCTAGAATGAGGTTTGTGCCAAAATCACTTATCTACAAGTAAATCTCTTATTTCTTCAAACAGATTCTTAATTCCTCTTTTTATACTTTATTGATGTGTTTTTCAGGCTATATTTTCATGATCAATAGTTATTCTACCCATATAGATATCTCTGTAGACGGAACAGACAGAAATGCAAATAAAGATAAAAGCTACATAAATTTTTCAGAAATGGATCATGCCAAAAATCCTGGTGTCTTCTTTTGACAGACATTATTTACTTATTTACAAGGAAAGCCTGACAGATACAATCTCTCTGGATTTCAGAAATGTATTCCATAGGAGATGACTGATTAAAATTGAAAAGGTGGGGATCAGAAACCAGACTGTAAAGTGGATCAAAAAGGAGATCAAACAGGTTGTGCTGAAAGTGTCCTGGTATTGGTAGCTTCCCTGTGCAGTTCTTCAGAGTCTATTTTGGAAAATTTTAGTGTTTTCACCACTGACTATGCTCTCAAGGGGCAAAAAGATGTCCTTTTGGGACATATATGCACTGGAGAAATGCAACAATAGCATGAATATGGATAGGATACACTGGTAACATGGGGCGAGATTAAACACCATATGGCAGAATTTGGGTAATTTTAGGGACTAAGGCAGTAACAATAAGATTATATGTGAATCCTGAGGCATTTACAGGCTAATAACAGGAACTTTGGTAAGAATACAGAGTGCTGGTGTTTCTAGAAACAAAAGAAAAAATGAGTAACAGCTCAGATAACTCTCACAGTAGAGTCCTGCCTTTCTCTTCAGTCTCTTTCTTCAGACAAATTAAGGATTTGTAACGTCATAATATTATTTTTATCTCTAATATAATCTTTTAACACTAAATTACGCAAACTTTTCTCCAGTCTTATTGTGTAGACCATCCTTATTGGAATGCCAGAGCACTAAATTTTGCAGTGATTTTATATAGATCTCCTCAGATCCCTGAACAGGTCATCATATAAAGCCATGAAACACAACCTGTCATTAAACATTTTACTTAATCTCTTCTAAATCTAGCATTCAGCTTTCTGTACACATTTTCATTCTTATTTCTTTTTCACTTATATATCAAATGATTTTACATATATTTCTTAGAATATGCTGCACTTTTTCTTGGAAATGCTTAGTCATGTTCACTTTGTGTGGATAGATGCTGTAAAGATGGAAAAGGTGAATGCTACAGAACAATTAATTATATCATTCATTTCCCCATTTCATTTCTCTAGTCATGATTATCAAAGTTCCTCACCTTCTTAGCAGACAGTTGACAACTGAAAAATAACATTATCTCTTTGGGCTCCCCAGGGCCTCCAAAATTAAACAGAAAACTCCTCTACCACACTCAGTCCTTTTCCCCAGGTAACTTCTCCGGTTTGCTTAAGTTCCAAATAATAAATAGCTTTGTAAGTACTGTTGCTTGCTCCAAACATTTCTTTTTTGTTTGTTTAATGTTCAGTTCCCAAACATTGTCAACCCCTGTCACTTACTGTCACTTACTGTCAGAATTACTTTTCTAAGTGTATTACAGACACATAAAGGTTTTCGTTTACATCTTTTTATCCTACCAGTTTTGGTAGGTTTTTTATAACCAATTTTATTTTAATTTTCCTAAGCTCTTTTTCCATCTTCCTTTCCCTTTGTAATCTTTGCAAATGGCAGATTATTTTCAGTTTTAAAGGTGTTTTCATATTGGTATAATTTAAAATCTTGTTTCACAAGATGCATTTAAACAATCTTTAAGATTAACAATTTTGTCTGTAAGGAGATTTTAGCATTTGGTTATGTCTTAATTACTCTATACAATCTCTGTGCATACAAGGAAGAATTCCATGTGGATTGCTTTTCCTCTGATTGCTTTTAAAGCAGACACAAATAATAGTCTAATTTTATTGATATATAATTTATGGTTATTATCACTGCATTTGTTAGTGATCATTAGATTAATATCTCTCTGCAAAGTAGTGTAATGATATGACTTTTGCACATATTCTAAGTTCCTGCCATCTCATTTTTATTTGGTAGACATCTTTCAGGTGATTTACAATAAAAACTCACCACTTTATTCCTAGCTTCTATCCTTCAGCTCATTTTTTCTCAAAAAAACCAGAATAATATTGCAGTCCTCTCACCTGTTTTTGGAAATAGATAACTCACAGAGTTTTCTCTCATAGATTTTCTCTAGATAACTCATAGATTTTCTCTGTTGTCATTGGAGGCATCTATACAGAGCAATTAATCTGGCATATTCTAGAGAATTAAATGATGAGGCAAACCATGCCACACTAAATGACTTTCTCACCATTCACTTTCTAAAAGCTCTGTAATCAACTAGTTCATGTGTAGACAGCTGCACTCACCACATATTCACATCTAATGTGAAACAAATTGAATTCTTTTCCTACACTGTTTGGCTATTTGAATAGCTAAATCTCTATGCTCCTGTATTATTCCATTTCTATATTTGTCCCCTCTTCCACATCATCTAGTTGCAATGCACACACAAAATAAGGCCAATACATCATAGTAGCTTTGCTATGACCTTTCACAACACTAAGAAAAACTGCACCTTTTATCACCTACATCATCACAAATCTCTACTGTTTCTGTTATTTCTCATGGAGAAAAACAAAAAAAGCAATACCATATAAATAGTTCTTGTCTCTAATCTATGTACTGTTCAATATTTGTAGTGTGTCAATCTACTGAAGTTATAAGCCTTTCTGTTTTTCTGTGCCTAACCTTATTACTTTCTATTTCCTAGCAACAAATCATATGGTTCAGGCACAGGCTTTTGACCCTGTTCTATAGGAATCATGTTCATTTGTTCTCACCCTCAGTGCTTTTTCCACAGACTTCTATTATTGTCAGGTTTCATCATCCTTCAACATTCCCCTACTCAGAAACCTTTTGTTACATATCTGTCCAGCAATTCACTCCAACATGTGTGCTTATACCTATTTAATATTTCATTAGAAACCATTATCAAGTCAGCACCATGAAGATAAAAGATTTAAATTTTCAGTATTTATTTTCATTGATCTGGTTGTTATTGATTCTGACAGAGGGATCTCTGAGGGAGGACAAAGAAGTAATTGTATCAGTAGCAAGGAAGAAAATCTAGGAGAATTTATAGCCATCTTTACAACTTTTGAAGTGTCAAAAGGACATACAAAACCAAGAAACTAAAGATAGACACATCTGTATTAATTTTTCATATATGATCCTTAATAAAAGATCTATGTGTAATCTCAGAAGACACTGAACCCCATGAGAATTATTCCTTTTTTTGATCACCTCCCATTTAGCCACTATACATCAACATTTACGAGGTCTGTGTTATCACAGACTCCAAGGACTTCACAATCTGAAGAGACCTATATAAAACAGGATGACATTTTTACAAGACAAGGAACAATAGGAAGGGCTGGGCCCCAGATGACATTTTTAGTGACCAAGATCTGAGTTGAATTTAATTATCTAAGAACTGTCCATGTGGCACCACTTTGCATCTCTAAGTTACTGAAGTACCAGCATTGACACTCCCCCTTTCAGAGGCTCCTCAGCCCAACCAGTGAGGCACACAGCTTCTTCTTCAGCCACATTGCAGCTTGGTTCCAAGAGGGAGAGGCACACTTATTTTTTGTCTATTTCTCTTCTCTGAGTTTTCCTCTCTGGACAGAAATCAAGAGAAATGCAGCTACAAACTCACAGGGATCCTGGATGCTAAGGGAGGCAGCTCAGCTCTGCTGTCACCTTGGCACAAGGGAGCCCTGCCCAAACACAACAGCCAGCTGTGTCTATGTACCATGCAATAATTCACTAAAGCCCTGTATCTAAACCCCACTTTATCCCTTCATATTTGCTGTGCAAATTGATGTATGCATTAGGAACTTGAGTTAACAACTTGGGTTTAGGAACATCTGCTTGAACATTACTTTCTCTATTTTACACATTCCTCAGAATTTTCTGTTTCACAATACAAGGTTTAGAAGAACTCATGCATTAAAACAAGAAACTTATTAAAACCATGTGCCTTTTATGCCTGGGGAAGAAAGAAACCTTGCCTAAGCACATTGAGAATAAACAATATCCCTTGCTGGTAAAAAACAGTGAAAGTGACAAACAGAAAAAATTATCAGTGTTTGAGCTGCAATTAGTCCATGCATAAAGGAGGATCAATACAACAATTTGTAACTATCAAAAGCTGGAGCCTTTAAAAGCCAGCTGGCTTGGCAGAAACCTCCCCACAGTGGCTGTATGTCAATATAAGGATTATTTTCAAGCACCCTTAGTTGTTTTTCTCTAACATGATAAGCAGTGGACTCTAATATCCTGAGGCTTTCTCTTCAGATCTCTGAGTAGGACTTGGAGACCCACACCAGAGACTGCACTAAATAAGCCTTTCAAGTTTGTACAGTCTGGCATGTTTTGAGGAGTCTAACTGCCCTGTAGCTGCATATCCTGCATGCAGATGATGACTTGAGGTTCCATAAATCATTTTTGCCTTCCCTTAAAATGCTAATTATCATCCCAAAAAAGTGGGACACAGCTACCATAACTGTCCATATTATGAGCTGTGACTTGATGCTACCTAGGGATATATTTATAAAATGTGATTATGTGTGACACAGGAGCACTGCCAATACATTTTTGTCTCTCAAATCAGGATCAAGCTATATTGGAGCAAGTCCAGGGTAGTCCTTGGGTAGCTGAAGAATTACACAGGAAAACCAAACATTGATCCAGCTAGGGTGAGCAATGTTCAGGGTGAGCAATAATGTATTTTCTGTGATTGTATCTGTTTCCTTGGTCTTATGGTTAAAAGAAAGAAATCTATTACTTAGGTGTCCATAAGATACATAAGATTTTGCAATTTTTCTCTTCTTAAAGAGTTTGATGAGTATATGTATGGCAAATCTTGAGAGAAAAGGAATTCTGAGCAGGCAGCAGAGTACAGTGCATGGGTGATAGCTATTTCCTTTCCACCAAGTCTGTACAAACTCTATCCTCTGCCTGCCACAAGTAAGCACAAACTCCCTTGTCTTTCCACTGAAAAACATACAGCTCCCAGGAAAATATTCATTTAATGAATGTCAGGGACTATCTCTTGCTGTGTGTCTTAGGGTGATTTTAGGATGTCTGTATCCCCAGTTGTCTGTTTTGCTTATGCTAGATATTGAGTTTCCTGCTTTTAAGATTAGATTGGAGAGCGAAAGGGTGGAGCAGGAAAAGCAGTAGAATATTTTTGCAGCTGTATTCAAAAACAGAGAGATTGGCGCTTCAGATCTCTCTCTCAATGTGTGTTTTCTGCAGCACAGACAGGAGGAAAGAGCTCTCCTTTGCTTTTAGTTAGCTTTTTTAGCTAGCTGAGGCAGAGGAGTTTCCCAGAATGTGGCTTTTCTTTTTCTTGGAACTGATTGTCCCTGCTCTGGACTGAAAAACCAGAAAAACACCAGGAGTTCACGCCTGTGGCACACCGGGGCCGAGACGCGGCATTTTCCGGCGTAGGAGGGACTGATAAGAGACTGAGCGAGCCGAGCTACAGCCCACAAAAAGCACCCTCTCTGAATCTGCCATCTCTTCAGAACAATGAGAAGTTCCATTGTTTAGTATTATTCATTTTCTCATGTTTGTGAATACTTTGTTTGTTAAACAGTTTTTTCCACTTCTCTCATAGGAGATTTACCTCCCGAACTGGCTGGGGGAATGGCAGCTTGAATCTGCTTTCTAGAGGGACCTCTTTGAAAGTTCCCTCCTTAAATTTGCTTTAAACCAGAACAAATACTGTGCTGCTCTTCTACTCCTGACAATAAACATATGTGGCAGAGAACACATGTATAATCTCAAGATATTTTGAATTCCTCAGACAGCTCAGGTAACCACTGTTATTAGAATGCTTTCCAAGCTCTTAGAACCATCTTCCAGTATACAGCAAGTGCAAGGCCCAAACTCAGAGCCCCATCTAAGTGACTAGATGATACCTATAATAAAATAAGTAATTTTAAATGCAAATTTTTTTCTATCTGTTTGCTTGGCAGTTGGCCTAGATTTTAGGTTATCTTATCTTTTTAAGAATTCTTTAGAGCTTGTAAAGTGATGACTTTTCTATAGTTGGTGTCCAGTATGGTTGATGAACACTGGTATTCCAGACCCAATAAAAGAAAAACTAAATTTTTTATCAAATATAGTATGGTTGAAACTTTATAAACCTAGTGTGATAAACATAATATTTCTGAGATTTTCTGGTTAGAATATAGACTTTTTCCTTTTTTCAACTAATCAATAAACAGATAAAATTTAATATCCACTTTTCAAGAAATATTTGTGCAAACTGATGATGTTGCTCCATTGCCGAATGTAAAATAAAAAGGGTGAGTCAATTCAATTCAGTTAAACACTCACAATTTCACAGCACTCAGGGTGGTTCATTGGGTTTTAATTCTTCCAAGCATTGGAAACTTCTGAACAGTAGTAACTAGAATCAATTTCTGTCTGCTGTGGTTTTTGAGTTTGGTTGTGCTTGTAGGACAAGATCAGAGATTAAAGATAAAATTATTGCAATCATCCTCTAACATTTTTCCTTGATTAATTTAGTCTGAATAGATCAATTTTCTTCTTCTTTATTGTTTGTATATTGGTAAATTCTAGTTACAAATGTCTTGAGCAACTCTGAATCCTTATCCACTTTAATTTAAAACATGTGGGAAAATGTTACAAAGAGATATGTAGTTAGCATGTACCTAGAATCCAAATACAAAAGAGTGCTGCAGGAACAGACATAACAATTTGGGTCTAATCTCTTCAACACAAAACATAGGATGCTATGTTGCCAAAATTAATGGATATCTTAATACTCAGAAATAATAAGAAATACTTCCTTTTCTGGGTTGGGGAAGCTTCTAAGACACACTGTCTTCCACATACTTAATATTTCATACTATGAGATATGCTCTAACTGCAGAAAACACAGAAGCAGATACGTGTCCATGGTGCCTAAATGCAAATGGACAGGTTCTCTCTGGTAGCCTTGAGAAGTGCCAGCCTTCCCCAGTTAGATGAAGAACAAGACATGTTGGAATTCCCCAGCTACTGAAACAGGGAAACCAATTGGCCTCTTTGGGATGAACTGAATCCTGCCTCTTTCCTCTTGAATACTCTGCTGAGTCGCCTCAGATTCTCCCCAGTTTTGCTTAAGATCACATCTGGTAACTGGGTCTAACACAAATTACTTGCTCTTGAATCCAATACTGCTTTGATTATGCACCTGAACTTGGTTGATTACTGCTGAGAACATCTCCCTAGAGCAGAAAAACTAAACAGTGCCATCTGATGATGCCAGTAATAACTATTAACTTTAAAATTATTCTCTCTTCACTGTAGTTCCTATGCCACAGTATTTAGCCTACATGATTTCACTGCCATTCCTTTTAATAAAAAGAAATTTTTATTTTTATCTTTGTATTACAATGTAAGATTTATCAAGATAATTTCACTGACAGTGACGGTCCGAAATAATTATTCTGTTTTTGATTTTGTCACTTGGGCCATTACTAGATACAGATAGATCACTTTTTCCATAAATGATTTAATGCAGCTTCTTTATACTATCAAATACCATTAACAAAATATTTTTTCCTTTTTTCTTCTATATTCTCTCTAATGTGTCATATTTTGTTTTTAAGTAAATGTTGTAAGAAAATAAAAAAGCTCATATTATTCAGTTACAGAGGTATTAAAACCAATCTATTTCCCCTCACATCTGTCCTGATAACTTGCAGAACAGTTGTATTACCAAAAAAGCCATAAATCAACAAGGGCGGAAAATTAGAAATTTGTACAAACATTCTCATTTGATTTGATAGATTTAAGAAGAGATTTTAAATTTAAACATTCAAGTTATGAAGCTTTCCAAGGTATAATTTTCCTCAAAATGTGTCAGGCCTTCTTCCTGTTAATAAAAGTAAGGCTATCAGAAGGGCTTAAAAGTGCTACAGAACTGAAACTGTGTTGTTTCTGACACAGACTAAAGGGTAAAAAAAACCATAATTTCTTTTCACACTGATACTTTTTTGCTTGGGGTTAACAAAGGGTTAAAATTAACAAGGGTAAATTTTTTCAGCCTCTTTGCTGCAGCTTGAGTTTTTCACTTGATCATAGTAGAAAGGATATATCTGGATATCGGTACCTATCAGGAAATGCAAATCAATTTTCATTGAGTAATGAGAGTAAATCCTTTATCACCTTCCCTAGCATATTAATTATTAAAATATCTTATGAATTAGACCTTGTTTCTCAAAACATAATTGACCTCAGTCAAGTTCTGCATCATGAATTTTGTATGTGGAGCATATATATTACTCAATTAATCAGTACTTAAGATCTGTACATAAGCAAAACCACAGCTATAAATTGCACTTGATTTTAGGTTCTACATTCTAGTTTCACACCAATAATTTTCTTAATCACTGATTTTAATCACATGGACTCGTGGTGCACCTCAGAATCACAGCAGCTCCAAGCTCTGCTTGCTAAGCCTGCTTACATTCTGGCCGTACATTACTTAAATCCATTAAGAGTGATTCAGATCACTCTGCAATTTTAGTTTCTTGTACAGCCACCTGGATTAATTCCATTAAAATAATTAGCATGCCAAAGCAGAATTTATTTGAAATCATTCCCTGTTAATTTCCAATAATAAGTTAACACTGGTAACAACTCTTTAATTTATTTAATATAAAGGCTCGGCATATTGGACCTAGGACTCTTTGTTACAAGTGGTGTGCCCTAGTTCCCAGTGCATTTGCAAACCAAGTCAGACACCTGTGAAACTATGACAAAAGTACATGAAAAGAATTTTGAATTTTATTTTATGAATTCAGGTTTATGTTTGTTTAAGCTTTAGCCATGTTTTCAAACATTTCTCTGTACCACCTAGATTTCAAAAAAAACAATTACATAGAATTTTGACATGTGATGTAGCTATGACAGAAAAAACATCACAGATCTTTATAAAACTCCAGCAGACATTCCCCCTGCCACTCCCACTTCTGCAACTGAAAGCTGTATCTATTTTTTTAACACAGTACAGATTAGTGAAACTTGATTTGCTACCACAGTGAGTCCTAGTAAGGTCAGCAGCATTCTGCCCTTCCCAATTCATTGTTAATCTTATTTATCCATGTCTGATCTATTCATCTGCTATTATCTCACATTATACTTAGATAGTTTTTCAACCCTATCAGAATCCGGTACCAGTGGCATCCTATGATCCTAAGTGTTTCTGACAGTAAAAAGTTCTAAATTATGAGAACTAAATATAGTTCTTATGCCTATAAGAACTCATAACTTGCAAAAAAATGCAAGACGTGCAAAATTTAAACTATTTTTAAAAGGTTTTTTTTCTCTAAGGGTAGTTGTAGACCTAAGAGGAGGAATTTTAAAAACCTGAGTGAGAAGCATAGCACCAGTACATTTTAAGGGGGACGTTTAGTTCTATTGTGCTTAATGCCTCAAAAAATGTCAAAACTTATCAGCCTGAAAGTGCACCATTTTGAAGCTTCTGTTTTAATGATAAATAATGATTTGAGAATGCAAATTTTGTACTCCATGAAAGAATAGAGAGGTGTCAGCTTTCTTGAAGAAAACATTTAAAACAGTCTGAGCTGAATATTAAGTCAAGAGAGTTTTGCATAGATTGATGTCTTAGCAACTTCAAAAGATAGCAGAAGAAGATTAATTTTGTAAATGGCTGATTCCACAATAATGATTCTCTAGGGAGTTCAAAATTCTTTATAAAAAATCTCATTCTTCTGGGGTTTCTTTAAATGTTCTGTATAGATACTATCCTCTCAGAAAAAACAAATATTACAATGTGATAGAATGATCATTAATTTTTATTTTAGTCGACACCTTATTTTGAATTAGCCTGCTAGCTTCTGTTCTTTTATTCTCATTCTCTGGTATTATTCTGCCATTTCAGGATGAATTTTTTTGATATTCCCTTTTTAAATGAGGTTAATGCTGCAGTGTGTCTCTGTGTGTTCAGCCAAAATTAATCTTTCCTCAAAGGCATTAAATTAACATATCTAAAAAACAAATAACAGCAAGGCTTTCTCGTCCACTCAGACTATGAAATTAGTTCCGGAAGAACATTGTAAAGTGGGGTTAGGTGATAATATTTTTCTTTCTTTCAAGTCCAGGTAATGTTATGGGATCACAGCAAGATCGAGGTGGGCAGGGAACTATGGAAATCACCAAGTTCAACCCCTCTTCTTAGGGCAGACTCAGCTAGAGGAGGCTGTCTGTGTCCAGCCAGGTTTTGAGTGTCTCCAGGGATGGAGATTCCACAACTTTTTTTAAGCAGCCTTTTCCAGTGTTTTTGTGGATTTGTCACAAAATCTGAGAAAGCAACATAGTTGCTGTACTTTGTCCAGAGAAGTTTGCACACTCAGACTATATTTCAAGTCTTTTCTTCACCGGGAGAGGGAAGTGATGTTGCAATGACCTCTTGAAGAAGCAGACAACATTTACCTAAGCACTGATGGCAGAGAGGATTCAGTGCTTCCACCTATTATCTGCTCCATTCTCTATTATCCTTGCTTGCATAAAAAAAGTCAAATTACCAAGTATCCCTATTACTCCCTGGGAAAAATAGCCCACCAAAGCAAATAAGATGTCTCTTTTCAAGTGTGCGAGTAGAGGTCAAGTGCTGACCTTATACCTTTATTTTAAAACTCATATTGTTATATCTGTAAATACATTTTGTTACAGAGTTACATTTATTCCTAAAAGTTCTAAATTGTGTAAATATAAATATAAATACCAATATATGACTAAAGGTAGGCAAAAAACTGCTACTCTTCACTGCCTATAAAGACAGAGCTTGGGAGGAGAGAGAAACACACACAAAAAGGGTGGAGGGGAAAAAAGGGAGTTTTATTCCCATCCAAGAAATAGCACTGTATCTATGCTGTAATTCTTTGCCTGGAAGGAAGTACAAAGACAAATCTTTTTCTTAAAATCAAAACAAAACCACCTTTGAAACACTTCCATCCACTGCAAATGCATGCTCAAATCCTGTTCCTGTTAACTGATGAGCACTTAGGTTGAATTCAACAGAAAACTTCTCATGAAGCACTCAGCACCTGCCAGGGTAAAAACTCTTATAAAACACCTGCTTGTTTTGTAGACAGAATAATGAAGTTAAATAGAATGAGAACACTAGAGTAATGTGATGGGAGAACATATTGAATCATGCCACAATTACCCTATTGTGCATATCACCATTTATAAATCTAATTAAGAGAAAAACTCTTCTCTTTACAAAACTTTAAATATGAAATACCAGTTTTGCATAAATATCTCATTTGGATTAAAAGAGAGATAGGAAAAATCTTTCAAATGTGGCAACTTATTAAAATAAGAACAACTTAAATGATAATATTCGCTTTTTGCCTGAGAAAAAGAAAGATTAATAGAACGATGAAACTTTCAAAAGTTGATCAAATAATATATTAATTGACCAAAGAAACAGACGGGCTGGTTATGGTCTGCTAAAAGTAACCATCAAGAATCCAAGGTACTAAGTATGCCACATCTCAGAACATTGCTTTTCTATTTTCTTTTGAAAACACTTTAGATATACACAGTAATAAGCTGTACTACTTGCATGTTAGAAGTTTCCTTTCCTACTAAATTACATTAGTTTTAAAATGCCCATTATAAATGAAAATTATATAAGTCTAGAGACCATTCTTTCCTAGCTCTCCTGTGAAAAACACAGGCAACAGTAAAACAGGAATCTACACTCAGCAGTAACTCACATCTTGTGTAAAGAAATTTCTTTATTTCTATTACCAATCAAGTTCTCTCCAATTTAAAATCATGATGAACTATGAGATTTTCTCCATTTAGCATACAAGTGAAAGAATATCTCAGCAGAAACAAATGTCTTATCAATCACATCATTTCAATGTGCACTGATGGTTATGATCACCCTTCAGACATGAAGGTGTCATGGAATATTACACAGATGAATCCTTCCGGGAAGCAAATCTTCATAATTTGTAAATTAAAATAAACTAAGTAAACCAAAATAAATGCTCTTCAAAGAGATTTCTTGCAATCGAAAGCAAATCAGTTACTCCCAACAAACAGAAAAATGTGGGTTTTCTCACCCTTGCAAATACCCTCCATAAGACAGAGGTCCTTCAGAACACAGATCACACTTTGTGAGGTGAAAACCACTAAGTTGAATGTGTCAACATATTAACTGGACTTGAACCTACTCACTACTACATGAGTAAAGATGGATATACTGAATAGAGGTGAGAAGTTGGTTTAATATGCATAAGGGTAGGATCATGTTAAGAAATTAATATTGAAGAAAAGGAAAAAACTGCCTGTCTCAAAAATGCCAGTTACTTCTTGATATAATTTTTTTTTTACTGTGAATTTGATTATATATTGCAATTGACTACTCAGAGAGAATTCTGGAGGATTTTCCACCCCTGCAGCTATTTAAAACCTGGATGGGCATGGTCCTAAAGAACCTGATTATGCTGGTCCTAAAGAACCTGATTATGCTGATCCTGAACCAGGCAGAGGGTTAGAGTAGGTGGAGGTCCTTGACAGCTTCAGATGGGCCGTGCTCCTATGATTGCTAGGGTAGAAAAATGATATCTGGAATGGCTAAGAAAGCCAGGGTTTTCCTTTCATTTATCAGTTAATTTTTAATATAAGACATTATTACTGATTGAGGCTAGGATGCACATCAAAACTGATGTGCATCACATCACACAGCATTGCTGTTTAGTCCCAGCACAGGAAGTCTTGTAACCTATGTAAAATATTCACCTCTGTCAGACACAGCAGTAGAGCTGCCCTCTAGGAAGGAATTGTGGATTGATAGGAAAAGGCAAAGTGTTTAAGACCATCTTCTTCTTCTGCCTCTGAATGCCTCTTCTTATGCCTCTAAGAAAATAAAATGTTTGGGCATATAACACACCCAAACAATTGGTACACTGGTACATAATGTGGACTAGCCTAGTATGGGGCAGGAAGCTAACCTCAAGTAAATGTTTCTTTTTCTTCATTCTTTTTTTCCCCTCTCTTTCAGTAAATCACTGTTTCAAAATCAAATACATTTTCCTTAGCATCCAGCATGCTTTCATCTCTGTTTATTGCCGTACTTAGAGTCAGCAACAGAAATTTTTACAGGTATTGATGAAATATAATTATCTAGGGAGTGGAAGCTTTCATATAAAAATGTACAGCTTATCTAGTTATGCTAAACTTTCATGCTCACCAAATGAAAATAGATCACTTTATGCTTTAACAACACAGACCCAGAAAAACATCTACTGGAAATGTAGGTAATTATCACTGCAAACCTTACAATATGCTTCCTACCTTTTTCATCATCACAATATTTCCCATTTTCCAGCAACATTCTGTGTTCCAGGTGTTCTTTAAAATCACTAAAGAATCATTTAGACTTTTAACTTTATATTCCTGGAGGCAGGGATTTCCTTTTCATAAAAATTGCATAGAAAGAAAAAACTGTGAACTATAATCAACATTTGTATCAACCAAGTGGTCTGGTGTATTACCTAAAGCAAAAAAAGCTTCCACTCAGAAGTTAAATTCAAAATGACCTTGTGCTTTTTTCAAAACTGCTTGCAGCTGAGGTCATTGGAATGAATTGTGATAGAGTGCTTCTCTCTGCGTAGTCAGAAGGCATGTGTAGTACATGAATTACCACCAAGTAAGGAAAAAAATCCCAACCATAACAGAGCAAAGCACATCATTCCATTTCTTTGTAAAATAATGGCAAATATTGTCTATAATAAATATTACTGCTAATGAAACAATTTAGGGTTTTGGCAACTTTATTTCACCATCAAGTACGTGCTACACATTTCAAATCTATATTCATCAATTAATCCTGTTTGTTATTGGCCTCTGCTGTTAACAGCATAAGCACCTGTAACTACATTTCCCCAGCAGGCAGATCCCAGCTCCACAGAATATTATGTAGTGTTGTTTAAAAATACATATTTTAGTTGTGTTAAAGCTCATTAAATTACCGAGTCAAAAACAATGAAATGGAAAAGAGGTTGGAACTGCTAGTGAGTGTTTTAATTGAAATTTAAATATGCAAATCAAAAGCAATTTCACTATTTACTTATGTAGGAGATTATTAATTAATTTTAGAAGGAAATTTTGAAAAGGGTATTTTTTAAATTCTTTTTCTTGCAAATACATAAGCAAGCACTGTCAAATTATTTTTACTCTGTCACTAAGTTTGTATGAGTCCTCAATTTGTTTCCATAATAGCAGCTTTTCACTGGAATATTTTGATCGACAGATTCATATTTTTAACATCTGCCTCTTTTGGGAGCAGCTTAATGTTAGGATGAAAAATGTTAAGATGAAAAATACACTAGAGGTTTCTGAGCAGGTGGAAAAACTCACAGTTCTGATTAAATGAGAACTGCTTCTAATCCTGTTTTCCACTGTGCCTTAAAGTATCCTATATAAAGAATAAAACCCCACTTGTCACTTATGGAACATCTGAAGAAGAGAGGGGCAAAAAAAGAGTCCATGTAACTTACCATTAAAATTTACTGCCCGGATATAGCTAAGCAGTTCTTTACCATCAGTTGTGCTCATCCTTGGACACAGACCAATATATCCAGGACAGAGATCTTTATGCATGTTGTGCAGGGCATAGGCCATGGAATACACTGCATCGATGACAAACTGCACTTTTCCTTCTTGTTCATAGGCTGAATCTCTCGCAATTCTTTCTAAGCCTGAGGAAGAAAGAGAAAGAGTTTACTTCTATTGGTGTGTGCACAAGCGTGTACCTGCATGAGCACTTGCATGCAAAAATTCACACTGGAACGTAAATAATTACAGCTGGATTGACAGGTAAAGTCGGGATTCATCTATCCATCATCTAAATAAACAAGACAAGGAAAAATATGGCCATCTGGTTTTGCCTCTAATCATTGTACATTCTGCCAGGTATGTAAACAGTATGTTGATTTCTGGGCAAGGAAAGAGGACAGAACATATCATTACAAGAAAAATATATGTAGATATATGTATTTCTAAAACACAGTAGAAAAATTCTCTTTCCACATTATTGATTTTCATTCAAGAGCTGTTTATTGTCATCTATAGGACAGTTCTAGAGCAGCCTGCTGTTCTGCTTTACATAAATTTAAGGCTACCTTGATTTTTATCCCTGTCTATTGTTTGATAAACATTATTTAAACATCTCAGGGAAAAAAGCTGAATGCTTGCCAAGTGATGTGACCATCTGTCTCCATAGTGAAAACTGCTTATTCTACGACATTTTCTGTATTTACTATTGAATAACACTTCACATTGAGAACCACGTACTCTTTGCTGTTTCCTACAGGGACATTTATCCTTTAGAGAGAGCACAGAGCAAATCAATACATCATATAATTTTTATTCTGCAGGATTGCCAAAATTCATCATCTATGTCCAAGTATAAGAGAAGTTTTATGTTAATAGATGATATTACTTAGTGGAATTGTTAAATAGAAAGATCAGAAAAATTATATTTTAAATAAAGAATCAACATGAAATCCCATGTCCTAAATAGAAATTCAGATGCTGATTTGATGCTCAAATCTTCATTTTCCAGGGGAAAAGTGATTGGCAAATCTTGGTGTGAAATTTGTCCTGCTGAAATATGCTGTGAAGTTCCTTTTGCCACAGTGAACTGAACAGACACCTAGGTTATCTACCAGGTTATCAACTCATTCAATTTGCAAATAATCCAATCATATTATCTAAGATTATATAGAAATGAGAGAAACGTTTATGCAAAATTTTAAAAAATATTAACTATTTTCTTTTTTATTGTTTCTTTTTTATATCTAAACACAGGATTTAATTAGTTCAAGGTATCAATTTTGCTGAGTGCAAATTTATAAAAGTACACTGTTTGTGTCTGAAAATATAGTGGACACAAGATCTTTCTTTAGACAAAGTATGCAAGCACATATGACAAGGGAAAAAAGCCAGGGAACATACTCAGAAACCTTTCTTCTATTTGTCTGCTGCACTTCAGTACCTCCATCTTGCACTACAGTAATAACATATGAACAAATCTGTAATCTGACAAGCAGTAGTGGTTTGTGCTTTAAACACCCCTGAGCACTGGAAGCAATAGATAGCCTTGAAAAATCATGGTGTGCTATTATTTCTCCTCAGGGATTAGTTAAAAAAAAACATAAAATCACTTCTTCTTGAAAAGCTAAAAACCATTTGAAGAGGAAGGAGAGATCATATTTGTGATTTGTACAAGTAGTTTTACAGACACTTTTTAAGACACGCTCTCTAATGAATGACAATAATTAATGAATAATGCAACTGTACTGCAAATAAATAAACAGGAAAAATCTTTCCTTGAACATGCTGAAAATTACACAATTAGTTGCAGTGCATTGCCCAGACATAAAAGAGGACATGAAGGATTGAAAACATGAAGCCTAATTAGTTTACAAATTTACTGACTTATTTCATTTGGGAACTACCTTCCAACAGCAAATGATGGCTACAGCTCATGCTCTCCACTTTAATTTCTCCTGCCTTGTTAAGGACTCTGGGACAAGAGAAGGACAGAGTTTACAGACTGCTCTAGCACAGAGCAGTCTAACCTGGATGCACTGCCAGAGCTTCCACATTCTCTAAACAGGATGGGCAGGACAGGAGGAGTTAAAAGGAGATCCATTTTTATTGCCAAGATAAATATAATTCCCATCACATAAATTGATGTAAGTGTATGCTGAGGGGTGGGGAGCTGGTGAAAAACAGAGCAGAAATATTTTCTGTAATAAATTCTAAGTCATAAAACACTAAATGCTGCAAACACTTAAGAAAGTGTATTGTACTAAGTGATACAGATTTTAAAAGGGGAAAAAAAACATTTTATTCTTCCCTATGTTATACCGTAGTTAAATACATATAAAACTTTTTTGCATAAATTTCTTCCATGGCATGAGATTGTACCTTCACTCTTCACAGATATGCTACTATAAATTAATTTATCACATGAATTATAGAGGAAAAACCTAATTTATTGGGACTGAATGTGTTTCTATACATACAAAGGGGTAAGGACCATCACAGAATTACAATATTTAAATCAGTTAAACCCAGAAGGCAATAGACAAGAGGAGTCTCTGCACTTTGCATAACTAAAAATCACAGCAAAAAAAGCTCTTTCTTCTTAACTTTTCTTTTCATTTTCTCTTTCTGGAGTTCTCAAACATCTAAACTAACAATTTATAAGGATGGCAAGAACTCATCAACTTAAATTACGCTGCACTGCTGTAAATAGATGTTCATGTATAGCAACAAAATGATGCATATTGTCTAAACCATAAATATGGTCAGCTCCTACCGATATAATATTACTTGATTGGAAGACATGATTATAATTTTTCTTCAGACTTGTATGCCAAGGAATAGTTGTTTATTTATAGCTTGACTCTCTGCTATACAAGGCATGTTTCTACACACACTGGTGACTTGAAGGAACATAAAAATTTGTACCTCATAAAATAAATGTTTTAATGCTTCCTTAATGATCACTTCAATTTCTCAACCTACAGTTTTTCCTCTGGAAAATTACTTAAGCTGTGTCATTATCAAAGAGAGTGAGAAGGTACTCCCAGTTCTCAAACCTGCAGTTGGCAGACCCATGGTCTGACAGTGTCAAGAACTGAGATGAGAACTGGACTCACCAGTTCCTGACCATCTCTTCCTGATCTCCAAAACAACAGAAATCCAGGGAAATGTGCAATGGTGTTTTCCAGCAGGTCTCCCAATCCAGCTGTTGAAAAGTGCAAACCTGACATCAGCAGGGTGTCAAGATTTTCTCCAACCAATGAAGAAAGTGTACAGACATAAGAACTAATGCTATCATCTTGGCTTGAGAAGATCTAGGAAAGCAATGACACTAGCCCAGGAAATGTCAGCTGTTCCTGGATCAATCCACTAGAAACCTCTTTTGGGAACACTAAAGCAAGCCAAAGGAATGATCCCATAAAGCCTGTAAATGTGGAAGAGCTGCTACAGTACTCTTGCAGCTCCTGAGCAAGAGTGACAAGCTGGACTGTTGCTGGAGGTGTTGCCTCCATACCTGCACATCATTTCCCCTTTTCATCCTGCATTTCTTATGCTGCAGGAATGAATGTGAATCCTACTCAGGATGGTGTAACTCAGCTATTGCAGGGAAAGATAAGGAACATAATAGTAGGAAGATGAGACATGGATTAAGTGGATAGGGATGTGACTGGGGCTACTAGTCTGAGGGGGAAGAAGGTGAAGCAGGTGGTATTGTCAATTCCATGGGTGTGAATTGGGAATCAAGAGATTTCAGGGAGCATACTCAAGATAAATTAGGCCTTTACAACAAAAAATTAAAATGTATCTTCATTGAAAATTCAAGATCATGCAGTAAGTAAATAAAGATTAATGTAAGATAGCTGAGGTAATGAACTCATACATGATATCACCTATGAGAGAGGAATAAGTAACTTAAAAAATCAAACCTTAAGTTGCTGATCTCACCAGAAGGGCGATAACCTGGTACGTGATAAATGTTGCATAATTCATCCAAGTTTTAGAAAACTTATTGTTAATGACATTCTTAGAGCTCTTGAAATAATTTCTGCACACATATAAGTCCCTGACAATAGGAAAACTTCAGAGCAAAGTTCCTAGTAATTTTTCTCTTAAGAAAATAAAAAATTCTAAATAAAGCAAATGGATATACCCGTCTTGTAGCTTGTGACATAAAGGGAGAACAATACCTTTCATTTAACTGACCATTTCTGAAAATCACTGGTTTCCTAACATTTCAGAGCAATCCCATTCCTTCTGTCTCACAAATCTGTTTCCATTTAGTATTATTGAAAGCAATTCATGTACATGCAGCCTACATTATCTCTCCTGATTATTTTGATATTTTTTCGATTCCATCCCATATATCTAGTAAAAATCTTAATTTATGTTACTTGAAAACAAGAGGCTGAAGTCAAGGATCTTGTATACAACAGCAGGTTAGAGCTTCATATTGAAACAATGTTGGTCGTTCAGGGTTTGAGAAAAGTTTTGGGCACTGGAGAGCTTTGGGACACAGGAAAAGTGTGTGATACTTCCATAGTTTAGAAGAGTAGAGACAGCTGGTATGAGGATGTAGTGTGAGCAGGAATAGTATCCTACTAAACAAAATATTAGACTGGCATGTCTTGTCCTTCATCCAGTGAGAACTATTTGCTGAGCAGTGATGAGGAGGGCCAAGAATCCCCTTACTGTGGATTTGTCACTGGCAAGAAAAGATTTTTATCTAGAGCCTGTATTCCCCCTTCCTGTCCACAATCCCACCAACCCTTTTGTGACCTTGTGACCTCCCATTCTTGCCAGGAAACAAATCTTTTAGGGACTGTGCTTTGAATAAGGGGAGAAATTTCCAGTGATAATGGTGGGAGGACAAGTAATGTGGAAGAGGGGAGAAAAAATTGCAGTGGTCTTAGAATGTTTTCTCATGAACAGTTTTTATTCCATTTGCCTCTCTTTACCTGCCTTTTTTATATATGCCTGTGAAGAATTACTGCTCAAAGACAGTTGGACCATCTCTGATACAGTTGGGGTATTTTTCCAAACTTCTGTTTTTACCAGTCTGAATTTTAGATATATAGTAATATATTTTATTTCATAGTTGCAATTCATATTTTTTTACTTACTGCTAAATTATTTATCCACATTACTTGGCTCTCAGAACAGTTTTACTTAAGCTGCACTTGGAAGCAAAGAAAGTCAAAGACAAATATTGTGTTCAATTGATTGTTTCTGTGGGCCAATCCCGATCACAACTAAAACACAGTAATTTGTAAGTGGTCTCCCACTCTTCAGCTCAGGCATGATGATCCTCTATTTTTCAGAACTGGTTAGAACTCCCCACCTTTGCAGCAAGAGTGTTTTCCACAGAAAGCTGGCATCTGTAACTAAGCCATTTCAGCAGGCTCTGCAGGAAGCACCAGGAGCATATGTTGCTCCTATTGTAGTCTTCCCGATTATTCAGCTGTTTTCCTCACCCATTATGGAGCTTGATCTCTCTGAACAAATAATGCAGATCATCATCTTCTGTTACTGAAACTTTAGGGCATGATATATGTTTATGGAGGGGGAGCGGAGTTTTCTAACAGCTGTATGGTAACAGTGATGCATGAGTTAGTTTGCAGAGAGCATCACAAAACCTGAGGCTTCTCTGTAATAGTGTGGTGTCAGTTTAGGAAGCAATTCAGAGAGCAAGCCAAGGATTATATCAATTTTCTCAGCCATTCCAAAAAGAAAATTGAGAATGTAGAAGCAGGGACAGTGAAATGAAGCGGTTTAACTGCCTGCTGTTCTCCAGCAACTGATGGATGTGGATTTGTGATTTAGTGAATTGTCTCTTGATGTAATTTTTTGGGGGCTATGCCTCTTTACTCTGACTCACAAAAACCCCAAAAATACAAAATAAAAAAAAACTTACAAGGCAGCAAGACCAATTGGAAAAAATCTGAGAGAAAACTTTTCCATCCCTATAATTATACAGATATTTTAAAAAATTTCCTATTCAGAACTGGACTGAAACTTCACATATTTTAAGCACTTTTTAAGTATAAAATAGCAAAAAGAATATTTCACATTAATTGAATATGCTCCAATAAGTTTTACTTTAACATCACCATAAACTAAAAACTAACTTTTCTTTTTGCTTGATTCTGTAACTGAAGCATCTAAAAAGTTCTTGGCCTGCCCACAGACATTTTTCATTGGAAATATACTTTTTCCTGACTTTCACAGTAAATCAGACACATGTTTCAGAAAAACACTTCTAGCAAATGCACAGTAATATGTACCAAAGTGGAATTAAAGCATTATCATAGTTATATTGGAGTGTTTTGCTCCTATTACTATATGTGACATTTACTAGTGTTTTCTCTTAGGAAAGAAAACTAAGGCTGCATTGCTAAAATAAGATTCTCTATTTTATCATTTATGTACTTTGAGAGAGTCTCTAACAACAGTTTGAATGTTATTATCAGAGTGCAAAAATTTCCTTATCCTAATTAGTGCCTTAGTATTGCTTAACTATAGCTCCTTGAAACAGTGTCCAGAGTTGGGGAACACAGGCACTCAGAATTCTCATACATTTAAAAAACAAGTCTGCTACATCTAACAGTGACAGTGTTGTGTAAATTATCTTGCTGAGCCAAGATTTGCTATGATGACAACGTTTAGCTAAACACCAATGTCTGCATTAAAATAAGAAGGATACACCATAGGATATGTTGTCTCCTTAGCCAACCCCACCAAGAACCACACTATGCATTTAAAAGGAAATGTGGATAAAAGAATACAGTGGAATAAGCAATATTCCTTTCAGGCATGTGACTGGTCAGTGTCTATGGAATTGCCCATGTTGGAACATAATATTTAGTATGAACAGAACTTGATATCGGGTATAACATGTTCAAACATTGTATTTCCTTGTTATAAACAGATTGCAGCTTGGAAACTACAAAAGTAGAGATCAGGTTCATTGGTTCACTTTCTGACCACCATGTGTCTGATAGCCTGAGAGCAGAAAATACCTGCAGAAAAAAAGACACTTTGGAAGTTTAAATAAAAGGAAGAGAGACTATTTCATTACTCAGTAAGGATGCAGAGTAATAAATAAATCTGACACCACAATAGGTTTCATTAGATTTTGTCCAGCTTTCAAGCCAGAGAGCAAACCACAGCCAACTTTTGCAAACATTTCTATATAATATTTGCATGTATTCTGAGGGTTCCCTAAATATTTAGATGGTCATTTAAAGATCACTCATTCCCCTCTTGCTTCTTCTGTTTTTATTTTAGGAAAGACACTGAAATTAGAGGTTTATCAGTTTTGCTAGACTGCTATACTTCTTCAAATTTCCTACCATATATCATTGAGAAGTATTCATGATCCATTTTCTCTTTCATTCTTCTATACTTCTAGTTTTAGTACATATTAATGCTAGGCTGTTGTTTCTATCTTATTATAGTATCACACTTTTTTAAACCCTCTAATCATGTCTATTTTTCTTTACTTGTAACAATAAAAATTGAATACACAAGGTCAAGTTGTCACATTTAAGATTTTATTGTACATATATCAGTATATAGTAACACATGAAATTATGCTTCAAATCTAAAATGATGAGTTTTACCATTAACATTCCTTAAATTCTAAGCAAAAATAAGGAATTTCAACCTCAAAATTTGTCAGCTTGGTTTGTGAATATGAAATGTTGCTTTACTGATTTTTCACCAAATCAAAACAGTACAGGAAAAATGTTTTAAATATAAAAAGAGATGCATTTTTCATAATGAAACCACGTCAAAAGTTTTAGTTTTGTTATTTCTGAACAAAATAACATGAAGATAAAAGAAAAATTTTCTTAGTGTTCACTGACATGAAGATCTAAGGACTACCTTACTGAAAACATTTTAAATGTTGGTCAAACTTTATGCTCCGTCAGAATACTGTCAGTACTAGTGTTAGCATGAACAGGCAACCAAATAATTTGCTGAATTTCTCAAGTTTGAAACAAATTGTATCTCGAGGTAAGTGTGTCAATAGGATCTACATTTTCCAACAGAAATTACCCATGGGAATTTCTAACCATGGAAGAAATTGCTAGTGTAACTAGTCCAGGCACATAGGCTAAAATAACTGGTACCATTTTAAAACCTCACAGGCTGCAAGCAATTCTATGCAGACTTCAGGGTATAACTCCAAAGCCTACAGCAAAGGCTATCAGCAAGAGTAAAGATTCAGTAAAAGTAACTGAATTTATTCATTTTCTGCTAGCATTTAAACTCAGAGGACCTTCAAGGCATACAGCAGTACGTATAAAAATCCTTTCTTCTGCTTATTGACCATGAGAGCTTTCAAATTTAAGGTTCAGACAAGCAACTGAAGGGACTTTTGTCCTCAGGAGTATTATTTTTATTTATAAACTTGATTGACATCATGCTTAAGAAAGGACTTCCTTGCAATTAGAAAGCATTTTTTGGAAGTATATACAGAAAAATAAGCATCCAAGCACATCACTTTCTGAAGCATTTGTGGCCACTATATTTTATGAGTCTATTTGGAGACTAAAGAGTAAAGCTGCATCAAGACTTCACCAAAAATATTGCAACATCTAAACTAATCATATTAACTACTACTAAAGACAGGTTCAAGCAACTTTCTTATTTTGATGAGAAGCTCCAAAAGAGCAGAGAACAATGCAGGCTGCAAACTATTTGTAGTCAGCTATTTATCAAAGTAGCAGATTGAGATGTTTATGTGCCCTTTTCATCAGCTATAGATACTTTAGAAATTCAAGGCCTCTTCAGTTGGAGCTCCTTCCATGGAAGGAGCTTTATGTAAAAGTCCCTTTTCTGATATCAGAGTGCTGGGCTGATTTACCATGAAGGTAATGTGGGCTTGATGCCTGCTCTGGCTTGGCTCTGGCAAGCTAAGGGACAGCAACATCCTAACAGAGCCATTTCTGCAATGAATATTTGATAGCTTTTTGATGCAGAGAATTTAAATATAGATTTGGAATGTACTGTGAATTCCCACTCAGACTAAGTGTTTTGATGCCATGATTCACATGAAGTACTGAATAACTTTGGTTGCTCCTGGAAGGGAGTGTTCATCAGCTCTGTGTATTTGCAGTTGGTAGCTGAGGTAGGATGCATCTCATGCAGCTTTAGCCATGTAACAGTTAATTGTCAAACCTAAAGAAAAGTTTTTTATTTCAAAGAAAACACTTACCCTCTCCAAAAACCAGCATTTAGGAAAACAAGTTGAAGTGCTCCCCTGAACAGACTTTCTTGTGTACCTAGCTTAAACTATATAGTTATCTAGTAGAGAACTAGTGCTGTGCAAGATAAATATGTATGCTATTTAAAACAGTGTCTCACATACTACCTACTGTTTAGTCAGCTGCTGTGAGAATAAGAAAAAATTAAGTTGTTCTATTTTCTTACAATTGTTGCAAGGATTGACAATACCTATATGTCACATTTGAATTACTTCACAAGGCTCCATGTTACTGCTAAGGAGACAAGTAGGAAAAAAAAATTCAAAACAAATGTCATAAAAACCAATTTAAAATGAAAATAAATGTAATAATGAATCTTAAAATAATTTAACTCCAGGTTGCTGCTGGGTTTCACAGTATCAAAATTCCAAGAGGAAATTTTTAGAGCTAGACAAGATAGAAGTATTCATGACAGAATTTGTATGTGAGAAAAGAGTGGGGTTTTTTCAGGAAGGAGTAGTGGGAGAATTTTTTCAACTGCAACCGAAAAAGGAAAGCAATGAAATCATACTTTTCACAGCAAAGGAACAACTATGAATTTAAACATGTAAAAGATCCAATAGTAACATTTTTCAATATTAAAAGCTGAAGAAAATGTTGCATTACCTTTTTCATTTTCCCTATCCACTGTCTCTTCCTTCTCTGTCCCATTTTAATGACCCCATCACACTGCCAGAAGTAGGGTATGACGAGGAAAAGAAATAGTAGACTTCACTTTGTGTAGCCAGTTGGAAAGATGCTGCATGGTTATAGAGAATTAAATACTTTTTTTGTTTTATATTTTTCTGTATGACAAGAGGTAATTTTTGACAGTCAAAATAGAAAACATGGGTTCAAGAAGTTTGGATTGCTGTAGGCTATAATTTTGTCATGTATTACTGTCAAAGTAAACCTATGTTATTTACTGGAGATGGTGAAACCTAATTTTCTTCTACAAGATGTGTAGACATCATGCTGAAATTCATGATTTTCCACAGGTGAAAATCTGTAATTTCCTCACTAGTCTAATTAAAGGTGTTTTTTCAGGACCTGATAAAAATAAAAGCACCATCAATTAGAACTAAGCAGCTAGTTAATGGACTGCCTGATGGCATGAACAGGACATGGACGATTGCCTTCTGGAGGGGGATTTCAGTCTAAAACTGGAAGACAGTTTACCCAGTACTCTTTGCACAGCCTAGAAGACAGCTACTTCTTTAATCACAAACTAATTAGAAGTGATTGGCTTCATTGCTAAAATTGCTAAATTAGGGACATTACAGGCGCCTGTTCCTTGAGCAGGTTGGCTGTACACACTCCATTGGCAGCACTCTTACAGCTGCACATATCCCATCCTCACCGGGCAAAACAGTGACAGTAAGCAACACAAAGAAATGTCCCCTTATGGCAGTCCTGTCCCTTTTGGATAGAAAGAATCAATTTGCTCTGCTTTCTCCCCCTGTGTGAATCTGGACAGTTATCTACAAATAGCTGAAGAGAGAGGAAAGAGGCTTGTCTGGAGATGGTGTTTTGGAGTTGGAGGGAAATAGATATGCTGTCAGGGCTTTTGCAGCAAATCTGAGCATTACCTTGGCTGAGACATGCTAAATTAGATGGTGCTGAACAAGATACCTGTGACTAAGCAACAAACAACCCCCAGAAAAGGTCCCTACTGTACACTTCAGGCATCTAATTAAAAACGTATTCAAAAGTGTGTTTAGCCATGTAAACACCTTAAAAACTCAATACTCTACCAAAATATCTGAAGTATATATTTCACAAAACTAAAACCAAAGCCATCTTGAGAATCTGGGGGACTTTATGCTCTGCCAAGGGCCATCAAGAATTCATGGTACAAACAAGTTTAATTCCTCACAGGGAATGAATCCAACAAATAAATCTGAGTCCACCAAATTCACCCTTGGCTTAGCACCTGATTGATACTCATCTTCTGCTTAAAAATGCTAGTGATTAAGCACTTTCTCATCAATCAAATCTCTCCTTTTTAGGTGCTAGTACACTAATAATAATAATAGTAATAATATTATTATTATTAATATTATTAATATTAATATTAATAACAATAACAGTAATAACAATAATAATATGCAAAATGCTGTTAAAGCACAGTCTTTCTCTTGACAGGAAGTACACACATTGCTGTATTTTGCACATCTAAATCAGCAAGTCCCCTAGTATGAGCAGCTGTCAGCACAGTAAGGCTTCAGTCTTGCAATTCAGGCTACATCTTTTAACAGTATTCTAAGCCTGCTGACAATATGTACCCCAAAAAACCAGATCTTCAATCAGGTGTGCATGTCACTGTAATACTGAGACAGTGAGAACCTGCTTGGTTGTTTTCATGCACTTGAAAATCAGATGAGAAGGATGGGATTTTTTAGGTATTCTGCTACTATAATTTAAAAAAAGACCACTCATAATAACCACTACATTGTCATAAGCTTAGTTTAGGAACCAAAGGCTGGTCAACAGTCCTGAGCTTAAACAAAACTGAAATGTTTCCATCTACTTTCTCAAAATATATTTTTTCAGTTATGGATTTACTTTTGAAGTAATCCAAACTCCTCTGCAGAATGCCAAAATCTTGTGCAGTTCATGTTCCAATTTACTAACTGCAGTTTGAACTCATTTTATCAAGGCTATTTAATTTCTCCTTATTCTTATAACTTATATCATAACCTTTAGTGTGCAGGCTGATGGGAAAATTCCCCAAATCTTTTAGGTGTTTCACCAGTAGATTAGATGTGTAAATGTGTTTTGAGCCCTTCTATATAGGAAATACATCAATAAACTGAAGGATGTTCAGCAGACAGCCATCAAGACATTCACGGGGATGAATCACATGCCCTGTGAGGAAAGGATGAAGGACAAGGCTTTGGTCAGCCTAGAGAAGAAATGGTGGGTCAAGTCCCTCAAAGAGCAAATCCAAACAGGGAGAGGAACCAATGCTCTCCACAATGGTGTAGGGTGCAGGACATTATGGGCGTAATGAGAAACAGGAGCTTTAGACTGGTAAAAGCTTTTTTCTGATAAGGTAGCTCAGACCACAGAATCGGTTTCCCATAGAAGATATTCCATTTCTCTAGATCCTCAGAGATTTTCAAAATCTGAATGGATAAAGTACTAACTCACCCAGATCCAACCTCAAGCTGACCCTGTGTTGTGGCTTAAGCCTGGATGGAAATTAGCATCCTGTTTTGAGCTTGAGGTTGGACTAGAGACCTCCAGAAGTTCTTTCCAACCTGAAATATCCTATGATCCACTATTAAGATGCCACTGCACCAGAAACGTCTTAGCTAATGCTACTGAACAATCTCAAGTGCCTATGGGCATATGCATATCTACAGGTGCATATGCATATCTACAGGTGCACATGCTCTTGCAGATAAGCATGTAGAAATCCACAACAGAGAGTGTTCTAGAAACTTTTGTTGATTACTTTCTCAGTCCTTAGGTGATTAAGAACAGTTCAAAGCAGAAAGAAAACCAGGTGAATTAACATTTTAAAATTATTGTTATATTGGACCTCACCAGGTAAGGTATCTGCATATTTAAGGATGTGTTACATAGATAGAGGAACACTACATTGAGTTTTGCTAATTTGGATGCCTTTTATTGTGACTAACATATCACTTAGTGCAATAATTATATGACTGAGTTTTATGTTCACTCACTCCCATGAGCCTGGAATTCTTTAACAGAGGAAAAAATGTTTATTGCTGGAAAGTGGTGGTGAGAACTCTGGTCTCTTGTTAAATACATTTCAAACATTTTCATCAGTAGAGATCTCACTCACTGTCACCTCAGTGGATACCAAAGTTTCAAAGAACAGAGAGAAAAAAGCCAGAATGTACTTTGGTAAGATCCTTTTTAAGCCATCCTAATGATCTGCAAGTGACTTGTTTCATGGCTGAAAGTATTCACAGCTCTTGGCACTGACCTCTTCTGCTGGCCTAAATCACCTCAGTTCCAATGGAAGTCAATTGAGTAAGGGTGATTTATGGTCCCTCCAATTTTGTCTCAAAATCTGGCGTAATGTGAGAATGTCAGAGAGGTAAAGATTTTTGAGTCTTTTTTAAGACGAATTGCACTATTTTCTGTTAGGGTACATTTATTGCTTCCTTACAGGAGAATGCTTCTGATGTTCTCTTAATTTAATCAAAGAGAAGTCACCTGAAGGGATAGAAATTCAAACACAACCTAGACCATGTAGCTCAAGGAAGCTGTAGTCAGCCTTTCATTTTAACATTCTCCAGTCTCATGGGTACATGCACAGTTACACTAAGTTAATTAGTTAGTAATATATACTAGCTGATACATAATTCACAAGATGACCATAATTTTAAGGAATGTAAACAATATATTGAAATTTATGTTTCCCAAAAGCCATGTTAAAACCTAAATGAGAGCTGATAACGGTCAAAAAGAGCAAAAGAAAGGGATGGGAGTGAAACACAGTAATACAGTAATTACCATTCAGCATAGGGAGAATCTTTTTTTCTGGCAGTAATCAGTATGTAATTATGGCCCCACAAAAAAGGCAACACCTAAACAAACAGATAGAAAGTGTTATTGCACTTGCTCTATGCTATAAATTTGTTCTCTCTTCATGCTTTTTATATTCAGGCTTATATTGCCCTTATGGAATTGGAAATCTGTATTTCTTAGGCTGCAGCTCTCTTCATCAATGACACAAGCCAGAGGTAGCACTGTGGTGAAGCCAGTTTACTAAAAAAAGCACCTTGGAGAGTGACAAATAAAATTATTTATTTATTTATTTATTTATTCATTTTAAATAAGGCAAAACATGAGAACATAGTCATTCCATACTGTGCATGAGAAATGGTTAAATTAAAAATAAAAAATAAATTTTTTTTTTTACAAAATTCAATTATAAACTTGTGTCACAGCTTCTTAAGAGGAAAAAAGCATCCAGTTATCTTCTATTATGATTTCAACCTCTTAATGCCTTGACTTTGAGAAAACCTTGTCAAACAAAGAAGGACAGGAAGTTTATAAGTAGTTCCTTCCAAGTAAAAGAACGTTTTCAGAATTCTATTTTATCCATTGATTCATACAAATTATTTGCCAGGACACTGAAGGAAAACAAATGAAATCTTACTGTAATCCCAGTGATGCCATCCATCAGTGGAAGATTTGGTCAATAATATTTGCAGAAAACAGTGATTGTTGAATGATTATTTGCTTCTTTCAAGTTAATAAACCTATTGATTTATTTTTATTATTGATATATTTATTAGTTATCATCAGTATTTATTGTAATAATAAAATCAAACAAAATGTACTCTACATAGAGAGCATTCAAACTAGTTATTTTGGTGATTGGTAGAACAGGATGTAATCAGCTTTCTTAAACATTTTTCCACCATTGTAAAAAAAATCATTCTTAGAAATGCAAAGATATAAAGATAAAAATGGCACTATCACTTATGATAGACTGATTCCTTATCAAAAAGAAGAAAATTAAATGTACATTATATATATGCACATAAATTGAGTGAATAATATATAGTGATTATTTATTTACTTTTTCTCTTTTCTTGCCTGGGCGGAGTAGATTTTATTAATCTTTTTTTAAGCTTCAGAGTGTTTGAACATTATCTTTACTATCCATTTTTTGGTGGAAATTATTTTATAAAAGAGATTATCCAACAACAAATGTCTCACAAATCAAAAAAATCAGCTTTGCATATGTACTGGCAGAATCTGACCTGTATTTATTTTGCATTATTTGAGGTTTCTGGAAATAATTGTTGAGATGTTACTTGATCATAAAAAATGAAAGTAAAGCTGGTAGTGATTAGAGCGATGACAAGAACTGTGAGTAAGGAAGAGTCAGCTCATACTCAAAATACATGTGTGCCAGCATGACATGGAAAATGTATGTGAGTGTCAGGCTGTGCATAAAATATACAATTGCCATTACAAAATGACTAAAGAGGCCTGGCATTGCACTGAACAAGGTGCTTGCATTTAATCAGTGCAGGAGACCAGACATCAGTGACAGAATGCTTGCTGCTTTTGAAGAAAAATATTTGAATAGTTGTGACATGTGACATGCCAGTGTGAAGAGCTAGTTCAAGACAACCAAGCAAAACCAAAATACTCTTTACTTTTGCCTACTGTGTAGGCAAAAAGCAATTTTTGCTGCCCCAGAATGAGCCAGTTTTACCACAGAAAGTCAGAAAGAGAAGGATAGAAATACTGTAGAGCTCTGAAACACTAACGTTGTTCCTAACCCTAGATGAAAAGGATGGAAGCAACATTTGCCATAACCACAAATAACTTCACACATTTGTCAGCTGAAGCCACGACAACTCTCAGCTTGGCTCTCCAGGCTGCTGGGTTGGGGAGGCATGGACAAGTCTCCAAACAACACTTGACTTTGCCTAGCTCATATTTGGTGCTATATTGTCCTTGCTTCCTTTAGAAAGTTTGCAGGCAGAAATGCATAAAATCTTTTGGGCAGGCCCCATAACCAAGGCAGCTAAATAGGAACAATGGGACCACTGTAGTTTAAATCCATTTATTTAAAATAAATTCCCACTATATCTAAAATAACTTCAAGTGGACTTGTAAAATTGGTCTGGTTTCAGTAAAACAGGAACAAGGATCTTATAATGCAATGCACAAAATTAGTATTATGCAAGGACTTGAGTTTAGGTAAAACTCTCCCAGGAAATAAACATACCTAATTAATACTTTTTCAGGATTTGATCTTCAAAATTGTCTTCTGAGCAACCAGTCTGCACAAAGCACATTATATTAATCCTTTAGCCAAAAACAAAGGCTAAGTGTGAACATGCCAGCAAAGGAGAGCCATGGCTGAGGAAGCCTTCTTTGAAACAGAGACTTTATGTACAGATGAGAACTGTGGCAAAAAGATTGATGACTCTTCTGAGTAGTCCCATCAGTCCCCCCATGCTATTAGAATGTAACTGTTTAAGTGGACTCAGTGGCATCACTTCTGCCTTCATGGAACTGAGGCTAGGGTAACTTTTTTCAAGCCACTGTTCTCAATTACTAACTCAAAAATAATTATGTCTATCAGTAAGTTGACCTGATTATCCTGATGTCACAAGAATATCAATAACTTTTATTTTCTACACCACTCAGAATCTCCTTTAACATCACACACACGCTGAATAAAAAGATTCACATGATTCACCTTTTTCTTAAGCTTCTACTGCTGATAGCTGTTCCTGAAAACTCATTATTTAAGAGAAGGAATACAATGAGGCCTGCATTTTGGTTTTTTTAATTTTAGCATCCTTATTAGTACAACAAAGCATCTTACTATTTTATTTCTCTTTATTCTAGACTCTTAAAGGACAACTGCAGTCTTTCTTTAAAGAGCTTAACCATTTGTTCTTTTACCAAAAAATAAATCTAATTTAAAATAACATATTAATACCAGTATGTAACCACAACATGACTGTAGATATAATTATTAATACTGATAATAATATAAATTGTAAATTTGTTGTATATTGTCTGATGCAAGCACATTAGGCAAAGTTACCACAAGAGACAAAAACAGTTCACCAGGTAAGAGTTTCAGGACACCCCTCTGCTCTACTGCGGTTTAACTGCATTAAGTTCACAGGCAAGCACTGCTCTGATTTGAGCCTTTATAATTCATCAGAGCACAGACTCTCACAACAGAAAGTCTGTTTAGTCTATCTCTATCATCATAATGACAGTAGGAACACAAAATGGCCTTTGGCTCTGGGTGAGTTAATTATCTACTTTTTTTTCCCTAGGACACTGTCTTGAAATACTAACACATTAACCTTGCAGACTGTTCACTTAGACCTTCTGCACAGCATGAGATTACTACTAGTCTCAACTGGTTAGTGTCAACTTCCCTGCTCTCTGGGGTCAGCCAGGTCACTCCTCCTTGCCTGGAAGATTAATTTCCCTCTAAGGGACAGAATAAGCTTAAGCATACAAACACTTGAATTAAGTGATGGAACATATTCTAGAAAGAGGAAAAACTACATTAATCTAATCAACTGTTTGTTCTGATAAAAATGGAACACTATCAGCGAACAAGGTCTTTTCTTCACTAAAATACATATTTATGCATATTCTAGATGTGTATCAAAAATGCCTATTCTAATGAAAAGAACTGAAACTTTTCAAAAAATGTGCTTTATGGTTTTCCAACACTATTAAATGTTATAAAGTTTTGTTTCTGTACAGATACAATACATTTATATACAATATGAGAGGCGAATCTTCATCCACTGTAAATTGCCTGTATTTATAATTTCTTTGCAATGCATTATATAACTATCCTTCTTGTAGAATAGTGCTTTTCCAAGCTGCATCAAATGTAAATGCAGTAAATATTTATCAGAATATTTTAAGCACAATACAATGATTTAAAAAATAAATATAAAATTTCCCAGTTCTGACTATATGTTTTCATTTAAGCTTTTACTTTTCAATTTTCAGCTACTTTGGACAATGGAAATGGATTCAACTAATTTACATTTTGGTTCTTGGTGTAAATACTACACTATTGAGAGAGACATTTATTCATTTAACTATGGAAGTACTGCTCGGTATCTTCACAGAAAACAGGAAATCTTTTAATTCTTTCAATTCCAAAGGATTGCTTGGGTTTGCCTTTTAATAGATATTTTCTGATTATATTCTTGTTAATGAAGTCATAATAACACTCTAGTTAATTAAACATTAAGTTTCATAAGACAGATATAATGTATTACAAATATATTTTCTGAGCAAGACAAAGAGAGCTTGAATTTAGCTTCATTTCCGAGTCCTAAATTTTTTTAATCTAAGGGACTGTTTCTTGGTACCAGTGGGGCAATCATTGATAGCTGGTGAGCATGTGAGCCAAAAGCTTTTAAATCCCTATGCAGTCTGCTGAATAGTGTCCTTCATCAGAAGCCTACGACTTTATCAACCTGACAGAAAAATTTCAGCAAGATATCTGACCTTATACCTCAGAAGAAGAAAGTGATAAAGTACTTCAAACATGGACAGTGGTTTACATAAAGCCCTAATAAACACAGCTTTGCAAATTTAAGAAATTTTGCCTCCACGTTCTCTCAGCACATATCTGTCATACAGTTTTGGGGAAAATCAGTAAAACTAGTACCATGTCTCCTTCAAGTTTAAGTTTTTCAAGTTGTCCATTGAAACATTTTGTTATCAATAGACATAAAAGGCCCAAAAATTCCATAAGGCTGCATGAAAATTTGATCCCAAAGTTGTCTAGCTTCATAATGAGAAAAATTTGGTATTTACTAGGAAAAATTTGTGAAAACAAATATCCTATGAAATATCTTAGATAGAAATATCTTAGATAGAAATATCTTAGCTATGACTCAGTACTAAGTACTGCATGACACCTATGGTGACTTAAAATAAACTCTCTCAAGTACACTTCAGCACAATGCATCAATAGTAGAATTTCTGAGTTTAGGTGATTTACTAGCTGTACTTTAGCTAGCCTTTGAATGACACATTTCTGACAAACTGAGTAAAATAAACAGCAAGTCCAGCCATTTACATGACATATTGTGAATAACATGTTCAATCAGCAGGTAGTTCAGCTTTTACTGAAATTATTACTAAAATGTCTTCAGCTTTAATTCCCATAAATATTTTGATAATGTTTTGGAGGGAAACTATTTCTCCATTCCAAAATAAAACCAGGAAAGATGAATTTTTTTTCTCTTAGAGTAATTTCTAATTATTAAGTTTAAGAATATCATTATTAAAATACATTGACAGGTCTCTCATTTCACTCAGTTCTAAAGTAAAATTTCTCACTCATTAAAATCAAGAAGTACCCTATTAGATCATGTAAGTCAATCCACTAGTCATAAAATGAGTTTTAAAATAATGAACTACTGATTTAAGATTAATGCTTGATTATCTTTGTAAGTTGATAATAGTGACTCTTACACAGACTTGGCAGAATTAATGGGCCATATAAAAGTGACACAGAAAGGGCAGCTATTGCTCAATTATTTTCATTAGAACTTCCTTATTTAATGATGGAGTGTCATGTGAAGCATGCTATGCTTCACTTTCACTTGAGATTTGGAAAATATGATTGTCAAAAAGAAAGGATCATGGTTCTTTCTCAATTATGCTACAATATTAGATTCTTTTGTGTTTTTTAATGTGGCATCTATTTCAGGGATTGTGATGGGTACAGGGAAGCAAAAATATTAGGAATTAAGAGTTAAACTCTGGGAAAAAAAACCCACAAATTGTACACAGGCATACAAATTTCCCTGTATTTCCTTCTGACTTGATAATGAATCAAAGTTACAATATAAATAAACTAGTGTTTGCCTTTGCAAGACCAGAATGAGCCAAGAATTCCTTATAGATGTCAATGATACTGGGCTGAGTGTATCCCCTCTGTCCAATCAGGAGACATGCACGGGGAGTTCTTTAGGTGGGAGGGATTTCAATTCACCTGTCTTTACTCCACAAGGCTATTACATTTATTACTGGTTTGGATTCATCTCAAGCACACAGCCAAGAAGAGATGCTTAAGGAAAGCAATTACACCGTCCCCATTTCATTACTTCCACAGACTTAGACAGACTTACAGGTAATATGAAAGATCAGTAAAGAGCAGAGAAAAGAGACTATTCTGAATTATGGTTGCAGCAGTCATCATAAACCCTTTATGGTATCTGACATATCCTCAAAATAGCCCACCTTTCTCACTAACAAGTTTCTTTTGGATTCAGTGGTCTAGATAATTCAGCCATGGTATTTTGAATGCTGTAGTAGGTATATGTATACATATATATATATATATATATATATATATAGACACACACATTTGCATTCTGTTTCCCTGTGTACTCTCCCAGAGGAATAAGAACTTTTAGCAGAAGGACAGGCTCATTAACCTGTCTTTTTATAACAGTATTCTGTGTAAAGATGCCAGTCCTGTAAAATTCATTGCAGTTGTGCAACATATAGAAGCACAGTGAGTGCTAAGCACACAGCTTTTTGGTGTATTAAGGGGTTGATGTTTTTCATTCCTTTCCTCCCTATTCCCATCCTGCATGGCTTATTCAGACTGACACAAACCATGGCAAAAAAGAAGACAATAAAAAACAAGGCTCAGATCCCCAGTAACTGAGGTATTCCCACAAACCCCTACAGTTTCTCTGGTCTCCCAAAAGCATTGGTCTGGCACAACTAAGTTGCTGTTGTTTTCTCTAGGTTTAAGTACCCAGAGAATGAGAAACAACCCATGAACACTTCGCCTTCCTCAAGTCTTCATTCCAAGTAAAACACTCTTGTCTCAGAGGCATCCTAAGGATTCTGTAGGATGAACCCTGCCACAAGCAGCCAGCTGAAATGATTTTATGGCTGCTTTCTACTGCAGAGCAGTGATGGTACCTGAGGCAGACAAAAGCTCTTGCAAAAATTCCAGTGCCATCTATTTAGCTTAGATAGAGGGAGAAAGAAGCTCTGCCACGCTTAACTAAATTACACTGAACACTAATATGTGAATATGCTGTCAAAGTTAAATGAAGTGCTATGCAGAGATAACATTCTCTTTCTCTGCAAAGACCCAGAGCTAATCAAAACAATTAAGCTATTAACCATACCAAACATACTGACTAGTATTGTTTATTACTCATCTCAAAAGAATTTCTAATTTTTCTATGATTATTGAAGAAGGAAACACATTAAGTGTGGCAATTGAAAATTGTGATGATTCTAGGACCATCTCTGATGAGTGTGTAGGAGAGCTAATAGTAAAGAAATTATTGAGAGTAGACATGTTGGTACCAACTGTGTCAGCCTTACACTGCTCCCAGGGTGAGCTGCAGAGTAGGTTGAAAATTAGTCCATTTCAAAATAAAATAATTCAATTTTCACCCCACTTAAATGTTAAACAAAGTATTTTCTCACTAATATTCTGTCTTTAATTAGTAGACCGCAAAAAATAATATGGTACCTCTTGTCATGACTCACTCTAAGGTCAGTTAGAGAACCCTGTTTTTTACCAAATGGCATTGATTATCATAAATTGCTAGTTTATTAAAGTTCTGTATGAAGTTTCAAATTCTTAGTAAACAGGCAGCAATCAAGTTTTTTAAATTACAGACCCATCTGGATGCCAAGTCTTTTATTCTAAAGTGATCTTCAGCATATGCATGACTTGGTGGGGCTCTGTGGGGTTCAGCTAGCATGCCCTTTGAATGGGAAAAGACAGAACTTGGCAGCTCTTTCACATCTCTGCCAGATCCCAACTGCATCTGAGACTGGTATCTGAAGTACAGATTCTTTGCACTTTTACTATTTATCTTCTCTTGATCTAATGAAAGACTGGATTTTTAAGTGAGCACCTCTCCTTAAGGGAGAATTCTATTTCAATTATATTGTCATTATAGCTGTGATACAAAGCTGTAACATGACATTGTGCTGCTTCAAAAGCTGAAGTTATTTTGGGCACAAAATGCTGTAAAACAAAAATACTTTGGCAACACATTAGTGTAATTCTAGCACCTTTTGAGCAGCTTAAGCTAAAAAACTCCACCCTCTATAATATTTTGTCTCTTTTTCTTAATCAGAGAAATTACACATCAATGAAGATACTTCATAAACCAAATTGACACATAGGCCTTGTCCATCAATCACCTCATTAATCTGTCCAAAGGTATGGATTAAAAGAAAAATGTGAAATCAAGCCCACAGGGGTGTCTTTCCATTCAAGGACCATAAACTTGCTCTGAAAATTCAGAGTGATTGTTTAGCCTTCTCACTTATATAGACTGGCATCTGTAAAATTGCAGGTAGTTTTAGAGCAGCTTCATGACCAGTCATTCTGCTAAGAATTGGATATTCAGGTTTCAAAGGCAGCTCCAAGAAATACAGCCACAAAATACAGAGCTATCAAGTATTATTTTTAATGTGTCTGGTCTACCTTCATGAAGAATGGAAATTGTAGTTTCTGCAGCAAATGGATGGAAATAAATGTTGAAAAGACTGAGTCACAATGGAGAAGTTGAATTACTGGGTGTATTTTTTTAATAAATAGGACAAAAAAAAGTAATCTTGCTAACTTCATGAATCCATCCTGCTCCTCTAAGCATTAGACTTTATCTGTCATTTCAGTGATAGAGGCCCTGTAAGATACTCATTGTGTCGCTTTTACATTAGTATGTAATAACATAAGTTCAATCATCAGAGTGAAAAGAAACAAAGATAAATATGAAAAAAAAAACAAACCAAGTTCCAGGAAATTATGGTAGTTTGCAGAAAAAAATAAAAATAAAAAGATGGTTTCAGTTAAATCCTGAAACTTGCAGTATCTGAAGGTCAAACAAGTAGTGTTGCACAGATACTGTTGGTGATGGATAACAGTAGCACTGTTACCAAAGTACTTTATAGTTAGGAAAGCAAAAAGCAAAGACCCAAACTATAAGAGGGTGTGGGGAGGGCAGAAATGGGCTCTTTCTGCAGCTTTCTGTGTTATGGGAAGCTCCATGCCCCACAAAGTGTGACAGTTCCAAAAACTTCTGAAAAAAAGGTGCAATGAAAACAAGTCCAGAAGGCATTCAGTTATTAAGACTGTTTCAGTGAAATTGGCAGATCTCTAGGAATCCTTTGCCTTTTCTACTCTCTAGTCTATATAAAACATAAAACAAAATGGTATTTTTTGCACAGATTACACATTGGCACACAGCATGCAGCACTTGAGAGCATACTGATGATATCTGGCTGTGCAGATCAGATTAGTCTGGAGCATTCAGGGAAAGAAATCTGCCAGTCAGTTCATCAGTAGAGAGACTGCTGGAATGAAGAGAGGCATTAGCAGGATGCTAAAGAGGAGAAGAGAAAAGGAGAAGAGACGTTAATGAGAGATGGATTTTAACAGATGTAGTGGAAGAAGAAATAGAACTGTGCTGTGAGGCTGAAGAGCAAATAGAACAGAAGCAAGGATAAAGCTGACAGTGGGAGAAACTCTTGAGTACTGTAGTTCTAGATGTTGTTATGGATTTCTGTGCTACTTAAACATTTGAAATTATTGGTTGTAAATCTGCATCAGAGTTTAAGTTATATGAATGCTACTATTCTGATTCACAACTTGTTAGAACTGAGGAAAAAAAATACCATGTTCTTTACTAAGAGGGATGGTTTATATCTTAGACCCTTTTTCTACTGTTAAACTGGGGTTTTTAGATTATATTATTGCTGTGAAGTTCCAGACAACATTAGAACTTAAAACCAGTAAAAAATACTTGGAGTCAGAAAAGAAAAAATTTAAAAAAAAGAAAATGGTATATCCCTTTGGAAATCCTCAAATGCCCAGCCTCCTACTATCACTACATTTATGCCCAGAAAGAAGAATATATGTGATCTTAATGTTTAAAAACAGCTCACTTAGAAATCTGCAATAGCTATAAACACAACCAGCTGCCAAAAGCAGCAGTAGCCAATTACAATGCTGAGTGCAGGAATGAGCCAGAGCTGTCCATTGGCATCTTCTTCCATTTTGCTTCATCTTCAAGGTTGAAGATTCTAAAACTGCTCTTTTCTTTCAACACCTGCTGGTGGTGCTGTTGCTCCTTGCTATACAGTAGCTTAATCTCCAGGTTTTCACCTGGCATATGACCTCGAATTTATGAGTTTATTATCTAGCACACAGTGCTGGAGTAATATTGGTATTGTCCCCATTTCTTGGTGAGATGTTAACTCAGGCGTCCCTGCACTTCCATAGGTATCTGTAAAACATTTGAAAGATCTCCAGGAAAACTAGACTCTTTTGAAATTAAATAAACAAACAAAAAAGAGCACAAAAAAAAGCGCCAGCTTATAGAAGGAAAATTAGACAGCAGGATGAGAACAGAAAGTACATGAATTGCTCAGAAGTGTTTGAGCTGGAAAAAGAAGGCAAACATACTGGTTTTGGGGCAGTACCATATCTAATCACTCAGGCAATTTTCCAGAGAGGAATTTCATTCATGTAACTAGTCCTATTTAGTTCAGAGAATTAAACTTGCTCATTTAGGTGACTATAGAGATCATAAAAATTCAGAGCTGTAAATATCCCCCAACCTGCTGTGAGTGTGCTTATAAGCAGGAATTATCATTAAGAAGACAAGCAGCTGCTATGTCTGAAAGACTCTTGCCAGTGATAAACACAGTATAATTCCTGCATAAATTTACAAATTAGAATTTCCAGCATTTTATAAGTCAACTGAATTCCAAGGGGAAAAAACTTATTCCTTTGACTTATTGTTTATTATGAATACCAGGTATGCATCACAATAGATGAAAAACTTGCTTCAAATGTAAAAATAAACATTGCAGGCTGGAAAAAGTTAAGCCATAGCAACAGGAAAATATAAAACAAAAAAAAAGCAGAAGTTATGTAAATTTGCAAAATCTTGCTAATTATTTAACCTTATTTTTTAAAAAGCAAAACAAAACCCAAAAAATGGAACAACAAAGTTCTGCTAAGATAACTCTCATTTAAAATTCCTCATATTTATGAGCTGAGGGGTACATAATTAAAATGTATGAACAAACACAAATTAAATTGTAGCAATGGCTTTTTTCATGCTTTGCAAATCATCTACATGTCAAAATAGAACTATCTTATTAAAGAAAAAAGCAAACACAAAAGAGAAAAACATGACTATGTCAAGCAGGACCAGATTAGTTTTTATGGACTATAGATTAGGGAACCAACTTTTGGAATAATATTATGAGTTGAGAATCTCACCTTTCATTTTAAAAGGGACTTTCATTGATAAGATCTTAAAAACAGGAATGAGGATTAATTAATGTCCATATGTGCAGATAATTGCAATGAATTTAGGCTATAGCACTGAAATCAGTCATCAAGGAAAGAGCACAGCCACACTCAAGGAAAGGGAAGCAAGTAAGGATGAGGTTTGGTGTCCTGTATTATCTGACACCCTGAATTCTGTTCTTCAGTTGTTGCTGACTTACACCACATCTTCCTTCTTTCTATTTCTCAGTAACAAATGCAGTTAGAAATACTATCTGGAGTGATCTTGATTTTGAATCACATTTCTCCTCATACACTCACACACACACAAACACACCCCACTCTACTTCTTTGCCTGTGCATGTTTGCTATCTACACAACCTTGACAGGCCTAAAGCTCTAATAAAATCAGGAAAACAGAAAGCTTAGGCAGAGCTTTCTCTGTCTGTCTTTGTCTCTGTTTCTGTCTCCAAAAATTGGAGGGGTAGCCATAAAAAAGCCCATGTAGCTGAAGTAAATTAAACCAGAAGAATAATGACTTGTAAGAGGAAATACTGATCCTATTTTTCAAATCATTCAATGTTGAGAGAAAATACAAAGCAATAAATGTGACAGTATCATCATGTACCTGCACAACTGTATCTACACCACCTGAGAACAAATTCAAGCTCTGAATGTGCCAGTGTTAATTTGAAAAAGGAACTGCATCCCCCTCTATTAGTCACACTCATGCTTGTGTAGTAGCATCCCTCCTTGTTCTGAACACCAAACATGGAAAAAAAACTGTTTCTTCTGGCATCCCTGTGACTATATGTCTATATCAGGGCAATGCTTTCCTAAAATGAATTGGGGTGATACATCCATTCTTTGGTAGTGTAATTGCATAATTTGGAAATTTGTTCCAGAGTTTTAGATAAATAAAAAATAAAAATGAGTATTGTCCATTTCTAAAGTCTATGATTCTTGTGATTTGACTCATTTGAATTGCAAAGTCTTGCACCTGGAGAAGAACATTCTCCTGAAGCAGGGAGTGCAAGAGTCATGAGTCATAAAATAAAAGATAGAAAATAGAAAAAAGGATTTTCTTTGTCCAGGGGAGCTGTGTTTGGAGCATTCCAACATCCCATTTCCCCAGATCAGGCAAAACAGAGACATGGAGGAAACTTTATAGTTGAAAACAAACCATCAAATTCATAAATTAGGTTCTGTGATCTAAGAGTCTGCATTTACCAGGAATTTAAATCAGTGACCCATGAGATCTCTTCTGAGCTTTTATCTTACATAGGTTTTTTTTTTCTGATTGTTATGAGTAATTGAGAATTCCTGCCATACCACAGAACAGGAACAAGTATAATGTAAGGTCATTGCCTTTGCTGTATATTTTTATATTTCTACATAGTAAAAACATCGTAGGTCTTGTGAAGAATGATTTTTAAATGAAAAATACCTTTTGATAATTATGCATAAAGCTTCCAACCTATAAAATGAGAAAATGTTCAACATCAGGCCTCAATGCACAAGAAAAGTGCATGGAACAGCCTCTTTTAAAGTATAATTTTCTCCTAGTGTGCTTTCTTTTAGCTAGGCTTGCCAAGCCTTTCTAATAAAAACATTTTTTCACCGTGTGAAATCAGTGTCTGCTTTCCAAATAAAATTATGAAAAATGTCAGGTAAACGTAGTAAGACAATCAAATTTTTGTATTTTGATTAAGGTACCTCAAACAAAATTTCAGTTCAATTACCTCATTTTCTTTTAATCATGTATAAGATGAATTCTGTAGTCTCCCACATGATGTGCTGTGGCCATAAAACTGACAGGCAGAATCTGCTTATTCATTTAGGAAGATAATGACATTGTCCCATTAGGAATCATATCAGTCTTGGTATTGAGTAAGATACATTGTTCTGTCAGTAGAAAAGGATGTGAGCAACAGGCAACTGGAAAGGCATTCCCCTAGAGAAGTGTAACAGAAACCTCAAAGCAAAATATTTCTGGAGATCAGTACAATGTCATCCTTTCCTCACACACTCCTGCTTGCAGCCACTCTGGATATTTTCACAATTGGAACATAAATGCATAGCACAAAATCACCTCTGCCTGACCTCTTCCTCTCTTTCTGGGCAGGATCTAGCAAGAGCTGAGACACTGCTCACAAGCATGAGGGGGAGCTGGCAGCAGCTGCTCTGGTGTCTGGAGTCAGCAAAACACTCCCAGCTGCAATCTCTGCTTGCCCATAGACACACAGAGATGATTCGTGTGATCTGGGGAGCATGCAGACAATGGTTTGGTAAACCTCTTATCTAGAGAAATGAAAGTCTCCTCTCTCCTGAGGAAACTACCAAGCACCTCACAGTACTCAAGGTGTTGTGTTTACCTCCTCAGACACAAGTGCTTAGCATTGAACCAAACCCTATTTTCCTGCTGGCCCAAGGTGGAGCAGGTGTCCCACACAAGCATTGATAAGCTGTGAAGAGTTCCCCATGTTTTAAAATGACACGTTTAAACCCTTACCAAACAAAAAATTCAGTCAACAGGAGTAACTCACAACAGCTGAAGAGCAGATGTCTTTGAGTCTTCACTGGGGCCAAAGCTGCAGAGATGAGATTCATCACAAATGAACATGCACAATGGCACTACGTTTCTTTTCACAGAACACTTTGCAACTCCACGGTTAGATCTGCCCCTTCCAAGTGCCAGCTGCCATTCTGACTAGTGTAAATTCTTCTGTCAGAGAAGGCAAGTGATCTCATGTCACCAAAGATAATGATTTCAAATTTGTAACTAAATGGCTTCTGGTAAAACCAGTGTGATGAACTAGTGAACACTCAGTTCATTAGCTGTCATCCAGCTTGACATTTCCATCTTTCAAGCAGTATTGTAGAAAATCAAAGATACACAGGGCTGTGCTTCAAAAGCTGCAGAGGTAGCCATACTGTCTTCAAGAAAAGGGACTATGAAGGTTACTGCTAATGGGACGTAGAAAATTACAGTAACCCATAGGCAGATAAAAAGTGTTTATAAATTAATTCTTCATGCGCCCTTTAGACACACAGTTACAGAACTAACATTAATAAAACAGACTAAGGACATAATAACAGAACTTAAAATAAGAACATAATATTCTGCAGACAGGATAACAAAAAAAAAATCTTGGCACAAATGACTGGTCTTATGCTGTTGCACTTTAAAAGTCATCCTATGTAAATATTGTACTCTGTACCCATGTGACCAATGCTATTTATAGGTGAGAGTAAATAGGTGAAAGTAAATGAGTGCTTTTTAACTGAACCAGTTTAGGACAAAATTCTTATGCAAAGGATATAATCACTATTCTATAATACATTCTATATGTTGTGTTACAAGACTTCTTTAATTACTGTTTTCATTACCCACTTTATCTTTAAGCCATCAAATATTTGAATCATCATCTGCAAGAGTTTATCAACTGGATTCCTACCTTAGGAACCCTCTGTAAAAACTGAAAAAAGTGTTCTGTTTTCTTCCTGTCCTTTTAGTTGAACTAATTTTTTTAAATTGTTTTCATTTCCTAGTTTTATTTGTTTCTTTTGAGATTTCTCTCCACTGTGGATTTTAAAATCCATATTTTCTTGGTCTATTTAAAAAACCCAAAATCTATTCTGAAATGCTTTAAAATCTACACACTCTTTAAAACTTTTCCAATTTTCTTCCAGAAGACAGGTACTTAGTGTTTGCCAGTGCCTGCTTAAGTGTTAAATTAATCTATTGCTTCCAGTCATCCTACTTACCTCACCTCTTTTGTATTGTCACCTTGTGTATGTGACATGACAGGGATGACACAGATATCAACACATTGAAAGAAATGTTTCGTGCCTGTGATTTAATCCCTGGATCTGAAATTTTGTTCCTCTGTGCACTCTTTATACTGATCCACTCAGGGCAATTCCTCTCCATTGGTATCACAGACTTCAAACTGACTCCCACAGCTTTCTAATGATATAATTGCCAGCTCCTGAGACCCTTCAGAAATCACAAGCAGAGCAAACATACACACTGTGGCACTCTTAAACTTGTGTTGCTCCTTGAGCAGGAAAGGTCTCAGTGTTAGATAACTTCTACAGCTACTTATGGCTAAGCTTTCATTTATGAAATATTATATACTTCATTAAGAATAGGAAATACAATTTTAAAAATGGTAAATACAAAATATTAAAACGTTCTCAGGACTTAAGAGTCAGCTGACTGTTTTGCTCCTACTTATTAACTGGTGCACCTATATCAGTGATGAGACTTAGGAACAATTCTACCACCTACTCTTGAAACTCTGCTTCCCTTGGCTAATCTTTTTTGATCACTGTACAACTTCAGTGTCTTATTGAGGAAGTTAAACCTGCAAACCTACTGCCTTCAGCCCAGGTCTGCTTGGAACAACCCTTCTCTAAAAAAATCATCTTTCATCAGAGATACTCTCTCTTTGTCTTTCAACCCATTTGGCTTTTCTATCAGCAGTCCAAGCAGTCGGGATTTACATTAAAAAAAACAGTTGTGAGAAACAAGGCTTGGTGAAATCTCAGTCTACACTGAGTACCCAACTGCTACCCTCAGCTTACATGAATCAACCTTTCTACAAGGACCATCTTAGCTACTTCCATTCTTTGCAAGGGAAAAGGGCCATATGATTCCAGGATCTCAGGTGAAGAACTGCTTGTCAATTACAGACATCTAAATTCTATAATTTAGATCTTCAAATGCAAACACCATAGCCATTAAAGAACTGTGGCATTTTTTTTAGAGACTAATTTGCTAGCCACTTAGTGTTCCAGTACAGTTAATGTTGCCAAACAGAGTACAGTGGAGTTCCAGCCTCCAGAGTTACAGTAAGTTCCAGACTCAATTTCTCTCCTGCTTCCCTTTGGAGATGGATTATAAAAATGCTGATTTCACAGAATCACAGAATATGCTGAGTTGAAAGGGACCCACAGGGATCATGGAGCCCAGATCCTGGTCCTGCACAGACCATCCCCTGGAATCACACCATGTGCCTGAGAGCATTGAACGCTGTCAGGCTGGTGCTGTGACCACTTCCTTGGGCAGCTGTTCCAGTGCCCAACTTCTCTGAGGGAAGAATCCTTTTCTAACATCCAAACTAAACCTCCCCTGACACAAATTCTCTCACTTGCACTATAAATGAGGCTTCCCTCTTTCTAAACTTTGAGGTTTTCTATCTTCTACATAAGTGTGACATGCCTGTTATTAGATTCATACATTCACTGTGAAATCTTCAAAGAATCTGCACATGAAATGCTAGCAGCACAAATGACAGATTTAGGACCCAACATTTTCTTCTTTTCCTCAAATTTTGTGAACACTGCAGGTCCTCAATTTAGATTTCAAGAGTTGCTAAGATTTTTTTATACATAAAGTAATTTGCTTTTGAATAATTTGATGGATCTGTGGTCTAAACCACATTTGTAGTTTTTTGACAGGGATGACAGATCAGTGATTTCCTCTGACACTAAAAGGTGGCCATTATCTTTTACAGTTTAGTCATTTTCAATATTCAGAGTCTGCATTCATCTAATTCAAAGAACAGACACATATCAGTGAGAATCTCTAAACATTTCTACATTCCTACTAAGATCTCTTTATGTGACTTTGCATGCAGTTAAGTTTATCCTTATCCATATAAAAGCCTGATGGTTATATTTCTGCACAGTAAAACCCAAATAAATACTGAGAGTCATAAAAAGTTCCTTTTATTTCTTTAGGCAGTGAACTAAAGCAGTGCAGAAGAGGCTAATAGGTTCTGCAAAGCCATTGCTTTTTGCCCTTGTGCAAGTGAGCTGGACAGGAGAGAGAGTGACTGAAAAATTATTGTGACAGGCTCTCAGCTGGGCATAACTCTGAAGTTGGAACCACTGTACTATTCCCTTAAAAGTGACCAGACTAAACACACTAAAATAGCCTGCAGCATCAATGATTTATTAAAACACACACTAAAGCAAGTGACTTTTGAATGTCCAGTTAAATATAATATGGTGAGACAGAGTAAAATAAAAGGGTTTGCAAACAAATCTTTCCCTTATTCACTGTACCTCACAGAGTAGGTATTTCCATTCTTGTTTTCTAGGTCAAAAATTTTTATCAGCCTCCTGGACTGCAGCAAATTTTCTGTGGTTTTCCCAGCTTTCCCATTCCTTCGAGGAAGCTTCTGCAAGCCCTCCCACAGATGTCTGCCAGGTCCATGCCCCCCTTAGGAGTTCCATGCCTGGAACTCCTGGTTCCAGTCCATGCCTGTATTTGTGCAGCAGCATCCCCACTCATGAATTTATCACTCCCCATCTGTCCTATCTCACTCTCCCCCATAACCATGTTCAGTTGTCTCCAGAAAAAAAAGCAGTTTCCCCACTTTCTTGCTGGTACCATGGCACTGGTGCTGTAGCAGTGTGAGCACTGACATCAGGCAGCCTTCCTGCCTGCTGTTTAGCCACATTCCTTCATGTACACATACAATAAAGTGAGTGGGAGAGGGTATTTCTCATTGTTATTTCCAGTGACTGATCTGGCCCATGTGAAATTAGCACACGGTTGCATGACAACTTGTCGTACTTATTATTTTAAAAATCAACATATCATTGACTTCTTCAGTGCTGGAGGGATGGGCATTTACATTAAGACTGACTACAGGAACCCAGTCACATCAGCAACCTTGTCCAAAGAGCAATCATCTGTTCTCTGTAAGTTTCCAAGAGTGCTGTAGGGCAAACCAAGATGGAAATCACTGTTTCTCTGAGGCAAGAAGGTCGCTGTTGTTCATTGTCTTTTAACACTTCTGTGTAGCAAGAGAATTACTTTGGACAGCCTCAGAGTTGGACTCCAGTAGGAACAGAAGCTTTCTCTGGAAGGACATAAGAACCTCATTTCCTTTATGCAAATAGAAGTGCCTGATATTGCCAGCAGCAGGAAATACTCCCTCGCAAAGATGCAAGTTGCTGTCAGTCACTGGTATCTTCACTCTTAAAGAAGGAGGGTTTCTCTGGACTCAGAAACATAGGAAGGTACTCAGGGAGATGGGGGCTGTCACTTGAAGTACTGGATTTTATCAGCAAACTGGAGATGCCATGAGAAATTTCAACCAGCAGCAGGCTTTATAGGTTTGTCCAAAGTAACAGAAAGAGAACAAAGACTGTGTCCTACAACTCTGCTCGCTCCCTAACTGCTCCAGAGCAGAACAAGCCATACATTACAGGCAGTTACCCTGCAAGGCAGATGTGTAAAACAACATGACTGGAATGTCCTATGCTGATGTAAAAAATTAGCTGTATTTATATTCCTTTCTAACCAAGTGATATTTTGTACTGAAGATTATCTTTCTGAATATTATTTTTAAGGATCTGATGGCTTTCTGCAATTGCTTTGAATTGAAATATTTGTTTAATGATGAGAACTTTTAACATTAAAAAAATTAGCTTTACTTGCTTTTTTAAGCCCAGTTACATTTTTCCCCTTAAGCTGTTTGGCTCTTTTGCTCTCCTTTACAGCTACAAGGAGGAGTATGTTATTATTTTTGGAAATGTTGCCTTTTATATTCTTTCTTTATTACTTACCCTAGTCTCTTAATCTTTTCTGGACATGTTTGGGTGTTCTTTTCATCTGGAAGTTTATTTATTTTTTCCTCTGCACAATATGTTCTGTACTTCCAAATCTGCAAGACACTAATTTTACTTAATTATCTCTCCTTAATAGTTCACCCTCTTACAATTATTATGTTTCAGGTTCTGGGGTTTTCACCAAATATATTAAAGCATTCATCACGTTTTCCCTTTCTTCTCTGTCTCAACATCAAATTCCCCTTAATGGAAAAAATAAAAAGAAAAAGAAAAGGAGGACTTAATATCTAATTTGTAAATGGAAGGGAATAAAGTATATTTAATAGTGTGTTAAGAGATAGCTAATATTTTTTAATTAAATTGTAATATAAAAAAAAGCACAGTATTTTCATAATATGGATGGAATTGCAAATCTTATTTATGTATCAGTTGCCAGATTAACGGAGCTATTTCAGAAATTTTAAAATTTTAATATAGACGATATCTTTCATTTTAGTGAATATTTTTGTATGAGACGATTAATTAGACTGATACAGCATAAAAATGAAGTTTAGCGTTTGCAGTCAGGCTAACAATGTAGTCATCATAGGCAAAATTTGAAAAGTGTGAATCAGCCATGTAAAGGCCCCATACCTTTCAGTTATTTGCCTTCTACATTGCCATGGAGCTATAAAAGTGGTGCCCAAGCAGCAGATTAGCTCTGTGCTGGAATGTGGCATTCTGGCTGCACCAGGGGAAGGTCCCACCCTGGAAATCAAGTTGTCTGTGATAGAATCAGGTATGAGACACAAGAGAGTGCAGCATCCTGGACTATTTTTGTTCCTGGCAAAAACTGACACCTGACAAGGGACAAACAGTACTTCTGAGATATAAATGCATCTTCACTCCCATTCCTGCTCCTGGCCTTGCAATACTTTGTGGCATAAACATGGGTTACACTTAAGTTTTTATGGATTACAGTTAAGTTTTTACTGAAGCCCATAAGTTGCATCTCTCCTGAACATGTATTCCTTGTTTGACAACAGTGTAAAGCACCTCCAGACAATGATTTTTGTTAGATTTCTGGAGACATCTGTCTTTCTTTATTTCTATAAAGGCATCTAGACAGATCAATAGCAGTTTCCTTTCACTTCAGGTCTATGCACACTGTCTTTATGTATATTACAGAGTCTTACAGAGGTTTGTATGGGTCCTTCAAGTCACCTAAAGACACTGCATAAGAGGTCTTGCTTGCAGCCTCTAAGATTTCATGAAAATCAAGGTTATTAAAATCCACCTTCTTTTTATTCACAACTGTAATTAGTCCTGGCAACTTTTAAAACATAATGTGAACTGGGAATGAACCATGCACTTTAAAAATGCCAAATATTACAGTCTGTATTCCTAAAGTAATAGAACTTATTTCTTCAAGGGCTCAAGATTAAAATATTTCCTATCAGTAGCATTTGGTTCAACCTGAACTTGAAATTATCAGTTCATGGGTCACAGCTATAATTATCTTTTCCCTCTCAGACCTTATTAATCACACAAACCATCTATAACAGACTTTATAAAAGGCTTTATTTTGCCCAGTTTTGCACATAAATACTGTGTTTGTATTTACTTCACATACAAATGGTGCCACCTGCTCCTCTTAGTACCCTGACATTTGGTGCTAATTAGATGGACTTGCATTATCAACAGCACAGAAATACAGCGCTGCAGCAGACTTGGTTACCATGGATCCTAATGCACTCAGCATTCCACAGGAAATTTAGCAGAGCATAAGAAATAAATCTATTCCTGTGTGAACCTGCACCAGTTCTATGACACTATTAAGGTACATCCTCAAAGTCTTCTAAATCCAAGGGTAAACACCATTATTATTTCTAAACTTTTATTAATACATTCTACCACTGAGTCACCATGTAGGTGAAACAAAATTGCAAGATGATTTTAAACACCCTGACAGTGCTAATGGAAACAAGTCATGCATTCAAGCTGTAAAGGGGAGTAAGTCTCAACTGGGGATCAGCTGCTACAAAAGACTACTGGCATCTGTAAGTGAGAAAAGTCAAAACTATTCTTACACATAGGAGTGTCACACTGAATAGCTGCTGTGAAAACTCATGCTATTTGTTCCTTTTCAAGCCTACCTGAATGTACCTAATTATTATACTCTGGGAGCTAACAAATCTACTTATCCAAAAGTTGCTTCTACAGAGTGATTTGACATAGCTTGATAATAAACTTGACGGATGAAATTAAATGAAAAGGAGGAAGAATGGATTATGCAGAAGGTGAAGGAAAGATATAAAAATAACAAAGAAATTAAACCACTAAATAAGCAGAAAAGATTAAAAAAATTCTTTCTCCCTTTCTTACAGTGACATGCATATAATTCTCTCCATCTGTTCCAAGGCCCAACAACTCTCTATTTCACAGTTGAGGTAAATTATCAATTTCTTCTTCAGGCATCAAACTCTGATGTTCTTTGGGGTTTCTCCTTCGTTGTCAGAATTGTCTGCATTTCTGAATTGTACAAATCTTTGGGTGCTAAGGTGCCAGAATTTCAGTTTCTTTCAGAGTTGTACCCAAACACTCACATCTCAAAGGTAAAGTTCAGCACCTGAATTATGAATTGCACATCCTCTGTTCTCTGAATGGGCTTTTCTAACAAACTCCAAAAGGCAAGTTTGAAAATTAATGCCTTCCCCTTGCAATTAGAATGATTTGCACCAGTATGAAGCAAAATGCTGCAAATAAGGTGAAAACCAGGGATGGATCCACTTCCCAAAGCTAAAAGCCTACCAGCACAATGCTAGGAAGTATGAGGTATGATACACAGCCACACAAGGCTCAGGCTGCTATCTCCATGCAAGTCCTGCTGCTGCCTTGAGAAGGCTGACCTAGAACAGAGGCTAGACAGAGTTAAGGAATAAAGCAGGTATTTATTAAAAGACCTTAATGGATACACCCTGGGCAGCACAAGAGCCTGGCCAGGGCTACACCCAAGATGAAATCCAAAATGGTCACAAAATGCACGATTGGTCACAAGTTCTCAAACTTTTATAAGTTTTGGTCCATTTGCATATTTGGTAATTGTCCAATTATACCCTCAGATTATGAAGTCACATTCTCCCTGTTTTCTCTCTTCAGTCCACAGTTTATCCTTCTGGCCCTGAAACTTGTAATGGTTGTCCTTGGTCCCAAACTAGAAAAAGGAATTGCTTTGTCTACCTACTCTGTGAAGAGAGATTATCAACATTTAACATGAAGCTCAGAACTACACACCTAGGCAGCACAGAATCTGAAAAATATGGAAGCTAAAACTTAAGGCATCACTAAACTTTATAACAATTGAGTTCTATTGAAAATATTTAATCTTTAATAGAGGAAATTCATTTCAGAATCACCTCATTAAGGTCAATTTACATAAGTGACATAGATCAAGATAAGTGGAAGAGGATTTGCCAGGAAGGTCTAAGAGCTTTTTATGGGGTTGTACAATTAACAAACCACTGCATGCACCAGATAAACAATCAAATGGATAGGCAAGTCATGATTTGGGACAGGATAGAAGTAACATTTTATCTCCTTTTTTTCTCTCTCCTTTTTGGAAGGTGTGAATGGACAATGGACCTAAGTTTGCATAGTATATTTCTCACAGCCTATATTACTAATCTGTCTGTATTTGAATTACCAGTTCTTAATTGTGGGAACATTTCTATACCTATCAATTCCAAGTGGCATAAAAAAAAATCTGAAAGTCTGCAAATGGCCTAACAAAAAGTAAAATATTCTGTGATTGACTGAAGACTTTTCTTTATTTTGAGCCCTGAAAACCATTCAGCCTCCACAATCACCAGATGCTTCTCCTCCACCAAAGCCTGCCAGCTCACATAATTGCACAGCTGGAATGGTATCTGTGTCCACATAGCTGTGTGCATTCTTACCTCAGTAACCAAGAATTTGTCTGTTGGATGGCACAAGTACTGCAAAGTTAAAAAGGAGCTGCTTATACACCTGGCTGAGGAAAGCCTATTGATCAGAAAGGGGGGCTTGGTTTTAATAAATGTCAGAAGAACATGGAGCTGGTTTAGTGGTGAACATGGCTGTGTTGGACTAGATGATCCCAGGGGTCTTTTCCAACCTTAACAATTGTGTGAAGCTTTCAACACAATAGTCTCCTCAAATAAGAGACATCAAGAAATCTTCTGAACTAGGAAAGCTTATGTTAAAGATGAAATTTCCACAATTAACAATGTAGTCTTTGAATTAAAAACAAATCAAGGAAATCACTTCTTTCTTGAACGATAACTCATCAGGAACCAAATATGCACCATTTCTGATGTCATCATACTGCCAAAAATAATTCTTTCAAAAAAGCTGAATAACCCATCCGTGTGATACATGTGCAGTAACTCATTAAACTATTTTTTTCAAGGGATAATAGGCCAGTATAAAAGAACCATAAATGTTCCAATTTTTGGAAATGTTTAAGAAAAAAAAGTTCTACAGGAGCATTAAATTTGCATTTTTCACAGTGTTTCATTCTCTTGTAGGAATTGATATAGCTGGCTTTCAGGAAATACATAACTGTTAAGTGGTGAATTTACCCACCTCCTGCCTGAGATTCTACCTCTACAATCATATCTTTGATTTTGAGGAAGAGGTCAAATGCCCAGTTTAGATAGTTTCTGCTGGAAAATAGCCCTATAGGAGGATGAATCCATTGTCCAGAGACATGGAAAACTACTAGACATGAATGTCAATATTTTTATCTGTGTGATTCATCATAATCAGCATGTCATTCACACATCCTATCATTATTCTCCATCAACTGTGTGCTAGAAAAATATTTACTGCTCATTCATGTATTGTACACAATAAAATACTATACACTGCTCTGATAAAATATATCTTTTTTTCTGGGTCCTAAATCATACATTTTTGTCCTCATCTTAAGCTATAGACTTATGGGGAGGGTTTGTTACAGACTTACACTTCTCTATAGAATGTAGTTCCATTACAGTAAATATACTTTCTAAAATACGTAGCAACATTTGGGTTTTAGGGAAAATGGTAGAGAAAACCAGAACTATGTTATAAATGGAACTGTTGCATTTTAGAACTGAACCAGTTTGAAACTTTTGGTTGCATGCATTTGATTTTTAAGTTAGATAACGCACTAGAGTATTTTCATTGGGTGGAATAAGGCTTAATTCTCTTTTCTTTGAATTGTAAAATGGACTGGCTTAATTTCAATTCCAAATGCCAAAATCCTTTTTAAAATAGAAGATTGATCTTCTTTGCAGTTCTGCTTCTCAAGAGGATTTCCTGAATAATAAATTAAGAATAAAGGTTTTGACCCTAATTACATTTTTTCTCTGCTTTCCAAAATAGGCTCCTTATGTGTAACAGCAGTCATTTTAAATGCTTTCCTTCACCTAAGATTAGGAACAAGGAGAGGGGACTGGGAACAGTTCTCCTGAGGCCTACCAGTGCATGCCAACACAAAGAGGTCCAGCCCTAAGGCCCAGCTCCCACAGCATCAGGTTCCCTTTCTCCAGGCTGCCTGCTATGACTCTCAATAATTTCTTCAGTCCTTCACCTCCCACTTAGACTTTCTATTGTGAATTGAAGATCAGTAATACAAAGATTAGAGACAGGAGAGGGCATTGGAAAAGGCAAAAGATTTTTCTCCAAAGTCATCCTTTGTAGACCTGCATACAGGTAGGGATTAAGAGAAAGGAGATTTTATACCAGAGATTAATGCATACTGAGACATATGTACATGCATGCTGCAAACCATGTTAATATTTAAAAATTAAATGCTCAAGAGAATAGGTCTGTATGAATGTCAAAACCAAAAGCATAGGGTCAAATCATGATCATTTGATCAGAAAGTCAATCACATACAAAGCTGAAGAACATATGATCAATGAAAAGTTTTAATAACACATGTTCTCCATTAACTGCCTACTCTCTAGGGAGGTATCGCAAAAACACAAAGTGCCAGCCCTTAAAATGACTATTTGCTTGTGGGACTGGCTATAGAACATTTCTACACAGGTAGAATCATTCATAAGATCCTTCAGGTATGAAATGCTACTGAGTTCAGTGCAGTCCTGCACTGATGCATAAGTGGCCCCTTGCATGACTGGAGCTGTATTTCTAAATATTGCCCAGCAATTTCTTTCTGTGCACAATTACACCTGAAATGCTTGATCATAATGTAATTAATTCCTCACACTGAAATAAGAATTAATTTTAACTACCATTAAAAACTTTTGGAGCACTTTTAGAAAAAAACCAAAAATAATCATAAACTTGTTGGTAAATGAATCAACAAACTGAGCTATAGCAAAATGTACAGTCTCATAAAAGAGTTACTAAAGACTTGAACATAATGAAAATAGGATTGTTTGAAATTTTGAATAGCCACATTTCAGGCAAGCAAATATTACAATGAAGCATCAGCCAGAGATATTGTAAATGACCAACAAGAACAGAGAACACCAAGAGAGAGGATGCTAGTCTTTATGTGTATGAATTCTCTAGACACAATTTGAAATACAACTACAAATGAGCACATTTGTAATAAAAACCAATATATGTTCAGATGCAGCTTTCTAAAATTGAGTAAAAATAAATATATAAACCGAGGAAAGAATTATAGTATAATTAAGTATAGGATTTTTTTGCATTGTTATTTAAGGAGTGCTGTAAAAAGGTGAGGAGGGTGGTAAAACCACCATTCATATCCTAAAAGCACACTTTCTTTTTTATAATGTCACATGTATTACTGGTAGTAAACATAAAGCATTTATGTTAAAGGCTCCAAAAGCAAAAGCTAACATGATTCAACACTACAGTGAAGGAGGTTACAAGAAGTTTTAGTTCTTTTTTTCAGAAGAGAGATTCATGTTAAAAGAGAAGAAAATAAATATATTTATATGTACATATACTGGGAAAAACAAAACCCCATGACAGCAGACCAAAAGAGTAATATACATTGTAGTCCACTCTCAAACACAATTTTGCTTTCACTGGTACTAGAACATTTCAGAATAGAGTATTGCTGAGATCAAATTCTTGGTTGGTTACCCTTTTCATAGGATGTTCATACTTCTTGTCTCTATTTCAAGGTTCTGTTCAACTTGACTACAAAGCTCTGCTTATTTTCACCCTATTCATAAGATCTAATTCTTATCTTCTGAAGTAAAAAGCAATGTAGCTTTCCTTCTGATCCTTCCTTTAAAGCTTTTCTTATCTACTCAGCCTTTGATTACTGACCACTCTGTGATTTCCACAAGGAATCAAGTTATTACTCTCATTGGGGGAATATATCCTCTCAAATCTCATAACTCTTCATGTCAATAAAGCAACACTCATGTACAGCATTGAAGGTCTGGCTATACATCCTTTGTATTTTATCTCTGTGAAACTAAGTTGCAAAATCTTTGTTCTGGTGTTCCAAACCCTATTTCCTTTATTATCATCATAAACTACATGTAAGATTATTTCACAGAGGAATCGGTAAAAAATCTCAGATTAAATGGAGAGTGACTTTAAAAAATTCAGATTTTTATATTAAATATAAAAGGTTATTTCTGAAATTGAAATAACTGTATGTGATGGTGTTTGGTCAAAGGTTGGGCTCAATGATGTTGGTGGTATTTTCCAACCTTAATGATTTTGTTATTCAAATACATTCTTCACAGTGATTCTGTGAATTGCAGAGATTCAAGCAATTGCAGATATCAATTGCAGATATCACTCTTCAAGCCAGCACTTAGAATGCTCCTAAAACTGCCACTTTTAGAGACCTGGTCAATTTTTCGAAATTTAAAAGGAATAAAATTAATTTGTTTCTTGTTTGCTGTAGTTTCAAAAGCCATAGTCAATTTAAAAAGTTACCTTGAAGTGCTTCTAGTGCTGGAAAATATTTGTTCATTTCACGATGAGAGAATAATTGTTGATCTACCTGAGAGTCTTTGAAGAACTCTTCTTTCTAGAGTACAGCTCAGGAAAACGTCTACCAACAGTCAGAATCTAGCACTAAGAGTGAAAATGCACCCATATTTTCTGAGCCAAACAATGTTTACATGGCACTTAAATTTCAGTGGACTCATACAAACAGGTTTATGATGTGCAAGTGCCCCCTCTCTTTTCTTCTTCTTTGAAAGAATAGAGCAAGAAAGTCTGTTCAACACAAAAAAACACTGAAAAAATTCGATCTCTGGCCCAAATATATGGAAAAGCATGGAAAAGTAAAGAACAGATTGGAAACAAGGGAACCCTGAAGAGTATGACCTCAGCACACCACCTGCCCCATCACTGCAGAGGTTTGAAGGCATTTGGATCTTTTAATTTTGTAGGGTCAGGTGGAATGTATGTAGCATATAGACTTTCTCTTTCACTATTTTACATTTTAACAAAATAAAAAGAGACCATTCTTGGCTGCCAAAACTTCAGTAAATGCTGAAGTCAAGAAAACCCCAGAGCATCAAACAGCCCTTGCCTACTGTTACATCAGAGATACCACTAAAGGACGCACACTTCATTCCATGGCGTTGCTTTAATAATCTGAAAGTCATTTTATTTTCCCCAGGATCTATGAAATTACAACACCAGCTATATTTGTCTCAGTGACAGCTCACACACATTATGTAGATTCATCAAAGTTTTTAAATCCCTAATTTCTCTGTCTCCTGGTACCATCTCTTCACAGCATAAAAGGATTTCAGCCAGAATAATTAAATATTTTATTTATTTAAGGGAAAACCTAAATATAAAACAGAAATGTGAATCTTTTTCAACAAGTCATTTTAAAATAGTTTTGCATAAGTCCACAGGGTATTACATCCTTGAAATCTGGGGTATTATCAGTAAGCAAATGGTCATATATTCAGATCTGAGGAATATTTTCTGATAATCTGTGTACAGAGGACTGTCATTTCTTTACTTCCCTTCTGTTTCTATGTATGAAAGTGCCTGTAAGAATGCTAAATTATCTCTTTAATTAATATTCATAATTAATACTTAAGAAATATTAGCATTATCACCATGATCTTACAGGAACCTGGACGGAAGATTGCTTTGTTGAGAAAGCAATGATCAGAGCAGCCATGGAATGGAAGCCATTTCAGCTGGTTTGAGCAATCTAAAAGTGGGACACCTGATCCAATTTAGTCATCTAGGACTATTTGCAATCTGTAAAGAGAGATGGGCATCCTCACAGGGTAAGTCATACTAGTCTAAGCAGTTTACAGAGACATATGGAGGTGGCCTGCCAGAAGTTGGAGAATTAAGTAAATCCATTCTCATGAGCTCCTTCCAAGTTGAAGCCTGAAAGCCCTAAATATGCATTAGTCCAGGGTCCAAATCATTATGCCCAGTCATGCAGTTAAACCAATGTGAACTCAATATAACAAATATACCTTTTGTCCCCTGTACCCTGATTTTAACACAAATTAAGGAGACCTGTGCTTCTACCTGACCTTTCATAAGAGCCCTTCATACAAAAACACCTAACTCAAATATTGGATACAAATAATATTCTGGAAATACTGAACTATAATTGGTACATTTAATGGCTACACTTAGCCATTGAAAGACAAATTCTGACCTCCTTTCCTACACTGAATTATACTAAAGTTCATTGTGTACGTCCCATTGATTTTTCATGGACTACTTCTGCAATAAAATTCTACTTGGTAGATTTAAAAGCATCTACATCTGTTTACAGGTGACCAGTCTGAACTTCCTTCCACAAAAGATGAGCAATCACTTATAAATGAGAGACATTTCATGGGTGAATAATTACTCAATGTATTGAAAATGCTCATGATAGAAAAGCAATCCTAAGTATTTCCATTGCTATTTGATGAAATAACTTCATTTACCCTTACTAATTCTATAATAAAATTAATATTATTATTAAGATATATAGGTTTGCTTCTGGTGTTGGTAGTAACTAAGATCAAAATAAGTTGAAATCTATTTTAATATCAAACAATCAGTATAGAGGTCACAATAGAAAGATCAATAATTTCTTTTGTTTTACCATTTGTTTTTCCCTTTTTCTCATATTTTTTAAATTGCTTATATCCTTATGTCCAGAATAGTATTTTCTCTATAAGTTAGTACTGAAATCAAGAACTAACTTATAGAGAAAATACTATTCTGTGGGAACTTTTGCACCAACAATTTATTTGCAAGTCACTCCATATGTCCTCAAAGTCTTTTGTGTCCAATGGATGAGATTGGTAGCAAAGATTCCACAGTCAGCTTGGCTCCTGCTAATGCTGCAAATCCAACTATTGTGATTTTTATGTCAAATTACTGTACTCACATAAAACAGCAATAGACATTTCAGAAATATAACTAACATGTCAAAACTTATTTTGGGTTTATGCAGAAGATACATTTCAAATGGGAATCAAGAAAATGGCAAGCAACAACAAAAGAATAGAAAGAATAAGAATTACTCTTTCTAACTCTTATGCCTTAACATCCTAGTTACAAATCAGAAAGAGGGAGAGCAATAGCTATTTCTGTGTACTCTAAAAGAGTCCCTCCTAAGCATTAGTGCCTCTTGAGAATTGTGCTAAATTCATGTGTCTCAACTGCATCTGTTCTGGTTTTCTTAATTTTCTGTAGGCCTCATCAAGAAAAGAAACTACTTTGGGAGTGATTTGATGGTAATGGAACCATTACTCAAATAAAATAGCAAGTCATTGTGCCACTAAAAGATTCACATTCTGGTTTTCAATTTGTCCTAAAAACATTTCAGAATGTGACTGCATACACACATGAGTAAATTTACTTCCTCCTATTAATATTTTTAGGGGCAACTGTAATTTCAAAGAGGTTAGTTAAGAAAATAAATAATATCTCTGAGAAGTTCCAGGTATGCATGGTTTTTATTATACTGCACCATGATTTTTTGTCAGTGAAACAAACAGCTCATTTTGATGGAGCAAATTGAAATTAGGCTAATTGACACAGGTCTCTATACTTTTGGAAACTCTTCCATCTTTATTTTTAGCAGCACAGTCAGACATTATAGGCAGTTAAAGGCTGATTAGGTTTGCAGAGTAGTTAGAATTCTAACCATAGAAAACAGGGGGAAGATTCCTTCTGTGGGGATGTACATGAAGAAAATTTATAATCAACATTTTTGTTGAGGTTTTATGGAAGTGCCACATTACATTGATGTTTTATTAAAGGACCCCATTTTGCTGTTCAAAGACCATAATGGATGCCTTCAAGGGATTCTGTGGGCAAAATCCAGAACAAATCTCAATGGAATTGTGACTTCTTTTGTCAGATTTGAAGCTGAAGCTATGTTTTTCCCATTAAAACATGATATAGTAAGTGACTTTCATGTTACATTTCTATCTGCTTAAGAATACAAACACAAACACATATCTGCTTGTATAAGCGCACACAAACAAATACATTCAAATACAAAAAGAGGACTTCCAAAATTTTTGTTAGCTTGAAATCAAGTATTAGCAGTCTGTGAGGTTAATGAAAGCAAATGTAAGTAGATTTCATTTAATTCTTACTCTGCTCTCTTTGCGCTTCATCACTTATGGTGCTTTTTTTTACTATTACTTTTTTGCTTTCCAGAAAAAGTGATGTTGTATGTTGTCTCTATTCAATGCAATTATTAAAACAGTATTCTGCAATATCTTTTTTTTGATTTTCAAATAATTGTATTCATCCTTTTGTAGCCTTCTTAAGGAAGACAAGATCTAGAAATCTACATTTAGGTGGGACTGACAAGTAATAGCTCAACAACCAAGAGTCAGAGCGAAGAACAAGTCTGGTCAGTCCTCATTATTTCTAAGTAATGCTAAATCCTCAACTACCAAAACTGACCCCCAGGTGACTCTACCAGGGATGAGGGTATGGAAAAATTTTATATGGGGATGTTAAATTTAAAGTAGAGCAAGAGGCATAGAGTCTCTGCCATCTCCTGAAACCACCAGGCAAGGCCTTCCTCTTGAAGAATCAACAGGAATCGAAGGATTCTCTGCCTTTACATTTTTCTGCTGGGGCACAGGGATGAGTGAAAACCTTTAGATCTCCTCACTCCTCCTCCCTACAGAGAACCCACTGCTAGAAAAAGATTACTGAAGACCCCTGAAAGGATCGTATCTCACTAAAAATGTTTTCATTGAATATAGAAAACCTACACCTTGAATAAATATGTAAAGTAAGGCTTCTTGTAACCTCTACATATGGTTTAATCTTGGTAGTGCTCTTTTCCATTTTGTTGTAGTAAGATGAATGAGTTTTCTCTTCAAAGGCCTTTCTTCTTTCCCAAGTAAAATAGTTAAAGGGTAGTCATTGAATTATTGTTTCATGCTTACTAAGTTAATGACCAATTTGATATTTTTTAATTCCAGAAAAATTAGAACAAGAAATCCCTAATATTTTTCAATAAATTATTCTAATATTGAGGATTTGATCAATGTACACTCACATTCAGAAACACACAGAGCTAGCTTCAAATCAATAGTGGCAAAAAAATTACATTTTCAAAGCTTAGGTGAATCATTGCTTTCTGTAACATGGCAAAAATCAGAAAAGAAACAATTGGGAAAATTCAAAAGAAACTTATTACTTTACGTCTCTCCAGAGCACAAATCCTTATAGGAATAAGAAGCAACAGCAACCACAAATAAACAGGATTTCAAAATTCAAATAAACTGTTCAAGTTATTACAATGCTAGACTGCAATAGTCAGTAATGTATAAGAAAAGAAAAGGTAAGAAGGCTTATGCCCCTGTGTAATTCTTAACCTTAAAGGAAGATAAATGCCTTTCATACTTCCAGTGCTTAAAAGACTCTTGATTTTATGTGGAAAATAAAAGAGAGAAAGGTTTCTCACTATTAAGCATTTTCTAGTATCTTCATAGGGGAAAAAAAAAAGCTTGAAATTGGATTAGACCAGTAGCATCCTCACTGCAGGCAGCAAAAATTTATAGTTATGAATAACTTGACTAAATAGAGAACAGGGATATCAGTTTTGTTGTTGGGAATTACAAATGTTATATGAGAAAAAGAGTCAAGTACCTCCTAAGTAAGATAAAGGCATAATAAAATACATCTCGAGCCTGAGGAAACTTTATACCTATCACTTTGCCTTTTGATATCATTGGAGAGAGAGATTTTCAGATTGTGCCTGTATCTTGAGCTTTTGGATTTCTTTCAGTGTACTACTGCCTACTGACATAACAACACCACAGAATCACAGAATCACCAAGGTTGGAAGAGACCTTCAGAATCATCTAGACCAACCGTCAACCTGGTACCACCATAATCACCTCTAAACCATATCCCAAAGTGCCACATCCAGACACATCTTCAACACATATACGGACAGTGACATGATTTACAAATTGGAGTCGTGGGCAAAACACAAAGAGAATCTTATTTTCTGCAGTGCACAGATAAAAATACAGGAAAATTAGAATAAATGGTGTTTTTACATTTAGTCTTCAAATTCTGAACTAGAGATGGGAATACAGAAGCACAGAATCCCAGAATGGCTCAGGCTGGAAGGGACCACAGTGGGTATCTGGTCCAACCTCCCTGCTCAAGCAGGGTCATCCCAGAGCACGTGGCACAGAACTGCATCCAGACAGTTCTTGAATATCTCCAGTGACAGAGACTCCACAACCTCTGTGGGCAACCTGTTCCTATGCTCGGCCACCTGCACACACCTTTAAAGAATTGAGCTGAAAATCAGGACTGAGATGCTACACACAAAATATCAGAGAAAGCCCACTGCAAGGAAAAATGTCAATGGAGATAGGCCATAGGAATTTCAAGTTTTTCAATAAAAATTTATAAACAAGTAAATGTAACAGCTCTTATATTCTTATTAAAATCTGGGGATTCGTTCATTTTTTTCACTTACCAGCATTTTTTCAGAGCAGACATGGCCATGAGGCTTTTGGCCTCTCAAGGAAAAGATAAATTCATGGGTAGGACACACTTCCATTTTTAGCAGACATAGGAAATCAGACAACTGTTTGGAGGGCTGTGGTATGAAGAACCAGCTGGGATTTCATTGTTGCCTCTCTTTTGCACATGAGAGGCCCTGACAAATGAAGTGGGGTGTGTCAAGATATCATTTGCAATTCTCTGAGTCTAAATTGGGCAGGAGGTCATTCCCCCATTCTCTACCTATAATTTTCTTTAAATCACAGGAGGTTTATTTTGAATTTACTACCACCACCACCACAATCTCTTGGCTCAGTTTACTTAAAAGTATCATATTTTGGGTACCTTTGTTACCCACCCTTTAAATTTGAGTTAGATAAGCATAGGGATCATGATGAATTGCCAGTTTGTGTCAGATTTGCTTCTGTTTGAGTGGGACTTCTTCTATTGTAGCAAGCCACTTTTAAGTGGTTTTAGTCAAGAGTCCTATCACTCATAGGTACTTTGCAGAAGAAGTCATTGTTTTTTCCCTGCCAGTTAAAATGCATGTGCAACTTCCATATGGGACCTCCCATGTCTTTGTCCCATCACTTAGCACCATGTTAACTTTCTGGGCACAAGAATATGTTTTCTTTCTATTTTCAGGTTCAGAGAACATACCAGAATTTTTTCATAAAATATAAAGATATCTGTTTCAAATTAGAAATTATTTTGGATCAAGATACAGCCTATGCATTTCATACACTACTTTTGGTAATTCAATTTGACAGATGAGGCTGAGATAAGTCATACAACCATCTGTGGTACCATTTAGAGCTTCCTAAACTACAACTCATACACCAGTCATTCCACCTGAAGAACTTAAAAGACTGATCTATTATACACTTAAAATAGCAATAACAAAATAATCCCTTTCCAGATGTGGGCAACTATCCAGCCGTGATTTACTGCTATATGAATCAAGGTCAAGGAGTAAAGGATTAGAGTAATGAGCTATCATTTAGCTCAGTGAGGAACTGAATATTACGCTTTTTTTGTGAAATATGTGGTAAAAGGCAGAAGACAAGGCTTTGCTGAAATAACAGAGCAAATGCATGGCTTTGATGTTTGTGTGAGTTGTATCTGTGACTTGTGAAGCCCAGTGCAGTAAGTGTTTGAATTGATGGCACAATACACATACAATAAATCTGATGGTCCAGAAAGTGCAGGAATCCATGTTCTTGGAGACTTCAAAGTGCTTCTGTCTGACAAGCCCAGAAGAAGTGGGGTGCTGGCATGCAGAAAGCTTGGAAGGGCACCCCTATAACAAAGGCTACATGACAGTGTCAGCAAGCAGCCAGAAATCTTGGGACAGCAAGTGAAAAAAAAAAGTTGATGTTCCATGGTGAAAATATTATTTGGTGAAAGAAGAGACTGCCAGGAAAGTCAAGGCACATCACAGACAACTTATATGCGTAGTGCAGCAAAATTGTGTAGTGCTGCTGGCACTACTCACAGAGATGATGGTCACAGACAGCAATGCTGGGCGTGGTGGCAGTAATTAAGGAAATGACACAAGGAGCCCTGATATTAGGCAAAAATGCCTACACAAAAAGTAACATAAGCAATCTGCTCTAGCCACAGAAAGTAACACTCGTTATAAACTTTTCAAGTAACGCCAAGAAAGCAACATCTCATATAGAAGATCAAAGCCAGCTGCTGATGTGTCTGCTGTATTAGATGTCATGACAATTGCATCTGGGTATGATGCCTGAGCAAGCACATTTGCAAAAACTAGTGACAATTACTTCAAGTTTTTGCTCAAACTTTTTAGAGGCTTTCAGCTTTATAATATGATACAGGATCCTTCTTTTGCACATAGGGACAAGTAAGAACATATTGATTTGCTTTTACCTTCATCCTCAAACACTGTTGGTAAACCAAATTAGGAGTTCAAGACTTGACCTATCATCAAGACCTCAATAGTTTAAACATAAATTTAATTTTCACTGTATATACTTTAGGGTTAACAATATGAAAATTACCATGATGCACACACTTGCTAAAAAAAATCATATTGACAACTACAGATAGGGGGATAGAGGAGGTCATTGAAAACATAAATGGAATTGCAGCACTTGCACTGGTCTTTAATAAAATCTGTACTATCGTTGTATTTGTGCAAATTAACAACTAAATTTCTCATACATTGTCCATGAATTTTTTCTTCAGGTTAAAAAAAATCACACTTTTCTTACAACTCAGCAATATGCATTGGAGAACTGAAGGGAGACAGAAAAGTGATGAAAAGAAAGCAGCTCCTTTCCGTCACTCCTATAAACAATTTACAGATAATGTTTTACTTTCACAGTTACCTGTGCATTTCTTGATATTGCTATTTCTTTTTCCATGTGATCCTAACTTGCATCCAAAATTCTCCTCCCAAAATTCTGCAAACCAGACATTTCTTCGATTGTTAGCAAGTGTTCTGCTCCGAAAATATCTATCAAATCCTACATTGAAGAGAAATGAAAGAAGCATTAAAATATGATACTTATAAAATAGTATAAAAATATAAATTTAAAGACAATATCAGATTTTTTATAACTATAAGAACAAGAAAAAGCTTTAGACACAAACTATTTTATGAGCATAGTAGCATCTAAGGATTGGACTTCATTTCAAGGCCATATAAAATCATGGGGTAGCTCTTTGTTGAACAAGAGGACATCCAGGACACCTATAATTCTGCTTCTATTTATATAGTTAATGACACCAGTTGAGAAACTAAACATTCTTATTTACATCTGGTGATCACCAGCCTTACCCCTGCAAAGCAGTCATAATGAAATCATGATTAACATATCCCATCTGGATTAGCTCCTTACAAGTATTTCCCTGTGGCTAAATTCTCTATGTAACCTCAATAGTGTTCATTTTCCTAACCAATTACCAGTTTAGCACACTTACCCAAACATTAGAGATGTTACTATATCCAGTACCCTCACAGGAATAAGTTACTGCAAACCAACTTCCACTTCATCCACCAAGTAAGAATCTTTCTTAATACAGTAACTTCTTAAAGTAAGTTTAGGAGTGGAAAGCGGGTCACAGATCAATCTCCTCCCCAGAGAATAATCTGATTCATTATCATTCATCCAATATTCTCTTTATTTGTCCCAAAGAACGACCAGGCTATGGTTAAGAAGCTCTCAACTCCAAGTATCATCATTATTAGACAATTATAAGATTGCCTAATTGTAGATTTCACATCTCCTCATCTCAACAGATATATTAAATTATTGTTGTATCAGGCCAACTCAGGTAACTTGTTTGGAAAGCTTTTCCTGAATTCGCTGTAATCAATGACTACATGATTTTAAAATTATTTTTAAAGAGATCTAAAGTACTTAAACTTTGACAGAAAATGAAAGGTTTGTGCCACATGCATCCTTACCATCTATGGATGTTCTTTTGGGTAGAATGGTTACTGCTCCTTCAGCAATCTCCTCCTGCTGCTGGACTGGTGAAATTTTTGACCCCCAGCTGTCTGAGCCAATCCAGAGGAAATGTCCAGACTGATTAGCTTTTTTGGCTGCTTCCAGTACTCTCCTGCAAACAAACAACAAATGACCAATTAAACAAATTCCATTTACAAAGAACTTGAGAAACCCAACATTTATTTTGGCTATGCATAAGCTTACAATAATTAATTAATCCATCATTTTCACAGTCTAAGGCATATTCAACAACAGCTGTAATGAACTCAAGATACAGTAATATACAAGTTAATTTGTTTCATCTTTCGACATTTTTTTCTCACATTCTTATTGGCTTCTTCCTTTTCAGTAGCCAAATAGCTATCTATTGACGCTGCACTCCTAGGAGATAGGAGAAGTCTGGAACTACACAGAATAAAGGACCAGTACACTCTATAATTACAACTCCATTTCTTATCATCAGATTTCCAAGAATTTTTACATAGTATTGTGGTGGTTTGACAGGAAATATGTTTTCTGGGATGCTGTGGTTAGGCCAATGGATGCTCAGATTTTAATATTGGCACCTAATGTGGCCATTGGGGCATTGGACCCGCCTCTGAGAGCACGGGGTTAAAGCAGGGCTCTCCCCTGGGAGGCTCTCTTGGGTTCCGGTCAGTGAAGGGTTCAGAGCTCCCCTGCCTGGCTGCGGGCTGGGCGGGGCAGGGGCAGCCATGGGGCCGGGTGAGGTAGGCCCAGGGGCAGCCATGGGGCTGGGTGAGGTAGGCCCAGGGGCAGCCATGGGGCCGGGTGAGGTAGGCCCAGGGGCAGCCATGGGGCCGGGTGAGGTAGGCCCAGGGGCAGCCATAGGGCCGGGTGAGGTAGGCCCAGGGGCAGCTATAGGCCGGGTGAGGTAGGCCCAGGGGCAGCCATGGGGCCGGGTGAGGTAGGCCGGGCCCTGGACAGAAGGGAGGGGAAGGCCCCTGCAGGATGGAAGGGTGGAGGAGGAGCACTGAGAGGCATCGGGCAGCCACCCCCCCACCAGGAGAGACAGAGAGAGAGCCTGTGCCTGTGCTTGTGCCACCTTGAAATTTAATAGTGGCCGGCCGAGAAGGAGAAGGGGGCATGCGAGAAGGTGCCCGGCTGGGCAGCCGTGGGAGTTCTGGACAGACAGAGCCTCAGATTTTTAACCCTTTTCTTGGATGATGGAAACCTTACAAATGCTAATCCTCCTGGAGCTGAATGAGAAGAGAGATAGGATGAGATAAGAGGAAATGGGCCACGAGAGAAATAGAGAAGAACTCAGGTGGAAGAGATGATGGAGTAGCTTATGCTGGACTCTTTTTGTGTAGCCATGGACAGAGCCATGTTTCCTTGTGATACAGGGACTGCATTCTAGGGAGAGGCAATGCCTCAGGACCAAGAGGGTTCGGTGTGGGTACCCCTCGGCCCCAGGGGGTGAAAAATATGGGTGGGACAGATGTCCCAAAGTTGAGACTGTGCCTCTTTAGAGTGGGACGAAGCATCCTTAAAAGTCAACCCTAGAAGCAGCTCTGGTCCGTGTTCAGTGGTGAGAGCGCTGGACATGAAAGGAAGAGGTCACCATTGGCACAAGAAGCACTCCTTCTCCTCTTGATGAACTGAGGATTGAGTATTCTGAAGGGTGGTGCCGGACCGTGAGTCAATGATTTGGGGAATGTATTGTATTGAGAATTTGGTGGGGAGGAGGAGGAGATGTATTTGTGTGTTTCATTTTCCTTGTGTGTTTCTTTTTTTTTTCCCTTTCCCTTTTAGTTTAGTTAATAACTTTTTTTTTCTAAGTAGGAGCCTGCTTTGCTTATTCCTGGTCATATCTCACAGCAGAAACCAGGGAGAGAGTATTCTCATGGAGGCACTGGCATTGTGCCAGTGTCAAACCATGATAAGTATTGAATCTGAAACTTCTTTGTTAGTCTATTTTCCACCAGCCAACCAAGCATCTTTGTGAAGAAGAACATCTTCAAAGCACAAAATTAATAAACAGGCACCTAATATCATCTTCGTTCGCAAACATGATCACTGCTCGAGCATTTGGAGTTTCCAACAAGCGCTTAATGATCTTTTCAAATTCTCCTGGTCTTGGTTCCCGAGGGATTTTGAGTGACTGAGCAATGCAAACACCTCCTAGGAAAAAATTAAAAGGATAAAAAAAGAATTTTAACACAGTAAATATCCACAATTCAAAAAATTCTTAGCTAACCAGGCAAGCAGACAAAGCAAGGTGCTAATCTGAGATACAACAGCACAGCCAAAAGTAACATTATCTATGTGTTTCAAAACATGTTTTGTACAGGCTTACACACTTAATGCTGCATTAAAGAGTATAACACAATTACCAGCTATTTTATATTTTATGTACTTTTTTCAACAACATTCTGAGACCTGTTGTCAAGCACCACACTGGCTCACCTGGACTGAGCTCCCCAGACCTACCTAATCTATGGCAACTGAGAACCCAGCCTTGCCAAAGCACTGCATTGAGCCATGGATCCACAGTTTTACAGTCACCTTGTGTTCATGATGTGCCTCTTTGGTATCAGGTACTGTCACACACCTCTGCTTTGTCAGCAGAGAGTATGTAGCAGAGAATATATACAGATCACTTTTAACTGTTATTATGACATTCTTAAATGAGTTGCCTTAATTATTTTAGAAGCTGTAATTGAATATTCTAAATTACCAATCAGCAAATTAACACAAACTCAGAGATTACATTTCTTCCTGACAGAGGGTGCTGATTGAAATCTTTGCATCTTACCTGTCAAGTAAAAAGGGTTGATTTCTACAGAAACATTATGATTTCTTATAGCTTTCATAGACCAGTTCAGGGGAATCTCTACTCTCCAATTACAACACTGTTATCTGTGTTTCAGCATGCAAGAGAAAAATTTCTTAAGCCTGTTTCATGAATCACTGAGTCCATATTGCTACCAGTTTCCAATACCATAGGTGATCTTACTGATTGCTTGCTGATTTGCTTATTTTAATTATTTTTTTCTCTAAGAACTATTGCCTGATTCTCATCACTACATCTAACAACCACCAATGATTGTTCTTGAATTTTGTTATTCCAAACATAAGAGCCTATTGGAGAAAAATCTAATCACTAATAAACCCAGAAAACTAAGAAAATGAGAAAATATTTAGCTCTGACCAAAAGTAACAAGTTACTAGACAAATGCAAGCAAATTGTACATTTTGTATCCCTACATCTAAATACTTCTACACTGAAGATTGTTTTCAGTGTGAATAAGAGTGTGTTTTTAAATAAATGTTCTATTTTTAATGAGTTTTAAAAGAGGTACTCTGTTTTTAATGAATGCTGGTATTTATCTTCTGATGTATAAGATCATTTGAGACACATATGTTTCTTTGCATTAAATGCAGTTAGTCAAGTAAAATCACAGTTAGATGGCTGTGTTGTGTATGGGGAGGCTTTCCAACATTCTGATCCATCTTGTTCCTCCTATCAAAATTTTAGAATTTTCTTTTTCCAAAGTACTTCACAAATTAGGTTGATGAACACCTTCAGTGGCAGGATTTGAACACAAACAAGGGTCCAGCCAGGTGAAGCTTGGCATGTAGTTTAACATGAAGGTGTTACCAAGGTCCCTTGTGTAAGCTTTCTTAAGCTTAATGTATTTATTCTTTAAGAAAATTAAACAAAATAAAGGTATGTCTGGAGTATTTTTCTTATTTTATTCAAAAAACAAGAAGGAATGATTCAAAATTGTCCCAAATCTGTCAGTAATTAAGAGGCACTAGGACACTTTAAGACCTGCTTTAACTTTTTGATCAGCCTTGATTTGGTCAGGCAGTTGGATTACATGATCATCATAGGTCCCTTCCAACTGAAATATTCTATTCTATTCTATTCTATTCTATTCTATTCTATTCTATTCTACATAATATTTTTAAAATGCTGGGAATTCATTATCAGATTTTGTGCTGCCTTTGCAGAATCTCATTGACTTCAATAGCTCTCTGAACAGGCAAATCCTAAGCTTGAATCAAGTTTAGACATGGCATAAATGAAGCATGGAGTTATCAACTGCCAGTGTAAAAACAACAACTTTCAAATGACATCACCCAGTTTTAGTAACAGGCAAGCATATCATCTTTTCAGTTATGCATCAATTACTTGGGATGTTTCATTATTATTTTATTCGATTGAGAAATTCATTCCATAGTGCAGGCTTGTCCTGAATTCTTCTCTGCTTTACATGCAAGAAATAATATTTGCAAGTCAGAATACCTGCCATTTCTAACAAAAGTTGCTTGTATATAGGTCCTTACCATCCATAAATAGCACAACAATATAACATACATAATTTACTCTTATATGCTATGAAATGGAATATAGAACCTTTTTATGGTAACAAATTTCTTCACACTTTTACAAATATCCTGTCTCCCCATGACGGAAAACTAATTTGCCAATAACAAATAAGCCTTTATAGCAGATGATCCTTATATTTACCAGGTATTTTTGAAAATCCAGCAATGAGAAATGGACACTTTACTGTGAAAAGCTTTAACCAATTATCTAAGCAGATATTAGGCTATAGTGATAGACACTTCAAAGTCCTTTACTTTCTTTCTTAAGTACCAGTGCTGAAATGTAAGAGAAATATTTAGCAGATATCCTGTAAATGTAACAATCAGCAATTTGCTGTCAAAAAAAAAACGCTCAAAAAAAATTACAAGCTCTCAGCTGTCCCCAAAGTCATTCAGCACAAAAAGTAAAACAGATCTTAAAAATGATATAAAGGAATAATTTTTTACCTCATGCATTTTGTAAGTGCATTTTTGAAATACTTCTACTCATGCAATGGCCCTTACGGAAAAAAAAATCATTCTACCCACATAAAAATCAAATGCAAATATTACAAAATGCATGAATATAATAAGCTAGGTACATCCATCTACAATATTTGTGAAATGGATATCAAGCAATGAGGAACTGCAGTATCTAAAAAGGCTATTTTCAGTGAAAATAGTGTAGAAGAAACATCATTCCATCATTGCAGCAGCAAGTTCAGTCATGACTGTACAGTGTATCTTGGCATCTCTGCATTGAAGAATGTGTTAAGTACTACCAGGAAGAAAATAAAATGCACTTCAGCCTCGTTGCTACATGTATAATTGACTGTGGAGGCTATCTCCAACTCACAAAACACTTTGTATACATCCTTACCTATATATGGCATATACAACTGTTGCTCAAAAAAATAACAGGATATCAATTTTCAACTAATGATGAATTGCTGGAACCACAAAGGTATTCACAACATTACAGTGTCTAACCTCTTGGCACCATGCTGCCTTTGAAATCTACAGCCTGGGCTAAGTGCCCAGACACAGAGAGAGATAAGCCTTGGAAAAGGATTCCTATGAGCCAGCAAACTAAATAAGGAATAATTATTCCTCCAAAATAGGTTGCAGAGGTACTAAAAGGACAAGTTTAAGGCCAGTAGTTAGGATTAATCTTGTGGAGTGTGAACAAAAGAGAGATTTCCCCAAATCAAGAATAAATAGGGTTTGCGAACAGATGTCTCATACGTGATACCAATGGATTTACCACTTGCTGCAGAGGTGCCAAAGGGCAGATGGTTCAGACATCTAAGATCTCAAGAGACTTTATGGCTCTGAATTTTATGAACAAATTGTATTTCACTCCATCAGCATTTCTGACTGACTTGGCATGATGACTGCTTGTCTCTGTTGCTAGTTTCTAAGATCCTTCATTGTCTGGGGATGTACTTTAAAAGAAAATGCATTGGTCTAAATTTCCCTTGGTTAAAATGATAATAAATATAGCATTTGTATAAGGAAATGAGAGCTAACTTTCCTCTTACTGAAAAGAAAATTATATGTTTAAACCCCATCAATTAAAAGGACCTATGATGAGGCTTCAGAGAGTGCTGCACTAAAGTTACTAGGAAAAGAAGGGAGAGAGCCAGACAGACTAATTTCAGGTAGCTACTACAAACAGGCATCAGTAATTGTACCCACTGCTATGGTATCCATTCCCTAATTCATATATGACACAGGAGGTGAAATTAACACTTTGCATCTATCACACATTTCAAAGACATTAAGAGGGCACTGAAGGAAAGTAGCTCTTTGCCTACTGTGGAGGAAAATAAAGTCTTACCACCAAATTCTGCTAAGCCTCTTTCACCTGCTTTCAGATTTGTAAAGCCAAGGTTGTCCTCAGTCAGCCCAGAGCTTGATTGGAGGAATAAAACAGTCAATATGAACTACCTTGTGTCAGTGCTGACAAGGATCCATTTGTCCTCTGTCAAGCAGCTATGAAGTGCCATAGCCAGCACCTGGGGCAAGGGGATGATAAAGAGAGGGAGAGCAAAGGTGGGAGCTGGAAATCAGGCTCAAGGCAGGAGCTGTCTTATTCCTGATAAGGGGCTCAGTCCAGCCACTCCACACCATGGTTACAGCTGGAAATTCATGTGCTTTTAAAAACAGACCTGGTAACCAGACCTGCTGTACAGCAACACGCTTTTATCTATGTTGAGATAAAATAACATCTTAAAAAATTTGTTCCAGGCTAGGCTTGCTTTGCTTACAGCTACTCTGTATAACACAGCTTGTGGGAACACAGGTTATCACTAAACAAACATAACCAAAGCTAACAACAAAAAAAAAGTTATATATTTGAAGATATTGTCAGTAGAGTGGATAAATAACCCTTTTTTGGTGGTCTAACAACAATGAGACAAATGGAAAAAAAGGATGGATAGGTAGTACCCACATAATTTTAGTAGGTAAACATAATAATATTTATAATCATAAATACTTATTTTTGCCTGTGTGGGTTTTCAAGTCACAAGATGCTGTGCTGATTGTAAACCATTAAATATTCAACTATATGAACAGTCAGAAGATGTTGAAAGTGCATTTGGAAAATAGCAAGTAGACTTGGTAGAAAACTTGTACAAACAAATTAATTTCCTAAAAAAAGGACTGAATGGTGAAGCTGAATGCAAATACAGGGTGGAATTGTCTCTCACCCCAGCTAGGATTCAGCACTACCTTATGGATCAGCTAAGTAGGTTATATAAGAATGGTGCCTGGTTTTGTACTGAGAAAGTTGAAAATAGGTTTTAATTCAAGTGATCACTGCTGGGACCTCAATCATATTACTCAGAACCATTTTACCCTCTAAAATATTTCTCCACATAAATATAAATAGCCTTACCATTGTAATAGGGAAGGGATGAAGCTATGCACTTTGACAATCTATTTGTTAGCATAGAGGTGTACCTCACCTGACTCAGTACACAGCATTGCAAGTCAATTATTTATGAGAGCTTCATCACAAATCCCATTGTTCCTGAAAAAGCTCAAGACAAATAGCCAGGCCATATCTGGGATCCAGTCCTACCTGGAAGGAATTTCTCAGCTGCCTCCAAGTACAAATGTCCTTTTTTTACTATGAGTTATAGGTCACTGGTCATTAGGCCAGCAAAATTTTAATGTAGGTCTGTGGAAAGTTTCCAGAACACATTACAGAAATATATGAAGGCAGAAAAGTTCCCTTTCCAAGAAGGGGAACAGATGTCAGAGACTCAGAAGAAGGCCCAGCAGGAAACACCTTTGAGACCCACAGGGTGCTGCTGCAGGCAGACAGAGCCTCTGTCTGATGGAATACTGAACATTTCTGACAACAGGACATGACACAGCAGAACATAAGGAAAAACACACAAGTGCATTTCTCCTCCTCTTCCAGTCCTTCCACTGGTTATATTGAAAGTCTGGAAAATCTAGACCCAGTTATAATGAAAGATTGTTCCAATTGCCAGGAACCTAGATCAATATGAAGATTAATTAAGAGACTAAACACAACAAGATGGTCCAAACTCTAGTTCTGTTGACAAAAATCAGAATATTTATGCCACTTAGTGAATCTATCAAGACATTCTTTTTAAGCCAAGAGTTCATTATTCCTCAAACTTGGATGGTTAGAAATCAGAATGTTAAAGAAAAGGTAAGTGATTTTTCTACATGGGACTTTTACTGGTGGTGATAATCAGTCACTTCTAGCAATTAGTATTTAAACTAAAACCAACCTGCCATCCTCTTGTCTGTCCCTAGATTCCCTTAAGAATAATTTTCTAGAGTATGAGTCAACAGGGAGCAACACCTAGGAAGATATAATTACAAGTTGAAGATAAAATTTCTCAAGCAATAATTCAAAATTAAATGTTTCCTTAATGCCAAAGGGCTGTTGCTGGGAGGTCTGAATGCAGCCATGCATTTTATCCAGAGCTACCTTTACTTAACTACCCCAAGAAATTATACTCTCACTGATGCCACTGTGCAGACTTCAGGGTAATTTAGCTTAAAGAGTAAGAACCTGAGCATTCAGCATGCTCTGTGCTTTCCCCAAAGCCAATGCCATGGCATCTTGCCTGCTATTCATATCCAAATCTGGTCAAATAAAATCCCATTCCAGTGCACCTCCTTTGTTGCAGTCACAAACTACCTGTGCTACAGAAATAAACCAAACTCTTTTCATTTCCCCAGAAGATCACCAAATACCTCAGCAAAAAATTCACTGACTTACTTCTGCAAAGGCAGTCAATTCTTCAGCCAACAGTGGCAATACTTTTTGATGCAAGATAATAGTAATAAAATATTTTTTTTAGAAAGTAACATAAACAGGAATTTACTCTGAATTGATAAAAGAGGCACTTAATATCCAGCACACTGAAATATAATGGAGGATTATTTATAACCTTTGAACAGACAAAAACCTTCTGCATTTCAAACTCATATACTGGCATCTTATTTCCTTCACTTAAGTAAAACTGCATCTCCTCAAAATCCCTTGATATTTATGACAAAGATTTGTTTCATTGCACATGGAGGTTGGTGATCATTTTTCACTAACATGCCAGGTACAATTATGAGCTTTTCTACACAAAACTAACAGCTGTTAAGAGATCAAAGTCTCCCTTTTTTATTAGTGTTTTAGAAAAGGCTTTTTAGCAAAGGGTTTATTGCTGTGTCTTACATTTTCTTTTTTTTTTTTTTTTTTTTTTAAATTTTAGAAAGCATTAAGCAAGACCATGAATGAACACACTACATTCTGATGAATACAACTCACCCATTCCTTTGAACCTGTTTCTCACATTCCTGCCTGTACTCACAGGCATACAGCCATGCATATTTCACAAGCACATGTGCTCACACAGATCCTTACACTGTGGTCGAAGCAGATGCTAATTCTAAAATGGAAAAGGAGAGAATAATCCAGCTCTGCTGCTACATGAGACCACTGGCTACTGGCTTCAGTCATCAGAGTCAGTTTCTGAGGTGACATGAAACAGCACAGATCTGCTATTTTGCACTTCCATTCTGAAAAGTAAAACATTCTCTTTCCATTTACATTCTTTTTTCTTCTCCCAGAAGGAACAGTTCTAAATGTAGCACTACAGATTCTGTTAACATCAGCATCTGATGGAAAATAACTGCAAAGAATATTTCCACCATTTCCAGACCTACAGATTTAATTTTTTTTCAGATTTGAGAGAAATAAAACCCAACCTACAAACAACACATTTTTTCTCCTTTGATTTTTAGTGCTATTTGTGTAGATGAAAGCCAACTTTCACAGCCTGAAAGTGAAAGGCTAAAAGAAAAATCTGTAGTGGAGATGTTTATGAATGGGTAAAATCACCTAGCCACTCAAAAAAACTTCTGAAAAGAATGAACCCTGGGAGGCTGTGAGAGAGGATATTTCCTCTCCACAGTGACTCCATAGGTAATTACTTCATAAAGGATATGGGATGCCCAGTCAAACTCCAAAACAGCATAATTGAAATAGGCCTCCACTTACATTTACTGGTTAGATGTTGCAATGCTTTCAGAGCTATGTGTTTTTATCATCACAGTGGATAAAGATATTTCCCTCTGGGGAAGCATTGTTCTTGCTACTTGCAGATTTAGAACTTGTAGAGGCATAATATGAAAAAATAAATACAGTGTTATTTTCTGTTTTCTGGCTACATGCCAGTTACAGCCTTAATGAGGAAAGGAGACCCTCTATATTTTGTTTTTGTTTTTGTTTTTTTTCTTTTCTAAAGTTCTGGAGAAATTTCTGGTTATGAAAAGAAATTTCATCAATTCTAAAATATTTTCAAATTATGCTTTTAAAGTAACATCAGTGCAGATTTATATAAAAGTAAATAGCACAAACTCAAAGCCTGGCACATGGTTACCCAAAGTATTTTCCTCTAAAAGTAAATTTGCTTAAAAATGGCCCTAATTGTTTCCTCCATTTCTCTACACTTCCCCATATTGATGGGCCTGACTAGTTGCAAAGATTTGGATTTGATATTATGGGTAGTTGAGATGCTAATAGCCAATTCAAAGACATTCTAGAGAAGGTTCAGACATAAAAATCATCAGTTCACCTCCAAGTACAGGTCCCAAGTCACAATCCACAAAAGTTCATAGAAGATTGTGAAGATGACACAGGAGCTTATAGCATTCTTTATTAAAATGTTTAAGCAGGAAAATAAAGTCCACCACAAGAAGGACTGAATTTTTCTAAAATGTTTATTTCTTCTTTTAGGATACTTTGCTCCCTGTGACCACTTTAGTTTATCAGTTTTTATTCCATTCTCCACCTTGTTTATTTTAAATATTTTACTGCTGTTATAGAAGAGAGTTTTCAGTTAAGTTGCCCTGGGTTGTCTGATTTTAATAGTAGGCTACTATCCTATTTCTCCTTTGGATGCTTCTTAATGCTATAGGGGTGTTCAGGAATTGTACTCTGTCACCTCCTTTGAACTGAAATTGGGGAATTCAACTTTTAATCATGCCTTCGAAGAAAAATACCAGGTGTGATTAATGTTCTCCTCCTGAAACTTCTTGATCTGCTTTGGGAAGACATTCCTCTTCTTTGTGATCATAAAATTATCCCAGTTTTCCTGTATTAAAAAAAAAAAAATTAAAAAGCCCTTCTGCTTTTTGCTATCTTCAAGAAGGTATGTAGCAAAATCAATTTTTATCTTTCCTCATGTATTTCTGTAACCTTAAAGTTCAATATGAGGAATTTATTCTTAAAATTAGGTATGTGTTTTTTAGATAAGGTTATCTCTATTCATCCAATATTTATTTTCTTGTAATTTGAACTATCAAAATGGTTTGCATATAAAGAATTGCTTAACTTTAATGAAGATAAGTCTGAGTTTGACTAGGGATGTTTGAGCTTGAGTGTGACATTCAAAAAAAGTCACAACTTGGAAATTAAAAAAAAATAGCCTCAAAAAATAACAGTCATCTAATTCTTTTTCTGAAACTGCAAAAAGATAATTCTTTTCTCAACATGAAATTATACACACAAAATTCTGAGGAAAATCAAGAAAAGAACACTTCTGACATGAAATCTTGTAGGTAAACCTAATGCCAAGAAAGTAAATATGATATAGATTCACAGTCTTCTACAAACAAATGTTGATGCACAGGTATAAAATGGGGTTTACTGCATAAAATCTCTACAGAGCCTACACTGAAGTTAAGCCCTTGCTAACACTATTCAAGTGCCCATTTGCAGCCTGGTGTTCAAGAGGCTTTGTCTCCTTCCATGGAAATTTTCATCAGGAACCATGACTTCAGCCATGCAGGAACAAGTTGAAGTTTCCTTCTAAGTCATTATTATCTTACAGAGATAACATCATATATGAGGAGCTCTGCTCATCAATTAGACCAAAAGAGTAAGGGACAATTTTCAATATCTACTTTGGCCTCTTCCACTCAAGGGTGATTAGAATATTTTTCAAATGCCTAGCTTAGCTTTTGGAAAGGCAGTTTCATTAAAAATGAGATATTTAGACTTGTTTGAAAATATTTTAAAGTATGAAATTACTTAGTGGTTGGCTTTCTTATTTTAGCAATATTAAAACATTAAGATAAAATGATATTTTTTCATGGATAGTTTTGAGGGTTTGTTACTTGTTTTTTTTTGGTTTTTTTTAACTCAGTACAAAATAATATGTCAGCACTATAGAGTCAAAGCAATTAAATACTTGAGGAATAAATGTTTTATTTTCTCGGTGTATTTCTGAAATTTCACAAAACAATTTTCAATATTTAATTTCTTATTAGTATCAGAGTTTTCAATATAATGGAAATTTCTCAGTGGTTGCATATGTAGTGAGTCAAAGAATGCTACCCTGTAATGTCTGGAACAAATGGTTTCCATGAAGTGTACATAGTCAAAAAAATAAGCATTTCTTTCAGGCATGAAGGGTCTCCCACACTACTATAGAACTCTCTGAAATTGTTTATAATATTCTTTACTGAAAAAAGTCCCTCTTAATCCATTCAATTTTTAATATTTCTAACTTCAGTTTGTAAACAACTCAGTCTGGTTACACTTTTTTCACCAAAACAGATGAACAGACATCCACCTCCTTCATTCTTCCAAACACACTAACTTGTATGTTATTAAGTTTTGTTATCAAAGTATTTAAAAAATTAGGAAGGCTGGCTTTATTTTGTTAAGTATCTAGGCTGCAAGTTACATTTCCAAAATTCACATATCTATATATATATCCATTTTGATGTTAGCACCTAACTATTTATCTGACTTCAAAGTTCTTTGAGAGCTGCACACTTGGGTAAAAACACAATTAGGATCTAAAAATATTAAGGAAGTTTATCTGCTGACTTCTCATCGTTGTAGGTAATAAAAAATTGAGAGAATAAAGCTAAATCTTTTCTATTGCTTCAGGTCTTTATGTTTCTTTACACCAGCTGAAAATATAGTGATATTAAGAATCAGTAATACTTCTGTAACACAGCAGTAAAATGAAAGAGTTAGTGACTCTGCAGCCATCCACATATATAAACTTACAGAAGCCTACCTTAATTTTAAAAATGTAACTGAATTCAAGTTGGCTACACAGATCCTGTAGATTTAAGAAAGTTTGCTGCACTGTCTCTATGCATTTATTACCAAGGGCCTTCTGTATCTCTGCATTTAATAATAAGTGGTAAAATGTCTCTTGAGAAGAAGTCCAGGAGTGAACAGATCAGCTAACTGGCATTTCCTGAAGCATGTTGGGATAAAGGATTAGCTGAATTCATAAAGGTCTAGAGGAAAAAAAAAAAAAAAGGCATTTGGACAAAAATTACTAACCAGGAGATATCCTCAGAGAGCTGCAACAGGCATGAGAATTTAAAGCTGAAGGAAGCCACTGGAAAGTGTTCAGAAGACCTATGTGTGCAATCAAAGAGAGATTGCAAACTGAACAGAGGCATGTAAGCCATGTAACAACAATGTAGAAACATTGGGACAAGAGTAAAAGCAATGAAATGGTTTTAATTCTGGAGTATAATAAATGCTGAAAAGGTACTTGCCTGTTCTTGGACAAAAGATCCTATGTGCATGTATCAGTGCAGGTGGCTCAGTGAACAGCTGCAGAGACAGCTTCAGGTTGAGCTCTGGGGGCCAGGAGCCTGAGGCAAGAGGCAGAGAGCTGGTGCCAACCTTCTGCACAACAAAGGGCATGGGGACCTGTGTCACTGCCAGGTGACTGGGCACTCAAAATATAAAAGGAATCCTTGTCTGACTGTGGAGTGAGCATAGGGTGTGAAGTAGGGCATCCAGGTGGTCTGACAGTGACTACCAGAGAGGCTCTGGGATGGCCAGACAGGAAATTTAACTTAACATATAGAATAAATTGCAGAAATACTGCAGTGTTTACTTTTATTGAATATCTAATTACATCTGAGGGGTTTTTTTTTGTTTGAGGGCACAAATATCAAATTAATCTTCTGAATTAATCCTACCTTGTAAATGATACAGCAGACATATACTAAGGACTCTGGATAGGAGGTCTGATGAGTTATCTGATACAGATCATTATTTCTGTAACAGTGGGGATGAACTCGCCTTAGTGGGAAAGGCCCAGGAAACAGAATCAAATGTTATGTAGTATAATAGCTGTACTAGGACAGGATTTAACCCTACCTATTCTTTTTTCAGATGCTAGAAACATGGCTTCATTTTCACTAACATCATGAAAGGAACAAAGGCTCTACACATCAAAGTCAGAAAAACATGGCAAGAAACGTGCTATGCATGCAGGGAGAAAGAGAAAAACCTGCTCTTTCCATGCAAGTGCACAGCTAATGTAAAATCTCCTGGAAAGAATGGCAGCCAGTGGAAAGAAGAGGATTTGCTCTCCTAGTTCAAACTTGGAAAGTCTCAGCTAGAATATATGGATCTTACTGAACCCCATCCAAGCTGCTCAGTGACATCAGATGAATGGTTGCAACTCTGTCCAGAATTAACACTACAGTAAAAGGGAAACCTAGATACCTCTCCTAATGTAGCTATCAAATGGAAGAAAGGCTTAAGACATGGAAAACAAAACAAACCCTAGGAGGATGGCTGGACAACAGTTTAATCCTTTCCACAGAGCAGCACTCTTCTATGTTTTACTTGCAAGTAAATGATGAAAATTTGCAAGTGCTCATTTCCATCTGATTTAATATTAGAACACTCCAGATCTAACTCTTTTCATGCAAATAATACCTGTACTACAGCAAATCATCATTAGCTGTAAAAGAAGTGGAAGGCAGTGGTTGCTTTGTCACAGATTATGTATGCATGGAATACAGTAAGTGACAAAAGATGTCTGCATTTCACCCACTTCTAAGAAAAAGTCTGATAGATCCACCACATTTTTTAGAGAATGAGACAAAAAAACATGCCAGCAATGACACAAACAATATAGTCACCACGTACAAAATTGCTTTTATGAGCATTGCACAATAGTGGACACCATTAAGCCATTAATACAAGATGATATAAAAGCCTATTTCAGTGTGCATCTAGTCTCCTCCACACAGACCTTTGATCAATGGATTATCTCATCAAGGGCCTGAAGGATTTTTCTCTGTCTACAGTACTCCTGTGATCACATGGTTTCAGTAATTTGAGACAATTCATCATATGTAACATTTTTAAGCCTCCTCCATTACGGTTTCCTTTGTCCCAAAAGCTATCAAAAATTATACCGGACAAAAATCTATTATTCATGGAGCACTTATATGTCACATATTATAAAAGAAAAATACAGAAATACGCGTTTTCAAAACTAATTAATCCTGAAATGTAATGCCAATCAAGTCTGCCAAAAGATGTAATGGGGAAAATGAAGGTACTTAAATTTACTCTGGGTTATATCTTGAATAAAAATATATGATTAGCCCCAAGGACTCATGAGAAAGAAACTCTACCTTGCAGTAACAAAAAATCCATTCTATTTTTTGACAAAAGTAGCAGGTGAGGATAAAAAAAATGAAGATAACATAGAAGACAAAGAGAAAATAACAAAGCAAGTACTGGAGAGATGTGCTACAATCACTCATTGTTGAGTGCAATGCACAAATAATAGTGCTGATCCTAAAACAAAATCTTTGGCAAATGTCTACTGCTAAAATAATAATACACCTTTGTTTGCAATGCTTTGTGATTAATCATTGTCAAGTTTTGAAGTGGAAAAAAAATAGGAATGAATCCTTTGTTCTCCAGACTTCCAAAGAACTTTCTTGCTCTGCTTATTTAAAGAAGTTTCCCCAGTGAAATACATACTTGTGCTATAAGAAAAAGTAAAGGAACAAGAGTCTTCCAAACCCTTCAAAATAAACTTACTGTAAGAGTTTGCATTGAAATTTTCAGGTTAAATGTGTATTTTCAAATCCCAGAAGAATTCAATAAAAATTACTAGAAATTTAATTTAATTTAATACTAGAAAGTATTAAAATTTTTACTTTTTCATATTCTGATTTCTGTTAGAAGCCAGAATAGTACAACTTTGAGAATGTTTTTCTCTATATTAGAAAGATCACAATCAGCCAAAGATGTAGGAAGTTCCACTGGATTCAGTGTTTGAAGAGACAGTATCCCTTTCCCACCATTTAGAAAGTTGTCAGTGATGGAAGGATGGAAAAAAGGAAATAAATTTCAATTGTGCGCACGTTTTGGCTGGAATAAAGTAAAATTTCTTTGTAGACTTCTTTTGTAGAAGAAATTTCTTTGTAGACTGTGCAGTGCATGCTTTGGATTTAGGACAAGAATAATGTTCATTATTGCTGAGCAGTGCTTACTCAGAGCCAAGGACTTTTCTGCCTCACATCCCAACCCCACCAGATGAGGCTAGGGGTGTACAAGGAGCTGGGAAGGGACACAGCAGAGACAGCTGACCCCAAGTGACCAAAGGGGTGTTTTAGACCATATTGTGTCATGCTCAGCATATAGAGTTGGGGGGCAGAAAAAAGGGGAGGGATGGTTTTAGTCTTACCCAGCCACTGTTATATGTTATGGGGCCCTGCCCCCCTGGGGATACCTGAACACCTGCCTGCCCATGTGAAGTGGTGAATTAATTCCTTGCTTTGCTTTCCTTGTGTGCATGGCTTTTGCTTTACCTTTTAAACTATCTCAACCCATGAGTATTATCACTTTTACCCTTCTGATTCTCTCTCCCATCCTGCTGCAAGACTGAATGAGCAAGGAGCTGTGCAAGGCTTAGCTGCCAGCTGAGGTTAAACCACAATAAATAGTAAAAAGCAAAAGAAAGCTCTGAAGAGCACAAATCTGGCCTCTTTTTTCTTGTGCTTGTTTCTTGCAGAGGGTCTAACTTATTTTAGAACAGAGTAGCCAAAAAAATGAAAATTAAAGGAATATGGGAGGAAAAAGAGAAGATATTAACTGCAGAATACCACTCCTGATAACTTGTCTAAAAACAAATTTAATTCCAATTAAGAAAACAGCATTATATACATGTACCAGTTTAAAGCACCCAAGTCACCATGTAGAACATCTGCTTTCAAGACAAGGCAGGATAGTGACCTTGCTGTGCTCATGCATTTCCACACAGTGGCATGTGCACACAAGGTCTACTGGAACTCATTCCAGACATTTGTGTGCAATCTGCAAGGCATGCCCAGCTTCAGGTTTCAGATCTGGGCTCCTTGGGCCAATGCATAAGGACCTCAGTGTCCAAATGTACCTCATCTGAGTTTTTGAAAAACTGTAAAAGGTTTAGCCTGAGCTAGGCCTTTCACAATGACAATTTTACTTCTTGATAAATAAACTAATTGTTGGCAGGTTTTCCATATGAATTCAACTATGTGCATAGCTCTCCTAGTAACCAAAGCCTAGCCATTTCCCACTCAGATTTCCACAACTTCTCCTCTCCTGTGAAACTTCTACTCACTTGAGTTAGGATTCATCTCTTGCATAGGTAGAAAAACATGAAGCATGAGATTACAGTTGGTAGGGAGGAGAGGACCAGAAAAGGGACCCTAAGGTTCTTCAGCTTCTTTTTTCGTCTCCTATCTCCAAAAAACACGTACACAATACAGTGTTATTCTCTGGAAACTCCCTCTGGATGGGAATACCAACAGAGTAAGTCTTCTCATTCTATACACAGGCTTCACAGAGCCTGTTTCTGTCTCATACCATACCTTCCCCCTGCCCCATGAGAAAGACACTGTCCTGTGCTGTCACATGTGAAACAGAACAGGAATGCTTAGTCTCCTCACTACCATAACTGTGGTCAAGACCAGAAGTACTTAAGGAAGGAAATGCATCTGTCATGAACCTAAAGAGATTCCAGCAACAAGTCTTTCTTGTAAAATCTCACCTGGAAAAAGGACATTAAGAGAACAAAACTATGTGCAATAGAATTAGCTATTGATTGGCTTAGTTTGATGCTGATTTTTTAATTGGAAAAGAGTATACTAATATCCTAGAAATCACCTTTAACCATCTGTGTGGCTGTTAGATTCAGGTTAGTCCTTTAGAAGCTGAAGGGCAATGTTGCAGATGACAGAAGTCCAGAGGCAATCCACATGGGACTTCCTAAATTGAATTCCTGCTCTCACAGTGCTGCTATGCTTTCCTCCAAGTTTCATGCCTCACATTGGCATGGCGTGCCAAACTGGACTAGGGCACAGTGAGAACCTGATTTAAAATCAAAGCTAACAGATGATTTATTTTTTTAACAAGACACAGTGAAATGATGCCTATGGCATTGGAGAATTTACAGTCAGTCTAGGTCCCTGAGACAGAGGCAGTGAAATTAAACAGACAGGGACCTATTACAAACTAACACAAGGACATGCACATAGAGCTGCCTTCTGAAGTTGTAAATTCTGAGAAATTATCAAGATCATGTCTTAATTATTAACTTCAATTTTATTCTCAGAGCTAGTCAGGAAGAAGCCCAGCTTCTCTCAAGTGCTAAATCTAGTGACTGGCAATGGAGGGTATAAGAAAATATTTTAATTATACCCCAGACTCCTGGTATTTTCCCATTGAGCGCCCTCAAACTATTTTCAGAATATTTTTCAAAGTCTCTCTTCAATTCTTCTCAGATTCTTTTGTCTACAAAGTCAGGGTCAACCTTTCCAAGCATGAACCAGTACGGTGGGACTTAAATGACTCACGCAAAATCAGTTTTCTCAGACAGGATGCAACTGGGAAAAAAATTTCTGTAATGCAACTTTGGTATGCAGAGTTCCGCCCCACTAAGAAATGGATAGCAATGCTCTGTCAGAAATAAGCCCTGTTCATTACAGGAAAACAGCATGTCCCTTGGCAGTTACAGTGGAGTTTGAACACAAATTCATTCCTTGGCTGGTTTCACAGAATCTTCACAGAGAGATGAAAACTCTCACCATCACTTCTCAGACCACATATGGGCACCAATCACCTCTATACACTTTGTTGATAATTAATAATGAAAAATGAGAAATTCAAAGAATAAATTATTTGTTGCATTTTGTCACTGAAGAGACTAGGAAAAAAGTCTATTATTATAATATTATTATTATTATTGAAGTCTAGAATGGACAAAATTCCTTTCTTCTAATAAAGTCATATATATGACAGGAAAGGATTCTAGTTTTTATCTCTGCAGGAGGATTTAGTTCCATATTTTTATTTGGAATAGTCTTTCTTTTTTTTCCCCACATTTGTGGCTGAAAGTTCCCTGCCAGCTGTCATTTAATTAAATTTTGCTAACTGAGCTCCCTGGATTTACAGTTGCAAGGGAATCTCTACTGGAGAACAGCCATTAGGGGCCTGACCAAAGGTTCATCTTCCCTGATAGTCCTTTTCTGGCTATGACTCATAGTGTAAGAGTGGAAGAATAAACATATGTGCTGACACATTGTTCTAGCCTTCAATAATCTCCAGCTCAAGGGCTTTTTGAGGGGAGGTTTCCTTATGCTCATCAAAAGTCCTTGCTAGAATTTTTCTTCATTAGTAGACTTAGTCCCCCTGAATACAGATAAAAGCTAGAGTAGATGGTCAAGGAGTTCCCTCAACATCAATAAGCCTAAACTTTACAATGCCTAAAGATCAATTTTCCTCTTACTTTTTTTCATTATTACAGTCTTAAGCTCCAAAAAACATAGTTTGATGCCATGGCAAATCTTCCCAATGTTGCATGTACTTTGCAGCTTTGCCTTCTTGTTAAGGTGGTCTTATTCATCATATATATCCATCACTTTCCCCCCTCTTTTTGGAACAGATCTGCCAAGTATATTTAGATACATTCATATGCAGCTTCCCAGAATATTCCAGTATCTAAAACTGTAGATATATTTTTATATCCCCATATGTGTGTCTGCAGATTTTTTTTCATGGACCCCAGAAAACTGGCCAAGAAAAACAGCATATGCAAGAATCTGAATGTACAGGCATATACACACATCACTAAAGGCTGCATGAAAGTTTTTTGAAGTAACAAGTTCTTCAGTTTCTAGGACAACTGAAATCAAGGACCAGATATATCTGGCAAGCAATTCAGTGCTCTAGAATCAAGAAAACTTTATTTTTTTTTATGAATGACTCAAAACACTAATTACAGAATAATCCCAGATATATTTTCTTAGTGACTTTTTACAACAGCCTAGCAGTTATCTGGTACATACTGAACCCCTTCTTGCTTTATATTCAAATATGGTGATTTTGTACATCTATTTCTGTTTGTACCTATCTAGTAACTGCAGTGTTTTAAAGTAAAGTTCTCAGATGCTGAAAAAATATTTTCCCATGCATCTAAAATATTTGTATTTATAACAATAAATTTAACAAGACAAAATTGGTTACTGATTTGGGTTCGCCAATTTCATTTAGTTTGCTTCTAGAAGTCCTATTTCATACTGCATAGCTCCCTCTGAAGTCACCTAAAGGGTTTCATTTTTCATAGTTTGCAATGTTCATTAGATATTTATATGAAAAATGAGAACAAACTATGCTACAGTAGATAGAACAAAAACAATTTCATAGGGCAGTAAACTCTCATACTCCAGGGCATAACCCAACTAGTAATTTATAGGGTTAGGGAGAAGCCTTGCTCTCCAGATTATTCTGAAGAGAATACAATTAAATGTTAAGTACCTTCCCTCAAACCATCCATTCAGCTGTAAACTGGAAAAAATATGGTATCACAATTTCTTTGCCTGTATCTTTGTGATACCAGCCTACCACCCTTGCTCGAGTGACATCCACAGCAATCTTTCTCAGTCCAGACTGCTCTCAGTACAGTTCACATAGTCAGATATGAACTGAACTAGATGATGATATTTTTTAGGATTTAAAATGTGTTTCCTAGCCTATTTACTTCTTCACTTTATTTCCTACACCATTTTTCTTTAAGGTGTGAAATGACCATTTTGTTTCCAGTGAGCAAGGCAAAGCCTCTGTGTATTGCTTTCATATTTTATACACCACCCTGAAATACACCTACGTTTGAAAGCATAAATTATCTTCTTCTCTCATTTTCACATGGACTCTTATGTGCAATATCTAAAACTGTATTGATCAAATTTATCCAAGGCTTGCGGTAAATGAACATAAAGAAAAATCCCTTTTAAATGTAGAAAGGTTAAACATATAAAATACATATAATTATCTACCTTGTTAGTAATAGACTTTTGAAAAAATGTTGGAATAAGAAAAACCGTTTGCTCACTGCAAACACTGACAAAAGATTTTACAAGTAATCCGGTTTTAACTGTCTCTACAGTGATCATTATTCTGATTGTCCTTTTAATTCAAAGGTGCATTTCATTTGCTTAAGAATGTATCTCACAAAACTCCTCATCTCTAACTTCCTTCCCCTTTGGGTTGTATCATACTTCTGTTAAATAGATTCAACTTCATACAGTGGGAAGGAATAAAAATAAAGGAGAGGAGAAAGTGATTTAAAGTTTCCATGAGACTCCAAAGTGAAAGCACACAGTAACAAAAGGGCCTTTCATTCAATACAGTGCAAAATCACAATCCAGACCCATAGTGCAGCACAATGGACCGTGAAGGCTTGGCCATTAGGAGCAGAAACAGCAACTCTTCTTGTTTCTCCTCATTTCTTGGAGAAAAAATGAGTTTGTTCAATTTTAAATGTAATAAATAAGGCAGGCAATTTGTTGTCATCCCTCCCTTCATCCAGTAGCCACACAGTAACCACTGCAGCTGGCTTTTATGGGTGAGAGGTCTGGAAGCAGGTCCTGTGGACCATTTCATCAGTATCAAAATGAGCTGGTGTTAGCTCCTCATGAAGAGACAAGCATGAACTTTCAGCAAGATAGAGCAGAGAGGCAGCTGAGGTGTCAGGAGTGACAGCCATACTGATTGAGGCCTCCTCCCTGCCTCCTCAGAACACACATACCACAGGGGCAGGGGACCTGCCTTGCAAGCATCCCAATCCTGTCCAGAGCCACAAAATGCACCTTGTCCAGGTGGGTCAAGACTGGAGACTGTGTCTGCAGCCTTCTACTTACCTCTACTTTCCCTTTCCCCAAAGCCGAGATTCTTCTGAGAGAGAGAATAAGAAAAGTTCACTTTAACAAGTCCATCAGCATAAACTGCTTGACAACTTAAATCAGGCACATCTTCTGTGACAGTAAATTAAGCTCTGCCCAATAAGAGAAAAAAATTAAATAAATGCTGCACAGACACAGAATGTATGTTTGACTAATTGTGATTCTTGCATGGTATATAAGAAAATCGTGCTTTCAGAATGAAGCAGCATGATTTGATTTCTGAAATACTCTTGTGTTTGAGAGACTCACTTACTTTATAAGCAGCTAGTCTACCTCATTGTTATACAGCATGCAGTTACAGCTCTCTGAAGTTAGGGCAAATCCTACCATCTGAACTTCAATCAAAAAATCTGTTAAATAATAACAGAAAGCATTTGTCACAGAGCTGTATTTTAAGGAAAGGAGGTTCAAAGACCCTTCTTTAGGTTCACTCTGGTTTAGAAAAATTAATGATAATAACAAAAAAGAGCTTCCAGTATGATGAGAAATTAAAAACAAAAGTTATTTGGTTACTTTTTTTACTGAAAATCCAATATCAGCCTGCTGATGGTAAATGAAAGGAAAGCGTAAGAGGTATTGACATTTTGTATTTCTGACCCCATCCTTGGGACAGCAAATTCTTTCTTTGGCATTTCTCTCACATTTACTTAGAACACAATAAATATATCTATCTAAGCAACTATATCAACACTAGGAGCCTGTTTTACCTAAGTTCAGGCGCCTTGTGTTGTTATGTAGGTGGAAAGGCAGATTCGTTTCTCCTTCTTCCTCGAGATGAGTAGGTGTGTGGAAAAATGCCATATGAATCAAATTATCTTTGATTCATCATTATATCATTCACATTATACAAAATGGTTTGTGCTTAGGAACTCATTTTTTATCTATGTGTTCCTGGCAAGTATACAGTATACAAAAGAAAAGACAAAAAACCCAAGGACTCCACTGATTCAAAATTCAGTTTATCTCTGCATTTTCTCCTCACTGTTTTTTTTTTTTTTATTATTCTTTCAGCAACAATTTGTATAATAACAATTAGTAAAATCCTATTGCAGTCAAATCTCCTTGGTAAATGCCTCCTAAAGGACATAGAATCCCTTCCTTTGAAATACCTATGGTTAGAGTAAATCACATTAGCTATGGCAGCCAGCTGAGCTCAATTCAACTGTGAATGTTCTCTTTTAATCCACCTGGATCTCCTCTACTCATCCCTACACATTGTGTGGGCAAGGAAATCCAAAGGCCTTGATTGCACAGAATGCCCCACAGTATTTTCTTCCAGAGAATTTAAGCATAATATTAAGGACATGTTGCACCACTCCTGAAGCCTGCAGTACTGGCATTATCATAAATCTCAAACTGACTTCCTTATTTGATCTTTTCCCAGCATGTGAACATGCAGCCACTGGAAGCATCTGTGGGATTCTGAATACATCTGAAGTAATGTGCACATCAGTCTCCTGCTGAACGGGTCTTAAATCTACAGCTTTTATTGTTCAGTCCATTGCTTCAAGTTGACTTGCAGTGCAAGAGGATTCCTGCAGAGACTTTATTAAAGTCCAAATTCTGCAGTCTGACATAAACAAAATGCAAATTCTCAGTTTTTTAAATGCAAAATATATCTGGTAACAACCCTCTTTTTCATTCATGTGACATACAAAACCAATTGGGAGAGCGATCTGTGGTGGAAGAAATTGTTTTGTCACGTCATTCCAGTCAAAACACTGAGGATGTGTTTCTAGCTAACCCAAAAGCAACTCTCAAGAATCATATCCTCTTCTTCCTCTCTCTGTAGAAAAAAATATATTTCCTATTTCACTTGTACACCAAGCAGGCTAAAGTTTTGTTGATTTCTGATGCTATAGAAGTGAAATAGATTATCCACAATAAACATATTAGTAAAATGGCTTCTTCATCTGAATTTTAAAGATAAGCAACCACAAAAAAAAAAAAAAAAAAGGTTTTCCCAGGCTTATTCCATCCCACCACAGAAACCACCTGACATGCAAAATAGCAGAAAGATACTGGTGAGTTGGGTTTTGGGATTTCAAAGGGGTTTTGCTTAATTATTCATACAGCAAATTCAGCGAAAGGTATTATTAGTTCTCTTTTTCTTCAGTTCATTTAACTCAGGTCTCTCTGCTTCTTCACTTAGTGTTATTTTTTCTAGGTGTGAATGTCTTTTCTGTCATGTGAAATTGAAATCCAATCTCATTAACATACAATTTCTATTTAGATTGCATTTTCTCTCTTGTCTATAGCTAGTAGTCACTCTTTTGCTTTTTGCTTTCTTTCTTGTTGCTGCTCTTCCTCTAGAGTATCTTCTGGAATGTATTTTACATAAAAGATGTTATACAAAAAGCAAAGGATAATCTAATTTCTTTTTACCAAAGAAAACAAAGTCCACCTCATGCAAGGCTTATATCTATTATTGTTGTTATTCAGGGAGGGTAGATGATGAAACTGCCAGAATAGCTAGTGAGGGTGTATCCTGCATCAGTGCTGCTCTGTAAGGACAGAGGGAGTGGAACAGGAAACATTGTTTTGTTTGCAGTCATTAATTTCTCTGCTGCAAAAAAAGTAACACTGAGCAGATGCACTTTTTTTCTGAACAGAAGTGTTTTCCTAATTAATTGCGGACTTATTCAATACTGGCTCAGCAATGCAAAATTGACCTTTGAAGATCAAAGTGAAAAGCCATATGGGGCTAAATCTTGTCTCTCTTGTGCATGCTAAATTCACACATTTCAGATGAGTGTGCATGAGGACTTAGACAAGTGATCACCATACAACATGAGAAACAGCTCCTGGGACAGTTCAATTGTATATCCAAAACTTTTGTGTTTCACCTTATTTTCACCTTATTTTTCCACCCTCTTTTTTTGGGTTTCTTCTGGGTAAGTTTCACCCCCACTCACATCTCCCTCAATCATCCCATTTTGCTTTAGCACAGTTGGCAAACTTCTTACAACACAAAATCTTGGGACGAGAATATTAGCACTGCATAATTTAGGAAAGCCTCCTCATTACACTGCTTCTTCATTTCAATTGTTTGAAATTCTTTTGCACCTACAGGCATATGTAAAAGCCAAACCAGGATAGAAGTGTGCTTACATTACATTACTATTTCTTGAATACCGACAGCCAGAGGGTTAAATTAATAATTCAGAATCAACCAGTATGGTTGATTTTTCTTTCAAAATACCTTACAAACTATATTGAATATATAGTTTTGTAATGCAAAATATAGTTTATATTGAAAATCCTTACTACAATGATACTGCATCTGCTGCCATAAGAAATGTTTTAACAATTTTTTCCCTGAAATACTCTTAAATTTTAAGCAAGTCCTGCTGGTATCAGAAGGTTAAACTTGTAAGATCTAAACACCAACAACAATAGCCAAAAATATTTTAGAGATGTATGTATTTGATGTATTATACTCCCTTCTCACTACCAAAGTAGCATTTTATGATGAGAAACTATCTAAGGTGCAGAATACAGTCTGCAGTCAGCAGTCATTGTAGTCGGGTCTACAGTCATTAAAAAGAAGTCTAAACAATTCCAGGGTTCTGACATTGTCAAAACAGCCAAATAGCACGGGTTGAAGATGCCTACAGTGATCTAATAATTCTTCAAACACATGATTATTGCATGAAAGCCACACTCATGGAGGGCTGTACTGTATCAATCACAATCTCAGTAGGGGAGAAGTTCTTTCAGTTTCTAGCAAAGTCCGGCACTGGCACTGTTTAGGCAAAATGGGAATAAACCCTGGATGGTGTCAACCAATATAGTTCCTTGACTGTCAGTACAGACATATTTGATAACATAATTGTGAATATAACTTTTTTTAGACTGGTTGAAGATGGAAATAAAAATGCAACCTCACTGTACACAATCTTAGAATCAAATAATAGCCTGAAAGAATTTTTTTATATTCATCAAGATGTTTTTAAATTAGGAGATAGAAAGAAAAGACAGATGGTAATTCACCTGCAAAAGAGAACAAAGCTTTTTAAGAGTTTTCTAATGTCAGGTTCTTCTTATTTTGAGACATCTTTCTGGATGCTGAAAGTGGAGGCAGCCAAATAAAACTACCCAAACACTCAATCAGTGACCTTAGAAGGTCATATACTACAGGAATAAACATAAAATCAGGTACAAAACTATATTCAAATCTTGTACTCTGTTATGCTTCTAGGTTTCATATGTAAAAACCAGCACATTAAAGTCAAATATGGAAGGCCTCTCAAGGTGAGACACAAGAATGCTGCATTTGACCACACTCCATGAAATGTTAAAATACTTACCTACCAAAGGGTGAAGCTGACAGGATATCCTAATTAGTATTTCTGAAGTACCTTAGATCTCTGTCTACACAAATTCTGCATGACAGTTGCAAAAAATACTCAGGATAAAGTTCTGCACTGAATTAAACTACTCACATTCAGTCCTCCTATGGTAATCTGGTTGTCTCAAAAGTGACAGAAAAAATATTGCAAGACAAAAGAGCTATTTACATAAATTAATGTTAAGACATGAAGAAAAAGAGATATGGCCATGGTTGGCTAGAAATCAGAAGCTTCTTAATTAGCTGTGAAAGAGAGTATTATTTCAGTAGATTTAGGGAAAGCATTAAACCCAGAGAGGTTTTAAGAGAGATCCAAGGCACTTTTTGCATGGGATCATACATTCTGATCACTCTAATCACTGCCCACTATTTCTTCTATCAGGTACATTCACAGAGTTGAGAGATGATCCCAGAGCTCAAGTCAGTGAGAGAGAGCCACAGTCCTTCACTGCAGACCTGGGAGGACTTGTGATGCTGCAAGCAAACAAAGGCCAGGCTCCTGGCTAGGGGGCTGAGCTGTGACCTGGATTCAGTTCACTGCTCTGCTGTTCATCTCTCCTGTTTCCTCAGGCACATCACCATCCCAGAAGCTTTTCATTTGTGACAGAAATAAATACTTATCACCATCAGAGGTAGGTGCAAGGATCAACACTGTATGGATTTAAGATATCAGAGTAACAGCAAACATTCAACTACCTTCACAGGGTGCTTTTAATTCCAAAATCTGATTTTTTGCAGGCACAGTCTCCTCACTCTGTTAGCACACCTTCAGGCATTTTCATTTCAGGCCAGGTGACAGAAGCACTGCTAAGAGGGCAGAGAGCAGCAAGTGAGGCAGCTCAGAGCAGAGAGCAGGAGGCAGAGGGATGATGCACTGCCTGTGGTCCTGCTGCCTCCTGAGCCCAGCCTGGAGCCTGGACCGCACTGCGGCTGCTGCACCGCGGGGACGGGAGTGTGTGTGTGGCTGTGTGTGTGGCTGTGTGTGTGTCTGTGTGTCTGGGTGGGAGTGGCAGCGGGGAGGGAAGGCTGGAGGGCAGAACTGGACCCCTCTGAGCATAGGGATTGCTGTCCTCTGCCTCCCACAGCCCCCAGCAGGAGGAACACGGCTGCTTCTCTGGGTCTTTCTCCTCTGCCTTCTGACTCACTTCCATCCTCCTCCACTCCTGCCCATGCCAAGAGCAGCACGACTTTGGCCAGGGCTGTTCTGCCATCTCTGGTGGAAAAAAAATCAGTTTCACCTGCTCTCCTGGGAGGCACTGAGCTGCTGTTGGCTGCTACATCAAACAATGGCTCTGCCACTGACACCGTCACAGCTGCTTTTTAGTTCAGGTGCTGGCACGCTGCATGTCTGCTGCTTTGTTACTGCCTGGTGGATGCTGTCTGATGACAGCATCCCCAGAAGAAAGCCTTGGGATTAGCATGCAGCTTATCTGTATTTAACAGTCAGCCAAAATATCAAAAAAGCTATGTATAAAATTGTATCTCTGTTGCTACCCAAAGGAGTCTATACTCTTCTGTGGTTTTCCCATGAACACTGATTTTATGGCATGTTATTCAATTAAGACCTTTTCATATATGTTTTGCAGTTGAAGTCATACATCCACCTAGTTAGCCTAAAATTCACAGACTGCCTCCAATGTTAAGCTTTCATTTTTAACAGGATACTCAGATTCCTGTTTCTAGAAAGTGAAGTTAAATTACAGCTCCCTGTGGGGCATTTCAGAGGATGACTCTAAATAAGCCAAAGGTAATATATTAAAGAGCAAATCTTTATTACAAAAGCTTATAAATTCACAGTAAAGGAAAGGAAGGCCACAGAAAATTCAAGAAAATAAACTAAACTCAATAAATATGCTTTATTGATGAGTTAGTGGAGAGCAGACAGCACTGCAGAAACAACAGCTTAGAAGACAAATCACTGTCTGGGCTAATAAGAGGTCACACCCACATCTGGCTGTAATTTTCTTATCCCCATACAGAAATCAGATCTAACTCAAATAATCAAAATATCAATGTAGGATTTGGACTCTAAGCCCAAAGTTGCCAAAAGGTCAAGAGTACAGAAAGGCTCAGCTCTAACTAGCAGTTGAGGATCTAATTTACATTCTCAGTTTCTGCATGTGCATAACAAAAAAAGAAGGAAGAAAATTTTTTTGCACACTGACTCACTGAATTGTTTACCTTGAAACACATCCTGCTTCAGGGCTTGTTTAATTCTCACTATAGGGACTCCTCGCATTTACAGAAGTTCAAGTCTCCTAAATGTTATGTGATCCCATAAGGTCAGTATTTTAAAATCCTTTACCCTCATGTTCAATTAATAAAGTTTAGTGACTTCACTGTGAAACTGGTCATTTGGGGACCTTGTATCTAGCAAGGCTTTTATGACTTTTTTGTGGTTTGCTTTCAGCTTTTCAGGGTGTTGGTGAGGATTTTTGGTTAATCACTTGGGCCCCATCAATGTTTTCATTTTGCTCAAGTAAGCAATTTCTTTTGAATACAAATTTCTGACAAAACTCTTTAATCAGCTTTTGCTCAGAAACTGTTTATTTCCATCTGCATTACAAATGTAGGATTTAAACAACCTATCAATTCAACATAAGCAGCAAGTCATCTTGTCAGTCTGTCCTTTCCTCTCAGGGATGCAACTACTGTATTCTGTAGTTCTGAAGAAAGGAAATAATAGGATTAGAAAAACATTGAGGAGAGGGGGATGTCAAACAAAAGAAAAGCATGCTGTGGTTCTAAAGCAGTCTCATCTAGTACTGGGAATTGTAATCCATTTGTGCTAAAGACTTTGCCTCTGCTAATTAAACAAAAAAACCTATGAAAGACTTGTATAGTTTGATACTGTAGTGTGGCCTACAGGGAAACATAATTGAAACACATCTGAGTGTGTTGGTTTTGGTTTGGATGGAGTTAATTTCTTTCATAGTAGCTACTAGGGGCTGTGGTTTTGGTTTCTGATGAAAAGAGGATTGATAATCCAGTTATTTTAGCTATTGCAGAGCAGTACTTGCATAGAGTCTAGGCCTTTCCATCCTGTCCTGCCAGCGAGGAGGCCAGGGGTGCGTAAGAAGGTGGAAAGCAACACAATCAGGACAGCTGACCCCAAGTGACCCAAGGGACATTCCAGACCTGTGGCATCCTGCTCAGCACTAAAATTAGGGGGAAGCTGGCTGAGGGGCCACTGCTCAGAGACTGGCTGGGCATCAGTCAGTCAGTGCCGAGGAATTGCTTCCATCTGTGTCACTTGTCTTTTTGGAGTTTTATTCCTCTCTCCTTATTATTTCTCTTTTCATTACTATTATTATTAAAAGAAAAAGAATTCAACTGTTCTTATCTCAACCCAAAACTTTTCTCACTTTTACCTTTCCAATTCACTTCCACCTGTCCTGTTGGGGCAGGGGGAGCAGCAGCTCTGTGGAGCTTAGGTGCTGGCTGGGGTAAACCACAACAGAGTAAAAGCAATTTTAGTCATTAATTAGCAATCTAAAGTACAGTCAGCCATACAAACACACCATTATTTAAGGATTACAATGTGTGATAAAGCCCGTAATCAAATAACCTTATAGATCCCAAAATCACTTGGCATAGCAAAAAAATAATGCCCAAGTACTTCAGAAAAATTATTCTATACATCTTTGGAGGAAATGCAGAAATATTATTCAACAAAAATAGCTAAATCTGTAAGCACTTTCAGCTCTTATGCTTTGTATCACCATTAGACAGTTTTATTAAAAAAAGAAATACTATTTAAATAAGTCAATGTAACATCAGATATACGGTGTAATTTTAAAAGAAAAGCTTTGCAGTCTATTTTCTTCATCTTCAGAGACACCAATCACAGGGTATTTTTCATGTACTCTGGTATTGGCTCAGCTTCAGGTACTAGGCTGAATAAGCATTCACTTAAGACTTAGTTCTGTTGAGTGAGAGTGGTATTGAGAAGAATGACCTTCTCTGCATATTAAAGTTTACATAAGAAAGGTGAAAAACTATTTGTGACCTTGTAAAAGGCCATTATTTCCATTTAAACAGAGCTGCAGGCAAGTACAGAGCATCCTGAACAGTGTTAGGGTTGTGTGCTAATCGTGCTGGAGTCTGTAATTGTGAGTGAAAATCATCTGAATATTGGTCAGGAAAACCCACAAAATAAAAGCTGAAACCTATGTCTACTAATAACCCATCAGCTTTAAATTAAATACTACCTTGAAACTCAAACTTGAGGCTTAGGGTATTTCTCCTATCAAGTCCAAACCAAACCATACCACATGTCCTCTCTGCCCCCTCCCACTAAAAAAAACAAACAAAACAAACAAACAAAAAACTCCAACCACTTTTTGCCAAACACTATTTTCCTATTCTTGGAATATGAGCTGCAAGTCTCAGAAAAGAGGACAATTGGGATTTCAAACACAGAGAGTCCAATGAGACTGTGAGACACAAGACATCAGTCTGTCTCACATGTAGATCAAGGTAATTCAGATGAGAATTCAGTGTTTCGGAGATGAGCTGAACTCAAAGCGGAACGAGAGCAATTTGACATTCCCACTTGCCGCAGTTTGCAAAGACAACCAGTGTTTACAGAGGTTTGCTTATTGTTCTCACAATGCCTTTTCTCGGCCAATTCTTGTGTGCAAACACCATAACAACACAGTATAATAAGCCCAACCTGCCTTAGCCCCCTGCATTCCCCAGTGCACATTCAAACAAGGCTTATGCAGTTTGGCCCAGATGCGTGCATGTTTCCGTGTATCGAGGTAAGCAGAGAAAAAGCCAAGATCAAAGCCTTTTCTCTCCCAGGTGAATCACAGAGCTACAGACTCACTCTCCCGCCCCACTGAGCTTAGTTATTCATGAGACACAGGATGTTTGTCCTATCAGAAAATACTACTCAAGCAGGGTAAAGCTATGAGTGAATACTTTGGAGAATGCTGCTGGAAAATACTGTAAACAAGTGCTTGTAAGTGTCCCTCTGCTCTCTGCAGAAAACAGGATGTTGAGGTGTGGAGATAACACAAATTTTCACAGAGAAATACTGAATATTTCTGACCCTCTTGGCTGCTAAATAAATACTGGCATAAATCATGAAGAGTCCATAAATCTTTATTTTTTATAGCCATTCAAGCTTGTGGCATTTGTAGTTTCACTAGCCAGCTCCATCATTGGTCTGATCAAGCTCTGCTTCATATGATTTCCACCAGATCTGATCAAGTTTTCCTTCATACAATCTCCACCAGACTGCTCCCTCCTTGAGTATTTCCAGGGCTCATGCAGCAGGACTTGCCTGACTAATCTCCCTGCTTGTGTCCCTGTGCTAACCTTACAGATTATCCCTCAACTCCACCAACCAGTTGTCTCCCCAGTTTGCATGCCAAAAAGACGGAGAGCTATTCTTCAACCTAACCATGTCACACTGGAGGTATTCAACACCTTGAGTTAAAAGCAAAACTGTTTGCTAAGTATGAAAAAAACATGATTCTGGAGACCCGTGAGTCTTGCAAACATACAGAGCTTCTCATCCTTTTAAGCTGGACCTTAAGTATCTTCATGACATTTCAGTGTATCTTGAGCCACTTCTGAACCCTGGAGCCTTGTCTGTCCAGCTCACCTTAGCAAGACCAGTTAAGCCATGTACACACAGTTCCTCTCTTCTTACCTGCTGTGTTTTTTGACAGGTTTTCCAAGTGATCCTGGCAGTTTCTCTATATATGAAAAGCTTGGCCTCTTTATCCTGTGTTTAGTCATATTCTGCCCTCTTCCTACAGATTGATAAAGTGGATCCATTTTTGGTCAAGGCACAGTCACTAAAATTTAACTATTGTCCTGAGGCTGAAGGGTATATGTTGGAAAACTTTTCAGTAAATGTAGATAAATATTTGCCAAGAAATATTCACAATACACAATTTTCCTAACTACAGAATGATTCTGTAGAATTGATTGGAATTCATGTAACATATGCAAGCTCCCCTAACCATCCTATGTGCCTACTGATGTCTCTTTGAGTTGCTGCAAGGACAGGCAGCAGCCGCAGTTGTTGCAAAATGTGCATTTATATAACAATATAACTCTAATTTTAGCTCCTGCCAGCAGGGGAAAGTGTTTGCAGCTAAAATACAAAGTTTGAGTTTTTCCTAAACAATTTATTCTTACTAACTGTTCCACCAACCATACTCACACATGAATAAAATGAAAGTCATTTTCTTGTTAATATTTTCAGCATATATTTGAAATCTCAAATATGTTTAATTGCAGCTTAGTCAATTTTCTACATTTCTTCTGATTGTTCTGCCCCTACCCTGTAAACAATGAGAAGGTCTCTGCTGTGACTGCAGTATAGATTCTTTCCTTTCACTACTAATAATCCCATTGAGATATATGAAGCAGCCTTGCAAGGTTTGTTTAAGCTTCATTATTTTCCTAATTTTCCCAAACTGAGTACTTCCATTGTTACTACAAGGATAGGTTATATTGAATATTGTTCCTGTCAATTAAAAAAATATTTTTACATTCAGAAATATATCTATGCTATACAGTAGCAGAATAAAGTGGCAGAGGAGGATGGACTATCCCTCAAGACAGGCGTTAAATTCCTTTTTCATTCCTTCAGTTTATGTGATGTTCAGGTTTGGGATTTTTCTTTTGTTTTGTTTTAACTGGTTGCCATGTGAACTGGCAATAAAGTATGCAGCCTTCTATACCTGTTAATGTCTTCCCATTTTGAGAAAAGAGAGGCAGCTTTTAATGTATCTCTCTCTGAGAACAGATTGTGTTGCAGACTCGACCTCATCCAAAAGTAGAATTCAAAATATCATAAGCAGTTCAGTAAAACTGCAGCTTGCACCCAGAAAATCGGCCAATATGCTTTAATTTGGGAGCAAAACTACTGACTTTATTATTCCAAATACAAAATCATCACTAACAAGACTAATAGCAAGTGCTATCAATGGAATAGCTCTTGAATATTGGGATTTTTATTCATTCGAACTTCCTGAAATTTGAGCATTTATTAATGAAAAACTTTTATAATTAGTATTCAAACTCTGCACAAACCACATTATCTTGTAGATCAAGAATTAAGTAAAATGCGTAGGAATATAAAAACATTTGTGATGGAGATGGAAGAAGGAAAGAAAGAAACATTCCTTACAGGAAAACACTTAGATTATTGCCAAAAAAAACCAGGATTGCTAAATATGATGGGACGGAACTTGTACATTCCAGCCATATGCTGAGACTAATCTCTTCTAGAAAAACTGCATTCAATACAAGTGTATCTGGGGAAGAGCTCTTAGCTGGGTACAAACCATAGACACTTGTACTCAATTTGTAAAGGGAGGAAATGGAAGAACAAGAGGGAGAGGAAAAGCTATATTAAGAAGTCAAATTGCAGGAGCCCTTTGACTGCTATTACAAACTGAAGAAGATCTTCAAAACTGAAAACCTGCCATTAATCTCTTATTTACATGGAAAGCACATGCTTCTTTTTATCTGAAATACTTACAGTAATGACAGGAGCTGAGACTAGACAGATAAACACAATATGTCTGGTTATCAAGAAATTTAAATTTCTTATCTAAATTTGGGATTGAAGCTTGATATTTGCTTACTGTGAGCAGATAGTGCACCTGCTCAGTGAAACTTCTGTTCCCATCATTTTTACTGCTAATAGCAGTAGTGAAACAGCATTTTCATGGGGCCCATTTTTTCAAGAACCAGCCATTCCTAACAGGGAGGAAGTCTAGTTACTGAATCAATCCCAAAATCAGAGATTATAAACCCCAAAAGTTTACAATGGTGAAGTCCAACAAGAAGCTAGTCACAAATATATAACATTCACTCAAAAAAATTTAAGCTAAAATTGTTCTGAGTGAAGCACGTGAGCTAAACAAACAGACATTTTATGAGTTTACCGTTCTGAGGAAATTTCCAGGAAGGACTGCATTTTTTCTGCATTTTTAATCACATTTGGTAAACACAGCAGCTGTACGCATCTGCTTCTTTCTACGCCTGTTGAGTCTAAAAGTGAGTGGCTGTGAGTGGCCATGTTTATTTATCAGTTTATTTAATTTTTTAAGAGTTCTGGAAGCATGAGTGATCTTTACCAGAAGATCAGGTGGTCCTTTCAGCAGCTGTGCTGCATAAAGAAAAATAGCAATGTTTTTGCTTTGCTTAACCAGCTAAGCCAAAGCCAGGGAAAATAGGAGGCTCTGATAGTATTCATGCAAGAAGAATATAAAGTCATCTCTAGTAGTTTTCTGGCCTATTTTTTGGTTTTTTGTTTGTTTTTGGTTTGTTTTTTTTTGTCAGTGTACTCTGCCATGTAATTTGTTTGCCTTGTTATAGGCTAACATGCAAGACACACCTCTACTTTGATCACAGCATTGATTTTGGTGGTTGGTTTGAAGTCTCTGTATGGGTACTCAGTGTCCAATGCAGCACTTTTGAAATCAAATGCAGAAGTCATGCAAACAGAGCAATTCAACCTTAATCACCTAATTCATTAAAAAAATTGGGTTTTTTCATACTCTGCTATATGTCCATCTCAATCTCTCTCTTATTTACATAAAACTCCCAGTGAGTACACAGATGAGGGTAATTACACTAAATCATTCTATGGGAGTGCTGCCAAAGACACACAAACCTAGGTTCTGTTGTACACATGTCATATAACGGGGACATCAATTACAGTGCCCAAAATTGAGCACAGAGCTTATATTATTTCAACAGGCCCACATACTCTGACATTTATGAATTATTAGGCCACAGTTTATCTATTGATCTACAAGCAAATTCATTGCAGTAGGGTAGCATTAAGCATGACTTCTAGAGGAGTGCCTAGGCATATCTCAAGATTTTACTCATTTGTTCTTTTAACACCACAGAGTTATACAGAAAAAGGAGGTAGGTAATGTCAACATCATGTCTTGAAGAGTCAACACATTTCTATTCCTAATACATGAACAAAACATATTGATTCTTAAAATAATTTGTTTTGCTCCTTATTGTGAGAACTCGCTCTTCACCAGCAGTTGAATGTGGTGAGGCCTGTGAAGGTGTGAGTCAGGACTGCCAGGAGGACTGAGTGAATACTCCCTCATATTTTGAATGCAAGGCCATTCTGCCAGCTGCTCATGTCACTAAGGTGACATTGCACCTCTGAAACGAGTTGGTTTATATTTTAATGGTACCCTACTGCTTGACCCCAAATCCTACATTTGCTGAATCAACACTATCACAAAGCAGCGAAGTCTGTCTGACATAGCAATGTTTTAATATGTGATGATTCATCATGACAGGACACTGAAAGCCCTGTGGCATGTGCAGAAAAGCTTTAAATAGTACAGAGTTGTTAACTTATTTTAATTAAAAAGGCAAATGCACAAGAGAGACGAGAACAATCTTTCTGTATCACATCACTTTTATTTGCTCCACTTACCAGCAAAGAATGGTTTGGTTCCATTAAGAAATTCTATTTTAAGAAAATTTTTTCCTCCCTACTTTCATATTTTCATTTCTTTTCTGCATGGCATATCTAAAGGCATACAGCTCCTGGCTGCAAATACTACAGAGGATCACTAAATATAGGACAGCATGAAAATATGTTGAATACATTTGTCAGCACTGTATTAAAACAGAGCTGCATAGCAGAAAGATTCCCTCATTGTTAATATATACTGGCTTTATCACCTTTCCAAGGTGAGAGCACCCACACAGGTATCATAATCAGTGACATTTTTGCAAAGTGCTTCAGGATGTTTTATTTATTTTTTTCCTCCATAAAATGCATGCTGAAAATGTGCTAATGAAGGTTACACTACTTTTTAATATTATGTTATTAGCAGAAATTCAATATTTCATTTCATTTTACAGAGGTCTGAATCTCCCTTGTTTGAAGTGCTGCCAGCACAGCTGCAGAGTGCATCTCAGATAAATGGAAGCCATGACAAACAGAATGAGTTAACCCAGTGCAAGCTTTCCATCAAATATGCACAGCAGGTAAACAATTGCAAACTTCCATATTTTCTCTGCACTGTGAAGACATTGCAGATGACATTAAGTTGTTATGTAGCAGGGGACATCAAAGCAGTATGTCACATCAGCAGAAAAACCAGAAATAGCACAAGAAATATCTCCACAAACTATTTTCAGCTTTCTCAGGAAAACTACTGTGAAGCTGCATGGTAGAGCTAAAAAATTACAACAGTTTGCAGAAATGGACCAATGTTTCTTAATGAACAACCTTTCAGCTTCATAACAGCTCTGCAGAACAGAACTGCAGTAGAAGTCTCTGTCAAAAAAAAAAAAAAAGAAAAAAAGAGAAAAAAAATTTGCTAATGATACAACCCCATAATTATTGAACATAACTGTGAGATCCACAATGGCTCCTGAAAGTCTCGCAATAAGAGCAAAAGTGACAGAAACCATCCCTTCACCAGACTTTAAAATAAATTTGTTACTTTCATTCCTTCCAGGTAACAGAAGCTCCACTGTGCAAGCCAAGTTGTGATGAGGCATGTTTTAACACCATGACTGCAAGGGAAGGCAACTCTTGGAACAAATGTTTAATCTGCTCTGTGCTATCAATTGAGGCTTCTTTAAAATCTGCTCCAGAGATTGGCAGGGTTCACTACAACATGTTCTACAGCCCTCGAACAACTAAGAAGCAATGGTAGGCAAATCATCCTTACTGGTATCTTTGAAATCACCACAAAGGAATTTTTACATCACCAGTGTCAAAAAGCTCAACTATGCTCACATCAGAAATAACAAATTCTCATAACGATTTTGGTAAAAGCACTTTTACCATTGGAAATAGATAATGAACGACAACTTGGTGCGGGTTACTGTAGAATAGGTTATGTCTGAACATCTCAACAATAATCAAATACAGGTATATTAATTTGTTTTCTTAACATTGGTTGTAATAGTAATAAAAAAACAAAAACAAAGGAAAAAAATCTAAATTTTCTTTCCCTTCACAACTGGATATTTATATTGACTCTCTCCTGTTCCCAGTAAATTACTTGGGTCAAGTACAAGACAGTCTTAATAGCATTTGTTATCATGCAGACTTCTGTCAAACAGCAGTATCTTACATTTCCACTGGCATTTCTTATCATTAAATGTCCATGTAGTCTCCTGGTTTTAGCAGATATCTTGCCTACTGTTTTTTCCTTCTGACATTTAAATCAATAATCCTCCAATCAAATTAGTCATACTTAAAAAGCTTACACCTATCTGCTAATTCACAATGTAAAATGACAGATTAAATGCAATGTTATATGAAATATCTTACACAAAAAACAGCATGTTTTCTACACCCATGGTATAAAGGACACAAAGTAATGAGATGAAACTGCAGCAAAAAAGATTCAGGTTAGAAAAAGAAAAATCTTCCAAAGAACCAGAGCATCTAAAATACTCAAGCAAGGTGCTTAGGAGTGCTATGACACACCTGTCATTGGAAATATCCAGAAGCACAAACAAAAGTCTCCCTTGAAGTGTTACAGGTGTTGCCAATCTTGCTGTGGGTGAGACAGACTAAGTATCTTCTTATAGCCCTTTCTACCCCAGACATTCTAGAATGTGCAAGAAGCATGTAAAATACAAAGTTCAAAAACTGGGCTAAAAAAAGCTTATACTACCATCTAAATTACTATTTGAACTTCTCTCTAGAACGTACTTCATTCTTTAAGCACCTGTTAACAAAAATCCCTTGGGAACTGATACTTCTTAAGTAGAGAGTGGGACAATGCAGGGACAAAGCAAAAGCATCCAATATAACCAGTAGTACAAATGATAAGACATTCACTTTTATTCATCTTGCCCAGTTGGGATTTAAAAACTCATAAAAGTTATGAGTCACATGGCTTAGGTGAAAAGAATTATAAAGAAAAGCTACATAGTGTAACATTTCTTAATATTATTTTCATCCATAATAGCAAGATCTCATTAAAATATTAATGAAAATGCCACTGACATATAACAAAGTGACTCCCGTATCCTGTATCTCCTGTACCCACGGCTTCAATTTCTCCAGGGATTATTTTCATACCATTAACTACATATTTTGATGTCAGAAATATTTGAAATGTAGTAAGACAAGAAGAGCCTTAAAAGCATATCCAGGAGGAGAAGTAACACAAAGACATCTGGATCTATATTCCAGGGAGCCAAAGCACCACAGCACCATGGCAGCAATCACACAGCTTGCTTCAGCAAAGAGGGTCCCATGTGCAGTCATCCCCACATGCACCCTTACATCTACACTGCATTTCTGACCTGCCAGTGCAGCTGTTTCTGCAGTGGCACCATAATAACCCAATCCAAAGGCATGATCCAAGCCATAAAAGCTTCTGTAATCATAACTCCAGTAATGCTATTTACTACTACCTGCACTAGCTGAGCTCAACTTGACTTCACTGTGGTCAGGACATAATACCATGAGCAGTTGAGTTTGTTACACGAAAGGATGAAGGTGGAGAATCACTCTTGTTGCAGGGCTTATAACCCTCCCAGCTGGCCCAGCAGCAGCTGCATGAGGATGTGCATTCAGGCCTCCAAGGAGCAGGGAAAAGTGATTATGCTCTTTTGTACTGCTAGCAGAATGCAACTTGGCATGACATTTCTGTGTTCAACAGCACCCCTTATCTTGCAACATTTTTCTCTGGGCAGATAAAAAAGTCCATCCACAAAGAACCTGTAACCCTCTCCTACACTGTGAAAAGATGAATGGGAATAAAATTAGAGGAAACTGAGGAGTTACATTTGCGTCCTAACGGTATGGAAATTATAGTATAAAATGTAGTTGCTGTTTCCTGGATGGACTGTGGTTCACATGCTCAAAACCTATTCCACAATGATTCCCTATACACACAATCTGCAACTGGGAGCACGTGCTAAGGGGGATTGAATGGAGGGTGGAGCAGAGCAGAGAAATCATGGACAGGCACTGTTGAAATCCTGGTAGTGAGGGGATCTCGATGGTACATTGCAGCTGACAAACTGTGCAACACCTGTCAGCCAGGGGAGAGAGGGGAAGATGTCCTGCTGCTGAGCCAACAATGTGGTGAAACCACTCTCCTCAAATGAACATGGTTCACTAAAGCCTAATGGTTACATTAACACACACCTCCATCCCAACGTTACCCAAATCCAAGGTATGACCACCCCTCACTGGGCATGAGCTCTATATTCCTTTGATTGCATCTTTAAAAGTGAAGGGAGACAATTGTACACCAATCAGTAACAAAAGTATGCATGACAAGAGTCACTCAAGCTCCACCTAAACATAAAGAACGAGTATGAAAGTAAGTGAAGAACGGGGGAAAGGTCAGGGAAGACTCCATCGTAACTGCTGGGGTCAGTTGATGGGCTGATCCTGTCTTATGCCCATAGGGATGTCTATTGGGGAAGAACCACTCTACATGTGCTGAATACTTTTTGGGGATTACTTTTTGCTGTGTATTGATTTTAATACATTTTTGCACTCAGTACTATTACCAACTTGAACTTTAACCTGTCACAATTTTCTATTACTAAAGAGTGCTATTCCACAAACAATTGCTGTGAGTCTCTCAGAGGCACTGGCAGCCACCTACAGCAGGGAATATACCCAAATAAAAGGTAGACCTGCTGAGGTGTGTCCCTTGAGCTGTTGGTGTTTTTTCCTCAGTCAAACCACCCTCCAGTGCAGCAGGACTGCACTGTGAAGGGTCCCCATCCCACACCGCTTGGACACAGGGGTCTTTTCCAGCTTTTCTGGTGTGCTGAAACCCCATGACAGATGAGTCAAACACTAAGTGTCAGGTAAATCTCCCCACACAAAGGGTGAGAGAAACCTCCCCTTTTCACATGACACACACACCTTTTTCTTTATTCTTTCATCACTTCAGAATATTTTACTGAGAATTATTTGACAAAGAATCATTTCTTTTAGTCTCCCCTAGCCCCTGTCACTTAAAAGCTGCTACAATCAAATTCTAACTCTATTTTCAGGTTACAAAGTAGTCCTTAAGATTAAAAAGTTAAGAAAAGACTTCTAACCTCTGTGCTAAAAAAAAGATTAATGGACAAATTGCCTCTTTTATGGGGACAAGGAAGCTAAGAAAAGTTCTCTTATGACAGTTACAAAAGAAGCAAGGTTTCCAATCTTCAAAGCCACATGGAAAAGATCAGTAAAACACTCTGCTATTTAGTACTTCAATGTAAGCCTCTATAATTAAATGTTAGATTTTCTATTAGAGAAATGATCAGATTAAAGATGAGGTGATCAAAGATTCAAATTAATTTGGCTACTTTAAATACTCTAATAAAGGTGTTCTGTTGATTCTCAAACTAGCAGCACCTACATTAAGAGTGTTTCAGGGAATGCCTCATCACATTGTGAACTACAGTATGTTTTTCTGTACTAAGCATAAAATGCTGTTCTTTTAGGGGGAAAAAAGAAAAGCACACAAAGATTTTCTGCTGATCTCTGCAAGCTAAAAGTGTAAGAAAACTTATACTCTGCTCTATCCTTTGAATTTTCTCAGCTTAATTGCACACTACACCCACAAATTCACTTTCCTAGAAAATAGTATTTTTAATAGACTTTAACCCATACCTCTTCAACTTCATTTTTTATTCATTGTCATGCTGAACATATTTCTCAGTAGAGGATCAAACCTGAATCAACATGCATGGTATGTGATGCATAAGCCTATCAGGACAATGAGGACATTCCCTTTTCATGCCAGCTAAAAGGGGAACTCCCTGGACATCATTCACAGCTTACTTCATCTTACCCTGTAAAAGAGTAAACTATAAAAAAATAACTAAAATACAACAGTTTTAGTCTAACAACAATACAATAGGTTATATTCCAGACACCTAGGTAAGAGAAAATGTCAATAGCATGAAAAAATTCATTCATAAAAATGCTGAAGGTGTATAGCTCAGCTAATGGATAAGAATGAAACAAGTAACACTCTGAAACTTTGTTCCTGAATGCATTAAAAAGACTTTTTTACAGCAAAAAGAAGATTTAAGATAGCTAGGTATAATCCTTAAAACCTAAAAATAGTACTGTGGAAAAGATAGACTCAAACAATTTTAGAGTTTTCTGGACAAGCAGAAAATATCAAAAGCACAAGTAGTTTGAAGAAGAATAGAAACCTCTGGAATCTGGTAGCCAGAACAGGGAAAGGAAACTGTGCTGCTCTTTCAAGTTCCGCAAACTGTCTCAAGCATCTCTAGCAGAAGGTAGCTGCTTTCATTTGAAAACATGCACTTTACTTAGGAATCCTTAATTTTTTAGTAATTTCTAATGCTCACAGTAGCATGATTAATGTTGGGAGGCTTTTTTGGTTTGTTTTTTTTTGTTTGTTTTTTTTTTTTTTTTTGTCAATTGTTTATAATTCACTTTGTCATCTTTTTGGAGATGTTTTCAAAATACTTTTATATTTTAACGTTTGATTTCTTTTTTCAATTTTTCTTTCCATTACCACCTGTCTTTGAAATGCTTTTACAATTTCTATCTTCCCTTTTCCCTCCTGTTTCCACTTGCTTGTTTTCTAGACAAGTGTGAGCTCTGGAAATCCACTGTTCCTTCCTGATGCAACAGAGCCTTGGGTGGATCTATCAATAATTTCTCCATATTACAGAGTTCTAAGAAAATAATTTACATCTCTCAGACTCAGAAAGGCCAGGATCATTACAATTTCATCTATTATAAATTAACTCTTTTTAGAGAGAAAACTCAAAGCAATTAGATATCACAATATAGAAAAAAGAGAGTTTTTAAACACTCTCCCACCAGCAAGTCTTTGATGTGAGGTTTGACTTCAGTTTTCTCAGGAGTATAGGAAGGGGCAGGGAATTCTGCAAAATCCCTGATGGACTCTCAGAAACCTCTCCCCAGCCCACTGGGGCTGGTGCTGCTCCTGGTGGCTCTCAGCCTTCTGGTAGCATCTGGACCTTTGTCTCCCTCAGTACTCAGGAGCTGGCAGTAACAGACAGTTGTGACATCCAGTGAAAGTTGGGAAACACAGAGATTTCCTTGCTCTGAACTTTCAGAGATCTTGCTCTGAACTTTCTTCCATGAAATTTTACCTTGAAGTTCTATAAATATAATAAATCAATATTTTACTACCTAAGATGTGTCACCTATTCAACATTTCCCAACATATAGTGCCAGTAAAATCAGTATTTTCCACCCACCTATTGACAGCCATGTCTGTTATTGCTGATTCACCAGTTGGTGTCAATCTTTTTGGCTGAAATTACTAATACTAATCTATGACATAATCACTAATTTTGTAGTTTCTGTCCATTTTCTTTATGAAGTTCTATGAATGCATTGAATCCAATAAAGAAATTGGAGCATTTTCTGAGACATTCAGAATTCATTATATAGTATGATTTTTTTTTCCTGTTCTCAGTGGTTCATAATAAATGAATAAACCTGATTTCAAGATTCCTGCTCAGGGGGAATATCCTGTCACCCAGCCAGTGACCTGTTGCAATACCTATTAATAGATGCACTATTTAATTAGGATATACACTCAGATCTGCTTAATCAGGATGTCTCCCAGTGAACACATTTAGGTCCAGAAACATTCATTGGCAATGACTTTCATAATGGGGATAGTAACTTCCCTTAATTGGGATATCTTAGTGAGAGTTAGTGCATTAACCTAAGTCCTGTACTTCTGTCTTCTCTGACAAGAGCTTTCAGATTTGCTCATGCTGTGACAGAAAACACACAAAATATGTATTGCCCTGGTTTTGGCCATGAGTGTCAACTTCTTCCTAGTAGTGGGTACAGTGCTGCATTTTGGTTTTAATACAACAAGAAATGTTCAGGCCACACTGATGTTTTTGTTGTTGCTAAGCAGTGCTGACCATAAGTCAAGGACTTTTCAGTTTCCCATGCTCTAGCCCAGTCTCTCTTTCTTTTTGGAACAGGAGTTCAAGCAATTAATACTCAGATAGTTTTCCTCCTACCTTGTTGCTTCCTGGGATGAGCATTTTTACCTTCACGGATGGGTATGTAGAGAGGACTGTACGCCAGCTCACATAATGCACAGTTATTTAGTTGCCTGCTTTTCTCTTCTATACCTTTAAAAAAACCCCTTTTCCTATCTTGAGAACCACTTTAGGGTCATCAACAGGGCCCAGTTGTGACAACTGATGTCAGAACAAACTGGAGGCCACAAGACATAATTTCTCATAGGAGGTCAGAGTTTAGAGCTGGCTAGAGAAAAACTACTCTCTATCCACATATTAGAGAAGAAAAAAGCAAGCAGCTGTGCTGTGTGTCTTGATTAAACTGCCTCTTTATTCATCACCAATTCTATCAGCCTCAGTTGAAGAAACCCTACCAACAATTAATTTTAAAAAGAAAAATAAACAAAATCTGCAGCCTTTGTGTGCACATATTCAAGTTCCATCTCCAAGAACATCTATTGAAATATTTTGAGCTAGAAATTTGCTGCTCATTGACAATCTAAGATAACCATGAGCTTATTGATCTCTCCTCCTCCACTAAGAGAAAGAAAGAATGATAAAGAGCTGCTGTTGAGATAAAATGCACCATACTTAACATCAAATATAATGCCCAAAAAAAAAAGTAGTTCAAGAATAGCTGATTTACTGTCAGCACAACATCAGTGAATAACTTTTTTTTTTTCCCCTGCCCTACCTTTGCCCCCTAAATTCAACAACAGATGGAAAGAAAGCAAAAGATATGAGCATCCTGGGAATGCAAAAATCCTATGTGATGGTACAAGCACATCCACAGAAGCAGATGCAGTTGCTTGTTCACTTGAGGTCTGAGCTGGCTGGATACAGGCCAGGTCCAGTCCAAAACTTACAGAACCATGTTACCTGGTTATTATTTTAGGATTAGCACTATGATAACACATGCTCCTGGCTTGCATTCAGCTGTCTGAGAGCACAGATGGAATGGGAGCACAGCTGTCCAAACCTGTACATGTAAACATGGTCTGCATGTCACTGCAGATCTCCATTCCAGGAGCTAGGACAGGAACTCTGTGTACACAATATATACACAGTGTATACACAGTGAATGCAATTCTCCCTTCCCTAACATCCATACAGGAAGCAATGACAGAAGAAATTGTTCCCATGAGCATAGGTATTAAAGCAATGAGAACCTAGCTTACAGCTTCTTCAAAGTATACTAATTCCACCCACTTATCTAGTGCCCAATTGTTTCCTTTTTCACCTCCTGAGGGTTTTTTCCTTGCATTTAAGTATGTCCAGGATAGATTCTGATGCCACAATATGTGACCAAATACAGTACTTCATGCCTGGATAGTTAATACCTGGCAGAGCCACTTCTTGATTCAAATACCCCTGAATAGAAATCATGTCAATAAAAAGAAATTATATTACAAATTTCTTGTCAAGTCACACTGATATTTTGTTTGGAGGTTCCCCATGTTATGCCCCTATCTGGCAGAGTACTTGAGGGAATTCTGGATGGAAACAACATTCTGGCCTCTTACTAGTAACTGGAGAGTGCATGGCAGTTTATTTAGAGAACCTACTTGATCACAAAGGCTTTCATGTCTGATCTCTCTCCTCTTTCAGCAGTCAGTGTTGAATGTTTTGTAAAATGAAAAGATTTATATGACCTTTTTCATTCAGGTCCTATTCTGAGATGCAGTTCTCTTAAGAAAATCTAGAACTTATTATTAACACCTGCTCTTATCTCCTGCACAGTGTACTCTACATCACCTAAACATTTCCATTTTAAATCCATAACTTGAGGTTGAAATTGTGAATTCTATTTTCTTCTGTTTTCTGCTTAGCTTCTGAATTCCCAGATGCAGAAATCACCTTTTTGCACAGCAGTTACCACACTACTGGCCGTCTACAACATTCAGTAAAAAAAAAAGAATCCAAATATGGCTGATAGTATTCAGCAGTGGAATTATCTTGTATCTGCTGTACTTTTCATACCTTAGATAATAACACTGATTTTAAAAAGCCTTCCTGAATTTCTGCAGCACTGTTTTAGCTATTAAATAATGCTATGTTTTTTGTTCTACAAAGGATATCTTCACTTCCTGAAAAGAGACACACAGACTACTTCAAATCACCTCCTGACCTTCTCTTCAGTGAGCTCCTTATGTTTCCCATCATAAGATATACTTTCCAGCTCATAAAGATTTTCTTTCTCTGAATCATCTCTTTCAACTGCAGGAGCCAAAAGTGAATACACTATTTCAATATTATTCTCAGTAGCACATATAGAGGAAATATCTCTTTGCTATTCTAATTTACATATCTAATGATGCCATTAACCCAGCTAGCCAAAGCTCCTTAGTGGATATTTTTCTTCTTGCACTACACTGGTTTTAAATGACTCAAAATTAGGTGGCTCAGCTGCACACATCTTTTCTGTTTGGTCAATATTTGTGATTGATTTAACTTGTTCTGAACATTCCATAATTTATTTTACCATTTCATTGTCCCTTGCATTACCTATAAACATTAACAGCTCCCCACCCAACGAGTCCTTTCCAGACTTCAGAGGCCCCCTGAACAGATTAGTCTTGCACCTTGACTAAGATAGTGAAAGTCAGACCACAAGATTCTCCTTTCCTCATCCTACCTCCATGTGCAGCCTATTTCATGTGACAGGACACCCATAGAGCAGTACCACAGCTCTGTGGCACTGGCTGCACTCCTGTTTCTGCAGAGCCAGATAAGAAAGGAGTTAGGGTTTGTCTGAAAGAGACTCACTATGAGGTGCAAAAGGCAACATCAAATGTAAAAACAACTAGAACACTAAACTATCTCTCCAGACCCTTACTCAATTTTGTACCATTTATTAATAAGACAGATCTTCTTGGTACTTTTTCTGACTTGAAAAATACTTTAAATTGATAATATTGGAATGGAAATTCCAAGTTCAAGCCCTGATTAGTATTTTTGAGGAATCTTGTTGCAATATCCACGCACTCAAAATATCTGCAAATGCCTGTGCTATGTGTATGTGCTTATGTGCCAAACACACAGAATGGTAACATTGCTGTGGAATTTGACAATTAAGCTTAAGCAATCACACTAGGAGGTCTGAGGTTACCTACTATAAACATTTTATATATCAGATTATTAACCACCTTTTATGTATCAGATTATTAACCTGATCAAAACCATGTCAGCACTGCAGGAAACATCTTTGATCATTTAATCAAGTAAAAACAGTTGAATTAGATTTAGGAAGAGAGGTTGCCTGACAAGTTCTCCCAATTCTGGATTCCTATTCTAAATCTTAAATACAAATCTAGTCATTTTGAGAAACCTAAAGTGTTGCTTAAATGCTGTATAAGCTAAGAGCTTGGACTAAGAGCAAGTATATATGCACATGTAGGAAGAAATGGATTTTCATAGGTTCTCCAAACATGCCTTCCATCCATTTGCACAACCACAAAAAAGTGGAAAGACATAGAAATGAAGAATTTATTAGGAAAATACACTTTTGTTTGGTTTTATTCAAAGAAGATAAAAAGGTTAAAACTTCCAAAAAAACTATGTTTCTCAACACCTTCCTAGCCTTGCTCATCACAGTGATTCTGACTGGCGACATATAGCATTTTACAGTTTTTCCTGAAGCTGAGAAGCTTCCTGAAGCTGAGAAGATGCCAGTGGGAGTTGATGATGCTGAGTGATCTTACCAGCACCTTAAATAATTGTTGCTGCATTGCAGATCTTAAGTCTGGTGTAGTTACATAAAATTGTATGAACAGATTGTGAATAAATTGCAAGTAATACAACAGATTGTGAAAAATTATAAGTAAAATAATATGCATCTTTTGATATTGCTGTGCTGGGTTTGGCTGGGATGGAGTCAATGAGCTTCACAGTAGCTAGTATGGAGCTCTGTTTTGGATTTGTGATTAAAACATTGATAATGCAGAGATGCTTTTGTTATTGCTAAACAGAGCTTACAGAGTCAAGGCCTTTTCTGGCCTCACCCCACCTCAGCTCAGATAAAGTTGAGAGAAGAAGGAAGTGAGGAGGACATTTGGATTTATGTGTTTCCAAGTAACCATTGCACATGATGAGGCCCTGCTTTCCTAGAGATGGCTGAACAGCTGCCTGCCCATGGGAAGTGGTGAACAAATCCTTTCTTTTGTATAGCTTGTATGGGCTTTACTTATTAAACTGTCTTTATCTCAACCCATGTGTTTTCTCATTCTTACCCTCCTGATTCGGTTCCACATCCCACTGGGGGGAAAAGGAGTGAGCAGCTCATTGGTGCATAGCTCTTGGCTGGGATTAAACCACAACAATTGCACAGTCTGATTATATAAACAGCTCATGTTGCACATTACAAAACACATAAACATTAAAACAACTGTTTTTCCAGTTCCTGTCATGCACATGAAAACTTTTAAAATAGAGTAACATTCCATTTTGTTACAATACTCTTTGCATTTTTACAGTTCAGTTGGGCACCTTGTTACAACTGAACGTATATCTTGATGCCTTTTTTATGTTTTTTAAATCAATGTGAATATTTCTTCCTTGCATTAATAGCATTTCATGTAGCAAAATTGGCAAAGACATTTCTATTAATTCATTTCATCATAGTTTATTCCTCTTCCCCAGTCCTCATCCATGGAAAGAGTCATTGGCTGGAGAAATATTTTTCTGTTGAAGATATTTAGCAGATATGACTCCTTTTATACAAAGCACACATTTCAGTGCTATTTAGTCTAAATAACTTATATTATAATCATTTGCCTCAAAATTTTCAAGAAAACAAGTTTATATGCTGCTAATATTCATTTATTCCCTTTCCTTCAGGCACCAAAAAAAAAAATCAGGATCAACCTTAATTCCCTTTAAAGAAAAGAGGACCAAACATTCAAGGGTACACTCACATAGAGAATTCAAATGGACATAAGTTATATACAGAGAGAGAAAGAGAACAATTTGTTTCTCAGTAATTAATTTATTTCTCAGAACATTTTTCTTTGTTGATACTATCCTGCTTTTTTTGAAGGGTTTTCCATAAAAACCTATGTTTTTAAATTGACAATCTTACATGGTAGATAGATTGGGAGGAAAAGGAAAAAGGTGTCGTATTGTCTCTGCGCACATAAAATCCTTTAATTCCTTTCTTTATCACCAAGTTCCTGGTAACACTGTCACCATCTCTTCCCTTCTGACACATTGGACTATTCCAGATACAGCAGCACAGCCACTTCCAGTCACCCAGAAATGCTTGTCAAAGAAGCAGTGAACAATATTCCAGATTTTTCACAGGTGAAGACCAAGGAAACTGTAGATGAGGTGTCTAGCCTCATCTCTCACTTTGAGCAAGATCCAGATTATCCTACATCATCCTAATTTGAAACACAGATATTTTAGGCATTTAATATCTCAAGTACAAATAACACAAGAACAACCAAGAAAACCAGTTTGCTTGGATTCTTACAAATCCTGTAAGTATACAGAGAGATCAAAACTCCTTCCATTTCTAAAATTACATCCCTCTTGAGCAAGTGTATGCTCAGCAGTGGGACATCCCTACTTCAGACCTACTTGTGGCTCCCATGGTCACCTCAAAGCAGTGGTAAATCCACCTTTGAAATCTGCTTTGGCTCTAAGCAGAATACCTAAAATACCTAAATATTAGTAAGTTCCTTTCTTTCAGCCACTGAATTCTGCCCTTTTTCTAATAATAGGAAATCACTGCACAGAATAAAAAATGGTAATGCAACAAATAAAAATACCACATAACAATTCAATTTCTGTTAAATAGTAATAGTAATAAATAGTAATCAAGTAATATATATGACTTTAACAAAATTATAGTGTTAAGAAGCAAAAAATGGCAGAAAATAAAAAATTCCATTTTGATAAAAATAAAGATTTTGTTACATCAACATTTTTTTCAGTATCTACAAAGCTACTTTTGGGGAGTGCAGAAACAACACCAACAGCCACCATAACCACCAAAAAAAGTCCAGATTTTTCGGTTGCATTAGTCAAAACCAAATTTCAATCTTTAATTTTCCTTCCCAAGATAATAGTGTTGGGCTGTTAAAGACCTTAGTGGCTATCCACATCACTTTCCTGGTTTTTTGGTGCCTTTCTAGTTCCAAAGTGCCCAGAACTGTAACATTTTTTTTCTAACTGCAGTGCTAGCAGCTCTCAGAAAGGGGCACTGTCACCTCCTGTTTTAGCTGAGATACTTCTAAATCTAAACGTCTTTTTGCTGCCATATTTCACAACAAACTTATATCTAATTGTCTATTATGGTCCATAGTTCTGCTTTTCAACACAATTGATTTCCATCAATCTTCTTCCTGTTGTTTGGGATTATTTTTTCCCCATATATAATCAATCCTATTTCCTGCCCATTCTTTAAATCTTCTCTAGGATCCTGCCAGTACAGTTCTGTGAAACACTTATTCAGTGGTTTTACATGAAAAAGTCCACAGAGTATGTGTATGTATAATTAGCGTTGTCTCATTCTTTCCCGGTAAAATAAAGATGATTGCCTTAGTGAGGAACAGAAAATCATGATCCAAAGGCATAGAGAAGGATTAGAAAGGCACTTGCTGCCACTGTCACCTTTTTGAATTGCAAAAAGCCAGTGGGATTGCTCCAGCAGGTTACACACCCAGAGGAGTTCAGCCTGCTCTAAGTTTGCACTGTGACACTGTCCCTCTCACCAGCTCCTGTCAGGCACAGCACCAGGCAAGAAGCTGAGAAAGCCACACCAGAAACACACAAGGTGCTGAAGGAACAGCAGGGAATTAGGGGATCAGCTGCTGAGGCCAGACAGTCCCTTCATCTCTGGAACCCTCCTACTTAGAAATTCAGAAGTTATACAGAATCCTATTTAACACCATGAAATACAGAACACATTAGTTTTTGCATGCTCATTTTCATACAGACCAGCTGTAGTTGCAATGTAAAATCAGTCAAATTTTTACTGCTGTAAAACAAATTCTATTTTTTATTTATTCATTTACCTTTGGATTGTGAAAACCTTGTATTTTGGAGACATGCATTCTTCAACAATAAGAAAAAAAGATCCAAAATCAACCTACTCTTAGAAACCAGGTTGGAGGGTTTTAAGTTGTTTCTTGTTGTGGTGATATTATCAAATGTATTACCTTGACAAATCTCTATGGCAAAGCAATTTGGATTTTAAGCTTTACTTTTCTAACTTCTCTGCAACTTGAACAAACAAGATTATTCTTTCTCCTCTATTTACTTGTGATATCCTTTCTGAATTTAGTGAAAAAAAGTATTTTTCAGTATTCAAGATTTAAAATTTTCTATAGAAAACCATATATCAATTTTTATCTTATAATGCAGTATAAAAATCAATCTGAACTACAGTTTCCTTACAGATTTCCACAGCAAGACCCTTGTTGTGATTCAGGCCCTCCTGAGGCTTCAGTAGTGAGCACAGAAAATGGCAGCATTTTTGCTGGGCAGGTTCAAAATAAGACATTAACAGTCTGTACCTTCTGAAAAAAGGACATTGAATATTTTTCAATTTCTCAGCTCCAGCAAGACATGCAAATTTTGCAGTTCATTTTTAAAAGCCCCCTCTAAAAAGAAATGCTTCAGTCAAGTTTTATTATATTGTTTACTTCTCCCTCTTCCCTATGGACAATCTTATCAACATATACTTTTGCTACACCCCATCTGTTGATTATCAATGCAAATCTCACTAGAAAGGATATCTAGCTATATTTAACTAAAAGGAAAGAACTGAAATGCAGTGACAGTGATTATATTTCTCAATATTCATTATCATAATTTTTACAGCCACAATTTACAATAGTCCACATTCTGTTTCCATATGCTATGAAGTCTTTGGACAGGGACATTCTCTGTTCATAATACAGTATGCAATATGTGAGGAACCTAACTTTTATTGAAGTCTTTGGCAGTTATTAGGAGTCAAAAAGAACTAAAACTATCTCATAGAATTAAGGTAGAAAAAAAACAAGACTACATTCTTCTGAAGCAACCTAAGAGAACCAGCAGTTTGATTATGCATAAAGGTCATTAAAACATATGATGAAGATCTTTCTTGAATTTGCATGACTTGGAAGAGTGTCTGAGGGTGATGTTATGATGCTTGTATCCCCATTTATGTGTTCTGTTTATGCTGGATATTATGTTCTGTGCCTTTGAGACTGGCTCTGAAGAGTAAAAGTTTTATTTGGGTTTTCTTATCAGCCTGGTGGGACACAGAGATAGGGCAGTACACAGTGGAATGTCCTAAGTCCCAGTCTGGAGCAGGGTTGTGGGTTTGAGCCTCACGTTGGGTGCCAAAATTTTGTCCTGGTTTAGGGCAAATTTGGTAGAGAATCTCCAAAGGGGGGCCCTCCAGAAAGCAAACCCACACGGCCCTTCCCCCCAGCCGGTTCGGGAAGGATTCCTCAGAGAGGAGTGGAAAGAACCTGTTTATTGAACAGGCACAGCACCCCCAGCACACAGAATGAACAATACCAGATGACACCGCTCTGACAAAGATGGCAAATTCAGAAAGTCTCTCTGGGGGTGGTCGCTCTGTTCTCAGTCCCTCCGGCGCTGGGGCAGCTGCTGCAGCCACAAGGTGCAAACTCTCGGTGTTCCCAGGTCCCAGTCCAGAGCAGGTTCGAGATGGTAGAAAAAAAGGAAAGGAGAAACAGTCCAGGAAGAAATTTGGACTGTTTAGCTAACCTAGCTAATGAGCAGGAGCAAAGCAGAAGCAAAAGCGAGAGAGAGAGAGCAAAGCAAAAAGCTAAAGCAAAAGCAAAAAAGCAAAAGCAGCACTAAGTACTGCCCATCTCTGTGTCCCACCAGGCTGATAAGAAAACCCAAACAAAGCTTTCACTCTTCAGAGCCAGTCTCAAAGGCACAGAACATAATAGCCAGCATAAACAGAGCACATGAATGGGGATACAAGCATCATAACGTCCCCGTAGGACAAAGAGGCTCAGAACACAGCGAGGGAAGAAAACTGGCAAGTTATGATGCACTTTGCTTCACAGATGACATTAATTATATCTTCCATCACATCTTTATACACAGTACATTTCATACCTGGGTTGAATATGCTAATTCAAAATGTGAGATCCCTGAGAACACCTGCAAATGGAAGCCATAAGCACTTCAACCAAGTGTATATCCTAAACACCCTCCAACAGAACTCAGAACAGCAATAAAGTTTGTTGGCCCTTGTTTCAAAGGGCATTTTATGCATTTTTTTAGATTCTTTTAAACTTCAGAGTCTTTGATCCCCATTTTTTTTTTGTGTTATCTATCTACAGATTTTCACACAGAGGCTATCAATGCTCCCCAGTAGAGATGCAGAAGGAGAATGAGTGTTTCTCACTTCAAGAGAACTGTGCCAGGCAAAAATTAGACTGCAAACCAAGCCACCATGACACTAAAACCAAAGGAGTTAGAGTAGTGTGAAAACAAGTTTCATACAAAAAGTTCAGGCTTGGACAGTACAGATCATTTGGTTATCTATCTGTTATCTATAGCTATCTGTTGGAACTGCAACACAGACAAATTACAATCAGATATGTTGGTAAAAAATATTTTCCACTGCTCTGCAACAGATACTCACATACATGCCCTAGAGACAAGTAACATCACGTTAGGAGAGAAGCACATATCCAGGCTGATGTTGTAGTATTATAAGTGATGCATTAAATTTATGTCCCTTCATAATTTGTTAATGTGCATTTACCTAAAGTGACATCTCATAAATGATGAAATTACAAAAATGGAGACTCTTGCTGAAAAGCTCACAACTCTCCTGGGAGGAGTTTCATCATTCAAATCTTGAAAAGCACAATTAAGAAATTTGGACAGATCTGAAGAGAGCTGGGAAATTTGCAGAAGTAACCTAAGGAAAGGTTGTTAGATGTTTTCAGTTTCCAAGTACAACCCAAGAGTAATGTCCACCATTCTAAGAAAATGGCTCCTGAGTCACATCAACATCCTGTAGCTTTAAACAGTAGATTATTGATAAAATGCAGACACTGTCCCACATGAGGAAAGCAGTCCTTTTATAACTATTCTTCAAAAAAATAAACTCTAAAAGAATAAACAAAACTAATGACTGACGCATAAAGGAACTCTTTATGAGTTTAGAGAATTTAGAGAATTTCAGATCTCTGTGGATTTTCAGATATGTTAAGTTCTATCACTATTAATGGTTTCATTTGAAAATTCAGGTTCTCAGAACTGAAAATCAGTCCTGCAAACTGCATTCAAAGATCCCAAACTGCTCTAAAAATGTTATAAATGTTACGATTACACTGAAAAAACCAGTATGAAGGTACATTCTCCCTTGTTACAAGAAGTTCAGTCTCTTCCTACACCAGAAGATTGGAAAGTTATGCAACATGGCCAACAGTTATCCTGGTAGGAAACTGGGACTGATAGGCTCTGCTGCTGGCTAAACAGGACAACTCCTCCTACACAGCAAACTCACAAATAGCTCAGTGACAACTTACCACATTTTACAGCACCGCCATGCATATCCTTCTTATTCTTTCTCCAAGATGCTTCACTGATCTTTCTTGATGACTTCTGACACTTGATAAGAACTACACACAGCACTTCCTATCATCTTTACTAGCCTCCCAGCATGATCCTGGTTCCCAAATTTGAAACACAAGCAGTCTATGATAACCCATAATGTGATAAAAAAGGTGAAATATCAGGTTTTATCCTCAGCTTAAATCCACAAAGAAGAAGATAAAAACCACTGGCATCATTTGGATGCAAGCCTGCCTCTCTGAAATGACAGAGGTGTAGATATTCTCCCAATTGATTTTGTCTGCCCCAATAAGATGACTGTGTTGTTACTTTTAAAACCTCATAACAGCGACTCCTTAGCAAGGTCTGTTTCTTCATGACTCACACTTTAAATATATTTTAAAACTCCTGCTTTGTGCCTACTTTCTGCTCCTTCTAGAGTCTATCAGAGGCCATACTGTCTTTTCCACTCAGTGGTGACAGGTCTATCACCTTGAGAATTTGTTGCTCAAGGTGACAGATTGCTTCGTTTACCTCGAATAAACAGGAGACAATTTCTGCATCTGATGAGATCAGCAGAACAGAAGTCTTTAGTTTCATGAAACTATCAAAAACACCATGAGGGGCTCTGACAGACATCCTCTAGCAAATTGTGCTGGCAAATTTGAAATATTTTCAAATCCACTACACCAGTAGTCTCCAAGATTTTTTGATCACACACCTTTATCAGTAAAAAATTTTAAAGTGCACACCCCAATATATATTTATAGACCATACACATGTATTACTGTACATGTACATTTGTGCTCTGTGTATATATATATAGTATCTATTATTATTAATAATATGGTATTATTATTATAAAAATACCCAGAAACAACAATTTTAAAAGGTTGAGTTAAAAATAAAATATAACACTACTGTTACATTTGGCATTTGGGGTTTATTTTTTTGTTTTATTAGTACTAAAAAAAAAAAAATCTTTCTTCTCCCCAACAGGTTGGTTTGCTCACCCTCTGTGGTGTGCAAACCCCACTTTGGAGATCACTGCATTAGACCACCCTTCCAGATAACATGTGTTTGTGCTATGGTTACACTAGTGCAGAGATAAAATAGAAATACAACATATATTTCTCAGAAATTTATTGATATGGCAAAATTGTACCCTAGAGGTTAGTGAGACCCAGAAACACGACCCTTTCTGTTACCTTTATTATGGGTACTCTGCTGTAAGCAGTAGGGTTGGGCAGACAGCTGTAGAAAGCAGGAGAGTGCATCCTAAGCAAATCAAAATCAGAATCAGTACTGAACATCTGTTAGTGCCAAGAGGCACTCATGTGATTGTTCCATGTAGACCTCATTGCCCTTATTTTCATTGTGCTGTGAAGCAGTATGAGTGGAATGAGACCGTATTGGGAGCAAAAACAAACTGTCAAAATGTTCCACTAGCCTTAGGCCTGAATATTTTGTCTCTTCTCCAAAAAATATATATAAATCAGGTAATCACAAATGACAGCAGCATCGCTGAAATTTCAGCCTCTAAAAGTTAGATAATAGAATACAAAGTAGCCATTCAGGCTCTGTTTATCATCATTGGGCAGAAACAAGCCCCTGCCAGAGTAATGCTAATTTCATCCCCTTTCAAATACTTAAACTAAGTCAAATAAATTTGTTTCTGAGGCTGCCTTCATTTTTCTAAACTGAATGTGAGGCAGTCATGATAACAAACATCATCACAAATACATAGTGTTTGAAACCTTAAATTAGGACAGGTGAATGCCACCCTGCCTGCCTACCTGTTCTACTGCACATGCCACATAGATTTACACTTGAAAATGCTTGAGATAAAGTTTTCCTCACTATATACATGTAATCAGCTTCATTTCTTACCCTATGTGCTCACTATATATATGTAATCAGCTTCATTTCTTACCCTACGTGGTCTGACTAGGATACAGGATTTTTTCCATAGTATGAGACTAAGTTTAGGATTTGCACTGAGAACAGTATTGATAACACAGGAATGTTTTGTTACTCCTGAGCAGTGCTCACACACAGTCAAAACCTTTTCTGCTTCTCACCCCAGCCCACCAGTGAACAGCCTGCGGGTGCATAAGGGCATGGGAGGAAACACAGGCAGGAAGCTGACCCAAATTTACCCAAAAGATATTCCCTACCATATGGAGTTATTCCTAGCATTTAGAGCTGCATGAAGAAGAAGAAAACGAAGGATGTTATGTTTGGACTGATGACATTTACCTTCCCAAGTCACTGTCACACATGATGGTGCCCTGCTTTGCAGGGTATGGCTGAACACCTCCCCACTCATGAGAAGTTCATTCATTGTTTTGCTCTGGTTGTGTGCACAGCTTTTGCTTTGCATAATAAACTGTCTTTATCTCAACTCCTGAGTCTTTTCACTTTTACTCTTCCAGTTCTCTCCCACATCCTGCTGCAGGGTGGGGAAGTGAGCAAGGAGCTGTGTAGGACTTAACTGCAGGTGGGGTTAAACTAAAACATTCTACATTATCCCGATAGGAGCACCAATGAGACAAAAAACAAGGCTAGCACTATAATATTGTCACTGCGCCCTGTTTTCATATTGTTTTCTATTATAGCTCTTAATTAATTTTGGCATTTAGATTACATTGTATACCAGTACTATCAGCACCAAGACAGATGTCTTGTGCATTCACAATGATCACAGCTTTCTGACCTTTAAATAAGAAATAGATGAATTATTATTCAAGATGAATTATTATTCAATATTATTTACATTTTGGTAACATCTACAGGATTGTACCATCTTACTGTATACTTTGGACAAACTATCTGCCTTGTCAACCCCTGAGCCAAAAAAAAAAAAAACACAAAACACGGAGAATTTATACATCATACAAAAGAGCTAGTGGCATATCAACAGCCTTTGGTATGCTGGTTAGGAGGAAAGAAAAAAGTTAGAAAGAGAAAGCTGATGAGTAGGGAAGCAGGACAATGAAGGAAGGGAAAGAACAAGAGGAAGGACAGGCAGTGAGAATAACAGACAAGACAGCCCATGGGAATAAATACACAGTCTGTCAAATGAGAACAGCAGTTTTCACTGTTCAGTGCATCCAGAGCAGCCTCTTTCCAGCACTGAAATGAATGGTCAGTGGGCTGAAATAGGGGGTTTCTCTATCACACAACAAGGACTTCTATCTACAGCCAAGACAAGTCCTGGCACTTCCAGATATCAGGCCTGCTCCAAAAAAATGTGCTGAAGACCTTTCTGTTAATGTACCTGTGATGTGAGTATAGAGAAAAAGGATATAAACACAGACAGGTCTTTGTCTACTGTCAGCTTGATCTGCTGCTGTTCCTGCTACTCTCAAGTACTCTCTAAACATCAGGATGACCACAGGCATGGTACACACCATTGGAAGAGACAAAATATGTCCCTTGGGAAACAGACCTGCTTACTATTCATATTATCCAAGGCATCTTCTCCTCTTTTTGCAATGTAAAAAATGCCTTTATGTGGTACAGACATTCTCAATACCCACAGCAACTCATTTCTCCTTTCTCTGCTACAAGTTCTTTTCTATTTTTGGCAATTTTTTTAGTACTATTAACACAGTGAAGCCAAAGTAATAAAATTAACAAAATATCCAAATATTAAAGCAAGACAGAAGCATTTTTTCCTTCTCTCCTTTCTCAGTTTTTAATAGATCTATCACTCTGCTGCCAGTTCACTGCCATCTGTATTGTATCAATTGTAGTAGTCATATACCTAAAAGGTCAGAGTGGTCTTTTACCTTAGACCTTTAAAAACAAAATCTTCCTCTTATTCTTTTGTTTTTATTAAAACTCTCTCTCAACCTCAGAAATAACACTTTCTATCCTCTTTCAACGGGTAGATTTTATTTTATACTTCTGATATATGCTTAAATATATGCCATTAGGCCACCTATTTAACAATTATTTTGGCCAAATTTTACTATAGCACCTCTCTCATTGCTTCAGAAATTTTTTCCCATCCCAAGAGTACGTTATCTTTTCCTCTTTAATCATTGCTTTACGTGTTGTAATTATTGAAACATGGCACGTTCCACTCCTGAAGTACTTGCATTCTGGAAATGTAAAAATTAGATCTCTCACAGGCAAATTTCTACCACTTAAAAAGACTTTTCAGAAGGAAGGCAGTCCTGCATATGATCATGAAACATATAATAAATCACAATATTTCAGAAAATATTTAAAGGTCCCTTTGTGTAGAGAAGATATTCTTAGAACAGATTATCAGTTGGTTTTGCTTCAGGGAACTTAAAAGCACTGTCTGTGTTTAATTTTCATGTGTCACATTAAAGAGCTACGGCCAGCAGTAACAGAAGGCACTCCAAATGCAAAAACTTCCACTTGAACTAGACAGGTAACCTTGTGCTTAGACACCCTCAACTTTGCTTGTTGAAACCTTTTATAACTAACTTTTCGTGTTCTTCAGTAATTCATATCTTTAGCATTCTGTAACATACTACAAGTAAAACTGAAATAAAAAATCCCTTAGGTTTCAGGCTATGTTTTCCTCTCAGACAGAATCTTTGTAGCATTTGTTCACTGTTCATCTGCCTGCTTTAATAGCCCTCTTGTTTAAAATAATCTTAGCAAAAATAAAAAATAAAGCAATTATAAAATTAGCAAATATCACAGGGCTTGTTTTCTCATCTATTTTAAGAAATCAAGCAAATAAAAAAAGGACTAAAGAATTTAACAAATTACAGAAGTAATTTTAGACTTTCATGCAGGCCACTGTATGAAGATTTTCTATTTAGTGAAGTCTTCTGTACATACTTCACCTCTTCACCTGCAGACATTTTAATCCACATCTTCTAGTAATTTAGTTTTGGAGAGAGTATCTTCAAAAGAACAGTTACTCTATCAACAGATGACATAGTGTAAAAACACATGGATTATGATCTGTTCTTCAGAGAATTTAAGGTATTTTCTTGCAAATACTAGGGCTTTCCCCAGAATTTAAATTTTATCACTTTCAAGTTCCCATTTTCAGAAGTGTGTTTTATTTCCATTTACAGACTTTTCTCACCTCATAGAAAGATTATCTGTTCAGTATTATCAAATCTTCATGAAATTTAAAGTACAGTTTGAAACCCTGGTATTTGCCTTGCAACCTGGAAAAACACGAAGTAACTACAACAGACACAATTTATCTGTGATTAGTTCCAGTTTCTAAAAGCCTTATACAACCACAAATATCAAAACTACCACTATTTCCTACACACAGGGGAGTTGCTGCTTTTCCTCTGAGTAAACATTCTGAGTAGACCAAAGGGATGGAAGCTTCATTTTGTTATAAGCCAACAGAAGAGATATAGATGCAAAGGCAAGATGGTCAAGTGCCTTCTCACAGTCCTACTCAAAAGGTCCAGATGGATTGCCTCCAGAATCTAAACACCATCACACCAGCCAGGGGTTCTGTAATCCAGAAATTAAGGGGGGGGAAAAAAAAGGGGGGGGGGGGGTTTGTGGTAAGGTCCATATTTACTACCCTGACACAGGCCAATAATCATCAAAAGACCTAAGATTTTCTGAATTCAGAAAAAAAATGTACAAAGTTACTTATTACCCTTATAACATTTCTGATTTATGCAAGCAATGGATGAATGGGACCTCCCAGTTATTCAAAAGAAGAGAAAACATGAATATGCTCTACCTACTGATTCCCCTGTTAGAAAGATATTCTTCAAATGTAGTAGTGGGGACTTTGGCTCAGTGACCAACAAACTGAGCTGCAGCTCAGATAAGCCTTTGGGTTATTACTGTGCTCTGTGACCATCCCAGTGGGCCTGACAGATGGGCACCTTGGCTGATTTCTGCAGCAGCAGATATGACCTCAGTTTTATACAGTCCAACAGTCTTTAATGTCTCTAAAAATTCCCTCCCATGAAGACTTGTAGTTCTTTAACCATGACATCTTCTTCCATAGTCTTTTTTATGGTTCAGTTTAGCTGTCTCAACACAGATTTAATACATTGTCTCCATTTGTTCTTTATATCTTAATTGCATAATTAAACTGAAAGACTAGGATTTAAAATGTAGAAAATGTAACTTTTTTCGTCGTAGTCCATAACCCAACCAGTTCTACTTCTTTACTGAATTGTTTCAGGGACTGCCATAACAGATTATAAAGCTGTAAATCATCTGTATGTAGTATATCCAGAAAGCAATTCCAGTTTGAATTAAAAGATACCAACAGGTGCACAATTCCTCTGACTGCCAGAAAGGACTGTCCAAATACATCCCAGTTTGTATTTTTCCAGATACTCAGCTCCACATTTTCTTTAGCTGTAGTTCATGTTCTACAGTGAGGGGAAAATTTGTTCCCAATGATACTGTGTGACAGCTGCTACACATGGCATCACTGCATGCACTGTCTGTTGTAATAACTAACAACAAAATTTAATGCTACAGAGTGGTACACATTTGAAGTGCATGTAATTGTTCATTTTCTTTCAAATGACAGTACCATTACAGACAGTGAAATATTGGAATTTGCAACATTTCTGTTCTGTAACCTTGTACCTGCAATCAGGGAAGGGTCTTGAGACCACTTTACATGAATGCAGAGATTTCAAGAGCAGAAGCTTCATTAAGGGCATGAATCTTTCAATTAATTATACAATGGTGAATAAATTAATCTATACAAATACACAGATAACATTATTTTAAAAAGATAACTATTAATTGTTTTGTAATACTGGACACACAATGCTAGTATCCCATAATTCTGCAAAACCCATTTCTCGTCTTACATCCACAAAAAAGATAGTACATTCAGCTACATTGCCTTGGTTCTGAAGGCATGAACTCCTCACAGAATTTCAGATATGTCTCAGGAGGAAATTCGAAAGAACAGGTGGGCAAATTAGAAGAAATCAAATTAAGTTGGGTGAGGCAAAAAAAGACTATTGACTTCAGGGAATAACTGTGAGATTTAGATTGAAAAAAGGCTAATAACAAACTTCTCACAAAAACAAATGTTATTCCTGCATTGCTGATGAAACCTACACCTAATAGTCATGCAATCATCAGGAACACATTCTTTTTTATCAGTTGATTTTTGGGCAAAGGTTTGAACATCCCTATCATACTCTGAGTGCCCATGAAATGGCAGTAATTAATGATGAATCATTTATTCACTGAATTTTATCTCTTCTTATGCTTGAATACTGACACAATTAGTGTGCAGTTCTTAGACTCATGTTTTAAAACTGGTGTAGCCAATTATTTTTCATGAATATTTCTTGATAGGCAGATTGAAAATGAGTTGTTCTCACTGAAAATATCAGAGCATCAGAGTTTCAACAGGCAGATGGAGCAGATTATTTTCAACAAGCTTTGAGGGAAAATGTTTCCAGTATGGCCCATTTCATTATGTCAGATATCCACAACTCCAGTGTTGAGTTAGGTCATTCTTGCTGTCATCAAGAGGTCATGATCCCAAAGAAAGCAATAGGTGATTCTGCACATAATATTATGTGCCTCTGCAGGAAGGAAAATGAATGTCACATGCCTGCTCTTCTGCAGTTATCAGTCAGGGGATATCATTATTAACATTTGCCACGCTGCCTTTAAGAGGCAGTTACAGGATGTGCCTTTTAACTCAATGCCATGCTTGGATCCCACCATGACAAGCTGAGAAAGGCTTTTAGATATGTAATTTCTTCTCTCATTTTAATAAGGCTCTGAAGGCTCTTTTGATTTCATGTTGCTTTCTAGAGAGTGACTATTAGAGGTGCTTGTATCTAGTTTGGAGCAGCACAAGAGTGCATTTGGTCTCTTGTTCTTTACACCACAAGAATAATTTGTCTGAAAAAAAATCACCCAGACAGCTGGGCATCGAAAACTCTTCTTAATTAAACTAAGCAATACCTACTTTTATACTGCAGCTCCATTTTCTACTAGCTTCTGAAAATCAGGATAGACTTGCTGGTCTACAAAAAATTAGACAGACACATCCAAATTGTCTGGCCAATTCCTTCAGTGCTGTCATATCTTGTGATCCTAATGCAGTCAATAGCAAGAAGTACTTGCAAAGCCTATTCAAATATGTATACTAGACCGTCTGCCTATGACCCAGATTCCAATTGTAACCCATAGAATACCATAATGTTACTTCTGAATTGTTTATTCTCCCTCCAGCTGTCACCTTACAGTGATCATCAGCCTGTTTCCTTCAAAACATCTATGCATTTTATTAAAAAGTTATTCTTCTAAAGCATCATTTCCATAATTGAACATGAGTGCCTAACACAACACAATGTGCTGAAGTCACTGGGGCAGAATTATAATGGATGTAAATCCAAACCAGCTCTTCCTCTTCTCCTACAGTATAAAGAATTAAAGATATACTTTTCTTTCTAGAACAAAAGATTTTGCTATGGGACTAATTCAAGCATTCACTTCATCCATTTCCAGATTTCAGCTTTTTTTTTTCTATGCAGCCAGATGATGTATAATGCAATTAAGAGCTCTGGAAAAGGAGTAATACTATCACTTAAACGTTATGAAAAATCTCATAAAGCGCTAACTTGAAAACATGACCAACATAAGTATTTCTTTAGTCACCTATAACAGACTAATTCTCTTGAGAAATCCTAACAAAGCTGGAAAATCTCTGCCTGCCTAGAAAAGAACAGCTTTGCTATATCTCTCTGTCATTCAGAGGACACTACGCTCGAGAGCACAGGAACATGATATTAGATGGAATTGGATGGGTCCTCAAGCCTATTCCCAGTGACAGCAAACTGTCTGGCAACAGATTCACTGAACATCACTTTGGGCCCTCATTCAATAACAACCAAAAGTTTAAGGCCTGTCTCCAAACACTTTCAAAAAACCAGGAAGCTGAAGAAATAACAGCCAAGCATTACAACAATTCACACAATGCAACAGAATATAAAATGCTTACAGAGCAATCTTGCTTCTGGAATTAATACCTAAAGTCTACAGGGGCTTGAGAGCTTACATGGAAAATTTTTTCAACAGGACAGTAGCAAATTTGCTTCCTAGGGCACCTTTCTGCAGAGGTTCAGGTCTGGAGTTTTTTTACATCCAGAGCTAACCTGCAGCTTCTATTCATATTCATATAACTGGGAGATAAATGCTGGGAGAGAAACACCCTTGAGGGAGAAGACACAGTTCTTTCTCCCTATGTTGCGTCACAGCAAGGAGCAAACTCAACCCACAGCTCAACACAGAATCTTGCTTTGGAGGAGCTGAGGTTACATGTATGAACTGCTACTACTACAGGTACACTGGACAGCACATCCTGTGGAAATATGAGGAGAAGAGGGTTAAGCACTTTAGCTCCTCAATAAATATTTGCATAAGACAAGATCCATCCAGAGGAAAACCATTACTCTCCCTGGTGCTGGAGAATTAAGGAAAAGTCAGAGAAGGGTGCTGTAAAAGTAACAGATAAAATTTTTTCCAATCTGTGGTGCCAGAGGACACAGATTACATTGAATCTGCTGCAACTCCACCTCCTCAAGCACCTCCACAATGAATGCATCTTGGGCATTGATAACTACAGTGGATGAACTGATGTAGAAGCTTGTGCTTAGCACATCACTGAGACCTTGTACCTGCCCTTGTCTGAATTGGCCAGTTACTCAGGCAGGACTTGAGCTATCCACATCTTTATGAAAAATGCTCACAAATTTCATAACTGTGAGAGACTGAGTCAGATTTGCATATTAAGAGCTAACTTCTGTTCACAGTTGAAGAAAAACAAGCAGCTCTTACACCAGCTGAAAACAGTGCAGAGAGTTAAATTCCTTCACTATTTGTTTCCATCTGCTGTCTTCAGCAAGGGCCTCTTTATTTATATCCTGCAAAGGTTAGGCAGCACCTAGGTAAAAAAACCACATTATGGCACTGACAATTTATTTAACTGTGGTGATATTAAATTGCTGTGTACGTAGGAGAGACACTATCACAGAAACACATTTCTCCTTTTTCGTTTTCTCAGGGTCTGGTTTTTACAGCCTAAAGCTACACACTAACCACTCTACTCTTAGAGCAGCAGCAGGTAAAGTATGTTGATGAATCCCTTCATCATGTAACATCCTAGGGAGATGCTCATTACATGCTTCCTCCAAAAAAGCAATAAGAAGCCTGTGGCTTAGGTGCAATTAAAATCTTGACATTTACCACACACAGTACTTATGGTTACTATATCTTTGCAGTTTGCCACATTGAGTTCTGAATTTTACCAATACTATATGAAGGTAAATATTGTCATGCATTAAAGTTGTAGGCACTGATGGTGTCTTATAAACAACATGTAAATCATCAAAAATAAAAGGCTTTGCTTGATGCCTTTATTTTTCTCTTGGGCAGGAGGGGGAGAGCAAGGGGGGAGATAATTTTGGAAAGAAATTTTTTCCTCTTTTTATTTTCAATAATTACTAAGAGGGAAAAAAAAACAAACCAGTATTTACTGCAAGAACCCTAATTTCAGAGGTAAATAAGAGGCCATACATTTAAAACACCAGACTGAGTTCTGACCACATTATCAGCGTGCTTTGTACATTTCAGATATTTTCTTCTTTGTTTGTTTGCCAAAGTAACAAAACCTATACAGTTAGGCCACAGTATCCTGTGTGGAACAACGTACCCTTTTTCTGGCGTATTGCAAGAGGTCCACCAGCTGTTTTAAGAGTTTTGCCAAACTTGATAGAGAGGCAGAGGTCCAAAAGCTTATTACGTACATTCATCTTTTGTGAAAGCACAAGGCTGATTAGAGACAAGATTCAGTTAGGTGGTCTCCCTTAGGGAAAGGCTAATCTCAGTTTTTGGTAGACATCATAGCACCAACACAGGACAGACACAACAAATGCTCCAACAACAGATAAAACTTTAATCAAAGTTCTCACCCAATTCAACCATAACATATTCAGCCATTGTTAACAAGACTACATTTTGCTCCTGCTCATTGAAACTCTTTGTTCTTTAATTTTAGACCCAGAGATATTTGCGGCTTAGAAAATCCCAAAGCCTTTTATATGCTCAGTCTCCTACAAAAAAACAAATAAATTCAGGGAGCATGGATTGATCAAATGGCTATTAAATAAAATGGCCCAACTACACTTCATGGTCTAGGAAAGGTTGGTGAATCAGTTTCTACATATATAAAACCTTAGAGGTTTATTTCTGGAAAAGGCCTTAGCCACAGACAGAGAACTGAGATTTCTGAACCTTTTATTAGACCACATTCAGGTGCACTTAGGCTCTTATGCTTTGTGAATTCTAGGTAATTAATCATAATTAAATTTCACTGACTGCCTTTACAAGAAAAAAATCAGGTATTCGCTACCATATCCCTTAAATGGAACAGCATCCACATTACTTTAACTGCAAAAATAAACTAGAGATGTAAATCCCCTTGGTTTAATCACAGTTATAAGATAAGCTCTTATTCTCACATAACCCTGTCACACTTTTTCATTCTCTTTTCCTGATGCTCTCAGAGACTTCTCTCTTCTGTAATTTTTTTTGTTGTAAGTTTTTTTAAATGGTAATTGGATAATCTTCCACATTTTGGGTAACTCCTTTGCCACAGGCAATTCTGGAAAACTCCTGTTTGATGAAACTGAGCTGCTAAATTACCAAAGGACTGAATACACATGTGATGCTTTGTTCATAGTGGAAATTCTTTTTAAACAGCAACTATTTTTAAGGCAAGCCATGAGAAAATAAGTTCATAGGTTCATATTCTTGTATTCTATTTTCTGCCAAATAAGGTTCTGAATTTACAGATATTTTCTGTTTGTATATCTGAGGTTGTGGGTCTAAACCTGCACACCTGCTACTCTCAATCTTAGAGATTCAAAATTAAAAGGCATCACTGGAACTAATTTCCCCAAATAATTTTTAGGTTTTGCACCTTCTCTGAGTGTGCATGTGTGTGACACTACAGGTAAAGGCACACTCCTGGACAGGTGGGCCCTGGCTGCAGTCAGCCTGGGAAGGCCATTCACACATCTCCAAAAATCAGCATCCACTGGTGCTAGAGTAACCCCACAGATGATCACAGCATCAAATTATGTAAATCAAACTCCTGATCACAGCCACTGTTTCAGATTTCTCTAAGGGTTTCTGAAGTGTTGAGGACATGGCATGCTTGCAACCAGAAGCCTCAAGCAGGAACTTTCAAAGGAATTAATTGGATATCTGAGAGTTAAGTTGGAAAAAATGACAGCTGAAAGGCCATCTGGGGCTCTGACCGGATGTCATACTACAAAATTGACTACCTCTTATTCATCATTAATTCTTATTTATCATCAAGTAACTGCATCTTATGTTTTCCCTTTCCCCCTCTTTCTTAACCTGAAAGGCTTTCATGAGCGAGTTATGACAAGTTAAAGCTTTTTTCCCCCCCACAAAGATCCTGTGCTAGAACACAGCATTTTTAATGCTTTCATTTCACCTAGTACTCTGCTATCAGCTTTGGGATTTTGATCTCTGTCTCTACTTTTATACAAGGACTATTCATTCTTCTCCCCACTGCCACCACAAATATTTATATGTACATACCCTAAGTTCTGCAACTCAACACAATCAATAAAAAAAACCTGAAAAAGCAGGAACCACTCAGTTACTGGACAACACAGCACAGGATGTTGCATCTAAAACTAAATCACAAATGACTATTTTCTGGCAACTAGTTTAATGCATTAAATAGTGCAAGTCCACAAGAGAGCTTTACTTCCTTTCTTTTCATAAGCCTGAAATGGACAAATACCAAGTTTGTTTCTGCCTTCCAAAAGTTGTTTTACTTGAATAATTATGTTCCTCATGATGTAGAACATAATCAATAAACAAGAGATTAAACCTAGTGTTAAGTTTTATAATGAACTTAAATTAAATGCAAAAGACAAGACAAATAAATGCCATTTTAGCATTGTTTTATCCACTAGCTTATTCCTACAGATTCAGTAGTATTATGATTATTTTAATTCAAAAATTACAGGTTCTTGCCCTCCCATCCCCTCACACTGCCTCTGTGATAGAATGATTGCTTTATTTTTTATCCAGCTATCAGTGAACAATGATTGCAGTGAGAATAAAATGTTGATGGAGCAAATTAACTGGAGAAGGGCTGAGGCTAATCTTGGTGTCTCATGATGTTATATTTTAGTGGTGTCAGCCTATATTCAATTAATTGTCTAAAATCTATTTATTCACATGTATGAAAAGGAATGAATTAGAATGGTGGGAAATTCACTGATTGTAGAAGCAAAGAATTAATAATGTTGAGTAAGCAAAAGCAACAGCACTGTGTAAACTCTCTCACCATGCTGTCAACTGCACATGGCACAGTCTGCTAAATGGTGAATCATGGAGATCTCCTAACACTGGGATTCCTCTCCTTCAGAGATAGAAAAAGAGCTTTTGCACAAATAACTAAGATTTGAGCTCAGTTGCACAGGTGAATGTTTGGTGTTGCATTCATCTTTTTATAGTTTTATAGGGTTTTTTAATTAACAAATCATAATTCATAAAAAGCAGTCACATCTGATATGCCAAATAATCCATAAGCTACAACTGCTTCAAGAGCAACCTTTTTTAAGTGAAACCATGATTTAGTATAGAACATTAGCTTCTCCAAGCTAAAAGCTACATATTTTTAATTGGATTGTAAAATCATATCTCAAAATTGGAGTGAAAAAATACTCGTGGATGTATTTCATTTCTGTTGTGTAAAACAGAGCAAGGTAGAGTACAGGGATTTTGTGCACCATCAAAAGAAACATTTACTCAAGACCCGTGTTTCATTTGAATAAATCCTCTTAAAATGGAATAAAATTACCAAGTCATCAATCAAAATACTTTCCTAAAGAACTGATAAATTGCTTGAGCAAGAAAGGATGATTTGAGGGGGCAGATGGAACCCAAACTCAACTTTCAAGCTTTGATCCTGCACAACTGTTCTGTCCCTGAGCAAATCCTAAGACCAAGAGTGTGCAAAAGGATCATCTGAGTTTCTGAGTCTGATTCCACTCTGTCTCAAGCAAATGAGAATTGAACAGTTCTTTTTATAAACTGCTCCGGTCCACTCTTGAATCTTGCTTTGTTTTCCTTACCTTCCAGTGCATAAGTTAAACCAAACTGGGCAGAATTCAGGGGCTTACTTCCCTGTTCAGAAATATATTACACTGACTTGAAAATCACTTCCTAACAAAACATAACTGTATTTTGTTAAGCACTTTATTAGACTGCACATAATAAATTCAAAGCTGATAACAGATAACAGAAGATATCCACAAAGCACTTCTTCACATTGTTTATGTTCTTTTGCCCCCTTCTTTCACTTTTCATTTGCCCTGTTTTCTTCTGTCTAAACTATGTAATTGGACTAGGGGAAAAAAAAGCATTTGAAGACTATGAATTCTACCATTTAAACCTGTACATAATCTTTTCACACACAAGGTATTCTGTGACTGTATAACAACAGAAATAACAAATGAGCAGAAAGAGTTATTTAGAAGGAAACAGAGTGATTCTCTAGCTAGCAGAGAAGTCCTTGAATGCCTTTCACCATTCCTCCTGAGAGGCACCTGATGTGTAGGTAGCCCAGAGGGGCTTGTCACAAGCTTTCAGTGCCTGTGGCAAGTGTGCATATGGGAACTGATGCTCTTCCATCACTAACATATTTCCTGAACACATCCAAGTGTCCTCTTCCAAAAACCTGTCTTCTTTGAAATTTTTTATCAGAGAAGGCAAAGAAAAATAAGACAATCCTAGTTAAACTGACCTTAGCTTATCAAACTTACAATTTCATGGACATTATTGGGAAAAACTGGCCATTACCATTGCTCCCTCTTTGAAAAGTCCTTCTGCATCTCAACTGAACATTTGCCATCACATGAAATCTTCCACTCTCCACCTAGAGTTTAGATTCTACCAAGGTCCAAAGAAGAAAAAGCATCCTCAAAGTTCCATGGCTTTAAAAGCCTCTGTACAGTCATCACTGCCAACTCATGTAATCTTATTAGTTAAAATATCAAAGCAATTAAGGAATTTAACAATGAAATGCAGATTAATTATAGTAAAAAGTTTATAACTAAGCCTGTAAAAACCTATGCAATGAATAACATTCTCTAGGTTACTTTTTAATTATTAAACCAATTTTTTGCACTTAACCAGAGGGGAAAAAAAAGAAAAAAACACATTTTGCATACATTTTAGCAACAGAAAGAATTTCTTCAGGTCGGCTCTAACATTTCACTTCTGTGAAAGGGGCATTATAGTTTACAAAGCTAATGATTCTGTGACAAAAAACCCAAAAACATTAACTAATCAAAATATTTTAATTAAATATTAATATTTCTAACTCCTGAATAAGCTTTGAAAGGAATTAATCCATAAAATACCATAATATGGAATTAATTATGAGGTTTGACAATTCTCATAAATTGAGCAGCATAATTATCTGCACTTTAAGTGCTTTACCATACTAGGTAAACTACTTACAATCACAAAACTCAATTTACTGGCCCTAGCAAATATTGCAATGCATCTCACAGCAAATCTAACATGCCAATGTATGCCAAATCCAATAGGAATGTATGACAATGCACGTGGCAGAGTGCATGCAGATCTACTGCCTTCATCTGCCTCCCATCTGAGCAGAGCAGCAGAAAGACCCTCAGTTTGTGCTTTATTCCCTTTGTCCATGAGAACTCTGCAATGTCACCAAAGACCTGAGCAGGCTCTGATGTGTTATATAAGCTCCCACTCTATCATGAAAGCAAGGTTTCATGGTACTCATACCAGACTTCAGCTTTTACAAAAAGAAGGTTGCTTATTTCCTGGGACTGCAAAATACCATTCTCTCTCATCCTTCTGGAGCCTAAGATGTTTCAGGATTTGCATGCTGTATTAAAGGAAGGGGTCCATGCAGAAGATAAATAGACATCCAACTACCCACCCTCAAAATAAAGGAAAATAGGTTAAAAGGAAAATAGGAACCCCTACAAAAAATAAAGAACTTCCGTTCAGATTTTTTTGTTCCTATTTTTAAAAGAAAAGAGACCTTAACTAGGTACTCCTGCAACAAGGTGTGGTTGATCTTACCTGATAGAGCATTAACATCCTCAGGATTAATTTCATCATACAATTCTCATGAATCCCTTAATGGGAGTTGAACATTTCCAGCATAAATGTTTGCAGGAAACATCAAGGTGTTGAGATATATTTGGTTTTCTTAGCCCTCCATCCCTCCCCTAACATCTACAAATTACACACATTTCAATGGAGTCAGTTTTGAAATCCACAACCCCTTTGTTCTTGTGTTAACAAGGGGGTTGAAATTTTGTTCCTCTCTCTATGACAACCCAACCACAGCACTTCAGGAAGCATCCCAAGGAGAAGATGACTTATGAAGGCATGTGAAGGGCAATGTGCATTCCTGTATGCTGCTGTAGAGTATGTTCCAGAAGGATGTGGCAGGAAAATTTTGGGATGCGTACAGACCCAGCAACACAGGGATTTATCTGCATGACACCTGTGCTACTCAAGGGTATTGTTTTGAAACTCATTCTCTTGATTAATTGCCCAGTCAAAATATCCTGCTTTTATGAAGAATATTAAAGACAGACTGGCATTTTTGCTAGAATGTCAGCATTTTAAACAATTAGTTCTCTTTCAGTTTCTTCTAGAAAGTGATGAGGTCTCTAATCATTTTGTATTTAAGAAAGTAGAGGAACAAACAACTCTTTTTTCATCATAAAAAACTCTGTCCTTGAGAGGACCTAAGAAACACTTTGTTTTCTTGCAAGAAAAAAAATCTTTTTCATAAGTTGTGAGTTTTCACAATATGCATATTTCTGTCATGCCAGTTTAAAGTGGTGGTATCACAGCTTGCAATTTGCATAAAAAACATTCATTTATAACAAAAAAAAATCAATGCAGGAGTTTTTCTAAATATTAGTGAGGCGCATATATATGCCTGTTTTTTCTGAAACAAATAAGAGCAATTCTTGACATACTATTTTTTGAACAGAGTTCTCTGGAACTCTGTGGAAAGTTCATGAGATAATAGAATTGAGGGAATGACTTCTATCTGAAGGGTTACCCCAGTCTGAACACCCAAGAGAGAGCTGTTACTGCTAATCTACCCCACTGCATGTTTAATAGCAAACATGTGCTTACTGTGACTCAGGGCACAATATGGGCCCCTGGCCTTCAAGAACAGAAAGAAAATACTTAAAATGAAGACAAGAATATTTCTTTGACATTTACAATCAGACATTCTTTTCATTTAATCTTGCAAGAATACTGTCAGCATTGTAACATTCAACTCAGTCAACCCTTCTACATCATTCAGCAGAGCAAAGCTCAAGAGTCTTGTATTAGCATGGCACATTAAAAATAGCAGCCAGTGACAATCCAAACAGTAGAACAAGTAGGGAAAGTAATAAAGAAATAAAATGAGAAGTGAAAATCCCACCAATTCCCCAGAACACATTGAAATTTACCATAATATAAAGAAAGATAGTGGGCATTACCTACTATCATCTACCTACCACTGTGGTAGATATATCACAATACAGTAAATAACAATGGGCATGAAGTCACACATCTATTACATAAACACAGAATGATGAATAGCTGTTTTCTCACTTTGCTTTATCTTCAGAGGAAAAAAAAAAACAGCACTGTCTGCTTTAACAGCTTCCCAGACATCCATAGGACGGCCCAGGAAAGTGGACTATATATCATGCACATACACCATTTATTAACAACATTTAGCCTATGGAGGGAAGAAAAGATAATTAACGGGTAACATTAATGTTTATGATTACGTTTTTCTGATAGATATTACCATTTAGACAAAATTGTTGAAAATCTTGAAAATGAAGTCTCAGTTACATTTGTTCATTTTTTCTTTTTAATATCAGAAGGCATAATTGCATACCAATCAGATTAAATATTCATTTTCTGTTCCATTTTATAGCTATCAAAAATAAAATTATACCGTAATTTGAACAAAATATGCTTCAGCTGTAATACAGAAGTTTGTACAAAAATCATAATGCATTTTCCCTCTGTCTCAATTCATAAACTATCAGTTGTCAAGAATTCTGAAGAAAGAAATTCCAAGTTTCTTTTAGGGCTAATCTAACATTTTAAAGGCCATAGACTACATGACTGAGTCAATAGCTTCATGTGCAGCTGGACAATAACAAAAGTTCAAGCTGGCAAAGTTACTAACCTTGACCCTCAAACTACCAGTACCCCGGTACAGTAGCAGATATGATCCTACATAGTTTAAAGCACCTTGAAGAAGAAAGGCATTCAGGAGGGGCATACAATTGTATAAGATACATTTATAAGGTAAATTCAAATCTCTCTGCATTCTGCTCTTAGTACTTTGCATGGAACAGCAGTTACTATTAAAACAGATATATCAGCTTTGCATAAGAATATTAATCTTCATAACAGTTTTTAGAAGACTTTTGGATGAACAGTTAAAAATTGGGGAGTGGGGAGAGGGAAGGAACTCCCAAGGATCAAAAACAATGAGTAGAAGGAATAGAAAGAAACAGTCAAAACTCAGCACTGGAAAAGGTTAATAAACATGTGCTCTAGAAATGCCTACAAGGGCTTGATTTAACACAAACATCTTCAAAAGGAGAGGGAGTGTATTGAATTGAAAGATTGGAAATTTTGTAAATGGTATAAAATTATTTGAAATAAACAAGAGCAGATAGAAGAGAAAGTATTCACAAAGATAGATAAACAAACATGTCATAGAAAAATATTGACTATTGACAAATACAGTGGAGAGCAGGCTGGCAGAAATACCTGGAATTGTTCACACACATCATTGGGCTCTAAATCAGCTGTTACCATTTGTTAATAAACTTTGAGTGTCAGAACAGATTGCTTTTGGAAATAATTTGCTTGATACCCAGCAGCCCACAGAAAAAGCTTACAATTTATCAGGATGCATAAAGATTGGGGCTGAGAATAAAAATAAGATGACAATGACACTACATAAATCAACAGTAAAGCTTTACTTGGAGTGTTCAGTCATGGCTACACAGCTTACCAGAGATATAAATGAAATAAAGGATCCAGGAAGTGACAACTGAAACCATTAAACTGAAATTACTTCACATCTTATAACCCAGAGTTAAGTAAGGAGGCACACTATGAAGGAGGTTAACTGGATTCTCCTGCATACCATTTGTAGCATCCAAATGAGAATATTTAACAAGTGAGGTTAAAGTGGGAAAATGGTAACAGAAAGAAATTATAATGGATATTAATTTTCATGCTTCAGGAAATCTAACTATCAACCACAAAATGCCTGGAGTTGCAGAACACTCCTTGGATAAGTATTTCTGCCAGTGACTAAGTAAGATTTTGGTGTCTTTCTGTTCCAGGTATTGAGGCCACCACTGGAGACAAGATATTGACTTGCAGTGACTGGCTCAGTCTGACAGTTCCAGGGCTTCATTACTTTAACTGCAGCCACAGATCACAAAAAGCTGAAACTAAGAGTATATTGCTAATATCCATCATGAGGCATTGCTCACACAATTTTTAAAACTTACAGTTCTCCAGGTAGAAAGCAAAGCCTTCTAAAAAAATGCTAAATATTTAAAACTAGTAGAAACCATTTCAAGACAAAAAGACATACTGAGAGACAAAAGAAATTTTCTCAGAAAACTCAAGTGCCTCAACAATTTTACTTTATCAGATGTAACATGAATATATCTTAACATGAATATATCTGATTCTAGACCCTGAGATTGGCTCAGCTGGTGAAAGAATGATGCTGATAACACCAAGGTTGTGGAGGTTCAATCCCTGCACAGGCCATCACACAATATATTTCAACCAAAATATTTCTGTTGAATCTAATTTTTAATCTAATAAGACTGTTTGCTTAAAATTATCCTCATCACATAATTTTTTTGTATTTACACATTTTTAAAAATCAACTTATATATCATTACTAAGTTAAGAAGTTTGAAATGGCTACAAATGAGTCATAGCACTAAAAGCACTGATGAAACAAACTTTCCTGGACATCTGTACTACTCTTTGAATTTGTGGTCACAACCAATGCAAACATCTGGTGTTCAAATGAAGCAAAAGGAAGAAAAAAGTCCTACTATAGAGACTTCTGTAGTACTTACAGTACTACAGCTATTAAGCTTCCTATAGGACATTTTAAAAGTGCCTTAACTAATTGACTTAAGAAGAAACACCTCAAGAGTATTTAGGTCCCTCTGCCTACAATTACTGGAGGGTCAGAGAGCATACACAGAAAGTATGCTTACTGCTCTATCTCACTAAAACTATAGAGAAAAGAAATAATTATTGCTAAAGAATATCACATTGATTAGCACCACAGAGAAATTAAAACAGTCCTTCATTTTAAATCCCTAGAAATTATACTGTTCTTTATCAGGTACTAATCGGTACAAATATTAAAAACTGCTGGAGTAATTTTCAGGCTTTTGCAATATTAATACACCTACCATCTGATTTTGAAATTTTTCAACATTACTTTGAAGATCCTCTAGCCAATTATATAGTGTTATTATTAATTACAGCTTGCAGCTTGAAATACAGTTCTATCAATAGAGTTTTATCTGCATAAATATGAAAATAAAACTTAAATTGAATTAAACTGTTTACCCTTAGCAAGGGAATGTTAGAATACTATTAGTTGTGAAAATTAATTTGTTATGCCTGAAAACAGACTTTAAAGCAGAAATATCTCTCGGGAAAAGGTTACATTTCATGTATTGTATTTCTTTCATCTTCATGTTGCAAGATTTTTTAATCTTCCATTAAACACTATCTTTGGGGTGTGGAAGTCCATTCATCTTACTTAACAAAATACAAAAAGCTTTAGCTTTACATCAAACGTATGCAGAGATTACTGCAGGAAATATGAATTAATCTTAACAGCAACCCATTTTATTTTAAATTATCAAAGTTTAAGTGGAAAGAAAATGCCGCACCCCTTAAGTTTTATTTTCCTGCTCAAAACTCCCTCCCCACTTCCCAATACACTTCCACTTTCCCCACTGAAAATTTGAAGTCAGGAAATTGTGAAAGGTAATTTAGCCTCTTTGGAGACATTCAAAACCCACCTGGACAAACTCCTCTGTAGCCTGCTCTAGGTGACCCTGCCTTGGAAGGGGGCTGTACTAGATGATCCTCAGAATCATTTCTAACCCTAATTAGTCTGTGATTCATCTGTGAAGAAGCAATCCAATAACTTGGATAAAAGCAGAGGTACAATGCACAACTGTAAACACTGTGAAAGAACTGACAAGAGACAAACATGATTTACGAACAATGTCAAAGAAACGTCACAGACCATTTCCTATGTAAACAAAAGACAGCTACCAGTGTTGAAGTCTGAAACAAACAAAGCTACTCTACTGTAGCATTCAGTCAGCACCAGCATCCATTATCATTAATACACAGCTTTCATTGCCACTGTAATAATACAATTTATGAAATATCATAAAGTAATTGTAGTCCCTCCTCAGAAAAATGCTGTTAACTGCAATGTACCAGTATAAAAGGAGTAGGTAAAACTGCAGAACCTTGTTCCTAAAAACAAGTATTCAAGGTCACACCCTCATATTAAGTGCACTATTCTCTTCTGGAATAAAGCTGCTATGAAGCTGTTCTTTCAACTAGTCAAAGATTAAAAAATGTTCTTTGAGTAAATACTCTTTGCTCTCTTCTTTACACCTGTGTCAAGATATGTGAAATAAACTTACAAGCAAAAAGGGGCAAGCAGTGCTAAAGTTTTGCACATGTTCTTAACAATCGGCTCCACTACCTGCCTTTATCATTTTTACCTCCTCTTCTAAAAGTTTCATATGTGTTTCACTGCCAGTGCCTATCAGCAGTTGACCAATAGTGGTGAATAAAATTTGTCATGTAGCATTTCATATATTATTTGTAGATTTGTTCCATTTTCCAGTACAAACATCACACAGAGCAAGTATTCTGAACTCAAAGAGAGTTGTCTGAATCAAGTGCTTTTGTATTTTGGGAAAAAGAAAACAAACAAAAAAAACCACAAAAAAAAGCATCCCATGATTTTCTCTCTAATGGTAAATTCATTTGTTTTCTAATAACAGGTGAAATGAACCATTAATGGAAAGTTGGATCAGAAACTTTCCAACATTTATTTGGTCAAAGATAATGAACATCAAGTAAATAGAACACTAACATTTATTACGACAGTTTAATGAAGACTTGGTAAAATGCACTTCCTTCTTTTCCCCCATTTTAGTTTGTATCAGCGAGTCAAGCTTCAGTTTAATGTTTAAACACTTAAGCATTTAGTAGGAATTCATTCCTTTGGTCAATGTACCAAAATGATTTGATCATGATGTCAAAATGATTACAGTGGTATCATTAACTTTTTAACGGGAGTAGAAAATTCTATAAATTTAATCATTGTCTTTAAACAATGCATGGAAGAATGAGCTGGAATAATCTCCTTCCAATCGTTGTCATGTAAAATATTTAATTTCCAGTTCTGCTTTGTCCCAGACAGGATCTTTGTCATTAAAATTAGAGCAGATTATGATATGTAATATATTTGGTGACATGTCAGGGTGGCACCACTTTGACCTTTTCAGTATTCCACATTTCATTTGGGAGCCTGTTTCTTCCCTTTTCTTCTATTACTGATCAAGAAATAGAAGTAGAACAGAGGGCCAATCAAACTGGAAATTAGAAACAAACTGTCAACATTATACTAAATAAGTACATTAAATTAATGTTATTAAAATTAGGTAAAACCCTGATCCTTTTTCACCTCTTCTTTAAAAAGACAGTATAAATAACAAACCAAAGGAAAAAGCTTTCCTATTTATATTTTCAAATCTGCTACCTCACATCTTCTCATACACTAAAATTTTCTCAAAAATTAATATAACAATATTTTTCACACCCTTTTCTCAATTGTTTGCTTTTCATTAGCTGATCTTCACATTCATTTTGCTTCCAGCTGTTGGCTACTTATCTTAAGCAGGATATAAAGTACTCAGCAAGGAGCTGAGGTGTCCTGTACATTTGTATGCCAGCTGCACAGGAGACACATTGTCCTGATTAGGTTCTCTTAATGCACTGTTCATTAACACAGACCTGGCAAGTTTTGCTGTTGTGTGCAGTCTTATAGTATGTGATGATTTTTGTAAACCTACGCAGACACTATAGTCAGATGCACTTCAGTTTCCATTTTAAAAGCATTTCCAGCCCTATGGCTCAGATGGAAAGTCTGAAGACAGTGGATAATGGGATCAGGCTGGAAGGGACATTAAGAAATCATCCATTGCACCCCAGCCCCGAGCAAGAGCTAAGTACACTTACACAATCACTGGGCAGGTGTTTGCCTAATGCATTCTCATGGATCCTTATCAATGGAGGTTCCAAAATGTCCCCAGCTAAGCTGATATAGTACTTAATGTCTTAAACATTACAAGGGCCTTTCTTCAAACCTAGACAGAATCATGCTAGATATTATTAATTCCATTATTTCTGTTTACATATTTTATTCTGTTTACATATTACTGTATTTGGATGAACAAGTGGTCTTCCACCTTCCTGCAAAAGCCTTTTTGAAAACAGTTTCTATCACCTCTTCTTAGTCAACTCTTCCTCAGCTGAACTAAGCCCCCCTGCTCAGCTGTTCCTCACAAACCACATTTCTGAGATTTGTCCTTACTCTTGCTTGAGGAGTTTCACTTTTTCCAAAGTGAGGGACAAAACCTGTACTGAGTCAAAATGATTTCCAACAACTGACGGAAAAATTGGAAGATGACTCAAATTATTTTACAGATGGTATGTCCACCTGCATGTTCCATTAAAAATCAGGAATATGGGTTATAATTTACTGTCATCACTGCATCATTTCTTAAAATAGTATTTTCTGACCATTATGTTTGAATTCCTCATTGTATAAATCCTTCTTGCCTTGCTGGTGTCTTAAATTTGTCCTTTTCCAGATAGTGTTTTCATATTTGGACTCTAAGGATTTCTTCTAGATACTCTCCTAGTCCTAGTCTTAGTCCTTCTGACCTTAAAGTAACCTCCAGATTTTACAGTAATCTTCATTCCAAGACCATCTGGGTTAAACAGGAAAATATTGGCTAGTACCTTATCCAGCTTAAACAACTGCCAACACACAACACATTCTTTCATTTAAACAGAAATCATTGCTAATGGCTCTCTGAGAAAACTTTTCTAAATAGGTCTGCATCCAGCCTATTTACACCTGGATCACAATTGCCAAATTTGCTCAGGAGAATATTATGTGTGACAATTGAGATAACACTACAAAATTTGAGAGATGTGACACATCAATTGCTTTTTCTCCAGCTATAAGCTGTTATCCTGTCAAAGAAAATTATTAGATGGATTTGATACTATTTGTTCTTGACAATTCTGCACTGGTTATCCATCATGTCCCTGTGGTTACATACAATTTACCTGATTGCTTACCTGAGTATTTTTCTAGGAAATAAAAATTGTTTGTCTGTCCTGCCTCCCTCTGCTTTCTTTCTTTAGAACCATTGCAGTCCCTGATACCCACAACAGTTGGTAAGTTGCTGGGGGCACAGAGGTTGCCAAAAATCAAGTGTTCTCATAGAAAACATATATCACAAGGGGAAAAAAAAAATAAAAATCAAACCACTAATCATGACTTATTATGCTTTTTGATGTTGCACAGATCTTAATAATGTTTAGGACACCTATTGATGATTTTAACAGCTTTGGATTCACAATCCTATTAATAATATTTATTTATCTTATTCATGTTAATTATTTATCAAATTACAAAGGTCTTTTTTTATTCCAGGATCAATGGAGATCCAACTGACCCAAACTCAAGCGATTGTGCTTATAAGGTAATTAAAGTTTTTGCTTGCACTCATCTGAAGTTCTCTCATACTCCTGGAAATGGGAAACAGTAAGTCCTGTATTTTATCTGTTTAGTTTTAGAACTCAGAACTAGCTGTGTTGCAGATGGTTTCAAGAAAAATGAATCCAGTGGGTGTCTGGAGAAGCCTATCTATTTGCCATAGATGTACTATTTCTTTTAGGTATGAACTGTGAAAGAACTATCCATGCCTTTGCTAACCCCAGAACAAAGCAACGTACAGTAGGCAGCTTTGGCTGTCCCATGAACACACCTAGGAGCTGACAGCAATGACCAGAAGCTAGAAAAAGAACATTTATCAGTTAAACAAGTAAGCATATTGCATACACTGGTTCCCTAATGTCAAAAATGGCTGTAGTTTCATCCTACAACCAGGTTCTTGCAACTAATCACTTACCTTTATGGTTCAAGCATAAGGACCTGAAACACCCATGTGCCTTCCTATAGAGATGCTCTCTGTATTCACATGCAGATAGTGAAAGTGGGAGGTATTATCATGTTTTCTCACCCAAGCTGATTCAAAAGAACTGGAGTTTATATGAACATGCCCAATAAGCCAAATCTAGTTGATTAACCCAGGTTTTCTGAGGAAGGACAGGAAAACTGTTTGTTATTTAACCCTGTACTTGGTCAAAGACCAATTCCACCCTCTTTCAAACCACCTGCTACTCATCATCTTATTCCTCGGCATCCAAAACTCACTGTTCTTGAGAAACAGTAATTTTTTTCAGGCCAGAAAAAACTATGAAAGTGTGAAAAAAAATTTTGAAAGGATCAAAGGGACTTAAATATACTTCTCATAGCACCTGTATTTGTACAGCACATTTTATTATGAGGGAAAAACGGCAAGGTTATGTCTTTTACTTCAGAATGGAGGGGTTTTGTTGTTTTTAAAATTCATCAAAATTAAAACCTCTAGGTTTATCTGTGCTGGAACACAGAAAAAGCTGGACCATAATTTTCCTAAGCTGAATCAAAAATTGCATTTCCTCAAATCTGGCTGTAGTTCAGCATCTGGTTGCTTTTTGCCCCGAAGTCATCAAGGAGCTTTCCTTTTCCAAAAGGGGTTAAGAGATTTATTTTTTGCCTCTCTTCTTAAACTGCTGCCAGAATTGCCACCTTGGCAGAAACGCAAGAAGCAAAATCACCCACTTGAGTCCAGGTAAGCCACCCACGGGTGTTCTGATCATGCTGCAGACACCTAACCAGAGCTCAGCAGCTATAAATACCAAACCTGGTAAACACACACTCACCAATCTCTCTGGAGATCTGCGTGAACGCCTCCACACCGCTCTCCCCGTAGTTGCCTTCAGAAGCCAGTGTGGAGACGTAGTTCCACCCCAGGGCTGTCACGATGTCAACCATGGCCTGGGCTTGGTAGGAGTCTGGTGGCACCACTCGAGAGAAGAAGTCGTACCTGGTGTTATCGCTCAGCTCAGGAGCTGTGGATGCATAGCTGATTTGAGGTATCTGCAAACAGAATGACAAGTCATGCAAGCCAATCTAATAACATTTTACACTACATCCTTGTACCTTTGAAAGGCTTGTAATAGATTATGCACAGGCATTGTGCAGAACCAAATATCTTGCTTTAATTAAATCAGCTGATCAGAAAGCATCTTGGATTTTGTGTAATGTCAGTCAAGCTTTATTGTGTAACACTCTCACCAAGAAATAATGCATTCAGCTGTACTCCAGATGTCATGACTCTTGACATATAAACACAACTTCTTTTTTTATTCTGGCCCTAATAGAAACAAGCGAAGTAAAAAAAATAGGGGGGAGGAAGAAGGAAGAACTCATACCATTACTACAGAAAATGAGAAGGTCAGTTATGATGACTGCGATTCTTGGAATTTGACAAGTAAAATGTGGATGATTTCCATTTCTTTGTTTTATTTACATACATGAAAATTTGTGTTCCCGTTTTATAACTATTTTTCAAGCTTTCTCTGTCGCAGGTTTTTAATTTTCCAGTTTTAATTGTTCATTGTGCATGACTTAAGAATATGAAGACTATGTATTAAACAGCAAAAGCTATCTGATAAAAAACACATCTAAAAAAATTACCTATATATGATATGCATATACAGAAGGAGAAAGCTTACAAGGATGGTAAATTTCATAGAAAACACCTCAACATTCTTAGTAGAAAGAAACCTAAATAACTGGAACACATTTTAAAATACATGATTATTCTCTTAGGAAAAAAAAAAAATAGTGTTTTTCTGTTAACTCTTGTCTTATACAGATGGTTTAGCAGTGTCCAGAAAAGACATTGTAAGCAATACTCACTTATTTTGAAGAATATTTTTGTTGCAAGAAGATTTAATTAACATTTATGCTAACTTAAAAGGAGAATTATTTTTTTATTACAAATGGTAAAACTGATTAAACAAACAGTCATTAGCTTGAAATAAAAGATACTCCAAGTATTGCATAGCATTGTGATCTATATTAATAAGAGGTGTTTTAGTCATGTCACAAAACATAGAACAGTCCTCAAGAAAGCAATCTGAATGGAGTTCCTAAGTTGATTTTGTTGAGAGCCAAACTGAGCAGCACCAGGCAAGAGGTGTTCTGGTAAATATTCTGTCACATTGGATGTCAGAGTAGAAGGCTGCAGTGCAGCTGTTATGTCCTGTTCAGTGCTTCCTCATCAGTGCAAATTTAAAAACTTTATCCAGGGCAAATGTAAGGAATTCAGAGTCTGGTCATTAACCAAAGCTCCATAGACAGTGCAGATATATTTGCACAGCCTGAATAAACAGTTAATTGCCTAAGGCTTGGCACAATCATTTCTCAGTCAGAAACTAAGAAAATAAATTCTTATGTATCTTGGCTGTATTCTTCTTTAACAAATTTTCTACACATGGAATTTCTGGAAACTCAGAACAAAAATCTGAAATGCTGTTATAATAACAACTGAAGAGAACAGAAAAGAAAAAGAGAGGGAGGATCACAGAAAAAGTTAGAGTTTGTATTTCATGGAAATCAATAATACTAACAAAGAAAAAATATACCAAGCAAAACTAAAGGATAAATTGTTCTTACAAAATTTGCCTTGAATAAATTCCCTTTCTTTCAGAAAGTGTTTGAAACATCTTTATCTCTTTATAACAAAATATTTTTGGCCTGTAATAAGACAATTATGCATATTTCCAGCACATATCATTACCTTTCTAAACTTGTTCTATTACTCTCTAAAATAATGTAAAACAAGATGTAAAAACAATAAAGACAACCTTTGTGATTTTACTCATTTTGCTCCTTGGTGTTACATTTCTCAAATATTATGTCATTGTTCCTTTGCTGAAGGCTATTTCATCAATAATGGGAACACAACCAACACCAGTAAGAAATATTTAGACTGATACTTGGGCAGTGAAATTCTTGAAGCCTAGACTTACATCCCTTTACCCTCTCAGTTCATTTTTCTTCAGGCACGAGATGAAGAACAAACCCTAGATGTGTGTTTGTAGGAGAATTGTTGGTTCAACCGCAGCAATGAGATGTTTCAGATCAATAGAGATATTTTATGTACTACAAATATCACTTTTTTGGAGCCCTGGAAAATGCAGAGAAGAGATGTTCCTTTCCTACTTTTCAGCTCTTTGCAGTTCAATTTCTTCCCTAGAGTTATTTCTGATAACAATGAAAATGGAAAGCAAATACAGCACAACACAATACTCTGAAATCACTGGGCACACTGGTAAGCTCAAATCACCACTGTTTTATAACATCTGCCAGCTTTTCACTAGCAGGAAAGAACAATATGCCACGTGAAAGTAGAGAGAAAGACCACTCTCTAAGTAGCAAACCAACATTAGGTTTGGAGAAAAAAAGCAGTTCTTGCAATGAAATATACAATTATTTTCCTCATTTCTTTTTGTCTATGTCCCTCGTGGTTATTAACAACACCACTGTCAAGAATTTTCTCCCCAGAATTGCATAACTCCCACCCAGAAATGGTTCATGGACTTCTTTTTCTGGAAGCAGTTGATGCAAAAGTAAATAGTAACTTCCTTCCTTGCCTGCTTTTAAATGTGCAATTGTATATAGCGGAGCTCTGAAAAATAGCTTTAAAATTTGAGAATTTGGTTTATGTTCCAGTTACATAGGAAGTAAAAAGACTTAGCAAAGAAGTTTTTTGGCATGAGGTCAAATTCTTTGGATTTAGTGGTTCAATAATCCATGAATGAAAAATATATACATTAAAATACAACAACTCTACTTATGGACTGTAGGTTTAATAAAGCATTTTACATTTCCCAAAGTACATTTTACAAGACAGAGAATAGTGCTGCCTAAGCAAGGGAACTGTTATGCTCTATCAATTCAGTAATGTGTGTTTTTTAAACTCCCTAAATACAGACTGAATTCCTAGTTTAAATTCCACTGGTCTCTTGAGACATAAATTTGCATTTTGAAAGAAACCTTTAAAGAATGAGAAATAAAACTCTATCTACTTTTTCAAAATTAAATAAATACAATGCAAATGTTGCAGGTATTGTAAGTGGCATATATTAGTGTTAATGGTATATTTCCTTCTCTTTTGGGGAAAAAAATTGATTATATAACCACATTTGAATTGGTTCTTGCACAACATCTGTCACATTCACTGACGGTTGCTGAAAGCATTCATGTTTGACTGTTCATTGATATAATTTCTGTATTCTTCCCTGCCCTATGGTTTGCCCACTGTCTCACATTAAACATCTATATAAACATCAGCATCTATAAGCTGCTGATAAGCTCAACTACTAGTGGGTGACAGACTTAATCTTTGAAATTATTTTATAAATTAATTCATAGAAGCCCTATTTTTATTATTTTTAGACCTTAAGCTATCTATTAAATGCTGAAAACAAAAAAGATCCTAGTGTGATATTTTAAAACAATATCCAGTTTTAGTTTCATACTGGTCTTAACCCTGATACCTGCTGAACTACCTCTGAAACTACTTGTGATCCCTCAGTTCTTTAATCTAAGTCAGTGGTGGCTTCATTTCAATCTATTTTTCAGTCACTAGCATCAGAAAACTATTCAGCATGCTTAAAAATAAAACAATTTGGAGAAAAACAAACAAAACTAAACCCAAACACACACCAAAAAAAAATTACTGATAACTAAGCAGAACACCTAATCCTTGAAGATTCATTCAAGCCAAAATCAGCAGTCCAGAAGAGCCTGTTTTTCATCAATCTGTATATCTCTATCTCCTAGCTGATTTCTCTAAAGGTCTCCCCTTCCCAGAGGATTAGAGAAGATGAAGCAGGTGCTTTCAGAAGTGACCATCCACAAGCATGACTGTGGCAGCTCTTAAAGGAAGAATGACATCAGTACAAGACCAGCACCAAGCATTACTACAAAACAAACTTGTGCTCTCTCTCATGGAGGAAATGTGGACAACTTCAGGGGTGCCAAAGGCAGCTAATGGAACTTTACATTTATTTCAGCCAAGTAGTAAACCACTGTCAGCTCCTCATACACTGAAAATAAAAACCACCCATTATACTCCCGAATCCAGGACTATTCATAGAGGAACACTCCTATGGATCTGTCTAGGGGTTCCAGTGTTGGGGTCTAAACTCCAGAACACAGAAAGCTGCACTGAAGACGACAGAGGAAACAACATGACCTAGTTGTGCCCTTCCAGAAGACTGTCTTCACCAAAGCAGGCAGATTTAACATGCTTTCTCTTGAATTACATGCTCTCTAAGTTTAAGGCAAAAGTTCACTACAATCCTTTTACTGAGCTTTCAAATCCATTTGCATGCTACATTTGACAGCGTAAAGCATCAGCTGGCCATTTCATATGCCATCTTCCTTTACATAGTCTTCCAGCTGAAAGCATGATTTGGGAACAAAGTAGCAGACAGTGAAATGAGCAAAGCTCATAAGGAAAACGACTTGAGAAAGGAATCACTATCAATTTTAAAAATTAGACATTATCAGTTACATTTAGAGCAGTAACTATGTTGTACAGTCACCAAGAGTAATGAGTTTAAATCACTCACATCTTCAGTTTCACTACCCACTCAGTCCTATCATTACTAACTTTAACAGATCAGCTAGCATTTTATTTTTCTTTTCCATTCTCTCATCACTGAGCCTTTTTTTTTAGGAATATTAGCAATAGCACATTAAAAATAGTAATAATTGCAACTAAAAAAAGTGAAGCCAATAAACTCTAAGTTACTGACTACTCAGTATCAGCTGGCATTTTACCACCAACTAATTCAGCTAGGAAAGGAGTTAAAGCACTCAGAATAAAATTTGACTGTGGAAACATGTTTTCAACTTGATGATTTTTTGAATTTTAAATGTCTATCATTAATCATTAATGGCCCTGTCTCTTCAAGATTTTTATTCCCTCTTCTGTACAGCAAGAAAGAGGTCTTTTTGAGTCCAAAAAATTCACAGCAGTGAAATGAATCCTCAGGGCCTAGATATTGAACAGTTGCAGGAGGAGAGCCAAGGTCACCAAGCTTAGGCTATTAGTGACATTTTTAAACTGCCATCAGCCAGGGCACCATCTTAGTTTGCTTTTGCTGCTGAAAAATATCAGCCTGCAACATAATAATGCCAAAGTCATTCAGGAAGGACATTCAAGATTCAAAAGAGTTTGATAAATCTTAATAACATCCTACTGTATACCAAACAATACTGAAAATATCTTTTATTATTACTATAGGAGAAGGTGAAATGCACCCTGGAACATTTCTCTAATATAAAGAGGGCCTGGGAGATTAATTCAACTGTTCTACACACTATGTAGAACAATAGTGTAAACAGCTCCATGTCTTCCATTGCATCTCACAATCCCACTCACTTTGGCTGGACATCATTATTAAGACACCTCACGTTCAACTTCCTCCTATAATATCTTCATCCCTCCCTGTTGTCTTCTTAGTGCAAAAGTTCCCATACCTTCTCAGCAATTTCTCATGGGCAGCTCCTTACAGCACTGACTCCTTCTTCACAACACAACCAACAAACTCCAACTCTCTCCTCACCCAGCTAACCCACTCTTTTGTAGCACTCATCCTCACTGGACACAGCTGTGGCCTATTAAGGGCCACCACTAATCTTTGGTGATCAGTACAGCTGCAACTCCTCAGGGGTGAGATTGCCTTCTGCACTATTCTCTTACATTCTAACCCCCCACACTTCCCTCTGTGACAAACACATGGGAGGTCACCCATGCCATCACTAGATACCTCATTTCATTCATTTCAGAATAAACCAATATTAAGTCACCCTGTGAGACCTAACACATTAAGACTCAGTAATGCCTTTGGAGATGTGAGATGGCCCCTTCGATGCTCACTGCAGGGTGACACCTTGACAACTCCACCAGCTACAAATCAGCTGTGCTAGAGCTGATGTTATGGAAAAGTTTCAATGAAGTTTTTTGAATCATCCTCGTTCCATGGATTTTACTATGAGGAGGAGTGATCTACAACAATATATTTCCCCAGTAGACAAATTCATTTATTCATTTATATTTATAAACTCAGGCAATTCTAATCTATATTTATTTAAATGAAAACATTTTCCTTGGATGTTTAGGATCCTCAACGACAATATTTATCATGTGTCAAGCAATGCATGTTGTTCAGGAATTACCACTGATTTCTACCTGACCACCCAAAAAATTATGTTGATGCTAACTTGAGCAAAAGCAAGAAAACAAGTATGTTTTTCACCCAGATGAATAGGATTTAAAATGCATTTCTTTCAGAAAGGTTTAGTAGAATTTGAAAAGCTTTGGAAACAGAAAGAAGAAAAATATAATCAGAAAGCTGTCATTAGCTGATTTCACTTGGTAGGCAGGACATTTTAAACCCATTTGAATTATTCCAAGTCATTCTATTTGCAGTAAATATCATAGCAGCTCCTGTCAAGGGTGCTTGCAATTCATACACCTAATGATGAGGAGGTAATGGATACACCACTTGAAATGTTTTGGAAGTTACACATATATTTGTACAGATTTTTGTGCAAAGATATGGGGTTTTGTGATAAAATGCAACATTGCTATTTTTTGCCCCAAATAAAGAAAGAAAAGGGATCTATCACACCTAAATGCTTCTGAGCTGGAACAGGTAGATTATTGTGCTTTTTTCTTTCTATCTGTCTTTCACAGAGTTTATTTCTGCTGCCAGTTACCTTCTGAAGACATATTCCTGAACAGAATATAATTTCAATGATCAGCACTGATATTTTCATGAAAGCACATAAATGAGGATCAACACAGCTCCATTTGTTGCCAACAAAATTATTTCTGCAAACATCATAGCCTGGTCTGGTATGTGAAAAATTGCAGACACAGATGCAATCGCTAGCCCAGTGGAAATATGGGCATAAAATCAAACATGCAAATCCTCTTTCATTACTGATTTTCTCTTTTTTTTCCCTCTCCACTACAAACAGAGTAATTATCTATCATACTTATTTCTGAGGATATTGCTGGTGGTCAAATGGCTAGACACTACAGTAGTGTGAATAAAATGAATTACCCTAGTAAAAGTAATTTTTTGTGGTTAATACATGTAATTGTACAGTGTCAGATAATGGGCTGAAAAACTGTTAAAGCTCCATTACATCACCACTTGCCAGAAAGTATCTTTCACAAAGTCTAACAAGACATGCTACAGCAAGAGTATTTCAGTTTATGACCTGCCATTCTGCCCTGGTAGAACAGGATGTGACAAAGGAAGAATGTATATAATAAAAAGTACCTAATAAAAAGTGTTTGAATTTGATTAAGTTCATTCCAGTGGGTTGAAGTAGGTCAGGCACTCATTATAAGTCGTTACTTTTAATTATACACAAGGGATACTATAGAAAATAATGATGATATGATATCCCAATCTCAAATCCCACAACAGATGCAGCATCTAAAAAATATATTCACCACTATAGGAAGTATGGGGTTCACTTTAGGGCAAAACATTAAAAGAATATTTATGCATTAGGAACATTTTTACAGCTGAAGTACATCTTGTCACACTGTGCAACACTATGTAACTCCAGAAGGACAAGAATCCATCTAAGGGGACAGCTTGAATTGTCATCAATATTCTGTGAAAGGGAGTCTATTGATAAATGTTAACAATGGAATTTTCTCAGTGTGGGAGTTCAATATCAGTATTTCCACATCATCTTAAATCCTGGGGTTTTCCTCTCTGAAAACCAACTGAGCCAAGCAGTTGCACATTCAATTATCCACCATCTTTAGGCAGGCTCTTTCTAAATATTTTAAGCTCAGCTGAGGTCCAGGCACTGAATGATAAACTGAAGAAGCAGCAGATCAAATGAGAAATATTCATACTGAGATCAAATCACAAGGAGGGGAGATGGAGGGGATCTTGAGCTTGGGAATTGCTGGTAGCTCTTCCTTTACAGAACCCTCTGTTCTCCAATCATCAGATCAAACAGAAAGCCAAGGATGGTCAGATATCTTTAGAGACTTTTAAACTATTAAAATTCCCTTTCTACTTTTCAGGGAAACCCACACTTAATTATGTGTATCAATACATTAGACGTGTCAGACTCTGCTGAGCACAGTGTGAACTCTGATATTTCAGTTTTTCTAGCTCTGCTTTCCTCATTAGAGCTTGTCATGTCAGTGTCTGGAACTCTAATCTCTTTTGATGAGTTTGAGAAAAATGTACAGAAAATGTGCATTCCTTTTAATCTGAACTAGGAAAGCCAACTTTTTATTATTATTCAGCAATAACAAATTTACCTAGTAGGTCAGAGTATCCCTCAGCCAAAATCAGGTTTCCTTTACATTTATTTGATAATTTGTACCATAGAGAGCACAGCAAGCAATTTCAGAGACTTGCCCATGGGGACATGCACTCGTTCATGGAAATTTTTCTGATTACAGAGACCATCACTATGGAAGGAAGTATGAGACACAGGAAGAAAGGGAAAAGCATTGGAACAGACTGCCCAGGGAGGTGGTGGAGTCCCCATCCCTGGGGTGTTCAAGACAGGAAAATATGGCACTTAGTGCTGTGCTCTGGTTGAGAGGGTGGTGATCAAAGGTTGGACTGAATGACCTCAGATGTCTTTTCTAATCTTAATGAAGGTTGGAAAGGGAGAGTGAAGGGGAGAGTGTTCTCAGCAGGACACAAGATGGGAAGCTCTGCTAAAGGAACAACTGATCTTTGCCTTCACTTTTACTGCTGCAAGGCCACCCCAGCTTACACCATTGCCTGAGCAGCAGCGCTACCCTTTTGCTACCCATGCTGCCACCTTAACATCATGAGATACAAGTGATCAAAATAGACCATGAGGAGGAAATGTAAATTTTGTATTCTTGACAGCTCTCTCCACCGTTGTAGACAACATGAAGCTATGTAAACAGGGCTCAGCTGGCCAGACAGATATGTGCACTGCTCTAGTGTGTCCCTTCAGATGTTCTACAGTACACTGCCTGCACTCCAGCTATGGCTCAGAAAACCCAGCTTTCCAGTAACCTCTCTGTCCCATGCTAAAGACTTGGATACCACGTATCAGAATGCATTAAGAAAATCCCCACTAAGAAAATCCATAGCTATGGATTCCTTTCACAGCACACACAACTCATATGGGATTATAAAGCATCATCTTAAATCCATATTCTACAGACTTAGAAGAAGGGAAATTAAACGTATCCCTGTTTTGTTTGCCTTCAGATGAACTTTCTTTCATTTTTAGAACAATCAGACTTGGCTGATAAACAACTTCACCTTGAGTTTTTAACCTTAAAAGTTATAAAACATTAGCCAGTGCCAAATGATTTCCAAAAAGTTCAATATTTCCTGTATTAACACAGTGAAATGCTAAGTCCAGTTGCTACCAGTAGAAAAGTTGAAGAAAAGAGCAAAAACATTTATGAAGGAGAATGAGGTGGAGGGGGAGGGCAACAAAGCAAAAATGTTGATTACTTTAATTATGTGATAAACATGATTCAGATAGAAGGAATAACCTAGTGTTCTCTTTCCTTGTGCCTAACAGTGTCAGTGTCCTAACTCTTCCAAAGTACAACCCAGCTGTTAAGGGATAATATTACTTGTCCCCTTTGAAAATCCCAGGCTTGCAACACAGAAAAGCAAATGTAACTAAATTATCCACCATCTGGGGATTGTTCAAAATAATAATTACCAATCTTAGATTAGAAAAAAGAAGCCTTGTAATTCAGGCTCAGAAGTACATTGTACAAAGTACAAAAACATGCCTTGTCCTCTACCCCCATGAAAAAGCTATATTGAAACCTGCATGTCCAAGCACTCACAGGGACTTAGTGCCCACAGTCTCCACTGGGGTATCCTTCAGGCAGACTTTGGAGTCTTGATGATAGACATGGGCATCTGAAGATAGCTCCACAGCCAAAGAGGCATAGCAGCAGAAACAGTGCTAAGATTAGCAAAACAATCAACTTTGACAAATACCTGCATTTCATAAATTTTGCCATTTTGATAGAATAGGTACAGCCTTACAAATCATACTCAACACACAAGAAGAGATCACGTCACAAGGAGGCTGTGCCCACAGTCAGAGGTATAAGAGATACCTTTGAAGTTTGAACTTATCCACAACGTTTTGTCCCTGTCAGCAGCCATGAGTAAAGTTTCCAAAAAGTAATGATTGTCATAAAAGTCAGGAACTCAGAAGAAATTATTATATTTTTATATAAAAGTACTTTATGTATGTATAATATACATATGTACACATATATTCCATATGATGGACCTTTTTTTTTCCTTTGTTTTAGAGTAATTAGTGGTTTATACTTCCTCACTGAGGAGGCTACCCAAATTCTCTTTCTAAGCTGATATTGTTGCTGATTCAAATTGAACAAGATGAGCTTTAAGAAAAGCACAGCCCAAGGGGAATAAGATGAAGAAAGGGGGATAAGATTGAAGAAACAGAAACCTTGCAGAGGTTTCTTACCTGTACAACAATGTATTCTCTATTTAAAGGAGATAATTAGAATATGGAGGAAATATTTGTTTTATTAGTGTTATTTCTTACTGAATTTATCTCTAGATATAGTTACATATACCTGACATTTTCTCCTTGTTGTTTCCTAAAGAGTGATTTAGGATACTTGGTTTGAGCTCTGCTTCTCTCCTTCAGCAGCTCATATTCAGAGATACTCAGTAGAAAGGGCAAAGTCTTCTGTAAAATACAGCTGGACAGGGTCACTCCTCACTCTCATCTACTGAGTAAGGCTTCCTTTCCCACAACAGATATTTTTGTGGACATAGTCTCAATGCAGGCGGAGAGCAAAGTCAGCAAAAGCAGCATGTGATGTAGGAAAAAAGCCTATATTGGATGAGCATTTCACAATTTCTGCAAATTCTCCTTTTCCCAATTTTTATTCATTGCAATTTAACTACAAATCAGTTTACTGTTATCACCACCATACAGCCTTGTTTGAGTGTGTTAGCCTTAGCCTTCCTGGCTAGTGCAATGGAGATTTCCTCCCTAGCTATGACTCTCCAATATCTCTAAGTCCAAATACAGAGTGATATATAAGTCCTTTTGAAGGTTTTTAAAAGTCCCCCTCAGTTAGCTTGATCCTGTAAGTCTGGCCACACCATCAACATCCTACTTCAGCAGCTCAGCAGAATGATGAAAGAAGAGGGCCTGAGGAGCTTTCAATAAGTTCAAAAGCTCCCCACTCAATTTTTTTTCCCATTTCAGCAATCCCAGTAACAACTCACATTTCTGACAGCATGTCAGTAGTCAGAGCAGAGCTTGCTGATAACCACTTTCAGTGCCCTGAGAAGCAGCTCTCCTGCCTGCCCTCCCACCTGCAGGGATCTGCTCACCTTTGCCATTCAGCATGGCCAGGGAGCGCTTCCGTCGGCAGCAAAGGAAACCTTGGTTCTGGGACTGCACATAAACCCTTTTTTTCCAACCTAAAGTGGTTGAAATACCCATATCAGACCACAATGTATTTCACAGAAATTCACAGAATTTCTGTATTTCTTTAGCAGAATGAGAAACCAATTGGTTCTGTTCTGCCCAAATATCGGTAACCCTAATACTCATCAACTGCTGAAGATTTTTTGCTATGGCTGATGCAAAACACTGCTATTTAAACCCAGCTTTAGTACAGATCTTCTGAAGACAATCCCATGCTTTTCTGACAGTGCTTCAGTCTGCAGCTACTGTATGCAGTGCATCAGTGTAATTTTTGGAAACCTCTCCTATACTGTGCACAAATGATTTGTATTAGGGACTAGAGTGCCACTGTACTACTTCTGAATACTACAGCAGCTTTTCATGAGTGAACATCTTTTATTTTGAAATCGTCCTCCCTCAGTCTGTTGCTGCATATGTTAAAAGACCCCATCAAAAGCAAAATTACAGTAAACTAGATTTAAAAGTGTCAAGTGCATTGAATAAACATTGGAGACATCAAAAGCCTGAGTGGATGCTCCTGACAACAAGTGGTGTGGGAATGCCAGCCTGTGCTGAGCTTGATAAAATTCCATTCTGTCTACTTACTGAAATTGCTTCACAAATATATTTCTGCATATCAGTGTCACCTATCCAGTTCCAGGCACTAGAAGAATTGGTTTAAAATTGCCAACTGAAAGATATCAACACTTTTTTTTTCCCATGGAGTATCAATGTCATCTACATCTCTTTCAAAGAAGAAAAAAAAATAAAAGAAAAAACAACCAAACAACCCACACAACTTTGAAGCATTTGTTTTTGATGTGTTTAGTCTGTCTCCTCTTTCACGGTTTGCAGTCTGACTTTTTAATCACAAAGACTACAAAGAACTGAGGTTTATTGAAAGAGAATTTGGGGGTTCTGTCAACATGTGAGTTGCCTACATAGCAGAAGTTCATTACCTTGGAGTGGGATTCATGTGATATTTACTGAGCTAGCCAATTGAAATAGCAAGTAAGAGATGTGTCCAAGATCATATTTCTTTTGTAGCCCAAAGTCATCTTCAACACGCCAGAGGGGTTCAGATATCTTTTCTAAAAAGAAGTCTGAAGATGAGGATAATGTTGACAACTCTATACAGTTTTTCTTAAGAAATGTTAGTTGCCACTAAGCCCACATTTATACACTTGCATCTTCACTTGAGATGCATTTCTTCTGTGTAGGGCTGATAGGAAATCAAGTTCCTTTACTCTAGGTCAGAAACCAATACAGAGTTTTAGCAAAAGCTGAAGTGTGAAACATGGCTCTTACATCACCTTTAGCATGCATCCAGCCAGAACCAGATCTCCCAAAGGATTGTTCTGAGGCACTGGCCAGACTGAGACTGGAAAGATGCTCTCACCCTCCCATGGTAGCAAGGTCCTGCATGGATTGGTTACACAAAGCTGGAAGACAAGTGCAGAGTTGCAGAGCTCCAGGTATATCTGACCTGGTGCCAGCATCTGGCCTTGACTTCTTGGGGTATGTTTGACATTGAATATTTGCCAGGTAAGTAGGAAATAAATTAACTGTCAAGGTGACTGTCCCCATGGGGAAATACAGCCACAGAATAGGAGAAACTCACTGGCCAAAATCAGACAGCAGAAGTTTCACAGATCCTAGAACATCTTTACAGATCCCAGACTGAGATAATCAAGTGCCCCTTTAGACAAGAGGGTTCTGTGAGGTCTTACTTTTTCTATCTGGGCTTGATAGCCCAAATATAACTCTTCAGATCTATGAAAACAATTAAGGGATACAGTTGTATTATGCAGTTTCAAAATGAATCTACAAATCTTCTGTGTCAGATTTCTAAAGAATGGCAATTTCACTCCCTTTTAGAATAAGAGAATTTCTGTCTAACAGAATTCCATGTATAAGGGGAATAAGTTATCTTCTATATGTTTTAATATCAGCTTCTTATCTCTGAGCATTTTTCCTTTTCCTTTTTTTACATTTTATAGTAGATATCCTTTCCACTTACTTGAGACAGCTGAGCCAATAATTAACAAAATTTCACTTGAGAGAGAAAGGTTTTAGCTTTATATAGAGGTGTCACAACAATCAGACTCTAACAAACAGTGAATTGTTTCAAATGAACTTCTGCATGCACAGAGAGTTTTGTGCAAAATATACAAGAGCAAAAGCAGAGATCTTTCCAGTGCCTGTGCTGGAAGCCAATAGCTGCAGATCCCTTCTACCACCCTGGTGTCAGAGCAAAGGGCACCTTCAGATCCAAGCCTCTGCACAGCCAGGTGGACACAAGCCTCAGGGCTGGAGTCTCCAGAGCCTGCTCTGCTCTGCAGCCAACTGCAGAGCAAAACCTGATTCTCAGACAGGCAGCCAGCTGCAGAAAGCCAGGCTGGGGTGCCCTGTGCTCTGCCCTGCTGGCCAGCAGCTGGAGAGCCACGGGTGGGAGCAGCACATGGGCCCCATCCCAGCAGAGCCCGGCTGGGGCAGAGCACACCCCCAGTGCCAGGCTGGAGCTGCAAGGCTCCCCCCTGCTAGAGTGCAGGCAAAGGCTTTGCCCTTCTCTAAGCACCCTGAGAGAGAAACCTGCTTCTGAGTTGCTGCCCTTCAGGGAGGGTGCTAGGGCTGTTCCCCCTGCATCCAGCCCGGTGGGATGGCAGGCTGCACACAGGGGAGATAATGCTCTGTGGGACACATGGAGCACCTCACATCTGCAGCCACAGAAAGAAGACAGCACTTCTGGGACCCGTCCTTCCAGTCAGGGATAGATCAGTGAGAGTGAGTCTCTAAGTGCACAGGTAGGATAATTGCTTTAAGGCTTATAGACAAAGTCACAGTGGCACAAAAAAAGCTCTGCAACTACTGGTGGCTGGCTAGACAGGAGATTATTTGAATCTTTGCACAGGAGCTAGACCAACCATATTATACAACCACTTTTCCACAAGATAATTTTTTATTTCCCCCCTCCTACAAGAGGACTCCTCACTTCAAACCACAAATCATTGCTGTTATTAGTGTTATTTCCACATCTTTTCCTGAAAGAAAAGAAACAAACAGAAAAGCCTTCTTCAGACCTCTGTTTGAGTTTGGATGCATCTGGGTCACACAATAAGAAAAGCAGAAGCAGCCTTTCTGCATGGGAACTATTGGGTTGCTCTCATACTACTATTTCATCATAGACTGTGGAAGTCCCAGGTCTACAGTATAAACTTCCAGAAAGATAATTAAGAATCAGGCTCTCATATGTTGTAACCATTAACCTCTCCATACTATAGTCTTTTTTGAAGATATAAAACAAAATAATGCTATTTTCCTATATTCTACAGAGAATAAGACGCTCAAGTCTCAAACTACTTAATTTCACTATTTAAGTGTTTATTAAGGTCAAGGAAGGTTTTCATGGATGTGGAACTTCACCTGAAAGCAGCAGTTAAAAAAAAATCAAAATAAAACAAATTATCATAAATGTGATCTTCTCACACACCTTTTTTTTAAAAAGGTTTTTATATCTACACCTACATATTGTATAGAAATAGGAAGCACTTGATATTCTTCTCACACTACATCAGTTTTCACATCTTATCTTTCTTCAGCTCATATCTGCTGTAGAAACAAAATCTAAGGAAAAAAATTACCATGTTTAAACTTACCAGTTAATAATAAATTCTTGATATATAGTCAGACCAGATTAATTTGTTTTATCGGTTTAGAATGCAAAAAGCAGCATGTTAAATACTGAACTCTGTCTCAGAATGTGAAAAAATATATTCTCCTTTTTATTGACTGCAAATATTAAATCTAAAGAACAGTTGGAAGGTAGAGCCTGCAATACCTGCTTTGATTAGTCAACAGATGTTCTACGGAGTCCAAAGTTACTGAGTCCCTGAGTTCTGATTTTTGCTGTTAACTCAAACAATAATAAAATAGAAACCTAAGCTTCCCCCCTCCAACAACTGACTACAGCAACAGTAGTTCTCTAAAACCATCCCTCCTCTAATACTTCATTACATCTGCTTGAGGGAAAGATTCCTATATCTGAGATAATTTGCACCTGCTTGTATGAGTCACCTGTTAGTACAGCTGCTTCTTAATGATAGTGCCTTGCAGCTGAGATAAGAGTAAATTCAACTACTAAAGATCAGGAGGTGATTTGAGAGTCTAATACATCAGTTTCTTCCACTGAACAGAAAACTTATTTCCTTATTAAAAATAAAAATATATTGCATGATCCAATAGCTAAAATGAGGAAAGAAAAAAACATTAGGACTAGAAATAAGATAAAGATATTTAATGTTGAATGCAACTAATAACTGCAAAACTTTGCTGGGCTGTACTTGATATGTAATGTAAAACAGTAGAGTACAGAGTCCAGACTTCAGGTCAGCAGACTTTAACTTACTCAGGAAACTGTCAGGTGTGATCTTATGGCAGGTCTGAAAAGTAAAGGAGTTCAGGGAAGCTGGCAGGTCTGTCAGACTGCCTCCTACAAGTGCAAGAGCAGTCCTCAAGGATAGTCAGAAGTCATCAAATTTATCAGAAAATCTGCATGACTGAAGAGGGAATTTACAGCATAGAAAAATTAAAAGGCAATACACAGGAAGAGGATGAAGGGGCCGGGAACAGGAGTTTAAAAACAAATCATGCCAGACCACCCTGCTATTGCTCTAGAGTATAGTGATGGGGTTTGTAGTGAAGGATAGAGCAGAAGATTTACATTGGCTTTAACTTTTGACTCTATCTTACACAATATTCTTGTGTCCAAATTACAGCTTTACAATCTTCTGGTGAACAAATGGACAGGTAAAAATCCAGTCAGACTATCTGGGAAGGATCACAACTAAGGGGCCATACTCCCAGCTGGAGGCTGGTTAAAAAGTTGACTACCACAGGGGTCTATTCTGGAATCATCCTGCTTAACACACTCACCAGTGATCTGCAGGTTTCTGAGACAATGGAGTGCATTTTCACTCCAAACTGGGGGAAACAGTGGATACACTGCAGGACAGGGCTGTCATATAAAAGGGCCTATACAGGTTTGAAGAACAGGCTAAAAGGATTCTCATGAAGTTTAATGAGGGGAAAAGCAAAACCCTGCATTTAAAGGAAATGGTCCTCGCAACAATACAGGCTGGAAACTGATGCATGAGGAGAGGCTCTGCAGAAAAGACCCCTGAAGGTAGCAGCATGAGACAGCAGCACCTTGGCAGCAAAGAGGATGAGAAATACCCTGGGCTGTAGTAACAGGAGCAGGACACAGAAGGGATTATCACTCTCCATTCACCACAGTGGGTGATGATGCACACTGGAGTACTGTGCCAAGTGTTGGTTCTCCAGGTACAAGACAGAAATGGATAAACCAGACCAAGTTCAGCAAAAGGCTGCTAAAATATTTGGGAGCTGAAGTCCTGTGAGGAGAGGTGGAGGGAGCTGGGATTATTCAGCTTGAAGCAGACCTGCCTCAAGAGGAAGTAAACACTAGTGCTTCAACACCAGAAGATACAGCCAGATTTCCACACAGTCATGAGGTGGCAGTGTGAAAGACACCAGACAAAAAGCTGAATCAATAAAGGTTCAGACTAGCATTAGGAGAAGCTTTTACACCATAAGAAGACAGTCAGGCAGTGCAACACACTGCCCAGGAAGTACCTCTCCATTCTTGAGGGTTTTCAAGACCCAACCAGATAAAGACCTGAGCAAGTGGTCTAATCTCATAGCTGACCTTGAGCAGGAGCCTGGGTTGTCCTACCCTACTGGTGACTGGACTGAGCTCTAAGTGTTCTCTGTAGTTCATGAAGAGAGACAGGAACCTCCATTGTGCAAGTCACATCTAAATGGACTAATCAACCTCTACTGGAGACAACCTATTTGTCTCCAGTAACTGCAGAGATTAGATTAAAGTCACAGCCTCAATAATATTCAAATATATTTCTGTGTACCAAAGAAGCAGCAAATATTTGCCTTGATTCTCATTTAAATATAGAAGTTAAATGGAAGTAGGCATCATCTGACCTAATTTTAGTCCTTTGATATGTCCTGACAAAGGAAAGTAAATATAACACAGTTACTAAAAACATGCAAGCACCTAAACTTATGCAGATTTTGTTGCTACCTTAAGAATTGCAGCTGCACAGTCAGATTTTGGGGTTACTTTCTCTAAGCCTTCCTGTGCAGAAAAGAAAGTATATAAAATTTCATGTAATAAATCATGGAAATAGTAAAAGAGATTTACAAAATATTGCTGAACCTTAAAAATCAAACAGACATGGAAGATTTCATAGTAAATAAAGAGGCTTCCAATTGTACAGCCAAGATTAGCCTGCTGTGACAGCACAAAAAGGGAAATTTGCATTGAACCAAGAAATAAACATCCATGCTTATTTAAAATATGCCTATATGCACATAGTGTAGGAATAGACCAGAGCAAAAAGTGAGGTCCAGTTCCTGTTGGTAAGAATGGTAACTGTCTCTGCAGCAGCCCCAATGGCATTCCTCAGCAGCAAAATGCCAAGGAGCTGCTTGGCTTGTCATGCATCCTGATTTTGATACCATAACATGGGCAGCAAACTAACACTAGGCATATGCACTTCTCCCTGCTAAGGTCCAGTTCCCAGAGGTACATGGTGTTTTCTCATGAGTGAGGGGCACCACTAGCCCTAAAGACCACTAGGAATGTGAAAGATGACTTCCATTTCTTCCTTCTCAGTAGGGAAGCAGTGCCCTACTGAGAATGACAGTCTCCATCATACAGAAAACCCAAGATATTTTAGCAACATGCTCTTTATGCATTTGGAAAAATAAAAAGAAATTAAAAAAGAATCCGCCAATTAGCTAAAAAGGTCAATTTCACTGCAGCAAAGGGATGAAAACTATATCTGTATTTCTGCCCTTTCCTCATCATTTTGAAGATGTTCTTTGTAAAAAATGTCCACCTCATATAATCAATTTCTTTTTCTTAAATACTGTTACATTAAAAAGCTCTTGAAAAAATCCATTAATTTTCATGTGCATTTACCTCTTCCTCCAGAATGCATAGTGTCAGACTTACTTTGCTTTCCAATGTCATCACATACTGCTACCATTCCAGCACAAGTGCCACTTCAGCTCTAGCCTCCTCAGCATGATGAGCCTTCCCTTGTGCTCTGTGTCCTAGACCACAACAAATGCTCTTTGGCTAAGCCATTGTAAAAATAATTGGTCTGATTGCTAAATATTTCTGCAGGTACGAAAGAGCATTTACAGCATTTACTTGTTATCATGCTTACCATCTATAAAGCAAGAGTAATCTCATTAAGATATAATGTTCCCTTTGCCCATTGTCCATTTTTCAAGAATGATAGAATTCTGTATCAACAAAATGGTGTCAATTTTTTCCAAAGCAAAATATTTTAAAATACATACTTTAGTAAATCCTCAGTCTTTGTAATTAGAAATCAAACTTCTATAATTTCTTTAATAAAGCAACATACTAACTATGCTACAAATAAATCAAATAAATTACCATTTTTAATTAGGCATAACAAACAATTAAACAGATGACATTTAAAACTAATTTTCTCTACTGGAGAGAACATGATTTAAATCGGTGCTGAGCCTAGCACTCTCCTTGTGGATATTCCTTCAAATGCAGTGACATTCAAAATCATCATAACATTTTCAGAGACAAGTCTATTTCCATTTTCCAGTATTTGAAGTTTCACTTTTAAGCCAGGTTTTTTCAATTACCAAACTTCCGTAGAAATGCTTCATGTCTTAAAGTTTCTGCTCAGCTCCATAGTATGTAATTGCAGAACAGCTGCACAAGTCATACCAACCACTGATAAAAAGGCATTACAAACTTCTAAGCAAATCATATTTATAATGCATAATATTAAAGGCCAAAGAAAATCAGTAGTACTTCAAGGGAAACTTTGGAAAATAGGGCAAGAGCATCTTGGGAAAGTGGTAAATACTGTGCAGCAGTGAAAAGATGCAGCTGTCTAAAACAGAACTCCCGTACAGCACACTGAAAAGAGAATTACCTTACTTTTGGCTGTACTTTGTCTCCCAAATTAAGGCATTATCTACACTTAACTGCTTCAAGGATTAGAGTCAAAAACTCTTAGGAGTCCAGTCCAGGAAAGAGTAGGCACTTGCATGAGTTACCTGATCCTAAGCACATGGGTCCTCCCCCAGACGCATATTTCAATACAGGAAAGATTTGCCCCTCTGAGCTATTTCAGGTGATCCAGAAGGCACAAAAGAAATGGCCTATTTCCTACTCTGAAAGCATTCCGTAATTCTTCATTTGTGATGGTGTAAGTAATGACTGAGTCTGTAGGAATAAGTGGATTAAGGCTCTGTAAAGGCAGTCAGCAAGGAAATATAGCAGGTGCACATTTCACTTGCAAGCTTTGCTTAACAATTGTCATCACATGTATACACACTTTTGCAAAGCATCAAATGGTAAAAACACAGCAAAGATGTTTTTTATTCACTAAAAGGTGACAGACAAGTTTCTAGAAACTGCAAAATGCAGCTGAACATTTCACCCAGATCATTTTCATGAAAAATCAGAATCCCTAAATGATACCATGAATTTAATTCTTCTTCTGTTGCCTGAAAGAACTAAATGTAGTATGGTATCTTCCTGCTTGGACTGGATGTGTGATTCCCATCAGCATAAATGAGCGCTGTGTATGTGAACTGAGGGCAGAACAAGTCTGGCTCTGTATCTGCCTTCTGGAGTGTGAGAAGGTAGCAGAAAATTTGCTCTAAGTGAAAGAAGTGGGAAACTGAAGTGGCCATTTTTGTAGCTAGCATATCACTATTGAAAAGGTAGTTGGAGAAACCTGTTTGTGACACATATTACATCCATCAGTTTAAGACTATAGCTATTCTGTTTTATATTGACATATAGAAAAATATATATTAAAAAATACAAAAAAAATAAGTTGTTAAAATACTTGAATTATGACATAAATAATCCTTTCTGCTTGGGAAAAAGCCTCAGGGGAACAGTTCTGCAGACAAGTCCCTGCAAGGGAAATGCTTCCAGGGAATGCCTCCCTAGACAAATCTCCTGCAAAGCAGAATGCCTCTGGCAAAATGCTTTTGGTAAAATGCTTCTGAAAGGTGATGACTGTCTTGACAAAACCTGTGCTCTCTCTCTCAGAGTGCCCAAAGCCAGGTTTTCATCACAGCAAGGTGCAGCCCAAGCAGTGGGATGACCTCACTGTCTCTAACCAATCAAAATAAAAACTGGAACCAATTACTGCCTGTATCCTATGATTATAAAGCCAGAGATTTCCATAATCACAGTTATTACAAATATTTATACTCTGATTAGGTAATAGTGACAAATAACTGTCAGAACTAAGGGATTTATGTGTGATAGAGCTACTGAGAAATAATCATACTGGAGTTATGCAAATTACCCCTCATCAACCAATCTTACTGTAAGGATTTGCATATGTGATTGCAAATGTGGAGTAATATACATATAACTCTGAGCTCTGCCTGCCTGAGAGACAGCTCCTTCTGAGGAGTATATAGTTATCTGAAAAATCCTGACATTACTCTAGCACTGAAATTCGGTCTTGTTTTTCACAGTCATTGTGTTATCTGATAAAAATATATCTGTTAAGAAATTCTTGTGCCCCAGAAATCTTAAATCATATACTCACAATAAACAAGACTACTGTGGTTCCCCTCTTCCTCACTAATCTATTTAATCTCTCACTATCCTCTTGCTGCAGCTACATCTCTTGAGGACAGCATTTTCAGTTCCTGTGAGCGCTACCTAAGAGTGAAAAAGCAAAAAGTAGGAAGTGACCATATTTACTAGAGTGTAGAATAAGTAGATCAGAGCACACAGAAAAATAAGCATGCTGGACAGATATTCAGAAAATGTTAAATTTTTTAAAATAGAATGATCATGTTCCAAGCATACTGCCATAAGTAAAATTAGTAGCCCTGCTTTTTGTATTAAACCCTTTAGGACTAGAAAACTGACAACTTTCTAGCTATAGGATCAATTTCCTCTATTTCAGATTCCTTATCTCTTCACAATGGTCACTATGACATAAAGAGCTTTATAACAGTAGCTTTTTAGCATTGCAGTAAAAGGCAGGGTGGGGAAAGGAGTACAACTTTACAAAAGATTAGGCTTTTTCACAACTTTTCTACTTAAAGTGCTTGTATATCTGTTTAATGATCAATCTGAATAGATTTGACTTACGGAATTTTCTGCACATAATCTTGAAAATGTTAATATATGCTGACAGCCTGGAATCTCTGGTCACATCATAGTTTAGACCTGAGTCCAGATCCTGTTTCCCAAATCCTGCCAGAAAGCAAGTGTACAAATACACCTTGTATTTCCAACAGCAATCCAGCCCTCCAACCTGCATGCATAATCCTTTAAGTATTTTTCTGCTTGCCTAAAATTTTCTTTGACATTTGAAGTATGTCTTCCATAAGAACATAACTATCATGAAATATTTTGTTATTATCTCTAATGACCTTGTTTGGGAAAACAGATTTATTCTCATAATGGAAGGAACTTTGATTCATAACATCAGCATAATATGAGTGTTGTAACACTCATATTTCCTAATGCCACTCCAAAGTGTGTTATTCTTACATGGTCACTGTCTATTTGCTTTTCTATATGCCATTCTTTTCTGTTGTCAGTGCATAAATACAAGGAAGAAACTATATACACAGAGATCTTTACAAATAGAAGTATCATTGATGATACTTGAAGGTAATTACAAAAAACCCAAGGAAGGCACTTTGCAATACTAAAGACAATGAATGCAGCATTTTCAGATACATGCTTATTCAAATAGTTTATAACTAGGTGCTATCAGAGCTGGGTGGGGAAAGACCTCTCTATCCCAACAATAATTTGAAGATTTAAAAATATTATCTGTTCTGCATGAGGATGGAAACACAACATGCCCAGCTTTTCCACCAAAAATAAAGCAACTCTATATTTTAATATAGGCAATGTTTCTAAAAGGTGTAAAATCAAAATTTAAATGTTTATCTAGGAACCAAAAAGTATTCAGTTGTGACTGGGGGCTATCTGGGAGTTATATGTGTTTGTAAGCACTGAAACTGCTTAATAGGTCTGCAAAACTTTCCAGATTAAAGTTTTAGTGAACCTTTACACTTGCATTAAAAAATTTGATTCAACTAGTTATAATTTTCAAAGAAAAAAGGAAATTATCATCATAAAATTCCAGGCAAGTTGTTGCTAGTATCCAAATGTTGATGTAGCACTCATTTTATCCCATTTTATCTTTGTGGAGTTTTTTATTATTATTTTGTAACAAGTGAATCATTTGTCAATGAAAAAAAATTACAGTCAGTTTGAGACTGTGGTGCTCACTCAAACCAGATATCTAATTAGATGTAGTCAATGTTATAACTCATAAACTAATGAGATTCTTTGATTCTTTCAAAAAGGAATAGGGCTTATCACACTTGAGACACCTTTTTCCCACTTTGAATATTAGACAGTAGTAATCATGTGATCAAAAGTAATTCATTAAAAGAATCTATTCCATATGTATTGTATAAACATAACGCATCATATCCTATTAGGAAACTGTGAGTTTTTATATAATACTGGAAAAACATTCAAAGAATCACTTACAGAATTGCTCTTTCATTCATTTCTTACATTCCAAACAAATAAAAACTGGCATTTAATCCTTATCAAAGGCTAACTTGTAGACGTAGCAAAGCTCTTTCTCATATGACTGAAAAAGTTACAATTCTCATGCCTATATACCAAAAGTATAGTGGGGATAACATCAACATGCTGTGGCTTCTTGGCATCATAAATTCCTGAAAACAGATTTTAGTTCAAATTTTAGTTCATATTTTCTATCATTAAAATTATAGGAAAAATTCCGGGAATGCATGAGGGTTTCTGTGTTTTTAATTTTAGAGAAATGCTTTAAGCTTTTAAAATTAAGCATCTTGAATACTAATGCATATCTCATAACCTGAATCTACTTCTTTACACTTATTTATTTTAATCTGCTCCTTTTTTGTTACAGAATGTAAGCCCACCCCCAGAATGACTAATTTAGGCCCTGGTGTGCATCCATTCCTAGCACCTGCTGAACTCAAGTGTAATCAGCGTGACTGGATTTAAACACACCTTGTACATGAAGGTGAGTGCCCTTGCCACCCAGCAACAGGGCACTGACAAAGAGGAGAGGTTGAGTCAGCAGACTGTCTAGTAGGGTGCAGATCAGGAAGGTAGCTCTTGCTCCTGGAAACCCATATTCATTTTGCTTGACATTACCATTGGTGAAAAAACACACAAAAACAAATGCAGCATCATCCAAGTCCTCCCAGTTAGAATCAAGTTTGTGGTGGCTCCTTTTGCCTCATGAAACTGAGACTCCCCATTGCCCAAAGGAGCACATTTTAATGTGCTGAAATGGCTCTGCCCCATAGAATCATAGAATTATTTGTGTTGGAAAAGACCTATAAGATCACCAATTCCAAATGCTAACCCGGCACTGCCAAGTCCAGCACTAAAACCCTATCCTTAAGCACAACATCTACACATCTTGTAAATAACTCCAGGGACAGTGACTCAGCCACTTCCCTGGGCAGCCTGTTCCAATACTTGACAACCATGCCAGAGGTTTGGCAACCACTAAAAATGAAGAAAATGCGTGGACAGCTCTGACCAGGTTAAGAACAGACTTGTAGTGCCCCATCTTTCATGCTTGTAATCCCACCAGGTCCCATCCCCAGAAAAGAGTGAAACAAACTCTTTTGTTTCAGAAGTTAATTTGTCTCTGTTTTCTGCCTGCCTACTTTGCAGCAGACCAGGGCACTGGTGTTTGGTATTCCAGCATCATGGGATGGACATGGAAGCAGGTAAACAGCTACATTCCTGGGAGAGATTTCCCAGCATTTGGGGATTTCCCTTCAAAGGATTTGCAAAGTGTTCATTTCTCCTTCATTAGCTTTTTTCTGCAGGAACAGGGCTAGTGCTAGGGGAAAATTTATGAGTCCCTCTGCATAAAATTGTTCCAATGTGCCCTGAGACTGGGCACAAAGTGTGGCTGGGGATGACCCAATCAGTGTTACACAGACCTGAGTCTCAAGGTAACAAGAGCTAACAAAGACAGCTAAAGACTCCAAAACTGACATGTCAGCTACAAACTACTCTGATAAGTCTCAAAATCAGTAACAGTCCAAATGCCTACTCTCTTCTCTTTTTTTAGCAAACTTTTATGCTTCTATACAATAAATACTCTTCCAAACCTTTTTTGGTATCACTGATGTTTTTTTAGGAATAATACCTATGAAGAATCTCACAAAGTATATTAGCTGCAATCAGTACTTCCTAAGTGAAAACTTTTATGGCTTTGAACTCAGGAACAGAAGGTTCATGTGACAGCTCAGCTTGATTTGTAATTAATAAATCCACAGGTCACTCAGCAAGAGTTCCTACTGCAAAGGATTGTTCTTTCATATATTAGGACAGGACCTGACTCCAGCAAGGTTGAGGCTGGTGGCCAGCTAATTTGGGTAGCACATGATGCTGAGCATCTGCTCTGAAACAGATGCTAAAGCTTTCTAAAGCTAGACACACTCCTCTGTCTAGAGGTCCTGGTAGATGGTGCAAATACAAACAGCAGGGGCATACTGGTCCTATTTATTTCTATTCCACATATCTCAAGATCATAATTCCAACAAAATACTAAGGATCTGTATCAAAGGACATCCATATATGTGTTCCACTTCAGACAAGGGGTCTGATTTGTGGAATCTGGTCACCACAATGGGATAACTGACCACCCAGAAACTCTGCACAACAGGCCAAGAAGAATAAACATTGGTAAAGATGAATCCATCAGTCGTGCATGCTCTAAGACTGTCTTCACCCAAAATAATTAAAAAACCTGAGAAGACTGCAGGTCTGATGACCCCAGCTATTCAGCAGTATCTCTGTGCGCTTTGTGGCAAAAAAAAAAAATCAGAAATCTTCAGCCAGCTTGTCTACTAAATCTCCATTTTGGCACAAAATTTGTTTACAAGACAGAGATAATACCCTTCAGTAGTTTTTTTCTGAATAACTTCTAAATTACCCTGCTGAAATTTTAATCTTAAACTGTGATAATGTCTCAAAATCCAGTTAGAAAATATAACTCAATGTGCAGCATAATAGGGATAAATCTTATTCAAACTAATTCACATTAAGACACCAAAAATGAAAATAATTTTACTACGTTTTTAGTAAACATTGTATCTATTCAGTCTAAAGACAAAGAGCTTAGATGTTTGTGTGTAGATAGATAGATAGATAAATAAATCTAAGTCCTAGGGATAAAAGAGACCCAAGGAGCACACACACACACTTTTAATCCTTGAGTGTTGAGATGCTATTTTTAATGTTATATTTTGCCTACTTTTCCCATAAATGTTTTCAGTTGATCTTAAATGACCTGCCAGAACAGGGGCCAACTATCAATTCTGTTGTAGACATCTAAAAAAATGAACTGAAAAGACCATAGTTACTTCACATACACTAATTAGCTACCACAAGTGAAGAATTCTGAGTCACTACAAACAGCAGCCAGTTTTGAACTTGGAGGTGAAAGTGCACATACTACAAAGCTCAAAAATGTCAGGGAGTTTTATTAACATCTGACTCTCAATTGAAATAGATTACATCTGGTGTTGAGGAATAGAAGAAATCATTGCCCTCTGGTGGCCAAAATGGCATTTTTAAAGCATCAGAATTTAAGCAGAGTATATAGGGACAATAATCCACTATCCCGTACATACAATGACAAATCTTAAAGGATGTTAATTTTATTTATATTGATATAAATGGAGAATAGTATGGTCCTTTATTTCATAGTTTCAGGATAGAGGATCTTATCAAACCCTTAATCTAGATGCAGCTTTTCTCCCCTTACTAGAGTTTTCTCTAGTTCAAATTCAACTTGTATGAACATACACCCATGAAATGTACTACTTTTCTTAATTCAGTGTCAGGAGCGAAGCTCATTTTCAGCACTTAATCACCTCTATCAACGGCAGTTTAAACATGGCATTTAAACATAGCAATGCATTATTATCGCTGTCTCTGAGAATGCTTTTTTTTCTAGAAAGCCCTACAGATGGATTTGAAGTACAAACTCAAGCAACACATCCAGTCCAACAGTGGTCCTTGTACTGGGAACAACCACGCAGGCTTCCTGCTGTCCATACACAGGCAAGGGCCAAGTACTGGTGCCTGGGATGCTGGGGTGAGAATAGAGAATTGTTTTGCTACAGGAAGAGAGAAATACAACTCCGTCACTCTGCTGAGGGCATATGCACACTCTGTCCATATGCCATATGAGTGGGTTCAGACAGGACACTGCCTTCTGTTGCACAGAGTGCCCATATGCATCTCTGCCTTTGTGTTAGCAAAGACTGGTACAAACACACACACAAGCACACTGCTGACCACTATCTCATATACCAGAAGGCTTCAACCAATTTTTAATATGAGCACTGTGATCTTCAGCAAGCACCTGTTGAAGTCATGGTTGCTCACCATTTGACACACACTTTAGCAAGAGAGACCCTTTAGGTTGGCTCCTTGTTAAAAGTCACAACTGTCCTGTAGACACAGCAAAGGAGAGGAATGATCTGAACCTCTCACTTCTCTCACAGCCCCCCTGAACAGGTCCCACTGCAGCTGAGTGAATCTCTGGGTGTCACTGCAGAAAGTGGGGCTCCCACCCACCCTTTTATGTCTCCAGTTGTTCTAAGCACCACTCCTGCACCTAGAAAACTTCCAGGGAATCTGTATGCAAGAGTGAGTTTAGCAACATGCATTCATTTTATCCACGGGAAATTTTAAAGACTCCTGCTTAGAGGCTGGTTTAGCCCACCAATTTTCTTGGGAATTAATACTTTCATTTCATTTCATTACTTTTTCTCTTAACTTCATTACATCACTGTAATTACAAATTTTTTATCACTATTTTAAGCAGAGAATAGAAATGGCAGCTGAGCAAAAACATTTTACAGGAATGGGGGATAAAATAAAATTAAAAAAAAAGAGAATCCTAGCCAAAACAGAGCAAATACAGATAATGGGTCATCTAGGAAGCTGCCTATGTTAGAAAGGAGTCAAATTAAGCAAGACAGAGTAAAGGTTATGGTCTTTCCAATCCATTGGGTGGCTTTATTGAATTCTTAAAGGAGATAGAATTCAGGATGGAGAACTCCTTGCTAAAGGAAGGGTAAGATCTTTATTCTCCAGTCTTAAGGCTTATTCACATAAGCAGTTACATATTTATGTCAAAGATGCTTTTTGTGTTGCACAACTGACTTCTGTGCTCACACCACTGGTAAGCTTAAGCTGTTCTTACTATCTATTTAAATATGATTTTATTAACTAAAACATTCTTGTACCAAAACATGTCCATTTCATCTAAGCCCAAGTACCAAAGAATTAAACTTCATATACTGCACCAATTAGAGATGTGAGGTATCAGCCTGTGGTTTGTTTTTTGTCTAAAATATGTTCTAAAATGTGACATATTTAAATTGAATTGCAATTTCTGTGAATGCAATTACCTTTGGAAAGAACACTTACAAAGGCTAACAACAAATACAGAATGACAGAATCAGATAAAATTTATTAATATTATATTGCCTACAATAAATGAATAATCTTTTTTCCAAGTGTATCCTGAAATATAACAATTGTCATCTCGTACTATTCATTTCATTAGAGAATGATAAACTTATTGCACTTTGGAAAGCACTTTTTAATTTTACAGCTAAACAACTTAGATGGTTTTCTTCTGTCATTCTCAGCAATCAAATATGCTTTAGTCTGGCTATGCCAACAAAGTCCTAAGTGCAAGCAACATTCCTATTGATTGCAGTGCATAAAAATAGTAATCAAGCACTTTAGGATGGGATCCAGTATCTGGGGTTTCTGGAATATTGACATTGGAGTAGATGTTATGGAATGGTTGTGAAACCACTAGCATTTTTATAAACATCAATGTAGTTTTTAAAATTGGAATTATTTCCCCTAATTGTCATGAAATTAGGAAGTGCATGAACAACTATTTTAAATTTAAGGGGGTCATGCTAAAACATAAGCATGTGTCTTCCAAAAATGGAAGCAGCATCTCTTTTTTAAATGTTACCCACAGCAGATATACACAGAGATCATTTTTGGAAACAGTATATTTTACCTTTGTTCCCAAGTACAGTCATTATTTAAATATAAATACAGCTATTTTTGAAATATTTTCTGCAATCTTATAAGTAATTGCAGAAATCTCCCCTTTTTTTGTGGTCTGGTCCTGTATGGGCATGTTTCTTATAGTAAATATTAACAGCAGCTTAAAATACCCATAAAGTTATGACTGTGATCCTTTTTACATCATGTAAGTTTGGCTCTGGGACTTTCTTTGCAAAGTAGTGTTAATTCTTTGCCTCATGGTGAAAAAGAGTGCCTTCTGCTTTAAAACCGTGGGAGATGCTTGTGCTAGGGAAGACTCAGCAGAACAGAACTGCACACATCAGCAGGACCCTGAGCATTTCATCAGGAAAATCTCCTAGGGAAACAAGAATTTCATCTGGAACAGCAAAGGCAAGATGGGGCTTTAATAAGGGGGTGTGTGCTGGTGTGGCTGCGAGGAGCCACAGGGCGTGCGGGTGGATGGCACAGGCAGAGCCCTGGCAGCTGCTCCAGCACCGGCTGCCTGAGTTTATCTCAGGTAACATTCTCTTTCTGAGCATATTGCAGCAAAGGCAGGCTTTAGCAGGTTCATCAGGCCAGACGGTTTGCCCCTCGGTTTAAATGGATTTTCTTAAATACTGTACATCACAAGCAGGTGCTGTTACACCCAAAGATATTTTGTTTTGTTCTAAATATAACTCATAAGGACTCCAAAGGAGTTCTCATGAGATTGTTCTAAAACTTCAAAAGATGAGCCAATTTTCAGAGCAGTCTGGCACCTTTTAACTGGCAATGCTCCTCTTGCAGCTGTGCTGAGTCCACTGCACACCATGTGGATGTGGATACTCTGGTTACATCACCCACACACTCTCACAAGGAGCTGTAACGTTACTTAGTGTAGAAGAGGTTAGCTGAGGTCCCTGGTTTAGGTTATCTGCTTAGAGGTGGCATCACTTCTCTTTACATTTCTAAGTTCCCTCACAGACACCTCAAAATGAGCCACTTTATTTAGCTGGTTTATTTAGAAGTCTCAGTTGAAGACAATCCAGCTGCTTGTAGATGGTTTGTCTACAATGGCAACACCAAAGAAACAAAGATACAACATTTGATTTGAAAAGTTTATGAAGAAAATACTCTGAAGGGACAGTAGAGTGAGATTTTAGAATCCAAGGCTCAAATGTCATCTGGGTATTTCTTTTAAAAGTATCACTGATTATGAGCCAAAAGCAACGTAACCTGCTGGGTATGACTCCTCAAACAATTGAGAGTTAGGATTTCTTCCCTCTCACACTGGAATTTTTTGTGATCAATAGAAAGGTTTCTATTCACATTTTCCTTCAGCTTTTTTTCATTATATACAGAGTCTACAGCCACTCTGATTAGGAAACTTAAAAAGCTTAGACATTAGCTGCTTAAGAATTAACTTCTTAAGATTTAACTTCTTAAGACCATATAAATTTAGATCCTCTCTGCTGTGACATTCGTCCAAGAATTCAAGCAAATGCATTTCCATTAAAAAAAAAAGAAGAAATTAATGCAATTCATGTAATTACGCATCTGCAAATACTCAGCACTGTACTGCCTAATTTCTTTCTTTAATCTCAAGTATATAATACGTATTTATTTCCAATAATAGCTTTACTAGCAAGGTGTACAACCTCAGAGCAAAGCTGATCAACTCTAAGAGTCTTCCAGACTTCATGTTTCAACCACAGCTCTGTTTGCTGGGTCGTTAAACCAAAAGAAGCGCAGAGCCAACAGTTCCTTTCTCCCACATCAGGACCCACAATTGTTTTCTCTGATCTGCTATTGACAAGTATATATCTTCTGTGAGAAATAGACATAGCTCTTCCAGGAGACTGACAATGAGCAAATATCAAGTGCAGTTTAAAACTTAAAAATTGCAAATAAATTAGCCCATGTCATGCTGTCTTCAGATATTGAAACATTTTAAAAGAAATTTGGAGTTCATTGAATCACTGATATTCTAGCCTACTGCCAAATTTTTGGAGGAATTTTTATTTCTTAAAATTGATTCAAAATTGATCACTTCTGTGTCTAGTGCTTTCAGACAATTCTTATCTCCAGGCTGAGAAGTACATGCCTGAATATGATTGAATTTAAGCACTGTAAACACTGAGACAGGTCCCTAAACTGAACAAAAGAAGCAGGATAGAATAAGAGGGCTTAATTCTGTCCTCAGGATTGCCTGGGCAATCCTCTGCCACTTCAAGAGCTGTGTTATGCTGAACTATAAGACTTGGATAAATTAAAAGCAAAAAGAGCTATTATCTGTTATAAGCAGATCATATATCAATACAAGTATTACTATTACTGTCTATCTAGTCCATCCATCTGTCAGGACAGGATTATCTCTTAAAAGGGCGTTTTCTGCCACTTTCCTCAGTCCAGGTTAGAGATCACATGAGATATGACATATTCCTTCCTCAGAAGGCCAGTTAGTCTCAGAAAATATTGCAGACATAGAAAAGATAAAGGTCAATGATTATTTACTTTATTTCATTTAACTACTTGTTATAAACTTTAAAACCACCCTAAATCATTCTCAATCACTTTTCTGCAAATATATAGTTCATGGAATCTTATCTTCCTTGTTAATAAAGAAAAAGGGCCAAAATCCCATCACATCACATGGATTCAGTCACAGGTTTTCTTGGAATTACTGCTGCATCCAACCAATTTCAATATAGCCTGCAATGACTGACTTTTTTGACACACATTATTCAGGCCTACAAACTCTTGTAAAATTTAATTTCAAGTTGATCAGCCTTCTGTTTCTTTGATTTCTCAGTTTCCTTACTGGAGCTTCCGTGTGGGCAAGTCTCTTGTGAGGACAGCATGCCTGGAAAGGCTGCCAGCCACACTGCTGAAACAGGACCAGAAAAGGAGACATCATACTCCCCTGAGCTATTTGATGCTCTTCAGTCTCATCTTGTACAGGCTGCTTTTGCTCCTTTCCAACACTGCAATCACTCATCAGATTTGCTTTCTGTTCCATCCTTGCGTCTTCAAGGATATTTAATCTTGTAATTATTTTGTTTTGCATCACAAAGAATACTAGTATATTTCCCTGAACTGGAATCCATTAAATTTTGGAAACTAGGGAAAGAAGCCTAATTTTCCTCATTTCCATGCTCACTTTCTGGAAATAATATCTCTGGCTTTCTGCTAGACAATTAACCCTAATTTATTATGTATAATTATAAAAAACATATGTATTATATGTATTTCTATATTTTATTAGTTTTCAGATACATTTGTGATTTATTTAAAACTATTTTTATATTTATTATCAGTTATTATATTGTTGTTGTTTTTATCATTATTTACCTATATTTATAACTCATAGTATAGTATGGCTATAAAAGATATTCAAATAAGCATGAAAATCAGGACTTCATGAGACATTGTAAAAAAGCTTACTGATACCTAACTTCATTGTATCAGGCTGTAGTTCTGCCAAGATCAACAAATGACTTTGTGAAGCTGTCATTACAAGATCTCTTAAACTTTACAGACCATTAAATAGTTTTTAAGGCATTTAAACTGGTAATTTCAGATCTGCTGTGCAGTAGAGATACAACAGTCTTCACTGAGAGACTCAGTAGGAATGAGATAGAAAGTGTCTCCCTTTTTGGAGTGCATATGGATTTCCCAGCAGCTTTCTAACAGCTGGGAACATCAACCCTATCTGTATGTGGTTCTATCTGACCTCATCACACACATCATTTCTTTCACTCAGAGACACCCACAAATTCCTTCCTTTTGCTCCTCAAGAGTCGAGCAGTGACACAAAGGGTGCTCAATCACCATCCAAAGTCTGGATGCTATTATGACAGTTCCTCTTACTTAAAAGCCTTTTTGCTGCTTTTGGAGTAAACATAACAAGGCTAAGGATAGATTTGTCCTGGCATACAATCATCTACATGGTAGAAACCACAGCAAGTCCTGTGGCACAATTTTGGCTTCATTCAACAGCTACCAGCACAACCTGGGAGCAACCTGGGCCAGGTATTGGCCATCCAGGGCACCATACTTTGCAGCACAGGTGTGAGCTACTGGCACAGAGGAGAAAGATAAAAATAGAAAGGTTGAAAAACAGAGACAAAATAGTCCAAACCAATTTTTTACATATTTTACGAGGAACAAGATCATCCAGTTTCATTCACCATCAGGATTTATGCTTAATCCTGATTTCCAGAGGTCTATGATATTATTTACTAGTTAAGCTGAACTAAATGTTGACAGATATGACCTACTTAAAGTAGGGATGGCTGAGATTTATGGAATTTCCTTATCTGTTTCTCAGCCAGGACAAAGACTCATGGTAATGTTCTGTGACCTTATAAGCTCCTATAAGGTGACATACCTTTGTTCTTCTTTCATCTTAGTGTTCAAATTTCCCAAGTAGTCATTTTTTGCTTTGTTTTCTTCTCAGTCACTGTATAACTGCCATGCTACTTTAGCTCTTTAAATCTTTTCCAACAACGATTTCTCCAGACCACAATAATTTCTTTTGTTCACCTTAGAAATGTTGTTCTAATTTGTTCACATAGTAAGAAAAATATAGGTGAAAGATCATACAAATTTTGACATAAACTGCTGGCTCTATCCTCCATGTTGTGATCCTTTCATAAGAGCACAGTGAAATCACCCTGTTTTTTTCTATAGCTTTATCACACAGGACACTTTATCTATTTGCTGCCCTTACTGGACAGTAGTTGCTATTGTCACTCATCCCTTTTTTTTCTGGGCAATGCCTTTTCTTTTCCTGAGTCTCTGGTGCCATCCCTGTTGCTACTGGTCGTTTTAAGTGGTCAGACATTTAGAGAGTCTCAGTGATTAAAGCATTATCTGTAATGATTGATTTGTCTCCGTATTTTCCAAGTATTGCCAAATCTGGTTTTTCATCAGTAGCTGTTGTTACATGATCTCAAGTCTTCTAATTGCCAAGAATTAGAAGACTTTCTTTCTTTCCATTTCTTGCTAAAGGCAATATTAAGAAAGGACTTCAATCCCCTGAGTCTTTTTAGGTCACGTTTAATTTTATAAGTACCTTATTTATTTTTTAGCTCTCTCTATCTCTAATCTATTTTTCAAGTTATCTTAGTTTCTTCTGGAAAATCTTTTATAGCTCTGAGTCATTTCTGAGAGTCAAACTGCATCCCTTCCAATTCTCTACTTTTTCCACTTCAGATCATTTTTTAGGATCTCACAGATTTGAAAATTGGAAGCAATTATGCTATTTGGAAGGAATATATTTCTTGCTTTACTTTTCATGTGTGAAGGCTCACCTGCTTATCTTTCAATGCCATCCTCAGCTCAAAAGCATTCCCTTCTCCAGCTTGGCAACCACTACTCCAGATAATACTCTCTTTTTATTTCGCCTTTTACTTATTGTTTCTTAGTACTGTCTGTCTCCAGTCTGGGCTTTTGTGCTGCAGCAATCACAGACATGTTGGCAAGGGTGAAGGTAATAATGATGCTAATGCAATTTAATATAGCTCCAAAATAGATGTCAGGGATTTACAGGAATTTAGTAACACATACTATTACCCCTGTCTTATTTGTGCAATATCTTAAGTCAAAGAAGACTTGCCTACAGTCTACCTTTCCCTCTATTTTGTCTTTGTGTTTCCCAGAAAACATGATTGTCAAAAAAACAAAAAAAATTTTAAAACAACTTCATCTGTGAGACCAGCAGACCAGGCACATCAACATTAGAAAATGCAGTAACTTTTCAAACTGCATGCAGTAATGCAGGTGCAAACCAGTCATTTGACTAACATGAAAGGCTTAAGGTTATCAAGTGATCTTTCAGGGGAAAGGATCTCCTAGGGTAGGAAGACTTTTTCATTTAATTAGGGAGAAAAGCACAACAGAAATAAAACCAGAGAAGAACCAGACATTGTATAAAGCAGAGTTTGCAGAGTTCCATTGTGCTTCTATTTCAGAGACAAATTCGACAAATTCCTTTGACAAGAAGAGGCCCAGACAGTTCAGTGAATAACATTTCTCAATGAAATGATAAACAAGTTACTGTAATAACCTCACAGTGTCTCTGAATGCTGTAGGATATTAAATCTGCTTTTCTGCTTTTGCAGAGATAAAATCTATTTTCAAAAGGCTACCCTTTAAGGAAAAAAATTTTACTAATGTCAAAGACAGCAGTAACTTTAATTCTAAGCTATGTCATTCGACACAGTGACACTTCTCCTATTGAAATTGTAGATGATTATCATTATTATTATTATTATTATTATTATTATTATTATTATTATTATTATTATTATTATTATACAGGAGGAAACCAAAAATTATCCTCTAAGATCTGTGGATTTTTATTTGTTCCCTCTTCTTTACTGCTACACCAATGTCACCATTTTCATTTTCTCTCACCCCTCTCCACGTTTGAAGCTACCTCACCCAGAAAATACAGACCATATAATTCAGCAGGGTCCTGTGATATTCATTCATCTGCCATCTGCCACACAGAAAGGGAATGATAACAGCTCATTTCAGTCCTGGACTCATGTTCTAGCCAAAATCCCTATTAGTACCCCATCCTCTAAAAGAGGGCAGCATCTTTGGTTTGTACCTTTCCCAAAGCTATCAGGTGAACTATAAGGCTAAGAGAAGATGAAAGCAAAAAACTTTCAAACTCCTTTCACATGTTTGACTACCTGAGGCTTCCACACTACTTTCAGAGCTGCCAACCCCTTTAGCATAACCCTTGGTGATGACAGAGCACTCCCAGCCACATCAAATGCCCTTTCAGTATCAAGCCAGAAGTTCATGCTAATAGGACTGTTACTGAACAGTGAAAACAGAAAGGTACCTGAGGATACTGGCAAGGAAAAATGGGTTTTCTTATTAAAAATGTGCAACTCCAAACCTTTCCCACTGATAGTAACCCATGAACTGCAGTATTGCTCAAATGCCACACTTAAAAGTTTGTCTCAAGAGCACAGAAACCATCTGTTCAGAAGTACTCACAAGTGAAGGACCATCACTGTTTTTAAGTCTAGGCAGAGAATCTTCAAGTAGTCTGTCTCACTCCCTGCCTGTGGCAAATCTGACTTCATTGCTTTTCTTTGCAATGGCTTTGACCAAATTTGAATTCTAGGTCAAATGCCTGCAATTGACAATTTCTGAATTTTTTTAATGCTTTCTGTTAAAATCTTTTGACAGCTCAGCCCAAGCAGTTATTATCAGATAATGAAGTACTCACCACCAGATAATAAAGCACTCTGGACAAAAAATACCTGAATTAATTTTTTGCAGGTACTTATGAGGTCAGGTGTTCTATCAGATTGGGTAATTCATAAGTTAATTTTACTTTAATGGATCTGCTTTAAGTGTGCACAGCCAAGGTCAGCACATGAAGACAAATTTTTCACGTTCATGGAAGAAGAAAATATTTTGGAACTTAACATTTCCCCCAAGACAACTGAAGCTAAAGTTCCTCTCTATTAACTAATATGGGAATAGTTGAAAGGATACAAGGATACCCATTTCCCATGATGCCCAAGGAACTATTTCAATATATTGTAAGAAAAGCACACGTGTATTAGCTGACAAAGTACAGAGCTAATTTTACTTGGAGTGTGACTCCAGTAACTACTTGGTCTAACACTTTGGATACCAACTCTCATAAATTCCAGCTTCATACCAAACACAAATCACCCACAAAAGATCTGCAGTCCCTCTTATGGAACAACAATATTGGGACAAACCAGTCCCTCTTATGGAACAACAATATTGGGACAAACCAGAGGTCTTTGTTTGGCAGTGGTCAGTAACAAATACCTCACAAAAATGCAAGATAATCAGCACATCTTCTGCATTTACATCTCAACAGATCATCTCAGACTAAGCTATTATGGGGAATAAATGGGTTTTGGAAATACCAAGGAGCCATATACTGCATTTTGCTTCACCTCCATTAATGACTTTAAACAACACTTTGGAGGACAGGATGCAGCCAAAAAAAGAAATTAACAATTAACACTTTGCCTTCTTGAGAAAAAAAATCCTTACAGAGAACAAAATTCACACAAGGAAAATCACTACCAAAGCTCTACCTAATTGTGCAATTAATGTTTCCTTTCATAAAGCCCTGATCTGTTCTTCTTATATATATAGCTCAAGACATTATTTATTTGGAATACCGTAATTGTACTACCTTCATCACGGAGTGGACATTTACTTGTTTCAATAGAATTACTGTAACCAGTAAGTTAATGTAAGCTCATAACAGAGATGCCATCATTACACAGATTTATGAGAAGAGCACTAAACATAAAATTGAGGTAATTGCCTGTGTGCTGCCAGGCTATTTTGCCAGTTAATATAAATAATATCATTCTCAGCATGAGCCACCAGAAGGACATCATCCTCAAAACTAATTCCTCACCTGCCACTGTCAGAAATTTTCACTATAAACTTGATGAAGAATGTATTGCTCAGTGCTACTGAAAAACATATATTATCAGGGAAAGGTGGTTACCTCAAGTACCCCAAACAATCTGTTGTTTTGTTATGTTATCACATAAAATTGATTTAATGCTGCAATTTTCCATTTCTCTCTGGACAACAAACTGCTAATTTATTAGTCACGTACATTGAAATTTCTCTTTTCCATTCATGTATAAATTTCCATGAGCAAACTAAACAGACAGTACTTGTTTGGTTCATTTTTAAAACTAAAAAAAATAAATCACATGTAAGGTTCTGCTACTCAAGCTATTCAAATACGTCCTATGAAGCACGCAAACATTAAAATCCGTACAAAAGATCAAGGATAGGAAAGGTTGGTACAGAGATAATAAAGATTTATGTGTTTCCTTGGCTTATGAGAAAAGTTAAACAGAACAGTGGTTTGTGCTTTCTTAGTAAACAGTGCAAGAGCGAATTTTAATGGATACTCCAGTATGTATTTGATTTTTTTTCTTCAAATTTAATTCCTATATTCTTTACTTTTTTAACTGAAAAGGGAAAAAAAATGAACTGCATGTCTGAAACAGCAGGTCTGGAAATTTTTGACTGCCAAGATGTGCAAAAGAGCAAAAGTAGGCCCCCAGCACACAGGAATGCTTGTCTGTGACCAATCTCCTCTTTACCTAATACCTAATTACCATGAAGGGTAAACATTGTTTTAGCTGAGCAAAAGAGATTTAAAAGCCTATCATACACCAGTGCCTGAGTCCTCTGAAACACAGGATGATGTTCTGAGCACAATCACTGGATCACTGTCATGCTCTTGGTCACAGTGAGACCCAAACTGTGGCATATTCAGATGAATCCAGGACTCACTCATAGATTTCTTAAAAGTATTCCTGAGGCATACCACAGGTGTAGCTGAGAAAGATCTCAAAGAGCCAAAAAGCAATGAGCCTGGTGGCAAATTACACCATGCCCAATTGCTCTGCATCCAATTCCAGAGTGATGCAAAGTACTTTAAAGCCCAACAGCTTTATGGAGAGCAGCTAAAGAATAATGAGTAAGCCCTGTAAAGCTAGGGATTCCCAAGGCAAATTTTGTTTGTTCCAATAAGGTTCACGGTACTGAAAAAGGGCTGATATCATTATCTTACAGGGAATGGGCTAAGACAGCCACATTAATAGTAGTCATTCCCTTGCAAAAGAAAGCTGCAGAGGGACTGTGATTTTTGCAATCTCCTATCTTCCCATCACCCTGCATGTACCAGAAACCTCCCAGGTGAAATGGATAATCAAATGAGATATTAATACCCTTTTCAGGAATAACTGTATTCTTGAAAACATTGAATAAATGTAGAAAATTTCAGGGCACATAACTTTCTGACACCTAGTACATCTGTTCAAGACTAACAAACAATTATAAATTATAAAGAAGCATACTTTCTGTATGTTTGGGGAAGGGCATGGTTTCCAGCCTGAAAAGACATTTCAAGTGGGAAGAAGCTTGAGACTTTATCTATCTGAACGTCAAGCAGCAGAGATAGATTTGAGGTGCTGAATGTTTTCCAGCCAATTAATCTTGTAAATAGTCCTCTGGCTCGGGACCCTGCAGGCCACAACATTGCACTGGTAAGTTAGTGTTGCTCACATGGTGGTTGCAGGCTGAAACAGATGTGTCTTCTGTCCTCAGCCTCCTGCTGCAATAGCAGTGCCCTGGCAGTACCAGGCCCTGACAATTTTGCTTTCTATCCACTGAATTTCAAGACTATATTCTGTGATTCAATGACTAATTTTCACATGTTCTTCCAGGCTACACTTTTACAACTTTGCATGTACTGCTGATCAGTAGGATTAAATCACAAACTAAGCAGTAGCTGTTCTCCTAATCTCATGATAAATCATCGTGATTTTGATAAGACTTGCTACAGGACAATTTTAACAACAACTTCTGGATCAAGTCAGTATTTCCTAAATTACCTGTGTTTTTAGTTATAGAGACAGAATTTTATATCGCAGGATACATAACGTGAATAATCTGGACCCACAAACTATATTTCTTTTGTCTCAGTGTGCATACCTTGAAATAGCTCAGGTGACTAAACTAACAGGAAAACAATACATTCAAATGATACAACTGCTATCATCTTGCTAAGCTGATGACAGGAATGTAAGATAGCAACCAACAGAGACCAGGTATTTTTGCTGTAATTTTCTCTGTAGATTTCCTCCCTGACACAGTTTCATTTTCTTGCCTTTCATATGTTCTCTCCTTCTTCCTTCCAATCGCTCATCTCACTCAAAGGCCATCAGAGACCTGGCTAATACAGAGATTTCAGCTCCCACCAGTATGCTCTGTTTATGTCTCACAGATATTCCTTGAAAACCTTAGAAACAAGCTGGATAAGTAAAAAGGTTCAAGGAAAACTGGCTGCAGCAAACCTTCAGTCTTTGGCTCATAATCAGGAAAGGAGAGCCCAGAGTGGTTGTAGAGGAGCACTGGCAACCTGGCAAGAAAATATTTCCTTAACAGAAAGAGGCATTGGCATGAGAGCAATATCAGCAGTAGCTAGCAGAGAAGGACTTTCCTTCCCATCCCTGAGCATAATCTTACCCAGATAAACCCCAAGCTACGTAATTAATTATCAATGTAAAGAAACATAATTGAAAATATTAAATATATAATTATGATGGTCTTATTAAATAAAGTGTGCTTAAGGTACCTCCCAGAATGACATGTAATTCTGAGATTTACAGAAGTCGATGTTATCTTTACAACTCAAAGTATTGTTAAAAAGATATTCAAGTTTATTTGGCAAGACCTATTTTCCATCCTTCCATGTGGGCTGGCATTCAAGATACTTCATTGTACATTAATACTGGTTAATATATGTTATTTTGCCCCTGACAGGGACTGGTTGCCAGATTCGCCTTCTTTTTCCATCCTTTTCAAAATATTGGCTTATTCTAGTTTCCTGGCAGTGCTCATGGAATAAAGCACCACTTAGCAGGAGGGATAAGGCAGATAAAGACATTTCCTGACAACAGGAAATAAAAATCAATTTTACAATCTACACAATATTAGCAACCCCACTGCCTTCTAAGCACTACAGTAAGCCAGAGGGTGTGGAGGACCCCAGCTGGGAGTCTGAGTGCCCAGTCTGCTCCCATGCTCACACCTGTGAGTATGCCTAACATGTACAGCCCCAATCTTTTGGGGACATCTCACCCAGCACGTCTCACTCCTCTTTTTCTGCTTCTCTTCCTAGCAGGATCTCAAGTGAACAAACCATCACCTCTCTAGGTCTTGAGCCTTTTTTAGTCAGTTTTCTAATTTAAATTGCAGTGAACATTAACACACAGTGTAAACAGGTGAAAAGAGGGCTGTTGCTATTTAAGTCTTGTATATTAATCACCTGTGGGAGATTAATAATAATAGTAATAATATTGATGACAGTGATAATAATAAGGCATAATAATAAGCATGATAAACACCTACATAACTACGTGTGCGAAATGTAACCGAAAATTAAATGTTAGCTGAGTGCATGTATCTGATCCTTTGCTTTGCAAACACGTAATAATTGGAAAGTATCTGCAGATGTGCTGTGAGTGCAACTCAGGTATTCTGACTGTCATACTGAAAGAAAGATTTTAATGAAATAAATGTCAAGACGATTTCTTGGATGACTGCTTACACTAGGATTTGATCTCTTGTTTATACTTGCTTAATATCCATAAATTACAGCATATGTTTCACAAGCATGTAATTACACTTGTCATTATGTGTGTTAAATTCCTAAGCACTGCAGACAAATTGTGCAGTGATAGATGGCCAGTTCAGACATCATTTGCAGCAAGTTAAATCATTTTCAAAAAAACCCCCCACACGTAGCATTGTAAAATGATCAAGGATACATAGAAGTAATGTTACTTTGGCTTATATTAGCAGCAGAATTTTTACTAAGTTTGCTTTTCTACTGGTGTTTACCTGATAATCCTTTGCTTAAGAATATATTAAATGCTCTTAAAATTTTCTAGGACAGGTCTGTAGCTGCATTTTGCATGTTGCAGTATTATTATCAAGGTTTGTTAGAGAGAATTTTAAGTCATTCCTATGATCATCATGCATGCCAAAGTGCTGCACTGGTCTGTGTGATGAAAAGACCTAAGTATTCCTTTCACTTTTTCCTAAGGTAACAATAAATGCTTCTTAATTGACACCATTCTGTAGGGCTTTCCAGCAGTATCCAAAGGAATAGGAAATGTCACATAGCATTTTGCACTAACCTTCAGTGAGTCACTTCATGTCCTTACACCAGCTCCAGGCATTCCCACTGCAGTGGATGGAGACTGAGCCTACACCCACAGGAGAGCCCTTGGCCCAGGGTACTGAGATGTGCATCCTGCAAAGCCAGAGCTCAGCTGCCACAGGCTTTCCTGGCACAGAGGACAACCTGCCACTGTAGGCAGGGTGGGTGATTTTTAACTCTTTGGCTAAGGGTAGGCTCCCCCAGCACACTGAAAATCACACGTGGCTGGTTTTTGTAAACCAAAGCAAGGACCCTATTTGACGCATTGCCAGTAAAATTTCATGCTAATATTAGCATGTGCATTGGGTGGTTTGAGGCATAGGCAGCTCTACTTGTCCAAATGTATAGCAACTTCAATCGAGTGATATTGCATTTCTCATCTTCTCAGGTGCCCTGGTGCAGTGGCCAGGGGTGGCAGCTGGCACTGCAGAGCACTGCCTGTGCTCAGTTCTCAGGCTCCTGCCACCATTTTTTGTGTTCCTTGGCATGTAAGATGGTGCAGATAGACCAGAATTCAGCTCTTACAGAGTGGGAATAAGTATGTGTATAATTTTTTTTCACTTTTTTCCCCATTAGTGTTTAGAACAGAATCTTTTAATAAAATCAGGAAGATTCATATAGACATCCAACTCCATAACTTCATTATTTTTCAGTCAGTGGATCTGAAAAATGTCCCAAATAAATTCTACTGCTGTATTATTTAATTAGGACTTGCAGAAATATTGGCTGTATGCTGCTCCCCTTGCTTCCTCCTGACCTCTCCACATCCTGAGCTTTCAGTTAAGGAATGCCACATCACTGCTTAGAAAGACTAGTATGTTAGATTCAGAAAAAAAAGCTTCCATCATAGAAAAATTAAAACAAATAACTGGACTATTTTGCATTATTTTTATGATTCATTTTCTATGTGTTTTAGTATTTGAATGGTCTGTAGTGTATTATATAACTGTAGTAACTAAAATATTCACAACAGTCTGAAGAATGAAAGAATGACAAATATCACTGTCAATAGCTGCTGTGGGAGTGTCCTCCAATGTTCTCTATTCAAAACAAAAATTTCTACACTCCTTCTATAAAGTTCTACATGTAAAACAAATCAAAAGTAATTACAAGCCTATATGCCAAGAACAAAAACTATCTACATTTTATGGGAGTAAGTAAATAAGACAGGTCATGGCAAAGGTTTTTCACTGCAGAGATATCAACCCTAAATGCTGAGGGAGCTGCCTGGCATTTAGACATTTCAAAACTGAGATGGTCAGTGCTGTATGGCAGGAGGTGGTCAGAAACTCCCAGTCTTTGAAAATCACTGTGTCTTCATCTATAACTAGCAAATATACGTGGGCACTTCCAGAAGACTTTCAGACTCATGTGGGACAATTCAGTCATTCATACAAATCCAAGGGTCTGTCCTTGAGAACTATGCTCACCTAGGCAGCTGAAGATGAGGGTGAGATGAATTTTGTGTTACTGCTCTGGCCAAGACTTTCAAGCTTAGTCTTTAAGAAAAATCTTGGCAATCCCTGGCTAAAGCATATAAAGGAATGTTTCATATTCAAATGTGCTTTACTCTTAGGTCTCCCCATGGCATTTATCAGGACTTCTTAAAAGGTTTTCCTTTGGTTCTGGTCTCTGTCATCATGTATCTTTTTTTTTTTTTTTCCTACTTTATCCTCTCAATGCACAAGTATGTTCCAAAAGGAAAAATGAGGCTGCAGTAGCTGCCTGAATTATACTTAACAGCCTGGTGGTTAAAGTACCCAGCTGGGAACAACTAACCAATGAGTTATAGGGGGTTTGGACATGAAAGTCTCTCCTGCTGAAGCTGTTCATGTTTTCACAAACAATTAAACTTCCATTGGACCCGCCTGAGAGTAATTCTCTGTATAGTCCAGTATTCAGTGAGGAATGGGAATAGCTAAGTTCAAATCATTACTCTAATGAACATTTAATGAATTTTAGCATGGTTGAAGTAAAATTTTCCCATTGTGAAAGCTTATCATCAGTGAATAGACAGCATCTGGCAACAGCAACCTTCACATGCATCCAGCTGTCTAGAAGTAGAAGAGCAGGCAAGAGTTTTCAAGAAGATGCACCATTAGAGACTTGTTTTAACAGCTCTGAGATTAGAGCTCTCCAGAGAAAGTCCTGCACACAGCCAACTGGTGAGAAAAGACCTGTTCTGGCAAAAGAAAAGTCACAGGGTGGAAGTTCATTGCATACAGCATGCCCAGGCAGCCCTGTTTCTGCACAGTTCTCACCCTTTGTGACCAGAACTCATAATTTTACCACAAAGCATTCCTGTCTGTGTCTGTGGGGACTGGAGTTGAGCTATGCCATCTCCTAAGTTCTATTTGATTTCCTTCTCTGAATCCAAAAGGATTTGCCCAAGAACCTTGTTTAAGTCTTAAGCAAACAGTGGGGTAAGAGGGGCACCAGCACTGAATGAATATTACCAAAGACTGACATTTCAAACCTATCACTTTTATTTATAAAACCTCCAAAATAGAATGAAAACAAACAAAAAGAAAAAATAAATGAAAACCCAATCTAAAAATAGAAGCCCCTGATTTTCACGAAAACCAGATCATTTTGGTGCAGAATAAAATGAATGTTTATTTTCAGTTCAGATTTATTTGCAGGGCCTTGCTCACAATACTGTATTCATGCTTTGGGTAGATTAAAAACGACTGAAAAGGAGGCAACTTAAAATTAGGAATCACTTTTTCTAAAAGGTGTAAGATCTTTGCTTAGCTCCTGGTAAATAGATGAGGCAGTTATTCACCACAGAACTGCCAGAAGTTGCCTATTCTTAGGGATTTTTACTCAATTTAGAGATAAGCAAAAAAACTTCTAATGAAATCATCATGAAAAATTGAGGGGAAAAAAAGGTTCCTGACACACCAAGAAACAAACTGGCATAATGTTCAGCTAGCAAGCCTTTTACAAAACTGTTTTGATTGTTTCTCTTCTCAAACATTTAAGAACACAAGTCCTCTCAGCTTAGTAGAACATACATGTGCACACACACCTACCTTAATTTTCTTTAATACCACACTACTTAATTTCATGGTTTTTTATTAAAATGGCAGACATTCATTTTTTCCCAATCACCTTAATATAGGTTGCAGATATGAATTTTAACAATTTTAATATTATTGGGCAATAATCCAAATACCTTTTCCTGATTCTGGAGCTCTGTTTCTTTGACTGTCATGGTTTCCTAAGGGGGATGTACAGCCTCTGATTACAGGTCAGGCAGGCTTCACCACTTGCTCCTGAGACTGATGACTTGCATATTTAAATCATACTGCAAGTTGGATAATCTCCTTTCATAGCAAAACCCAGGGGAGAGAACTGTGTAAGAGGATACAAGGGATCCCTCGTTAAGGACTAGATAGCTGAAGTACTTATATGCCCCCACCCCTCACTCTTATATCTGATTATCAAGAAGCCTTTATGTTCACAAATCCCTCCAGCCCCAGAAGTGCTCTGTGCAGGGAAGCAGGGGCAGGGAGCCTGAACATCAGTCTCCAGAGTCCCGGGGCACTCAGCTCCACTGGCACCCTCCCTGAGGCTGAGGATTCGCTGCTGTGTCACTGCCCAAGGTCACCGAGAGAAGCTGTACTGGAGCAAGACAAAGGATGTAAGGCTTCAACGAGCACTACCACACAGCAAGGGAAGTCTGTCACACTCACACAAAGCTTTGCAGCTTGCCATTGAGCCAAGTGATTATGTGATCCATACCAAAAATACCCTGCATTCTCATCAGCTTTTTACATCTTTACTCTCATTCTTTCCTGAGGGCCAGAATAATTATTCGGTGTGCATGCAAACACACAACAAAATAGATATAACTAGAATGGTGAATCTTCATTCCCAAAGCACAAGTTCTTTGCAATTCAGCCCAAAAATAGAAATAAGGAGAGGAAAAAAAAAACATATAAGCTTTGAAACTTGGCAGGAATGTCAGGAAATCATACCTTGAGTCACAGGGCACTCTCAGCATCTGTTCCAACTGCAAGCCTTTCATTCTCCCATATACAGCACAGCTACCTTCCTGTCTTATCCCAATCACCAAAACTAGAACCAGAAATATTGTTTTTTCTTTGCAGTCTCTAATATCTTATACATCCAGTTTCCAAAATGCTGTTTAGTTAGTACTGGAGATGTGAACTAGCTCACAGATGATGAGTTTTTGTTGTTCAGATGATATTTGGCAAAACAGTTCCCAGTGGGTTGAAACAACAGCTCCGACTGCGCTTAGGATTTGCAAGTGGAAGTGTTTGCAACATGCACAAAAGAAATGCTAGTTAATAAGACAAATGCTTACACTTAAAACTTTTTAAGGGCATCATCAAATCCTGTCCAACAAAGAAGACATAAACACGTTATTTTTCTCTCATGTTTCATGCTTCTTAATAGCTTTTACTTTCATTACAAACACTTCACTTCAGCCTGAACTGAGCACAAAGAGAATCAGCCCTTTAATCCTCAGGACAATACATGTTTTCTTCACACTTTGGAAAGCAAATATAGCAGCTGGTAACTTTTAATCCTGTGCTTTGTTGTGCAAAAGATGGCAAGCAGAACCATCAAATTTAGGAGTGGAAAACACCAGCTACTTTACCTAGATCATTTTCCTACTGGTATAAAAATGTATATTTTTATACTTCTATCCAACCTAATTTTCAGAAAGCTAGAAGGCAGGGGATTTGGCACTTTTCTCATCATAGACAACTGGATTAAACTTTAGACAACATATAAGAGAGTACTTCTTGGCAATACTTTTTTCTCCTAATAATCAGCCTGTAATTTAATTCCTGAAACAATATCCTAGCTCTAGCTATAAATGGCTGTGCTCTACTAACTCCTCTTTATGAGTGGAATTTGTAGTTTTAGGTTTGTAGTTTATCCATATTATAAAATTTTTATTTAGAGAGGCATGTCTGTGGAGATTAAATTGCCAGCTCCCTCAAGATCATTATTGTCCCATACCAAAAAAAGAAAAATTACTTTTAATTGAACATATTCCTATCTATTTTCAGACTGTTACCAATAGTGCGTCAACATGATCATATCTAAAAATTACATAAAGCAATAGAGAACCCATGTTCACTTTTTCTAAGTGTTTGCTGGACAAACCCTACTCAAATACAAAGCCTACTAACAGTGATGACAGAAAATTTTAATGGACATAGGACATTATTTGCCTCTGGACACATCCAGTTTAAGAGTGGTATAATTTACTGGCTTCCCTGGAATTCATTTTTCTCTCAGGGATTCTTCCTCACATAAGCAAGACTAAAAGTCACAGAAAAATCAGACTCTGTTTCCTTTTTGAGTAAACAGAATTCAACAAGTAGGTCCTATCCAGCCACCTATAGAAAAACTACTATACTATAACTACGTACGCTACTTGTCTCGTCTCTTCAACACAGAAGACAGAAATTTGAATCCTAAAACAAGTCATGCCCCTGCAGCAAGACATCCATAGTCTTGGGATTCCAAGGCCTTTGCACTTTCTATTCAGTGTATGATATCAGCCCTGACAGCCTATTTGTCTCTTTCTGTGGTTTTGGTTTGGTCCCAGATACCATAGCAGTGAGCACAGTCTGAATTCTCCACGTTTTTTTATGCTGCTCCTAATGATAAATTTGTTCCTGTCTCAGATTGCCAAGATATATTCTCTTCTCCCACAGCACTGTCTTGAAATGTTGTTTGGACTATGTGGTTCACAGCCAATGAATTTACAGTAATAAAATAACAGCAAACGTTGTTTACAAAAGCACAAATACATATGCTGTATATTCTCTCCCTTCTATTATTAGCCAATAGTGCTAATATAGTGCTGAATTTCACCATGCTCCACTTTATTTAATAGTCCATTTACATATACTCCAAATAGGCAGGTCAGCCTGGAGACCTCCTGCAAACTCACCTACATTCACACCACACACCCTCTAGACTGCTAAGTTCTTGTCTAGATGGCAGCCCTCAAGGAAGTCAGCTCTTCTAGGACACTTTCTGTGTTTCAGCCATGAAACCAAAGCATACAGAGGGTACCCAGAAAAGAAACCAGAATGGCAAGAAAAACAGCCCTTTTTTCAGTTCCTTTCCTGGGCTTTGCTTCCAAAGCATCAGGCCTAGAGAACCATTGTAGGATCAATAGCTGCTCCAATGAATTGCCTAAGTAAAACTGTCGTCATAAGTTTTCACTAAGACCTTAATATTTCAGTGCACTTTACAAGCAAAAAACAAAGAAATTTTATATGAATAAGAGTAACTATCACTTTAGGGGATTGGTGTTCCTGTGATGCAATGGAGTTCCTTAACAAAATTGTGCCCTGCCTGCAAGGCAATTGCAGTGGCATTTTAAATGTAACAGAGCCACTCTCAAAGTAAAAACCTTATGGAAATTGTTAGGCACTTTTCATAGAATGATACCCAAAATGGGCTATCATACTTTTGCTACTTTCCAATCTCTAAAAGAGCTATGTGCAACATGCAGAAGTGACGAAGGAATAGAGATTCTGCCTCTACAAATACTATTGCTACATAACTAAATGCTGGAGGCACCTTGAGTGAAAAAAACTTAAACCAAAACTTAAAACAATAATTATTCCAGCTTAGAGAAATCACTTTCGCTTGTGTCCTACATTCTCAAGCTGTAAAAGAAATACAATAGGAAGAGAGATCTCACAATACCAGGGAATATCTCAGCATTGCTATCAGAAATGGTTTACTTCAGAGAAGAGTTAGAGCCCAGTATCTATCTGAAGTGCCAGACAAGAAATCCTACAGGGAGGGAAAAAAAGATAGAGACCCTTGTGCCTTTAGAGTTCAATCTTTCAACAAGCATTTCCCTTTTTTCCTGTTATCTCCATAGATAGATCCCTCTCATAAGTTTCCTAATTTACAGCTCTTCCTCCTGCTGACACACTCATCCTCAAACCTGCAGAAACTGAGACTCAGTAAGTCTGATTCAGCATGCCTGAAAAAAATTTTCTTTGAGGACTACGGAATTAAATAGACACTTGAAAAATACTGGCAATAGAAGTCAAAAAGTAGCTCTTAATTAACCTAGAGAAAGAAATAAATGTGTTGGAAAAGAAAGAGAAAAGGATATGAGTAAAACTCTTTCCAAAGGAAAGTGAGGAAGGATTTAAGAAACTGGCACCACCCTTGGGACTGTTTGAAATCTTATAAAATCCCCTATCACTTCCATCAAAGGTTTATAAAGCCTTCCAGTGAGAAGAGGTTCTATCTGATGCAAGTACCAGCATGTATCAACCCATAATCTTTCTGTAAACAAGAAAGATGCATCCACTCTCATAGACCTGGTCCAGTCCCTTTCTGAAAGAATGTCATTCTTTCTATTGAGGACACAGACAGCCAAGGGCCAGCAGCCTCCTAATTTAAGGCCTCACTTAAATGCTTAATTGTCCTGTCAGAGAGATAGGGGACATAATATCTTGCTGGGAGTACATACAGATTCCAGCCCAGAGGAGTGTTTTGCTCTTGGCTATTTAATTCATTCCTGTGGAATTTGTGTCCTCCAGTAAGACTTTTGTTCTGATGACTACTTTTCTCTGATAAATGCTAGGAAGCACAAGGATATACATTGAAGCACTCTAAACCAGTTTAATCCTAAAAGCACAATATGCTTTAGGGAAAATAATGAGAATGGAAATAAGCACACACAAAATCTACTACTTGGTTGTAACACAATAGTGCCGGGTTTCTGATGACAGTCAGAATGGAGAACTATTCATATTGCCCAACTGCTACTGTACTGAAACAATTAAACACCAGGGGGGAAAAGTCGTCTTAATTTGGTTCTCATTGTAGCTAATAAAACTAACATTGCTGGAGTCAAGCACTGAAAAAGCATCAATGGTCCTTGCAGTGTCTTGGCTTCTCGTCAGCATGACGTATCAGCAGAGCTCTGTCCTGAGAGATCAGCAGCAATGTCTGTGCTGGTAAATCACATTATTTCAGAGCACATCTCTCAGCAACAGCTCAGCTGCCTCTACTACTGTCAGCCTGTCAGGACAGTCCATAACTCGGCTGTGACCTGTGCCAGCCAAGTCTCCCAATATTCTGACAGGCTTCAGAAGTCATCATGGGTCAGGAATCATCCCCTCCTGGTAATTTGCATGCAGACCCATGATTTGGGGGAATAAAGGAGTATGTGATATGGGCATGGGTTGTCTGTGTCAGCCAGGAAATGGTGAAATCATTTTCTCTGCATATGCAGTTTCCTTCATGTGAGAGAAACATGTGTAGATATATATAGATATATATTCCCTGCCCCCAGGGAAGTAGGAAGAAAATCAGATTGTTGGTCTTTAACAGCTACACTCTCCTTGTAAGGGGCTCATGTATTGTACTCATGGGATGAGATAAAACCCTCAACATTTTAGACAGTTTCAACATGCCTTCAAAAGCAGGGGAGACATCTCAAATATTTAACCAATGTTAATCAAGCTTCTGATTGTTCCTGTGAAATGCTTAAACACAAGCAAATCAAAATGACAAAAGAGAAGAACAGAAAGGTCAGAAGATGCTTCTCAAGCCTTGTAGCAAACCAATGACAAACAAATGAAAATAACACAGAAAAGCAGATTAGCCTTTTGCTCCAACCACAGGTTATAGCTACATCTAGGAATGTGAGAAACCAAAAATTCTTAAACTTTTAGAGGAGTATTTAAGAAACTAATATACTGAAAAATAATGAATGAATGCATCAAGTTGGTTCTGTTCTCTCTTGCCTCAAGCAGCTTAGCACAAATGAAATTTGATGCTAATCAGTGCTAGCGGTTGTCACAGAATCTGAAAAGCTATTATTTCCTCTGGCTGCAACTAAAAAATTTGGCAACTGTTTCATTATTGATGCTAGCAAAGTACCTCTTGTATCTATAATTTTATCTTGGTGTTGACCTGGTATTTGCCTCTCTTGACCACACACATTTAACCTGGTAATGACAGAGAATCATGGTTGTGTTAAAATGGGTTTTCTGCATAATCAAGTGTCTACTGCCATGGAAATATAAAGAGAGATGAACTTTTCTTCTATGTAAAACAAGTTCAATTATGAAAAAAAATATAATTACAATAAAGATATTTTTCAGCCAATAACAAGACAAGTTGCTCAGGCACTAAACAGATACATGCATGTTCTAAGCTACAAAAAGCATTGTAAAATTAAATTAGATGTATTGGTTTCTTTAATAGTTAAAAATTATTCAGAAAGTGTGAATGTTATCCAGAACAAAAGTACAATAAATATGTTCATCTTAAGACCTATTTCAAAATGTTTTAGTCATCTTCTCCCTACATACAATAATTTTTCTTCACACTTCACAAAAAATCTTCCACATATGTTTTAACCACCAGGAAAAAAAATCATCCTATTACACATTTCAAATGGTATGCAGTGGAAAATATTGACAGATGTAGCAGGACACAGTGAACAGAAAATGGATATATTTTAATCAGTGCAGCACATTTTTTTATTAATGAATACCAATATGTTGGGTAAAATTCTTGAGCCTGTTCTTTACTTCTTTAAAGTAGATAATACAGCTTTTTCATTATGGAAAGGGCCTGCAGTCACACATGGAACAGACTGACTCCTGTATCTTCCTAGATCTTTTGAAGTCTGTGATGCTCAAATATTTCTGTAGATATAGAGTCTAGACCAGAACCTGTGTATGCCTCAGGTTGCCTCACAAAAATGTTTGTGGTATCTGAAATTAGGTGGTAAAATGTTATCACATTTTATTTACATCATATTCCTTTTCATTAGATGCACTCCACTGCCACAATTTAAATTCAAAGCCCAGCATTTATGAAGTTCAGTGAGATAAGCCTCTGTACTGTGGTAATGCCCTCATTTCTGGGAGGCCTGTTGTCTGCTGCTCTGTGCAGGTCTAGAACACAAGGCAGCAAAAGTGCCAAATGGCAGCCAAACATAAAAAGACCTGGAACTGAGCATAAAAATAGCATCATCCAAGTATAGCCCTAGTAGCTGTGTGCAGCTACCAGGCAAAGATATACACTAAAACCCAAAATGAGGCAATGAAACAATCAAAGTGGATGAGCAAAATGCTACAGGAACTAATATATTCACTTCTAGATTTACTGAAAGACATTCTCCCTTGCATTTTGGATGGTTGCCATAAAGTTGAAAGTGTTACTCCGTAATGTCATTTGTACTTGTACTTCTATAGAGGTAAACGTGTATGAAATGCATAAGGCAAATGTGCATGAAGTGAATATTAGTCCCCTCCCTCAGACAGCACCTATTAAAGTGGATTACAGCTCTGCAGCAAAAAGGAAATTTGACCAAACAGAGGAAATAAGTAATTTAGCCTTGGGAAACTGGTGAAAATAGAAGGTGAGACAAGGAAAGGCCAGGCAAGGCAAAGTAAGGCAAGAAAGGAATAAAGCTGTCGATGAATATTTGGCCTTGTACACATGTACATAAATATATACATAAAAGCTTGAGATCACAATTCATCAAGCATACTGTCCACCCATCTCAATTTGCATGCAAACCATCTTCCCTAGCTGCTCCTAGTGTGACACTGGCTAGAAGATGTGTGAAGGTGACAGATGGAGTGTACCAAGGAGCTCAGAAATAGTATGTGGGGTTTGGATGTGAGGACAAAAGCATCAACAAACTCCTCTCTTTTCCCAGCAGATTTTAACCATTGACATAAGTTATTCAGACATTAAAGAAGTAGAAGCTTTGAATATAGGGAACATAACACATGAAGTGAGCTAAGATACACAGTCTCTCGTTTCCTCCAGGCCAAGTTTGGGGGACCTGGGAAACAACCCAGATACTCCTAAGTGTCACACAAAACAGATAAAAGTTCCCATCTAGTCATGCCTAAGCACCCTACAGGAAGACAGAATGTCTTTAAAACAAATATAAGGAAGGATGCAAGAGTAATATTTTGACAGATTGAGTCAATAGCAAGGTTTCCTTTGTGATAGTGAAAGCTGCCTAACTGAGACAGCCAGCTCCTCAATAGATCCTACCGATCTAAGGTCCCTTGTCTCTGTTTTCTTTGTGAAGCAGACCACTCCTGATGTTTCCTGACAAAAACAACTTAAAATTATGGAAAAACGAACAACATTAAAACAATCAAGAAATAACAGGTCGACTTTCACACAATTCTATGCTCCAGTGTTTCCTGTATGTAAAGTGCCTCTGGAAAGTCTAAAACCCATCAGTGGGTGAAATTTAGTCTGTCTTAATTTGTGCCTTAATGTTTTGGCCCTACTAAGGGTAAGACCAATGGAAAATCACCTGTTAAGCAGCAAGACACCTCAAAATTCACAGAACAAAAAAGGAGAGAGACAAATTCAAGGCAAGCCATTTGATCAGGAGAAAGGCTATAGATAGGGGTCATTTTCTGTGGTGGCCTCCCTCCCCTCTTCTCATGGAAACACTTAGATAAAAGAATACATTTACTATCAGTTTGTGCTATCCACCAGATCATCAGATAGAACTATTGACCTGTATGTTTTCTGTCATAAAATCAATAAAAGAAAGAAAAAAAAATTGCAAGAAAAAGAAAAATAGCAGCATAAAAGTTCAAGCTGCTGAGAGTAGCACTTCTTAGACTATCTTTGTGTATTCACATTGAGAGATATAATATGCTTCTCACAATTTCATTACAAATTAAAATTTTGCCAGATAACAATGTTCTCAAAAATATGTAGTCCTGACATTTAGGAACTTCAGAGCAGGTATTAAAGCAATACTGAACTTCAAATTACAAAATAGCACTGTTAAACATAAATATGGATGAATCACACTCATCCTGGATAAAATGGAAATAGGCATTTGCATGATGGTGATTGCTGACTTCAATGCAAGCACAGACATTTACCCCAGCTGAGGGTCCCACCTCAACACATACCAAGATAAACACAATTTCATGTCTGGAGCCTCTATGAGCACTGGACAAGGTCCAGGTCCTCAGCCACAAAGTTGTGGGGATGCATCAGCTGAGAATTTCAGCCTATGTCTTTGGTTTGAATACAACCCAAATTGGATTATACATCCAACTTTCTGAAAAATGACCCTTAATTTCCTAATCCTCTTGACTATAACCATTGTGAGTGGTTTCTACTGTGCTTCTAACCCAAAGCTTTACCCAGAAGCCTTTACTCATGAAGAGATTCACTTCTCAGAGGAAAGTGTAAAAACAGATTTCACATGCTGGTCCATCATCAGACATTAAAGGGTATAATTTATCATTTTTTTACATTATTAAGACTATTTGTGCAGGATCCATATTTAAAACTAAAAGAGATGTCTCCTCCTTTTGCCAGCAGCTGTGTTACATCAATTAAATGGGTAAATAAGATCTTTCCCCAGAGGGGATATCACATGACCCTCTATTGATTAAGACTGCAGTAGAATGTTATTTGCAATCTTATTGCATAATGTAAATCAGGAGGTAGCTGTCAAGGTTTCAGAAGACAAATTGCTGCTATCTTAGACAATTCATAGGCCTCTTTCCTTCTTGCTGCTCTTAATTCACAGTTAATGCAGGTCTTACCAGGCTTAGTTTCTTAAATAAGTCTATAGAACCCTATTCGACTCAAAAACTGGGTCTAAGTTGTAGTCTACATGGCCCTGCATTAGAATGGGTATTAAAGTGACTATTCCATCTATCATTATTTCATAAATATGCATTATTTAATAGGACGACACAACTTCAAAAAAGGATGTGAACTGAAAAATAGACACCTTCTGCAACATGCCTGATTCCCAGGACAGAAAAACCTCCCCACCAGGCACAGCTCCAGAGGTGCTCTCCATATAGAACATTTTTTAAGTCCTAGCTCAGTTTTGTGTACTTGATTTTCACAAGTAAAACATTTGGCTAGAACTAGTCCTGTACTCTCAAACCTCTCTAACTGCAGCTGAGCATCAGTTTTGAGACTGAAAGGAACACCTGACCACAACTCAGCAGTCACTTTGCTCCTCCACTGAACTGTAAATCCATCATTATTTCCTGTGAGGGAGAACCAAAAGGAAAGACTAAAATCTCCATTCAAATGACTGAAATGCACTTTGCTGAGAAACCATAAAAAAAAGGCCAATCTTTCTCTACTACTAATCAATCTCAGTTACAACAATTAGGAAACAAGTGCAACACTTTTCAAAATACATAACAGTAATATTAAACATTACCAGAATCTTCTGCACCAAAGTCAAAGAAATGGTCTTTAAGAGGGTTTTGGTGATTGTAAAGTTGTATGAAATAAGGCAAAATTTCTGAATGGATGAAAGGAACAGTGGGTGGTAGGACAGTAATACATTCAGACATAAGTTACAATTGTTCTGCACACAGAAAAAAGTACTCAACTTACCATCATCTGCTTGCCATTACAAAGGATTAAAAGTTAAATATCTGCTGCCTGATCATTTCCATCCAAGTTGATTGATTAGAATGTGTTCATTTTCCCATTTAACTTAGCAAATTTACAAGTGGCAGGTTTACTTTTCCATTACCTAGAATGTCTGAACTTCATAAAGTGTTTGGAACAAATGCCACTAGAACTGTTGCCTAAAAATAATCTCTCACAAGGTGATAACAAAGTCTGTAAAAAATATCAACTAGCAGAAAATAGGTAAAAAAAGAGGTAAAATTTCAAGAAAATCAAAGATTTCACAGTACATTTCATTTGGCTAGACATGAACATCAGTAGCACTAGATTACTACTGGCATATCTTTCTATGTAAATAAATTATCTGGTCCTCCAAAAAATTTATTTGTGTTAAAATCTTATTTTTCATTCTCCTGGAAATTTGGGAAATTAATCCTAACCCAGTCTTGATGAGCATAAATGCTTAACATGGACCAAATTTGAGTAGTATAAAAGTAAAGAAACAAATTCTTAAAGAGTTAAAATGTGCACAGATGCTCAGAACTTTAAGAGAAGTGCTTGGTGCCTTAAAATAGAGTCTGCAAACACTGCTTTTAGGTATTTTTCCCCCTCTGCTTTGAAAGGGCAAACAAACAATTTCAGATTTTTGAATGTGAAAAGCGTTGATTCCTTTTTAAAGGTATGACAACACAACCACTTCACTTATTTCATTGTTCTTGAAATTAAAAAAAAAAAACAAACAGAAAATGTTACTTACCTTAAAGAGTCTTAAAATATTTGCAACCATAATGGACACAGAACTTGCTGCAGCACCTATCACACCTGATATCTTGTCTGGTTTAGTGAAAATAGGTGGGTCACCATTTGCACACTTGACGTCTGAACCATCTTTTTCTATCAATGCTTGCACAAATGTTAAGGATTGCTCCAATGCATAAGTGTCCCTGGAACACGTATCAAGGATACGAACACCCAAGGTGATATTGGCAAGAAGATCAGGGTCTTTATTAATTTGATCAACTGCATACAGCATTGCCTCCAGTCTGTGGATCCCCTTCTCCTTCTTGAGCTCCCCACAAGGCACCCCTCTATCCCCTTTTGCATGAACGGGGAACAGTCCTCCCAAGATGATGTCCCCATCCAGGCGAATGGAGTGGGCATACTCCTGGCCGTGAGTCCTTTGCATCAGAGTGAGTATCCAGTAGAACTTGGCTGTTAACAGGAAGAAACAATGGCAGGAAACCAATCGTTTGCCTTCGTATACCATTTTCTCTGAAGACGTTGTTGCTATCCAGTATCCAGGTTTTCTTCTTGCTAAAGGATGAGGCTGACCATTTGAAGCTGCACTTTCTGGAGGCTACCATCAGTGCCCAATAAGTAATATAGAACCATGCGGTGGGTAGGTAGAAAAAAAGATCTCAGCAGAAGTACATAAAATGTATTTTACAAAAGATGTCCACTGATGGAACGGGTTGACCAGCTTTTCTGAGGTGGTTTTTCAATTGCTCTTTATTGACGGTGAGGAGTAGGGTAGTATGTCTAGTCCTGATGCTAAAAGGAGGTCAGTAGCTTATGTCCTTGTATTTTGCCCTACAGCTGAGGTACTTCTGCAAAAAAAAAAAAAAAAATTAGCAAACAGTGAGAAATACCATTTACTTCAGCAGTTTTATACCTGTCACACAGTGTATTTACTTTTGAATAGCAGTTACATCACCTAGGTTTTACTTTCAATGTTCTTTAACTTAGCAAATCTTGGCCTTCAGTGAATTTGAACACCTGGCTGCACTGTACTATAAGCCAGGAAATTGATGATGCCAGCAGAGCAAGAGCCGAATCAGGGGAATTAAACTTAGCTTGGTGTTCAAATTCTGAGCAGTAATTCATATTTACCTTCATGTTGCATGGCACCCAGAAACAGACCTGATCCATAACACACTGTATTTTCTGTTTTGCTGCATTATTCTGTTCAACTTTATTATTCTGCTCCAGCCTACAGAAGTGCAATAACCACTTACACTCTCACTCCTGGAGAGGTCTCATTTATGACAATGGAGTAATCAGGGCGCCTGAATTTAAGTACACCCTTAACCCAATGCAGTACAAGCACATTCAATTCATTTGGATGTGAGACTGATTATTTCTCCAATGGAATTCACTTTGAGGGGGTCCTAACTATATATCTAAATCTCCTTCAAGATAATGTCTAACACTAAATTACTTTTATGAAAAGGTAGCTGATTTCTCAAGTAAAAAGAACACAACATATTATGTTAGGAAACCAGCTGAACATCCAACGTTCCTTTTCCAACGTTTGACTTGAGCTGAGGTTTAACATTAACAAGGTCTATTTTCTCTATTCTCTGCTTGCATTTGGACCACATTAAATAGGAACAATGTTGTGCCTGCACTGACATTTGGAGGGATCCTGCTGATTTTAACGAGATGAGGATTTCAGCCTACATATCTAAACACCTGACTGACTGTTATAAATATCTCCAAATTGCCCATACTTTAATTCTCAAGTAAAGGCACTTATTTATTTCAATTCTTAACAAAATTATACGTGCCTGAATAAATTTTTAAACCTCTGAGGAGAAGAAAGCGAGAAGTAATTTTACCTGGTACTAGATAGGCACACTGTGGGCAATTGCATCTGAACCAGTCTCTCAATACACCTGTTACAGTCTATGGAGAGCAGTGGACATCCTAGGGTACAATTCACCTTATCCTTTTTTCTATGAAAAGTTTTACTTACTATGGAATTGATCACACTGAACAAGTGTCTATATCACTGCCTGTACAGAAAATCCAGTCATCAGGCTCATCTGTAAATATCAAATTTTTCCTTAGTGATCTGACTGGTTACTACCAAAAACATGGTCAAACTGGAAGACAAATACAGACAAAACCACAAAACTTTTATATATCATGTGGTAACAAAACTCAAAATGCACTTTGATAATGCTTTAAATTAATAATCCTCTTCTTACACTAATTTTGTTACATTATTTCCTTCCATGATAACACTAAGCTCACAAAAGTTGAGGTAGTCTTCAAATGATGGCTATTTGAAGACCTGAGAAGATTCACAATGGAAATTCTTTTACTGAATGTGAAACTATCTCACCGTGAAAACGAACAGTTGAAAATGAAACATTTGACGGGTATGAATAAAATCACTGCACCTCTTGACATTTAGTTTTGCTTGAATTTGGCTCAGAGTTCAATCCAAGCGACACAAAATCTGTGCTGTTTTTTGTGATAATCCCATCATTCTCCCTTGGCTCTTTTTAGACACACAGTTTACAAAGGTGCCTGGGCTCCAGCCCTGTGAGCCAAACTCAGAGTCATTCACAAACTGAACAACTTGACTCACACTACAGTGCAATTTGATCCAGGCCCATGGGATATTTCTCATACGGTCCACACTACAGAGAAAAGATTGAACTACTAACTAGCCACAGTTATCTGTTGTTTCAATTGCCTTACTAGAAAAAAAACAGTTATGGGTTCAAAATTGTAAAGAGTAGCCCTAAAATAGGTATGGAGGTAATTTGCTTTATGGTTCCACAATGAACTCAGTGGTCCATGCACGTATGTACAAACCAGACAGGGAGAAATTCACTAAGGCAATAAAAGATAAGACTACTCTTATTTAACACTATATGGAGAACAAGAAAGCACCACTGACAAAGGGAAAATATTCCTGCAGGAAAGAAATGCTGCTTTTTCCCTTTTCTCAGCCGCAGGTTAATTCCTCACAGCCAAAAAATGCCCAGAAATTAAAGCAAGTGTCAGTCTTCATGCAACAAATAGTGATGGATTCAGCTATTGCAACCTAAATTCTAACAACAACAGAGAAGCTACAGTGAGCCAAAGATCGTCAGTCTAATACTTTATCTGGAACTGACTGAAAATCAAATGAATTGGCAATTAGCATTTTTCAACATTATAGCCTTCATAAGCATTAATTGCTTTGCCTCAGCTTGCATGGTTTCCTGAAGAAGCATGTTTCTTAGCTGTAAGTGTCCACTGCTTGTCTATAAAACAGAAATAAAATTTTAAAGTGTTCTTTTTAAAAATTTAAGACCTTTTAGTCTTTTTTTAATGTTACCTAAGAAATAAAAGCTTCTATTATACTGCCTAATTTATTCATGGCACACTGCTTTTTATATATTGATTAACATTACCTTTTACAGAACATTTCAAGTCTGTGTAGCTAAGCAGAAAGCATATGATCTAAATTAATTCCATTTTTATCAATGAATTTTAGTGAAAAAGCACGGGCCTCTGGGCTATAAAGCCTGAATGAACTTTTCTCATGTGCAGAGATTTCATTTGAAGTAAAATGCTGTCCTTTTCCAAAAGACCATAAAAGTTTGAATTAATGCAAATATATTCTTGATTTACCAGGTTCCCCACTGTAGTAGCTGGTGTTCACTAGAAACTTGAGTTCAGAGAAGAAATTCATATATTTCCCCTGCACAGCCCGAGAGTAAGTGCACCACAAAGCGTCTCTTCCAGTCACCTTGTAATACATGCTTCTCTTGGGTTTATTTCATTAAAAATATCTGGCATTATCAGAACATATTGCTATTTTTAAAGTCAGTATTTCAGCACAAACCTCCACTTGTTCTGCTAGAATATGTATTTATTTTTAAACCTAAGGAGGCGGAGTACTGCAAGACAGGGAAGATGGAAACTTGTGCATGTAGTGTCTGGTTCTGAAATTACTTCCTTCATAAAATCATTCAGCTTTATCAGATATTTGGTACTCAAGGTTGTGTATTTTTGTGTATTTTGTGTAACAGACTGTCAGAACCAGTGCATCAGAATGAGCCCAGACCAGTCATTACTCCAACCACAGACTCATTGCACTAAAAGACAGGCTCATTATGGAAACTCTTTATGTTAATGAAAAGGTCTAAATAATGGGTTGAGTGACAGATAAATACTTAAATAAATATAGGAAATGTTTCTATTTTGTTAACAAGGTTCCTGAAAGAGACTCTTCAGCTGGCACTGAAGCTTTCGCTGAAAACATGTAGAAAGAGTCAATATGTTCATCGGGAAATACAGTTTTTAAAATCTCACAATTACAGACAGCAGCAGGAGCAAGGAGTACTCTCTAGAGCATAGGCAGGATGGACCTTTTACAGCCGACATTGCTAGACAGACATACATGAACCCTTTACTGAGGGACAAAATAAACTATAAGTGAGGAGAAAAAATATCTCAGAAAAAATGTTTAAAATTTTGTTTGAGCCAAAAAAACTAATCTCTTATTGTATTTAAAGCATGGCTGGAGCAGTACCAAGATAAAATAAAGCAAATATTCTGTGAATTAGGATACAAGAAGTTCTAGAGTGAAAACCCATTCACAAAATATCAGATTGTCCAGTCAATACAAAACTGATCTGGTTTTACTGAATGAAAACAAAATAATGGCAAATTCCATTATTAAGTTCTGAGGAGGAAAAAAAACCCACAAATTTGATTATTTTGATGTTTTACTACTGACACCTCTGAACCTATGAGAGAATTCACTTGTTAACATTCATTTCAATGTTAACAAAGTTGCTTCTTTCTCCTGTACAGCATTCCTCAATGAGCAAATAGCTGAATTTCCACACAGAACAGGTAAAGAGTTGCCACCTGCACACAGTAGCCTGACACATATAGAAGATTAATGGGTTTTGCTGACAACAAAAGGGAATTTGGAAAACCTTTGGCCTTGACATCGCAACTCCTAACTTGCAAGAGAATTCTTCACTGATGTAAGTAGTCTTATCTACCTCTTCTGTAATGGTTTGCTCTTCTGTAATGGTTTGCTGCGCCCCTGCCACAGAGGTAACCTTTCCACAATAATCAGGACTTCAAGGCGAATCACTCTCAGCATCTCGTTTACAGGAACTATTTCTTCCCTGTGCAGTCTGATGTCTACGCTCAGCCTGATCAGCCCCTTTTCAAATACCCCACAACACCTACCCTGCAAATATCCATTTACCAAACAAGCTACCCTGTGAAAATCCAACACAGGTCCTTCTGCTGGGGTGAGACTAAGAGGAGGCTACAATTTTTAAAAAGAAAACTACATTGAGCATTTTCCTCTGCCCTTGGTTGGACTTTTAATGAACCCCGTCAGTATTAACAGCTTCAGAGAAAGGCTTCAGCTCTGGTCTAGCAAATGATGATCAAGATTTTCCCAGGCATCCTAGGAGAGTTTTCTCTGTTGTTCCTGCTTTCATTTGACCCTCTTCCCACCGGACTCCCACTCCCCAGTCCGCACAGCTGTGCTCAGAGCAGGCGCGGCTGGTGCAGTCCGGTGCTCTGCAAGAGCGACTTTGCCCCCAAAAACGCAGCCACACGCCGAAATCGTCCCGGGGCACCCGGCAGGAAAGTCCCCCACTGTGTGCACTCCCGACCCCGGAGACGGCCCCGGCGAGCGGGCGGGTCCCCCGGGCGAGTGCCCCCGGCGAGCATCGCTCCGCATCCCGCTCTCCGTATCCGGCGCATGGCGCGCCCGTGCGTTCCGCACAGCGCTCCGCGAACCGCACCCGCACCTCCGCACGGCACACCGCAGCGAACTCCGCGGACCCTGCACCGCACCCGCGCACTCGGCACCCACCCCGCTCGGCACCGCGCTCAGCACCGCGCCTGGCACTCTGCTCAGCACCCTGCTCAGCACCCCGCGCCTGCCGCCGCTCCCTGCCCCGCCGCCCCTCTCCGCCCGCCGCCGGCGCACACCGGCGGGAGCCAGCAGCCGGCCACGCACCGGCTTTCCGCGCCGCTCCTCCGTGCTTTCCCGGCTCTTGGCGTGCCCGGCACCTTTCCCGGCCCGAGGAAGGGCTACCGCAGCCAGGCCGGCCCCGCCCAGCGGAGGGGCCCGGGGAGCGCCCCCGGGCTGGGCGAGCCGGCTTCCCCGCGCAACTCCGCGACCATCGCCCATCACCGCTGCGCTTCTCCCTTGAAGGGAGCCCCCTATTGTTCTCCACTTTACTTAGCCGAGCGATTTATTATTTTTGTCTCTTCCCAGGCTCATCCGTACCCCGGCTGGCGTGTGCTGTGGAGGGATTCCGGCACAGCCTCGTCGCGGCTCTCCTCGCAGCCTCGCTCCCTCCAGCGAGCGGCCGTAGGACGGGTTTGAGCTGCCTCCCGCCGCGGCCTCGCAGCCCAGGCGGCCCGTGGGCGGGGGACGGAGGGCACATACGGATTTCCCGGCTGGAGCCAGGGCTCCGCCGGTCCCCTCCGAGCCCTGGTCCCCCGCCGGGAGCGCTGCACCTCCGTCAGCGGCGATGCAAATACAAGCGGCGCCTTTTATTTCCAGCCGCCGGTGATTCCTTCCTCTCCTTGCATCAACTAGTCAGCTTTAATGAGCTTCTGCTCCCCCCTCGATGCAAACCTAAGTCTCTTTTAATGAATCCCTGGTCCCAGAGGTCCGAAGCTTGCAAACTCCAAAACGCCAACGCCGGATTTCCATCCACTTTGGGTCACTGATTGATTTTTACTACTTGAGTTGTGTTGTACGGTTCTTGCTCTTCATTTTCTTATTTATCTGGTTTTTGTTGCTGTTGCTGTTGTTTGGCTTGTTTGGTTTGGGTTTTTTAACCGTGTCATACATCCACCTGCCAACACTTCGCATTCCTGCGATCAGCACATGCCAGCGCTGGGGATGCTGCTCCACGCCGAGGACAGTTAAGCCCTTGCCTGGTGCCGGTACAGCCTCTCGCCTTCTTCCTCCTGGGAAGAAGCCCCCGGAGCTCGGCGGGGAACCTCCTGCCCCTTCCGTCCCTAGGGACGCGGGGGTGTCCCCGGTGGAGTCAAGGAAGCTGAGCCCACCCGGCAAGGTATGGGCGGGCGGCCAGCACCTCGCCCGACCCTGGCCCCGGAGAACTTGGCGGCGGCGGGCAGGGCTGGCCCGTGCTCCCGGAGCGGCGGAAGCCCCCTCTTCCCTCCTGGCCAGCGAAACGTGAACAAAGTGGCGGGGAGCGCGGGGAAACCCCTGAACCCCCCTCCCCCGGGGGGTGGGAGAAGACCCGGCTAAGACGGCCGAGGGGAGACCTCACTGCTCGGGAGCTCCGAGATTCTCCCTTTTTGCTCGCTGCTGTGACGGCACCGTGTCCGAGATCTCTTTCGTTAGATCTGATTGGGGGACGATATCGACAATAAAAATGATAAATAATTAACGCAAAAAAAAAAAAAAAAAAATAAAAGCTCCCGGAGCCACGAAGCAGGCGGAGAGGATTGCCCGGGATTCCCAGCCCAAAAATCTTAACTGAGGCAAAACGCGCATTATTTGCATTCTCCTGTCTGCTTAAATTAAGAACTAAAGACGACACACACAAATACCTTGATCGAAAAGAGTTGCATATCCATGTTACTGTGGAGGTCCCTGGAATTATTATACTCGGTGTCGATCGGGAATGGCATGAGGTAATTTCTGTACCAGCCTCGTCTCAGACAGCTCCCCTCAGCAGCGTCAGCTTAATATGCGAGAGCTCAGCCTGGGACAGGTATCCAGGAGAGCGGTTTCAGTCGTGCTGTTTAACACTCGCGAACAGCCAAGCCGAACTTGCTCCACTGACTCCTTCTTCACTTCCCCTCCCCTACCCTAAAAAAACCAAAAACAACTAAAAAAAACAATCCACGAGGTAACTTTTTGGGGTCAGTGGCTCAGCCCCCGTGACTATACCAACCCTCCGCTGCCTTGCCGCTCAGTCGCAGCGGCGAACACACGCACCGGTCCGGCTGAGCCGTTCACAGCCAAGCAAGAAAATACCTCAGCCCCCGCCCCCGGCCCGGCCCCCGCGCCGGCGGAGCGGTCCGCGCCAGGAGCCCGCGGCTCGGAGCCCCCGGGCGTCGGTGGGAGCGGCACGGCGCTGCCTGCCCTTACCGCGGCTGTGGCGGGACGGGCACGGCACGGAACCGCGGCACGGCACGGCACGGAACGGCTCAGGGCGGCGGGGCGCGGCAGGGCACGGCTCGGCTCGGCTCAGCGGGGCGGGCGCGTAGCCACACTTGTAGCTGTTCTTGGTGCTGAAGGAGGCGACGCTCCGCGGCAGGACAGGGCACGGCACGGCTCGGCTCGGCTCGGCTCGGCTCGGCTCGGCACGGAGCGGCTCCACGTGAATCCCCAGCCGGTCGCGGCTGCGGCTCCGGGCCCGCCCGCCCGCGCTCGGCACCGCCCTCCCCGGCACAGCCGCTCCGCCCGGGGCGCGGTGCCGGCAGACGCGGCCGCGGGATTTCTGAGCAGAGGAAGCCGGTGAAGGCTGAGGCGGTGGCAGCGGGGGAGCGGGAGCGAGGACAGGGACACAGAGGGGATCACCGGCGCGGGCCGGGTCTGTTTAACGCGGTCTCCCCCAGGGTGCGGAGCCTCCATCCCCATCCCGCCTTTCGCGGGCGGCGGAGTCGTGTCCCCCGCCACGGGATCGATGACACAGGATAAGATTCCCGACGCTCTTTGTCCCGCCCCTGGTTTTGGCTCGCAGCTCGGATGACGGGTGGCGCAGTTCCCATTTATCCCCCGACACCAGGGAGGTTTCGGCAGCGCGGGGCCAGGGCCATCCCGGAGGCTAAGGGACACCGCCGGGAGCACCTCGCCGGACGGCTCTGGGAGTTTGCTCCGCTCCCAGAGGCTCTGCCCAGCACACGACCCTTGCCCGGGAATGCCCCGCGCCGCCGGGCGGGAGCGCCCGGGCCGGGCCCGCGGAGCCGCGGGAGCGCAGCCCCGGCGCGGCCGCTCCGCCCGCCCGGCAGCTCCGCTCAGCCTCGGCCAGACGGCGCCACCTCGAGGACGCTGCCCGCAACTGCACCCGCGGCGCCGCCTCGGCTGCGGGACGGGCTCGGAGCGGGGGCAGCGCGGCCGCGCGTCCGGCTCCGGACAGCGACCAGACCTTTTCCATCCTCCATTTCACGCTAGTCTGAACTGCTTTCCTTAAAAGAAACAACATCTTTCTCAGCTTTGCCCAGGGCTGTCTCACTTAAAACATCATTGCTAGAAGGAGGAATTCCAAGAGTGCTTAAATATGTCCAACCAGCGCTTCCATGATCATCTTTGCTGTGTGTTACTGCTTGTGTTTATGTTAAAGGTCTGCCCCAGGCAAACCACAGCACTAGACAATGCTCGATGAGTCGCTCAAGCCTGTAACTTCTCTTATGGAAAAGGTCTCTTACAATTGCAAAACGGCACTGGGAAAACAGCCAGGTCTTAGGCAGGATATATTATCTCATGTTTGTATTTGTTTTTTCTCAAAACCTTCCATGACAGAAGATGGAAGAGATGTGGTTTCAATGATCTATCTCAGAAATCAGGAATATAGTCATATAGGTGACTCAATGTCCTGATGTTCAACCGTGAGCAAAATTCCATTTAAAAACAGAAATCCTCCTTTACTCCCATCAGGAAAATTAGCCATGCATGAGTTATCATCAGTGTTAGATAGACCAATTTCCAACTGCATTTATACTTTTCCTCTCCAGCAGCTTAACAGAAAGTTCAGCAAAACTAAACCAAGTGATATCCTGAGGGCACAGGTGATGCCTGAACTCTTGTGTGAATCTTGCAGCTGGAGAAGCAGGCTGAGGTCAAAAAGCTAGGATACAGAAACCTCCAATGTGCTTCCACCTTGGCCACCAACCTGAATGTAACCTGATGCCTCCCCCTATTTCTTCTAGCCATTTCTTTTCTATAGCATCATTCTGAGGGCATTGAGGGTGTATCTTTTACATATATTTACAGTGAGTACCACAATGACTTTTTGGTGGGAATATGATAAATAAATGATAACTGAAGTTTGCTGTGTTTTAACTAAATGCAAACAGAGAAAATTAATTGTGGTGGGGGAAGAGGAGCAAGGCAGGGAAGATAATAAGAAGCTTCACATGAAAATGGCCATTCTGTGAGGAATGATGACACAGGAGAGAGGCAAAACACATCCATGACTCTCTGAGCAGGATTCATTCTGATTCAAACCCAACAGTAGCTAATGTCAGCTTCCACAGAAGGCTAATGTCAGGGCTGGTGACAGCTACTACATGCACAAGTAACTTGGAAGGCAAGAAATCCAGTTCTGGAGACCAAGCTGTCATAACCACAATCACCAGTACAGTTTTTAATGATATTCAAATGGAGCTGATTTTTTCTTAAATTTGAAATGGTGTGAAGACACTCTGAGTTCTGGATGAGGTTTTTGTTGCTGCTTATGTGAGAAATGTGACTTCCTGAGTTATTCAAACACAGGAATTAAACCCACAAAGGCAATAAAACCTCTTGAATAATCACTGTTCAGCAAGAGCCTGCTGATTAATAGCCATTAAAGAATACAGAACCACAAAGTCACTGACTTCCATTAAAGTGATAGTGGATACTACTGGATTCTGAGTTACAAGGTGCTACAGAAAAAGTGTGTTCGAATTTTTCAAGAAACATAATCATTAAAGAAAAGAACTTGAAACTTGGGTGCTTTTTGTGCACTTCTTTAAGACTAATACATTTTTACAAATTTTAATATGTGAAGAAAAAAAGAAAGGTGGAGAAAAGGCACACATCAGTAACTATGAAAGAAAGCATTATCTGGAGGCCAAAGAAAGTGTGCAACCATTTGTTAATAGAATATACCTTTAGAAGGCCCCAGCTGTGGCTTATTTCAAATAAACATTTCAGCAATGAACAGAAGATGTAAAAGCTCAAACTTTAAAAAGAAAGATAGCCATCATGTAGGAAAGGTAGCCTGGTTTCCAGGCAAGATATTTTCAAAATCAGAATATTTTCTAATTTCCAAATCTGTCTAACAAACTCCAGCATGCTAGAAGATTTTAGGAGCTGGAAACCATTGTTCTGCTGGAAGGAGCAACACATGAACATTGTTTGGTAAATGGGTTTTTGAAACTTTTGAAACAGCAGGGACACTAAGTCCCACCAAACCCACTTTGAAGCAGAGCAGAGCAGGTCTGGTGGCAGCAGCCAAAGTCAGCATATCCCAGAGATTACTGGACAAGTGACAGTGCTAAGGCAAGTCTGAGGTCAAACCAGGAAGTCAAGCTGGGAGATCAGGATCTTCATTAGATTCTTGCAAGGCACAGGCATGGCTGAAACAACTCCAGGAAGGGCAAAGAAGGAATATCAGACCTTAAAACAGCTTTGGGGAGCCTAAAGGAGATTTCTTACAGCTTTCTCACAAATCTCTCCTCAGCAGCCTCACCCAGGGTCACACTATTGCCTCATGTCTGAGTTTCCTTGACCACTGGCTGCCAAAGCCATGGGAGCAGGGTAGAGCTCTTGTCCCTCATTCTTATACTGATCAAAGTTTTGTGTCATATTCTCTTACATCTCCTTTTTCTGCACAGAGCTAGAGGATGACAGTGACACATCTCTCCCAAACATGTCATAAAATTCGACAGATTTTCTTAATGCACAGTATAAAAATTTGCTTCTCAATGTGATTGAAATGTGAAGGAGATACACCTGGAAGTCAAAAATGGTGGACACATACTACATTTAAGTAAAGGATATAGTAAATTTATGAATCAAATACAGTGTTTCCAAAATAGAAGTGGATGATGAGCTGGCAAAATACTCTCCCACCCCAGCCAGAACACTGAAGTCAGCAGAGAGGGTTGTGAAAGAAAACATTTGCTAAAGAGAAGAGACTTGATGCTAATTATCTAAAATTACAACACTCCCAAATGGAGTTATCCATTCTTACACCATTATAATGGGAACAGTCTCCACTAGCATATTTCCTCTACTATAATGACTGTATGGTTTTATATTGATCAAGTGTCTATAGAGGTACTAAGTTCAGCTGCTTCTAAACCCCTAGTCCTTCAATTTGTCCTTCAGTAAAGGAAAAATGAAATCATGTTTAAGAGTATCTTTCACTCTAAGCCACTTTACAAAGACTGATAAAAACCTACATATAGTGATTACTTCACCAGACTTTGACATGCTGAAATCTTTGAGGTGAAGTACAAAAAAGGTTTATAAAAGAGAAAGCCAATGCACATTACCTTTTCAACATGTGAACCATAACCTTTCCTCTTAAATGACAGCAGATGGATACAGGTATTTTACATAACTGTAAAAAAACCCTTGTATTTATATACCCTTCCAAATAAGTTATTTGCATACAATGTCATTTGCCAAAAGGCATGTGGAGCTGATCAAGCTCTGCCTTGTTCCAGACACCTTGTCAACTTTTGGCAAAATCCTCTCAGTTAGCAATACATGGAAATAGCTAATCTTCAACTCTGGTATTCCTATCATTTTTGTGGACAGCGGAATCAGGCAGAAGAATGTTTTTTGTGGGTTTTTTTGGTGCAAACTAAGTGCACAAAATCTCTGTGTACTCCCTAGATTAAAAAAAAATACTCAAAGCTTGTTATAAAGTAAACTTTGATTCTACTTTTAATACTGCCTATTAGACAACAAGAAAACAAACCATTGAACCATTGTCTAGAATTCAAGGCATTATATTGCACAGCCATTTCTTTTCACAGCTTGTTGCAGAAGTAACAGAATTGTAGCTCTAGGAATTGTCAAAATCATGAATGAAGACTCACTTGAAGCAAAAAAAAATACTTTTTTGGAATGAGATTTTAAGTTTAAATGTTGTAAGACCCACCCTCATGCAGCAGGGAGCAGGGAGAGCATTTTTGATGAGGCTCTGAGAATTCCCCTAAAACCACGGCTCCCATACAGTGTCCACAGAGGCAGCAGAGAGATACCCAGCCCAGCACTTGGCCTGAAGTTATTCTCTGAGTGGATATGTAAGTTCACAAGGTTGATGTTGGGTACATTATGGTGTCACTTTGTGTGCCCAGATCCATCAGAATATATGTAAGCATGCCCTATATGTGCGAGCCAATTCCTCTTGAAACTGTTCTGTAAGAGTCATGTAAATACATTTTTGTATTCTCAGAGGTGACTTTTCTTGGGCAAAACACACAGGTCTTCAAGAGAGATTCTCAAACATCTAAGATGTAAACTCCTGTACTTAAAACATTCCTCTAGGCTCCCTGTGTAAAAGAAAAAATATGGAAATGGAAAGAAATAGCTCCTTTCCAGGCAGTGAGTCACCTGATATTAGCATAGACATCTAAATAAAACATGTAAATCATGCCTCAGAAGTGTCTTTTTCTGCACATGAACTATAAAAAGAGTCTAAACAACTGACTCAGATGTAAGTGTCTGCAGTGTAGATGATCAAAGCCAGGTGAGGCATATCCACCACTGGAGCATGGGGAGGTACAGACAGACAAACAGCTCAGGCTCAGGCTCTGAGAGCACACACCACCAGCTCATGACTAGTTTCTCATGGTGCCTGTTCTGGTGGTAGTTCATGCTCCAGCATTAATGAGTCCTTCCCCTACCCTTACCACAGTAAGTTGCTGACAAATAGTCAAAATGGTCTTAAGAAGTCAATCAACTCTATGCCAAGTAATTAAAAGTGGGAAATACTTCCCAAAAAATTGTATTTATTAAGTTATATATTTATAAGGAAACAATTCTACATTTTTTTCCTGAAACTTAATTGGTACAAAATTAAGCAATCATTTGAATTAATTGCCTGTGAAAAAAAAAGTCAGGGTTCAGTTTTTTGCTGACCTTTACATGAACAAAATGTAGTTAAGTTGCTGCTCAAGATTCACACATGATGACTTTTTACATCCATACAGTACTTTGTGGGGGGAGTTCATGTTAACATGAATTCCTCATCATGAGCACACTGTTGAAGTAAACCTTGTAGTTGTCCCTCTTTTGGTGTGCTTTGGTTAATGTAACAGAGCAGTGTAAGGGCTCATGGACTGGATTCCTCCAAGGAAGAACAGGAGCTGAAGCTGCGCTCCAGGACTGCACCCAAAGCATTACAATCGCTGGCAGACCAAGCTGCACCTAATCTGAGGTGAGCCACATGTGATGTGACCATCAACTAATCAGCCAAATATTTTGCTCTATAGACCTACGCTGGCCATATGACTTGTTAACATAAATATAGCCCATGCCAGAATGAGGTTACAGTCTTGAAAACTGTCCCAGGAGTGCTCTGAGGGCCAGGGCTGAAAGACTGCACTGAACCTCTGAGAGAGCTAGACTTTGTAACTAATTAAAGGCTAGCATGGTGCATGGCATGTTTCACAGGGAAGTTTCACATTTCATTTAAGTTACCAGCCGTAAATAATGTAAACAATTCAATCTTGTGTTTATAAAGTGAAGGTAGAACTTTTTAAATAGACTGGAGGATCAGAAAGCTTGAGTGTAACTGTATTTGCTGTGGGTTCTGTGCAACTGAAACAATAAACTCCTTATCAATGTTTTTGGGAGGAAGATTAACTGTACAGTGACACAACATTCATCCAGTGTTCTGTTCTGCATCTCTAGTTTGAGAATTACATTAATTTGTCAATGATCAGATCATCTTAATAAAACCCTTCATTGCTTAAACTGTAAGTAAAGTGCAAAACAATGAGTGGCAGTAGTTCAATCAAGAAAGACCAGTTGTAATGTACTCTTATGGTAGTGGAATTTTCTTGTATTAGAAAAATGACCTAGGACATCTAAAAGCCATTTAGTCATGTCATTGGTAATAAGGTTAATGATTTTTTTTTTCCTGTGCTTCATTGCTTAACTCTGACCTGAAGACAGGTAACCACTAATGGTATCATTATGTGAGTATTTTACTAGACACCGATGATGCTTCTGCAGCAGAAGCATTTCCAGTTCTTAAATGCTATCTCATTGGTCTTGTTGGGCAACTCAGGAATGGCATAGAGCTGTTTGAGTGCGAAATACAACTACTACATCAACTATACTTGTAAGACTTGACCAAAAAATTGTGTATTTATTAATGTCTCTAGCTGCTTCTCCCATATTGCCTTGTGTTTCCCATCCATATTAACTCTCAATGCTAACACTCTTCTACTCTAGAAACATCATCAGTGTCTGGTAAAAAAAAGTGTTACTACAAAAAGATATGTACCCATTGCCCAGTAAATCAGGTAAAATTGAGGAAAAAGCATTTGAGCTCAAACTGAAGCCCTTTCCCTCAGTGGAAGAATTAATTCAAGTACCCAGCTAAGAGCTTTCAAGAAATAAAACATTCTTCTGGCAACATAGTATCTCTGTATTTAGACTGAGGATGATCAAGTTGCCATAGTCTAAATCTTATTTGGCAGACTAAATTAGAAATGCTCGAACATTTGAAGGAAGATGAAATAAGCAATGAATGACACAAACATAAAATAAGTAACTGAGGATCAGATAAAAAAATATGTCTTCTTCATTATTATTTTTACTCTAAGTGCTATTACATTGCTTTGTTGTTGGTTTGGGTTGTTAGTTTTGGTTTTTTAGTTTGTATTCAACACTCTCAAAAAAGAAATTTGAAAAATAAAGGGCTGGAGTTATGTAAGAGGAGAAACTGATGGGAGCTCCAACCCTGTAGCTGTGCTCTTCATTTGCCAAGACAGAAGCACATGAAGGCATCCTTTTCCTGACTCCTTGCACCCAATGACTGAAACCAGCACTCCCTGGCATCAAGAAATTGCCCCTAATTTCAAGCATGCTCCAGGATGGCTTTCATTGCACATGTCCATGTCTGCATCTTAGCTAGGACTGTTAATTTGATGCAAACCTGTTTTCCACCTCTGTTCACCACTGGGGTTGGAGCACAGAGCTGTCCTGGACCAAACCAACAGGATCAGCCCTCAATGGAGCCAGAACAGAAGCTGTGCCCCAGCTCCACTGGGCAGCCAGACCTCACCACCAGACCAGTGCTAGTCCCAGGAGACACCCCTGGAGCAAGGACAGTGTGGACACAGGGCCCCAGTGCCCACGCCATGGATCTGCTCCTGTTCTACAAATCTTGTCTCCCTCTCTTCTGCAGTTTCCTGCTTCAGGTCAAAAAACACCCACTGGGGCAGAGAGTGTGTTCAAGAAAGGGCCCAAACAGATGTGCTAGCTGGGGCTGATATTCTGTCTTTTGCTCAAGCAGCTTTGGAGGCTGTAGTGATAATGCCCCAGTTCCCTTCAGTTGCAGGAATGCTGCATAAACATTGAGAAAATAACGAAGATTTAAATCAGTTTCAGGCCAGGAGAGATATTTTATCCTGTAATGATTATGCATTGAGGTGTCCCTAACATCTCTTTTCATTATTTTTTCTTCACAGAAAATTTAATTTAAAATCTTGTGCTCATTGCAAATTAGAAAAAAAAAAAAGGGATGTTTTAAAATATCACTCATTTGTTTTTGAGATAAATACACATAAGCCAAGTGTTGAATGAGAGCTCATAGAAGAAATGGCAGAAAATCACTTCTTCCACTTCTATTTCCTAATATCAGGGGGAATATCATATAAACAGTACATAGTGGTATAAAACCACTAGTTTGTTGATCATTTCTATTACTCATATTATTTCAATGGATTTACAAGTCAAAAACTTAAAAATTACTTTTATTTCCTGTAGCCGTACTGTATTCCAGTATAAGTGTAAACTGTGCTCACTAAAATCTGAAGCTGCACTGCTACAAAATTAGTACTGCAACATGCAATGCTTCATGTTCATTTTAAAATGCAGTAAGATTGGATTAAAATATGTTAAGCATGCTAATGTATCTTTATTACTTAGACGCTTTTAAAACCTTAGCACAGACCCTTGTTTGAAATTTCAGACACATGAAGCAATGTGCAAAAATGAACTCCAGTAGCTTTAGCACACATTGAATGAGCTTGTCCATGCTACAAAATAACAGGTTTCACTACATCTAACTAGCATTTGTTGGTAACACCAGTGGTTTTCAGGCTGGGGTTTGTATGGTCACAGGTGATGAGATGCTAAATGTATTTATCACTAAGCTGAATAGTGCATCATGATCTGTGACAAGCTTTGGAGCTTGACAGTGAAGAAAGCTCCAGGAAGTCCAGGAGCCAAGATTCACATGCCCCATTGGAATAGGCATACAAACAGTTACCCTAAGCTTTTTTTTTAAAAACAGGAGGAGAAATAGTCCTCTCCAGAGCAAGCATTTCATCCTGAAACAGGTCACTTAAAAAAGGTGGTAGATGGACGACTTACACATGTCACAGTCTCTCTCTGTTGATGACATTGGGAGTCTCAGGAGACTGACAAGGGGGGCAGCTTTAGCCTAGACCTCTCTGCCCTCAGTGTCCCCTCCATAACCTCAGAACAGACAGCTCAGATGCTCCTGCTCTGAGCCTTGGTTTCTCTGCCTCTTCATTTGAAAGGGCTGCCTCTCCTCCAGGAGCCTGGGAAGGAGGAGGAAAGCACAGTCTCACACCAGCACCCAGGGCCATGCCTGGGGCACACCCAGCCCCTCAGTGCAGGAGCACAGTCCAGCAAGGGGGTCTCAGCAGGTATTGGGGCTGCCAGTGCACAGAGGGGCTGTGTGAGCTCTGATTACACAGCCATAAAGGTCTGTGCCAGTCTGGGCATCTCATCTGACCACTTCCACCTAAATCCAGCCTCTGCCCAATCTAGATCACTGTCAGCACAGACATATTGGTACTCACACAGCTGAAATAGAGGAGCTCTGCAGCCTCACGTACTCTGGGGAAAGGAAATACCAACGCAAAACTTAATTGAAAACAGGATTTTCCCTGATTCAGCACACGAGTTTTTCTTCCTGCAAGCCCACAGGGGCCATGAAAATCTTGTACAACACCTTCCAGAGAGGAGTCTGAAATTGAAGCAAGCTTGTGCTGGTGTACAACACATCCATATTCTTTAGAAGATTTCCAGAAGGGGCTCCATTTGGGCCCAGGTTTCTCAGTGCAATACAGCTGTATCCCATGAACTAACTATTGGATAAAAAGGATTTTAATGCTCAACACTCATAACTGCAGCCTTGTGGAGGAACGTTTGACTCCAGCACACCTCACTGGGATTCTGAAATTCTAATGCTTCTGAACTGAAATATATAAAGTTGTCACATCAGCCATGAAAAGTTTAATTGACTGAAAGGAAGTTAAGACTAAAACATATACACATTTGCTGAAAAAAAAAAGTAATTTAATCTGGTATTTTCCAGTTAAAAATATTCTTTTACAATTAAATTTAAAATCTCCAGAGAAGTTAATTTGGCTAATGTAGCTAATTTTTAAAGCTCTTTCTCAATGGAGCTGATTTTAATTTTGAGATGAAATGAACAGCTAATAGAGACATTCAGATTTCTTTCTCTCATTTGATGTTTGCTTAAAGATTTTTTTCTTAACAATCACCCCTTCAAAATAGCACTGCCTTCAATGAGTATTTAGAACACATACAACTTATTAAAAACTTAAAATAAGCCCCAGGTTATTACATTTGCATCCATTAACAACCTTACTTGGAGAAATGGCTTTGCTAAAAGAACATGTTTTAATCAGCTGGTTGCCTGCATAAAGACTAGAAGGGTTGAACAATTTTTTTTAACATTTAAAATTATGCAGTCATCAGCAGCTATTGAGGACATACTTGGTAGAAACAAGATTACTACATCTTGATGCATTGCATTTGATATCACCAGTGCCCGCATGTGCCATGTATTTTTGGCACAATAATTCTTCACAATAATTCTTCAGTAGAAAAAAACATTAAATGAATATGATGTAAAATAGTGTGGGGGAAAGCAGAAAACTTTTCTGTGGGTGTTGACTCCTTGCAGAAATCACACTAAAATATTCTCTTAGAGTTAAAAAAGTTAACAGGCCTTTTAGGCTTGCAATAAAGCTTCATTTAAAAGTTTTCTAGACAGTAGTTTATATATGATTAAGTGACCTGTAATGCCAGGTGAATGAATAATTGATCTATTTTGGAATGACCTGAGAGATTTCTTGTTTTTAAGCCTGATCAGTCTGGTACCCACACCATCCATTTACCGCTTCTAATGTTCAGCAAACTGTTCTATAACTCTGCCAGGTTCAGTTCTGCAGCTACAATTCAATCAAAAAGTCATGTCAGGGCTCAGAGTTGTATTAGCTGAAATTAGGAATGTTGGTCATTTATTACACTTGGAGTCATATTTATCTTCTGAGCCTCAGCTTTTCACTGAAGACAAATTCTCAAGGTTTCTATACCAACTAAAGAAAAAATTATTTTTATTTTATTTTTTTTAATGGAAACTTAGTGCATCCTAGTTTTCATCCACCTTCCAGGTCTTTACAAATGGTCCCATATTTCACAAGAGGTATGGCCCAAATCACAAGAGCTGTCAGCACTGACATTTACCCATCAACATTACAGGGTGCACAATTGCAAAGATACGTATGAAATCATTAGAAGTATAGAAGAATGGTTCAGATTTTTTTTTTCTACCTTTTTGGGTTGATTCAGTGAAAGATTTATAGGTGCCAACACCTAACTTTTATGCTGTCTTCCAGAATGAAATTCAGAGTCAGATACCTGAATTCCTTTCATAACTTGAGATTGGTCACTCAGTGGTAAAAAAAACTCAGTGAGAGCCCTACTCTCCCATTCCACTGCATCCTGCCTCTTCACAGCTAAATCCCCGTGAGGCTGCTGAGCCACACCCTCCTGGTTTCACCCAGAGACTTCAAACTGCCCCATGCCTACAGTGCCTTGCTACAGCAGAGAGGCTGTGAACCTGAAGTCCCTCAGCTGGAAGAGAGCACCCCATGCATGTCTCTGCCTCCTGGGTGAGTGCTACAGGTATAAGAGGTCCATTAGAAATGCTTTACATATAATTACTGCTAGGGAGGTGTGAGGGGATAGAATGTGAGAAAATAAAGATAGTGCAGAAGGTAATCTCACCCCTGAGGAGTTGCAGCTGTACTAATCACCAAAGATTAGGAACAGGCCTGCCCTTAATAGGCCATAGCTGTGTCCAATAAGAAGACGAGTGCTACAAAAGAGTGGGGTAGCTGAGTGGTTAGTTGGAGTTTGTTGGCTGTGCTGTGGAGAGGGATGGAGTTTGTTGGTTATGCTGTGAAGAAGAAGGAGCCAGTGCTGTGAGGAGATGCCCATGAGACATCACCAAGAAGGTATGGGACTTTTGCAATAAGATGACAACAGGGAGGGATGCAATTTTGGCAGTGAGCCAAGCAGGCTCATTTCAAGGGATTTTGCATGCTCTTCTGCCCACTTTTAGGATCTACTGAAGTTTTGGTAGGGATGCAGCATTGCAGACTGAGTTGAAGAAGCTCTCCAAAGACATTTAGAAACTTTCAAGGTTAAGCAGCTATTGGGCAGGATGTTTTGGTAAAAGGCACCAAGAGCTCAGTCCAGTTATCCAAGTGTAAAGGATGTCAGGAATGTTTGTCCTGTCCAAGGGAGGTGCAAGTGGGGATTGCCACAGGGGAAACATTCACTTCTCTGGAGGGGCAGCAAGACACCAGCTGGTACACTGTAGCATCTTACAAGGAAAGAGGTGACAAAGTTTTAGCAACTGAAATAAGTCTATATAATAATCAAATCACACATTAGGAAGAGCAAACTTTTACCTTGCTTTTGGATTTTGGTACACTGAGAGGATATTGTCAGCCGCACTAAATACCAAATAGTTGGAGGTGACAATCAGTTGAAAACACAAGTTCACCTATATATTCTACTACGTTAATAAAATACAATGGAAAACATTCCACGCCAAAGCACAGACCTAGTTCTGCAGCTGCACATTGTGAAGCATGTGAGAAGTGGGAATAGAAGTTAGATGTGGCTGCCTCCAATTTCACTCTCTTTTTAAGGTCAGTCAGACCATACACTACTTTACAGCTGTATGGACAGAGAAATCTGTTCAAGGGTCTTTCTGAGAAAATACACTAGTAGAGTGAAAGCCCACCCAATGAGATTTGTAAGCAAAATAAGCATCTAAACAATGACATGACTAAGTGCTTACCACAGCAGGCTGTTTGTTTTGGACACAGGATGGAGAAGGCTTTTGCCAGTTTCTGTTTAGCTTGGCAAACCCCATGGCAAGTGTAGTCACAGCAAATATATTCCCAAGCCAGATGACACACACAGTTCCAGAGCTGATACAAAATGGGCAGTGGAAGACTAGAGTATAATAAAATAAGTTGAAATAGTGTGTGACATTGATAGCTTTGCATATTATTGCCCTCCAAGTATCAAAAGGATCTCACATCTCCATCAAAGATATGTATTAGTGATGTAGTGAAGTAAAAGATGAAATTATATCCTATTTTATACATAGAAAATTTGATAATCTTTTTTATGTCACAAAGGCTGATATTGCACACATTTGCTACAACAGACTCTCAGAGAAATCAAATGCAATCATAAAACAGAAAGCAATACATTATTTTTTAATGACTGCATTATGTAAGTGGGAAGAAGGAGATGATATCAACCTGCCAGCTGGAAACCAATAGGAATTTGGCCAACTCGCCCAAGGCTTTTTTTTCTGTTGTCTTCAAGGGGATCAGTTTACTAAAATAATAATTTAATCCCATGTGCTTCAGGAACACTGGATGTTTGAAGAACATTTAAATCCTGGGCATTGTAAAACCAACAGTTTATGCACATTCTGAAGTCCAAAGCATAGCATGCAGTCTTTATCTGGTCAATCATACTTTCTGTCATGTGCAATAAATGATGCTATGATCAATTCAGATATTTATGACTAAAATGGATTTGTTTTACTTAACAAACTTTCTTGTTTGTGGTTTTAACAAGTCACAAGTCCAGTTCCTCAGGCCAGAGGAGATTAAGAAACATGTTTATGCATATGTATGGCTCATAAAAACAGTAAGAAAACTGGAAAATCAGTGTAGATTTCTGCCATGTGCTGACTTCATGCTGTACATGTTTGGACTTTACATATTAACATATCCTTTCTGATACTTGAGTCTAATAGGGCCATCAGCTACCTGGCATCTTCTTAGTGTCATCTTCCTACCGATCTCAAATTGCAAGTGACAGTAAGTATACCTTAACTTACCACACCACCTTGCTGCAGTAGGTCAAACCAAATTCAAGCCTGCAAAGTATCAAAAAGTTTATTAAAACTCAAGGTAAAGCAAATTCCTCTCCCCTACTGTCTTCATGCCTTTGTTGTGAAAGACAATCCTAAGGCAGGTTCCCCAAGCACTCACACACATGTGGTGACTGCATGTTTTCCTTATTTCTCTACCACAGCTGAAGCAGTAGGCTGTAGCTCAGAAGCCTGACCAGACTGTAGAGGTAGATATACAATTTTACCGTTTTTAAACTGTAAAACTGTTTGCAAAATTGTAAATTTATTTATAAAAATCTCAACTATTTGATATGCAACAAACTAGCACAGATGCCATCCTTTGTTTTTCAGAAAAGGAAGCAGCAGGTTTTTTACCTGCAAGGTACACAAAGTCTCAGAGAACAGGCATGGCAGAGTGAGCTGGGACATGGGACAGTTCTTGTTTCCCAGCTTGGGGCCATGCTCAGGGACTTAGCACAAGCTGCCTTTGCTGCTTTATCCTTCTGTCTGGCTGACCACATGCCATCAAACACAAGAGGCAAACGTGCAAGGTCTCAAACCAAGACCACTCTAGGATTTTAGAGGTTACAGTCTAACCCAAATTGCAGTCAAACAAGTATAAAGTTTCACCTAAAACACCTTTCTCCATTGCATATATCCAGGTGTAATACAACTTTAGCTCAAACAGCCTCCCAGCATCTGAGAATAGGATGTGTGAATAGTTGAGACAGCCTCAGCATCTGACAGGAGCTAGAAGAGCCTTGTCCTTGAGTTTCTTCAAAAAACAAGAAAGTCTGGGAGAAGATTAACATTGATTTTTAAGAAATATTGTATATTGTGGAAAGAAGAAAAAAATGGCAAAAATCTAATTAGGTATTAAGAAGGTTAAAAGGGATGACCTAAAGGGATAGACTGGTATTGATTGTTCACAAAATGATGGAAGGCTGATAGGCATACCATTTGCTATGAGGATGGTAGCATAATTAAGCTCATTCAGTAAGAATTATATAAAATAGGTTTTGTCACACAAATACCATTACTGCAAGAGATTAGAAATTTAGGTGATAATGTAAATTATACTGACTTAACAGGCTTTGGCAAACTATTTTACATCATGGTAAAGGACCTTCTGTTTACAAACAAGTATAGAATTATAAGAAAAAAGGATGAAAAAAACTTCATACAAGTATCTAGTTCATCACCCATTGGCAGATTCTTGAATAGAAAATGGATTTCAACTGAAAATTAGGTTAATACATTTCTAAACAGAAGCATTTCAAATGGTGTTGCTACAGAGTTTCTATTCTTGGCTCAACTATAAGAAATGCCTTTATTATTGAACTGAATACAAAAGAATCACTGCAGCTAGTGTACAAATTCTGGCAGCAGAGCAGAAGTGATAAGAATGGGTCAGTTCCACACACAGCCTGTGGTGCTTGAAATTCTAGTTTAATTCAAGCAAAGAATATAGGTCAAACATCCAGATCTGGAAAAGCAGTATCCTGTAATTCAATGACTTACAGAAGAACTCTGGTTTAAGGGAAATAGCCAGTGAAAAAAAAAAGCTCATAACATGACTGTGTGATTGAGGGATAGTATGACCTTCAGATGTGTAAATAAGAATGAATCTGTAACAAGTAGGACGACTGTATACTGCCCAGCTGATATGAACTAACTGGGGTTTTTTTCCTGATATTCTTCATCAGAAAATTCAAAATTCAAATTCTCAGAGAGGGGTGAAGTTTAAATAAGAAAAGAATTTTAGAAAAGAAGATTAAGATGTTTTGATTTTCATGACACTTCTCTTGTGCCTTTAAATATACATGATTTGGTTTTAAATTTAATATGATTTTTGTATATTTGGTGACATCACATCATATTAAAAATTTAAAAAATAAAACCTATTAAAAGTCAAATTGTAATGAAATGTCTCAAGTTTGCTGTAAGATTACTTTTGAGCCTATAGTTCTAGAAATTGTCAACATCTTCTCTTTCTATTCTGTTTTGGGAGAAAGACTTTCTGAAAATCCATACCTTCTGTCAGCTGAGATTGTAATTCAGATATTGGAACCTGAGTCAAATGTCAGTATCTAAGAATATAGAAAGACAAGAAATTATATAAGCAAAACACAAGGATGTTCCAGAGTTGCATTTCTTAAAAATACAGTTTGAAAACAAGGGTTTGGATGCTTTTTTAGCTTATTAGACTGATAGAAATACAACAAAACATGAAAATCACTAGCCAAAGGAATTCTAATTAAAATGAAGGGAACATTTATTATCCCTTGGAACAACTGAACTGAGATTACTGTAAATCAGTAATTTTTTTTTTGCAGCCTCTCAGATGACATACTTTCCTAGAAGGCATGCTTGCAGCTCAGTGACAAACACAGGACTCAATACTGAATTTCTGCAGCTCGCACTCTGCGGGGGGTTCTCGCAGCTCCTGGGTTTCAGCCTGAGCACAGGAAAAGAAAGCAAGCAGCACTCAAGTCACTGCTGTGGTCAGGCAGCTGCCTTCTGTAACCAATACATGCTTGCAAGAATGAGCATTGCTTATCAAAGGGTCTGACAGGGAGGAAAAGGGCCAAGGTGTGCAGTATGAAGCTCGCACTGAAGACAAGAGATGATGTGCACAGAGGGAGATACTGTGAGACAAGCACAGCCATACCACCTACCATACTATGGGCAAGGCACCTAACCTTCTATGCAAGTGCTAAAAAGAAAAAAAGATTAGCAGATATTTTTTTAATGGTAATAAATCAGATTATAGGGAAAGTTGTCTTAGCAAGACCCAGTGGGAGAAATTATTTCAGTTCACAATTCAGTAATATCTCTAGGACAGCAGAGGACAAGCTAAAATCTGAAGTACAGAGAACTAAAAAGGACAGAGAATCAACACACACCCTGCTCCAACCCACTGAACACTTGACATCACAAGAAAGACCCCTTCCCACACAGATCACCAGCACCTTACTTTTCCTCCCTGCCGATCAGTCTTTCTGCAAGTGTAACTGCAACTTTAAATTTTTTTAAATATCACACCTGCCTGATAAATTGTTCCTCTTAAATCCATAGCAATAGTGGTTTTAGCTTAGAGCTTCAGATTAAGGCAAACATTTTTGCACATTGCTAATCTTAGCATAACTCATGTTTCAGGAAAGCAGACCTATTAGCAAATACAGATCAAATTGTGAAACTGTATTACAGTATAGGAAATCTTTCTTAATCTAGATAAAATCCCCTCTTCTTAGATCTTCTAGATCAATCATAAGCAATTTTTTTTCCATTAGTGTCAGATAAGCAACCATTATCAAATCAAGCAATGAAATGTTGAATTCCTGATTTATTAGGAATTCAACAAATATAGCTAATCTGTATGTATTCACCTCTCTCCAGCCTTAGACTGCAATTTCTCAGGCCAGGGATTGTCTTTCCCTGAATGTATGGAGAGTGGTTAGCTAAATGTGGGTACTGGCATAAATAAATAATGACATCATAGTCACTAGGGACACTTAAATAAAATTATACTCTGATTTAACTGTGAAGCTCTTCCAAAATCCCAGGTGAGTAATGATATTCAGAATCCTGCTTTACATTTGTCTTATTTTATCAGGAGTTTCCTTCCAACAAAACAACTGGAATCGTACTTGTGCTGCCTATCTACTCTTTCCCCACACACTCACCAATGCTCAAGACAACCCCTCTTGCTCAAATGCTGTGGCACAGATTCTTCTTTATATACTGCTTCTAAGTTCATTTTACTTTCTTTTGAAAACACAGTATCAGCCAGAACTTAAGAGGGAAGAACACCTTTGGAGAGTTGCTTACTGTGATTATGGGATGCTTAAGGCAACAGATGAAGCAATGAAACCATTTCATGGAAAGAGAACATGCCAAGGAGCACCAAGGAGCCTGCCAGCTCAGGGAAGAACAAAAAGAACCTCCCAGACATGAGGAGCCTGCATAAAGTTTGCTATAACTCAGAAAGTTACTGAATCAGCTAAAGCAAGGACTCACCTGAAAGAGTAGAAATTGTTGGGATTTTTTAACTTCCTGTTTGTCTTTTTCAAGAGTTCTAAGCTTTCTCAATTTAAAAACTTAGTTTTCTAGTTTTTGTTCAAATAAAGTTTGCCTTGTTTGAAATTTAAAAAAAAAATCAAGTTTAGTCTAACTAGTTAGAATACAACATAATATAAAAAAGACTGCCTGATGCAGAGTCCCATCAGGGATGGAAAAATGACTGCCCTTAGAGCTGTCCCCACTGTGAGAGCAAGGAAGGGAGGCTTTCACACTGGGAAGCTTCACTGCTGTCAGAAGTAGAGCAGGAAGTGTGAAAGAAGGAAAGGAATGGAAAAATACAAGATATTTTGACTGGTAACAGGCCTCCTCACCTCCCCACACACCAAATGTCTTCCTGCAGAGAAGGCAGGTGCAAAAGAGAACAAACAAAAGAGAATGAAGAGGAAAAGCAAAGAGCAGTCAAAAGTGAAATGAAGGATAAAGGAAAGCTGGGAATCATGACACTGCTGGTAGCAAAAGAAAAAAGCAGAGTAACAGAACTGCACAAGGTCTTTCCTTCCCATCATCCAGGCAACTCCATCATCCTAAACTGAGTCAATCAAGTTCTTGTGATACTGAGCCTGAGAGCAATGAGACAGCTATTGCTCTCATGGGATGACATGAGAACATCCAAGGCAAGCGACAAAAGTTGGAGAAAAATGTTCTACTGCAATTGGAAATGGTAAAAAATATATGTCACACGTCAAAAGAAGTAGTCTTTCTTGAAAAATTATATTTAAAAAAAAAAGAAGATGGCATAAATGTTCAACTGCTCCTCAACCCTCTCAACCCTCAGCACCTGAGTATGAAAAGTGCTTCTTAAAAAGTAGTTTCTAATGTGTCTGATCTCTCCACAAAAAACAAAAGTTAGAATGGGCCAATGCTGTAAGGTGAACAAATTTTTATTGGTACAACTCTGATTTTAACTTTAAAATAATTAGTTTATACCAAAAAAAGTCACAACTGCCTTTTTATTTAATCTCAAAGCTTGTCTTCTTTTAAGTTTGCAGAACCTGCTGCCAGCTGAGACAAACTCTACCTCAAAAAAGGTATTATAGTTGGGGGGAGTACAGCATCACAGTCTTTCTTTCCTCTTCTTCCAGTATATCAGCCAATATTTTCTCTGCAAACAGACCTGAACTATATGCAATAGCAAGACAGTTTTCAACTTCTGCATTCTTTTAGATGTCCTTACTGTACATGTAGTTCTCAAAATTAAGTAGAGAGAATGTCATTAATGTAATACATAAAGCCAAGAGAAAGTAAAAATTACAATCATGTGGCCAAGAAATTCTCAATTTGGGAATCTAGATTTGCATTTTCGCCCAGAGCATTGCCATACATGAGTAAGCATCAGAACAGAAGGATGTGTCACATGGGGTTCACCAGGGGTCTGTCCTGGCTGCAATACACTCCAGTATTTATTCAGAGAGTGCATATTAAATTTACAGATGGCAAGAATCTAGAAGGAAATTAACCTATTGCAAAGGAAAAAAACACTGTGGACAAAAGAAGGAAATAATGTCTGGGAAAAAGAAAACAGAATGCAGTTCAACAGGGAAAAGTTGAAGATATTGTAAGAGCAAATGAACCACACAAATACAGAACAGAAGACAGTCAAATAGAAATCAGTTGTGTAGAAAAAGACCTTGAATGATATAAAAGAGAAGCTGAACAGAAGTCAACATCAAGCTGTAACAGGTTTCTTAAGGTACCAACAGAATTATGCATGAGCCAGAATACAGAATGCAAAATCTGTAAAAGCCCCCTGCTCTGCAAGGCACAGCTGTGATACTGCCTTGTTCTCACAATACAAAAATAAATAAGTAAAAATTCAAGTGGGCCAACTGGAAGGAATGCATAAGAGAGCTGCAAGAACAGTTCCAGGAAACATGACCCTGGAGGAAACACAGTGCAGTGAGTTTTTGAGTCCAAACAAACTTAAGACCTAAACATGACATGCTAACAGCCCTCAAGCACATAAAACAATCTCTCCCTGCTGCAGGGAGAAATTGAACAGTTAGTTTCCTACATTCATCCAGGAGAAGAAAAAAAGCAACAGGCTTAGATTTTAACAGCAATGTTTCCACCTCAAGCCAAGAGAATTTTCTGTTGGCAAGAATAATGAAATGTAAGAATGAACTGCCTGAATAAGAAGCCAGACAAACCTTTCTTGAAAAAGGTCAGTTGACCTTGCCTTATAGTAAAGATAGACTCCTCATCTTCCCTGCACCCCTATTATTCTCAGCTTGCCTAAATACTGTCAGAAAAAGAGTTAAAATCCTGCATCCTTAAAAGCCATCTCTTCATCATGACCAGCTGGCCTCTTCCCCAGATTAAATAACTATGCCTTGCTGTGGTCCTGTTTCTCACCTTCCCCAGATGAGCACACAGGTTATCCCTGGTCCAGAGCAGCTGCTTGCCTCTCCAGAACCCTGTGCACATGCCCAGGCTGTCTCTGCTTTCCCTGAGCTACGCTCTAGAGAGGACACAAAAGCCTTTTTGGGTGATTAATAGCTACCTTTCAAGGCTAAATGATTTGGTTAAGAAACTACATCTTATAGATCAGTCAGCTAATCTAGACCTTGGCCAGCTCTCTTCTGCTCTTTGTTCCAAGAGGTAGACTAAATATTCAGCTCAACATCTCTCCATTTTTCTCCATTGTCCACCACCCATTCAGACAACTATTCCCAAGTTCCACCACTTTATTTAACAGATCATCTCCATTACATTATACCAATGGGTAAGCAGAGAAACCTTAAACCTTAATCAATGTCACTAAATACTCAGAAACAATTCAGGAATTAGTCCTATTTTACAGTTCTGTATGTTCTGTTTTCCAGTTTTCAGCTCTGCAATGATGAAACTGCATTTTAGCTAAGGAAGAACACACCATTTTACTACACGTTAGGTAATGTATACAATTCCAAACAGCAGAAGTTCTTTCCTTCTGTTGCTGGAAAAAAGATGAATAATAATGTTAAAATTAGTTACAGCCAGTATGTGGTAGATGGACTGTTGCCATATGGTGGTTATGTAAATTAAGTGACAAAATAAGGATCTAGCATTTATAAGCAACTATTGCACACTTCAAAAACCCAGCCTGCCTGTGAAATACCTAGGGGCTCCCACTTATGGGAAAAGATTACATCAAAAACTTGGATTTTTTTCTGACACTCTGAACAATTATTTCAAGGAAAACATAAGCCTCTTATTTGCCTAACATATAAAGAATATAAAGTCCAATCACCACTCCTGTGCATTACAGAAAGTAGTCTTGTTGTCCAATTAAACATCTGTTTTCACTGGGTAAAATTATGTCCCAACTCCACATTGCTGTGCTGCCTGTCTGGAAAGGTGCCTGACTGTACTTCATGGATGACTTAAATGCCCAAACTTAGGACAAAGACAATTCTCTTAAAGCTGTCAAAGTCATCCACTTTTGCTGACTAGACAGGGAATTTAGGACCACCTTTAGCAGTTCTGATACTCTATGTGCTTGTCTTTGAAACATAAAATGGGAGGACAGCTGGGCAAAATACTTCCCAAGCATCAGAGCTCAGCAAACTTTAAATATGTTCAAGAGGCAGCATTTCAGACTCCATGTGTAGTAGCTATCATGGAGAAAAGTGATAATTTAGAGTATTTAACTTTTTTATTATTTCAGCAGGCAGGGCCACCAGGTATGAAACAGATAATTGGATCAGAAATCAAAAAACAGTTTCTTCTAAAGATGGGTCACTATTTAAAAAAACGAGTTCTCATTTCTCAGGTTATAATGAAAGCATAGCTCCTGCCATGAAAAATAAAAGTTGAAATTAATTATGGTATATAACAGCTTCATAAATCCTTGACATACAGCACAGATTAGATTCTCGACTCCTACTGTCCCACCACACAAAAACATTAGTATTTTTTCTCTAACCATATGCACAGAGGCTAATTAACACAAAATCCTTTTTCCTTACTGAAAAAGGAGTCTTCAGGCTTTATTAGAAAAACAGGAAAGCAATTAACTAAAGATTAAAGGGGCTCCATCTGCATGAAGCATGATAGAAATTGCCAAAAGGGGCAGGAGACAGGTAAGAGAGGATATAACAAAAGCAGGGTGGGGGTAGAAGGACAGAATGAGCAACAGAAAGTTAATATTAAAATCCCAACTGGAGATCTTTTACAGTAACCTGTTGGAAGTCAGCCAGAGGTTGACTATGGCTCTGTTCAGGTCAGAGTACCTGATCGTAATGGTTCTTTCCACCCTCATAAATCTGAATTACACATGTCTGAAGACAAAAGTGAATACTAAGCACAAAATCAAGGAAAGGTTTAAATCTAAGTTGAACTAAAAGCCTTACATTATTATCATGATAGCAAAAAGCATATGTAAAAGTCATTAACTTTATTCTTGACATCTCTAGCCAAGTATTTATCCCTCTATCAGTCTTCACAGGAAGTGCTATGTCTCATAGGAAGTAGCTGCTTGGCATCTTTCTGAGAAAAGACTACAGGACAACTCTGCCAAAATTATCATCCTCTTCGACTCTCCTATCTTAGAGTAACCCTGGGTTTGTAACATATGATCTCCTCATACAGATTTCTAGCACTAGAACATTATTTAAAAGCCATAAAAGTCACACAATTCTGACTGAGTGTATCTAACAAGCTATATTCCAGCACAATCTGATGGAGGTGGAAGTCTCAACTTAATCATACAACTAGCCCTTTTGCCCTATGGCAAATTGCAACACATCTTAACTGGCTTACTTCTGTCCACACAAAAGTTGGCATGTATCTGAAGTCTTTCCTTGCAGTGGTTACTACAGGATCAGGATGGGTCAAAAAGGGAGGTATGAACTCATTAGAAGGTCAGTAAGTCTCAGGGGGTCCCAAAGTCCTTTGACATGTACTGCTAGAGCTCTCAAAGGTCCTGCCATGAGCACTGATATTACATTACATATTAGATTTACTTAAAAGTCCATTTTGATGGAAAGATGCAAATGTGAACCACACCACAAGCATGTTGTATAGCTCCTACAACACCTTGGATGGATTTATCTGCCTGTAGCCATGACAGACTACAACCAAAACCAGGTCATGTTGTGCATCTCACCATGGCTCATATGCTCTCAGTCACCAGAGGGAAAGCTGACAGCACAGAGCTTCTCAGGGGTCATCAAAACCTCAGAGTTCCTTAAGGATAGTGACTCATCTGATGGATCAGCTGACAATGAAAACATGACAGTCAATCTGGCAGGTGCAGCACCCTGTTAGCTCATCTCCGCCGCAGACAAAAATAGCCTGCATGTTGGATGAACAGCTTCTCCCTAATGATTCTATCTGGCCATCACTGAGATTACAACTGATATCACCAGAATCACAATAGCCCTAAAAGAAGGGCCTAGTCTCATATAAACTCTCTTTTCTCTTCAGACAAAACAGAATTTAATGGAATAGTGTTGTCTTTGTTAAAATTGCAGGGTACCACTTATCTGTAAGATAGATAGTCCACTCAACTGCTGTTTTCAGCTAAAACAGAAAGATCTGCAAATCCCAAGTGAACGGAAAGGACTGAAAGTTCATCATGGTACTGGTAGCATTTCACTCACCTTAAGAATACATAAACTGCAGTAAGAAAACAATAAACTAATCTAGCATTGATGCAACTCAAACACCTTCCTTTTACTGTCAGATGTCTATTAGAGACATCTGGTTGTTAGGAGTATGCTGCAATTGCAACAGCTGTGCAGGGAAAAGCAGGGATGGATATGAGGATGGAATGATCCTCTATCTAAAATTCTTCAGAGCCTGGAGCATACTCTTTATGGAGCTGAAGCTTGAGCTACTTGCACATCTCCAAGCTTATAATGAGCAATAGATATGACCTGGTTGAAAGGGGCTGTCTGCAAGCAGACATAAACAAAAGGCCAAAAGAGGAAAGGCATTCCTGGGAATAGCAAATAATACATCTTTTCTTTTTCTCAGAAAGGGTCACAGTGTCAAGGAAGCTGGCTAAGATATTGCATTAGCTGCAGGTAGGAAGAGCTGGGGTACAGCAGGAACACCCCAGGAAGCAGCACAGGAGAAGCTGGGACCTGGAATGATCATGACACCATGATCATTCCAGGTCCCAGGCAGCCTCCTCACTGACTCAATGCACTATCACAGCAGTGCTAAGTTATGGTGTGCAATTTAGGCATTCAAGACTTCTAGAAATTCAGAATTGCAGCTATAACCACTGCAGAGAGCTCATTTTCAGCAAATTCATCATTTCACATAAACATTAAACTGTGTGAATCCAATAAATCTGACACAAAGGGCTACAGAATGCCTGCACATGTAAATGGGTCCACAGATGACAGATTGGCACCTACACATTAAATCATGTGTGTCCTTAAGAGGTCTAATTTGACTGTCTACAACCAGAATAATCAAGTTCACTGAAGATATTTTAATTGGTATTTCTTTCTTCATACACATTTATTTACAGGCAGAATTAGAAGCTGTGAAAAAGAGGGGCTCTGATGTGGCACAACTGGTTTTAGCCATCATCCAAAACACAGAACAGTCACTACACTGTATACTGACCTGTATATGCCTCATTATAGCTACCAACACAGTATTGTATTCCCTGCAGTTACTGCTCAGAATATGAGACACTGAGATATTTTCCATTTTGAAGAAGAAAAAAACAAACAAACAAGCAACAGTAACAACAACAACAACCACCTCAAGGCAAAATGACACACCAAAACCACACAAATGCTCATTTGGAAAACATACGAGCTGCTTTTCAATTAATATTATTTTCTTTCTTTTGGCAGAAGCTGTGTTAACTCAAAATTAGGTGGTCATCTATACCAGAAGTATGAAACAGATGGTATCTATCTAAAAACATGACCCATGTTTCTCCTTTCCAAACAATAAGTCTGGGAATAGAATAGGATTTGAGGTCTGAAAACAACATGTTAATAGATGCTAAATAACAGTGCAGAAATTTCTATTTACGAGATGTCTTCCACCATTCCCAAGATAAAGTTTCTGCATTTTAAAAGGTGGAGGTAATCTTGTGTTCAGCATTTTGCTTTTTAAATATAAAGGTAAGTTAAATGAAGCTTAGAGGGGGTGAAAGACATTAGAAAAGTACAAATCATCTCTTGATACTCAGCAAGGGACTAAATAACAAAAAAGGAGCTTAAGTGCTATTTAGCTGCACAGAATGTGCAGCTAATTTTGAGAGAGCACCTTGGGAAGATTGTAGATTGTGGGAACCTAGGAAATTCCTCTGGCTGCCCTGGAGGACTCGAGACTCTGTCAGGGGGCTCAGAGACCTTGGCAGAGAGCCCAAGACCCCTGTGCCTTTGATTTAGCCCTTGGAAAAAACAATTACCAACTTTTACATGAAGGTACAAGCCACGACAGTTTAAGTAGAATGACAGTGAATTTATCACAGGGTGAAAAAGTAGATTTTGGGGTTTTTAGAATGGGGGTTCAGGGGCAAGATGGAGGAATCTGGGCATGTCCAGCCTTTCTCCTTCTTCTTCTTAGCCTCCATCTTCTGCTGTGATGTTGGCACTTACAGATTGGTTTAGAGTAGAAGCTCACTGTCTAACATAGGTGATAGGTATTGGAAAGTAATTGTAAACACATTATACACTGTATACGTAGTTTTTAGTATAAAAAGATAACACTGCCCCGGGGGCAGGCAGTGTGCCTGGAACTGTCCTGCTGGATGGACCTTGGCAGGACAAGAGAAAGAATTTTATAGATAAGATACAATAAACAACCTTGAGACAGAGAAATGAAGAGCTCTGACTCCTTCTTCAAGCACCGGGCTGGGAAAAGAGACTTTTGAACTTTTCTCAGGGCCACTCTGACAAACTAGAGATCTCTACAATGCATTGTCCCCAGCTATTCCACAGCCTTGGGGACAAAGAGCAGGTGCAATAAAGCAAACCCTAAGTCTTCATCCTTACAAACATCATTCAAGAATTTCAAATGTCACAACCTACAAACTGCTTACAGGTATCACCTTAATTCCTCATTCCTGTGTCAGAGGCCCAAGGCCACCTTTGCACAGTGACCTGTGTTGACTATGTGCACAGGCAGCTCGCAGACCGAGGCGGTGCCCGCAGACCGAGGCTGTGCTCGCTGTCCGAGGCGGTGCCCTCAGACCGAGGCGGTGCCCTCAGACCGAGGCTGTGCCCTCGGACCGAGGCTGTGCTCGCTGACCGAGGCTGTGCCCACTGACCGAGGCTGTGCCCTCAGACCGAGGCTGTGCCCACAGACCGAGGCTGTGCCCTCGGACCGAGGCTGTGCCCTCAAACCGAGGCTGTGCCCTCAGACCGAGGCTGTGCCCTCGGACCGAGGCGGTGCCCGCAGACCGAGGCTGTGCTCGCTGTCCGAGGCTGTGCCCTCAGACCGAGGCTGTGCCCGCTGACCGAGGCGGTGCCCGCTGACCGAGGCGGTGCCCGCAGACCGAGGCGGTGCCCGCAGACCGAGGCGGTGCCCGCAGACCGAGGCTGTGCTCGCAGGGCTGGCACTGCCCGCGGGTTCGCTCCCCGCGCCGCCCGCTCCCTGCTGCCACCTGGCGGCAGCTCCGCACACCGAGCCTCGGCGGGCGGGCACGGAAAGGAACCCCCAAAGGCCTTTTCTGAAAGCAGCTACCACACAAGCTGAAATCACCGATTTGCATTCCATTCTTCCAAAGTCAGAGCAGCTCAGGCGGCGCAGGGTGACTGCCCACCTCACCCCTTCCATCCCAGAAAAGGACCGGGGTGTGCTCCAGGCATTGTTGGGTTTCCTTGTCACTGACTCCCCACCGATATTCAGGCTCCTTTCCTCAAATGCCAGTGCAAACCTGAAAAACTTTATTCTTCACCAACCCTGAGCTGCTCCCACAGAAAGATTTTCTTTCTGTTCCTCTGCTTGCATCCACCACTCCAAAACTGAGATTTCTTCCAGGCTCAGGGTCTTCTGACTCCTCTTCCAGAGTCTCCCTGGTCCAGGGAAGAGGATGTGCATTATGGCAGTGTACAGTCACAGGCTAACGATAACTAGAGCCCTACTGCCTCTCCTGTCCACACACAAAGCACTGGCCCAAAGCCTTTCACCCATCATACCAAAATTGGTTTTTAAGGCAGTGAATGCTGCAGCAATTACCCTGTTCCTCTCACATGCACCTAGTATAAGGCAGTTCAAAACAAAAGCACCAGCCTCAAGTGCTTTCAATGAGTCTTGCCATAGTTACCTTGTTACTCTTATCAATTTTATTTATTGATTCATTATTTTTTACTCCAAAGTTAGAGAGTGTAGCTCCAAAGGCAGCAAGCCCCTTCGGAGCAGAGAAACCAGGATTTGGTAATGATTTGAATTTAATTACATGTTACCTTCAACCTCTCCAAACAACAGTTTAATAACTAAGGAGAAAACAATCCAAGAGCACCAAACTGCAAATGAAAAAGAATAAAATTAAAAAAAAAAACCACAACACAAGAGAAAAATAAACACTTCACTTCTAATTCAGGAACACAGTGAGAAAATAGAGCTGGATAGGGCCGGAAGTTCTTGAGCCATTTATCAAGTGCCTAGTGCTGGGAGAGAAATATTACTTCTGGCAGTTTTTCCTCTAATCTATTTTTAAAGGCATAAATATAAGAGGGTCCAATTGTTCCTGCCTGGATCTCTTCTTGTCTTTTTCAAAATCACCTTCTATAAGACTCCATAACCAAAATCTGAACACCCAAATCAGTGGTGTTTGCATCACCTCATCCTTCACAAAAAAACCCCAAAAGCAGTGACCCAACACTATCAAATGACAAGTGTTTTTAAAGCAGCTTTCAGAAAAGAAACAAAATTCTACTTCAAAAATTAGGAGTTTAAAGAAGCTAACGTGATAAGCACATAGATAATTCAGGAAAATTCAACCACAGCCAAACAGTAAAATGAAAATTGAACTGGAAACTACACAGGTGAGTAATGGAAACATAAAAATGACAGCAAGCACCTTCCACAAGGGAAGAGACTTTTTATGAAAGAGTAAGATAATTGTCTTGTAGCTGTGCTAATGTACCTATCAAAGTGACATAGTTTTATCATTTCCTACATTAATAGAACCTAACTCACATATTATGCCTTATCCCTCAAAAATGTTTAAAAATATGTTAGGAATTCTACTACTTTTGGATTATATTGCCCTGCGTTATACTGGTGTAGGCAAACAATCTACTAAGATGAGAAAATTAGCTCTAAGATACAAAACCATTTTTTTCTCCTTTCAAGATGCAGAAGTATCTTAGTCTGTTACCAGTCTTGTTTTGAAGCCAAGAATGCTAACAGTTTGCTGGCCATTTCCAATCACTGTGGGTCAGTCCACAGCTGTGCAGGCACTCAGTTTCAAAGGCATCCTCCACACTTCTCAGTACATTCTCCAAGGCAAAATTTCTTTCTGAAAGTCACAGTCAAAACATAACCAAGTACCTGACTCTGCATTGCTGTGATCAGTTACTTGCCTTAACGTTTACAGAGAGAAAACAATGAAAGCAAACATCCTCCCACTGCACCCAGATAAGGTAACTGTAAACTGAAAGACAGCTTGCTGAAAATAACTTTTCTAAGTGGAATATCTCCAGTATCACCTTGAATAGCAGAAAAGCAAATTCTGGAGTTAAAATCATGAAACAGTGATAATTAAACAGTAACTCAGAATAGCAAATGCCAGATGAAGTGCAATTTATGAGGTGTTTGCATGTTATTGTACTACAAAAACAATGGCCTGCACAGACTGAACTGATTCAGGACATTACTGACATTACTGACACTTAAGAAAACAGTCCCTTCCGTCTTTTCAGTGTCAAACACCATTTTCACAATGCCTAATTTGTTCACAGATGCAAGTGATCCTTGAGGAAGCAAACGGCAATATTTATGTACAGAGATTTAATAAAGAGACCAGAGTCACAATCTGTTCAGTTCTGAGCAGGTTAACAAAGTCATGCACCTTGTTTTCCTCACTTATACTAATGGGAACAAGTACTCTGAAACAGCACAGGCACCCAATCCTAAGCCTGGTCAACCCAGCCACCACCTAATGTACTACCAGTTTAACACCATGCAGAGAAATGTCTCACTGAATTTGGAAAGCCATTACCACTTCTATACCTGAGACAAATTACTGATCTCCTTATCTGTCAGTATCATAAATGTATTTTTGATAGAAAATGCAGCTTTACACACTTAAAGGATGATGCGTCCATTTTAGGCTTGTTCATTCTTAGGTAGTTGTTTCTTCAGAGAGTAGCAGTTGAAATTTAGATGTATGTAGTGAAGGAAGCTGATTATAATTTACACATCCATTTCAGTCTAAGATTCACCCCACCTGCCTGGCAACAAGACAGTAACTCAAAAAATCCCTTTGTTTGCTGCAGAAAGTCACAAGCTAAGAACTATAAAACCACAACATCCTGGAGAAGAAAACATCTGAGCAACAGAGTGAAAAATATGTAAGCACATGTACACATAAGATCTGCTGCAAACCTTGGACTGCACTTTTTGGTCTCTGCTCTGCCACTGAGCCCACTCAGCTCTTTCAGATAACATCAACAGCTGTGGAAGATCATCAAAGGAGACTGTTTTGCCCTTAATAAAGGAAATGACTGTCAGGCTCAAAGCATATAAGTAATGCGGAAGAGCAAATCCAGCTCAGCCAAGAGAGCTGAATCAGCTAGCACGGAAAGGCTCGTGCTGAGAACACAGACCAGGTACATCCAAGTTGCCTTAGACTGAAACAGCAGGAAAGCATCAAAACAAAAATGCCAGTATTATCATAGCCTGTTTTCTTCAGTAGTTTGTTCTAAAAGGGTAACAACAAAAGTTCCTCAGTTAAAGAAGAGATTCCTTTACAAGGAATTTTTGTTTGCCAAAAATACAGCAAGGGTTGACCAGCAAGTGTGAAGTGTTCACTCCACAAGTGCCAAATTTTTAATTAAAAAAACCCCATTTATTACAACAGAATATTACAAAGAACTAGCTTCAATGATCAACAAATAAAACTTTACAAAATGCAAACAATGTAATTTCCAACTGTGGAGTGACAGATATCCCAAGTTTACAAACACAACATCTTTTTGTTTATGCCCACTTAAAAATCATTTCCAGTCTGCTTTATTTTCCATCAAATACAGTACACATTTATCCAAACAAAAGCATGTACATTCAATATAGAACATTTTGAGCAAAGCTACAATCTTAGTTCCCATTCACAGTATTTTTAGTGCAATGCACTAACAGGGCCAAATAGTTCTCTATCCATAAAAGTATTTTTACTCCTGATCTTGTGATCAACATTTAGATATATTTTATACAAAAAAGTATATATGAACACGAGGCACCTCCCTAAGTAAGGGAGTGAACCGATATAAAAAACATGGTATTTCATCTGATGTACAATACCTTTCAAATTGTAGCAATTTGACACAAATCACTAAACAAAATATTTTCTAAAAGGTAAAAAATAAAAATAAACAAACAAAAAACAAACAAACAAAAAACCCAAAACAAAACCCATGATTGCATGAAACCTGCCAAGAACTTCATAATGGTAGGCATGCAACTGTTTCACTACAATCTTGATTAAAAGGTTAAAAAAAGGGTATCTAAACATTTTCCAATTACACAAAGTCAAGTGTTACCCATAGTGGTCATTTATGATTTTGAGAGAAAATATATTTTGAGTTTCTCCCAAACTATCCTCCCTTTTTATTAATATTTAATGAAATAAGCTAACATTATAAGTGGTTGTGCACAGATTGTCTATAATACATCAGCAAATATTCACTACCTTCATATTAACATTAGTGTGTTGATCTTTCAAAAATAAACTGAAAAAATAAACTGCAACTATCATTAAAGTGCTTGTGTATAATTTTTTTAAAAATTAAAGAATAGAGGAATGTGGATATTCTTGTAAACTTTCTAGATGTTTACAAAGTTTTCCTGTGAACCACATATGGAAACAAAATGGAGGTCTTTGAAGCAACTTCAGCACAGTGAAATTCAGAATGTCCTTGAACTGGGAAATTAGCATGAACAAACTGAATTTATGGCAAACACTAAAATTAGCAGAATTCAGCCGATAAACACTACATTGTTTGCTCTTATACATTCATTTGTAATAAATTTAAAACAGTATATAATACAACGTTTACCAAAGTAGGATATCACATCAAAGTTTGAGCTGTCCATCAATTAGCACTGCCAGGGAGGGCCAGTATGCATGATGAGTTTTCTGAAGATTTCCTAAATGAGGAAAATCCACCTTCTTCCAAAGCTGCTGCTCATTAACTTGTCTCTGGTATACTCTTTTTCAATTTCAGGAAGTTTGTTCTATACTGGGTCAAACTACAACTACATAGAGATAACTGCTAATTTAGAACCACGTGCATTTCACTTCAACTACTTCAGTGTTTTGGGAAGTGGTACTGTCCCACAAGCAGTCAGAATGATTATTAATATTGTAAGGAAAAAAAACCAGCTTATGAAAGTATTTCCTCCTTATAGTACCATTATCAAGAATTAGCAGTTCCACCAACAAACTAAAGTCTTTTTCATTCAAATGAACTTCAAACTTTCCGAACATCACTTGAACCTATCTGAAGAGAAATGGGAATAAATTAATACTTTGAATTCACCCATATAATTCTCTTTTAAACTACACAACATAAATAATTTACAAGGTTAAATTTTCAATTCTTATTCAAAATGCAGAAGTCACTCCCCCTCTAGAACTCAGCATAATTCAGGGTTCAACTCAGTTCATTTTTGAAGTTCTGCCTAATTTGGTCAGGATTTATTAGGAAGTCATGAAAGCACCACATCACAATTTAATATAACTAGGTGGTTATTCACTGTGAAAGCTGAACTCAAATCAAATCACCTCCCAGAAAATAGCGTTTCAGAGTTGAAACATAGAACAAGGCACATATACTTTGCTTTCTTTTTGCCAAATATGCTAGAAAGATGATTCTGCATAAGGATGTTAAAAACTCCTAAAATTATCACTAGTCTCTCTTCATCATACTTTTGTACAATCCCCAACCTTCAGCCATCAGTTGGTCAGTTTGAAACACAAAGTGACAGCACACAAATATTTTCTTTTTTAAAAGGTCCTCTAAAAATAGGCCATGGCCAGGCATATGGAAAACTGAGTAGCTACAAATGTAACCCCTCCAAGTGTAAAAAATTCTGAGAGCACCACATAAGCAAAAGTTTAGAAAATTTTAGGGCAGACTTCAATGCATACCAATGCTTAAAGCAAAAACTTTGATAAGATTTGAACAATTTAAAAAACTAAATGACCAGAAGTCTCCAAACCTGGGCTTATATAAATAAGCATTAAAAGAATGGAATTCTAAATTTAATGACTTCAAAGGTCTTTGCAGACACCTAACCCATAATGATTTTAAATCAAAGCAACTAAGCAACCAAATTACATTTAAAAACCTTCTCTATGCACTTTTGTTGACAGTGTGTTGGCAATACACATTAAAATAAAAATTTAAATTCACAAATGCTAATTCCAGTAAGTTCATAGAAATTTTTTGTTATCAGCTTTTACTTTAGTACTTTTAGTACTTCTTCAAGTGGTCACAGCAAAGTTAATTAAATGAGTTAAGTTATTCAAACCATACAAAATTACAGTTAATTTAAAAAAAAATACTATTTTAAAAATGTACTTATATTAGCTTTATTACAGCAGATGCCTTAAGACAGTTTAAAGAGTTGACTTAGTACACTTTAATCTACATTCCATCTTTCTACAATGACAAATTTAATTTTAACTCTTTTCCAAAATGCTAAAAAAGAAATAAATTTGACATCTACTTTTGCATTTAAACCACTAAACCATAAAATATATGGGAAAATCTGTTTTCAGCAATAAATCAACAACAGCAAAAGAAATGCAGTGGTATAGTTGGTTTGTTTAGTTTTTTTTTTAAAAGACAAAACACTTTTTCTTTTTCCTCACCAGACAACAGCTTTAGATCTTGTACTTCTGCCTTTGGTTTTACTTTCTTCAGGTGAATGAGATACGTTTGCTTTGTGGGTTTTCTTATGATGTTCTAGAAAAGCTTTTCTGGCAAATGCTTTCCCACATTTATTACATCGGTGCAGAGAAAAGTTTTTTGTTACTTTTACTTCAATGCCAACATCAGCTCCTTCATACTTTTTGTTGGGAGAATTAGAGGTGACATCCTGTTTTGAACCGATCTGTTTTGTTTCATCCTTCTGAGAGCCTCTTTTTGTCACCTTATTTAGAACAAGATCAATTGGCTTCTTTATTGCTCTTATTTCTAAACTAGCTGTTATTTTCCCAAGGTAGCGTGGCGACTTTTTGTGAACCACGGTTATGTGTCGGATCACATCACGCTTGCGACGCGTTTCATAAGAGCACAGTGGACACCTGTAGTATTTAACATAAATATTATTTCCATCTGTGTGTAATTCAATGTGCTTTGTTAAATTCTGTTTAGACGTAAATTGGCGCTTACAGAGTTTACAGTAAAGCTGCTTGAAGTCAAAGCCAGCTGAAAGTTTTGGCTTCCTGGCTTTTTGCTGGCCACCTGCAGCAGATGCATTGGTTGATTTAGGGGTTGATTTAGTGGTTGATTTGCAGGTTGATTTAGTGGTTGATTTAGAGGTTGATTTAGGGTTTTCAGGGTCCTGTTTAATCTTATTTTTCTGTGCTGACGGTGTGTTCTTTTTCTCATTTGAATGATTTGTTCCCTTTAATTCATTCTGTGGAGAAAGCACAATGGAAGGGGGTGAAGGTTCTACAGAATCTGCTGGTTCAACTTGTATTTCTGTGCCATTGGTAGCATTGTTGGGTCCTTTCTCTCTTTTAAAGTTCTTTCCAGAAAGAGTTATCTTGTGAACAATTTGCATATGCCTTTTCAGCATTATCTGTGAACTATATTTCCTCTTGCACAGAAGGCATTTGCATGCACTTAAATTGTATTCAGCCTTTGAAGACGACTTTTGTTTTCTGGTCTTAAGAGATTTTTTAGCAGAAACTGTATCCAAGAACAAAGGTTGCCCAGGCTTTGTAGCTATATCAGGAGTAATGGAATCCCTTCTTAATCCTCTATGAACTTCATCAAAATGCCTCCTTACATTGGCTTTTGTGGCAAATGATTTATAACACACAGGACAACTTCTACCTAACGCGACAAGAACATTCTTATTTCGTCCTCTTGCAGAGCACTGGTTTGGTTTCTTTTTTGTTTCTATATACTTCTTTAGTTCTTCCATCTTTTTTTTGTGTACTTTTCGAATGTGCCGGCGTACACTGCGTCTTGAATGAAATTCCTTCCTACAGAGGCAACAAATCAATTGGTGGCCATAATCAGAATTATCCAGAGAGTCCAAGTCAGGATTTACTGCTGGTGGCTGTTCTTCAGGAGTAGATATCACCTTGTTTGTAACAGGATCAGCAGGAGGTAATTCTAGAGTATCCCCAGCTGGGACTGGGGCTGGAGCTGAAACAGTCTTGGGTTGCTCAGTGCTGGGTTCCTGGATCTGTACTGGAGCTTGATCGGGGGTATGGCTGCTTTCTGTGCTCTCATCTGGGCTATCAGTCCTTGACACATATTGAAATACAGCATTTTGATTAGTTTCTATAGGTTCCAATGTAATTATATATTCTTGCTTATCTACCCTTGGATAGATTGCTTCAAGAAGGTCATTTATGGCTTGACTCTGCTTATCTTTTGTATGTGGGAGGTCTGTGAAAAGAGGAAAAGGTATTTTTTAATGATTTGGTTATTTCCAATTATTTCAATTTCAAAGTAGCTTTTAACCACTACGTGAATTAAATCTACAAATTTCCACAAATCCTCTTTTGTACTCTCTGAACACTCAAAGGCTTCGAGTAATCATTGCAAGTTGCCTTTTTATTAAAAGCCAGCATCGGAAATAACCCTCCTGGTGTGCTGATGTGAAAGCCACCTGAACTAAATATCTGTATGACTGGAATTAAGCTAGTCTTTAAAAAACTGTATCAATTGCAAGAATAACATCATTCGACTGAGCTTGTTCTGCAGGTGCGCAACTAAGCCTGAAGTATCATTAAAAACCGATTTTCCTACTGTGGGATACAGGCACTTACAATAAAGGAACCTAATTCTGGAAATAAGCCCTTCTCTGTGAATTCTGAACCTCTGTGAATCCTTACCAAAGAATGAAACATCTGTGTAACCTGAGCATTGCATGAAGATATAAGCAGATCATATTTTACAGGTCTCAGTAAAATTCTCCCTTTAAATGCCAAATTAGTTCAGTGCTCTAGTTCCCAGTGTGACACTCGGAGCATCCTCAATGGCACAACTAGGAAGCTGGGGTCCTACAGCAAAAAGGTGAGGCACTGAGATGACACAGTTCAAATTATTGTGGATAATTTTAAAGATGTGAGTCCTGGTAACAGCTAATTAAAAACCCACAGTCAGAGTTATTCCTTCCACACACCCAGCAATAAATGGAAAGTGCCAGTACAAAAAATAGGCGTTTTCTAGCTCCAAACCCATTTTTAACACTGAATTTTTAACAGCTTTTACAGTCTGTTTCAAATGAGCCTATCTATATAGCTTTCACCAAGAGTAAAAAAGTCTTTCCTATTTTATAGTACCTTTTATGACTACTTCATGACTATATTGAGTGCATGGATTTTTCACCATGGTGTGCTGAACTTTGATTCCCAGCTCTTGTTCACTATCTTATTGAAAAAACTCCCACTTAGTCCAATAACTACACTCAATTTTATATAAAGCACAAGTATTTATACAGTTTTATTCAGAGTGTGTAATATTATTCCTTTTATTTGCACCTCATAGTGAACAGTGGAAGTTATTTATTTCTGTGTTACTTGCTGCTATTTCATATTAACATATGAAAGTTAATCAGAAAGTTAAAAGAAAGCTAGAATGCCAGGAGCTGGATATTAAGTCTTTCCTCAGGGTAACCTTACTTTGCTTAGAAACTATTACATCTAAAGTCACATGCACTTCTAACCTTGCTTTGTAACTACAAGTCACCCCTTGTCACAGAGAAGCTCTGTGACTCTCTAACTGGCCAAGTTAGCTCATTTAAGGAAGGGGACAGCACCAGCTTTTTCACCTTCTCCTTACAGCTGATACCATGTGAAAAAACAATCATCAAAGTATATCTCTGTTCCTAATTTTTGAAATATTGAGGCAGTAAGGCATTAATCAGGAAAGAAAAATCCTCATTGCACCTATATTGATCTAGTGAGGAGATCAAGATAATTACCTCTACAAACACTTTTGAATGCTGACACATTTCCAAATTAATCAACTTTACTCAGATTAACAAAAAGTCATCACTGGAATGAGACTATAATAAATTTCTTTTTCCATAAAAATATAGTTCTTAACTTTTTCCTCATCACTCAAGTAACTTCTTTTAATAATAAAGCTTATTTTCTATAACAAAGATGTTGGGCTAGGCATGATCACATAGGATATGTTAAAGCAGCATATGGTAAAGTGAAGCAGGGGAAAAGAGCATTACTCAAGCACAGATCCTTAAATAGAAGGGTAAACTTTTAGTCTGTGTTTCATACTGACTAAAACCAAAAGCCTGCATCCATGACACAAGCACTGTATTCTCTCAGTACAGGAGAATATTAAGGATATTGACCCAGGTCACTTCACAGGAGCAGCCAAAATCCATCAGAGCTATGATGGCCTAAAACTGAAACACCCTGTTAGAGTCACTGCCTTCTGTGAGATTAGCTTCCCAGTCCTTTGACATGCTTTTGGTATCGTTCACAGTAAAGGACAGATGGGAAAGAAAAAGGGGAAGAAGGAATAAAAAGTGTTAGGAGTGACAATTAAAAGACTAGATGCATAAACTAGCTATCTAATTATGATATTGGCATGGCTCTTGGTTGTTAATTCATATAAAGTCATTAGTGTAGCTCCTTTAATAACATAAAAGTGATCTACATACATTACTACAGAAATTTAGATCCACCTCACTATTTTGCATTTTGTTTCAGGTGTTTGTGTAAATGGAAATGAAAGATAAAATTTTCAACTTGACAGAGCTTTATTAAACATTTAAATTAATAAGACTTACTATCATCCATCTGAAGACTTGGAGGACAATAAAACTTTTTGTGAGTAATTAAATTTGGTAATCCTCTGAAGAGACTCCGGCACAATTTACACTCAAAAATCGTGTCCACATCCCTTAACAAGATATGTTTAAGTTGTTTCGTTCCTGTAATAAAATAAATATTACACTTATGGAAGGCTTTCTGTTCATTTCTTAATTCACATCATCCTATGACAGTGGAAACATTTTAGACCATGAATAATTATATCAGCATTTTATCTTTTGTTAGTGCTACTTCATTTGTACTGAAAGTTTATGATACATGCTCCAAATTTCACTATGAAGACAAGACTGGGATGAAAAAAATCCCTCAAGGATTACACACATTACAGTTTACAAAGAAAGTGCAATGACTTACAACAAAAACTAACATCTAACATTACGAGTTCTTACTACGGTATTCGGTTGTTGCAATACAAGTGCCCAATAGGAAAGAATAAGCACCTAGAGCATTTAAAGAAGCCTGTAGTATTTTTTCTTTAGGGTTATCCTACAGTGCTAAGAAAACAAGACACATACAGCTATTTCACATAGAAATGGCACCTGGTAAGGCAAAAAACTAAAGGATTGAATAGACCAAAGAGAATAACTAACAGGTCAAAAAATGTTACTACCCTTAGATATCTAACCCAAGTCCAACATGATGACACTTAGGTGAGATAGTAGAAATGTAGGCACATTTTCAGCCTGAAGAAAGGAAAATACATACAACTTAACCTGAAAGATCTCTATTAAAACATGGTGTGATAAAATATGCCAGCTTTCCAGACAATCACTCATTGTATACAAAGATGGTTAGATCTAGCATTGTTGATATATTCCAGCTCCTGCCATGTTTTTTACTCTTCAGACTTAGTCCTTCATTTCTCATCTCATGAAAATTATGAATGTAAGGCCTAAAATAGCAACAGATTACTAAATGATGCTTTCCCACTCCAAATTAGAAAGAAGAACTAACTAACCAAATTCAGCTATTTTACTTATCTTGACTTTTCTTAGAATTTAATTATACAAAACTAATCCAACAAGGAAAAATATAATGACCTAGACCATCAATAAATAATATCAAACATCTATGAAAGAGCAGCAGCAAGACATTCTGCAAGCTGAACTACCAGGTCAAGTGTTCTGTCATCTCATCACACTTCTCTGAAGAATTCTTTTCAAAGACCAAACACACTACAGAACTATTTTCTAAATTAAAATCTTCCAAATATTAAAAAATCCATAATAGGTTATAGTTCTTCAATACAAATAGGCCTTACCAAGAAAACTTATTTCTTGGTGCAATAAGAGTACTACAAAGCTTTCTAAATCTGAGTTTCAGCAAAGCACAGTGTCTTCTTCAACAGTTCCTTAAAAATGGTATCCAAACTTGACCATCTGAGGCTACCAGAGTTTCTGTCCACTCCAATGCCTTCCCAAGCCATATCCACTGCTCTTTCTTTGAGTGTTACTAACTTCACCCTCATTTGACCTGCATTTTTACAAGCAGACTACCAAACTATATTTACTACTATATATACTACTATATTTAGATATAGTAATAAATAAAAACTGTACAGAGTTCCCCCCCAAAGCAATTGTTTACTCTGATCTCACCAACATTTGAATTTCTGCGCATAAAGAAAATCCAGCTGAACAAAACTGAAGATGCTCCATGTAGATAAAATTCCATGCTGTTCATGCATGCCCTAGCCACAAGCCTCATTCTCAAAAAAATTCTCCATTACTACCCAGTCAAGGGACATACAGGTTCCTCATTCTCTCCCCTGTTATATTCAGTCCCTGTTTAGGACTGAATTGGTTTTTTTCCAATACAAAATAGTGGATTTAAGAATTACTGGATGAAATTAAAGGATTTATGACACATTGGAGATCATACTATATGACATGGTAGTCATTCTGGCTTCAAATCCTCCTTATGCATCTGTGAAACTTTTCACAGAAAGTAAAGAAAAATTATTGGTCCTTTTGAAATAAACTGCAGACATTCAGAAACTTCCTGAAACAGCAAAAAAAAAAATTAACTTACTGCAGTCTTCTCTATTTTGTAGTTACACCTAAATGTATATTGTGATGGTAATGCAGGTGATACCTTGTCAAATTCTGTTAATATGTGTGAATGTTGATGCTAGAATAACATCAAAGTCACAATAAATCAGTAGAGAACACCAGTCATAAATATCTCTATCAGAAATTCCAAAATTTATGCCTTTGGCAAGCATTCTTTTTTAGGAAAAAAAATTCAAATTCACTTTTTATTCTTAATGCTTTGAATGACAGAAGCTTTTGATAAAATTATTTAAACAGTTATGTGCAATACTCTGTCATAAATTTCTATTCCTTTACCACAAGAATCAAATACTCTCTTTCCATAATGAAATGTTGCTTGCTCAAAACCAGTAAAATCTTTGTCTAAGTCCTCTTGCCTTCTGTCCAAGCTCCCTGATGCAGGCAACTGATGATATCAAAGTAAGCTATCAGTTTAACACCTGCCAGCGAGGATGATCTGGAAGTAACTCAGAGACAAAGTACCTGCAACTAGTTTGTGCTATTACCAGTAGATATTCCATTAATCTGCTTCAAGCAAAAGAAGCCTGTCATGCATCTCTGAGGCCTCAAGCAAAATAAAAAAGGTTACTAATGAATAATCACACATCCTGTTTTTGTATTAAGTTATTGAAACGCTAGTGAACAATTTAAATACTGCGCCCATTTACAAGACTCAGACCAGACATGCATCTCATTGCACAGCAGCAGTGCTTTAATACACAACACATTTCACATACTTAAAAGATCTACAGGAAAAAAAATCTAGAAACGCATAGATAGTAGCACTAAAGAAGTTGTGAAAGTAAAATGTTTGGTTTGCCACATCAGAAGTGTAGAAACAGCTTGCAAACATTGAAGGTTTCAATCTTCCCTGGCATGCCTCCCCAAATGCTTAGCTGTTCATTGCTATGTATTGCAACTCCCAAAGTCAATCAAGGAACACCTTAAAAGTAATATGATGAAGCAATTTAAGATGTTCAAGATTAAGTTTTTTCTTCACCTCAGGAGTTTTATCATAAACTCATTGATAATAGCAGCAGAAATGACACAAAGCAGAACAACAAACTTAATTTTTAAGGTTTCTGAAGGATAACTATACAGCAAGATCTGTATCTTCAATACTTTCTATGAAAACCCTTATTAAAAGTTATACATAATTCCAAAAAATCTACCAATATTTTGCAAATATGGACAAAGTCAGGTGCTGGTTATCTTAATACACTGAATAAACATAACTCTTTTAACAAGGTAATGAACTTCTTAAGGGTCAGGCATGGTTTCCTACCTGATCGAAAACACTCAATGATTTGTTGAATACCAGATTTTGATGTTTGCAGAGGCTGCTGTAATAACGGAGGATCACCAGGCTCCAACAGATGCACTGAAATATATAAAAGGATAATAAGCCATTAGAAAACACTCAGGTAATTTTTGTAATTTAGGAATCTTCCATACATACAGTAAACTAGCTAAAAAGAACAGCCAGGACTACAGTAAAAGTAGCCTTACTCTAAAATTTTCACTTATACTGAATTAAAAAACAGTCAACAGTGAATTTTCCAGCTATGATACCTTCTGACAATCTGCTGTCATTTTAATCACTTTTTTTTGTCTGTATTCAAAGCTACATGTAAAAAACCATAGAAACATAAATATATAAGACCAAATTAACTCCGTAGAAATTAGGTTATTAAAGGAATTCCCCAGAACAATCTACTTGACTCCCATTGTTAAAACCAAATGGCATGTACAAAAGAGCACTACCAAATTGTTTATACCAGCATTACCAAATACTTCACAGCACACTACATGACTTCAATGTTGCCAGTATGCACCTAAACACTGAAGCCAAATTTAAGGTAGCAATGATCAAAAAGATGCAAAAGCATAGCTACATAGCATATACCAAAAAAACCTAGCACATATTTTTAACCATGAAAGCTACATTCAATAAACTCTTCAGGCTCAAATAAACTGCTGAGGGAATACTTTATTTCTGATGTTTCTTTCCATATCATCCTTGTTGGAATGTTGGGGGACACAAGACAGATGATGGACTTTGGACCTGGTTAATATAAGAGATTTGTTAACAGAGTGCTTGGCAAAAGCAAACAGAAATTTGAAAATTAGACCTAGATTGCAAGAAGATTAAATCAAACAGGTTTACAAGGAAAAGAAAATCCCATCAAACTCTGCAAGCAAGAGATGCTGATATATGCATAAGTTTGTGTATGTGATTTTAACCTAATCATTGTAGTACACATTACTAGTCTCCCTGAAATAGTATAGAAGTGTTTGTATCCCACAATAAAATCGGATTCTGATCACCAAATCCCCGTCTCTCTCCATCGCCGATGCATATTCTTTGCAAAAGCTATTAAAACTAAAATATATATTAATCAGATCCTTTAGCAATTCCAATATGCAGTATTTGCACATGTGAAAATTAATAGCACTCCATTGCTGTATATAGATATGGCAATTAAGCCTTGCCCAGAGGGAACCCAGATTTACAGGAATAAGAACACTTCTTGAAGCATGTGTTGCAAAATCATTAGTTAGGTCTTATTTTATATTTCTTATTGACTAAACAGCCAGCCTTGCATTTCATAAACTGGCTCCCACCTTAACCATTTGGTTTGATTTTAACCCCATTGTAAGGTTTTCATTTCTAAATGTAGCACTGAGATCTCTAAGGAAGTTATTTTTAATAAAGTTATTTTTAATAAAGTTGAGGCATAGTATGAAACTAGAGATAATAAGTGCAAAAAGACTAAACAAATTATGACTGGAATGTTGAGCTAAAAGGTTATAAATAAATTCTATCTGAATAGAACATCAGAAAACAAATCATTGTAAAAAAGGACAACACAATGAACATTCCACCCAAGTATCCTGGTCTCATAATATACTGTTATAAATACACACACATAACAACCATGACAAATCAGCTAATCATTTGGGGATCTCTAACACAATGGCATATTGTATTCTACTAACCTAATCCCTACACTTCAAAATAAAACATTTTGGTTTGTATATAGCCTCTAATATGCATGTACAACACCAACTGACAGCAACAGGAGTAACACAGGTAAAGAAGACCTAACATATCATTGTTAATTTGTCAGGCAAGAAAAATATTTTTATGTTTTTAAAGCATTAGAACAACTCAAAACCATTTCATCATCAACACAAAGAAATGTTTCTACTAACTGAACAATATCTACTCTCAAATTACATTTCAATTACATTACAAAGGGGCATAATCAAAGTCACTGTGCTCACATTTTCATCTGTTAATTCCCCAAACTGATGCCTCTCTTCTCAAAACAGAAGTGAAAGCATCCAAATTGCACCTTTCTTTCAAATATGTAAGTGAAAGCATCTAAATAAATGCCACAACAAGGCAAAAAGAAACAAAATAGCATTTAAAAATACTAATTATAACAATAAGCAGAATAATTTCAAAAGCATCTAACAGGTTGGCTGAACCTTCAGAATATTCATTAGTTTCCACTGATAGCATCTTTCACATCACTCAAGCATGGAATGTGAAGAGCTGTTTTAGGTAGGGTTTTTCACCTCTGAGACTAAGATTTTCAATTTCACCAGAGTTTACCAGAGAAGAGAGAGTAAAAATATAAACAACAAATGCAAATGATTGCTAGAAACACCATTTTACAAAAAAAAAAACTGAGAACACTGCACTTTTTGGAAACAAAATGATGAGTTGTTTTACACATGCTCTTGCCTTCCTCTGCTCACTTCATACAACACCCATGTGGTGGCCTGAGGATTATCCCACATGCAGGAACTAAAATATTCTCTTCCTGAAATGATTTTAAGGTGACAGTTCATGGATACAAAAAAACCCCCGCATTTCCAAACAAAATTCAGAGACTTTTTATACCTAGAGCTGACACTCATGATATACATTCGCATTCTCACAACAGTTTCTGCAACCTTTCAATGAAGGAGACATGCAAAACAGCCGAAGCATCACACACCACTATACCTGGTTCACAGCATCCATGGTGATGGTGGTCAGTCTGACAACACTTGTCCCTTAGAGGCATTTTCCGTGCGCAAGACCTACTTTCCTTCTACATCCAGTAGCTCGTTTCTGCTAAAATAAGCAAATAGCAGTCACCGCCGAAGCACAAGGGGCTCAGGAGCGCGCCATCCCCGCACACCCACTTCCTACGGCCGGGCAGGCCGGAGCAGCGGCACCCCTGGCGCAGGAGAAAGTCCCATTGTTTTCGGCAGGTCTCACGACGCCCTCTGCAACGGCGGCGGCGAGCACGGCCCCGCTCCCGCCCCGCCGCCACCTGCGCCTCGGCCGCCGGGCAGAGCCCCAGGCCGCCGCCCTGCCCGCCCAGCCCGGCCCGGCCGCACGGCCCCGCGCCCCCTCCGCGGCGGCCCGGCCGCGTTCCATCCCCACCGCGCAGCCTCGTCCCGCAGCCCCGCCGGTGGGACGGCGTCCCTGGGGTCCCGTGGGGAGAGCCGCGCTCCCGGCACCCGGGCCAGCAGCGCTCCCGCCGCCGGGCCGAGCGCTCCGCGGCGCTGCCGGAGCCGGAGCGGGGCGCGCCCGCCACGCGCGGCCGGGCGGGAGGGGCGCGCGGCCGCAGGTGACAGCGGGCACCGACGCCGGGACGGGGCGGGCGCGACGGGCGGGCGCCGCGGGCGCGCCCTACCTGGAAAGAACGGGCGGCTTCTCCCTCCCCGAATTAAACTTTATTCGCCCCTGTCCCGCCAGAGCGGCGGCCGCTGACCCCGGAGCCGGATGGGCACGGGGGCAGGAAGTGACTGCGGTCCTGGCGGCGAGAGCCCGCGCAGTGCGCAGGCGCCGCTCCCCGGCCTGGCCGCACAGGTGCCGGGCGGCGGGGGCGGCCCGGCCCGCGGGGCTGTGGCGGGGCGCGCGAGGAGCCCCGGGCGGGCTGAGGCGCAGCGCCGGCCACGGGACCGACCCTTCGGGCCGAGTGCGCGGCGGGAACCCGCGCCGTCTTTGTCCCGGTGGGGAGAAAGGCCCGCGCTGACCGCCCGTGCTGCGCAGCGCTGCCCTGGGGCACCGGTGCCGGGACGCACGTGGGAGCAGCCAACATCTCTGGAGCTGGCACTTCTGCCCCCTCGCAGCCTGGTCTGCGCCTTTACAGTGTAAAAAAATATGAACCAAACCACTAGTAGACCTACCGAAGAAAAGCGTAGGTTAATGTTTTGAACACTTGGAGGAAAAACTCGTGTTTTGAAAGAGAATTGTGTGATGTCTATCCCAAATATCGGCTGCAGGAAGTCGGTGCAGTGCAGTGAGTGGCAGGGCAGCCAGGGTCTCCAGACAGGTTTCTACAGAGTCCTGTTTAGTCCTGTGCTGTCTTAGTGCGCTTCTGTAGGCACCTCGGGTTGTTGAACAGGTGATACTTGGCTTTTGCCAAAGGAAAGGTAAGATTAAGTCTTCATACACTTACAGAACAACTTCTGCCGTTGAAGAAAAATCTGTAACATAATGTCAGGAATAAGCACACCATAGCAGGAAAAAATGGTGATGGTACTAACACAAAAACAATCTGTGAAGCTTTGGCTTGTAATAGCATTACTTAATGGAGATAGGACTGATGGTTTGAGACAAAGTTCCAGTCACATTACTGTCTGTGTGACAATAAGATGTCTCACACTTTCTCAAATCAGACATGGAGAAACCTTACCATCTGTGCCCATCAACTTGTGCACAACAATGTCTTCTTTTAAAATATGGGCATTGGTTTAATCAATAAGTCTTCTTTTTCCAAAGCAACATGAGACCAAATTCAAACTCCATCAGTTGCATTTGGATTTTGGTTAAAAACTGGAAACCCCTTAAATGTCAGAGAACAGTTCAAACAGCTGAGTGCCAAATAGCATCTTAACTCTGAGGTAGAGCAGAACTCAATTGAAACCTTTGTGTCAGACAACCCAACACAGGTTGTTGTGTATGTCCAGAGGTGCTCTCACCTCGAGTTTAGCTACATTCTGAGCTCTGCTGTGTTTTAGACACACAGTGTCTAAAACACAGCAGAGAGGCATAATCTCTGCCAGCTGTGTTCAACCTATGTAAAGAGCACTTGGATAAAACTGTAAAGCTCATGAGTAACAAAGTGCAATGAACACAGCTGTCAGCTCTAGTTCTGCACAACAGCCTACTGACTGTTGTACTTGCCTGAGAAGTATTGAACTTAGAGAATTAACATTCCCCACCTCCCAGGAGACGTGGGAGTCAGGCTCAAAGAGGATCTTACATTTTCACTGATGACACTGCACTACGAATATTGAAATAATGGAAATGGAAATCTGGAATCTTTTGGCCGTATTTGGGTTTCTGGGTTTAGCCACTCTTGGGATTTTTTTTCTCCTTCTAATCCAATGAAAGATTCTCCTTTTGCAGCCTATAGTCTATATTATGCTTGCATGGCAAGATTTTGCTAGTGACTGGCCTGTAAGAGTGGCTTGTCTGAGAAGCTTCTGGAAGCTTCCCTCATGTGGCAGAGCTAATGCCAGCCAGCTCCAAGATGGACCCACCACTGGTCAAGGCTGAGTTAGTCAATGATGATAGTAAAGCCTCTGTGATAACATGTTTAAGGAAAAAAGTCACTGCACAGAAGTAATTGTGGCCAGAGAAGAGCAGAGTGAGAATAAGTGAGTGAAACAGCCCTGCAGACACCAAGGTCAATGGAGGAAGATGGGGAGGGAGGAGGTGCTGGATCCAGGCACCAGAGCTGGGATTCCCCTTCAGCCCCTGGTGCAGGCCATGGGGAGGCAGCCGTGCCCCTGCAGCCCAGGGAGGAGCAGGGGGAGCAGAGATCCACCTGCAGCCCCTGGAGGAGCCCAGAGCAGAGCAGCTGGATGCCCACAGGAGGCTGTGACCTTGTGGGAAGCTCACCCTGTCAGGTTCCTGGCAGGACCTGTGGCCTGTGGAGAAGGGAGCCCATGCTACAGCAGGTTTGCCAGCAGGACTTGTGATCCTATGGAGGACCCATGCTGGAACAGTTTGTTCCTGAAGGATTTCCTCTCTGTTGAAAAAGGACCCACGCTAAAGCAGTTCATGAAGAACTGCAGCCTGTGGGAAGGACACCTCTCCCTGAGAAGGAAGCAGCAGCAGAAATAATGTGATGAACTGACCATAACAATATTAACCACCTGTCCCTGTGCACCACTGCTGGGGAGGAGGTAAAGATTTGGGAATAAAGTTAATCCCTGGAAGGGGGGAGAAGTGGGGAAAATGTGTTTTTAAAATCCATTTTACTTCTCATTATCCTACTCTGATTTTGATTGTGTTCAATTGATTTCTCCAAGCTGGGTCTGTTTTGCCCATGACACTGACAGATCACTCCCCATCCTTACCTCAACTCATGAGATTTCATTATTTTTCCCTCCCCTGTGCAGTTGAGGAGGGAAGGGATAGAGCAGCTTTGGAGGGCAACTGGCATCCAGACAATGCCAATGGCCATTCTTTCTTGTCCTTTTCCTATTTATCTTCAAAAAAGTGAGAAGTTCCTCCTTCTTAATAACCCCCCATTTAGTGAGGCATTGGGATTATGTCCTCTCAATGTTCTCTTCAAGATGAAGATAAATTCCTTTAGCCTCTCCCTCTGTGACATGCTCCAACCCCTTGAACTACCTTTTTCTGGATGCTTTTAATCTTCTAAGTATTCCTTTCCTACTTAGGAGCCCAAACTGGACACAGTGTTGCAGATGTGGCTTCAGGAATGGCAAGTAGAGAATAATCATCTCCCTTCACCCACTGTGATGTTGATGTGGCTCAGTATAGTGGTTAGTTAGTGCAACCCCGACATTGCAGTATTGATCCTCATTTCACTGTTTAACTGGGACCCACAGGTTCTTTTTGCAGAGCTGCTGTCTCATTAGTCAGTCCTCAGCCTATACCAATGCTTGAGTGGTTTTACCCTCGGTGCAAAGCTTTGTCCTGTCAGTTCATTCTCCAGCTTGTTCAAGGTGTCCTCACAGAGCAACCCTGACCTCCAGTGTGTCAGACACTCCCTGGTTTCAGCCACTCATTTTATCATAAAAGACCATGACATGGGTTATACAAAATGTGCCTTTCTGCCTTCCCCCTCCCCAATTTTAGAAATTCCAACTAAGGTCAAGTTCTCTTTTGCTGTATTTTTTGGGAGGTGGAAGTGCATATTTTTGGAAGATGGCCAAACAGCAACTGAAATCTTATTCTATCTTAAACACATTTTCATAGCTTTTGTGTGCCATAACTTTGTGTGAATGTTGTGTTCTTAACTTAAGGAAGACCTTAAATGGTCACTGTTGCATGAAAGTGTCAATCTTAGTAATTTAGCTGACCTTTAACCTCGTTGTGGGTGGAAGACCCTAATCTGTCTATTGCTGCTAGTTTACAAGGTAACTAATTAGTAGTTTACAATGTAACTAATTAGTAACAAGGGCAAACAACCACACCCAAACTTTGACCAGTCAGCCAGACATGTGCAAGGCTCTCTGGGACTGATAAAAGCTGCCAGCACAGATCAGGTAGTTCCATCTGACCGAGCAGTAGGTGCCTTCAGGAGCGTGCTTGCAGGGTGGAGTCCTTTCAGCCAGTAGCCAGCCATTGAATAAGAGAAATTTGGATCAGGATAGGAAAGATTCCAGTACAGCTCACTTCACAGTACAGTGCTGCAGTTGTTCATACAAGAGGTTAAACTGGAACTTGGATCCAATTTGAGTTTCGTTGTGTGTAAAAAGAACAAGCATATGATGTTGCCTGACTTTGAAAAATAGAATATTCCTCTGTAAAATATGAACAGTAATTGAAATTCATAATAACTTTCTTTTTTTCTTATATAGATAAGAGTCAATGAAAATGAAAAATATTTTTAGAACAATACATAATTCTTCATACAATCCATAATTAGCTTGTATACAGGGAATATGGAAATTCACAGTGAAACCAAATACAATGTGAAATGTACAGGATGCATTTGCATATAACAAAGGTAAGGATGAAAATATTTTTGATGCATTTCATGTAAATTCTAGGCATAAAATATACTATTAGGGAAGGGGGTTAGAGTTTAGCTTTCATTCTCTGGCCATTGTTTTCAACATAACCAGCAGATTTTGAAGCAGAATCTTTATTTATTCATTGTCTTTTAGATGATGTGGAGCTGGTGAGAAGTTTTGAACTAAGTCTTCTGTTACAATTTGATGATCAAATTATTTTTTAATTGTTTCTGGATTGTGAATATGGCTTTGAAAAATGCAAAATTCAGGACAATTTCTCTTAGTTACTGGATTGTGCTTTCAAAATACATGAAGTATTCTAGCAAGGGAGGTACATTTTTGGTAGAGGATATTGAAGTTTTGTCTCAAACAGTTGTGATAGTAGGTTTAGTATCCACTGAGAGGTTTTGTCTTGCCAAAGGGCTGGCAGTAACACCTGCTGAGATGCCTTGCCATCTGTTTATACATCTAAGAGCTGTAAGATTTGATTACTAAACTTTTCCTCATATGCTATGACCACTAACATTTTTTCTGTATTTGGGATGCATTTTGGATGAAGCACCTGGCTTCATAGTCATTTTTCCTAGGAGAAAATAATTGTAAGTTGGAGTGAATTAATGCTGCGATGCTGCACTGAACAGAGTTCATTTTTGCAGAGGTGAAGGTAAAGTTGCATTAACCCTGAAGGATCTCACGTGTAATATGTGCTAATCAATAAGTATCACAAATCATAGTCATAAAGTGTTTCACTGCAAATACAGATATTCCAGCATTCCTTAATATATCACTCTTAGTCTATTTACTCACTTGATGTGGCTTCATGTAATGTCCTTGCTGAAAGCATCTCATGAAAACTATATATTCAGAAACTCCATATCAAACAAATTAATTATTAAAAGTTTTAACAAATTAAACATAGAAGCTTGAGAGAAATTCAGACTCCTTCAAAGGCAGAGAGACCTCAACGAATTAGAAAGATGGATAATCACCAACTGTATGAAGTTTACCAAGCACAAGTGCCAGAATCTGCACCTGAGACAGGGCAATTCTGGTTGTGTGTATGCACTGGGGAACAGGAGGCTGGAAAGCAGCACCACAGAAAGGGGCCATGGTCCTGGTCAATGCAAGCTGGATGAGCCAGCAGTGCCCTGGCAGCCAGGAGGGCCAGCCCTGTCCTGGGGGCATCAGGCACAGCATCACCAGCTGGGCAAGGGAGGGGATTGTCCTGCTCTGCTCTGAGCTGGGGCAGCCTCGTCTCGAGTGCTGGGGGCAGTTTTGGGCACTACATTTTAAAAAATATGCTGATTTATCAGAGAGCCTCTAAAGGGGGGTCACAAGGATGGTGAAGGTTCTGAGAGGGAATCCAGATGAGGAGCTGCTGAGATCTCTTGGTCTGTTCACCCTGGAGGAGACTGAGGGGAGTTCTCATTGGGGTCTTCAACAACCTCACAAAGGAAAGTGGAGGGACAGACACTGATCTCTTGACTCTTTCAAGTAGTGAACAGGACTTGGGAGAATGGCATGAAACTGAGTTGGAGGAGATTTCAGTTGGATATCAGGAACGTTTTTCACCAAGAGGGTGGTCAGGCACTGAAACAGGCTCCCTCAGGAATTGGTCACAACTCCAGCACTGACAGTTCAGGAAGTGTTTGGCCAAACTCTCATGCAGATGGTGTAATTCTTGGGGTGTCCTATGCAGAGACAGGATTTAGACTCAATCGACCTGATGGCTCCCTTCCAACTCAGCATATTCTATGATTTGGGCACATTAAGACTCCTTTGTTAGAGTCTCTAAGCATGATGGCCAAATGGGTAGAACACTTGCCAAGGAAGTAGAATACCTTGATTTCAAAATCCTATACTACAAATTAGAGACCCCTTTTAAGCACAAGGCACTGGTAAATCAGGAATTCAAGAGCTGGGAGACTGTAGAGACAATTAACAAAGACAGCCTGATTATACTGAGAGTGAGCTTAACTTGAGGAAGGGGAAAACAATATTGACTTCTGGTTGCAATTCCCAATGTTGTTTATTTGTTTCTATCCAAAGATGTATTAATGGGAAATTAATAAACTAGTCTTTAGATCATAGATATGTTAACTTTCAGGTAAAGGTGAGATCACTCAGACAGTTCTATGTTGCTTTTCCCTGTATCAGTCACCTCAAAAAAAGTACATTATAAGTTTTCTATGAAAAATGAAATTATATTATACTATAATTTACAAATTAAATTATATGAGCTGGTTATCATGATATGATTTTATAATCCAATGCAATTTGCTTACAGTATTTAAACTGTGCATACTTACAGGCCTCATGTTTTTGGTGAAATCTTAAAATTCAATTCAGTTATATTTGCATCAAATCTACATTTGCATAATTGCAATGTTTACACTATTCTTATACCTTAGCCTTGACAGTATCTTACAGAAAATCCCTGGGCTAGAATAATTCTGAATCATAGTCAATGTGTATTCCAATCTAACAAGAAGCTGCATTTTCATGCTCTGTTCCCCAATTAACTTTAAGCTTCAATACCCTTTTGGGATAGAAAAAACCCTGCTATGTGTATTGTCTTACCCATAATTCATTTATTTACAAAGTTATTAAACTCATAATTAATTAGACTTCTCATGAGGTCTAATTCCCTTCTGTGCTTTCTGGTGCATGACTCTAAAGTTTAGCAAGGGGAACAATTTGCATTGCATCTCTCCCCTGGAGGTCCTTGTCATCATTTGATCATGGATTCAACCTATTCTGTTGTTTTCCCTTTATACCCTTCAGCTTTCATTCCTGGTTGCACAGTGACACAGCTTCACACAGAGGCAGGAGAAAAATTCTGGCCTAAAAGTATTTAGCTTGTGATTACAGCAGTTCTGTGGAAGGAATGAGCTGGTGTTCAGCCATCAGCAAGACTGCTTGGGGGCTGGAATCCAGCCTGCCCATCTCATGCTGCACCTTCTGACAGTGGGTTCTGGCAGGAGAGTTAGAGAGCATACAGAGCAAATCCTCTGTTTGAGAAAGAGTCTGTGCAGCTGGAAACAACTGAGGTGAAGTGACCATTGTAATGCCCCAAGAAGAAATGCTGCATCATGAGATCAGTGCAGTCAGTACTACAAGAGACAGGGAGGAAAAGGTCTAACTGAATTGATATATAGTTTGGGTGTTTTATGTGGGACTAGGATACTTGTGCTGTTGGGAACTCAAATTCAACTAGCCAAGAAGTTCAAGCATTCTTCTTTCCTCCTCACAGATCACTAACAATTACTGCATGACTTGCTGCTTTAAAATAATTTGTCTTGCTTACCTTTCCTTAAGGCATTATTCTGTGTAAATATTCTCACCGTTTTGCTTACCTGGCTGGCTGGGTAAAAAAAAAAAAATATGCTTCTCACAGGACAGGTGGTTTACTTAACAAAAGAAATAATCTAGTAAACTATATTAGGAAAAATGAAGGACTTGCTTACAGTATTATATAATGAATTTGCATCTTCTTACCACATTCAGTTTTCTTCCAGTCCAGTGATTTTTTTCCTGTACACTCTTCCTGTAGAGTGAACATAAAGTTAATTTAATTCATGTTCTCATCCCTGATTAATCTGATTAATACAAAACACATACATATATGCAACAAAATGAGCTTCATGCTTTCAGAAATCATTGAATTGATTTGCACTAGGAAACAGAGGATAATGCATCTGGATAAGCAAATTGAGGCCAAATGCAGACCTGGTCTGGCATGCTGATTCACAAGGTTATCATGTTCTCTATCAAATAATGTATTTAAAACTATTCCTAATTATGAATCTAGTGAAGTTTAAATTAAAGTGTTTCCAGCTGTGTCTTTCCTATGTAGGAGGTGGCAAAGGATCTAGACTGTTGAAGACAGAGGAGACGGGTGTAAAGAGAAGGTGTAAGGATTTCTAAGTCTTTCAGAGGAATATATAAAGGACCATGTTCCTAAACTTACCTCAAAATGTGCAGGTGAGGGGAAAGTCCTACAGAAAAGTGGACAAGGACTTTTGTTTCTACCATTTGTACATATGTGGTTTATGTCTCCACACAGTTGTGTGGATGTATCATGGGGAGGGATGGGAAGCGGTAGAGTGAGAGAGGTAAATGAAAGAAATAGAAAAGTGAAAGAAATATATCTGGAAGGAGGCTTAGACAAGGAAAGGGAGAATGAGATTCATGAGAAGAGGGGAGAAAGAAGGCCCAGGAAAGATTTAGAATGAAAGGATGCAGTAAGGTGCAGTAGCTCAAAAGCAATGCAGGCAAGACTGAGAGCAAGAAGCATAGCAGAAAAGGGGAGGAGAAGAAGGAAGTCAAGAAAGAAAGAACAGGCAGTAGAATTCATTAAGCCAGGTTTCCTGGGGGTCTGTGACTTGCAATGAGATTGTCTCCTCTTTGCTGACCATTTTCTTAGGTTTTGTATTAAAAGCAAGGAAGCATAAAAATAAACATCTAGGTCCTGGGTCTAATCAGAGCAAAAGTGCTTAGAAAATCCAGAAATAAGAACATTTCTACTCAAAAAGAAGCAACTATTTTTGTAAGTTCTTTTATATATGTGTCTGTATGTAAAGCAAGTCCTATATTGCAGGGCAATAGGAACCTTTCAAATTTAGGCATATTAGGATTCCAGCAGCAAACTTGCACGACATTACTCAACATCAAGGAACATATGCAAAGAGTTCAAGATGTCTGAAGACAAGCCGTGAAAAGAAAAGAAAAGAAAACAAAAAAAAAAGCTGAATTCCAGAAATAATACTATCAAAAGTACAAAGAACAAGTATTTGTAGAAATGCAATGTACAATTATCCCAATCAGTTTAAGATTACTGTTTCATATAAAGAAGGATTACAGATGATAAATCACAGAATGAACTGAAAGAAAAATGAAAGTTTCATGGCCTAGAGAAAACTGATGATAGGCAGCTAATGAGCTAGTCTGCATTGTCTGAGGCACAGAAAATCCATGTAAATGAATTGTGGTGCTGCTCTGCCCTCAGTGGGAGACTGATTGGGTTTCTACACCTCTGCCTGGCTCTGCTCAGTTTGTGGGAATGTTGTAACTCTGAGACCTTGAGCACTGTCAAAATCAGTTGAAATTTTCAAGAAGGTTCCAAAGCTTATTGCAAGATTTACACTGACAGAATGTGCAACAGAGTAAATTTTGCTTCCTTAGGAAGGGAAGCAAAACCTGTAGAAAAGCAAAAGGAGATGGATAGGCTGTTGATTGCCACTACATTAAAGCTAAATGCAGTTTACATTTGTGCTGCAAATGAGATTTGCTTCTTGGATGGCAGAATATAACATGCCTAATTTGGACTATAAGTCCAAAATAAAGGACACATTCATCAAAATAAAGTCAATGACAGTAAACTAAGGGTACAAATGGGAAGTTCAATGCCCAACACAATTAACTAAAGGTACGAATTGGGAGATATAAAGCACAACACAATTCTGGGTAAAAGAAAATGTGCAGTAAATGTGACAGACAAGATTGTGACACAAGGCTGCTCCTATTTCAGTGCTCAAAATCCATGAATGAGTAAGGAAGATATGCATTAAAAGATCAGGAATCAGAAGATTAGTAAGTAATCACATAAATAGTATTCAGTATATTATTCAGTATATTGCCATAAATACTATACAGCAATAAAAGAGAGCAGTTATATCAGTGTGAATATATTTCAACAATCTCTATACAAGCTGAATATGGATGGCAATGACAAATAGTCCCAAGGAATCAAACCTCAAACAGAGAATCAGTCCCTGTAATGAGCAGGACTGATCTGCCCTGACACTGACCTACTGGGTTTCTCTTCCACGTTTTGACAGTACTTGAGTGAATGAAATTTTTGCTAATGAAACTGAACTGAACTGAGGTAGGCAGAGGATATTTTGGCACAGGATATTTTGTCAATCATGACTCTTGTTAAAACTTCTTATCCCGCAACTTCTACTAATTGTATTTTTTAATGTGTTAAAGAAAAAGTTGATGAGCAAATCACCATTTTTCATTCAGCTTGGCAATCTTTTCTGTTATTTCCTTCAAGCATTCAGCTTGGCAATCTTTTCTGTTATTTCCTTCAAGCTAACTTAGTTTGTGCTATTTAATTGGCCACTCAAAGGATATTTTCCAAGCACCATGCCAGCTGCCTCTCAGGTAAATTAATTCTGTCATTTACTTTGCTTATAATATCCCTCATTGAAGTACTGCAGAGTTAATAATCATACAGTATTAAGCAGTGTAGATATTAGGGAATGGTTCTGAATATCATATGAATTTGGTTTTATGACTAGTCTGGTAAACATTTTTGTCTTACAGTTTTTACTGTTCCATAGACTATGTAGCACAGACTTCATGACAGACAGCTAGTGAGTTCAGTTTGTTATGTGCAAAGGAATAAGCTACAGCCCATAGAGGGTTGTGGTAGCCCTGGGCTATTGCCCAGCAAAAGAATAGTTGGATTCTGTTAATTCATTATTGATGTTAACTCGTTCTGTACGATACAATATAAGCATTGGACTAGGGTAAACTCACTATTTATATTTTTAAAAAGAGGAAAAAGGCAAGAGAAGAATTTAACAAGCCTGACAGTTTACCTTTGGTCCCCCCAGATAATGAAGCAAGTAGTGAAAGACACTATTATTAAGCATTTATAAGATAAAGGGGGTATGTAAAAGCCAACTTATACCTGCTGCGTACTAATATTAACAGGTCATCTAATTTCCTTCTAAATGAGTAAAAGGCCTCAAGAAACTGGGAAGTGGAATCTAGCAGGATTCCAGGAAGGCTTTAGAACAAACTACTTAAATTAACCCTCCTAAGTAACAAGGACAAGATGGTTATCAACCCAGATTTGTAAAGAAATTCAAACATGAAAGGAAGAATAGTATTGATATATATAACCTGTGGTTTAAATCAGCCTCTTAGTGCCAGTGTCTGGACAATTTAAAAATGCTACAGCAAGCTTAAAACTGGCTCCAGTAGAAAGAGAAATACTGGATACTGCTGGCTCATAAATCTTTTCAATCAGTTTTCTTTCTGTTTAATTAAATATTACACAAGTAGATACATAGATAAATGCAACGTACTGACAGACAACCTGCAGAATTTCTGTTTGGGAGTCATGCTTTACCATGTGTTAGAGATCTCTGAAGGAAATACCTGTCATCTGTTTAATATTTTTTTCACAGATATCCTTATCCAAGGTGCCTAAATAACTTAGAATGTTATAAATAAGACATAAAAATAATAATAATAAGGTTAAATAATCAGATTTTACAATGAGAAGAAACTATGAGAGGAGATCCCCCTAAGAATCTGAGTTAGAATATTTGGTGTGTAAAATAGTCATAACCATATGGAAAAGGAGGGAATTGTGAAAGAACAAAATTTCCAGATGATGATGTATTATGCATGCTAGACAAACATAAAACTGACTGGAAATAAATCCACAGAGATCTCAAAATACTGAAGGTCTGTTCAGTAAAAACAACCAAATAAAATTGTGACAACTGTAATGACATGCACATGAGGTGAAAATACCATAACTATAAATATATAACAGCTCTCTCAAAGTGTGGCATCCATTATCCTTCAGATAGAGATCTGAAACCACTGGAGGTGGGGAAAAAACAATAAAGAGAATGTTAGAATTTACTAGGTATAAGGAGACCAAAACAGACAATCCCATTTATCACTGTCATCTCTTCCTGGTTCTCCTTTTAAATTCATACTTAATAAGGTGTCTTGAAAAGAGGTGTTAGAGAATTTTTAAAAATACTATAAAAGAGGGACAGTCACTGAGAAGAGCAGCAGCTTCTGTACCAGGGACAAGAAAAAGTAAGAAGACTTCCCATGCTTGGAGAAGATAGAGAGGGATATAATATAGAGCTACAAAATTGGAAATTGTTTGAATAAGATGAATAAGAAGTGTTTATTAATTATTTCTAAGCTCTCAAAAACTATCAAGCCCTTAAGGAAATTATCAGGGAGCAACATCAACATTACAAAATCTTAATATATTACATAAGTAAGTTGTGGGTCTCATTGTCACAGAATACTTTGGAAACTAAAAGGACAAATGACTTCCAAAAGTGAAGGATTGATGGATAAATGGATGCAGAAAAGTCCATTTGTAGCTCTAAAATATTATGGCCTTCAGTCCAGGAAGCTCTTTGACTGAGAAGACATGACAGGTAAGAAAGATCACTGTTATGCTTTTCTTGGCAGTTTTACGTTCTGGATTCAGCTTTGAATGTGCTTCTGGGTTGCACTGCCTTTCAGACAAGCACAAAGGACCACAGATTCTTATGAAATGCTTGTGATATTCTACACAGAAGTTCTGCAGAAAAGGTTATTGGGGATATAGTATATGCCAAACAGAGCAAGTGTCAGAAATGTCAGAGAGAAAATGGAAAGTGTCAAACGGTGAAGTAAAGACACAAATTTGAAGGAATATAATCACTAGCTGGAAAACTGGCCAGGTTTTGGGATTGTGTTTCAAGCAAAATTATCCAGAAAAAAAAATCTATAAGCATAAAAATAGTCCAAGGAATATGACTTATTAGAAATATGTAAAGTATTGTAGATATTTAATTTTTTTCAATATGTATTAGGTAGAATCAAAGAAGGAAGAAAAATTGTTTAGTAGGTCGTAAGAACAAAGAATAAAATGCAGAAAGCTATTGCAAAGATTTGAGCTAGACCACAGAGAGGATTTTTTAACAGGAAGATTTCAAATACTGATGAAGATTGCCTAAGGAAGTGTAGAATCTCCATCATCCTTGGGTTTTAAGACATCACTTAGACCATATCTTTACAGTTTGAGTGCAGTAAGTGGGCTATATGTGTTCTACATTCATTATAGTTCTATTTTTTCCTGACATTTGAGGAATGGCTTGTCTGAAATGTGTGTGATCAATTCATATTATTTTGACTGCATGCTGGCATGCAGCTATTCATGCTGTCTTTGTGTATATTTATTTTCTTTCTCACTCCATCTCTAATCATCTATAATTTCATTTACATGCTCAGCGACTGTTTCTCACAGTCAAATTCCTCTCCATTGGCTTTACACTCACTGTTAAGTGTTATTCCCTGTATTTTGTCATTCTCCTAGCTCATTTTTCAAACAGCCAGTGGTAATTTGTTCTCATTTTTGTATGGACAATTTCAAATTTCTTTTTACTTATTTCTTTTTAAAAGCATGATATGTAACAATTGAGCATGTTATGCTAAGATCAATACCATCCCCTGATTCAATGTATTCTCTCAGCAAATATTTATTCCTTTGGTAAAAAGCTCAGGTCAAGTTGCCCAAATATTTTGTTTAATCGTGCTTGGGGGAGAAATACTTTTTGCTTTAAATTTAGTACGATATGTTGGCAGCATTTGTACTCTAAGGTTAGAGTTGAGGATGAGGCAAGGAACAAGGAGCCAAGATGACAAAGATTTGTATGTGTTTCTTTATCCCTGACACTGGTTGTACCACAGCAAACCCTGCACTCTCTTGACATGGTACTTCCACAGGGTCACGTTCTTCTCTGCCTGGGGCTGAGCCAGCCCGTGCAGGCAGAGCCTGGGCACGCAAGGAGGTCCTGAACAGGCACCAGATTTCTTCTTCCAGAAAGCTCTAAAACCTGTGTTCACACTTAACTAAATGCTTGCTTGTAAACAAAGTACCTAATGGATCTTGAGAACACAGCAAGCTAGTATTCCTGATGTTCTGTATGCCCACATCTGCACACTGGAACAGGTAGAATTTTTTGTGGATTATGGATCACTAGAGCAGAGCACACAGGATGCACCAGGAGACTCTACTTCCTATTATTTCTATCAGCAGAAGTAAGAGTACAAAAGTCCAGCAGCAGAAGCAAGCCCCATATTTCATTTAAGGAGGAAATGCATCTCCTCCCTTCTTTCACAGAAGAAAACCTGAGATACCTTTCTAGAATCTTCAATATCAGCTATTTGCTTTGAATACAAAGCCTTTAGAGGAGATGAGTTTTTCAAAGGTATTTATCCCTGCTTTCTAAAAATCTAGCTCTGAGAGACAAAAAAAATTATCCTTATATATTACAATCTTGACTATTCTTCAAAAGAACAAATATCCATTCCCTCAGATCTGTCAGCAGAGTAAAGGCCTGAGTGAGCCCTGCCATTTTTACAAAGTGTCATTAAACCCAGGGTTATATTTTTGTGCAGAACTCTCAGGTGGGTGACAGCTCTGTAGCTGTTATATTACAAAGGATTTCTAAAGGCACATGTTGTTTCCTTCATAATTGGGCAAAGCCTTCAAATGGCTTGGGACAAACTCAACTCCTAGAAACAAAAGTAGGGACACACCCACTCTACTAGCCTGTTACACTACAATAAGATTGTTCAGAGATCTGTGTCACTTCATCCTTCCCCTTAGAATAAACCTAGGTGCAGCAAATGAAGGCAAATAGCTGTGAGGGATCGAGTAGACCAAGAGTAATCCAGGCTGACTGCATCAGTATCAGAAATGAGCCATCAAACTTGAAACCTTGCACCATTCCACCTTGAAGAATACAATCACCATACTAGAGAATCAGAGGGACTGCTTTTATAGTTGTACCTCTCAATGGACATAATCCTTTGACATGCTTATATGCTCCTTGATTATATATGCTGTTTCTGCCTTTCCTTGGCGATTGGCAGTGATATTGTTGTGCCAGAAGAGGTTTAAAGTTGTTATCATTTGTTCCCTTGCTGCTGGCAGCTATGATCAAGGTCTTTGACTGTTTTCTTTTACTTCTCTGAAGTTTGGTTTATTTAACCCTAATATTTTCACCCCTTTTTTTTTTTAATGGCTTTTATTTAGAATTCTTGTAGATGTCCCATGTGGTTTTATGGTACCCCTTCCTTCCTTGGCTGCACTAGCCAACCCTGTAATCACTGAAATACAATATTCTTAAGGAGCTGTCCCAAGCAGGCCTCTGATTCTTTTCATACATGCCCAGGAAAAGTGCAACTGCATACATCTATTCCTAGCCACTGCTTCATGTTGACTCTCAAAGGCAATAAATATTTTTATTGTGTTTGCTCCCTGTTAGTCCTGAAATGTTTTTAATTAAATTTGTTATTGTTTAATTTTATGTGATTTTGACAGTAATATAAATATCAGTCCTGGTGTTGCCTGATTCTGCTGTAGAATAGAGAAGATGTAAAAAGTCATCAAACCTTCCCCTGAAGTCTGCATTTGTTATTGGAGCTATGTAAAATGGGATTAGTAAATAACAAAATTAAAATAGCAAGAGAAACAAATAGAAACAAAAATGCTCCTTTGCTTTGTGACTGCTTAAGTTTTTCTGACTTATTATAATTCCACTTACAAGTCTCTGTAGTTGAAACTAAGAAAATTTTCAGAAAATTATTTTTAAGACAAAGGAGTACCTTTGGTTTTCTGCACAGATCACAAAACTCTAAAATATGTATAGACAATAAGAAGGATTTCAGAAATTGGTTTTACAGTATAAAATAGCATTTTCCGTACAGTAAACAGTACAATAAACAGTTTTCTCCTCCTTGTGCTGAGTAGTTTATGCCCTATTTATTGTACACAATTCAACTCCTGCTCTGAATTAATAGTTTTTTTTCTTCCCTAATAACATCAGTATAGGAGTTGAATACTTCCCAAGCATTTATTTTCACAAATGAGATTAGAGATTACTACTCTCCTTCTTTTACAACTATTAAACACACAGAGACACTAAGGTCGAAGGGACTTCCTCATTTTCACTAGTCATTTCAAGACTCTCCTGATGTGATTTTTTAGTGTAAGCAGCAGAATACTGACTTCATTAATTTTTAAGGGCATTTGTTAACTTCAGAGGTTGCTATGGGCACTCTCTCAAATGAAATTGCAGTGCTTCAAGTCCAATATCCAGAAAACAAATGCAAAATTGATGATCATGTAAAATAAGAGAAGCCTTTGATAATGTTTCATTATGTGACAGAGACAGAAAGTAAAAGTAACTTCCTAAGGTTGTCCCATCAGACCAGTCCAGTTTTTCCTTCTTTCTCTTTCCTGCACTGTTTCCCACTGCTGATTGCTTATTCTCTACCATTTAATGCAAGAATAACCCAACTTTTGGATTCCATAAACTGAATACCAACAGTGGTTGAGTAACAATTCTTGTAGAACTCTAGGATGACTGACAGGCAAGACATAATAACAGCTTTCTCAAGACATAATAACAGCTTTCTAAGGATCCCATTAATCATTGCAGAATGGATCTGAATTAGGTTACAGCAGTAATTATCCTGATTTTGTTTCTCACCACACCAAGAACTTGAAGAAACACCTGTAACAAAAGGTTTCTTCTTCTGATAATGTAAGATTTCTATTAGTCAGTCTAAGGCCACAAAATTTGAGAATTTGAGCTCTAGCAGTTCATACTTGCAATGTGATAGAGAAATAAAACCTGGATATTATAAGCTGAAAAACTTCAGACAAGAATAATACTGGAGCAATGGGTGGTGCTGCCTTTACCCCATCATTACAGAGGCAGGAACTTCCCTAATCCCATCAGGTTTTGCCTCCTTTTCTTCTTTCACTGAGCTGGAAAGTGGTGTTTTCCTAGTGAAAAGCTTTAGACAAATTAGACAAATAGACATACTCAGGAATTTTGAAGTGACCTAACAAAGAACTGAGGAGGAAGGTGGTATGTGAGGGACAAGTTGCCTCTGTGTCACAATCAAGGTGTTTCCCTTTGGTATGAACTAGCTTGGACAATTAGAATATGGTCTTATGACAGGACTTGGAAGAAAGATGAAGGTCAGTTCCCACAGTTACATGGAAAATAGCCATTTAATCCCAAACCTTGGAAAATATAAAAGTAAACTGTAAAAATGGTCTTTGTTTTGCTTGGCCTTTATTTAAATTCATTTTCAGGTACTTTTTAACTGGACTGTATCTGCATGCAAATGACTGTATCTGCTGCAAAACTCTGCAGGCCTTGATCCACTGAACAGACAGATCCACTGAACAGATGACATTTAGCTGAGGGATGCAGTTGACACTCCTGAAGCCATCCAGAGAGACAAGCTCCAGAAATGAGTCCATGTGAACCGTACAAGATTGAACAAGGGCAAATGGAAGGTCCTGCCTGTGGGTCAGGGAAAGCTCCATTATCAATACAGGCTGGAGATGAAGAGACTGAGAACAGCCCTGCTGAGAAGAACCTGGGGGTGCTGGTGGATGAGAGGCTGGACACAACCTGGCCATGTGCACCTGCAGCACAGAAAGGCAGCTGTGTCCTGGGCTGCATCCAAAGCAGCGTGGCCAGCAGGGAGAGGGAAGTGATTCTGTCCCTCTGCTCTGGTGACACCCCACCTGCAGGGCTGCATCCAGCTCTGGGGTCCCCAGCAAGGGAAGATATGGACTTGTTGGAGGCCATAAAACTGAACAGAAGGATGGAACACCTGTGCTATAATGAAGAACATCAGGAAGAGCATCGGGGCATAGGCTGAGCACCTGTGTGAAGGAAGGCCAAGAGAATGGGGGTTGTTCTGCCTGGAGAGAAGATTCTGGGAAGATCTTATTGGAGCCTTTTAGTACTACAAGATGGCTTAAAAAAAAGATGGAGACAGACTTTTAAGTATGGCCTGTAGCAATTGGACAGGGGGAAATTGTTTTAGATTAAAAGAGGATTTATTCAGACATTTTATATGATGAAGCACTGGAACAGGTTGCCCAGAGAGGTGTTAGAGTCCCCATTCCTAGAAACATTCAAGGTCAGGTTGGACAGAGCTCTGAATGACTTGACCTAACTGAAGATTCCCCTGGCTTACAGCACAGGGTGTTAGACTAGATGACCTTCAAAGGACTCTTCCAACCCAAACCACAGTATGATTCTATGGTTCGATGTTTCTTTGATTCTGAATGAACAGAATACTTGTTGGAGGATAGTAATGGTGATGCTCAGAACTCCAGAGGGATGGAGAGGAATGGAGGCAGAATCCTACCTCCTACCCACACCAGTCAGTACAACCAGCTGGCACAAAGAGCTGTGCCTATAGTATAGGAATATACACTGGGCCTAATAGAAGTAGTGCTGAGTTACTCTTAGTATGTGCACCAGGGGTGGATTTCAGAGTGGATTTTGAAGGAGAAAATGCTTCCTCCCCTCCAGGAGGGAGTGACACAGAGGAGGCTCTGCAACCCTTGCCTATATTGCATAAGCATCCATATTGTACTAGTAGTCACATAGCAGGAACAGCAAAAACCCCAAGGATTCCCAGGAGCCATTGTAACAGAGCTCATAGGATGGTGAAGATCTGCACCATTCATATTGCAGGTCAGCATGTATGGCTGTAGTGCACAATGCCTTCACAATTAAAAGACAGCTGATTGTGTATTTGCAAACTACAGATTTTTTCTGCATAAATATGTTAACTGACATTTATGCCAAACATATTACATACTCATGTCAAGAGAATAGAACCCATCTGTACTGCAGAGATGTAATTAGCATTAATTAATATGTTCACATTGTCTGGTTGCTCATATATTTTGCCCTGAAGTCATAAATGTGGCATGGCATTTAGTAAGGCAGTATTCACGAGTCTTCATCTAAATTCCAAACATTTGGATTTTGTGATGCTTTTAGTGTCCCTTGTTATTAACTGTTTCCTAGCATCTATGGAAAGGGAATTTTGTTCATGGCAGTGTTTGAGAAATTGCTGTTCCTGGTAAGAACTTGTTATAGGCAAAAAAGTTTCTTCAGCAGCTGATACTCTAGCATAAAAATAAACAGTTTCAATTATCTTGTGGCACAGCAATGAAGAAACTTGTTTTTCACAAACATGAAGCAATTAAAAACAAATGTTTGAGTAGGGTATTAACAAGATACAATACAATCTTTTCATCCAAGCCATTTGGTTAACAGTATGTACATATTAATTGAAAAGTTGGCAAATGATTCAGGAACAAATGCACATCGACACTAGATCATCTACACTTTTTTTACCATTTCCAATTCAGCAGAGATCCTCAAACTAGTGAACTTACTTGCAAGCCCTAATCATGACCAATATGTATTTGCAGAAAACATGCTCCTGTTCTTACCAAAAATCTTTATAGGCATGTGAGATCCTCTATTACCACTTTTTTCTGTCTCTGCAAACCACTCCTCTGCTTCTAGTCATTCTGAATATTGATGCATAAAAACTGAGGGTTTTGGACTAAATTTCTTCATTGGAAATATTTTAAGTGAATATTAATGTTCCTTCACAAGTCATAATATATGGAGTCACATGTACTTCCTGCATAGTTTTCTGTAATATTTCCCCCATTTACTTTTATCTGCAAGCAATTTTTCCTTTTGTTTGGTGCTTATTCATAAACTAACAAAAATAGCTGCAATTGCTGGATATGCAATTAATTGGATAGCTTTCACAGAATCACTGGTTGAATGCCCTGATAACTGGGTACCTTAGTAACTACCTTAGCAGTAGTTTAGAATTCCTACAGTGAATGCAGCATCCACAGATCCAGCAGAAGCCATGAACGTGTGAATGGGTTAACTAGTGTTTTTAGCTATCCATATTTTTAAAAGCCACAAACAAGATTCAGCCTCTAGAAGCAATATGGCCCTGCTCTAGGAGTGACAAGTTTGTCTTTGGATAAATCAGAGGAAATTCTGTCACATTTTACTTGTATGCCTCTAAATACACAGCCAGTTTATTTCTCATGCTCTCAGATGCTTTACTGTAAGCTGCTGCCACAAATGGGATTTGCTCCATTTTTATACATCAAGCCATAATGTATGTGTGCATTAGTGCCATAACCTTGATGAGATTTGACTGGCAGCTTTTTGATGTTCTTAATGCTCATTTAGAGTGTGACCCCATGCACCTTTTTCTTGCAGCAGTGCAGCCTTGCAGAATCATCTTCACCAGCCTCAGACATTTATTTACCATCTTTGTTGCAATGGTTCACTGATGTAACTGAAATACAGTTTGGCAGGAAGAACAGCCGTTCAATGCACTAGTCTGGTTTACCATGAGAACCAAAAAATCCAAGTCATAGCACAAGTGAGAAACCAACAGGGGATGGGAAATCATTTCATGGATATACTGCAGAGGAATAGGTGCACAGTGAGTCCATATGAATGCATGTACTGGGGTGGTATCAACAGGGGCTAGTTGAATCCATCTGCTATGATTTTGATCTGCTAATCAAATGACTCTTGTTAGTTGCATCATCACAAAATGCGGAGACTCTTACTTTAGCAAAGCTAGTGTAAGTCACTGCTCCTTACTCAGAGTAGGTAAGCTGCCTGGAGGAAGAAAGTTAACTTAAATTTATCTGAACTGACTCTTTCTGCAAAGATAAACCTTGAAATAAACCTTTTGAAGCAGGTCAGGGCAAATGCATCGCTTGATTTTTCACCTGTCTTTTAATTTGTGGTACAATATCACATTTAGAGAGTAGTGTGATTTTTGTATTAAAAAAGAGAGGGGAAAAAGTCAGAAACAAGTTCTACCTTCAGCACAGCTGGCTCTTTTTTATATTGGAAAAGAAATCTTTGCTTCCTTTCATCAGTATCTTTGTCAGCATCCTCAGAATTTAAAGAGTGAAAGTCCTTCTTAACAAGTATTTCCTTTCTTGGTCAGCTTGGACAGAGTCTATATGGGGAGCACAAAAATAAGGGCAGTTCAAGCTGTTGGACGGGGGAAGCACCTGTGGAGTAATTTTGTTGCTAAGAGAAGAGCAGTACCTCCTATAAGAACTCTACCAGCCAAGCTGCTCAGGCACAGCAATAAGCTTAGTATTTGTCTCTCTGTGCACAGTTATGGCTCTGTCATGCATCAATATGTGGGTATCAGTGCCTGCAGAATCAAAATCTGAAGATATTAGTAGAAAACTACACACTGCGTGGAATGTGTTAGATACAGATATTGGAGACAGAGTTTGAAGGGGTTTGCCACATCAGTTTAAATTTAGTAAATATTCATATTCATATGAATATTTACTTCATACTTCAGGTTCATATGTCAGCTCAGTAATTTTCTTCATGAAAAGTTTGAAGAATTACATTGAACACATTTCTGAGTTATCCAGGAGGAAAAAAACTGAACAATTTTCTGTAAATATGAAAAACACAGGGTATTTACAATACACAGATCATTAAAAATAAACTGAATGTATTTTCTTTTAACTTTGGAGAAATATGCATATCTGAGGGAATAAATGTGAGAATTTTAGCTTATATAGTCACATTCTGGAAAAATTAAATTGCTGAAATGTAAGACTAAAATTTCAGAGTGCTTATATTCGAGGTCTGTTACTGCAACACAAACTTCGCAATAAATCACATGCAAAAAAAATGTTGCATGTCTGATATTTCAAGTAGTCCTGTTTCAGAAAAGGATATGCAAGCTGCTATACTATTTGAAGTTTATTATAAGATCCTATCAAGTTAGACTGCTGATACTTCCATATACAAATGTACATAGGCTACTGTTTTTAAATGGAGTTTCAATTCTCTGTAATTCTTTTAAATAACCTTAGTTTCATGCCCACTAATGAAAATAGTAGGTTCTACAGTAAAACAAAGTAATCATAATGAAAATGACAGAAAGTACATAATAAAAATTAAATTTTATGCCTGTCTGTGTGGAAGATTTACCAAAATGTCTGCAAGTTTCTCTCCTGAAAATCGGCAAATAGGCAGTGTTGTTCAGAAACGTGATTTTTTTTGTTTGTCTTACATTTTAGAAGGCTTATATTAGTACTGACATTCAATCTTATGAATAGTAAAAATTATCTGCTATAGAGGAAATTGTTTGTTCCAGGAGTTTTCAGAGCTCTTGTTTGATGCCTTTAGTGCAGAAACAACAAAAGCTAGCAATTTCTCTTCCAGTGAGGATCAGTAATTTCTTGTGTGTTCTTTTAACCTTATCTCTGAAAATCAAAAGATAGGAGGGTAATATAATAGACCTAGACTTGAATATTAGGCACCATACCTCCTCGGAAAAAATGGCTGAAAAATAGAGCACTAAAAATAATTATTAAAGTTTTTCCTGCAAGTATGTGTCTTTTTATGATATTTTCAGGAAGAAAGTGAAGAGGAGATTGTGGTTTTCCAAAAGAAAAGCCTAGCCTCATAATTTTCCCAGACTGTTGGAGTTTTTTGTTAAACAGGAAACAGAACAGGTGAGGAAAGCATACAAGCTTCATAACATTTGAATGCAAATGTCTGCTGCCCCTTTGTGGCTGATTTTAGAGTCTCTTGAGATTTTCAAACAAATGTAATGAATATCTCATTAAATTTATCTAATATCAAGAATTAGCACAACATATATGTACTATTTGAATCCTGTGTAATTTTTTGAAGTTCAGTCTAGATGATAAACAGGTCATATTAGGACTGTTTCAAGTGTAAAGGACATTATAGTAGTAAGGATACACAGCAAGAAGCAGAAACTGTAGTTGTGACATCCAAAAAATAAAAATTAATCTCTAAAGTGTAGGGTGAAGTGTCATACTTCTTTGATTTTGCAAAAAATGCCTGGGCATTTCCAATCAGTTTGTACTAATTTTTATTTATTGATCTAATAAAAATTGTTATCTTTTGCTGCAACCTGGTATATTAATATATAGCTACAGTTGGAGGGATTTGTTTAGACCCCAGAATTTCCTTAGTTAGAGGAGAGATATTAGCACAGACTCATCTGGTATCCTGACTTGTACCAGGACAGTGGAGAAAACAAAGTGTCAGCAAGATGTGCAGTGGGGAGGATGCATTGGCCTGGATGGCTCCTGCCAAAGGCTTCAAGAGAAGGAAGGAATGGAATCCAGGCAAATCTAGAGACAGGCAGAAAGAGACCAGGTTAGCCACAGGAGGTACCTGAGAAATATTCTGCATCTTCATTGGCAATGTTTGCACGTTAACTTTTGGTTTACTACTTTCATTTATAAAAATTCTCCTGCAATTCCTCATAATACACTGTGTGAGGTGCTGAATTCCTTCAATGCTTTCTAATTGTAATGAGAATCAAAAAATGTTTTCCATTCTGCAAAAAGGGCTTGAAGTTCAAAGACAATCCACTGATTGTTTCTGTCTACAAGCAGCCTCTTTTTCCCTACCACAATGTGCAATGCTCAGGACTCAGACAATATGAGACACAACACAACTCCAGGCCAGCTGGCCACAATTTTGTGTATATCCACTGCAGGAGCCAAACTCATTCTGTGGTGGAAGCCTAAAGGACACCTTCCATAACAGTCTATGAATCAAGACTAAGAAGTTAAGTATAATTTGAAATTTATGGAGCATAAACTCTTGCACTTGTTATTTCCAGGAACCAGGTCTTGATGTATTCCTGTGGTTTAACCCCAGCTGGCAGCTCAGCCCCACACAGCCCTCAGTGGGATGGGGGACTGAATCAGAAGAGTGAAAGTGAGGAAGCTTGTGTGTTGAGATAAAGACAGTTTAATAGGTGAAGCAAAAGCTGCACACAAAGCAAAACGAGGAATTCATTCACTGCTTCCCATGGGCAGGCAGGTGTCGAGCCATTCCAGGAAAGCACCGCTCCATAGCACCTAGTGGTTACTTGGGAAGACAAATAACATCACTCCAAACATCCTCTGCTTCTTTCTTCTCCCCCCAGCTCTATATGCTGAGCATGACACCATATGGTCTGGAAAATATCTTGGGTCAATTGGGGTCACCTGGCCTGGCTGTGCCCCCTCCCAGCTCCTTCTGCACCCCCTGCCTCCTTGCTGGTGGGGTTGGGTGAGCAGCAGCAAAGGCCTTGACTCTGTGAAAGCTCTGCTCAGCAATAACAAAAACATAAAAACATCCCTGTGTTATCAACACTGTTTCCAGCATAAATCCAAACCACAGCCTCACACCACCTGCTAGAAGAAAATTAACTCTATCCCAGACAAAACCAGCACACATGCCTCAATAAGGAAAATACCTTTAGTAGCTTTAAAGGCTTTTCTTAGCAGCTCTTTACTGAAAAGCTCTTTACTGATTTTACCTGAGAAAAACCTAAAATGACTGTCCTCAACAGTACAGTCTTTTGAGTTACTAGCACCTACATCTCAGGCCTATCTGTAGATAGTCCTGTCTAATTTTTAAGGTCAGTCTAACACAGAAATGCTATTCTCAAAAAGCTGTTTGCATAAAATAAGTACAAATAAAGCTTATAAAACTCTTTGCTTTTATTCTGTGCACATGAAACAGAAACACTTTGAAAGATACAGGATATTATGGCTCTTCAAAATTATGTAATGCATTCTTATACTGAATCCTGGCAGAGTTTATGTTTTCTTCCCATATTTGACTTCCCAGCTGAATTTAAGCCAGTCATATGTTTAAGATTTTTTTCTTTTTTTTTTTTTTTTTTTTGACAGGATCACACAATTTTTTAAACATTATTTTCTGATTTGGTGCTGTGTTTCTGAAAAACATGCAGCTCCTAAAGATGTTTGTTGTGGTGTATTGTGGACAATATAGATTTTGCAGTTGGGTTCCTGGTCTAGTTTAGCCCCTGCTCAACACCCAGGCAAGAAAGATTTCATAAAGCCTTAGGTCTCCTTGGATTGTATTATCTTTAATTTTTTTAAAATGTTAACATCCTTTGAAAAGCCACTATAGCAATAGATTTACAGAAATTAATCCTGCACAGTGTCCACATTGCTATCCCTTCGCCTGAATATGAAGAAAAAATTCTATTTTTTTAAACATATGAGACACTTCCACCATTAAGTTCCACTTGCTCTTGCACTATGGAATTTCTTTAATGAAAAAATACAGGAGGAGCTGATAGCTTTAGAGAACACATCTGTAAATAAACATACTACAGCTAAGATACTCTGAATCCTATTTACTTCAGCAATATAAAGCTGTACACTACATTCCTGAATTTAAACAGAAAAGGGCCAAATAGGGAAGTCTCAGGGACTATTGAATGCCAATATTTGTTATAAATACTTTTCAAATGTGCACAGACAGCATCTATAGTATATAAAATAATAAGCACACCTCTTGACATCCTTGCTGCTTATACAGCAGCACAAAGGTATGGCTACAACATCACTCAACTGTTTTGACACAAATTGTCAACACTTTTACCTCAGTGCTATTGATGATGATTGTTACAAATCTAAGGACTGTGATGCCTCTCAAGAGTCCATCCAGCCTGTTTCCCAAACCTAAGTGACAAGGATGATTTGGTATTACCAAAGAAAGGTGGGGTAGGAGTTCATTGATGATATCCCTCAAACAATGTGTATATTTTGAGTAAAACCTTTCTTCCAAAGTATAAGCTTTTTTCTTTTTTAATCTTATTCATTGGCTTTACTGTTTAGAAGCTTAAGCACCTCTCACAGGGGTAAAACCAAATGAAATGCTTTGACATGGAAAGTCAGACAAGGAGCTAGGTACACCATGTGTGCAATTCTGATCAGTTTCACTCGCTCCAGTAGGTGCTGCAGAGGTGTCTGCAGCAGCTCACCAGAGGTAAGAATTCTTCTTAATGTGTAAATGGCTTTAGTTTAATAGGAACAAAGCCAGAACTGGTGACACACTAAAGAGTTCACAGGCTGAGTGAAAAAGCAGAATTACATTGTTCATAAAATCCTGTATCCCACCTTCTCAACTGATGAGCTTTTTATCAAACCATGGCATTTCTCAAACTCCCAAAGGAAAGATTCAGTGGTACTTTGCATTTCCAGCAATAAGCTTATACTATATCATAGTTTATATTTCTGAATAGAAACAATTAGTTGTTTTATAAAGCAAGTCTTTTCTCAAATATCCTCCAGCCCTTTAATTAATAAACCACACAGAAAATCCAGCACCATTTGTAATTCTATCCAAAAGATGGCCTTGGCACAAAAGAAAAGGGAGTCAGTCAGGTAGGATTTAATTTTTTAATGAAAGATTCCATATCCAAAAGAAAAATAAGCCTTTGAAATAAAAATTTCAAGGCCAATACTTGCATTATTTATACCTGCAATTATACTATTTATACTAGTGGAATAATAGATTTGCAAATCTGTTGCTAAAATCAGTCTTTGTGAGGACCACATATTAAATATGTTACATATTGCATAAGTTACATACTTCTGTGGTAGCTCTGCAGCATATTTTAAAAGTCTATGATGTTTGAGAGAGATGGGTTTGGCCAGTTCATCAAGCTTTTTGCTATATAAAGAGAATATCTTACTAATTGTTGCTTAATTAGAATAAATCATATGAAATTACATATTCATGTTATATATGTTCAAGTCTCCAGCAGGCTCAGGATTTCTCTTCCTCCCTTCCCAAATGCGTTTTTCACAGGGCAGTCGTGCACCTCCTCGCTTTCCTATTCCTTTCTTCTTTATTAAAAAAGGTGTCTAAAGAGAGAAACAGAAATAGAAATCAAGAATTACAAACATTAAAAAATAAAATCCCATTCAGATTAAAGAATGGACCACCTACCTCATTAATTAGGCCTACAGCAGTTGTTCTTAAAATACCTTGACTCAGTATTCAGAATTAATGGACCTGGTCTCTTGTTCCTGCTTTCTTCTTCTTTCTGCACCAGGAAAGCAGATCTTTCTTCACAGTTCTTGCTTTCTTGACATCATAGAGAGATTTTCAACATGGACATTTTCTTGTCAGTAGAATGCAGCAAACCCCATGTTCAATATTCAATGAAGAAATGTCATGTAGATTTTATAGTGGAAAGGCATGCCCTTGTTTGACAACTGTTTTTTTATTTGAAAGCAGGTCTTCAAATAATCATTGACAGGACCAAGGGAGGAGGATTCATACAGTAACAATTTGCTATTCTTTCATAAGCAGCTTTATAAACTTGAAGAAGTCTGATAACAAGAGGGAGAATATAGTGGAAAGGGCAAACAGGAAGATTCATCCAATCCACAGGAGATCCTAGGGTTATGCAGATTGTTTTATATTTCAAAAATAGCAGTCATAATTTTACTTTCAATGTTACTTATAGAAAACCGCTGATATTATATATAAATAATTGAAATTACTTTGGCTTCATGAGGTTACATGTATGGTGAGTTGACTTTGGCTGCCTAACAGACACCCATCTGGGTGCTCTCACCCTCCTCTTTCTCAGCAGGACAAGGAAAGGAAATAAGAGGAAAAAAGAAACCTGATGAGTCCCTGTGAGGACAGGGAGATCATTTACCAAGTACCATCACAGGAACAACATATTTGATTTGGGGAAAATTTAGTTTATTCCCAATTAAATTAGATTTGAATAGAAAAAAAATTAAAACAGCACATTCCCCCCACCCATGCCCTTTTCCTAGGTCAAGCTTCATTCCTTTGTTCCCAATTTTTCTACCCATCCTAACCTTCAAGCTGCACAGAGAGATGGAGAATTGGGGGCTGTGGTCATGGTCAATCCAGAACAGCTCCTTTTTGCCAATCTTTATTCTTCACACTTTTCCCCTGTTTCAATGTGGGTCCTTCCAAGGGGCTGCACTCCATCAGAAATATCTGCTCCCATGTGGGCTTTCCAGAAGATGCAGTCCTTCAGGAAATATCCATCTGCTCCACAGTGAAGTGAAGCACTTCTTTCCCTCCTCCTTCTTTGACCATGATGTCATAGGGCTATTCATCACACTTGTTTCCTCAGTCTTTATTGCCACAAAGTTTTTCCCCTTTTTAAAATACATTTTCCCAGTACTGCCAGCATGGCTGAGAGGCTCAGCTGTGCCATGCATGAATCAGTTGAAGGCACCTGGAACTGTTCATGTCTGTCACAGCACAGCCACAGCCTCTCCACAGCCACAGACAGCACTCCACAGCCCCTGTGGCCTGGGCACCTGCACCTAGGACAACTTGGAGTTTCCAGAATTAGTAATGTCTTCTGCTGCCAACATGAGCAGCTTCTTGTCTTCTCAGATGGTGGCACAATGAAAACAATTGGGAATTAAAGGGCAGGAATAATGAACATAAATACCAGGCTTCAGATCATGATGCCAGACATGATAACCAAGGAGACTAATGAGAAAACAAGTTAATGTATGTTATCTTGAAATTATAAGAAAATTATATGGTAACATGATCTAAACATTTATCAACCAGAATGAATACCATTAGAGTGAAATATGAAAGCATGAAGTGCATCTCCAATCTGATGGAAGCAGCAGAAAGTTGATAGGGCCCACACCAAATTCCATCATTTGAAGCTGGAGCAGATTTACTCCTGCTGACAGACCTAGAACAACAGTCAGGAACCAAGAATAAAACATCCTACACACAGATCCCTACAGATCAGGTACACAAGTGGGTCCACATGGCCCAAGTGTGCTGAGCATGACATCTGGGCCTGAGGATCTCAAAGACTGGACTCATCACTCATACATCATCTGTGAAAAGCACAAGAGCTTCCAATATGCCTGTGCTAAATATATAACATAATAAAGAGTCAAAAAAAGGAAATAAGGACATATTGAAAGGAGAAGAACCTTCGTAATCTTTGTAATGGTGAAATGCACACTGTAGAAAGGCCTCATAATCTGTCACTGAACACAAATTGCATTCATGTTCATGGGCTCAAAAAGCTGTGCAGCAATAGACATTACAAACTTGTCTGTACATCTCCATCACAGCCACACCTGAGGCCCCAACCTTGGCTTCAACATTCTGTAGACTTTAGGAGATCATAGAATCATATAGGTTGGGAAAAAATTCAAGATTATTTAGTTCAGCATGTGACCAAACACCACCATGTCAGCTAAACCATAGCATTAAATGACATGTCCAGTCACTGCTACCAGGGATGGTGACTCCACCACCTCCCTAGCAGCCTATTCCAATGCCAGACCATCCTTTCAGTGAAGAAAGTCCTCCTGATGTCTGATCTGAACCTCCTCTGGCACAGCTTGAGGCCATTTCCTCTTGTCCTGTCACTTGTTGCCCAGGAGAACAGACCAACACCCCCTTCCTACAATCTCTTTTAGGGCATCTGTAGAGAGCAATAAGGCCTCCCTTCAGTCTCCTTTTCTCCAGGCTAAACACCCACATCTCCCTCAGCCACTCCTCACAGGACACTCTCTAGACCCTTCACTGGCTTTGCTGCCCTTCTCTGGACATCCAACTTCTACTAAATATTAGTAGAAGTTTTATAGGAATAAAGTTAGCAGGCAAGGGACCATCATAGTGGTAGTGATATAATTTGCTGCAGGGAACCTCTGCAAATAACACTTCTATTACTGCTGAACAAATACATTGTGAATAACTGGATGGATCAATCTTGCTTCTGTTCAAGAGCTGTTGAAGAGTAGCTTACATTTTCTTTAATTATATAATTATATTTGTTGCTCAGAGTTACATAGTGGATAATTAGATGAACGAGATTTGCTCTGAAGGTTCACGCAAGCAGCTCGTACCAACATCTGCAATTTTAAAAGTTTCAATTAGATTTCATTGCTCATGTAGGTCATGTGTGATTGGATCTGACTCGTGCCAGTATGAGTATTGCTCTTGAAATTCAGAATGTGATGTGAAGATTTACTTAAAATTCAAAACAGAGATTGATCAGATGTTCTCCAACAACATTTCTGTGAACATTCCTGCCTTTACAAAAGACTACAGAGAATATCCCAAGGCACCAGCAACAAAAATTTCTTAATTATTTCCACCTTTTAGTTTCACCATACATTTATGGATTAGATGTGAGAGATTTGTTGACATCAAATGCTAAATTTTAAGTGAAAAAGGCATATAAATAATGTGAAAATATCTGAGCAATGATCTGTTTTCCCTGTACTCACTTTCTGTACTCTGTAGAGATAGTTAAATCCTGAAGCACTCAAATGCAGTGCTTTGACAATTAAAATTATATAGTTTTTCCCTCCTACACAATTTTTTTAAAGCTTTTAGGTGCCATTTTCTTCAAGAGTACATGCTGTACCCTACATTTAGGAATGGAAAATTTGTAAAATTTTTGAAAGTAGGCAAAAGTGTATTTTTTAAGGTTATTTTCAAAGTTTAATATTTGAATTTAAAATGCAAACCCTTCCTCCTCGAAGCAAGCCAGATCTTAGGTCTTAATCAAGGAAAATCAGAAATGTAGATGAAGCCCAGAAAGGAACCAGACTTAATATTATTATTATATTATAAGGAAAAATCCCTTATCTATGAGGAAAGTCATTTGTTCTTTTCCTTTTTCTCATTACCTTTTCCAGAACTATCCATGTGTGGTAAGAGTAGGGGTAGTACCTAGAATAATGCCATTAGAAAAAGAAAAATAAATTCATTACCAAGCTACCAACAAATGAACAGCTAGCCTTAGAAGACCAAGAAAAAATAATTCCAAAAAAAAAGTAGAATCTACATAACTTCTGTATTCTCCAGAAAAATTCTGGAAATGTGTTTCAAATTATTCATCTACCAATGGCAAGATCATTGCTAAAATGAAACTGTTGGCAGCATCACAGAAAAGATGCAATTGAGGTTAACACACCTGTGGTATAATTTCTTCTACTCTGTGCAATCACTCCACTTGCCAAGGAAGACTAAATGCACCAGCAGCAAATCTCAGCCTGGAGAAAAGGAAGTCATTTCAGTCAAGGAATGTTCAAACTGCTGTAATTTTTATCTTCATTTTCTAAAAAAATATCCTCAGAAGAAGCAGACAGGATTTTTAGTTCACTGAACTTTCTGCTCCTCACCATGAGTACACAAAAGTTCAGAAAAAAACCCAAATATTCAACTCATGAGCTACCAGACCCCAAGATCTCCAATTTCTCTAAAAATCACAGCAACCAAAAAGCAAAATTTTGATGCAGAAAATTTTCCCATTATGGGCGACTCAATTTCTTAATAACTAAACAAGCATATTTGTTGTGCATAATGAAGGTGAGCAACAAAGACCATTTTCTTTCCTACAATTCAAATTCTCAAAGTCAAAGAAGTAATGTAGAGGTTAAACATATTTAACTCTGGTAGGTTTAACCTATAATACGTTATAGATTAAACATATTTCTTTTTAACTCTGCCCAGTATTCTGGTTTACATTTTGCTGAGCTCTCTTGGGTCAAAGGCATAGCACAAAAATATTCACATTTTGCTTTCATTTAGAGAGACAGAGATTTCCAGGGCCAGTCCTAAGCCTGGAGAGAAGGAGTTCCTGATGAAGTCTTGTCCTGGAAGGGCACATCAACAGGCCTGTCTGGAAGTGTTTTCAACAAATAATTTTAGACTCAAATTGACCACCTACCCAACCTAGTTCTTTCAGCAGAACCAACTGTATCCAAATAATTTCTTACAGTTGTTTAACTTCTTCTTTAAAACCTTGTCTAACTTCTTTAAACTTCTTATCTAGCCCATACTTCAAAATTCCAAACACCACAAGTGCCTTTGGCCACCTTTCTGAGGGTTTATTTGTTCTGACTGCTAAAAATTTCTCCATGTTAAGCCCAAATTTCCCTTGCTAGCATTTATGGCTATTTCTTGTCTCCAGTGTATATGGAGAATGCTTTCTTCCTTTCCTCTTCACCTATTTTACAATTTATCTTTTATGTACTGCAAGATAGATTTCCCTTCAGATTCTGTTCTTTAACCTAAAATACATGCCCAAGAAAATTAAAGGGAGAATCCTGTATTCCAATTCCATCAGGAAAAGAAATGTAAGTCTCAAGAAAAACTATGGTGACATCTGGTGAGCTTGAGCACTTTTTATCTGGAAAATTGTTATGTCTGCCTCCTGGCTTTCCTCCTTTCCAAAAATATTTTATTATTGTAGAAAAAAATTCTTTAGTTTCTTTATCAGTGAAGAAGGGTTTTTTTCGTTCTCAGGTTAATTTGTTTTTTGTATTCTGCATTTTTAATTAGCAGCTCTCTGCTTCAAAGCATATGTTTCATCAGATTATGGACATTAATAGAGCACAGTATCAAGTTTGTCATGTCACATTCTTTAGCCATGAAAAGAAGTTATTGCATGACTTATGGAGGATTATACACTCTAAAAATAGCCAAGATGAAAAGACTTGTTAAGAAAATTATATTAACCAAGATACATAGGAAAGAAAGCATCTCAATTATAACTAGGTTTTCAAAACAGTACTACTGTTACCTTCTTTCATCAAGAAAATTAATCTTTAAAATATATCTCATCTGATGAAAGTCTCTTAAGGCTGTGACCTATTCAGGTGACAGTTTAATCTATAAAGGTTGCATTTAAGTTTAAATAAACCATTTTTCTTGCCACTGTAATAGACTAAGAGCTCATGGTCAGTGAATTGTAAAGAGAAGTAATTTATTGGAGAATGAACAGGTATTTCTTCAGTTGCATTAACTCTACTTGCATGAATTTGTGCCTGTACAAATTTCGGTATAGACTGTTCAGAATACAGCTCATTTCCTAGCACCTTGATGTTGTGAAACCTTCATGTTTCACATCACTCTTGTTCCTACAACACACATCCAGTGACTCCTTGCATTCTCCCAGTTAGCAGGTGAGCTGTGCTTGTTCTGGGAGCTGCATGTGCAGTTCTGCCTTTGGAGGACCACTACTGACACTGCAGGTTTAGCAGCCTACCCATTAATAACATTTAGATTCAATGCCAGCAGGTAAGAAAAGAAAAAAGTTGTTGTTGCTGGGTGTTTTGGGGGCTGGAAAGGAGGTAGATTCTGCAAATGATCTGGGGTTAAGCCATGGTTTCTGTACCCAGTGCTGGAGTTAGAGGGTTTATCTATGCAACTGCTTTCTGCCCCTCACCAGCTATGATTCTTGGTTATTTAAACTGTTATCCCAAAAGACTTTAAAATCCTTCAGGGTATTGCTCTTGACATTTGAAGTTAATTTCTTGCCTTTTCCCTTGTATTTCTCTGCAGCCAGCTCATTTTGTCTTCAATCTATCATCTTCATCTCAGTGTTTAATTTAATTTTTACCTGGTCAAAGTAGCTGATTACAACCTTTTTAAGATAGCTAAAACCAGAAGGAATGATTAAACTAATCCACATTAATAGATTGCAGACCAGAAACAATGCTGTCACCGGGCACCTTTTCAAACAGAACTGGATGAATGGGACAGATCGGGGTCTCTACATTACATGGTTCAAGGCCAGCATGTGGGCACGACACAACAGGAGTTAGGAATGCATTGCACTGATCCCAAAGGCAAATACCCACAGAGCCAGTCTAACTTTCGTGGCTGGCACCTTGAAGGAAGTTCTGTGAAAGCACAAAGCTCCTGGCTACTCATGTCCAGAGAGTTCTGGTTTCAGTAGACACTGTTTACACACTTGAGGGTTATTGTGAGAGAGGTGATCTCTGCTTTGGAAGCAGCACTACACAGACCTCACTGTAAGTTTGGAACTTCAATGATATTAGGGGCCAGGAACAGACAAGGGACCATCAACCATCAATTTGCCTTGTGATCTTGTGTCTTCACATGAATTTTAACTAGTTAATTACTAATTTGAGAAAAAAAGAAAATTGTTTTCTCGAACGTGAATTTCAGGGGATCAGCTCTATTTCTGTTTGGAGGATGCATTTTGAAACCTCAGAGGAATGTATACTTGGAAGGCCCAGTGGTAGATTCTAGGAACAGGGCAGGGCTATGTTGAGCACTGTGCCATCAGGGAAGCCCTAGGTGGCACAGCCAACTCTAAGAAAGAAAATTCAGTTCCTCACATTACACTGGCAATAACATCATATTCCATTTCCTAGCAGAATAATCTAAAAAACAGTCCTATGTTAAATGCTTATGATATCAATGATTTTCCTGTACTTACACTCAACTGTGTCACTACAGGCATGAGGTGCATTATGCCCCAACAGACTGTGCAAATATTTAGATAGTATTTGGAACCTTAAAATAAATAAAACCCACTGCTAAATCATAAATCTTCTGCTTTACCATCTTTTATATTAATGTGAATTATCTGTAATAACAATACTATGCCAATCATCTTTTATACTAATATAATAAAGTAACTGATGCATTTTACTTTTGCTGAGCATTTGCAGTTTTGTGTCTGTAACTTCTAGTGACATGAACGAGACTGAGGTTATAGATGGTATTTGATTTTCTTTCATACACCTTATAAAGTGTGACACGTTGCAAGCACTGTTGCCATCTGTTTTATAAAAGTTGAACCTACATTCCTGCTTAATTTGCTTCAGCATGTCCTATGGAATTACTATTCTTCAGAAGAGCTGTGACATATGATATTGCAGAAAGAATTTAGATGACTGCAAACAGGATGTCTTGCCACAACAAACCAGTATACAACCCTCTGTCACTTTCTGTCATAGAAGTGTGACAGGTATTGATGAGCACACCGTGCCTTTTTTTCTCCAGGCCACTGGAGCAGCAGACAGTAAGGGGAGGGAGGGGCAGGCAGAGGGAGAAATCAAGGCACAAATTTCTAATTAGTCCTTCATGCCCCACATTTTCTGTCTTGATGATCTATATTTGGTCTGGCAGTGATGGAGTTATCTGTCTCCTTAGCAGCCTATATGCTGGTGCATTTTGGATCTCTGACTAAACCATCACTGTTGATGATACAACAGTGTCCCACTTTTGGCTGAACATCTCCTGCACAGTGGGTAGGCTACTGGTAGGTGAGAAACTGAAAAGGGACTAAGTCAGGACAGCCAACTTGAGCTGGCCAAAGGGATATTCCATACCACATGAAATTGTTTTCAGCAATAAAATCTCAAGGAAAGAAAGACTAAGGGGTGATGTTTGTATTTGGCATATACATATGCCAAGATTCTGCTTTCCAAGCACTGAAAAGTAATGTATAAATGCTTTTTTTTTTTCTTTCCTTTCATATTCAGCTTTTGCTTCAACTATTATATTGTTTTCATATCAATATTTACTCTGTCTATTTTCCTCTCATTCTAGGGGGAAAGGGGAGTGAACAAGCAGGTGAGTGAGTTCTCTGCTGCTGGCTAGGGTCAACCCACTGCATAAGCTTTATGATTTTCATCTAAGTCAGAGCAACTCTGATACTGGGCTTCAGTTCAACCCTGGCTTTGTTTGTATCAACAACATAAAACAGCAACAGCAGCCATTATATGAGCTCAGTAAGGCACTTGCAGGTGTGTCACAAAGCCAATATTTCCGTGACTGGTTTCTTCCTAAACTTAGCAACAGTGTCAGACTCTCATGGGTTAACTTCTCTTGAATGGTTTCTTCAAAGCATGCAATGCAAATATGCCCTGCATCAGCAGTAGCAATATAAACCTGCTTATTTCACCTCTTTCTTCACAAACATCTACACTATACAATGCAATAAAATCTTTTACTATCAACTTCTGTTCTCAAGTTCAGCTTTTTCACATGTTCTGTAGCACTGAATCAAAGCTATTTATTCATTTCCTTTACACAAATGTGAAACAGGCTGTCTACCATTCCAAAGAACCAATGCAATAGAGCACTGTGCACATGTAGCATTTACATGTTTTGCTACATTTAAGTATCAGGTGCTTTTTACTTCCTTATAACTATTGTATACAGCACCTAGTCAGCACATTGCAGTAGGTAACTCTTGGGCAGTAGTGATTACTTACTTCCCAAATTCAACAGTTTTCCTGGAAAAGGCAATTTTAACTAGATGTCCACCATCTTACTTTTGTACCTTTATCCACTTCTGGAGGGAAATAAGGTCTCTTTTCTGCTTTGCACTGGGCTGTTTTAATCATGTTTTTCAAAGGAACAAAGAAAAGCTTCAACAACTTAGCAAATATAACCCTGTCCTGGCTTCAGCTAGGGTAGGGTTAATTTCTTTTCACAAGCTGTTACAGTGCTATATTTTGGATTTATAGTGGGAATGGTGCTGATAACACCCTGATGTTTTGGGGTTTTGCTAATTCATGCTTATTCTAAGTCAAGCACTTTTTTTCCCCCTAGTCTCATGCTCTGCCAGTGAGGGCATATGCAAATAAAAAAACCAACCTGGGAAGAAATATAGCTAGGACTGTGGGACAGGTGACCCAAACTGACCAAAGTGATATTCAACACCCTAGACCATCATGCCCAGAATATAAACTGGGGGAGTTTCCCTGTTACCCTCAAGGGCAGCCAATCTGGGTTCAGGAAGGGGGTCTGACATCAGTCAGTGGGTCCTGAGCAATAGCACTGCACATCACTTGGATTTTTTTCCTTTTTATTATCATTTTTATTTACATTTATTTTTGTTTTTTACTTTATTTTCACTTATTAAATTGTTCTTATCACAGCATACAAGTCTTACTTTGATTGTCCTCCCCATTTGGGGTGGGAGGAAAAGGGGGAGTGAGTGAGCAGCTGCATAGTGTTTCATCTCCAGCTGGGCTTAAAACCACAACAAACCCATTATCTTTTAAATCACAATTTTAAGACAAGGCTTTGGGAGCTCAGCTTTTAGTATTTGAACAACTGAGACTGACAGGCCTGCATCACACAAGTGCATAAATAAGGAAGACTTAGTGACAAATGAATAACTTCTCAGATTATAATCTATTACACATAAACCTTTTTTTCTTTTTCTGATTCAGGCACTTTCTTAGATATAGTTTTCACACTTCCCAGGTTCACATAATTATAGCACCAAAAAAAATATTGCCTTTAAGCACAACACCCAATGAAACTTCCCATTTTTTACCACCACCTAGGATTTTCCAAAGTCAGTCTTTAATATATTAAAGAAACTTGTCCCCATGGTTTTTTTCATAACAGTATCCTCAGCAAGTAATAAAAGTTTAAAAATGAATAGTACCCTGACTCATCCAGACAGAAGATTGTTAAATGCTCGATAGGTCATAGCAGATGGGATTAGGAATGAGGAAAGGTGTCTTAATATGATGCTGAAGTAAGGAGAAAATTCTTTTTTCCCTGAAAATGAAAAAAAGATAAAACAGAAATCTCTTTGTTCTTGCCTATATGAAAAATGTGAAATGAAGATGTCCTTATCTTTTTCTTTCAGTGATGCCACTGTGGGCTAGAGATGCTGAGAACATCCCTGCCAGGCAGGGTGGCATACAGACACCCAGTGCATGAATTCTGAAGGCCTCTGGACAGAAATAAATGCTGAGCTGTTCTGCTTAGCTAACATGGGAATTTACCTGCTCTTGTCTATTAGAAATGTAGGTACCACACCAGGTTTCTGCTACAAATCATAGGCTCTGTGAGCTGTATGAAGATTCAGTAAGGCAAACATTTGTGAGGAAGAGATGAAGACTCTTTATAAATTTGTTATTTATGGGCTTAACTGTGAATGCAGATCTTTAGTTTAGACAGTGCTGTTAAAATATTTTGGTTTTGACGTTTGAAAATGATCCAGCAAATCTTAGTCCTGTCACATGTAGCCTTAATTTCACTTAAAAGTCTCTATGAAAAGATTCTTGTTGTCACTATGAATAAAACAAAAATATAGATATTTACTTGTTGCTGCACAGAAAATAAAGAAATATTTTTTTCCATAAACATCTTTAAGCAACATACTTAACCATTTTCCTTTGATGAATCAAACCAAGAGACTATAGACAAATTTAGGACTTATTTAAGCTGCCAGTACTGCAAGTTTCTTTGCCATCAGCTAGACTTACAGTGCTTTATATCCTTCCTTTCACTTCCCAAACACTGTCATTCTCTATTACTGTATCACTAGATGAGCTTTGTTTAATTTAGCAATCTTCAATATGAAACATTCTTCAAATAGCCTTCATTGCCATGCATGACCAGGAAAAAGTGCTTCTTTTTGTAGCAGTTTTTGAGGACAGGATGTGCCAAAGCCATATGTGCATCAGTGTGTGTGGTGTGTTACTGAAGCATCTGAAGAAGCAAAGCTTCTCTGGCAAAGCAGAGCAGGAGCAGACCCTGGGCAATAAAAACACACTACAACACTGACACCTGTTGGTAACAAGTGTGCCAAACTGTGACAGCATCTTTACAATCCCACATTTTCAGAAGATCCAAGAGTTCAATCTAAATTAATACACCTACATCTCCCCGTGTAAGTCACCTGGATATGACAAACCAAGTGTGAGACAAAAAGCGAAGACTTGATGTCCAGTCTTTCTGGAAGTAGATATCCATATCTGCTGACATCCATGTGCAGCTGATGTCTAACAACATTCCAACAAATAAAAGCACACCAGCACATATTGCATGGCTAGAGGCTGCTTCCTGAGATCTGCGCGTCAATCGGAGCAAGCAATGCATCCTGCAAAGCACTGAAAGATGTAGTGTAACTTAAACACAAAAGCTTTTCCATCTGGACAGCTCTAAGGGTAAGATGGAACCTGGAAATGAAATACCAGTCTTCAGGACAACAGCAGCTTAAATGAAAGCTGTCTAAGAACAGGCTAGCAGTGTGCTATCTTTTCCATTGCTCCCTTCCTACAAAACAGTGAGATGAGTGAAGAGTGAAGTTGTACTGCAGCATTCCTCCTATCCTGGCAGTGGGCTGAGCTTTTTGATGAGGAATTGCTAGAAGAGGTGGTAAGCTTTACAGAAAAACAAACAGAGAGGCAACAGGATCTGCTTGCTTTTTAGCATAACAACAAGCTTCTCTACTGCTCTACTGTTTGCCCTCACAGATAATAAAGACTTACTGCTGTAATCAGTTACTATAATTACACTCCAGAACAAAGATGTGTGATTTGAGAACCGAGGCTTTCCAAGTTCAGCACCTAATGACAAAGACAACTTTCATGACCCTGTTCCAGAGTGTATTTAGCAAAGCAAAGTAACACATTAGTAACAGCCATCTAAACAAACTCTTGCTGTCCTAAGAAGCAATGTTTCAGTAGTGCCCTGTGTTTTCTACTGTATGGCTCCAGCATTTTTGGAAAGAAGCAACATCAGCAACAAATTGAACTGGCAGCAAATCCTGTAGTCATTCAAGGTCACAATAGTCTCGTCTTTACTTGTCTGGTGATTGGTAGGCTCCTTTTCAACAGTTATATAAATTAATTCAGCCTTCAGCACATTAAAAAACATTTCCTCTTCCAATGTAAATGAGAGTTCAAGAAACGTTCCAGTTCCCAGTTTGTGTCATGTATGGGCTTCAGCACTCTCCCTGAGAGCTGTGTGCCCTTCTCTGCTCACAGGAATGGTGTCTTGACCAAAGAACATTACTACGTCTCCTCAACACATTACTAACTCCTAGATGTGCTTTATGCATTACTGTGATGCCAGTGTTTACAGGAAAGAAAACAGGGGATAGGATCAGCCTAGATATTCAAATCTGCAGAAGGCAAGTTAGATTGGCAGACCATGATTAGCCAAATTGAACTGTGTTCAGTGTAAGATCTAAGCCTGATTATCTCACAGGGCTCTTCCCCGCCCCTCCCCCCCCCAGCTATGTTATTATTTATTCTGAGGTTATTGTCTGTGTCACTCATTTGTATCTAAGAGAGGAAGTACAAAATGGCTAAGATTCACCTGAATTCAAGGTGATTAAGACTTCAAGCAAGATTTTCTTTGTTGTGGTTCAGTCTGTTTCAGAGCTCTGGAGTATAGTATCTGTGAATGGTGCCAGACAAAGAAAATACCGAGTTTTGTGAGACAGAAGGGTGAAGGAGAAATGGCATAACCACTTTTATTTTTGATTTATTTACTGGAAGTATATTCTGGTTAATATGGATCCAGCATGATGCTCTGAGTCACAAGGGAACAGGGCACTCCTGCACCAAATCAGAGCAGTCAGTATCTCTAAACCTATTACTCTCACCTCTCTCATTAAAAAAAAAAAAAAAAAACAACTTTATTCACAGGAGAGTAAACATTTCAAATGAAACTGGGGAAAGACTGAAACAACTCCACCCAACTGGTAACATCTCCCATGAAAAGCACTAGTGGACTATGTGCTGAAAGAACACCCTCACACACACTGACAACATTAGCAGAGTTTTGCACACATCAGTGCAGAGACCATGTATCACCATGTATTCCTACATGTTTGTGAAACAGCTGCAATCATAAGTTATCTACAAATCTAATCAGAGAATCTGGAGATTAAACCAGTGAAAATATTAAGTCCCAGCACTTCTGCAGTTCTTGCACAGCCTGCCAACCCCTGCAATACACTACAAACAAGTTGGTGTAAGTCATTTGTGTAAAAGCTTTCACCACATTTACTGCCACAGGGTTTTGAGTTGGAGATTATGGGGTTTTGGTAAAGGTTCTTAGTAAATTCCTTTAGTAAAGGAATTATGCAAGTATTGTATTAAAGGCAAAATGCACAGTTCATATGGAACTAAATAATTGAGATGTGAGTGACAAAAAAATTATATATATCCTGGGTATTTAGCTATTTTTATATTATAATTACTAGCTTTGCTGCATCAGGAAGAATAGACTGCTCTCAAAGATTAGGAATATTGTATAAGTTGATACAGAAGAATGTAACTTTCTTGTTGTAGCTTGTCCAGCAAATTAAAAAGTTGCCTGTCACGAATCAGTAAACTCACATTCCTGAGCACTTGGTGATGTAATTAACCTTACTTATTTTAAACTTTTGATCAAAAGACCAGCTTTCTTCATGATGCATGACTTTTTTTCGTTAGTGGTCACTCCAGCTTTTAAGTCAGAATCATTATTTCAGAATATAATATTAAATGTCAATATTGGTTTGTTGTTGCTATAAAGCCTCTCACAGCTGATTTAGTGACAAAGCAAGCTGAAGGACTGTAGGTGTTGCTCATAGATAACAGAGAAGGATTTTGCCCTTACTCCTGCTGCATCATGCTATATTAAACACTAATTTGATGCAAACACCTATTTTGCAAATACTTTGTAGTCATGTATATGGTAGAAATTGAAGCAACGGAATTTCTTTAAAAGCAGGAAATAAAAAAGACACTGAAGAGTCATTATCTGAGATTCATGAGATCAGGTCTGGAATTTGAAGTGCAAGGTAAAAGGATATTAACCAGCTAAAGGCTTGGCCGCAGATGCATTGTGAAAGTCATTTAGATATTTGACTGATTCCTCATTTTATTAAACTGGACCTGATATGGGCATTATAGTATCCTACAAATATTTCACCTTTTTCAGAAAAATTAAATTATTTTGTGAATGTTCTTATATTAAGCTATCCAGAACAATGAATATAATTAACAGTACTGATGGAGCAGTTGTCTGACTTAAAAAATGGCATGGTCATGTCAACCTAAAGCATAGTGTTGGATTTCCTCCTGTTCACAAAAAGACAAAACAACCTCATTCAGAATGTCCTCAAGAAGCTGGTGCCAGGTGCTGCCTCCCCAGAGTTCCTGCTCACAGCAGCAGCAGCTTTGCTGGCCAGATCAGAGCACTGATCAGCCAAGCAGCTGATGAGTGATCTCCTGCCTCTGTAATGGGCACTGCCTACTGCTCCTCACCTGTCAGGGTGGAATGAACTTCACAGAGAACTCTGTTCATCATATAGGAAACATGCCTCTGTGACTGACAGTACATTCTGCTTGGGTTTGTTGATTAGTTCCTTGTGTTTGATTAGTCTAATTAAGGCTATATTAACTGTGAGGAGGAAATTTTTCCCTCCACTTCTGATAATGGCATTCCCTATCCCCCCTGCTGGTCTTGTAGTGGATTCTGCAGTGCCCTGCCATGGCTACTCTGTATCTCTCCCACAGAATCACTCTGCTGTTATTATGAAACATTTAGAATATTTATACCAATAAGATTTACCTGCCAAAGCAAGAAGGATTTGCATTTTCTGATATGGGATTTTGACCAGTCATCACACTAGTCAATGCATTGGCACCTTGTCTTGTCTGGCAAAATTGCAGTCATTTTGCTTGGATGAGGACCTAGCCACAGTTAGCTGTGTCTGTGCTGCTGCTGCCAAATGAGATTATTACAATACATTCTACATGTGGCTGGTTTGCAGACCACCTGGAAGCTTCAGCTAGAGCAGGATGTAGTTATCCATGAGATTAATAGTGTTGGCTCTGAGGCACACCGTACAACAACTTTCCCAGCACTGAACTTTCCACCTAGTTTCATATGGCTGCAAAGAAGTGTGAGGCAGCTGCAGGCAGCCTGCCTCTGTGGCAGAGGTAGCATTTTAGAGCAACTGAGCTGTGCTGGCTTGGAATCTGAGACTGAAGACGCAGGGCAGTCTCACTGCAATCCTTGGCAGAACAGCCCTCACCTATCTGGCAGAGCCCACAGCAGTAGATCAAATGATCCACACAGTGGAATTCATATCAATTTTTCACAAACCTCTGCCTTAACAATTGATTTTTAGGTTTTAAGTACAGAGTAACTGCAATCCATGTATAAATCTTGACACAGACTTGTGGATTGGTATGCACTAATGCCCCTAGCAGCAACACTAATAAGTTCATTTTTATACATTAAAAAAATCACATATTTAGAGATCAGAGCATAATCTATTATTCTTAAGAATGATGAAAAATACTAAACAGTAAACAAGGAAATACAGATTTCTCTATTTTTTCTTTCCTCTCTTTTCTTCTATCAGAGTTCAAGCAGTTGGTCTTCCCTGGTCCTGCTCTTTATGTGTCCCCACCATAGCCTGCACATTATTTTCCTGACAAGCCTCATCCCTCATATCACTGATGGATTTATATTCTGCTGAATTCAACTGAATAGTTAGATAGTCAAAATCTGATCTCATTACATGTGTGTCAGCAGAACTAACTCCAGGGAAGTAAATGGAACCAAGTTGATTTACAGACTTGGAGCCAAATATTTAATTTACCATCCAACATCTGTCATAACCTCAAATTGAAACTCTCCATGGACATGACCTACATTCCTAAAACTTACAGATGGTATTTCAATATTTCTATAAAAAGAAAACTCTTGTGTGCCAGAGAAGTGTACTCAGTTCTTCTCATCTGAAACATCTGATATGCACCCTAATTCCTCAAGGACCATTTATAAGGGCAGCCAGTTGGAGCTAAGACAAAAGGAATAGGACGAGAAAAGAAGGCAGCTATGCCAACTGAAATGTCAAGGTGCTGGCTAGCCTAAAGCTCAGTTCCAAACTAATTGGAAAGGAGTAGTCATATATATATATATATATATATATATATATATATATATATATATATATATATATATATATTTACCACATATCCACTGATTCCTGAACTTTCAGTGACCTCATCAAAAGTACACTTGTCCTGAAAAACCTAGAATTACCAATACTTGTTCAGAATAGCTTTGAAACAATTTTCCCTTTGGTTTTTGGTGATGGAGTCTAAAATATACGCTGCTTCAGAGTTAAACACGGAAAGAGTTCTCATGTTTGGACATACTTTCTCCACTTTTTCCCTCTGCATTTTACACGGCAAAGAGCATTGATTAATGTGAATGTTTTAGCTGTAGTTGTTGTTTGTGTATAAACTTTTGTTAAAACAAGTACTGCAGAATAAATGACCTTTATACAGACACCTATTAAGGCACTAAAAGGCTTGGCTACATTCATCTGAGACGCGTATACATAACATTTGGAACAATAAAGGGATCAGCAGCTGCAAGGGGTTTGAATTGAATTCTTTAACAATAGAAAAGTTTTTCAGCCCCAAATACCAGCAAAGAGAATTTTTTGCGGATAATCCAGAAGAAAGAAAATAATAAAAAAAAAAATGCTAGCCAACTTTGCAGCAGTTAGCATAAGGGTGCCATCTGAAACATGTCAGCTTAAGAGTGTCCCATAGTACCATTCTTTTACACAACCATAGTATTCAGAACTGTTTCCCCAAATAATCCCAGATGGCAAGCCACAAAATTTCAATTCATTTTAAAAGCTTTCTTTGCTGTTATTATGTGATTGAAAGTGCAAAAGCAAGTTGCCATTCTCATGGCACTATTTGCATTGGCTATTATCCCCTAAAATCCCCTTTAAACAGCTACATTGTCAGCCCATAGGCCTCATTTAGAACTACAAAAAAGACCAGATTAATTCGATCAAAGGGAGAGCCAAGTACAAAATGCACTTTTCAAACTGTATCAGAGTAGGTTCCCTTTACAGATCGCTGCATGGCTAGAGCAATGCAAAAAACCCTTGCCTGAAATAAAGCACTAACACAGAAATAGCTGTGCATGTTTCACATAAAGCTTTTGGGGCTCTTCCAGGGTAAATCTCTCACTACAAATGATTACAATAAAATATATTTTAACATAAGTAAATTAAGGAGCCAAGTATCCATTTTTGTTCATTTGGATTTGTGCCACCATTTTCAGGAGGCACTGATGTAGTGCTTGGATAATTTAGCCAGCCATAGACACTCCTGAAGTCTCTGTCAATTTGAATTTTTAATTAATTAATTAAACATTAAGCAACTAAACTTTCAAAATATACAGATAAGTCCCCCCATGACTATTTTTTCTCAAGAGTAAAAAATAATCATTGATGAAGCAAAGAAAATAGAAAAAGCTTTTGGTATCATTTCTGCAAAACATTCTTTTTCTTAATCTAAGGTGAACCATTTTGAGTCAAGCATAATTCAGGTCCATAGCTCTACAGCCAAAAAGGCTTTAGTGGCTTTTCAATCTCACCTGGGGTTTGATGACAGGCAATAATGTTGATATTTTTGTTTTTTCACAGAAGATCCTTCGGTGTCTCTGCACCGTCTCAGTCTCTACTGGAGTTTGCTTAGTGATCCTGCCATCAGTTCTCTCACCCTCGGTCTGAAGCAGTTTCTTCAGCAGCTGCTTTTGTGTGCTGAGAAGAACATTTTACAGAGTAAAGAACTGCAGCACAAAGGTAGAGCAACTGAACATGTGCAGCAATATGTGCCATTGCCTCTTAAAGGACACATCAGGCTGAGAGAGACCCTGAAAAGCTGAGCACCTGCAACTAATATTGTACTCATCTGCTGTAGGATGGAGCTGACTGGATGCTTTTGTTTGCCACTTCCAATGGGGTTTAGATTTTTGAACAGTACCCTTTAAATATAGCTGTTGTATTTGTTTTCTTCTCATATTTTATGGAATGTTTGTGTATAGTGTCAGTAATAAATACTGTGTCACAAGAAAGTGTTCCTGTAGAGACAGAAATAGCTCTCACTGAGACAAAAGGCCCTGACAGTCTATGTAGTAAATGTAGATTTGTAAATATTATTAATTTTCTAGCATATAAACCTTGTTTTAATTCATAATTATGAAAGCCATTATTTGTAATATTAGGAAAAAGAGAAAAAGTTAATGTAAAATTAGTTATGTATTTCAAGGGTGCATTTTTTTTAAAAGGATGCAGCTGTACTGCAAAATAATACATATGCAATTAGAGACACAGTTAGAGCTTTTACAAATCTGTCAGATATAAACATTTGCACGTCATTCCACTTATTCAATGCAAATAGATGCCAGAAGTCAAAATCAATCAAAATTAGGGGTTTGGGACTTGGAAGTTGGTTTTATACCAACTATAAAAATAGGGTAGGGTACAGAAAGGTACTTTAAGTAAAGTGGCTTTCTCCTCAAAAAATAACTTCAATTAATATTTTTCTGAGATATATCTTTACTCTAAGAGACGGATTATTACACTAGGCTTGTAAAATCAGGTACTCATGACTAGCTCCAAACACACTTTTAGGTGTCCAATTTTCTATGATAATATCTATTTTAAACATAAAGATCTTCAAGCACATGCTTAGGGGTTTTTGCCTAGTCCTTGAAATGCCTAATCACTCCTTAATTCCCAACAATGAAGTCCTGGTAACTGAATCAGGCTGTAAGTATTCCCAGAGGAGGCTGCTTTTATCTGGAAGCAAAACACAGCCCCCAGTTAGATCACCTGTAGAGATGATTACCTTGGACAACCTCTAAAAACCCCTCATTGCAACATCAAGTGTGTCCATGCTGAAATCCAGCCTTGGCTGGCCTTTACTAGCAAACCAATGCATCTTCTGCAAAGGTGCATTTTTCTTGCACATTGAAATTGTTTCTGTTGTGTGTGCTTAGAACAGACTGAAATCAGCCAGGATTTTACTGATGTCAGCAGTTTCAAGTTTCAACCTAATTCACTCTCATTCGTATGAGTTACAGATACTTCTAGTCAGTTCAATCCAGTTTAAACTGCCATATTTTCAAACTGAATAACAGAATACTGGAGAAAGGATAATCACAGGCCATGTTCTAACATCACATGTGTGCGCATCTGGAATAACTTCATCAAAATCTGGGTAATGAAAATGTCATACAGAAAAAAAATGGTTCAGACCAAACAGTTTTCACAGTTGTTTCACACTCTTCCAAGATCCAAACCTCTAAGCATTAAACTCAGTCTGAGCTTGAGACACTCAATATCTGTCCTATAGATGCACTTCATTTTTTTCTTTCCTTTGCTATTGTCGGTGTGAGAACATTAGATTTCAAGGTTTCTAAGGGCTTTTATTTCCTTTTTTCATAAGTCACTCATTAGTGAAATCCCTGTCAGTTTCAAGATTGTAATAGCATTATATAGTTTTCCTTCAGTATCAACAATCAGAAATTAATCATTCTTCTATCAGAAATTAAGTCACAACGTGATCAAATGAATTAATGATCAAATCGGGAGCCAAATTTATAAGAAAATTTAGCAATGATTTATTAGATTGTCATCGAAACAGAATTTCAATCAGAAAAAAAAACAAACCACCACAGCCAAGGCAGCGTCAACCCCGGGATCAGCGCTGGGTGAACCTGGATCTGACCACCAAAAATGTCAGAGTCTCTCCCTGGGTTCACAGCGACTGCTTCTTGCAGCTTATATACAGTTTATTCTGCCTGAGGCAGAAATGACCGAATGGAATGTTCCTTTGTGTCCCCTCACATGCAGAACTGGGGCCATACATGTGCAGGGTTAGACAAAGTCCGGTTCCAGGTGTCTGGATGCTGTCTGAGCACTCCGGAGAAGTCGGTATTCACATGTAACAGGGTGACTGCTGGTAGTAGATGCAATCTTGGAGGTGCAGATCACTCTTGAGTGGCCTGGACATTCCAGGGAAGTCAGTGATCATGGCCCAGGAAGGTTCCATTCACACGTTAACAGACTTGATCTTATCTTAACGTTGTCCGGGAACTAATTGAATAAAAATAAGACTCTGCTCCCAGCCGAGTGGTCAAAAGACATAGCTTGGATTTTACAATATTTTATACATAAATAGCATGAATTATCTCTACCATATACTACAATAAGTAGGCTTTTTTCCCAGATAAACCTGCAGCAGAAAAATAAGGGTGGGCAGTATCTTTCAGTTTCACAAACAAACATTTTGATGTGCAAGAAATCAGTAATTGCCAGTAATCTTATTAACAGACACCATATTTTTATCACTGAACATTCACATCCACTTCCAAATCTTGTTTGAATTTTGCCATTTGTGTGTTTACAGATTATTCAGAAGATTTCAGAGAGAAGCTTCTGACTTAGAGCTGTAGAAAAGAGTCTCCAAAGAAGACAACAGAATCACAGAATGCTTGGGCTTGGGAAGGACCTGTGGAGAATGCATAGTCCGAGCCCCTGCTGAAGCAGGTTCACCTAGAGCAGTTTGTACAGGATCCAGGTGGGTTTTGAATAACTCCAGAGAGAGAGATTTCACCATCTCTCTGGGCAGCCTCTTCCAGCACACTTGCTCTCAAAGTAAGTAAACTTTTCCTCATATTCCAATGGAATTTCCTGTGTTTCAGTTTGTGCCTCTTATCCCTCACACTGCCACTGAGCACCAGTGAAAAGAGCTCCATCCTCTTGGCACCTGCCCTGACAATATTTCTATACATTGATAAGGTTCCCTCTCAGTTGTCTCTTCTCCAGGCTAAACAGGCCCCACTCCCTCAGTCTTTCCTCGTAAGAGAGGTGCTCCAGTCCCCTAATGTAATGATTTAGGAACAATATTCCCCAGTTTAGTACTCCCATTAAAAAGAAAACTATAGGCTGTTCCCCTCACCCCTCCAATGGGAAACACAAAAAACAGACTGAGATAAGAACAGCTTACTGGAAACAGCAATGAGATAAGAAAACAAACAATAAGACCACCAGTATTAACTCAAAAAAGTGTACAAATAGAGGGTGATTACATGCAAAATGCTCACCAAGCCTGACCCCACACATCATGACCCCGAGACAATGAACTATGGCTGATGGGTTCTCCACCCCACCACACTTTGCCCCACCAGAAAGGGATGCCCTTTTCCCCACCTCTGGCATTCATTACCACCTTACGTAAGGTGGTAATGAATGTCTTGGTCACACCCCCTTACAGTGACCTGGGAGGGAGCCAGCCCTGTGATGGACTCTCTGGTACCTCCTTGTCTTTCTTGACTGCTGTGTTAAAATGGCCCAAGACAAATGTGTTCAGCCAGCCTGAGAGTTGGAAGATGCCATATGGGTTTTCCTGGAAATATATCCTCCACAAGGCAAGCTGATAAGGTAAAAGGAGGATGAGCAGAGAATGGACAGTGCTTTGGCTGAATCAAAAAATCACTGTACCAGTTAAGTAGAAACAGGAATGAAGAAATATAGCAGAGCTAAATAAGGTGAGAGATTACAGCTGCACTTTTGCATTATAACATAGTGGAGAAAAGGATTGTAAATGCAAAATCTTGCATTTTATTTTTTCCCCAGCCTTTCCCTATGACTCCAGAAATATCCACCATAATTTAAGATTATATGTGCTCCCACATAAATTAATTAATTCCTCCATGCCCCTCCCACCACACCTTCAGCTAGCAACAGCCTACCCTAAATAGTATTTTGGTTTCCAGATCTTTGTCATCCATAAACCTCCAGCCTATAAAAGCCTCACAAAGGAAGCCATTTATTTAGGCAGAATGAAATAGATAGCAGCAAATAGTATCTGTAACACTATGAAGACACTGGTATGTGCCTACTGAGGAGATTTGGAGAGCCCATTGGGTTTCCCTGTGTAAGTTTAAAGAAGTCTCAACCACATCTGTTGAAAAGTGTATGCAGAATTCTTTCCTGACATGTGAGTCAGCGATGAGCCATTCTAGTCAGAGTCTGTGTTCATGGTGCTGATTCAATCTGCATAGGCACACATCAAATACAGACTCAGAAGGTCTGGTGTGTCTACATTGGACACATATGACTTACCCTTCACACACATTCAGTACCATTTTCTATATGCCAGGGTAATTTGGGAAAAAACACACAGCTGTTGCAGGCATATAATAAAAATCCTTTCTCCAAGCTTCCTAAAATGGAGCAATTTCCAAAGTGAAATTGGATTTCATTGTGTAAGATTGGATAACAGATCTTTCCCCAGCTGCAGTTCCAGCTGACAGATTTCAGGCACATGGAAATGATACTCCATGCTTTGTCACTGCACCAATATAGATTCAGGTGCTCCCATTATTTCTCACTTTTCTTACAGAGGCAGCAGCCCTGTGTGAACATCCCCTGAATGGTGCAGGACAGACACACACAGCAAGTACCAAAATATTCCCACATGATTTTCAGAAGCACTTGACCTGCCTCTGCTTTCTCTTGAAATCTGTGATAAACCTTCCTTGTGAGAACATTAGTTGTTTCTTTTGTTGGGGTTTTGGGGTTGGTTTTTTGATTTGGCTTGTTGTTTGTTTGTTTTTTTTTTTTTTGTGTAATTAAATGAAAGAAGACCTAAACACTTTTTGAAATCTAACTTTTTGTTTTTCAAAAGCCAGCCTAAAGCATAAACTCAAACAGGCTTTGGAAAGGGAGGTGCAGCCCTGCTACTCAATAAAGCAATGGATTGTAACAAAGATAAAGCTGCTGCAAGAGGGTTGTCATTTAAGAAATTAAAATATTCTAACTAGGTGTCTGCAGGGAAGGAAAACTTGCCTTTCCTTGTCACTACTGCTGTTTACTTCTCATTAATTCAACTGTCTGGCAAAGCATTTATGGGGTAGCAACAACCTACAGTTTGCACTGAGGCTGATACCACCAGGGCATGTGGACAGTCCTTGTGACCTGGTCCTGGCCTCCATTCTACAAATTCTTTTTTACACAAAAGAGCAGCCATCTTCCTGCACCTCTGGGAGAGTTGAAATCATGAGAGTTTTGCCCTTTCCTCTCTTTGCATCTTTCTTGCTCTGTCCAAGAGACTGCTGTGAGCAAAGTCAGCTGCTGCTGCCTCTGTTTGGCACCACAGAGCTGCAGGGGTCTTAGGGGATGCAGCTTCACTGTCCCTGCTCAGGGGCTGTAAGGAGCTGTGTCCACCCCAGGAAAGAACACAAGAAAAGGGAGGAGACCACGGAAATGGTTGACACAAGGTGGTTTAAAAGTTAGCTGAGACTGGAGATATGGGAAACTGCAGTTGACACTCCTAAGAAGCCCACCACCCAAAACCAGGCAGCCAACTTGTTGAGGAAATGGTTGGTTGCAAAGGTATCACAATGCCATCTGGTTGATTAGCTCACCACAGCTGCCAGCACATTTAAAGCATTAAATTTAACTAATAATAAAACATTCTAGATAGTGTACACAGCTGTTTCTTGACCAAATTTAAGCCAAACTGCAAAGTCAGATGAATTGTAAATCACAGAATTCTGTGTTATATGATGTGTGTCACATGATTCTGTGTCATATGCTCCTCCTGAGCCCTGGTAGGTGTCCAGCAAGGTCAGCCTCCAGTCAGCAGCTGGAGGAAACAGCCACCAGCAAGTTGTACATCTGGGGGAGTGAAACCTCAGCACTGATAGCAGCTCCAATTTCCTGACAGTGTCTTTTGAGGGATTTCTGTTTCTGCAGATGAGAGCTGCAGCTCTAACCTGGGGCTAAGCAGCCATTTTTCTGAGACTGCTTTTCATCCACAGATGGAGGCAAGAGAAAAATCCAACATAACAGAAAGCAAAGGAGAGCTAGAGAAATCTGCTTGGAGCCTAAGCTGAGGCTCAACCAGGGCAATGGCATGAGAAAATTACACCAATGGAACTTTTCACTTATAACATAATCTTGATAGCTGTGGTTTATGCATTCCATTATTATGACATTAAACTACACTTATTGTAATTATTAAGTAGTATTCATACATTTGTAGTTTATCTTCAGAAGAATTTCAGTCCATTTTATAGCAATAGAACTGAAAACCTTTTTAACATTAAGGACAGAACACCTGCCCCTGTACTTATATACTTACATTTAGGTGTATTTACTTAGCTAGTAATGAAAAGAAACTCTGTGCCAATAAATTGAGGATGCTTTCCATCTTTTGCATTTTTTCTGTAATTTTTAATTGAAAAACCTTTTCGTTCCAAGTATAAGAAAAGGCTCTTTCCAATAAGTAAAGGCTCTACACACAGCTATGTCAAATTAAAGAAAAAGTTTGCCCCAACAATCTGCAAAATCACTGACATCATTGATGCTGCAAATATTTCTGTACAAGCTTTGTGGTACATGGAACCCTTTCCTTATAAGCTATAAAACTCAGCATTTATTAACTGATCAGAGGGGTTTTATTATCCATTACTTATTTTCTGCCTTCATTGCAAAGCTCTGCTCAGGAAGAGGTTTAAAGAAAAGATAGGAAAAGAGTCAGGTGGGATCAAGTCAAGCCTGAATAAAGGTTTAGTGATGTGAACAGAGAGAAAGCCAGCTGGGGAAAATGAGCATTTTATGCTCATTAGATTTAAATGAAGAAAATATTTTTACCAAAATCAGGAATAGAATTATAGAAAGCTGAGTTTATGACTGTAAAAAAATCTTTACAACTGAAGAAAACTTCCTCTCTGGGCAACATAGTGGATAACAGCATTCAATTAGTGGAGGGTTACTAGGACCCAATGGTCTGTCCTAATAGCTGGGGGATGGATTATAAAAGAAAGGGGAAGCAGGCTTAGAAAGGGTGTGTTCTCTTTCTGCCTCCCTTGGGTGCTCTGTGGTTTTTAGTTTGATTGTTCAATTCCCTGACTGCCCCCTGGACAGTCTCTGAGGAAAAGTCTCTAAAAGAATTTGGACTGCAAGTTTACTTTCTTTTCCTGCAGTAATTCACACAGACTAAGGGATTCTTGATGTGCTGAAATATCTCCTAGTGGCTGCTGCTAGAATTAGCTACTGGACTCCAGTAAATTAAAATGTCTACCACAGAAGTCTATTTGTGCTTAAAGCAGCAAAGGCAATGGTGTCTATACAGGGTGCTACTGCTGGGAATTTATTTCCATTGTGGTGGCTTCTCTTGACAATGTGTGAAAATTTAACTGGCTGCAGTTTAAGATTGAAAGTGTAAACCATACCATTCACAAGAGTTGTGTTTTACAATACAGACCTACTACACAACACACGCCACTGGAGGAATTGCAGATTAAAGCTGATGGGGCGAATAAACTCTGTGTTTGGCCAGGGCAGAAAGAGGTTAAAAGTCTGACCTGCAAACAAATCTGGTGCTAGCTCTACCTCACAATTGCAGCTGTTGGTATGGGAAAATATTTAAAGTCATTTAAATGTGCCCACAAACAAAGGATCCAGTTTAGTAAACCAGAGACTTTCTGACTAAACAGCCCACAAAATTTCTTGTGTTTGCTTTATTCATATTATTATTATATTATGGAACCTAATTTATTCCAAAAGCAACCACAAAGTTAGAAAGAGGTCTTTAGAGGAACTTTTGTCATCTAAGGCCATCTAAGAATGACGAAGCAGCTACATAGACTTCAAATAATGTACTGCTATATCATAAAGTCATAGAAATTCTTTCCATATTTTCCATTATCTTGTCACAATCTCACATTATCTTGACTTTTATCTGGATTAAGCTTTAGTCTGGCAACTGTAGTCCAGGTCTTACCATCAATTAGTTATTAAATGCAGAAGGAGGTATTCAGATCTGCTCAGGTCTAGAGCTCTGGTTAGAAAGAACATAGTATCAACTGAACAGTTGGTTGTAGGGGGATAGAATATAAGTAAATAAAGGTAGTATAGAATCTTACCCCCAAAAGAGTTGCAGCTGGGTTAATTATTAAAGATTAGGAGCAGGCCTGAGTTTAACAGACCACAGCTGTAGCCAATAAGAAGAGTGTTATAAAAGTGGGCTGGTTGGTTGAGAGGAACTGGAGTTGGTTGGCTGCTGTGAGGACAAGGAAGAGTCAGTGCCTAGAGGAGCTGCCTACAAGAAACAGCAAGGAGGTATGAAACTCTAGCAATATGGAACCCTTGCACTATAATGACAATAGAACTCTTGCAAGATAATGATAACAGCTGGTGAAGTAAACCAGGTGCCTTTTTGTTCATAATCATATACATATTAATGATAGCTTGTGGGGAAATGGAGATCAGTTCAGTGGAGGACAGGGTATCCAAAAATGTTCAGACACCTGTGTCTAACCTTTGTGCATGTGCAGACTGGGATTGCAGCACAAGAACATCTAATAGACATTATCCAGAGCATCAGAGGTGGCTGCTTGGGTATCTGTGTGCTCTGCTTTAAACTTTTGCTCTCCTTTTTTACGATGTGATATGAAACAAGTATAAGAGGGTGGTGATGACTTAAAAAAATTATAGATCTTGTCATCTGGCAGAGTAGACACAGAGCTGAAGCAATTTCCAGTGAGATTTCACAGCACCTGCTGCTCCCAGGAGCTGCACATTTTTGATCATCCGTTACCAGTGCACTATGATACCTGGAACACCCTAATTTGAAGCCATGTCCAGCTGCCTGGGATTGCACTCATGGTAGTGGATTTGTTTAAATGACTTCAAACAAAGCCTAAACTGTTCCTTGTTCCAGTGGGGTCTGTAGCATAGGATTTGCTCAATGTATTCATTAGATGGCAGCGCCAGCCGTGGGGTGCGGGAGTCCCGGGACTTGGTGCAGTCACGCCGATGCACGGGCTGCGGGGCAGGAGCTGGGGCAGCTCCCTGGGGCTGCTGCTGCTGCTTGCAGTACAACAGCACCATCAAGCGTCTCTCTCTGCGGCACAGTACAGCATGGCTGCCCCACAACCCTTCCAAAACGGGAATAGAGTGTTCCAGGAATCGAATGTCTCTTAAACGTCAGATGAGACTTTACCTTCAGAACGTATTGGTGTTTAACAGCTCCCCTCCTATGGCACTGTACACAAGCATTGTTCTTTGATCAAAAACACCAGGGACCTTATTTCCCATATTTGTAAAGAAAGGTAACAGCTTGTAATTAAACTAGTTTCATATAAAACTTAATATTTGGGTTGCACATAGAACAATGATTTTAAAAAAAATCACCTGTCTAATTATGCTTTCTCACTTTCTCCATTATCTATATCCATTTTCCACTTTAAAAGTGAAAAATAAGAGCATATTAATAAAGAGTGGATAATGCAATCTCAAATCATGACAACCTGTATTTTCACTATTTCCATGATTTCCTGCAGAGAATGATGACTTGAATATTTGTCTACAGTTTTTCCTATGGAAGTCTACCTATTGGTGCCCTGCAGAGAATTATTCCCTTGCTCCCTCTGTTTGAAGAGGATTTGGATGCTGCTTAGTGTTTGGGTTTTCTTAGCTCCATTTTCCTTTTTGCTTGGTAACCTGTGATAGTGCTTTTTATTCTTGGAAATTAATAGTACTAAGCAAAGTAATTCAGAACATTTCAGACAGCATATGTTAGTGTGACTCCCTTTTCCCAAACTTCCTAGCCTGTCTTTCCACAGGGGAAAAATACTATGAAAGAATCTATGTAGCAGCTTTATTGTGTCACTTAAGAGTCAATATATGTGAGTAGAAGTCTAGGACTTGACTTTATCCTACATAGCCTGGCAGTTTTCTTGGAGGTTAGTTGGATTCTGTTTCTCACCAGCTCTCAGCAGAGGGGAAATTGCCACAATTTTCACTGCAGTTCACACGCTCCTCCTGATGTTTCACTAATTTGACCTTAATTTTCTGGTTTGAATCTGCAGCACATAGTGAAAACAGATTTTTACATTGCTTAAATGTATATCTCTAAGTTTCTTCTTGAATTTTACCTCCTCCCTTCATTTTAAGGTTCCTTATTGCTAAGGGCTGACCCTTGCTCATTGCAGATGTCCATCAAAGCTGCTCTGTCACTTGCCTCCTCAGCTAGATGGGGAGAGGAAATATAGCAGAAGGTTTATGGGTTAAGGCTAGAACAGGAAGAGACCACTCATCAATTACTGTCATGAGCAAAACAGGCTTGGAGAAAATTAATTTCTTACCAATCAAATCAGACTAGGATAATAAGAAATAAAACCAAAACACTTTCCCTCCACCCCTCCATTCTTCCTAGGTTTAATTTTATTCCTGAGTTGTCTATCTCCTCCCCTGCAGCAGCCCAGAGGGACAAGGGAATGTGAACTGTGGCCAGCTCATCACACGGTGTCCCTGCTGTTCCTTCCTGCTCTAGGAAATGGATGCTTCACCTTCTTTTCCTCCTCCAGAGGGAGACAGACTCCACGATCTTCTCTGACGTGACTCCTTCCCACAGGCTGCTGTTCTTCCCGAGCCGCTCCAGAGTGGATCCTTCCAGAAGGTGCAATCCTTCGGGAGCAGACTGCTCCAATGTGAGGCCCCCGATGGGATCGCAACTCCTGCCACAAACCTGCTCCATTGTGGGCTCCTCTCTCCATTGCTCCAGAGGCCTTGGCAGGAGCCTGCTCCATCGCAGGCTTTTCTTGGGTGTCACAGCCTCCTGTGGGCATCCAGCTGCTCTGCTCTGGGCTCCTCCAGGGGCTGCAGGTGGATCTCTGCTCCCCCTGCTCCTCCCTGGGCTGCAGGGGCACGGCTGCCTCCCCATGGCCTGCACCAGGGGCTGCAGGGGAATCCCAGCTCTGGTGCCTGGAGCACCTCCTGCCCCTCCCTCTGCACTGACCTTGGTGTCTGCAGGGCTGTTCCTCTCGCATGTTCTCACTCCTCTCTCCAGATGTAATTGAGCAGGTGGGGTTTTTACCTTTCTTAGCTCTGTTATCCCTGAGGTGGTGAAGGCCTCCCCCTTGTCCAGCAGGAGGCCTGTCTTGGAGCCAGCTGCCATTGGTTCTGCTGGACGTGTGGGAAGCTTCTAGAAGCTTCTCACACCTCTAGCAGCCCCCCCCGTCTCCTGCCAAAGCCTGGCATGCAAATGAAATGTGTTTATATACAACTTATCATATTGTCCAAATGTAAATTGTTGAGTAGTTAATCAAGTGGTCTGAAAATTACTGGGAGTTCAGTGTGTCCTCAACTAGACATCACAGAATTAGGTAAGAGAAAGGGTAAGGATGGATTCTTTTATCCAGATGCTGGAGATTTCATAGCATTCTTAGGCTTCTATGTTTTATTATCCTAATTAGTTAGTTGTGTCAGTAGAATAAAAATTATTTTCTTAATTTTATAATCATCTTATCTACTTAAAGCTGTTTTACATGGTGGAAGACTATTTTGAAAACCTTCATTTGATCCATTTGATTTTTCTTCTTTAGATTTAACTGTACCACTTTCTTCACATTCTATTTCTAAGCATCTTTATCTTCTTCTTTCAACTCTCAAATACAGGCAATTGAGAAAATTGGTTTACTTTCAAGTAAACTTTTAACAAAAAAAAAAAGGCAAATGAAAAAAAAGATAGGTGGTTTTGAAATGAGAGGATTAATGACAAGAGCATTTGAAGGTGTGCCACAGATTCTGAGGTACAGTGAAATGTGCCTAAATGTGACCCATTGCTGTGAACCTGACACCATGTGTTTTTAGGACAATGCCTGTTATCTTCTTCTGGGAAGCTTTTTCAATGGTCCCAAATGCACCTGTAATGAAATTATTTTTCCATTCTTCTTTTCTTTTTGGTGATAAGGATATAATGATGTAATCTGTCTGTCTCTTCTGCCCACTCAGTCAAGTCTTGTCTGATTATATGTGTAAAGTCATAGTTTTGTGCTTGCCTTGAGTACAATCACAAGTGAAATAGACAGCTAGGAATATAATTTGAGTTCTGTGTGTCACTTAAGCAAAGAAGGACTGATAAAGAATAGACGAACAGGTATATTTTCTTAATTACAAAGTCAGGATGACCACAAAAATCACAATAATTGTCTAAAAGCTGTCATTATATTTGACTGGGGAAAAAATGGGGAACTTGCAAGGTGAAATATTTTAATCTTTTCAGTCCTAAAATATGGCTTTTCCTTGTACACAAGCCTTTCTTTTAATACAGCTAAGTTGTTTTGGTTTTGTTTTTTCCTGAAAGGGATTATCTGTTTATGAATACTGCTTCTTGAAGGGCAAAAAGCTTTATCAAATCACTATAACCATAGAGAATATGGGCCTTATTCCCATTTTATATCTGGAACTCTCTGAAGATCTTGATTCCTGTATGTCAGGTGATACACCATCAGCCAGGGCTTTGATAAGTAAGAACTGTAAGCCTTTATGCTTATATACATCTATCAATGAACAGCCATTATCATGCTACACTGAAAGAGTCCTTGTAAACACAGGATCAACCATTTCAATGGGCCCTTATGAGCTGCAAGATTCAAATGATAAGCAGTAATTAACTAAGCCACCATCTCAGCCTCCTCATCCAGCAGCCAGGCTGTCCTGAAGGTAGCACAAGGGCAGAGCAAGTGGCTAAAAACTTCCTGAGAATCAGGTCATGTTAATCTCAAAATCATGGATGAGTTTGGACAATGGAAGCTAGATATTGTGGGGTTAACCCTTAATTCTTGAAGAAAGGGACAGAAAAAGACCAGAACACAGAGTTGTGGAAAATGTGAGGATATGACAATAAGGGGGAATGAGTGTTCAGTACTTACCAACCAGTATTCTCTCATCACATTCCTGGAGTCCAGAGACCTAAAAAAAATCTTCATATTGAAAAAGAAAACAAATAACATTTAAATGTATTTCCTGGGTTTGGGTGGAAAAAAACCCATAGTAAATAATCATCTTAATGTCTGGTACCAGTTTCTGTTTGTTCAACATGATGTTTTGGTAGTGTTGAACAATCATCACAGATGACCTGGTTACCTTTACTCACTGACATCACTGTATATAAAGCTCACAGTTGATTTAATTTGGCCGTATTTGAAACCCACGTTCAAGCAAGCAAGATGATGTGTTAAAGGAAGAAAGCAAAGGCCTGGTTGCTTGGGTGCACAATAAGTGTAGTTTTAATACTTGTACTCAAGATGGCAGCACGAAAACATTAAAAAAATGCTTCAGTGGCAATTTTCCAGAGAGCCACTGGCTCTTCCCGGTTCATTTTATTGCATTCTGTTCAATAAGACTGAACAGTTTGAAACACAGAATGGTGGGCAGTGAAGAACACCTAGTGAGTAAATATTCAAGAAGAGGGAAAAACTCATTAAAATTTGTGTTATTCATAATAATGTAATTGTGAAATAATGAACCTTCTGACAGTAGTTCATTAAGAGTTAAAAATACTAAATCAGGATAATACTAGCATAAACTAGATCCTAGTGGATTCCTACCAAATCTTTCAGGTGCAATGAATGTAATTGTGATGACTGGCTTCTCCCATCAAAATGACAACTATGATATCTTAAAAGAACATATTTGTTCTTATTCTGAGTGGTAATATTTTCTTGCATTTAAATGTGTTCCCTACCACAGGTGTATCCCCTCTATCCCTTTGCTTCTCTGTCTCATGAGTTATGCATGTACATTTTCCTGTCAATGCACATGCATTATCTAATTGTTTTTTCTCAATAAATATTTAATGTGCTTAGCTACTAACCAACATAGTGTGTGTTTTGCCTATAGAAATGAAAATTACTTAATTTATTACTCATAGATTATATAGAGTTTGGTGCCAAGAAGCTTTGGTACTGTGAACTCTGATACATTCAAAAGTTCTTGTCAGGTATCATTATGAAGGTATGTTTTTGTGTTTTATCACACAGAAGATTGCACTAGGGTAAAACAGAAGGGGAAAAATTAGACTAAACCAGAAACTTTTACTGTAAATCACTGACCAACATTAGGAAATATTAATAGAATGAGCGGACACAATCCATCTGGAGCCAAATAAATCCCTACAAAGAATTTTCCAAAAGAAATTAATGCAAAAGCATACTACTTCCATGAAGGTAGAAACTGGGATATGTTAACTCTGTGACATTGTAGCAATATTAGACCAACAATGCTTAAATAATCCAGGTCCCGTTTGTATTTTTAAATCTTCACATCAGCATATTTTCATTGACAGCAAACTAGAACAATGTGTGAGAGATGGAGAAAGGTGTGTGGTGTTACAGGTTATGCTGAAGCTGTGTAATAAGAGAATTTTCTGTTGTTAAGAAAACAGTATGGTGATTTACAGATGGGTACAGGCTGTATGTCATCTCTTACTGATGTGAGCCTGTACCTCTCCCTTTAGGAAACAGAGGGGTGGCTGCTAAACTGGTCTGAGTGAGAGCTCTTAGGAAGGAAGTAGCTAGAGCAGATTTTGCTGTGTTCATGAAGATAGTGTTATATTTATAGATTTTCATAGTAATTTCAACTTTAAAACTGTCCCAAGTTTGCCATTGTAGGATGGATCAGGTGAGTAAACTAGTCATCATTGGAAAATGCCTTGAATCTGGGTCAGCCTTTTTTTTTAACTTTTCCTAAAATGGAAAAATGATCTGCAAATGCCCACAACATCTGACATTATTTACCAGAGGAAATATTGTAATCTCCTCTCCCTATTAATGGAAGTCATGGAAAAAAGAAGGAGGTATTTGTAAGACTTATTTCAGTTTCTTAGTCCCTGTCTGTAGCAGCATTTCCAAAGAGTCATATGTAGCCATCTGGTTACCATCTGGGTTTTATCAAACAGCATGGGACATTTCCAAGTGGTTATGCAGAAAAAAACTGAGCATCAACAGTGAGTGTGTAGATGTACCTGAAAGAAATATGCATAGTTGGAGCAGTGGCCGGTGAAAAGTGAAACGCCCAGGCTAGATAAGTGTCCAGCCAACCTCCAGCCAGTCAGGCACTTCCCCAACCCGAAGTCAGGGCTTTGCGCCCAAGGCGATGTCAAGCCTTGCGGACGTGTGGCCGCAGTAAAGAGCTCCGAAGTCGCAGGATGAAATGAAGAGGCGACCCTCAGTTTCTTCGGGGGGGTGGTTTTATTGGTAGGGAAACGTGCAGGTTCGGTGGAAGAAGCTGAGAGCCCCGAGGCAGGGAAAAAGCCTCGGTTTTACAGAGGGTGGGAGGGGTGAAAGATAGCAAATCAGAGAGGGATACATTAAGGATTGGCATGATCGGAGAACCCATCAAACACAGTTGCGGGAGGGACCCTGGCCCCTAACCCAATCACTCGACACCCTGGCCCGAACTCTCTAGAAAAAGAGGCAGGGGTGTCGAGTGACAGGCAGGCTGCCAGGGGTGGGGAACAAGAAAGATACATTTGGTAACCAAGACAACTGGGGAGGGGTTTGGGGATTGACACAAACTGGTAACAGGACAGGACTTTCTGAGAGAACAATGGAGGGAAAACTGAACAAGCATAAAACACACCACAACACATAGTCTGCCATGGAAACTCCATCATACAGAGCATGTGACCAGCCTTTTATCCAGCACTTTCTTTGAATAGCTGTCATTTTGATGACAGTAACCCCTCTGACTTGTTGCAGACTCAGCCTTTGCTTTCTGAGCTATAATCAGTCTAGCTGAATTGTACCTTCTGGTATCAATGATGTGTAAGACTGGATTTTTACAGCCCTTATCCATTACAGGGACTTATACCTCAGTTAAAGGCAGTTGTACATGCTGAGCATGGCTTCCTGGACATTCTGCTGAAGAAAGAAGGCACTTTGCAACTCTCTTGTGTTTTTTGCTTTGCAACAGTACCTATTCCTTGAGCTTCTTTGGAGAGATGGAATACCCAAAGGAATTTTATACCTCTAAAATCCATTTCCAGCCATATGCCCAGTTTCAGCATAGAATCATAGAATATCCTTAGTTGGAAGGGATTCCCATGGATTATCAAACTCCCCATCCTGCACAGGACAACCCCAACAATGACACCATGTGCCTGAGGGTGTAATAGGAACGCAGTAAGCCCAGCATGAACATTTGAGTTTAGAGTGAAATAAATTATTGTGTCCCTTTGCAGCTGCCATGATCAGAGAACAGGTCATCTCTTCATGTGCAAAGAAAGTAAAAATCTGCAGCGCCTTTTTGTAGCATGTCTTGGTTGCAAATGCTGGTCATTCTGCCCCTCAATTCCCCTTATTTCTTTCTGGCTGCACAATTTAGAGGGCTCTGGAAACAGCAGTATAACATGAATCCTCTAATCCTCTAACTGGTTTTGCTGAGATTGTACCACACACACAAAAAACCAAACAAAATAAAATTAAAACAAGCAAGCAAACAAACAAAACCCCAAAACAAACCAAAAGGAGCAATTAATGACATAAATCAGATATCATGGTTTTGATTTCTCCTGTCCTCTCTCCACATAATATTTCCAGTTCTATTAAGCTACTATTTGAAAGAGACTCTAATGGACTGATTCTTCCAGTTACATACACTGGTTTCAAATTGCACCCAGTTAATGATTTATTCCCAGGCCTACTATGACTACTGGTAGTTTTCCTGACAAAGCAGTATGTTACCATCCCTTCCTGAGATCAAACTGAAAGTGCCTTTTGAAATGGTTGAATCCATTTATTTGGTTTTGTTATTTGTCTTCCTTTGTGACATTTGTTGCAGCCATCTTACTCCTCCAAGGGATTTCATAATCCTAAACTTGTATTTGTCTTGAGCTGTATAAAGCAAAACTCTTGGGAAGAAGGAGGAAGGAATACTTCTATTCCTGTAAGTAAAAAGTCAACAAGTTGACAAAGATGAAAAGACAAACCAGCAGTATCATTTAAGGTAATTTTGTGTCTAGCTAAAGACAAAAAGTTGAAAACATGCCAGAACATTTCAGGAGGGCTCAGCACAGAAGAGAGAATTTGTCTGTCCTCTTGTTTTTCAGTTTGGGTTAAAAGCAAAAATTCCCCTGCAGTTTAAGAAAGCACATCCACACACAATATTTAAGGTAACTAAAGATCGTTAATGATCTTCCATAAAAGAGGAAAATAGGAGACAGGCAGATGGGAGAGTCCTTAGAAAAGCAAAGAAAAGTTCTGCTCTGAAAAAAATAAATTCTGAAGTAAGTATATGGAGATTCCTTTGTTTCCTCTCTTGCCAAAGGAGATGCAGGTTGTGGAGACACTACAAAAGAGGGGATTAGGGAGTTGGGGCATAAAAGGAATTAGAATAATGAAAATGACCCATGTAGTTGTTCTGTAGGAGGACGCCCAGAGCTCTTTTGATGTACATCTGGCTGAAAAATGATACAGTAATAAAATCTCTGGAATTCAGCAATAGGTTAGTTACATTGGTACTTAAAGTACTTTTGCCTTTACAGAAATGTATTTGCATGTTTGCTTACTTAAGGCAAACAGTCATTATACTCCAACCAAAGCTTCAACTTCCACCTAAAAACTCACTGATCTACCACCAAAAAAATTGTATGGGAACTGGAACTTTAAATTTACTAGCTTAAAAAAAAAAGAAAAATATACAAAAAACCTTGTGCCAAAAAACACACTCTAATGTTCTCATTGATTTAGGAAAGATTATTCACTCTTAGACAGTTTTAGGAATGTCATGATTGAGTTAGTAGAATATTTTAGACTATTTTGCTTTTTATTCACTTGCCATCTTTTCTCCCTTTCAGGTAAGATGCTTAAAACTCTCTTTTCTATTGGGTCTCTTTTTTTTTTTTTTTTTCTTGGAATATACCCAGCTTCTCAAATCACAGTTTTCTTTCATGAGTAAGAATTAGGCATTGCAGCTAATGGTGTTAAGAGATCTTCCAGCTTTTGACTGATCACAGCTGAAAAATAGCTAACTGCTGAGCTTCAGTGAGCTGGCAGCATTGACCCAGACAAAAGCTTATAGAGGCATGAAAATGGAAGCATAAAGGCTAAGCCAGAAGTTTCTTTATTTCTTTAAAGCTGTGAGATTGTAGGAAAAGACAGTAATGGTGGCTAAACTTTTAGCCGGAAAATTTTTAAGTTTTGCTGAGACCATCAGGATTACTGGATGCAGAGGTTTTAGCATCTACATTGTCCATTAGTGGAAGCTTCACAGAGTCTGTCAACTCATGAGTTATGGACAGACAGGACTGGTGAGAGAAGACCTCAGTGCTCCAATGTAGGCAGTGATCAACACATGTGAGTTTGACGGTAGGAAGAATCCCGCCCAGAAGCACAAACAACTTCCGATTTTGAAACCTGTATTTGGCAAAATCTGAAGTATAGAAATAAGTGAAGGAGGTAACATAAGACCATGGGGACAGGGGGAGATGAGGCAAGAGCATTTTAGACACAGACTTGCTCCATGAGAAAATGAATAGAAAAGGCAAGATGGGAATGAAAAAAGAAAAACTGGTTTTGCTAAAATGAAAAAGGCCAGAATTGAGAGGCCAAGAGAAACATAAATTATTTTCAAGATCTTGAGGAGGAGAAGGAAACATGATTCTTAGACAGAAGAGAGAGAATAAAGAACTGAAGCCTCTTAAAATCATGGTGGAGATAAAGGTTTTCATTAGTCAAGAGTCCTGGCTAAGAAATTGTAGATTTGCCATTTGAGCAGATCCAGCAGAAAATGTGTTGCTTGTCAGGATGCATTTAGTAAGAATATAAATTAGATGAAACTGTAAGGTTATAGAGACTTCTGGTAAAGCCAGAAGAATGAATTAATATATTTCATTCTGGAGCAAGTGACACAAGTGTCCCATTAGGTGGGTCTCTTGGTTGAAGAAAACATTCAGTAATTCAAAATTCATGGTAGTTACTGAAGTTTTCAAGTCAATGTGAAATAAAGCAAAAGCGTGCAAGATTAGGAAGCAGAAAGAAAACATAAGATAGCAAGTGCTATGGAAAAGATTAGAAGAAGGAAGAGTCCACAAGGAATGCAGAACTGTGGTGATAGAGAGAGGAGTACTAGAGTAAAATGAGGTCTTCCAGCACAGGACATTTGTAAATGACAGTGTAAAGTGAGAATGGGGCAGAATAAGTCTTGGCAAACTACAAGGAAAAGAAAAAAAGTAGAAATCATTTAGCCATGACCATCTCAGTTTCTTGGAAAACTATGAAAACTGCATGAAGTATCATCAGTTTTCACTAATGACAGTAGTTTAGAATGCAAAATGAAAGGTACAATTTCTTATAGAAGTAGAAGGAAAAAAAAACATAGGAGCTTTCTTCTAAGAACTTGATTAGTGATGCAAAATTGGGAAGCCTCTTCCATACAGAGAAGCATTCTGGTTTCATGCAATATCAGACAACCTTGAAGACTTTTTTAAAACAGTAATTGAATAGCAGTTGATGTTACAAAATGCTGCAGCTACAGAGCGATAACAAAATTTTTCTGCTATAAATGGGAAAAACTTTGTGATTGGGAGGAAATGAACTGAGATGCCTGGCTAATCAGCTGAGGCCTCTGATTTGTTAGCAGAGAGAGGGCTAAGAATCTGAGACATACCAGGAAGTACTTCCAGAAGAATAAATAGAAAAAAATCTTAAGGTCACCAAATTAATTTCACGACTTTGAGTACTGTGTGCAGTACTGATCAACTGTGTTGCAGAATGACAAGCTCATAGTGTGAGAAAAATTCTATCAAGTTGCTGCAGATCTTAGAAACAGAGCTATAAATAGAGCTACAAGAGGGACCTGCACTGGGCAGTGTATATATATATATATATATGTGCATATGTGTCTTGATGACCTAACTTTCAGAATTTTAGCAAGGGACAAATTAAATCATACTTGGTTTTACACAGCATTTGAATTTAATTACATTATGCAACTATCCAAAAGTGCCTGATAGAATGTAACCTCTCAAATTCCTTTCCCCTTTCCTCTTTTTTTTTTTTTCCTGAGAAAAATCTATCTTAGTTTTAAGTGGATTCTAATGGAATTTACAGAGCTGGCCCTGCAGCTTTCCAATTCTTATAAGTTAGTGAATTTTCAAAGTGTTGAAGTAGTCTGACCCATATGATGGAAATCCCAAAAGACTATAAAACAGCAATGCAGGTAAAAAGCAAAAACAATCAAAATATTTTAAACTAAATTTATTATACTATCATCATAAACTAGGTTTTATTGATAATAGATCTAAGGCTGAGAGTCTTGATGTGAAGAATTCTAAGAAATAACTCAATTTCAGACCTATGTGTTAAAGAGATTCCTTTTGCTTAGCTTTCTGACCACAAATAGAGGGGGAAACTGTATAAACATAAAAATAGCACAGCCCTTGTGTCACAAATTTTAAGGCATCTGGATACAGCTGTGCAAATGTGAAATAATTAGAATACTTAATTGCATCTCAGTGCTGTAAAAATCTCAGTCTATTTAGTACTATAAGAATCTTGACCTATTTTTGCATAGGTCCCAGTCTTCAAATCCACATATAATATCCTTAGTGAAAACATTTCATTTATTATAGGTTTTGATGACTGACTTATTTTTAGTAACTTATAACATACTGATAGGCTTCAATAGGGGTTTAGAAGTTTCAGTTCAGACAGAAAAAAAGAAAGTTCAAATTCTCAAAGCTAAGAAGCTCCTTGACTGCACTATTTTCCTCTTCTGTTGCCAGTAGCTGAAGTCTTCTTATTGCCCTCTTCTTCATTAAAACCATTACTCAGACACTGTTGTGTTTTTGTTGCTATGCTGTCTCTTCCTGCTTGTACTACAAAGCTGACATCTCTGCAAGCTGTGGATCAGAATGATACTCAGGAGGAGAGCTCAGAGCTATAACCTTGGGGTTTTTTTGTAGTATGTGCTGTAGAACTCTTATGTTTCTCACCTTTCCAGTCTGACCTTCATCTTGAACTTGGAGATGTGCAATGATGAACCTGTGCACTGGATGAAAGACAGGCTGCTTACTGCTGTTAGCATTGCTTGACTGGTAACAGATGTTCATGAAAGAGATAATTTTTTTAACTGTCTTGTGGTCTAATGTACAAGGCATGGAGGTTATTAACATTCTGATCAATTACCAAGCTTTCCATTAATCCATTTTTCTCACTGTTTGTGGGAGCCAGCGATCAGACATTTTTCACAAGATGTTATCAATTTAACAACTTCTATTCAAATAATTTCAAAATTAAGTGTAATCCTAGAAGGTTGTAATACTAGAATCAACATTTGATCTATTTTAATTCTTTTTCTGTGTCCTATGACAGTTTATGTGTTATATTCTATTCAGCAGCAAAAAAAGGAAAGACCGGTGATTTTTCACTCTCAAGGACACAGCAGTTCCACTGAGAGTCATCTTTCCTCTCTCATTCCTGTAGAAATCCCTGCACCTGTGCTTGAAGTCTTTGAGGTCTCAGCTAATGAAGTAGGTGCTATTTATAACTCTCCAAATCTCCAACAGTTTTTGATGAAAAACAGTCAGTCCTGAAAGCATCTGTGCCACACAAATAGTTCCTCAGGCTTGAACTTTAGACCAGCTCAGTTCAGAGAAGACAATCTGTCCTTTCTGCCTTCTCTTCCTTGTGTCAGATGTTGTGTACAAAGACAATTTCACATTTTCACTTCAAAAAACAGAAGGAATCTGAGCCATAATGTCAACTGAAAACTTAGTAATAATTGCACCAAGTTCCTGCTGATCAAGTTTCTGTGGCCTAACAACTTGTGCTCAGCTGGCATACAGAGACTGTCATTGCCAAAGTGTCATGTGAAGTCCTACAGCATCAGCTGCATTCCCACAGTCACCACAGCTCACTGCAGCACAGTAAGCTATTGAAACACACTATTTTGCCTGGAAGCCCAAGTCCTAAGCTTCTATGCCTTAGTCAGTTCTCCTTCCATGCAGGAAATCTTTGTCAAGAGACAAGTTTTTGGAGATCTGAGCTGAATAGTTTAAGTACAGATGTGTGATGCCTTGGCCCACATTCTCTGTAGAATCATTATGGTTGTGAAATTTCCTATGTGGTCATACTCATCCTTTTTTTCCTTTGTCAGTCATCAATAATTTCAGTCACATAAATTGGCTAAATGACTCTGCAATCAAAAGTAATGTCTTCCAGCTCTGGGCAGAAGACATTTGACTGATTGCAGAGAAGAAGTTGATTGCTGCCATAAAAATTCCCTGAAGAGTCCAGATCCAGGCAGACTAGACCTGATCAATTTTCCTGTGGGCATGCTTCCCCTTGCTGAGGGAGGGGACAGTGGAAGGAAGGAATCAGTGAGGAAGAGCTAGCCTCCATCCAAGCTACCCTCTTGGTAGTTATCAAACAGCTGGTAGGACTCTAGTCAGTATCTAAAAGAAATATTCATGGGAACTTTACCTTGTTTTCTAAAATGGAGGACTGGAACTTCCATGCTCTCTACAAAATGAAAAAGAGTATGTGATCTTTTACTGAGCTTGCATTTAGTACCTTTTTCTATGGAATTTTCTTCAAATTAAGCTGACTGAAAACCAAAAAAAAAAGGATCTATGCAATTGCTCCAGCTCTACAGAAACTTGCAGTTGTCTCATTCTTCCCTCCAAATAATGTATTCCATGCATTCACCTCAGCAGCTCTGCTCATAGCACACTGTGGCACCAGCCTGTTACAGCACAGAGGAACGACTGAAAGGGTCCATTCTAATGAACATAAACTTCAAGACTCAGCCCTGCTGTCACTGAGTCTTTGATTTTAAATGAGGGAGAAAGCACTACTGTGTAGGCATGAGAATGGACAGCCTGAAACAGCCACCTGCTAAGGGGGGAGAGAGAGAGAATATACTCATCACACATGATATAGTAGCAACTATGCTGCTGAGTGTATGCCTCACATACAGTGCCAATGGGCAGTCCACAGCCCCAGAAATAAATCTGTCCCATATTCCCCAGCTGAAGAGAGGACAGAAGGCTGAGAAGTAAGAAGCTTATTTTAGCTGACTGGGTTACTAGAACACAGACAGAATTGACAGTTTTGCTGATATAGCAAAATTGAACTTATTTGTCTTATACAAACAACAAACAGAGAGCAATGAAAAATGAGAGGAGCCAAGCAGACTATCTCAAGACTAGCTGGAATGACTCATGTTAATTTATACTGTGGCTCTAATGTTTTCCATTAAATAAGGACTTTGTTTGGTAGCTCTGTTACCAATTAAGCTTGTAAAAACTTTCTGTTAGAGAAGCAGGGTCTGGGGTCACCCCAGATCGTGCAGCCTGGGGAGCACTAAGCAGAGGTGTCCTGGTGGCTCTATCCAGGCAGAACCAGACCTCCTCAGACTATTAACCTGCTATGTGTGAACTCCACTCTCCAGTGCTACTGACTCATGGAGGCTTTTGAACTCAGATACAGCACAATGTCAGATTTGCCCCAGCACTGTCATGCTTCTGAGTTCACTCTGACAAGCCCTCTCAAAATCTGAGGCTGTAAGATTTTGCAATAAAACCCTTAGGTCCAGCAGTATCAGCTCTGAACAGGAGCTAAGAATTCAAATTTGACCAAAGCCATCCACATGAGAATTGGCACTTCACAGGTGATAGGAAAAAGAGACACCCACACCAAGTCTGCAGGAAGCAGATCAGGTTTATGTGAGTTACTGGTATTGGGTCTATACTACATGAAAACTGATTAAATGCTTCAACTGCACCTGAGTAATCCAAGCCAAAAGCAACCAGCTGTGCAGAGAGCCAGCTCCATTTTCTTACATCCATGACATGGTTAATTAGCAACATGGATAAAGAGTCCATGGATAATTAAGAGTGAAGTACACAATATATCAGCATTCTCTTGGCACATTTGAGTACTGACACATCGTTTATTTCTCACAGACTGTGCATACAAAGCTGAAAACAGAATTTTCATCTCTCACAGAGAAAATAGGAAGATTCTCCATTTTTTTACACATCTATACAATTTTGTCTATAAATACCTCTTTTTGCCTATAAACCAGCTAATTAAACATCTGATTTAGGGAGAATCCCCATGTACTGTAGTATTGTGTTTGAGTCCATGTCATTAAAAACCTTGCCTCAGAATACACAGTGAGCAAGAGGACAAATACATCATGAGTGTTTGGGTGGCTGGCTAAAACCTGGAAAATACTTAGCATTAGTTTCTGTGCTCAAGCTACAGAGGTTCCACACGTAAATTTTACCCGTTGAGGATGGGAGCCCCCAAGGGGCATCTGGAACAGTCTTAGAGCCACTGGTTTCAGCTTGTTTCTCAAGCCTTGTCTTAATTGACTCAACTTGCATTGAGTGATTTGGTGCTATTTGAGTTTCAGGGATTTCATAGCTTCCCTTACCAGATCTCCCAGCACTAGCATCTGATATCCCTCTGCAGGTTTTTAATTCCTGGAGCATTCTAACTGGGATTGCAGATTCAGCTCAGCTCTACTGTAAACACACTTCCCTCTAACAGAGTTGTAGTATAGATCTCCTTCAGCTGAAGGAGACAATCTGTGTCCAAAGACTGCTGCTTTATGAGAAGATAAGCAGTTGAGTTTCTGATAATGAATACCCTATAGGTATCTCTGCCATGGAAATAGCAGGGTCTCCACAGTTCATGAGCCTAAATTCTAAGTTCTTGTGTCTAAAGTTCCATATCAATTGGTACCTTGTCTAGCTCTCGTAACATCGTGTGAGTGAATTTGAAACATTCCTCTGCTGACAAGACATTTGGATATAGGTAGAACTTATGCTGTCTAAATATAGCCTTAAGTACCAGATACATGAGGATATTTCAGGATCCAGCCTCCCACTGATTTCAACAGATCCAGTAACTGCTTGAAAAATTAGTCACCTGTGTTTTATGCAGATAGATTTTAAGGGTGTTATTTTCCCTGTGTCCTCAGCAGATTGACCTGCACACAAGTCAAAAACACAAGCCAGCCATGCCAGCATGATCTTATTTTGTACTTGCTGATGTGGCTCTCATTTTGCACTTCCTACTTTCTTTTAAAGTAAGTAGAACACATTTGCTTATTCTAGTATAAAAATAGCAAACAGAGAAGAAATAACGTAAATTGAATAAAAACCAGCAAGCTGTAAAACTTCTATAGAGTATTATGGGAAATCTTTTATCTAGGAAAGTGAGGATTTAAATGGGAAAATGGAAAGTATTACTGTACTTCTAACAACCTATTACTTAGAAACTGCCAGTTTCTAACAGGATTGGGATGGGGGAGGAATGTCTGTTGATTCAGCACTTCTGTCATGGGAAGCTCTTTTATGGTGCAAGTCAGATGCATAAGAAAAAAATTAAATAGTGACATCAAGTCAAAATTAAAAATCCATACCATGAGTCATGTTTGCACAGTGATGGACAGTTTTTAATATCAGATAAGTGGCTAGATAAATACATCTACTGGCAAAGAAACCAAACTGAGTAAAATTAATTCATCTTGAGAGGAGCAGGAGTATAGATACCAGATGAAATCTTTCCATATCTTGTTTCCACTAGAGAACAACCTACAGTAGCCTTGATATCACTCAGATACTACATCATATCACATTGCTGTTTAGATTATAATGCATCCAAAAAAGAGCAGCAAAGCTGGAGAACGGTCTGGAGCACAAGTACTGAGGGAGTACTCACAAGGAGCTGAGGGAGCTGGGGTTATTTGGAGCCTGGTGAAAATGAGGTCCAGGGAAGACCTTATTCACTCTCCACAACTACCTGAAAAGAGGTTGTAGCCAGGTTGGGGTCAATTTTTTTCCCCAAGTAACAAGCAATAGAAAAAAAGAAATGGCCTCAAGTTGCACCAGGAGAAGTTTAGATTGAATATTACAAAAAATTTCTGCACCAAAGAGTTATTGAGGATAGGAACAGGCTGCCTAGTGAAGTGGTTGTGTCATCATCCCTGGCCATAATTAAAAGCCATGTAGATGTGGCATTTAGGGACACATCTCATGGTGGACTTGGCAGTATTAGTTCTACAAGTCAACTCAGTGATCTTAAAAGTCTTTTCCAACCTAAATGATTCTACAATTCTATAATGCCAGGAATAGTTTTGCAGACAAATATGTCAACATGAAAAGTAAGAGTCTGTTCTAAGAGCTCACATAGTCTAAGGTTTAATGGGGTCATGGTGATATCACTTTAATGTCTGGTTTCATTATTCCAGTATTCATCACATATTTCCTTCTTATTCACAGGACCCTCTAAGTTTCTTCTTTCTGTCAATACTCTCCTTGGATGTGAGGAATCACCATGTTTGTATATAACTCTAATGGTTCAAGATAGGAAAGCAGTTAGCCCAAGTAAAGCCTTAAAAAGGAGTTTCTAGTTTTTTATTACCAACTAATGAGGTTCTTCTGAACAAAAGCCAGTCATGATCATTCTTTATTCTTCAATTTTCCTGAGGATCTTCACTCATCTTTTTTTTTCCTTCTCCATCCCATTATTTTGTGAAGCGCTGCAATTTCTTTTCAATTCAGTTAGTATAAAAATTGCAAGTAGGCCCAACTGTCTGAGAAAAGATAGCTTTTATTCAGACATTAGTTATAAGCATGTAACAGAACATCAAGTTCTTCAATCCATCCTTCTGTCTTCAAAGTTAAGCTGTTGCATGTGAAAGTTCCAAATATCACATCTTTACTCCCAGACATAATTTACACTGAACAAACCAAAGCACCATTTTGGGTTTGGAACTGTAGGCACCTTACTGGCTTAACATACTAAAACTAATTACTTAACTTCAGGAGTGCCTTGTGCTGTTTGGCTACTAGGCGCAGGAATCTGTTGCTTAAGCAGACTCACTCACATCACGCCATCTGAGATTCCCTAAGGCAACCAAGATGTGTCAGTGAATCAGATGATCATTGTAGGCCCTTCCAACTGAAATGATTCTCTTCTATTCTGTTCTATTCTATTCTGTCATACTGGCAGCATGACAGGTCTAAGAGGAGACCTTCACTGGAGGCAGGGGAGGACACACACACACACAGCACCATATGCCTAATTTTTGCCAGTTGGCTCTGTCCCAGGTGTCCCACAAGGCATGAATGTCTGACCTGGCTGTGTTCTGGTCTATTTGACCTGTTACATTTTGGGGCACAATCAGCTTTGCTTGTTCCAGTTGTGGCCAGTTAACAAGCTTTCTGGTGCAAACAAGCAATGCTAGGCACCTTATCTCCCCTGTTGTGGAAGGTGGAGAAGGTATGGACTTAATTTCAGAGGTAGTCCTTTATGGCCTTAGAAAAACCTCACATGGCTGCCTGCAGCCATGGACTGCTATCAGAGATGTGCATGCAACATATTCCTAGTATTGTGACAGCTGATCTTAGTGACAGGAGATAGTACATTTCTTCAACTTTTGCTGTCTGCTCTTTCTTCTGTGAATCCCAAACACTTCTTACATCATCTTCAAAAGCTGCAAGAATTCTAAATCTTATCTTCATATTAAACACAATATCTGCAGTAGGCAAACTGTGGTTCATGGGTTATGAATCTGTACCGTGTTAGCCAATCATACTGAAAATAACAGAAGTTAGGCATTACAGGTTGAAATCCAAATGCCATTCCTATTTACAGTCTTTAATATGTCAAATCTACTATGTCTGGGAGAGAGAGCATTAATAAGCATAACTCCTAGTCCAGTTATCATATCTTCTAGTGCAAAGCTACACTTGCACAATTATAATAGCAGGATTTAGAATGTGCAGAATTTAGATGTGATTTAGAATGAGCAGAATTCTTCCTTGGACAACACAAACAAATCCATTTCTCCTGAGAGGTCATTTTTTTCCATGCTGTCAAGAGAGTTCTTTTGATTGGCCTAGTTTATGTGTTTGCTGTGGATGACAGGCATTCCTAAATTCCTCAGGAATTCTGTTAGTTTCTCAGAGATCCACTTAAGATGTCAGTATTCACATTCTTCTCTAATTTATTTTAATTATTGTACCACTGCTTTGAAAAGACATTTCTTGTGTTTCAGTTTCATATGGAGGATACTATTGTCTGTATTTCTGTAAAGGGTCAGAATCAATCTCCTTTGCTTGAGTTAAATAAGAGTCATCAAGGACATAAAGTGCATTAAAGGCTTCTACTGTCAGAAAAAAAGACTACTTTCTATTTGTATTTTTCCCATACAACCGGAATTCATTTCATGTGGATGAAGACAGAAGTTAAGGTGAAACTCTTTCATTTTTCCAGACACTTTCCAATGGTAATAAAAATAGCCTGTCAAAGGTCCATTTGTTTTCATTTTCAATAAAAATGGTTTTATCTCCTTGAACCATGAGAACAGTAAAGAAAACAAATTCGTTTTCCATTCCAAAAATTCTGTAATGAAACACATCTGCCATTGCAACCACTGAAGGCAGAGCATTCCAATCTGCCTTGTGGCTAGCCCTCATTGACAAAGTATCCTTGAGTATCTCTAAATATTGGTATTACCTCTCATTAGGTTACAACCTTCTGGTGTTAATGTTTTATTAAGTCAAATTTATTAAGTCAGAGCTGTTAGTTTGCTATGGAATGGTGTGCAGGCATATATATGGTTATCCCAGCTGCATTGTGACAAATGGAGTAAAAAAGTATAGGAAATGGGTCACAGGAACACAATCAATAAACTAGTACTTTTTCTTTTATTTTTCACTCCCAGAGTCCTGTTCTGCAAATACATTAAATTCCTAACTGCCTGACAGAGGATGGTATCAATCTGCATGCTAGTGCTTATTGATTAGCTTTGCTAGGATATGTGCTGCTAGCTGTAATAACCAAGAGCATTTCGAGTGAAATTGATCACATCAGTCCTAAAAGTTAGAACATATTTGTGGGAAGTCCACATGCAACCATCTGATTTAAAACTTTCTAGTTTCAAAATCAATATTCTCAGACCACAGCTGGAGGAGAATGTTTCTAATGGATTTTTTAAAGTTGTTTGCTACTAAGTACCGGTACTAACATGGTACAAATGAATTCAAGGCCATGTTGATAATATTTATTTTATTATCTTTCTAAACAGCCCAAGATTTATCTGCATTACCAAATAATTTATCACAATAGAAGAAGATTAGTAGATCAAAGCAGTTAGTGCAGTGACAATCACATCTACATGTTACAAGGTTTTGGAAAGAGATGACTACATTCATAATCAAATACTCCAAACACCTCTATGAGTCAAGGCTGTCCTAAGACCTATTAATCAGTTTTGATCTTTGGGTTCCCATTACTGTGCTGAGTCCATTAGATACAGATCTCGAGTAGACTTTCTTGGTTAGTTTTCTCTGAAAGTTCTCTAGCTGGCACACACCAGCATGGCTTTGCAAACTAAACCAGTGCAGCAAGTGATGGTGATCAGACATTTCACTTCAGAACTGTTGTACCACTGCAAACCAAAATGTTCATTTAAATTGAGAAATCTAGCCTTTATTTTCTGCTACAGTTTTTTTAATATATAAACATAAAAAGAAAAGAGGAAGGAAAACATATATATATTACGTTAATAAGGGAAAGAATTTGAATATATTGTAAATAAGAGTTTTCTTTTACAAAGGAGAAGTAAAAAACCCCCATCTTCCCCTGTCAGAACTACACAAGGAATCTAAATGTTTGCCCAGAGTTATCAAGCTGTGACCATATACCTACAAAACATGAAGCAGCTCTTGCTCAATGCCACACACCGCTGCATCATGAATAGTAAGCATTGTTTTGGTATTGCTGTCTATATTACAAATACACAAAAAGGGAAAGAGAGGATGGCAGCTGCTGCGTGATTAAATATAGGAAAAATACTTCTGGGAAAGGTTTGATGAGAGAGCACACTATCAGTGGAGGAAAAAAATAATGCCTGAATGCTCTATCAGAAATGCAAAGACAAGGCAGAAGCACTGAGCAAACCAAAAACTAAATAATGAATAGGCAATGGGGTATCAGTGAATATGCCAGCAGGTTCAAAGACTTCCACAGCATTTCAAAATGGAACAGCAAACAGCAAAGGGTAATTAAAATTATATGCACCACTACTTGGATATTGCTATTGTAAGCAGAATTTTAGGTTCAGTCCAAGGTTCTTGAGCCATTCAATGGGCTCTGGGAAAACATGGAGCATTTCTTGTGCTCCTCCCTGAGAAAGGGTGTAGTAAGTTGGGTTACAGCCTAAGAGTCATTGCAGTGTAAGTAAAGTGAGTCAGTGCTTTTTCATAGAGGTATAAATATTTTCCACAGATTATCTGAATGTGGCTGTACACTCACCAGAATAGTTCAGGGAAGGGGAAACTGGCAGTATTCTGATGCAGCTCCAAACAGGAGTTCCCTGTCTGGACCATCACAGGCCATGGATGCACTGATTTAAAACAGCCTACAGCAGACAGACAGAGTCCTAATATAGGGGGATAGAACATAAGGAAATAAAAGTAGTATAGAATGTAATCTTACCCGCTAAAGAGTTGCAGCTGGGTTAATTATTAAAGATTAGGAGCAGGCCTGATTTTAACAAGCCACAGTTGTAGTCAATAAGAAGAAGAGTGTTATAAAAGAGTGGGCTGGTTGGTTGAGTGGAACTGGAGTCAGCTGGCTACCACGAGGAGAAGGAAGAGTCAGTGCTCAGAGGAACTGCCTTTGAGACACATCAAGGCAGTATGAAACTCTAGCAATATGGGACCCTGGCAATGTAATGACAACAGAACTTTTGCACTACAATGACAACATCCCAATGCTTAATATTACAGATACAGAAAGTCCCACAGAAATATATTCATTATTATCACATTTAAACTATATGGGGAACAAGTAATTCATACATTAGATACATAAAGAAAACAGAAAATAAATCCTGGCAATATACTGCAGCATTCTTGTAGCAAGTTCCATATGAAGGCTAGGATATCTCCTGAACATAATTTGCTTGGAAATAGTTAAAAACAATTCACCAACCACACTGTTGTCTCATACCTGTCATTCTGTTGTGAGGAAAAATATATAGAAATAGTGAAGTGAGTAGGAAAAGGAGGCATTACTGCCAAACTTGGCTAAAGTGCACTTAGTTACACTGCATATTTACATATACTTAAGGATTGTTCTCCTGTGCTTTCAGCTAAATTAAACATGACCTGCCTGCTCTGTACTATTGTTGCCAAAGCCAAGAATTACAGAAGTGAATGGGTACATTGCTTAATATTGCATAGCATTGAGTAGTTATAGATGCTTGGGAGCATGACCAGGAATCAATTTACAAAGGAAGAATATCAGTTTAACCAGCAATAGGGGCTGTTAAAATTCAAGGAAATCCAAATGGATGCATAGGATTCCAGTGTATTAATGTGGAGACAGCTTTGAGGGATTTGAAACAGATAGCAATGACACCAAGTGTTATGATCAGTAACACCAGGGAAATAAATAGAAGTCTCTCTGGCAGAGTTGCAGTTGACTGCAGTTCTTGGGACACTTGGGAAGAGATTCAGCTTTTCTAACTTCAGGCATTTCTAGAATGCATACACTTGACCTATTTTGAATATCTATATTAGGATGAAATGAATCATATATTGGAAGTGTTTTTCTTAAAAATGACTTTAAGAGAACCTGGATGAATTGCTCCAAGGATTAGGTCAGATGGACTGTACTGCCCTCCCAGGCACTCTGGCCTGACACAATGAATAAGAGCAACCTGGCAGGTGCTTGTGCATTACAAAAACACAGGAAGGAAGACATAAACAACCATATGTATTTCAGTTTCAGAAAAAAAGTCTCAGAGCAAATTATGCAATAAAAATTAACAAATGCCAGGGGGGTTTTATGCTCTTTTTTTCTTTTTTCCAGCTGGGCCAGAGAATATACACTGTCAGTCCTTGAGAAATGTGGATGTAATGGAGAGACCCAATGTGTACTAAAAAGCAGACTTTCACAGAGACCAGTGACATTTGCAAGATTTATCTAGAAATGGAAATTGTATGTGGTAAAAGCAAGATAGTCATTAAAACTGGTAAAACTGAATTAGAATGCTGTAGAAGAAAGAGAAAGAAGGAAGAGAAAGGGAAGCTGTGTTTGGAAGAAAAACATTGTATTCTTGTTATTCAGTCAGCACAGATGCATGCTTGATATCAAGAGATACACTCACCTTAGAGCTTGCTGTCTTAGCTATTTGAAAGTATGTTAATTAATACAGTTATCAGTGGTGGAAAATACAATATGCATACAAAGACCAAAAACCACAGCAAGTATACTTCAACTAGCTCTGCCAATTTTCTTTGAATAAACTGTGTGTTCAGAAGTAAGTCACATGTTTTGAGCAATAATGGAACTCAACAAGGTAGACAGGCATGCATGAAAGCCACAGACACTTTCATGCTCTAGGAACACAAGCCACATACACCTATGTGGAGTTGGATGAAACTTTTGTAACACTCAAATTGGATCAGCAGGATGCAAAAGAAGCACTGAATAATGAGTGGCTGATACTGAATGGAGCCCAGCAAACTGCTGCAAGGTATGCACAAGGTTTACTGTGTAATAGAAAGCCTTATGAAAAAGCTCTCCCCAAATAAGCAGAGGAAAATGCCTTACAGCTTTGATTCATTTTCTTTGTCACATTTAGCTTCAGTAGGCTAGAGAGGTGACCTCCTCCCACAGCTGGAGCAGTAGGAGCAGTCACAGCATAATCCACCAGGGATCATGAGTCAGAAATTTTAACTGCTGCTGTTTACAGCCAGTGAATTAACTTAAACTGCCATTGACTTTAGGTTATGTACCTAAACCAGATGTGAATTGTAGCAGCTAATGATTAGGCTAGTAGCATTTTCATCATTGCTGCATAGCACCCATTCTGCCCCTTCTGGCAAATCATAAAGGATATTCATCTAGATTCTCTTCCAACACTGCATCTAAAATCTAGGAAGACTTGTTGGCTTCTTAGCTGCCAAACAACTTAATAAAATTTGAAAGTTGCTGTTCCTGTTATGCCCAAGATGGTATTGGTTTTATGAGGTGTAATAGAATATTAAGCAAGAAGTTTATGATATTTCTGCTTAATTCTGTTATCTCAAGAAATGCATAAAAGAGACATTACACCTGGCAGATTCTCAAGGCATGTTTATGTAATTCTTCTGCAAGAAACAGCTAAGCAGGGAAGAGGATTACCTTTTGAGAGTAAGAGCTTCTCAAAGCTTAGGCAAAACTAGCTTCAATTCTCACACAAAAATCTAGAAAACAGCGTTGTGGTCTAAGGGCTCTTGAACCATATCTGACATCTCTTCTCACACACTTGATCCAAGGTGTTAAACCACAGAGCTTTATCACAAGGAAAAGGAAAATGTAATAAACACTAGTGTGAGAACAATGGGTAATAAATCAAGATTCAATGAGACTAGAGGGCCTAATGTGGAAAACAAAGATACATAGTTGTGTGGATACAACTATAGCACATTATTCACCTCTGCTGTGCTGTATAAAGCCACAGAGCTAGTCTCCTTAATACTTACCTGACCTACGTGCTGGCCTGTAGCTGGACACTTCCAAAGCATCCTTCCAGTACTGTGACCTAGTCTCTCACCAGTGCCTGAATGCAGGTGGGCAGCTGTCACAGTCCTACTCCTCCCTAAAAAGCTCTCTCTGAAATCTCCAAATGAGGGCCAGACCTTAAAAAACATTGACACCAGGGGAGTTCATATGCTAACTGAAGTGACTGCTAGACATGTTAGCAGGCAGGGAAGTCCTCACTTACCTCTTTGCTTTAGGCTGCTGTTGTGTGGTCTCATTTGTTCGCCATTCCTCCTGCTTTCACTCTTCCAGCATTCTCTGGGTAGTGCCCAGTGTTGTCACTACCTTGACTTTGCCAGTGAGCATGCTGAGGTTCATTCACAACTTTCCTTTACTCAGTGCAGACTTCTGTGCAAGGAGTGTCCTGACACAGTTGGGCACTCTGACACAGTTTTGTCCTTCTGTTTCTTTAGCTTCCAACATCTTGCAGAAGGATATCCTCTGTTCATCAGGACTCTTTGGAAATTCTCAGGCCAGCCTTTTCCCCATTCCCCTGCAGCTGCTAACTGCATATTCCTTATTTTTCAAGAACATCAAATCACTGACCTTCCAGATTGTGTTCAGAAATTAATTTCATGTGACTGAACCAACTGGGTGTAAGAGTGCTGCAATGTGGAGAAAGGAATGAAGACCTAATAGGCTGTGAGGATCTTATTTCTTTCCCCTTTCTACATGCACACTGATCCTTACAGCCTCGATGGCTTGTCCAGCTTTACTGAAGTGGCTGATTGTCACATCAACAATTTGTAGCTCAGAAGTGGGACTGTGAAAGATCACCCTGAAGCTGGTAATGCTTACTAATTTCACCTTTGATGGTCAACATGTTACAAAAAAATCCATCTATTATTTGTGTCATATTGTGAGAGACCACGATATGCTCAATATTTCCTTGACATGCTAAAGTCTTTACTTTCACTGGGTATTTTCACAGCATTCTTCATAACTAAAGATGCCTAATAACTAAAAGTAAAAATGTCCCCTTAATGATGTCATGCTTCATATCTGCTCAGGCCTAGGGCTTGTATCTATAGTCATTAAGCAATAATTCAGATGGCAATTCAGCACATAATGGACTCCACATGCCCCTAAATGGCCCTACCTTCCTCCAGTAAGTAGGTGAGGCACAGAGAAATCTTTATCACTTACAAAGCTCTAAGCCAAAAAGGATGAATCCTGGCCCAGATCAAGATAAACTCTGCACTGCTGCCCTGGACTCCCCATAAAGCACATTTGCATCACAGCTGCTGCACCCATCCAAGCTGCAACTACAAAGATCCCTGAACTTGTGAGCCACACAGTGAAAACTTTACTAAAGTTTCATACTGAACTTTATCAAAGTACGTACCAACAGCCACATAAAATGCATCACATACATGGAGTAGTCACAGTTCCCACTTTTTCACTCCAAGATTCATCTGGGTTGGACACTGAAGTAAATCCCAGGACAACCTTCTCTCTCACTTTCAGTGGTTCCTTCAACTCTCTTCCTGCCTGAGACAGAGATTACATGAGTATAGCCTTTGGTTGTGAAATGCATCCCCAGCCTGGGAGTCATACTGGAGCTCTTTGTGAGTCACATGTGGCCCAGAAGGCTGGGAGGCCTTGTGCTATTCTGTAAAAGTAGCAGCTGTGATTGACATAGAAAAATGAAGTAAAAACACATTTATTATACTTACTGGGGTTTTTTCCTCCCAGCTGAGATGGAAGCATCATTGGCTGTAGCCCAACAGCAGTAAAACTGTTCAACTTCTAACCTCACTAAAAAGTACTGTCAAAATGGTATTAAGTCAATAGTGAATGCCTGAGCCTGTGAGAAGAAACAAAAAGTAGTTCATAGATACATGAGTGAGTTTATTGACAACTCTGGGACTTGCAATACCCTGACTTCAGAGTCTGAGCAGTGATAAATAGGCTGTCAGAGTGAACTGTTTGGGCACAAAAGAATAAAGAATATGCCAGGACTAGGGGGGTGGGGGGACTATTTCATGTAACTGAAAGAAGAATCACATGACCTGTCTTAAGTTTTTAAATGTTATATCACTGGGAATCATAAATTGGAGTAGGGATTATCAAAACCTCTGATAGACAATGTCATCTATTTATATTTCTTTACCACACATCCTTCAGTTTTAATCCAGGACCTTCACCCCAGTGTTACAATCTTGATCTCACATTCTTTTCCATACTTTATCAGAATCTCAGCCCTTTTGTCCTTCTCTTTCCACCCTTTACCCACCTTCTCAACCCTGTGCTCCTTATCCTTCCCGGCCTGTCCTGCCCCACCCCTTTATCTGGAAGCCACGTGGTAACCAGAGCATGTTGTCAGGTTTCTCCTGTTCCAGGTGTCAAAGATCAGCTGATGGAAGGTGCCAGGGGGGCAGGGCAGCAAGGACCTTCAGCAGGGACATGAACAGTATGTTCCTCACTGGCTGGGGCAATAGAGTGTATCAAAAGTCTCCCTGGAGGATAGGACAAGAACCAAAACACAAAAAAACTGAAGGCTTCTAAAGAGGTACTTTAATCCTTCTATGGCCACAATGAGATGTACTGGGAAATACCAAGGCATAGACATAGGAACATTCATGTTTTTCTGGGTTTCAGAAGAGTCCTTGGCATAAGACCTTCTTTTTCTTTCTTCTAGAATTTTGCATCTTTAGCTAACACCACTGGAAACTGAGCAATCAAAAGCAAATCCAATTTATTAGCCAGATGTGAGACTTTCATTCTTGGCAGCTGACAGCTGAGAGCTTTTACATGTGCGTTCACCTACTTAATTTTTAAGCAACATCATTGCCAACTAGTGAATTTGCCCTGACAATCAGTAATTTCTTTTGTCCATCTACCCCCATCTCTACCTCAACAATGAGGGCAATTTGTTAATTGTTTTTTTTAGTTTTGTTTTTATTTCCTATTCTTTTAACCATCAGGAAGCTGCTTTCAGAACACCATCTGCACTTATTCACTGCCAACACTCAACATGGGTTTAATAAGCCTTGTGTGGTTTTGACTTTAACACTTGTTTCCCGGTGCATAAAAGCCCATTTCCTTAGCTGTCACAGTTTGTCACTTCAATAAAGTTTCTCAGTTGCCTTCTAAGCAGGACGGTTTTTACTCTTACTTTCTTAAGCAACAAGTTAAATCTGAGCACAACAACAACACTGATAATTATCCAAACTAGTAAATGTCCATTGTTTTGAGCATGAGTTTCCCTCTGAACAGAATCCTTCATAATAGATGCAGATATCTATAGGAATACTAAACTTTGAAAAATTATGCCAATCATACTTTATGGTTTAATGACAGCTTATACAAATGACTTTGAATCAAACAGGCTCCATTCACAGGGTGATTTAATGATCTTGCATCTCTACAAAGCTCACCTGGGACTGGAAAGTAAAGTCTGGTATTTTTCTTGCTCACAACATCACTAGCAGTGACAATTCTTAGCAAGAAGGGGATTTCTGCAAGACTGATGATAGATGTTGGAAAGGACTTCTGGGCGTTCTCATTGCTCTCCTGAGCAGTGGCAATAGCAATCTTCATTAATAACAGTAATACTGGAGAAGTAAAAATTAATTAATGTCATCATTTGGGTGCTGTTTGACAGGGAAGACAGAGTTGCTCTAACAGCTTCCAGCTGCCAGTCTTTCTAGGCTCTTCAGCTGAAGGTGTGTTTTACCCACATCTCCTGCACCATCTCTGCCCCTCAGGGAGGCAGTTCCTTCACCCTCCTGCCTGCAAGGTGTCCATGGAAAACAGAGCTCTGTGCTTCTGGAAGGGGAGGGAGGAGACAGGTGAACAGGATGTGGGAAGAGGATGGGGAAAGGAATAGAACAAGAGCTTATAGGATACAGCAGGAAAGACCACCCTGAGCAAATTTCTGGTCAATGCATAACACTGCAGCCTTATTTTTTCCATCCAGCCTGCAAGTTTTGTTTTTCCACAATGTGCTTAGATTGTAACTGTTTTGGTCAGGGACTATTTCTTATTAAATATCCTCAGAAGATAATATTTTTCACTGAATGAGTCTTGGAGTTGGAGTCAGATGTCCTGATTGTTATTCCTGCTCTGGCCCTTTTGCCCCCACTTGCCAGACAGTAGGAAAATAATTTTATTTTCTTATGTTTCTGATTTCACCATTATATTGCCTATTTAAATCTGAGGTCTCCCAGACAGAGACTGAAACAATTGATCCTGATCCTTGATTATTAGCACCTAACCAAGGTGCTAATAAGTATATAGTACTTGTAAATAGTACACACAAATATCAACAAAAATTCAGGTGACAGAACAATCCCTACATCTTACACTAAATTAATAATATGTTGAAGGAATGCAAAGAAAACCAAATAACTTCTCTATACCTGAGAAAGCTTTGCAGCAGAAACAAGAATAAGGCTACAGTGAAAATTCTAAATCTCTAGAGTAAACATCAAACGGGTGCTGTATTTCATTTTCTCATACACACTTTTCTGCCAGAATCTCACTTTAATCAGAAAGATTTTATAGTCCAGAGCTTCCTGCAAATCTCTGTTTAATGTAAATTTTAATACCTTTGGCATATTTTGGCTGCCAGACTATTATTTATTTGATGCATCTCAAGCAAGTTTTAAATTATGCTGTTAAAACAAAAACTATTTCAGATCTGGTAGAAAGCAAAATGATTTTGTAAAACAACATTGTAGGAACCTGCAGTTACTGTCCATCATTTATTTCTCTGCCTTCAGTTCTGTGTTCAGTTTATAGGTAAAATGGTGGCTGGCTGGGTTTAGCAGAAGGACTTTGGCCTTGCTAATCATGGACCTGGAAAATCAGGCTGGACTTACATAGTATTATTACAGCAGATCCAGGGTGAGGTTGGAGGGAGAGCAGGGTAAATTATACTTTTAAGATTAATCTTTTCAGAATCCTGTTTTACAGGGAAGTCATGTTAAAAAATGTGCCCAACTGCTGGGGCATCAACTCCTACTACAAGAAAGAGGAGACAAAACTGAGAGAAAACAAAAAATAGTCCTCTTAAAATTACTTGCCATCAATAGATTACACATATTCTCAGTCCAAAATTTGTTCTTTCTCTGCTTGAGGTGCAGACCCTGGTCTTTCTCTCACAGGAATTGAAACCAGATGATCCTTAAAGGCTCCTTCGAACCCAAAACATTCCATAATTCTATAACTGTCTTGGGCATTGAATTACTGATAACGAAAGGCAGAAACAGTATTAATGGAAAAGTAGATTTTAATGTGTGAGAATGTGAAACAAAGTATTGAATAATGAGAATTTTCTGGTGTTTCTCTAGTTCTGCAATTAGATTGCTACAGCATGCACCTTGTCATATATTTAATTTAAAAATCAGATAAGTAAATCAGCTAAAGTAAGAAGCTAAAGGAAATGAGCTCCTGTATCTGCCTCAAAATACAGATTGTAAATGAAGAACCAGGAGGTTCATACTGCAGCATACCAACTTTGTGCTGCTCCAGGTGTCTCAGATCAGCTGATGGATGGGGCTGCATGAGCAGGGCAGGAAGGGCATTCAGTGGGCAGGTGTACCTTGCCTGTCTAAAGAAGAAAGTGTATCAAAACTCTTCCTGAGAGAGGACAAAGAAAAACATACCAAAAAGAAAGCTGAAGGTGATTAAATGGACACTTTAATCCTCCTACAGCAAAATTTTTCTAAGGACACATTGAAATTTACAGGAAATTTCTCATAGTCGTCTCTTATAATACATGGATGTGGGAAGAGTCACATTGTTCTGTCTCAAAAATCAGAGTTATTAGGGATAAGATTTTTTTTCCTTTTTTTTTTCAGTTTTATAGTTTTATGTTTTACACCCATATCTATCACTATTAGAGATTTGGTCATTAGGAGCCAATGTATATATTAGCCAGCTATATACCCATTCCAAACCAGGTGTAGTGAGTGACACTGGCTGGATGCCAGACACCCACTAAAGCCTCTCTCTCACTCCCCTCTGCAGCTGGACAGGGGAGAGAAAGTATAATAAAGGGTTCATGGCTTGAGATAGAGATATTAATTGAAAGTGCAACTAACAAAATCAGAGCAGGATAAGGAGAAGTAAAATGAGATCTAAAAAAACCTTCCCCCCACCCCTCCCTCCTTCCCAGCTCTACTTCCTACCCCAGCAGCACAGGGAGATGGGAATGGGGGTTGAAGTCAGTTCATCACTCTGTTTCTCCTGCTGCTCAGGGAGAAGAATCATCCCTCTTCTGCACTGTGGGGTTCCTCCCACGGGAGAGAGTTCTCCATGAACTCCTCTTATGTGGCTCCATCTCAGGAGCAGCAGCTCCCTGCAAACTGCTGCTACATGAGTTCATCCCAGGGCAGCAGCGCCCCTCAGACTGCCCCGGTGTGGGTCACTCTCCCACAGGTGCAGTCCTCCAAGAACAGGCTGCTCTAGCATGGGGTGTTCTCTCCATGAGTCTCCCAGGGGTTCCTCCATGGGCTGCAGGTGCATCTTTGTATGCCCATGGTCCTCTATGGGCTGCAGGGGCACAGCTGCTTCACCATGGTCCTCACCATGGCCTGCAGAGGAATGAATCTTAGCTCTGGTGCCTGGAGCACCTCCACCCCTCCTTCTTCACTGACCTTGGTGTGTGCATGGCTGTTCATCTCACATGTTCTCACTCCACTCTTCACTGGCTGCAATTACAACTGTGCAATAATATTTTCTTTAACTCTTCTTAAATATGTTACCACAGAGGCATTGCCACCACTTCTGGTTGGCCCAGCCTTGGCCAGTGGCATGTCCATCTTTGGAGATTGGCTCTGCCAGACACGAAGGAAGCATCTGGCAGATCCTTACAGAAACCACTGCTGTAGCCCCCCTGCTGCCAAAGCCTGGCCATGCAAACCCAATAACCAGGCCAGATATTGGGCCCTTGGGATCTGCTGGTCAGTTGGATAACCACTCCATATCACGGCTAACTGTGGTGCAAATTGACCAGATCTGTGCATATTGAGCTAACTAAACCTCTGCTTTTTTGATTGGCTTATCTAGTCAATCTTCAATTTCTAAAGGTTTTAATTCCCTGTGTGGGATTAACATCATTGCTCAGTTTCAGGAAGAGAAGAGTCCTGTAGCAATGTGGTTTAAGACAGTTCTGGCCTCATAGGCCTCACCACTTGCTTATAGACAACATTTATTTATGGCATCATTTGATAACTGAACAGGAAACAAGGCTAGCATTAAAAAAAAATCCCTGAAAAATAAAAAAAGGAAGAGTATTTTAGTTCTTAGTTTAGCCAGCATTCAAATTTATGTTTAAATTAGATACCTCAAAGTCCTTTCATTATCTATAGAAAGAAAATGGCATTTCCAGGATGCATCTCATCTCATCTTGCTGTAATGTAGATGTGATCTAAAATAAAGCAGACAAATCAGACCCTGAAAGCGCCTATTTTTCTCCACTGCCTATAAAAGGAGCACAGGCTGGCTGGCTCAGATGGAGACGCCTACACTCTGGATGTCTAAAGATAGGTGAGATAAATCCTGCCATACATCTGTTGCTGTTTCTCATATGGATTTCCCCTCTTTGTTGCTCTTACACATGAGGTTTCAGTATAATATTGAAATGCCTGTAAATGTGTAGGTGAGGCATACACATATGTATGCAGTCTCTCTTGATCTCCATCTGCAAAAACAGTGGCTTGGAATACAAGGACTTTTTTTTTGGTGACATAGTTTATGAAGTTTGTATCTACTGAGCTGAATGCTGACATTTGTCAGTCAAACTGTATTTTAATGTAATTTTTTAAGGCTGAAAATCTCTCTTCCAAGAAGGATGACTGAAATATTTTTGGTATATCAGCAGAGCACTCCTGATATTGCCAGACAGAGAGCTCATTCTGCTGTAACTGTTGCCTGGCATTTCAAACTGTGTCTAGGTGACCAGCTGGGACACACTCCTGTCTTTTTGAATAATGCTTCTCCAGCTGTCCAGATCAGGGACTGGGTAAGGAGTTCCCTGCAGTTCCCTGTCAGACACTGATGGCTAACAACAACATCATTGCCCCAACATGAGGCAGGGATGTGGCTCAGGCCTGGGGAGCCAAGAGTTCCCAAATCTGTAATGATTCCCTTTACCAAGGAATTTTACCAGACGTGTTTCTTCCTGCACTGAATAATGCTGAGACATTCCTCTTCACCTCTTCCCAGAAAATGAGTGCTAGTTTTCTCCTCAATGCCTTAAATGTTGTTAGTGCTGCTTAAAACAAGCATACCTTCCTCTCTTCCTTTCTCTTTGCAAGCTTTAGTGTGGTAGGCACATCCTACTTTTCAGGAAATCCAGAATATGTTCAAAATGAATTAGAAATGGGGAAGTGGAACCAAGAGATTTGAAACCACAGAAAGCTTTCATTAGAATCTGAAATGTGGTAATGTATTAGAGCATATCTCAGCTTTGTAGTGAAAAAAATATACACCATCACTGAAGGATTTCAGCTTCCTTATAATTTATATCACTTCTCTTCTAATATTAGCAGGCTTTATATAATATTACAAAATCTCCTGCTGTTACTTGAATATCTGAGGCTGTAGTGCTCTGCACTCTATTCTCTCTCTCCTCAATTTCATATGCTGGCTCTCCAGACTGATCAAGAACTAAGTCTAAAGTTCTCTGTCACTTATAGAGACAACATTGCCATGGCTGCTGTACATGGCTTGTTAGCTGGCCTCAGCAGCAAAACTGGGTAAAAACCTAACAAGTTTTCATGCTTAGTTCTCCACAAAGCTGGAATGTTTCTGTGTATCTCTTAATTAAGTTCATGCCTGTGATCAATGCCCAACTTTCTATTAATACCTCTTATTTCTCTTATAAAGCTTTGGTAATAGCTCACACACATTGAAAAGGAGCATTCTTTCTTTGTAGAATATCCTACAGATAATATTAATTTCTTTATTTTTCCAGACTAGTTGGTACACAAGTAACATGGGAGTATTTCCATAGTACCAACACAGCATTTTTTCCTTCCTAGTCTGTATCAACTCACTCCACAGAGACAATATTTCTTCAGGTCATCAGAAATGTTTCCTCAAAATGCTGATGTTGATTTATTGATTTGGGTTTGTTTGTTTGTTTGTTCTTATGTTTTATAACTTTGGTCACATTCAATCACCTAATTAACTGCATGGTTTTCACAGTTTGGTGTTAGCCTTTTTTAGGTAATAACATGTATTATTTTCAATATTTTTCTGCTGATTTCTCTTCTTGTACTGCTGTTTTCTGTTAAGAGGACATGAGTTTATTAACAGAAATTATAACTTAATAAGGGAATACGGTATTTCCCTCTGTTGTGACAGCTACCATTATGCCAACCATTTGGCTATTCTTGGTAAACAGCTTGAAGTTGTCATTCAGTGCTTACTAGAGCATTTGTAAAAGCCAAGAAAGCCGGAAAAAGAAAAATGTTATTTTCCAGGCTAGCAAAGAGGTAAGTAGATGGAAGTGGCAGCCACCCTGCTCATAAGAATACTATTTCAGACTCCTTATCCATTAAGAGCCATTGCTGACCTATGACCAGTTCTGCAAGGCTCTGAATTCTTTCTGGGTAAAGAATGTAAAATTTATTACAAAAATAACACATTTGCTTGTCTTACAAGAAACCTTATTTCTCCTTATAAAAGCTCAATATATTTTGAAACATAAAATCAATTGCCAAGTGGATTTTTTATCTCACACACTCACCTAGGTATATGCTTAAATAATATGTAACCTATCATTTACATGTTATGTTAAGCTCTTTGCCCTCTGGGGCAAGCAAAACAAAAAGTGATGTCCTAGAAGACACTGCAAGATATGTCTAACATCTGACCTGTTCTGTGAGCTTGCTTCACTAGCCTGGGACATTTAGCTATCTTTGCCCCTATCACACCAGCAGTCAATGTGGCCTCATCTTCATGACTGCACTGTAAATGCATTGAGACTTCACACACATAACCATGTTGGAGAGATGACATCGTGGAAGTGTTAATTGCCTGGTTGATTCATGGAAATTATTTGTATTACATTGAGCCTCAGGAGAATTTGGGAACGTAGACTGTCTCTTCTAATCTAAAATGACCTTACCAGAAGTTGTATATTTTCTAAGCTTATAGATTTTACATTTTATTTCACACGGTTACCTTATCCTTTTTTCCTGGCAATTATCTTCCTTTATAGATGCCAGTAAAGCAAAATGAGACTGTATATCGTTTTTGAATTTATATATATATATATATGCAAACACATATGCAAACACGCATATACACAAAGCTATATAAATCAGAGTGCCTTAATTGAGAACATTCCTTTATGTTTATTGATGTTGAACTTGAATGCCTTGCAGATCAGATGCAGAGGAATTTCTGACATATTTTGGTTTCTTGAAGAGGGAAATAATGTTTAATTGTTAAAATTCAAATTTTAAGCTTTACTAGATATGGATTTATGGTTCTTACACTGCAGATAGCCAACACAACAGAACCACACGCAAAAAATATTCTGCTTTGGAGCTATAAAGTGTTAGAGCTCACTTTCCCTGCTAGGTCATAAACCAGAATGAGTTATATGTTAGTAGCATACTTCTACTTGCAGAACAAAAAAAAAAAAAAAAAAACCAAGAAAAATATAGCAGTGTCAACTGTCAAGTAATGAAAACACTCAGCTTATCTTTCCAGTTTAGCAAAAACTTCATGCTCTGTGTCTGATCCCTTGTTGCAGCACTTGAACAATTTGCTTTATTTTTTGTTGTTGCTGTTTTTGGGGTTTTTTTCAAATTTGTTGTAGTGCACTGGTACACATTTTGTGGTGATGGATTGGACAAATATCCTATGGAGCCTTCCAAATGGAACAAAGAAGACTGTGTTTGCAGAAGAATTTATATGAAAACCCAGGTGGCACATCAGAGTCCATCAACCTTACATAGGTCTAGAGGAGCACAGGGTCCTTTTTAAAGAAACTACAAACAGGGATCAGGACACAGCCCAGACAACCAAGTTCTAGCTTCTGAATTCTAGACTTTTGCATCAGTAAAAGGGGAGGCAGATAACTTCTGGCTTTGCCAAGAAGGATAAGGACTTGAGTCTGAAGAGCTGAGTGGTGTGAAAGAAGGCTTTATTTATTTCTTGTTCTTTTGAAATTAAAAATAGATTACAAAGTACTTATATTGGAGCTGCTGAGGTGTTTGACAGAAAGCAAGGACAGCCTATGAAATTTTCCCTGAACAGAGTGCTGAGTGAATGCACTGGTTTATGTAGATACTTCCTAGAAAGGACCATTGGAAAGGTGGAAGAGTACTGGTAGGATGAAGGGTACACAATCTACTTGCAAATTGCATTTCCAATGCTATCTTTCATTCCTGTCAACTCCAGTGTTAATTCTTGCTCTGAGCAATACTTTACATTACTATAATAGACAAAAATTTAAAAGATGTTCCCTTTTTTTCATTATGCATTTTGCCTGTTATGCTATGGCTTTTGTAGATTTTTATTTTGCTTCCTGCCTCATGTGTAGGTCTGAATATTACTGTTGTACACTGCTTCAGGGGAAAAATACAGTGATTTCTTCAAGCCACACAGCTGTGGATATGTGGCAAGCAGAAGTCCAGCAGTGGCCTTATATTTGAAGCAATAGCCTAGCTTCAAACACCTGCCATAAAATAAACTCCCTGTAGGCCCATGAAGAAGCTACTCAAATTCTCTGTAGTTCACTTTTCTTCAGTAAAATAACAAGTCCTTCTCCCTCAGTAGCAATTTGATGGAAAATCATATCACTAAAGCTAAGGGATAGTTAGGCATGAAGGTTAGAGCTATCAGATTTTAGGCAAGGTGTAAGGCAAGGGGCAGCAGTTTCCATCCCAGAATAGGAGTCCATGTAAGCTTTAGAAGGAGAAGAATAAGAACAGCTATTATACTAGACACTGCCAAAGCTTTTGCTGCCTTTTGCTTATAACATCTTCACTGCAGACATTTCTACCAATAGCCAAAGCTCAGATCTTGCATTCCTAAATTATGCCATCAATTGGGGTTGATTCAGCCTTTGTGTGTGTACATGATTACAATACTTTGATATTTATGCACACAGCAAAAAAGCAACATTTCATCTGAAAGAATATGATCAGCATCTACAGACAGCTTCCTATAAAGTCTTGGAAAGTAGGTCAGTAAATCAAATCACCGATAACACATTGCTTTTCTATGGATTGTTGAAAGCAGGCAAAAATAACCTCACTTAGCATGTTTGTACTTTTATTTCCTGTTTATGAAATCAGTTTGACAATCTAATTTCATTTTTTGCCAAATCCTTCCTAATCATCTAAGTTTACTAAAAGAAAATGGTACAGTGTGAGATGACGCTTCTCAACATATCAGTAGACTTGGTTCTCTGTACCCTTAAAAGCAGGGTTTATGCTTTTTTTTTTTTATTTCCTGTAGAATTTACCAGCATGTTACAGAGCAGGAAAGGTTTACTATAAACACACAAACTAGAAAATCTTGAAAAATCATCAAGTTGAAAATTCATTGCCTTTCTTGGCATCTGTGAAGGTTTTGCTTGAGTTAAAAACAGACTCAGGCTCACAGCTAAGGTGAGAAGAGGCAGCTCTGAAAGTCAGAGGTCTCAGCAATATGACACCAGTGTGGAAAGCAAAGATGCCATATTTTACTGATTTCTTTTTTCCATTCATCTACTACAGCTGCAGCTTCAAATACATGTCAGCTTAAGGGAAGCTCGGGCTTTAGTGACAAGTTGCCCTTATTAAAGTTGAGCATTTCATAGGATAAAGATTTGTAGGTAATAATCTTCCTCTTTAGTTAAAACCATTAATTCTTCCTGGGCTGAATAAAATATTTCAATTTTTCTCTTTTCCTGTAACAGCCTTCACCAAGTGTAAGGGGAAAATAATTCAGTGAAAAATTCACAGAAATAGTATGTTCTTTTATTTTTAGTCTATTTTAAAAAGTAACTTTTCTAAAACACCCAATATTTTGGGATGGGGTTTTGGGGGGTTGGGAAAACCAAGCAAAAATCTTACCTCTAGAAACTGAGACTTTTAAAGACTTGTACATTTAGAGGAGCTTGTTCTAACACAGTATGCAGCCACCTTGTTTATGCATCTTTTTCTACTTCTTATTTCTCTGAATTATTACCTCTTCTTATAGTCTCATCTAGTGTAATTTTGTACTTTTTCAGTTGCTCCTTGTTCTTGACAAAATGTTATTCACTTAGGACCTTCATCCACTGGAAATATGATTTGTTTGCTTGGGAAGTAAGCAGATGTAATATAAGATGGAAAGGACTGGGAAATTTTGTTTAAGATTCTGTGAATGTCAGAAGACCATACAGGGCAATAAATAATTTTTTTGAGTCATTTAATGCTGAAATATTTTATGTATCTTCAATATAGTTCTTCCCTTGTGCTAAAAAATAGAAGAGATTAATAAAGATTACAGAAACACAAACAGAAATAAATACTAAGAAGCTGTAACTGTTGATTTCTTTGCATCTCTATGGTTTGTTTTTTTCAGTTTGAGTAAGGAAGTGATAAAACTAAGAGAGTGTTAACTAGATAAAGCATAATGGCAAATCAGAGACCTGCAAGGAACTGAAATTATACAATCCAGGGAAAAGCTGGGCAGAGTAGTCAGTAGCAGGCAAAACTGGGAGCCAGGAAAGAAATCAATATTATACATGTCATCCCACAGCTGAAAATGGGAAAGGAAGGACAGACCAGGATGACTGAGCAACAGGGAAAGAAGAGTGGTCTGTGGGAAGGTGAGGCTCAAAGAGACTGAAGAAGTGGCCATGCTAACCAGAGAAAGGCAGCACATTTCCAGCTGGTTCAAGGGATCCACATGCCTCTCCAGATTACCAGCCTGTGAGTGCTGTTGGCTTGGTCCCACAGCCCTTACAATTTCCCTCCCACTGTTACTGGTGATTGGCACAGGGAGTTCTTTGTCAAAGAATGTGCCACCAGGAAGAACACCACTCTCTGGCATTGAAGAGAAGGCTGAGCATGATTTGATTATGACAATTCAGTGTTTGTGCAGAGTGCTGCCTAGACAGTGGTGGCTGCATGAACTGGGTGTACCATCCAATCTAGGTAACACAAACAATAAGTAACCAGTAAGTACATCAAACATTACATGCTCAACAGAAAGAGTCATAAAGCACAATTAGCCTACTGTCTTTCTGTAATAAGCAGCACTCTTTGTCTGAGGGCTGGATTGGCACTGTAGTGTTCACCTAGCATATAATACCAATGATGACAAGTAATTTTAGTGACAATTCTCACACTGGTGTTTTGGCTTAAGCATTATTCCAGTTTCAGATCACTATTCCTAGGAGTATATAAGCAGAGTCTTAATAAAGGTCTGGAATTCTATGAGATCTTGAGTGGAAAAAAAAGATAGAATCTCTATGTTGTTCAGATCTGATACATTCCCTCAATGACTTGTCTAGTAGATATGCTTTTGATTCCCTGTTCTGTAACCACAAATCCATTTAGTGCAAGGAAAGCCAAAGAGCAAGAACATTATTCCTATTATTCAAAAAGTAGCCACAGTCTAAAAGGTGGTGTGGTTTAACAGCACGTTCAAGACCAGGCTGGATGGAGCTTTGGGCAACCTGCTCTAGAGGAAGGTGTCCTATGGCAGAGGGAGCTAGGACATGGAGCTAAATGATCTTTAAGGTCCCTTCCATTTTATGATTCTATTGTTCTACATTTCAGTGTATGATACTTTAATGTTTTTCTTTTTGTGAAATTGATGTTTACCTGATAGTTGGTTGCTGTTGATACCTCATTTTTATCTCTGATGTGGTTTTGCAGTGCATGCTAGGGCACCTACTCTGTTCCAACTCATTCATGTATTTGTTATTTAATGCATGAATTTGAGGAGATTCTGAGTAGTAGCTTAGTGAAGTAAAGGAGTAGTCTCAAGCCATGTACTCTTGACAGGGGTCCACATTAAACAAAATACTCCCCATATTTGCCAGCTGGAAATCAGTAAAAAAATCTCACAGGGGAATGAGTCTGAACTTCCTTTTAAGTCAGGGTCTGTGTAGTTTGGTACATCAAAACACTCTCATTTTCTGCTATTCTTTCTCAGAGATAAAAAACTACTTAATTTTTAGAACAACCAGACCTGTGTCTTTCACTAAGCATTAACAAATAGAGATTGACATACCCCTACAAGGCATTTATTTACTGAGACAAAGACTGCATTGAAATGATATCCAGAAAATTACTACTGGAGGAAAAGAAATCTAGTAATAACAGACTTGTAAAGTGATTTAGAGAAATTAGGTTGCAGATATGTGTGCATTCTTGATGCTATCACGTTTTAATATGATTGTAAATAATGTCAGGAACAATAAGGGAGGTTAAAGATGCATCAGCCTGCATGGCACTGAATGTGGTTTGCCTTGAACTGCACTGGTTGTTGTCTCTTTTCAGCAAACTTGGACAATGATTCCTCTTCCATTTCTGACATGTTGCTAACCACTGCCCAAGAGAGAAGTAAAAAGGCTAGAAATAGTCTCTGAATTAACTTTCACTTGAACAAATTATGACTTCTGCATTTTATATCAGCTTTTGTTCAGGAGATAACTTTGTATGTAATTGCTTTCTTTGATACTGTGTTAAGACAGCACAAGAACAGAAAGTCAACCTTCTTACAATCCCCATCAAACCAAAATTTTACATAAAATACTGTCAAAACAAAATCTGAGCTTAATCCATTTTCCTTTTGAATCACTCACTCCACTCAATTTCTGCATAATCCTGACTTTCATTTCCTTCAACTTCCATTTCCTTCAACTTCAGTTTCAGCCCATCACATGAGTAATGAGGAAGAGAGAAAAATCATTTGCCAGACTTTTTAAGGTTCAGGGGTTTGTAGTTTATTTTATCCTCAGGACAAATATTATTAATAACTTGAGTGAAACCTGTGCATTATAGGTAGGTTTTTTTTTCCCAAATCTGAGAAAAAAGGGTAGAGGACTGAAAACATTCAATTTGCCCTTAAAGAAAAAAGAACAGTTCATCTCCATCTTCCATGCTTATGGAATATTAATCCCAATATTTCCGGGTGGGACGTGCCTGGCCTTGTCTGACCCTTGCTGCTGGACCAAAGGGCAGCTGTGGTGTTTCACCCCAGAGATGCCTTTGGCTGGCTGGGTGCTGCAGCTGGGCACTCGGAACAAATCCAGGCATAGTGGAAACTCAGTTTACCTTTGGTGGAAAAGGTTCAGGCGACGGTGAAGAGAAACAGGAGAGGATTCTGCCGTAGAGTTTTAATCCAGAGTTTTATTCCAGGATGACAGACCTCTGAATGTTGTAACAGCTCCCAACAGAATCCAGACCTCATGGTCCTGTCTCCTTTTAAGCCTGGGGACAGGGGGAGGGGAAAGGAGAGGTTGGCACACCTGGGGGGTTGGGATAGGCAAAACAGGAAATGGCATCACACTGCAACATATGCTCAGATGGAAGTACACCGCAGACCAAATCTGGAATGCAGACCATCAACTAGAGTGCAGTAAATGAGCTGTACCCTGAGCTCTAAAAGCAGAACTTAATGAACACTTGTAAATTAAATTATACATAATCTCTTCATGACATTTCTCCAGGTTAAGTGAAAGTGATCTTTTATTTCGAAAACCCATGTGAGAAAGAACGAATAAGATTGTATTTAATGGCAGAACAGTGTGTATATAGTGTGTGTACATGCTCTGAGTACCTGCAGCCTTCCAAAACAGCAGTCAGAGTGGGAGATATACCATGTTGGACAGCTGGTTGATACAGCTATTATAAGGGTGGTTGATGAAGAATGGGAATGCTGGACAACACCAGATTTGCCTAGAAAAAGAAAAATCACAGGCAGAATATGGACGATTTGTCCAAACTTTTATGGTGATGGAAGGATAGAACCATTTTAGTCACACAAAAGGCCATAATGAAATCACAAAATTATCTAAACATGGTTGGATTTTAAACCCAGCAGCAGTGAAAGTTCCTTTGCCATCCAACCCCTAGAAAAGAGCATTTGATATATTAGGAATAACATAGTGCTGAGGGTCCTGTGGCCTGATTCAGCTTTTATTGTGCCCAATGATATTTTGCAACGAGATACACCGTTTTGGAAAGAAATTAATGGCAGGATGATCAGACACACAAAACTTCCTTAAGCTTCTCATCCCTGAAGGCATCCCATGTAGGTAACTATGAAGCAGCAGAAAACGTGTTTTCTACCTCTCTGCACATTCCTCTGGCTGTACGGGGTCACAGTGGGAAAGCCAAGAAGCTAAGATGAACCTGAATCACACACATGTGGTTTAAGAGTTCTTTCCTTACAAATTCCTCACCTAAGTCATATGAATGTCCTTTTAATGAAAGAACAGGATTGGGGCCAAGTAGTCCAAAATCTACCACATTTTCCTTCCCCTGGGCCAAACAGCCTAGAGCTAAGGATAACCCACAAAACCATTTCCTTCCTACCAGTTCTGGTCTGGATAGGACTATTCATGCAACTTCCTTTAATCATCAGATTCTAAATGACTAAGGAGGCATTTTACATGTGTAGTAAGAGAGAGGGCTACTCTAACATCTGATGTAAATATGCTCCACATTACTTCAGGCACTTACTTAACTAAATCACCCTGATCAGTGGAGAATTAAGCATCTCCTCTCCAGAAGGCAACTTGGATTGTAAGGTTTCAAAAGCTTTTTCTCAGAAGTGTTTCTCTTCTTCTCCTCTCCTCTCCTCTCCTCTCCTCTCCTCTCCTCTCCTCTCCTCTCCTCTCCTCTCCTCTCCTCTCCTCTCCTCTCCTCTCCTCTCCTCTCCTCTCCTCTCCTCTCCTCTCCTCTCCTCTCCTCTCCTCTCCTCTCCTCTTTCCCTTCCCCTCTCCCCAACTCACCCTCCCATTCCCCACTCTCACTTTGATTGCTTAATTGAAAAAGGACAGCTCTGATTTAATTAACCTACCTCAGTTAGATGCTTAAGTCAGATGAGACAAAACCAGGTCTAGGCCCCTAACTTTGAGATCTAAATGTAGATGCTGAAAGGAAACATTGTAAATACCTGTCAAACTAGCATGTGATAAACACCAGCTCCTCATGTAGTAAGGAAATACCATTCTCTTATTGTCTTTGTCCATCTGCACAAACAAGTCTTCATAAATATTCTCAATGAATGTATTTATTGCCTACCTAAATTAGCAGCACTTCTGATGATTGGAATGTTTCAAGCAGCAGCTGAGCTCTTTGTAATGTGTGTTCCTTTTTAACAGATAGACTACTGCTTTCTTACTGCTTTAAGCAAATAGAAAACTCAGTTGTGCTGTAAATATAAACAGAATTAATACCAGCAACACAGATCTAGAAAAGCTTTAAAACCAGACAGGGTGGCTAGCCACTGCTATGCAGTCCAAGAGGATAGTGGGATATGTGGCAATGTAAATTAGTGCTCAGCTGTGTGAAGCCCAGTCTTCCCTCAGCCAATACTTTGGGGAGCTACTTTTGTTACCACTTCGAGAGCAAATATGAACTAGTTTCTCTGACTGATAGAATGAGACATCTGAATTTGGGTGGTCAGATTTAAAATTTAGAAGCACAATGCTGCCTAATTATCTGTGAAGGCAAGTTGCAGCCACTGGCAAGCCTTTGGGATTACCAAGTAACCAAGACCAGAATCCAACCTTACATAACGTCCTATTAAAATAAAAGAAACAGAAGTACTAAGTTGAAAGCAACACAAGAATGACAGTGTGCTGAGCTAAGTGATAAATTCATAACATATTTTGTCCTTAATGAAAACAGAGCTAGTTTGTGAAATAGTAGGAAAAAATGAAGAAATTCAAGGGGAAAAGGTTATATGTCTAGGTTTTCTGTTTGTGTGAAAGTATGTATGGTATGTTCTCAGGGTGACTACAAGAATTCAAGTGTGTTTTTAGCTGTGTGGCTCCAACATCACAAGCTTGTTCCACTTCACAAAGTTATAAATCTGCTCCATCTTGTCAGGACTGTTTTTGACTCATTTACATAAAGTCCATGGCTAGAATTCATACTTTTCTCTAGATAATTCAAAAGACTCCTGTCACAGTGAAGATAGCATCAGAGGGAGGTCCTGTGCTAAGCCTGACTGCAGCACAATGCATGGCAAGAGAGCTGCTGCCTGTGTCCTGAGACCTCCTAAGCCTGTCTCCTGGGAGAGTCATGACTGAAGAAATACCAGGGAAGATCCAATCCTTCTACCTTGGTAAGATTTGCAATAAATACCATTAATTTAGAAAAGCATTTGATTTTTTCACAAAACTTTAATTATGCTGAGTATAGTTTCAAGTGCTTCACCTTTACTGAGTTCCAGAGGTTTCTTAAAGTGTATCCAGAAGCTGAGCCTGAGTGGCTACAGGGTTTGCCTCTACACACTCTTCTCTCTTTCATATCTTCCCATTAGTTATCCATATCTGCATATCATGATGTCACTTCAACCATCCTGTATTGCCATTTTCACATGCCATGACCCTTATGCAAAATTAGCCCTACAATATGCCTTGCAGCAGACCAATAATTGAGCTCAGCTCCGAGCAAATCAATCTTTTGTCACTTCTGCCCTGCCTCACTACAAGTATGTGCATGTACATTGGTTCATGCTGTGCATTGCTAAAGCTCTGTCCCTCTCTTGCATGAGCCAAAACTAATGGACAACAAAATCTGAATGCTTCAAAAATCACATGAAGCATACTCATGCGAAAATTATGGACAAAATTGCAACAGGAAAACAAGAAACTTCACTTTCACATATTTTTTTTCAAAGTTGAAACACTGGTTTGGATTGCTGTTCCACAGTTAGCTGCTTACATAGTTTGTTCCTCCTAGAGGTTTACAAGCAGATCTGCAGAACAATGTGAAAATCCTAAGCAAGGAGGTTGTCTGCACAGAGCAGCTCAGAGCCACCATAGACTAACCTGCCATGGGAAAATACTCTGTTGAAATAAAAAAGTAATGTCAGTCCTGCTTTGAAAATGAAATAATTGCTGAAATTATAGACAATTGCACAGGGCGGAGCCACTCCAGGCAAACACTCACACAATTGTCCTTGCCACAGTAAAGAATTAATAGAGGCAAGGCCACTCTGGAGTCACAGGTGAGAATCCAGTAAGCACCAAACAAAAAAAGCTAAAAGACGCTCCTGCCAACCTCATCATCATTTCCAAGGTAATGCAGGGTAAAAATGAAGAGAACAAGTGGTGGTAAGGTGCCATTCTGTTGTTGCTTTCTGATGGAAAAACAAAAAGGGTGAGCGAGAGCTTAAATAATTTCCATTATAGGTCCTAAATGTATGCCACAGCAGCACAGATTTTCTGACTCCCATCTTGCTCTTCCACCATTCAAGTTTCTTTGTTTAAAAGCTTTGAAAGTTCTTTGTTTAAAAGCTTTGAAAACATGGTACTTCAAGTATGTTTATTGGTAGGCAAGCTTCTATTTCACTCTGGTCAAATTACAAACTGAATAATTACAGCCTGTCTGCTAAAAACTCCCACCATAATTTCATTTGGCTCTAGTGTTCTAAACTCCTGCACAGCATAGATGTATGCTAACAGTTTCACTGTAAAAATGGGCAAAGCAATTACACATGCCAGCAAAAAGGCTCCCCAATCCATTTTAAAGTTTGGAAAACACTTCAGATTTTAACTGTAGATTTTAACAATCCAAGTTGCCTTCTGGAGAGGAGATGCTTAATTCTCCACTGATCAGGGTGATTTAGTTAAGTAAGTGCCTGAAGTAATGTGGAGCATATTTACATCAGATGTTAGAGTAGCCCTCTCTCTTACTACACATGTAAAATGCCTCCTTAGTCATTTAACTGGGTGGAAAAGGAAGTCACTAACCAAAGATGAGCTATTTGCTGGAACATCTGTGTTTAAATACACATGTGCAGAACTTATCAAATACACTTACAAGGCATGGTCTACAGGAAAGATGTGTTTTAGGAAAAAAAAAAAAAAGTCCACCACAATAAGTAAATCGTATTTTAATAGAGGAGGGAGAATCAGAAAAACACACACTTTTCTCATTGTTTTCTCTACAAAGATTCATAGACGATGGTCTCTCTAGAAAGCCACTATTCCACCCATACTCCCTCTGTATGTGCTCTGTGAATTTCATACTCCTCACACATTTTCCCAAGAAATTGTCTGCGCTAACCTTTGTTGATAGGTGTCAAAATATTTCACAGAAAAAAGCCACAGCATGTGTTGTAAATAGCAAAATGACCCGGTTTTGCAGAAATTTTGCTTGTTATAGTACAGTGGGAATTCTATCAAATGAAACAGCTTCACTGCTTCTGTATGTCATATCAAGCTGAACAGTGAACTGGATATAAGTACCTCCACTGCTTTTATCAAGATGTGAAATTGAGCAATAAAGTAAATCTTGCTGATGAGAAGGTAGATTTCATACAGCACCAGCTGAAGGAAAAGGGCTTCTCAGTTGCTCATCCTCAGGAACCCAGACAGGAAATCTCACCCTCAGATTTCACTCTTGGTTACCTGCTCCCTTGACAATATCTGTTCACACTGTCCACACAATGCAGCCATTCTCTTCCAGCCGATGAACTCCGGGTGTATCTATGTCAAACAGCAAAGTATTTTGATTGCAACACAAGCCTTTGAACTAAAGCTTCAGAGGAATGTTGGCACAGAACTAACAATGCCGAGCAATTAGCTTAAGTGCTCTCCCACTGAAGTGTAATCACCATCTGAAATAAACCAGCTCCTGCTTCAGAGAGCAAAGAGAAGGTGATTTTGGTCGGAAGTCACCTGGCAGGGGTCCTCCACACCGGAGAGGAGAGAAGAGGTGCCACATTTGCCCTCTGCTGCCTAGGCGTGAATGAGCCCTCCCGGCTCCCGGCTGCGGGAGGCTCCTGGCGTGGTGGAGGTGGGCTGGGATCTCTCCTGGACCCCCCGAGGAAAAATAGGCCTAGAAATATCGTGCAAAACTGGTTTGCTCAGGTATCCTGCTGGTCTCCTGAGCCTGTAGGAATGTTAGCATCAGAAATGGAAGCCGGGACTCCCCGGAGCGCTGCAGCTCTCAGAGTGGCTCCAAGTGTTAAAAATAGATTAGAAACTGTTGTAAAATAGTTGATAAATCGTTAAGCATATACTGTTAGTTTGCTAATTATATTGTAAAAGAGGTTAAAAGGGTAGTTATAAGAAATACGGTACTCAACGTGCCATAATACACCTGAGTGCACCACCCCCCAGCAAAACGAGCCAGGCTGGACAGAGCTGTAATGGGCCAATCAAGCGCCTTAAACCTTCATGCAAATGAAGGATCCAAAAAGAAACCAATCCAAAGGGACAAAAAACAGCATAAAAAGGGGCTTCTGACCCACTGAATTTGTGCTGCTCCATCGGGACATAGGAGACATCGCTACATCGCTGCTGAAAAGACTCAGCGCCGGCGTTGCAGCACCCTCGACGGGAGCGCTCCTGCTCGGCCCGTGGGCTCCCTTGCTTTAGACCTTTCTTTTTCTTCTAATAAATGCTGAAATCACTTCAGTACCGGGAGCCTGCTCTCATTTTTAACACTAGGGAGCACAGAAAGGAGGGTTCAAACATCTGGGGCATCCATATCTGTTCAGCAATCTGGTGAGTGACCTACCAGAGGATCCTTCACCGCATTTTGTTACACTGTCCTTTCTCACATGCCCAAAACACTGTGTCAACCCAAGGCTGCACTGGACACCAACAAGGACAGAACATTAGGACATCCTACTAGACGCTGGAAATGTATGGATATCTTCTTACACAGTCAGATGAAGTCTTTGGTAAGGAAAGGCTCTTGTTGAGGCTTTAGTGACCCAAGCTGACAAGTAGCAAAGAGGAGGATTTTGTGTTACACTCTTGACAGCGTGTTTATGTCAGAAACTCACACATACAAGGACGCTTCTCTACGCCCAAAAATGAATGTCGCTGGAGCATGCAAAAGACAAATAATAAATAATCCTAAATAATACCAATAATAAAATCCTCTTACATTTGACCTGGGATAGTTTCCCTGGTGATACATCTAAGAGCAAGATATTGCAGATAAGGGCAGAGTGGAAGGAAAGCAAGCCCTCCTGCCACTGCCTTTGCTTTAGAGAAAAAGGCAGTCAGCACCATGCCCTTAGCAGACCTGCACAAAGGCTGATGGGGCTCTGCCAAATGATCCTCACAGACATGAAATAGGGAATATGATAAACTGGGCATAAGAGAGCAATAGCAATGCAAAGGTCTTGATGATAAGCTAGAGTCAAATGCCTAAAAATGTCTTCCCACTTTACTCTGGAGGAGCTAAATTGGAATCTGTGCACTGCATAATACTGCCTCCCTACTTTCTGTGAAGAGACACATCCAGGTGATTCAGGTGTTCATCACACCCCAGGCACGCCTGCTTCCAGTCTATTCCCTTACACTTATGCAGGACTAGCAGTAATTTGAAGATTCTTGACAGATGACTCTTTAATTCCCTGACAGCACCAATTCTACAACCTCCCCATAGCCAGTTCTGGTCTATTGAGAGCATGATGCTAATAAGGCCAGGGCTGTAGATTCAATCCTCATACTGGCCATTTGCTATAGATTGGACTTAATGATCCTTTTGGGTCCCTTGCAACACCGGATATTCTGTAACTTCTGTAACAAAAAATTAGACTGCAAATAAAAAAAAAACAATCCTTGCTATATAAGTGTCTTTCTGACAAAAATGAAATTAACTAGTGCTTGCCCTGTGCTCAGCAAAAATCTAAAAATTCTTACTGCTCTTTTGTTTGTGTAATGATCTCCTGGTATCAATATATCATTAGGCTCTTAGCATACAATTACATCTTAACACTTAAAATCTTTTGGCTGTACCAGAAAGAAGCTCTTTCAGAGTTACAGTCTTAACAATTTTTTCTAAACTAAGCAATTTTTTTAGCTCCTCTCTGAACTTTCTTCAGCTATTTTCATTTAAAATGTAGGACACAAGATGAACATGTTCCCTTAGATGAGGTCTCCTGGTGTCCAAGAATAAAACACACTAGCATCAATATCTTCTTGCAATTGTCCCCTTGTCAATTCTGCTGCCTCTTGCTGCCATGCATTTGTCAACTAATTTTTGCTCCCTAAGTATACCAGTCTGTCCTACTCATCACTGAACTTCCTTTTACCATTTTAAACCACTTCTACTGCTTACCAAAGTCATCCTGAATTTTGATCTTGCCTCTCACAGCCTATGTAATGCTTGCATCTATGTAGATTTTCTCTCTACCTTACCATTCACTGCTATTGAAACCAGCAGAGGAATAGAACCATTCTTGCCTCCTGGTCTGAGAAAAAAACACTGGCAAATTCTCTGAATGAAGCTTTCTAACCTTCTGTGTAAGTCCATCTGAATCCTCTTTCCCTGGATTGTCAGTCCCATGATTCTCTCTCAAAACTTATCCTAAAATCAAGATATAATATACTGATTCTACTCTTTCCTCTTATCCTCTAAGCTGGTTAACCTGTCCAGAAAGGAAGTCTGATTGATTTGACATTATGTAAGTGTAGGTAAATGCGTGTTAGTTTTTTCTTGCAGACTTAGGGGCCTGAAATAATTAATTATTTGATTTGATATCTTTAGCCTTACAAATATATTTTAATCCTTTCTTTCTCTCTTCACCCTAACTTTTTTTTCACAGTCAATAGTTTGTGGTCAGAGCTAGATTTTTTTCAACTGTGGAGACAAAGAAAAGCACTGAATATTTCAGTCTTCTCTCTATTTTTTTCATTAGTTGCTTAGTTCCCCATAAATAATGGAACTGTATCTTCTCTAATCATTCTCTTACTTCTAACATAAGGTTATTGATTAATAAAGCTGTGGCTGCATAACAGTCTTTCAAGGGTGATAAATGTTCTGCATTTCCCAGCATTCTATAAAATTTTAAATTGCTCTAAGCAGAATTTTTCAGCCATTTTGTATTCATCTTGTAGTTCAGCTGAACTTACTACATTTCTTGAGTTTGCTTATGAGAGTGTCCTGTGAGGCTGTGTGAAAAGCTACAATAAAACCAAGCTAGTGTACAGATCCTTCTTTAAAGAAACTTTTTCTATCCTCCACAATGAAAATCTATACTGTTTAATTGCTGCTGCACACATAAAACTAAACACCCAAAAAGAGACAGAGTTTTTAAAGTGATCCCAACCAGACCTATGAGGACCTTTACATGACAGTGCTCCCCATAGCTTCCACCTCTTACCAAATATGCAGTACAGGTGCTCAGAGCCTTTGCTTTCCTCAGTGTTTATGAAAATATAATCCTGTTTTTAAATCTGGATGTAATTAGTGGTAAGAAACTCCCATCAAATTAAACAGAGACTATTAGAGAGAGGTGCAGCAAAGCTAGGCTGCAACCTTGTGACTGCCAATAAAGCTACCTGCCAGCAGCTCTGCTGTGCAGATCCAGCATCACAGAATACGGGATTACACATCAGAATATGTCCCATCTGCTCTTGTGCAGTGTCTGATTATGTGAGTCTCAGGCATGAATGTATCTGTTCACATGGCTATTTGGGGCCAGTCCTGTTCAACATCTTCACTGATGATCTGGATGGGGATATTAAGTGCAGCCTCAGTAAATTTGATGATGGGAAGTTGAGTGGAAGTGTTAATCTGCTCAAGGGTAAGAAGACTCTACAGGGAGACCTGGACAGACTCAATCAATGGGCTAAGGACAAATACATGAGGTTCAAAAAGGTGAAGTGCTGGATACTGCACTTGAGTTGTGGCACCAGCATGCAGTGCTATGGGCTGGGGGGGAGGGACTTGAGAGCTGTTCAGTAGAAAGGGACTTGGGGCTGCTGACTGACAGCCAGCTCAGTGTGAGTCAGCATGTGCCCAGGTAGCCAAGAAGGCCAGTGACATCCTGGCCCTTATCAAGAGTAGCATATCCAGCAGGACTAAAGAGGTGATCGTGCCCCTGTACTCGGCACGGGTGAGGCCTCACCTTGAGTGCTGTGCCCCGCTCTGGGCCCCTCACGTTACAGCAGGCTTTGGGGAGTGTGTCCTCAAGGGCAACAAAGCTCATGAAAGTCTAGAAACGTGGCTTAAGAGGAGCAGCTAAGGGAGCTGGGATTGTTTGGTCTCAAGGAGGAGCTCATTGCTCTCTACACCTCTCTGAAAGGAGGCTGTGGTGAGGTGAGGACCAGTCTCTTCTACCGGGCCCTCAGTGAGAGGGCCAGAGGAAATAGCTTTGAGCTGAGCCAGGGGAGATTCAGAATGGATAACAGAAAAATGTTTCACTGTTAGGGTGGTCATGGATTGGAATAGGTTGCTTGGGGAGGTGGTGGAGCCACCATCCCTGACAGTGTTCCTCTGGATCTGGCACTGCATGATGGTTTAGTGGTTTAGGGGTTACAGTGGTAGTGCTGGGGGGATGGTTGAACTGGATGCTCTCAAGGTTCTCGCTGCCTTGGTGATTCTATGATGATTCTGTGGTATTTCTACTCCTCTACTGTAATGTTTTCCACAATGACACTCGATTAAGGAAGCAGTTGGGAAACTGAGGCACGAGGGAAACATGCAGTAAGTCCACAGCCACACTGGCTGAGCCCAAGTGGGCAGGCACTGCAGTCTGGCCTCATAGTGCAGTCAGGCAGCACTTCCCCTAAAGGCCCACATAGTTTCAGTACTTGCTGCATTCTTTATTTGTGTCCAGTGGTTAAGTTTGGAAGGTCACTTGTGCCATGACCAGCTCCTTAACTCCATCTGATCAGTGTTTACATCTTTTCTCCATACCCTAAATACTAAGTTCTATTGTATGAAAAGGTCCTTTAAGATAAATACATTTGAAACTGCCTAGAGTTGTTTTCATTTTCCATTTCTCCTGATTTCTCTACTCTTCCTAATAATTTTGCTTAATTATTTCTCCAGTCTATATAGGTCCCTGCAATTGAATAATTATCCTGTCTTCATCCTGTGGGTTGTCTTCAAAATCACTCTGAATTTCACCCTAGCAAAAAAAAAATTCTCTTTTCTTCTTTTTTTTTGTGCTTCTGTCCTCTACTGTACCTTGTGTTTATTTGTTTTGACTTATTTTCTTTTTACATTTCAAGCTCCACAAGCAAGGACAATGCTGGGATGTGTAAAATGTATCATAATTGCATGAAGCCATGTAAGAAATAGGAATATAAAAAGGTTGGGTTTATAATCAAAATAAGCACATGTTCTTTACTGTTTCCTATAAAAAAGAAACAAATAGATTTGTGGCAAGACCTTGTGCCAGCACCTAACTGGTTCTATCTTTTCCTTCTCCCAGCTAAGCAGGCAGTAAGCAGACATGGGAACTGCTTTTTTTCAGAGGCAGAGTGAGGGCAATGCCTTTGGGAGGCAGAGATCTGCACCAAGTGACATATGATGTGGCTGAAAACCAAGACAAGAGATGTGCTGTTTTCAATTATGTTATTTTATTTCACTTCATTGTTATCAATGATAATCTTTGGAGGAGCAAGGGAACTGTTGCTGCCTGCTCCCCTTTGTTTGCCCAGTCATTCCACACAATATCCTTGCAGGATATTTTCCATGCAGAGACCCCACAGCACATCTGTTTCCAACATTTTAGTGGGAAAAGTTATTTTTAATACAAAGAGGGTATTAGCCACAACTACATGGGTGGGATTGACAGATTGATTTTGAAGCTGGCTATCTTTTGAGAGTGACATTTATTAAGATTAATCCATGGGCCATTTTTCCCAATATGCACTTTTAAGCATCAAAACCAAGTCTGATTGTCTTCCCACCAACAAATTTATGACAACAGAACAAAGAAGACTTGAAATTCTGGTAAGTGAAAACTTTCTGGTGGACTGGCTACCTGTATATTTTCAGTGCCAGTGTATCTCAAATATCTGCATAAACAAATCATAATTATTTTCCATGTAGAATAATTTATTTATTTATTTTTAATCAAACAATGCTTCAGCACTTCTTAATTCAATCTAGATGATCCTTAATTTTGTTTCTAGGAGATAGTCCTTGAAATAGTGGTTGTCTGAAGTGGTAGAATTATCACATACTTTAAATGTCAGCTCTGCTGAAATTGTGCAATTAGATCATGACTGATGTGGCTTTCTAAAAACCAAGTCTAAAATTTAACCCTAAAAGAGTCTTAGTCCAAGAAATCCACACTAATGAAGAACACTGTGGAAGAATAAATCACTTGCTACAGAATGCACATATAATTGAACACTACAAAGTTTACTTTAAAGGGACATTGGAAGTACCATTTGGAGTTGCAGAAAGTTTTGCTCCAAATTTCACTGTATGGGCTATTCATCTGTTAAGCAAACAAAAATGTCTCCAGGCAGAGAATTCAAGTTCAAGTCTCTGGTATTTTTTAACAACAATCAGATGAAGCAAAACATTAAAGGCAGATCTGCAAATCTTCCTGTGAAATGCACAGGAATTAAAAAGCCTGTTTGCCTGAAGGAATATTAAGAGAAAAAGCAACTGCAAGTCACACTACAAAACAATTGGGGCTGCAATCATGTGCTGTTTAACTGTCTGTTTGGGAGCCTTGTTCACTCATAAGCCCGTTTTCTCGTATCCTAAGTGCTAGGTCAAAAACACTGAAGCCACAGAATGCAAATGTCTGGATCAGAGTAAAGTTATTCAGCAGGCAGCTCAAATCAACTTGGAAAAAACAGTGGCTTTGTAGCAGTAGTTACTGTAAGCCAGATATTATCTTTTCATGCTGCAGTCTCTGGTTTTCCCACTGCTGCCCATAAGCATTTTACCCATTTTTTCTGTGCCTTCCTTCTCACTTCACCAAAAGGCCATTTTCTGCATTTCATTATTGTTTAATTTAAATGCAAATTCAGGATCAGTCTCTTGTCTTCTTAGATATTTACTAGAACTGGAACATTCATCTTAGATAGGCACCATGTCACACCTGCAAATTTTGATTTTGTTGTAAAGTCTGGCACCTGATTCAGGTGAACCCAGCTTCATTAAGTTCATCAGCCACACCCACAGGTTTTTTTCTTGCTATCAGCTATGATATTGCTACTTGCATACAGCTTCTGCCCATCACAGTCTAGTTTGAAGTCAGGTGGGAGTATTGGATCTCCCAGATTTCTAGGGAAGAAGAAATTATGATAATGCACAATTGCAAGAATGCACTGTGATCATGGGAAGTTCAGCAACCCATGTTGGTGAGCACATGTAGAGCAGAGCAAAACAATGAGTAGACAAGTGAGCCAAGAGCACTTCCATCCTCCTTGCTGGGACAGCCATGACTGAATCCTAGCAGGACAAAGGCTAATTATAATTTCTATCGTTTTTAATAGCACTGCACATGTTGTTTGCAGAGCATTTTGGCTTCCCCTTCATGTAAAGGCAGTTTGCCACCAGCAGGGAAGAAGTGTCCAGGAGAATTGCTGTGCACCACAGGAGAGCATGTGCCCATACAGAGGAAGTGGCATTTCAGTTCAACACCTTTACATTTCAGGAACACATCTAAGATGATTCCACAAGCAAGAGCCAAAGTAGTCTGGCAACAGTCCTGCTAAGAAGTTCTCACCATGTGTCCTTTACACCTTTTTTTTAATCTGTGTTGGGTCTTAAGCACTTTGCCTAAAGGGCTGTCTCATATTAACAGTCATTCTCCTCCAGACCCCAGCTGGGCAGCCTGTACCACTTTCCTGCTAGGGTGTCTCTGAGCAGGCTGCAGTAGAACTCCCTCCTTTGAGCCACCTGATCTGGTCCCTCCAGCCATATGAGACTATGCAAGAGCAGAGAAGACAGAGAGTATCTGTAACAAGAGCATCTGTTCTGTTTTGTCAAGATCTTTAGTACCCAAACTACCAAGTAAGGCTGAATGCTGATAGTTCGAGAGTTTTGCATGTTTTAGACACAGCAGTTGGCTCCTTAATATGTGTTTGGGCTGCAGCACAATTTATTAACAGAAATGCTGTGATTATCCTGTCATGATCTTTAGAATCAATAGCTGCAAATCAAACTATTTGGACTTTTTCTCCTGGTCTATGAAGGGATGATGACTCTGGGTACATGAGATATTGTAGGTTACCATTTCTTTCTAAACCTACAGTGGATTTGTTGTGAAAATCACAGCTCTAAAATGAAAAGCAAACTATTGTAGCCCATCCATGTTTTTAACTTCTAAAGTAATGTTTTGGCATTAGAACATAATAGGCTTTGGGATACTTAACTGCATTTGGAAAGAAATGTAAAATATAACAGCTACCACAATCATGTTAACTCAGCCACACTGTACACACATGACTCCTGTAATCATGAATGGGTGCAAAAAAAGAGAGACTTGATCTCATTTCCAGCAGGCTGGGTGCCTGGTGTGGCACCGAGCAGCTGAAGCACCAAGGGCTCTGGAGCAGTCCTGGACTGACTGCTACTTTCTCATTAGGGCACACAAAGACAGAAATGTTGAACATGAGCAACTGTTTAAAAAATGCAGTTGCTAATGGTGATCTAAGGCAGCACAGGAATCTGTGGCACAGCTTGGACCTGAAATTTAGCCTGTTGAGCTCTCTGCATGGGCAGATTACTGTTCAGTACAAATTGAACTAAAGTGTGCAGCATCAAAGACATTATTTATTTTTATTTTTATTTATTAATTTCCTCAGTTCTTTGCATTTTGATTCACAATATTTATATTGTAATACCTGAAGCCCTGATAGTTTAATAACAACATAAATTAATCACTGAGTTTTTCTATCAGGCTATCCTATCTGAAACAAATAAAAACCTATCTGAACAAATAATCTCTCAGGCATTAAGCTAAGCAGAATAGAAATAGAAGGAAATACTTTGGAACTACTGCACAAGCTCCATTTTTACTGAAGTTAGTGAAGTTTATAATGAGTAGATTTTCTTTTAAAAGCACTAAAAATATTCAAAGAATTGCTCAGACTAATTTCAAGAGGTCTAAAATTACAAAGACTCTACAGAAGCAAGCAGCATTAGAATCTACTCTTCAAAAAAATCCCAGAATACTAAAGGTTCCAAACAAATCTAATAGAAATTAGGCCTTCTTGTTGACCTGGAGTTTCACAGACTTTTCCTCTTGCTGTCATCGTGCAATGCTTTCTTTGGGGAAAAAAAAGTGATGGCATGAGGGAGAGAGAAAGGCAGAGGGAAACTTCAATGAAAAGATTGATAGTACTTCTTGGAACCACTACTTGTGCATCCACATTGAAGTGAGTTTGTCCTATGAATGACAAGATAACTTTGAAAAGGTTTGTTTTTCACTCAATGAAAATAGTCAGAAAATTAACATCACTGCTGTATTGTTTTATGTTAGAAGAGCTCTCCATGATCTGAATTCCCCTTCTGGGCTTGATTTCATTTTCTAGTCTATAGAATCAGAGAATCATTTAGGTTGGAAAATACCACTAAGATTAAGTCCAACCCTTAAACCAGCATTTCCAAATCCACCACTAAACCATGTCCCTAAGCTCCACATCTACATTTCTTATAAAGACCTTAATGGTGATTCAACCACTTCCCTGGGCAGCCTGTTCCAGTGTTAGACAATCCTTTCTGTGAAGAAGTTTTCTCTAATATCCAACTTAAATCTCCCCTGGTGTAATTTGAGGCCATTTCCCCTCATCCTATCCTTGTTACTTACCAGAAGAGAACAAACCCCACTTCAGCACAACCTCTTTTCAGGTAGTTGCAGAGCACAGTGATGTCTCCCTCAAGCCTTCTTTTCTCCAAGTTACACAACCTCAGCTCCCTCAGCAGCTCTTCACAAGACTTATGCTCTACACCCTATGTATACCATGTGTGAAAGCCTGTAAGAATGTCTGACTTCATATATAATTTCTGTAGCTAGACAGATATTAACTGGAATCTGCCTGCCTTGGGGGACTGGTTGTAGTTTCATTTTGCTGTTGAATTCAGCCCAGGACTTAGAGACTGAAACAAATGCCATTGAATACCCACTCTCACAGAACCTGGAGAAGGCAACAGGTCTGAGGTTCAAACCAAGCACAGCTCCAGTCCATCTCTCTTGTATCCAGAGGGAAGGTACACACTTGATGAGGATGCTCCCTTAAAATATTGGCTCAGGACTACTGCTGCTAAAATCACTGAGAGTAATCACATCTTTCTATGAAGTGAACAGATTTCATTCTAGCTCCTAACAGGCAAATACCAAAGTGATAAGAGAGGACACTGAAATGCCCTCTCAGCCTTGTGGGCAATGCTTGCCTGATGAAACTGGGATTGAAAGGACAAGGTGGTACAAAGTGGTTCAAAAAAGGGTTGCACCAGTTCAAACAGTAGGTTAAGAATGCTCCTTCACAAGGTTTCAAGCGCTTCTTCTCATCACTTTAAATCTGTTTGTAAGATAGTGACTGGGTGATAATGAATGCTATCCACTTACTGCACTTGCTGAATATATTGATTAATTGTGCACAACACTTTGAAGATAAAGCACTGTGTTGTTAATAAACACGGTCTAATGATTCTCTCCTGGCTTTTTTAGCACTCCTCTTACTTTGTCCAAGGTGTAAATACCTTATTGCAGCTACAGGCAAGGCAGGCTGGCCAGCTGCATGGGCCACATGCTGATTTCAGCTGAAGGCTTTCACATCAATTGTTCTGTGGCTGTTCCCCTCCATTGCCAACACACCGTGCTATCTCCTCTTGCTGTTTGTTTCCTTGCTTGCTTGCTTCGGGGGCAGGAGAAGGGAATTTCCATGATTCCTGGTGAAAAGGGTCCTTTGCAGCAGGCTGTCGCTTCCCTCTGCCTAATACACAAAGAAAGCAGACAACAGGAGCACAACTGCTTTCACTAGCTGGTAAGAGTCTTTGAGTCGAACAAAATTACCTAACGAGAGGAAACACTAATTTCCTCTTCACTCTCCTCACCCTGCCTCAGAGCCATGCTAGGGAGGCATTTTTCTTTGAGAAAAGAAAGAACTTTTCCCAGCCACAGGAGTGTGACAGAAGAGGCTGCTGAAATCATCTGTTAACACAGATTGATATGTTTTTCACACCTAAAAAGACCTTTTGTTTCGTTTTCTCTCTTGGACTCCTGCAGCACATGTTTTGAAAAGACAATGAATATTGCTTTCACATGAAATTGCAGGCATGCACCACTTTAAAGGAATTCAGAATCGGGCAAAGCATCACAGGAAAACAAAGAAGCAATGTGAACCCTTAGCTGCTAATGCTAGCTGTCAGTGAGAATTAAACCTTTTGTAGGGCACCCGTGTCAACCTCACCTGGGTTAAGAGAGCTGGTCCATTCGGTGATGGAAGCACAGAGCTCGTGGGAACTGACCCTGACAACGATTATGCATGAGCTTCATTTTAAACCCATGGAAACACTCCCATTTGGGCTATCAAATACGAGACCAAGGCTGCAGAAGCTCTCAGTGAGACACATATCTCAAACATTCGAAAAGAAACAAGATTTTAGTTGTAGGTTGTTGCTGTTGTGAATACTCAAAGCAACTAAAAATGAAGCAAAACATCTCCTTCACTTCGTGTGATGCACACATCAGTATTTTGAAACAAAATTATCAGAATCAGTCATCTCTGCAGCTAATCCTATGGCTCTTTTTCACTGCCTAATACCATGACAGCAACCACATGAACCATTTCCCATACCTGAAACATACCTAAATCTCTCTTCTGTTTCAATCACTTCATACTTACCAACTTCACTGGCATCACATATTTCCTTTATGATACCAATTTGGCTACTTCTATCTCTAAACATTTTTAAAATAAAATTTCCAGGAAATCAATATTTAAAAAAACCTCAGACTAGGACATGGTTCCAATTTTTTTTTTTGAGGGAAGAGATAAAAATCCAAACCATCAGTTCATAAGCCTTATTTTCTCAGGAAAACATGGCAAAAATAAGAATGTTTGTCAAACTACAAAATCTGGTAAAGGATCGAGGAGCAGACATAGTAAATGAAGGGGGTTTTTTCTACCCTTCTTTGCCAAATTAGATTTAAATGTGTTCTACAGAAATACTTATGATAAGCCTGTAATACAGCACTGTGATCCATGGCAGTAACCATTTTGAATAGGATGCTATTAACACACAGGACTCATCTGTCTGTTGCAATTCCATCAAACTATTCCATTCTGAGGTCAAAAATGTTTTTCCCCTATCCATCTGCTCCAGTTTTGGAGATTCATTGAATAAAGAAGACAAAAATTCTAAATGCTGAGCAAATCTATTTTAAGAAGTATATTTATCACAAATCTAATGTGTTGGATGACTAATAACATACATGTGTGCACTGTGCTTGCCAAAAAACATCAACATTTCCAAATAGTTACCACATTTACAATTAAAATAATGTATTTGCCAAATGTTTGGTTGTTTTTCTTTGTTTTATTCAAATGATGATTTCTCTTCTGTTCCAAGTGCAGAACAAAATTTCCTGGGTATCAGAAGCAAAACATTAGAGAGAGATTCTAATGTCTGATAGAGCCCCATTCAGCTCTCAGCTATACAATATTGCTTAGATTATATCTGACTTGTCATTGTTGGAGGAGGCCTAACAGCATCCTAACAAGGAAAACTGAAATGAGGCTTTAAATTTCACCTCTTACAAGTCTCTTTTCTTGTCTGTTGCAATTGTCCAGCCATTTCTCATGTTGCTTGATTTCTGGCTTGTGCTGCCCCTCCGGCTGCCTCCGTCCATTTGTAAGTGATGGAGGCAGGAGAGGAGGGTGGCAGCAGGAGTTCACACTCACAGCACTCTCATGCCCCATGCTAACTGGTGTGCAGAAAGCTTAATATGGGAATGTTCCTACTGCCTTATTGACTTCTGCTCTGAGCTTGGGCCAGGGAGTGTAATCTTACAGAAAAATAGAAAAACAGATGATCAAAGAAGGAAACTGCATTGCCTCTTTGGGACAATCTCATTCTTAACCCTCCCACCTACTTCAAGTACAGACAGCTGCAACTTCAGTGGGATGTAGAAGTTGAAAGTCAAGTATTGTCAAAACCACAGATTTCAGAAGAGAAAACACAAATGAAGAACCTAGTGATTGCTTCCCATGACTTTTTCCCCCTCTAACAGCAAAAAGGGATGTTGAGGCTTACCCAGTGGTTGATCTAGTGGTCTGCTGCCTGCGTGTTCCATTCTCTCATCCCATTCCAATCTCATTCCAATATGCCAGTGTAAGGACCATCCTGGCAAGGTGCTAAACCAGCTCAGGGAGCAATATCATTAGGCATTCTGGAAGCAGAATATATAGATCTCTTTTTATTGTTTTCTGAGTGTTGGCTCCCAAAAGAGTCTTATTTTATGGAGTCAGATATGTACCAAACCAGACCAAAAGGCTGGGGAATTATTTGGCCAGAATCAGGGAAGGGGATGGGAACCATCAATCATTGAAGAGAACCTTAAACCAGCTTAGTTATAACGTGAAACCCCTCTTGAAGAAATTAATTGTCAAGGACGTGTTACAAGGGGAAGGACACTAAAACAGAGGGACTAGGTGTTCATTAATCATCATTTGCTACTTTCAGCATTCATTTCCTTACTCCCATGTATCACCACGCTGAGAGAACTGCTTGGGAGAGGTGCCAAAGGCAGCAGAAATATAGTTAGAGTGAATATTTGGGAGACAGGAGATATGGGTACAAGCTCCAGTTGCTGCTTTAGTATGCCTCTGGATGAACAGTCTTAAGACTCAATATCCCTGCTCCAGGCTCCAAGCTGTTAGGTGAGCGATGGCTGCTGCAGGAATCACATCATTGGGTTAGGGTTGCATTGAGGGTATTTTAGTTTGGGCACTAGGCAGCTATGCAGGACTTGGCTTAATTCCAGCATGCAAAAGGAGTATAGCTTTTTGTCTAGTTAGGTCTCCATGTTTGGCTCTTTTCTCTAATGACAGTGAAGTTCATCCTCCTAGACACTTATTTTGCTAGTTAAGTTATATTTTATTACTTTTATATAATTTTCTTTCTCAGTCAGCTAAAAAATGAAGCTAAATGCAAACCAAAACAAATCCAGCAGGACTTAATAACATCTTTGAGGTACTATAACATTGGCATAGGTCATCTAATCCTTGTAGACTTTACCTTCACTAGAAGCATTGCACACTCAATAAGCAAACCCATCAACTGACAGGATCCACACTCCCCTTACCAGCATGGTTAAATTCTTCTCCATTTCAGTGCACCATTTTCCCAAGGCCCTTTTAGCTCACAATTCCAAGTTTCATATAATAGCAGTACAGCTTGCAGAGCAACTGAGGCAATCTTTTCACTGTATTCACCACTGGCAAAGGCTCAGCTGAAGGAACAGGGCCATTGTTAAGAATTGCATTTCAGAGATGAAGCTGCCCAGTTACACAAGCCCAGAAAATAATCAGAGACCTAGAAAATTCAGAAAATACATGAAAAGTTTGAATGAATGGTAGAGGAGAAGTGTAAAGAATGAAGGCTTAGAGAAGGCATAATCACAGTTTTCAAATACATAAAGGGTTTTTGTGAAGAGACAAGAACAACCTACCTGATTTAACATCCTTGTAAACCTAAGGGGAAAGTGTTTCATCTGCAGTAAGGAAGATTCAGATGGGATATTAGGATTACAATAACAGTTAAGAGATAGACAGATGGCCTGCAAATGCTCGGACCTCCATTAATGGAGATTTTTAGGAGAACATAGAACATAGAATCATAGAATTATGAAATACTTGGGGTTGGAAGGCACCTTGTAAAACTTATCTAGTCTAACTCCCTTTAAAGAGCAGGGACATATACAACTAGATCAGGTTGCTGAGAACCCTGTCCAGCCTGATTTTGAGTATTTCCAGTGATGGGGCATTGACTACCTCTCTGGGTAGCATGTACCAGCCCTCACTGTAAGAAATTCCCTTTTATCTACTCTAAACCAACCCTCTTTTAGTTTAAAATCCTTATCTCTTGTCCTACAGTAACAAGCCCAGTCAAAATGTTTCTCCCCATCTTTCTTACAGGCCTCCTTCAGGTACTGAAAGGCTGCAATAAGGTCACCCTGGAGCACTATCTTCTCCAGGCTGAACAGCCCCAACTCTCTCAGCCTTTCCTAGTGGGAAAAGGGCTCCCAGCCCTCTGATCAATGCCGTGCTCCTCCTCTGGGCAAACAAGTTAAAATTTACCTGTAGGTGTATATGATACTGCTCCAAGTCAGGGCTATGTTTTAAATACCTCAGAGGTCCTTTCCAGCTGCCTGGGTCTGTGAACCTCCACCTGTGAGGTCAACACAGTAGACACGGTCCCAGGAGAAAAACCACAATTTGCAGAGGGCCTTCTGCATCCAGTGGCAACTCTTTGTGTGACAAGTCTTGGGAGGAGGCACCACTCTGGATGAGGAGCTTTCTTGAAGGAAAGAAGCATTCAGAACTATCAAAAAGGTGACCAAAATCCTGATTTGACTGTGTCACTGTGTAGGACAGTTCCTTGGTTGATGTGATGCGACTGAATTTGCTTTGTGATCTGCCTTCTCAGAGGAGCAGAGTTTATGCAAGAATTACTAGAATGAAATATAGCTGCAGCCTCCACTATTAATCACTTTGGAAGTGAAACCCCAGGCTTTCTTGCACTGCATACAGGAAAGGAGTACAAGCACAGACTTGATGCATATACATGTATATATATACACACACACATAAAACAGATCCATTGGAAAACAGAGCATCTGTGTTTTGTATTTGCAGAAACCTATACAAACCCTCACAATTCACTTCAGATTGCATGAGTTCCAGTTATGTGATGTGCCTGTGATAAACACGGGGTTTATTACATCCTGAGTTATTGTCCACAAGAAAATAACTTAATCTTCTAATAAATTAAAACATGAAAAAAAAAACAGGCATTTTTAAGACTGATGAAAAGAGGACATTGAGATTTTGCAATATCCTGATGAACTAGAGCTGTTTACTGCAGACAAAAGACAGCAAGTGCACTTTGGCTAGTTCTTCTTTGCATCTCTCTGAGGACAAACACCACTTTATTCTGGCCTGAGTCCAAGTGAACCAACCGTTTTCATCAAGAACATTTTTAGATACTCTGACAGAGTGGCAAAGGCACTCCAAATGTGATTAATGGCAATGGGAGATCACACCAAAGGTTAATGCTTTTTCAGCTGTTGGCCACTGTTCTCAAACCAGAGATTTGAATGCATACTGGCCACCTATTTCACCTACTCATGCAGGGCAGTTTTCATATGGCAGATGAAGATTGCACTGGAGTTCTAGTAGGCAAATGTTACTGAGATGTGCAGGATAATGGAAAGTTTATTAGTCCATCTTCGTGCTGCTGCTATCTAACCAAAATCCATCGAGTTGGATATCCCAGGCCTCAGCAAACCTCATGATTTATGTATGCCAAAAGCTGCTTTCAAATACATCCATCCTTTTACCATCTCCCATGAGCATCAAAACATCCAGTATGTCTAGCAGGATGCCATGTATTTATTTTCCATGTTGCTCACAAGGAAAAGCTGCTTTAGCAAACCTCCATGGGGTGGCAAGCAGTGTTAAGGAACAGAACTTTCCCGTTCATTACCCCATTCCATCTCTTCCCTTTGGCAGAAGCAGGTAAGATGTGATTTTTCTACCAATTTCATTGACATGAAAATAACCACTCCTAGAATCCAGGCTAATGAGCTAGAAATGTACAAGAACAAAAAAATTGCTCAACACCTTTAAGTGTGGACACTGAAATGCTGCTATTTGACATGCTGAGCTACAACAATGGCACATGATTTATTGATTAGTTGCCATTACATGAGGGAGGCTCGACTAGTCATTTAAAATACACATATTATCTTGGAAATCTTCCTTTGAATAAAAAGGTAAAATACAGCTTCTGTCATAGTAGTCAATAGTTTAATTTTCCTTCTTAACTGGAGTGTCATTTGATGAATTCTGAAAGGTCTAAATGTTTTAAAATTACAAATGCTTCTTTAATGCTGTTGTACCATCTTAAACTTCGATTATGTAAGCTGCATTCTAAACTACTATAGATCAGACACACTTCAGTAGTATAAACATAAATTTTCTGCAATATATATTTGGAAAATACTAATCACACAGTATTTGAGGTTACTGATGTAAAAAGATGCATTATTTCCAGCAGAGAAGAGGTAAATCTGATTTTCCACTTTTGAACAGAATGCTGTAATCATGAACTCTTATTTGTAATTGTCTTCCCACAGCCTACATCTCCATAATAAAATGAGCTCAAATATTAGTAGATAATTATATTTTTTTATAAAAATCATGGGGTTTTTTTCTACAACATAAATATATTTATAGAAGCATGCATGGCAGCTAGCTGATCCCAACTCTTCAACCAGTTGAAGAATTACCAGTACCACCAGGTGTAAGTATATTGGCTGTGGTTAAAATGAATGGCAGAGCAATGGTTTCAGTGTTTTGCTTGGCAGCTGCCTTAATCAAAGTTGGACATGCTGGTTTGTCTGGTTTATATATATACAGATGTGTGTGTATGGGTGTTTGTGAAGGGCTTATTTAAACAACAAAAGAAGAAGGGAAGAAAGGGCAGAGCCAAATATTTTTTGTCAATATTTTATATAAATTTTCACTTCACCTACATTTTGAAACACCACTAAACTTCCTGATGAAAATTTCTAGAAATTACATTCTTATTTTTTTTTAAATTAAATTTCTCAAAAATTCAAGATAGCTTTAAAAAATGCAAGCACTGCCTATATGAACCTCTTCATTAACCAAGGATCTCTTAACCAGGCTCACACACAGCCTGGTGCAACCAGGGCAGTGTCAGAACATCAAGTCTTGACTGTGAGGGCTGCTACTTTTAATAGTTATGCATATGCATATAGCTATTGCACACATCCATATAAGGCTTTCTCTGGATTCCACATGGAAATTGTATACAGTGCCTGCTGCTTTTTTATCTCAGACCTTTGTGCAGCAATTTATATCTGTAAAAAGTATATGTAAAACTAAACAAAAGAAAAAAATTGACTGGGTAGCATTTTGCACAGGGGTAAACAAATGTATCAAGTAAAGGTTGGTTAGGAAATACCAAAACCCACTTGCTCTGGGTGGATCAAAGATTTTCTAGCATCAAAGGAAAAAAAATGAAGGGAATTGCACAGTTAACCTTAGATTATTTCATCCCTAAACATTTTTTTCTGGATTGTTGGAAAATGGACACTGAGAAATACATCAAGTAAAGAACAACCCCAGATGTTTACAAATTGATCTGCCATGTGAGCTTGGTGCAAAGGGCATGAAAATCAGGATGTGCACAGTGACATTTCACAAATCTAATAATAACACCTTAGATTTATCTGGCATTTTTATACAGAAAGAGTAGATCCCAGAGTGATTTATGGACTGTAAAAATATAAATATGTATATTTGGGTCATTTCAGTCACTAGCAGAAGATGATGCAGTACCCTATCCAAAGCAGAGATAACACATGGAGAGTGAAAAATCCTTATAGATGCTTTGTTTATATCTTTGCTGTGAGACCAAACCTATTTAGGTAGTATCCTACTCTTGTGCTTTTTGCTTTCCCATTATTGATAAAAATTTCTTATAAAGGATGGTGGAAGCAGGAGTGCTAGGGCAGGCTGAATCTCAGTGGTTGCTCAGTACAGCTGATGAATTGCTGCTTAATGAAGAATGGGTTTTTTTTCCCTTTCTTCCCCCTCCCCACCCTTCAGAAGAGAATTGAGACATGGGACATCCCCAAGCAGGATGCAAAGAGGTTGATCAGACATGTGAGCATGCAGACAATCAAAGCCGTCTGCACGCAGAAAGTGCAATTTTCAAAACTATATAAAGGTTTTGGTGTTCTTTTTTAGCTGTTTGGGTTGCTCCCAGGTTATCTCCATGACCACGGGGCAACAACCTTCCTTCCTAAAGACTGATAATCAATCATCTGACTGTTTATCTGCCCATCAGCCCCTCATAAAAATGTCAGAACACATTGGCTAGTCGCAAACAAATGAATAAAAGAGGTAGAAACCTCAAAGATAATTAAGTTCCTAGGGATTTGTGAGCATCAGCGACCAGAGGCTCAAATGAGTGCTCCAGCAGAGAGAGATGCGGGAGGAGCTGGGCTGTAAGGGCTGCGCCTGGCAGCGCGCGGCGCTCCGGGCCCGCGGCAGCGCCCGCCCCGCTCATCCAGGAGCGGGGTCACATCGGACACCTCCCAGGAACGGGCGGCGAGCCCGCCGCAGGGAGTGAGTCAGGGCCGAAACCACAGGAAAGCTGGCTTCAGTAGTGCTGTTGATCATGGAGCAAGGTGGTTTTAATAACAACAGCTGAAAATTCGGCTCTTTTCTACAGGCCTCGAAGGTCTCAGCAGTAGGAACGATACCCTGTATGGTTGCATCTTGGACAAAATTCAGAACCGACAGCACTGGGAAGAGAAGCAGGCAGGGAAGAGGCACAGGTGTCACCTTCGGTGTAAAAGAAAATAACATGCAGAAAAAAATAACAGACGGAGAAAAAAAAATCAGGAGGATACACATAACAATAAATGGGTGATAACAAAGAAAGGAGAGATAGACAGAATGCAAAGGAAGGAAGTAAAGAGGAAATTGAAATCTCGACTAGAGTTCTGTTCAAACACAGCTGTGTCGTCTGTGTCCTGATGCTGGAGAAGGAGGGAACAAAGCTTTCTGCCCCGAGCCACACCCTGTGCATGTGCGTGACTGCAGTGAAGATCCCCAGGAGTCTGGGAAGCTGTTAATCATTAAGTCCTTTACTTGTTGCTCTTCTCTAAGCACCTCTGTATTTAGGATGTGACCTCTTTTCTTCTTTGTCTTGTTTGGTGGATGATGCTAAGGGAGGGAATTTCTCCTTTAGTCACAAATAGCAGGTTTTGATGTGCAGTTGTTGATCTGGGTTCACTGGAGGATATCTCCCTGTATCACTTCTCCATGAGTCAGAAGGATGGTGTGCTGGTTCCAAGACAAGGAAGTGCAGAAGACTATCTTGTGAATACTTTTCACCTTTGCAAGTGGGCCAAGTGCCAAATTCAGCATGGAATTCAGTAACCAGAGTGCTGTGGTGCACATTTGTGTCCCAGCTGGCAGAAGCATGGGCCAATATGCCACACTGCTGCTTTAGCACATCCAAATGTGCCTGGCAGAACAGCAGTTTATGGAGGGTTAGCAGGAAGACAGCTATCCAGGGGTGGGATGCTGTGTGGCCACCTCAAGATCCAGATCAGCTTCATAACCCCGGTCACACTTGGCAAGGTCAGGTGCACAGCAAGGAATTGTTATGGACTGGATGAGGATTCAGCACAGCTTCACTTCAGCAGCTCTTCTTTTAAATTAAATAAACTGTTGCCATTGGTCTGGCTCTGTATATGTTCACAGGAAGGCTTCCAGGCTTCTAAAAAAAAAAAAAAAATTCTCATGAGGCCAGAGCCACAGGAGCTGAACAGGAGCTGGAAGAAACTCTATCAGCCAAAGGAAGCTGTGTTGTGAGCTGGGAGGGGGGAAAGGCTTAGATTTAACCTGAGTACAGCCACTTTGAGACAGCAAAAGTGTAGCAAGTACAGTCCTGGTCAGTGATCATCAGATGGAGCAGATGTGGGCTTTTCCCCAGAGTAGAGAGAGCAGATCATAATGTTTGGAGCAGGCAGGGTAGGGGGATGAGTGACAGAGACCCCAGCAGAAAGCCCTGGGGCAGAGTATGATGGAAGGCAGAGATTCACAGCCCAGGGCACAAAGAGAGCTGCCAGGCTGGTAATTCCAGGGCATTCTGCCAAAATTTAGGGTACAACCTGGCCAGAAGCCCAGATGTTGAGAAAGCAGCCTGGAAAGTCAGGTGTTACCAAGCCCATTAGCAGCCTGTGAGTTTCTCCTTACTGGATTCCTCACAAGGATTGCAGGACGTGACTAACTCAGTTTTCCTAGGGAAGTCCCATCTCTCTCTTCAGATTCCCTTTCTCCTTTCCAGTAAGTGGAGAGGTACAGAGGGGGAATCCAGACCTTCTGAAACACTAGAGTTATGCCAGAGCTGTTCTTTCTTATCTTGCAGTGACTAAGCCCAGTCAGGTGAAGGGCAGGAAGGAAGCCAATAAACAAGGACAAGGGCCTTCTGGTGGTTAGCACAATAACTGGGCTAGACTGGCAAAATTCGGCCAGCACAGTCTGCCTCCCCGAGGCAATCCCAAAGGGAAAACCCCACAAAACTCTATATTATGTTTTAACCCACAGTTAATTCTGCAGTGGCACTTTGCACAGACAGAGTCTGAAAGCCACTTTTAACATCTCTTCCAAAAGTATAACTTTATTCTTGCCCAGGTTTTCGGGCTGATTTTTATTTATTTTTGATTTGTTGCTGTTTTGAGATGCAAAGGTAACTTTTCAGCAGCTTCCTGTTTGGGAAGCATGGCCTTTAGACCGGCTGTCTCCTGGTGTTTTAGTAGGGAGCACAACACACACAGCATTTAATGAAGCTGCACTCCAAGTGCCGAGAGCAGTTAATTAATTACTCCTTGAAACATTGCCGGTCCACATTTCACTGATGGAAAGTTACAAAGTATAAACATCCTGACCAAAGCTTACCTGAGCCATTATCCTAAAACATCCCTCCTTTAAATAGATTATCCCTACATTAGCTATCGTTGAGACAAACATAACATCTGAACGTGGAGATGACGATGCTATAGCACAGCGACGCTGTGTTCACAACAGGTGGGAGGTGAGCTCTGCAATAACTCCGTTGATCTGTTTATAGGGGAAGGCATGAAAAATTTGCACACAGGCTTTTTAGTAGAGTACTTAAACAGAGAGACAACCTGCAGAAATTGTGATTGCAGAGGATTTACCTAACAGGGAAAAACCCTGGAGTACTTCAAGTTCAGTAAAAGTGATGCCAGTGACATATTCCGGGCCCCTCATCGACAAGGGTGTTCAAGAAGGGAGGAAACGTCTGGGTGCTCAGAGACTCTGCTCAGGAGGTAAGGGGTGGCAATTGCAATGTTCCTTCATGTTCGGGAGCGTCCTCAGAACACCGCCGGGATACGACAGGTACCCCAAGGCCGTCAGGTACCGACCAGACCCTTTCCCAGCGGTGCCGCCGCCCCGCTGGAGAGCGCGGCGGAGGCCAAGCGCCGACCCCGGCCGCGGGCAGAGGCGGCCCGGAGGCAGCTCCCGGCAGCCCCGCCGCTCCCCGCTCTTCACCTCAGGGGCCCACGGGCGGCTGGGGCTCGGTGCCCCACGCTGGAGCTGCAGCCTCCGGCCCGGCCCCGGTCCCCCGGCGGGGCTCGGAGCGCCCCCGGTTCTCCGGGAGCTCTCGGCCCCGCGGGCGGCCCCGCTTCGCCGGGCTGGCCTCTGCCTGGCTGGCAGGCAAAACACAGCTCTTTGCCTGGCTGGCGGGCAAAACAAAGCGGAGACAGGGAAAGGAAAACGGGGAGAAAGTACGGCTCCCGCCGCCTCCCAGCCTTCTGCCTGGATCTCCCTGCATGAGACAGCGCTGCAAGCGGCTCCTGACCGGGGGCAGGGGGTGGAGAGAGGAGGAGGAGGAGGACGGACAGAGGGAGGGAGGGAGAAAGGGAGGGAGGGAAGGAGGGACGAACGGGAGCCTCTCTCCTTCCCTGGGCTGTTTTTTTCAGTTTCCTGTCTCGCATTGTGCTCACAGCGGATATGTGCTGCGCCTACAGGTGTGTCCCCTCCTCGCAGCTTTTCCCCGGCTCCCAAGCGTAGGCTCTGGCTGTCGGGGGGCGGCGGCGGATCGTGACCGCCATGTGATGATTATTTCTCTTGGGGCGCTTTCTCTCTCCTCTCGCTCTCTGCCTCCCCCTCCCTCGCTCCCCGCCGCTCCCGTCCTTCCTCTCGGAGGTGGTCGCAGCCGCTGCCGCCTTCGCGCTGACTCCGGCTGCGGTGGCGGCGGCGGCGGGGCCCGCCGGGAGCATGGGCGGCCGCCGGGGGCTGCCGTAGCGCCTCTGTCCAGCCCACCGCCACCCACCCCGGGCTGCCGGGGCCGCCGCTCCCGCTCGGGCAACTCGGACGGTCCGTGCCCGCGGGCTCCCTCCCGGCGGCGCCTGCACCTGTTGAAGGTAACGCAGCCCCAGCGCTGCCGCCGCGGGATGGGCGCGGAGGGGAGGGGGGAAGGTGGATTCCTCGGCGACTTCCCCCTATCTCCCCCGGCTCGGGAGCTGCTGAGTTGTGGCTAGAGCAGCTTCTCTCCTCCTCGGCTGCGGGGCCGGGGCCGGGGGTAAGCGGCGAGGGCCGGGGCGGATGGGGCTTTCTGCCGCGCTGCCCGTGACCAGATGGTTTTGGTTAAGGGGCTCCCGGGTGGCGGCTCTGGACTCGGAGCGCCTTTCTCAGCCGCCGTGCGGGGCGGGGAGGTGGGGGAGGCGCGGGGAATGGGCTCCTCCCGAGCGGCGGCCGGGGTGCGCCGGTGTCCGGCGAGCTCCCTCCGCCCCGCTCGATGCAGGCTGGCCGCTCTTCCCGGGAGTTTCGCAACCCCGAAGCGGCCGGGGTCAGCAGCCCCGGTGTCGCGGCTGGCACTGGCCCGGCGCCCACCCCGCGCTCCGCCTGCGCACCGCCGACTCGGGAACTCGTTTGGGATTTTCCTGCAAACGCGTTTTGTCTCTTTGGCAGAGGCAGCTCTAAACTTTCTTTCCTAACTGTTAATTAGATACACTGTACTTTGCTCATGTTCCGTGGAGGCGAATGGGAGTGCGAGTCTGGAAAGGCTTGTGACTCAAAGCATAGTTATTCGGGAGGTGCAGAACATCTTTGCGTGCCGCGTTCAGATGGGCTGTACCTGTAATTTGTGACTTTGCCTTCTCCGAGACTTCGTCGGTTTGGTGACATCGGGAGGCAGAAGGGATCTTTAACACTTTGGGTCCTTTCGAGGTTAATCAGGCACTGGGTTGAATATACAAAGGAGGAAGTGTAAGTTCATCGCCCCTCTGAAATCTGATGGAAAGTAACATTGCTTTTGTCCACGAGTTACAGCACTATGGTCCTGTCCTTATTGCTGAGCTTGTCATCAAATGATAACTTGCACATGAGAGAACTTATGCTTTTGTAACGAAGGCTGTTACCTTGAATGTGATGATGAGCTTATTGAACACCAGAGGGAACTCTGAATAGGTGATTCATTCAAGGGAGATATATGCTTATTTTACTGTTTATGTTCTCATTACAATGGAATCTAAGAGGAAGCAAAGGTTGGTAAGTAATAGGCTGCTGGTTTGTACCTAGGATTGACTTCAGTTTTCTTAACAGTTTTTTTCAGAAGACTTCAATTCTAAGTTTGGGCTGAAAATGTTTTCTTTTTCTTTCTTCCCCCTCCCCAAAGCTTGAAGTGTGCAACTGGTCTTGCAACAGCTATATACCATGCTATAGGCAAATCAGCTGGGAGACCTGTTCACTATTTGCTAGGGAGTTGGATTATAAATGCATGTTGGGCTGATGCTTAATGCCCTGCCTGCCTGTCAGGTTGTGAGACAGATCCAGCACACCTGGGTACGGGGGCTGCTGCCTGCAATTGATATGCCAGAATAGAACATGCTTCCAGCCAAAACAAAAGGGAGGAAGGAAGGAAGTCTACTTCCAAGCCTAGCATGGCTTGTCCTCCTTACCTAGAACACTTGTGGATCTAAAACCTAGTCGGATTACTTGTGTAGTAGAAAACAGTCTTTCTTAAAAATATATGACTTAAACAAATACAGAAACTAAATGGTGTCAGTGTTTGGGAAAGGAGTTTGAATGGTGGCTTCTGGTACCAAAAGCTGTTTAAATCATCTGAGATTATTGTAAGAAGCTAGGGTCAACCCATCAAAATGTGATATTGTATTTTGTAGTAACATGAACCCCCAAAACATGCAACTGAAGCTTTGGATGCTTGTGATAGTCTGTTACAACAGTGTTGATAACTAGGCTTCTTTGATACTCCTGGATTGTCAACGATGGGAGGGATAGTACAATAAATACACTTGTGACTCTGACTTTTGCTCCAGAAGCTGATGCATTCAGCTGTTCATCCTGTCCCCTTGCCAGAGAGTACCATTCAGGGTTATTTTCTATTGATCTTTGAATCTGCCAGAGTTTACAGATAGGCATATGAATGTGAACTGTATTTCATGGCTGTTCATATTAGTGTTGTGAAGTCTGATAGCATGAGTCTCCTGTATATCTCTCTGTTGTGACAGAGGGACAAAGCAAACAGTTGGGGTTGGCTGAATTGAGCTGCATTAGTGACCCACAGTCCATAAGTATCTAAATTCTTCTGAAATGGCAGGTGTGAGTCCAGTGAACTACCTTGTACCAGAACTTTATGGTGGGCAGAGGTGGTGGGGAGGCAGGAGGAGAGGCTGTGTGACCTTCTGCATAGGTTGGTCAGCAGCACACAAGGGTCTGGGTTTCAGAAGGATGCAGTCGATGGTGCACCTGATCAGCCCTCTCTTCCTTTCCTCCTTCATCCATTCTAGCAACCTGAAAGTGATCCAAGTTTTTTTGTTCTTTTATCTAAGCCTTTCTTTGTTCATCTGACTTGAGGACTTGTTATGTAAAATATTCTCACTAAGGGCACAGCACTACTCTGCCTGAATTTTCTACAGATGATATTGGAAGTTGGATAAAGGCTTTGTATAGCTTTATAAAACTGGGAGTTGTTTGCCTTGCATGCAGAAGATCACTAAGGACAAATTACATTTTGAAGGGAGACCTCTTCATGAATGCCTATTAAGAACAAAAAAGTCCCACTTTATTGTTGCAAATGGGTTTGGATTCTGGCTCAGTTTTGAGAAAAAGATTTGCACATTATTTATTTATTTTTATGAAGATTAAATACTAAGCATTTATATTTCTGTAATGGCTAGAATTTGGAAATTTTCATATATTTTTAAATTATTTATTGTATGAAGCACTGAATGAAGATGTTTGTTACACTGGTGTCACATTCAGAATATCGAATTACAATTGTAAAATTAAGGTAACAAGCCTAAATTGGGGTTTGCAACTTTAAGCTCTTGCCAGCAAGCAGTTAATGGCAACATTAACTGCTAGAAAAGTAATTGCTACCGTTCTTTTACTGTCATTTTGTTCTCACTCCCCTCCAGTCAGCCTGTTCCACAGAGATATCATGAATATTCACCGAAATAGCTTGGCATTGTCACTTATGCAATTTCTCATCAGATCCAATGTGTTGATGAGCTAATGTGCACTTGATTAAATGTACTTGATTTATGCAAACAAAAACTCTAGGTCCTTCTTGAAGTAAAGTTAGCACCTGCACAGCTATTAGTGAGATGAGAGTCTAAATAATTATGATGAAATTAAGTAAACAAACAACCTCGATGTGGTATTCCTCCTACTACTTCACTTTTACCTTTTTGTTCAACTCAGTAGTGGATATTTATTTTGGCTTTTCTTGCAGGTTTTCTTATGCACCATAGGAAATTGTAAAGCTCAGCTTATAGTGGAGGGTCTATTTAAATGGCTTCTACTAGAGAAAGAAACCCCAAACAATCAAGAAAAAGAGTATTATTAGCTGTAATAAGGGCAGGGGTAACTAGGATTAGTGGAGTATTACTTAAAGAGTTTTGTTTAAGTATGAGTCTAACTTGGATTTGACATTGGTCAGTTAATCCTTGTTGAAAATAAAATAAAATCATTTTGCCTAAGTGATTGAGGGGGTGTCTGTTGTACCAAAAACCAATATTTGGAAAGTAAGTGGTTTAGCCTCTTACTTTTTAATTGATCAAACACATTTAGAACTAAGGAGTTGAAAACAGACATTTTATTTAACCATCAGTGATTAATGGTACAAAAAGCTCTCTGTCTATAAAACTGATCGAATCTGGCTACAAAAAGAGGCCTGGAGTCCTTGTCCTCTGCTGCTCTGGAGGCAGCAGAGGATGGATGGAGGAGGGAGAGGACACATGTTTGCCCAACCCTGGTGCAACCAGACAGACTGGAAAGCTGTTCAGGGGATCTTGTGGACCTGGGGCTTACTTTCTTTAGGCAGATAGTAATTTAGTTATCTGTTAAAATCAAGTATTTCTGTTTCTGTCTCTGCAGTTCTATCTCTGGAAATATATAACTTTTGGAACTCTCTGAGTTTCCATCTCAGGTAGTTGAGGGAAGACTTCTCATTGTAATGTCTAAAAGTATCTGTGCTTAATAAGTGTTACTAGTAATTATTAAAAAAATCTCAGCCTCAGTGTGATGGTCAGCCCCTGCCCCGCTGCTCAGCTTTACACCACCATAATGCAGGACCGAGTTTGCCCTCAGGAATGTGTCAGCAGAGCTGTGGTCACCAGCCACGTGCTTGTAGGGACACTTGGTTTCTCTTTGGAATTCAGCTTCTGGGAGCTGGCGCCAGCACGGATTGATGATTAGCACCATGCTGAGTTCCCCAGGCTTGTCAGCCTTCATGCTCAGGGGGACAGAGTCCACCTGGCACCTTCTGAAACACTTCTGACCTTGCTCCACCTTTATAGTTAGCTTCCGAGTTTCTGCCTTTGTAGTTTCAATTTTGACATGCCCCTGGTCAAAAAACTTTGCAATCCTGCAAACATGTGAATTTAGTAGTGTGTTCTCAAGAAGTTAGTTATCCAACTAAAACCTTATTCCTGATGTTTCACTTGTTTTCTTATTAACCGGCATCACTAGTTTAAGGCCACAAGTAAAAAGTGAAGGCAGTCAGTCTTCCTGACTTACCTCTGGGCCCAGCAAGATCATGACACAGATCCTCCTAAGAGCTGTGTGCAAGCATATGGAAAAGAAGGGAGGTGGTTTGTGACAGGCAAGATGGGCAACATCAACATGGGCAAACCGTGCTTGACAAATTTGATAGCATTCTATGACCCGGGTTACAGTGTTGGTGGATAAAGGAAGAGCAACCAATATCATCTGCCTGGACTTATGCAAAGTTTGACATCGTCCCACATGGTATAGTCATCTAAACTGGAGAGACATGGATTTGATAGATGGGCCACTCAGTGGATAAGGAATTGGCTGGATGGTTGCACTCAAAGAGTTGCAGTGAATGGCATGATGTCCAAGTGGAGACCAGTGGTGTTCCTCAGGGATCAGTACTGAAACCAGCACTTTTTAACATCTTTGCTGGTGACATGGATAGTGGGATTGAGTGCACCCTCAGCAAGTTTTCCAGTGACACCAAGCTGTGGAGTGCAGACACGCTGGAAGGAAGCAATGCCATCCTGAGGAACCTGGACAGGCTTGAGACGTGGGCCCGTGCAAACCTCATGAAGTTCAGCAAGGCCAAGTGCAGGGTCCTGCCCCTGAATTGGGGAAATCCTAAGCACAAGTACAGGCTGCATGGAGAATGAATTGAGAGTAGCCCTGAGGAGGAGAACTTGAGGGCTGTTGGTTAACAAGAAAGTCAGCATGACCCAGCAATGCAGACTGGCAGCCCAGAAAGCCAACTCTGTTCTGGGCTGTATCAGAGAAGCCTGGCCAGCAGCTTGACAGCAACATAAGATGGCTGTGGCACTGTTGGAGTAGTCCAGAGGAGGGCCATGAAGATGATGAGAAGGATGAAGCACCTCTCCTATGAAGACAGGCTGAGAAGGTTAGGGGTGTTCTGCCCGGAAAAGAGGCGGCTTTGGGGTGATCTAACTGCCTTTCCAGTACCTGAAGGGAACTGACAGGAAAGATAGGGCAAGACTATTTACAAAAGCATGTAGTGACACGGCAAGGAGGGATGGGTTCAAATTGAAAGAGAGTAGCTTAGATTAGCTATTAGGAAAAAATCTGTAGTGTGAAGGTGGTGAGGCACTGGAACCGGTTGTGCAGGGAAGCTGTGAGTGAATGCCTCATCCCTGGACATGTTCAAGGCGAGGTTGGATGGGGCTTTGAGCAGTCTAGTCTAGTGGAAGGTATCCAGGGGTGCTGGAATGAGATGATCTTTGAGGTCCCTTCCAACCCAAACCTTTCTGTGATTCTATGATTTACGTAATTTGCGGTGAATGGCTTTGGTATTACTTGACAAACACAGTTATCTTTATGTTGCAGATGTCATTCTTTCTGCTTTCTCAATCCTACAATAATCCAGGAAGCTGTAGAAAAATTTTGCCACTAAAATATCCTAATTCTGTGGTGGACCTTCAAGCAGACTGATAAGAACCACTCTTCCAGATTAGGTGCATGAAAACTGCCTGTGAACAGCATGATTTTAAATAAAAACCCATGAGATGTTTAGCACTTAAACCGAATTGTTCCAGAACTTACTTTTTTATAACAAGGTATATTCATGCTAATTGCTGAACAGACCTGACTAGCATATTTCTAGCTAAACTGGATTAGGTCTGCATGTTGACTTGGATTGAAGGACGCTCTCATAAACCTGACACTAATCTTGCTGTATCTAGAGGAATTATTAATGTGATAGCTGTGTCTTAGAGAAGGAATGCAGAAAGCTTAATGTTCTGTCTATACTTACTGACTGTGTTTTAAATATGCAAAAATTTGAGGAGTGAACTCCTCACATCTTTTTCCCCAGGCCTCTTGTTTATCTTCTAGATAGTTTAAGAAGAGATAATATCTCCTTCTGACATCTAAGAGTTGTATATAAAGAAGATTTAGCTCTTACACTCCCATGGGCATCACTGTTTAGAATTTATGAAGGACCAATTTTTAACCAATGTTTGCCCTGTAGGAAAATTGTTATTGGTCAAATGTATTCAGCCAGAGTGAGAAAGCAGAGGGCAGAAAATATAAACCAAATTGATCTGGTAAAAAGGGTACAACTGAAATACAAGGTGAAGTTTACCATCCTGAATCAGGACAAGTTAGTAATCTTTTGCTGGGGTTTAAACTAGGCCTTCAAAGCAAATAAAAGCTTCTTTCCTGAAGATACAGGGCACTTGGAATAGTTAATAGTAGAAGGGTATGATTTCCTTCAGCTTGTATTAGTTAGTTAGTTAGTTTCCCTTTAATAGACATGATTATGCTCATTGCAGCTGGAAGTCAAAAATATGCAACATCTCTCTTAAAACTATCAGTAGAACATTCATTTGGCCTTCCTTAGTGTGTTGTCATTTGGCCTTCCTTAGTGTGTTGTCACAGTGTGTGTTGAACTTACATGCTATCTTCATTTAATCAGTTTGGGACAAATTGGTATAAATTTAATGTTGGGCCTGTTGAATTGTAGGGCAATAAAAGCAGTAGTTTGACCTCCTCTATTTCCAGTCTTGTGTAATTAAGTAGTTTAAAAGCTGTGAAAATTTTTTCTGTGCAACTTTGACACGCATCATCAGCAACTGGAACTTTTCCCTCATGAACTAACACCTCATGTAAACTGCAGTTGTGGTTATGATGTGTGCACATCTCCCATATGGGTATACGTGGGTGACTCTGCGGTTTTCTTTTCCCCCACATATGTCAAATGGCAATGGTTTTGTCTGAAAAGCTTCTGCACAGGCAGAAAGTGTCTTTGTGAGTACTTTTAAGAAGTTTTTCAAGAGTCAGTAACTCTGCAACCACAAAGCTGGCTTCATGGCTTGGATTAGGCATGTGCTGTGTGGTCCAGGTGTTGGCACCTTCTGCCTACCCAAGCTGTTGAGATGAAAAACCAAAAGACTTTATTTGCCTTGGCAATCCTGAGTCCTAAGTGGTGGTATGAGTTTATGTATTAGTAGGTTGGATAAAACTCTGGGGAGGTGACATCTCTGGTTATTAACAGATGACTTCTTGGTCTGACATTTAACTGGGGGAAGATCTGCAACCATTTCACAGTCCATTGTGCATTTAGTTTGTTATTCGGTGGCATTGATGAAAATTCAGGGCAATATCTTTGTGGGCTCTTTTTTAAATTATTTGATTGAGGGATTTTTCTTTGATTTTGGGCTTTGTTTGGGATTTTTTGAGATTGTCTTCTATAGTTTAGGGTCAGCAGAACTGTCAAGTCCCACAACTGTTTGAACATCTCACTTGGCTCTTGCTCACGGGCCAAACAAAATCTGGGACTAAAGCATATCTTACCTTGAAAATTCTGAGAAAAAAAAAGATCCGTCTTTAAGAATTTGTTCCCATTTGGTTTTGCCTTTTCAGAATTTCATCTTGTTTCTAACAAGAGCCTTTTATTGTTTTGAATTGCATCTGTTCATGCCTTTTAAGTTTTCTTGTGGCTGTATTAAAGACTTTTTGTTGCTGATAATTTTTTTTTCTTTAAAGATGATCAAGTAAACTGTCAGTTGTCTGGGTGGCTTATCAAAAGGACTGAATCTTTAAATCTGATTATACATAATGCTTTTTACCTCCCCCCAGATGCTAATTGCTTTTGTAGCTCTACTTTGCATGTTCTATAATTTTCAACATCTCTTTTTGATCATCAGCCATGGAACTGGGCAGAGTATTTCAGTGTCACTCTTGCCCCATGCTACCCCAATCATTATTTCCATTCACTCTCATATCTTTGAACCCAGGAGCCACCTTAGCCCTTCTAATAACAGCAGAAGTTCTGAATGTGATGCTTAGCTGTGAGGCTGTGTTGACCTCATCCCTTTTGCTTTCCTTGCTTCAGAGGTCACAGTTCTCTGATCTGCAAAACTTACCTGCATCCCTTGTTACGAGATTTATATCTGCGTTCAGGTATCTTAAGATTGTTTTGGTTGGAATGAGCACAGCTTGACAAGTAATTGTTTTAACTCTGTGATTTGCCTTCTGTTTTTATTTCTCATGTTACTAAACCATCTAATCTCTTCATTTTACCATAAAGAACTTGCTTATTTCAGGTAGCTAATAAAACACTTAGGTAATATAGAGCATAATTCCAGTAATTTTGAACTGCAAAAAAAGCATTACAGTTGCATTGTGATGTTACTCACTAATGACAGCTTTTGAGATCTTGAAGTTAACTAATTCTTACATGTTTGTCCTATATGTTTTGACATCCTGTTTTGAAAATCCCAATGATTTGATATCTGTTGCTTATGTCACATCTTTAAGCCTTCAGTTGCTGAAAAAAGCCTTCAGTGTGATACAAAATCAATAGATTTCACAATATTTTATTATTATAAAGATGAAAATGATGAACTTTCTGCAATGTCTTGAGATGCCAGCTGCAAAATGATTCCTTGCTTAAGATGCCCATAGACCCCCTGAGCGAGATCTTTATGTTTGATTGTGCATATTACCCAGTCCCTTGTCTTATGTGTCCTCTGAGGCATCTGTTCTGTGTCTCTTCCAGCAGGAACAAGTACACATCAAAAGGCATTTCACCCCGGACCCTATTTGCACAGAAGCCTGAGCCTCAAGAAGTCCCTTTGACCAGCAACACTTGTGCTGCTCAGGTGGGCTAAGAACTCTTTTGGATGGAGGGTTTTGGTTTTACTTCCATTTCTTCTTCCAAAGCGTCGTGCTGCTTGCTTGAGAAGGAGGAGTTTCTTGTGTAGAGCACTGCGGTGCAGTTGGCTTGGTGTACCGAGATGAGAGATGTCTGTGTGGGACAGATGTGCTTTAGGGTTTAGGTTGAAATATTACAGCCTCAAATTTACTGTAATAATCTGGCACGAAAATGCACTTACTTTGTCATTGTCCTGGATGCTGTCTGATCCAATAGTGATTTTTATGCGTAGTTTTGTATCTCCTGGACCTGTAGTGTAAAAGGACATTAAGCAGCTTGTGGGTGTGAATCATCTCAAATTAACTCAGTTATCAAAACATAGTATCTCAATTGCTCAGAGTAACACTTTCCACTTCACTTTTGCAATGTTTTGCTTGTTGCCACTGTTCAAATTTAAATGCCTATTTACTTTTCCCAGTTGTAGCAATTAGTTATTCTCTTTTAATTTTGATTTTTACGCCTGTAAAATGAGTAAATGTAAACAGCATTCTTGAAACTAAACTCTTCATGCTACTGTCTCCTACTGATAATTTGAAGAGGCAGACTGTGTTTTCTGTTGTCTGTGGTTTAATTAATCTACTTGAATTATACTTGAACAGGAGCTCTGATACCAGAAGAGGGTTTAGCAACCTTGGAAGTTAGGAGCTCATGAATGAGGCAGTGCTGAAGAGTTACTTTATGTTATTATTTTGCTTGTTGGTAAAAGAAGGTGTTTGTAAACTCGTGGCCAGAAGTGGCTACATACTTGCTCCCTTTCCCTCCCTCTTAGAGACTTTTTTGTTTTCTCAGGCCTTTCACGTGTAAAAACTTGGCATGGATAGACAGGTCTCTGTCCCAAACTGAGCTGCTCCAACACCATGCCAATAATTCAGTGGAATCAGTCAGATGAAACTGGCATACTTACTGCAATACTGCAAGTCTGGGCTGCTTTGTGAGTAGGTTTGGTGTCCAGACCAACATCTATGCAAGCCACTGTATGCAGTGGGGTGCTCTAAGTTTCTTGACTGGAGATTTCAGCATGGTGGTTTTGCTGCTGTCTTTAGCAAGCAATTTAATTTCTCTGTGATTTTGTGGTGTGTTTTGTTTTGTTGTGGGGGGGAGGGGTGTGGGTGGGTGTTGGTTTTGTTGTTGGTTTGGGTTTTTTTTTCATTGCTTCACTTTGGGGAATTTTGGGAAATCTGTAGAGAAAAGTACAATTTGGTGGCATTTTTGTCAAGTGTAAGTAGGGCAAGTAGATGCTGCAGCATTCCTTCTTGACCAGAAAGGATAGGGACCTGCTAATTCTCTTAAATTATCCCATGTTGCTTTCCCAAAAGCCCCTATGTAAAAGTAAACCTTGCATCCCCAGATTTCCTGGCTTGAGCAAAGCCTCCTCCAAAGCACTTTCACATCATGCTCTCTGTATCCATGAGATGGCTTGGCAGGAGGGAGCATTTTTGTTCCAAGTGGGTTAGCAGCAGGCTCAGACCATCATTCAACGATATGAAATCTTCAGTGGCAGCTCTGCTGTAAGTAGTTCCTGCCATCACTGGCCAGTACCTGCTTGGTTGTGCTGTTTTGTGGAGCTGTGCTGTGGGCTGGACAGGAGAGCTGATCTAGCATTAGACTGTATTTTATGTAGTTTTTATATGGCTTTGAAAAAAAAGTATTTAGAAGTTTCCCTTCATCTCTGCTGTATTTCACAGCATGGCTGTGCAAACACATGATAATTTGCAATGCTGGATTGAGAAGCTGGAAAGCAATCCCCACACCCCACCCCATTAAAAAAAAAAAAAGAAGAAGAGGATTCAAGACTTGCTTAAAGTAATTTCATTGCCAAGTTCTTTGTGTTATCAAGCCCTGCCTGTGTCTGTAGCTCTCTTCCCTTCCTGCCGGTCCCATCCTGGGTGGCCCTATTAGTCAGGGAAGAAGAGGCTTTTGCAAACTGAGTGAGGGTGTTGAGTTTGTACTTTCAATAGCAGCCATGCTCCTGTGTAGCTGTTCTTTCATTTCAAATAATATAGGGTGGTTTTAAACTAAATACAAGCCTTTTACATAGATCTGGCTGGTGCCCTTATTCTCTCTGGGTGCTCTAAATATTGTGTCCCTGTGCACTTGGTAAGGAAACTTTTTTGGTGTCAGTTTTCTTTGTCAGCTGATGACCTCCAGTGCACTGCTAGCACTCTCCTGAAGCATTAACCATGCACAGAGTCACTTCCTTTTCCCTCTTACCTCAGTTTAAAAGACTTTTCTCTTGAATCTTGTAAATGGGGTGATAATTTCAAAGCAAACAGCTTCCAGTCCTTTCTTGCCAACTTTTGCCCACAAGGTATGCAAAGTAAACAGAGCAGTTAGGAAACTAGTTATGTGCTTTCCCTCCTAGTGCAAGGCATCCCAGGATGGTTCCTAGCCCTCTAAGTAATGAATAAAGGGAGAGATGGAGAACTGGCATGCCTGAGTTGCATTTTAATGTATGGAGCCATTTCACAGATCATTCATATTTTACAAGCTTTAGGAAAACCTTGTAAAATTTTAGGCTTTAAAAAATCTCTACTATTCATATATTGAACATAAAAGTGTTTTATTGCTTGCAGCAGAGAAAGAAAACCGAAATATCTAGGATGGGCTAAAAGAAATACAGAGAATTTTCTTCACATGTAAAAAAATAGCTTTGAAACAGACTTCACCTAAATACAAGGAAGATTCTTACCTCTGGCAGGCTTTTGGGGGGAGCTTAGAAAGATTTTTCAGTGCTACTATGACATTTATAGGTTTGATTTGGAAACTGAATCTGGATGCTGTAATGGTGGGTATGCAGCAGTTACAGGGTACAATACCTGTAACAGGATATGCAGATGCCATTTTGGTGTATTTATTAAAAGGAGACAAGTCTAGGCAACTATTAAAAAATGTGACTTTGAAAAAGTTGACAAATCAATGGTTAATGCTTAATATATTTAGCTCCATCTTAGGTATTGAACGGTCTTTACTAATTGACTTAGAGGAAAATTTGTTAAATGTGAAAATTAGACATAAGGTTATCAACTGAGAGGCTTAGCTACAAGGTGATGGTGAGGCTGTAAAGGGGCAAAAACATTATGTGATCTCTTCCAAATGAGATAGGGCAGGTCCCAAGAGTACAAAGCCTGCAGGAATTCAAATCAACAGTCAAGTTATAATCTGAGGCCATGAGCACAAAGACAACTTCCATTTTATGCTTGTGCATGTGGCAGCACACTCCAGGAAGCTGGAGTTCTCCTGGTCCCAAAAGAAGATCCTTCATTATCAATTTTACTCCCTTGGCATGACTCAAAGGACAGTATGATAATAACCTATAGTGGTACTCCTTCACACATTTCTATCCACTTCATAAAAGTAGCTCTATGCATGGAGTGTGCTCTACTCCTTTTTAGAAACAGGATCTCTGTTTAAAAAAAAAAAAAATTGAATTTATTATATACAATATGTATAATATATTTTATAGTTGCTATCAAGGGTTTTTAAAGGAAAGTATGCTCTGTCTTATGGAAAGTTTCCCCTGATGTTTCCCAACTGAAGGTTATGAAATTCTCTGAAGATGGGGGCTTTTTTCCATAGAAATTCCTTGAGTTCCATGAATGTTAACTCAAAACACCTGAAAGAATGTAACATATCTGTCTTCTGGAGTATTTCATTTGTACTTGTGCCAAAAGCAGAGCAGCAAACTCGGCTGCAAGGACCTAGTTTGGCTGAACTTGTAGTCCCTAGAATATATAAGAAGATTTTTTTTTAATATAGATTTAATGCTAAGCTCTTATATTTACTGGAGAGAGAGAGAGAGGAAATATTACAATTTGAGTAAATTTTTAAAAATAATTTATATATATATTAGCCACAAGGAAAGGATAATATGTTCCTGGAATAATTTCTTTTTAAATAGCTGTGCTATTTAAATGCAGCATGAACTCAAACATCCCAAACCACACAAATTTTTGCTCTTTAGTTCAAATAAGCCTTACCTCAGTTCACATATATATATTTTTTCCTGAGTGAAATTTTGAATATCCTCTTTACAAACCAAAAAGAGAAGGTGTTGAATTAGCTTCTGCTTAGTGTAGCCCCTTTAAAGCAGACATTGCTTTATAAGATTTGATTCAGCATCTGCTTTTTACCTTAATGAAGTTAAAGCTGTCCAGGTAATACAATTACAAATGTGATGCAAATTGTAATGCAAAGCCAGGAGATTGTCAGCCCAGAACCTTTGTGTATGAGCTGCAAATCATCAGAGTAACCTTCTCTTCAGTACATACCCATTCCCATTCTCTGTCCATCTCCTGGGAAAGAAAAGGCAGCAGTAGCCAATGGGAGAGATTGTAACTTCCTGGCTCTACTTGGTGCAAAGGTTAACAAAGCACATTGGAGTCCAGATTTTTTATTTTTTGTCATCGTGTGGCAGTTTGAATGGCTTTCCTCTTGCTCTGTGGGCAGACAGAAGGTATTGCCTTATCTACTTTTCTGTCACAGTTACAATAGCCTTGCTTTTTCTTCAGGCTGGGCCTGTTAAGCCTAGTGGGGATAGTATAGTTTTCATCTTCTCATCTGGAGAAACTTGGCAACAGACTGCTGAGTGATGGGAAGGTTAACTAAAGGGAGCAGTCCTTGCAGTAGCTTTATATTATCTGGCTGTTTGAAAAGGAGATAAAAAACTTGGTGTCGTCTAAGTTAGGTTTTATCTTTGTGGTGTGAGGCTGCACATGTGAAAGTTTGAGAATGCCGGAATATTTTTCTTGTTTCTAAGTTTAGCTATAAATATCTATGGCCTACTTAATATTAATCTGTGTACTTCAAAATGAATTGCAGATTACAAGAAAATCAGATTGCTTTCTTCAAGTAAGCTGTTGGGAAACTCAAGACATTCAGAGAAAGTGAATTAACTGAAGGTGTGGAGATGGAGTACACCAAACCTCAAGTTACCTGCAGGGCACTCTTGAGAGAGAAAGGGGTACTCTTAAGAGAGAAATTGACTTTCTACTCATGAAGATGGAGGAAGCATCATGCTGACTCATCTTCCCACTTGGGAGTTGTTCTTCAGTGGAGAGGTCTATCATTAGATCTTTTTCAGGAAATGAGGTGGCTGCCATTTAACAGGAGAGGAAAGTGAAAGATGAGTCTGTTACTTACTTGCCCAGGATCAGAACTGCATATCCAGGAGTAAAAATCATGTGTCCAAACAACTTTGTTCAGAGACCCTCCAGGGTCTCCTTCTGCAGAATGACCCTCAGGTGGTGTTTTGGATTTATTTTGTATGTAAATTGTATAAATTCAACTAACAAGATCACACAGATGTTATACAGAGTGCATTTTTGTGCAGCTAAATTGAATTGTGAATCTGTACTAGTGGGTCCAGTTAAAATAAAGTATTACCACATCAGTCATAGCAGAGACATGTGAAGGAAATCCTTTGCTAGCATTCCTAGGGAATGCTGCACATGCTTCGCTGTTCCTAGAGTGCAAAGTCATTCCTCCCTCCTAAAGAGCATCCAAATGCTTTTAATATTGACCTGGAGATTAAAAAACTCCAACAACAAAGTGTACAGCTAGCATTCTATTACTGTATTGAATAGCTATTAATATGGCTGCTGTGGGAGATGGGGCAGGAAGGGAAGCATGGCTGCCTGGAGCTGTAAACATAACAGCTTCTAAAGTTTTAAAATGCTTCTTTCTGCCTCCTCACACGTTCATGCTACCTGCCATCCCATGTTTGTATTTGGTATGTTGATTTGGGGAAAGATTTGATTTGACACTACAGCACAGCTTGAGGAACCAGCTGTACAGAATATTAATATCTGATCTTATTTCATTAATATCAATTTCAGGCCTGCATTCCAGAGAGGGTTAATATTAAGCTGGTTTTAATCACAGCAATATTTTCCAGATTCCTAGACAAAATGCACCAGCTGGTTTGCACTAAATTTTACAGTGCAGGAGACAAGGAACAGACTTCCTCACAGAAAGGGAACGTGGCAGTGTAAGTCCTGGGAGAATGGGGAGTTTCAAGCACTGGGCAGGATGTCTTGCTTTCACAGTGAGCTCTGGCAAGGGCAACACTGAAAAGCAGAGGGGCACCTACTTTTGGCTGTGCTCTCACCTTGGTTTTCAATGTTGCTGCTCACCTCAGGCTCTTTGCTCTGATCCTGCCTTGGCTCTCTTTTTGACTTGTGTTTCTCTCTCATGGCAAGTGGCAAGCTTTCAGGAAAGCTGTGTTTCTGGGAGGGCTTGTGGTTGTCCACTCCACTCCCTGCATCCCACCTAAAGCAGAAGTGGTTGTACAACCACTGGCTGGAAGTTGGAGAAAACATTGCAATGCCTGATCTCGTGTGAAACCACTAAATGAGGTTATTAGACATTAATTTATTTTTTTTAACAATTCAGATATGCAGCCTTGGAAGAAATGAATGAACCATAGCTTCCTGTTTTCCTCCACCTTTTTCTACCACATAAAATGGCATAATTAAATAGCAGCTATATTGTTTTACAAATGCCTCTATGCGTGAAATTAGTGTGCTTCCCAAAAAAGCCCTAAAACTGAAAGACTCTGCAGTGTTTGTTACAGTAAGTTAGGCCTGTGACATTCTATCCTCTGAGAAATATTCCTGCATGGAATCTCGTTATCCAGTTCATCAACATGCATAATTTCTTCCACTGCTCCTAGCTTTGAGTTGAGATTGGATTTTGTGAAGATGTCTGCAGAGGAGTTTTATGTATGGAGCTGTATGAAAAGAAAAGGTTAAAAATTGTGGTTGCAGCAGCCGTGAAAAGCTATAGCATAAACGTTCACTGCTTTAAAATATGAAAAAAACCGGTGTCTTTTAAATATCAAAGGGATTAGTATTAATCCAGCACTTGTGATTTTCTTAAATCATGTTATTTGCATAATAATACTCACCACCTGCTATATCTTCAAAGCGCTTTTCAGACATTAACTAATTGATCTTTGTAACACCCCTGTGATGTAAAGACCTGTTATTATCCCCAGTCTGCAGATGTGGAAACCAAGACCCAGAGTAGCTGAAGGAACTTGTTGGGCACAGGGCTGAGGCAGTGGCATCGAGGGTGCCACGTTTCTATTGTCCTGTCTTCTGGCACTTCCCACTTCCAGGGGCAGCTACAATTTCTTTTTGCCTTTCTTTAGGAACAAAAAAAGAATGGATTTATTTTTCTGTGTCTTTGGAGGGATATTGTTGGGGGATGTTTGTTTGTTTTGATTTTGAGGGTCTTCTGCTAAATGATTTTGCTTTTGTTTTTATTTGCCCAGTAGTCAAAGACAGATAAGACAAAAAGGCTTTTTATGTCTTCTTATTGTCTGTGTGCACCACAGTGAACATGGAGAGCTCTTGAGCACTTTGTTCTTTGTTCAGGACTCAGTATGGTCTTCTTAAAACACAAGAAGATCCATGTCAATATGAGAAAGAAGAATGTAAAGAACTTTACACTGAGGGTGGCAGAGCACTGGAACAGGCTGCCCAGGGAGGTTGTGGAGTCTCCCTCTCAGGAGACATTCAAACCCACCTGGATGTGTTTGTGTGTAACCTGCTTCTGGTGGCCCTGCCTTGGCAGGGATTGGACTAGATGATCTCCAGAGGTCCCTTCCAACCCTAACAATTCTGTGATTCTCTGATTCCTGTTAGTAGTTTTATGGTCAAACTTGTCCCTGCTTGTCAGAGTAAGAAATTATTAAAATGAGAAGTGACAGGGTGAGTTGCTTATTGTTATAAAATTTAAATACCTGTTTCCATCCTGTGCTGGCAGTGAGCAGCCATTCTGGTGCCTGCCAGAAGAGCAGCTGGTGTCTGTGATCAAGGGCTGTGGAAGGCTGGGGTGGTGCAGCCATCAGGATGGCAGCATGTTCCCAACATCTGCCTCACGGTGTTCCGGTCTTCCTTCACCAGGTGTCTGGGGTGTTCCAGCCCTCAGTGTTGTGGGTCACAGGCAGGTGATGTGTAGGTTCCCCCAGCCTCTCTCACTGCTTTTTTTGGAGCAGAGCTTGGTAAAGTGACAGGTGGGCCTTGGTAAGTGCTGTGCACCTGAGCAAAATGAGGCAGAAATGGAGGACAGACAGGTGTCACACACCCCAGTCAAAGAAGAGATATTAAAAGGTCTTTCATGGATAATAATCTGACTTTAAAACAGGGTATTAAAAAAATATATTACAGTCCCTTTAATCTGGCAGTGTCACTTCAATACTTAGTGCAAGGGCTTAACATTAAAGTGAATGCATTTGTTTTTACAGATGTTTCAATGGCATTATCTCATGCAGGAAAGTAAATCTTGTTGATGGAGCACTTGGAGCCCATCAGTGCAGTTTCAGACCAAACCTCAGGGAAAGCATGTGCCATGCCAGCTTCCAGAAGATGATTTTGTGATTTCCCAAGTGCAGTATTTATGCTCTCACAAGGGCTGCAGCAGTGACAAAGGAGCAGATTACTTTAACAAGTTATGGACATGGCTATATGTACTTGCTTTAGTTATTTGGCCAAATGGGGGGCCAGGGTAGGTGAGGAGCTGGAGCACAAATCACTCTGAATCCTGTTGTACTCCAGCTGGGACAGATGGGCTGTAATGTCTCTTTAGGATTGCAGACCTTTGCATGCTTGTGGGTTGTTTGCTTCTCTTCACTCCTTAGAACACCATTTCCATACACCTCTGTTGATTCAGGACAGAAAGGGGTCCACCTTCAGGTGACCATGTTGCTTGTCTCATGAGGTGCTCCCTCCATGATTTGTGTCATTTTCAGGTGAAAGGGGTGAAACTGGTGAGTTCTTTGTGAAACACTGATCCTAGAGGGAAGGGCAGCTTAGGAGAGGGAGGAGAGTGGGCAAAGCTCAGATCATACTTCAAGTGAAGCTTGGAGGCAGCTGAAGCACTCCAGTGATGGTTATTGTGCTAGTCATGGAGAGAAGCTGGATAAAAGGTGGATCACGTAGCAGGGCTGGAAGCATGGGAGAGGGCACAAAGGGTGAATTCAGCTTGTGGGAGGCATTGTGTCAACCCAGTGTGCTCCTCTGGCAGCCTTGCCCTGCCTGGGAGAAGGGTTTGGCTGTGGTGTGCTCCCAGCAGCTGCAGTGGTGCCACATTGCTTCCTTCCCTGACAGAGGGCAGGGCAGGCCTCACTCCAATGGGAGCCAAGCAGCACAAGAGTCTCAAAGGGAAGTTGCCATGGTCACAACTCTATCAGATGTTTTTATTTTTTGTGGCCAAGGGCAGCAGCTTGTGCAGTGACCTCTCATTTGGCTCTTGTGCTTGGGCAGTGTTGCTGGGGCTGATGGCAAAGAAGAGGTTGAGCTTCTCTTCTTGCTTGACAAGTACTTTTTGGCAATGAGATCATGTCAGAATTACAACATGGACAGTGAGGCCCTGGCTTCTGAAACATCAAATGGAGGTATGTTCTCTGTCTCCTGAATTTGTTTTGGTTTAGATCTGAAACTTCTGGATGGTGATGGTTTGTTGTACTACTAATGGTAGATGTACCAAAAAGAGTTGTAGAACACTTCTTATTGTAGCATACTTCTTGTAATCAGGGCAAAAATGTTTTTAAACCCAAACCTATAATGTTTCTCTCCCTCTCTCCCTTAAAGTAACCAGAGGAATAAAAATATTGTTGGCACTCAGGCTTATGATTCAGACTTGGGATTTGGTTTTTTAAGCTTGATGTTTATAAAGAATGCAGGGCTCTCTGCAGCAGTGAATGACATCCTACTTAGGTCCAGCTGAAGTTTCTCCATAGGATCCCATCAGAAGGCCTCAATTCTGGACTGCAGACAACATCAAATGCAATTTATTCTTGGCCCTTGGATCAGCCAAATTTTTTTTTTTTTAATTCTTTCTATTATTATTATTCTGAATACCTCCTCAGTTTCCTCAGTTTTGGGACTGAGCTGATATCTTCCTAGGAAACATGGGCAGCTATCAAATAATGGTTAGTTTTGATCTCTTTTCTTGTGGACTCTTCTGTAATATCAGCCCATGTGAGATTTCTCAGCAAACTCAGTTTATTTAAAAGAACATTTAAAATAATGGAAAATAGATTTAAGGTGGGATTTGAAGAAGCCATATGCAGATGGAGTCCATGCTCTGTCATAAGGCAGAGAATCAGCTGTAGTTAAGCCATTCATTGAACCTCCTCCTCTAAAGGAAAAGACTTGGTAGCTGTCATTCCTCTGCTCAACTGTTATTACTGTGAAGTTTTTCCTGATGTTTATCCTGAAACTCCTGGATGCTGTTTAGGTCTCTTGTCTTTAATAGACATGGTGAACAGTTCATTCCCTTCCTCTGTGACTAATTTCTCCCTAGTTGAATACTCAGTAAAAGCTAAATCACTTGCCAATAATTCTTGCATCCTTGAAACAGCAAAAAAATCAAGCTTTTAAACTGGTTAGTATTCTCTTAAGAAATAACACTATTTTGGCAACTTATACAGCCTTGAACTTGTTTGTGAGCTGACTATAGACTCTGTAACTGGATAGGTTTGTTTAGTAAACTTTTTAAAACCTCTCACCTTTTAAAATCCAATTGTTTCCAGACTGGGGTTATAAATGGGGTTCTGTGCCTCTTGTTTAATTTTGCTGTGAACAGAACAGCTAGTGTCTTCATTCAAGGGCCTGCCTTGCTTTGTACCGGCTGATTTACAATACAATGTGTAAATTTAGGAGCAGTCTGGAACAAAGGAGAGCCTGTTTATCCAAACAAATTTGAGGGTGAGGGTGAAGAGGTAAATTGCAGCCTGTTCACTGAACTGCAGCTTGAAAGCAGAACCAAATGCAGGGGAAACGTGACAGGCAAATGACTGGTGGGGGGGCAAAGCTTGGCTCAGCGTCCCTGTAATTTTAGGGTAGTGCTGACCCAAGGAGCCCAGGCGTGCTGTCGCGGTGCCCAGGTGCTTGCTGGTCCTTTGGAGGAGCTTCACTGGCAATTAAAGACTTTTTGTAGATGGTTTTTGTGCTTTGCTCAGAGCAGTTCTGTAGTCAGTTGTGCAGAATCCAGTGTAACCTCTTGGCAGGTGCTGCTGTGGTTCTCCAGTCTGCTGTGCCTTAGCTGATTGCTTCTACTTGTCCTGAACTGAAGCCAGCAAACACATTTCTTGGATTTAAGTATTCTGGGTATTTTAGCCTTATTGTTAAGCTTGAGTATTTCAGCTATAACAGCTAAGTCTATTAGCAAAGAGATTAAATTGTGAAGAAGTTATATTGCCTTGTCCAGACATGAAAAATAAATTGTTAGAAATAGGCTTCCATCCAAGGCATGATCACTCCTGCAAAACAAATTGGACAGAAATACTGTGGTGCTTTTCTGTGCCTTGCATGCTTGCTCTTTGCACTTCCTGTAAATGAGTTTGCTACCTAATTATGGAACAGGTTAAGGAGGATCACTATTCAAACTGTATTGATAGTGCTTCCTAAGGTTGCAATAGAGGCCTGGTTTGCTAAAACTCTATTTTTTATTCTGCTTCTGCAACCATGTAACATTTTGAAAGGGTGATTTGCAGAGCAAGGAAGGCTGGGACCTGAGTATGGTGAACTCTCCTTTAAGGCAGCTCATCAGCTTCTTGGCTCAGTCGCATCCTGCGTGCTGTGTAGTATTTACTGTTGTACCAAGAAACATGAAGTTCCATCTGTCCTTTGTTTTCCTGCCCATTAAGTACAAAATTCATTTTGGTTTAGCAGAGCTTTCCTCTAAACTTTTGCTGAGTTATAAATTATGGCTTTCCTGAAATCTTCAGCCTTGCCTGTGGGAAGAACATTTTAATTTGGTTTAACAGTAGATGAGTAATCTAGCTACAGATAGTGATTTTTCAGTTCAGCTGCAGTCAGCTTCTTGCTCCAACTGTTCCACTAAAATTTCAGAGGTGGCAATCAATTCCCAGCCAGCCTTGTTTATCCTCCCCTTGACTTTTCTTGTTCTCTTCTTAGTCTATGACACTGAAAAGTACCATCTTATAAAGCATGTGTGCTGTATTCATGTTAATGGTTTTCAACACAATTTTGTTAAGTCAGGTTGCTGAGCTGTTTTTGCTCTGTTCGGTCATCACCTAGAATTTTAGCACAGATACTCAAATATTTCATGCTTGCCACTTCAAAACAGATTAATAGTATCTCTTCAGGAATATATTTTAGCTTCTCATATCTGTTTTGGTTCTTTCCACTGTAAAGTGGGAAGAACTGGGTAAGCATTAATTAAACTAGTTTATCTTGTTCTCGTATACATAAATATGAAGTCAGGCTGAAAGTTCTCATTTGGCAAGCAGGTCCATTTTATAGGCATCCAGACTTGGAACACATCCTTTCAACATCAGCAAGATCTGTTATTTGGGTGGGTGAATTGATGGGCCAGAGAAATGGGCCTGCAAGCACAGGGGTAGGTGTGCCAAGGCCAGCAGGGAAGCTCCTGTTTCGGGTCATGAAGCACTTCTCAGGGCATTTGGGTGATAGAAGAGAGGTACCCTGATGATGTGGAAGCTGCTGCCCCAAAGGTAATGGCAGGTCAGCAGATGGAATGCACTGCTCTTGAGATGCTTGTTTTTGTTCCTCTAATTAGTATGTAAGGTTAATTTCCTCTTGAGTATGTGAAAGAGGAAGGCTCACTCTTCAGGGACTCAAGCTGCCTGGAGGAGTGGGGGGGTTGTTTTGTTTTGTTTTAAGCAACTCAGTGTGGTATGCACTGTTCCTTGATGGAAGGACAGAAGCTTCATAGCTCTTGTTTTAAAAGCTATGGGCTATGGGTCAGCCCGTAAATGTTATTAATTTCATATGGAGTGGCTAAACTTCCTGCTGACTTAGGTAATGTACCCACTGAGCTTGGACAAAAGGTTAGAGATGGCAATTATGGAAAAATCTTTTTCCATTAAGCTTTTGTAAGCTCAACCAAGCCACTGTCAATAATTACGCATTTTTCCCTGCTATTGTGGACTGACTCTAATCCAGACTTGGTTTATTTAATTTTTTCATTGCTTGAATGTGCACACTCAAGATACATGGGGAATATCAAGCAACATGGAGTACACACTGAGCAAATGCATTTGCTGGGATGTACCTGGTGTGTCAAGCAGTGAATGGATTTACAGTGTGTTTGTAAGTGGTCATAACTGGGCTGTAAAAGTGAATGGTTTTGTGCTTTTAATTCTCTGTTTGTCTCTTAAGTTGAACAAGGCATCTTGCAGAGTGACATTGGGCTGGAGGAGGGGGTACCAGGAGGACTAGAAATAGCAGCTGTTTGTTTATGCCAGAATTTTTATTCTCTCTCTTCCTTCTCCCTTTCCTAGGGATAGTCTTATGTATTCCACCCACTCTCATTCCCTTCTGGTGAATGTGTGTGGATGTGCTCCAGGACCATATGTGCTCGTAGAGATATACTTCAAAGGAAATTCTAGACTGCCTAGAGAAGCTGCTTGTGTTTAGACGAGGCCTGAATTTACCGACTGCTGCAGCATTTCTATTGAAGAACCACATGGCAGTGCTGCTGTTTCTTTCCTTCAGCACCTTTACACACTGATGAACACCCTTAGCCCCCAAAGCAAGTGAGCTGCTGATAGGTGTACTCTGTATGAACTGAGGCAAGCTGAATTTCACTTCAAGGCATCAGCTCAGCTGGGCTTTTTGGTGGCTAGTTCACATGCTTTAGATTTCATGATGTATTTGCCCAGCAGCGAAGATAATATGAGGTTGTTTCTTTTTCCACCTCCATACAGAATGATTTCTTCAAAGAAAATTTTACCAGGTGGTTTTCTGGAAAGTTGGGAACTTGCCCCAGCTGATTCAGGGACACTGTCCTACCAATCCATTATTTCTAGGTATTTAGGATTCTGGCTGCAGACCAAAAGGACCTTGTCTGTGTCTGCTCTCTTGCAGCTATTCTTGGTTAGATGCCTACTTTCTGTTTGACACACCTCTGCAGATTCTTGATGGCTTCCATATGAATGGTGTGGTATTAAACTGAATATGCTAAACATACTCCTTGTTGGGGAATGCAGGGCATCTGGTCCAGATTTTGGCATCCTTTTCCTTCCAAAAAACAGAATTGTACAATAGATGCTCCATTCCAGCAGCAGCAGCTTTTGAATCTGGACTGTATTGAAGTTAAATGTTTGCCAGGGGTTGTCCATTACATTTTGTAATATGAAACATTGACCTTTCATATGAAAGGCATTTATTTCATATGAAAGCATTTGTTTTATATGAAGGCATTTATTTTAAAAAGTCCATTTTTATGGGTATTTGGTCCACTACTCTTAAAGAATGAGTGACTGGCAGATGTGTCAGTGGACTTCTATAGCATCCTTCACACTTTACGTGCTCTAATCCATGGTGCAGATCTTCATTAATTTGTTTCTGTAAATGCCAGTTTCATATCTCAGGGTGATCCTGTTTGTAGCTAGCTGGAGGTAAGGGAAGGAAAAATAGTTTGATTTTTCACAGGTGTTGCCATGCAGTCATGCATTCCCTTCCAGAGACTTCACTCTTTGGTCAGCCATGAAATGCAGAATGTGAGGGTGTGTATGGAAACTGTCAGCTAAAAAAACACCCTCTGGATGTAGGGAATTGGTTGTATTAGGGATGAGCAGTCTTGCTTGCTCGCACCCTAAGCCAGCAGCATAAAATTGCTTTTAGATACTTGAAAACAGAAAAAGAAAATTGCTTCTCCCCCTCACCCTGCCTTTGGAAGAGCATGTTCTTGTTAGCTGTGCTGCTTGTAAAGGTGGGACTCTCTTTGTTATCCCTGACATGGTCTGTTGGTGTGCTGGGAGGGCTTCTCGCCTCCCCGACCACGTATTTGTTTCCCTATTATTCATAGCTGGTGGAGTGTTTGTGTTCACAGGATTATTTGTTTACAAATGATATCGTTTCTCCTGAGACATCTTCTGATGATGATCAATGGCTCAGTTACTTTTAATAAAGCTGAGGCAGTCAGACACAGGAATTCTTTTGAAGTTGTTGAGGCCTCATCTGAGTCATATAATACCTTAAATGAAAACAGAGCAAATAGGAAATGTAGAAACGAATGACAGGTGTTGGCAGGAGGGATGTTTAGGAAGTTTATAGCTTTCACATCTTTCTTTTCTGCTCAGGGCAGATGATTGTTCTGCCTTTAGGCACAGACAAGCCGCAAATGAGAAGATGGTGGAGAAAAATGGGGAGCAGTGGCATGATGGGAGGTGTGTGATGGATCTGACTGAACAGATTTTTCTTCAGCACAGGCAAAGCTCTTTGTTCTGGTGGACCATGTTCAGCACTTAGTGCTGATGCCCTTGGCCCCAGGAAGGTGGTCACAGGGTAGAGCTGGCTGGAGGCCAGGACTCAGCAGCTCAGTTTCTGACAAGGATAGATCTCCTAGGACCTCTAGCAATGATTAGTTCTGAGATGCTCTGGCAGGCACTGAGTGGTTTTGGGGCATGTTTGGAAGCTGATTCAGTAATCTATAAGAGATATTTTCATATGTTCCAGTTGTCCCCAGCCTTACTACCTGGGAACGTCCATAGGACTATTTAAGCCATTTCCTAATTCAGACTGCACATAGGCTTTAGCCAAACTAGCAAAGCAGTGGTGCTTTTCTGCAGATTTGGTTAAAGGGCATCTTTGAATACTACACTCAACCTTTTCCTTCATAGGAATGGATACACAGGGGTGAATGCTGAGAGAGGACTTCTCTGTTGCTCACCTTTCCAATATTATGGAACTTTAAGACATTGATGGCCTTTAAAACTCCTCTAGATAGAATAGCTCCTCAGAGGTGCCAAAAAAGTTGGGTTTCAGGAAAAAAACTCAAGTATGAGTAATAGGTGTGTTGTCCTGACAGTTTTTGTAACCCTGGACATTTGCTACTGAAGAAGATCCAGACTCTTCTTTCCCCTTTCACCTTCTCATCCCATCAGCCTCCAAGCTTTCTGAACCAGCACATACTGTTACCTCTTAACCTCTCTCACTTCTCTGCTGTGCTGCTGCATGGATGAACAGTTGACAGGTGATGCTCTCTGGCATGGCTGTGGCAGGCTGCTTATTGTTTTGCCATTACCTGGGTGTCATTTCCCATGGCACCCAGTACCTGACCATAGTCTGAGAGCCACTGCCCTCGTCCTGCTGGGCTTGCTCGCTCCTACACAACTACCAAAGGGCACTGCTGATTTTCCACCTTCCAGAAGAGGTCTAACTGTGTGTGGGTACCCTGGTTTAGGTATTGGCTCATACTAACCACCACTAACTTTTGGGGACAGATTGGTGCGTCCTTTATTTCCTGAGATCACATTATCACAAAATGGTTGAGAATTGGAAGGGACCTCTGGAGGTCATCTGGTCCAACATTCCTGCTCAAGTAGCTCCTGCTAAAGTCAGCCATTTTGAATATCTCCAAGAATTGACACTCTACATCTGGGCAACCTGGGCAGTGTTTGGTCATCGTTGCAGTGAAAAAGTGTCTCCTGATGTTCAGAAAGAATCTCCTGTGTTTCATTTTGTGCCCCTTGCCTCTGGTCCTGTCACTGGCACTACTGTAAAGCAGCAAGCTCCACACTCTGCACCCTCCCTTCAGCTATTTATATATATTGACAAGATCCCCCACAAGCCTTCTCTCCTCCAGACTGAACATTTACTGCTCTGTCAAGTTTTCTTCACAGAGAGGTGCTCCAGACGCTCAATTGTATTTGTGGCTCTTGGTTTAACTCTCTCCAGTATGTTGATGCCCCTCTTGTACTCAGCCCAGAACTGAACATGGTACTCCAGGTGTGGCCTCACCTCCTCAACCGACTGGTAACACTCCATCTGATGCAGCCTAAGACACCATAGACTTTCTTTGCATGTCCCTCACTCATGCTGAACCCAGTATACACCAGGACCCCCAGCTCATTTTCTGCCAGACTGCTTTCCAGCTGGGTGGCCTTCAGCATATTCTGATGTCTGGGGCTGTTCCCCACTGGTGCAGGACTTTGCACTTCTCATTGTTCATGAAGTTGGACAATGGACCTGTTGGTCCATTTCTTGAGTCAGTCAAGGTCCCTCTGTATGGCAGCAGGACTCTGGTGTATCAGCCACTCCTCTTGGTTGTGTGCCATCTGCAAGCTTGCTGTGGGTACATTGCCCCACCATCCAGCTGACTGATGATGATGGTGAACAGTACTGGACCCAGTACTGGCCTCTGGAGAGCACTGCTGGTCACTGGCTTGAACTTTGCACAGATGATGGGTATGAGTTTTCTGGTGCCAGGCTCTGAGCAGCAGGGAAGTGGGATTAAAAAGTCCCTTGACTGGCTCTTGCTGGAAGCTGATGGAAGCTTGTGTGAGCAAGGTGCAGAGACACAGGGAGTTGGGGCAGTGTTTGCAAGGGATTTTGCTTGACAGGGGAGGAGGAGAGCTTTCAGAGAGAGATGTGTATTTGTCTTGTAGGTTAATGACAATTTGTACAATTTTATCACTAGTCTTGAAAATAGTTTATCACTAGCTTAAATCCCCAGCTTCTGGAGTCAAATGAACTGAGGGAATGTAAGCATTTTCTTAACAAAATATTAATCTCCTTGTTCCTGGTATTAACTTGAGAAGGAAGAGCAATTTAAATCCGAATGCTTAAAATGAAAGGTAAATAAAAACATGACTTATTTGCCACCAGTGGACCTGAGATCATCGAAATGGCCAGGATCCAGATGGCTTTGCAGCCTGCACATCCAGTGTCTGGGTGGCTCAGGTACTGCGGGACTGCAGGCACCCCACGATAAAGGCTTGCTGCTGGAGTGCATATGCATTATGTTGAGACGTGTCGTGCTGCTTGGGCTACCTCCTTTAATATGCTTGTAGTCATCCTTTGTCTGCAAATGTAGCTTTCAGGCTGAGTGTTGTTCCTCTTTCTTTATGGGCAAGGGTGGAGTTCGGTGGTTTCCATCCTGCCCCCTGTTCCTTGTGCCTCTTTCTCATTCTCTGCAGCTGGTGGGAACTGCTTCCTCCCCAGCTGATTCAGCCTCTGGAAGGGCTGTGCTTCGTGCCAGACCTGGGAGATGTTTTGATTTGGGGGTGATTTGTTTGGGTTTTTTTAAAGAACGTAGTGCTCTTTTGGAGGTTTTATTTTTAAACTCTATGTGTGAACGTGTACCCAGCTTGGCTGTGGTTAGGTAAGCAGCTGAATTAGCACAGGGGAAAGGTGTGGTAGCTCTCCTGTGCAGGCAGGGATGCATAGGGGTGGCAGCAGTGGGAAGGAGGCAGCTCCCCAAACCAGCTTTGCCGCTGCCAGAGGATTGGCAAGGTGCAGCGGCATCCTTCCCCAGGTGCTTCTGCACTTCCCACCCCTCCCCAAAGTTGCTGCTCACTTGCTAAAACCTGGTATAACAGAGTCCAAGGAACTCCTTGAAAGCTGGAGAAACTTTTACTTCAGCTCCTTAGTGACAGAACTGAAGGCATAGCCTCATCTGCCATAAGTACAGACAGCCCGACCGGGCTGGAGGGGAGCCGGGGACATTTTCCCCCAGAGTGACAGGAGTGCTGAGCTAGGTGTGCACCTTGTCCACCTTGTACACACTTCTATAGCTAAATCACTCTAATTTTGTTCTAGTCCAAAACAAAGTGATCAAGCTTGGGCTGTATCTATGGTCACAACGAGTCTTCTCATGCAGGATGAGTCACAAGATCAGTGGGTAATGGAGCTGGAGAGGGGCCGAGGCTGAAGGCCCTTGTACTCTGAATGAGATTTTCAGTGCCTGTGCCTGGGTTCCTCTCCAGTAACCTCATTTTTTCCTGCATTGGAGCTGAGTTTATCATAGCCCTGGAAAAGACATGGGCATTAGCTGCGTTGTAATTGCCTTGCAAAGGAACTTCTACTTAGGTATTAGTTTTTCCTGGCTCACCTCTGTGAGGAATCCTGTCTAGCAGCCAAAGAGAGCCGAGCCCTTATAAAAACCACCCATAACACTGCTCGTCTCTGAGCATCTGTTAGCTGTGTCCCAATTGGCTTGAAGGATCTGTGTACTCGGGGCTTCTGAGCAAAAGCTGTGTGAACCTGCCAGAATTATGCCCTTGGCTGCAAAAAATAAAAAAAAAAGGCACATAGAGTCCAATTACTGCTATAAGCAGTATAAAATAATGTTAAATAACTCCTGATTTTTAGATTTAATTAAAATGAAAGGCTGCATTGGCACAGCCACTTCTGAATTCTCAGTGAGTGGTAGGAGTTTTCAGCAAGGTCTACAGGAGAAACTTTGAAATTATTCTAGTTGTGCTGGAAGACAGAGATCCAAAAATATTTGGCCTTGCTCACTGTGCTGAACATGTTCCTGTTCATGCTTTTTGTTGCTTGTTCCCAAGTGACAATGACACATTCACTTAAATCATGGGGGAAAAAATAAGATTTTAAAGCAGTTGATTATGAATCATATCAAAACCAATCCAGCCACCCTGTACTGGGGTCATAAGAAATATGTAGTTCAGCATTTACAGTCATGGAAAAAAAAGAAGTTTGGAGAAGTAAGGCACCCAGAGTAGCCTGCAAGTCACTGTGTATTAATACAACTTGACAAGAGTGATTTCTGTCACCCTATCAAACCATGTATTTTCCAGTAATCTTCCTTTATTTGTACCAAGATTGTCTGGTCTGACTGACAGCTAGTTTGCTTGTTCATTCATGGAGTGATCTGTTTTGTTTTCTATATCTATATGAAGCTGAAGAAGAAAATTGCAGGTAGACATTTTGTAGGGAGACAGGGGAGACAGAGTCTTTCCTGCTCATCTCTGTGTGTGAAAAGTTGCAAGCTGTGTTAAAGGGAGAAAAGAAAATCTATGTTCTGCTGCTGTTTCTGGAATATTGTTATAACAACTTTCTAATGAAGCTCTCATAGTGTGGTGATGGAAGTCAGTCCCAGATGGGCTCTTGGCAAAAATTAATTTGAAGAATTCAAACAGCTTCTTTAACAATCTGTTTATTTGTGTTATGTGCTATTAATTTAACTTCCTAAATTTGTTTTTTTTTTTTTCTTCAAGATGGAAGAATTAACAATCATCTGAGTGTAATAACAATTTTCCTAGCTTTTGGAATCATATTTATTCTAAATAGGAGTAATAATATAACAAATATAACTGCAGTACATATATTTTATGTTGATAGTGTTTAAATTATTGAAGGGAACCACAAAGCTATATTCTGCTTGGACCTTTTGTTCCAGAAAAATAAATTCTAAGCACTGATTTATATGTTTTCTGAGAGGGACAGTAAAACCAATCCAGCCTTGGAAGTCCTGGCCTCTTTGCCAGGATGGTCAATGTGACATTGAACAATGCTTGGGCAAGTGCATTTATGAAATGGCATGATTGAAAGATGCAAACCTATTTAATTATCTACTGGCAGATACACATGCTAAACTTCCACTGTTGTTGCATCATTTAAGTATGCTCTGAAGTACAACTTCTTCCATGAATCTTGCAATATTTCATGGGGTGTTTTTTCTTTAAGCACAGTTCCCTGAAGTCACACTCTAAATAATTCCAGCTTTCAATTGAATTCCTATATTTAAAAAAAATGTAGTGAAAGACAAAAACAATGGAAGTGCATTGCTGCTCAAAAATCACACAATGAAAATAAAGACATATGGACAGGAATGGGGATGCCCCATGTGTTTGGCTTTATGGTTGGGTTTTTTTTCCATGGGAAGAAAATAATCTGAGTCATTGCTCTGGAAATATTTGGGGTTGGCACAACCACTGCAAACTACAGTGCCATTCACCAAAGCAAATAGTGGTAATGTGCTCAAATTCCACTCTGATCCCTTCCTTCATCATGGACCTAAGCTACAGCTGTCACCACCCTAAATGGAGGACAGATCCAGGTTTACTGAAGTTAAGGGGAGAGCTCATCTTTTCTCCTCTCCTTGTTAGGGTGGAGGGGGATCCTCAGCACTGGAAATCCCTGCAGTGCATGGGAAATGGTGCACCTGCATTGGCTGAGGTGTTACTGCAGACTGACTCAGTGTGCATGAGGGTGTCCCAGCCCAGGGGGCTAAGGGTGGTACCTGTGTGTGGCAGGTTCATAGCAGAGCTCCTGCCTACACCCCTGTCCTCCAGTCTGAGTGGGCTGAGGACACGCGTGTTATTAGGTGCCAAAATCAAGGGAAGCTTAGATGTCAGTTATTTTAAATAGCGTGACTCATCCCTTATCCTTTTACCTTTGTACTCTGTCGTTTCTCATGCCTTTGCTGCTCTTGGGCTACAGATCCTTAGCTTTGCTAAAACTGCTGTTGGTATCTTCAAGGCAGCCAGATTGCAGGGACTTGCCTTCACTGGACCAGACATGTCTCTTTGATAGTCGCCTGGTGCTTTTTGAAATGTCAGTTCTAAAAGGCTTTTCACGCTAAAAAAATCCAAACAATTTCTGGTAACAAGGCACTGGAGCTGGATGCTGTTCATGCAGAACTCTAGAGGAATAAAAATAAGAAATTGCTCCTAGTTTGTTGTCTGCTTAAATAAACCAATAATATAGCAGTCTAGTGAGGGGTTCTGTGGGTCGTGTAAGAAGATTATCAGTAAATCTTGCTCCTGTATTAAGTAGTGTTGTAGAAATCAGAATAGGAATAGAAGCAGTAGATAAGAGAAATATAATGAACCAGAGAGGAGACAGCATGTCTTCTGTAAGGGGAATTTGCTTCTTGTGATTCTGTGCAAGTTTTGGAGGGAAGCTACTATATGGATATAGCAGATCTAGCTGGTACTTTGTAAAAAGCTTCTTTGAAAATTAAAATACAAGCTATATTTCACAGAAATATTTTAGAACCACAGTAATCAGGGAATTAAGGAAAAAGTGCTAAGTGAATAAAAATAGGAAACAAAGAAATGCAATATCTGATTAGCATCCTTGTTCTCTAGCAGCTATTACTGGGATGAGTCCGTCAAAGATCTGTTGTTGGAGCTGTTCAACATATTCATCAATGATCTGATTTTAAGTAGATGACAGAACTTGGAGAGAATACCAAGATTATTTACAGTAATCTGACCTGAAGCTGCCTTAAATTACTTGCAGAGACTCTTTCACACAGAGCTGGAAATATGGGGAAATGAAATGCAGTGTCGAGGAATGCAAAATAATGCATGAAGGGGGAAAGGAAATAATCCTCTTCTTTCTGAGGAGCTAAAAAGCCTCAACATACTATTGGAGGTGCAGTGGATAATACTTTTTAAATGTCAGTTCAGTGTGCAGTGGTGGTCAGTAAAGTAAATAGAAAATAAGAAATACTAGGAGAGGAGTGGAGAGCAAAATCATAATTATCCCTGTGATTTTATAGATCCATACGCTTTTGAATCTTAGATACCCTGGAGGGTTCTGACCATTTCAGAACCTTTTTTTAGAAAAAAAACTCTTCAGCTGATGGGGAAAAAAAGCACGAGAGAAAAAATATCATGCAATTTAAAAGTACAGACTAGGAACAATACAATTACCAGACAGCAGGCCTAAAATCTGGTTCCCTTTTCTGCCCCTTCTCCTGTTCAAGGAAAGCTAAATCACAGAATTGCTGCAGGAAGCTTTTAGATGCCAGTGATATGGAAAAAAGATTAAGCACATACATAGAAAATAAGACCTTTGGTAACTTTAAAGCCTTGATGCAACTTTCAGTTTAAGAAGTCCTGAAACTCATTTTTCTTAGAAATCTGGGAAGATATCTGGCATGAAAAATGAATGGTCTTCAGTGGCTGCTGCTGGCTACTGTTAAAATGTGGTTCATTTTCCCTGACTGTCTTCAGCAAGACACCTAATTTCTAGCTCTGTACATTTATTTACAGCAAACAATCATCAGGGGATGGGAAGAGGGAAGGCTGAGGTGATTCATGCAAGCCTGAGATAAGCACCTAAACTAGGGAAGCTCAATTGCCCCTGGGAGGGCTCAATCTCCTTGAAAACAGAAATAACCTAATGACTAGTTTGGGCTGCTCTGCAGAAAGTGAGATGAAGTCTGTTCTCAGGGGAGTGAGCTGGACTAGAGGATGTTTCCTGTCTTATCAGGACAGCTCTCAGGTTTCTAAACAACACAAAGCTGTGCATCAAAGTAGATGGTACCAGGGGCCTTAATTAAAAAGGCTTAGCACAATCACAGTGGGTGGGTTGGGCTGTTTTTCAAAAGGGTCTTGAGCTCATGCAGCAATGAGTGGCAAGGGATGGCTCTGGATGATCGTGTGTGTGAAGGTGAACAGTTGAAATGGCCAGGTTCAGCAGTGTCATCTTCTTTTGCTTCCAGCCTTCTAAGGGAAATGGTGTTGTCCAATGAGAAGCTCAAGCACTCAAAGAAATGGAAACAAATCCTGATGGAATAAGGAACAAACATACTTACAGATTAGCATTTAAATATCTTCAGTGAATGTAGTTACATTTCTTGAATTATATCCTACATTGAGTTCACTTCAGTACATTCCAGTGGTGCCCAAGAGAACAAATGCCATTAATTTCATAAAAGGTTGCTCTCTTTAAACTACCTGCAGTATTAAATATCTCTGCAGTTTGTGCTGGGGGTTCTAGAGCTGAGCACCAACATGGGTTTGGTGGCATGAGCCAGTGGAGGAGGCCACTGAGGAGCTCTGAGGCAGTGTGTGCACATGAGGGATCTGGAGGAGGTCAGATTTCCTTGTTCTTGTGGTGTTTTAATTGGCTGTATACCATCCATGAGGACAGCTTGCCTAATGTGATAACTTAAATATAGTGGAGATTGCTTGCAGTGATAATAGATAAAGGTAATCTGCTTTACTATGGGCCTAAAATGGGTACAGCATTTCTGTACGAGAGGATAGTTTCAAAGTAATGAAGCTCATCTATCTACCACTGCAAACATCTCTTCTGTGTTGCTCAACTGCCAGTTGTAACAGGTGAATAATTCTTCTTTTCTTGGTGTTCAAAGCAAGGTAGTAAACGAGTAAACTCCCAGCTCAGATTTAAAGAAGGGTCAGCCTCAATATTTATTTGTTTTACCTGTGACTGCATCGCTGCTTTTGTGAATAGTAGATCTACCAAGTACGTGCCTGTCTGGGTTTTAGTTTTGTATTTCTAAATTACCACCAGATGCTTTAAAAATGACATAACCATGGGGTGAGTGTGATCCCATGCTGCAGGGTGTGAAGGCATTAGTCACCATGGGCATGCTTGTGGTGGAAGACAGGATTCCTCCACCAGCCCACGTCACAACTGATGGCCCAACACGCCCAGGGTTTTGTTGTTTCTTGCCTCTATCACTGACTCCCTGCAAACTCCTTACAAAAAAGAAAAATCACCATATCATGGGGGAAGACTTTCCAATCATCCTTTTTTTTTTTTTTTGCACACCAGTTAATTTGATAAAGAAATTAAGAGCAGGCTATCACCCAAAATTTTAATTGAATTGTTGTAAGTAGCAGTACTGTGGGAGAGGATTTAATATATGAAAAGAAAAAGCAGTGTTTAAAAAAAAAAAAACACACTTAATCAGCTATCTATCATTCCCATAACAAGTCCCATGTAACTCTATCATATTGCTATTTCAAGTGATTGAAAAAAGAGCTACTGAAGCACCCAGGAGAGAAGGGAGTTGCGAGATTGAGTACTTTTGGATTGCTGTCACAAACAATCTAGTGTTGAAATACTCGGTAGTACAAATGTCATAGATATATCCCTAGTCAGCTGGCTTTTCATTAGAAATGGAGACATTGAAATCCTCTCATGATTCAATTTATGGTGCAGTGGGGTAACCTGGAGAACAATTTGGGACAAAAGGGAAGCCTTTTATAATAGGTCTTTTCCAACAAGTTACCAGAATTCAGAGCTATAAGACTGCTCTGCGCAATTTTTCAGGGGTACTTACTGTTTTTAAATATGTATTCTGCTACTTAAAAAATAGCCCCCTTTTAAATGTTTCTTTTTAATTAGGTTTTTAATATATTTATTTTATTCATTTATTACAGACCCTGTAATGTCAGAACCAATATGCTGTAATTACAAGTAGGCATTTATTACTGCTGTTGCCACTGATACAAAATGACTGACATTCAGAATTGGGGGCTGTGGGAGGTTTAGGTGGAAGCAAGCCTGAAATATTTCTTTCTACAAGACAAGGCAACCTAACCTTTTTAATAGAGAAATGCTTGACACATCACGAAAAAGCCAAACCTTGTACTTGGAGAATTATTTCTGAACACTGACAACCAATCAGCTTAGCAGCATTAAGGAAAAACTTCCTTCTCCACCTGTTTTGGACATGTGAAAAAAGGCATTTCAGATGTGCATAGCTTCCGTGTGCAATTAGCTGGAGGATTGGCTGCTTGTGATTTTTGAATCATTCAGGAAAGTAACACCTGCTTGGCTTCTAAAATTGTACCTTCATGATAGCACCACCTAGTAATTATTATTCTGAGTCATCGGCTAATGCTCATTAACACTTCATAATAGCAGTATAATTAAAAATTCGGTGCCATGTTCCAATAAGGATGAAGCTTGGAAGCTACAGACACTGCTTTAGAGAAGTTAGTTGCATTATATTACTCTACCACGTCTGTTGAATGGTTTCTGAATGGTCCTCAATTATTCCTGTGCTAAGGTCACATTTTCATTTTTCCTGGTGTGTGTTGAATGTGGGTAAACGTTGCGAGGGAAGCAATGTCAGAACAGCAAAGCTCGTCTATCCAAAAAGGGGGCTTTTGGTTTGGCCCTGGAAAAGGCTGGGGTCAGATCTTGATGGAAATGAGCCCCTGCACTTGTTGCTTTAAAGGTCAGAGCAGACCCATGGAAGCAGTTGAGGATCCCTGTCTGACAGGTGAGAGGCTGACTGGAAAAAACAGGAAAAATAAAATAGTCTGCAATGGTTAATTCTGAGTTGAAAAGGCACTTTGTAGCCTTTCTTCAGTTCAGATGCAGGTGTACCCATAATGTTGGTTTGCCTTGGTTTTTCTGTGAAGAAAATTGACTGGGGAGTAGCCAGTGGTCTTTCCTCAAGGATTTATTTCATCAGTGAGGTGTGGGAGTGCTTATAAAATCTGCCAAATTCCTAAGAACAGCTTGATCCAGTGGATTGGCATTCTCTGATCAAATCACCTCTAAGAAAAAGACCTAACATCTATGAGCTGACACTGACAATGCTTATTACCTCTTTATCATCCTCTCTTTACCTCCCATCTACTAAATGGAATGGATTGGCTGTAGTGTCTGTCTTTAAGTCTGGTTCTAAATAGAGTGTATATCTCCCATCTGAGCTCTTACCAATGTAATGACATTAGATTCAAGCAGGCAGTGTCAGAAACAGATACATTTTAGGAAGTCCAATGTTAAATGATGTAATTACATCTCACAATTTCAACATGGTGCTTTGATGCTGTGTGTGTTGGAGTATCACATTGGCTCTCTCTCTCCACTTCCCTGGAGTGACTGTGCTAGCAGGTAAACAGCTATGACCCTAATGATCTTTTACGTTACTCTCTTCCAAATAATATTCCGACACTGTGAACTAAATTTTGGGTCTGCTTTCTGTGTGGTCTTGTTTGGTTACAGTAGCAGTGCTGCTGTTCAATTGAGTTTATTGTACTTCATGATCCACATCATCATATCTTTGAACTTGATTTGTGCTTTTGTTCAGGTTGCAGGCAAATTAATGGAATGATGGATTTGTACCAGCATTATCTTTCTTAACTAGAACTTCCACATTCCTGGAAGATTTTTGCTTCAGGTTTTGTTTCTTATGAAGATGAGGAGAGCTGGTGTACCAAGGATTGAATGATAATCGTTGAGAATGATGAGCTATTTAATCTGCTTTGTTAACTTGTGTGACATCTGTTTTTAAATAGAACTGTTTAGTTATAAGAGCTTAGTTATAAGATGCTTAGTGTGCTGAAGGACATCATGTGCCTTCTTTAACTAAATTTGTCAGGTTGGGGACATTTTCTGGGTAGGATTATAGGTCTGATTTTCCTGGAGCTATATTGACTATTTTCCTGATTCTCTATCTTAATTTTGTATGTTCTTCATTTTCTTTGAACATTTAAGTGCTCAAGATCAATGTCTTAAATGGTCTGCAGTTTCCACAGTGAACTTATTTTCAGTCCCTAAATATTGCTAAAACACTTCATGTTTTGTTGTCTGAAACATTCTTATTATGTGGTATTTAACAAGTCTTCAACCTCAGCAGCTTCTCGACTCACACTTATAAACTTGTGGGAGCAAATGATTTGGGCTGACAGCTCAACATTTTAACTTTAAAAAATGTATAATGTCTTCTGTGACTTTCTCAGAAAATGGTACCTGCTGGCTTCCAAAACTCCAGTGAAATACTCCCGTGGCAGGTTGGGCGGGTGCCTGAGTCTCCATTTTGGTGTGCCTGAAAGCCTCAGGTTTTCCAGCAAAAGGCTGGTGAGTGGAAAGCCACTGCTAAAGCTGGGGCACCTGGGCCAGATACACCCAGCAGCCCATGCTGTGCTAATGGCAGCTTTAGGGACACATTTGCTTCTCCATTTTCCTGAAAGGTGTCTGATGAGGATATAACGCTGATCTGTTCACAGTCAGATTTGCTTTCTATTGCTATTAGAACCTGCAATTCAGCTATAGTCTAATCTTACAGATATGGCTTGCTTCAACTTAATTTTAGGTAATATCCTACAATATTAAGGGATATTAATGAGCTCTTTGAAATGAGCTCTTTGAAACTCTTTCCTCCTGCTCTCAGCATCACTTAGTCTTGTTGAATGCTTTCAATCTTTAAACAGATTTCAGCTAGACATGAAGAAAGCTGAGTAGTTGTGCTAATTCAGTTGGCTCCGTGGTATTTTGCCCTTGCATATTTACTTTGCTGTTCTGCTTCCCATTTTATTTGAATCTTAATGTTCTTGCACTGCTAATGGGAAATTCTTATATTTAATGATGTGTATTCTGGAGAGAAAATAACACAGTGGATTGTTATCTGAGGAAATTAGGTATCCATCCATTCATCCATCCATCTATCTATCCATCCATCCATGTTTTTAAAACAACTTAATAATTTTCCCAACAGTATCAGAAAGGTGATTCTTGCACAAAACACTTGTGGTCTGTTAACATGACACAGGATCTCCCTAACTCCCACATCCTTCTGCAGATATGTTCAGCTCTTTTCTGTTTTGTTTTGGTTTTTTAACCTGCTTGGCAACTTGGAGCTTAGACAGAGAAAGGAAAGAGAAAGACTTGCCAGAGCAGTGGGAAGAGAGATTGCAGGCTGGGAAAGGAGTCTGTGGTTTGGGGAGGGAGGAGGAAGCTGCGAGGTGGCCGTGCTCTCCCCAGCCTGGAGGAAACTTGAGAAGTGCTGCTTGTGCTACCTCTGCTCATTTCTCTTCTCATGCAGAAAAACCAGCCCAAATTTCCTGATATGCTCCATCAAAATTTTGCTGCAGCACTTTATTTCACTCCCTTTTTCAGTGTCTTCAGTTTCTTTGACAGAGCTATAGCTGGGCCCTTCCCTAAAACAGCCAAAGGATTGGAGTATGTCCCTCTCTCTCCCACTTTGACCCCCATGTCTTCCTGCATTTCAAATAGAAAACACTGTGGCAACACACATATTTTTTTCTTATTTATAAAGCTCTCTCAATTTGCAGTGTACTTCTTTAGTGAGAGAACTGGGGCAGAGTAGTTATTTCTCCTCCTTGAATGCTGAACAGTCATTTTCTCTTACACCTTCCTGCCTGAACAAGTTGCTTCTCCACTGATGACAGTCCTCGTTTGAAGTAAACAGTAGTTTGCAAAGAAAAATCCTTATCAATACCATAAGGCTGAGGTATGTGTGTGTATATATATATATATGTGTGTGTATATTTATAACAAATCCCATTATAGGAGAGAAAGTTATATAAGAAAAAAATACCATCTCAGCAGTCATAGCTTTGAGAGCTGTTGGGTATTATTACTGTTGTCCTTGTTTCACAGAGAAACTTCCTGCAATGAATTGTCCAGGATTTTGGACAGAGATCAAATGACTAACACTTATATTTTATTTTTAGTTTGGACTGGCATAGTTACCAGGAATATTTCCATATTGAAGCACTGCAAGATGTTTCTGTAAATGACTGCTCTGCCATATCCACACCAGTGCTATAGGCAGAACTAGGACACAGGCTCCAGTCGTGTTCCAAACTTCACATCTCTTTGTGGAATATCTTAAGCTTCCCCTAAGTGCCTTTCTACTGGTCATCCTAAGGAGGATGTCTTCTTCTTCTGTTGTTCTCAGTGCTTTCATGGCCAGGGACAACTGAACTAAGTTGGTTTATTAATTTTCTTTAAAATACAAACAACTTTATAGTTTTGTCTATTTTTTAAAATCCATTCTGCCTTGGGTGCCAATTAACAATGTATGGTACAGGAATGGGCACAGCTGATGCTGAAGCATACAGAGGCATATGTGGCAATTCCTTGAGCCATGTTTGCTGCTTAAACAGACTTAGTGTACAGCTACTCCTTCAGTCACAGCACTTGATACTTGTTAGAGCCTCTATTTAGAAGGATTGCAATTCTTTGCTTCTCTGCCTCATAAGGCTATTTTTCTAATGAGATTGTTTTCTGAAAAGTAGAAGTGACAAGTTCAGATGGTATGTTTGTTCATTTAGTATGATAGCCATCAGTCACTGTACATGGAAGAGTTAGCTGGAATCTAACAGAGAAGTCCAGCCTGCTGCATCTCTGTCCCTGAGAATAGTCTAGTGAGCCTCTATGCTACTATTGTCTGTGGAGGGATAGAATGTAAGAGAATAGTGCAGAAGGCAGTCTCACACCTGAGGAGTTACAGCTGTGCTAATCACCAAAGATTAGGAACAGGCCTGCCCTTAATAGGACACAGCTGAGTCCAATAAGAAGACGAGTGCTACAAAAGAGTGGGTTAGCTGGGTGAGAAGAGAGTTGGAGTTTGCTGGCTGTGCAGTGACTTCTGGAGTCAGTGCTGTGAGGAGCTACATGTGAGAAATCACAGAGAAGTTATGGGAGCTTTGAAATAAGATGACAACAATTGTGGTGGTACAATTTGTAAAAATGTTTTTCTACTGCTTCCTTCTTGTAGGAGAATCTTGGTTTTTAGTCTAAGATCTACTGATCTATGGATCCCCATTACCTCCTATGAGAAAATATCTTGTTTCTCCCTTCTCCTCACTCTTCCATATAGGATCATTTGAGAGTTCAGCAGCTTCTCACCTTGGCCCTGGTGGACTTAGAATTAAAAACTGAGCTCTTCTGGATGCTTTTCAGAGTATACAGGAGTCCTGCAACAAGTGGGTCTGAAGCCACAGAGATGTTGAGCTGATCCTTTGGAACCAGTGGTTAGTAAAAGATTCTGCTTTTTTAAGACATAGAGAAAGAATCAGAGAAGTAGAATTTACTCCTGAGATGGGGGAAATGTAGCTGAGAGGCTGTAAGAGGTGTTTAAGAAACAAATCATACTTCTGCTGAATACAGACAAGATTTTTGGAATCTAGATTAGCCAAACAGCCTGAGACTTGAGGTGTTTTGAGCATGTCCTCTCTAAGATACCTCAAAGGGATTTGATAATCAGAAAAAGATGCACATGCAGCCTCTGAAGATGCTGCCCTCTGTTCTCAAGATCAAAAGATTATTTAATCTCTCTGAAAAACATCCAGTGCCCACTTTGCATTTCAACTTGTGCATGTACCAGGTAAAAAAGGAGCCAGCACTACCAGTAGTTGGAAACTGGCCCCTGACCCTGTGTGCCAGTGTGATGAAATAATGCTCACCACCTTTGGGGCAGCACCTGCCTGTGTTTGCAGTGGTTTCTGTCTCACTACCCAGGGATGTGCCTCCTGACATCCCCAGGGTGAAAGGCGCAGTCGACTGAACTGCTGTGCTGAGCAGCACGGTTGATTTGAATCCATTATTTTTGCTAGTATATACTGCTAGCAGAATCTTTCTCTGGATCCTTTACTGTTATATGTGGATATTTTGAAGTTTCAAAAATGTATCATTGTAACTCTGTGCCAGTGAGCACTGCTAGTCTCACTTTGGAGACATAGAAATGAAAGTTGAACAACGTGGTCTAGCCCTGGTTCCTCTGGGATCTTATGTGTCACAGCCCCAAATCATCACCATGCCTCAACCTTGGCTCCCAAGAGGGGCCATTTGATTTGTGGAGGGAAGAATAAAGTGTGAAAGTGTCTGAGGGAGTTAACTGGGAGACGAGAAGAAGGGGATATGGTCATGTTTGTGTCACTGTGATGCTGTGCCAGCAACTGCCTCAGCTCCCTGCTGCGACTTGTCTGGGAGAGATGCCAGTGGGTGCCCAGCCCAGTGCTGACAGCAGCTACTCATCTTTCATGCTCTCCTGTCTATCCTCATGTGAAGTGTTATCCTCAGTACTGCTGGCGCTGGGCAGCTGCTCTCTGGCACACCCAAGGTAGTGGTTTGCTTCCAGGGTTGGTGTGATGGCCAAAATCTGGCTTCCCCAGGGCATGCAGCCTAGGAAGGGTGTCGTGTCTATCCCCTCTTTTTTTTATTCCATAGGAACAATGTGAGCTGCAGTTTCAATTTTAGACTTAGAGCTGGCGGCCTTTCTTACAGACTGGCCCTGGGTGGTGAAAGGTTGATTGGTGTCATGTGATTCTGGCACCTTGGAAAAGGCCCTTTTGCATGATTTATCTGAGGAGCTTCTTGGAGGCCATTAAAAACTTCTGAATTTTTGAAAAGTGACAGTCTTTTAGGCTGGGAACTCATGTGGCTCATCTTTTGCAGGAAAAGATTGATGGTCTTCATGGTTTGGCTCTGTAATGGCCATTCATTCTCCTGAAGGAAATATAGAACCAGACCACTTCTTACTTTGTTTCAGAAGAAATGTCCTCAGACCCCTTTCTGAGCCTGACCATATAAATCTCATCCTGTGATACAGTAAAGGCCCTGGGCCTCCCAAGTGTCAACTGGAGTTATATTTTGTTTTCCAAAATAGCAGAAACTCTGGAATGTGTGTACTTTGTCGTACTTTCTTCAAGATCACCTGCTGACTACATTTACACCAGCTTCTGGAAAAACATGGCTTGATCTTACTTTTCATATGTTCAGGCCACCTTATTACTGCAGGGAGCCACCTGAGAAATGTGTTAATGGCCTTATGCCAATATGCTCAGCTCTATAAAAACTGCTGAGATGAACCTGCTCCAACTGCTGAAAGCCAGAAACAACTATCCTCTTGTCTACACCAGGAAAACTACAACTTGTTAATTTGCCATCGGCCAGCAGCTGCTCTTGGGCTGGCAATGGTGGAACTGGTAAATGGAGCTTAGGCATATTTAACACTATAATAAAACATAATTTTGAATTACAGAGCAGACTGGTAATGCTGCCTATTATCAAGGTTGTTTGACACTTTCCATTATAAGACTCTATTTTCAGCCACTTACAAGTTTGCCAGTTTTTAAAAGCTTGCATTGAGATTTAACTTGGTGTCTGCCTCTTGCTGAATATTCTGTTATTATTGTTTAAAAAGAAAAAACAGCATTTAGCCAGAGCAGCTCAGCTGTTTCCGAGAAAGAGGACTGAGAAAATACCTTGTTAGTCCTGTTAAATTTAAGTGACCTTTTCTTTTTACAGCTCAGAGGCAGGATTTGGCAACAGAGGGGAGTTGCTGTCACAGATGCTTTTGCCTTTTCTCTGAATATTGATCAAAATAGGCTGACATTCAAGTTCTGAAAACATTTCAGTTAACACCAGCCTGCAGCTCTTTAATTCATGGCAGCTAATTTGCCCATAGAGGTGATGCCTGTGGGCTGTGCAAGTCTGGTCTTCAGAGAGGGGAAACTGGTTCCTACCCAGCCCCAGGAGCCTGGCTCTGTGCACAGACACTGGGGACATGAGGTGCCCAATTCCCTATGGCTCTTGACTGAGCCTGGGCCACACAAAGATTTAAATGGGGCAGAATTCATTAGTGTTTGCAAGACAATTTTTGAGTGCTTTTGGGAGTTTAAGGGGGGGTATAAGTTATGTAGAGGTCCCTATAGGTAATAGAGGTGTATGCACCTATATGCTGTTCACAGTAGCAGTTAGCTTAATACATTCCTTGTAACTGTCATCTGTTAAGCTACAAAATGCAAGCCAAAAATCATATTTATTGATAGTATTTGTCAATAGTTTTTTGGGGTTTTTTTCTGGATATAATGGCAAAAATCACATTTATCATAGAACACTACAGGCAATCAACACTGAAATTACTTTTACTCTTGTTCACTGTAGGTTTTTCACCAGTAACATGTGGCTCTTTAGTTGTTCTTTGGTATGCTGTATAGACACTATTGAAGCTGGGTGCTACTCGTGCCTGCATGTTACTGCAGGTGCTGGTGAAATTTCAGTCCCCCCGCTACAGCACTCACTTCCAGTGTCTGAAGGGAAAAAAAAAGGGGAAAGCAAGGAAGTCTGTCTGCTTTTAACTATGCTGCCAGTCCTCTGCTTACAGTAGCAATGGCCTAGCCATCAAAATGGTCTTATTCATTCAGTTTTCTATTGGCCTACTTACATCGAAATTGTGGGAGCATCTCACAGCTTGTTTTGCAGAGCTACTAAAATTGGCAGGCTCAGCATCTCTGGGTTGGCACGCCAGCATTAATCTTTATCTGCTACATATCTACACCTGCAAGTGGTGGGGCAGCCGAAAGCCTACACCAAAGGGCTCAGAGGAGCATGAAATCAATTATACTACTTATTTTCAGGCAAACTGGATTATGGTGGGGTTCAGCTATCCAAAGACATGAACTTTCATTTGGTGATGAGGTATGGCTGCAGGAAGACTGCACTTAAATTTAAAAATAAAATTTAATTAAAATTCATACCTTCATTATGAACTTCTTGGTGCATAATGATATCAGGCTAAGACACTTTAAACCTAAGGCAGTTTTGTTTTCTTTTTTTTTTCTGATTGTCTGTTTTATAAAACTACTTTGAGGCTGAAGGTGGATGAGAATCCTTTAATGACCCATCAATAAAACCACTTAGCAGAGCTGAATAGCAACTGTGACAGGTGACCTTCCTTTTCTCACAAGTGCTCTATTAGTTCTCATCATCTTGCCCCTAGGTCACTTTCTGTGGCTTTTCAAGGCCATTTCTTTTTTTTTTTTTTTCCTCTGAAATAAACTGTGCTTCTTCTGTCTGGAGATGAGCCCATGACATTTGTTTGGGGGGTATGTCACTCACAGGAGATGCCTTCAGAAGAATACCTTGTTTACCATAGCAGAAGTGCTCTTATTGAAGAGGAAGCTGAGGGAGGGGAGGAGGGCAGTGGGAAGTGATGTTTTAAGTGTCTCTGATTCAAAGGACATGGGTCAGTAAAATCCTTATCTGTTACTGAATTTTGCTCCATATTTAAAGCTGATGATGTCACCTACTCCACCTTTTCTGACATGTTTTGATGCACAGGTGAAATAATCTGCCTGTCCTCTGGCTACCTCTGTGAGGCTCTGCCATTGCTTCAGTTTTTCTCCAAAGTTTATGAAGTCAAGAAATGACTGTTGGAGCTCTCTTTTCTGTCCAGCCACAGTACTGTTCTGGTTTCCAGGTTTGCCTCCATACAGGTGCTGCTTAGTTCTTCCCAACTCTCTCATATCTGGCATTAGAAGCAATTAAATCCTTTCTCCTATGGTATATTAACTAAGCTTGTGATATTCAGTGGATTTACAGCTGCAAACAAGAGGCTTTTTAAAAAAGCCTGAATTAATATTGTTTTTATTCCTGTGACTTGTTCTGTGTAACTTGGATCTTTGCAACAATGCTGGTAGGTGGTAGTGATGAATAAATAATCAAATCTGTTAGTAAAATGCTGCATTTTGCTCTGATTTACTTGCAGATATTTGAAGTGGATATGAAATCGGGCAGAGTTGATGTGGAAGGGGAGGGAGAGAGAGACAGCTTTTTATGGAGGTATCTGTTTCTTTAAAGTATACTGAGATGTTATACTGCAGTATTGTGATCAGGACAGTTTAAGACTGTCTATATTTCATGCTTTAATCGTGACTTTTTCTCATCCAGTTTGGCTTTAGACATGAAAATGCAATTTCTAAGGTTTTAACAGGTAAAACAAGAAACTTTGCAGGGAAAGAACTAGAAATTAAGTTTCTGGAGACATGTTTTCTTTTTCTAAATGCTGACAAATAACTCCTGCCAAATGCTACATAAAGGAGAAAAAGAAACATATGGCAGTTCAACAGGAATGAAAAGATGAGCTAATCCAGCATCCAACAAGTCTTTGGATGAGACTATAATAAAACCAACCAGCCTTTATCATGCTTGATAGCACCACTATAATTAGGAGTCTGTCACCAGCTTCATAATGAACTCTTAGCCCTATTTTCTGGGGTTTATAGTCTGGTAGTAAGAGTCACTTTGGATTGCAACTTGGCATACTAGACCTCTCTGTGCAGGAGGCACAAATCTAGCTTGCAGGTTTTAAATAAACTGACTGTTAAAAGTTGGGGGGTTGTGCCAGTGATGGGTGAGTTGTGCTTATCATCTGTCCTGAGTGTTAAGGAGTCAGTGTCTAGGGTGGTTTGTTTGCCTGTAGCATGGAAAATACAAATATGCACTTCAGAATCCTGTTGTGCTCTTACACTGCCTTGTAGGAATCAAGAATGCATGGAATCAAGATTTTTATTTACTTTTTTTTCCCCTCCCTTGGTTTTATGATCCCTACATCTGCCCTAGCAGAAGCTGCTGCTGCAGGGCTGGGGACTAGCATTTGCTGTACTCTGCCTTAAAAATGTTCATGTAAGGAAACTCATTCTTTGCAAGTTAGGTTTTCAGTCCTAGGGAGAAGTCTGGCAGACAAGGCAAAAATGCAGCTTGCTTCTTTCTCTCTTCTTTCCCTCCATCCTTGGGGCTTAGTTAGCTCCTGGCAGAGGGACTGGCTGTGCAGGACATGTCTCAGTTGAATACAGAGACATGCCGTTAATTCTGAATAAATGGGTCTCAGCATAAGAAAGTGTCCAATTTTTCTCTGAACCCAGAATGATTGTATATCTAATCCCATGCACTGGAAGCTGAAAGGAGCCCTCTTTAAATCTTCTGTGTTGTCCTCTCTTCCTTGCAATGTAGGAGTTTCTCAGCACCTCAGGATGTGTAATGTAGCTGTTTGAGAATGTTCACAGGAGACAGGGCAGAGCTCTCACAATAGCATCTCCTCTGCAGAACATGGGTCTAGTAATGAAAGGTCAAATACTTGTATGCTAAGGCTGTGGGTTCAGGTTACAGCTAGATGCCTAATGAGATTTTCAGAAACATTGAAGCTCCCCTGCAGCTTTGTCTGCCAGACTCTTTAAGAGTCTGGCTTAAAAGGAATAACTAGGCAACCTCAATAACTTGAGCAAAACCTGAGTAGGTCAGTCCTGTCCCAGTATGATTCAACCTTCTGACTTGTATGTAAAAGCAAAGGTGAACTGAAGTGTATCCAGTTCACATTTAATATACAGTAAATGTTAACTTTCCCTCCCAAGCACTTTGGGAGAGTCTTTGATGCTCATTTGGTGAAGGTGAATAGGGTGGGAGAGGATTGATATTCATGAGGTGCTGCAGTAGTCCTAAGTCTAGCAGGTCAGGCAGCTGAGTGGTGCCTCTGAATCACTGTAGGAAAAAAAAAAAGACTTAAAGCCCACACATATGAGTGCTGGAGACCAGGGAGTGGGGTGTGTCTCATAACTCCTCTAACTCCCTGCTGTACTGCTTCTGCTTGTCAGAAAGAGACAGTCTGTGCTGCTTTCCTGACAAAGAGACCTCCCCAAAGCTCTACATTTATGAATTAGTAATTCATAAATTAGCAGCTGTAGGTTGGCAGTCTCTTCAGAGGGCTATGCCAGGTTTTGCTTTCTCAAATGAGAGGCTGACCCATAAAGGCTATGCCTGTAAACTCAAGAGTTGAGAAATCTTGTCCCTTGAAGTGACATCATGCTGTTGGGGGCCATCATGCCTTGTGTCTAGGGGAACCCCATGGGAGCCAGGAAATGCTGCCTCTTGCAGATCCCTTGGCCTTGAGCCCTCGATCCTGCTGTGCCCCATTCAAACCCTGCTGGCACCCCTGCTGCTGACTTCTGACCTAGCTGGCCAGGGAGGACAATAGGAAGGAGAGTGGTAACATATGTGCCTCTATACACACACATTCTTGGCTTCCTCACCTCTATCTGCTGGCAGGCATGTGGTAGGAAGCAGCTGCTCACACTCCTGGCTGCATTGCACTCTTCACTGGGCCCTGTGCTTCCAGCAGGAGCCACGAGGCACGGGTGGGAACCAAAGTGTGACAGCCTTCTGCAGAAAGGAGGAGAGATGGTGTGAAGAGCAAGGGAGACAAGGCAGGCAGGGACCTCTGCCTGACTCTCAGAGGGCAGATGTGCAAAATCCTGGCTTGTGGCATGAGGAGGTAAGGGGGGAGCTTTGCCACTGGGGTCCCTACGACTGGCTACTTGAGTGGACATTACAGGAAAGCACAGAGTGTACTCCAGCATTCCTGTAAGAGAGGTGTGAGTAACCTCCAAGAGGAGCACTGGGAATGAGGGAGATTCACTCAGCCATCTTCAAAAGCCACGAGCCATGTAGTGCATAGGAGCTGCTCCTGCTAACAACTTTGATTTGGGCACTGAAGATTGGCATCTGAAAGATTAGTGCATGAACATGGAGGACCTGGGTGGGGATGCTTTTGATCGGTAGGAAAAAAACAAGCTGAGATATTCAATCAAGAATATAAAGCTGATCACAGAAGGAAGCCACTGTACAATTTCATTGAAAATAAAGCTTTTTAGAAATTCCATTAATTAGAATATTTTTCATCTCTTTGCTTCATCTTAATTTAGAGAGAAATGTGGAAGCACCTTCCAGTTTTTGTTTCACAGCAGAAGCTTGCATAACCCTTCAATTGGCATTTTCAAATTACAGTATAAATTACAAAAGGAAAAGTTGCAGTTGATGTGGAAAACACAATCTGTGTCTGCAAAGTCTTCTGTTTTAAAATGCTCATTTATACTCTTCTCCAGAAAGTGTGACATTCATCTTACTAGCACGGCTTTTTTTTTTTTTAATTTGTGTTGTTTAACATTTTTTTGGAAAAAAACCCTCTAAAATAGAGGAATCTTGCTCCCTTCCCAGCTTCATCACAATTTCTATCTTCCCATGCATACATAATTCAGAAAAATATATGGATAAGCATACTTAATATTACCTTTCTTGGAGCTTAAGAATTAATTACTTGATGCTTAGCCGTAGCTTCCTCTTCTGCTGCCAAGTAAGGCAGTGGCTAATTTCAGAAAAGCCTGTGAAGAAAAAAGATCAACTCTCACACAGCAAGGATAGACTCTGGACGTTTATCTTCACTGAAACATACCAGCTGTTCCTCTCTTCAAATAAGATAATTAGGTATTTGACTTCTTTTAACATTTGCTACCAAATACTACCTATAAAAAAGTCTTTGCCCCTTCTTTTCATGTGACCCATGGAACAAATGCTTTGAGGAAGCTAATTTTTCCTGTTGCATTAATAGTCAAAGTGTCATATTTCAACTATCAAGCTATGAGGTTTCATTTTTGACACCTTTCTGGAGCTAGTAATTTTTTAAAGTTACCTAAAATGTACTTTGACATAACAGTTGAGCTATGGAGACTGAAGCTTTCCTTTGTTTTTCTTAAGCTTCTGAGTTCCATTTTGAAAGTTCTTGGGGTTTTGGCAGTTTCTGAGTATGACAAAACTATAGAGTGAAATAAAAAACAGACAAGAAGGAGGAAAGCAGCAATTTTCCCACCTTTGAGGAAGCTGGGTGGCACACCACTGACTCTCCCAGGAGGCAGATGTTTGGGGAGGTAATGCTGTGCTGTCATTCCTGACCCATGCCTGAGGACTAAATGCTGCCTATTCACTGTGAATTTTGCCTTGCCAGTAGATGCCTAAAAGTTTTATTATTCCCTCATATTCCAAGTGCTCAGAGGGGAAAGCTATTGCTTCTTCTGTTGCTATAATCTCCTAATAGTTAAGGAGCTTTAAGTTCTCCATCCATCTAGCACTTCCCCTGAGGCTTCAGAAAAGAGTCTCTGCTACTTGGTCCTCTCTTCAGTCTTTTCCAGGCCTTCTGCCTCTCCCATTTTCAGCTGTTCTTTATGGGTCTTCCAAAGAACAGTGGTCTACATTTGGTATGATTCTTGCCTGCCTTCTTAGTGCCATTGGTGAGCTTATCATGGAGGAGTTAAATTGTCTGCATGTAGTAATTTCATTCTGCTGGTTTTTTAATGGAAGGAAAAGGAGACTGTTGCTATCTGTCTTCAAGCTCAGGAAGTGGCCACTGAGATACATTAGTCCCCAACTTATTTGAAAATACTGGTTTTGGCAAAACCAGAAATACTACAGTTATTTTTAGTAGAACCCTTCATTTTCCAAAGTTGATGATTTTGGTTTTCCATTTGCCCTGGATAAGATTATTTTTCAAACCCATTATGCATTTATAGTTAGTCATCCATTTAGAAACCGAAACCACAGAGTAGGGAAGCAGAGGAGCCCTGCACATACTCATCATGCTGTGTGGACCAACCATTGTGATGGTGTGTGAAAAACGAGCCTAAGCACTGCAGTGCTCTCTACCCAAAACTCTCCCAGTCTAAATCCTTCATAGAGCTTACTGCTTTCTGCTCACCGAGTGTAAAGGCTGGGAACCATTTCTGGGTAAACTGAATTATTTTTCAGGAAGAGTTTTGCTTGCAAAAAAGGGAGAAAGGTTTTTACTTATGCAGGAAAAAAGAGGAAGCAATGAGACCTCAGAACTGAGCAAAAATGGACACATAAAAGCACTGTGGTTGTGGATTAAGTCAACAGAGCATGTGTGCTTTGGATTTGTGCACACATAGTAATAAAAGCCAGAAAAAGTCTTCATGGGATTTTACCAAGAAGAAGTTAATGCACATGCCAAATCCATTTATCATTTCTTTGGGTATGTGCCACTGTCCCTTATGACCTTCTCTGGGCTGTAAACAGTGAACGCTTTCTCCCCAAGTACATGCACTTGTTCTGGTTTTAATCACTTCCTCACCACTCCACTACTTATGTGTTTTGTGGCACCAGCAGTTTTTCCTCTTATAGGGGGGTAGGGACATTGCTTTAAGAAATAGAAGTATTTGGAGAGAGAACAGGATTGGTCTAGAAGCAGTTTGGGGAGATTTTGGGGGAAGTTGTTTATGACAGGACTACTAGTATACAGGATTACTCAGCTTCTACTCCTTTTCCCAGTTAATAAATTCTATTTTTTCTCTACCCTGTGCTTTCTCCACACTGCTTTCCCCCACAACTCTTCCAATTAGAAAGGGTAGCTTCCACAACCACTCATATATTTGTGGTCTACCTGAGGAAGCTGGTATAAGGTTAAGTTGTTCCACAGCCTCCTCATGCTGCTCTAGGGAAGGTGTCATGCCTCAGTTGCTCTGTCAGAACACACAGTCAAGTTCAGGTCCTTCCTGCACTTCATTGGTTTTGCAATTGTTCCCTTCCATTACTGCTTGAAGATACAACACATCTTGTGCTGCCAGCATTCCCTAGCTGATGGTGAGAGCTGCTCCCCTTTGGTCATGGAGGTGAATATCTAGTTTTGCTTTTATTCTTCTCTCATCCTCCAGAGACACAAGAGTTGACATCAAGAGCTGTTGGGCAGATCTTCTTCTGACAGGCCCTCTTCTGACAACTCTGTCAGCTGGTCAGAATTACTAGAGATAGGTCTTCACATTCCTGGCTGGTTTTGGCAGATACAGGCAAGGGAGGCAGCATCCTCCAAATGGCTCCGCTGGAAGCTCTGAAGGTTGGTAATATCCCCAGGAGCCTGGATATTACTCTGCACTCTGCTGAACACAGTCACTGCTCCAGCTGGTGGAACTGAAGCTGGGAGATGGTGTCTGGCTACAAGCTGTGACTAGTGCTTGTGACTTGCATTATGGCAACTCTTTTCTCCTGGTCTGTGCTTGAATAAGTTGGGTAAGAACATAGTCAAGGAAGTGTGTGCTTCAAACTGAGGGTTGTGTTGTCATGTGCTTTCTTAGCTGTGGTATGTGGTTATGGGATCCAGGAGGATTTGTCACAGCTGGTGGCCATAATTTGCTCTCTGAATGTTCTGAGAACACATTATTTTAGAGAAGATGAGCACTGAGCTCACCTCAGTATAGACCTCAGTGGGTGGAGTACAGCAAGCATGTGGCTGTGCCTGAAAACAAAACTTGGTACTATGACATGCTGATCCACAAAACATCCAACTGATGCTGTCTGGGGAACCTCAAAATAACAGCAAATGCAGTCATTAACAGAGAATTAAGTCAGGGTAAAGGTGCAAAAGGGTCTGTTGATCTTCTTATAGTGTACTTAGACTAGAGTGCTCTTCTGGCATGGTACAGGTATGCATGAATATGGACTTAGAAGAGGAGGTAATTCATTGGATTGTCAGTCTCTTCTGTCAGGTAACAAGTGCAAGAATGAGAGGAAATTACCTCAAATTGTACCAGAGAGGGTTTAGATTGGATATTGGGAATAAATTATCCACTGAAAGTGTGATCAGGTGTTGCAACAGACTGCCCAGGGAGATCACCATCCCTGGAAGTATTCAAAAGGCATGTAGATGTTGCACTTGGCGATACAGTTTAGTGGTGGATGCAGTGGTGCTGGGTTAATGGTTACACTTGGTTTGTAGATGTTTTTTCCCCAACCTTAAAGATTCTGTGGATCATGAAGCATTGTCAGTTGGAAGGCCACTATGTGGTGGTACTTGCAAAATGAGGAGTTTGACAACTTTCTGTATCCTTCATCAGCAAAACCAGAGGGAGAATTTTCAGCTTTTCGGACTTCTTCTCTGTCCCCAGTGAAGTTCACCACCAACTCAAACTGCTTTTTTGAGGGACAAAATTCTTGCCCTGTGTCTGTCTGTGTGTGTGAGACAAAACCATACCGACACATATCCTTCCTTTATACTCCTTTAATACTGTTTCGCAGAACTGATCCAGCCTGGGCTTTTTTCCCTTATTTTTGGCAGCCGTTTTGTGAGTTGAGTTGCTTCCATGCAGCACAGCTGATGATGGGCTGTGGAGCAAGGACACATCAGCAGTGTAAGCAGAGAGTGCTGCCAGGAACTTGCTGTGAGCCTTCAGCCTCATCTGTCTGTTGAGCTGTCTGTATGCCTTTGCTCCAGCATCTCTGAAGCACTCAAAAAGCACTGCCATGGCAAGAGGAGTCACTTCCAGGAGAGGTGTGGAAGGTGTAGGAACTAATCCCTGTGGAAAAGGAGGAAGGACTGAAAATGCCTCCAGTCAGCACTGTGCTCAGAGGATCCCTTCCTTGGAGTAAGGCTGTAAAGCTCTGCTGCCTGTCCTCTCAGTGCCATGGTGTAAGAGATAACTGTGCTCTCCTCCAAAGCAGACTGATGAAATCTGTTTCCATTGCACAAAGATGCATTGTTCCCTTTAGTGCTGAAGGAGCTGACTTTCCCTGTGGGCCCTAGCTGTAATTTGCCTCTCTTGCTTTCAAAGGTGTCTCTCTATTTTGAAAAAAAAAATTCATTTAAGTCTTTAATTTTCCCTGAAGCCTGCCTTCAGACTCAGCAACAATAACAAAAAAGCATTGAACTAGTGAAACTCCAGGCTTGTTCCTTCCTTGATTCATGGTGGTATTTTCCAAGAATGTGGTGGGACTTTGACTGACGCTCTCCCAGCAGGAGAAAACTGGATCCCACTGCAATACACATATCTCCCAAGTAGCTCAAGTGAAAATTAGCTTTTCAAGTATTTTCTTTCTCTCCTAAGTAAATCCATAATTAATTCAGTTCTGGTATGTTCTTCTGGCTGTTCTCAAGTCTACTTCATCTCTTGCATTGTAGTCAGCCAATAAATCCCTTAATTTTGGAGAAACAATTCAGAAGGTTGCATTTTGGTATTTTCTCTGGACCTTCATTTTATGCCAAAGTAATGTATAATCTTTGAAGTTGAGATCAAATCAGTCTTTGAAGTTGAGATCAAATCATAGATTTGGTCTCCATAAAAATGATTTTAAATGAGACCTGCTGTCATCCAGTGGCTTGCTTTTGGATGGAGTTTTAGGTAGTGGAACTCATGTAGTTTGGTCTGATGTGTATTTAATAATATCCATGGAATTCCAGTATTTGAAATTTGTGTTGGGAAAGCAGAGTGGGAAACAGCCTTGTCTGTCCCAGCATTGCCTGTCTGATCATGCAATCTCTTGTTGCCTTTTGACACCATCAAAGTTTCTAATGCAAACCTGGACACCACTACGGTGGAATTAAACCTCCTAATAACATGCTGGCTTTTGTTAGGAACTGCTTAAAAGCAGGAGGTAGCAGGCCTGCAGAGAATGTAGGGGATGTTTCTGGCAGTGTGCCCCAGCTGTTGCAGGTGCATTGCCTGAGCAGCCAGTTTACAGGGCTCCCTTTGCAGGGTCTGCACTGTTCCCACCAGGTAACTGCTGACACTGCACATGGTTGTGTGTTTTGGATCTGTTTCATGCCTTACTCTCCAGAGGCAAGTCACTCTAGCTTGTGAAGATAACTCAAAAGAGAGGCAGTTGCTGTCCAATGAATATGTGTTATTTGGCTTTACATATGAAAACATTAGCTAGGGTTTTCTTGTGCCTGTTGGCAGAAAGGTGTTCTTTTAAAGAAATGCCAATAATAATAAAAACTACTTCAAATAAGGTCTGAGTATCTTGACTACAAGTGGGAAATTATGTAGATTACCAACCCTGAGAACCCTCTGATACTCTGTGTCATGATTAGAGGGTGTGCAAGTCTATTTGAGGACTTGGCTAATTTAAACTACTTGAGTTCCATAGCTAAATTACTTCAGGTAATGCTTAACAGCTGTGTTTTCTAACAATGAGGGCTCAATATGTTACAGAAGATGTAGTTTGTTTGCTGTTTGTGACCTTCTCTAATTTTAAAGCAATGCTTGCACTAATGACTGGTTTGAAGCCTTTGAAAAGGGGATAGTTTTGCTATTTGTATTCCATATTTAAGTTACATGACTAAATAATGAATAGAGGTTTTCCTTTTGCTGTGTGACATGGTCTGATTTGTTGGCCTTGAAACAGATAATTGGAAGATAAGATGGCAACTTTTAAAGAAAGTGCCTGGATTTTTCACTCAATTTAAGAATCTCTTACTCCCTGTGTGTACCCATGCATATGATGTAAACCACATTTCTGGAATACACATGGAAGTTATTTGAATGCAAGAAGCGAGTTGTGTGTATGGAAAATGTAGTATTGTTCTAACCGTGTCTGTGTATATATATTTGATATTTCTTTTATATCCACATATTACTGGATACTAATTCATCTCATTAAGACATACCACAATAACCAAAAGAACCACCATGAGAGTGCCATCCCTTGTGGCCCATCTAGCATTTGTGTTAAGAAGTTGTCCCTGCCACCTTCCAGATGAGATATCTGTTTTGGGCTGCCTTTCCCTCTTCAAGTTCAGAGAGGTTGAAGTCTCCCTTGAGAACTAGAGTCTGTGGTCTACAGACTTCCTAGAGTTGTTTACAGAAGACTTCATCAATTTCTTCACTGTGTGGTCTGCAATAACCTCCCATCACAGTGCCACCCTCATTGGTCCCTCTTTTATGCCAGCCCACAAGCATTCACCCAGGCTATTGTCCATCCCATAAATGAGCTCCACACATTTGAGTGTTCCTTTTCTGTAAAGGGTAGCAATTCTGCATTGTTCTCTTTTCTTAGGTGGATCTCTCTCGTAGTTTCTGTTGCTCAAGAGAGTTCCATGGTCATAAAAGCCATATCTCTGCCTGAGATCCCAGCCATCATGCAGCCAGACGTGGATTGGCAGGAATTCTGCACTCCTACCTGCGCTTTTCCCTTTTGCATTTAGGATCAAAGAGAGCATTGCCTGGACTCCAGCCTTTACCCATAGAGCTCTGTAGTGATTCTTCAATTCCAGGCCTAGCATGGCAATATCACCACTGCCTACATGGTGAGCAGCAAGGGATGATAGTTGTAGCTATAGGATAGCGAGCTTCAGTTTTTCATAATTTTGCTGACAAATTTGGCACCCCACAAATAAACTATCTCCTCTGACAGCATCTTGCATCAGTAGATGGGTGCATTTGAGCCCTAGAGAAGGGAAGCTCCAGCCACTGTTATTGAGCCCTTCTTTATGGTGGTCATATTTCCTTAAGGCCTTATGGGTCTTGAAACCCCACTTCATGGAGTTTGCTCCTCATCCCAGGCTGTTGTATCACAGAACCACTACAGTCCCTTCAGACCTGAGGGCAGAGAAAGAGTCTCTGTCCTGCCCCAGAAGTCCCAAGCTGCTTGGGAGTCTAGATCCACCACACAACTTCCCTCCTCCTTCGCATTGTGTAGCTTGGGCTCTTGCTTTTGCAAGACCATGAGGACCCTGCTTATCTCCTGTTTATCCTCCACTCTCTTTCTCCCACAGCCCCCTTAGGTGGGTGCCCAGTGCCCATTGGTGCTGCACTTCTCTGGGAGAGACCATGGAGGAGGTGGGGGCAAGCACCTCCCTCTGGGCTGTGGCTGCTGATTTGCTGCAGTGCTGTTTGCAGCCACTGCTGCAGATCCAGAACCTGCTCATTCAGGTGGGAAGGCTGAAGTGCATAACTCTGGTTATCTTTTAGAAGAAGGAGAGGAAATTAATTCCTGAGGATTCCCTGCAGCACAATGTTTCACCACAGTCTCATTGGGTCAGGAGGATGTGGTGTAGCTCTCCAGCAAAGGGGACAGTGCTGGGCTGGAGGGATCCTGAGAGGAGAACCCTACTGGGTAGTCAAGCTTGACTTTTCATAAATAGTGTTTTAAAAGGCTGTTCCTGGCAAAAGTGAGAAAATATTTCTTGCTTTCTTGTCTCCAGGCATCCTATTAACGGGTTTGGTGCAGTCAAGATCTCAATTTCATAAGTATAGAAAACTGTAGTGTTATTTTTTTGTTTTGTGTGTGTTTTTCCTACAGGGCATAGTGATACCTTTCCTGGAATCCTTTTTTTTCTAGTTTTTTCCCCAACTTCAGTGCCAAAGTGAAACAAGTTATCCAATTTGATGTCTCTTTCACCATTAATGGCCACCTTTGAAATAAGTTTTTCAGCCACTTGAGTATTCTTGCATGAAAGTCAATAGTTTTTTCTGTTGGTATTGGGTGGTTTTTTAATTTGTGGAGTGCCTTTTCTTCATTCAAATACATGTCTCAGCCTCATCAGAATATTAATAAGTAGGTTTTTATGCATAAGTATTTATTTTCAAACCCAATTTGCAGCTGTTATGGTTTGTTGGATCAGCAATTTCATTTTTTAATGAAAATTCTAAGGAGGTTTTGATTATGAAATGCAATGTCTTGAAAAGAGCTATTAAGTTTTAATGTATCAATACCTGCTTTAAAAAAAAATGCTTTTAAAATCATACCTTCATACCTGTTTAATTTATCCATGGTGCCTCTAATTTTAAGAGTCTGGATGACAGAAGGCTTCTATCCCCATAACAATTTGGAAAATAAATAAATAACCTTTGGGTCTAATTCAGATCACAAAAGGAAGTAATAATCTAGAACAACATGTAGGATGATTTTTCAGGTCTTTTTTGTTCCAAAAAGCCATTTGAGAAGGTTTTGGGGAGCGTTTTAAAAGCCGGTGGTCCCTCAGCATGGTGGGTTGATGTGATCCTTTTAGCATAGGAGATGGCATTACCCAAAATCACAGTCCAGCTGCCCAGGGGAAGTGCAGCCCTTCCCCCCAGGGTTCATATTTGAGCCAGTCCTCCCGCATTAGCTCTTGTGAAGCTAGTGGGAGAGGGGGGAGCACTTATTTGGCCCTGCATAGGTTGAAAAGCCGTGTGCAATGCTTTGGAGGAAGGCACAGGAACAGTGTGGCTATTTGTGTGCCCACAAATGTGGCGAGACAGTGGTTTACATTTTGCTGACAAATGACTTGGTTTTGATCCAGCTTAAGTTGGAAACACAACTGTAAGCTCTAAGTGAGCTGGATCCTACAGCTGTTCACCACATCTGGGCTTTCGTAGGGCTCCCGCCCCCAAGCTGCTCCCACAGCAAGGCCCTGCACATTCTCCTTAGACAGATTATTCAGCAGGATCCACTCAAAATGCTTCATGTGTGCCAGGGGTTTGGTGACCCTGAGACTGGCCTGTCTGAGAGGAAAACATTCCTGGAAAATGTCTGGAGAGCCCATCCCTGTCTTTCTGCTTGTTTGTCAGTGCTGAGGGCTGGGGAGGCCATTTTGCAGTGCACAGAGCAGTGTGTGCTCTACCCCCTCTTTGGCTGTGCTGGGAAGACAAAGATGAGAGAATTGAAAGGAGAATTATCAATCTCCACTGAACCATTGAGTTTTTCCTGATTTGGGTGTATGGTTAGAAAGGACATTACCTGTTTGCCTTGGGTACTGTAATACATGTTTTATTAGACCTTTTTTAGCTTGGTCAGGAAAGCTTGGTGATCTCCATGTTAGTTCTGGCATCCTCTCAGCCACCTTCCCCTACTGACTCCTACTGCCCAAAGCAGTGGTGCTGTCCCCATTCTTCCCTTTTTTGCCTCTGCAGACTGCCTGTCTGCACAGTGAGCCAGCTCAGCTGCTGTGCAGCCAAACTGCACCAATCCAAAGAAAATGAGGTTTTTGCTAGATTAGGGAGTCAAACAGTCCACTTCTGAGGGCCAGCTACAAGGAGGATGTGAGACTGCACAGTGCAGGCTCAGGAACGGAGAAGGTCCCTCTGCCTGGTGGTGTGGATCATCTGTGTCAGCTGATTCAGAGCTGTGCTCAAAACATTCCTTCTTGGGTATCCACCAAGATGCAAACTCACTGAAACCCGTCCTGTAGAGAAACCACATTAATCTCTTTATGTCTCTCTCATGTGTTTTTCAATGTGGGTTCTTTGAGGAATATGCTTTACTTTTAAGCAACTCTGTTGAAAGAGACAGTCAAGCAGAAGAGGACAAATTGGTTTGGAAAACAAATTTCATTTATCCCAGTGCTCATAAAAGTATTTGTCTTTTAATCTGTAAAAACGGATGGATGCTAGAGAAGCTATTCCTATTTCCTAGTCATGCTGAGTGCAGACATTGTCAGCACAGGTGATCCCTCACACTCAAATATTAAAGCTGAATTTCTGGCAAGTATTATTCTTCAGCTCAGGAATTCTGTATCTCACAATAACAGCTTCCACAAGTCACTGACTGCTGTAAATGCCTGTGTCTCGCAGTAAAAGGGATTTTAAGGAACATTCTTTTACCTCATCTGGTTAATTAAACTCAACAAAACTTTGAAAAATTATTTCAGGGAAAATGTAAGTCTGCTGTATCACTGTGGGAGAAGAAAAAATGGAAGTGTATCACTTTGGGGATGTGATAGTTTGTTTCTTTTGTAGAACCTCCTGTGCTGAAAAATATTTCGCAGAGACAGTGCTTCAGACTCCAGTAGGGTTGCATGTTATTCTAACGTTGTACAGCAGCTCAGTCTGAATGCTTGAAAACCTTTCCAGATATTTTATGGGAAAGATGCTAAATTCTGCAGCACTGTTAACCATGTGCTGCTGAGCAATTAGACTGGAGTTCTAGTCTTCACCTGGCAGTGAAAAAAGGGCTTGAATTGTGCATATTTACAGGGTGTTTTGTTAATCATCCTTCTTTTCTAGAAGAAAAGATTAAAGAGCTAGCCAGCCCCTTGCAAGTGGTAGGAAGCATTTGCTGGCTAACTGTGGCAGGAGTTAATGAATACTTGGTCTCCTGCAGACACTGCTGCATAAAGAGATAACAGGAGGGAACACCAAGCATGCCACCTTGCCTATCTACTTACAGTAACTCAGCCAGCTGCTGATTAAAGCCATCCAGTTTTAGAGGGCACCAAGAGAAGTGCTCTGGAATTTCACGCTGAATTGATTTAAGGAGTTACTGTTCCAGCTGTCAGCGATGTTTCTTTAGCAGGGATGGCTGAAGGAAATGAAAGTCGACTTCCCCCTCATAGCAGTTCACAGCCTGGTATGCTAACTTGTGCTGAAATATGCTGGCCATCTTTTTCCAGAGATTGCAACCTCCAGCAGATGGGTGGGATTGACAGGATAGGGTGGCTTCTGCCACCAGGCATTAACTACTTGGACTCATATTCACACACTACATTATGGTAGGGCTAGGACACTGGTGTTTGTGGTTATCTCACCAACAACTTCACCAAAAAGATACAGATTATATATTCACATCAACAGCGAGCATGCTGCTTATGGGAACTTGTAACCTATAGCAGATGCAATGGCCTCTGGAGGCAAATGCACATGCCCATGTCTGGCCACACTGTCACAGACTTCCCTCATAACTTTAGGAAGGACAAGGACATGTTTTAGCTCACCTCTTGAAAGAGTCTTTGCAGTACTTTATTTTGAAGGAAAGCATCCAAGGTTTTGTTTTTCTTTCCTTTTGTTACAGCATGCTGTGTTGCCTGTTTCAAGCCCTGTTTCAAAACTGGGCTTCTGGCGAGGTTAACCTTTCATCACATGCAAAGCAGGGTTTAAAACACTTGTACTATTGAAGGTATTCTTCTGCTTATTCACAGAAGTGCAGGGAGGGGAAGGCTTTCCTGTCAGATCCATAAAATAAATTCAGGTCAGACAGGTTTTGAAGCTTCTAGAAAACTAGAGGAATGTGTTGCTGTTAAAGGACTAGTTTCACAGGAATTCTGCATGGACTGCTGTCAGTTATTAAGGTTTTTTCCTTCTGTGGGATCCAATCCCTGGGAATAAACTGTGATAATTTTGCAGGATAGATACCATTTGGTGTTTTGAAGAGTATATAGCTTTCATGAAACAAAGTCTTGTTTAATTTTAGCAGAATTGTGCAACATGAAAGAAGGATTTACAAATAAAAATCAAATTACTACCTTTTTTCAAGATTTGCCATTTCCTGTAAAATGTGATGGATTCAAGTCATTCCTATGAACTCCAACAGAGGCATACACTCATCTTCTACAAATTACTTTAATGCCTTTTTAGGTATCTTTGATTTGTGTCTTGATGACTGGCAATGAAGACAAAGTTATGGAGGGTGACAGCTGCCTGCCAAAACTCCTTTATAGCTATGTGGTTTGTCAGTTTACTGTGAGGTTACTTACCATTTTCTTCTTAGTATTTTCTACTACTGTGGAAAATTCAGGTTATTCATTCATCCAAAATGTTGAAATAGTTACTCTATCATTATCTTAATAACCTGGGTCAATGCAGCATGTGTGCACTGCTACAGATCAGTCCTTCCACCCTTATAGCTGTCTGTCAGAGTGTATGGCCTTGGCCCTCAGAAAATGCTGGGCAATTGAAAAAGACTTTATTTCCATGCAATTTGCCTTTCTGAAATGATTCTTGCTTTCTGCACTGTCACCCACTGCATACAGCTAAATGGATAAACATGAAATTGTTGTGCATATCAATATGATGCACATGCCAGAATGTGTCATGTATAATCTGAAATTACCAGCAGACACTTATCTGCCCTTTTTCTGTTTGTTGGTTTGTTTGTTTATTTATGGATTTCTGTGCATATGTGGTTTTGGGCTACAGGTATTATATAAGTTAGATTTTTTCATAAACAGATCTAGTGCAATATATTACTTCTGTTTTGAGTAACTTCTACTCCTTTTGTTATATAATCATGTAATGATAACTAAATAAAATTTTCTAACAAGTTAAATAAATGTTTTTGAGGTTCTCATTTGGAAAGATGTCTCTGCAGGTGCCATATTTTCTTTAAAACTCTCAGTTTGGCAGCATAAAATAAAATTGAAAAAGCAAAAATAGGCATTTTTTAAAAGATTAAGCCATAGAAAATAATACTTCAAAAATTATTTCATTTTAATAACCTTCATTCTTAGAAGAATTGCTTCTTGTAGTTCTTTGCTATTGCTGTGTGACTGTGTGGTGGTTTTTTATTTTTTATGAGGTAAGCATGGAGACCTTACCAATCTTTGCCTTATGTTCACCAGTTAAAGACAATATCAGTTGTTCCAAACTTATAATAGGTTAAGCAATAAAAGATTTGGTCCTAGGACTAGTAAACTGAAAAACACTGGTGAGAACTGAATGTTTTTGCAATCCTTTCCTTCTGCTCTTGGCAGAAAGCATGACAGTGGTTCACATGCATTTTTCTCCTCGCATTTCTTTTGCTGGTGGCCATTAATGCCATTACTTCCATCATCATGTTTCAATCAGTGTGTTTTCCTGAGAGAAGGTTCTTCACACAGCACTATATTTAAATATGATTCTGGTCAAGGCAGGATTGTATTTTTTCTGTTGAGTTTATGGCTCAATATGTTGAATTATTGAGTTTATTGGATACTTTCTTAATCTAGAAAATAATTTGGTAATCTGACTTGCAAATAAAAGCAAACTCCTAAAAGAAGAGCTTTTATGGACATATTGCTTTCAAATAGCAGAAGTCACTTTGAAATAACTTCTCATTCTGAGGTGCTTTTAAGAAACAAGCTGTGCATAGCAAATGTATAGATTCTCTAACATCCCTTTTCTCTAAAGGTGCCTATGCAAGTCTGACCACTGCTTTCAAGGGGGACATTTCAGTCTTTGGATAATGTGTATATGACTTTGAAATCCAAAAATTTTGAGCATGTGGCAGGGTAACATCATAATTCTCTGACCACCTTTGCACTTTATGTACAGACTCTGCAGTACTAATTATAAATATGTGAGGACAAATAATTAAACCTTGCTCTTACTAGAGCTGACTTTTGTGTTTGCTTCCCAAGGAAACTACCTAGATACATTGGATGTTTAAGAATTGCTTGTAAACATGTAAAAAGCTATTACTATGCAAATTTGGTATCCATGGCCTTTCCATTTTGCTGATTTCTTGGCCTCTCTGAGGACTATAGCTATAGTTAAAGTGCTGCAAACCATGGTAGAAACCTAAAGCTTAGCTTTCAACCCGAGGCTTGGCTGAGCTCTTCACAGCTGTGTGAAGGCAGCCACATCATGTAATACAGTCATCTCATTAGGTAATCAGTTGACCAGATACATCATTACTTAAAAATTCATTGTAGGGAAAAATCTCTTCTGATTCTAATCTGTGCTTCAGCTGTGATACTAAACTTAAAATCAAGCAAGTGTGTATATATATTTAGATGACTGACTTCTGAATGCAGGCCAGACAGAAGCAATTTGCACATTGAAATGTGACAAGCTCACAGTGTAGAATTTTAATCAATGAGACATTTTAGCTCATCTCCTTGTATTATTTATACTTGAAGACTAATATCAGATTAAACTATGGCAGACTTGCTCTTCCTGGAGGAGAGTTTGGAGAGAGTGTGTAAAGGTTCAGGGTGATGAGGCTAGACACAGTGAGGACAGTCTGCCCATTAAACTGCTAATCAAACTGGTTGTTTATGACCAGAGGTATCTCTGTAACCACCTTTGTAGTATAAACCAAAATACTGGCACTCTTGCATGTGTTAGTATGTTCTCATGTTAAAATTGAATTCCAGATACAAGATTACTGCGAGGTCTTCAGTGCTTAGATTTATGGAAATTAATTACTTTGTTGCTCTAATTTGTGAGGTTAAATGATTGTTGTGTGGAATAGCTGGCTCTTGTTCTCTGTTACTAGTGTCAGCAACTTTTCTTGCAGCCTCCACCTTTCAGAGGATTTTGGTGAAAATATGACACATCACCTCACAACACAGTGTACAGTATCCAAATTCCAAGAAAAATAGGTATTTTGTAACTGCAGAACATGGCTGTCTTCTTGAAAGTGCCAGGACAGCATCCTTTGACCATCATGTGTATAGGTATCATCCATCATTCCCAGTATTTTTAGTACTTTTCATATGAAACTTAATGTTCAACTTTTCTAACCTTAACCAACAAATATGAATTAAAATATCCTGTAATAAGAAGGAATTCTTATGTACTAAAAAGAAATCTGTGTTCATTAAAGGAACATTGAGATCACTGGAAACTTCAAAGATGAATTTGAGGCAGAGAATGATTGACTTGTATTAATAGGGAAGAAAACTTTATTCCCAGCTGGAGAGGAAACAGGACTGGCAGAAAATCTTTGAAGCATTTGTTAATAACAGAACAATCTTGTCTTTGGGGTTCTGTTAAATGAATTAAAATCAGCTTCCTTTCTCTTAACTTTCTGAATTAACAATAAGAGATTAACAGTATTGCAACAGAATTCTAAGAGTTCTGACTTGATCAACACTGGCCAAAAACTTTATTTTGGCCAGTGTTGAACAAGTAACTCATTACAAATAAGTAATTCAAGATGATGAAGTGGGTTTTGCTCAACTGCATTAGTTAAACACATTCCATACATTTTTCTCCCCAACGATTGGGCAAGAGAGAACAGCTGCCATGGCCATTCTCCTTTCAAGAGTCCTTAGAAATGGCTTTATTATCATTATAAGTCCATAAAAGCACCAGAAAGATGAGTAGGTTCTCACAAGTTTCCAGAAGTCTTACCTGAGAAGTTAGGCTGTTTCAGAGATTCTTCAAAGAGAAGCAGTTATAAATATGAAAGTGCAGAAACCATGTGTATGATTTGGCCAAGTAGAAAACCTTGCTGGGGGTTTTTGTGTTTATCACAGTAAATACTTAATAATCATCAATGAGGCACTTAAGCTGCTGGTGAGCTTAAACCATCTTCAGGGTCTCAGCTTCAAGCATATTTTCTACAATACTTGAAGCCCAGAGTGCACGTGTGTGGAATTGCAGATGAATGTTGTTCCATCATTATTTCAACTGACACTGTTTCTTATTCAGATCATGGCCTGCACAATTGGTAGCATGCCCCATGAAAGAAATTATTGTAATTGTCATAATAAAAATAATTTAACAGACTGGATTTTTTTAAAGTCAGCAGTTCATAATGATTGGCTTTATTGTGTTATAAGCTGGTTAAGTCAAACACACATATTTGAAATGTAAGTAAGAGTTTTTAGGGGCTTATAACTCAGTATGCATTCAGATAATTTTTAAAAATTGAATTAATACTTTACATAATACTTTGCTTCACATACTGTTCCCTTGGGATTTAGAAAGACAGTAATTACATAGTAAACATACATTCATTATTGCAATCACTTGTTGCAGTTTAACAGTGTCCATGAAGATATGTCACTTCTTTCTGAAGTATTATAGTAATTTAAGTGTTGAGTCTTTAAGTCTACTACCTATCACAATTGCTGAGCTCCACTGTAGAACAGAAGGTAGTTTGAGTAATTAGTATTGGGTTAACTGTCTCTGTTAAATAGCTAGCAGGTGCTTAAGAGATATTGGTGCTGCTGGTCCAGGAGTTTGTAGTTTTAATAGCTTATTTTAGGTAGGGTTTTTTTCCTCCCCTGTGTAGTTTTAAAGCAATTACATCTTAGCAGTTCCCTTCTGTGAGTATCATCTCCAGGTCAGGATGCCATAAATGCTGAGACTAAGAGCAAGACAGCACACAAGTGGTCAAACATCCAAAAACTAGACAGAAAAGAATAAGGAAAGAGAGACACATAGCATCTCCCTTCATCACATCATGTGGGAGTTAAATCATATATCATCATTTAATCTCACAAGGGAAATACAAAATATTTAAGAGAATTGTGATGATACTGTAGTTTTGAAGGATAGACTCGTACTCAATGATGGGTTTTTAAAAACAAATTGAAATAAATCAATTAATCAAATTCCCCAAAAAACAGATCTAAATTGAACACTCCATGTGCCTTTTCTTTATTTTAGTATCCATTTTTCTTTGAAAATTCAGTTTGTGATTCAGTTGACCAGAGGGATGGGGCACATCTCCTATGAAGAATTTCTGAGAGAATTAGGATTGTTCAGCCTGGAAAAGAGAAGGCTTCAGGGTTACTTAATTGTGTCCTTCCTGTGAGAAGGAAGTGAGTATTCACTTCACCCAAAGTGAGCTTACAGGAAAGATGGGGCAAGACTATTTACAAGGGCATACAGTGACAGGACAAGGGGGAGTATGTTCAAATTGATGGAAAGTAGGTTTAGATTAGATATTAGGAGAAAATTCTTTACTGTGAGGGTGGAAAGGCACAGGAACTGGGAAGTTGTGGAAGCCCCATCTCTGGCAGTGTTCAGGGCCAGGTTGGATGGAGCTCTAAGCAACCTGATCTACTGGAAGGTGTCCCTGCCCATGGCAGGTAAGTTGGAACTAGATGGTCTTCAAGGTCCACTTCCTACCCACAACAGTCTAGGATTCCAGGATTCTGATGAGCTCTTTTTAACTTTCAACTTGTGACACAGATTGTAGCTTCATGGGGAGCTGCTATCTGCACAACTGACTTCAGATGACCTTGTAGTTTTTAATATTGCAAGATGGTGTTTGGCCTTGATTATATCCTTCTGCATCTTTTTTGCATGTTCAACTTCTAAACTCTTTAGTCTCATGTCTAAGGGTTTGTTGATACAAATCTTACCAAACCTCATGGGCTTTATTGCCTATGTACATGCTTTAATTTTGTGGCCTTTTTCAGGACAAGTGGATATTTTAGGTCTTTCAATATTTTGAGAAGCAGCAAGGTAATTATGTAGCTTCCAGTTAAGTTTCTGTCTTGCTGGTAGATCCTAAGGTGCCCCTGTAATTCTGCCTTTGTCTTTGGCAAATTTGCACTGGCCTGGTTGTTCTGGTGTAAATCTGTGAGGAACCACTCCCTGTCATTGTATCCTAATCCTGTTTCTAACAGCATTCCAGGTCAAAGGCAAGAATTGATCTTCTCAAAGCATCTTGAAGGGATGACTCTAATGCTCCCCCCAAGGGGCTCTAAAAGGAGATACCTGTTTATGTCTCCACCCATATAATGTGGGGTAACTGCACAGGGAGCAGTTCTCCCCTCCTCCTCTTTTGGCTTACGGAGTTTGGGAACAGTTCCCATGGCTTGACAGAAATTTGGGACAGTGGTACAATTGAGTAGGAGAATCTGCCTGCTTGGAGTACAGCCCTGACCCTCTTTATCAGTAGGAAGCCTTATGTATCTTGCACAAAAGCAAGCTTTCTCCAAAACCTAATGTGGATTGTCTGCTATTTAGGGTTAAATACAGACAGCTGCAGAGAAAAACACACTACATTTTGAAGTTTTGAAAATGTGGTTATGTCCTTTAAATGGACTTGGCAAGGGTGTGACTGTTTAAGTGCCATTGCAATGGAAGCAGGTACATACCTGGCTACTTTGTATGCTGCATTTTAGATCCTGAAAAGAGTTCTGTCCCACATCTGACAAGTTTGTGTGGTAGTGGCTCCTCCAGGGAGTTTGTAGGTTTTTGAAAATTTAAGATGATGCTTAGTATATTGTGAAATAGAATAATTTACGATAATACTTAAAATTAAGGCTTCATTATTCTACATAACCAAGCAGTTAATGAGTTTTCCAAATTAAGAAAGTATCTACAGATACTCTTATGGTAATTTAGATGTAGTTCTGACTTGAAAAACATGGATTTGTATTTAAAGCTGTGGTTCAGATCTGCCTCAGGATTTATTGTGAGCATCATGAAAACAGAGGCAGAATGCTCTGTGTTTGTCTTTTAACATTTCCATTACCAAGAAGCTGATGAAAATCTGGATACACTTTTGAAACTTTTTTATTAGGAATACTTAATAATTATTGTCTTAAAGCTATGGGTAGTTGAACATTTTTTGCTGCTTTTTAGTTCTTGTAGAATTATCAGCGGTAGCTCCTTTAAAATTTCACATTTACTTGGGAACAAACTAGATTGAGAAAAATGCTATTGTCAGGCAACTCAAGACAATTAAAATCTCAGTCTGAGAAGTGATATTTAATTACTTACAAGCTTGTAAAACAAATTTAATTACGTGCTTTAGACAAGCTGGTGGCCTCCACTTAAAGTCCTGTGTATGTAGGATGACCTGTGTGTCTGGCCTGAGATTGAGCAGAGGAAAAATATAAAAGAGCAAGTTTTCCCCTGCACATCACCATGGAGCAGCTGTGCTCTGTACCTCCCTGGGGAGGCAAATGCATTTACTGTCTGCCCCACAGTCATGATGGAGAAACCAAAAGAGAAATTTAACCGAGGTAGAGGTTGAGACGAGTCAAAGGGCGTCTGACCACAGGAATACTGAGTTCAGTGCACTGGATATGGAATGGATATGCTGTGCTCTATCTGCCAGATGCATCAAAATAATCGTTGCCAGCAGCTTTATTTTCATGTTGTTGTAAAAGAGAAGCCTGCTGTTGAATTATGGTGATGAAGATGGATAGTTTAACTGCTGATGGGTTCTCATGACAAGGAACTAAATTTAGGTTTTCATGTGTCTTTGCAGGAAGGAGTGGGTTGTTCATTTGTTTACTTCCATGCTACAGAGTTGCATTGCAATCCGTAAATAAGCATGCTTGCCCAGGAGGGACATCTGTAAGGCATAAGCACAGTGGGCTTGTCCAGAGCTTGCTGTGGAATTGGATTGTAGATGAGGAGAAGGTGGTTTGAAAAGATCAAAGTAGACACTTTTTTAAGGTGTAAAGAAAGAAAGTACATCATGGGAAGTCTTTGTGTACAGAACTGGAGTGAAAACTTTGCAATGAATGCCAAAACATAGACAAGGCTCTCAGATAGTGGTCTGGAAATGGGAGCTGGGATTACGTTGTTGCAGATGCAGAGCCAGCAGTTGAGGCTGGAAACGTGCATCCGTGCTTTTTGCCTTTGTTTCTACTAAAGTCCTGACCCAGATCTCCTGTGTAAGGCTCCGACTCCCAGACTCAAGTGGATGCTGGGGGGTGAGCTGCAGCATTTGCCCCTCCCTGGCAGCAGCTTTGCTCCTGTCAGGGAAATGGAGCCCACTAGCCAGGGCTGCTAAAAGCACATCCCTGCTCCTTGGCTGCTTCACTTTGCAGGCTGGTGTGGAAATTGAAATAGTGGCTTATGTCACAGTGTGTCGCTTTATTGCAAGTGCTTCCCAACCTTATTTTATATTGCATTAATATATAGACCTTATGATTTTATTTTGGCATTAGCCAGCAATATATATGTCTTGCCTCAAAGATGAGCAGCTACCTACCAGTGTAGATATTTGCTTGTCCTTGTAATTGATTGAATTCCAAGAATATATACACTGTGAGAAAGAGATACAACCCTGTAGAGTTAGTGTTGTTACTCCTAGCATATCTGTAGTGTACATGTACACACAGAGGAAAAATACATATAAAGAGATACATATGAATCTAGGAAACTGCAGATTTTCCTTATAATTCTGTATTGTATGTTTCTCTCCTTATGTGTATGTTTAACCCATAAAATACTAGTTCCTTTTCCCCAGTATTAAACTGCTTGATGAAAACTCCTTATCCATCACTATGGAAGATGGAGATACATATTATGGATAAACCAAATTGAGCAATAAAATACTGTTCCTCACAGGAATGTTGGGAAACTTTATAGGTCATCTGCTGCAGGTGTTTCTCCTTTCTACCAGGAGGCAAGGATAACAGTGGTGTTACCTAGTGAGGGTAAAAAACAAACATTTTTTTCACTGAAATTTACTTAGATTAATTTGCAGGGGGAAATAGAGCAGTAGGAGCATAGTGCTGCCATTTCTGAGAGTCATACACAGCAGTCCATTGTTATAGCTGAAAGTTGTTGTCCATATGTCCTGTCCTCTGCATAATTTTGTCATGCCTGTTGTTCCTCCCTTTTTATATTGGTTCTACTTTAAATGAGCTCTGCAAAAAAACTTGCTGTCAGGTCTGGGAAGTATAATGCAACACCTTAATTTTCTGTATTACAAAATGTTCTGAAATGCTTTCAGAGGGATCCCAGTTTATGCATTGAGTCAGCTGGAGTAATTAGGGCGTAATGCAATTGTTTCTTTATGGGCCTGAAGCCATCCCAAGAACCACAAAGGCTGATTTCTTCCTTGTGAAAGGTTGCTTTAACCCTTGGCCAGGCAGGTGTTATGGGTTTTGTTCAAACACTTCGAGTTCTGAGACAAATGGAATCACAAGGCCTAAAGTTACTTCGCTCGCAGAACTGCAGATCAACATGTGCCTCTCTAAATATTTAGGAAGACCAAACATTTTTCAAGGAATGTGATTTTGGGCTGAGGGGTTTTTTGCTACAGAATGATAAAAATACCATTCACAGTACTCTACTTGATGAATCAGAATCTGAAACTATTTATTTTTGCCAGCTTAATATGTTGTTATCCTCTATCTTCCTTCTGAAAAATTTTGGCCTTTTCACTAGTTCAATTCCTTGAGGGACATTATTTTGGACTGCTGAGAAGAAAAGCAAAAATCTGAAAAGCTATTTTCTCTCAAATGGTGAAAGGAAGTCAGTTATAAATTTGATGATTTGTGCTGTATGCTTCTTCTTGTTATGATTACAGTAATTCTGCATTTTAAGAGAATTTAATAAACTATGTTCACAGGTACACTTTGGATGTTATAAACTTGTAACAATTGCCTGCTTTCACTGAGGTAGGATGACCTGTTACTGGTCTTTCTCTCTGACTATTATAGAAAAATAATTTTGAGAACTGAAAGGTGCTTTGGGGGTTTTGAGTTTGCTTTTACTTCAGAAGATCTCAGACAGGTTAATGGGGAGGTTTTTGCAGGTTGTCTGTGTAGAAAAGGTTCATGCACATTTAATATCTTTTCTCAGAAGCCTGCAGTGATGATTTTAGGTTTTGATTTCTTTCATGAATACTTGAATTTATCAACTAAAGACAGCATATTTGCTCTCTTTTCAACTCTTCACACCTTTGGCTATTAAGGTGTAGGAAGGATGTGTTGTAGTGATCCAAAGTCAAATCCAATTTCAAGCTGTTCTGTTGTCTTCTATGTAAGTTTTCTTACTAATACTACTGTGTAAGTACTCATGCCAAATCTTCTATGGGTGGAGTGGGAAGGAATTATCTTTTCTACTTTGCAAACTTGCACATTTTTGCTTTTTCTCTAAAAAGGCAGAGAGGCCTTGTTGAATACCTCTCTCCAAAGATTTGAATGGCCAGTTCCTTAAAAATTGTTATGTGGCCTAAGATGCAGGCATTTTTGTGCTCCCCCTGAACACATCACTAGCTCAGATAAATACCTGACCTGAACAGATTTGTGCCAGAAATGTATCACCAAAGATTGGAGCCTAAATAATTGGAACACATTGAGGGCTTTCACTTTTTTCTTTCTCTGCTTTTCTAATAAATATCATTTTACCCTGATGTTCATTACCTCTAGATTAGCCAAAACCTTCTTAAACTACATAATTACTAGCAAATAGTGTGTGTTATATCAATTTATACATGAATAAACACATGCAAATTCAAACAAATGAGGGTCTTCACAAACCTCACATATAGAATATTCTGGCATGAAATATTTTTGTAGTAGCATTTCATCCTTTTTTTTTTATTTCATGCTCAAGGCAGATTCTCCATATTCCAAATACAGCAGGCCTGTATTTGTTATTGATTTTGTTTAATTTTCAACTTTGGACCCAAGCTGTTTAAACAGATTAGTCTCTGCTTTTATCTGAGTCAACTTCCTCATGCTTTCATCAAAGCAAAAGAGATTATTTGACTTTCTGTCTCATAACACAACATTAGAAGAGAGTCATATGTTAAGTGACAGCGATGGATTCTGTATTAGGAAATGGCCATTCTGTCTGCATGTAAGTCTCTTGTAATAGTTCCCCAACAAAGAAAAAAAAATCTCATCTTTATTTATTTGTAGTCTATTTATTAGTATTCATTACAGTTGTATTTACTCATAAGTGAAGCTAATACATTTCAGAACTAGAGTAGGTGAGAGTGTTTGAACTGGAATAACAATGTGTAGGCATAATATGTTTGTATCCTGGCACTGATCCTGTACCCTAAATTTCTTATTCCTATGCACACCATAATTGTGAACTGACTAATATTGGGCAATAGAAAGACACTTTCTCTTCAGGCTGACTTGCAGTGTAGTTGTGAGGTTTAATGGCAACTAGCACTAATACAAGCTTTTGGCCCAAATTATGTTTTCTGGTTGGATCAAAACTTCTTATCCTTCATGTCTTATTTATAAGAAGTTTAAGATGAAGATAGCAAGTTGAATAGGTACCCAGTTGACTAAATCTGTGGACAATTCTTGGAAGATTCTGCTGGGAACATACAGAACTCTGTCTACATTTACCTTTCAATTGTCTCTGCAGGAACAATTGGGTTATAGGTATAGAATAGGGGTTCCCTCAGCAGGCAAATCAATATGGACAACAGCAAGTGCTGTGGAGATACACAGCATCATCAGGGATTGTGGTGTTGACTGACTGCATGTGCATCTCTTTCTCTTTGCTCTCTTGGGCTTTGTGCTCCAGCCTGAGTAGGTGAAGTGATAAAATACTGCTGTGTGTTCTAAAGACAGTTTTTCCTGTAGAGGAACTATAGATATTCCCTGCCTTTATGTAGACTGTGGTAAAAGGACTTCAAACTGCAGCAAATGACATCTCCCAGACACAGTCTCAAGGCTCATCTGAGCAGCCAGGGAAGCTCTTCCAGGGCTTTCATGCAGGAAGCACATGACTTCTTCTGAGCCATGCAGATCTGTTAGCTCCCAGATATGGCCAGGCCTCTCTTCACATTGTTGTTTTTCTGAACAAACAGTACTTTATACAGAGACCTCAGTGTCATCAGCCTGGAAAGAGCAGCAGTGCAGGTGATCTCGTGCTGCCTGCACTAAACCCCAGAAGCCCACCACGAGTTTAACCTCCAAATGTGGGTCAAGGATTTCTCCCTGTCCTGGGAGGCCTGGATGGCTTGGACTGGACCCAAGCGAAGGAGGGAAGTGCACAGAAACAGGAGTGCCAATAAACTCAGGAATGAACAGAAATAAAGCATGCTTGTCTGTTGAAGTTTTTTCAGGTTAGTCACATCAAAAGAGCTGCTGCAAATGATCAAGGTGCTTGAATCTATTGAAAGAGTGTTTCTGGTATGGCTCAAAATTGAACACTAATTGGTTGTATTTCTGTAGGAAAATCAACCCCAGCCTGAAATTGCTATAATACTGAAAGATGATGTGCCTCAGCATTCACTTAGGCTGTGTGTAATCTAACATATGGACCCACTGCAGTCTTATTGGCAACCTGCAGTAGCTCTAGATATACTTCTGCACAAAAATGAAGCAGCAGAATTTAATTAGTAGTTATTGACACCTATATGTATGTATGTATGTATATATATATATATATATATATAATGATAATTACTTTTCATAATTATGTATTTCACAGGCAAGATAAGGAATAAAAAGTGATAATACTAAAATTAGAATGTACTAACATGGATGTTGAATTGTTTTTCTGATAGTGGTCAATAAACAAGTTAGGAAGTAGCTAACATTTTTGCTGGCCAAATTAGATCTGGTTAAGTTAGTCACAAGTGACGTGTGTTTATCCTCCATAGCATCTCTTTACTGAAAGTTTTGTGTATATACTGAGAATGAGATATAAATGGACCTGCAGGCATTTTGTGTTAGTGTCAAGGATTTATATGTTTGTGTGATTTTCACCATACCATGTAATGGTATATGAAAAAAGAATAGCGAATGTGATAATAACAATCTGAACAGGCTCACTCTTAATGATATACAGCTACCTTCCTATTTTTTTGTCAAAGCCATTCTCTGATATAAATGCCTAGAATCTTATTAAAAATCTGATCTCATTAGGTACACCATTAGTATTAAAATGGTGTATCCTAAATCTCAGTCATTTAGAAATGATCGGTAATGATAAGAGATTAAATGAGGGGCTCACCAATTAGTATAAAAGTCTTAGAGGAACAGAAAATGCCTTCAAAGAATTTGATAATATTTTTGGGTTTTCTGAGATGTTTTTCTTTTTTTTCTGAAGTACTACCAATACTTTAAGATTTTTTTGCATAATACTGGAATATTTGAAGCTTTTTTTATCACTTTGGTGTGCAAACCAAATGTAAGGGGAAAATTTGAAACATTTAAAATTATTTTAAAACAATCTCTTTTTAGCTTTTCGAGACTAAATGATTGACAATTAAATGTAAAGTCTTAGGCTGCTTTTGGTCTTCTGCTGCACCACTGTTAGTTCTTACATGTGCAGTGGGATGGAGTTTGATGCAGGATTTAATCCTTTTACCCACTCCATGGTACATTGTGAGCCTTCCTATGAAAACCCTGCAGTCGTGTCCATGTATGATCATCTCTGATCACCTTTGCTAGTTGGTTTTGCCCATATCACAATCAAATGGTATCAGACAGTGCTGCGGAGTCTGGTAAAACTTGAATTCCCAAACTCCATCAAACTGGTAAAAATCTGAAGCCTCAAGTCCTGCACAGAAGGCTCTCTCCATCATGTGAGGAACACTCCAGTCTCAGGCTGCTTTAGTCCAAGGCAAGTTATCTTGGAGCAGCTGTCATTTCCAGCTCCCAGTCCTCCTTCTTTGCGTTGTGCAACATCTGGCGACCAAAAAATGTTTTACTAAAAAGTAGCATTAGAATAGAGTCACATGCTGTGTCAGGGACAGCTTGGAAGGAAAGCAAGTATTGTCTCCTCTTGTGTGCAACATCCCTGTGCTGTGGCCTGGTTTTCCTAGTAAAAGATGAAGCACGGTTTTAAATTTGGATTATTTTGGTGTTCGTTTTTAAAACAGTGATTCTTAGTTTACCCAGAAATTTAGGCAACCTGAGGCTTGTTTTGGCCATTCTGCAAAGGACACTGCATAATTCAGATGTAAACCTTTTTCACTAGGGCACTCCATGGTGAAGATATCCTAAGTCAATTCCTTATCGCTGCTAAACCCCTTTCTGTTTTCTGCTAGAGTAGGAAGCAGGGAAAGAGTAGTACATTAGAGTAAATGGTATATTTTTGTAATTCCATGTGTATAAATATTGGTGCAGTGGTGGTGGTTTCCATATTATTAAGTGCCAGCAAAAGTTTTTCGAAATTTACCTTAGAGCTGTAAGTCCAAAAATGCATGGTAAGGCAAAAAGGCAAATAAGCCATTTAAATGGTGAGAGTTTTAGTGGGGAGTTGAAGGGGAGTGGGGAGAGGCATAACCACAGACTCATGTATTGCTGTGGGAGCAGGAAGGGGCCCAGATGTATTTTAAAACAATATTTAAGGGCAAAAGGGTTTTTTTCCATCTCAAACTCTATCAAATTCCTCCCTCCTTAGTGTTTGTAAATCTTCTAGCATTTTTAGAAATTATTGTTTTATGAAAAATTAATGTAACTCTATATAATGGGCATATATGATAAATTTACACCAAATTATGTAATTTTCAAAGATAGGGTAAAAGCCATTACTGCAGTACGAAAACACTTTTCTATCACCTCTAATAATGTTCTCCACATCTTTCCATTTGAAAAAGAAGTGGAATGTATCAGCATGAGGAAGCTGTTCACACCGATTCCCAGCTGTGGATATGTCAGTGGAGATAAATTCATGTCCTCAAAGATTACCCTTTCCTGAGTACCAATTTGCACACACCTTAAATTCCACTTTGACAAAACTAAGCTTTCCAAGGTGCTCATCTGCTCCCTCAGCAAGGTTTTGAGGTTTCACAGTGTTTGTACAAGGAGGTTCAAGGCCTATGCTACTAAATAAGAGTAGCCCAGCTGCTGTAAATGGCAGCTTTTCTTTGCCTTTCTTTTGGAGGAGTGGAGGTCAGGGATATACACTTATTTTCATTGTTGGTGCAGCTTTTCCATGCCCTTCCAGCCCTGCTCCTGTCTGCTGGCCAGCTGGGTTGTTAGTGGCTGGTGGCTGAGGAGCAGAATCTGCCTTTCTGAGCAGAATTTGCCTTTCTGATCAGACTGGTTGCTGCACTTTGCAGGAACCTTCTGAAGCTGGAAGTCTAGCGCTTGTCCTTGAGTCACTTTTTTATAATATGTACCAAATCTGGGTAGGCTTTCAATCAGTTTGGAGTTCAGGGGTGAATTAAATGTCCTTTCTATCAGATTTGTTTATCCCTCAGCTCAGAAAAGTGGGAAGATTATCCCGCCTCTTCCCTCAAACCATTGTGTTCAAGGTTTTGCGTAGAGTTTAAATGAAACACCTTTGTGCAGATGTATTTTCTAGAAAGGGGAAATACTCCAAGATTTATTTATTTATTTATTAAATTCCTGTCACCTTAAAAGCTGTTTTTGCAGACAAACTGCTTTTGCATGTTTGCTTTTATAAAAGATGTGTTTATATGAATGTGCACCTTCTTGGTGACTTCCACGGGTAGGACCCTCTGTGCTTTTGCATCACGTACTGTACCTTGCTGAAATTACCTCTGGGTTATTGTACTGCCAGCTTTCCATTAACTAACTGACTATAAAAAAAATTTAAATAAAATGCCTTTGGGAATAGTAAATGACAAACTTCTCGGAATATGAGCCTTGCAGCCCAATCTCCTAAAAGAAGCACCTGCAATCTGGCTTTATAGTTGATACACAGCTAGTTGGCAGACAAAAACCTTGCTAGGATTTCAATTTACAGCCTATGATACATAGGATTCTTTCTTCCTTGTAATGCTTTAAACTGAAATTGAATTTTAAATTAACTTGACACTGTGCTGTTTTCAAGTCAGATAAATAACTGTGTTCCGTTTCCCTTTTCCATAATATATTTGATATCTTACTATTAAAGCTTTTCCTGAATTGATGTTAAAATTATACATTTGCCTGTCCTTACTTTCCTTAGGAAAAAAAAGTGAAACATAACCATGTAGCTGTAAGAAGTATTTTTTGTACTTTGACAGTTATATAGTTTTGTAGTTTAGGAATTTGCTAGTTTTATTTCTGTTGCTCACTGTAACAGCTCGTGGTTTATTTCTGTGTTTTCTCACAAAACTTTGATCAAGCAGTGGCCTTCAGAATTATGTTCTTTGAGCCTTCATGCATGTAGATATCTTCCATTTCCTTCATCAGAAGACCCCATTCTTCTCTTCAGCGCCCCATTTACACCTTCACAATGCTAATGAAGTAATGTATCAACATTGTTTTGTAGTGATTTTTTAATGTACTTTTGAGCTTTTTCAGGTTTTTTTAGCTGTTAGACCTACACAGGGTATAAATGCTTGTAAAACACACCAGGTAGTTACAATGTGGTCAGTGGTATCTTAATCTGACACCTGGTAGCATAAATATTTTTTACACTTGATAGACGATGCCACCAGGAAGAATTATAGAAGAGCTGCCTTAAAAAAAGGCAGATGGAGTCAAAGTATTTTACAGAGAATTAAATAATTACCCATGTTTCCGAAGGTGCTGTGTAGTAGAAAGAAGGACTTTTACAGTAGAACTGCTTGTGGTTTGTTTTTGTTTTCCCTGATTCTCACACACTTAATTGAACAAACCTTTCTCATCAAACTGTATCTCAAAGAGCCTACACTGAAGGACATACAGTGGCAGAATTTACAATGATAGCATGCTGAGCAAAATGTATTTTTTCTGTTCCTGGTAAAAATAAGCCTAACACTATGGGTCCCTATGTGTAACTTTAAATAAGGTATTGAAGTACATCCCTCCCTCCCTTTTTCCCCCAGGAAAGCATTCTCTAAACAGCTCTCATTTTGTACCTTCTGGCTTTCAGCAAGGCATTAGCATTCCAGAAAGAGTTTCACCAGCCCCTAGGTTTGAACAGTGGGCAGGACAGGCAGAAGGAAAAGCTACCAAACACTTTCCCTCTTAGGCTTGGGGCTTGAATTGTAACCAGGGGCTTTTGGGAGTGTATTGAAGAGCACTGCTTTCCTTGCCTGCTCTTTCCCTATTCCCTTGTTTTCTGATACCAGTATGACCAAAAATCTCTATTTTTTTATAACCAAGCACAATGAAAAAATATTTGGAATATTTCTTATCTCTGAATGTGTTAACACAGGAGAAAAAACACACTTCTGCCTTAAACAGGGCAAGAAGTTATGCAGACCTCACCACCTCAGAAATTCTCCCAGGGGAAGAAATGCCACATGAAATTGGGTAGTTCTCATTTTCTCAAATAAGGGTGAAATACCAGGGCCTTCATTTGGGTGTTTTTCACTCTTTTATAGTCCAGTCATCTCTCTGCCCACCCTGACCCCCCACACTCCCTCAAGGTATTCAAATGGAAAAGCTTTCTTTCCAAGGTATTTGCACAAAGAAGGCATTGGGCAGCAGAGGAGATTTCTCCCAAAAGCATCTGAGTGTGCTGTGACCCTTCCCCAGGGCTGAGCTGACCTGCTGAGGAAGGATTCTTGCCCCATACCCTGGGCAGTCACGGTCCTTTGGGTGGAGGCTGTCATTGCACGTTCTGGGCTGTGTGCCTGAGAGCACCTAGGCATATTTGTTTGACTCTCTGCCAGCATATATGCCAAAGAGATTATGCTTCATATTTCATCCCAGGGTGAAGAGAGCCTAAATGGGTTTATCATGGAGTTTTCATTCACTCTGTCATTTCTCCCTTCTTTATAGTTCAGTGCTAGACTTCTAATTTTTCCCGACAGCAGTGCACACCCCTGCAGCTGGCCCTGCATAATGATTCCCTCCTCCTAGACTGACAAGAGTGGATGCATAAATCTGCTGCCATCAGGGTGCCTCCTTTAGCAGACACTGCCCCCTCTCCCCCCTGGAAAAAGATCTGTCCCCTCCCCAGCACTCTCATTTACCACCTACTACTGTTGCCTGCTGAGCCAAGATGCTGCCTGTGACCGTTATCCTGCCTATGTTAAACATCAGGAAATGGCTCTTTTTGGACAAAAATACTTTTTTTCCCCCCTCCTAATGATAACTATTAGTGAAAATTGGAGTGCCTTTGGCAATTGTATTTGATGCAAATATTACAATGTACAGCAACGAGCTCCTGTGAAAAGCAAGGGTGCACTGGTTGTTTGAATTAGGAGCTGGAGGGTGAGAAGGACTGTCAAATTTGAGAAGGAGAGATGGAGCAACTGACTGTCAAATTTGAGGAGGTGAGAAGGAGCAACAAATTTGACCAAATATAGATCTTTAAAAGGTCTTAAGTTAGAGATCCCCATGTTCTCTGAGGCCCTGTATTAACTCAAAATGATTGCTTTGAACTATTGAGTAAGGGCAGTAATGTCAGATCCAGGGCTTCTCAGCTGCTGAACTCATCAAGCACATTGACAGTTTATAAATCAGACAGGACTTGTGGACCCTTTACAAAGTATTGTTTTAAAATCTCTTCCTTAGCCCTCCATCCTTAGCTATAGCAGTGGAATATTGTAGCTGGCTAAAAATCAATGTAAGGCTAGTTTAAAAGGCAGAAATCTCTGTTCTTGTTCTGAAAAGCAGGCACGAGGCAAATGTGCACTGTATGGCAAGAGCTTCATCATTCTTTACCAGCAGTGAAGGGATAGGTAAAGGTCATCCCCTTTCATCTTCCAAGAGTCTAATCCTAGATTTCACCAATAGTTATTTGGTGTTAGCAACATGCTGATAGTCTAATATTCATAGTTGCTTTTAAAGTTAAATTACTATTTTTCTTCTAATAGTATAATAGCTAATAGTATTTGGCAATTTTCTCTGATGTTGTCCTTACAATGATTCATACTGCAGTTGTTTTGAAGAGATGGATAAACTACAATTGTTTATATACAAACAGAATATGGCACTGGCTGCCAGAAAACAATCTCACAAATATTTGACTTGTTAGGTTGCCTCATGTTTCATGTTTTGGCTCAGAGAGAGCAAGCCTAAAATTAATTGAGAAGAATTTTTTTCTTTCTGAGTGTGTTCAAAGCTAGTGGTATTTTCTCCTCTGTAAATGTTGGCAATTGATTATAAAATGTCAGAGGTGTTAGCAGTGTCAGCAACCTTCATCTATACAGCTGGAATAATAGGCAAGACTTGCTTTAGGACACCCTGCAGTTGCTGACAGGTTTTGCTGCATCTGCAGCCAACTCTGTATCATTAACAAGGGAAAAAGGGTGGATAAGGGAGTGTGGATTGTAAATGTAAGAGTGCTCACTCCACTAAATTTACTAGAAAAATGATCATTTTGTATCCAATGCCATTTTGTACTCTTCATGATTTTCTAATTAAGCCTGGAGGGCTGTGGATCCAGGCTTTGATATGAGCAGTATCGACTGTCCTCTTTCCAGAGAAGAGAACAAAGCTTCCTCACTGTGCTGCTGGATGCTAACTGATGAACTGTTTTTTCTTCCATGCCTTGGTTACTGCATATAATTAGGAATCTTACTCTTGTGACTTCATGTGCAGAACTGCATCCTTTCAGCAGACCTGCCTGCCAGCTGCCCGTCATGCACAGCTATTCCCAGGATCCTTAAATTTGACTTTGCATGTCAACTGTTCCTATTTAAACAATGAGCTTTGAAGCAAACTATGGGCATGCTGAAGAAAAAGCTCTTCATATCTAACAACAGTCTCTTTTAGAATATGTTTGAGTCTAAGGCTCAACTTTAAGCGTGGTTGTGGTGTGCTGTTCAAATTATTTATTTGAAATAATTTTATTAGAATAGAGAAGTACCTGTGATTCTTGAAAAATGAAAGAAAAAATATGTATCCACTTGCTGGGTAGACCCATATGAGTGGTTTTCTGAGGGGATTACTCCTTTCTTGTCTCAGTGTTCCCTTGCAGCAGAACCAGTGATAGTGTCTGATGGCTAGTGTGTTGCTGGGGTTAAGAGAGAAGGCATTTTTCCCTTGGAGAAGGGGAAGGGGGAAGACAGCCATGACAGAATTGTCAGAGCAACAGGAATAAGGCTCACTTAGATTTGAGGAGAAATTTCCAATCCTGTGTGGCATTCCTTCGCCTTAATGATGGAAAAAGTATTTTTATTTTTTATTTTAATATCTTGTCTTTATGATATTTTAGAACTGGAATTCCTGTACTTCATTCCCCGAACATCTTATCAATTAAATAATGTCTCTATTCCTCTCGGCTGAGAGCAGGTACATGGAGAAACAGAAAAAGATCTTGCTGCATTGCACAAGGGGTCTTTTTGTTTAGTATTAATCAAGAAACACACATGCTTAAGAATTTTTTGGGGGAAAAAGCCTCAGAATGTTTGTCTTCCAAGAGACTGAAAAGTCAGCTTTTTACTGTGGCGTAAAGCTGCTGGCCAGCTGAAGGGTTTGACACAGGGCCACGATGGAGGCAGCTGGAGGGCTGGGAAGTGGCCATGTGATGATCCACAGGAGATGGGGCTTGTGTGTGACCTTGGGCCTTGGCACAGGGAGCTGTGACTGCAGGGTGGTGCTGCTGGGGAGAGGTGTGCGCTGTGCAAGGGATTCCACTGCTTTCACTGCAGACAGGGCTGACAGCCATGTGACATGAGAGATGGCTTAAAAAATAGTGTCTTGACTTCAGAATCACAGCTAGAAAATGTATTACTGTAAAGCTGGAGTTTCTTCTACAGGAAACACCACCTGTCTTTTACCCCCAGTTCCTTCTTTAGTGTTATCTAGTGAAGGACTTATTATGCATTCTCTTCGTTTTCTTACCAGGCTAGTTTAACCTAAATGCATTAAATCCTTTCCGTTTGTGTGACAAGGTATTTCTGATCATTTTGGTACTTGAAGAGTTTTCATATATAAAATGAGTATAGATTTCAGCTGTTGAAAGGTTCCTTGTTGGAGAAGATGCATATAGTAGAAGTGGTGGCAAACATGAAAGAAAAGGTTGGCTATGTTTCTGAAAAGCGCAGACCAGTCTTCATTCCCTTTGGAAAAAATCATAAGATAGCTTGGTTTGGAAGGGACCCCCAGAGGTCATGTAGTCCTATGGCTCAAATTGGGGCCAGTAAGATCAGCTGGCTCAGAACACATCAAGCACTTAGCAGTCACCTCTACATAGCTCAAAACTTAAGAATATGTTCATAAGTTTCTTGGGAATTCTGAAAGGAAAAAATTTATTCTAATATGTCTCCTTTGTCTTCATCTTTCAGAATTTTAAAAAAATAGAGAGGCTCAAGCTTTCCTAGTTCTTTACTATGCATTTCATTTTATTTTTAGATGGAAATAAAAATTTAATCAGGCTAAACCTTATTTTCCATACTCAATTATTCCCCAGAAAGTTTAAATAAGTATAGATGTAGGCTTTTCAAGAAAATGCCCCTAGAAGCTAATTTTTGAATCAAAGGGAAACTGGAAGGTGACATTGCTTTTGAAAATTGAGCCTTAATAAAGGGCTTCATTTAGTCATCCATCCTTGAAAATGGATGGTGAAATATGTAAGGGTTGAGATGGAAAGGGAAAAAACAGAGTTGCAAGAGAATGATACCAGATGAAAGTACAAGGTAATTTAAGTCCTTGGTTAATGTCCCTGTTAGAAATTAGTCCTGGCTAGTTTGGTCACCCAAAAACTGGCAGCTCAAAACAAAATTCTTACCATAAAGTCTTCTTGCTATAGTCTGGGCTTTAGCAGGTTTGTTATGGGGCTACTGTTATCTAGAAAAGTAGTCCCTGTGAGGGAGAGTTAGGATGCTCTGTAGATAGATTTCCAGTGCTTTGCGTGTCCCCAGGGTATCCTGAGAGGGCACCTGTGGTGCAGAGGAGCAGGGAGCCGTGCTTGTCACTAATGGCTCCGTACTGATTTTCCCTGCTCTGGGGCTGTGTGCAGCAGATGCAGTGGAGGCATCCCTCGCCGTGCCTGGGCTGAGGAACGCTGTGCTGCTCCTGTGCAGAGGGAGCTGAGTGCCTCTCTTCTTGTTCCAGGTGCCAAGAGTGAGGGGAACAGCCCAGGGCTCAGCTCTGGAGCTCAGCTGGTACCCCCAGGAGCACAGCTGAACAAGAGCAAGGACTGACACTGCCTTGTCTCCTCTCGAAGTCCCAGAAGTGGGTTCTCATTTCCCAAGCTGTGGAGCTGTGGAGATTTTTCATGTGAATTTTCTGTTTTCAGGTAAGCTCATTTTTTTCTTCTTTTTTAATACAATTGAGTTTTCTAAATGCAAAATCATATTCTAGACAAATTTGTTGCTATTTATCAAGACTTTCAGACATTGCTGGAGCATTTAATAAGTGTTTATTAATACTAATGGAGATAAAACTTCTAGGAGTCAGTCTTGCAAGAGGCATTAAAAATTAGCAAAGGAAAAAAAATAGCAAGAATAGCTTGGCAGAGGTTCTGTATTCATAAACCTATTTATAGATGGTGTGCTGGGTAGAGGAGCAGGTTTGTGCCTCTGCCAGCAACACGCTGCAGCCTACTGCTGTGCTTGCCCTAATTTTGCACTTACATTCTGAGTCTCCCAGGGGATGCTGAGCAGCTGTGTGGCTGACCTGAATCTCCAAGGTGTGTGGGTTTGACTGTGACCCTGAGGATGATCGGAGAGATTTGGTCAACTTCTTTTCCAGGACCTGTTCACATTGATTAGCCTGTGTTGGCTTGGCAGGTTTCTCAGAAAACAGCATGTAAAACCTTCTTCTTTTTTCTCAAGTGGTCAAAGAGATCTGAAACATCAGACTCCTTTATCAGACCCCTGATAAAGAGGTTGCACAAACATGGTTCTCGGGCTGTTCTTCAGCTGCAAAATGGTTTAAATCCGTTTTGGCGGCTTTCTTGGTGCTTGTGATGCTCCTGGAGGTGCTGCCACTGAGAGCTCTGATTCCGGTCTGGCAAAGCCTGGGGGGGAAGGAGAGACTCTGGGATCCTGTGTGTCAGCTTCCTCACAGTTACCAGTAATGATTGTCCATAAACTGAACTTTTTGGGATACAACACTAAGCCTTTCCAGCAAGAGAAACACGTGTCTCCTGCCCGGCACCAAAGAAAAAGGAAATGGTGGGAGGGGAAAACAAAATTTAGGAAGAGCCAAGTTAAGGAAACAAGTGTGTTCTAGTGCTGAATATCTGACCTCATGCCAGTCTGGGAGGGGTTTTGCTTAGGTTTTTTAGTAGTTTTTTGTTTTGGTTTGGTTTTTTTGGGGGGGTGTTGTTTGTTTGGTTTGGATGCTTCTGTGTTTTACATTTTATTTTCCCTTAAAAACAAATGGGGAAAGGAAGAATCAAAATACAGTTTTCCATGCATATGTGCTGCAGAACGAATAAAAGTGAAAACAGCTGAAAACAGCTATTCTAAACCAAAAATGTGCATTCTGACACTACACACTCATTTATCCACCTAAAATCATGATTTTTCAAAATGTAGGGAAAAGCATGAAATAACACAGAAATAGCCACTATTTAAGCTCATTTAGAAATGCGCATCAGGCAAGATGAGTATCACTGAGGAACAAAGGTGGGTCCTGTGGGGGATGCCAATGTAAGAAGTGGACTCACTGAAAGCAAGTAATTGCAGAGTAATTTTGCTGTGGAATTTTAAACCAATTATGTGAACAACAGAGCATATGTTCTGAAAGTAGTCAGAAGTGGTTTTTTGTGGGTATAGCTAGCATGGTTTCAGAAAGACTCTGCCTGGCCAGGGTTAGTGCTCCCACAGCTGAGACAACATGAGTGCTTGCGTGTTTGGCTGTACATCGCTGCCTTGCTGAAAGTCAGCTTTTCTCAACCTGCCTCTCCTGTGGTAAATCTTCCAAAAAATGTAAAAAGGTGTGTCTGATAATACCTAGTGCCTCAGCTTGTTTCTATGTCTGACTGGAAAGTCTGGTGTTCAAAAGGTGCTTGATCTTATATTTTGCAATTATTAGGTGTTTTGGTAAGCTGCATCAAACTACATCAAATTTTACTGAAATTACTGCATGTTCCACATAACAGGACTGATTAAAGGTGCTATTTCAAGAAGCCTTCACTAATCTAGTTGTTTCTTGAGCTCTGTTCTTTTGAAAGGGAGATTTGCATCCTTTTGTTTTTTAATAAAATGAGAGGAGTACTAAAAATCCACTATCAGCAGTTTGGCTTGAGCACCAAGGCATGTGGCTTATTGCTCTCCAGAACATGGAGGATATTAAATGTGGATATTAATTTTGTTCTTTCCTCCATCACAAAGAAAATAGAAATGCTCACACAAAAAAAGGAAAACAGTTTACGGGATTCTTCAGCATTGCCTTTCATAGTATGCAATTGGGAATTTTGATGCTCAGGGGATATGAAGTGTTTCCTAATGCTAAATGTATGTAAATAAGTATAAATCATGTTGGTTGGGTGTTTTCTGGGGTTTTTTTTCCCCTTTTACAACCGTTAAAGCACCTACATGGTAGAGCACTTGACAAGTGAAACAAAACCTCTGAGACCTCTGCTGAACTTCCTTTTGTTTCTAGGAGGTCTCAACAAACCTCCTTAATCTTTGAAGTATTCTCTTTAAATAGGTGGCCAATGTAAGCATTTCTGCAAATTCATTTCATGTGAAGATTTTGTCTCTGAAGCTGTTCAAGTAAGCATAGCTGCAAATCCGATTCACTTGTGTGGCGCTGAACTTCACATGTAAATCATGCTTCTAGTAAGTCAGTATTGTGCTAGGAGGTGCTAATGGCTGCCATCAATCAGGGCTGGAAAAAGTTGTTCTCTTCTTCTCCCCCAGACGAAATGAGACAGCAATTAAATGCCCTTTTGTTGCGTGATAGCTGAGACAATGGAAATCAATGTCCAAAGCACAAAGCAGAATGGCAAGTCTTAAGTATAAGCTAAGCCATGTGTCCCAAGGGATTGGCATGTTGATTTGCTTACAGCTGAGAGGGTGTATGAAAGGAATAACCGGGGAGTGTAGGCAGCAGGAGCAGCAGTAATGCTCCTTGGACCGAAGCCAGAAGGGAATATTTGCTGGGAGACTTCTCACTGGGGCTGTGCTGCCATGATTTTGCCTACATGCAACCTAAGCTCAGCTCACAGTAAAAATTTGATCTGTAGTTGGCCCTGGTATAAGATCATCATCAGAAAATGCGTAACCACGTTTATTTGTGGTATGTTTTCACACTCAAGAACGGGCAGTATCTGATCTGGTGAGAAGCCCACTAAAGTAAACTTCACCTTTCAGCCTTCTTGAAAGTGCTTCAGCTGGAAAGATGAGTTTACACTCGACCGGTGCTGTTATTGCAGGGGATTAGATCCCCGGAATAGGAATTGCTGCATCCTGAGAACAATAGTCCCACCCCTCTAAATACTATCACTTTGTTCCCAAGTGCTTGAGAGGTGCAAAACTTAATCTTGCATCTCTCCTAAATAAAATTGCATTGTAAGGAGTCCCAGTTTGCTCATCCATTTCTTGTAGATGCAAACAATGCCTCAAGACTCTTAAACCACAACATACTCGTTAATTAATTTTGTCCAGAGGACATGAAATCACTTAGGTGGCTGAATGTGTTTTGCTGTCTTCTTCTCTGCAGACCCGCTCCAAAGCTCATTGTGTCAATGGGACACTTCCTTTTGACTCCAGCTCACAATTCTGCCTTGGCTTTATCGCCTTGCTGAAAGGGCCTTGAGTTACACAGCACTGCTTTGTCTCTAATCTGTGTGGGGTTTTTGTTTTTGTTGGGGGTGGGTTTTTTTCTGCTTTTGTGCAAAATTGTAAATGCATTGAGAACAACAAGCCATTGCATTTACTAATGGCAGAGCACACTGCTGTCATGCAGCTCATATGCTGTTGGCAGAGGCTGTAGCTATATGATGCTTTGCAGCAGCTGGGCTCAACTGAGAGAAAGCTTGCAAGTTTAAGGCTTGGAAGAAATGTTACAGTTTTTTGTTCTGTTTTGGTTTGGGTTTTTTTGTGCCTGAAAAGTATTACACACAGATGACCTGAGTCACCTGAAGTAATACTAGAATTTGATCAAAAGAAAATTTATCTGCTTGGAGAGCTCTGTATTGATTTTTTTCTGTGGGGTGCTGTATCTGTTGCAGCTCTTTTGAGGGCTTGAACAAAGAAAACAAAACTACCTGTATCAAGAGGGCCACAGAAATCAACAGGCATTAGCAATGGACTCATACAAGACCTGATAGTTGGTGTTCCTTGTCCTTATTGCTCAGTGGTAAAATGCTGTCTTTTTCTTTTGTACTCATCAGGGAGACAATTCTCAAACTCATGTTCTACTGCACTCACACTCACTCCTTGGCAGTATTGACAGTTGCTGTGAGTGACACACTTCACAATCCCACTGTCCTCGTATCAATTCAGGTGTCCACCTTTGATGTTGACTCTGGTTCTAGCCATAACTTGCACCTCATTTCTGCATTAGGTTCTCTATTAAAGAAGAGACCTAAGGTACAGGAGAGACTCTATTTGGGGACAGCAATTCACTGCCACATTATATACTGTTTTATATTTAATTACTATGTCTGTAATTTTGAATAATCACAATTAGGCTTTTTTAAGCATCTCCTTCTATATTGCAAGCCTTCAGCAGTTCAATAAAGCAGAGCCATTGACTTGTATTTGATGTGTCCATTACCTCCTGCAAATGCTTTGGAATACAATGGAGTAGCATGCAGACTTCAGAGCTGTCATGACAGGTATTAAGAATGTGTCAAATCCCAGTGATGACTGATAACATATCTGTCATTTGTGATGGGATTATTAGAAAGAAGAAAGCCACTAGGAGAAAGATACTCTAGAAAAGAAAGGGGTGGGGGGGAGGGGAAGACAAAAAGAGAGAGGATTTACTGTTCTTCAGAGCTGCCTGGTTTAATTAAACCTTGTCTAGTCCATAAACAAATCTATTAACTTTCTGTATGGTTTGGCAGTTTATGCACTTCAATGCTGCTGCAGTAATTCCATGGAATTTATGCTTCTCTTTGGTGGATAGTTGCACTATATAGGTATTGTGGCTATGAAGAAGATTCTTGACCCACCTGTACATGGAAACAGTACAGGGTTATTTATACAGGGTTAATTATCACAAGGGTAATTTTTTGTCTTCTAATCAAGTTTAACAGAATACTATGGAAAAAAGAATTCAGCAGGTAGATAAAATCTTTTCTGCATGGAAAATTATGTAGAACCGAGAAAAGAGAACAGTCTGCCAGTGCCATTTGATTTGTGTCTTTGGTCAGCAAAAGAAGGATTGCTTTCATTTAATTTTTTTTAAGCCTGAATGTGTGTCTTCTGTGAGTGTAGAAAGAAGGCTGAGCTTCATGTCACTCACAAAACTGGGCTCTGCTGAATGAGTCCAGTGTGCCCAGTACATACATTTTCAGGTGTTTCAGGCTGAGCCATAAGCACATCCAAGATCTACAAGCAGTTAAATATTAAGACAAAGGAAGCATCTTCTCCATCTGCCTTCAGGTGTTCAGGCAATGCCAGAACAGAGGTGATCTGAGTTTCTTGCTGTTAGGATCTTTTTGGTGCAGAAGTATCCCCAGGAGCAGCTAAACAGTGTAGTTATCTGATATGGCCCCTACACACACAGAGATCAATTTTGAGGGGCATATTAGATGTCAGGAGAGGGGGAGACTTGAAGCTCAGTGGACTGAGTCAACTATTCCTTGCCATCATATGCTCCCTGAAATTCCCTTACAGCAGGGATTCAGCAGCCTTTGCATAGAGACTTGTCATAGTGTCCAGATTATCCCTTTATCCTTTCTGCTGATTTATCTTTAGCCTTGTATGAAAACAGACCTGGTCTTATCTCTGCCCTTTCCTCAAGCACAGCCAAGGTGTTCCTCAGCTCTTTCAGAGTCCCAGCCCATCAAGGAAGCAAAGGTAGTGGAGGTCAGTGCAGTGCCCACCAATGCCCAGGGCATTGGTACCCCTGGATTGTTGCTGGAGGGCAGCTGCTCTGTTGGGTGTTCAGCCACAAGGCCCTGGTGGCCACCCGTACTGGATGCTTGGAGATAAAAGCTGCTCTGAAGGTGAGCAAAGGACAGTCTCAGGTTTGGGAAGCAGAGATGGAGAGCAGAGAGACTTCTGTGAAGACCAAGCTGTAGCTGTTGTGTCACAAAGTGAACAATATTTGATTGATGTTTGAGTGATCATTGCTATGTGAGAGGCATTCAGTGACCTAGCCCAAAGCCAAATGCCCTCAGGTGGTTTTGGACCCCATTCCTCACAGTCACCACCAGCAAATCAGCTGATCTACACTGCCCATGTCTGCCTGGTGTCACACAGCATGGCAGGCCAAGCCCACCCTGCTCCAGAGGAGCCCACTGCTCTCCCCAGTGGTGCTCACTCCCCTCTTGGGTGCAGTGACTCCCCACAGCACTGCCAGGGCTGGGTGGGCAGCCAGCCTGTGCCTGCTGAGCTGTGGCAGTTGCTGTGTGGGTGCTGAGGCAGCACAGACTGGAGCTGCAGGGTGGGCAGGGATGGTCCCACCATGTGCCCTGTGGGCCCCTGGGGAGGAGCAGGGTGCTCTGTATGCCCCTGGGGAGGAGCAGGGTGCTCTGTGTGCCCCTGGGGAGGAGCAGGGTGCCCTGTGTGCCCCTGGGGAGGAGCAGGCACCATTGGAGCAGGGTGGACTGGAGCTGCAGGCTGAGCAGGGATGGTCCCACCGTGTGCCCTGTGTGCCCCTGGGGAGGAGCAGGCACTGGGGCTGTTGCAGCACGCCCGTGGGCTCACACCCTTGCTTACTTCATGGAAACTCACTCACTTGTCCAGGCCCTCAGGAAAGACCTTCTATTTTCCCCATCTCTAAATGCACATTCACCCCACCCCAGAGGCTGGCTGAGCAAAGATTGAAGTGCAACCTGAAGGAAGGACACCAGCTTTTAAATGTGATATATTGCAGCTTAATTAATTTCCCAAGGTAGAAGGCAGTTCTCTCAAGGTCCTCATGGCAAGCATCCCAAAACAGTGCTTGGGGAACCCAAAGCTGGTCTAGCTTAAGGGATGTTATAGGAGCCTGATTTTTTTTTTTTCTCCAGAAGCTGAACTCAGCATTTCTTCACAGTACCTTGAACTGTACATCCAGAAACCATTAATCATACTATAAAATCTCGGCTTCAACTTCCCCCTTTAATATGTGGGTGATTACCATACCATTTGCTAACGTGTCTAGCTGGCTGGCAGCACCTCTGCTTATGCTGCTAAACTTGGTTTTGAAAGAGGAAGGACTGTGGAGAATGTTACTGCAGTGGAGAGCCTTCCTCCACCAGTCTTGGGTTTGATTTTGGCCCCAGGTAGATGCCTCACAGATGTTGCTGTATATTGGTGATGGGTGGTCTATGGTGCCTAACTTTCCTCTTCAGTGGCAGCCCCTTAGCGAGGACACTGGTGCAAACAGGGACTGCTGGCAACATTCACTGTCTTAGTTCTTTCCTTTCTTTTACCCCACAGTGCTCTCATTGTCTTTTATATGCTCCCATATTTGATAGATTTACATTCTGAATGGATTTTCTGTCCCAAGAAAGGACTACATTAAAGTGCAGATGAGCTTGGAATACTCCCTGAAGAAAGCTATTTCTTCCCTGTAGTCCCTCTCTCTTCCCCAGTTCACTAGATTTTGTCAGTTTAAGAGAAGAAGTGGAAAAACTTATCCAGGAGCTATTGAACAAGTTGAGTTGAGACTCAGTTTTTTTGGTTTTTTTCATTTTGCTGTACATGAAGTGTCCTCAGATAACACAGAAAATTAAGAGTTTGAGGGAGTCACTGCTGAAGATCATTGAACTTTCAATAAAATTCCTTTGAGTGTCCAAGATCAACAGTGCCCTGCACGGTCTCAGTGCGCTCAGTTTCAGCTACAGCTCAGTTCTGGATTTATTTTTTTATTTAGTGGAGGGATTAGAACCATGCTTTGAAAACCAAACCAAACCATGACTCCTATCCAATTTAAATACAAAAGAATATGTTTAACCTGAAAAGAAAAAAACAACTTCACGAAGAAAGACCTTTGGTAACTCTAACTCTTGAATTCATTGAACATTTGAATAAAAACTGATTTCCATGTTTATTTGGACAAAGCAAAACTTTTCAAAAAATTAAAGATATCAGCAGTGATTGGTAGTTGCTGTTTGGGGGAGGGGATCTGGAAAGCAAAATATTGCAAAATTACTTTTTGCTGATCATAAACAAGCCTAATAGGAGATCTCTGTTTTGAAAATGTGTAACTGCTGACATGAGGATGTTGGAATATTTTGAGTGCTGATAAAGAAAAGAAACATTCATTGGAGTTTTGCTAATCTTGAACAAAAACACATGTTAAGCTGTGGTTGCTATGCTCTGAATGGTAGCATTACAGTGTACCAGGAAGATTTCTTTCACCTGTGAGTTTCCTCAATTGTTTCCACCTCTAAGAGTTTTATACTGTATTTAGAGGTGAGGGAATGAGAGAAAGAAAGAGAGGTTTGGTTATAAGGAAAATAATGTACTACACAAGGGTCTTTGATAAGACTTTCAAAGTGGTGTTTGCAAACTGATATGTTGCAACTAAGCTTAGGTAAAGCTAAAAATATTGTATTCATTTTAATTGGTTGGTGTACATACCATTCTGCCAATCCCATCTCAGCCCATCTGTACTTTCCAGGCCACTGGGAGCTCCCTGGTTAGCTGGTAAATGATGGAAAGTGGTTCAGTGAGCAGTTCTGCCAGCTCCCTCAGTGGATCCCTTGGGTGGATCCCATCCAGCCCCACAGACCTGTGTGTGTAAGTGGTGTAGCAGGTCACTGCCCAATCCTCCTGGATTACAGAGGCTTCATTCTACTCCCACCCCTGCCTCTGAGCTCAGGGGATTGGGTACCCAAGGAGCAGCTGATCTTACTATTAAAGACTGAAGCAAATATGGCATTAAGTACCGCAGCCTTTTCCTCATCCTTTGTCCCTATGTTTCCCCTCACTTCCAGCAAAGGATGGAGATCCTCCTTAGCCCTTCTTTTGTCACTCATGTATTTATGGAAACATTTTTTATTGTTATAGAACAGTCATAGAAAATATTTTTAATGTGCTACCTGACAGCATCTCTAGTATACAAATTTCTTTTCCTCTGACCTCTTCACATCAAATGTACTGAGAAAACATTAATTAAATTAGAACAATGTATTTATTGTGACTTGAAGTTGCTTTTATGATGGTTGTGTTCAGGTTCCCAAAAAGGAATGAAAGAGGCTGCTTAAAGATGCTCTCGAGGAACCCTGTTTAAGGGTGGCTCTTTGTTCATAACTGCCAAAAAGTATCAGCAAACTATAGAGAAAAAAATCCCTTCTTTTTAATTGTAGACCCTTGAGTCTTGATGCAAAATGGTTTGTATTAATTCACTTCCTAGTTTAGTTTAGGTTAGTTTTAGTCTGGGTTATGGGCCACCAATGTGTTATGTGCTCCTATAAATGGACTCCTTGGTAACACCTTGAAAAACAGTAATTTGGGGTTTTTTGAAGCAGCAGGCAGCATCCAGCTACTCAGATCAATCAGTGCACCCCTTGTAAATCTTGTAATTTAAGTTCCTCATGGACTAACAGGCTTGAGCTGGCATTCTCAGGCTCTGATCACACTCCTCTCCATCCTCTACCTTATGTCAGCATTTCTACTTTGCATGAATGCATGTAGCCAGGGGCTGGTAAGGAGAAAGGAGTGAGAGAATTTCACACATCACTAAGAGCAACACAAATGCTGTAGCAAGCTTTAAAATGGAAGGAGAATATTTAGAAGAGTGACAGAGGGATTGGTTACAGCTGGACAGGAGAGCAAATAAAAGCAATCTGCCTTTCTGCATGACATATATTCGATTAGTCTGGCACATCAGAAAACAACAATTCATAACAGAAAGGCAGGAACAGTAGGAAGCCAGGAAGAGGATGGATAAAAATTTAGCAGAGCACTTCAGAACAGGGACATTTCTGCTTTGTAGAGCTTGACCTAGTGTAACTTTCTGGAAACTGTATAGGCTAACACAAAACTATTTTTTGAGTTTAGAACAGAACAGAGAGTTGATTATGTCATGGCATGTAGCATGCCATAACAGAAGCAGGGCTTCTGAAGAGACAGACATTGGTTTTGTTAAGCCAAATTGCATCATTAGGGAAGTAAGAAGCAGTAGGGCTCCAAGCCTTTTCAGAGGGACTTGTCTCTCTGGACTCTGCATTCAAAAACTTATCCTTGGTCTTCAACTTTTCCATCTTTAGATGATGGCTGAATGTTTAAAAGGTATTTTGTGGCTTAAAAGTTATTTTTTACCCTGCAGTTATCTGTAAGGTCTGCCATAGAGTCAGCCATCTGTATGGTTACTTACATTAGTGCATGTTATATATCTGGCACACAAAAAAAATGTTTATTCTTTTCCTTCTGGTGTGAAAGCCATTCTCAGTCAATAAGCTGTCAAGCTACCCTTTTGTCATCACTGCCTAGCTGTGTTCTTTCACATCAAGACTCCTGAATCTTGACAGTCCAATGTGTTAAATTCTTTGACAAGAATGTTCCAGTTTGGGAGCTGAGAGCTTTGCTTGTTTTTCTTCATGAATGGAATGAAATGCTTCTTGGTGAAAATACAAGTACAGTAGAAACTGAAGAATCCAGGCTTTCTTCATAATCAGCAGAGGAAAAATGATCATTTCAGAGTATTATCCACTGCAACCCTTGAGCTCCTCACCTTGGAGAAAAGTAACTGCATTCTCCAAGTGCCTGGTTTTCTCAGCTGATAAAGAGAGGTTGGTTGGCTCCCTGTGAGAGCTATTTGCAATGCTGTTGCTGTGGAATATTAGGAAAGATGTGGTCCAGCATTTTGGTTTCAGCAATGAAACAGCTGAGCAAGGAGCTGTGTCTCTTCTCCCATGTTTCTATTTACAAATAAATAGGTACCAAAAACTGTTTAGCTTGTGCCTCCAGTTCACATGGCAAAGTTGATCTGAGGTCCTTTCTCCTCCCCCTACCCTGTTTGTTTTTTTCTTCTTGGAGGCAAGCTTGGCTATAAAAAGATTGCTTCAAAGTTTGAATATTCAAACTGAAGCTGATTTTAGTGAACTACTTCAAAAATAAGCTGTCCATATCCCTTGCCTTAGAACTCTTGCACAGTAGTGCCAGGAAGCTTTACCAATACATGTAGTAAGCAGATTATTCTTCTCTAACATTAGCCTTTTCCCTGCTATGCTTGGGGAGCTCAGTCCAAATTGACGTTTTGAGACTATCTTATATTTCATGTATTTTTTATACTCACGATAAAGCAGAAAATGGGATGCACTATTTAAGATCAAAATTATTTTGACTTCTGCCTTCCACGAATTGTATTTGGGGCTGGTGGTGGCCTTCTGAAAACTTGTTTATCCTCAAGAGGGTTGCAAGATGGTTTGCACAGAAGGCAAGGATGGAAAAATGTTTAGGACAGTAACAATATCTGCACCTGTAATATGTTTCAAAGAATTTTTCCCTCCAATATCATTGCAGTTTTCCACCTATGTTTAGTCTTACACAGCACATCATACTATTTTTATATGAAAACACATGGTATCCTGCAGCAGGCAGTAGGGAAAAGTGTGCATTAGGCTAAAGCTCTGTGTCCACTCCATGAGCAGCTGAGCTGCTGGAGGACATTGGTGTGGGCAGGCAGAGCTGGCCAGGCAGGACAGCTGAGCCATAGTTGTCCTCCTGTGACAGGTCTGCTCCCACCCAAGGTGATGTGAGCTCCACTGGATAACTCTAATCAACTCCTGTGCCCAAGGAGAATTACAGTAACAAGAGATACTTCCTTTGATAGAGCAAATAAATGATCTTGTGGGAAAAGGCACAGGACTGTAGTGGGCTTCCTCTATGAGCTGTGCTGGGCCAGTGTGGCAAGTGTTGGGGGGCAGTGGTAATACTGTACCACTCCAGCTACCCCTCGAAGAAAGAACTTGTCCAAAGCCCCACTTATATCTGAATTTCAATCCTCTAATCAGGCTGGTGCTTTTGATTTAATTCCTGCCAGCATCATCTGGTCTTTGTCTCTCTTGTGTTGATTTAATGGTCTTGATGACAGTGTCAGTCACTCATGCACTGTATTTTCTTTTCAAATTGTATTTTCTTTTATTAGCTTGTGAATTTTCACAAGGTAAATTGATGTGCTTGGGTCTATATTGTTTATGATTTAATTTTATTCATTTTCTTTCCTAACTAAATATTCTTAGCCTTTTCAGTTGTGTTTCAAATGGAAGCTTTCCAAAGATGCATTGCATGTGTTTTATTTTAATTCATTATACATCAAGTAGTGATTTATATATATAAAATACATATATATATATACACACATACACATATATATAAAGCTAATATCTTTATGTATTTAGTACCAAAATGTACTTTTCGAAATAGATGGGCCTATAATACATTATTTAAAGGTCTCTGACTCATGATTGCAGGCATATTTTTTGATACAGGGCAATAACAGAAAAAGTAAGCTTTGATCTGTGGCTTTTCACTTCTGAGAGGAAACAGTTTCCTGGACCATTTGCATACCTTCCTTCTCTCAGGCTCCTGCTGGATGCTGGATAAAGTGGGGCGTCTTCTCCACTCTGCCCAAGTGCATCCTCCGGTGCAGCAGCTGGTGGGGGGCAGCCTCCTGGCTCTGCCCCGGGTCTGGCAGGGCTGAAGGGTGGGTACCTGTCCAGCCTTCTCCTTGAAAGTCTCATTTAGCAGCTGGCTGGAGCAAGTGGAAAAGTCCTTCCAAAAACTCTCGCTGATTCACTTGCAAAATTGTATTTTGCACTTCAGCAGAGCAAAAAGGGATCTATATTCCTGTATTTCAGACCAATCTGACTTGCTCATCCTTCTTTATCAGGTGGTGCAGCTTTTCCTATGCTGGTGCTCCAAGCCAGCCGGCTTGTTTTCCTGGAGGCACAGGGCAGTGATTCTGAACTTGCTCAGTGCTTCCTACTCTTGAAATGCTGCTGTCCTTTGATCTTCTTTCCCCAGGCTTGGCAAACAGCCCTGCCATCAGTGGAGGATCGGTGTGAGGTGTCCTTCAAAGCTATAAATCCGGCTAATTTGTTGAAAGGGAGGCTTCTGAGCACTGGCCATTGTTTCACCTTTCCTGCCTTGCTACCCAGTGAGCCTTGTATGGCCCTTCAATGGCTTCCTTTTAAAGTGTGTTTGGGCAAGCAACAAAACAAAACAGAACAATATGCAATGGTTGGAGGTGTTTTGTTTGTTAAAAAAAAAGAGAGAGAGAGACAAATGCTTCTTTAGTTCAGCCTACAGCACTGTAATTGTTTTTTTTTCTCTCTCAAAACATATCTACATTTATATGGTAGGAAGATAGCACTTTATTTTAATGCCCTGCCCTGCCCTACCTCAAAATCCAAATCTGTTTTGTCATTGTACCAAGTTGCCTTTTGCCCATAGTTTCCAAATACCACCCAGGCATTTAAAACCAGAAATGATCACAGTATAGAAACAACAAAGTGTCTTGCTTAATTCATTTGCATGTATTATCCGTGAGAAGGTATCTCCAAATGCTACATGTTGTAGTTGCTTGTCTAGGTGGTTCTATTTTAATCCTCTCCTGCAAGAGGGAAGTTCCATGATCGTGGCCAACCATAAAGTTCTCTCTTCTTTATGCATGGACTTCTTCCAGTTTAAACCACACATACGTGGTGTCTAACTCCCTTTGAAGATGATGGAAAAGATTTTTGCTCTTGTAAATACTCATTATATGGCCTAAGCACACATTGTGCTGGCTCACAGATAAGTTTGCAACAGTTAAGATTCATGCAGCTTTTTGAAACTTGGCTTTGGCTATGTTTCTGTTGTAAATAAATGACTACGTTCAGTATTTCAAATATGTGTCCTCTGGACCCTGACATCACACAAGATCATGTCTTCTGATATTAATATATGGATTCCAGCATGACTAGTGCTTCCAAAGTTTTTGTTTCTCTTGAATTCCTCAACATGAGGTTTGCCATTACTGTCTCCTCTGCCCCTAATCCCATGGAAAAAATTCAACTTGGTCTTGGAAGGTGGAAATACTTGCAGATGACTCCAAATTGGCAATAAGGAGGAAAGGTTTTATGTAAAATAAAACAAAACAACCTAAAAAAATCCCATGCTAGACACTGAGATTTTACCCTGGCAAAATCCTCTTGACTTTACAGGCCATTGGTTTGAATAAAAATTAGTAAAAATTTGATGGGGGACAGTATAGATATGGCTGCCAACTGATTCCCATGCTGCTCATTCTACACAAGGCTGTATTTTCACATATTCTTTGTTTTATCTCCCTAAGACAGTAGTTTGTAATTCAGACAGTGAAGAGGCAGTTTATTTGAGGACCGCAGTATTAAAAATACTGCTTCTTTTTTGGCAAACTAGAAACATCCCTCTGTGTTTTTAAGAAAGATGGGCTGGATATTTTTGGATGCTCACTAATTCAGTTCAGCTGTCGTTGTTTTGTTCGCTTGGATATGGAAAGTGAGAGCAAAGGAGAATATATAGAATTACATGAAAAGCAATTCTTTATAGAGCTGCAGACCACCTTGTTTATATCTTCTCCATATATCAAGAAATCAATCATTTACTGTGTCTTTTAATTTGTAATTCAAAATATGTATTCTTGTAGTGAGCAGTCCAATTCAGTTTTATCAAAGTCATCATCTAAGTGTAGTATTCTCTTGTATCTTCAGTGTCTGTTTATCTTTGATGTGTTTATTTGTTTACTTGCACAGCAAAAGGTAAGGAAGCTTATGAAAAGAAAAAAAATAATGAAAAAAAGAATGGTAGCAAGGCTTGTGTAAAATATTGCTGTAGAAACTCCCCTGAGGGATCGTACCCCAAATCCTGAGGAGCTGCACACTACCAGAAGTAAAAACACATTATGATGAGCTGATGGATGGGTTTCCATGTGCAGGAAAAGAAAATGTGGATTGTGGTAGGACAGGCAGGGGCTACTTTTCATCATCACCCAGAAGCTCAGTTTGCTTCATCCAGTAAGGAGTAGAGGCAGAAAGAGACAGGATACTGGCCTTGTGCACAGTTATAAAAGGATGGAATATGGTGCAGGAGGAGAAAAGGAAAAATGGAAGTCAGGGTAGCAAACAAAAGGCAGAAGGATAAAAATCTCTTGAGTTAGTGAGAAGCTACTGAAAATCTTTAGGCCTCTAAGGATAAGTGGATACAATTTTCCCTGAGCTTGTTTTTTCTTTCTGGTGGTGCTCAGCATTTCACATCATATATCTTTCCTTGTTACAAGTGAATGAGAGAAGTTACTTGCCTTGTGAGAGAACTCTTTTTTTTCCAGCCCAAGAGAGGGCTGATTACTCAAGGAAAGGCTCTTAAACCCCCAGTAAATCTTAGGAACCTTACAGATAGTCTCAATATATTTAATGTTTTAAGCAATGTATTTAATGTTTTAAGCTTTCCTTTAAGATGACATGTTTCTACTGCTCCTTTAACATTAACAAGAGAGATACTTTGTTGCATCTGTTAGCAGTCAGCACCCTAACAATGGCATTCAAAAATGGTACCAAAATTTTGGGGGTTGCGTGCTTATGGGCACCCTGAGATTCTTGGCAGGTCAGGATTATTTTAATTGATGTAATGAGGTAAACTTACTGTACAAACAAGAGAGACTGTTTTCATGTTGAGGTGCATTTGTTTGCCAGTAGTAAAACCAAAATTGCAGCATGTTATACAGCCTTGCCTAGAAGATTGGAGTTGATAAGCTTGTGCAATACAACGGTTCAGAATTCAGGTGTGCTCTTGCCCCCTACTTCCTTAAACCTGCTGCTTCCCTCTGAGCATCTGGAGCAGCTGGAAAAGTTAGGGCACAGACTGGGGACTTGTCTCTCTGTGGGTTACATGTATTAGGTACAAAGGAATCTGGGCTAAATATGTTCATGAGTTTACAGTGCATTCAGGATGTCTCAGATGGAGAAGGAAGTTAGGAGGATCAAAATGCTTTCTTTAAAATTTGGAGCCTGAGCTGACTTTTGAAGCTACAAGAGTAAGTGCTTTTCTGCATGATTAGTTTAGGCTGTGGCAGCACAGTTGTGGATGATAAATACAACTGGCATAACCTGCTGGTTGTGCTTCTGGGGTGTTGATTTTGAATACAGTTCTGTCTGTCAAGGGGAATGTGTGGGTGAAGCTTCCTGTGGGTGGCTGCAACTCTGAACATTTGCTCCATAGCTCCAAAATTGGAGCATAGCTGAGAGGCAGGAGGACTTCTAGGCATCTGTGGGATCCTGCCTGCTTTTAAAATGTATTTCTAAGGCTGTTAATGCACATAAATCATGTAGCCTGTCAGGGACATCTGGGTTTGTTTTAAACTTGCTAGGTATGATATAATGTTGGTGTAGAGTCAACAATCTCTCTGGAGCATTGGAGTGGAGAGGACTCTCAAGCCTTGAGCAGGACAGCCCTTGCTGGGGAAATGAAACCTACTTCAGTGCCAAATTAATCTATTTTGGATCAACTGCATAGTTTAAAAAAAAATAAAATCTATGCATATAGGAGGCATCTGGCTGGTCAGAAAGGGGCACTGCAGCCAGTGCTGTGTGGGCAGGGACAAGCAGGGTCAGTGGGGTCTCTGTGTGAGCCACTCCCCAGACCAAGCCTCAGATCAGGGACAACCCTGGCTGTCCTTGGCTCCTCTCCAGTGTCAGGGAACATGGAGGGAGAGATGGGGAGAGGAGCCCGGGTGTGACTGGGAGCAGAGGAACAGCCTAGGTGGACACCATCTAGGTCAGGGACCACCTCCAGCTGGGATGGGACTTTGTGGTTTTCTGGGCTGCTTGACTTCTCCTTGCAACCTCCTCCTGCAGGATGTTGTTACTCTGGCTGCTTTCTGCATCCCAGCCCTGCTCCCTCCAATCTCTTTTTTATTTTCCTCTCTCTGATCATGGTCTAGCTATCCCCCACTCCAGGGCTTAAGGTGTTTGCTGCCCTTGTGTAAAGTTTGCTCTTCTTGTTCTGCAGTCCCCTTCTCTCCCGTTAAGTAACCACACCTGTGAGGATGTAAACAAAGCCTTACATCAGTTTTTATATGCAGTGATCAGCCTAGTGTTAATAATTTGCTGTGGCCCTTGTTGGCTTCAGAACTGCATCAATTGAAGTGGGAGGCTGGGTCTGTTGGGTAGGTTTATTTTGAAGCTGGTTATATTTAAACTAGATGAAAGGGCAAGACGTGGTTAAAAACAACTTTTAGTCACTGGCTCAAAAAGCATTAAAAAAGTATATACACAGGAATAATTTGAAAGGAATAATTTGAAAGGTGTCTCAGGTAATATTAAGATGTATATATCTGCTAACTGCCTGGGCAAATTAGAGAATTAATTGAAAGGGAATGTTAGCTCATTAGCTGAGCAAGCTAATGTCAAAAAAACCTGAAGCTTTCTTTTAAGACTTACAGTGATTTCTTCCCCCAGAATAACATACTAATGAAATGATGCTTTGGAAGGCAGCCTTGGAATGCAGACAAGTATTCTGATAAATTATCAGCTTCCAAGTTTCCATATATTTTTAACTGCATTCTGAGGTTAAATTTTAAGCCACGAAGTGAGTTTCCTTCTGCCACCCTATCCTTCCACATTAGAGATTAAACATCATACTTTAAAACACATTTTTGGATATGAAAAAGACCTTGACTGTAAAAGCACTGTGAGCAGTCCTTAAATATGTGAAAGTGTTTATATATTTTCATATCTTCTATAATATTACTAAAATTTACTTGGTGAATCCAAATGTTTGTGGATCAAAATGAGTACTCAAAACTACTCAGAAGAGAAAGGGCACCTTTGAATATATACTTCCGTATGGGAAAGGTGGATATCTCTTAGCATTTCAGTACTGAAGCTATCACACTGTGTGAGAGGGAGGAGAGCCAGGACTTTGTAAGCATTCATAAGACTGAGCCCTGAGTAGCAAAAAAGAGCCACCTTTCTGAAAAGAAAATGTCCTGAATCAGTGTTACTCTATTTGTTTCTGTTTTGGGGACTTTGTGTGAATCATTTACCATCTCCTCTGAAAACCACAGAATTCCTCCGCTAGAGAAGGAGGAAGGCTTTGAAAGAATCAAAAAGTCCTTGACGTTCTTGTGATCCCACTAGTCTTGGGGCTGAGAATTTGGTGTTACTGTAAACCTGAAAGTCAAATGATTGTTCCAAATTTACTTGGATTTAAAACAGTAATCTGAATTCATGTCCAACTCATATTGAATGCATACAATGAAACTTAGCTCTTTGTAATAATTATTTGGGCTTTGCTGGGAAGTAGAATCCTCTAAAGCATAGTGCTGCAATTCAATGTCCTAAACCTGCTCTCAGGTGTCCTAATTCTAAGCTGTAGTTTGTCATCCAAGGATTGATAGAAACTTCCTGCAATTGCTGATGCAAAAAGTAAGAACAAATTATTTCTAACAGTACTTGAAAGAGAAATGTGTAATGATAGACTTCAAAGCCAGCCTCATGACATCTTTTTATTTTGTGTTTTGTAAAATGGTATCATATTTCTGAAAGTAGAAATAGTATTAAATATATTTCAGAATTAACGTGCTGTGGTTTGATCATCACAGGTCGACTATAAATGTGCAGCTTCCTTGAGCTATAAACCACAGGCTATGTAAGTGTTTTGGAATAAAATATTTATGCATTTAGCGTTCAGCAGTGTTGCTAATTTAGACTAGTCATTGGAAAACGATGTTCTCTTTATTGCATATTATTAAAACATAAGTGCTGCCATTTGACTTTATAAACACTAATAAAAAAAATGGTGGGTGTAAATTATTTCTTACTGTTTTTAAAGAAATACACCAAAATACCTGTCAGTATTTTCTAATATGTGCAGCCCTGTGTGCAAATTCACTTTTATTTAAAGGGAGATTACCCTGAAATTAAACTTCTGACACTGAAAGGGGTAACGGGAAAAGAAAGCCTTATATTGCTTCTTCACAAAATAACTTGAAAGACTAAGAAAGTGTGTGGAGGAGGTGGGGGAGGGCATTTCCTGGGTTTAGTTTTGGTTTTTAGGAATTTGGAAATGCAAAGATTTGAAAAAGAGAAGGTAAAAAAATAATCTTTTGTCCAAGGTTAATAAGCTAGGGTTTTGTTAGTCAGCTATGTATTTGAACAGTACCTGCATATTGCATATTTTTAAAATGAAATGCATAATATCTTTATTTGAGTATCCCTTGAGAGAGGACACCTTCTCACTTTTCAAAAATATTGTGATTTTATGCAGCATCTCAATGCATTACTTATGCCATTTGAGTGTCTTATTAATGCCCTTGGGGAATGGGGAGCTTTGTCCCTAAAACTCACTAACTGTGAGCTCTCAGTATCAATCTTCTCTGTTTTCCACAGTTGCTTTGCATCTCAGTTCTACCAGGGGATTTGTGGCTAGTTTTTGCCTATGCAAACCCATGGTTCTCCTCTCTGCTGCTCTAACAATACTGAATGGCTGAGAGAATATTTTCCTGTCAATTCCTTTGCTGATCAGTGAGGGAGATGCTGTGTTTCTTACAAGAGAGGAGATACAAAATCTGAGTCCTTTCCAAAGAGAATTTAATTTAATGTCTGAAAGTTTCTTGACCAGATATTATTGGCATGATGGATGATAGTCCCTCCAATGCACAGAGGGGTAACCTGCCTTCATTATTTACAGGCATTCATTAAAGTAAGCAGAAAAGTCTTGTTGATCTTTCAGATTCACCTTTGAGGAATTAGAAGAGTCTATTGTACTAGATCAGAGTCCAGAAATATTTAGATTTTTTTATGAGAATGTATTATCAAAATATGGTAACATTGTAAAATAGAATATTATTGCCAAGATGAACAGCCTTTATCAAACTATACTTTCTTCATCAAGATGTGATGTTTTTTTCTTTAATTTTATGGATGACAAAGAAAATATTTAGCTACCAAGGCACATAGATTAGTCAGGAGTAAATATTCCAGTTAAATAATTTTATACCTATAGTCCTCATTATCTCACAGGCTGAAGAGCTGTAAATTGCTTTATCCAGATTAGAGTGACCCTTGCCAATTTTGGGTGCAACCAAAAACTCCATGCATATTATTTGTGGAGCAGTCCATCTGTGAGCGTTGAGAGGTGGGAAACAAGCAAAAGTATTTTGTCTTCCACCTTTCTGCTGGCACACAACACACCAGGAAAAAAATAGAAATGCTTTGCCTGCAAGAGAAATGAGCCTCACTTTCTTGGAGTAATGTCTAATAGCTAGATTTGTAGATGCCAACTAACTCTTTAGAAGAACCCTTTCCAGTAAAATATACAGGGAGTGGGGTGGGTGAGTGTCAGAAGAGAGACTGTCAGAAGACTGAAGCAAATTTTGTAGAATGCACGTATCTTCTATCCTGGTCCCTTCTGAATTTCTTAGCAAGATCCCTCATATTTTGTGGAAGTAAATAAAATAAACTGATAGGTAAACGATCCTCTAAATAGATAATCTTGTTCTGTTGGCATGTAATGTAGATACAGCATAGCAGGTGTGACTGGGAAGGAAAGGGAGTGGGAAGTGGAGGCATTAATTTAATTAATTGACTTAAGTCTATCCTTTCTGACTGAAATTATCTTCCATGTATTTTTTTCATTCTCACGTACTGATGTGGGGTTTTCTAAGTTGCTGTTCATATGCATCTCATCATTTTACTATTCAAGTACCTCTTGTTGAAAATCTTCACTCCCCTTCTGCCTGTTTTCTGTCTTTATGCTCTTGTCTTTGAAATCACATATCCTGCCAGATAGCATGTTGTTATAAACCAGCCACATTGTCCTCATTCTTCTCAGAGAGGGGATATTGAAATTTTCCAGCCAGGGATGCTCTCTTTTATTTTCCTGTAGCGGGAAATTACACTCCTGCAGATGCAGGTTGTCTCAAGGGCAAGGACATGAAGGCACCAGGTCAAAACAACAGGACCAGCTATGCTTGTTCACATCTCTTCAAACACTGAGTGAAACACGTGGCCCCTCAGTGCTCTTGAGTCGCCTGGGAGGAGCCTTGCATCACATTAATTGATCCCCCATTTCATTTGGCAGTCGCTCTTGCTGGAGAATGACCATACTTTCTCAGTCAACACAGCATTATGAATTGATAATGTTCAAATGGGTATGTTCCAAGTCAAGTTAAGCACCTTTAATGCTTAATACCAAAGGTTGTAAAATGCCTTACCAGCAAAAATGTGCTGAACTCCTTTTCTATACAAGGCAGTGCTGCTCTCTGAATTGTGCTGAACATGCTACCATGTAAATGGTGCTATAGATCATTACATGGTCAGACCCTGTAGGGTATCCAGGACCCTGGCCACCCTTGGGCAGGGCTGCAGTCAGAACTCCCTGGTTTCCGGAATGAGGACCTTGTGGGGCAGAAGGGAAGGTAGGACAGTCCCCCCCATCTTCACAGCAGACCTGGTGTGTGGATATCTGCTAAGCATATCTCAAGTTTGTTTGTGGCTTTAGAAGCTGCTTTCACTTGTTAGTGGCTTTTAAACTTCTGTTTTCACTGGAGCACACAGTGTGAAGGTGACCTTCACACTCTTCTGTTTTTGTTTTTGGTTTTTTTTGTAGTTAGCAGGAATTCCTCCCATTTCTACATCTGCAACTGGAAATGTGCATGACCAGCTGCATTCTCCTTATCCTGCTCGGTGTGCTCGTGCCATGGTGCTGTGGCTTTCACCCCTCTGCCTGCTGAGCACACAAAAACTGAAGCTTCAAGAGCGATTTGAACATCTCTCAGGCATAAAGCCAGTAGATAAACACATTATTGGTATATTTCCTACCATTTAACAAGGGAATACCCACTCCCCTACCCTTCCATAACTGGTTCTGCCACTAATTCCTTAAAGAATGTGGTGGATGGTAACCACTGCTGGAAGAAACCATTTAATCTAATCATGATTCATAGTAGAAGAGAACATAGGACACATTTTACTTACAGGTTGAAAGGCAAAATATACCGTGGTATTTAAACTACATCTTCTTTTGGTCAACTGAAAAATCTCTTTTTGAAACAGCAGTATGAAACATTGCAGACATTCATCTTAAAAGGTTTTATTTTCCTCCAGACTACTCTTCTTTGTATGTATTACCTTTTCTGTTTTAAAACTCAGATTTTCTCAGCAGAAAGGTGCTGCATTGAAGGTCTTTAGCTGAAAGTATATGTCCTACTTGTCAGTTCCATTAAAATATTTAGGTGGCAATGGGTTTATGATTAGATTTCAAATTACATTAATCATTCACCAAGTCCAGAATGCAAGCTGATCTGTATTTTTGTTGAGAGCTTGTATAGCTACTGAAAAGTACTTTCCCAGGCGGTTTTTAACAGCAAAAGCCTGTGTAGCATAGTGTCTGTATCTCATAGGAGGTTAGTTTTGCTTGAGGACAAAAGAGTTAGTTTTGTGCTTTTAAAAAGGTAGAGTCAATCAAGTATGTCTCCTGATAAATGAGTGTGTCTTATATGTTTTAGATCTTCCATGTCTTGTATCTTAAAATGGAATTGGGTATATTCTGGTTGTGTGGCTTTTTTGAGGTTTGTTGGGGTTTTTTCCTTCTCTCTAATGGGAGCAATATTCTGTTTCTACAAATGTCCAGTTAAACAGATTTTGTGCCAGAGAACCATGGAAAATGAAAATCACGAAGTAAAGAGCTACCCTCTAATCAGAGCAGCTATGCAATGCGTGGGTGGGGGATCCATGTCTCCTCCTCGGTGCAAGGAGAGAATGGAATCCAATGGGAAATCTCAGCCACCCATGAAATTGCAAAACCTCTGGCTGCATCCTGCGTTTCCTCATTCCACCTCTTGAATCAACTTGTGACCTTGCCTCTGTAGAGCTGCTACTCGCTCACTGTGCCTACAGCCTGCAAAGTCCCACTGGAGCAGAGGGCTGTCCTTGCTGTCCTCGCTGGGACACACCAGCTTGCCCAGGGAAGTCGCTCTTGTTACCAACACACAGTCCTCTCGTTCAGCTGTCCATCTGTGTGTCATTAGTGCTGTGGTTTGACTGGAAAGAAAGGAAAAGGCTGAAGGATGCTGTATGTCACATACTTTCTAGGTCCCTAATTCTCCCTTGGCAAATTTTGGTTTTGGTTTTTTTTTGTGGTGGTGGGTTTTTCTTCATTTGTAAAGTAAATTGTGTTTGCTGATGGTCCAATGTGATCTGCAAGAGTTTTGCATGTATTATGCACAAGAGTAGAAAAGGAGCCTTATTTTAGGAGTAGATCCTCACTGTTGGTTAGGTTAAAGCATTTCTGCTCACAGAATAACTGTGGATTTGATTTGTTCCTTTTCAACCTTACTGAGAGACTTGAATCAGTGATGAAATCTATACATTTGAACAATACTATTTTGTCTCAGTCTGTAAAATAGGCTTTTGGTAGCTTTCAACTTTTAAATAAAGCTTTTAATTTTACTTCTGCTAGGCAATAAAACTTGGCAGAGGAATGTGAGGTAATTGCATGGATGGGTTGATTTGGAGCTAGATAATTTCATGGTTTGTTCACTTGGTTAGAGAGTAGGAGAGACAAGGTTGAGAAAAACAAAAAGAAGGTATCTTAAAATGCAAGTTTTGAATTTCTTGCCTAATAGTGGCTGGCATAGAGATACATAATTTGAACTTCAATAATTTGACTGCAGTTGTGTAGACAGTTCCATTTCAGAAGATATTTTTGATTGATTGGTCTTTTCTGACTTCTCCTGTAGTCTTTCTGATGCAGCTTTATTCGGAAGGTCATTGTTTTCATTTTGGGCATTCCCCTCTGTAAAAATAGTCTGGCAAGTAATAACCACGAAAACAGCTTCTTTTGAAAGCCCTCCCACTTAAGCTGTTAAGAACTTGAGTAATATTGTTTATCACTTATATGAAACACAAAATGGAAATGACATTTTTTTAATACAAGGATTTTTGCAAGGGGTTATTTTTTAAAGAGTTTGCTGGGATCTCTGCAGAAAAAATAAACCTGCCATCATTTTTAACTCGGGCAATAAAGGTTCAGATTTTACTTGGTAAGAAACTTGTTTGTTTTGAGTTATTCTGAGGATAAAAATTCAGTCTGAGAAACCTCATAGTTTCCTATTTGAAAGAGGCTTGGGTTGGAATAAGGTCTTCTGGGTGATGCTCAGAAATTGCAGTGTAGCTGTCACAGGAGGATAATCTAATCGTGACTTCCACCAGCTACATAGCATTGCTCTGACACAATTCCAGAGACCTTTATGGGTGAAATTAACTTGAAAAGAGCATCGGGATGCTGTCATCTTATTACAAAGGTTCCTATACCTTCTCAGTGATTTCTCATGGGCAGCTCCTCCCAGCACAGACAACAAACTCCAACTCTCCTCACCCAGCTAACCCACTCTTTTGTAGCACTCATCTTCCTATTGGACACAGCTGTGGCCTATTAAGGGCAGGCCTGTTCCTAATCTTTGGTGATTAGTACAGCTGTAACTCCTCAAGGGTGAGATTACATTCTGCACTATTTTCTTACATTCTATCCCCCCACATTGGGACTCTCCAGGGGCAGCCCCATGGTGTGGCAGGCTGTGCCAGTGTGAGGTGCAGGCACTGTTCCTGCACGGAGCGCTCGCCCCGCCGGGCAGGGCTCGCCCCGAGGGATGGGAGCGACAGGGCAGGAGCCAAGCAAGGGCAGCGGCAGCACACAGGGAGTTCGAAACTGCAGGAACCTTGCTTTTGGGCAGCCCATGCTCCTAATGCTCAAAAATAGCTGGCACAAATGGCATTTAAATTAGCTGGATTTGCTCCCATGTTACACATGGGATGTCTGAATGGCAGGCTGGTGCCAGCACTGCGTTTTCCTCATTTTACAATTCAGAGCAGAATTTTGGAGCTCTTTGATCAGTGGTATAGCAGGGCAGAATTAGTACTCCTGTTACGACAGTTTAATTGTTTTTAATGGTTCTTTGTGGCCTTATGTAATATTATAAAGCACATCCTTCCCTCAAACTTCTTTCCTGTGCTGCCTTGTCATCCAAACTGTGTTAGGAATTTTTTTTTAATTTTAAATTTTTAAAAATTACAGGGACTTTTGAGTTCTTCTGGCTGTCTGTGATAATAATCATTCCATTTAAGCACAGAGGAAAAGATGTGACTCTGTCAGTTTTCCAAACACCATGTAGTAACTCATTTGTCTGACTGAGGAAATGTTGAGTACTCCCATGACTGAATGAAAAGTCAATAAGTTAATTCCTTAAGTAAGACAGGTTTAGGTATTTTTTTTCTTTAGAAAAGAAGTGCACTACCTACATTTATCCTCCAGCCATGGGCTGAATTCCATTGTAATGAAGTGAAACTGTTCAGATCCAGTTTTACCTGTTTTTCAACTTCCTAATTCACTTTTCTTTTACTTGTAATCTGCTTTTCATGCTTTACTCTTGCCCAGAACATGGTAGCACATAAGCAAATACATCCTCTTAGCAAAGAAACACCAAAACAACACAAAAACTACTGCACATAGTCTGTAGTTGTTTTTTTTAGCACAAATTTAGTGTCCTGAACTTTGCTGCGGGATCCTTCTCCTCTAGTAGTCTACCCACTTCAGCTCTGTTTAGACTTAAAATTACATACAAAATATTACTGGTCAACCATTCTGTTACCAAAATAGTTGAGATCAGCTGGAAAACTGTGACTGCGGGATACTCAGATTGGCATTCTTGACAGTTGTGTCACTTGTTTATATGTCTTCCTGTTGTTGGTTTTTCAGACCCTAGGGCTGGAGGTGTTCAAGTCACCAAGATGCATGTCTTAAAATGAACTTTTGTGAGAGTGTGTCTGTCCATCCATGTGTACATGCATGTATTTCAGGTTGCCAGCACCAGGATGCTGTGGCTGCTGTGGCATTAGTTGCTATATAATTGCTAGTATTTCTTTAATGCAGTCCTTTGGCACTCATCCTTCCAAGCTCTGCAAAACAGTCCCACCTCCTCTTCTGTACTGCAGCACAAGCTGTAAGGACAGGTTTTCTACTTTGGCATAGCAAAACCATATAACCCACACTGGGATACAGAGCTAAAGGGAGAGAAAGGGAGTTCTTAAGTTAAAGCCCTGGGCCCTGCTGAGTGTAGGAGTACAAGTCATTTTCATTTATTATTCATGTTGTTTGAGCTTTAGTTTTACATCAAACCTTGTTGATAAGAAATTTTGAATATGTGCACTTGTAAGTTAGTTAGGAAGTTTGTTATCCTCCTGAATAGATGGCAGCTAAGAGAGTGTCTTGCCTGGCTGAACTGATTCTTTAGGAATACATTTCCCATCCATGATGCCAGAAATTGGTCTCCCAGACGATGTCATTGTTATCTGCCCACAGACAGCAGTAATAGCAGGCAATCTTCTTGGGCTGCTGGCAGGGCATCTACAATGTATTTGTCTGAGCAGACAGGTCATCCATAAGTGTCTTTTGAGTGGCTCAAAATGTGTCATATGTGGGGGAGTGAGAGCAGAGAGGTGCTTTCTCACACCCCCACTCCCTGCTGTTTGGATCATACTGGTGACCTGAAAAGGACTCCCTCCCATCCTGCTCCCAATTCTTGGGACCACCCAGGACCCTCCACCTACTCCCTTCACCATCATGTCCTCAGCATGAGGAGTGAGTGTGGATGCCCCAGTTGTGGTGCGTGACCTCCTTGCTGGAGACCTTTACATCTCCTAATGTCAGGACCTGTCCAAAATATTCTTATGTGCTTCTCCTGCTCCCTCAGCCCACGTGCTCTGAGAGTGCTTGTTCACTCATCCTTCAGTGTGTCTCAGGATCAGCTCTGCAGAGTGAGCACTGTGAGCTGCCTGGCATGCCAAGGCGTGAGCATGCCCTTTAAGAAATGCATATAATATCCGTGTGTGCTTGACAGTGCCAAACACTTCAGTCTCTTTTGCTGTTTTCCCTCCACATCAATTCCAAACAAATAGTTTGCTTGACACAAAAAATGATGAAGTTAGCTTGAAGCCTGACTTGGAGCCAAAGTATATGTGCCATCCATGTCTGGTACCAGTGGGGCACATCAGCTGATGCCTGACTGATTCCAAAACCTACAGCTTGAATAGTAGTGGCACCACCATTGGTGCCCCAGTCTGAGCTCCTGGCTGCTGTACCCAAACCTAGAATTTTTCTCTTTCCACCATATCCACGTAGCCACTCCCTTGGCCCATTTACAGCCTGAATCATACTTGGTTGGTCTCAGCTCCTAGGTGAAGTAATAGATAAGGAATATTAAAAGTATGTAAGTTTTTCCTCCTGGCAGACAGGCTCTCGTGCCCACTTGGCCACCAGTTACCCAGCACAGCCATACCTGCCTTTTTTAAGCTCCAGCTGTGACAGCACATGGACTGTTCCACATTTTATAACCTGCTGCAGGCTGAGTCAGCTGAGGGATCCTGGCCAGTAGCAGAGTACTGCTCAAGTTTATGCTGTAGCTGCCATTACCACAACACATAGGAACCCTATAGACAGGCTCAGGAACCCGTGGGAAACCACAGGACTCCCCTAGATACATCCAGCTTTACTCTAGCATTATTTACAAACTTCCCCTTTATGCAAAAAAAGAAGTGGGATGGTGTGGTAATGCTGAGTCCATAGACACATGTGGGGCAAGAAAGTCGAGTTCAGCCTGCAGCACAGGTGGTTTTCATTGGCATTACTGTACTTGTGTATTTGCATCATATGACTGCAGGATTTGGAATGTGCCTGCCTACAGACAGGGCTTCTCATTTGCTAATTGCCCGCTCTCCATGCTTTAGACCAGAAATGTGTGCAAAGAGTTTTGGGAGGCAGAGACAGCCTACTACAGGTGGGTCTTTGTGCTTGTTACATTGTCTGGAAGAGAGCTCCTTTGGATGTTATGTTGAAATTTGGAACTGTAAGCAGAGGGGGAGATGAGAAATTTATTTCTTTTTCCTTGCTGCATTCCTTTCTCTTTTCTGACATCTCTCTACACCCTGGATTTCCACCTTTTTTGGGTTTGAGTGTTCCTGCTATCCTGCTTTTCTTGTGTTCTGTTTCACTTACAAATTTTTTTTCTCAAGCATTTTCTTCCTTCTATATCATTTAACAAAAATAATTGTTGTGGGATGATCTATGCAAGTACTTCCAAATTTCTACTACTGTGCAGCATTATCCCTATGCTCTTTCAGAAAAAAAAAAAAGGCAGGAAAAAAACCCTAAAACCAGAGTGAACTAAACCCAAGTGATTCTTGTAACTGAGAGACTCTCTGAATCTGGATTTGCAAACTAATGACTAATTTCCCTAAGTACTTGCATACTCCTAATTGCTTCTAGATGAGATTCTTGGATTGCTTGGAGCAGGCACATATTCTTTAAGTGCCTTACATGGCTACATCATAAGAGAATAATTCAGAATTATGTGGAGCTAGTGAGATGTACTTACCCAGGATTAAATTTGTTTTCTTGGTTTGGGGAGGCCAAAACAGCTTGAAGATCATAGTCAACCTGAGAATACTCCAGATTTTCACAGAAAAATCATCACATACTCTGCTTGTCCTTGTGGAAAAGCTCCAAGGTCTTTGGGGTTCTTGGCCCTTCTCTGTTCTGAAAGTTTTATTTAATACAAGCTAAATGCTGTGTATATCTCATCAGGGCCCTGTTAAAATATTGAAGAATGAATGATGGGGGTGCTTTAAAGAAAGGCATCACTCCTGCTGGGAAATATTTGCTGAGCCTACTCCCACCTTCCTTAATTGTTCCTGTGCCTGTATTGTAAGAGAGAGTCCTCCCTGAGCCCTCTCAGACCTTGAGCAAACACATCTCTCCCCCCCAAAACTTGTTGTGACACATCTGGTTTATATTGAGACTGCTGGGTTCCTGCTAAGCCCTCCAGCACAGAGGAGTCTTTGAGACATTTATTCTGCATTCCAGCTCTGAGCTATTTGCTAGGGGAAGAGAAAGCAATGCAATGTCTTCCATTAAAAAGAAAAAAAAAAAGGAAAAGGAAAGAAAAAAAAACATAAAAAACCAAAACACCCCACCTTTTGGAATGCAACTTCCCTTTTGTAGTTACCCACATGGAGGTGAAGGCTGTAGAGATGACAGAGCCAGGGCTCAGCCTCCAGAATGGAATTACTGCGGTCAGCACAGTATCTTAGTATTTCCCCTACATCTTTTAAGGTGGTTTGATTGCCAGTTAATGCTTACTGATCTTATTTTCTAGTTTTGGTTTTGTTCTGGTTTTTTGGGTTTAGTTTTGCTCCAAGGTATGCCTTTGGCTATGGTGGCCTGTCTTCTAGAGTATGGATTTCCTATAATATCACTGGAATATACAGCTCATATGTAACTCCTGAGGAGAGGCCTAATGCATCTTCTTCACTCACAGGGGCATTCTAATTTTGCAAAATAATTTTCTGAACTTAATGGGAGGCAATGTGGCCACTGTCACCATTATTGCCTCTCCTAATGAAAAATGGATGTTTAAAGTGGTGAGACAAATTCTATCTAGGCATTTCCTTTCACTTTCATTTAAGGTTTCTTTTTGTCAGAATCTTAAATATCACCTAAGTGCTATTAGAGATTTAAGATATTTATCCTTTTATCAGAGAGACAAAAAAAAGTACCCATTAAAGTAGTTCCAGTGAGAATTGATATTATTATAGCACGTTTTGTTCTTAATTATTTTGTTGCAGGCTGTAAACACTAAAATACTTCCTGTTGGAATTTCCTACTAAGTTAATGTTCTCTTTAATATTTAGGAGTGCAATTCTTGGTAGCTTCTGACTTAACTAAGACTAATTGTCTTCTTGTCAAGCACTCTTTTTCAGCCTTTTTGTCCTGGCTTTAGATGATATGTCAGAAAAAACCTAGTAATAGTGTTTGAATTAAGTGTGCTGGAGGGAAGTAGAATTTCAAATTTTCATTTAATTTTATAGGTTTTTTTCAAGATTCAGATTCTGTGCAAAGTAATCAGATCACTGGCTTTTAATTAAATTAAAACAGTAGTTTGCCTAAGTTTTAAGTACATAATTTTAAAGTAGCTATATGCATTAAGCTTCCCTTTTAATTAGAAATCAAGCCAGAATGCTTCCTGTAACATGACAAACACTGACATAATTTTCTTTCATGAACACCTACAGCTGATGCAAATGGACTGTTTCTTGATTTCTGTTGCATGCACTTCATTTATGTTTAATTCATTGTATTCTTAGAATCTTGCTGTCTCTCAGCCCCTTCTGACTCATTTGCATAATATTTGAAAAGGGTTTGATAGCCTCTCAAGCACAAGCAGTAGCCTCTGCAAGTCATGCTGATGTTCCAGCAAGGAAAACCTTGCATAGGTAGGGGCCTAAACACCAACATAAATTGTTTGCATTAGAACTTCTTAATTGTATCCCTCCTCTAATTCCTCATTGTCTTTTCTTAATTGGTATTAAACAAATACCTATTCTCCTCATTTGCCTAGGAAGCTTCAGGCTCTGTGTGCCTGAACTGGTCCTACACAAGGTCCACATGAAACACCTCACGCCACATTTGCCTTGCATGTACTTACACTGCAATCACTTTTTCACACAGAAATACATAAGAAGACGCTTGTGAATGCAAAAAAAAAGATAATCCTGTGAATTATTTTTTGTCATACATTCTGTTCCTTCTGTCTCGTAGTTCGTAATTGTCCTTTCAGCAGGGTCTGGTGGATGAGCCCAGCTCACTGGGCAGCCTGGCATGCAAGGAGAATGTGCCAGACACCAGGAAAAGCAGGGAGAAAGGCAGGGAGAAAACAGAAACACCTGCTCCTTGAAGGTCCACCAAAGCACCCCAAAGACACCGGTCATTAATGAATGAGCTTTTTAAACCTCTGCCACCACTAAAGCTACCCTTCACGAAAGGTTTATAGCTCCTTTTTGAGAACATTGTTAAGCTAATCTACTAAACTTTGAGGAGTTGCATCTGAATGTCCTCTCTGAAAGTGGTGTGTATCTGCAGTGCTCTTTCTTTCAGAGAGAATGCTTTGTTGCACTTTGTCAAAGAAATTTCCATTTAAAAAAAGAGTGTGGAATGAATATGAGAAGATCTTTAATCTACTGGTGGTTGTTTATAAAGATGAAAAGTGGTATAAGGGACTTAAGTGGCAGATCAGGAGGAAGCACAAACAGGAGGGTAAGTTATTTCTTCTGAATGAAAGTAAGAATCTAAATCTCTCTGTGCTCCTTCAGATGACTGAAGATATCTTTTATTTTAATGAGAACCATATAGGCTTTTGTGTGTGCTCAAATGTGCAGAATAAATTGAAATTCGCTTTCTGTGCGCTGTCACACATTGAGGATGGAATGTGGTTGTGCTTCTGGCCTGGTGAGATCAGGTTGAGGGTTTTTTTGTTCAAACATAAGGGTAATTCATTCTTCATAGTCAATTGAACTCGACCATTTTCAAGCCAGCTGCCAATTGTGATACATGCGCTACTGGCTTTGTGGTGTATTCTTTTGTCCCCATAGAGAGAAACTGTGAGCACTAGTCTGGTGACCTTAACCTTTTTGGAGGTAAAAATGAGTTCCTTGTTTGTCCAGACTGAAGTTTTCACTGAAGTTTTCAATTTTTTTTCTTGCTTTCCTTCTTTCTCTTATCGGAGAGTAATGTTCTTCCTTTACATGTATGAACTTTGTATAGCCTAGGAAAAGCAAGGAAATGCATTGATAGGTCTTTGTACCAGAGAATAAAATTTTCTTTTTTTCCTTTATCAAGGAAAGGTCACCTTGTCATCCAATGTACAGTGGTGTGCTCATAGCAACTCTCAGAGGACCCCCTTATTCCATGTGAAAGGGATTGCATCCATACCCAAGCATCCACACCCCCCCATGCCAACCCCCCCGTCCCCCAAAGAGCCACTATTAAAAGAAAATATATTTGTGAATTTCAGTTTTTTTCTCAGTGACACCCTCCTTTGGGATTTATTTTCATCCTTTTTAAACTGTGTTAGTGAGGAGGAGACAGTGCAATAACATTATTATTCTAAATTAATAAGTGGGGGAGAGGTCTCCTATTTTTAGGCGCTTTAGAATGACAAAAGTGAGTATTTTGATATATGGCTTAACTCCATTGAGTTAACTTCTTTGAGTTCATTGATGACATTTCAAAACATCACTAAGAGTCAATCAGACTTATAACCAGTGTTCCATACTTTGAAGATAACAGAACAATTCATGTAGTATTGTGAAATGTTTTAGGGGTCTTGTCTTCTTTTCTGCATGACCATGTGTGTTCCTCCAATTCAAAACTGCTTTTTCAGCTTCAGGTGGCATTAGAGAAAATGGCTTGCGCTATTCTGTTGAACTGCTGTACTAGAATGAAATATTTGGAAACAATGTGGTTTCTTTTATTGACAGAACATGTTAAGAGAGAATCCCCAAGAAAAAGCTGATGTACCCGCTGTTACTCGGTTACCTTTTCTTAAGAAGTGGATCAAAGCAGTTATTTCAATTTGGACAAATTCTGGATCCATTGGTCTGAGCTGTGTTCTGGAAGTCTTTAAAAAAGAGAGGGGTAGCAAAATGGAGGGTTTTGGCTGTTTCCCTCCATCCCTTTGTGGAACATTAAAGTGAGCCACTTCTGCATGATACAGGTTGTTTCAAATCCCAGTAATTCACATTTATACTTGAGCAATGTGAAGCAAATGAGTATTGGCCAGGAGTTTGGTCTCACAGGAGGAATCTGCACTACCAGCCAGGATTGCTGATATTTGTGGAGTTGGAGATGTTGGTGAAGGCTTCATCTGGAACAGTTTTTTCTTACTGCCTTTTATTTTTAAAAATAGGGGTGTTGGTCAGAATTATTTTTATTTTGTAGTTAAAGGGAGGGGCTAGTGTAATATTATTGCATTGTGGTTTAGCTCTTACTGCTGTACCACTGGATATACCCAAAGAAAGTCAATGTGAAACAGGAAAGGTATTTATAGTGCAGTGTCTCATTTTTTCTACCAAAACATTTTTAAAAATATACATCTGAAGTTTACAAGCTGTTTTATAAAGCTCCATTTGTAGCTACTAAATCTAGAAAGTTCTCAATCTTTCAAATGTTAAAAGAGCAAAATCACTATGTCCCAAGAATCTGAAGTCAGTGTTGCAGCAGTAAGAGCCCCACCAAAATATGGAGTGTTTTACACAACTGTCAAAGATTATTGTTGGTGTGAGATTTTATAACTTCTTTTTCAGTGGTAGTCCATTTTAGACTTTCAGGTGGGGTTTTTTCCCTTGAAAATTGGTCACCCTTGCACTTTCCAAGTGTTTTTTGGATCTTTCCTCTCTGATATGCTGCCTTGGTCACCAGATGAAAATGGAATAGATACTTTTCTTGGTCTAGCATGAAAAGTTGGCTTTTAAAGCAGATTTCTAAGTAAATTGTAGAAAACCTGTAATTCTGAAAAAATAAGCTTGACATAATCACCACTCTCAATAATTTTTTTTTCTAATTTATTGGATGATAATTTAGTGGAACATGCAAAATTGAAAAAAAAATTGCTAAGGAAAATATTACATTAATGAAACAGGTGATCATAGCCAGTTATTTCAATATGAACAAGCCTTATAAACCCATATTGTAACACCCTGATCTGTGTGGGATACTGGAGTCAAATATGGAGAGAGTATTCTTTCTTTCACCTGGCCATCACTGGGAGGGAATAGTAACCCAAGCGCTGCTAGGAATCCAGAGGAAGGGCTGGATGAGGAAACTGCTGAGACATAAATGTGCAGAGAATTTGAAAAATAGGATTGCATGGGACTAAGAGCAGTCATGGCTGGTGTGTGGGCAGTGCTGTGTCTGTGCACCCAGAGCATGGGTCTCTGCAACTGACAGTGGAGAGAGGTGAGCATATAGGCTTCTCTGGGATCTGGTTAGACAATCCCCCCAAGCTGTAAAATCCTTTCCTCCTTGTCCTCCTAGACCTATGGGCTCCTTACTCAATTTGGGATATGGTAGAAGAAGATGTAATTCAAGTGGAGTGGCAGTAATTGGGTAAGAAGGGAAGGAAAGGTATTCAAGAGAGTTTCCATGCAAGGATGCTGCTAGCTTTTGACATTTCCCCAAGTCAATTATATATTTTTTTTCTGTACTGGAAAACCTATTTTAAAGGGAGAAGTTGGGATTTCCAAATACTAGGTGTACTTTGAAATTTGCCACAGCAAGGTACTGAAAAGAAAATAGAATTAAAGATAGGCCCTGGTTTTTATCTTCTTTCTCCTTACTCAGAAGGGAGGGGCAACCTGTTATGACTACCCAACAACCTTTGAACAAGACAGATTTCACTCTAGTGTTTGCCTAAGCTTTCCCATGCACAAATGTGGACCACTCCCTGTGAAACGACACAGAGCCACAAGTTGCTCTGATGAGGATTGTAGGTGGGATTGTAAACTTCCTGCCTCTTATTTCTCCTTTTCCACAGTTTCATTTTAAAATATTTCCTTCTTGGGAGCTTTATGGTAAGTGTCTGAATGCATCTGCTGTGACTTTCATTTCACCTCCTCAAGTCTCTTCTTATAGCAACATCTGGGAAACTCATTTAATTTACTTCAGTGTGAAATTACTTTCAATTTGTCAGACAGCAGCTTTTACTTTAAGTGTTTGACTCCCAAGTGAAGCATGTATCATTAGCTGATCATTATTTCAAGAGTTAAAGTTTGTGTAAACTAATATTCTGTCTCAGCCAAATCCAAATATTATGGTGACCATGCTTTAATAGTTCCTCTGATTACTTTATTATGAAGAGATAACTAAATAGTATATAATAGTGTTGACTTTTACAGCAATCCTTTTTCTCAATCAAAAAGCACCGTTGTAATAAAACTCAGCAAATAGAACCTAATCAGATCAGTTTACTTTGCTTTGCATTTTCTATTGGCAGGTTCTTAGTACGTTGGAATGGGTTATAGGAGAAGTAATGGCAGGATGTGATCTGTAATTCCTGAGCATTCTGGATGCAGGCAATGCAAACACCCATATAAAGCCCTCCCAGGAAACTATCTGTCTTAATATTTTATATTATGCAATTTAGTCTTCTGCTTCCTCTATTATTCCATTATTTTTTCCTATTATGCACATCACCATGGTATGTGAGTATCTACTGCATAATCTCCACCTGTCCTAGATGTATGCATGCATAGAGTGGAAATTAATTTGCTGTAAAATGCAGACTGTAAGTAAGAATTAATGTTTGAGCTTACCTAAGCACTGGAAGATAGATACAAAATAAAGTAGCATTGTCACCCCAACTGTGCAGCAGTGAGCAGTATCCTAAGTGCCAAATAACCAGTCTTGTACAGTACTCTTCACCAGCCAGTTGTAGTCTGTGCTTACACCCTGTAATACTCTCCATGGGGCTTGGCCATTGCTAATTAGCAGCTGAGAGAGGGAGGGACTGGGAGATAATGAAAGATCTCTTTTCCCTCCCTGTTTTTTCTGCCTTTCCCATCTCCCTCACTCATACAAGGGAATGCAGAGCAGGGTGCTGGGTGAAGTAGTCACATCTAGAAGGATCTGTGACTCCCAGGAAGGCAGGAGGCAGATGGGGTTATACTCAATCACGGTGTCATGCATCCAAAGATGTCAGTGAAAAAGAAGAGGATTAAAATGCCCTAATTTTCACTGTATTTCTGTATTTCTTTAATGTGTGTGACAGACTGAAATTCATCATGAATCATCTTAGAGGGTCCACAAACCCCTGCAATAGCACTGACTCCTGCCCAAGAGGTTTAATAATGTTCCATTGTGTCACAGTGTTCACCCTGTCAAGGGTGCTGTTCCCTTGTTTTGACCTTCTCTAACATCTCAGCCAATTTGTTGGGTTTTCCCTCTGAGGAACCTCTCCTCTCTACCTTCCAAACCAGAGCAATAATTAGCCTTTCTCCCCAGAGAGTAGATTAAATTCACTTAAGCCTTTACCACCCTACTAAAGCAGTAAGGAACTCAGATTATCAATTTGCATAAAACACTGCTGTATTTATTAAAATATATATGTGTGTGTATATAATTAAGTGAGCCAATGCAATGCATGAGAAATTAATGGGAAGGTGGCCCATAATAAGGATGTCAGTGATTGCTGTATCTGTGCAGGGAAACAGGAGTACTGTGAACATGCCTGGAATTTGGAAAGTACATATCCACTCAGGAGCATTAGTTGCCTCATTGTGTTTAGATGACTTGTATAATTCAGAGTTAATGATTGAATTCATGTTGAAAAACCGTCTGCTCATCTGCTGCTACTCAAAGTCTCAGGGAGACTGAGCAAGTACAAAACAGCCATTTTGAGGAGTGATACTGAATCTAAGGCAATTTTCTTACCTTTTAGCTCCGTGGTAAGTAGTGCTTATCCTTCAAGCAGGTGCACCGGAAGGTGCTGCCAGTAAATGCTGAAGAGTTCTTCAAGGAGGGAAGTGATGAATGAAAGATACAGTTATAACTACATAACCATTTAAAAATGTCTTCCAATTATGCTGTGTGGAACAAGCATTGTAAGCATCCACTGAAGATACAATTTTCTGAGCTGCAGGGATTTATTGATTTATTATATTTTTCTCTCCTCCATGGAATTGGTGGGAAGGATTAACTTTCACTTACACTCTGATGACATTTTTCACTGGTACTATCATCCCCATTCTCCATCCAAATGTGCTGCTGAAATGTGGCAGGTGGCTTTGCCAGTAATTGCATGCTACTTCATTCCACTTTAAATGAAAGTATAGAGTACACTGGCCTTCCTCTCTCATCACTGGCATGCTTCACAGCCGTATGGTATTGACTTAGAAAACGCAGAAGAGTGGGCTTCCCTTTAAATTGCAAAGATGTGTTATCTTGCTGTGTGTTCTCTTAGGAGACAGTGACTCAATTCCTGTGCAATAAGCTTCTGACTCCAGCATTTTTTCATGTCGAAAAATAAACAAACCACATTAATTTTTTTTAAATGTCCACTATTTTTTTAATGATAAAATAAACTGAATATGGTTTTGAATATTTAAAATTTATTATTCGGTGGGTCATAGGCAAGATTCTATTACAGTATACAAATGCTTGGTCTCATTCTGAGGCCAGCAACCATGCTATGGTAGAAGAGGGCTTTTCTTTGGCCCCAGCTGTGCTAAACAGTGTTATAATTAGCACGATGGTTAACTTAATCAGAGCACTTGGCTTGGGAGAGAGGTGTTACAGAGTGCACCATAATTAGCATTTTCATTTCTTTGATCCTGAGTCTGTCTTTATTGACAGAAATATCAAGAGCTCGTTTGTTTTTTTTCTTTCAACACTTCAGGAAGTGGAAATATGTGTGGCTGTGAGATTATTAATTTAGTAATGATTTCAGAAAAAAACAAACAGACCTGTCCCAAAGGAAGTTGAAGGGATAAAGATCTGCATGTATGGAAAATATGGTCTTTAGTGCTGCAGCATATGGTCAGGTGTATGGCCAGGAAACACCTCCTGGGGCAGCTGGATCCCTTTGAAGTTGCATGGACAATGTCAGCAGCATCTTAACCATTTCCAGCACGCTGCTGTGGACCACATGGCTGCTGTTTGATTCCGTAGAAAAGGTGATGTTTCCTTAAAGTGAGGAAAGGGAATGCTAGAATTGTGATCTGTTTATAAAAAACAAGCACAAACCCAAAGGTTTGGGTGATCCTGAAGCTTTAGATACTTGCCAGCTTGGTCACTGAAGCACAAGCATCCCTTCCTATGTGCCTGATACGAGCAGGTGGTGAAAGCATGCAGCAGACCAGATGACTGCTGTTCATGAAAAAACATAACATTTATGCTGTCAGACAAAATGCTGAAGACTTCCAAACTTGCATCTGGCATCACTGCCTTGATTGCAGGGGAGGAAAGTTGAGATGCTCGAGAGACTCTTCTCATTACACACCACAGAGTGGAGCAGTCTCTTACAATGCCAGCTAGCACAGGATATTAAAAATAGGGGACTTCTTAGTAGGTGAAGCCACTGTCTGCCTTCCTGAGATAGCCTTTTTTAAACTTGATAAGCCCACTGTCCTCTTTGCTCACACTGGAGTGCCTGTAATGCTTTGTATCTCCAGTGCACACTGGATGAAATATACCCAATTAATTATCTTAGCTGGTTCTGAGCATTTTTTCAGCAAACTGGAGCAAATGCTGTATGCACTCATCCTTATTGACTTTGGGATGATGGTAGCTCAGGTATGGGTAGACACAACCTCTGTATTTAACTTCCTTGTGGTATCTCTAATTTTTATTACTGGTTTTAAAAAGAAGGTATAGCGATGTTTATAATGAAAAAACAGGGCAAAAGTAGTTGAGGCTCTTCTTATAAGAGCTCTTTGCAGGTTTTCACTCTTTCTTTATATGTATCTGTCTCTTTCCAGTCTTTTACAAAGAGGAAGAGCTATCACATACATACATTCTTATAGTTCATTTAAATCTGCTTTGCCAGTAGAAAAATCATATGCTAATAGAGGCTGCAGAGAATGCAGCTGTCATTAAGGGACTTCCTATGTTATCCTTGACTTTGCTAGATTACTTTTATCTACTCAGGACGGATAATAATTTTTAAAACGTTTATGCAACTAGGTTTTAGGTCAATAGCAGGTTAAATCTATTATTTAAGTAATCTTTCTTGGTGGAAAGTATGTGGAAAGACCCTCTCACTATTTTTACAATATTATTTTCATATCAGCATTAAAGCAGCAAGCAGTATTCTTGACAGTAGACTTGGAAGATACCCATTATTTGAGAGACATGATAAAAACTGTATAATCTTTGCCAATACCAATACAAAGCCAGTAATTGTCTGTTTCTGCCATTCCAGTTATTTATGTAATTATACTTAATGCCACACAGATTTGAGAAGAAAAAGCAATAGCTGCTGCTGCTTCAGATTAATATTTTTCCATTCTGAGATCATAAAAACAGTAAATACCTCTCATGGTGGTACGGAGAAAAAAGGACTATGGATTTGTAAACAATTGATCAGAGGAGCTGAACTGGAGGAGGGAATGTGTCTTTTTTAAGTCTGTCTCCTGACCACACAATTGCATCATTCCTAAAGCTCACTGATTGCTAGGAAATGCTGCCGTTGCACAATATCACTTCTTGGATGTTAATTCCTTTATTAAACTACAGTGTATAGTACTCTTACAGTGGATTTCAAAGGTATAAAATTTAACTATATTAAACCTGGACATATCTAGGCTATCCTGCTTTGCCCAATTCTTCTTGTCACAGTCCTGGTGAAACTATTTGCCTTGTGGCCAAAAAGTACTTAAATAGCAAGATACCTCCCATACTGTCCTGCTTAGCATAACTGGGTTGGCCAGGGTTAAGGAGCTCTAGGTGGTAAGTCCCTGCCCTCCATCTAATCCCACATGCTGGAACAATCCAAGGTGGCTTGCAAATGCCCCTGGAAAGTATGCCAGTGCTTTCAGACTCCAAGATTAGAGGAGCTGCCTGAAAGCTTACATCTTGCCTTCAGATTCACTGCTTTCACTTGCACTCAGTCTTGGGTATTTGAATTGCTTCTTCACAGTATCTGAAGAGAAAGAAACTGGCTGTGTATCACATCTACAGCAGAATGCTCAATTTAGAAGTTCAGATTGGGTTCAGCAAAACTGGTGCATCCATTTAAAGCAGATAAAGAAAAAACCTGGATTTCATAGGCCCACTCAAGAAATAAATATGTGCTCATAAGTTTTATAACATAGTGTTCCTCTAGTTTGGCCAGCCAGTAGTATTATATTCTTGTACAAATTCACCACTTAGCCTGAAAGTTCTGCCTGAGCTAGATAATACCAATTTTAAAAGTCATCCTTCTCTTTTTTTCATTTTTAATGACTTTAGGTGATGGCAAATTTACTTCATGCAAATGTGAAAGGTTCCAGTGACTTAATTGCATTCATTTCTAACACTTCTCCCTCATTTTTTGCTTGAATTTTATCTCAAAGCTTCATTTTTCAATGGAAAAATCCTTCCAGCAGCAGCAGGAGGCAGCTTGGCTCCGGCATAGGCAGAGCAGGCAGAGGGCTGTGACTGCAGCTTAGCATTGTTTTGCTTACTGCCCAGCTGACCTGCATAACCTCAACTTTGTCTGTTCCTAGCAATGCTCCTCTGAAGTGCTACAATGATGTTTTCTGCTTTGTGTCTTCCCCTAGCTCAGGTATTGAAAGATCTCATTCATCATCTTAGCCACTGCATCCCTGCCAGAGTTTTAGCTGTGGCTCACCGTGGCCCAGAAGTCATCCCTAAAGTCACTGCTTTCCAGATTAGTTCACCACACTGCAAGTTTAACCTGTGTTTGAAGAAGCATGACATTGCACTCTGTGCCTGCTATAAGTAATGTCATTCAAAGAGCCACACAGAGCATATTTTTCAGCTTACTTTGAACTGACCTGCCCTTAGTCTGGCTGCTATACCATTACTTATATCACCTTCACCTTGACCGCCACAGTGCTATTTGCTTCCACATCACCCAAGACTGTAGATTAGACAAGGACTGTGTATCTGTCCATATACAAATCAGCCACAAGTTTCATTTGGTTCCAGGAGTCTCATTTTCTGAAGTTTTTTCTATTTAACTGCAACACTTCTGTTCTGTGGGATGCATTCCTCCATTTCACACTCCTCTTCCAGAGAAAGAATGGAAAAGGCACATAATCTTTCATCTTGTGGCTCTTGTGTTGTATGCAGGGTTCCTACTACTGCAATGCAGTTGAAGATACTGCAGAGGGATATTTAAATTCAAGCCAGGGAAAAAAAGCCTAATTAAAGTGAGGAAAAAATTATGAATGCATTTCTATTTTTAGGATTCGTGAAACTTGCCTTAACAGAATCTTTGGGCTTCAATTAATAGACATTCCATTTTTAATTGGAGCATTTTGCTGCATACAATAGTTTATAGTAAAGGGTGAGTTAATTGGCATTTATTTGAAAATGAAAAAATTTTAGTTCAGAGGAGCTAGTATGTGCTTTTGAATATGGTATTGACTGCATAGGTAAAGGGGCTGGGGAAGGGAGGAAGATGAGAAACAGACAAATGACACTATTGGACAACTTAGCTATGCATTCTGGGTGCTGTCCTTAACAACTATGGCAAGAAAAAGATGTTACAAAACATACCAAAAATGGATTTAAAATAATAACTTTTCACCCTGCAAGCTCTATGTTCATAAGTGAGTCAGGAGTTGCAGAACTTCTCATGAGTTTTGCTTTGCTCACATCCCATCCCATAGATGAGCTTCTAGGTTGTTTTATTTGTGCTCTTTCCTGCTACTCACATTATTAATGTACTCCAAATAAATAGAGATTTTCTGCCCAGGGTGTAATGTCAACTAGCTGAGGTTTTTTGTGGCAGCCAGCAAAAACAGCAAGGGGAAAGGGGGATCTCATGGAAGGTACTGAGACAGGCAGTGCTCAATGGGCAGCATTCTGCTGCTCAACAGGAACACAGCTCCTGGGGGCAGTGCTGGCAGATCAGGTCCTCCTCTGCATCCTGGTGATTTTGATTCCAGAAAGCTAGTCCTTTTCCCATTAGGACAAATTAATATGCTAAGGGCTCTTTAAGGGAAGAGGAAAGGAGTACTTGAGTTTCCAAGACTCATGTGTTTTGAAGTCACTGCTGCACAAAAATCAATATTCTTACTGCTGTTTAGTCATACCACCCTAAAAACTGTTAAATCGGTTTAAAAATTCAAATATCATCAGATCAGGCTTCTGTTCTCTGTGTGAGAGCATCTGCTTAGAAAAACTGGATTGTACTTTTTTTCAGAAAGCAAATGACTTGTCACAAAGCACTGCTTTGTTCCTATCCTGGATGTTATCTTGAGCCACAGAACAGGGCTGTTGCTTTGCATTTCATGTGCTGCATAACCTCCTTCCCAAATGCTGGAGCTATCAGAGAACCATTGTTGCCTCCTGTACATGGGAGCAATCTTAATTACTGCATCAGTCTCAGGATAAATCCACAGTTAATCAAATATGATGATGGGAAGGAGAGTGATAGGCAGATAAGCAGGACTATGGCAAAAATGTCAGCTGAGTAAAGTTTTCTTGGCATGTTGCTTGGAACCAAAATAAAGTCCTCCTCTTCCGAACACTGTATTCAGGTCAGGTCCAGCTATGTTTTGTTTAGAAAGCATCTCCATCAATCTGAATCAAATTTTTCTCAAGTGATTTGCTGCAGATTGAATTATCCTTTCAATTGGGATGGGGGGAGTGGAGGGAAATGCTCCCACATTTTCCCCCTATAGCACATCAAGAATGCTTCTGACCACTGCAATAATACAAAGTGATTTTTTCTTTGCCAAGCACAAGCATGCATGTGAATTGGATAACTCCAAAAATTGCTTATCAAGCTTGGTGACAATACATTTAGCTCAGAAAGGAACATTAGCATTAAAGCAGTGAATAACTGGATTGTGGCATTGTGAAGTTTGAAGAAGAATTCCTTTTCTTTAATCAAGTGTAGACAGCCTACTTCCAATTTCTACTAACTCACACATTTTCTTAAAAATAGACAGGTTCTGCTTTTGATATAACACCAGTAGTGCTAAGTGGCTTATGCTTCCCTCCACGGAGGGTACTCTGCACCTGCTGTTTCCAGTCTTACTGAAATGTAATTAGACTAGGTTGACTTTGTCAGTGAAGTGGCAACATAGAACAGTTACAGGACATCAAGAGTCCCTTTGTTCCTTTGCTCTTAATGCCTGTATTTGAAATCCAAGCATAAGTATCTTGATGATCCAAAAAGGAGAGCAATGATGAATAGCTATCTCAAGCCTAATGAATTTAATCTTTTACACAGAAATGCTGAGGTGGTAGTTTTCATAGAGACGTGGTCCCATCCAACTGCATGAGGTTCTCTTGTTTGAGGGAGGCTCCTTGTTATGGTCAAAGACTACTTAAGTTTCCTTTTCAATTTTTTTTTCTTCCTTCTTCATAGCCATCCTTGTTAGTGCTATATTGTAAGTGTATTTTGAACAAAGACAATTATCTCCTTCTCCCCTTTTCCTTTTTTATTTTTTTTTTATTTTGAACGGCTTGATCATTTTAGACATACCATCACAATGACCTTTCCTAACAACTCTGCCAAGAGGACATCAAATTGAATGTTTCATTATTAGTATTATACCATTCAGAAAACTGAGTGATTTTTCTTAAATATTCCAAGTTCAAGAATAAATATTGGAAAATTATTAGACTCATTCATGTTTAAAGAATGAGATAACTTTTAAATGCAAATTTATATGATAATGCTGAAACTTAGAGGTATAATTTATTCTGGAAATATGCAAAAATAGTGAATTTTAAGTATATATTATTGAAAAGTTCAAGTAGTTTTTGCAAACTTGAAATACATTATCTTTGTGGCGTGCTCATATTAAAAAAAAATTATTTTATGTGGCTAAATGGTAACAAATGAGCCAGTGTTTACCATGGTAAGGAGTACATTGGGGACATAACCATTAGACAAGGGTAATTTAGTTTTAGCATTATCAGTTAGAAATACTGCAGTTGAGTGGAATATTTTATTACATGAAAACATCTGTAACCAATATATCCCTTGGGAAGCTTACGTGACCTGTGATCTGTTTGGAAAAAAATGTTTTGCTTTTACGAGGCTGTTCAAAAGCAAGTATGTGCAGTGGGCTGTGTCCCAGCGAATCTGGAAGGGGCTCCCTCCTCTTTCTGTACCTCCTGGAAATTGCTGGGAGCTGCAGCAATGTTTCTGCATTCCAGACGGTAGGCTTCAAGCTCACTCCATAACTCATGGCACTGAAAAAGACCTGGGAAATGTGTGCAATCATGCTCTCTACCTTTAGTGCTACTCAAAGATTAGTGTGTATTATATATATAAATAGTAATATATATATATTCTATATAATATTTAATAGCACTCGATGCCACAGAGTGTTTACACACAGTTATCCTTGCTGTGAGGTAGCCTAAAAGTGCAGCAGTCATAATAAGGTTTGAGTCAAAAAGCACAATGCAGATTACTGAATATTCACATTTTACTGGAGTATGCCAGTAATACAGGACAAACAGCATCCTCAGTATACTTATCAGGCCTTGCTCTGTACCTGGCTGCTTTTTTTACCCCCTCTCTCTTTCAATGAAGGCAGATATGTCATCCCAACTTAAACTTGCAAAGCAGTCACTTGTGCTCTAGCCTTCATAGTGCTCTGGCAGGAAAACAAAGTACCCTGCTCTTGAGGACCTTCAGTCAAGGCTTGGGAAGACAGGAAGACAGAGGGATAGACAGCCTGAACTTGACAGCCCATTAAGTACCTGACCTTCTGCTTAAATGACTATTGAATTCTTGAAGATGTGGATTAATGCTTTCTTTTGTTGGGTGAGATGGGCAGATAGGCGTGCCAATTAGAGACAGCTTTGCCATGGGGTGCTTGGGGTCCCACAGTGCAAGGGGTTCCTTAGCACAGTGTTTCTATGTAGAGGAAATACTGAGAAAAACTGCAACTTCTTTACAGAGAGGGGAAAATCGTCACATTCACCCAGGGTTTCATTTCACTGTAGCACTCTGTAAGTAGAGGCAAAACAATTTGTTTCTAGTTCTTTGGCTATTTCTGAGACCCAGAAATCAAAACTGGCCAGTTTATGGCCATAGGCATAACGCGGGTATGTTACAGACCATAATATGTCAGGAGCTCTTTCAGCACAGGGTACAAAATAGGTTTCATGCTCGAAAGACCACGGCATTGCCTTTCTAACATCACTTAGATCATCCTCCATGCAGCTCTGTAGCCACAGGGACCCAAACACAGCAGAATGGAGGGCATCTCTCAGCCAAAAGACCAATTTTCCCTTTAAGTGGAGTGAGCTACAGCTGCTCCTTAAAAAGTCTTCCTGGTCTGGGGAATATTTAAACCACATTCTTTTCCATTAAGTACTTTATCAATGCAAAGATGGAGCAAACCTTTATAGGCAAAGGAAGCAGATCTGTGGGCTCTTGTCTGTGGTGATGACACGGTGCCTGGGATTGGGCTAGCTGTGAAACCAAGTGTAATTCACCCCCAAACTACCATCTGTTTGAAAGATATGAAAAGTATGTGCTAACGGGTTGGTGGCAGTGCATATTGGTTGCAGGCATGGAATTAGGAGGAGTGTAAAAGTTTTGACCCAGTAAGGAGGGGTGCTGCAAGGAAAGCAGGTCAGTCATAGAATGGAAAATCTTTCATTTCCAGTACCCTAAGAGGCAGGTGAAGATGAGCCTCATGGAATTTTTTTTCCACGTACAAGACAGTCCCAGAAAAGGCAAGGCAGGCTTTGTGTCACAGTTAGGTAAGCATTGTTTGGTGAAAGTTTATAATGAAGGAAGCCACTTCATTTCTCATTGGTGAGCAAAAGGGTTTTAGATTCTGAAATCAGTGCATAGATAATGCAGAAATGGGACAGCTTGTTTTGTCTAGATTTTTGAGTCTGCTTATGTCAGGAGGTAGGAACTTCAAATCTAATCTTGCTGGCTCTGTTTTCAGCTGATGGGATATAAAAGAGACTATGGGGAAAAGCTCAAAAAAAAGGGCAGCAGGAGTAATGTAACAAGGAAGGAGAAGGTATGGTGTGTATTGAGGGAAGCAGGTGAGCCTCCAGTTTGGAGGCAGAAATGTGGCAAAGTTAATGTTTGCACAGTGTGAAAATATCCCTATTGTTGCCTCACACAGAGGAGCTGTTAACAGGGCACACAGGAAACTCTTTGATCAAACACCTACGTCATTTCTTAGTGCTCTGCTGTAATTCAACATTTAAATGGCAACGAATGTTCTCCTAGTGAGATACTTTTTTAATCTCCAACATTTCTCTGGAGAGATACTCTGAGTAATTTTGAAAATAAAGACAAATATGTACAAATCCAACTTTTTTTTTTAAATGGTGTAAAAATTTAATGGTTAAATAGGATGAAAGTGGGGTAGTGTCAGACCACTGGCATAATGGCAACTGCTTTCTGATTCCTAGCCACATAATCAAGTTAAGGAATGCCGTAAATTAACACATGCTAAGCTTTTAGTTTTGCAGGAAATAATGATTTATGCTGTTCTTCTGTAACATCACCTCATGTCACGGAAGCATATTTTAACAAGAGGTATGTAGTTCTGGTAATCCCCAGGAAATCTGCACACTGTTGACCAAAACCCACTTTTTTAGAGTTGGGCTTTGCCAAGAATCCTGGAGCATGTCAGACTAGGAAAATGCTTCTTTTGTGCCTGAGAGGAAGCAGTATGTATGTGGATATAAAGTCACATGACTTCATGGTAAAAAATTTGGAGGTAATTGGCCTAACAATGGTGTTTTGCTTCCAGAAGTGGGAAGCCACTTGGATGAATCTTGTGGGCCTGAAGACAGAGGTTTCAGAGGACCTAACTTCTTACAGCTGATGACAGATCTTCCTGCTTACCCACAGCAAGCAAGCTGAGGAGGCAGCTCTGCTTTTCTTTTCTCAGATGGTCAAAACTGTATTTTAGTTTGTTCTGGACCTGATATTGCAGAAGTATTTTTGGTCCTGCAAACTTTTCACTTAAACAGTTTAGTGGCTATAAATGTGTAATGATCATGTTGTTACCTTTGTGATCCACTTGCATTAATGGCTTTCCTTTTGTCTTAGTTGGCATATGAGGTGAAACAAATGAAAGGCTGTATTAATTATTCACCAACTTAAGAATCTCTTTCACTGTTACTATGTTTCAGGTTGGTATATACCTTTGCATAAACTAATTGATTTTAGTCATAATATTCCAAGTGGTGTTAATTAATAATTTAAATATAATTGTTTTGGAAAGCTTTTTAGCTTTATTCTGAGCAGCTGGCACCAGAAAACAGAATTTGGCAGTGATTTAACTTCACAAATATGGAGCACGTTTTCTGCAGCTGTTATCAAATGGAATTAGTAACTGAAAGGTGTGGGAATTTTTTTGCATGAGAGGTTAATCAAGCCCAAATCCAATTGTGTTCTAACCGAAGATTAAACATGAAAAAAAGTGTGTAGTAGGGGCAGGGAGTTTTCTAAGGCATTTGCACCTCACTGTGACTCAGGAGGGGAGGGAAGGAGGTTAGTGCCAGAGCAATCATATCTTTTATCTCAAGAACTATTTTCAGCAAGGTATGCTGATCTTTTTTTCCATCCTCCCACGCTTTGGATAAGAGTTTCGGGAAAACTTTTATTTATTCCTTTGCTGGGTATGGATCTAATACAGATTTCAATACCAGGGGACTACCAACCTTTTGGGTAAGATAGTAGTTTGACTCACTGCAGAAGAAATTAAGGTATGTCAATTCAAATAGGAAGCTGATTTATTGTGAATTGTCAGAAAAATCTTTACTTCCTATGCTAGTGTTGCAGACTTTAGCCACTCTGTGTGGAGGGAAATTAGCTTGTCAAATACAGTTTGCCTATGGATGAAGAGGTTTTTAGCACTGCAAACAAATGGGTTTGGGGCAGCAGAGCTTTGTGACCCAGGGAGCAGGGCATGGGATGAAAACTGGGTGAGAGCAAATGCTTCTGGCTGGATGCAGCAGTGCCCTGCAGAGGCACTGATCACTGGTAGCACAGGCACAGCCAGTCCCAGCTGCAGCCAGCCCCCGGCTCCCTGTCCATCACCTGCTGCGCCTTTGCTGTGAGCCCTGATACCCTCGTGGTGAGCAGGATCCATCCTGTCAGCAGCAGCACCGTGTGCTGTGCCAAGGATGAGGTGTCCTGGTACCACTGCCACCCTGCCAGCCTCTGCCACAGCATCTGCCCCCAGGTGGGGCACGGGGCACTTCCCAGCCTTCCGTGGAGCCGGTTTCAGTGGCTTTAATTACATCTGCGGTTTGGATGGCTTCGCTTGGCCATTAAAATCCATTTCACAACGAGTAGTATTGAAATGAGCAAGGAATATTTGTGGCAGCTGTGGATTTCCTTCAGGCCTACAGGAAGAGTAAATTAGTTACTGAAAACTTGACAGTTTGTCCTGAGTGCTTAACTCCTTCCTCTCTGGAAGCTTGATTTTCAGGAGCAAGTGACTTTAAAAGGAAATAGTATACCCAATGTTTTTTTATTCCTCCACCCCCTTTTCACGGTAGGTCTGTAATTGCAAAACCAGCCAGAAGTGATTTGTTTGAAGAGGAAGTGTGGGAACTTCCTTTATAAATATTGCCTTTCCCTTCGTGTGGATCCAAACGCAGTTTGCTCTGCTGGCAGAAAAAAAAAAGTGCTTGAACTGACCAAGATCTTATTCCTGTAGCTCATGCCCCATGTAAGCGTGAAAGATGTTTTATTGGGGGGAGGGGAACACCAACAAAAGCCACATCTAGAAAAAGAAACAAAAAAACAAAAACAAATTAAAAAACAAAAAAAAAAAAAAAAAAAAAAAAGAAAAAAAAAAGAAAATTAAAAAAAGCTGGTTTTGCCCAGCCATTCCCTGTCAGTACTTTGACATGTATTCATCCTCTGCTCAGGAGCACGGGGCAAGTTAAGGTCCCATGGAGGGGTGGGGGGAATCAGTGTTTGCAGAGCCGGCGATTACAGAACCTGCTGTGACTTGCTCTGCCAGATAGGACAGTATCTGCTCGAGCCAGCTCCTATCGCTGTTTGGAATGGTTTCTTTTTTAAAAAAGTGTCAACATATGTATCTTTTAGTGAACTGGAAACAGTACCCTTTTCCAGCCTGGAAACAGCATCGAAGTGTTTGCAGAAGAGGGCTCAGCCCCAGCAGAGCGGCCCCAGCCAGGGCAGTGTCCTGGCCAGCAGCGCAGGTAGATGAGGCTCACAAGGAGAGACCAAGGTTTGACCTGGCAGGCAAAGCCTCGCCAGGCTGTTGGGCTTTTTTGGGCTGGGGGAGGGGAGTTTGGGGGATTTTCTTGTTTTTCTCTTAAGTGAACAGTGTCAGGGTGTATGGGCTCTTTGGGTGTGCAGGCAGCCAGCTGGCCTGGCTTGCAGACATAAATCAGTGCAGATGATGGGAAACAAGGCAGGGGGTCCAGTTCCCAGCTCTGAAGGATTCCAGATTAGGAAGACAGGTCACAGAGGAAGCAAGGCAGAGTGTGGAGGGAATCAGGCTGATTCTCTGAGAGCTGTTGAAGATGAGAAGAGCCCTTCTGCCTGATTTAAAGGAGGAAAGTGTTCTTATATTGCTTGCAATTAGGCTGAGATTCACCTTGTTCACTGGATTTGGTGGACAAATGAGATATTCCTGCTGCTATAACTTTGGATTGCTGTGATGCTTTCTGATCTGTTCAGCAAAAGGCACAGCCAGGCCACTGTTGTATTAACGAGAAGGTTGTGATTTTTATACATTTCTCAGTGGGGAAGATGAAATTTCACTCAAACTTCCAACCAGGCTTTGTAGTGGTTCCTTTTTCCACTTTTAGAAACAAACAAAAGAATGAAATTTGCAGTGCAATGGGCTATCATGGGAGAAATCAGTCACTATAAAAGAAGACACTGGAAACTTCACTGATCCATCCAGCTGGTCTCAGGTGAGGCTTGCCTGGTTCATCATACCAGTAGTCCTTACATCCTTTCATGCCCCACTTCAGAGGAGTGGACATCTCAATTCAGGATGACAAAGGAGTGAACTTTGGGTGATTTTTACTTCTTAAATAAAATTAGAAATAAAATTCTCATCTCTCCACTTCTTCCTGTACTTTCTTCTCTGTTCAATGTCCTACAAATGCATTTAAAACCCTACAGTGCTCAGATAAACTTTTCATTCTGTTACGTCTTTCCTCTTGTTTTCCACACCATTATTTGCTGCTGTCTCCCTATGTCTCTTATTTTCTCTTATCCATGCCTCATTCTCCATTTAACAATCTTTGCTTCTTTTTACCTTCCTACACTTTGCATTTTTTCCTCTCCTTTTTCACACTCACACTCACACTGTCATGCCTGCTCCTTTCTCCAACAAGGCAGGCTGCATTCTGTAATTCAAGGAGTAAACCTTCAAATTCTTGTGTGACTACTGAGTACATGATGAAAGAGACTGAAGGACTCAGCACTAGCTTGGAAGATATATGGGAAAAAGTAGTGAAGCCAATTTTAAAGTAGTCTTATTTACTTTGGTGAGTTGTATCACTTTGGTTGACTATTAAAATGTGTATTTCTAAGGTGAAGTGAGCACCAATGGCATTGTGTAAATAAAGAATTTCAAGAACTTAGTATAAAAGACTTTATAGAGGTAATATATTACTTCCAGTTGAGAGAAATGAAGTGGCACTTTAAAATCAGTTTTACTAGCACCCTGTGTTTAAAAAAAACCCTTCTTTTTCTTTTTGTTTTACCTCCTCTGCAAGCCTGGGCATGTTTGAGGCTACCAGGATCCAATTTCATGTAGTATCCTATTTCAAATCTAGGCAAGAGTGGACTGATTGAAAATCGTGCTGTCAGAAGTAAAACTGCCTGTGGAATGCCTTCAGTGACACGAAGATGAAACGGAGAATGTAATATAACAGATTCTGATTTTCTTTTTTGAGGTGTGAGGCTCTGGAGCAATGTTCTTGAATGTTACACCATTTACCTTGATTGAACAGTAATGGTTGTAGAACAATTTTGGTGAATTTTTGTGTTCTTCAGTTAGTAGTTAACAGCTGTGCTGTGAAGAGGGGATGGTTGGTATTGCTGGGGCTGTTTTAAACCAAAGCAGCAGCTGTAGAATATTTCATGGCAAGCACAGAGCTACCTGTAAGTCTGCATAACACCAGAATAACACAGGATTCCTAATAATTCTTGTCAGTGAAATGCTTACAGGTATTTTGAAATGATTGGGCTACTTCAGTACTTTGAAAACTGCTGGCGAATGTGAGCTAGTGTAACTGGTCTGTGTTTATATTGGTTTTTCGGGTCAGCACAAACACAGATGGCAGTCTGCTTCGTTTTCCCATGTGTTTCTTTGCCTCTTCTCCTCCCTGTCCCACGGAGGCCAAAGGATTAAAGAAAAAGAGGACTACAAGGACTACATGAGAATTGAGAACAGAGGGAAACAGAAATAGTGTTTTAGGACTTCAAAGGAGTAGGAAAGTGAAAGGAAAACTGAACTTGTGATCTTTGGTTAATTTTTAATTCTGGGTGTCATGGTTTACAAATGGAACAGCATTCCTCAGATAAGTGCCCCCCATATCCCCAAGACTCTTCCCAAACCAACCACTCACTTGCTCACCCTGCTTTCTTTCCCCTTCCCACTCCAGGGGTGGAATTGAGAATTGGAGACATAAAAAGGGGGAAATTACAGGTTGAGATAAGAAAGAATTTACTGGAAACAGCAATGAGATAGAAAAATGAGCAGTTAGAGTAGCAATATTAATAGCAAAAGTATACAAAAAGAGGGTGATTTACATGGAAATAAGTGCTCACCAGCCAGCCTGAGGTGGTGCAACCTGGGAAAATTAACAATGGCTATCCTGCCACTCTTGTGTGACCCAAAAGCCACACTTTTCTTCCTAGAATAAGAGTCCTTTATTTCCACGTCCCTCCCTGCCCCCACCAGTGATTATGTGGATGATACAGAATAACAGCCTAGACATACTCACACAGCTCCGAGCTCTGTCCCCTCACAGCTACTGCAAAAAAATTAACTCTGTCCTGGATGAAACCAGGGTAATTTAAAAGTTTGGCTATGCCAGGATTATGTTGAATTCCTGGAAAACTAAGAGTAAACATTGTTCTGCTGTGTAATGCTGGTCTGTCTCCTGTGCCCTGTGCTGAGTGATGCTCATGACCTGGGGAGCATCTTGCATTGCTGAGAGTGCACCAGGTTGTACAAATAGATCCCTTGCAGGGAGGGGGTGTGTCATGCTAGCTGGCCTTGGCTCCATTTGCTCTCAAAAGGAAGGGGAAGGCTTCAGGAAAAAAAGTCAGTGTCCTTACATTCTGATAAAGTGCTGTCTAGAGCCAGCCAAGAAAATAGCAGTGAGCCAAGCAGGGGAGAAAGAAAGTCAGTAATAAAACTCAGGAGCTCATGTGCTAGAAGTGAAATCTGGTGTCTGTGGTCAAGGAGGTGGAGAGGGCAGAATAGAGATGACCTGGAGTCATGTAAGCTAGAGAATCCAAGATGAGGGAAGAAGATGCATTGGCCAGATATTGTGTGATTCTGAGTTAATTAGAGATCTAAATACACTGCAATGTTTAGAGCATTAGGTTGACATCTGATATCACCCTAAAGTTTTTAATATTAAATTCTATATCCTGTTTCCATGTGGACATGGTCTCAGTGTTATAATGTCTTCACTGAAATAGGAAGATCCATTCTCAAAATCAAGCTCAAAAAGCAGTGTGTAGTTTTATCCTATGTGCTCCATCCTGTCAAGGGTGCTGTGCTTGTTAGCTCAACAGCTGGATAAAAGTTCCATGGGCATGTAAAAGTCTATATGAAAGTCTGCTCCATATGTTCCATATAGCTGAAGGCTCAGGGGAATTAGGTTTTTGTCTGGGAACCAGATAGCACAGCTTTCCATCCCTGACCCAGTGCTTGCCCTTTTTAACAAACAAACAAGATCCTTCCTCAAAAAAAGTGGTTTATGATCTGTTTTTAGCTCTAGAAGCAAACATTAAAAAAAAAAAAAAAAGAAAAAAAGAAGTCAGTATGTTCTTACCCGTACTTACAGCAGCATCAGCTTTAGGCACTGCAGAACAAGTGTCACACTTTGTTCCTTGCTGCTTTCAGAAGCCATTATCTCCCTGGCAGTTGCAGTGCCAGGGCAGCATGTTGCCTGCTTGCAAAATTTTGCACTTGGATACAACCAATCAGCCTGATTTTCTCATCTATTTGAAATAATGGCATTTGAGACCTTGAAGATTGATTCCTAATCCACAAGGCAATCTATGGCAGGACTCTTTCTGTCAAGCTAGTGGAGAGAGAAGAACCAGGAAGATTAGCCTCGTTAGACTGAAGTTAGATTATGTGACCATCCCTCTACCCACTTGCTCTGTTGTGCTCATGGTTTCTGTCATCTTTAAAGAACAATTTCTCTATGTTGCTGAAGTAATTTTTGCTTCAGGTCACTTTGCAAGTGCCTCCAGCTGTTAGAAGACCTGTGCAAACAATATGTATTGAAGTTCCTTTATTTCAAACAGTCCATTTTGACTGGCCAAATCCATACCATGAAAAACAAGATCCAGTGTAAGATACTGAAAAAGAGCTGCTGTGCTATGAGCAGGAGGTAGAAGGAAGAAACAAAACCAAACAAACCAAAGAAGCCTTGTGGCAGATGGTACCACCTGTGTCCATCCAAAGCAGTGTGCCATTTGAGTGGAGAAACCTGGAAAATCTGATGACTCAGTCTGAATACACAGGGAGACAGTGAGCGAGATTTCTGGCTTGTGTCCCAAGCCTCTTATGAAAAAGGCTTCCAATTTTATAACACAGAAAATTGAATACAATTTGGTAGCATCATTCTCTGGCACAGTTGAACTACAGACTGAAATGCCTGGTGTATCCATGTGAGATCTGCCACATAAGTTGTTAGATGACTCTGTGCCAAGTCCTGGGTTATGGCAGAACCAATTTTCTCAATAAATACATTTCTGATATTTTTAGCAAAGGATATACCTTTAATAATACTTTTATTATTGGGGGTATAGCTGGCTGGCCATAACAGTTAGGGTTGATAGCATTTGATTACTTTTCAAGGCTCAGCCAAATACTAATTTCCATGCACCTCAGTTCTGGCATCTGCAGGGCTGGATGGGGAACCAACTGTGCAAGACGTGCCTAAATCACTGTTCAGCAGTGCTTGCAAAAATGCTCGTAAGGAAAGAGAAAACATGGATATCTAAAGCAAACTTCTCAGCAGGATCAAGTCTTGTTTCCTTGCTGACTACCTCCACCTCCTTCCTTCTTGGCTGTCAACAGGATGATAATGGTTCACATTTGTCCTTCCTTTTAACTTCTGAATTTTCTTTTCCTTTACATGATTAAGTTGCATCAGATCTGTTTTTCCTGTTGTTGGTAAAACATAGAAAGAAATCTTCCCTTTACCTTGGTCCTACAGTCTAATTTTTTTGTCTGTGTCTTGGCTCGGCTGCTTTACTTGACACTTCCCTCCTATCACCTTCCTCAGTCCAATCCTAGACTCTCCAGTTAGGCTGCAGCATGCAGCTGTGCTCTAAATATCTCACCCAGCTCTTCTCCCATCTCACAATTTTGCTGAGCCTACGTGTTCATCCTGTACCCAGTAAGGTTTGTTCCCTCACACAGCTTTTCCCTGCAAAGAGATGAATGTACATAGTCTTAAAGAACATCTTCGCAAAGCAACTGCGTATAGGGTATGAGCACAGAAAATTAAATTCCATGGAACATTAGCAAAATAAGTTTGGTTTAGGACTGGGCAGCCTCAAGAAACATGAAGGGAAAATAAAAGTCCTGCAGATGTTTGTGTCTTACTTGCCTGAAAGCCAGTGTTATGTGAGTCTAAAAGTGATGTTCAGTTGAGATGAGATGGCTTTGGGGAAAAGGTGGTGGATTTTGCCAGGTGCTCGGGCTCTTTTACCTGGGAACTGTCATGAGGTGGTCTTTTAGTACATACGTTGGCTTGTGCTGCAAACTGTTTGATTGTGCATTGCTTGCTTTGCTAAAAGCAACTGAGAAATAACTCTGTGTAAGGAACAGAGGCAGACAACACTCACTATGTCTATTGCTTGGGATATTTTTTTGAGGACAGTTGTCATCTTCACATTTATGTTGAACAATCTACATGAAGTCTTGTTACCACTTTTTGGCATATACAGTGATGTTAAAAAATATTTGATGGTATTTTATCCTTCCCTAAAGGGACAGACATTGCTTCTCTTCCATTCTTAAATGTTTGGTCAGGGGAGGTGCCAAGTACTGCCACTGGTCAGAGCATGTTCAAGCTCTGGCTAGAGGAGTCATACAATAACCCATCACCAAGTCATACAATAACCCATCTGTAATGCCAGGCATTCTTTTGGGTAATACATCAGTTTAGCTCTCAGTTCTTCAGTAATTAGTTGTACATCTGTGAGCAACTGACCATCTGATTTACTATCCTAGCAGCTATTGAAATAGGGAACATTGCCCCATTTAGCTTCAGGATGGAAAGTTATAGTGTGATAAAGTTGTGTTTAAAATGTAATAAAACTGACTGTATATAAACAAATTACAAGTTTATATTACACTATAGATGATCTTAAATCATATTTTAAAGTTCATAAATTTAATGTGATTGAGCATAGCTTAATGCATATGAATATATTTTTAATTGTTGCCTTCTTTTATTTAGTAAGAAGATTAAACTGTCCTGGAAAATAACTTGATTATAGTGAAGAAGACTTAGTGGAAAAGTGAATGTAAGTATTTCAGAGCATGTGTCAATTATCTATGTTTGCAAACCATTGACAGTGGTGATACTATAAATCGTGATAAATCGGGCAGCCACTTTTATTATGGTGAGAATGCAGGATCTGATCACTGTGCATATGTGTGTGTGTGGTATAGAATATCTATTATATGGGTCTATAGGCTAATATATACCTAAATTATTTTAATGGGGCCATGTGCTGTTAGTCACTTGCATGCTTAAGAACTATTTGCAGGAAAAATGACATGAAGTTGTCACTAAGCGCCCTTAAAAAGATAAAAAAAACCACTACTCCCATATAATACCCACAGGGATTCTTAAATTCAGTAATGCAGACATATTTTCCATTTCCAGAGGAATTCAGTCTAACTTGGAATAATGCACCCCATATATAGCAATTTTTGGTATACTTGCCCTGAAGATGTGAGATTATAGTAGAAAAAGATTGCACCGTGGATTGGCAATTCAATTTAGAGTGAAATACAGCAGCTGCAAGTTCCAGGCTAAGTGCATCATTGCTCACTTGAGGTCTCTTTTTCAAAGTTGGAGTCAATAGTTCTCTAACAATAGGAGCTTTGGTTCATTTTCTAGAACCTCTTGAAACTGTTACTTTGCTGGGGAATACGCCATTATTTTTCTTAAAGTAATTGCCCTCCTTAGCTCTATTTCATAATAATGTGAACCCCCTAACAGTGTGCCTGCACATGTGTATTTGTATGTATATATTTGTGTATGAGGCAAAGCTGTGTCTCTGCAAGTCTTTCCCCAGGAGACTCTGCGTGGCTCTGATGTGCGGGGCAGCAATAGTCATGAACTTCCAGCTACCACAGATCCGTTCCAGTGGTTTTTTCATATTACATTTTTCCCACGATCTCACCTTCCTTTTCCCAGAGCCTGACTGATGAGCTTGGAAGCAGGCAACTAAGCCTTTCCAAATGCTGAATAAAGTATAGAATTAATGACTTTGATGTTAAAGAGGACAGTGATTATGTCTTAAGTGTCTAACAAGCTGGGACAGTTGTAATTCTAGCCTTTCAGGTTTTCCTAACTTGTCTTCAATAATTACTGGCTGACCAGTAGAACTGAAAGCAGCAGGAGCTGCATATAGCATTGCAAAGTGCTGTCTGGTTTACGTAGAATTGTCTACTGATATAAGATTGCTTGAAATGAAGATTGTCAGATTTCACAACATTGTACCTAAGTTGAAGGTTTACAGATTAGGCAGTGCCTCGATTCTTTCCATTACTCATATCTAGCCCAGTTTGAAATATATGTAGGCTTATAAAGGATAAAATCAAGTCCCTTAAAACCTTCCAATATGTCTTGAACAAAACAATGCAGTTTGAAGTAACTTACTGAGTCAACTTTAGTTGCCTCAAGATCCTAAAAATACATTTCAAATGACCCTGTTCAGGCCAGTGACACTTCCTGAACTATCCCATGTGTGTGACAAGTTTGTACATGCAGAAGTTTTTTGCCAGTTGCTTTCACATTTTTCTCACCACTCGATCTTCAACTGTTACTTCTGGGAAACTCAGGAAGGGTTATCTTTAGTTACTATTTTTTGTGAAATAAGCAGAATATTGTTGGTTTGTTCTTTGTAGTTTTTAAGGGCCTGTTTAGCAGGAGAGCACAATTTGAATGTCAATTGAGCTATAAAAGATATCTGCCCAGTTAAAATTTAATTTCATGTATGTATGTGGAAACAAAGACATGAAGTAGAGCTGTGTTTTAGGAAGCTGAGGAGTATAATATTGGCAAGGTGATTATTAGCTGATCCTGAAACTGGCAGAGGACTAAACACATCCTGCAGAGATGGATGCTAGCATTTTGTCCTTCATGTAAAAATAAATATCATCTCTAGTATATGTTATTTTTCTGATATTTTGATTTTGTGCAAATGTAGTCTGAGCTCCTAAATGTAAACCTTCTTTTTGATCTGGCTCTTACAGGTATCTGACATTATCCTTCTAAACATTACTAATTTTTAAAAATTAATTGGCCTCACATTGGCTAGGCTTTTTGCAGTAATACCAAATCAACACATTTTCGTGGAGAGCAGAAAATACCTTTTCACATACACTTTTAGTTTTGTATCTCAAAAGTGGCTTTGGAGATATTCTCATATACAAAGACAGGAGAGCTGAAGGGAGGGATCAGAGGACATCATGGGAACCAAGAGGAGCAGTGGCTTTACCTGCAGCCACTCACAGACTGGAGGTCAAGCCCTGAATCTGTGAAATCCAGCACCTGCTCTTATAATCATCCATTTTGATGTGTAACACATCTAGAAATATTTATTAAAAATTTTGGTTGAGTCAAAATTGAAAATTAAGTTTGAAACTTGAGCCTGAATACATTGTAATGGTTTGGCAGAATAACTGGTAGAATTTTGGCTTTGGTTACCTGGTAAAGCCAGAAGGTGGAAAAAACTTCCTCTTCCTCATTCTCATCCAATGAAATTTTGGACTTACCTTTCAAATAGGTGAAACAACAAGCTGGAATGCTGGATAAACCCAGTGAAATGTTGGCTTGCTGTGTTTCTTTACCTCACAAAGGGGCGAAAAGAAATGGAGAGAGTGAGGGTTTTGTTCCACTCAAAAATAAGGAAAGGCTAGGAAAAACATAAAATGGGCTGGTGGAGATGATGAAAAGCCAATTGTGTTGAATTATGCTGATGATACATCAAAATAATCTTGAGGCAGTGACTGCAAGGAGAAGGAAGGAGAGTGTGTACCTTGGGGAATCAGGAGCAGGCACCATCAAGTAGAGCACAGGCAAGAGAGTGCACAGGATGAGGGGAAGAACACTCAGCCCTGATTAGATACCAAAATTAGGTTCTTGCTGCACATTTTGTAATCTGCGATCCCAGGAACGAGTTCTTAATGTAGCACTGAGTGTTTTTTCACTGTTCTCAGCAGTATTCCTTATGTAAAATGTGTGCACTGGCATCATAAATAGCCTGATTCAAACACCCTTATGGAGGGTGAGGACCCCATCATGTCATGTGCTGTCACTAAGCTCTGCTAGCTGGTAGGCAGGTTCTTCTTGGAAGGTCTACAGAGATGCTTTTTAGACTTGTAGAATTATAAAATATTTTCTCAAAACCAGTGTCCATCTCAAAAATGTCCATCTTAGTTTCAGGATCCAGCTGGCTATTGTAAAATTAATTATTGTTTCTAAGAGCTTGGCTTCTATATTGTGAATGCTATAAATAATTCTCAGCAACATTTGGAGGAGGTATATAAAGCACAGAGACACTCTTGATAATAAGGAGAAAAATAAATATTAAGGAGTTACTAGTTCATTAAGTAATGTCTGTGCTGTGCATGAAATGAGGCAGGGAAACAGGGGAAGAAGCCTCCCGTTACAGAGACTATCATGAAGGAGTCACATAAGGAACTTTGATTCTCTGCATGACAATCAATCAGACTTAAGTCCCTCTAAGAATCACCTCTAAGACACTTCTTTAGATCCATAAAATTTAAGTCACCAAAACATGCAAAAATTGTTCCCTATTTTCTACATGCTTTGGGCTGTGGGCAAGAACATTGCAGAATGTTCCCACAGAATTTCTGCCCTGTCACACTGAAGCCCTAAAGGGCATGCAAGGGCACTACACATGGGTTGCATCTGGCTTCATGCATGTGGTTTCTGGCATCTCCCAGTACCTACGTCCCGTCTTTTTTCTTTCCCTCCATCTCGGTCTCCCTGTGTTGCCTGGCTAACTTTAAGGAGAATACTTCAGCTCCAGGAGAAATTACATCTCTGCACTACCAGCATGAGTAGCCTGTGACACCAGGTCAGGCTGTAACCACCAGCAGTAACAACCACAGGAAAGCCCTGCATAATGATCTCTCCAGGGTGTGTAGAGCACACTTATTTATGTTGTTGTTTTCACACATGCTATCAAATACAATCTTTTATTTCCCTCTAATCTGAGTTTATATTCACTGGGTCATGTAAAGGCCAAATGTCATGCCTTTGCTGCTAGATCTTTGCAATGAGAGTGCCCATGGTGAAAGCCCTGCCCTCATCCTGCCCTTATCAAGCATGGAGTCACAAGGAGAGAGCTGGCTCCACAGGCAAGCCTTGGCTCTCTATTTTCCTCTAGCAGAAGCCTACAGAGTGACCCATCTAACAAAAGCATTGCACAGCTTCGTACATATTTCATATCTCTAGCTGCTGATAAACTGCAATAGAGTTTAGCCCATATGTTGGCGCCTTTCCCTCTATAGAGAAATGAGGCCACACTTTACCAGTAGTTGCAGACTTGAATATCTGAAATGTGTTATGTACTTCTCATACTTCTCTGTGAGACTTGTCTTGTAAAAAACCATTGTAGGTTAGTTATAAAAATATGTTTTATTGGAGGGTATGAGTGACCTTTCTGCTTAATCCAGTAACACTTGATTAAGTCTACAGGTTTGGCTAGGAGACCCACAGGAGAGAAAATTCTTGCAACAAAACACAGCTATTTATTTAGAGGTGTTCATTCTTCCTCCTTGAAACACAGACCCGCATGTCAGTCTTCTTTCTCATGTTTCTCTGAAATTATCTCCTGGGGAATATGTAGAAAAACAAACAGTAGATTCTTTTCCATTTTAGGAGAGGGATGGAGACAAATTCAACTTCAAAATACTTGGTATTTTAAATGCAAAATGTTCCTTCTTTAATTAATACTTGGCAAAGCATTTTAAAGATCAAAGTGTCAATATTAGCTAATTCTCATGACACACCTGTCAGGTAAGTAAAAATTATATCCATTTATAGCCCAGGAAGCTAAATACTGTCTAACATCAGCATTTTCTCAGTTTCTACCTAGTTAATTTACTGAAATAAGTAGTCTAATTCTCAAAGGTTCTTCATATTCTTAGTTGTCCTAAATTATGCTTAGAACTCCAGAGTACTCACTCTTTTGAAACTGAGTGCAAGTATTTTGGTGCAGAAACATGGGTATGTATGGAAGCTGAACCTGAGGCATCCACACTTAAAAGACTTTTTCAAAACTTAAGCAGCCCTAAAAAGCCTAGAGCTGGAGCCTACATGTTGTCAATTCTCAGGCTGGGCTCAGATCCCTGCACTGCCCAGCTCTCATACCTTAAGGCAGAGTTGTTTCTCAATCGACTTGAAAAATGTGTGAGCTATAGGTAGTCTTGGGAGGATCATTCTTCAAAGATGTTTTTTCTTTTTTGCAGGGGACATGTATAGAAGGAGTTTTTAGAGAGGGAGAGGGTGCTTGAAGTGGAAAGAAAAATGGTGTGTGACAGAAATTAATTCTTCTACCTCCTGCTGTTGCTTCCATTAGAGATGCGGGTTATCTTGTTATTTCTGTCATGGCTCTCTCTCCTTTTGTTCCAGCATCAGCAGAGTGGTATAATTGGGCTGGAGGACAAATTTTTTGCTGCTCTATTGAGCAACGACTGAAAGGGAGAGGAGATTTTGAACAAGTGCTGTCTCCCCTTCAGTGTGCAGTGCAACTTGTTTCCAAATGGTGTTTTAGTTGGAGTGGTGGTGATTGTCAAGTGCCTTGCTTTGTCTGTGCAAACAGTTTTTGTAACCTGTTTGCTCCATTTGGTGTGGCAATGCCCAGCCCTGAATGCAACACAAAACTTAAGGATGGCGTCACTCCATGCCAGTCTGTTCTCCCTCTTGCAGGAGCAGGTGGGAATGCACAAAACCCTAGCCAAAGGCTGTCCATGAGTTGGCACTTGAAGGAGGGAAAAAGCTAGGCTACAAAAAGGGGTCTCAAGGGATTGAACAGCCTGGAGCAGGCGTGCATGGCTGAGTTAGGAGTTGGAATTGTCTGGCTTTCAAATTCAGAGAACTTGTTTGCTGTCTTGGCCCTGCTCAAAGTGAGTAAATGCTACTGCTAATGACAAAGCCCAATAGAGGAGGAGTGAAGGATTAAAAACACCAAATGATGACTCACCCTCCCCTCTCCCCCTTCCCCAGTTTCAGTCCCCACTAAACCACTTTACCTCGCCAAACCCCTGGTGGCATTTTGCTTATAAATAATTGTGTGTTTGAAATGTTAAAATGTGTGGGCAGGGATTAGAAGGATATGTGATGCTACAGCATTAAAACAGTGCAAACCTCTGCAAGGGAATTGTGAGGGAAAATTATTTTTGGCAAGGGCTGCTGCATCCTGGAGAGATCAAGAGAAGGCAAAAAGCAGTTTACCCAAGTTTAGCAAAGCCAAGTAGAAAAGCTGGGTGCAGTAAAATAGGGTTTCACATCAGTTCTCTGTCATATTAAAGGTGAATCTGAAGTTTTGGGGGGGATGCAAAGAGGAGATTCATCGACAAATTTCTGTCAAAGGTACCAGCCTAAACTGTTGTCCTTTTCTTACTGTAGAGGTTGGTGATAACAACTGCATGGTTGTCACCCACACTGTAACAGGTTTCTTCCCTCTCCTAGCATGCAATGGGAATGGTAACATAACTCCCTCAAATCAATGTGTCAGCCTGTGGTATTTTACAGAATAAGCAGGTTGAGTTGCCCATTTGGGATATTGTTCTATACTCTCAAAGAAGTGAGGATATTGGCATCAAGTTTCTTGTTGTGTCTGGCAACAAAAATTGAGAATTGTCCCTGCTTAGGAAAGCAAATGCATTACAGAATTAGAGGGAACTGTTGCAAATCAGTTTTCAGCATTGACTTTAGCATTGATTGTGCGGCTTGAGTATAATTTTTAGTGTCATTCTCAGATGCCACAGTGGCTTTGTCTCCACAAACCTTTGATTCCTGGACAAAGTAAGCCTTTTTATGGGACTGTTGCATTTGAGTAGGTGAAATCAGCTTCCTCACCTCACTTCTTAATTGCATGTAAGTGAACAATACCAGTGTGAACAATACTGGTGCGAACAGGCACAGATAAGGGCACTGTCCTGCTGCTCTTCTTGCTGATGATCTTGCTGCTGTTTGCTTGTTTGTACAGGGGAGGCCTCTGAATGCTATGCCTGTAGGAACTGTGCAATTACTAATAAACAAATAATTTTTAGGAGGCCCCATTCATTTAATGTCTAATTAATTTTTGAGATGCCCTCTGAGCCCACAGAACCTAGGGAGCAGGGCTTTGAGCAGAACTCCTTGGGGGAGGCAGGATAGTGCCACTCCTTCACCTCGGCTGCCTCCTGCCTTGCCCCCTGCAGCAGCAGCCCCTGCTGCTCCCAGCTCCCTACACAGGGCACGGCACTCTCCCACCTGGCTTATGGACCAGGCTCCTGCAAAAGTGCATCTGAAATCTTCATGCTGCTGATCCCCTGGGTTTGGTGCCAGGGCAGCCTGGCTGCAGGTGTGTTAGGGGTCTCTTCATAGTATGAGACTTCTGCTCCATTCCTGCAGTGCATCCTCCTGCTTTATCATAGCAATGATGTTGTTTAAGCAGTTGTCTTGGGTAAACTGGTCACTTTGCTAAATGAAAATGATTTGGTTAATGCAATGTTTTGTATAGAATATACCATCTCCACTGTTCTTAACCTTTGCTGTTACTTTTGTGCTAGCAAACATGAAAAAATGCCCTGTGCATTCAGGATGATACTGTTTAATGCTAAATTTTTAATTTCTATGAAATCTATTTATAAGCCTAACTTGTGCTCTTGTTTTGTTTTTCTCCCTCCTTTAAAGCATTTAAACATATTACTTGAACCTTCATAATAATCTTTAGTTAATGTTGTATTTAATATTATATTTAATTAAGGGATTTAAGAAGGATAAAATTAAAAATTAAATACCGAGACAACTTTCTTGCCTAATAATTTTTTAGGGCTAAATTCAGGGCAAGCCTCAACCTTATTTGATTCAATTAATGTAGTGAAATTGACATTGTATTTAAAAATAACCATTCCTTTGGACAGCTAGGCAATATTCTGGTGTACTGTTACTGCAGCATTCAATTTGATCAAGCTGACATGACAATGTTATGAAGTAATGTCAAGATGCAAAAATATCTACATTTAGGTAGGAAATTTCTCATTGCCGGTGAGTAAGCCAATGACTTTGTAAACAAAAGTCTTGTTTATCTTTGCTGGTTTTCCTTAAAATTGCATGACTTAAATTTGTTACTAGTTAACTGAATCATATCAAGTTACAGTTGCTGGGAACTTACCACTTTGCGAAACATTGCAACTCTTGTTTGTGTGCAGACAGTGTTTCCTGAAAAATGGAGCTGGAAATTTCCAGACAATAAATGGACCGTGTTTTTAAAAAACATGGCTTTTAGGGCTTGAGGTTTGGGGGTGGGTTTTTTTGGTTTGGTTTGGGTTTTTTTGTTTGGTTTGGTTTGGTTTGGTTTTCGACCTTGAAGTTGCCAGGTCACAACTTTGGCCTTGGCATCCTCTGCATCAGTTTACACCCAAAAATCATTGGCTACCGGCCATTTGTCTCTTCAGGGTACCAGAGAAGAGAAAAGGGTCACAATACCATTTACATTGTAATGAGCAGAAACACAAAAACATAGAGTACAGCTGGTATCAGGGGTGGTGATCAGATTCCTCAAGTCCTCCTGCACTTCTTACAGCCAACATCTTTGTAAAACATAAGCTGTATTATTCTTTACAGAAGACTCTGGGAAAGTTTTGTCCTGGTTCTGCAGTGGCATTGGTTGCCAGTGCATCATCAGAAATATCCAGAAACTGAATGACTGTAGAAAGCTCTTCTTGGCTGCAAAGCCAAGAAGATCCTGTTCTAAAGGCTGGGATGGTTCTAGGAAAGAAATGTGGTCAATTGAGCTGATTCGTTACATTTGCCAGGCTTTGCATACCCTTGTGTGAATCAGACCATCCATCCACATGTGAATTCTTTAGCTGATTACCTTGAAAGATGTATTGGATAGCACTTGTTTACAGTGGCCCAATCGGCAGGATATAGATTTTATCTGGGGTGTAAATATTTGTGGTGCTACACTGACTCTGCTTTGCCAGATGTGCATGCTTCCTGCTTGAGCTGCCCCACATGGGAATGTTCTACCTGTTTGCATGATTATAGATTTTGCCTAAAGGAGCATTATGCAAAGAAGTTGTCTCTCCTGAGGGAAGTATATGTGAGCAAAACTTTTACAGCTCGGGGACAAGTTATGCTGAGAGAAATTGTTCTTTGAAAATATGTCTTTGAAGTATATATAGGACCAGAAGGAAAAGAACAAGTAAATGATGTAGATGGGGAACAGAAACAAGAAAAAAAATATGTAAAGGAAAATGTTCCAAATATATCTATTTTGCACAACCTGAGCATAATTGAATGTGCTAACATTATTGCAAATAAATTAGGTACCCTGAAAATAGTAATCTTATACAAAAGCAGGTGTTTATTCTCACGAAAGAAAAATGAACAGAAATTACATTTTTGCCCAGCAAGTCTGTCTGTTGTCTTTGACAAGGTGACAGGGAGATTTTTTCTTCAATTGCAGTAAACCTACTGAAGGTTTCTACTTCAATGGTGTCAGGATGTGTTTATACACACACCCACTCTCTTAGGTACCTGTGCACCCTAGTACTTCCATCAGTGCTTTGAGTACGGCTGCAACCAAATCTCAAACCTAAGCAAGAGCTGAAAACTAAGCTGGCCAGAAGTTGAAATATGGATTGTTCCTGCTAGAACAGCTCCATGACTGTCTTCTCACCAGGTTTTGCATGCCACTACCAGCCCAGATGTTAGGCAAAGTGTAACATTCACCTAAGTTTTTTCTTTGAAATGAATGGCAGGACAACGTGTGGAGAGAGGGGCAATCTGCTTACTTTCATATTCACTAGATAAACTGAAACTGACCCTGTGGGAGAATAAAGAAGGTTTCCTAAGTGAGGTGTTTGGATGGTATGATCTTCCTTATGCATCTGTTAAGCAGCTGACAGGACTGCCTTGTGGCCCAGTTGCTGACTAGCAGGGGAGAGAAAAGGCAAGTGGTGGGGGAAGGAGGGGACACATTCAATGTTTTGCAACACATGATTTTGAAGCAAGCATCTCTGCAGTGATGCTTCTTGTCTTGTTCTGCCAACTCCTTCACTGAAGTTGAACTGCATTTATCATCTTTGGCATTAATCTAATAAATCTAACATTCTTGGGCAAGGTAAATATTTGACAGCTCCTGTATGCTTAACTTGTCCCCATGCTTTCAAGATATGCAGTATCCTTGTAAAATATTGTCATACAAATAGTGGGTGGTAGAGTTCATGCTGTTACAGTAAGTAAAGTGAGCGTTTTAAGTAAATTCCCTAAGCGTATGCACATTACAGCATACAACTATGTTTTCTGGAGTGGCTGGGATTCCATTCACCAGCCCTGGAAAAGGCATAAGCATCTAAGAGATGGAAATTAGTACAAATTGATCTCATAAGAGCAAATTTTATTTAAATTCTTGTCTGTCAGTGAGTGGTCTTGATGATTTTGTTCATGACAAGTTTGCTTTCATTAAGGGGTAAAATACGCAGTATAATACCTGTATAAAGAGTATGTTAAGCTGTTAAATGCTGGTTCCACAAGTAATCCAAGATTTTCTAGCTTTTGCTTTAATTTGAAGTCTGCTTGTCAGTCTTCATCTTTATTCATGATAAATAAAACCTCTTCCCTGAAGGGATCAAGGTAAGAGCCATAGTATTATGTCTATTGCAATCAGTGATTTTGTAGGGATCTTGTTAAAGTTCAAGTTCTTTCCCTGCAATTGAGCAGAAATACCAATGTATGCCAGAAAAATGCTTGATCCACTGTTAAAAGGGATCAAGAAAGCTTAAAATACAGGGAAGCTGCTCAAGGCAAGTGTCAGCACCCTTTGGAAGAGGAGCTAAAGATAAAATGATAAATACCAAAGATTGTACCTGGGACTTTCCCTCAGCTCTTCCTCCAGTCAACAGTTGTTGGACCTATAGTTATTTGAAATCCAGGGAGTTTATAGCCTGGGAAAGCACAGAGAATTCACTCAGTCACTGCATAGCAAAGAAAAATTAGGGACCCAAACACTCTAAGGGAGGAGAGAAACATATATTGAGGAAACATTTGTGCATCACACAAATGGATACTTGCAGTTTACACTGCACAACCCTTTCTATGTCCATTATCAATGGGATTGTGAGAACCTGAATATGCTGAAGAAACCAAACCTCCATGAATGTCCTGTCACCAGGTCACTTTCCACAGTGATGAGCATCAGGCATTAGTACAGAGGCAGCAGGCCAAGTGCTACCCACGGTCATAAGCAACAGGCTGCACACCAGATTTTGTGAGAGGGGGTGGAGTAAACCTCTGAAGTGATTAGTGCTGTACCAACCCAGAAAGGTTTTGTGGAAAGTAAAGCAGATCTGACTGAAAAACTCCATGCTTATTCAGGAGGAGGCAGCTTTTCATAATGTGATTAAGTATTCCGTGATCTAATAGATGATGATGTAGGGAGGACAAACAAAGTCCATTGTACCAGGAGTAAGGAAGCCACATAAGAACAAAAAGAATATCATTTTGGGGAAAGAAACTGCCCTACACAAGTGGCTGAGCATCAAACTATGTGGGATTAACTGATCTCCAAGCTCATTTAGGCACAAAAGCATCTGGTGAAATCTGATCATGAGCTCGGACTGAAACATGCTGCCTTAATGGCAAAACATTGATTGATTCTCATTTAGTATTTTTTCTGGACTATGACATATCAGACATGGCCCAGATTTTTAATTTTGGTGTCTCTTCTTGATGGTTCATTTTTATGTGTATGGCCCCTATAACATAGGAGTTTTGTAAGGTAGGAGTGAAAGACCATCCAACAGGTTTCTCAGCTATTTATTGAGATCATACATTACGTGACATGAGTGCTGCTTTCATGTTTGCACAAATGTAGTTTCCTTTTGTTGGAAGTGCAGTAAGAGAGTAGAACTGCCGTAAGGACCGACAGATGATGTAAAGTAATTGGCAAAAAAATAAATTACTCAAATACTTAGGAATTTTTGTGTTAACTCTTCATAAAATAGGGAAATACAATGCTCTAAAAAGTAAATGTTGCATTCTGGTTATGTAGTGATCTGTTGCTGATCTACAATGCTTCATTATTAAAGTAATGTCTCTTTTTGTCTGCTTAATTATGCCTTTTCCTCTGTCCTGACTGTTGGAATCTGGATTTTTGCAGTACCGAGGTTGAGGATTTACCCTGTGCCAAATAGTGATCCATCCACAGAGACAGGGTTAGAAATTCTTGGGTTTATTCCATGGTTATTGGTTTAGAATTGGGACTATGAAAACTGCACTTCTTTCCTAAAGACCTCTCAGTTCTAAGAATAACTCTTTTTTCTGAAATCTTCCCTATGAAAGGATGTTCATGTGCTAATTACACATAATATCCCTGTTGCTTTTGCTTGGGTGTCATTTCTTTGTCCTGCTTTGGTTCCCTCTGAATTTTGAGCAGAGCTCTCAGGGGATAAGCGTACTGGAGATCACCATGGCAACACTCTGAAAAATGCACACTGCAGGCGCCAGGATTTGCTGCTGTATCCCTGTGAGAGCTCTACTGATCTGTGGACTTGCAGACTTACTCAGGAGTAAGAGGGAAGGAGTCAGTGTCTGAGAGCTGCTTGTACAGTGCCTATTAAAAATGTTTCCTATGTAAATTGAGGAACTCTGGATATTGTTTGCTGATGCACAGCACTAACATCCAGCATTTTCATAGCCTACTCCTGAGATTTCCCTCGACAGACTGCAAAACCTTCTTTTTTTATTCCACTTAATTCTCATATTAGGCTCTTAGGTCTTAGCTCTCCACATTTTCAGTCAGGATTAATGTGGGACCCATTGCAAAGGCAAAGTAGTTATCTTGATAAAAGATGGTTGTTTCGATAAACATGTCATAAAGATTATAATGCAGAGTTTGAAAGATGAGAGAGGTCATATCCCTGCTGTTTCCACAATGAAAGGTAAGGAAAAAAACAAACATTCAAGGAAGAATTATTTTATAGATGAGTGTTTCATGGCAGTGGCTAGGAGAGAATGGCTTCTCTCTAGCAGTAGGAAATAACTGGATAAAAGTGTATTGCCTTCCAAGACAAGAATTAGAGGCTGTAGGTTGTATTCTGACAGTGTAAGTTGGAGTTACATTTTGTATTACTGAAGTAAGAAGTGCACCACATCCCAGTCCCTGGATGGTACAACACTTCAAGTTATTACGTGGGGAGCACTAAGCCCATGAGAACGAAAATTCATGAGCAAGTGGGATGCAGAGCAGGGATACTCAAACTGATTGGCAAGGAATGTTTGGGAGAAAAATGTATTTAAAACTTTCATTTATAGGGGTTTTCCAGTCCCATTTGTGGATGCATAGAGGCCAGCACCCATGTTAAACTGAGGGGAGCTCATATACCCACTCTGAAAATGGGTTACACATTTTCTGTTCATCGCTGGGAAAAATGCACAAGGTGGTCCTGCACCAGGAGCCAGATCACCTACACAACTCAGTGCCCTGAAGTCAGGTTTCCTTCAGTCTGTTCCTAAATGTAGAAGTGTTTCTTTTACAGCTCTGAATCAAAGAGCTCCACTTCAGGCTAAGGCATCAGGTAGCAAAGCATCAGAGGGGGGTGCAGATGCTTTTAACAGCCTTAATTGAAACTACCCAATTCCAAAAAAAAAGTTCCCACTACAGAGCTCAGTGCAAACACCAGAGAATCACCACGTGCTCCTGTGCTCTGCTCCCACCAGCCAAGGGCATGTGTTTCTTTTTGAGTGTAGGTGGCCCTGGCATCTAAGTGCAGAAATCTCCACTGCTGTGTTCAAGCGCTTGAAATCTGGATTGTGTTTCTACTGGAGATAAGTATAATAATGTTTAGTCTGTGCTCCCCAGACGGGCTTGAGCTTGAGAAAAAAGAGCAAAGCTGCTGAGTGCTGACAAGGTCAAAGTAAATCATATTCTGTGAAACCTAGATTTTTGGGGAATTTGGAGGGTAACAAAAGACAAAACTAATGGTATACATAGTCAGAAGCTACAAGAATGGCACTTTGGTAGTCACAAATGTACCTTAGTAGTGCTAATTTTTTGTTATTATAGGGCTCAGAATGGCTTTTTTCAACATGTAACTGTTAACATTAAATTGACTAATTTCTTTCTAAGGGAAATTAATTAAATTAACTCTGAAAGAAAAAGTTATATTTTAAGTGATGCCATATATTTTAATCCATTTTTAGAGAGTAGAGCTTCAGCAGATCAAGCGGTGTTGAAACATTCCTGTAAATGGTGACAGAGTCCAGCAGTCTTTAAGACTGACTAAAGAAATAGTTCAAGGGTTATTTTAATTTCCTGTTTGTCTATTTAAATGCAATATTTAAAAAACAGGACTGAAAAGAATATTTGTGCATTTTGGAAGAGTCACATTCCCAAGATTTCATCAAGATAAAACTTTTTTAAACTTAGTGTTTAAAAAAAGCACTTATTGGGGATGATGTGGTTATAAGTAACCCCTGGACACCAAATGCAGTTGACAGGGATGCTGTAAGTAAAAAAATCTTGTACCTGCATCCTGTCTTTAACTGTAACTCTAAGAGGAAAATGTGGAGGTTATGTGGGTCACCACTCTGCCAGAATATTTAGTGTAAACAGGATAAAACAACTGGGAGCTCACAGAATCTCAGTATGAACAAAGTTTTAAGAAATGCTGACTTCCTACTACAACTTCTAGCATCAGCATTAATTGAACCTGGTGTACTTATCTTCCTTTGCCCTTCTCACTAAAATTAGATCGCATATATTTTTGCACAAGTTAATGGCACAGTTATTTACTGCTTACCTCTACTAGGCAGAAAAAAAGCCAGTAGAAAACCAGCGGGCTCATTTCATGTCTAACACAATTCTTAGAACTATGGTGAGACTGTGGATACTTTCAAGTTTCTCATAGATGAGAAAGTGAGGTGTGTAGCTTAGAGAGGCTTCTGATTCCTTTCCTGTGCTGATTTGTATAGGTCTCTCAACATATGCAATCCGTGATTCTGTCAGTTCCTGAGGGCAGAGAAAGGAGGTCAAAAAGGTCTGCAGAGCCTTTCCCAGAAAAGCATGTTTTGGTGCTAACCAAGATTAATACCCAGAACTGCCTGTTGCAAGTCTGTTTGTTCCTAAAAATGTAAATGTTCTTATCCTTGAGGTTCTTGCACTAACTCATTATTTGAATATGTCTTGACTTTGATGTGGAAAAGCAATTTCTGCCATGCATAAAGTGTTATTGAGAAAAATACATTTTACTGTTCATATTGTATAAAAATTCTTCAATTCAACCCTATTTCACTACCTCAGCTCTGTTGTTTCTAATGTTTCTTTAACCTAGAAAATCCAGGCCTTGAAGAGAATGATGCAGTAGGCAACACTTTTAATCAGTAGAGGAAATATGAAACAGCAGGGAATTAATTTCCAGCTGTGCAAACAAGTTAAAAAAAAAAGGGAAAAATGAAAGCTGGTAGTTTTAAAAACTTCTTTCTCCTTAGATTGGTCTTACACATGGGGCTCTTAAGGTGCCACAGTTTCATACTTACCAATAATTGTTTCCTAATTCTGTTCCATTTCTGCAGTAGTATAAAATGTTGAGCTCCATGCAGACAGTCAATTTTCAAGATCCCATGTGGACAACAGAAGCCAGTGTGCTGTTAGTAATCTGCTAAAAGGATAGTTTTCCTCTTGTATCAATGTTTAATTGTGTGGAATCTCAAATCTTAATGGTGCTTGCATGGCTTAAATACCATTAGCATTGAGGTGTGCCAGTGGAGGTGGGAGGGCCATTCCTTTGAACAGGAAGCTAGCTTCTCTTTAATTAGTCCAGGTCATTGCTGAGTGGGGGAAAAAGAACTTTACCAAAATCATTTCAGGAGTAGAACTGGATACTTTCTTGTAATAGCTGTTCATTTATACTGGGGTGTTATTAAATGGCGTGTAAATGGAGTGTGTGTTTGGGGAAGGCTTGTGCTGATGGGGTGTTTCAAGAGGGACAAGGGACATGGCATTTGCTAGTCAGTCATGAGCAAGCTGGGTTTGCCTACATATTGACCTTGGGCTGTGTCTGCCTGTGTTCTGGATCCCACTTGGGCCCTTGGGTCTTATCACAAGATAAAAATAGTGGTTTTCTGAAGGTGCCTAGCCCAGGGACAGAGTGAAGGCCAGCACCCTTCAGCACAGAGCTGAAGCCAAGGCTGCAACAGCTTCCAGCTTTTCTTTTCCTATTTTTTTTCCTGCAGCATGGGGTACAAAAATGAAAAATCTTAGATATTTGTGCTCGGTGTACGAGGAAGAAGGTCATTAGAAGGGGCTTGCCCTTGGAATCAATGAAAGCATAGGGGCAGTGAGTGGTTTTTTGGATAGCCAAGGGTGGGAAAGAGAGGTTGAGCATCTGTGCTCTGGGTCAGGGAGGTTATTGGAAACAAGGAAACAGCATTCAAAATGCAGCTTACCTGGAGTTCTGTGTCCAGGTCTGAGGTTTACAGTACAGAAAGACATGGGCTCATTAGAACAGGTCCAGAGGAGGGCCACAGAAATGGTCAGAGGACTGGAAAGACAGGCTGATAAAATTGGGACTGTACAGGCTTCAGGGCCATTTTATAGCAGCCTTCCAATATATAAAGAGGAGTCATAAGAAAGACAGAGAAAGACATTTTTTCATGCCCTGTGGTGACATGATAAGGGGAAACAGTTTTAAAGTGAAAGAAGGTAAGTTTAGATTGGGTATATGAAAAAGAAATCTTTTTCTGGGAGTGGTGAGACTGAAACAGGTTGCCCAGAGGAGCTGTGGATCCTCCATCTCTGGAAGAGTTCTAGAGCATGTTGAATGAGGCTTTGAGCAGCATGATCTATTGGATCATGTCTCTACCCATGGCAGGAGGAATGGACTAGGTGGTCTTTGAAGCTCCCTTCCAACCCAGACCATTCAGTGATTCCATAAAGCTGGCATCCTATCCAAAATAAAAAGCATTAGAAGAGATTTTTAGCACTGGCAGGTTTAGTATAAAAGTTTCAATGCAATTAGGCAAGCTTAAAAAGGCTTTTGAAGAATGACTTAGCAGAATAGGCTAAACTAATACTCAGACCCTTTCAGACATGCCAGGAACAAAAAGCTCAGTGTAGGGTCAACTGGTGGCTGGAATTTGAAAGGGTGCTCAGATAGGATGGGGGCCTTACAAACATTTCATTCATTCTTGCTGCATCCTGTTCCCTCTGGAAGAGGTCAGGGCTTTTTTGCAATGAAGTCCTTTGGGTGGCTGGGACAGGGAAGCACTGGCACAGACCTACTTGAAAACCTCAGTGGGAAATGACCATGTGATAGATCTCGTGCTTATACAGAAAAAAAAAGTTAGTTAATGTACACAAAAAGAAATGTATCCAGCATTGCACAGAAGAGCTAAGACACTTTCTTCCCTCTGCTGTTCACTGGGCTCTGTTATCAAGGCTTTACTATACATTTTGCAAGTAATGGTCAAGTCCCAATTAAGAAGTGACTTATTTCTATGTTATCATGCTGTTATTCACTGTCCTCTTTCTTCTTACTCTGTCTTCCATTAAAAAACAGAAGCCCTGACAAATAACTTAGGGAGAGTGAAAAACATCTGAAATCCTTCCATAAGAAATGGTATTTGACAATTCCCCAGTATGAAAAAGAAGTTGTGAAAGTAGCACAATCCTTATTTACCTATGTGATGTTCAAATAAATAGGGTCCAGCTAAGATATAGGCAATTAGGGATAGAAGGGAGCAGGTTAGAAAGCTGTTTATTTCCAGGCATCCTCTTGAAAGAAGCAGCCTTGCACAAGACCTCACAAATGTCACCTGCTGTGGTATGAAGGGAGCTCCATACATTTAGTTCTTTCATAGCTGGATGTAGTACAGTCCAAAACTATTCTTAAAAGCTTCCAGTCATTAAATTTGCTAAACGACATAAAGCTTTTTTCAACAAATGGTACTCCTGTTTCAGTTAGCTGGCCAGCATCCAACCCTAATAATTGCCTTCTGCCTATCTAAATTGCTCTGTTTATTTAATTGGATAAGGTCATATGTCAAAAGATGTGTTGGATAGGGTTGGTGATGCTAGGACAATAGGTATTATGTCACCCAATTCATTCAGCACAGATCATAGGGATTTTGTGCAAATCACTCTGAAGCTTGCAAAGGACTTCATAAATCAAATAGCAGTTCCAGTTAGTTGAAATAAAGCATTATTAATAAAAGGGCTGATCCCTGTCAGGCTACCTAGATCCCTGTGGGAATTTTATATTAATATTGATATAGGACTCCACAAGGTATAAGAGAGTCCTGACTTGTACTAGAAATGAAGTCTCTTCACATGCATCTACAACAGGTTCATGGCCATCCCATAGGGATGCAGTGATGGAGGGGTAAAGGACCATTGATTCATCTAGACAAAGGTGGTTGGCTCTTTCAAGAGTTTTTTTCCTCTCGCACTTCTGCTTAGAGGCTAGTACAAACCTTAATAAAATGTTACATTTGTGTCATTTGTAAGATGCCTGATGCATTTCCTCAAACTCTGTGAGCTGTCCTTGCTGCGCAGAAGGGACCAGGGCTGCAGATGTTGGATTGAGACCTCTGTGTTTCTGGTGCCTGGTACAGTGAAATCAGTAGCACAAAGTGTGATAGACTGCTTTGTCAGTGGTCCTAGATGGGAAGGAAATGAGAAAGACATTACAAGTTCAGGAACTTTGTCAAAAAAGCAAACACCAGTCTTGCTGAGCAGCTATTTCTGAGGGGGTTAAACAAACATCTGTTTGTTTAACCACCTAATGGAGACTGATCTGTTTTTTCCAGTTGTATTCAGATGGAGCAGTGGTCTCTGAACCAGTGGTGTAGCTGGCTTGCTGAGGTTTTTTTTCTTAACTGTGTGGAGGTAGGGATCTGTGCCCCTCCCTTAGCTCTTCCTTTGGCAGTGAGCGCGCTGTACACGGTAGTGAGGATGAGCACGGTGACCTTCCTTTGCTCTTTGAATTACAGGCTCCTCAGTTTAAATACTTACAGTCCTTTATTATTAAACCATGCCTCTCTTGCTGAAGGCACTGTACAGTGCAAGTAGGGACAGTTTAAATTTTTTGCCAGAAAGTGAGAGGTACTTCATAAATGTCTGGAGTATTTGAATCCCACCAGTGTTACTATCTTTAGCATCAGAGGTCAATTATTTCAAAGTACCAGATGCACCCAACACAGGCAATTCTTATCCCCATTCAAATCTGTAGACAATTTCCCTATAGCTCTGTCTTCTGGGTGATTGTACTGGGCTGTGGGATGTCCCAGAGGTTGGGACAGTTTCTCTAGAGAGCGAAAAAGTAAATTGCTTACATTTACCATGTTCTCATTTCATGCTTTTCTGCAAATCTTTGTGCACTTTTAATGCTTTTACTTTTCAAAGGCTTGTCTGAATTCCCAAGTTGGTTTAATGTTACTGAATGGTTATATCAATTTAGCTGAATACTCACTTAATTTCAGCTTAACTGTGTCTAAATAAATATTTATATTCAGTCTAAACAAATCTAAATGTTAAGTATTGGCTTTAAAGTATTTAAGTGCCTTATTTCAAAATCTTGTTTAAAAAACAGATGAGTCAAGTATAGGTAAAGTTGAAACTTCGGCAAGCATGCTCATCTAATTATACTTTTACAGACTACTACACATCACACCACAAGAAAAGCAGTGCAAATCTGTGAACATTGAGGCAAAAAATGTTAGGTTTTTTTTTTTTTTCTAGAGGTGGTAGATCAGTGCTTTCATAAAATCAGTGGGTGAAACTATAAAAGAATTTCTTGTCATTTTGTTGACAGAGGGTGCTTTCAAACGTCAAGTTAGCAGGAAAGGTAGGATGGCTGGCCACATGCTGAGCAGTGTAGTCTAATTTTCCCTACTGCACAGCCATAGTTCTTTCTAAAAGCATGGGGGTAGTGCTCTTGCATGCCCTTTATAATGGCCTTGCATGGTTAGACCTGAAGCCAAGAGGCTGCTGTTGTAAACCTTTGGAGGTTGGAGACCAGAACGAGAGGCAGAGTCCTCTTAGGTTCTGCAGTGCACCACCACCTCCAGTGGACTCTCCCTGTAAGACAGGAGAACTGGAGGTGGTGGTGAACTTCAGACCTTCTCCTGCTTGCTGTAAGCAGGGACCAGCCAAAGGGAAGTGGTTGCCCTTTATAGACACTCCAGTTTGAAAGCTAAGTGGAAAGACACATTTCTGTCTGAAATGCTTGTGATTTTCCTGCCTGAAGATATTTGCCCAAAACTTTAGGGAAAGTGTAATACTGCAGCTGATTTTAGCAATGTCCTGGAGCTCTCTGAGTGCTTGTTTTGGTTTTTTGGATCTTGCCATGAGATGAGTTCTCATTTTATGCAATATTTTGCACCCATGTGTCTCACATCCTTTGCAAAGGATTAAAATCACTGTACTCCAGTAGACTGTAGCTTAGTTTCATGGTGCAGTAGCCTCCTTGCTCTAGCTCTTGGTGAGTTGCTGTTACTTGACTTCTCAAAGCAAGCAAACAGTTATTTCAGAGATACTCGAAGAATTATCCTCACAGTCTCAGATATCCTTATATATCAGTACTTTATAATTAATTTCTTAATCTCTCTGCCAGTTACAGTTCAGGCCTGCCCATCAAACAAATGGAGAATAGTAGGGGTTGAGTTTCCTACTGGCTTTTCTTTATGTCATCATTCAAGTACTGCAGAAAGCTAGTGAGAAATCTGTGTTCAGATGCTCATGTGCAACTTCTGTTGTTTCCTGTGGCATATGTTGCATAATTATTTGATGGTAGATTGTATTAAAAAATCATCTGCAAAGCACACAGTAGCATGTACAAGTAATTTGTGCCTTGGAGTGAAGCTTCTGCTGGTGTGACTCCACAGGCTCTGTAAAATGTGCAGCAAAAACTGTTGAAAAGGGTGTTCTGTCCTCTCAGACTGGTTTCCAGCTTTGTTTTGGAAGGGCAAAGTATACAACAGGGAAGTTTCCAGTGCTTCAAAGGTTTCCTGTGCCCAGCATGGGCACATGTTCTAGCCTCACAGAACCTCACCTTCAGGGAGCCTCCACGGTTGCCCTACAGCCATGAGCTCGATGGCAGGCATGTTTAAAGCCTGGGGATACAATGCTCCCAATGGCAGTCAGAAATGCACAGAGTATCAGCTTCCCAGTGTCTTTAGAAATTCACATTGAGAAGCCTGGGCTGAGGGGAATTAATCTTGTGCTAGCACTCTGTGGTGGCTCCAGATCCCCGGTCCAGCCTGTCCAGGGCACGCAGCACAAACGGGCAAATGCCCCTCTGCCTGCGGGGATGGGACTGATAATGCTTTACAGTGTACATTTCCATTAATTGGATGCTATTGCTACCTGATACATAGGTCATTGCTCCTAATTAATTAAGGGCCAGGAAGGTACTTAGCACTTTACAAGACACAAATGAAGACAGATATCCACTTGGGAAATTAAAATATACCAGCTTGAGCATTTTATATAAGATCAGATCAACTATAAAAATCTGATATCCAGGCAGACCCTAATAAACCTGATGAAAACCAGGTAAATTAGATCACCTTAAAGCTAACAAAATGTGATAGAAATGTTCTAAGTTGTCTGCAAAAATGCTTTCAGGCAGAAGGATTAGCATGAAGTATACTTTTACAAGGATTAGGGAGAATATTTTATAGGATAAACTAGCCCATGAAATTGTTCCTTTTTACTTGAGTCTATAAATGGACTTCTCTTGTAAAATATGCAGCCTGAACAAAAATTTGCAGTTTTCAGCTATTGCAATAATAGTTTGTTCTTTTCTGACACACCATGCATAATTTGGAAGTGCTCCTGGAACAACTGAGCTATGCATTCTGGTTCCTTGGAAATAAGACTCACCAAATAGTTGTTTTAGAACATATGTATGAAATACTGGAATTCTGACTGTCTTTCAGTTGTTTGGGCAGGAATGCAGGTTATGTTTTCAATGACATCATGCTCTCAGGCATATTTCCTATTATCCTTACATGTCAGCACAATAAACTTTGTCTTAATATACCCCTATAAATTTTCATCTTATTTGCTTTTAAACAGTTGAAAGTGTTTATATATGGTGATTGTGCTTGAAGACTTTCCTAGATATATATTCTCCAAGAGAAAGTGTAGGCTGTGTTTGAATTTAGAGTTTATCTACTGTACAAAATTTCTAAATACATGGAGCAGCTACTGTAAATTCAAATTTGAAATATATATACCAAAGTACCTAATGTACAAAGGAATCATAAAATATACTTGGCTTAGACCTTTTAACCACATCACTGGGTGCTGTAAAAGAAACATTTAGCCTAAGAGCTCAGAAGATGCATGATGAAAGCTGCCCAACAGAATTCTTTGGAGGTTGCCTGATAATTAGTCTTGTGGGATGAAACTGGTCATGCAAGGAGGAGGATTTACACTGCTCTCTATTTCCCTCATATAGTGTAGCTGGCCCTTATTGGCTCTGCTAACTCATGTATCCAAATGCACTTAGCAGTGAGAAGAAAAATACTCCCACCAGCTGCTGAGCAGCCTTGCAGTGACCTCTCCATCCTAGTACAAACATATGGAAGAAACTCATCTTCTTTCAATGAGAATTCCACTGAGCTCTGCAGAAGCAGTTTTGGTTGAGACCTCTTTTCCACTTGTTAGCATTGGCTGTTTCACAAGGCATACTTTTGCATTTATTCAAACATCAAAACACAACAGGATCTGGAAGTGGGATCACCATAGGCAGGACTTTGGGTGAAGCAGATGCTGTGCCCAACTTGTCCTGCAGCTCCTCTGCTAAGAAAGTAGCAAGAGATTGCATGGCTTTACTCGTGGGTTTGCATCTTTTGTAATGGTTTTTTTTTTTCCACAGGGATGCCTTGGCAGCATCTATTTAAGCAATAGGTTAAGGATGCACTGTGCTGCCAGAAGTTTGGAAATTGCTGCTCCTTTGTTTGAGCATGGTTAGCCCAGCTCCTCAGTCAAAGGCCAAGGGTTTAGAGTTAGCAGTTCTTAGGAAGAGTCAGCTCTGAGTGTTAGAAAACTGAAACCAGATGCTCTATGCACAGCAGAAACAAGAGGGCTTTTTCCTTTCCTTTTTCTTTTTAAAGATACATTTCTGAATCTTGCAGTTGTTTTAGGTGAAAGTACTGTTTGAGAATGGTTTGATCATGCAAACAGCAAGCAGATAAATAAATCCTCCAACCAGTGGGTTGTTAATAGTAGGAGTGGAAGGGCCAGTCTACTTGTCTGTTACTATTTACTTCCATGCATCTCAAATTGCATCCTCTGATTGCAACCTCTCAAATTGCATCCTCTTTAGAAACATGAATTTTGGTTCTCAAAAGCCACTGAGGAAACAAGAGAAGATAGTAAATCTGGGACCAGTAATTATACAGACAAATTGTGAGACTTAGATCTATGATATTTTTGGGGTGGAAAGGATCATACATGTATGTGCACTTACTGGGCAGCAGCATTTCCAAGCAAAAATTGCACTCTGTAGGAGTGGGGAGGCCTGTTCAGTGCTTAATGGGGACTCATTGGAAAAATGGAGTGGCTTTTTACCAGGACCTCTAGTGACGGGATAAGGACAATGGTTTTAAACTGAAAGAGGATAGATTTAGATTAGACATAAGAATTAAATTCTTCATGATGAGGCTCATGAGAAATAGAAATAGGTTACCCAGAGAGGTTGTGGATGTCCCATCCATGGAAGTATTCAAGGCCAGATTGGAAGGGGTTTTGGGCAGCCTGGTCTATTGCAAGGTGTCCCTGCTCAGAGCAGGGAAGTTGGACTAGATGATCTTTGATAGGGTATCCCATCTCAAACCATTCTATGATTCTCAATAAGTTTGTACATCACCTACATCCTCCTAGAGTGCCCAGTGCAGGCCATGACAAGTCCTGGCCCAGCTGGCAAGTTCAACTGGAGTGGGTTCAGAGCCCACCTGTGACAATTGACTGCTTTTATTTGTGTCTGTCACACGTGTGTGAGAGCTGTTCTGTGGAGATTGCAGTCTTGTGTTCAGCATGACTGATGACTTGTAATTTTAAAGGAAGGACCTCTGTTTTGGAGGGGTTAGGCAGAGACTGGTGTGAAATAGGCAGCAATACATTTTAATCATGCACTGTATCATGCTCCTTTTTGAAATAAGTGTTCTTGTGTTGGACACTTCTGAAACAAGGCAAACACATTTTATGACTGTGTTATGCATCCATAAAAGGGGATTTTACAACTTTTGCTGACATGCCTTAAGTAGATAGACACAGGTGGGTGCTGCTGTCACCTTCATGCAAATTACTGGTTAACTAGCTATATAAGTTTGGAGGGAAATACAATGGAAGTACATAGAATGCACAGAGTGTCTGTCCAGACAGGTTGGATCAGCACAAGTCAGCACTGTGCTGTTAGAGCCAGGACCACTCCATTCATTCATTCAGATGAGCCTTGTGTGTTTATGAAAACAAAACAAAATAATAACAATAACAAAACACCAGGAAAAGCTAAACACAAGTGAAAATGCTGCAATTATCTTTTTTTCATTTGTGGCAGCCAAAAGCCACAATAGGTAAATGAGTGAGTGCAATCAAATGTGACTTGGAACATGCAGCCTGCTCCATGTTTGTCCTTAACCCTTTAGACTGTGTATGATGCTTATTTTAGCATGTTCAATTTCCTGCAGGCACCTTTCTTGTGGATTCTATTCTACTCATATCCCCTCAAAAGCCTTACCAAATATTTACCATGTGCCCTTTCGTGCTATGGCTCTGCTTCTCCAAGCTGTTTCTGCCCTGCTGTCGTATGTCTCCCCATCTTGTCCCAGCTCCATTCTCAGCTGCAGGAGTTATCTGTCTGTGAGCACAAGCAGCCCCCCACAGTTTGTTGTTTCTGCTGGGTGGCTCCATCTGCATCAGCTCATCTTCATTGCTCCCTGAGGCAGGATTCCAGTTCATCAGCACCATCTCTTCTGCACATTCATTCCTCCCACTCCCCAAGCTGGAGTGAGCTCTGAGTATGGAGGGTATCAGCAGGTGCCACCAAGTTAAGCATGTCTCACTGCATTATTCTTGCTTCTGAGAGAGCAGTAGGAAACAAAAGAGAAGGAAAAAGCAGTCAAGAAACAAAAGAGGTGTTTCCAGGTGAGGTTTGAAAAGAGATGGGAAGTCAATAAGGCAGTGAGTATGTCTGAGATCCCCATTGAGATCTGAAAATCACTTGAGGTTCCTGTTCCTTTATTTCCCCCCCTCCCTATTTTTGTCTTCTACCTCCTACTTTGTAATCTGAGACTTTACACATGAGTATTCAGGCTGTTGTAGCAGCAACTGTAAGAGAGGAAAACTTGGAGGCTGTGCCTAAGAAAAAAGAAAATAGGTGGTGGGAGGAGGAGCTGTAAGAAGATGAGAAAAGATGTGTAGCGCAAGAAAAATAAAAGGGCTTTTTAAAAGCTGTCATGAGCATTAATTTGAAGGATAGATAAAATAAAACTCACTTTAATCTCAGAGTGATCAAAATCAGCAACACCAACGTGAAGATACAAATGGTCCAAATGAAAGTTTAAAAGATTTCAAGCAAGACAAGCAAGATAAACACCTGTGATTTATCTCCAGTAGCAGAAGCCAGGAAAATTCTCTATTCCTCCTCTATGTGTTTCTTAGCTCCTGACAATCAATAAACTTTCCATTTCAAGAGTTTTCACCATCTACCCCCTCTCTTTGTGGCTTGCATTATCAGCTGCCTGAGTATAATGTATATTGTAGTACTCTATTGAGTGTGGTCAATAGCTTCCCATTTTCATAGAGCTTTTGTCCCATGTCTCAGTAGTCCTGGATGAATCACTGGCACAGACAGATAAATACATGAAAATTAAGAATGCAGGGATCTGTTAAACCCAAATACAAAAACAAAATAAAGAGGAACAGAAGAGTAGGAAGACAGCATGGTGATGAGACAGGGAACCACCCAGCAGACACACTACCAAGTGAGAGGTAGAATTAGAAGGAAAGGATTTTTTTGCATTACTCACCATATTTGCATCTCATTGATTTATGGGTTAAAATTTATTTACCCCACTGATTTATAGGATCAACTTCATATGGCATTATCTTTGCAGTTTATACATGATGCTTCTATTAAGCCCTATGACACTGTAATATAACAGGAAGACAAAAATGTTGGCTCTGCCTCATGCCAAAATTCTGCATAGCTTTAAATGTCTGTGTGCTGTTCTGTACAGTCGTATCTTAGTGAGGAAATCCTGGCTCTTTGCAGCTCTCCTCTGGCTGTGCTCGAGTCAGCAAGGGGTACAGGCAGGTTCAGGCTGCTGACACAGGGGCTGAGGCTGCTGCAAAGGCTGCAGCTGCCCTGGGCATCCGAGCATGGTTTGGGGCTTCTGCTTTGAGGGGGATAGCAAGACTGTGTGCTTGCCTGTGAACTCCCTGTCTGAATTCATGCATGCTGGAAGTGTCCTTTTGACTTGAGTATTTCTTTGTGCATGTGATAAATGGTTAATTACAAGGTTAATTACACCGAAGAACTGGTTCTGACAAGGAAGGAGCCAGAATACTTTGTGTTTGTTTCCACATGGTCGTGCTCAGATTCCCCCACGCTGGAAGAAAATCCGCCTCCTTTCTGGCTTCTTCCAGGGGAAGTCCAAAACCAGTCCTTGAAGATGACCTTATAGCACTGAAAACAAGCAGTTCGTTGTTGTAGCATGGAGCTGGTGACACAGAGTCTCCTTTTACTATCAGTATAAATGCATTTTTTTTCCTTGTGCTGTAATACCCTTTTGGTGCAAGGAAAGCCTGCAAATCAGCACTATCCTAACTCCCTGGGCTTTCCCTCCCATGCTCCAGACTCTCATTTTCTGCACGTTCACCAGCTAAAAGAAAAGAATATTTTTTTCCTGGGTTGCAGAAGGGATAAAATAACCTTTGGCTTACATGGAGCTGGTGAGTGTGCATGAGGTATCCCTGCTTTCTGCTGGGCTTCTGTGGCTGCCTTGTATAGTGATTGCTACAGGAACTCATCCCCCCTTGAAGCTCAGGCAGCTGCAGCCAAATCAGGTTTGGCCATTTGCAGGATCAGGTAGGGTAAAAGTGTAAGTGGCTTTGGGAGTGCCTGGAGTGGTCTGTGGCCCTGTGCTGACTGCAGGCTGATTCAGCTGGCTGTTAGTCCATAGGGTGTCATTGGGATTACTGCTCAATGAGATTGTAGGCAAAAATAAAATCATAAGTTTTGTTCATTAGGAGATCTCATGGCTTCAACAAAATCACAAAGCAGGTCAAAGAGGAGATTCTGTGGGTTCAGATTCCTGACAAGTCAGCTGCTTGCTATGAAACACGTCACTCAGCTGCTTTTCTTACTGATCAACTACATCTTTGTAACACTTGAGAAAGTGAGGCCTCATTGAAATGAGTGCTTCATTGCTACTGAGAGAATGCAGAAAAGATGGAGGGATGAATGTAAAGGCCCAAACTGAATGGGAGGTGTGGTCCAGGAAGGCATGAAAGCAGGTCTGCAGCGTTTCTCTCCTCTGTGTGTGCTCCTGCCTGCATTAGTGGGGCTGGAATGTGAATGTGCAACCTCTGAACTGGGATGATAATATGAACACTTGTCTTCATAATAAAAAATAGGATTTGAAGAGACCTTTCTGGCACAAGCTAACCTTGTCTCAGAGTGGTTTATAATCTGTAATTGCTGGTAGTGAATGCTGTCAAATGAGGTCTCTCCACAGCAGCTGTTTTTATTGACTTTTTTTTTTAAGCTGCTTGGCACCATAAAATCTTGAAAGTATTTTCATTAAAAAAAAAATTATTTTGATTTTGAATACCAGCCAAAAAACCTGTCCTTGGACTATGGCAGAATCTATGGTGTAAAAGATTTTCAAAATCAAAACATTGCCAGGTCTGACTGAAATGAACCAGGGAATTCATTCAAGTCTCTGCTTCGAAGAGTGCATATAAATCTGCCAAGTGCTACTCTTCTCTTTTGTTTACCTGCTGATGTTGCAGAAACAGGACATTATTGGAAGTTCTGGAGTGCAATAGCAAAAATTTTTAAGTATGCATTTTCTGAGTCTCATTACCTGGTGTTAGTGATCTTTTGAGTGACTCCTAGCTGAAAAATTAAGGCTCACATGGCTCCCTCTTGCTCTGAATTTGGATCTGGATCAGAATATTAAATACTTTAAAGTTCAGGTGTACATGGATGAAAGGTTTTGCTTCCAGCTACTAATAGTGTTTTTAATTTAGCTTGAAGCTAATAACATAATTATTAATATGAATTCTGAATTTTCTAGCTGTTTGCCTCTCTTAAACTTTTAACACAATCCTGCCAATTTTGCACAAAGTTCATGAGAGTCCTTGTCATAGGTATGCTGGGATGCTGATGGATATAGAACCTACTGTAAAAGGCAGTTGTGTTCCTCAGCTGTTAATACAATTACCTGGAGAAACCTTTTCTAAGGTGGGACAATAAAACATTTCAGTTTGGCTTGGTGGTATGCAGCAATAGTGTTTTACTGTACTTGCCAGGGATACTAGAGCTGGATGAGATACCCTGTTTAATCCCCTTCCTACCCCTTTGAAGCCTGTGAGAAAGATGGAGGGATGAATGCAGATCTTTGGTAAATAATTGGTGGTTCATGTTCCCAAAACTCATTTTTTTAAACTTGTGTGAAGGTGGATAAGGATGTAAGCAAAATTTAAAAAAAAAAGGTCCTTAAAATTCCCTTTGGATCATCTTGCTCATACAACATTTCCTCATCCTTTCAAATACATCCTTTGCCCTCGAGTTCCCAGCTGTAGGATGCCACAGTGTCCTAACCCATTGGGTTAATGGGTTATCTCAGGCAGTGAGTTATCTAGATCTTTTTGCTGCTGATACCTCAGATCTTTGGAAAGTTGAGAGTTTCCAGAGTGATGGAAACATCTTCTTGCTCATGCCTGTTTCCCAGGGGAAGCCTGCAGTGCATTCCCTCCTCTCCCAGACACTGCTGGCCTCTGCTGATGATGTAGGCACAGGACATAGATTCACTCCCCTTTGGACCAAAGTACAACTCATTCTTGACAGATGAAACCATGGTTTAGGTACATTGGGTTTGCATAGCAAGGATTTGGTAATGGGGACTACAAAGGTGTTTTCTGGGAGAAGCTGCCAGAAGCTTCCCCCATCCATGTCCAAGAGAGCCAATGCCAGCCAGTTCCAAACAGACCTGGACTGGTCAGGGCCAAGCTGCTCAGGGATAACAGGTTTAAGGGGAAAAAAATGCTGTGCAACAGAAGCAAGGAGAGAGAAGTAAAAAAATGTGAGACAAACAACTCTTTAGACACCAAGGTCAGTGGAGGAAGATGGGGAGGGAGGAGCTGCTCCAGGCAGCAGAGCTGGGATTCCCCTGCAGCCCCTGGTGCAGCCCATGGGGAGGCAGCCGTGCCCCTGCAGCCCATGGGGATCCATGAGAGAGCAGAGATCCACCTGCAGCCCCTGGAAGAGCCCAAACCAAAGAATGGGACCTTGTGGGAAGCTGATACTGGAGCAGGCTCCTGGCAGGACCAGTGGTCTGTGGATAGAGGAGCCACACTGCAGCAGGTTTGCTTGTGGATAGAGGAGCCACACTGCAGCAGGTTTGCTGGCAGGACTTGTCACCCTGTGTGGGACCTGCACTGGAGCAGTCTGTTCCTGAAGGACTGCACCTTGTGGAAGGGATCCACTCTGGAAAAGTTCATGGAGAACTTCAACCCATGGGTAGGAATCACTTTGGAAAAGGCCATGAAGGACTGTCTCATGTGGGACAGAAGACATGCTGGAGCAGGGGAAGAGTGTGACAAGGAGGGAGTGGCAGAGATGTGATGAACTGACTGCAGCTCCCATTCCCCACCTCTCTGCACTGCTTGCAGTGAGAAAGTAGAGAGCTTGGGAGTAAAATTGAGCCCAGGAAAAAGGGAGGATGTGGGGAAAAGGTTTTTTAAAGTTTGGTTTCAGTTCTCATTATCCTTCCCTGATTTTAATTGGCAACAAATTAAAATAATTTCCCTAAGTTACAGCTGTTTTACCTGTCACAGTAATTGATGAGTGATATCTCCCTGTCCTTATCTCAACCCCTGCTCCTTTCATCATATTTTTCTCAGCCTGTTTAGCCATGGAATGGAGTGACAGAGTGATTTAGTGGGCACCACAGCTTATTCTTGATATAAGAAACCCAGGTTTTCAGTAACCTGAATTTGAGTTTCCATGTGTCTTCCATTTGTTTTCCCTGGGACTGCAGGAAACAGCAACAGAATGCACAGGGTCTGAGGGTGTAACATTCATTATTTCCTTGGCAAATCCATAATTTTCAACTAGTCATTGTAACAGAACCATGTCAATATAACTATTGCACATATTAAAAAAAATCTTATCTTATTGAAAATTACTCAAAAAAAAAAAAAGAAAACACTTAAAAAATTGTCTCATGAAAACAAGCAAAACTTTTGTCTTCTACACCAGGAATAGAAATAGTATTAAAGTATTTGTCCATATGTTACCAGTTTACAGGCAGTTTGGCCTGATGGGATTTTTTATTCCATATGAAGATGGTCTATACATCTTAGAAAATTGTGTTTTGAGAAGTGAAAGGGAAGGGAAATTGCTCCTTTTGAGCAGTAGAGGCTATCACAACATCTAATGAAGTGGATATTGGTTTCTCATTCTCTACAGCATGACCTCCCACAGTTTTCTGACCCACAGGTCCCATCTGCTAACAGCAAACTGTCACAACTGCAGGGATGGACACCATCACAGTCATCACTGTTCTCACTGGTTCTACCAATTTTGGATGTGTGGCACAGTATACCAACAGAGTTGACCCTCTCTGCTCAAAACCTTTCTTGTATGTTGCCATGCTCTTGTGAAATGGGTTTGAATCCTGCAGTGTTGTTTCAGGTGATTCATTCTCTGAACCAGTGAGCTCCATTGCTCATTTGTTTTAGGAAATATTAGTAAAAGTTGTAACTGAGGATGAGTTTACTTTTACCTACAGCTCTTGCAGAAGTAGAAGCTTTGAAATCCAGACTGAAAATTTGCTCATCCCTTGCTTCTCATACATTTTACAATTTCTTTTTCGACTTCTTTTGAGCCCAAAACTGAAAGCTGAATTCTTTTCAACCTTTGGCATACTTAATAAAAGCTAAAAATTTACTCAAAATGAGAGAGAAGGGAATCCGCATTCATCTTTCCCCAAACAACCATGCTGTTGGAGTGCATTCTTTGGATATTACCTTTTTTATGTCAAAATTTTTGAGTCTTTTTATCATTTTTTTTCCAATTTAAGTCTCTTGTACATCTTTTGGACTCCCTCTGATTAAGGGAAAGTTTGCTGGGAGAACCACAGTTTTCTGCATCTCTTGCCATTAAAGTATATCAGTATATCAGGCAAAGGTCTTGTCTCTTGACCAGAATTTCAAGTAAAAAAATTTTGTCTAGATGAGAGGACATAGCAGGATTTGATTAAGTATATATGATTAATGAAGAAATACTCTGCAAATAAACCACAGAGGCTAACATGGTGAGATTATTCCTTCAGTGAAGATTTTCTTTTCTGTTGTTTTTTGGGAAAAAAACTTGTTTTAGTTCTCAGTTATTCCAGTTTCGGACAAAATTCGGTATTTTTTCACTTCAGCTGAAGCAAATGTAAGAAATTAATTAGCATAAAGCTAAAGATATATCAAAGGCTAAGGTGATAGGGAATGGCTGGAAAGTTGAAGGTTCCTGTGTTCAGGCACAGCAGATGATTTTACACTGAAGGAGAACACCTGCCAAGTCCACGTCAGTATGGTGCTAGTGCTAGTTCTTAGGGTTGTTTATAATAATGTGAAGTCAATTTGAAGCTCACTTCAAATTTTTGTGCTTTTGGATTACAGATGCTCCTTTTTCTGCATGCCTTTTGAAGAAGTGGGTGTTATTTAAGGTTATTGGTCTTGCATGAGTAGAAAGATACAAAGTTATGGGTACTTGCTTTAAATTGATGTCTGTGAGGCAGAGCTCTGGTAGTTGTGTGATTACCAACACTGTGTCACTTTATGGCAGTTCCCCTGTATGAAGTGTTCTCCTGGGTGCCCTGTATTTCCTGCACATAAATTCTAGAATTTCATATTTCTTGTAGGAAGCAGTAGAGGGGACAAGAGGCTGGAGGGAGACAAAACTTTGAGAGAGAAAAAAAATTATGTAGGCAAATGCTCTGCTGGTTTTCTTTTATCCTGAATCTGCTAAGGGCCTAAAACTAAGTGCAAATTGAGGATGGAGGGGTGTATGGCAGCTCTCAGAACCAGGGCATAACTTAGAGTAAGCCACCCAGGCCTGTGTGTAAATACAGTGTGTGATTAAACCATTGGAAATACATTTCCTGTGCAGAGCATCATGGATTCCGTGCTCCAGCCTGTGCTTCTTCCACCTCTTCTCTTGTGTTTCTGCAACTTGTTCATTTAGAATGGAAGTTTTTCACAGCAGGAGACTGCTTCTTGATACATTCCCAGGGCATCTAATTCAGTACAGCACCTGTGTTAATAGCAGCTCTGGCATTCTTATCACACCAGCTGGTCATAGAAGGATTCTTCCAGCTGCTTCTTCCCAATTAAGTTAAAAATAGGTGAAAGTGGCCTGTGGTTGTAGTTCATCTCATTTCATTCTATTTGCTTTTTTAATTTTCTTAAGCCTTCTATTTGATAAGTGAAGGAGAGTTTAATTCTGAATCTCTTCATAGTGTATTTAATTTTTGTTTACTATTTGCTTTGGAGAGAGTATGGAAAATGAAACTAATAAGTATAGAGAATGATGACCTGAACTGTTACCTTGCATAGAGATCTGAGCTAATCTGATGGGGGTTGGCATGAGACAGGAATGGCAGGGAGTAAATAACAAAAACAAACAAATAAACAAACAACGATAAGGCATTATTAATGGAGAGTGCATTGTAGTTCTGAATAATTTAAGTCAAAAATATTATAAGTAAACAAGGCAGAAAATAGTAGGGAGGAAGCATTACCCATTTTTATACAGAGGATTAATTACTCCTCTAAGAGACTGGTTTGGACATACAAAATGTACTTTTTATTAAGTTCTGGTTCTGGCACGGACCAGCAAGACTCTTCATTCTCCTGGGACAAAGGCAGGAGTATTGCAAATGCAGCCTTTGTGTCCTGGGTGCCACCAATGGACAAAATGTGTTTTTTCAATCCTCTGAAATACAGGAACGTGGAGGGGAACTGAGTACTGAAATTAAGGTACAATGAATTATTTTCCATTCATTTAAGGCACTTTTTGTAAGTAGAGCTATTTATGGGGGTTTCTTTGACTGAGAGCAGAGAATATAATAATCTAAAAATAATTACCTTGTGAGAAAAGCAGGAACAAATTAATCTCAATTCTGCATTTGATCCTTGTACAATAGGTAATAGAGTGATAAAACTGATGTGAAAAAACACTGCAGTAGCGTGTCAAGACGGTTTTTTATTCCATTGCAGACAACTGTAAGGGATAATATTTGAAACTAGATGACAAGCATTATCACATATCATTTAACAATGGAGAAGTAAGATAGGATCAAAGTTGGAAAATTGAAGTCCTTGGGAACAGTAAGAAAAGAGAAGAATTCAGAAGAACTCTGGGTTCCTTAGAGCAGGTCAACTGTTGTTGTAAAGAGATCCAACACTTCATTACATTGCAAAGCATGTGCTAAAGCCTGTGTGTGTGGAGAACAGGTTATAAGTCTTAGCCTTTTCTTGGTCACTGTCATAGGAGCTCAATCTATCATTAGAAAGTCCATCTTGTGCTGCTGGTGATGTACTCTCCTGTCTTTGGCATAATTTTATAGCTAGCTACTCAGTTTGGTACATGATAGGAGTTTCAGCAAAACAAGCTTGAAGTTAGTGGTTTATTTATCCTAAGTTACACATAGTAGGCTTTGGGGGATTCAGAGTTTAGTTCACTCTGATTTTAGGGCAGTTGTTCTCACCATTGCACATGCATTTTCTCCATAGAGGAGCAAAACACACACTCAAATGCCAGAGGACAGGCATTGTCTTTATGCATTGCTGGCAGTGCTGTGGTGGTTTGGGAAGCTCACAGATGACTTATGCTCACAACAAAAGTCCTTCCTTCCCTGTTCAAACTTTTACATCCAGGTTGTTAACATTTAGTCTTAGTTATCCAGTATAAGCGATGATTCAGCCATTCTCTTTCATATCCCACCGGACTCTATTGCTCTTGCCAAAACAGACTAAGTGACAAAGGAGGATGGTTCCTTTGTCATTTTTTAAAGTTTTATTTTTTCAGTTTCTGGTTTTGGCATTTCATGTTCTTTTCTTCATCCTATGAGACTGTTGCCTGTTAGATTGCTTTGTTAAATGGTTCTCTTGTCTTTTCTGTGTTTTTAATAGTTTCCTTTCTATTTAGACTCCAGATATTTTCAGATTTAACTTGAAATTCCCTGTAAATTTATAGGTTCTTTCCTCATCAGATTAAAGAATCCCATGGCTGACTTTGAAAATGAAAATATGGTGGATTATATTTGATCTTCCTCCAAACAGTATTCATCTTTTCCCCCTAACATCAATGTGTCGAAGCATGCCACCTTTTATTTTCTGCTCTCAGAACTAAACACTTTGAGAAAACATTAACAAAATGTTCAGGCTTCAGGAAGTCAGATGAGACTCCTCATTTAACTCTTCAGATTAGAACTAGAACCCTTCTTACAAGTTTCAGAAGGTTTTTTCTAATTCCAACAGCGAGGCGATCTGCTTGGGAACTAACAATTCTGAAAGGGTTTTTTAAAAAAAAAGGTAACAGAATCATAATCCCAAAAAATTTTTACATGATGTTCTTAAGACAGATTTGAAACTATTAAGTTGCAGTGCTCTAGTGAATGAAAGTGTTGGAGCTTAATGCATACCAACAGTAAAAGGCAATGTTGCATGTTAAGGGATCTACCATCTTCTGGCTTTACATTGATGAAGGGTTAGTGTAATGCCTTCTCAAAAAGCATCTAGATCCAGACTTGCTTGGAGGGGAAGGTTTTTTCCTTTCTGGGCAAACCCCACAATACAAAATGTTTCCAACACTTTTATGTAAATTCCCCCCCACACCTCTTAAGGAGGAGCTACCCGAAACTGGGATTCTCCAAATTATTTTTAAAACCTCAGCAGTAAATAATTGGCACAGTATGATGCTGTCTGGACAAGCCCTACCACATTTTGTCACTCCATGTTGTTTCAAATTGGCTGTTCTCATTGTGCTTTAGCACAATCATATAATCAATCTAATTGGTTATATGATCATCATTTAGACATATGACCTTGTTAAATCCTTCCCCAACAGATTAAATTGCTAGGCAATTAACAGGATTTGAGGCTTTCCATAATCTTCATGCTGTCTACACATCCACAAGGATAAGTGAATTTAAGTAATGAAAAACTTCCATATTTCTCAGTTTTGTGTAAATTGTATTTTTCTATATTTTTCATGTTATTATTTTCTTTCCCTTTTTAGGTACTACATAGAAATGGCTTTATGGATCTGGCCACTGACCATCTTGAGCTGTTTTTGCATCACCTTATCCAGAAATGAGGAACTGAAATTTTTTCAGAGTGCTACAGAGCTAAATCATCTAACAGTGGATAATGACACTGGCATAATCTATTTGGGAGTGGTAAATGCCCTGTACCAGCTTACAGAAAACCTGGAAGTAATCAGATCTGTAGAAACGGGTCCAAGAAAGGACAACAAAAAATGCACACCTCCCATTGATGAAAATCAATGTAAAGAGGCCGTACTGACTGACAATTACAACAAATTGCTGTTGCTGAACAAGGTGGATAATACAACTGTGGTATGTGGAAGCCTTTTTAAGGGAATCTGTGCCATCAGAGATCTACAAAACATTAGCAATGAGAAGTACTACGTAGACAGCAGTGGAGAAAAGTCCTTTGTAGCAAGCAACGATGAGAATGTATCAACTGTGGGACTGATCACTTCCTTGAATAATGACCGGGTGCTGTTTGTTGGGAAAGGGAATGGACCAAATGACAATGGGATCATAATCAGCACTCGGCAGCTTTACGCCAGGGATGGGAAAGACATTTTTGAAATGTATACAGACTCAGCAGCTGTTAAGTCAGCTTATCATTCATCAAGCACACAACAATTTGTGGCAGTTTTTGAGGATAAAAATTATGTTTATTTTATTTTTAATCAACAAGAGAAACAACCTGTCAACAACCGCACACTGATTGCACGTCTGTGCAAGGACGATGCCCATTATTATTCCTACTTTGAAATGGACTTGGGTTGCAAAGATGATGATGATGGTGCCTATGACCACTGTCATTCTGCTTACATCACTACCCCTGGGAAAGAACTGGCTGAGAGCATGGCTCAGCAGGGACAACCTGCAGATACTCCCTCAGATGACAAAGTTCTTCTTGCACTCTTCAGCAAAGTAAACAAAGATGATGGCTCTCTGAAATCTGCCATGTGTGTGTTTTCCTTGCGGCAGATCAATGAAAAGATGGAAAAAAACCGGAACGATTGCTACACTAAAAAGAATACCAGCTCATTTTACAAACTTTTTTCAGCAGAAAACCCATGTGCATTACATGGACTGGTAATATGAATAATATAATTATTCGTTTTAGAATCTGTGTTAAAGTTTGTGGAAAATATACAACTACATGTTTTAGGGTGGCTTTGAGCTAAACTGTATTAAGATGACTGAAAACTCAAGAGATGGATTCACTATAGAAATGGAATATGGGGGGGTTGTGGACCAGGTTAAGTAAGAAGTGACAAAATTTTGAGTGTCTTAAAAAGGATTTGATGTTTTCTCAAAGATAAGTGCTGCTTTTCTAAATGCATTTCTTTTAAAGGGCTCCTTCTGGTATAGGACTTATTGAGTCAAATGCAGGGATTTTTTACATCCATGATCAGCTTCGGGGTAATCACTGTAGACAATTGTAGTTTCAGTTAGTGTATTTACAATGCTCTTAAATAGTATTAAGACTCTTTTAGATGGTATCTGTAATTCAACATTTTTTCTCACTTGTGTCTGTATCGTTAGACAACTGAAATACCCAGATTTCCTGTATTCAGGTGGTGTTCATCTTTTGGTGTGGCTCAAAATACTTGTATAGCATGACAGCCATCTTTTTATGGCCTGTCACTACCTTGACTATAAGGTTTTTGAAGAGTACTGTTACAACCATTCAGTTACTGTTCTTCAATCTATGGCTGTATCTAAGAGGCAGTTTTGAGCATTTCTGTTGGCTTTATGATTGTTTTGCCCACATCACTCTATTCCCAAGCCCCACTTGTGCATGCCACTCATTCATTACTGCAGCCAACCCTAAAATGTGTTGAGAAATTGAATAATCTTAAAAATAACTCAGCCAGCTTTTAAGAGGATGTCTTAATTTCTCAGCCTGAGCAAGGTACACACTTGCATAAGCATCTGTTTGAGCACAACTTGAGAAGTGGTGTGCTATAGTTCGGGGAGAAGAGTGAACAGCTGAAGAGATGGGGCATGGGAATACCTTTTTTTGGTATTGACCCATAATTCTTCATCTTGTGAGACTGAAGCCATCTCCCACACAGTAAGGTCACTAGCGCTGATGAGTCAAAATTACACATTTTGCTTCGAACTGCCAGTGTTACTTGCGGTAGTACCCTGCATATGGGGTGAGCATCAAACACAGAAATCCTGAATGTGACGAGTGGCCGTGGCTCCTGACAAAAATAAGGTGTGGATTTCAGATCAGAAACATGGTTTTGTTACCAAATATAGCAGGAAAGGCAAGGTGTGAATGAACTTCCTTCTGGTAGCTCTTGCTGCCGCTCAGGCTTAAAGCATAGTGAAGAGGGAGTGTTTCAAAGTTCATGAGACAGTTGCCAGGGAGTTGCTATTTTATGGATTGCAGCAAAGTAAGAAACAAAACAGCAATTAAAATAGCAGTCTTCAAGGCAAAGTTGGTTAAACCAGTCTCTATGACACGTTCATTTTAATTAAATCAACTAGTTAATTTTTAAACCGCTGCTATTATGAAACAGGAAAAAAAATTCTCTCCCTGTGTCTCCTGGAAAGTAAAAGCATGGAAGCAGTTCTCAATTAGCAGGCTGCTGTCTGATTACTGCCTTTTGGCTGGGAGCAAATGCCCAGACAATCCATTTCTCTCTTCCTACTCTTCAGTGTCTGAGGGGTATTATATTGTCTAGTAATAGGGCTGCACTTCACTCTTAGCTAGGAATTAGTGATCTGCATGTTTAACATCACTCTGTATTGCTATTCCTTATTAGAACGCAAGCAAAAACTTTCCCTGTGGCTCCGAACACCTGCCGTACCTTTTGGGCAGCAGGAACGGCGTTGTAGAGAAGCCGGTGCTGCAGAAGGAAGGGATGAACCTCACGGCCGTCACTGTGGCCGTGGAGAACGGGCACACCGTGGCCTTTCTGGGAACGTCGGATGGGAAAATCCTTAAGGTAACCAACTGGATTGGGAGACTGGAAGGTGTATATATGAAAGGTTATGAAAGTCAAAATGGATTTATAAGATCTCATACTAGGAGCAAATTCTCATGGAGCTTGGTTTTTTTCATCTCAAAGGAAAGACGCATTATTTCCAATGTACCTCAGCTATGTGATACACAGATTGAATTAGTATTGCCTGAATGACACTTTTCCTGAAGGATTACATCCGTACTGAGAGCTTTATATAAACAGCCTTAGGTAATCTAACAGCTTTAGCCTTATCTCTATTCAAGCTCACACTGGTTTAAGAGCAACTTTTCATTTTGTAGTCATTCTGGCCATTCAGTGAATAGAGGTGGCAATATAAAGCCCAAGCTAAAGCTCTGATAAATTCAGGTTGTGTGGCGCTCAAGGCTTTACATGTTTGTGGTGTTAAAATATCAAGACTGCAACACCAAACACCTTATTTTGCTTGAAGGAGAGGGATGGCATGTCCAGCCTTAAACTTACCACTGCCAAGTCCCACCAAACCACATGGAAAGTCACATGGATGTGATGCTTAGACACATGATTTAGTGGTGGACATGGTGGTGCTAGTTTAGTGGTTGAGCTCTGTGATCTTGGAGGTATTTTCCAACCTTAGTGATTCTGTGGGTCTATGTCCCTAAGTGACACACCTCTATATCTTTTAAATATCTTCAGGGATGGTGACTTAACCAGTTGCCTGGGCAGCCTGTTCCAATGGTCAACAAACCTTCCTGTGAAGAAGTATTTCCCAATATCTAATTTGAACTTCCCCTGGCACAAATTGAGGCCTTTCCCTCTCCTGCTCTTGCTTGCTAGTTGTGAGAAGAGACCACCCCCACCTCACTACAGCCTCCTTTTTTTTTTGTTGGTAGTTGTAGAAAGTGCTAAGGCCTCCTCTGAGCCTCTGTTTCTCCAGACTGAACTCCTCATCAGACATGTCCTCCAGACCCTTCACCAGATCCATTGCCCTTCTCTGAATACTCTCCAGCCCCTCAATGTCTTTCTTAAAAATTTGCCTTAGTCCTCCTTTTGTTCTTAATTTATTTTTAAAACATTTTCATTGTCTTTTACAGCAGTAGCCAGGTATAAGGATAATGGTGGCGAAAAGGCAACATTAACCACCTGGTTTTTTCTTCCACAAAATAGGTATTCCTGTCATCCACTGCAACTGAGTACAGCTCTCTTACTATTGAACCAAACAAAGCTGTAAAGAAGGACCTGGTCCTTGATCAAACCCAGGAAAATCTGTATGTGATGACCACAGACAAGGTAACATGTTCTGCTTTCATTAAGGACCCAGCCCTCTTTCACTTTCTCTGCAACTTAACCTGAGATTTATACATTTTCCAGTTGTTCCTGGAAATTGCCCTATTTGGTGGGACTCCCCCTACTCTGTGTGTATGAAGACCTTTCTCAAGTCTAAGCTGATGGACTTGTTGTGCCTCGGAGAACTGTAATGTCCATGATGCTTAGCGACAGGGAATAATGGCAAGTGAGATCCCCTCTGGAGCTGTCACACAGGCTCTGTGGGAGGGATGAAGTGGAGATGTTTGGCACCAGCACGCCTCAGGGTCAGGCAGCCTCAGTGCTCAGTGTGGGATGTGTGGGGTACCAGTGGGTGCTGTGGTACCATCAGATCCTTTCAAGGGCACTTCAGGACTCGGGGTGCTCTCCTGATGTGCTCTCACTGACACGTCTGTAAAGCCACCAGTGGTTTTTGTGAGTCTTGGTGTCAAAAACTAAGAAGCAATGGAGAGAATTATATATTTGGGAAACACTTTCATTCAAGCTTCTGCTAGAACTGGGTACAGTAGGAAAAGTTCAAGTTCACTAGGAAAGGCATGGGCAATCTCTCCTAGGCCCCTTCTTTTTCCTGTAAGGTGAAGGCACAATGGAGGTCTGTAAAAAATGGGAGGAAAAAAAGCAAGTAGGAAATGAGAGGGATGCCAGATTCTTTTCCACCCCCAGGGGTAATCCTCTTTTGACACTTTTCTTTGTGGAGGCTGGAGCTGCCAGCCTCAAACACTTCATTCAGCAGCTTTCCAGGACAAGGTGGGTGACAGGCTGTGACCATCTGCAGCCCTGCCAGTGACATGGAATGCAACATGGAAATGCTCTGCACCACTAAGACAGGGAGAATGAGGGGACTGCGAAAGGAGAGTATTTGGGAAGACAGTGCAAGAAAAATGTTTTCTGGCTGTTTTATAGAGGGGTTAATATAAATTCCTGCTGCGGGAATGTTATAGCCTAGCTGAAGGTTTTTAGGCTAGAAAGAACATTGGAAAAAATGCCAGAAAAACAACGGATAAAGCATTTAATAATATGACTGTGTGAGAGAGAGGTTACTTTTTTTTTTTTTTTCTTTTTTTGAGCGGTTGTTACTTCTCATTTGGCTCCTGTTCGACTTTGGAACACAACTCCAAGCTTCAATATTGTCCACAAAACTCTGGGTGGCCTGGCCCCCCATTTGACAAGCTGGCACATTATGCAAAAGCCCCAAGGTCTGCACCAGGCTACTGTGTGTGCTGCTGAGCAATGTAAGGGATAACAGCAGCACTGAAGGAAGACAAGCTTTCAGATGACAGTCAGCTTAAAATGGTAGAATTTAGAAAGACAGCAGACAACTTTTTTTCAGAGAAAACCTGCAAAAAAAAATCAATCACTACAAAACATTTAAATTTAGAATGCAGCAAATTTCTGCTGAAGAAAGAATTTTACTTCAATCTTTTCCAAGTAGCTCTCGTAGACACTGCAGTTTCTGAATAATATGAATAATAGTTTTCTTTTACAAAACCTGTTTAGCTTAAATATGAATAGCTAAAGTTGGGAGCTCTGTAATGGCATTGCATTACTGTCATCTCCAGGAGTTAATTACAGTGAGCAGTCCCACCCACTTTTAGAAGCAGATAGACAGGAGAATGGAGGCCTTTGGAGCTGGGAGAAATAAGGTGACATAAGCAAGAGAAGAATAAGAGATGAAATATGTACTTCTGGGTTAGGCATAGCTGTGGGTTGAGGGAATAGAGATATCAGAACTCTGATTTGTGTGTTTTAATGGTTAAAGGTAAACAATAAAGAGCAACTGGCTGCACTGACAGGCATTCATGCTGCTGAGCTACCTGGCAGATGCAGACTGCCCCAGCATTTAGAAATTAATTGCGTGGGCTCTGTGAGCACTTGAATAAAGTGGAAGTGGTGATGTGGTAGGTGATAACTTCTTTAAAAAGAAATCAGAGAAACACAGAAATCAGGGAAAAACAATAGAGAAGTTAAGATCCATAGTGAGAATCAAGTTCTTCCTTTCCTGTTTCACCTTTCTCCCCTCTTTTCTCCCAGCTTCTGTTGTGCTGCCAAGAGCAGTGGGGGTTTTGAGCAAATGCTTTCAGCAGTCAGTCCCCTCTGCTCCTAAAGTTTAAACAGAGAGCAGGAGAAACCCCTTGCACCTTCTTGTGGGACTTGGAAAGGAGCTTAGCACCTCTGTGCTGCTCATGCTGGTTCATTCCAAGTGTACATCACTGGTAGGATCCCAGATTCCTTAAGGTACTTAATGTATTTGGAGGAAAGCAGTCACTGTGGTAGTCACTTACCATGATCAAGCTTGTTTACTTGTTTTAGTTTTTACACTTTTTGACTTAGTGGGCCAACTTGCAAAGCTCTAAAATTAATGTATTTGCATTTTGTAATTGGCTGTTAAAGGAGCTGGTTTTTTGGCTTTGATTTTGGTTTGGTGGGGTTTTTTGTCTTTAAGGTCACGCAAAACTTGCAGAGACAGCAATCTCTAGGGCTTGTTTATGCCTGCCAGAACTGTGAAACAAATATTTTGTCAAATAAAAAAAAAAAATCATTGACTGGCTATTAAATTACTTATGGGTACCAGTTAGTGAGTGAGTGCCAGTGACGCAGCTCCAGTTAGCTAAAAAGAAGAGAATGCTGAAAAGGTAAACCCCTGTATTAATAAATGCAAGAAAATTGGACAATATTGACATTTTCCTTAACGGAGTCATTTTCTTTAACTCTCTGAATATGAAGAAAAGGCCAAACTCAGACTGTCAAAGTAACTTTGTAATTGCCAGTGAGATGAGAATGGCATTATATTGAAATGAGACTATAAAGCCTACATCTCAGAGTTTCTGTTTCTACACTTTTTGTGCTCCTTAAAAGTACAATGTAGTCATAAACTGGAAGATGTATGTCCTGTTTTCCTCTTGCATCATTGCAGCAGCATAGCTAAAAGGAATGGCTCTTCTTTCTGTGAGCCAAAGAAAATTTTGTTAATTCTCCGCACCAAAGGAAATCAAAACTAGAAGCTGTAAATTTACTGGGGGAATGAGACATGAGAACTGATGATGTTCTTTCCCCTGCTGCTTCCTGTCATAATTATTTCCATTTTATTTAGTGAATGTATTCCATGGTGGAAGGTTATGCACAGAGAAGTGCAGTAACCCAAAACACCCTGGCTCTCTCACGCTTGCAGACTTTCTGAAATGCCTTCTGGCTGGAAGTGCATTTCCAAACAATTTCACCTCCATGGTAGTGATGGGGAGAGGAGAATATTCTCTTTAAAAAATGCTCTAGTCAGTACCAAGTTAGTCTTTTGAAAGTATCCACCCTGCAGTAGCTGCTTCTTGAATTCAGAGCATCGCTGATGCCGTTTCTATCCTGAGGTGCAGATTTCCACAAGTAATATAACTGGAGGAACGGAAAAGCTCAATTTTTGTAAAGCTTGCTTATAATTCTTAATTATAACAATGCCCTACATTACTTTGAAGACAGATTCAATAATACTGGAGTGGGAAAAAAAGCAGAAAAAAGTATGTGAATTTAGACTTTGTTAAGGGGGAAAAGACAATATGTATAATATAATTAATAAACTCAGGCTGAGCTCTGAGTATAATAATACAGCTGCCACAGGCAATGAGGCTGTACAGCTAGGTCCACAAATATTTCCACCTCCTTATGCCACCCTCAGTTGTTAGGTTTGTCTTGCTTTTGGCTTTCCAGGTGTACCGATTGCCCGTGCAGGACTGCCACAAGTACTCGGACTGTGAGAAGTGTGCCCAGGCGAGGGATCCATACTGCGGCTGGTGCGTGCGGGAGGGCAGGTGAGTGCTGCCAGGGGTGCTCAGCTGCAGCCACTGCTGCTGCTCCAGCTCTGACCTGTGCTCTGTGGGACTGCTGGGCATGCTGATCCCAGCCCTTGGTACTCAGCCCTGTGCTTCTGGCAGTCATTTCATTTTATCACGCAGACATTGATATCAATATTCTGTGCACACAAAAAAGTCCCCGTTGACTTTTTCAGATTTGATTAGTTTGGGAAAATATATACTTTTCTGCTGGTACTGAGAATGATTATACATCTTCTAACTGTATGTTTTATCACTCTTTCAATTGTACAGTCACAGAAAATTTAAAAAAAATGCTCTCTATTTCAGATTCAGAAACTATAGCATGTATTTTAAGTACATCAGTAAAGTGTGAAAAAGAACATAAAAGAAAAAAGTGTTCCATGTCTAAAACAGAGTGTATAGTTCAAATGCTGGTTTTACATAATCATCTATCAAGACGTGTAGCTACAGGGAACCCTCACCTGCCTGTAGGAGAGCAGAAAGTGACATTTTGCTGACTATCTGCAGAGGTTCACTGAATGAATATTCAAGCACATGTAAACTAGGACAGCACTGAACAGCCCTGGAATATCTCTTCTTTACACTCTGCATTGATTAGAGTGCCGAGAGGGAAGAGCAGTCCTGCAGTTCTCTTTTTGACTACTAAGTTAATTAACCCCTTGGCATGAGTGGTTGGGAATTCGTGATTCTAACTTCTTGCTGTTGGAACAAAGGGGCTGTTTAATTATAATATGCAGATGAATTTCAGGCTTCTAGTTTCCTGCCTGAAAATGTGAACTATCGCATTAGGTTACCTATCAGCCTGATGTAGCATAATATGGAGCACTGCAGAGAAACTTATGTGGTGTGTGCAGGTTTATGTAATATACTGTAACTCCTCCAGCCTGGGGTTTCAGTTGCTGTGGATGAAACCTGAGAATTTGGAATGTAACCTCAAACTCCTCCTGGGCTGCTGGGAGTTGAAGGCTTTGGCATATATCATAAAAAAGGCAATTTTCCTTAGATTTCCCTTCAGGTTTCTGATATGACCACTGACCTCAATATATCAAAATATTAATGGTTTCTGAGAACAGGCAAACATGTATTTTCACATTTGCTAATATTATTTCCAAAGGGGAGAAAAAAAGTGCTTCATTCTAAGTTTCTGTTCTGTCTCATGATTACACACAGCACTTAGTAGTGTGTTTAGGGATATATTATGTGAATGTTTACTCTGTATGTAAATGATTTGTTTAAAGGAGGTTTGATAGTGCTGTGCAACAGCTGCACTGCATTAAAGCCCCTGATGAGTTAATAGTCAACTTTCTGCTAGAGCAGAGATACTCCAGCATTTTCTTTTAAACTTTGCACAGAATGGAAAGAATACACATGAGACTGTCCCCACCTCAACAAGCTTTTGTAGCCCCATGCAGCTTCTGTACTGCAGCATTTCTTCCTGTACTTGAGCTGGGAAAATCTTCTGGTGTTTTTGGTGAGGCTGCACAACTGCTCTTGTCTTCCACAATTGTAACACTGCCTTGGCAGAAAGAGGTTTTAAATACTGGCAGTTGTTAAGGAAAACATTCCCTACAAAATAACATTTGTAGCACTGGGGTTACACAGACATTATCCACAAGCTTGTATGCTCCCAGCAATACTTCTCTGTTGCATCTTGCTCTCTTGAGTGCTGTGTCTTATCAGTGGCAATACATAGGTGTCTGCCACTTGACCTGCAGGGAAAAAACAGTCTGTGGCCTCTCATTCAGGATGTTATTGCAAATTGCAATGAAGATTATCAGCTTGATTTCAGATGGCTCCACTGCCCCATGGTTCCTATGCTGTCACTGCCTGGATTTGGGTTGTCTAATTCAAGGTGTTGTCCAAAACAGTATAGGCACTTGCTCTTGGCATGTCAAACCATCAATTGTAGTTGCACCACTAATTTTGTTAAAAATTCTCTAATAGCAACCCCACTAGTCAATATTAAAGCAAATTTGTAGACATCTTGTGTTGTAATTTCAGTCTCTAATCATGAAATTGTTGCATAATTCAGAGAAAGCAGAGTCCAGCTATAATACTGCCGTGGGTTTTGTTCCTTTTTTTTTTTCAGGTGCACAAAGAAGGCAGACTGTGGTACAGCTGATAAGGAGAACCACTGGCTGTGGAGTCCAAGTGGCACATGTGTGACTATCATTAGTGCAGACCCTCTAAATATGAGTCGCAGAGCTCCTGCTAAGGTATAACAGGATGATGATTTCCATAAATATTCTTTAAGCACATTGGTGTGACTACCAGAAAGATGAATATCTGATTTCTTTATGCACAGTGGAGACTAGGAATAGGAGGCTGTTTTGGTGTCTCAGTCTCTGTCATTTCTCACAGTGCTCTTTCTTGCCTGCTGCTCTTGCAGGTTGAGTTCACATTTCTGACCTGTGTAAACCAAAGTGATGCACTAGTATGGATGATAAAGCACTTACCTGAATATTATGAAAGTGTTGCACAGTGTTGTATAACCCATAAAAAGTAATTGGTAGGGGAGATTTCATGCTGCCCTTTCAGCTTACTTGAGCATGAACTTAAGTAAGCAGTGAAGCCATAAGATGTTGCTTTAAAATCAGCAGTGGATTTGCCTACACAGCGGATACATGGAGAAGGTAAATTCAGCATGCAAAATGACTCTATGGCAACAAAACTACAAAACTGAGTTTTTGGAGTGTGATTAGGGTGTCATAGCTTGCTGTAATTCCAAATGAGGCATGCCAATGCAGACTGAGTGCTTCCTGGGGGTGTTCAGCAAGTAAAATCAATAAAATGGCTTTTAATTCCTCTTAATCAGAAATAAAGAAAATTTCTTTCAAGTCACTTCAATTCCACTTCTAAATTATGTAAACAGCATTGTGTTAAGGCCATTTCTATGGTGAATAAAAATATTAGTAGAGTATAACTGCTTTCAGTGAGAAAGGGATAATTGTCTTTTCTACTGGCAATATAAAATGGAAAGTTAGACTGTATAATTAACAGACTTGAAACATTAAGTCAAGAACAAGATCCCAAATTTCAGCTGGATTGTTTTCTCTTTCCTTGTTATGTTTTCCCATCTTATTTACTTATTTTTAGTTTCTCAAATGCTTTCTTTCTCTGAGGAAGATAAGATCTCATCACCATTCAGAAATCCTTTCTCAGTATTGGATTTTTTGCATTTGCATGGAGTCTTGAGGAAGCCACTTTTCTGTTCATCCCTTTCAAACTCCACCATTTCCAGCCTATCCAGTTCTGTTTTCATTATTCACTAAGAACACCTAAGGTTAATGTAGTATTAATTAATTTTGTCAGGGTTTAAGTGTTAAGTATTCTGTTTACTGTTGCTAAACTGGATGCTGAGGACAAGAATAAAAGGTTTTGGGTGTGTCTGTTCAGACAATTTTGTTCTGGTCTGATGCATTGACAGGACAAGAGGTTTTTGTATCAGTCTGCTTCAACAAAGACCCAGCCTGGAAAGACTGGTAGGGGTTTAAGGAGAAAAGATTAAGAGATGGGAAGAAGTAAAAATTGAAAAGGAGAGTCATGTTCTGTGATGCTAGCTAAAATATCACCTTTGAAATTGAAATTTTCCAAGTCTTACTGGGTCTTAGCTCATTTCTTCCAAATATTTTACCCTTTTAAAATTTTATTTCCAGGTGGAACTGACTGTAAGTCCCATGCCAACTTTGACTGAGAGTGACAAGGTTTGCTGTACCTTTGGTGAAACAGTGCACTCTGCTCAGTTGAAAGAAGGGGTTATTATCTGTGATCCCCCTGATATAATTCCTCCAACACCAAAACATCAAGGTAAAGAAATATTGCTACCCTACATGGATAATAAGAGAAAAGAACATAGACTGTTGTTTCCAATGTTATGCTCTTATATGAGGTGCCTACAAAATGGGTTTTTTTTCCTCTTCCAGTCCTTCTCCCCAAATAGTCTGTTGCTGAACTGTCAGTTTGGTCAAACTTTTTCTATTGATATATTTACAAGCTGTAGCATTCCCAGTGTTTCTGCTGGGAACTTGAAACAGTAGCTTGGGAGACACATAGACATGGAGTCAGAGAGGTGCTATTCTGTGTCCCAAACAAACAAAACCCAGTTACCCTACTCTAAGCCTAAGCACTCTGACTTGTGGGGACAGAAGAGATTTCTACCTGCTTCAGCTATGAAGGAATTCGTGTCTGTCTTCTTAGTCTGCTCTGGACAACAATACTTCAGTGGCCTTTTCTCTGGTTCATGTTACAAGGTTATCCTTCCTAGCATCCAGCCCTCTGTCTCTTCTTCTGTGTGTCCTCCAACTTCTGCAGCAGTAAGCCTGATGGAAAAATACTTCATCATATAATTAAAGACTGCACCATTGTTCTGAAGCACTGATTATAGGCCTGAGGTCTGTTGCCAGCCATAATTCTGTGCAGTTTCCTAGACAGTGCTTTGTTCATAGTTCATATATCTTGATGCATAAACACATGGAATGAAACTCATTACACAACACTGTTTATTATCTATCAAGTTTAAAAATCTGAAGAGAAATTACAAGCAGAAAACACGTGCTCTTACAGCTTGCAGACAAACCCCTGAGGATAAGTCTTTTATATGCATTTTAACAGTCATGAACTGTCAAAGTGGTACTTGGAAGCACTTTTTAAGATAAGTTTCAATTCTCTGAAGGCTGAAACAGGTAAAATCTAATTTTAGTTGCAGGGAGAGTAATTACATTAAAATCTCATTATTGAATTTTACACTAGCTGGAGTATATTGTGGTATATCAGATTCTGCTAAGTGTTAAAGCAGCACACTGTTATTTAAGGCCAATTCACATTCCCTAAATATTTGTAAAGCAGGACATAAAGCAATGGGGTTGATAAATGTGATATCTGGATGTCATCCAGCACTAAATGTAAGACTAGAAGCCCATCAGAGAAGGCATTAGAATAAACAAGCAATCTAGAAATAATATGGCTCTCTGAGTTGGTTGCACATCTGAAAGGATGTTCAAGAGCAATATAAGGGCGCTCAGAAACTCAGCAGACACCAGGAGAAGGCAGGCAGCTACAAGCATTCACAGAACCACATAATTTTTAGGGGCAGAAGGGACCTGGGGAGGTTACCTAGTGTAACCCCCCTGCTAAAGCAGGTTTACCTAAAGCAGATTGCACAGCATCTCGTCCAGGTGGGTTTTGAATGTCTCCAAAGGAGACTTCACAACCTCTCTGAGCAGCCTTTTCCAGTGCTCTGTCACCCTCAAAGTAAAGATCTTTTGTCTTCCTATTCAGATGGACCTCCTATGTCTCAATTCGTTGTTCCTTGCTCTGTCTGAACAGTCTGGCCCCAATCTTTTGACACCTGCCCTTAATATATTGGTATGCATGGTATTTGTATATTCCTGGCAGTCCTGAGACATCCAGTTACTGTTAAGAAGCCCTGTTGACGTTGGACAAGTCTGGGTTGTGGTTGGTTGGTTGGTTCCAAAAGGAATTTCTAGGAAGGATGCCTTTTCTCAGTCCTGTTGTTAGGAAATCCCCTGTTGCTGCTGTGAGTCTGAAATATTCGAGGGGACCCAGTGCAGGCAGAGGTAACTTCCAGCCAAGCAGCTGATGGTCTTCCAAGAACCTGTTCAAGGAAAGCAGAGTTTGAAGTTGCTCAATAGCTTGTGAAATAGCTTGTCATAAGGGCTTAATGATTTCTGCAAAAGGTATTTAAAACAGTTTCACTCTTTAGTAATAATCCTGACTAGAAGTACATTTGTGGAGAAATTGTGTATGGCAAACTGAAGCTCACAAATGCCTGTGGTAACTGTTGCAGGCACTGTTGGGCATTAACCACAAAGATCACTTGCTTGAATTCACATAACATTTTTAATTCACAAATGAAAGGAGTAATTTTACATGCAGACATATTCATATTTAAGAAAATGTTTTATTTAAAATTACTGTTCTTGTGCCAGTTTTCGTCTGTGTTCAATTATGTTTTTAATCAGTTTTCCTTGTTCTTCTAGACTCTTTTAAAGTTTAGCATGATGATAGCACCACTGAAAAACACTTCCATAAAACAAAACTATTCTTTTATTATGTTTCTTCCCTTTTTTCTCTCTCTGTTTTTCTTCTGAGGATCGTGAAAAATTTTGTAAAGCTTAAAAAGACAAAACAGACTTTAGGTCATGAGATCCAGAGTGTTAACAGTATAGTTAAATATTTGCTTATGTCCTGTAAATTAATAAAACTGTTATCATTGTATCATTCGGCTCAAGAGCTGAAGAATTCAACAACCATTTTGATAATTTTTTTTCTTTTGTGATAGATCATGTTTCAGTTCCACTTCAGTTAACCTTTGAAAAGAACAAGATTTTTTTTGCATCACATACTTACCCTTTCTATGACTGTGAAGAAGCAATGAATCTTATTGAAAATCAGCCGTGAGTATTTCAGCTTCTTAAATGTTTAGATCCTGTAGCTTGGTGTGTTAGGTAACTGGCACCTGAATTACTCAATCATTTCATAATTAAGCCTTTGGCACTCAAAATTTGCCAGTGTCCAAATCCTTTTTCTTACATTTTAACGGAGTTTAAAAATGGTTGAAGGGCACCTGGTGAGCCAGCAACATAAAGCATGGAATAGCAATATTCATGGCACCTATAATTAAGGCCAGTTCATTGTGTTGCCATTTCTGGAGCTGCTAATGTGTCTGCAGGTGAGCAACGTGGACATCTGTGTGCCTACTTGTTCCTTGTAATGATGGTGGTAATTTGGTGCTTTGGGTTGCAGTGCCTTCAAACAGGGCAGGTGCAGCCAGCCCAAAGCCTTTGTTCATCCCTGTGTATGAAGGTTGATCAAAATCACTTCCAGTCCTCTCAGGCTTGATCTCAAAGTTTTTGCAAATGCTATGATTTTCTGATCCCTGCTCAAATATTTATTTAAGGGATAAAATAGCTTTTTGGGGTTCTTGATCTGTTCTTGTGAAGTTTTGATCTTAATATAGTAAGGACACTCTAACAGACTGATTTACCCTCTGTGAGTATATATGGAATTTCATTTACTTTTCTTGTTAGCGGGGGAAAAAGCCTGACAATTTGTCATGACTACCATGTTATATTTGTAGATGCTATTCCTGTGCAAGCAATAGATGGAATTGCCAGTGGGACTGGAAGAGTCATATCTGTGAAGAGTCCTCTTCAGTACAAGATGTGATTAAACAAAATATGGTAATGTTTAAAAATAAGGTTATTAGGTTTTTTATTAGAACACTTCAATATTTTGTTTGCTGGATCTCTCATATCAGTTGGTTGAATTAGAGATTTGAAAATGATTCTAAAGTTAACTCCAGAAATGTAAGGTGTTTTTTTTTTTAGTGACAGTGCGGGGGTGGGAATTTAAGGGTGTGATTGAGGCGGGGCAGTGAGACTGAATAACTCCTGAAAGGATATTTCTGTGCCTTTTACTATTTTGCTTCAATGGGAGGAACGAGATTTCAAGGCAGGGAGAGATAATCACCCACAGCTTTGACATATGCTGCAGTCATTTTTAGCATGTCTAATTTGAAAGGGTGTAATCAAATCTGTCACCGTATTTTAAGCATGAAGTTCTTCAGAACAATCATTCTATTGTCCAAAGGCCATTGGAGCTTGTTGTGATAAGTTTTTTTATTTGTAATAACATATAAAATGTATCTCTCCCCAGGAAGGAGAATGCCCACAGTTTCTAAACCCTGACCCTTCAATAATACCTATGGAGTACCAAACAACTGTGTATTTTGAGGGAAAACATCTAGATTATTATCAGGTAAGCAGATTAATTCAATGCTAGCTGTCATTTGAATGCCTCTTAAACTGCATCCACATCCCTAAACTAAAGAATTGGTTCATGTGCCTTGGAGATCCTGCTTGTAATTTAAAGAAAGAAAAGGGCTGCACATTCATGTTTGATATAATATTGGTTACTGTGGTAGAGTCATCACCAAGAGAGCTGGAGAAAATACTCTAACTATTAAAATGGAGGGTGCATTTTAAAGAATGTAAGCTGGACCTATTAAAACTCTGGACAGTTATTTTTCATGTAGTGAAATGTGAGGAACTGTAAGAATTGTGAATGCTTCACATCTTTTTCTAATTAAATACTTTGTGGGTTTTACTGCTATTGTTCTAGAATGACATCACTCTGTGTGCTTAATTTTTTTTTTAAGTTTCCACCTTAAATACAAAAATGCACTCATTAAACATTTAATGTTTCTTAGTTTGGATATCATCTTTCACTTTTGTGTGTGTGTGTGTGTGACCATCAAACCAGAAGATCAGGTATTCTCTCACCCATAGCAAAGGCTTCTCTTTCTTAATACTTGCTTCCAGAAAATAAATTACAAAGTCTCTTAGTCAGATAGACCCCAGGGTTTTAATTGCATTCTAGTCTAGACAATGCATAAAACGTTATTGTTAGAGGGATGAAAATGAAGCTTTAAAACCATTTTTAGGTGATAGCTCAAGTATTGTTATCAGTTTCTATTCTTTGTTTCTGTGTTGTCTTTGTGTAAATGGGAATTGATGATAGATGCACTGGGGAGTGCATTGATTTCTTTTACTACTGGCCATCTATCATGGGAAAGAAGGCTCTTCTTTTTGAGGGTTTTTTTTTTTCCTTTTTCAAATTGGAATGCTGTATAGCTTCTAAATTCCTTCTATCATTTTTGCTGCTCCTGCCAAGGGATGGAAAAGAGTCAACAGGCCTGAAGAGCAGCAATATAAGAAGGGGATTCAGAGAAGTGCAAAAAGCAACCTGTAAGCACCACGTAAAGACCATGATGTGTGTCACTACTATAGACATATATGAAAATTGTGCTATAAAAACATATGTTCAATAATAAACACTTTTGTTTGAAGACCTTAAAATATATGCAGACAGTGAAATGCAAATTTGGTGAATTTGGTCTGTTCTCCAAGATGCCAGAACTGGTCCCTGGTAGGACATGTGCCTGTGTGCAACATGTGGCATACAACACCTCTCCTACACCCACAGCTAATTGAAAAGTATTCTGGAGATTATACTTTATTACTTTTGCTTACATTGGCAAGAGGTGTTTTTCTGCCCAAGAGGAAAATCATTTCCTGATCCCTTGTTATAATTGGAAGAGCCTTTTCTCTCTCTAGAGAAATTCAGGCTAGATGCATAATCTAGATGTGCTGAATTTGACTTCTAGTGGACCCTTGTCCTCCAAGGAGAAACAGCAGCAGGAATGCAAAAACTCCTTCATCTAGTTTATTATTCTATGGATAAGCACTTTAATCCTTCTGAACTACTACTAACAAAAAGGGAATGGAGAAAAAGGCACTGGGCTTTTTTAATTCTGTGAGATATCAATTGCATTTAACAAATGCTAAGACACATCCTGTGGATGGGATGCTTTGTCATGGGTAGCAATGTTTAACAGTTTGCCTACAGAATGTATTTATTTAGCTTGGAACTGGGAAGTCTTACGAGGAGTTCAAGTCTCTGTAGGAAGCCAAGGTGAATGCATAGTCCCAAAACTGGAAAGATGCTGGAGAGCAATGAGTGTCAAATGATGTCAGAGGAATTTTTCTTGGGTGGGAGCAATGTGAAAATGTCATCTCTGTCATGGGGTCAGCTCCATATATCCTGGTACAGAGGTGTGTTCTTCAGTCAAAACAAGAATGCCTTTAGTGACAGGACTTCAACAAACACACACAGTGACTACAGCTATATACACAGCCCTTTAATACATGTGATAACAGACAAATAAGGCATGAAATAGTGGTAATCACATAGGCACTCATGCCTGTGGGATTATTCTATCTGAAGAAGAAACTTTGATGATTGAAAGTTCATTTGAATAAAGGGCATAACTTACACTTAGCCTTTGGTAAACATTTCATGGAAAACAGGGTGGCTCAGGAGAAGCCATGGATGGATATTTTGTAGGGATTGACCCACAGCCCAAATGCTAAATAGCATTTGGCTTCTCATGTGGAACAATTTTGCCACAGGATATGCTGGGCATTACAGCATCTTTGAAGCTAGCAGTCATGCAGCTATGAGCACATTTAAGGTCTTTATTGGTTAGGATGTTGGTATATCCATTTTCCTCCTATTTTACTTGCCTAAATTTTTGCTTAGAAAAAGCAGAAAATTAATGTTGTGATGTCACTTTGAACTACCAGTTCTATTATCTTGCTTTAATCTGTGCTTTACTTAAAGGGGTGTTGCACACCCAGCCTTGCCATGGGTGACTAAGTGCACTGTCCAACATTGTACATATAAGAATCTTCATCTCTAGGTGGAGATGAACATTAAAGGGCTTACTTGGTGAGTAGGAGAGGAAAATGGCTTTAAAAACTGCTGTTGTTGGACTATATCAAGAATTATTTCTATACTGGAAATATAGAAATGCTATACTTCCATTGAGGGTGGAAGTATAAACTCACACGTTTTGTATGCTCCTGTAAACTTGTAAATGCTTAAAGTACAAAGAATAAGTCTCCTCATGATAGCTTCCACTGGAGGGAAATAGCCTAGAAGAGGAGGAGCTGTTGACTATTCTGTCCTTCCTTCCTCTGAAAGAATTTCAGTAGGAAGGAGAGAGAAATCCAAGCTGTTGTCATTCTTGTGGGAGTAGCGCCATCCCAGACAGGCAGAGGGAGGGAAGTCTAGTACTGATCAGTCATATCGCATGCAATTTCTGAGAGGCATTCTCCAGCTGAGTCCTTGAAAGATTGGCACAGTAGGAGAGACAGATGTACCAGCATCAAGATAATCTTATTAGCCCGCCAAAGATTTTCGTTAAAAGTAATTTCCCACTTGGATTTGTCTTTGCCATGTGTGTCTGATGTGTAACCTGCTTCCTAGTGCTTGCTACACATCTCTTGCCCCCAAACTACTGACTGTGAGCTCTGCTGCCTTCTGCTCAAGAGCCTGGTAAACAGCTCCTGATTTCAGTGCACTCCAGGTATCAGCTGTCACACACACCACAGCTCTCCTCCTCTCCCAGAGCCTGCTGTTAAGCGAGTGGGAAAGCCTTACATAGCAGTAGCAGAATTTGAACACTTTTGAAAATCACGTTATATTAAAATATGTGGTGCAAGGAAAACAAGGCAGCATTCCTATAAAAAATAATTGTAAGGATATGGTTTAAAACCTGGATTATGTAGATGTTTTCTGTAAGGCAGAATAGGCTGTAAATTTTCAGACAAGGCTTTTGAGAGTTCAGGGAGTAGCTTATTTTCTATATCTAGCTTCCTAGAAGGAAGAAGTAAAAGGTTTGTTTTCTTCTATAAAATAACCCCCCAGAGCCTCAAGTCTATTTTAACCTTTATCTGGTTAGTTGTCCAGATACATGTTGTCCTCCTCAGCCCCAAACCTTGGTGGGCTCATGTTCACTGCCCAACCTGTCACAGTGAAGGTGCTGTAGGAAAGCTTTCCACTGCATTAATTAGATAAACCTAGTGTACCAGATTATTAGATAAAACCTAGGTACCAGAAGGTACCTGTGTTTCTGACACTGAAGAGGTTGCTACAAATAAAAAGGATAAGATGCTCATACACAAGACTTAGATGATAGCAGGAGACAATGTACTTAACCTTTGGAGCAGAAAAGAGGAATCCAGTAACCATTATGTTTTTGCCAGATGCACTCCAGACGCAGATGGCTCTGGTCAAAACCAGGGACTAGTTCTTTACATCCACAGTGAAGTTCTCAAGAAGTTCAGCAAGGCCACTGAGAAGGTCCTGCACCTGGGTCAATGCAGAGTGGGGGTTGAATGGATTGAGAGTAGCCTTGTGGAGAAGGACTTGAGAATGAAACATTAGATGTGAGCTGGAAATGTGCACTTGCAGCCCAGAACCAATAGTGTCCTGGGCTGCATCAAAAGAAGTGTGGCCAACAGGTCAAGGGAGGTGATCTATCTTCCTCCAGTCCACTCTCCTGAAACTTCAGCTGGAGTATTGCATCCAACTCTGGGGCTCTCAGTGCAAGAAAGAGGTGGACCTGTTGGAGTAGGTCCAGAGAAGAGACATGGAAATGATCAGGGAGAAGGTGAGAGCTGGAGTTCATCTCCTCTGAAGAAAAGCTGACAGAGTTGAGGTGGTCCAGCCTCGAGGAGGCTCCTGAGCAACATTTTTGTGGACTTTCAATATATTAAGAGGGCTTATAAGAATGATGGAGAGAGACATTTTACCAGGGTCTGTAGGGTCAGAGAAAAGGGCAACATTTTCTAAAGTGAGAAAGGGTAGTTTTATAGAGATAAGGAAGAAGTCTCTTGCAATGAGGATGGTGAGAGACTGGAACAGGTTACCCAAGAAACTTGTGTGTACCCCATCCCTAGAAATGTTCAAAGCCAAGTTGTATGGGGCTTCAAACAACCTGGTCTAAGGAAAGGTGTTCCTGCCTATGTCAGGACTGTTGGACTAAATGATCTTGAAAGTCCCTTCCAACCCAAACTATTTTGTGATTCTCTAAAGGTGAAGGTTGACTTGTCCCCAAGTCAGTTGTGATTTCCTAAGTCTTTACCAACATTAGTGTATGAAAATATCCTTGCTACTCACTTCTTTCTAATATTCTTCTGGCAAAACTGTTTGCATGTCTGTCGAATGGGCAGGAGAATGACCCAGCACAGAAACAATGTCATGGGATGAGGCTTTTAGCCAGCCAAGTTCTTTGAATCACAGAGCAGCCAAGCTGAGAGTTTTGTGAGAGCAGTGAAAGTCAATATGTGCTACAGACTTAAGACAGGAATCAATAGATTTGGGATCTAGGGAGAAGAGAGGGGAAGATGTCTAGGAGGTAGTAACACCCTTAAATTAGTGCTGCCATTGAAGACTGTCCTGTGAAAATACAGCTGGAGTCACGATAAGGCAGGAGAAAGGCAGGAAGAGCTGAGAGATGTTCATTCCAGTTTCCCATGCAACTCTTGCATTGATGCTCTGCCCAGAATCCCTACAGAGAAAACCTTTAAGGGCAGAACTCACACAGCTCTGTTAATAACACATCTGATGTGTGAAGCCATCCAGTATTCACATCTCTCATCTTTTTCTTATTGCTCCCTAAAACAGACTGCTATATATGATCTTGCTTTCCTTGAACTTCTTGGTGTGCCTACCATGAATGAATGTTGGAGGAGTGCAGCAAAATCACAGATTGCTCTGGCTCAGCTTCTCTCTAGCATTGCTTTAGAAGATGACTGTAACCAGTTAGCCTTCTCCCTTTGGATTTGATTACTTCCAGTGCTGAACAGGATATCGCCTGGTGATATTTTACTGTGCTTGGTGATTCTATACAAATTCTAAACTGAAATTTTCTCATCCTCAGGATAAAAAATTTGTGGTTGGAAACAGCCAATTTGAATTTGAAGCTTCTGTTGATGAGTCAGATGAAGGAAAATTTTCATTCGTGAGTAAAGAGGTAAATGTGAAAATATTATTCACCTACCAAATATGCTCAGTTCTTCTAAATTGTTCCCGTAGCCACATGTGTCCAGAATTACACAGGTAATATGTGTTTCCTTCAGAAAAGAAAGTCACCTCTGATGGAGATTTTCCTTTGGCAGTAGTAGTGAAAGGCTACCATTTTGGCTCAGAGCTCCTGAAGTCTCCCCTCAAAGCCCTCAATCTTTCTCCCTGATTTCTCTACCTGTGTAACCCATGGAATTATTGAACTGTCTCTGGAGGAATTTGAGACCACTAATGTTTTATTCTTCACTTTTTATGCAATCTAGTGAAATCATTGATGATAAAATGCAAGAATTTCAGTGCTCTCCCTCTCCACATTCCAATTCATTATCTTTCCCATTTTGTATCTATAAAAATGGGAATGGTAAGAATGGTAACAATATGCTGTTGCTTGGCTACCTAGTAGTTATGCTTCTTTCACTCTCACTTTTTTTATTGCAAAAGGAAATAATATTTTAAAAATGGTCTATTTTCTAAGCTCCAAGTTTGACTCACAAATGTTATGCTGACTTTATATCTTACAAGCTCACTAACTAGTTTTGAGAATTAATGAGCATTTCTGCATCATCTGTGCCTAGCACAAAGCATTTGCTTTATCAAGCGTTTGTATTTTTATTTGTTCTTCTTGTTTCCCAACAATTGTCATTGCTGCTCTTTCAGCATGAGCAGAAGCTCATGTTTTGGAGCATGTGAACCTTATGATTTGGCTGTAAAATGAGGAGGCTGCACTGTAAAAGATGCAAGAGATTTCCCCTCCATGTGGTGCAAGTCTGCTGTGCCCACAGAAGTAATGGGGCCAGATGGTGTGGGAAGGGAGAACTCAGCAGGGTCAGCAGCTATACTTACTGCCTCTGAACAGCACTTTTGCTGCTTTGATACTTCTAACCAAATGTAAATTAAATTAATGAAAAGAGAGTTTTCAGATATTGCTGTCCCTTGGTACTTGAAAATTCTGATTGTGAAGGATTAGGTTCATTAAAACATTTTTCTATAAATGTATCTGCCCAAAATGAAAAAAGGGCATAAGGGTTGGGAGAGTTTCTAAAACCTTCACAGGTCTGATTATTGAGAATCGTAGAAAATGCATTAAATTAATCTTGTCAAATGAAGGTATAAATATCTCTATTATGTCATCTTTTCTAGTTTTCCTATAGTGCAAATGAGACCCTACAACTTAATTTATCCATAAAAACAGATAAGGTCAAGATTGACAGCAAACTGATGGGTAAGTATGAAATATGGGATTAAAGGGAGATTAATTACAGTAAGCAGAAATCAATTCCTTCATAATTTGGAGTTTTGTTAATAAGAATGTTTGTATGTTTTACTGGTTTGGGTGAAACAATTAATCTGACAGATCAGAAGTTATTAATGTTAAACTAAAGCTTTAAACATCTGTGTTGTCAGCAGGTTTGCCAGGGACACCAACCAAGCTGTGTGGTGCAGTGACGTGCTGGAGAGAAGGGATGGCATCCAGAGGGCCTTTAATGGGCACCAGAGCTGGGCCTGCACAAACCTCATGAGGGCCAACAAGGCCAAGTGCAGGGTCCTGCACATGGGCTGGGGAAATCCCAAATACAAGCTGGAATATGAAGGGATTGAGAGCAGTCCTACAGGGCGTGACAAGCTGGACCCAGCAATGTGTGGGTGCAGCCCAGAAAGCCCAGTCACGTCCTGGGCTGGATCAGAAGCAGCGTGGCCAGCAGGGTGAAAGAGGGGATTCTCTCCCTCTGCTCCTCTCTCAGACCCCACCTGCAGGGCTGCACCCAGCTCTGGGCCTGCCACGTGAGAAGGACATCATGGACCTGTTGGAATGAGAACAGAGTAGGAAGGGCCACAAAGATGATCAGAGGGCTGCAACACCTCTCCTATGAGGAAAGGTTGAGGGAGTTGGGGTTGTTCAGCCTGGAGAAGAGAATGTTGCAGAGAGACCTTGTTGCAATTTTTCAGTACCTAAAGGTTGTTTATAAAAAGGATAAGGGCAAAATTTTTTTCAGGCACTGTTGCAATAGAACAAGGGGTAATGGTTTTACACTGAAAGAGGGTAGATTTAGACTAGATATAAGGAAGGAGGCTGGTGAACACTGGCACAGGTTGCTGTGCTGGTTTCAGCTGGAGTAGAGTTAGTTTTCTTCACAGTGACTAATACAGGGCTATGTTGTGGATACCAGAGAGATAGTAGATGCCCTGTACCTGGAAACATTGAGGTTCAGGCTGGATGGGCCTCTGTGTAGAATCACAGAGTTACAGAATTACAGAATATCCTGAGTTGGAAGGGATCCACAAGGATCATCAAGTGCAGCTGCTGGCTGTACACAGGACAATCTCAAAAATCTCAAAAATCTCTTGATCTAGCTGAAGATGTCCCTGCTCATTGCAGAGATTTGGACTAGGTGACCTTTAAATGTCTCTTCCAACCCAAAGTATTCTGATTTTATGATTCTATAATTTTCAAGATTGCTTTTGCTCTGAAGTGCAATCCTAATAGCAAAGCTTCCCAGTTCATACTTAAGTATGAAAATTAAACACTTAAGCATTTTGATTTTTTTCTTTCAATGATCTTTTCCTTTCCTCAATATACTTTCCTCATCTAACAGCAGAAAGAGGATCCTTGTCACAGCCACTCATATGGACTTTACCTGAAATCTCATCTCTTAGCTTGTCTCAGTTCAGGCAGATTCTGCAGTCCCTATGTTAGCTGGCAATCAAGAAAACACAGAAACATTCAGAGTGTTTTCAGATCATTACTCTATTAATTTATTTCTATTAAAAATAAATTTAAAATTATAGCACAAAGACTTGATCTCTGATAAAAATCTCTTTATGAATATAAATTTCATTTGTTTTCAACATACAATAATGAAACAATGAATCCTAGTCCTAAGGTAAGAAAACTGCTTTAAAATCAATGGAGCAGTATCTAGGACCCAGCTTACATGTCTTTGGACTGACATTTAAGGCAGAATTTTGCAAAACCCATGAGGCAACCCTCTTGTTACTTGCATTATGGGACAGCATCAGGAAAATCCTAGTCCCCCAAGTAATTTCCTCTGCAGAATAAATCTTCAGACCATTTTTCCAACTGTACAATATTTAAATTTGTTCTCTTTCATATTGGCAGCACGAACTATGTTTTTAGAAGATTTTCCTTATGGTTCTGTGTGCAGTGTTAAAAGACTTAAAAGAGGACCTGGCACAAATTTTATAGGGAGGTTATATTACAATCTCAGACTGTCTTAATTTCCATTCCAGAGGCTGTCATGTTTAAAACTGCAGAATTTTAACCAAATAATCCCAACATCTTTTTTCCAAGTCAGGAAAAAACATTAAAAACAAAACAAAACAAAACAAAAAAGTTGCTAAATTATTAAAGAAATGTTATAATTCAAATTGAAATATAGAACACTTCCAAGAGGGAACTTGAAAAATTATCAACAGATGTCTCTTTTTAGTATAAAAGGGATTTTTTAAAATCCAAATTCTTTCTGACTTTCAGACTCCCTTGCCATATGAAATCCAGAGCATAATGTGTTTTTATGCATCTCATCTTGAAAAGAATTGGCTTTGGGTGTATGGCTGCTGCTGAGAAGCACCTTTGAACCTGCCAGTGAAAGAACCCTTTCTTTGTATGACACTTAGTGAATACTAAGTTATGATAGCATTTTTACATCTCGAGCCATCAGGGGTTCTGAACAGTGTGAAATCCAATATATCCCTTTTATCCTTTGTTCTTTTATCGATGATATCACAGCTGGTATCTAAAGGTGATGGATAAGAGTCTGAATCTAATGAGTAGCTTGCTGCTGGTACAAATAATGAGCTGATCAGTGAACAAGGGGAGCAGTTAATGCTTTGAGGCCATGTCTTTCTTCATTGCATTTAAGCAACTGGATGTGAGGGACATCAAGACTTCGCAGGGCTGACATTGTTTGCTGAGGGATGGAATATGAATTCCTGTCCAGCCAGTGAAGGATAATGAAGTAATTGAGTAAACAAATTCCCATGCTCTACCTGGTGGCCATGTGGTTGTCTGGGTGGGAAATGCAAGGTTTGGGAAGCCAAGGAGAAGGTTTGCTCAACAATATTTCCTGTTGAAGTGTCTGTGCAGTAGCAGTCTTTCATAAGAAAGCAATCTGGTTTCTATAAAAGTGATTCCCAGCAAGGAAACTTGTCCTTGCCACTGTCCACAAGGCAAACAGCAGCATACATGGGCTGTCAGTCTGGTGCCTTTCCCCAGCACTGTATCCGCAAAACAACATACAGAGGGGATAACTGACACACAAACTGCAGGAAATATGTCTTGGTTTATGTTTGTTGCTCAGTGCCTTTCATATTGATGTGCTCAGTTTATGAAGCAAATGATGCTACTCCTGCTTTGTGCTCATCAATTCCTTGGAAGTTCAAGACAGAGATTAAATCAAATGGATGCTCTTTCTCATTGATTCATTTTTACAAATGCCAAAGTCCCTTAGTTTTGCATGCACCTCTTTCTTCAGCTGGTTTTGTGCTTGTAAAGGTACTTGAAATCAATGGATATGCTGACTATAGGTAAGAAAGGGTTAAAATCAGGCTGCATCATTGCATTAACTCTTCATTGTAAGGGAAAGAAAAAAACCTGTTATTATCTTAAAGACTAGCTGTGAAACTGAATGCTGACGGGTTTAAACACACAGCATTTAGAGAAAAACTGCCTGTATGGGATTACATGTTCTCCTGCAAGTGGCAGAGGCTAGCCAAGACTTGGGCATCTGCAATATTGTTCATGCCTAGCAGGAGAATAAGGCCACTGCTGAAAAAATAATGGAAAACTAGCATTCTCATTTTAATTTCATTTCACTAGAAATCTGACATGGTAGTCTCTTGGAATTATATTTCAAGGGCTACTGCTGCTGCTGTTATCTAGGAAGATAGCAAGTGTATTGAAATGCTACTGACTGGAGGGTGGTTTTGCCAGTATCCTTTGTAAAGCCCTGCTCCTCTGAGAGTAAAAGCTCATTTTAAATAGATGCTTTTAATGGCCTTTACTGTACGCATCTCAAAAGGATTTACTTTTGTCCACATCTGTTTACTTTCCTTTATTTCCTGCATCTTTAAGTATGAACCTCTTTTGAAAAGAATCCAGTGTCACTAAGGCTACTGTTTCTTGGGACTTAATGAAGGGAAGGGAAAGGGGAAGATGTTAAGGCTCTGTCTTGTATACCCTATTCCCATCTGCAAGCACATTTAACTCTTGAAAGAGCACAGGAGGAAGCCTAAAAAGCTTTCTGCTGTTCTGGTAAGTTAAGTTGATTTACAAGACTCAAAAAGTGACAGAGCCTCAGTGGCAGAGGGTGAGAGGCTGTGTGGCCAGAAATACAGAGCAGCAAAGAGTGGAGAGAAGGAAGGGAAAATGGAGCAGAAAAGCAGGCAGGAAGATGTTTTCCTCTTTACAATAATCATCCCACCTGTCCAGGGAGGCACAGCACTCCCATGCTGGGCAATCTGGGCAACTTGCTCACTTTCCCTAGAGAAACGTGGTATCTTTTCAGTCTGTTTTCTTCTGGGCTAGTTCTCAAGTGCATATCCATACGGTTTTTTGTAAGCCCAGGCTCTCCTTATAGTGTTGAACCACCGAGATATGTCTCAAGGCTTTGCATCTATTTGGGAAAATTAGTTTGATTCAGTGACTGTGCATCATGCTAGAGATTGATGGGGGCCAAAACAAGCTTAGTGTCTGGGACAGTTGGTCTCTGCTTCATCAGTAAGGGAGATACAACTATCAGATTTGATTTCTTGGCTCAGAAAAGCTAGAACTAAACCCCACTACAAAAGGAACAAGGTGTACATCAGGATGACAGTTCAAGACAAAAGGGAAAACAAAAGCAAGAAAATAGAGAAGCATGAAGAAACACAGAGGTATTAACTTGAACAAAGGTTAACATTTTATTAAGTGTTAACTTTCTATTTGGTTCAGGCATGAGTGATGATTATGGAAAGTCCCAAATGTCCTGGAAACAGCCTACAAAGGCACCTGTCTTCCTTTAATCCTGCACCGGGCAGAGGTCCCATGCCCACTGGTGTCCACCCCTACTGACATCTATGCAGAGTCTATACCTTCCATATCTGACTTGGGATGCTCCAAGGACCTGATTTTTGAATTAATCTTTAAACAATTGTATGTGTTATTGAGGTTAGTCAAAGTAAGGACTTTGTACTTGAATGTTTTGACAGTGCCTGAGTGACAAAAATATATTTGCAGGCTAGTCATACTCTGCACATGGATAAATGTCAGGTTTTTCCATAGAGAAAAAATAAAATTTTCTCTCAGCATCATTCAGGGGTTGAGAACAGACTGTACATATCACTCACGTGACTCCACTGAACTTTATACAGAGGGTTACTTTTCCTTCCTAAAGGACACTGAATATCCTTGAAACAGAGAGAAACATCTAAATATGTTTGCTGTTCATCTTTCAGTGACTCTGTACAACTGCTCCTACGGACGAAGCGACTGCAGCCTGTGCCTTGCTGCCCCACCTGAGTACAGGTGTGTGTGGTGTGAGGAGGATGGCAAGCCCAGCAAGTGCGTTTATGAAAAGCTCTGTCGCGCTGCCCCCACCGACACGTGTCCTCCTCCAGAAATCACTGGTGTAAGATTGCTTTTTTCTCTCCCTACCAGCATAATATTTTTCATGAGAAAGCAGCCGAGTGAGCTCATACTGAAAGGCAGGTTTTTTTCCTTAAGCAAGCCTCTGAAATAGCTGAAAGGAAATAATGTCAGTAGTGATGTGTGTGAGAGATTTGTAAAGACTCAAAATAAGAGACTGAATGGATTCTTTGAGCCTCCTTGTTTCTCAAGCCTTGTCCTCGCTGTATCAGAAGCCAGGGTAGCAGTGCATGCTTAAAACGTGGCATTTGATTCTGGCATTCTTAGCATGGACTTTTTCTCTCATAAAGTCCTTTCTACCTGAAATTATTCTGTAAGAGAGGTTCACTGTTCCTGGAACTACAAATACATAACAGGTTCTTTTACAGGCTTCAAGCTAGACTTTGAAATAGTATTTAATAAGGGAGCAGATTTTTTCTGCTCTGTGTCACAAAGTGTTTTCCAGGTGTCAGTGATATTTTTCAGTCCACACCAGCATCAAATCCAAGGCTGTAGGAACTGAATGTAAGAAGTCAGAGAGGCCAAATATGCACCTGACTTACTCTGCAGTCGGAGCATTCACTCAGAGTCAGGGAAGGTTGTTGTCCACTGTGGTGGGTCAGCAAGGCAAAGAAAGTCATAAATCCATGTCCTTTCCAGAAACAAGCCAATGCTGCTTTTTTGGGCATAATTGTTGAGAAAAGAGTGATACATGCTTCCACTGGGCAAATCTAAATTGCTGTAGCAGTGATATCAGTACTTAAAAACTCAGACACACTGTTTGATGAGAACACATCTCAAGCCATCACAAAATGTGGTAACTGTGTGACACAGGTTGAGAGTTGTAGAATGGATGTTTCACTCAGTAGGGGCTGTGTCTGAAACCCATGGCTCAAGGTGGCAGAGACACTGCATTCCTGGGGACTGTGCAGTCAGAGGTGCAATGTGCCTACTGGCAGACCTGCAGAACACTGAGGAAGGTTGGCCATGAGGGCACATCTGAGAAGAAACAGCTGTTAAACAGCTGAAGTCTGCCAAGGAAGGTAAATACCCTAGAAGACTGACAGAGTGTGTGGAGAAGAATACTTGTGTAGTATCTGTGCCCAGGTAAACATGATTTGAGAAAAAAGGAAAATCTAAAAAAAAATGTGTTTTCACCTGGGATCCTGTTTCTACATTATTGTGGAAAAAAAAAGATACTAAAATATTTTAGGTTTTCAGACCTTACATTAGCTTTAGATATGAACATAACATTTGGAAAGAGCTAGGCAAACAGTTGAGTAATGTTTCAGCTAGTTTGTGTATGGGTTGAGTGCAGATGGACAGCCAGTGGCCAGGCAGCCAGCAGAGGCAGCCACATCGCTGTGCTCAGGCTTGCCTAGACCTGAGAGACCGATTTTGATGGAGCAGGCATTGAAGTGCAACCTCACTTTTCTTGATGGCAAACTTGCAGCCCTCCAAAGCTGAAGGCCTGAAAAGGTCTTGCTGAAGGTGCTCCAAGCATTGTGTAGGAAAGCAGGTTAGCCTCCCAGCAAATATTCTGAATTGAAGTGCTTGTTGGGGCCATATTCCAGTCTAAGCACTCCACTGCAACTGCACGGTCTTCTCTGTCCTCATTTTATTTGCAAATTACTTGGTTACCATCAGCCCATGCTGCAGCACCCTACCATGAGATGCACTAAGGGAAATCAAGGGACTGGAGGAAATTTTGAAAACACTATTGTGGGCACTGTGTGTTAGAAAGGTGCACTGCTCTGCTGTGAACCTAAAGGGATAAAATCAGAACAACAAAATGCTGGAAAAGCTCTGTGGAAGGATTGTGAGAAGAGTGCGATGAATTTGCTTTTCACAATCACAGTACTTCAGTGGAGGAAGCAAACTTAAAATAGAATAAACACCAGGCAAGGGTTTTGTACATAACAGTCTGCCACAGGAGACATGAAATCTTCAGCTGTTGAATACTAGTTCTGAGCTAACAGATGATTAATTAACATTAAAAAGTTGCATAGCTTGTTTTTTGTTTGTCCTACAAGAAGCATCTACATTTCAAATGTTGGTAAGTCAAAGTAGCTTTAAATAATATAGAAGAGCAACATAGTCACTGCAGTATTTAATTTTGCTTTTTTTTTTTTCCTGTCCCTTATGCAAACACAGATTGAGCCAAAAACTGGACCACTAAGTGGTGGAATTCTTTTGACCATAATGGGATCTAATTTGGGAATAAAGGCAGAAGATGTAAAAAATGTAACAGTGGCAGACAAGGAATGTCTTTTTAAAGAGGAGTTCTACTCTGTTTCCACAAGGTAATTGATGGATGCTTTTCACAAGATTTTAGAAGAAAAAAGGAACCTCTGTGCATTTTCAAGAAAATATGATCTTCTAGTGGTTACAAAAGGTTACCATTTGAAAAAATAACTATTGCTATGATATACATGCAATATTTCATAGTAAAATGTCTGACTCTCTATTTAAAATTGTTTTAGATTGTAATACAGCAACAAATTTACAATGGTGTACTACCATCCTGCTCCTGATTGAAGTTTTTTCCTTACTTGATTGAAAAGCTTTCATAAACTGTTACTGCACATATATCAAGACTATTTGTTTTTAAATTAAAGGCAATCTACATGTGCATCTAGTGATTAAAACTTTGCTAAATCTGAACCACAGTGAAGGCAAGCATACAAGATTTATGGGAAAGTAGGGAAAACAAGAGGAAGCTTAAAATCTGTCTAGTCCAGCCACAGAGTTTCTTGCCTGGGGACAGGGAGGGAGCCCAGAGTTTAGGTTTAGCTGTAGATGACTAAGTTTCAGCTCAAAGCCAACAAGTCCATGGATGTTGAATTGCCTAAGCAGGTTGGTAGATGTTTTGTGGATTGCTTGTCACACTCTTAAGCAGTGCCAAAAATTAAAACAGAATGCTTGAATTCTTCTAGGTAGGTATCTAGGTGTTTACTACAGATTATATCAAGCTTCTAATTTCAAGAGGGAAATACCCTTTTGATATTAGCTGATGAAAAGCGTTGCAGGAAGGTTCAGTTGTAATATTAAGAGTAATGACGGCTTTTTCTTTCATTCACTTTTGAAAGCTGCAATTGAAACCTTGGCTTTCTTTTCCTTCCTAGAATTTAAATTGTAACACAGTAATTTTTTGCTATTTCTGTGGCATGTTTTGAAAGTGACTTTGAAGATACCTAAGTGATTTTTTTTTTAGCTTTTGAAAAATATTTAACTTTAGTCAATGTATGGATCAGGCATTTAGAAGCTTCCCAGGCCTCTAGGACTGAAGAAGGTAAAGAATAGCTGGTTTTTTCTTACTGCTTCCCAATTTTATTGCCAGCACTCCTGCATTTACATGCACTTCCAACCAGTCATCTTTCCCCATTCCTTATTTTCAGTGTTTGCAAAAGCTACACTGAGTTGCGACATAGCCTTACAAGAATTTCCCCATCCTCTTGGCTTTTTCTAAAGCTTTTTGATATTTTTAAATACATGGAAAGGAGCCAGAACTGAGATGACTGGTTCCTTGTATCATAGCAACATTACTGGTTTCCTAAGTTCTGGCAATGTAGTAATGGGTGAGAACAAATGCAACTTGCATCATGTCATTTATCAACAAATTAGTGGGTTTTGAAGGATGTTCCTGGCTAGGGAAGCTTAAAAAAAGAAGTTGTCAAAATCTTCAAATAGATATCTTTAATTTTCTGTATTTATCTCCCTCTGTTCTTTTTTATTATTATTACCTTCTTTTTATAAAATTAAATTTAAAAAAAATTAATTAAAAGTGCCTTGTCTTGCTCCCCTATCCTTCTTCAGTTAGAAGCTAGTATTTTTAGGAGACAGTGGCTCCCATGCACAGCAAGATTTAAGACACTTAAGGGTGCTTTCTGGCTCTGTGGTGATTTAATTGTTGGCCTTGGAGAAGTCATTCTTTGTAGTTTTCCATTAGTAATGTGGGGGAAGGGAGGCAATGCCAGCGCTGGGAAGGGAGGGAACTTTTCCAATTAAAATCCCTGCTACGATGTTTCCCCCACAGCCCCCGGCCCCGGCCCCCGACTGCTTTCCCTAGCTTGACATATGGTAAAAATTCCTCCAAAGGCACCATTTCCTGTTTCTGCCTGACATGAAGATACAACTTCCAAGAATACAGTAGAGAGATGATGAGGAACAGGCTCAGGCAGCCATACACATGCCAGGACATGCAAGAATTCTGAGAATTTTGTCCATTTGCCAGTACCCAGGAAAAAAAGTCTGGAGTGATTTGCAGAGGGACTTGACAATCCTTTTATTATAAGTCCTGATTTAAGTACATTATACCCAGAAATTTGGAGTCATTGAGGGGTTTTTTGCTACTTTAGATTTTTTTAAGTCATGCACTGTTTAAAGAATAGCAATAATCTTGGAGGGAGAGTGACAGAAATGAGCAGTGATCATAGTGTGTGGCCTATATGAAACTGACTGAGCAGGCTATGAGCGCTATATCCCTCCATATCTAACTGTATTAGCAGCTCTCCATTAAGCATTTGTCCCAGTTTTCAAGTGTGTCAAATCCTTATTGCCTTTTCATGCTATTATTCTGTGGTTTACCTGTTTGAAATAACAATTTAAACATCCTAGCTATCACTCAACAGCAGTGTTAGTTCTAAGGCAGCATTTTCTTGGCCAGTGCTCCTTGACCTCTGATTTTGCATGTGTTATCTGTGAATTTATTTTCAGAGAACAGTAATTCTGAAGGGATTTTGATCATAGGTGTGAAAAGGTTTGAAGCTGAAAGGTAGCAAGATGCACAACAAAATTATCAGCAGTTAAAACACACAAAATCATAAGATAGCTGATGGTCTGATGTTTGCATCAAGGAGGTGGGAGCTCCTTTGTGGGTTTGGGTTTTTTTAACATCACAAAGACCACAGTAAATCTTGTGTCAGGTTGCAGAGGTTCAACTGACTTATGGGGCTGAATTTGAGTCCTCTGAGAAGGCACTTCTACTAACAGACTGCTGAAGTGGCTGTGTACAGTGCTCAGGTTTCAGGTTTACCAGCCCTTGGATAGACAAGCAAACTATTCTTGGGTGGTTTTGCTGGGAATCTGAGGCAGTACTGGATTACATAGTATAGGATAAAGCAAAGTTGGTGCTCTTGCTGGCAGTGTGTGTGGTAGCTCACATACATTGCCCTGGTATTGCAGCTGTCACTTCTAACAGATAAGCTTACATTCTTTCCTTTTAGGATTGTCTGTCAAGTTGGACCAATGAATGAACCACAGCAAGGTCAAATTGAAGTTAACATCAATGGAAAATTAGGTAGATCACCAAGTGAAGTGTTGTTTACATACCAGGTAAGTACATTTTTTCAGAGATCTGTTTTATACTTTGTGTATGACATAACTTAAAGTTAAGCACAGAATTGTTTGTGTTTTTTGTACTGTTTCATCAATACCACTGCCATTGAAAAATATTTGAAAACACTTAATTCCAGCATTTCTATATACAAAAGGAGTACCAAAAATCAATTCTGATCAATAGATTAAGAGTCTTAAAATAGGATGATGTCATTTGCCATCTAAGTTAAAAAGATGTGGTAAAAAAGCAAGTGGAATAAACTTATTCACTAGTAACATAATATCTCTGAAGTATCACTATTAAATAAAAAAGTCAGCACTGCAAAAAATTAGGTATTCTCTAGATACATGGTGCACTATTTTAATCACGGTATTTAGTCTAGGCAATTTTCTTAATTAGAAGAATGGATGCAGAGCAGCTGAAGAATAAGTAATGAAGGTACATTAATTTCTTTAATAATTTATTTCATTCAAAAGTATGGCATGCAGAGCCACAGACAGCGTGATGTGTGTTCATATTACTTATGTGCTTTGTTTTCAGTGTGACTGTGAAAGAGAATTTCATTTCTATGTTAATTGCTTTGCTCTAAACGTGGCCCTAGCTTATAGCTCGTCTAGCCTGTGCTTTTAGCAGCAAGTAGCTTTATCTGTATCTATGAGGTTATTTCAAATTTTATAAGATCATGTGATAGTTGAGAGGTTTAAATAATATCAGTCCCCATAATGATACTTAAAATTAGACCTATAAAACTATAAAACATAACTTGTGTGCTAGGCTTTTATCTTCTCCCTTATTTAAACTTCTGTCTCATTAATTCTTGATGTCAAGTGAGAAGTAAAGGAAAGGATTCAGCAGTGGAATAAGTTGAGAATGACATTTAATGGAGAAGAGGACATTCTTGTTTTCACAAAACAGGCTAGAAGTGGGGTTTCTGTAATTTCCAAGCAAATACCTCCTCTCTCTGGTGACACTGCTGCAAAAAACAACTACCCTTGTTGCTTGAATATGGCATGTGTTCCTTTGTGGAAGTGTAGGATATGATCTTAACCAGAAACAGTTATATAATCTCCCATGTGTATGTTTGTGGTCTCTAGGACAGAGACTATGGCAGTAAGACCTACATGAGATTTTGACATGAATCTGTTGGGTGTGTTCCACACCAGTTCTCCTATCCTTCTGTGTATAAAGATCTTCCCATGATTTTCATGGAAAACGTGAAGTTATTATGGAATGGGTTGAAACCTGAACCATGTAGGCTTTGGAGCCTGTCTTTGGACTTGTTTTGGTGTGATTCCCTCCTCAGCACATCTGAAAGGGACATAAGGAGCCATTGCTTTTGGCCACTTCAGGGAAAGATTCTTAACTGCCTGTCAATGAGGTGATGGGAGAAGTGGCTGTGCATGAGCATTACCTGGGTGGATGTCCTCCTGCAAGTCCAAGACTCTCTGTGTGTCAGTCTCTGCCTGCATTGAGATCACTGAAAAATCAGTGGCCTAAGCCAACTGCTGATAAAGAGCATTTTTATTTACTGCAAGACTATTTCCATGTGGACCCTATTTACAATATGGAAAGCATTGACAAATAATACAATTCACACCTGAAAATTGATGATATTGATTTCTAGTTTCATTTCCCTTAATTCCACAAGAAAATGAAGCCAACTTTGGACTGTAGGATTGAAGTCAGTATGGGGTGTCATACTGATGTGCACCTCTACAAGTGTGGCACAAATGCTTTGGCATGAGAACAGACAATCAGAGCAGACAGTTGCATCAGTTAATGTTGGCTTAAAAGCTGCCGTCTTGTTTCAGTGCTTTTTTCAGACTTCTTTCACAGATATGCAAAATCTATGCTTTGTGTAAAACCTCTTCTACTCAGTATATACAAAGGAAAGAAAATAATCTTCTTTCCAAGAACCCTTCTAAAATAAATTTTCTCTCATGTATTTCCCTGTTTCTTTGGCACATGGGATGGATACCCTTCTGCTGGTCACTATTATGGTTTTAACTGCGAGCTCTGACTACTTGAAGCAGAATAGTTTCATCTTTAGCAGTGACTGTTCTAAATGCAGTGTGTGGCATGACAGGGCAGAAGTGCACAAGGAGACACTGGAGATGCTCATCCTGATGTGTCTGTGTGTACCAGAGGTATCACCATATACCCCACTGCCTCAGCCTCATACATGTGATTAGTATCTGCCACCAAAAGCACTTATCAAGTAGATTGAGTATAAGAAAGAATTATATGATGAGAGTGGTGAGTCACTGAAAGAAGTTGCCCAGAAAAGCTGTATCTGCCCCATTATTGGAACTGTTCAAGCCAGGTTGGCTGGGACTTCAAGCAACCTGATCTAGGGAAAGGTGTCCCTGTGCATGGCAGGGGTGTGGGACTAGGTGGGCATTGAAGGTCCCTTCCATCCTGAACCATTCCATGATTCTAGAAGTAGTACTGTTTGGCTCTTGTTGAATACCCAGTCTGAACAGTGTGATTTATTTTTAAAGGTGGATTGATGAGAATCAATAGTCAGAACAACTTGGGTCTCAGACTCATGCTTCTTTCCTGTCTGCCAGCACAGAGCATTTCAGAACTGACAAATGTGCAAGACCTTCATGAAATGGGTCAAAAATCCAGTTAAAAGGGAAGCCATGGTTTCAATTTATAATTATTTCTGAACAAAAATGCCTTGGTCCAGAAGTGTCTGTGCTGTACAGTAAATACTCTATTTGCTGCACAACAGGAGAAGAAAGCTTTTTGTCTCCCTACCCATCACAATTTCTCTATCCAGCCTGAGTTCAGTTCAAGTACAGTCCCAATAAAATTAAATTCTGATAACCCAGTCATCCTCTGCTGACATTTCTATTGTTTCACTATAAGCAGGCTCAGGCAATAACCATTCTCCTGTTTAGTGAAATAGAAATGAACTCCTGCTAAATTTTAATATCCAGCTATGCAGTACATCTGGAGCACTGAGAGCTTGGCTGGTCTCTGAGCAGGTGGAGCAGTAACATGGCTAAAGGCCAGTCCTGCTTTTTCATTTGTTGTTAACTTTATCTGATTTGCTTGTTGCTATGGCAGTGAGAAGCAGTCTCAAAGGAAGGAGTTAAGCTTTTCCAATGTGTATGGCCCAGATTTGCTGATCCCATACAAGTGCTGATTCTTTTCTCAGAACACCTCTTCTTTAGACTCAAGGCACCAGGACAAGAGCTTGTGGATGGTTCTGGCACCTCCAGCATTTATTGGAACAATTTTGTGAGGTTTAGGCTGTGCAGGTTAGAATGACTTTTCAGAAAGCTCAAATAAATCTAAGATGGTGAAATTAGAGATATAATTTTGCAAAAGTGTAGTACATTTCTGAGGTGCTGAAGGTAGTTTAGGAACTGGCTTGGAAAAAATGACTTCTTGTAAACCAGGATGTCTATTTACCTAAATGAGATGAATAACCAAAAAGAGGAGGAAGGGAGGATAAATTAGAGCCTGACCTGAGAACAAACATGAACATTCACCATACTGGAAGTTTGAATGTGAAATGAACAGCACAGTTACCATTTAACAAGGTGCACTCTTCCACCTCAATCTACCCCCAAATGTGGCAGTTTCCTCTTACGTGCATCCATCCTCTGCTTTGCTTTGTGATGTTTGAAGAAATTGCCCTGGAAGCTCTCACCAGATCAGTGCCTCAAGGCTTTTTTGGAGGTTTCAGCTCACTCCTTGATTTTTCACCCTGAGTTGTTGCCCCAATTTTACATTCCTTTTACACTGTAGCTGGGGGCTTTGGGTGGATTTTTTTGTGGGGAAAATTACCTACTTGTTGCCATTATGATTGATGCTGATAAACCACACATCCACAGAAGTCTGGAACTGCTTCCAGAGGTTCTTATTTTATTCTTAAGTCTTGCCGTACATCTTCTTTGTGTGTCAGTCCGCATCGGGGACAGGAGAGCTCCTGGATAGCTGAGAGTTTTAGTGAAGTTGGCCCTTATTCATGTGGCTATTAGTCTTAACTCTCTATCCTCTGAGCCATGCATTTAAATACATGTCCCAGCATGCAGTACTCATGATTCTGCTCGAGAGCTGCCAGTAAACACTGGATGTATGATAGTGCAGACTTTCCAGTCATGCATGCTCCCATTTCTCCATCAAACCTGTCAGAAGAGCTCTGTGGTGTTTCAGAAAATCATGTGGTGTCTGCCTCATGATAAAAAGATGCTGCTTTCAGTCCAAAGAATAAGTTGTTTAACATACCAGCCCTTTGCTTAAGTGTCCCATCCACAGCAGCCAACACACATTGCACATTGCCAGGCAAATGCTCTGCCTGGGCACCTGGAGTACCTGGAAGTGTTTGGTCAGCTTACATGGTGTAAGGTTTGGACAAAGCAGCCCCAGAAAGGCAGGACTCAGCTCCTCATCTATCTGCTGTTGCAGGAACTGACTTGTGTTATGGTTGCTGTGATGAGGAGAGCTAGGGGGTCAGGTCAGCCACTGCGGTGAGCACCAGACTGCCAAGAATGCACAGTGGAAATTCTCTGCTTGAATATCCTGTGAGTGGGTGGCTTGTCTGAAAAAACAAGAAACAGGCTCCCTTGAGTCTGAGAAAGGAGGGAAGTTGAGGGGGAAAGAACAGATCCTAATGGCTTGAGTTCCCCACTCAGAGGTTTAATTTAGCTCCTGTGGTTACCTTTATAGTCCATGAAATGCCATTTTGACCTCCAAGAAGCTGGCTGGTGTCTACAGCACTTCACGGGCTATGCCTTTTATTTTTGTGTGCATAACATGCAAGAGTTGGCAGAATAATTTGGCTTTCAGTGTGAGGCAGACAATTTTGGTAAAAAATTACTTTTTCAAGAGCCAGAATTTACTGCAGCTGGAACCAGGATGAGGAGAGGGAAGGATTTGTGAAGGAAAGATGGCTGTGATAAAGGCTCAGCAACAACATGGCCTGTACATTTGTGAGAATCTTATCCACATCTGTGTGCACTGTCATGAGGTCTTGGAAACAGCATCCCTGTTCTCTGCTTGTGTGGAAGCACAGGAGCCCATTCTTACTTGTGAAGAAGTGCACTTGCATCAAAGGCAGACCCCCAAATGGAGGTCAGTGCCTGCAGGAGCCAACAGAAGGGAGCGTAGGTGGCTTTGCCATTTGCTGCCCATCATGTCCGTTTGAACACCTCCATCTGTTGCTGGCTTCCCCTTGTGCTGCAGCTGGCATCTCTCAGCATCACGGGGCCATGCTCTGACACCATCCTCTTTTCCCTTCCCAGTTGTGTCTCTGCTTGTGATCTGGCACAGTTGTGTTTTTTCCAGCATCCCCCTCCGAAGCACAGACTTCATGCCAAGGTTTCTGTGCATCTCTGCTAGGTTCCTCTCCTCTGCTGCTGTCCAACTGTTCTTGAATTTCTGGCCCCTCTTGTGATCCACCAGTAGCTTCCTTGGTGGTTTTTTGTTTCTGTCTTTGATTTTCTACATTAGTGAAGAATAAAGGGCAACCAGTTTTATCTCAGTAGTGCAGTTCATGGGCTAGAAACTGCTTACCACAGATGGATACCATAGTAGACAGTGTCCCTTATTTACAGAGTCATGTCCAGGAATTCTTCTGGGAAAGGAAACTTTGTATAGATGAGGTTGTGCTTGATGACAGACAAATGGAAAAGCAGAGAAATAGATAAAGAAGACATGCAGAACTTTGGTGATGCTCCATGGGTGTGCACTCCTCTTGTTCTTGGATGGTTTGTAAGGGACCAGAAGTGACTTGGCTGGACATGACAGTGCAAACCAGGAAAGCTGCAGAGCAAACAAAACAAGTGAAAAAGAACATGAATCTGTCTGGAAAATCCAATCTCAGATGCAAGATGGGTGAGCGAAAAAGAGGCTGGGGGAATGGTTCTCTTTTACACCTCTATATCTTTAAGTGCAAAGAAAATTGTGAAAAACCAGGAAACAAAAAAAGAAAAAAGAAAGAAAAAAGGAATAAACCCATTGCTAGCTAGGTAAAAGATGGGCTTTGATTTAACACCAGCAGACCACAGAGATCTAAAATGCTAGGAGCTCTCTTAGAGAATTTTCAGATTACAAATGGTATTTTTTTACTAAAATAGAAGTAAAAAATCTGAAGAAATAAGATATCACCTTCCTAACTCTGCAGAAAGACTAATTGCAACTCATAAAATATTAAAGATTTTAAAGTTCATTGTAGATTAAACAGGATAAAAAACAGAATAAAAAATGTAAGAGCTAAATGTGAATGCTCAGAGCATCTACAGTAGCTGTGTAAGAGCAGCAGCCATGTACACTGCTAATAAGCAAGTTCATGTCTAAATGTGATTATAAGTGGAACAGACATGGAGATAATTTACCCTCTAGCATACAGAAAGCATGAAACTACAATGAAAAATACACAGCATTTCTGTGAACAGATTTTTAAGTAAGGGGCAAAAGATAAAAACAAAGCAAGCAAAGAAGAGATTTCTGGCTGTGATGAAAAATACAGGACACTGAAAAATGGCCTGAACGTGAAGTCACAGATATACTTGGGCCAGCTGGAGCCTTTTTGTCAATATTTTTCTTTGGGTTTTTTTCCAGTACTACTGTGCTGATGAAGCAAGGATAAGACAGTGGCACACAGGAATCTAAATGCCACATTTGCATTGGTATTACAAAGAGGAAATATGAATTTGCTACTAAACATGCTCTCATTATTTGAACATTAGGTACCAAAAGCAATGTACAAGTGTTGTCTCACTGCTTGGAGCAGATAACCACTGCTTTTAGGTAAACCATAGCAACAGGATGGGTACTAACCACAGGGGTAAAAGAACAAGAGATAACCTATTTATAGCACTTTTATCCTTCCAATAAGGAAAATAGCCTTGTGGTTATCAAAGCATTGGGAAAACTACTTATCAGTTCAGTAATACTTACCCAGCAGTCTGATATAAGATGGAAAAGTTGGGTTGCAGGTGGACTTTGAGATCTTGAACTCAACATTATTACATCTAGGTATGGCCTAGGAAGATTTATGTGTGGAGTACTCAAATTTCCCATTCCAGGCTACATTCTCGTCAGACCTACAAGCAAGAAATCCTGTTTAGATCAAATAATTTTTTTGGGATAAATCATGCAGTAGGGAGCAAGTTACACCTGGTGATTGAAGATCACTCCCAGCTGAACTATTGTATTGAATTTTATTCTGGACAGCATAGCTGTGTATTTGCACAGGCTTTATCAAAACTGCAAATCCACTTTCTGCAAACACAAGGCATGATCATGAGAGCAAAAAGCAGTGGTGAGTCCTGGTGGCACAAAGTCCCTCTGCTGGGAAATGGCTTACCAGACTCTTCAAAAACCAGGCCACTGAACAGCTGACAGACATTGGAATAGGCTTTTTCAAACTAAACTATCAAAAAGCCCTCATAACAAGGTAGCCTGTTATTGCAGAATATATTTATGCTCAAGCATTAAACTACCTGGAAGACATGAACAATATTTTCCTGGTGACAAAAGAAGTATAGACCTGAAAAAACATTCCTCCATTTCAAGCAAAATAAGAGAAAAACTGAAATATGTTTGAATTATTTTCTACACTTAAAGGAATTATAAAACAAGGGTTAAATCATCATTTGCAGGGTTGTTTAAATTTTACTGTGTCCATGAGAAATGAAGTATTGCCAAGTCCTCACAAAGGCTGATGTTTTCCAGAAGAATTATTACAGGACTGCTACAAATTCCATATAGGACACATTATCAAATGTTCTGTTTAACATCATAATTGCACTGAGCACTGCAGTGTGATGTTACAGTGATGTTATGGAAAGTCTGAGTTCCCCTGGGTGTCTTCTGACAGAGCCAACAAAGATCTCAAGGTGCAGAGGGCTGAAAAAGAAAGGGAGGTATTTACCATGATAGCAGGTGTACTTCTGATTTGGAGACTGAAATGACAAAAGGGCAGAAAGAAGGAGAGAAGAAATCCTTGAGGGGATTTGGAAAAAAATAGCATCACTGATACTGCAGCACTTGAGGTTGGAGGCTTATCAGTCCCATTTGTAACAGTTGAACATTCAGGTTGAGTTCAGTTTAAAGGGCTCTTGGTAAAAGCAGCATTTTATTATCCCTCAAAGAAGGCTTGCACAGACAGATTTACTGTCTGCCCCTTGTCTTCCTCTGCAAGGAGAAGGAATCTCATGTAGGATTTTGGTAGCAACATAGAGCTGTGGGTCTTATCTTATGCAGCTTTGCCAGGCTGCATAAGATAAGACTTTGTAAGATGAGATTAGACCTGGCACCTTGCAAGGGCCCGTATGTGTCTGTCTGACTGCTGAACCATGGGAATGGGCTGCCTTCTCCTTAGGTAACACAGTTCTTGTTGAAGTCTTGGATCACCACTGATGGCACTTCTTCAAATTAACTTGGCATTCAGTAAAGTATCGTTCTCCTCCTGAATCTATCTACCTAATTGCATTTTTGAAAAATGCTTTCTGGTTGAGCATTTGCATGACCTTACTTTTTCCTTTATTGGTACTCCTAAGAAGACTGCCAGGTGGGCCAATGGAGCTTTGTTCTTTGAGACATCCATGAATATTTTAGAGAAGCAATAAAACTTATTCATAGCACATTGGTTTTGCAATAAAATGATTATTAAAATTGTTAAAATTCTTGATAATTTATTTCAGCTGCTTATTTTTTCTGGCAGGTCCTTAGGAGGAAGGGAAAGAGGGGAAATACGAAACAGAAAATAGCAAGTTAAAATTAATCAAATAATATTCCTTCCAAGTTTATAGTAACAAAGTGTTAGCAGTCATGCTGAAGAATTTCTCTGCATGCACACAAAGCATCGTTCAGCTTCTCCTTATTAGATCATCTTTATGAAGCATCCACGTTATTTGTTCTCTTGAGAGCTCCTGGTATTTGCAGAACTACTTTAAATGTGTTAAATATGAATATTTTGAATTAAGCACTTTTAAAATAGGCCTTTGAGGGACAGCTGCAAGATCAGCAATTAAAGACAAAATAAGGGTTAGCCATAACCATTCCACTTCCTCTTTGGCTGCCCTCTGTGTTAGTTCCCAGAGTGGTTCTTGGCCCCAGTTTTCCATTCAGCCTGAAGTGCAACTGAGATGTGTGTGCACAATGGATGCATGAGGGGTGGGTGGTGAGTTCTCCTGTCTGGTGTAGCTGAGTTTCAATTCCAAGAGGTGGAGTTGATGCCTTTCTAAGAAAACAGAAAAAAAACCAACCAGTTTCTGTGGAAAACAGAACAGATAGTTCTTTCATTTCCCCCTTAGAGCTATGTTTTTCAGAGATAACTTTGCTAGCTGGCTACTTCTACATCCCTATTCCTAGGGAGATAAATGCAGGCAACCACTAACAGGTCCTTCAAAGACAGTGATGCTGAGTGGTTCGACTTCAAGTTTGTGGCTCACTCTGCATTTACTGATTGTTGGCAACAAGAACAGCTGAGCCCTGCCAAAGGGACCCATCAGATAACCCAACAGAGCTCTAACTCCCACTTTTGCTAAGAGAAAGGAATACAGCTGTCCACTGAAGTTCCTAGCAAGCTTCCTTTCATTCGTTCTGCTGAGGTTACAGAGAATAGTGTGTGTGATGATTCAGAAACCCTTATTTTCTTTCTTTGTTTCCTTAGTCTATGTTTAAAGGCTTGCTTTTAGTGGTTTCTTGTTCATTTTCTTTTTAAGCCTGTCCTTGGAGCCTAACCTTCCAGTGGAGGTAGTATTTAGGGAAAAGGCTACAAATTTTAAAGAGATTTTTTCAGAGGTTCATAGAGTAAGAATTTGCCTATACTGCTTCTTTAGTAGTTCTTGAGGAAAACATTAATCTGAAAGCTATCCTAAGCATGCTATGCAAATAATAATTCCCATGGAAAACACAGAAGTCCAGCATGGTTAACAATTTATAGCAATTAGGATATAATTTGAACTTAATAAAAGGTATGGTTTTCTGTCCATGTGGTAAGGTTATGCTTAAAGTATTTGACCCATTTTTATAAACTGTGTATTTATTAACTGTGTATTTCATATACAGTTCTAATTGTAATCTTTTTAGCAACAGAATTCTGTTATAAAGAAGCACAAATGAGTTTTTCCTATAAGGTGCATATCTGGACTTATTCTAATTTAAACTTCAAATGTTATTTTTAAAATTGACCCCCTAAAACTTTTTGTTTACGCTGGTGTGTCTTGTTTCAATCTCGCTTCAATCAGCAAGCAATTAAATCCAAATATGAGGATGCACACACAGGGTTATATAGACCTAAATGAGCTTTTAAAATGCTTTTAAATTACTTTGAGTGACTTCCCTATATAAAAATCTTGTAACCTGAGTGATGTATTAAATTAAAGCTAAATCAAAGGGTAGTGCATGAGAGCAGTCATATGCTCACTCTTGAGGAGTGAAGGGTTTACAAACAGATTTCTCTCGGGGAAGAAAAGCAATTGACACCCAATTAGTTAAAGCATATTCCTAAAGCTCAATGACTCGAGAGCAAATTACGGTTGTCATTGTGGATTTGTGAAGTGTGCTGAACCATGATGCATTCCTTCAGAAGGAACTTGCCTAGACATGAAAGTATAAAAAAAGCAGAGCACATAAGAGTTCTCTGTGCTTCTCTAATATCTGAGCTTCATTAAAACAAATTTGTAAAGTAACCATGAAGTCAGCTGGATGCATTTTTATGTATTCCTGCTGCTTGTTAAAAACCTGTTGATGAGTCACCGAGCTTTGAACTGAAATACAGTATATCAGTCCCTTCCTCGCTGCAATTGGTGTGCCCTTGGCTTTGTGGCTGTAAGCTGTCACAGAGATGGTCTGTGCCTGAGCAAAGCTACGTGAGAGAAGGGGGTTTGCTGCATGACTAGGAAGAAGTGGGAGTGTTGCTCTCTGTCTCTGAGAAGGGCTTTTCCTCCTTCAAGTGGAAGATCAGTGCTGTGTGATAGTGATCAAGGAAACTCTCATCAGCAAGGGACGTTTTCAAACTTCATTCCTCTTTCTTTATTTGCATGTCCTGCATATGAAATACCCCCAAGCCTGGACTTTTATTATCAGTTAACCATTTTTGCAAGATTATGCAAGAGGAGGAGAACAGCTGTCATTTACAAATATACATGAGTCTGGGAAAAAAGCTTATTACTTTTTTTGACTCATTTAAGAAAAGCCTGTTTTAGTATGGTGGAGCAGTACCGCTGTACATCAGAAAAGGCATCACCTATTCACAGCCTCCCTTAAGGCCTTGATCTAGTATGCTTCAGCAAACACAGGATCAGGTTCCCTCATAGCAATGCCCCAGCCTAATTCACCAGCCACACGCTTAGACCTGGCATCCTGTATCTGTGTGCAACACCAGGGCAGCTGCCAGCCCAGGGCACGGTGCTGCCAGCCCAGAGCACAGTGCTGCCTGTCCAGGGCACGGTGCTGCCAGCCCAGGGTGCAGTGCTGCCTGTCCAGGGCACAGTGCTGCCTGCCCAGGACACAGTGCTGCCTGCCCAGGACACAGTGCTGCCTGCCCAGGGCACAGTGCTGCCTGCCCAGGGCACAGTGCTGCCTGCCCAGGACACAGTGGTGCCTGCAGGCACAGCAGCTGTGGCCCCATGGCACGAGGGCTGTGGCACGTCTGCAGGCATGGGGAGCCGTGGGGTCAGCAGGCAGTGGCACCCAGAGCCAGCTGGAGGCCACATCTCGTGGCCTGCTCGGCTTCCATCATCCTCTTGATTCAGCAGCTTCAGTGTGGTCCTGAATAAGGATGCTTTTCTCAACTGGAAGCAGGAACTACTTACTGACAAATTAAATCATGCTGCTCATGAAAAGCCCTTACTGTTAATTTACGGTGGAGCTCCCAGAATACAATCATTGAAACAAAGACCGAATTGAGAACAAAAGGAGGGAACTTGTTGAAAAATTTAAATATAAAACAAATTTTATAACAATTTGAAATGTGTCTGCTTGATTTAATTGGTTTTAAGGAACCCACTCCAAGGTTCTAGGTACATTAAGAGAATCTGAGCATTTTCTGATTTTCTTTCTTTGCAAGTTTATTGCCTAAGAATAGGTTAACAGTTTTACCACAGTTATTGAGAGCCTTTTGAGATAAAAGAGATCTTCATATTCTTTCTGTTTAGTGCAAGTTTTGAAAACCTTGTTCTTTGTCTCCTGTAGCTGACACAGAACATAGGAAAGGGTAAGGAAAGATGAAGGTAGACCTAGCCATAAAGAAGAGAGAAATCTTAAAATAAGTATGAAACCAGGAAATCCAACAGGAAGCTCTCACAAACTTAATGGCTGCCAACTCTACATTTTGTGATAGGGAATTGAAACTTGTATAAAGCCTCATAAAATACAATAAAGAAAAAAAGTGCATTCACATTATCTGTTACTTATTTCAACATGAATAGTAAAAGATTTTGTTTAATTTTAGAAGATTTGTCTGTCATTGCTCTAATTTTATTATTTTTCAGGTAGTGATATTAAACTTATATTACCTATTAAGCTAAATAATACTGGTATAAATTTTATTTTAATTTTCTCACTTAGTTTGACCATCTTCTCTTTGCAGGAACCTCATCCTTCTCAAATAAGGCCTGAAAGTGGTCCACAAGCAGGTGGAACCAGACTTACCATCTCTGGTATAAATCTGGCCACTGGTTCCAAGAAGGATGTTCAAGTTACAGTCGGTAGCCAGCCTTGCAATGTGTATGTAGCCCAAGTAACTAACTATACAGAGCTATGTCCTAAAAAATCACCAACCTTTTCTGCCCTTTATAAATTAAACAAGTCCTTTGTCTATATCTTTGTGACTCCTCCCATGCAATGGAGGTCTGCATGTAACACTCAGACAGAAACTCACTCAGAGGCTGCAGCGGAAGGAGCAGCTGTAAAAACACCTTAAGTGGGAGAATTTAGATGTCCAAAGATTTCTCCACTTTTGGCTTTCTCTGCTAGACTGGCTGCTTCAAACCCACCCATGCTTTCACTCAGCATGTCCTCAGTGGTTTTGTATAAAATACTAAATGTCTAGTCTCCCCCATGGTTTGTTCTTCTCCCTTCTTTTTCCTTTTATTAATTGTTGCCCTTGTCTTTTCTCAAAAAAAAAGGAAGGACACTAAGTGTGCTGACATTGCATTATTCCTGTGTTTGTACAATGTTCGTTGTTACATCCTATATCTCTTTTGTTAAAAAGCTTACATGATCTAATGGAAGTGTTAGCTCCTCTCATAACTACTGTACCCAGCAGAAATGGAGCCCTGGTATTTTTGTTCTGAAGTATACAGTAAAAGAATATAAAACTCCATAGTGTTAGTAACAGAAGATGTTTCCTCTTCTTTTTCTTCTTCAATCTAGTACTGAATTTGGAGACGAGATCATCTGCGTTACAGGACGTAACAACAAGGTTGAACCTGTTCCAGTCACAATGAACTATGGGAGCACGAGAATTACTGTCCCACAGCTGTTTACATACAGTGAGAATCCTACTGTCACCAAATTCCTGCCAGTCAACAGCTTCAGCAGGTAATGAAATGTTTGTCGTAACTTTCTTCACAACTGGCTTAAAATATGTGTAATAGGTAAGAAAAATATTAAATATAGAATTGTTTGGAATAAACTCCTATACTCTATCAATGCACACATTCAGGAACGTAGGGCTTGTGGTCTTAACTGCAACTGATGTTTGAAAGTATTCAGTTTACTTCCTAGTTTTTATCCCTTTACAAAGGTCAATGTAAAAATTGTAACATCATGACTTAACAAACAGAACATTAAAAATAAATTTGGCTCTGACTTCTCTTGGAGATATTAGTACCTGTCTTCTTGAATATTGAGTAATCACTTGTATAATATAGGATTTGGTTGTAATGTTTCCTTTTCATATTTGGTTGGGTGACTTTGGGACCTGGAATTTTTCTTTGGTAGATCAACAGTGATTTATCCCATGGAATTCAAATGACTTTTTTTTCTTCTATATCAACTAAAGCCTATTTTTATGTATTGCTTTGAGGTTTACTATCCCTCTAAATCCATGTCACTTCAATGACTTTAATTCCCACTGGCAAATTCTTTTTCTTATGTGAATGTATTATTTTTTAAACAATGTGCTGCAAATAAAAGGGAATACGGAAGCCAGGTCCCTACAGACCTGTGGAAAATATAATCTCAGCTTTGTCTCTATGTGCATATTGTAGGCAGAGTGATTTTAATAGTAACACTGGAGAAGTAAAGCACACAAAGATTGCCATCAATGTACAGCCAAAAATCCTGGCAAAGCAATTTGTACTTTTTTCAATCATGCTGTTTTAAATAGAGTTTTAAGTTGACATTGATCTTTTAAATACTTTCATCATCAATAGCTTTAACAGAAGTCCTTTTTGTAGGACATCTAATTGTCATATAGGCATCACACATAAGGGGTTTTTTTCAGTGGAAGCAGTAGCAGTGCAGGATGAAGCAGTGTACAGCTGTGGTAGTCTGCCAATGACTTGACTTCTTTTTTAAATCTGTCTTGCAGTGGAGGAAGAAATATTACAGTAACTGGAACCGGGTTTGAGCTCATCCAGTCTTTCTCATTGGTGATATATGCAGAGCGTCCAGAAGCAGGGGGAATGAATCAAAAAAAGGTAATTTTCTTTCTTTTCCCCCAAAGGCATAACATTGCATGTACAACATACAATCTGTTCAAAAACTGCATATAAACTTTCCCACTGGACTCCACTGGGCTTGAACTGAAATAAGGTTTGAACATATTTCTGAGTCTGTTCAGGGTGTTCCTGTGGAAAGTCTCGACTTTCCTACCATCTTGCCTTACATGCATTTGTACTTTGCAATATTCTGCTTTAAAATTCATTTCATTCGATATAGATAAGGATAAAAGATGTATTTCAGAATTTGGAAGTGTTTGTTTTTTCTTTATCTTTCTCCTTCTTCTCCCCATGCAGCCATTAGCAATTTGCCTGAAGCAGGATCTAAATCTAGACAATGCAGACTACTCAGCTTTGCACAATCAGTGTCTTTTCTTTCCTGACATCTCAATGAACCAAGTCTTCTTTTCTTTTTTTTTTTTTTTTTTTTTTTTTTTTTTTTTGCTTCATGCATATTCCACCTGCAACAGGTCACAAAAAGTTGTGGAAAATAGCATTAAAAAAACTCCTTCTTGCATCTTCTGTTAAGAGGAACAGATATTGCCAATAGTATCAATTTTCTCCTCTTCTAGTGAAGATCACAATTTATTTGATTTAGACCTAAAAGTGATCTTCCAGTAAGAACATTATAAGACTCTTGGTAAGGCTGGCTCTTCAGTGTAAGACTGTCTTATGATCCATAAAGAGTTTGTAATGAGCATGTTTTGAATCATATGCATGACTCAACTTTTAGAGGATGCCAAAGCCAACTGGATTGGGGTACATTAGAACCATATTCCTAAAGATTTTTAAGAGGAAAACTGACTACATTTTTTAGGCCATAAATTTCAAAAGGTGATTATCTTGATAATCTTGACTCCCAGGACAATCTAAAATTCTATTTAGCATTCTTTACAGTGTTTATCAACATTTCTTACACCTCCTTTTATGTATACTCAGCCTGTTAGCTTAAGTCAGCATTACCTATAGCACACATTCTTCATTAAGACTTTACAGACTACTCAGCTTTTCTAATCTTTTTGTTTGCTTTCACTTACATGGCAATATCAAAAATGTTGGGGAGAAGCTATCTAGTTGCATTGAGTTATGAAGTGAGAAACACGGGTGGTGATAGAATAAATATTGGGGGTTCCTATTAGTGTTGTTGCCTGTGGTCGATGTTACTGAATGACTGAATGTGTCAGGGTAAAAAAATTTGTTGAATTGGGGATGGAGAATGGGTGAACTGAGTTGTTACCTTGAGTGGTTAAGTAACAACTGTTGAATTTTATTCCAAAATTTCACTTAATGATTGTATTGAAATCTAGTGAGGTATTATATAGTGTAAGCAGAAAATAATTGACCCAAGCTACTCAAAGGTACAGAAGATGATCAGGATTAAGGGTGACATGTTAACTTCCTAATCTGAGAGGAATCTGATGGTATCAGTCCAGTGGTAAAGAGCCATACAAATTGGAGACAATGGAAACTGACCCATAGCCCAAGCTTCTTCTGCAGGCAATTGCTGGAATAAAGTGAATCAATGATTTATTACCATCAACAAATTTATTTCATTTTCTTTTTCAAAAATATTTTATATTGTGGTATTTCTGCTGTATGGAGAGGATATAAATTCAGTGGTTTTATTTCTATGGTCTAAAGTTATCAACAGTTATGTACAGAAAGGAATCGGACTCTAAAATGTGCATGTTCTTCTTCTTGTCTTGTTTCTTACAGTTTTATGGAAAGGTTGTTACAAGACTTAATGAAACCACGGTGGTTTTTTCTTCCCCACCAATACTGGAAGACCCAGAAAACTATAACATTACCACTGTTATTCTAATGGATCATTATAAATTGGTTGTAAAAAATGAGAGCCACTCCTTTGCCTATGTTGCAGACCCAACTTTTGAAAACTTCACAGATGGCATCAAAAAACAAGTCAACAAACTTATTAATGCAAAGGTAAACTTGTCAAAAGTTGGTGCTTGCTCATTTTGTCCTTGAAGGATGTATGGAATTTTTCTTTCGTTTCTCAAAGCCTTATTAGACATTTGGTGCCATACCTCAAATTCTTGGTAGAGTCCCTTACCTCTGCTAGATGATGAACATTGGCAGCCCCCCTTTTCTCCCCACAGCCCTTCTCAGAAAGAATTCCTATCTTTTTTAGCTGTACTTTGGGTTTGCCGAGGATGCCCCCTCCTGCTGAGTCTGGCATTTGCATTTGGAAACGCCCTCCCCAACAGACCTCCCAGGAACTGGAAGGGGCATCTGATCTCACACCAGGAAGGAAGGGAGGGGAATCACATAGTTCCCAATCACTCGGCTGTTCTGTAGGCTGCAGGGCAAATCATATCTGCTGCTGAAAGGGATCCAAATGGAAAGTTGCAATTCAGGATTTCTTGTCCCCCAAGACTTTGTGATGATAACTCAGCTTTTTATTTTCTGTCTAGGGCAGTAACCTGAACAAAGCCATGACAATTGATGAGGCCCAAGCTTTTGTGGGTGATGAGCCTTGCAATATAAAAACTCTGACTGAAACAGACTTATATTGTGAGCCACCAGAAGTACAGCCTCAGCCAAAGAAACGGCAGAAGAGAGATACCATCAATAATCTTCCCGAATTCATTGTACGTTACCTTTTCTGTGGAATTTAGTTTCATGTATCAATAACACTGTTACAGTGCCTCTTGGCTGAAATAATTTGTTCTCCACAGTTGTTGTAGTACTGTGAAGAAACTCTTTGCAGTTCTTTCTTCCTCCAGCTTCTGCCTACTGCATAAAAGATGTCACACGTAAAGAACAGTCTCAAGGCTGCCAAATACCTTCATTATATAGAAATGTAGAACTCCAGCCAGACAGACTTGGGATTTTTCTTCCTCAGCTGAGCAAAATTAAATTACTTCATGGAATAAAGTGCTAGTGACCCAAAGTCAGTTTAAAATATTCCAAAGTATTTCCTTTGTTTGGAGGTTTGAGCTAGAAATTCACTTGTGAAAATTACTAAGAATTTAGAGTGCAACTGAGAAGTGCACCACCTTACATTTGCACTTGTTGAGACAAATGTCTGTTTTTATCCAATTAGGTAAAATTTGGACTCCGGGAATGGATCCTTGGAAGGGTGGAATATGATAACCGTGTGACTGATATCCCACTGAATCTAATTTTGCCACTGGTACTTATTCCTATGATAGTAATCATCGGCATTTCTATCATCTGCTACAGGTAAGTTCTTCTAATTAGGTGCTTTTGTTTTCCTAAAGCTTTCAAGGTACTACCTGATTGTTTTCAGCTCAGTCTACAGAAACTATCTTCATCTTTTTTATGAGATGCAGAGTTTAGAAAAGAAGTTACAGCTGGAAATATGTATGAGCACCAATTTATTCCTCTCACGCATGCCAAATTCCTTGGTGTCAGTCAGCCCAGTCCCTCCTTTATATATAAACACAATTGGTCCCAGGCTTCCCAAGTAAACAACTGCAGACTGAGTTGCACACATACCCTTTTGAAATGGCAGCTAAAATTGCACTTGTGGAGGAGATAACTTATGGATAATTTATTCTGTATAAATACCCATGAACATTTATGCTGCCTCAGTCAGCACTGTAGGTTTGAGCTGGATAGTTTTTACTACGGGGTCGGTTTTGTTTTTCCAGCTAAATTACCCACGCACAAACTTCATTATTAGTGTCAGAATTCATGCTTCATAAAGGGCCAGAATATATGTCTGTTTTTGACTACTTAAACCAATTTTAAGGTTAGTAATGAGGGCCTCATACTGTCCCTCAGGAAGGGGTGGATTTCACTCTTATGGTACATATCAATACAGCTGAAGCATGTGCTGTACAGTTCTTGTGAGCCTCCATCAAACTTTCTGAGTTTGAAACCAGACACTGTCCTGGGTGGCTTAGAGCCAGTACAGGACATGTTGCAAGCAATCCTTGCTCAAACTGACTTCCTGTACTTGATATATGATTGAAAGCATTTGTAACTACTTCTTACTGGATTTCAAATTACTGGCCCAAGTCTGCTTTGAAGCAACCAGCCCATGATAGTGCCAAGTCACTTTACATGGAGTGAAGATTTTGGCCTCTGTTGCTGTTTTTCTCCTCCATTCTCTTTCTGCTGTATTTTAAAAAATCAAAGCCATGAAAATTTCTTCCATTCCTTGGGCTTCCCTCTCAGGGCTGTTGCAAATTATTTACTTTTGCATTTTGTAACCTTTTTTCATTCTTACCTCTGTTCCATAAAGACGCAAGAGCCAACAAGCAGAACGAGAGTATGAAAAAATTAAATCACAACTTGAAGGCCTGGAGGAGAGTGTCAGAGACCGGTGCAAGAAGGAGTTCACAGGTATTACAGATATTTTCACTGCTGTGGGTCCTCTTCAGCAATCAAGACATGCTGGAGGAATGGTGCTAGCTCACTAAAACTGTCTTCTGGGAAAAAATAATAAATACATCTTAGTAGTCTTCATTACTGGCATTGACATAGAGCAGGTATTTTGCTATTATGTATGAGAGAAGTAGATAAAATAAAATAGGTACCTGAGGTTATTAAAATAAATTGATTATTTTAGTCTAAAGGAAGAACAGAGTTAGAAATTTGGAGTAGAAACTAGCTGAGATTGGGGTTGCTTATAGTTATTAATATGATTGGTTATTAACACAAAGATAAGAATGCTTTATAGTGACTAACATGCACATAATATTTAGCACAATGACTGTGTGTACAATGTATGCACATTAAAAACTGTTTTCAGAGCTGCAAAATTTATTTGCAGCCATCAGCATACAAAGGGATAATTTGGTAAGCTCACAGGAAAAAAATAGCATTTTACCCTGTTCACCATGGGAAAATCTTAAGCTTGATTAGGGGAGCTAGCTAATTGTTCTGTGTAAATGTAGAGGCATCATCCCAGGGAAGGCAGCAGGATGTGTGAAGGCTCAGCATTTTACATGTTGGACTACTCATCACAAAGCTTAAATTAGGCATCTAAGTGCAAACTTTGCAAATATTGGCCTAAATGATTACCATGAAATGTCACCTCATTATCTGAATTATACTTGCTGTTGGGTCATGTTGAAATAATCTCTATTACAAAAGTACCCACGTGCTTTATTGCTAGAGAGAAAACACTATTTCATATTGACAGTGGCTAAAAAGCAAGATTGAATAAAACAGCAATTTCAGGTTCGAGTTTGACATTAATTTAAGAAGTTCTGAGTATCTCAAAGATTTCGGCCATGCTGGAAGCCTCCCTCAGTCATTTTTTTTCTGGTATTTCTGGGACAGGATGTTCTATACTTGTACAAGCTTGCTTTCTCTGGAAAACCAACTCCTTCCAGGTTCTGGACACAAACTAGAAGCAAATGTTTGAGTCAATCCCAAATGGGCTTCATTCCAAACTGTGAAACTTCATTTCAAATCCTCTCACAGTTCAAAAACATTTTGAACTGTGAGAGGATCTATCAAGGTTCTCCCTCTCTCTCTTCCCTCTCCCTGGGCACGTCATACCCATTTCTGAAAGGAGAAGGTACCTTTCCCTTGCTGGGACAAGAGTAGAGAGTTACACATTCCTACTACCTGTTGGGTTGGAAGTTTCTTCTCTGCTCCACGAAGCACAAGCATTGGGGGAGTAGAATGCACATCCAAGGAGTAATCCAGTTCCTAAACTACGTCCACCTTGACTTACAGTTAAATGAAACACTGAAGTCAAAGCACATTCTGGTTCCATACTGTGAAACTGTAATGTCAACAGCACAAAGTGCAAACTCTCTAAAATACAAAAGAACAAAGATAGCCAAGGAAGGGGACAGCAGGAAGAAAGTTCTAATACCACACAGAGGGAAACAAGGAGATTCTTTGTCCCTCATCTTTGATGAATGCTATAAAATAAGAGGCAAATGAATGAGTAAGAGCAATAAAACTCCTGAGACAATAGGTTGCCATATTAATTAACATGGTGTTCCAATCAATCAGCAATATTGGGTAATTGGAAAGCCTTCAGCTAGAGTAGCTGCTCCAAAGGATGATTCTCTAATTTTTGTCCCTTTTAAAAACTTCAGGCTTTTGAGTCCCACAGAAATATTTCCATTCATTTCAGTGAACCATTTAACCTTCTTCCTTTCTGCCATCCCCTTCCTTTTTAGTAAATTAGCTTGCTTTACACTTTCAACCTCTCTTTCCTGGATTGCTGTGTTTTTAAAATAACTATCTGTACTAACTGGACTCAGAGGGTATAGAATATGGATTGGGAAAAAAGAAAACTAAAACAAGACAAAAAATATTGAAATATCTTTTTCGTGTTCTGTACTATAAACCTACATTCATCTATATGAGCTCACTCAGATGCCATAAAGGTCTTTTTACAGATAGGCAACAACAAGGAAACCATCAGTGCTAAAGGCAGTTATCCTCATGTCACCAAAGGATAAGCTGTGGTTATAGTTAATAGGATGATTGTTAAAAATAGCAAGAGAAAATGTGAGATGAAATAAGTTTTTGCTGCTGAGTTGCCTTTTCACTATTACAAGGCACTCAAAGACCTTGTATTGCCTAAAAACCTGCAGAATTTTTAAACTGAGCCATTGAACTACGTTGCATATTGCAGATCTAATGATAGAGATGGAGGATCAGACAAATGATATCAACGAAGCTGGAATTCCAGTACTAGACTACAAAACGTACACCGACAGAGTCTTCTTCTTGCCCTCCAAAGATGGAGAGAAGGATGTGATGATTACAGGAAAGCTGGATATTCCTGAGGCCAGGCGCCAGACTGTGGAGCAGGCTTTGTACCAGTTCTCCAACCTCCTCAACAGCAAATCATTTCTCATTAACGTGAGTACTGAACTAGATGCACCTTGTCTCTTAGCTAGGCATACCTGTGTGTATGTGTGCAAGACAGAAGGTGTGCAAGGTTTGCAAGCACAACTGAACAAAAATTAATAAAAATAATGATTTTCATATGGTTCTGATTTCACTGTAACCACTGCAGATATGTGGCATCACAGCCAGAGGTTCATGTTGGATCTCACATTTCTGTGCCAGGTCATGCAATATGGAGTTAGTGAACATTGCAGTGGCTGTAAAAAGCAGGTATTTCCCAATCTGGCATAAAAACTGGTGTTACAAGTTTGGTTTAGCCTTTTAAGAAATGTGATCAGAGAGTGCTGATTCCATCCTGGCTCCTCACAGGAGTCACTTGTGGACAGCCATCTACCAGAATCTCTGCCCCAATGAAGGTAGAGGCTCCTCAAGTGGCCTATTCAACAAGACTGATGAGTGCTCACAGCTGCTCTGAAGAGACTTATAATTGCTCACTCTCAAAAACTGAAGCTCATTGTCAGACACCTAAATATAGATTTAGGCTTCTAGCTTTTTCTCTTTTTTTTTTTTTTTAATGAGAATCTACTGCTGAGCTAGTTAATGGTAGAATTAGAGTTCATGGCAGATGAGAGCACATTTACAGGTGTACTTACATTAGTGTCTTTGTAATTTGATGTGAAAGGACTGGGAATTTGGGGGAGAGGGGAGTTGATTTTCACTTTTAAAATTGTCACAGAACACTATTTTACATTTAATTAAAACATCCTTTTTAGATAAGCTTTTAGAGAAGTATATAAGCATTCCTTAGGTCGGTCTAGTACATTGTATATCTAAAATCAAAATTTAGGCAACATTTTTATATAAGTTCTTTCAAACTTCTGAAAACTTTTTGATTCAGCACTTAGGAGATTTAATATTAAAATAATATTGCTTGTCTTAGTGCAGACAAGTATTGAGGTTCTTCAGAAACCTGTAATCTGACTTCATTTTACATTTTCTTTCTTTTTCAGTTTATTCACACACTGGAAAACCAAAGGGAGTTCTCTGCTCGAGCTAAAGTGTATTTTGCATCTTTACTGACTGTTGCTTTACATGGAAAACTAGAATACTACACTGACATCATGAGGACGCTTTTCTTAGAACTGATGGAGCAGTATGTCGTGGCCAAAAACCCAAAGCTGATGCTAAGAAGGTTTGAATGATTGTCATATTTTCTGTATGTCTCTGGCTTTTTGTAAATGTGTTTCTTTTGCAGTGTGACTGTGGTAAAATGCCAGCTATCTGTAAAATCAGAAATAACTTGGCCCAAGCATATTGGCAAGACAAGCCCACCAGGAGCAGCTGTGGAAGGCACCAGCAGGATGCTGGACAGGACTGCTTATTCAAATACTGTGGTGTAGAAACACCTACCTTACCTTACTTTGAAATACCACACTGAACATTTAATTTACTTTTTAATCTAACTTTATTCCAAATGATCCAGCATTTATACCACACATCACCTCCATAATGAGCACACACAATCAGCTGCATTGTGCCTTCAGTGAGGGCTTGCTCTAGTGTTTTAACCCAGCTGTTACTCCCAATAAATTTCAATAGATCTTGCTCTGTGTATGTTGTAGTTTTGTAATCTGTAGGTTGTTTCCCAGTAACTGCACAACTGGGTTAAGTTTTTAGCTCTCACAGTGCAGACCCAATTTAAGATTTTGAATAAAGAATGTGTGCTTTTCAGCAGTGAGATGAAGGCACCCACTCAGGACTGATGAGCAATACAAAGAACTTATCATAAAGCAAATATATGCTTTCAAGACTCTATAGGGAAATCATTGCATTAGGAGACTGAATGCAGTTAAGCATGTAAAAATATTATATTTCAAGCAAGCAGTGTTTTTTGGTTTTTTTTTAAACCTTGTCATTAAGTGCCCTTGCTATATTCAGGGTTGGTTATTTTTTTTTCAGATCTGAAACAGTTGTTGAGAGAATGTTGTCTAACTGGATGTCTATTTGTTTATATCAGTACCTCAAGGTAAGAGTTGAAGTCTGTTGCCTGTGTTTGTTTTGTTTTTTTTAATCAGTAATAATTAACAAAGCTGCACTTGTGTATGTCTTTTGATTTTCTTTTATTTCCTTTTCTTTACATAGGACAATGCTGGGGAGCCTCTTTATAAATTGTTCAAGGCTATCAAACACCAGGTAGAAAAAGGCCCAGTGGATGCTGTGCTGAAGAAAGCAAAGTATACACTGAATGACACAGGCTTACTAGGAGATGATGTAGAGTACACACAGTTGGTAAGCAAAGCATGATTAATAGATTTTAAAATCATTTTTTATTTTAAAATTAATTCCTATAGTGTTAAGTCTGTACAGAGTTTTCTAGACTACTGTGAACTGCATAAAAACTCTGGTCATGGGCAGGATTGTCGGTAGCTTGACCAAAACAAGTCTCCAAGCAGGAAAACAAAATTACAAAGTATCTTCTAAAGTAAAATTCAAATCCTGCCACTGCAGAATCCATTTCATTAAATCCCTTTCATAATTCTCAGTCAATGTGAAAAGTGGTCAGGATGTTTGGCTCCTCCCCTTTTCCCATCTAAATTCATTGGCAATTGATTTTTGCAGAGTTCTTGCACTGCCATTATGCCTGAACTTCAGGTTTTCTCCCTTGTGATTGCTGCTGATCAGCATACTGAACAGCATTTTAGAGATCATTTTATTAGTATACCAGATTGTGCTCCTCTGCAGTCCTGTGAGATGGCTCCACAATCTCCAGAACACTTTATGAACCTCTTTCTACATTTTTTTCTGTGTGAGTCAAGATCTCCTGAACATGGGCAGCCCAACTGGCATTGAAAGTAGTTTATTTCCTCTCTGGGAAATAATTCCCTACAGTGCCTCTACAGCCAGTTCTGGAGACCTGTGTTAGTTGCTTCAAGTGGGAAGAAATGGATATTCCTGGCAAGGGAGCTCCCCTCTGAACTCAACCTCCCCCTCTATCTGATCACCAGTGCCATGGTCTAGTTCTTTTCTATTATGAATTCTACTTTAACTGGATTCTGTTCACTGTCAGAAATTTCAACCACTTTTCAAACATACTCCAGAACACAGATTAACTGTCCTTTTGGAAAAACTCAAGCAGCCCACTCCTTAGCTCTTCAGGGAGTGTAAAATCTAGTGTTACTCTTTCTGACAGTCTTGCTGGTTTTCTTCAGGGTACAGTGTAGTTAATATCAAAGATGCACAGGCTGTCCTTCAGAGACCAATTTATGATTTTTTTTCCCTTTCTAACTTCTTTTTTATTGACATGTTAGGAGTCATGTGTAGTTGTCTTCAACTGAGAAAGATGCAGTAACATATATGCAGCATAGAAAAGAAATTTAATAAAAAGCTTTATTAAGTCCTTGGTTGGGGGGAAAAAAATCACCATTTTATGTATTCTGAAAGGATTCTGATGGGAGGGCTGATAGGAGAAGAGTTCTGTAGGACTTGGAGTCATGGAGTCACCAGACTGTGACCTTAGAGAGTAGCTTGATGAAGAATGTGTTGAGCAAGACGAAATTTAAAGTTGAACTGATTAGTTTGATTAGTTGAACTAATTGTTCAACTAATGGGGATTAGTTCAACTAGTTGGGGATTAGTTTAGGTACCATCTTTATAAGTGCCACCCACAGAAAACACACTGACTGGCAATGCTGGCTATAATTTCTGTTATATATGGAAAACAAAATTTATTTGCACTGTACATCATGTAAGTCTTAATGGCAATAATTCTTTATTTAGTCTGTTTCTTTTCATTTAAAAAAAGAACCTGCAATTAAGCTATATGACTCAGTGTGAATCAGAAAATTCACGAATGCAATCAGATATGGGCACAACACACTTATTAGCTAGATTTAAACATTATAATATTGTACAATAGCAGTATTCGGTCCACACTCTACAGATTTCCCATCAAACAAATACTTTTTGTATGTGCATGAGTGGAAGTTGATGAGATGTATGTATATGTGTATATACATATGATAAAAGATTATGGAGGGGGTACTATTACCATTAGTTTTTGGGATCTTTGGCATGATGATGATGATGATGCTGTGGTAACCAAACAGTTAGGGAGCATTTGTGCACCAGTGTAGGTTAAAGCATGAGTTAATTCCTTCACTTCTTCCTGAAAGTGAGACAAGGTGGGTAAGTACAGCACAGAGCAGTTGTCTGCTCTCTAATTGTTCTTATTTAAAAGATGAATCTGTTTTGCATCACTGGTTACACTGACATGCTGCATACTGAACCAGCAGCAAAATCATGTCTAATTACCATAAAGCTAATAGGAAAAGGAAGGTGAAATCTCATGATTAGTTTGAGCATTCTGTCAAGGGACAGTGCAATCATGTTTAATTTGACTGCCGTATGGCATAGCTTTTCTTCACTTTTTCAAAATACCAGCCATGCAAGTTTATTTCTGAGGTCTGATGTGATAAATTCAGGCATTGTGGTTGGCAGGACTGTATGTGTCTGAGAGCTGCAGTGCTTCACATGTGCCTGGCCTCCTAAGTTACCTGACTGGAAAAAGATCCACAAGGGCTCTAAGCTGTACTACTGATTCAGCTAGTGAAAGAAGGAGGCTTTTTATAGTATCTATTTGGGTTTTAAATTTTTTTTCCTGTCTGGGGAGGTATTCTGGCCATGGTTTTCTTATTTGTTTTTTTCTATATTGAAACTGACACTTACATAGCAAAGCTTCTTTCAAAAAAATCACTCTAGATTTAGCAAATTACAGGCTTTCAAGAAATTCTCTTTAACATTAAGAAAATCATGACAATACTATCAGAAAACAGTAATATTTAAAATGCTGGAACTAGCATAAGCTACTTAGGTGTATTCCCTGCAGCTATTAGAGTTATTAGGACAACAGTAGGCAGTAAATGAGGTATTCAAATACACAAGATTACAGAAATTACTTTTATATGTACATAAGTGTGTGTGTGTGTGTGTGTGTGTGTGTGTGTGTGTGTTTAATAAACAGCTGGTAACAGGAAGTAAAATTTTGGAGAGCTGAGCTACTCATTGCTCATCAGTTGAGCCATGTTAAATTACCATATGTACAGAAGTAGTCTGCTCATCTTTAAAACCACTGCCATGAAGAAAGCATAAAGGAAGGCAAAAGCACATAATATTTGAGAGTTCAACAAAGTACAGTTCAAATTATTCTTGGGAACTCATGAAATTTAGGCACTGCAATACTTGGCCTCTTTATGTTTATATTATCAGGTTAAATGTGATGCATGTAATGAGACAGTGGTCCAACTGCTTTGTTCTTGCATGTTTCTCTTTAATAAACTCCCAAGACTTAATAATATTAGCATATTAGACATGACTAAATCTACTCTCTATCTTTTCTGTCTTGTTATAGTGGGAGAAATTAACTGGAATTTATGATAGCTGGTTGGCTGCATAACAGCAAAAGATCCTTCAAATAATCTATACTCCCATTGCAAATATGCGTTGCTGTGCAATAATCATTGCATGGTGAATTTCATATACTGTTTGCATTGAAATCACCCAGAGGAACAGATTCAGAGGTAATTCAGCACTGATTTGCCTTAATAACCCTGTACATTCTTTTCTTCACAGACAGTTAATGTATATGTGCAGGAGGGAGGAAATGATTCCATACCTGTGAAAGTGCTCAACTGTGACACCATATCACAAGTGAAGGAAAAGATAATAGACCAAGTCTATCGAAACCTGCCGTGTTCTCAGTGGCCAAAAGCTGACAGTGTAGTTCTTGGTATGTAGCTACTTGTGATACTATATTGAACAGCTGAGATCTGTTGCATGTCTTTTTATTTTCTGGAAAAAATGTCTGTAAGAGGATATTATTGCTTGGTTATGGTTTGGCTTGTTGCTTGTTTTTTTTTTTTTTTTAAAGCTCAATTCATGTTCAGCTGAGTGGAAAAATACAGTATTTTGCAGCAATCTGAATATGCTTTAAAAATTAATATTTTCTTATGAGTTACATTTTTTGACTCTTAAAGTTTTGGTATACTGTCATCAGCATTGCAAGAGCCTGTTAATGATTATTGGCACAAATGAATTCATGTCTGACAGAGTCAGTATCTCAGGTACTAATTAATGTGATAATGACAGCATGGATAATTAACTGATGGAGAAGTAATGATGCAATTTCAGAAACTGGTACTGATTTTTAGTTGCCTTAATGATGGTTATTCAAAAGAATTATAACTTACAGGAACTGCACTTTTAGGAGATGATGTACCACTTAGTCTCTGAAATCATCCTCCTTGAAGGCTTTCAAAATAGCTGTTCTCTTCTTGACAAAAAAAAAAAAAGAAATGGTGTTCCTTAAAATGCCTAATAGACTCAGAATTAAAGCTCCAATTGATAATTTTTTCAATAGTTTCATTACTGCATTCATCTGAAAGTAGAAGATTAAATTGTTGCATTTCAGAAAATCCTAGTAAATCCCCTAAAAATGTCTTTTCTATTCCATGAAATCCTACTCTGTTTGAGACCAATAGCAGATCTTACTATATATATTTATTGAATTCTATGAGAAGGAATTAAAGTTTTTATGGAAGATAATCAGAAGTCATATGCATGGTTAGGAATAGTTCATGCAAACTTCTGTAATAAAGACCAAATGATTAAGCAATAAAAAACACACACTGGGGCATGTGCTACATTACTTCTGATGTTCCACAATGTGTCAGTGGGTCTGTAAAACTTCCTTGGAGTAGTTTGTTTTGGTTTGTGCTGTTTTTGGTTTTGTGGTTTTTTTTGTTTTGGGTTTTTTTAATTGTTTTTTCTCACTTTAATTGCCCCTTAGAATGGCGTCCAGGTTCTACTGCACAGATCCTCTCAGACTTGGATTTAACATCCCAAAGAGATGGCAGATGGAAACGTATCAACACACTAATGCATTACAATGTAAGGTGTTTCAAAAATATTGTTCACACCTGTTACCTGTTTTCTTGTAATAAATAAAATCTTTATTTGTTTATAGAGAAATTTCAGTGATACGTAGAGGTTGCCCAGAGAAGATGATAAAGAATCAAAATTAAAACACAGGTCTGAGTCTAGTCAGTAAAAGGTTTGGACTGTGAAAGTCTGGGTCTAGGCATTCTGCCTAAGCGTTTTATATAATAACACAAAACCTAAATGCCAGTGCCTTGGTTTCTTCAACATTGGAGTATCTGAATCCAAATTCCAATTTGAACATTCAACTTTTTGCTGGGCCTCATATTCATCTTTTCTTTTCTCCACCACTTTCTACCCCTGAGAATTGTCTTTGTCCTTGCTGTGCTGCTAAATAGATTTTGAGTTGGTCTGCTTTGTTCAAAAGCCCAATCAGGAGAGCAGATGTTGATGTTGTTGTACTGTCTGGTTTAGGTTTCATACTGTGCACTCTACCATGCACTTATCTTTCCTTTTTATGCTATTTATTGCTTTCTAACAACAGTTGATCCTGATTGGGAAGAGAAAAGTTGGTTAGTTTTCCTTGAGAAAACAGACAGGTCTGATTCTTCATTATAAACCCCATTTTTGTCCAGAGAGCACCCACACCATATTGAGGAACTATTTAAGCCTCAAAGTTCTCCTAATGTTTCAGTAATGTCAGAGGAGCTGTTGATGGGATCTCTTAGAGAGTGGGAGGGAGTCTGTTCTGAATTGCACAGCCAGTTGTCCAAAGAGCCTAGGAAGGTTAGCATTAGTCAGAGATTCCCTGAAACCAATCACAGAAGCCCCAGTTTAGGGTTTAAGAAAGAGGTTCAGTAACACGTGGTTCTTTTGAAAAATATCTCTGTGTTTCTATTTCCAAAGGTCCGAGATGGTGCCACGCTCATCTTATCAAAAATGGGGATTTCCCAGCAGCCAGAGGATAATCAGCAAGATGTCCCAGGGGAAAGTAAGTGTCTTGTGGCTTCCCTACCTCCCAAGATGATCAGAAGTCAAAACACACATAGTGATGCTGCCATTTTGATTTTGTTTATCAAGCACTTCCATGGAGCTAGATATTCCCCAGCAGACTATACCGAGTTTATTTGTTGTGTTACCCACTGTACACTTGCAATGGTTTTCTTTGCCCTCATTATAAAAGTCTTAAGCCCTAGGACTCTAACCATAATTGCTGAGTCCATGCCCCAACTTAATAGAAAGCGCTCTTGTTAAACATTTCCTTCCATATTTTGTTTTTTAATCACACTACATCTATACTCAAACTGTACATTTCATCTTCCCAGAGCTTTATCTCTTTTTCTCCTTTCTAAAGCCTTTACTCACTTTCCTCTTCAAATTTCTTTCACTTCTTATTAGACTGAGAATTCAATGCAGTGCTCTAGATGAAGCACAGTGGAGACTAGCTCCCCTCTCCCATAATCAATCTGATGTAATTTTTTGTAGCATTTCTTACAACTGTGTTTCCTTGCAAACTCATCTCTGTACCTCCAGATTTTGCGTTTCCCTTCCTTTTGAGTGATGTTTCACCAGCTATGCTAACTTGTTTTTCCCCAGGGCTTTTTAGTTGACTTTGATCGTTCCATGAATTTTGTCTCTTTATTAGATGCACCGTTTTTCACAATTCCTTTGCTCTTTTTGAGGTTTTCAATCCTCTGTAAGTGAGCATCAGGAATTTCCTTGTAATGTTTCTTCTCTTTCACATCACTAATGCATCTGCTGTATTGCTGTCTGCTATAGTATCCTGGACTTTGCAACACAGAAGAAACCTGTTAACTTGCAACCCATCTTAAAAGCTTTTACTTTGCTGTGTTAGTATTCTGTCTAGACCAATTTTCTATATTTCAAAATATCTTGAGACACAATATCCATTACAGCCTTGAATGCACTCAGATTTTTATGGCAATATTTACTTGTGATTGTATGTTCTTTGTCACATATATTTCCTTTACTGACTTCAGATGTTCAGTTTCTCTGGGGTTTTTTATCCTTACATTCAGTTATTTTACATGAGGTAGAAGTTAGATTTATGGAACAATAATTGTTGAGATCATTCTTCCTCCCATGAACTCATTTGATATGCTTTTCTCTCTAGCACTGATTGCAAAGGCCATTACTTCACCTAATAGTTTCATTCCTTTAAACAGATTTACTGATCTTAGATTTAATACGTTTTGAGGGCTGGGCAGTTAAACAGGTTGGAAACAATATGCCAGAAATGTACATTTTTCAAAAAGATGGGTCTCAGCTGATAGCTCTGACATATATGGCTATTTAGCAGAAAGGTTCAGACTTTCATTTGTTTTGAGTGTTGGACAGGAAATTAAGATGGGCAGAATTACTTACTGTTTACTTTTTACTCTGTCCTCCTGGATTCTTTCTTTTGTGACTTTTTTCCACCAGAAAGAAGAGTCTTCTAATGGTCATGTGTACACTGCTGCTGCTATCCTCACTCTTTTACAAGTGCTTGGCATAGCTGGCCAAGCAGTGACTGTTCTGTCACAGCAGGTGCCGACCCAGCATGTTAACTTAAAAGCCATCCAGTTTAATATAGAAGGCAGTGGAGTGCAGCCAGGCAAGGTGCTGATTCCTAGTCCCTGTTCAGTTTGCCTGCTCTGGTGGCTGGGGCTATGGTCACCTCACCTCTACATAAGTGGAGTGGGCTGTGAATGCAGCCTGGTGGTGCCCTTAACTTGCTTTGCTTTCTTGATATAGAATAGTGGTCAGCCTTCTGTTCTGCACTGCCAATCTTCATCCTCCTCACCTCTCTACCCCTGTGGCAGGCAGTAGAGGACCAGATCAGGTGTTTTTCTTTTTTTCTTAGGTTAGGTTTTTTTCCTTTCCTTCTTCTCTGCAATTATATCATTCAATATGATTCAGTATGATGAAGCTCTTTGAACAAGCGTAATCTATCTGTACTCCAAGGTGAACTCATTAGTTATCTGTGTGGCATACTAAATTGTAAAGGAAAAGCAGACTTCTGGGGACAGTGCTGTCACACAAGGGCTCTTGCATGTTAGAGAAAAGTCTGCAGAGAATTCAGATCCCAAAGTATCAAGTGCTAACAGCTTCCACCGTGTTTCTTCTCTACACCTGTCTTGCACCATGGTAGTGTACAAATTTGGGATGACGGGGTTTCATGCCAAGCTACCCTGCTTTCTTTAGCACTGTAAGGTCCTCAGAGCTATCTGGTGCCAACTTGTTCTCTTGGAAAGCTATAAAATGTTACAAAGCTGGTACAAAGTGAGAGCCTGCTGTGACCATGATTTGTGAGACACTGTGTATAAAAGGGAGAGGAGAGGATCAGAGGCTTCCCCTCCCACACATACACATTTATATGGCACAGGGATTTACAGGGTTTGAATAAACAGAAATCCTATCCTGACTATGAATGAGGCTTGTGACGAAGTGGATTTCCTTTTATTCAGTCTCATTAACTTGCACCTTCTGCATTGAGAAGTGTCAGCTGAAGCCATTGACTGTCAGCCAAAGTAGGAGGCTTTGCACCAACTGAAAATGTAAAACCATGTTCAGAGATGTTGCTCTAAATCCTGGCATTGCTTCTGTGCTGCTTTTATTCAGAGCTTTTAACAGGAAGACACTGGAAGCTGGAGATTGTGACAAATTAAATGCAGCATCTTTTGCTTCTGGAGACAATAAATGCAGTTACTAATTTATATCAAGAAGGAGAATGGTTCCAGTGATTTCATACTAGTATTTCTGTACTGAACTATAAACCAAAACAACACATTCTGTTGTTTTGGTTGTTTTTTCCTGATATTATGTTTTGGGGTTTTTTTGTTTGTTTTGTTGGGTTTTTTTTCCCTTTTAAAATTATGAATAAAAATAGACACAGGGCTGCAGATCAGAAATACTAATTAGCAGATCTGTTAGGGCAGCCCTTCCTCGATCTCCATGGAACAGTATTCATGAGGTAGGGGAGACTGGAAGGAAGATAATTTGCTGCAGGTTGCAAAAGGGGAAAGGGGCTGCATTGTCTGATGTTTACATCATGGTTCCTACCACTGTAACTAGTGAGCACAGTCAATTTTTGCCATTAACACTCCCCCCAACACCCCAATAATTTTTTTATATTGGCCAAAGAATGTCCAAGGGCCAAGACAAAGAGCTCCGGGGGAAGCATTTGACCCCCTGGACACAGTCTTCTTCCTCCTCACAGCTTGATGCTTAGTGCAACTAAGGAGATAAAAAGGAGGTATTTCCCCCTATCTTTTATTTTCTTCATTTCCTACTTTCCCATTGAGGAAAATATCATCTCATAAAACTGTTATTTTCTCTTAGCAACCATATTGCTAACATGTTTTTTTGGTCCATGTTCTGAATTTCTCTTCCTCTTTCTTCCTGCTATTTATAGCAATGAAGTAAGCTCTTCGGGTTGCAGAAGTTCATCTGCTTGAGCTGTAGTCTCTTGATCCTTACTCTCCTATGAAATAACTACTATTCCACTAGTAGCCAATTCTGCTGTTGCTAAACAAACACAGAACAAACTCAGCTGCATGTAAGAGCCAGTGATCTCAGTGGAAACCACTTTAGCAGTTTCCTCTTCTGTCCAAAGCTAAACTGGACCATATACCATCAGGAGGGCAAGAGAGAATGAATTCCTTTGATTCAAAGCAGGAAGCAGGAGTGTACTAAAGAACTGACATAAGGCTGGAATATAGTTTCTGGTCTAACTGCATGATTTGATCTGTTAATTTCCAAAAGTGAATAACAGGGGATGCAAAAGAAATTCCATACTTCATGCCCAGCAGTGGTTCTTACTGTACTGGCAGATGATTGCTATGAATGGCATCTATTGTGAAATCACAACTGCTTCAAAATAAAGTGATAGCTTTTATTTTTTCTGGCTTCATTCACATGAACTTCCAAGTTGAATTAAGGACTCTCAAAGGACAATGTGATTTAATGTGGGATTTATATTTCTTCCCTACCTTGTTAAAAAGAAGTAAATGTCCCAGAAGACTGCATAACTAATGCTTTTCATGAGAATATATAAAGTAGATTCAAGCAAAAGTGTTGGCTTAGCCAGATTACTCTTAAATGTTATTTTCCCCTGTGATGTAAAATATTAAATGTACATGCAAATGGGGAAATTCAATGTAGCTGTTGAGGAACTTAGTTAATTAACTATTATGGTCAAAGTTAATGCAATTAAAAACTGATATTTTGTGCTGTAACTGGGATTCAGTTATGTTTAGAGGTGTATATTAAGGCATAAAACTTAGCAGAATGCAAAATAATTTGTACAGTGGGGCTCAATCACAATTTTTATGGGAAAAATAACTTTCATATTTTTAAGATGTCAATAATTTTAAATATACTGATTCAATAACTTCCACTGGAAAAGCACCATTGATTTTAGGGACTATGCAAAAGTTCAAGAATTAAAGAAAGAGCAAACAAAACTAGGAGATTTGAAAGTGACACAGAAACCCTTTTCAAGGAATATTAATGGCAAGTTAAAACAATTGTATCATCTCTTTTAGAGCTGTCTGTAACAGAAGCTCCTTAGGCATGGAGTTTGAGCAATAGTGTGAGGCTGAAATGCAAAACTGCTTTTATGCACTGTGTGATTGTTGGTCCAAGCCCTGGCACTGGGTGCAGGGCCAAGCTCCAGGCAGCACAGTGGGGCACTGTAACCATCCATTATCATCCAAGTGCTTACTCCTGTTTCTGCTTTATTGTAACAGATTTGATGTGAGTCTCTCCCTCTGGTTTAAACTATGAATACTGACAAACAATTTTTTTTTTTAAATCTTATTAGAATGTATATGAATTTGCTTCAGTCATTATCTCTGGCTGCTGAAATTCATGTAATCTCAGTGAGGGGATGTATTTTTCCTCCTCTCAACTACAAAGTCAAGTGGTGCTTATCAAAGCTGATAAAAGGAAAGTTTGAACTGAGGTACCATACTTTGACCTCAGCAAGTGAAGTGAAGATGTGAATTGTAATGGTTTTACCTAGAGAAAACGTTGTACCAGGAGTAGGCTGCAATTTGTATTTCTGTGGTGGCTATGGAGTCAGACCTAGCTAAGATTCTATAACTTGATCATGTCTTTGAGAATTCACAAAGAAGAAAAGAACTTAATTGTGTGGACCTCAAAACATACACATACTGTGTTTACATGACTGTTGTGATTTAGGAATGGTATTATTCAATTTACTCTTCTACCACTCCAAGCCATGCACTGCTTGCTCGCTTCCCCCTCCACCTCCCCCTCCCCTGCAGTGGGACGGAGAGGACAATGGGAGACACAAAAGGTAAAAATCATGGGTTGAGATAACAATTTACTGGAAACAGCAAAGAGATGAGAAAAGAAAACTAATGACAGTGGATATAAGAAAAGAAACATTATTGCTCACCATAGAAACCCCCAACAACAGACAGTACCTGACTGCTCCCTCTGTTATGCTATTCCACTGAAACTGACATTACCCCACTGCTCCCTCCACACTTACTCCACTGGAAGGAACCCCTTCTCCCCAGAGGAAACTTCCTTCTCCCCACCTGTGACAATGACATGAGGTGATTTAGAACAACCTCCAGGTCCTAGCCATGACTCCTCCTGGCTACTGCAAAAATTATCCCTGTCCTGGCTTGAAGTTTTCCTATTGCGTGATTCTTTCCTCTCCCTTTGGTCTTGACAAAAGCAAGTTTTTTTCAGCTCTGTGCCACTGAACATTTAGTACTTGAGTTGTGTATGTTGGACAGGAATAGAGTAATCTAGATCCCTTTGGCAAGAGGACAGGTATGTTAAGGATAGGGAACATGTATGTATGTATATGATTACTTTTGTGTTGCTGTTTTGGGGTTGGATGTTTTTTATAATTATTGCAATTACTGTTTCTAGGGCATGCACTCCTGGAAGATGAAAACAAGGTCTGGCATCTAGTCCGGCCAGTGGATGAAATGGATGAAGGGAAATCAAAGCGGGGCAGTGTGAAAGAAAAAGAGAGGACCAAAGCTATTACAGAGATCTACCTGACCAGACTTCTTTCTGTGAAGGTAGGACTCAGATGTGCTGTAGTTAACTTTGCTTCTATAGATTTTGAGATACAACTGAGGCAATACATGCAAATATTAGTCATGTGTTCATCTGCAATTTGGAATATGTGCCATGTACATACAAGCTGGTGTTCAAGGCTTCAAGTGATTAACATGCCCGGAGGAGATAATGTACAACTCCTGCTCAAAGCTGAGAACCATGATTGTGTGATCATTAAATAAGGATTTTCCTTGCAAGACAAAGATGGATATTTTGCTCAGTGCCACCTGTTTAGATAATACTTTGTTGGGTTTTCTTTTGAACTGAATGCTTTATAAACTCCTATATTTCCTATTATATTTCCCTGTTCTTGTATGTGATCAATGTTCCAGTAAAACCCAAAAAAACCCGTCTCCAAATAATAATAGTGCTTTTAGAGAATTTTTAGTGCCTATACTGCAGAATTGATAATGAGCAAAATAAATTTTTAAACATTTCTCCATGGAGAAAGAATTAGAATTTACAACAATGTGTTTAATGACCACAAAGTCAGGCTCCTTTTGTGAAAATTATGTCAGTCTGGCTCCAGCTAAGGCCACTTGTCCAAGCATGGAAGTGGATATGAAGGAAAGTCTTCAGATAGATGACATAGACTCAGGATGAAGAACCAAAAAGATGCTTGCATTCCTTTCTTCTGATAATAAAGCCACTGCTTTGTATTCCCAATAGCCATTTTATAAGTTATTACCAAGTCTAGAGCTTTACTGACTCATAAAATGTTGGTGAGGTGTTACAGCTGAGATCACATCTACCCCTTCAGCCCTGGGACTTGTGTGTGTTCTGGCTGAGAGTAGAATGTCTTAGAGCTCCTTGCCATCTGGGTCCCTTTCATGTTTGGAGGCTGTCAGCTGGAGTCATGGTTGGGAAGAGGATGCAGCCCTTCAAAGGTCCCTGTAGGGCCAATCAGTTGACTGGAGATGAGCTCTGTGTTGCCTCAACAGGGTCCTCTCTAAAACAAGGGGACAGTCTCTGAGGTTGCCATTACTAAGATCCAGGCAGATGCCAGAATCCAAGAACTTCTTGGACACTTCACTTCTGGACACTTCACTCCTTGGGCTCTGTGGATCCCATGAAGCTGAGTCAGACTGGATGTCTGATGAGGCCCATGTGCTTGCCCTTAGACAAAAAGGGCAAATGCTCACTAGCACTTCTTCCTCTCAGTCTGTCTTTAAAAATTGCAGTGCTCTGCTGTCAGAGAAACTGGATTCAGTGGGAAGCTGCAAAACCTTTAAAAAGTGGCTAAAAATTATTTCATGTGCACAATGATCCTGAAGGGTAAATGTAGCAACCAATTTCCTCTTCTTCTGTCAAGCAGAAGGCACACCTTGCTGTGCAAACCATAGGATTTCTGGTGAAGTCACAACCTTTGAGTCTAGAACATAAGAAGGTCTTTACTGTGTTGGCAGTTTACAAATTCACTGCTCTAAGAAATTGCTTACTTTTTGTCACTCTTAGCACTCAGGATAAAGGCCATCAGTGACAGCAACTGGATTATGTCCATAGGAATAAAAGATGCTGAGTTCAGCTTGTAACACAAATGAAACTCATTTTTTAAAATTTGCTTTTAGGGGACACTTCAGCAGTTTGTAGATGACTTCTTTCATAGTGTGCTCAACTCAAACCATGTGGTACCACCAGCTGTGAAGTATTTCTTTGACTTTCTTGATGAGCAAGCAGAAAAACATGACATCAAGGATGAAGATACCATTCACATCTGGAAAACGAACAGGTACAGTATGAACAGAGTCATTGCAGAGAAATAAGAGTATAATTCCCAGGTGTATACTAACACTCTTACCATAAATCAAAGTAAATTTCATTTATAATCCTCAGAATTTTGAGATAATATGTTTGTGTGATGAAAAAGATTCCCTGTAAGCCTAGAAGCGGCAAAAAATGAAACCGGTTTACCTATGGGATTGTCACTGGCAGATTTACCATGTTTTACTTTTTGTCTTTCCTCGGAGAAGAGGAAAGCAAGAGACAAATGGGACCAGATTTACCTGTCAAATCACAAAATCTAACACATACTACTTGATAGTTTCTCTGACCATGCATACATTCTTCCTTGCTCTTTTGGGGCACTCAAGATCCTTCTCATATGAGTTTTTCTGAGAGTAAAGAGTTGGTTTTTAAGCATGGAACCCAAACAAGCTTGTATAAACATTGAAATATAAAATTAAACATCACTCTTGTGAGGAGATGGAAATGCAAAGCCCATACTTGATTTCATGTGATTTTCTTGTTGTAGAATATTTATTGTGTAAAAAGGATTATTTATCTTTTTCTTTGCTTTGTAGCCTGCCTCTTAGATTCTGGGTAAACATACTGAAAAATCCCCATTTCATCTTTGATGTTCATGTTCATGAAGTAGTGGATGCTTCCTTGTCAGTCATTGCACAGACTTTCATGGATGCTTGCACAAGAACAGAGCACAAATTAAGCAGAGTAAGTGATTTGCATTCTACATCCTGACTATGCTCATGCCTGACGAGACAAAAGGCATCCTCACAGACAATACCCATTCTCTGAGGAGATACAGCCTTGATCGTTTCTTTTTAGTTTTATAATGAAGTTAACATTTCACCACTTAACAGGTGGGTGAACTGTCAGTATTTCTGTGTAGTCTGCCAATTGATGCTATTGAAAAAGCAGAAGATAGCAACTGCTTTTATAAAAAGCATGTTTAAGAGCTGATTATGTCAGGTCCACCAATAATTTATTATCACCTTGCATTGATACGTTTGTAAAACTCAGCAGTTATACCATGTGTAAGCACCCTCTTTTTATTAAATAATCCCACCTTTGTTAATAAGTATCCAAATGTTAATATCTGTAAAGCTCAAGTGTATGTGAATATAAAGGCTTGATCTTACATTCTTGACTTTCTTTTGCTTCCTAGAAATGTTCATAAATACCTACATTTTTCCGTATTCTAAATTTTTCAGGATTCTCCAAGTAATAAATTACTTTATGCGAAAGAAATCTCTAACTATAAGAAAATGGTGGAAGAGTAAGTATCAACTCTTTTCATGGTAATTCAGTTGTTGTTAGGATTTTAAGCCTGTGAAAGAAGAAAAGGGAGCGCTGATATAGTCAAAGTCAGCTGTCAAATATTAAAAATTTTACACCCAAAAGTTTAAAGATCCCCTTGGTGGTGGCATTGGCAGAGTTGAAATGGAGTTCCATTAGGACCCAGTGCATATTCTTGTCTGTACAGACAGAAGAAGAGATTTATTCAGAAGAAAATATGATGCTGTTTTCTGCAGTTTGCTACCCACATGATCTGTCTAACAAATGCTGCACTTCCAGAAGTCAGTAGAGACCAAATCCTGAAAACATTTTCATAAACATTCCTTTTTTCTGTCTCTGACTTTATTCATTTACAAATTGGAAATTCTCTTAATATCATGGAAGATCTGCCACACAAGAAAACTCTTGACAGTTTTAAGACCTAAAATAATCATTATCTGCAATTATAGATTTTTTTTTCCTGTGGTACGTTCCTGTACAATCAGGTAAGATTTACCTCTACTGCAAAAGTACTAATATTGGAAGGCAGGATTGCTGAAGGAATCATTGGTCTTTTATGTCTTCTTCCTGTGTTAGTAAGGAAGCATGTTTGAAATAATGGCAGAATTATCAGAAAGAAACAGTTTATTTTCCTAACTGAAACTCTTTTTTAATCTCTTGCAGTTACTACAAAGGTATTCGTCAGATGGTGCCAGTGAGTGACCAAGACATGAATACCCATCTAGCAGAGATTTCTAGGGTAAGAATAAAATCCATTTTTTGTAGTGAAATTGGAGCCAAGTGTAATACTGGGTTTTTTTGTCTTCTCTTTCTATCTCAACAAATGGGGTCTTTTGTATGTGCAAATATCAGATGATTTCATAAATCTCTGAAATACTCCTGTTCATTGTAGTCATGCCAATATTTCAGCCTTTGAAATGTTGATTATTGAATGGAATCAAGAATCCTTATTGTCACTAATCTATCTGAGTTATGCAGGGAATAGAGCACAGTGTTTGAATTTTTCAGAGCCATTGTGGAAAAATTATACACTCTTGAACTGTGCTTTCTCTCCACAGCATATAGAGAATGTTTAGCATTGATCATACTGACAATGAGTAGTGACTGAATTCACAGTGCTACCACAGCAAAAATTAGATTCCAGAAATTAAAGAGGAGACATGAACATTAAGTATAGCATATTTTAGAATTGTCTATACAGGGGCAATACTTCCGCTTTATGCTACATGTAAGAAGTTCATCATGCTTGCTCAGTGGCAGATTTTGCAGTGTAGGTGATTTGGGTTACCTCACATGGAGAAGAGCAGAGTGTGGTGGTTGCTGTCTGGGACTTTGGTTGGAGATGGGTGGAACAAAGTCATTTCAAAACCTGCTTCAGCCTTGAAAGATCCTGTCTGCTCTGCAGCTCAGCTCAGCTCGGGCAGGCTCTTGCCTTTGAAGCACTCTCCTTAACTTGGAGAACCCGGAGAGTCCCTCACCAGCCCTAAAGATGTTGTTTAGCCTGAGCAAGAAGGCAGTGTATTTACCGGCTGGTTTGCTCATTTGCTTAATTTAGTTGAAGAGTTCTAGCGTAAGGAGGATGTTTGGGGAATTTTTTGCGGTTTGTTTATTTCAGTGCCCTTAGGACCTAACATTTTGCAGATCAACATCCTCATGAGAGCATTTCTATTTTCAGTCATTTACTACAAAACTCATCTGCAGTGACATTTCATTTTACAGTTCACTTTATTTATTACATAAATTGAGATGTATATAAAATTAGAACATTTGGTGATTAAAAGTAAATTCAATATAATGTTTTAACATCAGCGGGATATGTTCTTCCTTTCTATTTTCATTATAAATTATGATCAAAATTAATATGGAAGGAGTGATTGAACACTGCAAATTTTGACCAGCTCTAAAAGTGACTTTTATAGAGCAAGGGAAGATGGATGTTTCTCTGCTGCTTTATCCCTGGGGTAATCATTTATGCCAGTAGCAATATTTTGCAATTCTTCATTTTCTTAACTAACTTAAAAGACTAAAGGCATAGCTAGAGACTTGAATCCTACACATTTGAATGAAGAACATCTGTTCAGACAGGTAGAGCACATTCACTAAATAAGTCATATGTATGGGGGGAGGGGGAAGATAAGGTAATGGAAGGGTTATTTCCTGCTTCATTTGAAGTTCTTTCTCTCTCTCTCCTCTCACCACCCCCTGCCCCCCACCTTTCTATCATCATGTTTCGGGTGGCTTTTTCCAAATGTACATGTGCTCATGATATTGATGAGTTACACCTTTGCTGTAGTGGAGTGTGAATAATTTCCAGGATGTAAAAAGAGCTGGAGAAAGGATTTCAAACACCCATGATGACCGTGTCAGAACCAATTCTTAATATCTCAACAATATGTAGATTGTACTGAGTAAATGCTTTAGCTTTTCACACCCATGCTGCTAACAGATGTTTGAGCTGTTGAGCTGTAGCCTATGGTTTGACGTTCAGAATTCAAAATATCTTCCCCCTCCAATGTTAAGAGTTGTGGGCAGGCTGGAAAAATAGCAGAGGGAAAGCCTTGATCTAAAAATCACCAACCAAAACTTTTCTCACTCCTTTTCTCTGCCCCAAGTGTCATTCAACAAAAATTAAACACAGAGCTTGCATTTGGAAATTTTGTCAGTTGTACCCAACAGTTGTGCATGTGCATAAGTTTCAGCTGTGTGTGATCCTATTTTGACATGTTTGCTGCCTGCTTGTGTTAACAGGCACATACTGATTCCTTAAACACGCTTGTGGCTCTACACCAACTCTACCAGTACACTAACAAATACTATGATGAGGTAAGTTATGCCTTTTGTTTTCATGCTTTAATGTCAATGGTAAAAGGTTATGAAAGCTAACATTAGTCTAAAGGAGTGACTTCTGGATTTCACTGAATGATCAGGTAAAAGCAATGCTGAACAAAAACCTTGCAGTTATATACCCTGCTTGGCAATTACACTGGTCAAGATAACATCCTTATAAATGAACAATTTCATTATGAACAATTTCATCACTATCTGATTTTGGTAGGGATAGTTTAATGGATAGCTTAACAAGATCTGAAAGATAAATAGATTTAAAAATCACTTCTCTTCAGTACTGCCATCCTAATAAATAAATAACAATGTCACCAAGCAAAAAGTCATCAGAGGTATATCAGGTTTCAAGACAGCATGCCTTTTTATTAGGAAAAATCTGTTAAACTTGTTTTGCTTGTAGGAATTGGAGCCATGACATTTTTATTAGTTAAAATGCTCTTTAAACTTCCCTGCATGGTACCATCCCTGTTTTGCCATGCCAAGTGAAGTGCCTGCCTGCAGTAAACCAAAAGTAGAGTAACTGTTGAATGTAGCCTGATTCAAAAGCAGGCTCACAGCTTCAGTTTAAAAAGTTTCTTTGGTTTTTCACACCCTGTGGAAAGGGGGACAAAGAATATCCCAGACTAGCTGGGCTGTGGCTATGGCTCTCCAAACTTAATCTGAAGACAAAAAGAGAGAAGGAAACTTTTATTCAAAGGTTTCCATGGAAATGAATGCCTCCAGAAAACTCTCAGAATTAAAGCAAGTAAGAACAGATGCTGAATCAAAAAGGAGCACAGTACATGTGAGCTCTATTCGCTTAGTCTTGCACCTCAGCACAGTTCGTGTTTTCACTTACATTCAGCACTAAAGACAGCGAGTCGCATCCTTCACTGCAGCTGCTTTATACAGGAGCAGCCAGCCTGTCACAGCTTTTAAACAGATGCGAGCAGGGAAAATCAAATCATCCTGAGAAGTCTTGCAATGATGGTCAGTGGGAGAAGCAGACAGAGGAATGTAGGCCAGCCCCATGGCATTCCCTCACCACCAGTGCTAAGCTGGCTTTCAGCACCTTCCCAAATATGTCCGTAGTTTGACCTCTTACAAAAACACTTGGGGACCCTGAATGACAGCTGAGTCGTAAATCCCTGATTCATCCACACCCCAGGCAGAGCCACCAGCCTGTGGGACTTTGTCAGTGGCAGGCCAGCACACCCCAGTACATAGCTGCAGCTCTTCCCTTCCATGTACGTCACTGTGTAACAATGAGGTACATCTGATGAAAAGGCTGCTAATTCAGAATTGTGGAGATAATCTGTCAAGAACCATTCAGTAAAATTAATCAAGCTTATTTATTTTCCATGAAAATGTTTTCATTTGCATAAATTGGAACATTTTGCAGCTGCCCTTGTCTTTATTACTGACACAGTGGTTCCCAGCATGTGCTCTACCTTCTGCATCTCTGCAGGGCTTGACAATGACTAAGTGGGTACATTCTAATTGTCCACATTTATATGAAGGATATATTCACCAGTGGAGATAATCATGAATTATTTAGTCTAAATTTGAGGAGTTACAGCTAGATATAATTGTTTAAATTAAGGAAACAATATCAAATTAAATCAGGCCCAGTTTAAATACTGCAATAAGTGTTTATTAAGTCTGTCTTGTACAAATATTTTCACGCTTTAAAAACAAATTCATTAAAATAATTATTTCTAAACAAATTTGCTCCAGTGTTGGAAATGCAAACACTATACCAGCCCTTCAAAGTGAAATTATTGGCTAGATTGATTCTGACTGCATTAATCTCCATTGTCAGTGGTGTTCAAGAAGTAATAAGAACCACGGGTAGTGACGGGCAAACTCCATTTTTCCATCTTTGTACTTGCAAGTCTATATAGTATTTAAACAGTGCTAAAGGTTTCTGCTTGATTACACTGTCAGACTTATATTAATAAAGCCAGTTCTAGACAAGGAATGGTTTTGTCACGTAACACATTTTTCTAATGGAGAAATCTAATAGCTGGTGGGAAAGTTTTCCTAAAGGATGGTGGAAATGAAAACCTTTCAAAACCTTTGAATTTGATCTGGGAAACCCTGAAAACTCTATTTGAAGAAAAGCCTTCTCATAACAGCTGACCTTTACTAGCTCTTGTTTTCAAATCCCTTGTGTCTTAAGAGTCATATCCTCTTATAGATATTCTGTACAGCAGAGGCTGTGGGATGCTGGGGGCTCCTCAGAGGAGCTATTTGCTTTCCTGAGCTATGTTGTGCTGGGCCAGAGTCTTGGCACTTCTTGGTGATAGCCAAAAGGGAGCTGCTGGCTTTATTCCTGATATTGCCTAGAGGCACAGGAGACCTTGCGTGGTCCTGCCACATGCCTGTGCATGGACCACCCAGGAGCTTCTCATAACTACAGCTCATGGGGATGGGATGTAATTACTGATGGTAAATGACCCTCAAGCTGTGTAGGGTGCACTGTATGTAAAAGCACTGTTTCTTAAATAGCTCTGAGGAAATTCTTCCCTGCCTGCTCCATCTTGGAATGGAATATTTTACAAGATAAAGTGCTACCTATTAATTTGCTTGTATCCCAACATAATGGGAAACATTACAGCAACTTAGATAAAGTAACAATTATTTTTACTGCCTTTGTGAAAAAATAAAACATGGGGCCTAATATATGGACTTTGGTACAGAGTGAATGCAAAAGACTCTTTACAACCAAAGTAGTATCAAACACTTGGTCTCAGAACTATGTCATACATTTTAAGCTAAATTGTTCTAAACTTTCTGTGTTTATATCTTCCAGATTATAAATGCACTTGAAGAGGATCCAGCTGCACAAAAAATGCAGCTTGCCTTCCGTTTACAGCAAATAGCAGCTGCGCTAGAGAATAAAGTGACTGACCTTTGACTCAAAAGCCGCAATAAAGAAATCTGATCTGAAGATGTTCAAATTCATTCTTCCTGTTAAGGAAATAGTGTTCTATTTTTTAATGTATAATTACAACTTTAAATGAAAGGTTTCATGGTTTTTTGATAGCAGAGGTGTAATGTAAAGAATTTTTACTGTAAATTATGCTTCTAATTAAAAGCCGTGTTGTGTGTAAATGAATCTTCTGTGGGAAAGAGAGTCCTTTGGTTGGGGGCAGGGTGGGGGGTGGAAGAAGAAAAACCTATCCTTCATTTGATTTAGTAGAATCTGAGACATCAGCATTTAGAATTCATTATGCAAGTAAATTCAATACCATAGCATCCTTTCTACCTTAAGCAATATTTCTACTAGGAAAACAATAACATACTCAGAGACACAGGCAATATCCCCTTTTATTTTGATAACTGGAAATTGACTTCCATAGAGCTCTAAAACTTGGTCTGTGCTCATAATGAACATATCGAACAAAGTGTCCGATTTCTCTGCAAGATCTAAAAATGGGATTTGCTACCACTCATGGTTCTAATTTAATTATTTATCTTAAGGGTGATGCACCACCACAGTTGGATGTGAGAGAAATAAGAGTAATGTCAGTGTAGAAGAGTTCTACTGATGAAGTCTTGTTCGGTTCAGAAATCACTGCAAAGAAGGAATCAGTCCTTAAAACTTTAAAACTCTTTGTTATTATTGTGAGTTTTATGATATATGCTAATGTGCCTTACTTGTACTAATTCTGTGAATCTGATGAATGGTTTTGTAAAAAGAAGCAGAGCAGAAAAATAAGTATTTATGTGCTATTGAATGACTTTTGTGTGAAAAACATGACCAGCAGAATGCTTGTAATTAGCTGCTTGCCGAGAGTGTGCTGTTTAACATGATTTGATTATGTATAATACCCTCTTTTAGAATGGTTCTGATGATTTTTTATTTGAATCTTGGAACTGTCCTAGAAATACCATCACTTGTTTTTATTGTATCTGTGATGTAAAATACTACTATGATATTGGAAAAAATCATATACTCATCTATTGAAAACCACTCAGTCAGTTTTGAGCCTTGGAATGCTGCATTTGATTGAATACACACTATAATCCATAGCAAAGAAAATTGAAATAACTTGTCAGAAAGTGTGTGTTTACAATATAGGTAAGCGCCGTACAAATCAGAAAGTTAGGTACGTCTTCTTAAATTGCTGTATTGCACATCAGAGAACTTTACTTCTCTTTGTCTTGCAAGTTTTTGGCAGTAAAGTAGCATTTTAATGAAGTGCTGCCATCTGTACTCCTTCATTCATTGTCCTGCCAAGCACCCGGACTCTGCTGACTCTCAGCAAGCTAATCCAGGTCTGCCGCCCGCTCTCCCTGCCTGGTAGGTTGTCACACACTGACTTTTACTGTCTGTTGATATTATTTTTTTCTCCCATTTTGAAAATTTCCTAGTATTTGTCAGTGGGCCTTTCTTTCAGTTTCTGAAAATCAAAAGCCTCACCAGAACTGGTTTCCTGCCCAGTAGGCTGCGAGCGGTTTTTTGTTTGCTTTGTACTCGACTTCTCGCATTTGTCTATAATCATTCCTGAACCTGCCTGGGCTGTAACTTATTTTATACTGTTTAGGACTGAGCTATACGACTCCTACAGCAAGGTGCTTTGCCAGTTATTCTTTCATCAACAAAGGCATCCTAATTTCATGGCTAATCTGTTTCTTTTTCATTATTTGTAAATCCTGTTAATTGTAAATCAAATACAATGTTGTTTTTTCCACCAAGTGTCAGTGGATCTTTACTGAAACTGGGGGGGTGGGTGTTGAAAGGATTTGTAATGCTCCCTCCGGGAGTGATGGAGCAGCAGCGTCCATCAGTCTGTGGTTGGGAAAGGAGGAGCACCACACATCCTGCAGATGGAATGCCTGACATCATGCCCTTTTTATTGGCATTTGCTCTGAAAAATGACAGTACTCTGGAGAAGCAAGGATGTAGTGCAACATACCAGAGTGAGGTCTTCTTGCCTGATGTATCTTGGGATTTGAAAGCCAATTAAAATACAGTCTCAGCAGCATCTCTCCAGAGAGACCAGAAAGCCCTGCTTGAGCAAGCAGGGCTTTCAGAGGGAACATTTAATGTCCCCCATCAGCAGTGACTTGACACAGAGCAGTTGCAGGCTGCACCTGTGGGATGCAGCAGGGCTCTGGCTGGATCCTACCTGTGAGGCAACTGGCATGTGTGTCTGCTGGCATGTGCCAGTTCATCTTGGATCCATTTGTCATTCTTGGTGCCCTTTTCTCACATCCTGGGAAATTTGTAGGCTATCAGTGCTGCTGTGTCGCCTGCCAGGGAACACAGAGGCAGATTACTGTGAGCAGCTGCAGCTACAAAGAAACTTAATGCCAGCTCTTCAATTTCTTCAAGTCCCCTGTCCTGAAAGCACAAAGTTGGAATTTGAATTGAAGAACTGAGCTCATTTATTTTATCATTTCCCCTTTTGGCTAAGCTCCTCCAGTGCTTGTTTTTCCACTCTGATGCTCTGTTTTGTCCAGGCCTAGTTCAGTTTTCATTACATTTTAGCAATCTGGTTCTTAAAACCTTCATGCTCCTCATTTGGTTTCCGCTGCTCCTGACACCTGGTTCATCTTGTAAACAAGATAAAAGGAAAAAGCTCACTGGGGGTCTCCCTCCTTTCACCCCTTCTGCAGCTCCTCTAAGTGGCACTTCTTAAAGCACAAGTACCTTCTGGCTGCCAAAGAGGAATCACTTTACTCCAAAGCAGCAGCTGTGAGAGAAGTTCCTTTGCTTGGACATCTCCCAGACCAAGACTGGAGGCTGGTACAGGCACCACCAGCAGGTCTGAATCCCATTGCTGACAGCAGTCTCTCCAAGGTTTTGCTTGCCTCCTTACCAGCAAACAAGCAAATAGAGATCTCTTATGATAGGACAAGGTCCCTGATCCTACTTGTTTGATATGTAGTAACTCACCCAACTGAACAGGAATGGGGGTTTTTTTTGTCGTCTCTGGCCAAGAATTCACTCTCTATTCCTTAGTGCCAGTTTTCCCTCTGACACCTTACTTGATCTTTTTGCTGCTCTCTGTATGCTAAAGATTTATAAGCAAGTGGTTATGGGTGGAGAGGGCCTTGGCTAGCTCACGTATGTGAGGCATTCATAATGTCTCCTGAAGATGACTTCTCTGATCAGTCTGTTACACCCTAATTGATCCTCTGCCTTCTGCACCCTGCTGTGTTGGACACATTTCTCAGCCTGCTGAGTCTGAGCTGTATTTACATGCACTCTCTGAAGCTGGCCTTTCTGGTAACCTTTTAAAAATAAACAGAGCCATCACTATAAACAAAACCATACAGGGAATTCAGAAATTCAAACTGGAATTCACAAATTCACAAACTGTCGTAACACGGGAGGATTTTTAGCCAGCTGCATAAAGACTTAACATGGTTCTGAGGTTGAAATTCAGCTGTCCTGGACTACCAGCACTGATGAGTTTTTGTGGCCAGTACTTTACCATTCCAGGTTCTCCAGCCTTATAAGTAACACAACCATTTTCAGCCCTTGATGATATGTACCTACATGGCCTAAAAAAACCCAGTCTCTGAATCTGATAGGGTACCCCCTCTTTGACATGCTTCCTAGGGTTCCAAAACCTCTGTTTATCCTGGTAATTGTTCTAGTCAGGGTTCCCATACGCACATCAGCATGAGGTGTAACAGTTCTCTGAGGAGTTCCTTTCTAAAGAATTTGATCTTGAGCAAAGATTGCTTAAGACTTTTCCCAAATCTGTTGTCTTCTCTTAGAAAAAACTTACGGGGAAATTGTTTGGGCTTTTTTTTGTCTTTTTTATCTCTGTCTAGAGATACCATTCAGAGCAGTGAGACAGTTAGCTTCAGAGGTTTAAAGGAGGATGTCTACGTGCCATTTTTCTACCAACCATTGACTTGAGTCCTGTGTTATTCTGCCTTACACTCTGAGGAGCTGAAATTTGGCACTTCCAGTCACTAGAGTTGATGCAATGGAAACGTAAGCACTGTTGCCCTTGTGGCTTGCTTTCATCCCTCATTCCAGTCAGTACAGTCAAACTCTGTGCCTGAAGCATTCCAGGTTCTCCATCACACAAAGCTCCTTTCTTAGTTGTCTGTTTTGCCAGATCTGCCTGGAGCAGAGGATTCCCTGGAGAATGAATTATAGCAGCACACAAGCTATAATGATCAGTGATTTTTTTTTCTCATACTCTACATACCTAGTCTGTGTTTTTATATTTTGAGAAACCCTCCTTCAGTTGATGAATGATGAGTTTGAAAGCTGGAATTGTAAACTAGAGTTGGTCTTTTAGCCTCCCTCTTTTGTTAGCCTTTGTCTTGATGGGGCCCAAAAGTGATGGTGGAATTCTTGGTGTTTGACAGTTCCAGCAGAACAGAAGGAAAAGAGACTTTCCAGACCCACAGATACAAGGAAGTTTTCAAAGGTTTTGTTTTCTTTAAATGGTGTACCCTTTTGCCTCAGTATCAAGGAACATTTCTCCATCCATTAGAGAATAAAGTGGTTTCCCCTGTGCAGTCTTGTAATAATCATCTATGCTGTGAAAGATCACTGCTGTTGTACCAGACAGTCGGGGCTGACTTCTGTCTTGCTGGTGCATACTGCTTGCTGCTGCATGTCATTACCAAAGAGGACAAATCCTACTGTCATTCATAGCCAGGCTATCAAAAGCTATTTCATTTACCCATGTATTCCTGTTTCTCTGCTGCTTCTCAGATAATTGCCATCTGAACCAGAAGAGAGTTTGAGTGCTTTCCTTCTTTTTTTAAGCTTTTAAAGAACCTATGTGTCTTAACAGATTGGATGCTTCAGAAAGAAACTATTTCTTCAGTGGGACAGAGGACAATAGATCTCATACAGATGTATATGGCTCATCTTAAAAGGAAATAAAAATCCCACCATGAACCCCACACTGAGTTTTTGAAATCCTTTATTCAGTGCTCTAATTCTGAACAATGTTTTTGGCTTATTTAATTGTCCTCAAAATTGAATGTTGAACAAAACTCACTTTTTTCTTTTAATCTACTGTAATAAGAAAGGAGTGAAATGAAAAAATGTATTCCTTTGATACCCTTGATCTTTTCTCTCCTGTGGCTATGCTCCTATTCAGTAAGAGATCATACTTGCTAGTTGCAGAGCCTGGATGCCAATCCATGGGATTTAAAACAAACCCAAATCCATGTTTCCTGCAGCTACATCTAGGTCTGTGGCAATGCTCACAATTGTAAAATTGCCTCCAGGCTGTTATTTGAAATACTATTATCGTGGGTCTGGCTGCTTTCCTCATCTTCCTTCATGTGATCCTTCTTCGTGTGAGTTTTCACCTTGTGTTTCACTGGCACTTTCTGAACCACAATGCTACATTCCTCTGAAAGCCCAAGGAAGGAAACAATCACTGCCTGGATTAATTATGCACTTTTCATCCCCAAAGCGCCCCATGGGCATTCAGACCCTCCCAGGCTCAGCTCACTGGAAAATTATAGAAGTGGATTTTTTTGTGTTAGAGCAGACAACCTTACTGAAACATCAAACATTTCCATCTGTCTAAGGTAAAAGACATTTGTTAAAAATGTACCCTACACATACATTACTATTCACATCTGATGTGCATGCATTCACATCTGATGTATAAATGGCCCTTCTTAGTTGGTCTGAACTCCATCTAAACTCTGCAGCACTCTACCCTGGCCTGGTGGCTGCACTATGCTAGCCCTAAACTAGAAAATGGCGTAGATATTAACATCATTTTACCTTTAGACAAGGTTAGATTTCTACAGCTTACTTGCTTGATGTGGGCGTTTAGCCTCATTGCTCCTTTTATTGGACTAAAGTTTGTCTTGGGAGGCTGCTATATGGTTATGATATCCAAAAGTCCCATAATGAGGCCTTAATGTCCAGCAAAAGGAACAGAAAGACCGCCATAATTTTCAGCAGCAGCAGGTTCTTCTGCTCAGCTGTCAATGTATATTCCACTCTTTATTTTAACATGGCCTTATTTTGTTTTCTTGTGCACTTGAAGCAGTGACAATCCTCTATTTATATTCTGGCACATTACCACTGGAGATGAGATCATCCATCTAGGTTTTGTGCAATTTTGGAGCTTCAGGTTTGGTATTTAATAGGGTCATGCCCTGGTGTGCTTACTCCTCTTAGAATAATATTCTGTAGAGATCTGTGTCAAGTTATGGGTTTGCTGGCTGTGTGTGAAGATTCATATGCTGATTGCTTTGACCTGCCTAGCTATAGTAAGAGCCTGTAACTGCCCAAGTACTATTAGAGCTTTTGATTTAATTTATGGTTGTGATTTTTTCTTTCTTTTCAGTGAAAGGAAGATTGGAAATGTTTGGTTTGGCATTTAACTGGAAAAAGTTAATAGCTTAGCTGCATCTCTTTAAGAAAATAGGGAGAAAGGGGAGGTGACGTCTTTTCCCTGTAAGGTGGTTTTGGACTATTCTAAAGTTAACGAAGACAGTGATGACAAAGAACACTTGAGCACTGCTGTCACTGACAGACATAAGTTTCTTTGTGGTTAATCATTCATGTCAACTAGCAGGGCAAGTTTTTTAATACAGAGCTTGAATTTAATTTCAATCTGTGCTGTCCATCATTGTCTCTCTTTAGCGGATTTTTGAGATGACAGCACACACAATGTATCTAAGATTAGATTCTGGCTTTAAATATTTAGAGTCTGAATCACATCTATTTGTACTTCAATCCAAGGTTGAAGTAATGTGGCAGGACACACATTCTGCAGTAGTTAAAACAAATCAAAGGAGCCCTGAATTATTCATTTTAGACTTTTAACCAATTCCTGTTTGTGGGCCTGCACCCATGTGCTGCTTGGGGTAAGCTGGAGATTGCCAGCTGGGCTGGAGGCTCTGCGCTGCACACAGGGCCCTTATGCTGCTCTGCCAGCCAAGGCTATTTCCCCACCTGCTGGGGAAGTAAGGGCTAATGGCTCCTGTGGTTTTCTAGGAACTGATTGAGTCTAACTAATTACAGGCTGGGCTTTGGTTAGCTCCTGTTCAAGTCAAATTGCTCTCGGACAGGTGATTTAAGTCTCATCAGAAGATTTGCTCCACTAGTGATGACCCAATTGGCATGTCTGCAGCCAAAACACCTCTGTTGACCATCTGCTGGGAAAGGATGCTAATTTTAGCCTCCTGCCAGCAAGTGGCAAACCCAAATACAAGTTCACTGTGAAGCCTGAGTCATAAGGCCAGGGAGTGGATCAGATCTCTGAGACTTGCCAAGCTTTGAGTTGATTTGACAGGTACTTAGCTCTCAAGACCAGGAGCTGCTCTGAACACTGGCTGCTGCAAGAGTAACCTGTAGGACACTCTCCTCAGTTAGGATCACTGTGAATGCACCATTTTCTGCCTTGCTGCCATGCAAGAAAGCCATAAGGCAGACTGACTCCCAGGTGGGACAGTCATTAGATGCCTTCAAGATCTCTATTTCTTCTTTTGATTACCAAGGATCTGAGGTGGATAGGAACTGCACCACAACCTGGTGCAGGCAGCATTGCTGCACTGAGTTTGCTGCAGCACTGACACTGTGAAACTGCATCTGTATGGCTGGTCGTGCACATGGCACAACAGGGAGACCTTGGTGAAGCGTGGTCCTGCTCTCTGTGTCCAGTGCTGAGCATACAGCTGGCACCAAGAGCCACTGCTGTGCCCAGACACCCCTCACAGTGCTCTCAGCTCCCAGGTATGGGTCTAGAGACATGAGTGGCTCACAGGGCCAGTTGTTAGGAGCACCCAGATGAAACAGCTTGTTGAAATATAATTTGGAGTTCAGAAAGTCAAAACAATGCAGAACAATGCTAAGAGGAATAAAGAAACCTCAAAGGTCAGAATCAGCTCTGAACTCCAGAGGTATAAACAGAACCTATTCTAAAAATCCTGTTTGAAACAACCCAGTTCCCACCCACTCTTTGCAGTTACCAACAGCTCTGGGAAACACTAGTTCATATGTCAATAGCCATATCAGAAAATCTGTGGTGCACAAGTAGCTCATCTGTGAAGTACCTGCATTTCTAAAGCTCTCACCATTGTGGTGCTCCTGCAGAAATGAACAGGAACAAGTTAAAATTTTAAGGAAATATGTTTCCTGCCCCCTTTCTCTTTTTTTCCTAAAGCTATGAGACCTTTTTAGCTTCACTGATGAATGGCTGCACTACAGAGGTGTATCATATTCACAGTCATACGATGCTCCACAAGAGCTGAATGTCATAGCAGATTTTTCCATACTTCCCAGCGACTCTCCTCTGTTTACAAGTTTCTCCATAGAGGCTGATATGGACACTGTTATTCCAGCAATGTATATCTGGGCTTTGTTATGGGCTATCTGCATGAAAAAAACAAACAAACAAAAAAAAAAAAACCAACAAAAAAAACCCCCAAACCCAGACATCTGCATTCCTTGATAACAAACCCAGATAGTTTAATTTTTTGCGCCACTTCACCATGACTGTCTTTGCTGGGGGTTTTTTTGTTTGGTTTGTTTTTACTACAGGAAATTCCTTTACTAAGAACATTCTAGCCTTGCAATCCAGAGTATTTTATTTCTCCAAATGGAGTTGAATTTTGTTCTCATTAGAACTATTGGGTATTTTGCTTGTATCTAAGATTCAAGAATGTGACACAAACACAGCTATCATATCACACAACACAGGTATCAGCCATATCACCCATGCCTGTAATGAAAATAAATACACCCAAATTACTAAGCAATAAAGAAACTGATGAATGGATGGGATCAGGTCCATCTTCATTCCCTTTTCAATGTGGTCCCATGTGTTAACATAGCAGGAGCTTTGATCTGGTTATTACTATGCTGCAGATGTTGCCCCTGCTCACACTGGATCTAATGAAGCATATCAGGGGTCCCTAGTCATTTAAATGGACTCTGAATCTCTCCTGCTATATCTAGGAGATTTACTCTAAAATCAATTATATTTGCTCTAAAATCAATACAGCTAGTGCTTTAACATGATCAGCACGAGAGGAAACTGGAAGTTGATGCAGGTGGCTGAGGTAGGGAGAGAAGGGAACCAAGCAGATCATTTATCAGGTTGATACCATGGCCTGAGTGCCTGCTCTGCACACAGAACGTTGGCAGTCCCTGAGCTGGCCATCAGACATCAGGATTATCATATGGAATGACTGCTGTCTTCATCCAAAAACCTTGAAATATTTCACAAACGGTAAGGAAGATCTGTGAGGTTGTATCCTGTTCCTGTTGATGCAACAAAAAAATGAAAAAATAAAAAATGAAGGCACAACCAACTTGCCTTAAGTTAGAGCACAAGTCAATTGCATGGCTAAGAATAAAACTTGAGATTCCAGATCCTTGGATCCTAAATCTAACCTGGTGGCAGTGCTACATACAGAAAAACTAAAATTTATCCAGCTAAATTGTTATTTCCATGCTACAATTTTCCACGGCTTTGTAGAGAAAAAAAAAATCAGACACAAAGTGAAGACAGGAAAAACCAGCCTGGCAAGGGTGGTATGTGCTCAAAATCTATCATTCAAAGAAAAACTCCTGTCTGTGCTTAAATATATATAAAGCCTTTTGTTGAAAATACATTTCCCAAGTTGCAGTCTGCAAACTACGGAGATTCAGCATTTATGAAAAGGGTGTGCGAGGCCTGGTTTTTAGAGTTTCTCAGCATGTAGGCTGACCCATCCTGTAAAGGTGGGTACAGTGTAACTCTGCCAGCCTGTAACAAGTTAGAGTGTAACTTTGCTACCATCTATACTTGCCGAAAGTGTTGTGGACATACACCTGTAGGTGAAGTGTGTATTCCCAGAGGACAGCCAGCTGGACATGACCACCTGTGGCACAGAGCTTGCTGCTGCCTAGGGATGAATGCAGCTCCTCTCTGGCCATGTCCACTGCCCCACTGCAGCACCCAGGGCTCTGGCTGTGCTCCTCACTAAGCTGGTGTTTAACCTGGGCACCCCTGCCTGTTCTGCAGAAGTCACACCTCTCATTCTACCTCACCAGGCACCCAGTGATGCATAAACAGATCCCTGATCCTCACAAACAGGGGTCCTGTGCATGCCCCAGCTATGAGCAAAGGCCTGCAGGACACTCGGTGAGCAAAGAACTGCACTGTGCCCCTCTCCCAGACCATGCACAGGGCTCAGGCTTGCTGGGCTGGTGTCAGCTCCAGCTTTTGCATAACCCTGACAAAACTCATCACCACACACCACAGTCCAGGCTGAGCACTGCCATGCTCCAGGACGTGGCAGAAGGGAAACCTGTGCCCCCTCTCCCAGGACAGTCCCTGTCTCACGGGCCGGCTGAGTGCACCTAACAGAGACACCCAGGGAGCAAGGCAAGCCTCACCCCAGCTCACAGCACCAAGCTGGTGTTTGAGGCCATCAAACTGCTTTTCTCAAGCTGAGTTAAATATTGCCATGGTGCAAAGCTGACTATGATTGGATAAATGTTTCCATGCAGACGTGTTGACAGGAATGAAGCTGACTGGTCCTTCTGGATTTGGTTTGGGGGATTTTTTTGGAGGAGAAAGCATTTGGTTAAGCTGAAGGAAACAGAAGATACTATAAAAATACAACATAAGTGATACAAAGAATTATATGGTATTTTAAATTCTTTTTCTTTTTCAAATTATGTAAAATGTCATATAACAGGAGCAAGGAAATTTGATTTTACAGATACATAAATGTACGTGTAACTATATATGTGAGGAGGGAGTGTTGTATAACTACATTTAACTAGACTTCATGCCTTTAATAAAACTTTCCTGTGAAAAACTCTTAGGGATTTTTAATCCAGGCAGCTAACCATAAAGTTTTCTCCTTAACAGTAAATTATGACAATTGCCCAAGGCTTTACATCCCTGCGTTTGCTCTCTGCTTTGAATTAGATTGTGATGATCAATATTAATAGTCTCTGCTCAGATATGGTCACTGCAAAACCAAGATGAAACTGTCTTTGCCTCTGAATTTTACTGAAAATGTGAACATTTATCAACACTTACTCAAGACATAAATGAGAAAGAGAACAGCTATATCATGAAAGAAAGAGCTTAGTTAAAATTTAACATCCCTGCCATGCATCTTGAATATTTTCCAGAAGCAAATGTAGATAGTGGTATTACAGGAAAGACAGCAAAATCTGTGAATATTTGTGATCAACATAAACCTCGTCCACTCCTAACTGTTCTAGGGAGTAACAAGGCATAAAATTTTCTTTGTGTGATCGCAGTTTTTTCAACTAGCTCTCAGACATACAGCAGCTTTTTGTCTCCAGCTGTCATTGTTTAGAATATAAAAATTGCCAAAGCATCTATTTAAAACAACAATATAACCCAAAGGAGCCAACCCCCTCCAGTGCCATCAGCTGTGCTGTCCCAGAATGGCTTTCCTTCAGTTAGGTGGTTTTGCTGCACACACAGCATGAAGAGACAGCTGCACATGCTTGGGCAGGCCCAGGACATGTCACCCTCTGCACAAGGGCTTTGGCCTGACTGGCCTGACACACTTCTGGCCTCACTTTGATGTCAACCTAAAGTTCACCTCTACTGCTTGACAAGACTTATCTTGAAACCTTTTGCTTGGGCTCTTTGATGGGACTCATAAATGCATCTGCAAGGCAAGGCAGAAAAGGTGTTTGCCCAAAAGAGCTAGCAAAGCCAGGGGGAAATCTTTCAATAAACCATTGGTTAAAAGCAGTAGTTCAGCTGTTTGAATATCAAGTGGTCTTGGAGAGAAGTGAGTAATTTTTCAAAGAGTACACTGAGCCTCTGGGAACAGGAGGAAAAAGGAAATATGAATTTTTAAGCAGATTTTGTATGACTCAGGTCAAACACATTCATCATTGAAATCAGTACATGGAGGTTGCTGCACTAACGACCCATCAGATCTGGGACATGTCATGCTCCTCATCTTCTCTCCTCAGGGATAAATCCCTAGAAGAGTAATGCACAAAAGTGTGACTACAGCTCCTCACTGTCACCAGGTAAAAAGAAAGCTTAAAACCAGGAGATATGTCTCATGTTCACCACAGGTTTGTCTGAACTGTGTATTCCATCATTAGTGTCCCAGGAGGTAGAAACATAGTTATGGTCGCCAGTTTGACCAACTACTCCAGGAACAAGAAATGAAAAAGAGAAAACTATGAAACAGAGTGTTTGGCAGTATTTGCTCTCTAGGCCCTAGACCTTGAAATGTCCCCTTTTTTTTCTAGGTGCTCACTAAAACCATAAGGGCTCACTTCTAGGTTCTAGAAACTGGAGCTTTAGGAAAACACAAATATCCTGAGTCTTAGGATGCAGTCTGATGTGACAAGCTTGATCTCCATCTCAGAGGAGCAGAATGGTTTTATTTGTTGCTCTCCCCTTTGCAATTTTATGTTCCCTTCTCAGCCAAGAGAAGAAAAGCTTTTGCCATGTACTGCCACGCTACAGAATGCCTAGAAACAAAGAAAGCTACAGGCATTCTTGCATCCATTTTTTCTTCTCAATGTTTTATGAGTAATTAACCAGTAATGATAGAAAAGAGATCACAAGTTCTAACACTGTCTTGTACCCTAAAACCACCAGGTTCTGTTTCAGGAATTTTCTTCCAAAGTTAATCACTTCATCATCTCCATTTGTAGATTTCTATGATTTCTAGTAAAACCTTGGACCATGTAACTGAATTTCTGGAGGTGAGTTGTTCTACCATTTTTTATTTTGACTTCTCCCTTACCTCAACAACAGCTTCTCTCCTTTAACACCCCTCATCTTTTCATCTTGACCCACCCAATCACACTACCCAGCCCATTGACACTCACATGAAGTCCATTTACCTCCTGCAGCCTTGTTAGCTTATACCTTTAGGACCTACTAGCCAATCATTTCATTAGATCATGTAAAAATTCATATTGGAAAGGACTCCAGGAAGGCATTACCTGTCTCTGTGTAGAAGCTGTTGGACCTCACCTCAAGTACTGTGCCTGGTCTGTTTGTCCCAATCAGTACAAGAAAAATACCCATCAACCAGATCCCATTCAGTGCAGGGCCATGGTGCCAGCTCTGTGCTGGAGCACTTACCCTGAGAGGGGAGTCTGAGGGACATGGGCTTGCCCAGCCTTCAGACAGTCCCCATTACCTAACAAGAAGTCATTTGAAGCACAGAGCCAGCCTCTTCATGGTATGGCATGACAGAAAGGCAACAGGCATCAGGCATAGGCCAACACCCATTTTATGAACTCCCAGATGAGCCTGTGGCCAGAAGAACAATGCCATTTTGAGGGCACGTCCTGGCCTGCAGTGTTTAGAAAATAAAAAGATCTCTTTTTAAAACTACAGATCTATACATATTAATGTCAAAATATCTAACATGCTACACCAGTCACCCAAACCCCTCCCCGTCAGTAAGAGCATCAAAGCCTTAATTTTCTCTATTATTAGGTATATTGTTTACAGCAATACAGAAGATCACACAGAGAGTTAAAAGGATATTTGCCATCTCTCATTAGCAATGTCAACACTGTCTCATGGGTAAAAGACTCTTTGAGTAAAATGCTCCATCTGGAAGGTCTGAAAGTCTGAGGGTTTGTTCCCTGAAGTTTTCAGTGTCTGATTCCTATGGGATAGGAGGGGCAGAGGGCTGTATCCATGCAGCAGTTTCTCATATTTTAGAGGCAGGCTATGTTTTGCAAATCTTGTTTTCCTCTGTTTTGCAAATGGGCAGTTACTAGTCATTCACTCAATGTTGCTTATAATTTTCTGTTCTTTCAGAGTAATTTTCAAAACACTTTGATTTTCTTTTCAGCTGTGAAAGAATAATCCAAAACCAAACATGTTATTCTTTGAAATTAACTCACTAAAGCTGGTTTCCCTATAAATTTGCCTGAAGTGGATGATTAAGAAGTCTTCTCTACAAATAATGCTTCATGCATTCAATACAGCTGTAATGAGACTACAGTCTGATTATTTAAATGGATGAACATTTTTATTTACTGCAAAATCACTTTTGGCTTGCCCTATATTTAATACTTAATGAGACTTTGAAATCACAGTAGTGGTTTCACACATTGTTAGGGAGGTCAACTCCAAAAGCTGGTTACTTCAGTCCTCAGAGTTGACTCTGGCCTTCATGCTCCCCTAGGGCACCAATTAAATTTAAAAGATGAGCATTACCAAGAACCTGAACTTTTGAGTTAGTTTCCACATACTGCCTATTTTCATGCCCTGCACAGAGCAGATGCAAGGTTATTTGGCCCTAGTGGATTTCTGATGTCCTTTAAAGAGCTTCTAAATCTCTCTAGCAGAAATTTGAAGACATGTAATATATGCTGGGTCTTCTTCAACAAACTGATATTGTTTCAAGGTAATCTGCAGCTCTTTTTGACATGTTTCTCTGAGGTCTGGTAAAATAGTTCTTCAACTGCCTATTATTCTGAATTGTTACAAAGGACCTCTAGGATGAGCACATGTGGGATCTAGGATCTGAAGGCATGTTACTCATTTGAGTACAGCCAGATATCACTACAGAGGTGAATTATTAGGGGACATTATTAGGGGACATTAGTTGGAACCTGCACTATGCCCAAGCCACCCTGCCCTCCTTCTCAGCACTGCTAGGCTTGCTGTGGCAATAGACTGTGAAATGAAGTGTGGCCCACGATACAAGTGCTACTGTACAAGGTGGATATGCCCAGAAGCACTTTCACTGTTTGTCTCCAGACTCGAGTGCCTTCAAGGTTGGCAGGCAATTGTGGTTTGAATGCTTTGCATTAGAGAACACTCAAAGAGAAAGAAAATTACCTTGCAGTACAAGAGGATTGAGAATGAGATTTTTGCTGTATTTTCAAGTAATGACAGCAGTGAACCATAATGATACCCATGAGGGAGCTGTGTGATGATCCTTATTGATTCCAACAGCTGGTTCTTAGAGTGGTAGTCTCTGCTGTTCTTTTTTAGAGAGGGATGAGACCAAACTGGAGTGGAGAAGGAAAGCCCTTCCTAGCAGATCATGTTAAGCCTTGCTGATTGATCAGAGGAGGAGCGTGAAGCCTTTAGACAGGCACCTTTTCATTGACTGCCATGTTACAGAACCAGAGGCCCATCAGAAAAATCCCACTCAGAAAGGAACTTCGTCACATTTCCATGGGTTTTTACTTTGTTTTGTATAGATGTTTACTTCTCCTACCAAATTCTCCAGCTTAGTGCATGTAAGACAGAAAATATGATCTGGATCTGAGAGAGCTGCATTCTACAGTACTTAGCTGAAGGGGTAACTGGAGTCATTTAGAGGACAAAAAGTCCTACATGACACAGGTCTGTTGTGAACGAAAATAGAAGTTGATAGACTTCTAAGTGAAACTGATTTTTCACAGTAAGTGAACAGTGTGTACACTGGAACAGGGTACCTAGAGAGGCTGTGGATGCACCATTACAAGTGTTCAAGGCCAGGTTGGATGGTGCCTGATCTAGGAAAAAATATCACTGCCCACAGCAGGGAAGGTGGGACTGGGCAATCTTCAAAGGTCCCTTGCAACCCAAACCATTATGAAAAAGTATTTCCACCTCCCAGCTAACATGCCAGAGAGTTCTCAATAAAAACAATCCATGTTCATTTCCTGACTATTAACTGGTCCAGAGTATAAATGTACTGAATGTACCTGTTTGTGTATGGAGGCAAGGGGATGCGGAAAGGGGAGAAAAACTTAAAGGTGAGCTGGGAGGCATCTTCCTTTTCTATTCTGTTGGGATCTGGCTTTCCTGAATACAAACTAGAGAGAGTCACATAAAAGCAAGAGATAACAAATGCTGCCTCTGTTTCTGGTGCAACTCTGCTGAAGAATGATAGATGCATGCATAGCCTTATCAGACACAGATGTATACAATCATCAGGTTGTTTAAAGTTCCTCTTTTACTTGCTTTTTTGGCCAAAGAGTTAGAATAACATTGGAAAGGATTCAAGCTTAGTCATCTGAACCAGACTTCCATTAAAGATATAAACAACCAGATAAGAAAAGAGAAAAAAGAAGACAAGGAAGTTGAAAAAAAGGGATATTCAGGAACAAAACAGTGGATGTGATCTTGCCAGATTTTGGCTGCCTGAACAGGTGACACCTCTGGGCTTCTGAGGACATAGGGTTGTCACTGTGGGTTCCACAGCCCTAAAGTGGGAATGTGGCAATCACCACAGTAAAGCTTGCTCCTTTCAGTCCATCTGCTTTCCTGTCATTGATATTTAAAGCCCCACAAATGTGTATAGGCCCAGCCACCCATGCTTTCACTATTAGACCCAGCATGCAGCACCTAAAATTTTGTTCATTAATTCCCAATTGCAGATTTGTTTTATTTATCAAACATGGCCTTTGGATGATAATAATGCGAATCTTGGGGTTTGCTAATCTGATCTTTTTTTCTTTAACACTTTACTTGTATGAACAGTTTTGGATAATGGCTTGACTGATTTTTTTGTTCTATTTTGGAGTCTTGAAATAAAAAACTCTCATCACTGTGCCCTCACCTTCTATAAATCTTTCCTGCAGTTAGCAAAAAGAACCAGAATACAGTTTGCTAAAGAAGTATTGCTCTATTTCTCTATTCTAAACTATCAGTGCCATTTTCAGTCATTCCTGTACCAAGAGCATCCACTTACCTCCTTCTGTGAACTTATCTCTCCTCTTCCTTCTGAGATCAGTAAATATCATTTTTCATCATTCAACCTTAAAAAGATTTAAAGGACAGGAATGTAGGAAATTCTTGTCAGCATGGTTTTAGGGAAATAGCTCTTGTCAAACACTTGAATTACTTCTAAAATTATGTTACAACTTTGATTGTGTCATAACTACACAAATATCTTTGACTTATATAGATCTGTTAAATTAATACAACATTACACTAATCTAAAAATTGGTGCTATATAACATAAATGCAATAAGGTAGAAAGCACATTCTGGGAAATAGCATTGCCAATAGAGGAGCATCAGTAAAAAAATTTCACTACTCAGATTTTGTTTTCAAAAGGGATGAAAGAGGAAATTGCAGTTCCAGGGACAAAGACTGAAAATACAGCAAACGATAATAAAGGACAGAGCAGAACAAAACCCTCTGACAGCCTGGTAACCTGAGTAACCCACTCAAAAAACTGGTATAGCCAAAGGATATTCTTCCTTTTTAGAAAGATGAAGGGAAGTCTAGACTTACTGAATAAGGGAAAGGATACAAGAAAAGACTGATGTTACGATAGACCAAAACTGTAACAAAAAAACCCAGCTTTGGGAAGTTTGAACAGGATTAATAAACTGATTAAGTGCTATAGGTACTGGTGAATGAAGACTGAAATACTCTGTGGGGTTTGGAGCCTATTTTAAAAAAGAATGTTGACAAACAGAAAAAGATAGAGCAACTAAATTATTTGAGAGCTAGAGTGGAAAAGATAAGAAGCCTTGTCTCTTTTAGCTGACCAAAATGTTGACCAAAGAGTGACTAGGTAAGAATTTCAAAGGAAGAAACTACTGAGTTTTTAATACTAGCAGTCAAAAACCTATCAAGAATCAGTGGTGAAAGATAGAAAAGGAAGGGAAACAGAAAGGGGAAGAGGACGAAAAACAAGAGGGATGAAGGGAGGAACAAGGGATGGGAGACAGTTACATAGGCAAACCACAGAACCATGTTTTAAAAACCAGATGGTTAAACATTGACACAAATTACCAGATTAAAAGGTTTACTCTTCATCATTTGGGTTTTTTAAGTCTACATGCTTTCTCAAACATGGCTTTCAGTGGAAAACAAAAATATATATACATAAAGAAACAATTAACACTGCAATATAGGGTATCCTTAACCACCTGTGACACATGGGAAGCTACCTCAAATGGTCTGAGGACCTCTCCTATCCTGCTAGGTATACAACCAACAAACTGCTGTTGGAACTACTGAACTGAGTACATGCTTCATGGGTCATTTTCTTTACAGTCACTTCATGCATGAAAAAAATTATCTGGTGTTTTCTTTGAGATTAAATGCTGAGGAAGCTTGTTGCCTTTGTGGTCTAGGGCAGCAGTTCGAAATACGGCACAGTAAAACTGTCTTCTGCTGGCCACAAAACATTCATGTTTTATGTTATCTGCAATAACTAATTTAAGAAAGGGGAGGAAATGCCAGACAGGCAAAGGACGATTAGAGAACAAAAAGTGTGAGAAAAGCAGAGGTAACACCAGATGTCTTTATCATGACCCATGAGTCTACTCACTCTGTTACTCCTGTTTTCCCCGATGACTGTCTTGCTGACGGTGGGGGCCAAGCAGCTGGTTGGGAGTTTTGACCATTGTGGTATCAAGCATGGGAAGGGAGCCTGAGAAGCAACCCTGTATCATGGCAAGGTCAAATCACATCCTTTTTGTCCTTGTTCTTTCCTGAGAGGCAGAGCAGAACATGCAGTGTACAGTCCCTTTTGCAGCATGCAGATGATAGGACATGGCTAGGTCAAGACACAAACTAAACTGCTGGCCAGGGCCAAGAAATACTCCTCCACATAATTCTAGGCTGTAATTCAGGATTCACATACCACTCCCAAGAGGCAAACTGTGTGAGCTGACCCATTTTGGCAGATAAAAGAGTTTAATGGCATAGACATAGACTCTTCCATACCAGTTAACCTCAGTGTCAGAGGCCAAGCCTGCCCACACTGACTTTGTAATCAGTGATGCATCTATGCTGTCCTCAGGCTTTAGTCCAGGTGAACAAACATGTCTTTGCATTTTTAGGGTTAATAAAGTTAGCCACATCTTCTCCTGGCATTAACCAACATCTTTAGGATCTATTCCTTGGAACTGACCCTGTCTCTTAAATTTTAATGCTCTTCAGCAAAAAGTATTTTCCATTTTTCTAAGCACTGCATGTTGTTCTTGTCAATTTCAATGAGTTTTTTAATTATTAACTTGAAATCTCTCTATTTTCAGAGTAAATATTTGATTTATTATGATTAAGCCAAGTAAAAATTAATTCATGTATTTTGGTATATAATTTTAAATGTTGCAATGCCTTGAGACCTTGAGAAAGACCATATGTGTTTGCTTTAAAAGGCACTTCTGATGTGGGTAAAATTTTTAAACAAACAGTGCATGCAAATAAGTAGCTATAAGAAATCAAAGGACACTTCTCTACTCATAAGAGGTAATATTTATTATTGTTGCTATCACCATTCCTGGAGCCAAAAGTTACAAGACTAGATTTCCTAATTTGACTTATTCATGAATAAACAAAAAGAACTGAAATCTCTTTTTATTTTTCTCTCTAAATGAATAAAGTCAAGTTTGTTCCTATCTTCCATACTTCTCCCAGCTGAGCAGCTTATTGTACTACCAATGGAATGCAACAGATTGTGAAGGAGTCAAGAAGACATTCGAAAATAGATTTGTTCAGCCATACACTGCAAACAGCACATCTGTTATTGACAGAGTGAAAATAGAGTCTGCAAGGAGTTAGTACTAAATGTAATTCAGACTCAGGAACAGAATTCTTGCCTAGATTTTACTTTCTTATTTTACTTAGGTAAAATTGTGTCCGCTTCACTACAATAGCCGTAAGTACACACAGAGGGCCTGTTTTAAAGGTTCCTAGGCAATGAAAGAAACCATTCAAAATAATATATTACAGTTCATTCCACATTATGCTTGTGACACCTTCACAAATGTGAAAAACCTTGTTAAGGGAATGGAGATATTGCAGTAAGAAGAGTTCAAACTGTTGGGCAATTAAGGTTATCCAGCCTCAGTGGACATGCCTTATTTTTTCACCTGGAAAGTTACATTACAAGAAACTGAGCATTTTAGCCCTTCTCCGATTTCTAGAGAGTTCAGCATTCTGTGCAGCCAGTGTCTAAATTATTTTAATGCATTCTGGGTATCTAAGGACTCTTTCTGCATGCATCCAAGAAATTTCTTGAAAGTGCTACAACATTTGTGGGAAATACCAGAATAGGAGTTATTCATAACAGCAGTAATTTGACTCCTGGAATGTAGTCCTAATTCATATCACCTAACTTCAGCTATCTAAAAGTTTCTCTACAGCATTTACTTTCCTATATCCCTCTACAACTGGGAGGGAGGACAGAGCATGTCCAGGTGGGTGACAGAGATTCCCAGGTATGATAAGGTGTGGGATCTCAGCACATCGTTCCCGATGTCCAGAGATGCCAGGAGAACCCTTGGGGGTCTCGAAAACCCTGGAATGTTGCCAAGAGTGTTTGGTGGCTTGATTTTGATCCATCCACAGAAGTAACAAGAGTCTGAGGACAAGAGAATCACTTTAGAGTAAAAGGTGTAAAAGAGACACATTTAGAGGGTGAGATATAGACTTTAAGGTTTTTGGTACAGGGGGGTTATGGAGACAAGATGGAGAGATCAGGGCGTGTCTTGTCCTTCTTCTTTCTTCTTCTTGTCCTCCATCTCCTGTGATGATGTTGGCACTTAGAGATTGGTTTATGGTGAAGGTGCACTTGCCAACATGGGCGAAAAGCATTGGGAAATAAAGGTAAATATTGTATACGTAGGTTTTAGTATAAAAAGACATGACCGCCCCGTGGGTGGTCAGAGAGTGCCTGTGACTGCCTGCAGATCAGACCTCTGTTGGGCAGACAGAAAAATTTTGTAGATAAGAAATAATAAACAACCTGAAGACCGAAAGCTGAAGAGTCCAGACTCGTCCTTTGCATCGCGCCCACCAAAGAACCACTCTACCCGTGTCGGGGCAGAGACAGACAGCCGGACCCGACAATAAGGTACTAGGTTAGACTTGACATCAGTTTCTGCATGGCTCAAGTGACGTAAAAAGATTTGCAGCTTTTTGCATACAGCCCTTTTCCACTCTAGACATTCACATTCCACATACTTTTACATTTGCATTTTTTAAACAGACCATTCTGCTTCCAGAACAGTCTTCTCTGAACATGCACCCAGGTATTCAATATATTTTCCTAATAAGTGCAGAAAGCACATTTCGTGCTGAGGTCTTATTGGCTGCACACCATCCAAAACCACACTGAGTTAGATTGTTCATATCCTCATTACTGCAGCTGTAGGCATTTTTGAGAGGAGAAGCCCATAAGTCATGTTTAGGTGTTCAGCAACCTGCTAATGGAAGGCAGAGCTTTAGTCCCCAAACTAAGGAGCCAGCTGATGGCAGGATGCTGTTACCCACCACCATCTTCCAAGTGCTCAGTCAGACGCAGAACTACAACAAACACCTGTGAAAGAAAGCTGAATACAGGCAGTTTGGAATGTTTTTTCTTCTCACAAAACCATGTCTGACTGTGAGTACCTGCACAGCTGCCTGTAGAAGGTTGCTCTGCTTCAGTGGATTGGATGAGGGACTTAAATTATCTGTTTGGCTCTTTTTAGGAGAATCAAATTTGTCCACAATTCCCAGACAAGTACTGGCCTAGCAGAAATCTGCTAAAATGACCTGCTAAAATCTAGAGAAGGCTTGTTTTATTATTAAAAAAATTAGATTTCTTTAGAATGGAAATGAATTGAAACCACAGCCAGCCTTCAAAGAGAAAGCAGGGTAATTACATTGCTACAAGGCAGCAGTTGAATTACTGGTGTAAAGGAATACTCATACATGTAACTATCCCAAAGGTAATGTTATTATCAGGCTATATGTGATACAGATGCTATTGCTTCCCAGGCTGACTGCTTTCTCCTTTCATATAAATAGTCTTCTTGTATTCCCATTTTTACTGACTTATTTACATCAGGATTTTTAGTCACTTCAGAAATTAATTAAGTCTTAATACAAGTCCCAGGGTGAGAAGATGGAGAGACTTTCTAGAGCACAACTGCCCTGATCTTGTGATCAAGAACATTCTTCCTTCCTCACAGCTAAATTTTATTTAAAACTGGCAGTTAAACTGATATTCTGAGGTCTTTCCTAAACTTAAGTACATCTGCTCCCAGTGCACAAATTGGAAGTTTCACAGTAACAATGCTCCTACCATGTCTCTGGTGTGGCATTTCCAGTTTTGGATGCACTACTGTCAGGCAAATAACCACCTGCTTTCTTCTGTAATTTGTTCACAGGAGTTTATAATTCTTTCCTTTACTACTTACTGTACACACACACACACAGAGAAACATATATATAGGGATTACAGCTATGGAAAAATACCCTTGATAAAACAAAATAACTTAGACCAAGAAATACTAGGAACAAAAAGGGTTAGGATATCACTTTGTCTCCATCTGAAAAGCTTTTGTCTATGCATTGCAATATCCTAGTTTTCTCCAAACTGCTGTATTTTATTTTCAGAATGACAGAATTTATAACAAAATACAGGAAAAGAGCTATTATGTCTGCCCAGAAAAAAAAAAAAAAACCAACAGAATAAGATACCCTCAGTGTAGATTTTAAACTTCTACAAAGTTTTTAAATGATGTCTGTAGTTTGACTTTCTAGATCAATAAAAACTATTATGTTCTCAGTTCTGTTTTCTTTGCGGGGCGGGGTGGGGGGAATCTCATGTAAATGTTTATCATGAGCTCAGACAGAAAGTAAAGACATCTCAGGCACAATCCTTGTGGGGGTGGTTTCATCACATGAACAACCTGAATCAAAGTCACAACACTGCTGAAAGCTGAAAAGCTTTTTTCTCTTCACTTGCCATGTTATTTCCTTTCTGTTTTGCTCCTTCCCCTCTTCTCAATCTCCCTCCTTCCCGGTGCTCTAGCTCTGGGGTTCATCTGAGTGTTAGGTTTTCATGGCCTGTTCTCATGTCACTGTACCAACTGCAAGCTATTATCTATCACAAGAATAATTTCATTCCACATTGGGCAATACTGTATCACTTTCATCAGTATTTCATCAGTAACAAAGCACTCAGTGCTGGCCTGTTAGGTAGGCAAATCAGTCTGTCATCTTAGAATGGTTACTGCTTTATTTCCTTTTCTTTCTGTTTAAATGACACCTTGGTATGAGTGCTTTCAGTGCACACTTCAGTGCCTGCTTCAGCACAGAGCTCACTGCAACAGTAGGACCGTGATAATTTCACCAGGGCAATTAAACCAACAACATGGCTTCCTTTGCTATAAACACAATCAATAGGGAGAAAAGCAGGAATATTCAAAGAGATTTGACTATCAACCTGTCCTGCAAATCCTTCCTCTTCTGTCACAGCAGGAATCCACACCAGCTCTACTCCTATGAGACATTTACATCAAGCTCCAAAGTTCACGAAGACAAATCTTATCAACAAGAGGAAACACTTCTGGAGGTTGAAAACCAGCATGTATTAGCTGGCAAACTGATTTTGCCACCACTATGCTTGGGCTATCAACCTTATACCAGAAGTGCTCATTTCAGTTTCTCAGCAACTATTTGAAACAGATTTGGTGGGAAGGAATACATTTTAAATGTCCAGATCAGCAGAGCCTGGGCCTTTTATTAATAATGGGAGAAGATGTAAGAAAAAACTGTCCTAAGTTCAGCTCCTGGCTCTAGGTTTCTCTACAGAGCATTGATGTCAGACCAGCTCACTCTGCTGACCTATACACCATCTAGAACCTTCTGTTTTGCCAAGGATTCTCTTAGGACAGGAAAAGAGTAACATGCATGTTGCAACATTGTACAGATGAATGTGCCAAGTTAGGGATGATAGAGCTGATGCAGAGATATAAATCACTATGTCCAGAGGGTATGTGTCAGGGTGACGTGCAAACCTCAGCTAGTTCCTCTTGCATTGCAGGGGAACCCTGAGTCATGTACAGGACAAGTGCCTTGTCCCCAAACAACCTGTGACAATGCACTGGTGGTTGGGCTTGCAGACAAGGCTGTATTTTTACACACAAACAAAAACCTTTTCCTGAGGCAGAAAGAAAACTGCAAACAAATGGTTTTATTTCTCCCATTTTTCACACTGCAAACAGTGATTTGTGTTTGTTGTTTGTAAAGACTGCTGTGAGAACACATAAAACTGGAACTGGAAGATCTAACACCTTCCATGCTGGCTAGAGTGACCAGAGATCATCCAGGCATGCCAATACAGTAACAGCTCCTTTTTAATGAGATGAACTGCAATCAAACACCTTCATTTTGTGAAAACCTCTAGGCCTAAAAGAGGCCAGAAAGCAGCACTAAGTGTTGCTACTGAATACTTCCAGAGCAGGAAGAGAATGGGGAAGAGGTACTGACCAGAGTGAGAGGTGCCTATCAATCCACATCTAATTAAGATTAATGAAGGCAAACAATGCTATGTCTAATTACACCTACCTAAAAGGCTTGTGCAGTCAAAATAGGCCACATGACTTTTTTCTTTCTTTTGTCTTAGCAATAGGTAAAAAAGTGTTTATTCTTCTTTGCTGCAAGGGACCTCTCTGACTGTGGTTCCAAAAGCCTAAAAGCTCAGGGAGATCAGGGAGAAAGATGGGTAGGGCTTCACACTGAGGCCAGATATACCACAGAAGCTGTGTGTTGCTTGAACCAGAAGCCCTGGACTCCATACCCAGAAGACATTGCATCTTTAGTTTTAAAGATGAAGTTCTAAGCTGACAGGCCCACTGCTGCCTAAGGTATTGTCTAAAAAACATGTCCTTGATCTGATCATAGAAAGCACCTCTGCTGGTAGGACTGAGTGGGCAGAGGAGCTGAGCTCCAGCCATGCCTCCTCAGCTTCCAAATAGTCAAAGTGAGGTGAGGGCCATGACTGTTTCACCATAAAGATATGCTGTTCCTGAGCAACCACATCTTGCACTGCTTGGGTAGGTGTAATACCATCTCAGTCATTAACTACTGCACCCTCAGCAACTGCAGTTGTTTGTTTGATAAAACAGCACTGAGTCATCAGGATTCTGAACTCATGTGTCCTGCAGAACATCAGCTCAAACTTATTCAAGAAAATAAACTGATGGCTATAAAGTGTGTTCATAGCAAAGGCGTGCAGAGAAGAGCATGAGCAAGGAGCTATTTCCCTAAACAACTGATAAAGGCACACACCTGGGAAGCAAAGTGGTTGGGGTTCAGTACCTACTCCAGAGGCCTTGAAAGATCTCTGAGCAAAACCAGTGCAGGAAAACCAAGAGAGATTATCCTGATCAGCCTGTAGCTCAGTTTCCTTCTCAAAGGTAGGCAGAAAGGATCTGAACTCAGATTTCATTCCTTTCATGACAACTGATATATACATGAAGGACATCACTACCATTTATCCCATTCTGTGATTTTATTTTATTAGATCTGTCCAGAAACAAATCAAAACAAGGTTATAATCTATTCTCATGGTCTATTTTGACAAAAATCTGTCCATGCTGGGTAAGTCTCTATGCAATCTGATCCTTTCACCTCAGAGAGGGTAGAAGTTGGAAAGCAGAGATGATAAGAGTGAGGATGATCTAAGACAGCAGTTTCTGTATAAGAGAAACACAAACGAATGAGGAGTTTCCAGGTAGGAAAAAGATAAATGAGTAAGGCTACAAACAATGAATGGTGCCGAAGAGGTGACGAGGTAATGACTACTCACTGTGTCACTCCACACAAAACTTACAGGGCACACACTGAAATTATTAGGTGTCAAATTAGGAGGAGAGAGAAGGTATTTCTTCACACAGTGCATAATTATATTGTCATAGGCTTCTGTACAGGCCAAAAGTGTTGATAAAGTCAAAAAGTCAGAGAAATTCAGTGAAGGCTGGTCCACTGGTAAAAATCAATAAATTTTTAACAAAACTAGTTTTAATTCAACCTCTGACTCAGAAAGCAGGGCAGGAGAGATCACTGTTCACATTCTTTGTTCACTGTTCTTGTGCTTTCTTTGAGCATTACAGCTGCAGTGCCATAGGAACATGCAGGCTGTTGGGCTGTTTTCTGTACAGTGATGTCAAGGTTCTTAGTCTGACATTAATTTTGGGTTACTTTTTGGCTGAGAAAATCAGTTACTCACACAGCTCACAGCACAGACATAGGCTAGACAGAGACACAGAGGACACAGGAACCATCCTAACTCTCTGATGTCACTGCCAGGTAAACTCTAAATCCAATGTTTTGACTACCCACGCCCTTAAGCTCTATCTACAGATGCAAAACCATTACATGAAGAGCATTAATTGAGTTCTATCTCTAAAGCTACCATGATAGAAGTATTTATAGTGGAAAAAAATGAATACAAGACAAGTACCATATCTCACACAGAACAATGATACTTCACACTTTCTCCTGCTAGGAGATATTTAACTTTCTACAAGTGTGACACTGCTTCTATGCTGTTTCCTGTGTTGTCCCCAATATGTCCTTTCTGAAACATGAAGGAGCAAATCAGGCTTGTTTATTCAAGGATAAACACAGCCATTCCTTTGCATAACATCTTTGTCTATCTTGGGATGGAATTTGGTCCATCTCCTAGCACTCTACAATACCTTACAACCTAGTCTGGGCTGCTGCCAGAAAACTAATGTTTAAAACCACCTAAGGGAACATCTCAAACTTGTTCTTATCTCAAACATTTCTAATAAGATTTCTACTCAGAGAAATCATAAGCTGGGGGAGGTAACATGGGGACCTGGACTAGTTCTTTGAAGAATTCTTTTTCTTCTCCATGAAGGAGCACTATCTGGTTAGTGCTCAGAATGGCTGTCCGCTCTCAGGCTCTCTACTGTGGAACCCACAAGTGAAAGTCCATGCCCAAACATAGCAAGCCCTGCTCCTCCAAGCCCTCAGTGATGCTCAGGCAGCACTGAAATTTTTACAGGGTTGTGACAGAGTACAGTGACCTATGCCAAAAGAAATGATTTCCTGTTACAATAAGTTTGACAAATTAAAAGGGAATAAAGTACTTTTTTTTTTAAACTTTGGAGCTCCTTCTACAGTTTTTGCTAACCTAATTAACTGTAGGAAGTTTTGCACTCTGACAACGTAAGTCCAGGCTGCCTCCCATGGAAAACTGAATTTTGCTTTCAAAACAAAAGCTTCTCAGAGGAACCTGTCTTTTTCCCTTGAAATGATACAGTTGTGCCTCTAAAAATCTGTTCTATTCAGCATATCTCAATCTGACACCTAAAAGAGATGTAAAAAGACACTCCACAAAAATTAAACAACATGGAGTTTTAAAGAAAACCATTTCTGACAGGTAAAAATATCATAAGAGACTACAGATGTAAATCACATATTTTTGATATGACTGCCCAGCAATACTAAGGAAAGAGTAAGAAAGGAATGAAAAAAATTACATGTATCAGTCTAATTAGACAGATTAATTTCTTACTTTGAAATAAGCATTAAGCATGAAACAGCATACCCTTCAAAAGTTACTGTGAAAACAGACACTTGTCATCATGGTATGCTGGAAAAGAAGCTGGAAGAGTGAAGGGAACACTTGTTACATGTTCTTGCAAACATTGGGTCTCATTAGCTGCCTGTTGAAAGCGGCAAAGCCTAGGTTTTCCACAAGTTCTTTTACTATTTCTTTGTTTTCACCAAGCTGTTCACACAGACAGCTCAGTGGCCTAACACAAAACCAGTCTGAGCTTTGGAAGAATAAAAACAAGAGGACAAGCAGGAGGCAGGGAAAGTGCAGCAGGACACAGCACACACCTGGCTGCTTTCCCCAGGAGCAGGGGGGCATTCCAGGTGAACTCCCCCATCTGAAGATCACAGCATGATCCACATGTGCTGTGATGGTAGCTTGTTGCTGATTCAAGCTTCAAACTGCAATGCAAATGAAAATCTAGCGAACATGCAAGCCTCAGGAGGTAGCAGTTTCCTACCTCCCAGACCAACTGAATGATCTTTCTCAGGGTGACCTTTCATCTGGCAGGAAGCTATTTCCCTGCCTATTCCCAAAACATATCTGATTATTTGAGGAAATATAGCAGCACCTCTGCATTGGATTAATTCAGAGGACAATAGTCACTTATTCACGTACTAATTCTAACCAATTTTGGGTTTAAAATCAGAAAATGAAGTCAGCCACAACACAGTGTTACATTTCACATCTGGAATGCGTGTTGCAGCTGCACTTCAGTCTCAGGGCAATTATTTCGATCCCAAACCCAGTTGTTGTAAATAAATCTAATTAATTAGAATGTTTTTTCTGTGCCTTTACAGAAAAAACCCTCAGTATTTCAGCAGAACCATAACCACCAGTAGATTCTTGCTGCTGTTCTGCTCAGTTGTCCTAATTTATAAGAAATGTTCTCCAGTTAAACCTCCATCTATTTCCCACCCACACAAACTCAGTTTTATCTCAGATTTCTGACACTAAATCACTTCTATCCAAAAGTCTGCATGATTTCCCTGAAGCCTTAGTTTAATGCTAAGAAAATTAAAACTACTACATTCTGAAACTACATTCAGTATAGAAATATAGAACTACATTCAGTAAAGAAATATAGAAATATTTCTATACTGTTATTTTAGGTCTATTTCTCATTTTTTTCTTCTTTAATGAGCAGCACACAGCTTGCAAAAGTATTACAAACACTAAAATAAATTGTGCACACTTCCCAAATTCCCTGGCTAGAATTCCCCTCCAGATGAGACAGCAAAAATGCTGCAAGTTGATAACTAATACCAGTGGACAGTAGACTAAACAGCTTCCTGCATTCCTAGGAAACTCTTCTCTCTCTCCCAGCAAACTGAAAAATAGACACTACTAAGATTATACTGTTCAAGTACAGTGATTTCCAGTTAAAACGATAACAATTTCCAAATTATTTCAAAACTTCTGAACGATGCCACAGGCGACTAAAATTTTGCTTAAAGTAGGTTAAAAATGCTTTTATTGCAATTTACTGCCTTTTGTAATGCAGCTGCGGCACAAAATGCCGTTGTCGTGTCTTTGTATTAAAAAAAAAAAAAAAAAAAAAAAAAAAAAAAAAAAAAAAGAAAGAAAGGAAGAAAATAAAAAGAAAAAAACCCCAAACAAACAAAACCACCAGTTCGTTGGCCGAGACTTGAAGTCAATCGCATGCTGCGGGTTTCTTTTAGCCGTGGTCATTCCATGACCGTGCCCTGCCCACCCGCGCACCACATGCTGCGAGCCCGAGGGGCTGGAGCCGAGGGCGCCAGGCCCGCAGGGAGCCCTGCGGGGGCAGGCAGAGAAAGCTCTGCCCGGAAATCTCCGGGTACTGGCCTTTGTTTGCCGAAGTCCTAAACACTTCTGTAAAAATAAACAGGGACTCTCTGGGCGGGTTTAAGGGGGCGGCCAAGCCCGCCCCGGGCCGCGCCGTCCGCGCCCTCCCGCGAGAGCCACCGGGGCAGCGGCGGCTCCTCCGGCTGGCGGCGAGCGCCATCTGGCGGCGGGCGGGGCTGCGGCCCGGGGCCTCAGCGAGGCGGCGGGAGCAGCTCCGGCCGCTGGGCCTCGGCGGAGCCGCACGGCCTGAGTCCGAACCGGGCTGTCGGGCAGCGGCAAGAAACCACGTATTGCGCTTTAATGACCAGGGGCTTCAGTTCCCACAACGCTTCTAGTTACCCGGAGTCTCTCGGGGAAGGCTTTCCTTTTGTGTTCCCCATTTCTGCGCTGACTCCAGAGGAAGTACCTAAAATACCCCTGCATGCCGTGTACGCCTGCATGCTGGCACACTGATGCTGTGCCACGGGGCCGTAGCATCAGTGACATTCCTCTGGGGATACTTCTCTCTTTAGGAAAGGCTGGCCAACCTCCCCACAGGGCTCTGGGACCTCCAGGGCCTGACCATTGCTCAGGGAGTAGTGCCAGCCCTGGTGTAATAAAAGACATCTTGAAGACATTAATTCATTCATCTTTGCACTGTTAAAAAAAATTAACTGGGAGATTTCTGCTGCAATTATTGCATGAAACTGCAAGTACCTCAGCATCACCCATGTTGCCAGTAACCCCCAGTCTGGCCACAGCCATTGAGCAGCAAGAGCGAGGCCACATTATCTGTTTCTTTGTGTGACAGGTTAATTCTACAATCCATTCTTTTCATGGGCAATAAATTTCACAAGGAAACTCGTCTCTTGGTAACACTGTGAAATATTTCTCTTCACTTTTGCTTTCATCTAAATGATATGGCTGTTGTGAGTCAAGTGCTGATAACATCCCCCTGTCCTGACTGAGGGCAGTCCCAGGGCCAATAAACATTTCTGACAAAATTTTTCAAACACAATTGCAACCTCCTTGTCACGGCCTATTTTCAGAAGACAAGGCTTTCCTGAAAGCTATTTTACAATTCTACTAAGAGCTGTACTCTGAATAATAGACCTGAGTACTTGTGAACATTCTATAGAGATGTCACGTGGCTGGGGATCAATTAGGATGAATAAGCCCAGAACAGAGAAGGGGTGACAAAATTAAGACAGTGTTAATGCCTTGGCAATCCCATTTTATACAGCAATCCATGCATTAAGAGTATTTTGTCCCTATAATTTTTAAGGTACCTGGCAAAACCATTTTTCTTCAACTTACTTGGTAGAATATACAGCATCCAGATGTTGATTATGATCTGAAAGTGAGAAGCATTTAATTCACAGTTTAAATTTCAATAGACTTATGAGACATTTATTCAAATATTGTGAGAAAAATAGTTTTCCTAGGTTAAAAGCCAGCTGCATGTGTGAAAGACATGAGCTGTCAAGATGTTATTTCAGAAGTCCCATATCTTTGCATTAATTATTAACCCACTGCTTCCCCGTCATTAATTAAAAGGGAGTGACTTGCATACTTTGTTGCTGGGCAACTATAATAAAGATCAGCAAACTTTGTATGAATGATGGGGTATTGAATATCCCCAGCCAGGTCTCCTTCATGTTCTTGAATGCAGTCCAGTGTGGTCAAGTACAGCCTGATGTCTTTTCTTGGACATTTTTTAACTAAAGCAAATACCTATTGTAATCAGGTAAACCTTTTGTTCAAAATTTTTTTTTTTTTTTTGGTTAAAAAAAAGAAAAGAGAAAAAATGGGGGGGGGAAAGGGGAAAAAAGGGAAACAACCAAGCAAGGTTCACATAGGGTAATTCAAAGTGATAATTAGGTAACAGAAATACCAGTGTTGACATAATAACATTACTTCTAAAATATAATTACTCTCTCTCTTGCAGTATTAACTGAAAATCACAAAGAGCTGTGTGAATAACAATCCAGTGGATAACAGAAGGAAAGAGCATTTCCTTCAGAAAGGTGCAAACTGGAGTATTTTTCTACTTATTTTGTCCTCCTAGCTGGTAGTACATACTGATCCTTTTGCATTCTATACTATGCACAGTGCTATTCTACTTCAAAACTGAGCACTTAAAGGGATTAGTGTTTGTTGATTGCTTTCATGAGATAATATAGTCTTGTTCTCCTCTATGCTTTTTACCCATAATCTTTTATTTCCAAGGAGAAAATTCTGATTAGCCCTATGCTTTGAATAGCAGAATTGTTTCCTAGAGTGTGACAATTGTGTAATCATTTAAATAAGCCAGTGAACAAGCCAGTAAAAATTTATCCCCAGCATAACAATTCTGATTCAATTGAAATTAAAACAGTCAAAAATCCATAGTGCAGAGTTAAATTCCCTTGGGGGTTCAACAAGTGAAACCTCTCAGGCTGGAAATACCTGTTTTGATTTCTTAACCAGATTAATGCATCAGCCTTCCAGAATATGCTGTGTGTTAAAATACAGCAACATACACCGAGACCAACGAAACCAGTTCATAAACAAGCCGAAATTGCTTAATGAACAAAAAGCAGAATTAACATTGTAGCTCATATAGGCATCTGGGCTTGGAAATAAATTATGAAGGTCAGATTTGTAATAACTTTTTTTCAGAGATGAGCTGAACTTTAAATGGTTTATATTAGAACAGAAAATATGCATGTGGCTTTTCAGAGAGATATGGAGGCGCTTGTGGAGCACTGAAGCCAGAAAAAGCAGTGATGATACAATTTCTGTTACCTGGTGGTTTATGCAATGACAAAGTCATGGCCAGAATGGCTTTAATTTAATGAATGGTTAGAAGATCAAGAATGCACAATACACCCTAGAGCACTCCTGCACTACAGATGAGATGAAGACTCCATGGCTGTACGTGGAATACTGCTCAACATTAACTTCTGCTTTCTTTGAAGAACTCTGAAAAATGTGAAAGGACTTCCAGAATGACTTAAAATAATTCTATAAAGCCCAGGGAACCTAATAACAGAACTTCAAATGACTTAATTTGTTGAAGAAGAAGCTCAGAGTTGATTCAATTGAATATCTGTGTAGAAGATTTCTAATAGTCAGTTTCCAGCTAAAGAATTTTTCTGTCTAATAGACAGGAAGATTCTTTACCTGGAAACTAAGCCAAATAAAATGAGAACAAAAATAGGACCACATTACTCACAGTGAGCATAATTGAGTCCTGCAATTATCTACTCAGGAAGCAGGTGTTTTCTCCATCATTCTTGGTCTATCTGGGACAGGTATGAGCTTTGCACTATAGTATTTGGAAAGAGATACACTGAAACCTGCTGAAAAACATTGCTGCAGCCTGTCCAAACATTGAAACTGCCAGCTTGCCCAGCTGCAGCAAGAAAAGCTTGTGATTCAGCATGAAGTGCCTGCTGCTGCCATCACTGACACCAGCAGGCTGTGTAGAAGCTATTTCAAATCTTCCCATGGTTGGCATAGCAGCTGAGAGGTGTAAGAAGAATGTGTTACTTGTATCTAAAGGTTCCAGTGCTCAGCCACAGGACCAGGCAGGATCACAGGTACTCTAAGAGCCAGCCACAGCAGCCCCTTTGGACCTCCTCTTTCCCCTCACAGGGGGTTCAACCTCCCAGCTAGCACAACCCTGATGCCAGCCACATGATGTGACTCTAGCTCAGGAACCATACTTGAGTTGCCTGCATGCCTTAGCAGGCCCAGGAGTCACCCTCTGACCAGCCCTCTCAATGTAAACCTGAAGTTAAGCCCTCTCCATGTTACTCAGATAAGGAGAGGGCATCCTGTGAACATCTGGTTGGACAAAGAGGCAATGTGTGGAAAGGGGACATGAGGAAGAGGGTTGCTTTGAATATGTGATGTTGTGATGCTTGAGAGGTATTGCTCTTGAGAGGTACTGTTGGTGAGTGACCAACACATGAATCATCACCACCAGGGTTCAAAGGCAGCAACCTGGAGACAAAACACCAGGAGAGCCAAAGACCTTCAGACAGAGATATTTAAATAGCCTTCAGATAGAGATATTTAAATAGCCTTTTACCTCCTTTATGTCTGGCAGGACATAAAGGAAGTAAAAGGCTATTTAAATATCTCTTCTGAGCTCAGAAAGCATAGAGGGTTCTTAAAAGGTTCTGGTGAGGCTGTGAATAATTGGAATTACACACATTCACTCAGAACTGAACAACAGTGTCAGCAAAGTTGTGGGACTCAGCAGGACTAGCTCACAACTCCAGAACTGTACCTACCTAGGAAACCAGCACAGCTCCATGGCAGAGCAAGGTGTGACTGCAAAATATGAGTTGGTTGCATTTTACAAAATTTTCTAATTGAAATTTCAGTGTAAATGAGATATTCAACAAGGAAACTTCAACAAAACTGTTAACATTTGGTGAGACTATAAATATGATTAAGTGTACGATAACATATTAAATAAATTTTAATTGAATCATACAAGGCTGTACTCTTTGTTTATTCTGCATAAAATAATCTCCTTAGCAGAGGGGAAACTTAAGTTCTTGTTAACAAGAGGTTACAGTGGAATCAATTATTAAAAGCTTCTAAAAGGAGCACTGCATTTACAATTCTCCTATGTAAATTCAATGACAGTTCTCTTGATCTGTAGTTTTGATTTGTAATAGACCTAGTCTTTTACATTACTTATTTCTGAAACTTTAACCTTTAAAATCTTCTCTTTTAGATATTTGTGTTGGTTTGAAAGACAGGTGTCTGCCAAGGAAGAGGGGAACCTCCATTGGAAAGGAAAATATAACCCCCTTCCTTCCAAATTATTATAACTTTGAAATGAAGGGGCTTTCAGGCAAAGGTATGGGGAAAGGAATAACAGTTCTTTACTAGTTTGCATGTATAACAAGGCAAACAAACAACAACAGCAGCAGCAACAACAAGCAAAACCAGAAATCCAGTAACAGCCTTCTCTGGCTGTCAGGCACTTTCCCCTCAGAGAGTGTATAAAAGATTTCCTCAGTGTGGAGACATTCACACTGAGAGGCTTCTCTAGGATTGAGATAAATTAGCAGATTCTCTTCACACCACTATCATGTGTTGGTAAGTAACATTGACTCTTAATCTATACTATTTCTTTGCTAGCTGTAACATAGGTACCTTTATTATCATGCACTGTATTTTTATCTACAAATAGCTCTTTTTGTGTTATCCTGTGTAGTAGGTAGTCTGTTTAAAGTCTTACGTCCATTTTTTTGGTCTTAATAAATGATTCATGTTATTGTAGGCCTGATCTGTCATTATTAAGAACTTGCAAGTGACAGTGAATTTTGGGGTGCTGGCCACGTCAATAAAGCTGCTCTCTACTGCCAGAAACCTGTCAAAGGCAGGGACTTGCCTAAGCTCTCCCCTCTCACTTTGTAACATACATACAGCAAAATTTTACCTCTTTGTGAAGATTCTCACTGTGATTTCAACTTTTCCTTGGCATAAGCCTCCAACTTGACTCAGCAAAATAAGTTAAAATATATATTTATTTTGTATTTAATCTATTAAATTTAAAGGCCGAAATATTGCCAACAGAAGCAGCTAAAGATGCTGGAAAGAGTTCTCCAAATTTAGTCTGACTGAGGTCAGTGGCAATGGCCTTGATCTGCACCTGAATTAGTCCAGCTGCTGACTGTATGCTTTGAGCTCTGCCTCAGGCATTCCTTACTCTGGACAAGCTGCTTCTCCCTGCCTGTGTCCTCCACAGCCCCTGCCTGTGGGAACCTCTGTCATTAGGAGGTCACCTGGAGTAACCAGGAGGGCTGTCAGAGAAGTTCCAGACCTCTGGAGGGGGTTTCTGTACCTGAGAGGCAGGCTGGAGGCTCACTCCTGTCATGTAATACAGATGTGCATTTCCTTGTCCTGAACGCACCAGATGTGTGCCTGCTGATGTGAAAAAGTAGGGTTACACACCTCAGTACAAAAAGAAGTTCTATTAAGCAAGTGTTTTCATGTTTTACAAGATGTCTAATAAGCTTGAAAAATTTAACAAAATGGGTTTCCAAATTCCCAGTTAATCTGTTTCAAACAGTGGCCAATAGCTAAAATGGTGAGGCCTGCATAAATTAATTGTTTTACACAAATATCTGATATGTTGACAATTTAAGCCTTGAAATGTACAGGTTATTTCAGCCAGATCATTGTGGAAATAATTACAAGGAAATTTCTTTGGAGCGCCGCTACTTTGTATAATGAGGGAATGTATGCCTGGCTTTTATTTTTCTGAGTGTACAAAATTTCCCAGATGGGGCAACTTGAGCCAAGAACAAGACAATGCAAAGATATACTAAGTCTCCTAGGAACATCAGCATAAAAACATGCTGCTGAAATGAACCAAGATATCTCTTCTTAGTGGATGATATCAGTATTTCATAAAGCACTCTTAAATCCAATATGTTTTCAGGATAACTTCTTACTTTCTTACAAAAAAAACCCCTCATTGCATTCTGCTGTAAACCACATTAGTAAATAAAAAAATTCAATAATGCAATCATCCTATCTTTACAGTGATACATTATCCTGTTGTTGTCAGATTAAGACTGGTTTTTCTCCTAACTAATCGGATGGAAGGATTAAAACCTGCATACACAAGTGAAACACGAAACAGCCAGGGGGAGAGAAGACAATTTGATAGGGCAGATGGGCTAGGAGACAGTGACATGCAGTGGAAGGACCATGGCTGGAAAGAAGAGTCTGTCATGGAAGTGGATTGGCAGAAATGTGTCAACAGTGGCACTTTGGCAGCCTGGAGGATCTGCTCTTCTTGCCTCCAGCTTTCTAGCATTACAGGTTTTTCAGAAGGTTTTGTATGAGGGTGCACACAGGTGACACAGATTATGAACTTCACAATGAACTGTCACAACTTGGAGTAGTTATGATATATCCCATCTACAAAAGTGTTCCAAACATGGCCTTATGTGTAAGCAACTGCTGCATGAAATTAATGGCTCTTTCCCAACATCCAACAATTTAAAGCTGCGATAGGCACCTATTTAAATGCACTTACTAAAACCATAGCCTCTCCTTAGTTCCCCTATCAGAGTAATGCCCAATGGTACCTTTTCTCTTCTGCATGGTTTGTGGTGCTCAGTGCAGCTCTGTGCCCCTGGAAAACCAACAGCAGCTGTGCAAGTGGCATATAGACTCAAAAATACTACAGGCAGTTTCTGAATCACAGAGGATCAATATTAATTACATTTCATCACTTTGACACTGTACTGGAGGAAAATAAAAGCTAAAAATAACTTTATTTTCCCTGGTAGTCCTCTTCCTCCTTTTCAGTCTTTTCATTCCATTTCTGTTCTTTAAACTCTAGTTGCATACATAGGACTAGCTAGAGGCATCCCAAACCATGTTAGAAAGAAAAATTTGCTTTATGTGACTTTCAAAAGTCTTTGATCCTTGACTAATCTGAGTGGGAGTTGACCTCCTCTCATCCTGGAGTAGGGAAAAGACACCCAGGAACTGCCTAATTATAGGCAGCTGTATATCTGAACTGTCAGGTTTTTCCATCATGCTCTTTTGTCTCTCTCCCCTCTGACAAACTTCTTTTTCATGCATCCTTTCTTACATTAATTTGAAGAGATGCTTTTTTAATTTTGTCCTTTTAATATTTTTTATTTATTTATTTCTTCAGCTTGACCTTCTTTCTCTTATTCAAGAAGATTTTTATTAAACACACATGGTAATTCACTGCAAGTTGCTGAAATCTAATGTATAGCACGAGAAGCCTTTCACAATTTTTCTGAGGTTTCTCAAGATTTCAATCTGAAGAACTGCTTCCAAAGCCATAAAGATATGCTTTGGATGTTAACTTTTTTTTTTTTTTCATTTTTTCTGAACTGTTATACATACACAGTTCCTTCATCCTGTGCATCTCCAATTTAATCTTTAAAAATAGCTTCTTTTTGAGGTCTCAGACCTTTTAAGGATGTGGGCTGCATTTTAAGTTAGCACTTTTCCCTTCCAGTTTCTAAATCATAATTTCCCACAATGATCACTACTTCTTTACACAGTATTTTCAGAGACATATTCTAGCATTTTCATTACTCTTGCACAACAAGTCGTTTTTCTTTAACACTATTACTCTGCTTTCTAGGTCTTCATCTCTCTTTTCACTGATTTGTTCCTTATTCTTCCTTTGTGGTTCTATTTAATCACCATTTGCACTGTGTACAGCTGCTGGCTTCTTTTCCCCCAGCTATTTCATTTCTGCTGAAGGCAGCTATTTCTGCTGCATCTCTCCCTGAAAGTACCCCTTCTTCTACATTAAAAGTGGCAGTCTCTTTTAGCAACTTAATTAAACTGGAATATTTCTGTCAATAGCACTTACAGGGGTAAGGGGACATCTTGCATTGCATGGAAGTGATAGCTTGCTAGAAAAGCTTCATTAAAAATAAGAGAAGACTAAACTTCAGGTCTGACTCTTCTCCCTGTTTCAGCAACATGAATTGCAGTTGAGTTATCCCCAGTTTGTGTGAGGAAAAGAGAGGAGGATATGGCCCTTGATGTGCCAGTAGAGCCTGTAGATCACCTGCATACATACTGGGACATCATTTTTGAGTACTGTAGTTGTAAGAAGTATGAATTTCCAAATAATTGAGAAAACTGTAGATCCCTGTTCCCCTCTTTCCTATTAGTACTCATTAACAAATGCATTCAGTCATGAGTACAGGAGTGGCTTTCCAGACCTTCCACTAACATGGTGGTCACACTCATGTGTGATTCAGCAATCAGGAATCCCTGTTTGTGTCAGAAGTATTTCCCTGCTTTTACAGCAGGGAACAGCTCTTTTGCCCAGGATGAATTTTGGTTCTTCATCAGTTTTCATTTACTTTGTTTTAATGGAGAAATACCTATTCTGATGAAAGGCAACGCCCTGGACAGTGTGGCATGACTTGTCGGAAGCAAATCAGTTTGCAATCAGATTGGGACTGTGTAGCTGCAGGGATTTTTGTAGTCAGCAAGGTGACTACAGTGAATTTAATGAAAGTTTGGAATAACTATTTAACATTACATTGGCTACAGTGTGATGAAGCAAGGGAACTCATGGGCTACAGCTCTAGAACAGATTAACAGACTGTCATTCCCCTCTCATCATGAGCTGACATAACTGTGTGCTTCTGCTGTCATCACTATTTGAATCCCACATCAGTAGGTTTGATTCTGTGTCTCACAGCAAAGCTGACTTCTAGAACACTATTCATGTGCTTATGAGTGTCCACATAAGCATATAAGTACCTTCATGAATGCTACCACAACTACAGATCTATTAAAGTTTAAAGCATGTACAAGATTAAGAACTACAGCACTTGAAAATAATAGACATCTTCTGAATTAGGGCCAGAGTCCAGAAATACATTCGGTGTAACAACACAGCAAGGTGTTAGTTGAATGAGTAGGTCTTTGGCTATCACCTCTCAAATGTTAGGAAAGTATCAGGTAAGCTGACACTTGAGGTATAGAAATGCAAAGCCTTTAAAAATGTGTAGAACTGCTTTTTCTCCCAGCAGCTAGCTGGGAGATTTATTTCTAGCTTTTATTATTTACTTACTTTATAAATAGCTTTTAGCTTTTATTATTTATTTTATTTTATTTCTAGATTTATTTCTAGCTCTTGTTTTTTATATTACATTTTAGCTCCATAGTTATTTATTTAAGCTTTATATTTTTATTATAGAAAAATATGGTGTATTTTGAATCAGTAAACAAAACAGCAGACATCTACAAGGAATATGTACAATGCAAATCACAATTTCAATACCAGTAGTTCAAGGAAGAAACTTAAACCAAAGTTAATTTTAAGGCTGCATCTTTCTCTTACATGTTTCTTAAAACTGAGTTAGTTCTTCTTCACTCTGCTAAAAATAACTGATGACATGGTAAGTCTCCATATTCAGTGATTTATATTTCAGAATATTCTTCAGATAGCAGCTTTGGCCTGGCTGTGAGCCAGACAAGTCTCTTTGTGTTTTCTTTCTTTCATTCAGCTTTTTAAAATGCTTTGTCTTCAAGTTTTTAGCCTAGAGCTGTAAAAAGGCAACTTGAGACAATAGAGATCTCAGGATATGATGTGATTCACCACATACCAAATTTTAAAAGCACTTTCAGTCTGGAGCGTTAACAGCTTCAATTAAAAACTGTGTTTGAGCCCAAATAAATGCACCATCCTCAAAGACAATTGTACTCTAAAGCTGGAGAAGCAGCCTTTTTCTAGAGTATATGCCAAGCTGTATTTTCTTTCTCAATTTAGAGGTTGAGGGCAGCTCTGGTAGAAGATCGATGGGAGCAGAGAGATGCTACCTCACAGAAAGGTGATACCAATCAATCAATTGGCAGTACCTTGCCTCTGAAGGACAGGGACTGCCTGTGTTCTCTAAATTCAAATTATTTCACTGGATTCAGAAGAAACTAGAAACTGTTGTCTTCTGTAGATGAATTTTCAAATCATAGAATTTCCCAGCACTGTCCCAAATTGCCCTGTGGGCCATTCAGAATAGGCTCCTGTGTCACAAGTTGACCATTGGCCTTTCATTTTTGTGTGTGTGTGTGTGCATAATCAATATGACAGAATTTAACATTATCTCTTGATTTCAAATGCCAAACACTGTGAAGCATAGCAATGGAGGGTTTATCCTTTTTTTGATCCTGCTGTATGTGCTATATGTACCTTTCACCCCTAGCAGTAGTGAAAACAAAGTCAAACTCACACAAATCCCAATTCAGCGCTGAGCAACAGACTGCATCCTATGTCCATGCTTTCACTGGTCTCCAGCAATAGGGACTTGTAACAACTGCTGATGAATCTTTACTGGAGAATGAAAGGAAAAAGGGAAAACAAGACAAGCTGCTGAGAAGATGACCACAATCTATTCTCCAGAGTTTCTTCTTGGACACTGATTATCCTTTTCACAATCCTTGCACCAGAAGGCCATGGCCAACATGCAGCATACTTGTGATGAACTTTAATAATGACACAGTGCAGCTGAGAAGGTGTTAGGCCTCAGAATGAATTTTTCCTACACAAGGACATGCCATATTGAGCTAAATATGCTTCAAGTTAAGCGTTGTATTAACTTTCTTCTTTTATTCTTTGTTGGAATTACAGTTCATATTGCCAAGGCAAACTTCATAGATTGCTTTTCCAGACCCAGTGTTCCTTGAGCCATAGACTCTTTGACTCTCTCATCACTAGCCCTAAGTCTAACCCTAAACCCAGCCCGAGCGCAAGCCCTAACCCAATCCTGGGTTTTCCCGATCAGAAAGATGTAGGAGCAGCAAGGTTGGGGTCCTGCCAGGACCACTTAGGCATGCTGTTGCAGTGTGAAGCAATGTCCTGTTTTAGCTATCCCAGTTTCCCTGGTGTGCCAACCTCTCCCTTCCCCTCCCCCTTGTCCCCTTGCTAAGTGCTGTCCGTCAATCCTAACATTGCAGCAAGGGCGTCGTCTGGTTGGTGCAGTTCCAAAGATGCTTCTCAGCCCTGGGGTCATTGGCCAGTCCAGGTGTCATTGTCCCCTGGGACTGCCCCCCTCCCACCTGGTTGGTGGCACACCCACCCCTTCCCCTCCCCCTTTCCCTGGGCTTAAAAAGACACGGGGCCATGGGGCCTGGTGCTGTTGGAGCTGTTACCAACATTCGGAGATCTGTGACCATGGGATAAAACTCTGGATTAACTCTCCAGCAGAATCCGTCTCCTTTTCCTCTTCACCTCGCCTAAAGCCTTTCCATTAGAGGTAAACCTAAATTCCTGCCTGCCTGGACTTGTTCCAAGTGCCAGCTGCAACATCCAGCCAGCCAGGGGTGTCTCTCTGAGGTGAAAACAGCACAGTTGCCGCCTCTGGTCAAGCAGCAAGGGCCAGAAGAGCCCAGGCACGTTCCACCTGGTAATATTGGGATCCTATTCCAATAGCATGCCTTTTCCACCGCCAGTGTTTCTGGAGCTGTAGGCTCTTTGATTCTCTGAACCCTAACCATAACACTCACTCTAAATCTAACCCTAACACCAGCCCTTGCCCGAATCCTAACCCTAACCCTATCCTATCAGTTTTCCAGGTCAGAAAAATGTAGAAGCAGCAAGGCTGGGGCCATGCTGGAATGGTCGGCCTACTATTTCCAGACCTAGTGTTCCTGGAGCTGTAGGCTCTTTTATTCACTCAAGCCTAACCTTAACCCTACCCCTAAACCTAAGCCTAGGTCTAAAGTCCCCAGCAGCATTGGTGTTCGAGTTTAGAAAGAAGTAGAAGCTTCAAGGTTGCACCCTGCCAGGATGGCCTTGTGATGCCACTTCCAGCCCAAGTGTTCATGGAGCTGTAGGCACTTTGACTGTCCCAACCCTATCCCAAACCCAAACTTTTAACCTTACCCTAACCCTAAACCCAGCCTTAGCCCCAGTGAAGCCCAAGACTACAGGTTTTCCAGATCAGAAAGAAGCAGAAGCAGCAAGGTTGGGATCTTGCCGGGAACCCATGGGCTTGCATTTTCCAGCCCAAGTGTTCCTGGAGCTGTAGGCTCTTTGGCTCTCTCAGCCCTAACTGTAAACCTAACACTAACCCCAGCCCTAATCCTAGCCACAGCCCTAGCACTAGCCCTTACCCAATCCTTTGAGTTTTCCCAATCAGAAAGTTGTAGGACCAGCAAGGTTGAGGCCTTGCTGGGATCACCTTGGCATGCCTTTTCCAGCCCTGTTGTTCCTGGAGCTGTAAGCTCTTTGACTCTCTGAGTCTTAACCCTAAACCTAAGCCTAACCCTAGCTTTATCCCTAGCCCTAACACAAAACAAAAGCTATAGGTTTCCTTGCTGCTCCAATATCTTTCTGATCTGGAAACGTCATAGCATTGGTTGGATAAGGGGTGGGGTTAGCACTAGGGCTGGGGTTAGGGTTAGGTTTACAGTTAGGGTTGAGAGAGCCAAAGAGCCTACATCTCCAGGAACACTTGGGCTGGAAAAGGTATGCCAAAACAATCAAAGCCCTGTGTGAGCCCAAGAACTGGACCCACATTTCTTAAGGTCTAAGCAACCACTGACGTTGGTCAACAGCCATCCTCATTCTGGCTGATACTGGATGTGTCTGCTTGCTGTGTGAATTGCCTGGAGCAGTGCGGGCTTCTGGTAAACAAGAGCAAAAGAGCCAGGATTCAAGTTGTGCTGAAGCCCATTTGCTTATCTATAATGATAATTAAGGCTGTAATAATTGCCTTCTCATTATGACTGAGATGAGAGTGGGACAGCTGCTATTTTAACAGATCACCAAACACATGAAGAGGCATGGAGTATTTTACTTCCTGAAGCCACCTGTCCCATACCTTACCAAGTTACCTGCCAAAAAAGAGAAACAGCAGTGCTTTCACTTGCTCTGTTTTTGTCCAAGATTTATTTGTAATAAAAAAACCTATTTCTATTTCATAAAAACAGATTTATCTTTAATTTCCTTTCCTGCTTTGATGGAAAAATAGGACAGGGGAGAAAGCAATAACCTATCACTTGTCTTCAGTTACTACTTGCTGTTTCTGAGAATTTAGCAGCCCATGTGAAAAGGCTTTAAATCATGGAAAGCTATTTCCTGTGTGCCTTTGCATTACTTCAGAAAATTCACCGTAATGACTTCTGGTCACAGCATTTCCTGATTGCAGGATTGCAACTTACTCCTTTACACGAGAGTGCAAAAATACAGTGTTTGTGGTTGGATTGCCCAGGAAAGCTGCACCTGCAGGGGGAGGCATGGGGCATGTGATTGGTTTCCGGAACAGTAGAGCTATTAGCTTTGTGGCAAAGGCCTAGAGCTGGAAAGATTGCATTCATTGTGTTGGGGGAATTGCTGAAGCTGCCATATGTGTGAAACATTTGTCTGCTTTCCTCTCTGTGATTACAGTCATTTCATTAAATAAAGCGGGAGAGCTACAACATTTACGATGTAAGCATTCTCATCTGTGGCCTTTTCCTTTAAAGCATCACCTGTCATACTCCCTAAGCTAAGGACCATCCCCTTAACCAAAAGGTCTAATGAAACTGATATTTTTGTCTAAGCTACACTTTACCCATTTGTACCTCAGAAAGCAAGCGTGAACCTTGGTTAAGCTTTTGTTATTGATGTTATTTTTGTTTGTTGAACAAATATTGCCTAACTATTATTAGTACAGGTTGAATTATGATTACTGCATATCTCATGAATGGAAGCAGGTCACTGAGCCAAATCTCAGTAATTTTTTCCTCATATCTTCTCAACAATGACCCTTCCAGGCTGTTCACATGTACATACTATCCATAGCTTGCACTACAGAGGGAAATTCCCTGCTAGGCAGACCCTCAGAGCCATACAGCCTGGATCTATCAACAGAATGAAGAAAAGTAGACATAAGGGAAGAAAGAGATCATGCAGAATTGAGTAGGTCAAACCTTCCCATCCTAGGTAAGCTAATGAGAGAGAATAATACAGCAGTGGGGACTAATGCAGGCCAACCCAGCTGCCTCAAGTTTCTTTTTGTCTTCTTCTTTCATATGTGGGACTGTGGGAAATATCTGTAAGGCTTGTCTTGGTCTAAGACACAGGAAAAAGGAAGGAAGGAAGGAAGGAAGGAAGGAAGGAAGGAAGGAAGGAAGGAAGGAAGGAAGGAAGGAAGGAAGGAAGGAAGGAAGGAAGGAAGGAAGGAAGGAAGGAAGGAAGGAAGGAAGGAAGGAAATGTTCACACTAAGAGTGGGCATGAATATCTAGGAAAGGAATGTCCAGGAATAATTAGGGTAAGTTATCCTACCTCTTAAAGCAGAACTGCTGACAACTATGCATGCATGACTATAGAAAGAAATAACTGAAAATAGCTACTCTTGAGGGAGAATACAGCCTTCTCATCTTTAATTTTTAACAAAAAATATGTTTCCTGGTCTGAATGTCATGATTTAGCTTTTCCTTCTCTTTGCCATTTGGTCTTTTGCCGGTGTGATTTGCAATAGGAACATCACAGCACTGGGAAGGAATCTCACAGGTCAAGTCCAGGCTCCCATTGTCATCAAATATTGTTAGAACAATCATAATTCTTGCCACACTTTGCAGTATGAATGACTTGATGGTGTCCAGTCTTAAATAGTTATTATTTGTGGAGTGAGAGTCCTGACAGTTAGAAATGAGTCTGGAATCCTCAACTGGAAATGAGAGAAAAGAAGAAGCCAGCTGAATTAAACTAAAAAGACCTAAATGTGATGACATTGCAGCTGTTGCAGTGTGAGAAAACCACTTATCTAGGAGGCAAAATAGTTTCAAGAGGCTGGATGCTTGCAAAAAATCTACTGCTTCACCTGCATAAGGAGTGTGGGAGGTTCTAATAGCTAATGACATAATTCATTGATTTTCTGAGACAAAGGAGCTACTCTACAGCTAGCAATTTCTGTAAGTCAGCACACAAAATAGTGCTGAGATTGAATGACTTTGCAGGATCACCTGTCCACAAAACCACCAGGGATTGCAAAGCTCTTCTGCTGCCATAGCAGAATCAAATAGAAAGTACCTTATCTTTCCAGTATGCAGCTAGCAATTCATCACACCAAAGCAAGGGGCAGAATCTGCAGCAGGAATAACATGGACTCTTTTGAATGGCACAGATGGTACAGAACCAGACTCTGAGCACCATGGTGTGTCTTGGGGCAGCTATAAACAACATTCACAGGCACTGGGATCTCACTGGGTTCAGTGAGCCTCTATTTGTATAAAGACAAAACACTACTGTTCCACTGAGCTCCTGGTAACGTGCTTGTTATCTAAATTGGAGGAAAAAATAGTCTACCATAGGTGCTTTAAATGTTGCTAATCCTTATTTCAAAATATATGTTAGCGTAGGATGCACAAACTGAGGCAAGTCCAGACATTTATTTGGGCCTCAAAATACATTAATAATTGCTGAGTCATGGAGAGAGACCTGCTAAAACTGTCAGGTAGGTGCAGCATCATCACACAAAAAAACAAGATACAGATCAGGCAGAAGGAGTAAATGGACACTCTGTAAGGGCATCCATTAAGTTCAGGAGACCAGCTGTAAAGAACTTGAATTTTACAATACATAACAAAACCACTTTCAAAGGAAGCTTGATCCAAGGTTTGCTGCATCTATATTTCAAGGCAGAAAAAGTTATGAAAACCAATAGAAGAAGAAAAGTTACAGAAAACCTGGCGCTTCTAAAGCCCCCACTGGGAAAAGCATTCTACAGAGTTTTCTAGAAGAATTGCCTAAAATTTATACAATATTTGCTAAACCTCTATGTTATGAAATGGAGGGATAAAGACAGGGAGAGAGAATTGGTTTCAACTGCCATGCTTCCAATCATTCCAAGATTTTAAAGAAAATATAAGCTCTACCTCTAAGCAAAAAATTCTTGACAAGGCAGTTAATTCTTGACAATGCAGTTGGCTGATGTCTTTTTAGAAGGAAACTGGAATATATTGGGACAGATAAAACTATATTTTAAAAAGAGATTTCTTACAAACTCATCCACTGTTCCGCACTACTGCAAAAAAGAGGTTGACCTCTAGATACAGAAGTATTTCATCTAACTGGAGTAAGATGAAACAGTTACTGTGGTAAAAGCTGGGTTCACACCCATCCCCACAATAATTTCCAGAACATCTGTAGCATGGCATAAAAATTACTATCTGTAAGCTGCAGTTAAGGACATATTTGCCTTACTTCTCAAGGTATACTCTAATAGAGACTGAAGAAGATAAGAAGTAGTGTTAAGAAACATTAGCTTACCAAGGTATTTTGCTGTAAAACAGGCTGGTGTTTAGAACAAATGTGCTGCCTTTGCCAGCGAAGAATTCTTTCATTGGTTCCCTTAAGTGTTAAAAACCACTATAGACAGAAACATTAACTTGGTATGCATGAAAAATTTATATTGAAGAGCCCCCAAATGCACGCTGGGAATCGAAAAGGTTTTGCCACAGGTCACTGTCCTGTCACTTAAATGTTCACACAAATAAGGCAGTGGATGTGACCTTTGCTTTTGAAAGCCCAGTTATGCCATTCATGTCTGAGAGTCTCAGTCGATAAAAAAATCTCAACCTATTTATTATTTTACCATTTGAAGCAGGAGATAACAGTAAGCAAGCAGCAAACAGGACAGTCTGTGTTTTACTACAGGATGAGTAAAATCCCAAGGAAATCTGGAATAATTAATTCCTCTTTAAACAACAGACTCTAGTACAAAAAAGGATTAGTTTGTAACTCCCTGGTGGCCACAGACAACCGTCACATAGTATTTTTCATAAAATACTCAACTCCGCAGGAGGAGCTGTTACAGTTTCTGCTTTGCCTTCTCCTCCGAACCCTACAAACAAGAGGTGAGCCTATCTTACCACAGGAGACAAAAATGAGCTCAGAGAACTTAATGCTGCCACAGACACACCTGATGTCTAGAAGTACACTGGAGGAAAGAGAAACACCAAAGAAAGGCCAGAGATCAGCATTGGCATAATCACAAATATACATTGGTAGTTGACAACCTAATATAAATTTTCCGATAAGGCCAGTGAAAATACTTATTAATTGGCACTCAGTAAGTTTGTGATGACAAATGTAACACCTGTAATTCAATGACTGGAAATCACCTCCAGTCTGATACTATTCATCAGTGTAGCAGCCTTCCCTTGAAAACACAATTCAACACAATTCCCTTCCCCTTTTTGCATGGTCATATGCTTGTTGCAGTCAGGATTTGTCTCACTTATTCCTTGCAACTACTGATAACCCCACTCCTTTCCAGGGCCCCTGATCTTACAGTGATTCAGTATTCCCTTTGTTAAGTTCAAATTTATAAAAGGAATATTAACAGGCTTAAATCCATATGTTCAAGTCCCTCAATTAATTGTTCCTCAAAAACAGTTTATTGCTTGCCATTGCTTTTATTCATCAATCTGTGTAATTCAAGTACAATAATATAAAACAGGTAAACTGAGGCAACACCTGATCTTTATTTCTGAAATATTAGTAGATGTCTATCATAGGTCTACACAGTTCTGCATACAAAGGTTTATGGCTTAATTTGTTTTAAGATGGCCAAACATATATAAGAAAGTTGGTTAAGCTGTGGGCACCGCTTTTGTAGTTCACTTTATAAGAACTCTTGTAAGTACAAGAAAATCTAAGGAGTAATAAGCTGCTCTTTCACAGCATAGAGACAATGTAGGTTCATTAATAAAACTATAGTTAGATTTCAGTAGATGCAGGGTCTATATAGCCTGAAAAAGCCAATGTGTATCAAATACATCCTGAATTATGATGAAACTGTGAAAAAATTGTCTTCTTTTATGGATAGCAGCTCCCAAATAGAATGTGGATCACAGTTTTTATCCAAATGATTGTTTGAAATGATTTTTAAAACATCACATTATTGTCCTACCATCCTACCATAATAATAATAGCAGAAAGTTTGATCCAGATATTTAGCAAGCAAGGTATCTTTTGGGTCCAAATGTGCCAAATAACAGCCTGCCAAGCCACACAACAGCCATTTCCCAGGCTTTATCAAGCCCTTGTGAAGCCTCAGTAGAGGGCATGCCGCCATCAGATCCATTATTGTCCACCCTGCTCAACATCTGCGTATCATTTGTCACGCTACAGTCACATTGCAACCATTATTTGAAGCCTTACTGACACATTTACTTTGAGGAACCAAAGGTCTTCTCAGCAGAGTCCAAAGACAGGTTATTAAGTCAAAACCAAGAAGGTGACATTGTAATATCAGTGAGAAATAAAATGTGATTAAAGTAGAAATCCCACTTTTCACCTTTGTGGAATAGCCCACTGTGCACTGGAGTCATGCTAATGGAAAAAAAACCCCTGCAGATAGATTGGACAGGATTATATACAATAGAACAAGTGAACTTGTACCATTTTTCTCAAGCTGTCTGAGTTGTATCCTCACAATATCTCAAATAATGACTGAAAAACACAACTATGAAGAAGGATGCAGTATTTTCAGTATGACAAGGTTGAATGTAACTGCTTTATGGGAAATGAACAGCACCAGATTGGAGTGCAAAATTCTGCAGATGAGTAGCAGATGGCAAATGAAGGCATGTGAATACATGCACCTCATACTAAGTCAGGCTAATTTACTAGAAATTTGTGTTCTGCTTTTACAAGTTTGCATTGGTATCAATTTTCTATAAGTGTTCATTAAGAGTTAAAGCTGAATCAGATATTGCTTTCATATTGTTCTCCCTCAACTGCAAATATTTGCATATTTTTAAAGCACTGTAATAGAGTTTACCGTGTTCAAAAGCTCACAGGCATCAGGCAGAGCAGCCCTATGGGTGTGGGTGCAAGTTTGTACACATCCAAAACCCCACGGCATTTAGAAGTCCTGTAAGCAACAACTTTTCTTCATATTGACTTTGCATGCAGAATAAGCACAGTTTTAGCCAGAGTGACACCTCATTAATATAATTGTTCCAATACATAATTATTTTTGGATTGTGATTAGAGGAATTCATGATTTGCAATGCACAGCCATTTTAAAGAACCCATGGTGTTCTTTGGAGCCCAAAGAAACAACACAGTAGTCAGTTAAACAGTAGGTCCTTGAGTGTGATTTCTTAATGTGCATCAGAAAAGCACAGAACTTGGTGTACGTGGGCTCTTACATCTGCATCTGCTTTCATCTTTGGAGTACCTTCAGTCACTGTGAAAAAATTTACAGCTGATGTATATTCAGGACAGAAGCCCAAATGAATGCATTTGGAACAATGTGTTCTTGCTCCCATTCTCATAATGAAATTTGACTTGAATGGGAGCAGTGCTGGGCTCTCTGCAGCTACTGATTATACATGTCAATATTAGACTGTGTTTGACTGAAGCTGTATTATGCATAAGAATATAGCATCATGGTGTTGTTGTGATTCAGCAGGCAACATAATTACATGGATTGCAAGTGAAAATATAGCACTATATATTAATAGCCCATCTCAGCCTTTCTTCATATCTGGAACTTTTGTTTACCTAATTAGGAATTATTATAAAGTTAAATCTCTATTTTTTTTTCTGGTGATGGCCTTGTTCTGAATGTACATACACTGAGGAGCCTTTGTTGACATGACTGAGCAGGATATTTTATTTTATTTTATTTACTTTGGGGACTTCTGACACCAATTGCCAGCATGCTTGCAGTCCCAATCACATTGAGACATCTAGTAGCAACATGATCTTAGAATAACAGCCATGTGTTGCTCCTGCATGAAGAAGAAACACTGCCACCCTGTTCTGGTAGACTCCAGGAGGCCAAGATACACTCCTCTGTAATTTTAGGTAAAGGACACTGATTTTTTTTTGGTCAGAATTACATTTTTAACAGGATATTAGAAAATATTTTCCACCTTGTATCCACAGCAGTATGATAGGAATATGTGAAACATTTTTATCAATGTCTGCAAACAATATGCTTAGCTAGTAAAGTGTTATTACTATCTCAGTTAGTATCAGTCTTATATATTTATCCTTAAGATAAGGAAACAATCCTAGTCTCAGTTCATAAATGTGGAAAGCTGGCACAGAGATATCTAGTGGCCATCCTAATTCCACAGAGAAGGAATGTGGAAAAAAAGGAAACAAAGCCTGAGCTCTGAACTCAAGCCATATTAGAATCTCTCTTCTCAGAAAGAATAGAAACCTATTCTTGCCATATAATTACTAGGATTTAACCCAGATTTTAAAAGTCCTCAATCAATAGCAGGATTTCTCATTTGATTTCACACCTCATTATAGGTGTGAAATGCCTTGGACTTTTCATTATCAACTTGAGGCTCAAAATGAGTAACTAAATTTTAAGTTTTCTCCAATGCAGGACCCTTCATGTTCTCACAAGATTTAAAAAAAATGCTTTTCCAGTTTAAATATCTAAGACCTAACAGGACAAAATAGTCTCAGGCTGGAGCAGGTCATCTGAATCAACCTGGGTGCTATGAAGCCTTCCAAATAGGTATTTGGCAACAGCCAGTTAATAGCAAAAATATGAGAGAGAGTGTTTCATGGGCAAATGCAACAAGTGTGTTGTGATTCAGTCACAAAGATACATGGTCCCTGGCAAAGCAATCTCATGGAAACCAATGTGTTAGGAGTAGGTAATGATTGACTTGCTATTTACAGAGGGCTCCATTTAGCCTTTCCTGCTGTCTGTACTTTGTCTTTCAATCGTTACAAACAGTGGCAGCTTTCCTATATTATAATTACATATTTGTAGATGTAGTTTCAGAAATTCACAAGAATCTGCAAATAAAACCAATAAATAAATAATAAAATATAAAATATAATAAAAATATAATAAAAATAAATCTTTCTTTTATAAAGATGTTCCATATACCCTACAACATTTTCAAAAGAAAGTGGCACAGGAAGCACCTTCACAACATTACTATGTTTAGTTTACTGTTATTAACTTCAGGTGGACATGGTGAAATCCATTAATGGACATCTCTAAGTACAAAGTTAAGTAAATAACAGATATAGCAACAGAACCACGGTGGTTCATCCTAAAACCTCAGTGATACTTGGTAGATTTTTAGCTGGAGCTATCCTATATTCACAGCAATTGTATCGAGAACAGTCTGAACTCTGATCTGCAGTCTGTCCAATGTTTTTCGAAGTCTTTTTTAAATCAGTGCTGAATTTACAGTGATATGATTATGTTTTCCTCCAGGAAATTATATGTTTTCAGTACTAAGGTGGCATTTTCTTTCTTTGAGTTTTCATGTTTATTGTTAGTATGAAAATTGCTATCTTTGATATTAAAGATTATATGTTAAATATATATTATCCATTATATTATCCATTATATTATCCATTAAATTTTATATTTTTAAACTGAATTTAAAAACAGAACTAGAGAGAGAATAAATGAGAATTGAAAGGAAAGGAACCTGGAGGGGGGTAGCAAAGATGTGCAAGCTTTCTGCAATACATCAAACAAAAAAAGGAGGTAAAATCATAGATTATACCGAGTTGGAAGGGATTCATCAGGATCATCAAGTCCAACTCAAAAAAATAGGAATGAGGAACAACTGGAAATTAGTAACTCACAACTGGCTAAAATAATAAATTCCTTTGTTTTCACTGAGGTTTATTCTAATGAGAGTAATGTAGGGTTTGACCATGCAGTGGGAGAAGAGCCACAACAGAACGTTAGTGCTCTGCCAGCAAGTTTTCTTCCTTTGGTACCTGCTAGATGTGCCGTGTGTCTGAGGGACTGCACCCCACCCTTCCCAGGGGCACAGCCTCCTCATGCCTGAATGCAGGGCTCCCTCGCCAGCCACGAGGCTCACCCAGCTGAGCCCACCCCACAAGCTGCCTGTGTGTCCCAGCCTGGCCCGTGGGGTCCCTCCCAGCGCTGTGCCCTGTGTCACGGGCAGTGAGTCCCTGCCACCAGCACTTGACCTGGTGAGGAGCTGTCACACAGGATGCTGTCAGGGCAAGGTGGGGAGGGGTGTGCAGTGTCCACAGCTGTTTCATGGGCTCTCCCTGTCCATGGGAGTCCCAACACAGCTTCAGGCTCAGTTTTATGTAACAGTATTTCTTGTATAGACAGTGAAAATTCCTAAGAAGGCAATGTATGTACAGCAGAAGCTGTGACCTTATCTTTTCTTCGTGCCATCACACCTCCTGTAAAACTGCAGCTAAAAGAGAAGAATCCAGCTGACAAGGGAGCTGTCTCTGCCTCTTCCTTCAAAGAGATGGCAAAGATGGACGAGCTGATTCTGCCATAGGAAAGGCAGCTGTCAGGGCTTGCTTTATGGGAGGCTTTTGGAGGCCTAGAACCTGCCTAGCTCTGAGACAACTCAAATACACTGTCCTTGCATTTTGATGTTTTCCATTATCCCACTCATTACACACAGTAGCAGACCATATACGTAGTATCCAATAAAATAAGGATATCAAGCAAATCTCAGAGTCATGATTGCAACACAAATAACTGACAGAAATGCACAGAAGACAGAAAATTGAGACCAACTGTATATATTTACCAATATTAACCAATAATATGAAAAATTAACTCCTGTGGAAATTGCATGATTAAAAGCTTGGGGAGACATGGACAGACACAACTTCCAAAAATCACGGCTGGATTTAGAAAGAAATAATTTAATACACCAAAACACCTCTAGAGACAAAGTACAATAAAAGTTAGCAAGTAGGAGTATTTGTTCCATTTTAGCAATGGTAAACATTGGGGCCACTTACTTTAGGGGCAAATAAGATAGGGGATGGCAGTGACAGAAATATTTCTTCTTGGCTGGGTGTAGTGTCACTGCACAGTTACTCTAGTTTTAAACTCCATACGGTGGTGATGAGAAAAACAAGATGAATTAATGTATTGTTGGATTTTTTTACACTTTTCACTTCCTTAAAGTGCTATGCCCTCAGCATAGAAATTCAAGGGGGACCAAGGAGCAGTCTGGAGAGAACTGGAGAGATCTGCTGCACTGGAGAAGGGTAGAAGTGAGAACTAGACTATTGCTGTAGGAGCACTTAGTAGTCTTTGAGTGGATGGCTGCAGATAAATCTCTATAGTAGTACCACTCGTGTATTTTTTATTTGAAATGCACCCAGCAAATGCCAAGTTGCTGGTGCTGTTCACTTGAACAGTCCTAGTATGGAAGTCCTGTCATGCAACATGGGCTGAGGTTTCAGAGCTGGAACTTGAACCATCCAGTGTTTGGAGCATCTGTAACACTTGCTTTCTGTCTCATCATGCTCACAACTATTCAAGCATACGTGTTCTCTACACTGACATTATGTCCTAGCACAAACTGAGCAGCTATTTGCCAAAGCGAACAGCAATCCATGGTACAGGAGGGTTCTGAAAAGCAAGGATTTATATTCCACAGTGATTCAAAGGCAGGCGTAAAGCAATCCCAGCAAACTGAATCTATGCAAACAGGCTATGTACAAGTTACTTACAGGTGCTCAAAGAAGCATAAGAAGCCATGAAAGGAAACAATGCATAAAGAACTAAACTGGTAACATTGCAGTAGTGCTGTAATGATTTCAGAGGTCATTGAGATATTGTATAAGGTACATTTTGGAGAAAAGAAAACATGCAGTAAAGTCAGAGAACCTTTAACTGCTGCATGAATTTTGGACTTTTAAACTTTTCAAGATTATCTATTGTCTTGAGGGCTCAAGTCTTCATTGATGAAAGGTAAGAGGACTCAGATGATTGCGTGCGGGAGTCAATGCGGTAAGGGGAAATTTTAGGCACCAGAGGACTCCGAGAAAACCCCCGACCCGCCCGGGGTTCCATCAGTGAGCGGGGGCCGCACTGGCCCCGCGGACGATAGCCTGGCGCAGGGTCACCGCTGCTGTGGCTGCAGCTCGAGCTGGGGAAGGGAGGAGCCTGGCGGGCCCAGAGGGAACTTCAGGTGGCCGTGGCAAAGTAAGAAAGGTGTCAGTCAGCAAGGCTTCAGAAAGCCTGAGAGGCAGCAGGCGAAGGGCCGGATGACCGGGTCCGTCCGTCACCGCCGTCCCCGCGGGGAGCAGAGGCGGCGGCGCGGGCCCTTCCCGCACATTCGGGCAGGGGCGGCCGATGCGGTGAGGCCGCCGCTCCGGTCCGTCACCGCCCCGGCTGCGATGCTCCGGGGCGGGATCGGCGCTTCGCCACTCCCCGCAACCCCCCGGGTGGCCCCGCGGAAAGACACCGGGTGCCGCCCCGGGGATCCTGGGCCCCTTCGTCAAGCCTCCCCTCGTCCCCACCCGGGCTCCCCCGGCCCCGGCCGCTGCCCCCACCCCTTCGGCCTCCGCCTTCCCCTCCCCTTCCCCTCCCGGTCCCTCCTCCCCGCCGGCGCCGGCCGTGCAGCCTCGATTGAGGGGCGGCTGCCGCTGCTGCTGCCGCTGCTGCCGGCGGCTCCGGGAAAATGTCCGAGCGCGGCGGCTTCTACCGGCAGGAGCTGAACAAGACGGTGTGGGAGGTGCCCCAGCGCTACCAGAACCTCACCCCCGTCGGCTCCGGCGCCTACGGTTCCGTCTGGTAGGTGCGGGGCGGCGGCAGAGGGGCCGGGAGCCGGCAGGTGCAGCTGGCGGGCGGCGAGGACGGACAATGCGGGGCAGGCGGGAGCCCCCGCTCCGCGCCGGGGGTCGTGTGCGGGGAGCGGAGGGGCCGCCGGCGGCAGCGGGGCGGGGGCGTGTCCGCCGGGCACCGGCGTGAGCGGCGCCGGAGCTCCCGCCCCGCTGCCCCGGCCGGCGGCGGCCCCGCGGGGCCGGGCAAGCCGCGCCGTCACCCGGGCAACCGCGCCCGGGGCAGCCCCTGCCCGCCCTCCCGCCGCTGCCGTCCCTGCCCGCCCTCCCGCCGCTGCCCCGGGGCACCCCCCGGGCTCCGGGCTGCCGCCGGGCCGCTCCCCCGGGCCAGCAGCACCGAGTGACCGCCCGCCGCGGGGCCGGTGCTGCTCCCGCCTCCGGAGGGAGAATTGCCCCGAAGCCGAGAATCCTGCACAGTCATGGCGGTTCCGAGCGGGAGGACGGGCAGGAGGCGGCGGGGCTGGGGAAGGGGTCCCCGAGCGGGGTCCGCCCGCGGGCACGGCTCCGGCGGCCGCGGCCCTGGCAGCCGGGGCTATAGCGGGACACCCCGCAAGGCCCCGGGCAGCCGCGGCGGGCGGAGGGCTCCGTCCGCCGAGACAATGGGAGCAGCCCCCGCAGCCGGGCGGGCTGAGGGAGAACACGGGATGCTCACCCCGTGCTTTCGGGGGGGATCGCAAATTAGGACAGATTGCTGCCCAAGGGCTTCGGCGTCTCAAGGATTTGGAAGGGTTTGCCACATGTTGTCATACAACGTTTCTCTTTCTTTGGTAATTCCTACGTCAGGCTTGCACTCTCGGGAACTCCCAGTGCAGGCTGGGCTTTACTTTAGTATTTGATGCACACTTTACTACGCTTATAAAAGCTTTGAATCAATTTATGGAAATAATAGTGGCGTTTAAAGGGGTTTTGAGAAAGAGGCGTGTTTGTTTTGTAGGCTGGGTGAGTGGAAATATGTAAAACGATCAATAATAAACAATCCATGGCCCTTTAAATGCAAGTGCTACTTTAAATAAAAGTATTTTTTTAAAAAATTCTTTAGAACTTTGGATTTTGCCATACTCTAAACTCATGCAGTAGTTCTCACTTTTTCTCCACAGTCAGATACCAGAGAACAGTTTTGTATTACTTACTTCATTCTCTAGCTCTGTGAAATGTCCAAGTTTGCACATAAACTATGTATGCAAATGCATGCATTTTTAAAAAAACCTCCAACTATCAGCAGAAACACTCAGAACTGGTGTGAAGTATCCTTGAATTCTTCTCTTTTTTTATTATTTCTAATTTATGCTTGCACCAGGGAGGTCTAGGCCAATACCATGTGAGTGTCATTGTAGTTAGCATGTGCTAACTGCTCCGAGCAGATGCTGGGAATAGTTCCACAGCGACTTAATTTATTTACACTATAAAAATTTTAGTTTGTGAAAGAAAAGAGGAGAAAGTAAACCAAGAGCTGGATGGATATACAGTAGCAGAGTAACTACTTTTGTGTTCCAATTGAAACTGTATTTCTGGTTACTTTCCCTATTTATCTGACATAGTTTTGAGGGAAAGACCTACTTTACTGAATTTTATAATGAGATGTCAAGAGTTTTGAGCAATTGCAAAGGAAGTGAAAACATGTCGTGGTTCACTTGCAGCACAGCTGGTGCTTTGGCTTTTGAAACTGCACAGCCAAGGAAATCCTAGTAATTTTTATCAATTGCAAAGCCTAGGAAATGAAGATGTAAAATGGAAACTGGAACATGCTATGAGAAAGAAAGGTTTACTCTAAAATAGATATTTAAAAATAGAATATAGCAATAAAACATTGCTCTATATTAATAGCCTTGTTAACATCAATGAAGTATAAACCCAAACAGAAGCTTGAATGTGAGGAAAAGGTATGCATCTCTCTGAGAAAAGCCATCTATTTTTAGAGTCTATTGAAATTGATTTTTTTTTCTGTCTGTGTGCATGTGCTTTACCCAGGAGATCTACAAGATGCAACCATTCCCTTGAGTAATATGCTATATTGCTTCTGTGAATAGTTGTACTCCTATTCAGTAAAATATCTAAAAACATATTCAAGTCTTACAGAAACTACTAGAATTAAACAAATTCTTAAGTGCTTTGATGAATAGCAGCCAAGGTCCTGAACTCCAAATACTGGCTTTGAAATGGGAAGAGAATTGTTGTAACAAATTTTTTCTACCTCAGTGAAACTCTTCTCTAGGCCTACCCTTCTCTTTTCTAACAGTAAATTATTTGTCATAGCCCATAGACTTGGGTAACTGAATTGATAACTGATAATAAGAAACATATTGTAAATACTTGCATTTAAGCATCTTTTGCTGGCAGCTCAAAACCAATAGAGCAGTTTGTGTCAGGAGGCTGTGTTTTGGCCCAATTTATTGACATTTCATGTGTCCAGTAGAATTTGTGTTTGAGTTAGCTGCAGATGCATCAAATATGCTATGGAGATAGATACTAGTGGTTTAAAACAGATTCACTTTTAGAGATATATCTGTACCAAGCACAGTGCTTTCCCATTTGGGTTTTTTTTGTTTTTATTTAGATGTGGAATAGGTAGAAACCCCAAATCTTCCCTTGTATAAAAAGCTCTAGTGCTTTCATCATTTTTTTAATGACATATCACAAAGAACATTTGGTTTTGGAAATCTTCCAAACTCAGCTGCACTGCAAAGCAGAGTTGCACCTTAGCATCTATGTGAATCACAGAGAGAGTTGTGAGGTCTTTCCCTCAAGTAGTTAATCCTTGAAGTACTTTTTATGTTACTCTTGTACCTTAGCTTTGTGCAAGGCTTTCTTTTGCCTGAACTTTTTCCTATGGCCCTTCAAGTTCCTGTGTTCTGTCTTTTGCTGCTGTCAGATCTGATTTTTTAAGTTTAGGAAAAAAGTTTGAAGCCAGGGGGTGGGGGGTGGGAGTCTGAAGTTTAATTACAAGTAAAGTCATCATTGGCATTTGCAACAGTATGTTTTGCTTAATTCCTCTTTTTTTCTTGGGGTTGGGTTTTATTGGCAAGTATCAAATTTACATGCACAACTGGTTTGGTTTGGGATTGTTTTCTTTTTGTGCTATAGCTTTGCCTATCAAGGCGAGGGGTTTTTATTATTAGACAATTATTTTAACTCTTTCTCAAGCTAAAATTTGGTTAAATTTAAAGTTTTCTTCAAAAAATGCATTTTTGGTGTCCAGCCTTTATAGTTGAATTACCTCTCACAGAAGTCCAAGAGCTGGTTCACTCTTAAGGGACCAGGCACCAGACCTGCTAATTGAGAGTTTTGCAGCATTTAAGTTATATTAAGCCATTTAGATAGGAAGCAAGATACCTTACTTTCACAAGGCAGTCTTAGTCTACAACCCTTTCCTTTCAGTTCTAGAGAAAAGTGACTATGTCTCAGGACAAACTGAGTTTTAAATTCTTGTTTCTTATGGTTCCACTTTTTAAAATAAGGATTCTGGCTGTGTTTGAGTCTTCCAGCTGTCCCAGTGGTATTGCTTATAAATGGGGCCTTTAGCCTGGAGCATCTGTGCTTTCCAGCTGTGTTGCCCTGGTGGTTCCACTGTGGTTTGATACCTGATCACCTTCTCCTCTGGGACGTAGCATTGCTACCTGCTTGAGAAAGAGCTTCATCTTTTTAAAAGACTTCTTATTATTATACCACAAATTATGTAACATGTATAGAATTTTGGTTTCCTGTTCTTTGGATCTTTTTAAAGCCTGTACTCCTCTTTTTATGCCAGTTTTTGTAAACTGTCTCCTAACCTATTTAGTCCTATTTTTGCCTGGGAGGGATTGACGGCATTCTGCAGCATGCTGTCTCTGATCTCTCCAACAGGTTGTTTGCCATTAGCATATTGCAGGCTCTGTGTTCTGCCTTCTTTGGAAAGAACAGACCTTGCAAGATGAACCAAACTGAGTCCAGAGTTTCTTCACAACCATAGACTCCTGCACTGTTTTCTCAGAGTCTGTTGGCATCAATAGTACTTAGATTCAGGCTCTTTTGATTTTAAGACTATGCAATGCCTAACACATGTTTAAGTAGAGGTCTGCTAAGTCAAAGTGTAGTGGCACAGGCCTCAGTTCAAAAAAAGCAGGAAAGCAAAGCCTGCCTTAAGTCATTTACAATACTTCCAGCATCCCTCTATCCTGTTAACTTTAAGCACATGCTTAAGATTCATTCAGTTTATGTCCTGGCTAAGTTTGGGTAAGAATGGGAGAAGGTGTTTAAGCTACAGTTTTGCTTTGAGGAAGTACAAGTGGAAAAATAGAAGCAGAACGTTCTGATCTTGAAGTTTAACCCCTTCTTTCGTGCCATTCACCCCATCCTGTGCTTCTGGTACATGCAGATGTTTTGAGGGCATTAGCTTGCAATACTGGAACATAACACTGCTGATATCATCCTTTTCACAATGAGGAACTCTAAGAAGATGCTAAGACAACTCAGTATCATGTGAAGGTTTTAAAAGCTGCTATAAATTGAATCTAGCTGACAAAGAGAAAAATTCCTTCATCCAAGATTGTACTTGATAATTTCAGGTAGGGTTTTGGGTTTTTTTTAAAGTATCTGTTTAGTTAGCTGTATTGATACTAAGTGTATGATTTCAACTGTGAGATCAGGTTACTGGAGTTGTGCTGTGTATCACTGTAGCACTACATGCTACTTTAAATAGTAAATGCTGAGATAAACTTTTAGAGTAGTAGTAACACACAACTGCTGTATGTAAATACAGCTGGAAACTGAAGATGGTATAGACCTTTACAGGCTAAATGCACAATCCCAGGCACATGTGGATTTTTGTGGACTCCCTTTGGACTGCTTTCTGATTAAATCTTTTGTTTTCAATATAAATACAGAGGCTGAACTTCATCTTAGAAATGGTTATAGTTATTGGAAACTTTTCCCACAACATTGTTAAAATACTGCTGTCCAAGATCTGATAGGAGTTGTCTATTTTTGGTATGCAGCATTCAGGAGGAAAGCATTGACACCTTTCTTTAGTTGTGCAGATATTTACAATGGACCCCTCTAAGCACAGTCAAACACTTGCTTGAAAACTGAGATGCAGGCTGATATGACACCCCAGTCAGAGGTAGGACTGCTCCTAAAAGTCAGTATATGTAATAAAAATACTTAGAAACAAGGCCTTGAAGGTGAGGTTGCAATGGAGAGAAGAACTAAATAAAAGGGGTTGCATGGTCAGTGTTACCAATTAGAAGGAGGATCTTTGCAGCAGTATTGCTGGAGTGAATGGATGAAAATAAGGGAAGGAACAAAAAAATGTTGCAGAGTGAAAAAGACCCTCAGAGGAACATAAAGAAATAGCCATTAAATATAAAAGCACAGTGGGATTTGCAGCTACAAAGCCAAGGAAGGTCAAGAATTTAGGAATTTTTGTGAAAGGTACATGGAGGAAGACGGAAGTGTGTTTGTGAGCACTGGCTGAAAAGACATCAAATAGGGAGTGTGTTGAGAGTGGTTTTGTGGAAAACTAGGGTGGAATGCAGATTGCTTGTCCTTCCTTTGTCTGGTTTCATCCTGAGTATTTTCCAGCTGTTGGAACAGTGTAGTTAACTGACTTGGGAAAGGAAAGGGAAGCAGGATGGTAATTAGTGGTGTCAAGGTCCCTATTTTAAATGAGAATGTCTAATAAGACTTAATGAAGGAGGTGTTTGTGGAGAAGGATGAGAAAGGCTGAGAATTGCTGTGACAGATATTTCTATGTAGAATGCTGTCTCTAAGCTTGTGGAGTAGCTTGGGAGCACCTGACATGAGTGTGCATGAGAAAGGTGATAGAGGTGTTTGTAGGAAAGGTGAAGAAAAGACAAGGTTAAGAAGTGGGGACTTTGTATTGTGCAGGTTTTCTTTCACAGGGAATTAATGAGATCTTTTAGAGAGAAAGGGGAGGCATGGGATGGTAGAGAGATGAGAGGCGTGAGGTGAACCAGTTGTGGCAGAAAGGCAATGAGGGTCGTGGAATGGCAGCCCTCTGTATGGCTGTAAGAATACTTGAACAGAGGGTATTCTCTGCAGGGCTCCTCCATCCTTACTTCAATATATTTTTTATGATACTTACCTTCCTGACTACATGAGGCAGCAGTGGCATAGCTGCCTCCTTTCCTGTCCTGCTGTCAGCCATGATTACAGTTGGGAACACTGTAATCATGTCCCTGTCCCAAAGACCTGAAAGTCTTAGGGCCTGGTTGCTTGCTTCAGTACAGCTTCACAAGGAGTGTTTGAATTCCACAACCTATGAGTTGATTCATATGGAAAATACAATATCTCAATTCTGCCCATACACTTGGGAAGGGGGAGAACATTTCAAACCCCTGTGTAACCTGGGAATAAATTGCTACCATTTCATATTTTGGCTGTTGTGGAGAGAGGAAACAGGAAATGTGAAGGAGAAGTGGGGGGAGGAATAGGAAAAAGAAGGACAAAATATAAGTGAGATTTTGTCTGTATGGATTTGTTTAATGTTTTTGAAAGCACTGATATTTTTCATGTTAAACTTTATATCCAGATTAACTGCAAGCATTTCTAGCTGAAGCTTCAAGGCCCACAATATATAACTACCTGTCGGTCTTTTTTTTTGAAATACTGAATGGAACACATTTGTCACTAGCAGTGTACTGGTTTAGTGGCAGCTGACTGATACTCTTGTTTACTTACTGACATTGGGCTCAGGCTATGTACAATGCATGATTATTTCAGTATCCAGGAGCTGGTTGCACATGCTGAGGAAACTAACAGCTTATGACCCCAACCTTCTGTATGTTTTTTTCACAACCACAATTTTAAATACATCACTGCCACTGATATAAGCTGAACTGTCTGTAGCTTCACCTAAAAAAGTGTGACTGCTCCTCAGTAAAGTTATTTAAATTTTTAAGTCACTGTGGAGACACAGGAGACAAATAAAAAAGAAAAATATGGCTTGTGGATTCAGAGGCTGATACAGCACTTTTATGATCATGTTCCATTGAATGGAAACTGGTGATATATTCACATAAACATGTGGAGAGCGATTATTTTTTAGTATTTTCAATGTCTGCTTAAAACAAAGAAACACTATACTTTTATGTTGGTTATAGAACAATTATGTTGCATATGTAAGAGATATTTGTGGGTTTATGTTTAGATTTAGGTGTAAATTAATCTGAGATAATTAACAGTTGTTGTACTAAAACCAAAACCATTGATGCTACTGCTCAGCATGGTGTGTTGAAATAATATCCAAGTGAGGGGATGTAATTTTTACAGTACAATAACCTGTCACCATCAAGCAAGTGGATTTTTTTTGTCTAATGAGAAGATTAATGTGTAGTTTCAGAGCTTCCCATTACATCCTCGTGCTGTTTTTTCTTGCCACCATCTAATTTTTCTTTATGGTTTCCTTTTGATGCACATATATGTTGTGATTTGTGCAGTTTAGCAAACAAACCTTACAGCTAGCTCTTAGGGAGTGAAAATCACCAACATGAGCTTGCAAAACAGTAACAAAACATTTATAAAGAAGAAAAAAATTAACCATTTCCTGGGTTTACTGCCTAACTTAAAATGGTTTTGGGCAGCTGTTTTCTGTTCTCTTGCTTCTCTGCCATTAGCTGATATGGTCCTTTGCCAGTATTGGATGGATGCTGTGTGTGCTTTTTTTCATGGCTTCTTCATAGCTCAATAAAAAGTAGGTTTTTATTTAAAATAAAAATAAATAAAAAATTGTGGTTTAAAGAAGAAGAACAAGATAGGTAAATCCCAGAAGAAAAAGCTCACAAATGAAACCTTGAAAATAAAATCCATGTTGTTCGTGCGATTACTTTCTTTCACTACATGATATTTATGAGAAGTGTAAAAAAGGGTTGTCATTCACTGTAGTTCTAAGAACCCAAATTACAAGAAATTACTAGAAAATGTCCCAGGGCAGGGTTCCTGTGGTCCCTCTTTTCTATCTTACTTGCCAGTGCATGGTGCCATAAGTGCTGCCTCCATGAGTGAAGAGATTCTCTGAGTGTTGACCCTTCTTCAGTTCTTTCCCCTTCAACACCAGCTCACATAGACCCTTCTGCCACTGTTACTTGTTTTTCTCAATAACTTAGGATCTTCCAAATTAAGAGTACATCTGTCCACAAGGAAGTTCATGTCACCTCCAGTGGAAGGAGTCTAGGGGTACTTGAAAGGGTGCTGAGGTCTGCAGATAAGAATTCAAAATTTTGAACCTGTATTTTGAGCATGAATTGCACTTTGGGGTTTTTCTTTCTTTTTTGTTGTCTTTCTCTTAACAGTTACATGTAATGGGGAATTTTTGCATATTTTGGAGGAAAAAAAAATATTTTGCATATTTTTGCATATTTTGCTGCAGTGAAAGAAACAAAAATAGACTCTTGGAACAATATGGGGAAACACCAGACCCAGTGTCACTGTCACATGTTCTGTGTCCAGCATTCTCTCCAAGTTTTGGTACAGTGTGTCCAGCCAGTTGTCAAACTTCTGATGATGTAAAGGTAATAGCCTTGCAAGCTGAGACACTGAATTATATTTTTAAAAAATCTGAAAAGTTAGTCTTCTGGTTTTTGCACCTAACCCCAAATCAGTTGCTTAGATTGCACATACCTAAATAATTTAGTTATAATTTTAGCTATAATGCTAAAATAGGTATTTTAGCTATAATGCTAAAAGACTTTGTAGACAATCAAAATCTTGTGGTTATTCAGAGTGATGGGATGGAATATTGATGGGGATGGAAATTGTCTGACTGAAGTAACCTACAGCAAACAGGAATGTGGCTGGAGACACCACACTGGCACCATGGACTTTGGGTCATGCCTTCATTCTGCATCAGCTACATCTAGGCTGGCTCCAGGAATGAAGAGAACTTGTAGACTGAATGCTGCATTCAAGATGAACTTTTTCCAGGCACTGTGGGTAGTGCAGTGCCCAGCTAGTAAGCTTCTTTGAGCCCAAAGTATTAGGAATTTCAGGGACTGACTGTATTTCAAGGGGACCAGCTGATCCCAGGAAGGATTCTTCCTGCATTCAATACTGGAGTTTACTAAATTGGATGCAAGTTGGCTCCATGTGTGTTTTTTAAGATCAGGCTCCTACAAACAGCTCTCCAGCTGCTGAAGCAAATTTGATCCCAAAGACTAAGTAGCCACAGGTGAATAGTGTGCTTCTAGTCCCAAAATCCCTGAGGGGTCTGAGCAGGCTGCACACATCAATGGCCTGTCTGTCCAGTTTTACTGCTCTGCAGCCACAGAGGACAAACTCTGTGGATACTAGGGAAATTACTGTATGTACAGCCATACATCAGCTACCAAAATCCATATCTCATCAAAAGTTATAATGTTATCTTGAGGCTTGAAGGTTATTTTGAGGTTAAAATCCCATGCTTTATGCCTCTCAAGTTTTTGGACTGCAGTAGCTCCCTATGTTCAAACTTGTCTCTGAAATCTTAAGAACTGGGAAAATTTGCACATAACTAAAAATTGATATTTCATCTGGAACTTCAATAGAATTATTAAATATTGGAGTTGACAACACTAAAAAGGTGAGTCTAATTTGAGCAATGATTGAAAATCACACTAAACCAAAGTCTCTAATCTCTGTGAAAATGATGTCATCCCAGCAGAGTAATGGCTTTTTATCCTTGATCTTGAAAAGGAAAGACAGCAAAAAATGTGTCATAACTCTGAATGGTTCTGGGTCAAGAGGGATCATATCTGAAAAAGCTGTGCTATGATTGTTACAAAGTTGTTTCTTGTAAACTAAAAAGATTGTGGTAATTCTATTTCTTTCTAAATTATGATAGAAAGTCTGTCTAAAGCAGTTATTTGGCATCATGATTAAGTTTTATTATATTTTATTTCAATTCTTAAATTGTTTTTATATCAACACATAAAGTTTAATCTTTCTTTCTGGATGTGGAAAGGAGTGAGCAGGCAGCAGTGTGGCACTTATTTGCCTGCTGTGGTTAAAATGTGAAAATAGGCCTCTAACCCTTTTCTTCCCTGTTAAATCAAAACAATCATCAGCATGGGTTTGAGGTTTTTTTAAAAAGCAATTTTCAGTCATTTTAACCATGCTGGTTACAGGCTTCCAAGGAAGGATTTACGGGTGCCAGGCACAGGTGTGCCTGTATTTTTGCTCTGGAGATGTCCTCTCCAGAGACATCTGAAACTCTACTCTGAAAGCTGAGCATTCATGGGGAAATCACAAAGAAAGGGAAGCAACTCCTCCTTCCTTCTATCACCTAATAGTTTATGGCTGATGAGGGATTCGGGGTACAAACTAGATTGTAGCTATGATGATATAATAGCAAGACAGAGAGATCTAGTCTGAAAATGTGATCATAGAGGCAGTAGCAGAGATCACATATGCAATTTCTCCTTGAATCTGACAAAAAAGACATTTCAAACAACATGAAACATATTTTTGAATGCTTTACTGTTAATATCTTGAATTATGATGATGGTAAACCAGGCAAGGAAGGAGTCTGAAGGCATTAGCTCTGATTATAACTTTGGTCAGTTGAGTGGGGAAGCACTCATTTAAACCAAGTCAGTCCCTGGCCTGTGCAGCTTCGATTCTTTGATTTCCTGTTGGAGGTCTCAGGACTCAACTTTCCTTTCCCTTTTCACTTTTCCCTTTTCCTCCTCTCTCCCTGTGTGATTCCATCTTTGGTCTAAAAAGCTGCTGTCATAAGAATTACTGAAGCTAAAAAGATTGTGCTTTGTATCATCTGAAAGCTTTGCAGCCTTGAGTCATATACAAGATAAAAAGCAATTCATCTTAAAGATCAGTGGGTTTTAAAACACTTAAACTCACATTTGAACTTAGAATTGGGAAGAGAGTGATGTTTATCGTGATAACGGGCTTAAAATCTAATTCTTCCTAGCCTTCTTGTATAATGTGTACAGTATTTCACAGACTGGTGCAAGCATTAGTGGGAGGGCTTGTGAATTAGCAGAAAAGCTGAGATGTTTAGCAAACTGCTGTTTTGAGCAGTGTTTATTTACCTGGATAAACATTTCCTTTTCCCCCAAAAACTGGAAAGACTGTAGGCAGTGTGCATTTGTGAGACCTGGCAGTGTTCTCCAGTGGCTTTGTTGCCTATGGCTAAACACAGGGCAATTACATCTAATCTTTGTTATATTAGAAGCTAAGCATTGGCTTCCTTTTTATTTCTTTAGATTTATTTGTGCAACCTTCATGTTCTCCTTGTGGCTGGTCATGTGGAATTTAAGATATTTCTGTTTGTCAGTTCTTCTCACACTGTTCCTTGAGCTGCTCCATGTAATTAAGCCACATTTCCTATGCACTCTTTCTTCTGCTCAGGGAATGCCCTTTCTGAAGTGCTCAGCAAAACCACAGCACTCTGCACCTTTAAAACTTGCCAGGAGATCAGCTTCTGTGATGCTTGCAAAGAACTAGCTAAGTAATCTGCTTATCTATGTCATTTATCTCATGAGTGACTCCCTCCTTCCATAGAGCCTGCAGGAAACTTGTTAATTAAATCTACTTGCTTCTATTCTGTCTTCATGAAATTCTGGCTTGGCCTCCTGGAGGTTGAGTTAATTCTAGGACAATCACCTTTTGGATGCCACTGTTCTTCCTGCATGTTGATTGTATCCTTGTTTCTTCTGATTAGCAACACCAGCTTATCCTGCAGAGAGAGGCTTTGCTCTTCACTTGGCTTTTTGTGACTTTAGCATAGCACCAAATATGTCAGAGTCCACCTATTTTCAGCTGACTGTAGGCTCTGTGTATTAATTTGGAAGAGACTCCAGGCATCATCAGTGGTTTTTTGTCTCTAGCAGGTGTGTTCTACAATGATTTGTGGGAGTTTTTAAAACACTGTGCAGAAGAAGTTAATAGCATTTTATGTGACTGCTGACTGTTGACATTCTACTCCATGCGTTTTTCATGTTGTTTAACTTTTGTCTTTGTAATTCCAAAAAAGTTCTGGAATAAGATAAATGTGGGAAGATTCTTGATTTGTTAGTGCTCTCTAGCAAGTACACACAGTGTTATCCACTCTTTAAGCTGAGAATTTCCAGGTATTTTAATTGAACACAATTACTTAATAAGTAAGAGTAACAACTGAAAGAAATTTTTTTTCTTCTTAAGAGGAGATTACAAACAGAGTATTTTTATAATTGTACTATGTAGTGTCATGAAGTAATACATACAGGGATCATTTTTATCCCTGTGCTACATATCAGACATCATTTATTTGTGGCTTGTGCTTGTCATGTCTTTCTAATTCCCAAAAAAGAGAGTGGGTCTCCCTTGCTTGCAAATATTGACTATATATTTAGTGTCCTCTTCAGCAGGGCACCTCCATCTGTGGGACATTAAGCACATGCTGTGGATATGTGGGCTGGAGTATAAGATGTGCCCATTCCTCGCTTGCTGGGAAAGGCATGGGCATGGTTATGTCAGCATCCTAACTTGATACCAGTTTGGGGACATTGTCATCTATCAAGCTAATGGTTACATAATAATTAATATTCATAGATACAAAGGCAGTGTTCCTCTAATTAGTAAAGGTTCCAATTTGCTCAGTAAGAACAAACTTCAGTTTGAATCCCCATATTCCCTATGAGCCCTGCCTTGGAGCTGGAGGCTGGAGCTGCACGACTGGAGATAATTGTCCGGTTACTTTTCCTGCCATTTGGGGAAAGGGCTGCCTGGGGATGAGTCCTGAACAGTACCATGAGCATTAATAACTTGCTATGGAAAACCAGGGACCTGTGTTGGAATACTTGGGAGTTACTGCTGACTAAGCACCCTGGTTGCAGTCCCTGAGTAGAAGGTGAAAGAGGGTAAAGAAAGGGGTAAGAGCCCTCAGGAGACTGCAAGTTCCTTCAGTGAGCTGGTGGAGACCTTTGCTGTAGAACGTGCCATCATTATGGACTTTTTCTTTCCCTCTTTCAGCTCAGCTTATGATACCAAAACAAGACAGAAGGTGGCAGTGAAAAAGCTCTCAAGACCTTTTCAATCACTTATCCATGCCCGGAGGACCTACCGGGAGCTTCGGCTGCTTAAGCACATGAAGCATGAGAACGTAAGTGGAGAGTGAGTTCTTCCCTTTGGATTGACCTTACAAAAGTTTACAATAGAAGCTTAGTTTCAGTTAGGTACAGTCTTTTTCAAAAAGGTGTATGCAGCTGTCTAGCTACCCAAGATACCTGGACCTAGCCACCTTGGGTGTCATGAAGTCACTGGACTTCAGAAGCTTTCAGCAACACACTGCATTTTTATTTTAAAAATATCTAATTAAATCTTGAAGGTGAGGTTAAAGAAACTCAAAACAAGTCATCGTACACTTCTCTAATAAAGTAATAAAAGTATTCTATTCACTACTGTTGAAACATCTTGAAACATCAGCCCAGGAAAAAAAAAAGACCCCACACCTCACACCTGCTTTTGCTGAATGTGGATTCTGTTGAGAAATTAGGGGCAGATTAGTCTTGTTGCAATTGACAACAGTGTAATAGTTAAATGAAAGACAGTAGACCTTCAGATCTCACATTACTAATTAATGGTCTAAGTTTACGTGGTAAGCAGTTGATTTCACTGGAGCATCCACTTGCTTAAAGGTAGCTTGATGACTTGAAGCCTGAATAAATTATGGTTGATTGAAAAATATCCTGGAGAAAGAATAAAAAAGTTAATAAAAAAAGACCAAGAAAGCTCATGAAGATGTGCATAATCTAAAGTATAACAATTGTATAAGGCATGTGTCAGCTTTTCTGTAATGAGACATTACTTCTACTGCCTTTATTTTTTTTTACTCTTCATAATGAAGATTGTAATTAAGATGGCTGAGGTGATACCTTTATAGATCACCTACTATGTCAGTTTTCAGTATGACCATATGTCATATTTTTGTAAGTTTGATCCTGAAAATGTTGAGCACTGTCAATGCAAATCACATGTTGCTTTACAGGTTTGTAAAAATAAAATGTCACTTCTTTCCCCTTCTTTCACCTTACAGGTTATAGGACTGCTTGATGTTTTTACACCTGCAACATCAATAGAAAACTTTAATGAAGTGTAAGTAAAATTTTTTAAATCATTCTGACTACTTACTAAGTAATTAAATACCATTCTGCTTTTAAAAAGGAAGAACATACATTTCTAAAAGACTTTCAGCCACAGTCAGCTTTGTAAAAATCGTTTTGCAACTTTTCCACAAAAGCGGAGGCAGGGAGATAGACCTCATTTTTGTACTTTTCTAAATGAAAATTTAAATTATTTAAATTAGATTAAGGGTATATGGTAAATGATTTAATGCTGCATAAATGCCAATAAACTTAAAACCTTTTCACTTCAACTGTGTGTTTGTAAACTGTGGGTTATTTGTTCATACATAGATGGCAGAGTTCAGGAATGCAGGAAAGTGTTCTGTTAGTTAACTGACACAAGGTAAATTTAGGCTAGACCCCTGGCTAACCTAAAGCCAGGTATATTTTGGGATGACTCAAACATACAATTTATGCTGATTTCCTTTTGGTTTCCATAATTGTATAAGCACTTAAGTGAACAATTTAGCAGAAGAAATAGTAATTAACATGTTTTTGTCTCCGTGGAAATTAGTGACCAAACCCCTTTGACTCTAGGCAAAATTACACAAATGGGAATTGGGTATGACAGATGCATGCTTTTGTTCCAGCACTGTACTTGGAAAAGAATCAATGTTTCTGCAAAATTTGTCAAAAAATAAAACAGTGGGTACAGAGAGGGAAGTTACACAAAACACTCTTATTTCTGCCACTCTAATATTTCCCTCCAGCATCAGATATTCCAGAGCCTTGCAGGTCCTGTAGTTTTGGTGGCTCAGGCTGCCACTTTGATGTTGGGTGAGGCTTCCTCTTCATCAAAAAATGTGTTGCATGTATCACTGCTGTAGTGTGTGATGGAGAAAACAGAGATAAAAGCTTCTAATATACTGCAAGGATTTTTCTTTTTAATTATATTAAGTCTCATAGTAGTGATTGCATTATTAGTACTCGCAGCTGATTTAAAGGACATAAAATGTGTTAATAGACAGTGGAAAAGGAACTTCCATGGCCTGTGTGGATACTCTTCTGGAAGAATTTTCTGCATTGTTTTTTTTTTCCCACTTCTGTATTTTCACAGATATCTTGTGACAAATTTAATGGGTGCTGACCTGAATAACATTGTCAAGTGCCAGAAGTTAACAGATGATCATATACAATTTCTCATCTATCAGTTACTTCGAGGTCTTAAGGTACTGTCTGAGTCCTGGAATCCAAATGTTGTAGTGATAAATCAGCAATCTACATGTTGTAAGGACTGGATGGTTGCAATGAGCATACTTAAAACACTTTTTTTTAAATGTCTTAAAAGTGCACAAATTGCAATCATTTATCAAGTATCAGATAATTTTTCTAACCAGAAATAAACCCACAAGCCTGCCAATGTTTACATGCACAATACATGTGAATACTTCCCTTGAAAGTTAACTTTAGATCATTTTAGGTCTATTTCAGTTCCTATTGCAGGACAATAGCATGCTATGTATTGTTCTTTATCCATTTCATATTCTTCAGAATTTTTGAGGCATTATATAGTGCCTCAAAAATTCTGAAGAATATGAAATGGATAAAGAACAATATGGAAACAATATGAATGGATAAAGAACAATATGGAAAGTAACTCACATTTGTGCTTTGAAAGATGTGAGGCACTTTGAAAAACCACAGTCCTGATTTTTGTGGAGTGTTGCATTGGTGAAGGGATAACCAAGTTAGTTGTGTCCTTTGGGAAATATTGGGGAGTAGAAATTTATCCCAGCGATGTACGATGCTGCACACAATCACTTAGGATTTAGTGTGCCTGTAAAGTCATTATTTCCTCTAATCATATTAGTTAAAATTTATACACTTTAATAACAGAGGAAATTTGCAATGAATCTACAGCAAAATTTTTTTCCAAAAGAATCAAAATATGTATATTTTTGTGCTGATGTTTAATATGTAAGTGTCTATAAACAGAAGATGTAGGTAATGCTTCCCATTACTAGGTCGTAAACTTTTTCTCAGATCAGTACAGATTTTCCCAAAATAAAAGCAAACAGAAGAGAGAGGTTAGCAGCTTTACTTGCTAACTTAACAGTAATTGATATTTTAGACATGGAAAATAATATGTGTTTGAAAGCAAGCCATGGTAAATACTGGCTCTGAAATATACTTATTACATGATTTTCAGCAAGTCACCTTGTGCCTGAGACAGTAATTCTTATTAATGCATGCAGGTTCCATCAATTTAAGTACAGATTTTGGTGAATAAAAATTGCACAACTGAGCCCTTAATTGCTTTGTCTCATTTACGAGAGTTAATAGCTTAGTTAGGAAGATGGATTCTGGCATTAATTATCCTGCTTGTGGTTTTGAATATAAGTCTATGTTGTGTCAAAGCTAAATAATAGTAAGAATTGTGTTCTAAGTGAATATTAATTTCAGAAAAGCACTCAGGTGCATTTCTGGCTCTGTTTCAAAGGGGGGAGGTTGTTGGTAGCTCCTCTCTTCTGGAATTGAAATTCTCGTGAAATTCTCACGTCTCATTAGCAAAAGAACATTTGATCCTGTGTATGACTGCTTGGTGGCACCAGAAGGGGCTGCTGTGGTTGTCTCAGCAGAGTAGGGACACAGTTCCTTCTGTTGATAGCAGTGTTTTGGCTTCCTCTTCATTCAGCTGCTGTGAGGAACACTGAGAGGTGGCCCTGCCTTCTGATAAACAGTTCTTAGGTCTGGAACATGAAGAATGCCCTTGTGTTCTCTTTGGGTTTTCCCAGTTGCCATAGATTTTCTGTGTATAATCCCTTCCCCTAAAACAGGTGAATTCACCTCTAGAGAATAGAATGTTTTCAAGGCCCTGCTCATGCTGGTTGATAAGATCATAGATAAACTTTCTGTTAATCCTAACTAGAGAACAATAGTCAATGACAGAGTAAGCTGTTGTAATTTTTTTATTTTAAATGTTTTATGTAAAATAGCAGACACAGAAAATAACCACTGAAATACCACTTTGCAAGTGGACCTGAAGTAATGCTGTGGCTTAGGTGGGTATTTTGGTCACTGACCTGTCCCAGAGAGCAGGTGGCTGCTTTCACCCACATCAGTGTTCACAGTATGGGAAGGTGACTTACATCCAGTAGGAGTCAACCATGCTGCTCCCTAGGCCACTGATTCACTAGCCACAGCTGATCAACATCCAGGGAAGGCTGGAACAAATTCCACATTGGTAAGAGACTTTATACAGAAGAATCACTGTGAGTGCTGCCTCTCATGGTAGAATCTAGTCTTCATGGTTGCCTTTCTTGAAATATCCAATTCTGGATAAGACAAAACAGGGAGGTTTTGAAGTTTGACATACCTCTGATCTGTAAACATGGTATGATGTAAGTATTTTCTGTATATAAAACAGTCAGTCTCAGAAGCAAAAAAACAAGTCAAGTGGCTTTGACCTCCCTTCACCTCTAACTTCAAATCTTACCCTTTTTGTTTTGTTTTGTTTCACAGTATATTCACTCAGCTGGAATCATCCATCGGGTGAGTTCAGTCTTTGAGGTAATGAAAATGAATGGGGTGTGTCCCTCTGCATCAAATGTGTTGCTAAGACATAGTTACAATATATTTTAAAAGGCTGAAGTAGTACTCAACTAATTCTGTGTTCTGCTACAGGACCTGAAGCCCAGTAACCTAGCTGTAAACGAAGACTGTGAACTGAGGGTGGGTATCATGCTGTTGTAACAGTGTTGTAAAAACTCTCAATATGACAGTTTTCTAAGAAAATGTTAGTTACCATTTTTATGGCTCATTCAATTAATTTCAACTGTTTGCTATTTGCCCATTTCTGTGAACATGTGTTTTCTCCCAATAATATGTATTTGTTAATATGTATATTCCTAATATGAATACAAATATCTTTGCAAAATCCCTATGTACCCCACAGATGGTACATAGATAATAGTTTGACCCCTGAGTGAGTACTTAACTGAGGATATCTTGAGAGTCTGGCCTGTGATGTGTGTCTGCATCTGCCATGTATAGATGAAGCCTTGTAACAACTTTCATTGTTGTATCTATAGAATATTCAAGCTGAATTAAATAATGATGGCAACAAATATACCAGTATTACCAGTTACAGGCAGTAAGAAAAACAAACAAAAATCCCCAACCAACCAAAAAGAACCCTATAATCCTTGCTTCCCAAATGCTATTTTGATGTACACCTCTATATAAATACAACTCTTGGTGTGTCTGTGTGATATGATACTGCATAGTAACATGAGACTCTGGAGAAGGAAAAGATGTCTTGTAGCTTTCTAAGCCTTTAAGCTTAAGAATGAGAAGTTAAACATTTCTCCATGACAGCCAGAAACATCTTTATTCCTGTTTCTAAGACTCTGATGTAATCACTTTATCCCAGCTGCAAGGGATTTAAGAAAAGACTCCAAATACCACAAGATCAGCAAAAAGCCACAATAATGAGTAAGAGCAGTGCAGTTAGGTTCCTGCACTAATCCGGATCTGTGGTGAGAAAGTGTAGGTCCTGTTTGATTTAGTGACACTTGCAGATGCTCAGCAAGTTTCATGATTATCTCTTTAATGTCTTCATGCATGTATGTTCAGCATCTGTGAAATTTTGTGGGTCATCTGTGTTTGATCATGTACTTTAAAATGTGTACTGCATTTTTGTACTGGAAGTAAAGGAGACTTTTTCTGGTTTTTTCTATTATTATGAAATCTGTGCAGCTCCCTGTCTAGCATTTATTACACTGCTCTCTGCTTTGTTTATATTTTTAGCTTTACTTCCTCAAATTATTTTTAATAGGACAAACTAGTGGATATTTCCAAGTACTAACAAAAAGGAAACAGAAGCAAAAAGAAGGAAAGTGTGTGTGCATGCACATTTGGTGGAAGGGATTAGCTGTTAAGGAAAAATATTGCCAAAATCCTTATAAAAATAAGGGCATTAGTGTTTGAGTTTCACGCCATTATTTCTGCTTGTTTGCCTCATGCATTTTTCTTCACTTACTTAAAAAATAAATTATGCTTTTCAACTGTACTGGAAGTAAAGATGTTAATTATTTATATCTTAATATTTTTCTTTAGGCTTTTTATATCTTTTAATTGGATTATAACTGAGGAATTTTGAATTATACTCTTGAAATTTTCTTATTCCCTGTGAAAAGGATTAGCCATCAGCTTAATAAATAATCCTGGATCTCATCACAGGAAATACTCAATGATCTTACTCACATTTCTATGTGAAGAGATGTTGGCTAGCTCAGGTGACTGACAACAGCACTGAGGCTCAGGTGGTACCCTTCCAAGGCAGTCTCTCTTAGAGCTAGGGTGGGACACAAGACTAACCAGAGAATAGAACAGAAAGCAAGGAAATGAGCTGGGAAAGTTCAGTTGAAATAACTTCCCATCGATGTAAACTTAGCAAGGGAAAGCATCTGGAGGGGAACACTTTGCAATCAAGCCTCTGTGTACATAAACAGAGCTCATTTGTTTTGGTGGTCAAGTTCTACTGAAAACAAATGGGATGTGATTTAAATTTACATTGTTACACAGGATATACGTTTCTCACCTAGTGGCATCAGGATAATGTGTGATTAAAGTAGATGCTTAGACATAAAAGCATCTACTTTAATCACACATTATTAGAAAATTAGACAACAGAAATTCTGCACATGTTATCAGCTTATTTGGCCTTTAAATGGCCACTGGCACTTGCTGTTAGCGTTTTACACAAACACTCCTAGCTGATAATATTTCATTTTTTATAGCAACAGTGTTTATTTTTAGTAAATTAATGTCAGTGGAAAATTGAACCTAAGGCAAAATATAAAGTCTGCCTTGGAGAACAAAGCACCAGGTTCATTACAGTGGAAATATCTTTATGCAGCACCAGAGGCTGCACAGATACAGCAGGAGAACAGATGAACTCGTCTGCAGAGTGCTGCTGTTTGACTTCACTGATAGCAAGGGACTACAGAAAACTCAGTAAGGAGTAATGGGAAAATCAGGACCTATAACAAAAGTGAAAGGGGTTTTAAAAAATTATTATTTTATTTTTATTCTGTAGATTTTAGACTTTGGTTTAGCTCGTCAAACTGATGATGAAATGACTGGATATGTTGCAACAAGATGGTACAGAGCTCCAGAAATTATGTTAAACTGGATGCACTACAATCAAACAGGTAAACTGTGAAGGCTTGTATTTTGCTACAGCTGGATGTAGTGATAGTTTTAAACCAAGAAGCAGCTGTGTTTAAGGATCTCTTTGATTCATTGTGCACATTTCTGTCTCTGTTTTTTGGCAGTTGACATATGGTCGGTTGGATGTATCATGGCAGAGCTATTGAAGGGAAAGGCTCTATTTCCAGGAAATGATTGTATCCTTAATATAAAACTTAAGATTGAACTAAAAAATACTCTAATTCTTCCTGGTTTTTTTTCCTAAGGACTTGAGTGTTTCTATGGACATGGTTTTGAGGTAACAAACTTGTAAAAGAATAAACAATTTGCTAATCTTTCAGTTCAGTGTATATGACGACTGAATATGAGACCCACTGGTAGGATAAAAACCAGTAACAGATGTTCTTAAACAACAAAACGTTACATTTATTCTTTTGTGTATCTGTGTTTAAATAATAACCTAGTTACAACAGGGTAGATTTCCTCCATGTGTGGATCTTATTGAAATAACATACACTAAAACTGAAGCTGAGTAAAGGCATCATTTTTTCATCAACTAATATGATTGAACAAAATAGAAATGCTTTTAGGCTGAAAGTTCCGGAAAATGCAAATGAGTTAACTTTTAATAATAAGTGAATTAATATCTCTGTTCTGTCCTGTTATATTAAAAGAAGCCAGTAGTTCCAGAAATGCTACAGGAGCAACAAAGCCCTTTCTCTTCTGCAGCACTGTGCTGTGGTCCCTGATGGAGCATCAGGGATTTCCATTGGCGTTTCCTGTGCTGGCAGGAGCAAAAAAGAGATGTTTCTGAGGAGAGCAGTAAAATAATAAAAGGAAACTGAAGAAAAACACATAATAAGGAATGAGGAACCAACTACATCAAGCTTTTATTATGAGAAACAAGAGCACATTCTTCGGTATTTACATTTCTTGCTACTCTGAAACCCCTCCAAAAACAAACACTTCTGCTAGTACTTAGCTGTTGCTGGGTGCAAAGAATTATGACATTAGAATTGCCTGAAATAATCTTAAAAGAGCTGAGACCAAGTCTCCCCACTGACCTTTCTGTTGTGCTCAGCATCATTAGGCACTATTGTAACCACAGGCATTCTCTAGGTACATCATCATCAGGACATGACTTGTCCTCAGACTGTTTGATTACATGATATGTTGGTATTGAACAAATCAATAAATATAGGTCACAAGAAATAAGATTTTTTGTTGTTATAAAATATTGTCTACAACTATATGATTATATCAATTTAAATAAAGCTGTAAAATAATCTTGAGTCTCTACAAAAAATGTAATATACTTTACAGGTCCTAGGTGACAATGAGAAATGAACATTTTCAAAGGTTTTAATCTTGAGACATATATAAAACAAATTTTTAAAGGTGCCAAATTATAACTTTTCACTTGCCAGTCTTCAGATTAGTAATTTAGGCCTATGAGCTTAAAATAGCCTATCATATTAAACTGATCTTTAGAAATCCCTCAGATCACTGCAACATAAATATGCTATTAATATTAAGCTGAAGAATGTATTAAATTTGGAACTAGGACAGAAAAGCAATATTTTTCATGCAGCTGACATACCTGACAAGTTAATATAGTACAGTAGGGAATTTGGTACTCCAGGACAAGGCTTAAGCAGGTATGAATTGATATCCTTCCATGAGCTGTGGGGTAATTGTCTTGCTGAATTGTTTTAAGCATCTTAGTTACATGCATGGAAGCTCATTAATTGTCTAAACCCAGAAGGACTGTGTGCTGTTCATTTCCCTGAAATTATGCAGATATTGATCAACTGAAGAGAATAATGGAAGTTGTGGGCACACCCAGTTCAGAACTTTTGAAGAAGATATCATCAGAACATGTGAGTTCACAGCTTCATTCAGTTAACTGCCTTCCTGTCATTCTTTCTCTAACTGGCATTGTATGTCACTGCCTGTGTTACGTGGACACTCTGATTTGGAAATGAGCAAATACCTTAAAATTATCTCTGGTTTTTGCTGCTAGAATGCCACCGTTCAAAAAATATGCTTTTGGAGGCATCCAGATGCCTTGACTGTCACCTGGATAAATTTTGGTACTTGTTCTCATGTACTCAGTTTTTGCAAAGTGTTAAGAAATTAGTCCCAATGATCTTTTAAAGTGCTTATAATTAAATTATTCTTATAATTTAAAAAATTAAAACTGGTGTTCAGCTCAGAGCAATATATTGTTGTTATTAAATCTGATGATCTGATGTCTCTGTAATTTGTATGCTTTCCATTGTTGTCAGGTTTCTAAACACAGATATATCCAAACCAAAAAATGTCTGCTCTGCATGAGTGCTCTATTTAGTACCTAATTTGAAAATTGTATTTATTCATCTTTCTAAGTGGTTGTGTGATCTCCAATTTCTTGATAATATTCATAGTTAAAAGTGGGCTTTTTAGCTTTCCACGTGACTTCTTTAAATAGCAATCTAGTAAATGACCAATTTCCCCTTAATTTCTCTGCTAAAGTGACACTTCAAAGATTCATTATAAGCAGTAACTGTGGATAGCCAGATGTAGTATTGTTTGGTAAAGGCAGGTGATGGGCACAGTGTAAGAGTTCAGATAAACACCAGCACACAGATACCTCTTAAGCTGCAGCTGTTTTCTTAAACCTCTTCTGTATACACCTCAGCCTAATACCAATGGCTGTTTCTCAGCTTGTGCAAATATTGATGGGTTTCCTTTGACCTTGCTAATGAAGGTTAAGTAAGCAGGAGCGGTCGGAGAGCCAGAGCAGCCCTGTATTTTTGGAAGGTCCAAGCATAATGAAACCTCATCATCACAGGCCAATACACAGTCCCAGAGGTTTTGGGTACCCAGCCCCTAGGAATGGCTGGGGCAGGAGGCTAACTAAGCATCCATCCTTTTGCCAGAGACTTCATCAACCAACAAATCTAAGACTGTGCTGTCCTAAGCATAGGTCCTTGTATAGTCTCATAGGTCCTTTTGTAGCCTTCACGTGCTGTTAAGATCCTACAGGTTTTGCTGTAACACATTCTCAGTAGTATATAAATGTGTTGTTTTTCCACAACTAGTGAGCTTTTTGATCGTGAGAGTAACACCTTAAATACTTCCTGGAAATAGTACATGCTTTGTTCTTTTAATTTCTTGTGTTTCAGAGCATAGCTCAGTGAGGTACAGGAATCCTGAAATTATTTTATTTGGGCTAATTATACCTTTAGAGCACAGGCAGACCACAAAAACCAGGTTAATGAATGAGAGTGCTGCTAGGTCACCTCTGGGCTGCTGCTGCCTGATTAGAGGAGCAATGTCAAATGAGATGCATACCTTGCTTGGAGGTAATTGCCAGCTGCAAGGGAGTTTCTTCATTCTAGTTCTTCTTTACCATGTAGTTTGGCCTTATTGTTTAAGGTATTTCTTAATGCAGTTTGCAGACATGGACAATTTTTTAACATTTCTGTAACAGCAATGTCAGAGATTTGCTGAAATGCCAAGTCTATTTTCAGTTATAAGTAGAGGATTAAAGAACTGGAAACTAAAAGATCAACCTCCTTGGATGCTTCAGCACAAGTTACTGAGGTGTTTGTTGGTGTTTCATGTTAATATGAGTTTAAATGGTAATTGTATTTCAGAATAATCTAATCATTGGGATTTTCCTGGTCAGGTTTCTGTGGTGAGTATATAAGCAGAGGGGACAGGCTAGTAAGTCCACTTTGATAGGTCTGTTTTGCTTTCAAAGGATATGGGCAAGGTTGGAGGTAATTTTCACTGCATCTTATTCAGTCAGGTTAGGATTAATTGTTGATTAGTTGCTGTTTTCCATGGGCCAAGGATGCTTAGTTAGCCTTCTGCAGATAGTGTCCTTCTGACAGGACTGCCAAATCCTGAGAGACATCTCTGTAACACAAACATGTTTTAAAAGGGTTAGGGTTTGTCCAAAGACCAGATGAGGTTTTTCATGGATTTAGGGAATAGCCACCTGCTCCTTTTTTGACAATTCCTTTTCAGAATTCCCTGTTCTGTCTGATCCAAATATGCAACCTCTTCCCTTGTCAACCTACCTACCTCAGCCTAAAAATTTGTAGCTCATGTACTGTCAGGCTGACATTTGTGGATCCTATATCCAGGCAGGCTTTTACTAGCTGAGTTTGGATTAACCTTTCACAGCCACAGTGAAAAGGCAAGATCTTAAATTCTGTTAAACATCTGAAAATCCATTCACATGGAGTAGCAGAATTTCTTCTTTGGTTAGTGAAGCTACATCTCACCAGAGAGGAGAGAGGAGGGAAGGCTGCAGATTGAATTATACCACTTTGCTGAGGGTAACTGAAAGATGATTTAGGCTGCAGTTTCTGATTGAGCATTACTTGCATATATTTTCTGGGGATATACTGCAATGAACCAGTAAGCACAGGTGAAAACTAAAGTGCTAACACTGAAACCTTAAACCAAAAAGTTCCTGCTTAAAACTCTCTTGCTTACTGTCCATTATACAGGGGTGAGTGCTTGAAACAATGTCATTATGGTTTTATGTAAAAAGGATTTCCCATGTAAGAAACATAAAAATATAGTGTCTGGTTTTTTAGAGCTGATGTGGTTACTGTTGAGCAAAATTTAACCCTTATCATAAGTATATTAACTTATTTCTAGGCAAGAAAATACATCGAATCTCTTCCACATATGCCTCAGCAGGATTTGAAAGCAGTGTTTCGTGGTGCCAATCCATTAGGTAAGAAAATCAGATTGACACAGATAAAATTTTTCACTAACATAGGGACTCAAGCATTCCTTGTGTTCCTTGCTGTATGATTCCATATAATAATAATAATACTCAGAACAGTGAGAAAAGCATTGCTTAACCTTTCATCCTGAGACTGTTTTCCCATTATGAAGCCTGTGTCTTTTTGATTCTGATGGAGATTACAGGAACCTCCTAAAGGGAAATGGTCCATAGATGAAAAGCAAAAGCCCGCTGTAGATAGCAGAAATAAATAAAAATGTCATGGGGTCTAGATTAGAGACATCATTTCTGGCTCAGGAAGGCCATGAGCTGTAAATTGCTGGCAAGCAGAAGAATACACCAGGAAGTATAGCTGTTTGAATGACCCTTTGAGTATTATTTCCTAGGAATATATGAGCCATTGTTGGACACAGGATACTGGGCTAAGGCAGACCTTTGATTGGATTCTGTGATTGTTTTTCTGTATAATCAATTGGTTCTGCCTGTGCAAAAGAGATGTTTCTGTGAACTTTTTCTTGTTACATAAAAAGAAGACATTTGAGTCATCAGAGTAATCTCACTGCAGTACCAGGTCAGTTCCATCAAGTGCACATTAAAGGAAAGAATTGTGAGTTAAAATGGTTTGGATTCATTTTGTGTATTAATACAAATTTTATTCTTGCAAATACAAGTAGTTTGGAACACTTTCATATTAAAAAATGGGATTTATTTGCCTGAAGTACATGACAGCATGCTACATATTGATAGCATAAAGGCAAATTAATGCCAATGCTTATATGAAAGCAGTGAAAAAATAGTATTTGAAGTAGTTATAATTTCCATTAAAAAAACTCATTTCAGCCATACAACTCTTTCTTATTTCTATAAGATATTTGAAGTATACTGCAAATGTCAACTTTAGACATATTTTGTTTATGCTGAGTCCTGTGAAGTGGCTTTGGGGTTTTCCTCTGATCGTTTCATTGGTGCAGCTTATTAGAAGTGTAATCTCACACTTTATTATTCACAAGTTACTTAGCTTGATCCTGATCAGTGCAAACTTAAGCAAACAAAGCACAGCACAGGATATTACCTTATAAGCCCACACAGATCTTTTTAGAATTAAGTCCTTGGATATCTGAAGAGGTGAATCAGATCTCCATTTGACTATACTGAGCCTTTGTGCATGCCACAAGCAAACCAGAATCTCCTTCAGCTCTCTTTTGTACTCACAGCGCAAAGTCTTCACAACTTACTTGTTATGTTGCCTAAATTTTGCCAGTAATATTAGTTGTGTTTAAGGTGAGTGAGAATAGATGGTTTCTTTTATTTCCTCATGGTCTCTTCTGGCTCTGAACTGCATTTCTGGTTTTGCCTTAGCTGTAGATCTTCTTGAGAAGATGCTGATTTTAGACAGCGATAAGAGGATCACTGCGTCGGAAGCACTCGCGCATCCCTACTTTGTGCAGTATCACGACCCGGATGATGAACCTGAGGCCGAGCTCTACGACGAGTCCATAGAGAACAAGGAGCGAACCATCGATGAATGGAAAGGTATCAGAACTGCATGCACTGCCTAAGACATGTAGCAGAAGATAGCCTTACTTAAATAACAGTTTTCCTCCATTTCTAGCTAGAGGAATTTGAACTTTTAAGCCTCAGGCAAACAAGTTCATATGTGTGCTTGTTGGAGTGGACAGGCAGAAAAGCTTGTATTTCCTCTCTGGATTTTGCCCACTCCCCCCCTTCTATCATCTCCTTACTAGATTCCCTGTAGCAGTGAAAGCTTAACTAAAAGCTGATGCTAGCTACCAGGTAATTACACATTCTGTTTTGCTTTTAGTTTTCTAGGTCAGATCCCCAGGTGAAGTAACTGTCCTGGGGGAGTGACACTACTTGGGATTCTGGTCTAGTTCTGACCAGAACCAGAAAGTAATATTATCCTCATAGATATGTATTTTGTTAATAATTCTTTAGATAGCAAAGGAATTGGGATTAATAACTACACCATACTATTGGTCCTGTTTGAGATGATAGTTGATTTTACGTGGGAGTAACACCCCAAAACCTTTCTTTGATAAATACTGCAACAACCTTCCATGCTTGCAACACAATAATATTGCACTGCAGTATCACAGAAGTAAGGTGGCTCAACATTAGACTGCAAGGACGCTGAAAAGTACAGTCCAATTTCACCACTGTATAATGAGGACATATTCTAAAAATTCCTTACTAGAGATTTTAAATTGAGAATAATGTTGTAGAAAACTAATTGTTTCTGGTTTTCAATAAAGGTCTTTCCTTGGCTTAAGAAGTCTTCCATAAAATAAATTTTCTTTTGTTTCTCTTTGTATTTTCTGTAACTTTTACTTGGGAAAGATTCAATAAAAATGTATTAGCATAGTGGTTAGGTTTATGATGAAGAATACTCCCATGTCTTACTCATGCCCATCCACTTGTGCCATGTTTTATCCTGGGCATTACAGGGGAGAAAGCAAACTGTCTGCAGCAAATGTATCTTAAAGAAAGACAATAGTGGGGCCTTGGCTCTCTCTACAATAAATCTACCTCCTAGAGCCCTGGAAAGGCTTTTGTAGGAGCTGACTGTGTCTGTACAAACAAGGAGGATTGACTGGCATCACTTAGTCCTTACGCATGCTCTCCTTTGCAAAACCTGGCAGCCTACAGAAGCACCCATACATCTTGTTTGTTGAGAGCTGCCTTCATTTGCTGCTGTACTTAGGAGTGGATGATTTTATTTTCTGCTGCTTTTTCAGTTGTCTGAGTCTCTAACAGGAAAGTTTAACAATTTCTGAGTCATGAAGCGGATTTCTGCTTGTGATGAAACTCCACTGAAATTATTTCAGCAACAATCTTAACAGCTTACTTTCTAAACTGAAATGAGGACATGAAGGTGAAATCTCTTGGAAGGACAGTATCATATTATTTATCATTGCATTTTTCATGCATCATTTTTTACATCATTGACCTTGATGGAACTACAGGTCCAATTCCTTCTTTATTCAGGTTTAAAAAAAGGTGTGAGAGAAAAATCTCCAAACTCGCACAGCAGGTTTGCTGCTTTTCCTTCTTCCCTCTGGCTGTATTTTTATCTTGGGGAATAAACTTTTTATTTTTAAATACTGCATGTGCCATATTTAAGTAAGGTGAGATAAAATGTTTGTAGTGTTGATGAAATATTGACCCAATTTCTCAAGATGTGGTTGGCATGTTTCTGCTCTTTTTCTGTTCAAGTTTAAAATCAGTGGTGCCTGATCTCAAGGGACTAAGCACCAAAGTAAAATGAGATTTCAGGCACTTTGTCTTATACTTTATGCACTTCAGAGTTTTTTTGGCCTCCATTGCACACTGCTGAAGCTCACTACCCAAGCTCATACATTTCTTACTGACATGTTTAATCAGTTAGAAAATATTTCCAAATTTTAGAGGCCAAGAGTAAGCTATTCAGAGTTGAATGCTATACATTCTCTCCTTACATGTTGCTCCAGTAGCACATATCTCTGCTGGGTAGGTGCAGTGAGAAGTGGGTAAAGAATTTCACGAACATAAACCACACAGCCAGTAAGAATAATTTATAATACAGTTCCTGGTGTGCGATTTGTGAGGACACTGGCTTCTCCAAGTTCAGTCAGCTGTAGCTGCTCCCTGGCTGCCTGTAATTCTATGTAATAGTCATAAGTCAGTCACTCAAAGTAACCTAACAAATCCTCCAATGCCTGGAGTTCTGCACACAGAGTTTCCTTCACAGAAATCCCTCGCTGAAACTGTACACAGTGGTCCAGCACAACACAACCAGAACATTAGCAGGATTCAATACCAAGATTTTTTACATATTTTTTAGAGTCCTAGGTACATTTGCAGGCATAGCAGCAGCCTCAGACAGAGTTACTTAATAAAAAAGCTAATAGGCATGAGTTCGATATGATTTAAACATCACTGTTTGGAAAACAGAAGTTGAAGTAATGCCAATACCTGAAGTTAGCCATATGCAAACAGGATTTAGTCCTTAAAAAGCAGCATCTAATTTGAGAAAATACAAAAGAGATAGCCACTGACAACATATTCCATTAATGTCCAAGGCAGAAAACAGGACATGACTGTTAGCATGAAAAGATAAAGGGTTATTCCCAAAGCAGGGTAACATAGCAAGTAACCCATGTTTCTAGCTATTGATGAATATAGAATTTGCTGATAAAAGCTGTTACATGCATCTAAGACAAAAAGAAAAATTTTTTCAGAGTACCATAAAATTAAGTCAGCTACAGTAAAACATTTTAAAAAACCAACCAACCAAACAAAAAACCCCCACCAAACCAGGATCCTGAGGAATTAGCACAGAATTGCAAATGATCTATAATTGAAGGCAACTGACTAAGAGATGATAATGTTTTCCACAGTTAAAAGTGTACATTTTAAAACCTATCTAGGTATTTCTAAAGTTTCCATTTTCCATTACATATTGTCATGTATTACATTTTGGCAGGTCATCTGACAGCGTAATTGATGTTTTCATTTCAGGGCCTGTGTGTTTTAGTAATTAGTTGAAGGGGACAGTCATGTTGTACAATAACAGTATTTGTGAGTCTAATTTGTAATCTGGGGTTAAGAGGAGGATTCCTAGTGAATTCAGTCTATTTTTGGATCTGGATGCTAGAGAGGCTGAAAATACAAACTACAGGTCATGTGTATCTGTAGAACTGTATTATCTGGAATATTTTTATTTTGGAGAAAATATCACCTAATTCTTCTCTCTTCCTTACACCCCCTCTACAGAACTTACCTATGAAGAAGTGAATAGCTTTAAACCACCCGACTTAAAAATGGACAGCCTGGAGATAGAACAGTGAATACAGGCAGCTCTGTCTTGCCTTGCTGCACTATGAAGACTGTTAAAATATAACCATACAATTTAACCTGTGGTCAGACATACATTTTACTATCCAAAGATGTTGGAGGAGATGTGGAAAAACAGATGCATTAAACAGAAGCCAGATGTCTGGTTTGGGTGGGGGTGTTTTTTGCCTTGTAAAATGAATGTATTCCCAACTCACAAAGGGTGGTAAAGAACTGCTTCATTCTGACAAAATTATGCACTGAGTTCTGTCAAGCTATGTGTTCTGCATGTTTCATTTTATCAGTTGTATTGCCAAAATAAAGGTGACCTTTTAAGTTAATTTTAAAGTTGTACATTTAAAGCATGAATGTATACAAACATAAACAAGACGTCCATACAAGCAATCCTTTTCTTTTTTGGTGGCATTTTATCTGTCTGGTTTCGTACTATTTATAGTTAGTGCCTTTATGAAGAGAGGGCGTGGTAGCGAGATAGACAGAATATGCATATGTAGTCATATCTGTGGTGGTCTTACACTTGTACTGGATGTCTCAAGCAATCTTAACACCAGTTGAAAGTCAGTAAAAATAAATCTTTCTCTTCTCTTGCCATTTAAGTGTCTGTTCTCATTATTTTCCACATCTATTTTTCAATCTGCACAATACCCATTTGTGAGACAGTTTTACTTCCTGGTATATTCCCCACCATGCCATTGCTGGACTCTTGGTGAATTTGCCTGGGTTTACAGGAAGGTGCCTTGAAGGTACTGCAGCAGAGCTCTGTAGACTTCTGCAAGCTTCAGCAAAGGCTGTCAGAGATGGCAGTGCAGGAGTGCTCAGTTCAGTTCACAGCTTTGAATTAAATATTCCACATTGTCTTTTTTTCACAAAATCCTTGGGAAAGTAATCTAATAATTGCCATTGGAAGACATGACAAAACAAGGAGATTCAAGAATTTGACACATTCTCACTGGAGTTTCTTTTTAAGCAAAATTTTAAAGGTTTTCTGACTCTGAAAAGTTGGAAAATTAAATTTAAAAATTGCAGGATACATCAGATACTGAGATTTTTTAAAGAATCAAATTTATCTGATTACTCCATTATACTGTCTACAGGAACATAACATGCATAATACTGTGACAGGAATATCCTTTTGGCACAAGGCCTCTTGTATTGTATTAGCTGTGTCTTTGTACACACTTGTGATTCACAGCTGTCTAATGTTTAATTTGTGTCTTGTTCTTGCTCTGTCAGAGTCTTATTTTAGAGGTGGCTTTTTATAATATTTAGGTTTTCTGAAACTTTTGTCATTAATATTCAATTGTATAGCAGTCATATAAGGTAATGGATTCTACTGCATTTACTTTCCTCTGTATTTTTTCTATGTAAAAAGAAAGGCTTTTTCTTAATAAACAGATTTAAAAACAAAAACTCAAGTCCAAGAACTTTGCTTATTTCAAAAATAGAAATAGACATTCCATCTAGAAAATATGTTTCTAATTTATGGACTAAGTGATAGACTGTTTTGGCAATGTTGACCAGTTATCCAATACTTGCATCCAATGAAATGCAGCCACTTCTATTCAACTTCCCCCAGGGCATGTTAATCTGAAAGTAAATGCCTGCATGGATTTCTTGTGTCTCTGTTGAAGTGCTGTCAGCCATTGTTACTTGGGCTTCCTATGAAGCTGGATGAGACTTGTAATGATCATGCAATGACTGAATTTCATGCTGACTAAAACAGGTGAAAAAGTTCTAAATCTTTAAACTATTTGTCTAACTACATAACGAAAATATTCACTTAGTCATATCTTAAACATTTTTTTAATTTGTTTGTTTGCCAGTTAAAAGTAACTTAGTGCTTTATTTTCTCTGAAATCTGATCTTGAGTTTACAAGCCTATTTGGCAGCTCCATTTCAGTTGGAAGGGCAAAGATGAAGTAAAGAGATTGCACAAGAACTTTTTGTGTCCAACGATAATTAATTTATTATGGGGTTTGTCCCTTCATTTGTTAAATCTAGTTTCCTGGCTCTGAGGGTGTCCATTGTGAAATGCTTCAAAGGATGCATAAAACTGGTTATCATAGCTCTGCCACTTGAGGTAGAAAGAAAGTTTTATGTTGCTTCCAAAATTTCTTCTGGCAACTCTGAATCTTTCTCTGAATATTTTCTTTGACATTCGGAGATGCAGGTTTTTTTCTAGGAGATAAATTATGTAGGAAGAACATGGTCATAGCTGCATTTAAACTAATTGAAGGTGACAGTAATGGCCAACAATTGCTCAGCCCTTTTTAATGAATTACCATCAAAACCTGTAAATCATCTCATTTTAATGTCAAGAAAAACAGTAGGGAGATAGACATCTTTTTCCTAGATGTGCAAAATGAAGGTAATTATTTAGACCTCAAAAAACAATAATTAAAGTATTTTTCTAGAGTAGGTAACTAGCTCCCTTGTGGCAATCCAACAGGAGACTATAATTTGATAACTTTATCAGTTTACAACAGCAGGAGAGAGTAATTGGAAAGCCAGTACCCCAATGGGACAGAAAGGTGGGAGGCTTAGCACTAACAATGCTTATCATTTGAACACAGATGGAAGAAAACATTTATCTACCAACTCAAACAGGCAGATGGAGGTAAATATAGAGGAGTGAGGGCTTTGTCAGGCTTGGTGAGGCAGATGGCTTAAAAGTAAATTTAAAAAAGTAAATATAAAGCTTTTATAAAAAAATATTTGCTAAAAATGTCATTAATGAAGGCATTGATTGCATGGCCCAAATGTTATTTGCAAAACTTGTAGTGGTTCCTGCTTAAAGAGTGAGGGTTTAATCTCCAGACAGCACTGTTACTTTCAGTAGCACGTTCGTGCCTTTGTAGGTGCCCTATACATTGCATTTATGCTTCAGGAGAGCAGTGTAGCTTTTAGCCCACACTAAATTAGGGTACTGTCATCCCTGGCCACCTGCAAAGCACAGAGGGGAAGGAGGAGCATGGCTGGGCTTTTCTCATGGAGGAGGCAGCTCAGGCTTCTAGTGGGGAGAACACAGCCGTCCAAGGGCTTTCTCTGGTCAATTACCGACATTGTTAGCAATTTACTTTTAATCTGAATTTATTTAATTTCAGCTTTCAGTCACAAGAGCTTGTTATCCGTCCACCCAGTGAATTGAAATCACTTCTAGTATTTATTATCTCACTCTAATCAGGGTTAGTGCAGCCCCAAGTCTAGTAATTTTATCATCACTGGCATCAAAAGTTCTTGCAAAAGGAAAATCTTTTGCATGCATCTCAGTCTTTTGACATGCCTAAGTATACACAACACTTTTAGAATCTGCAACTTTATTTTTTAAGCTCTTTACCTCATCAGCACTGAAACCCAGCAACAGGAAATTGATACGACACAGCCAAAGCAGACAGGAATAGAAAACCTTTAATCTACAATGGACCAATGGAAAGAGAAACCAAGGATAGTTTAGAGGAAAAGGACTGTTTTAGAAGATATCATGTCCCATACCCTGAAGATACAAAGTGGCTACTTGAGTCTGAAATAGCAGGGTTACTAATAAGTTCAAAAATTTATGGAGGGGGGGAATAGGAAATTAGGTAATCAATACTGATATATTAAAATAAATACATCATTATCAATAGGTAGAGTCATTATTTAGACAGCATTGTTGCAGAATTCCAGGTCGTGCTCTTGGTGGTTTTTTTGATATGGCATACCAGATGAAAGCAAGAGGGAAGGAGGGTCAGTGTGCTGCAGGATCTGACACAGCGAGCTCACCCTAAGGGTCAGGAGGGGAACAGCCCTCTCAAGGACAAAATGTTGGCAGCAAAAGAAACTTTGACAGAGGTTGGAAGCAGTCAATACAAAAGTTACTTCCTTTCTTCCTGTCACATGTGCTCCTGGATCATAACAAGAAAACAGACCTCCACATTCCCCACTCCTGGGACCTGGTCAAAGATGAATGTGTCCAAAAAGTACAGTACAGAGCTGCCAGCATAAATTACTTAAGTATCCTTTGCTACATCTGTAAGTTACTGACTTGGCCCAAGAATCCCTGACAGATGAGCAGTGGTAAACATTTAGCTCTCATGAAAAGAGAATTTCACTGTAAATTGAGTAAACTATGTCTTTTGTTAGCAGCAGAAAGGAATTCAACCTCGACAAGATCAGTCTCATTAGGAATTAACAGCAACACTTCACTTTGCTTTAAAAGCAGCTGCTCTTTTGTCACACATTGCTGCTACTGCTGCTAGTATTTATGGATGCAAACACTGGTTCTTAGAAATCAGCACATTTGCACAAGTGAGAGTACCAAGTGTCATTAATTTATGACTCTGGGTAAGGGGTTTTAAGGCACTAGTACCAAGAGATTTAGAAAGCTACATTAGTGTTGCTGCCACTGCCCTTCTTTCTGCTATAAAATAAAATATTCAACTGATACACCTAAAAGGGTCTACATTTTCACTACAAGGAGGGAATATATTGTGAGCTTTCTGTGTGAACACTGATCTTCCAACCAATCTGACATTTAATCCATTAGACCAGAAATTTCAACATAATGAGCGAAACTCTTCAATTAGGCTTCCATCTTGCAGACATACAAATGCTTCATTTTGCACTCCCATAGTCCCCCAGCTCCAATTATTGTCACATATTAAGATGTGTACCATAGCACAGAGGTTTTAGCTAGTCCTTTTAGGTTCCAATTTAATCACAAGTAATAGTGAACACAGCAGTAATACTGAATCACAGTTGCAGCTCTGAGACAACTATACACTAAATCTGCCATAACTGGCAGCCTCCACTGAGCAACACTTTGCTCCTTATGGAGTAACATCCTATGGATTAGCACCCAGATAATATATGCCTATTTTATATTAGAGCCTGATTGCTCTAATCAAGAACCTGTAGTTAAATTACATTCTGTGCAAAAATTACATACAGTACTCCTGTCCTGCCCAGCTCTCTCATTAGGTGGAGGTGGAAACAAAGAAAACTAAGACAGCATTGGCAAGGATGGGTAAGATGGGGGAAAGAATGCCATGATGGCTTGGGTGATTTAACAGGAGATGTGCACAAATATACAGGGACAAATGAGTAAAGCTATCCATCAGTGATATCCATTAATGCTCTTTTCATATGATTTTTGCATTGAGGTTGGGAAACTCTTCAAGAGTTTTTTTTTTTTGCTTTGTAGACTATAGCATCTCATACAATTCTGTAAACAATCTGTGATAGTTTAAAAATTAAACTCCTTCAGTCTATTGTAGGAGAGGATCTTTTGGTGGATTCTGAGGAGAGAAAGTTAGGAGAGTGTTAAAAGTAGTTGATTTCTATATAGGTGTCTACTATTCTCTACAACTGGCCTCTCTTCCTCCACCAACCTCCAGCAAGCAGGGATAATGGAGTAGAACATAGTTACTTAGTAAGTTCTCATTTGACCTCTTGAAAAAATGTAATGTATAGTTTGAATTATTTTTTAATATAAAAAAGCACTTAGGTGTGTATATTTATTTATTCCTTTCTGCTGATGGCTTAGTGACCTTGCAATATGGCAAGGCCCCCCAGAAGGGCTACATGTCACAGAAACTGGAACTGAAACACCCTGCTCATTGGGCAGAGAGACAAAATCAGAAAAGTTGCAAAATAGTTGGCAGTGACTCCACTGGGGAAGGGTGGGGACAAAATAGCACAGGAGTATTTTCCAATTAAAACTGAGATTTTTTTAATTACTATTTTTAAAGTTTTACTTCTTGATGTAATAAAGAGAATGAACTTACTCCCTCCATGGCAACAGGTCCAAGTAAGGCACAGAGTATTTTTTGAAGGTGGACATATAGAAAGCTTCTTAAAAAATAATAATATTCTAGGAATCAGCTTTTGACAATTCAGCAAGATTTTATGTTTATTGACATTTAAGGTATGTTTTACACAGCCAAATTATTCATATGTGAATTAGTGTTTCAAGAATAAAATGATCATATGAAAGACAGACATATAAACAGGCAGAAAGGTGGGAAGATGTTTGATTCTTCAAAGGACTTCGTATGATCTCCTTTCCTCCACAATATCAGTGCCTGGACTGGAGATCAGTGCCAGTCCCCTCTCCCTGCTCACACTGACACACTCCTGCACCCAGGGCCCAGCAGCTCACCCACAGCTGAGCTCCTGACAAACAGGGCTGTGCCATTTTGTCATCTCCAAGTGACAGCTTGTGGTGAGCAGCTTTGCCATCAAACTCTCTCACCAGACTTCATACATGTAGGATTTCTCAGGAAAACATGGTTAGATTTCTCATTGCTTGCTTGTAGAGCTTCTGCTCCAGCACCAAAGCTTCTCTTCCTGGCTGAAGAGAAATTGACCTCTCAGTTATCAGAGGGATTAGAAAGAGTACTGAAAGAATAAGAATACTGTACCCATCTCATCTACCTCATGTGCTTTGCAGCTGATGGCAACCATCCAGCACATCAAAAGTTGGCTCTGAAAAAAAAACCCCACCACATTCTGATACCTCTTAAATCATCCCTTTATGGGATGAGCATTAGAAAAGTGCAATTTTTGCATCATTTATGCATTTTTTTTTTTGGTTAATGATGTTTGAAGAAGATCCCTTTTTTCTATTAACTTTACAATAAATGTATGCCAGAAGCAGAAATATCTGATAGCACTCTTTTTAAAATCCACCCTGTCAAGCACACACTGCCCAGAATAAGATGTGGCTGTAGCATCTATCAGTCAGTCCCCTGGCAACAAAGTGTCCTTGGGAAAACACATCACCATGTATCCAGCTGAGCCTAGCAGGATGCAGAGACTCGTGCAATTTGTGACATTGCTGTAAGATCTACCAGCTGTGGATGGACCCAAGTTTCTTGACTCATTCCCTTCATAGACATTTTGAATGGTTTATTAGACAAAGCTTCCCTTGTTATGACAGTGCTGATTTCCTCATCTTTTCAGTAAGTTTACCATCTCACGTCCTGCATGTGTGACCTGGTGGGGAAAGGTGGTCTTATATTTGACCTACACAGCTACTTCATCCATCTAGAGCAAAGTATGCCTAAATACTTACTGAAGGAAAAACATGGGAAAACCAGCAATGGATAATTTTGTCAATTTAAAATGTTTTTTAAAAGTTGCTCTGTAATATTTTCAGCTTCTGCACAAGAGTGAACTTCTCTTGATGCTAAGTTAGATACTTTTATCTACTGTATCAAAATCATTTAATTTCTGCCTTGATGAAAAGCAAGCAGTAAAATAGTATCACTTTGTCACAACTGGATAAAGGAAAAGTAAGTGAGGGATAACAAGCAGAACTTATCCTCTCTATTCTAGAAACATATATAATGCTAATTATAAGTAATTTAACTAATGGATTAGTTCAAAATGAGAGAAAGCTGTTGTATCCTTCACCTTACCTGTACCACATTTCACACCAGCCCAACACCTGAATGGCAGACATCATAGAAGGGATGTCAGAAATTAAAAAATAATCTCCTGGGGCAGTGGATTTTTAAAAGTAAACATCTACCGTTAATCTGACACTTCTCACAAGCCTCATGTTAACTGCTCAATGCCAGAAGGTTGCTCTCCATTCTCACTAAACCAGAGATTGGAACAGGTCAGTGGAGAGCAGTGCTGAACACAGGGCTGGCAGCTGGAAGGTTGTGCTGTTCCTGTACCCCAAGAGGAGCAAGGGCAGGGTGGCTCTCCCACATTTGGTAGCCAGGCACCAAAAGGGCTGAGCCCGTGGCAACTACCAAAATGGCATTGGGAGCAGTGAAACTTGTCCAGATTGCTCCTTTAGAGCTAAACCACAAACTGAACTCTAGTGACAGCAAATCTGAATTATCTAACCTCAGCAACATTGCTCAGGGGTGAAGTCAAACAAAACAAAGGCTTTGCCAGACCCTAAAGGACAAGAATTTTAATTATATTCACACAGGGAATGCTAGCATTCAGAAACACATAATCACAAGAATGATTATATGTAGGTGCTTTTATTGAAGAGCTCTGGGTGTCAGGGGCTACCAACCCAAATCTGACTCCGCCATGGGTTCGGGATGAACATGTTTTCATATTCTATCGTTATATAACTTTCATGTTCATTATTAAACTTATATTGTTCTATTGTATACATAGATTTCAGCCAAGCATGGCTCCTCGTGGCCCCCCTTAAATTTCTAAGATAGTTTCTCATGATTCTTCTTATGATTATACAATAATTATATTTAATTACTAAACAAACATCACATCTAACAATTATATCATTTATCATACTGCTTACACAGGTGCAATGATCTGGCAAAACACAAAGCCTAACATTTTCAGAGTCTATCTTTAACATTTTCCAGGGCCCCACTATCAGGAACACATAAAACATATTTTAAACGAGGTCTTTGCCTTATACATGTTGCTGGCCCAGGCCTATTTACTATAGAGCTACTGAGAAGGTTGCTCTTGTCCAGCACTGCAATCATTTCAAGCCACTGCTGCAACAGTTCCATTCCACTTCACTTCAGTCATGCACAAGACCACTTGCTCTGAGCACCTGAACCAAGTGTGGGCTGGTTCTTTATTTAACTCTATGAAATATTGTTGTAAGTTGTGGTCTGAGCCTGGAACGATCTGGGGACCCCAGCTGTTCAGCGCAGGGCAGAGGCCATACAAAAGCTCACGTTTGGACTCCCAGCTCTGCCAGCTGCAGCCTCCCGTGCTTTTTAACACGTCGATGCAGCAGCCGATGGCACCTCACCGGAACCTGAGCACAAAGGCAAAACAGGTCCTGCGTTAGGGGGACCCGTGGCGGGGAAGAGCCGGCCGGGAGGGGTTTGGTCCGCACTGCAAGGGCTCGCTCGGACAGCGAGAGCCTCGGCACCTGCCTCGCTGGCCGGGCGCGCTCCGCCGCCGCCGGGACACCGCGCCCTTCGCGCCCCGGCCTCGGCTGCCGGGCTGGGGGGGAGGCAGGGCGCTGCCGGGCCGGTGCGGATGCCGGTGCCGGTCCCCGGGGTGAGCCCCGGCGGCGGGCGGTGCTGCCGGCGGGGCTGCGCGGGGCGGGCGCGGGCGGCGCCGCTCGCCGAGGCCCGGCCCCTCAGCGCAGCCCGGCTCGGCGGCGCCGGCCGCTCCCCCGGCCCGGGCTCTTTGTCGGCGCGAGCCGGCGGGGGTCGGCAGCGCCATGTCCTCCCCCAAGAATGGCTTCTACCGGCAGGAGATCACCAAGACCCTCTGGGAAGTGCGGGACCGCTACCGGGACCTGCAGCCGGTGGGGTCCGGCGCCTACGGAGCCGTGTGGTGAGCGGGGCGGCGGGGGCGGGTGGCGGGGGCGGCGGCCTCTGTCCCGGCCCGGGGGATGCAGCCGGGGCCAGCCCTCTGGCGCGTTGCTCCGTGCCAACTTTTCCCGGTTGTTGTCCGGACCCGGGCTGGCCCCGCCCGGTGCCGCCGGCCCCGCGGGTGCAGAGGGGCGGCCCCGCTGTTCACCTGGTCGCCCCGGGCCGGGCTGCTCGGCCGGGGGAATCCGACCCGGGCGCCTTCCGTCCCTGGAGCGAGCAGAGCCCGGAGCGCTGCCCCAGCCCTGCCCGGGAGCGCTGCCCGCCGCTGCCGAGCCCGGCCCGCGGCACCCCGGAGCGGCAGCGTCCCTGAAGCCCGGGATGTTTTAGCGGTTGGGGAGGGCCCCTCGGTTTGGCTCTGCGTTGGTGGTGGGCTTGGGTGTTTAGTGGGATTTTTTGTCTTATTTTTAGTTCGGGAATTTTTTTTTTTTCCCACTCCGCAGATGTTCCTCTTTAAAGCTTTTGATAACTGTCTACAATTCATCACAGAGCCTGGCAGGCTTTTAAAGGAACGAAGTGAGATGGCTGCTGGCAGAGATGCTCTGGGGCGGTGGTCTCCCCCCGAGGGCCCGGCAGCGTGGGGCAGGATGCAGCCGCTGGGGTTTGCAGACTTGCTTCGGTCCTTGCTCACCGAACTCTTTCTTTTCCCTTAAAGCTCAGCTGTCGATGGAAGAAGTGGTACCAAAGTGGCCATTAAGAAATTGTACCGCCCGTTTCAGTCTGAACTCTTTGCCAAACGAGCTTACCGAGAGCTGCGTCTCCTGAAACACATGAAGCATGAAAACGTGAGTTGAGTCATTAGCTCAAAACCACAGCTTAGGCGCTCTAAATCAAAAAAAATATGTATATTTGGACAAGGCAGATGTGTAGCTGAATGGAATTCTGAAATCTTTCAGCCTGTTTTTTTGTCTGCCTGTCCTACAAACATCAGTTCACACAAACTAGAATATCCTGTGGGAAACACCACTTAATTTCCACATAGGAAAAATTGGGTGGGGAAGGTTAGGACCACAGTGCAATTTGCTCAGTGCTAGTGAGAGGGATTAAAGACCAGAAATTACAGACTCCATTGCTATGTTCCTGTGAGTTGCAGGAGAATACAGAGCACAGGTCTGTGGGTCTTAGGTGCCAGCATCTTTTTTTTTGTTTTTTTGTTTGTTTGTTTGTTTTGTTTTGTTTTTTTGGTTTTTTTTGGTTTTTTGTTTTTTTTTTTTTTTGTTTCCCTGAGCTTGCATGAAGATGCACACCTGCATATCTTTGAGGAGGGGTTAGCATTTTTCTCCATTTTTATTGTTCATGAAGCATTTGAACCTTTCAGGCTGATATTAATGGCAAACAGAAAAAGTCCACAAATGACTAAACAAATTGCTTTATGGTGAAGCAGAGAATAAGGTAATAGAACTCTGCACATGATTCCCATATAATGTGAAAGAACAGCTGTAGAAAGAAGTGTTGAAAGTGTGATTGAGAGAAAGATTCATGGTCCCAATACTGTTTAGGAGTTCAGGAAAAAATAAAGAAGAAGTTTGTGCAAAACAAGTTGTTATGGAGACTTAAAGCATGGATACCAGGTGAGAAGAGTCCCAGGGTGGGCTTGGAGGGTTACAGTAGTATTTTTAAGTGCTGTTCATGAAGAATGCATATGGGAAAAAACATCTTATCATTTGGAGGGAGTTGTTAAAATTATGCAAAAGAGCATAGTTTAAAATGTTAATTGATGTGGAAGATTAGAGTATACCTCCATTCAGAGGGCCTTCACAAAAAAACTGAGAGATCAAAAGCAAGGATGAGAGAAAGTGGTAATAACAATAATTAGTCATTGCCATTTAACATTATAATAATAATATTGTGAGTACCAACTAGGTTTGTTTGAAGAATAATTTGTGGGCTATCCTGACAGTCCAGAAGGAAAAAGAACTTTTTCTAGGCTTAAGAAACTGTCTACTTTTTTAATCTAAATCTTTTAGTCTGATTACTTCAAAGTACCTGCCTCATAACCACTGCTGCATATGTTTAAGAGTTAATGTTTGCAGGAAACTTCTGTGTATGGTCTTTAATACTCTCAGCGTTTTCTTTACTGAACATTTGGGAGCAGAGCAGCCTGTGCAGTTGCCAAGCTCCTAACTGTGTCCAGAATTTTGAGATTATTTTTCTTCCATTTCCCAGAATAATCTGTTGGGTAGCATTTTCCACTCATAGCAGGTTTTATGCAGTGTAAGCCCTTTGGAACAATACTCTAGAACTCCACTGTGGGCTCAGTTGGTAATTAAAGAGTCCAGAGGAAAATGCTCACTGGGGAACCTGAGCACAATCTGTACAAGTTACAAATCAATATATATGAAGGAAGGGAATGATTTACAATCTTAGGAAACAGTTTGGGCCGCAGAAAGAAGCAGTTTATGTACTAAGGAAAACTTTTAACATGAATTGTTAAAATAATCTATTCATTAGAGAACAAAGACTGAATAAATGATGCTGCAGGGGTTGGAAGCAGAAACTGACTGTTCCAGCCATCTGTGATGAGACTGACATGGCAGTGCAGCCATCAGGACAATTCCTATCTGCCACCCCAGACTCACTCCGTTTTGTCAGTCATGTTGGCCATGGTGAATTAGAAGCAGCAGCAATGCCTTTAGGATTTTCAGTTCTTGAGCTGATCTCAAAGGTACTCCTTTAGCTGCTTCACCCATCCAAAATTAAACTAGAATGGCAGTATTGCTCCTCATCATGATTTTCAGCCTGACCCCTTGGACCCACAACCATTCTGTCAAAGAGCTTCTTTTTGCATATTTCATAGAAACATAGAACCACAGAATGGCTTGCATTGAAAAGGATATGAAAAATCATCTAGTTCCAACCCTTCTGCAGTGGGCAGGGACACCTTTCACTAAACCAGGTTGCTCAAAACCCCATCCAATCTGACCTTGAACACTTCCAGGGATGGGATGTCCACAACTTCTCTGGGCAACCTGTTCCAGAGTCTCACCACCCTCTCAGGAAACACTTTCTTCTGTTTATTTGATAGTTAAAATTGCATCCAAATCACTCTTCTTACCTGTTTTTATTTCAAAATTACTTCTGTGACCACAGGGAATTTGATGTTGGCTTTTATGGAAAGCGTGATGTTTTATTTGTTTCACTCTGATTACCTCTCAGTGGACCATCTCTGCCCCTCAGAGAGTTTTCAGGGAATTCTTGTGTTAAGCATGCAGCAATACATTATCACAGTTTATTTAACCTTATGCTGTATTCAGAATGATGGAAGAAATTATAATGGTCTGACACATTGTGTTAAAAATAGCAGCTCTGATCTTCCATTAAGATAGCAGAAGATCCCATTAAACCTGTGTTTCATGGATATAATTCATCAGCATGTCAGTGAAGAAAAATGGAGGAAAACTACTGCTTAATACCCTAGACGACCTCCATTATATCCCCTTTGAGGAATATGCTCAAATTTTTTGTGCAGAATGGTTGTAGGATGACCAGAAGTCCTGCAAAAGCAAATACAGGAGTAATTATACCAAATTTTATTGGATTTGTATTTTACTTTGTAGGGACGCTAAGTCACAGGTCAATTTGCTTGTCTATTTAGGCATTTTCAGGAGGAGGTGGCTGGTTGCACCATCTTTCATTAGACCTTTGCTCTCCCTAAAGTCTCTCAAGTAAATGTAGTGAGGCATATTTCTGTATACACCATGTAGTGAGGAATGTTCCTGTGTAAACCATGCAGACTTGATCACATGGGGCTTCTCATCAGCCCTTTGCAAACAAATCCAAAGGAGTGTTGAGAGCCAAGGGACAGAGGCTGTGAAGGGGATGAGACTTTTCTGTGAGAGGTAAATCAGTCTTTATTGGCGCTGGTATGCTTTTTTTTTTTGGGTAGGCCTTTTAATTTGAGAGGGCGCAGGATGTTTCCCAAACTTCATAAGCTGTTTCTACTACCAAAAAAGCAGTCTAACACTGATAAATTCCTAAGACATTTCCAGAAAGAAAAGTTTGTTTCCAGTGGGAGAAGCTGCTGGATCACTCTGTAGCTGTATAAATAGCTGGCATGTGGAAGGGCATGGTATGGAAATGAGGAAAAACCACAGCTAAGGCAGAATGAAGAAAGCTCTTCTTGGGGCTGTTTTTCTCCTTCATTTAATCATGCTAGTTTGTAGTATTCCTCCCCATACAGCCTTACCAGCTCTTGATTATTTCTTTCACATCTGCTGAATCTTGTACAGAGGAACAGTCTTTTTACCTTTAGGAAATATTTTTCAGTAGTGCTGCTTCTGTTCCATGTTTCTGTCCATTTTGAGTTCATTTGAATTGAGGACCTTTAAAATTTACCTATTATGGCTCTGGCTTAAAACCAAAAGCAGTGAAAATATGGCCAGTGTGCTAACTTTGCCCTGGCTTTAGCTCTCAAACATTTGCATAGCTCTGTATTTGTGTATTCTTCTGCAGTTAATGGAGATGTCTGTGTATGCAGAGTGAAACCCAGACAAGTGGAGGTGCAGAACCTTTAGTTTCTTTTGGCAAATAACTCAGATTTTCTTGCATGTTTGGATTGTGATACCTTGATACTGCTTTTGTTGAAACAAGTGCACAGTTGTTTGCAGTGCTCCAGCCCTGGTGCTCTCCTCACCTCCAGTTTGTTAAGAGAACTTTTCAAGCAGGAGTGCAGAATAGCTGGCAAGGGGACATGGCACTGGAGAGAGGAAGAGAAGAGCAATGGCTTATGCTGATGGCTCGTGTCAGAGCAGAGTGTGGATTTTATCAGTGTGGTGTTTGTACATGTGTATCTACCTGTGTGTACATATATTCACCTATATTGAATTCTGACACAGTTCTGCCAGTTAGTCTGAATGTGTTTCTGGAGTAACATTTCTGACAAATGCCCCTTAAACATTTCATGGGTCAGTTAATATTCTACAGATGTTTTCCCTTCCTGGAAACTCTGTATGTAAGAGGCCAATGCAGTATTTGTTTAAAGGTACTCTGTATTATGCTCTCATTCATTGCTCAGGGTGGAAATTATTCTCTGGTGTATTCCCACATCTGAAGACCAGTGTGTGTTTTACATTACAAGAAGCATGTAGCTTTTTTTCCCCCTTTGGAAGGAACTGGATATCCAACAGACACCAAATTATCTGTCTCTCTACAATTATATTTCTGAGGATGATCCACTTTGGTTGGCTGCTTTTTAATTCTGTTTTCTTTTTTATTTAAAAAAATGTTGAGCTTTTTATTTTCACCTACAGAGTGTCAACCAGGGAAGGAATTAGTTCCAGAGAAAATAGTTAGTCACACTGTGTTCTTGCCTGAGAAAAATCTTAAATCTGTCACCTTTTGCAGTTCATCTAGCTTGACATGAGCAGTAGAAAGCAGCAGCATCTGCAATGTACAAAATCAGACCAACAAGGGAGTTGTAGATGAGTGATGCCTTAATGCATGAGAGTGTGCTCACTGTGTTAGAGGAGGTTTCCTGCAGCAAGTCCTGCAGGACTTCACCAGCTAGAAACTCACATTCTTTGGGTACATATATGCCAGTAAAGTGCATATATTTCCTATCTGGCAATGGCAAATCTCCTTATTGGTCCTTATGAAAACAAAAACACAGTTATAACTGGACAGTTCATTGCTGTCAAAAATCTGAAAGGGAGAAACACTCCTGCCTTTCTGCAGGCTGAAGGGTTAGCACATCTAGGGAGCTAGATGTGGACACTGGACACTAACAGGACACTGGATTAATTTTATTTTGGTACTCAGAAGTCAACAAATCAGCATAGGGATATCTGTTGTCTTTCTGCCTGTTTTCCTAATTTGACTAATAGGTGTTTTATGTAGGCTGGGCTTCAGCTGATAGCCATTTATTGACACCCAGCCTTGGGTACTGATAAAGCAGGCTGATGAGCTTATTCCATGAAATGAAAATAAGAAAAGCTGCACTGAAACCCAAACTTTCTCTTTTGATTGCCATCCAATCTAGAGATGAAGATGAGTCTGTCTGCAGGATTTGAATCTGTCCAGTGTTACATATGAGTCTTTTGAAGGAAGAGTGTGGTGATGCCCATGGGTATAGCTTGTGAGTGCCAATGTGCTGGCAGGAGAAAAGAAAGAGGTATCCAGGTGTCCCTCGTCTCTGTGAGGGAGAAAGGTGACTGTGGTACAAGCCTTGGCATGAATAGTAAAGATTTTTAAAAGACTGAGAGTTTTTAGTGTAGTAAAAGGATGCCCATGATGAGAACAGCACAGGAACGTGAAGTTAATCCTGCAGAAAATTTATTGTGACATAATATGTAGTTCAGCAAGGCTCTCTCTTAAGAAATGTACTTACATGTTTAGCCTGAATGCTAAAACCACTCAACTTCACTGTGTTTTCATGCATAACATCTGCAAGAGAAAGCAGCACTTACTGTATGAGACACATAACCTACATTACTTATTAATTTATACTAGATTCTTTTGATGTACTGCTGCTTACATCAGAAGCTGTCTTTTACAGAAATGAAATGGGTCAGTCCTTGAATAGAAGTAATCCAATGCAAAGTACAGGGGAAGGCAGAGGTAAGGAGCTATTCACCATTGTGCTCTGCTGTTGGAATAGTGTTTGGAAAAGAAGGCAGCTGAGAAGGGAAGGGCAGAAACCACCATACTAGTGTGAACCCGTTGTTTATTTGTTAACAACAGTAAAGTTGGTGAGTGTGGTCAGGGGACACACACAGTAGGGTTAAGAAAGGCTGGAGATGCTGCTACCCACTCCCCAATGGCTTCAGAGTAAATATATTGGGGTGAAAGCATACCTTTGGAAAACTAGTTAGACCAGTAGATGGGTAGTTTTGTGGGTTTGCACTTCAGGAAGATGCAGCATCACTCTTATGAAGACAGGCTGGGAAGGTTGTTCTGCCTGGAGAAGAGAAGGCTCTGGAGGGACCTTAGAGCAGCTTTCCAGTACACAAAGAGGGCTACAAGAGAGATGGAGAGGAGCTTTTTATAAGTGCTTTTTATAAAACAGGACAAAGAACAATAGTTTAAACTGAAAGAGGGTAGATTTAGACTGGACATAAGGAAGAAATTCTTCACTTTGAGAGTCATGAGGCACTGGCACAGGGTGTTCAAAAAAGATGTGAGTGCTTCATCCCTGGAAGTGTCCAGGGCTGGGTTGGATGGATCTTTGGGCAACCTGATCTGGTGGAAAGTGTCCCTGCCCATGGTAGGGGTTTAGAACTACATGAGCTTAAAGGTCCCTTCCAAGCCAAACCAATCTGTAATTCTGTGGAAGTGATGCAGTATTACACCCTGTCTTTGAGATAAAAGCTATTAAAGTACTTCAGTGCAGGCTGAGGAAATCTAGGTTATTTTTCAGTCAAATGTACAGTAGATACATTCTTTGTGGGAGAAATTACCTCTTGGCAAGTTAGTTCGGGTAAAAATAAGACCCTGAAAAGGCAGCACTGCGGCTGATTTCCACAGATTCTTTTCATTGCCATTGCAGAGTGTACTGGATTCATTCCTCAGCTGAGCTTCTAACTCTGATAGTGTCAGTAATTGTGGTGATTAACACCAAAATACATTTATAGAAGGTTTCACAGATATCTCTGGTACATTTCATATAGTCAGCACTATGAAAAAATAAATTATTCTTGTGATTGTTTATGGTGGCTTACTTTAGTGCTGGAACATCATACAGTTTTTTACAAATACTGTCTTTAATTGAGAGGTTTCAAACAGAAACAGGATTTTCCATCATATTATAAAGGAGGAAGTTGACCACACTTTATCTGTTTCTTTTCCTTTTTGTGAACAAGTAGCTGGAGTTGTATCTTCCTCGAAGGATTTATTTTATCACATATTTCCTTGTGCTTAATATAGCTGCAAAAACCTCTGGCCTAAATGGAAATATGAATGACTCTGCTCCAGTACAGGAAAATAATCCCAAACCACAACTATTAAATAAAAATCACAGAGGAAAAGGAAATGGGTCCTTCACTTTATTTTAAAATTGATTCACTATTAGTATGTCTTACCATTTTGGACACTAACATGGATTTCAGGATTTTTAGAAAACCTGGTTTGTAAAGCAAGAGAAGTATTGTGAAATCCTTGGCATATTTAAAGAGTTTTCTGGTTCATTATTTAAAATTCCCTTCTTTGGGAGCTGGTAGCATTGGTCTTGGTGGCTTCATTCCCTAGAGGATTTGCAGCAATGGTAGGTTTGTTTCTGTAAGTTTGTAGCCTTTCCTCAGCAATAATACACATCAGGCAGCATTAAGTACCAGGAGCTCTGTGTACTCGAATGGATACACATTAGAATGTTAGTGAACTTCATTAGTGTGTTTTGGGGCTGGTCTGTTCTGCATGGAAACATGTTCTTCATGCTCCTGTGTTTCACAGGGGGTGCCTGATAATGCCTTGGTGCACAGATGCATGTGATAGAGCAGCCACATTATTTCATCCTCCTCTGTGTCCCTTCTTTTCATTGTGGTGTCCCAGTGTCTTTCACTGCTACATTCAGATGTGGTGGGATTTATTTTCTTATGCTTCTTGCTTAGGTGTATGAGGGCATGGAAATACTTGCTAAGAAGAACAAGCAAGACTTTTGAGAACATGGAGCTTAATAAGGGAAGATGCATATTAAATGAGATTACTGCTAAAATGTTAACTTCCTTCTTCATATATGTACATCTGAAGAGAGCACACAACTTCTCTGGTTGTGTTTGCATACACACACTGCCTTAGGAAATGCCTGTAGAGCTGCATTATGCTCCACTGTTGCGAAATATGTCTTTGTAATCCCGTCCTCCTCCTTTCTCTCACTACCTCCACAGAGAAAAGAAAAACCTTATGTAAAACTGTCATAAAAAAAGAAAATTCTTATTGTAATGTTAGCACTAGCGGTATTTCTTCAAATAATAACCACATCCTCTGTGGGTTTAATTATTATTTTATAGTAGTTATTCTTCTTTAATTAGTTTCATATAACAGTCCCAAGTAAATATTATTAGTGACTTTTTTTCAAAAATATATGTGGCTACAGAGAAAGGGAGTTATAATTTTCTGCCTTCATCTTTATTAGTTTTTCTATCTTCTTCATCATTTTGACAATATCCAGTCTAACTGTAGTAGTCTGTCCTTAATGTGGAAAGACTAAAAATGTGTGCAATAAGGATTTCATCATGGTTGGGCATTTAAAGCTTTAAATAAAGGAAGGTGTCCTTTTCTTGCATTTCCCCCCTGCATTTCTGCTCATGCTTCTCTTTATTTTTACTTTTTTAAGAAGATGTCTGATTTGGATGACAGTTCTTGGTGTATGACCTAATGTCTGTATGGCCACAAAGATAGGGTTGAACAAGGTTATAAAGCTTATTAGTCTTTTAGCTTGCTTCTGGCAAAGTCCTGCATAGCCTCATGTTGCTAAGAGCATGTCCTGGTTTGGGGCAAATTTGGTAGAGAATCTCCCAAGGGGGCCCCTCCAGAAAGCAAACCCACACGGCCCTTCCCCCCAGCTGGTTCAGGAAGAATTCCTCGGAGAGGAGTGGGAAGAACCTGTTTATTGAACAGGCACAGCACCCCCAGCACACAGAATGAACAATACCAGATGACACCATTCTGACAAAGATGGCAAATTCAGAAAGTCTCTCTGGGGGTGGTCGCTCTGTTCTCAGTCCCTCTGGCGCTGGGGCAGCTGCTGCAGCCACAGGGTGCAAACTCTCGGTGTTCCCAGGTCCCAGTCCAGAGCAGGTTTGAGATGGTGCAAAAACAGAAAGGAGAAACAGTCCAGGAAGAAATTTGGACTGTTTAGCTAACCTAGCTAATGAGCAGGAGCAAAAGCAAGCAGAAGCAAAGCAGAAGCAAGAGTGAGAGGGAGAGAGCAAAGCAAAAAGCAAAAGCAAAAAAGCAAAAGCAGCACTAAGTACTGCCCGTCTCTGTGTCCCGCCAGGCTGATAAGAAAACCCAAACAAAGCTTTCACTCTTCAGAGCCAGTCTCAAAGGCACAGAACATAATAGCCAGCATAAACAGAACATATGAATGGGGATACAAGCATCATAATGTCACCCTAGGATAGAGCAGCAAAATTGTGGGTTCAGTCCCCACACAGGCCATTTCACCTAAGAGTTGTACTCAGTGATCTGTGTGGGTTCCTTCCAGTTCAGAATATTTTGTGATTCTGTAACATAGCAACCTGCACCTGGGAAACACCACAAGCACTCTGAGGCTTGGGAGTCTTCCTCTGAACAGACAGAAATGGTCATGAATTAGCATCAGAGGTAGAAAAGAAGCAGCTCTAAAAGCCTGTGTTATTTAGGCACTGCCTGGATTATGCAGCATCTAAAATCTGGCTTTAGATCACTGCAGCTACTTCTTTTTGAGCATTGAGTTCTGTGTATTTAATTTTCTGGTGTTCAGTGGTCTTGAAAGAAGCATTGATATTTAGTGTAATGCACCACCCAGTCAGTTTGTGTAGTTCTCCCAAAATCTATACTAATAGGAAAAGCTGTGGTGGAAAATCCATTTTACTAGATTATTATTTGTCTGTTCAGTGATAGCATGCTTTTGTTTAACAAAAAAAACTCTTTGGAGAACCTGAGGTATAAGCCATAGTAAATCATATAAAGTTCTTGCTAATTTTTTCTCAATACAAACAGTTTCATTCTGATTTCTTCATTGTACTTCCAGGAAGCTATTGTAGTCTATGTACCTAAATTACCCTGTTACTGAAATTGGAAGATGTTTAAAGTGCACTTCATTGATAGGCGGCAGGCCCAGCTAGGTGGAGAGCACTTACAAGTGCTTCATATTATAGACTGATTTTTCTGGTTTATTTTCAGCATGTCAGTATTTAAAGTGATAAAATACTGTCTCCTCTGAAAATAAAATTGTTAGCCTCTGAACTTTTAGCTCCAGTAGGTACTTCTTATATTTTTTTGTCACAGGGTAAAACTGTCATCTGAGTTATAAAATCTAACACATAACAAATCCTGTCACTACTTTAGGTATTCTTTCTGCCATGTTTATGCCTGTAGCTAATGTCTCAATATGTTTTGGATTATATTTTTTCACTTATTAGGTGATTTAGGCTTTATTGTGTCAAATCAGCCATTAATTTTTTTCTACTTTTTTCTTTTTTTTTTTTTTTAGGTCATTGGAATTTTGGATGTGTTCACACCAGATGTAACACTGGAGAAATTTAATGACTTGTAAGTTAAAATTTGTTTATTTATGGAGCAGAGCATTGTTGCATGTGCGGGATGAAAGGTTGTTGCTTTTTAAATAGAGAATTTCAAAATTGTTGCTTCATGGACTTTTCTTCCTGAGTTTCATCTTAATGTAACTCTTACATGCAGCTTTGGTGGGCTGGAGTTCTCAGATTGTCATTGGAACCAGTTTCCTGTCTTTCAGCCCTTAGTAAATGGCAGTTTAGTGAATTCCCTAATCCACCTTACAAATAGTGATTTCTTACCCTAAGGCCCAGTTTGCTCAAATGGTAGGACAATTCTTAACCCAATCCAGTAGGCTGGATGAAAGTTACCCCCACTATGTGGCATATCTCAGTGGGATCCATCCAAATTCAAGGATCAGTTAAAAGTGCTTGTTCTGCTGAATTTTTTGGTGTTTATCTGCATTGTGGTCTGTTGTGTCCCATTATTGTTTTCCCAGTCAGGGTCCAAACAGCACCTGATACAGGTTGTTTCTGCCACATCTCCCTTACCTTTGGTGGCATCTCAAACACAAGGTGTTTAACATATCTGCTGTTTTACTTGTTTACTGCTACAATTCTGCTGAATTAGAGTTGCTAGAGACACAGTGCCCAGAAATCCTTTAGGGTTTAATGTAGGTTTCCTGTGTTAGTAGAACTGTTCTGGATTTCATCTAGTGTATCTATGTTTCCTAAACAACCTTGTGTATTTATATGTTAACAAAGAAAGCTATCTACAGAAAAATGTACAAAATGAAGTACAGAAAACATGGAGCATGTGTTCATATTGATTGTTGAGCCAAAATAAATGTTGTACATATTGTCTATTGTGCTAGCATTTTACACAACATATGTAATAGAGTGCACATGTACATGATGAGCATTGAAGCACTGTGTTTTAAATGAGACCCTAAAATCATCCTCCAGATTTTGCTAGTTCTGTGGCTGTGCTGCTCAGTCATGACTGTGAGATACATTGCCTTGCATGAATGTCTTAGTTTATTTTTTTTTTTTCAAAGCTGTCTTTGAAATATCATGAGGCTTTATTAGTTTCTTTCTAAGCTAGTTCTGATAACTAGCAAATTTCCATAAATAGTGATAAAACTGGGCAATACCTCTTTAAGACAATCAGATAAAAACAGATAGGCTTGGAGGGTGGGAGGATGAATTGTTTGGTAAATGGAATGATCTATAATTAAATATTGTAATTGAACTATAACATACAATAATGCTTTACATAACAAAGTTAATCAAGTTAATCTGTTTGGTTTTCTTTCTATTTTTTTTTTTGTTTGTTTTCTTTTAAGCTACCTCGTCATGCCATTTATGGGAACAGACTTGAGTAAGATAATGAAGCATGAGAAATTAACTGAAGATCGAATCCAGTTCCTGGTATATCAGATGTTGAAAGGCTTAAAGGTTTGCCAGTTGTACTACTATTTTGATTTCACAGTCTTTTTTCCCAGTAAACTGTTATGGAGAACTATAAGTACTTATAATTTAATAGCAGGATAAAATTTATCTCACCTAGTATAGTAAAAATTATATACTAAATTAAAATCATTATATTAATTTATTATAGAAAGTATAATTTTACAGCTGAAGAATCCTGTCTCTCTCAGTTTCTTGTCTTACATAAGGTGTTCCAGTCCCATAGTCATGATCATTAAGCTTCACTGGCTTTGCTTCAGTATCTCTCTTTAACTGAGAAGCCCATAGCTGAGCACAGCACTCCATGTGTGTCTCTTGAGAGCTGAGAAAAGGTTAAGGATCATCTTCAAGGTGCTGGCAATCCTCTGCCCAATGCATGAGGCTTTTGGTTGTCTTTGGTGCAAGGGCACAGGTCCTTTTCTGCCAAGCTGGTCAATCTCCAGCCTTGTCTGGTGCATGGCATTATTCCCTCCCAGGATTTTGTGAACTTTGGTGGGTTCCTGTCAGCCCATTTCCTTAGCCTGTGGAGGTCTCACTAAATGGCAGCACAATCATCTGGTGTTAACATTATTGTCCGTTCTGCATCATTTGCTGAGTTGCTGAGGGAGCCCTCTGTCTCATCATCCAGGTCAGTAATGAAAATGATAAACAGATCTGACTTCAGTACCATCCCTAAGGGGGACACTGCTGGTGATGGGCCTCCAGCTGGACTTCCTGCCACTGATCACAGCTGTTTGATCAAAGTTCAGTCAACGTTGATCCAGGCAGCTCAGTCACTGTCCATTAATCTTACTCCTACTTCCACTGTCTCTCAGGGTGTTATGAGAGCTTCAAAAGCCTTACAAGAGACAAGGTAAACAACACTGTCTGCCCTCCTGTCATGCACCAGTCCAGTTGTCTTATCATAGAGGGCTAGCAGGCTGTCAAGCATGATTTTCTTCTGTAAATCCATGTTGATTACTGCCAATCAGTTCTTTGTCCTTGTAATTTTTGGAAATGGTTTCCAGAATTACTTGCTTATCACATTCCCAGGGAGTGAGGTGCAGCTGACTGATCTTCTTTGATCCTCTTCTTCAATACCCTTTTGAAGACATGAGCAATATTTGCTTTCTTGCAATCATAAGGAACATCTCCTGATCACCATGACCTTTCACATACTTTTAAGTGGACTCCTGATGACATTGGCCAGCTTCTCTTAGAATTCATGAGTGCATCCCATCAGGGTGTTTGTTTAAATGTTAAATTTATGTTTGTTCAGATATTCCTTGTTTGATCCTCCACCATTGAGGGTTAAGTCTTCCTTGGTCCTTCCTTTTCCAGCAGTTTCAGGGACCTGTGATTCGGCAAATACTACCAGTAATGATGGATTAAAAGAAGGCATTGAGTACCTTGGCTTTTTCATGCCCCTGGTGCAATTGGCTGTATTCTCCCTAGTTTTGTTTTTGCTCCCAGTTTACATGTAGAAGTCCTTCCTTTTGACCTTTGTGTCTCTTACCATATTCAGGACAAGAGGGCTTTGCCTTTCCAGATTCCATCTCTGCACACTTGGGCAGTATCTCCACATTCCTGCAGGGTGATCTGACTCTGCTTCTATCTCATGTATGCTTTTTTATGTTTTGGTTTCCCTAGGAGTTCTTGTCTCCTGTCACCTTTCCTTGCTCTTGACTTAACTAGTGTCTGTTTATTGTGTGCTGATGTTTTACACTGTGAAGATAGAAAAACACTCATAAAAGACTGTAATGGCCCATGCAGATTTGTCTTGTTTTGGACTGTGTAGGAAAGCTTCATCTTGAAGCTCTTCCAGTAAGTCTTGGGAAGAATAATGATTTTGATATATCATTTTCTTAAATAAAAAGTATAACCAAATGCCATGTATAAGTTAGTTGTTGGTCTTGTTCATGATTTTCTTTGTCTTTTCACATAGTAAGCCTGACTGTTAATCCTCCATTCCTTCTCAGAAATAATGTTTATATTCATCTTTATTTTATCTCTTAGATACTGTACTATGTGGACTGCAGACCTTACAGCTATAGCAAATAATGTAAAAACATAATCTTGAATTTTACTAACTCTCACAAGAATGATTCTAAATGTATTAGCTGTCATATACTTCGCGTGTGTTTCTTCCTCATCTTTTGCTAAATACTGTTTAATTTTGCTACTCCTTTTTTGTGCTGTTTGGCTTTTAAAAATTGGACTGAGCATATTGAAGTTCATGGTTTTATAACACAAAAAGAAGATATTCCTTAAGCTCACTGGTTTTATCTATAACCTATGTTAATACGATGTGAAAATGATTCTTGGTCCATATTAGTACTACAGTTCTTAAATTACTGTGTTTACTTTTTGGGTATACTACTTTTTTCTTTTGGTGACACAATTCCAAGAAAAGAAAACCCTTGACCTAGGTCTCAGGTTTTATCCAGGCTCTCCTGCAGTAAAGGCTGTTGAATTCTCTTTGCTGCTCTGGAGACATAAGGAGGCTATGGAATGGCACTGTCTTAAATTGTGTGTCATTCCTTGGCTGCTGCTGGCACTGTACAGTTTTGGTTTTATGGTCCTGTAACCACACAGTGTATGGACAGAACTTTCCTCTGTGCTTGTACAGATAAGTGAAGTCAGTGTAGGGGTTTGCTTGTGCAGTGGAAATATAGACCTGATTTTGATACAGGAACATCTGGCACTTCCATCAGGATGTGGATTCATCCAGATCTATACTTGCATTGCCAAACACTATTAAAAAATAATTAAATAGCAGCACAGCATGCTGTGCCTGGACAATGACATCAGGAACAGAATAACCACGATTCTGTTGTCCCTCAGCACTTAACAGATACAGAAGGGCAAGTAAATTGTTTTACTCCCATCACAAAATGTAATAAATACATTTTCTTGTTGAGTCCTGCATTATTGATTTCTCTTTGACCCTATCCTGGATTTTGTGTTCTTATTTTAGTAGATTTTTGCTCACATAGCCTTTTACATGTGCTAAGTCATTATCTTTTGTGTTCTACAGTTGTGCATTTAAGTGCTACAATTCCCATTTTACAAATGTCGGTGCTCAAGTCAGGTAAACTAAAGCCAGGTTTGGGGAAAATGGTTTGATTTAAACTGGAGGAAATTCACCTCTAACCTGGATTCTGAATGTGGAGTTATGATTTCAGTTCTGTAATTAGCTCCCTAGTCACAAAGCCATGTCCTAATAAGTGTTGTCTTAAGGACTGTGTAAAGTGGAGTGGTCTGTTTAAGTTCCAGTCTGGGAAGCAAATTTCTAGGAGAGACATGCTATTCACCAGGGATGAAAAACTGTATTTCTGCTGACTTTACAGGCAAGCAGTATATGAACTGTAAAGAATTAGCTTAGGTTGAGTGTAGTGGAAAGGATGAATAATTAATTTAATTCTGGTGAAATGTCTTAGAAACATTTTGGGCCTAGTGACAGACACTCTATGACAGAGGCCAGCAGAGCAGAACTTGTGGCTCCAAAGGCTGATGCTGAAGTCTGTTGGATCAGTAAATGTGGAAGACAAATGTGGAGCAACTGGGTGTGGTTGACATACATGGGAAGAAAACAGAGCAGGAATTTATGAGGATATATTGGGCAGGTTTGTGGAAAGGTTTGTTTGTTAGTGAAGGCTGCAGGGGCGGCTGCTGTGAGAAGACACCAGGAACTGCTTCCATGTTGAACAAAGTTCCAGCTGGCTGCAAAGCAGACCCACTGCTGGCTAAAGCTGACCCAGCTGACCCAGTATTCATGGCATATCTGTGGCAATACATTTAAGGAGGGGTAAAAAAATGTTGACATCAGCTGTGAGAGGGGAGTGAAAAAATGTGAAGCAGCCCTGCAGGCACCATGGTCAGTGAGGATAGAGGGGGAGAAGATGCTACAGGTGCTGGAGTAGAGATTTCCCTGCAGGCCATGGAGACCATGGTGGCACAGATTGCTCCTCTGCAACCCATGGAGGACCACGACAGAGCAGATATCCAGACAGCAGCCATGGCTCCCCCATCCTGGGGCCCAGGGATGTGGCCTAAATGAGGCTGCAGCCCATGGAAAGCCAGTGCTGGAGCAGGCCCCTGGCAGGTTTAGTGATGAGACCTGTGGCCCTTGGGGGGCCCACACTGCAGCAGTCCACTCTGAAGGACTGCATCCTGTGTAAAGAAGTTGACAGAGTTCAAGAAGGACTGTGTCCTGTGGGAGGAACATAAAAATAAAAGCAGTTACATGGCAACAGCTACCAGCAGGGATGCTGAGATAGTAACTGTGATAAATGTTCTGTAAGAAGTGGTTTACCTGAATAGTTTCTTACCCCATGTTTTTGAGAGTAAAACTGTATGTACCTCAAAATTACCAGCAGGAAATAAAATATTATTTCGCTACTAGACTGTTTTGTCATTTCTTATTACACAGCAAACTCTGGAGAACAGTCTTTACTGTACCTGTTCCATTAAATTTTGGATTCTCATTGAACCATTTCAGAGAAAAGTATACACCTAGCTGAAAATATTTTTAAGAAATAGGAATAGTCCAGTGTTTGAGGCACATTCTTGTAGCCCTGTCTGTGCTAGGAAATATGTTAAGCTGAAAGCAGTGTTGCTAACATGCAGACAAGAAAGAAAATGAGTCAGTAATTTGTTTATTCTTTTACAGATATCAGTAAATTAGCTGTTTAAGAAAGGGTTAGCCAAGTTTTTCATGAAAGTCTTGTACTTTTTAAGGTCTACTGTATCTGGGTTAAAGACAGCCCATCTGTGTTTACTTGGATGCTTTTTTGGTGGGGCATGGGGAACAAACATACATTTAGCTAGAACTCAGTAGAGGCATTATAAGGGAAAAATGCTTGCAATACCTTGGAAGAGGGAGAATGCCACTGTAGATCTTTGTGGTAAAACTCATTCAGCTTCTCAAGCTTACCCTCTCCTTTGTATGATGACTTTGTTTTTCACCTTTTAACTTTGATGGTGTCTATTTTGAGGGGTTTTTTTTGGTGTTAAAGATGTAACGTGCAATATGCATTTGTCCTTTGTAAAGTATATAAGAACTTTATGGTATCTGTATTTATGTCTGGTCAAAGGCAAAAAGGCTGTTCATCATTTTTGTCACATTGCATATGTTATCTGTAACAACCTGTTTACATGTGACAGTTTAACCTGTGTAAGGGAGAACTGTGTGACTGATGTACTTTGAAGGGATAAGGGGGTTTTTTCTAAGCCCCCCCCCCACTGCTGTTTCCTTGCAGGCTTCATTTCTACATTCTGTCTGTAGGCTGGTTCTGGATTAGTTGTATACAAAGGGCTCAACAGCCTTGATTTTAAAAAAACCTGTAAAATTGAGGTCAAGACTGAGTTAATGAAGATTTTAATCTTCAGCCTTTGCTCTGCAAGTCTGTACAGTTCTTTTTTTGTCAGTTCTTATAATTTTACTGTCTTTTTTTCTACAGAGAATGAAATATTAATTTTCTTTCTAATTACAAGGTGAGCCTTGTAATTCAATGTGATGTGACACCACTTAAAAAACAATGGCTTACCTCTCCTTTGCCTGTTGCCTAGTCGGGCCTTAGTCTGGTATTAAATTTTACTTACATGTGAGCTTGCATCTTGGAAGGACTTTCATAATTTCTTTTTTGTTATTGTTTGACAGAAAAGCTGTGTATTGTCAAAGAGTACAGAAGGCAAGCTAAACATAAATGTCTGTATATGTAGGTGGAAAGAGACTGCAGCTTTCAGTCTTGGGTCCCTGTTCTGCAGGAATGCCAGCTGGGCTCCTGTTCATAGAGGTCTGGGGGAGGTGGCTGTCAGTCCTCTCTCTTTATTCATAGTGCTTGGGAAGGGACAGACAGCTCTTGGGCCATGCAAACACCTGTTCAAGCTTCTCTTGCCATATTTATGGTAAGATGTACTACTCTAATTCTCTCCTTTTCTCATTTGTATTTACTGGCTTTTGTTCACATTTTTGCTGGATTTTTCTGCTTCTCTGCTTTCCCTTCCCCCTCTGACTCATTTCCTCTTCAGTTTTTACTACCCCGCCAAGATGCTTCTCATTTTCATTTTGCATGTTGCCTAGAACACATTCTCCCGAGTCTTTGCTAATTCCCTTTTGATTAGCTTTTTATTTTGTGAGGAGATTACATAGAAAGAAATGAATGTTTAAAATTTAGGTGATTGTTGGATGACTTCCTAGCATGATCTGAAGTTTGCATTCCAGGATTTATGCATGCTATCAAAATTGTCTTTAGGATAATGCGCAGAGCTCCCATGCTCCAAGGAACTTCACTTGTGTTAACTGGGTTCTTGAATAAATTATGGTTCAGGTGAAGTGGTAGAAACATTGTGAAGGATATGACTACTCTGTTCTGAATCGTTAAGAATGAAATATCTGTCAATAGATGGATAATTTAATGAGGAGAACCAGTAAGAACGGGATCCCATTTCAGAATCCTGTTGAACAGAAATAGAAAACCTTCTGAATGAAGACTGGCACAGTTCCAGTGTTGCTACCTGCCAGGAGATTATGAAATGCAATTAAAAAAACACTGCTATTGTTAAAGAAACATTGCAGCCCAGCACCAGTATTTCAGCTTACAGAAAGGCTGATGTGTGCATTACAATTAGGAATAACTCCTAATTCAGGTAATCTCAGTAGTGTTATGTTAAGAGGAGCGTTCAGAAAACATAGGAGCTTTCCCCACAGTGTTAACATGATTTTGGTGCTGTGAACATTCATAAAACCTTCAGTGGGGTGAGAATGACAGCAAAATCACACTCTTCCCCCCAAAGAGGTGAGATTTTCTTTAACAGAAATTTTGAAGGGTGCAGACCTTTTAATTCCTGTTTCTACATTCCACATTCTTAGGTGCCAAATGACTGGGTCTGCCAGCTATTTCCTTACTGTGTACAGTCTTAGCAACACTAACCAACTATAGAATATTTTAAGCATCTGTTCTGGAAAATCAAGAGGCTTCAGTTAGAAGATATTGCAATAATTTAGAATGCAAGTAGATACTGTGATATCCTTGATCAAGATAGCGATAACAGAGGACATCTTTTTCTTAACTCAGTGGGAGTTTAGCTATTTACAGTTACATTTCTGGTTTGGGTTTGTTGTTTTATTTTTTAAAGTGCACATGGTCTCCATGTACAATTGACAAACTTCCTCCTCCTCCTGTCCCAATTCACTTCATGCACATCCATAACAGATAAAACATTTTGTAGTTTTGTGTTTGCTGTAGTGGTTTTACAGAAAACATTCTGTGAAGCAGCCGTGTGCCCTCAAAGTCTTGTGTCAGCCCCAGGAAATCCTGTGAGAGGCTTTGGCATTTCCTATGGGTGATGTTAAACCTTGCCCAATCTATAAGTAATCTGCAGCAGGAGCTGGTGTACTGCAGCTGCCAGGACAGGCCTGGGCTCTGGCACAGCAGTGTGACCCTGCAGCAGCAGGGCCCTACCATGGCCTGGGCTGGATTGGTAAAGTTGTAGGCACAGGGTCAAAGGAAGTGGGGGCTTTTCCCCCCATCCGTCTTTTCAGAACCTATGAGACCACATCTGGTGTGGCTGGTCAGGTGTAGGAGAGGACTAACTGTCAGAGATTTTTTCAGTCACTGCTTTAAAAGCTTGGCACCATAAGTGCAGATCTTGTGCTGCTTAGGTTGTATGGGTTGTGTTTTAAATTCAGAAATCTAAGACTGAAAGGCACATTGGTTCTGTCTGAAGAAGTTTTTTGTTCTGTAGCTTTGCTTTCTTTGTCTTGGTGTTCCTCATCTGCTGGATTATGAGGACCCTTTTGCAGAGGGACTGTTGCATTTGTGAGCTTAATTGCCCATCCTGAGGGCTGCTGGGGAAGATGGTCATTGCTGTGGCTGATTTGCAATTATCCTGCAAAGCTCCTTTCTTCTGTGTGTTTCTGCTGACTATTCTTGGTTGGTCCTCTCTGGCTCTGCCAGCTAGTTCCTAGTGACTCTGTTGCCACTTGTCCCATTCTTCAGAGTGGAATAAAATGAAAATTCTTCAGGTGAAGCTGGAGGATTTGCATCTTCTTCATCTTTTCCCAAGTCTTTTTTTAAAATACTTTTATTGTTCTTGTGTTTTTTAGCATCACTAGTATGGTCTGTGGGGGTTTCAGATCAGTTCCCCACCCCTGAAGGGATTAGCACATCCAGGCTGCTCTTGGAAACCATGTCCTCAGTTCAGAACAGCTTTCTGCATTTCAATCTTTGCAAGAGATGCATTTATCTGAACTAGTTACTAGAAGTTCCCTTTATTGACTGTGATGAAAAGAGTCTCTTCTAGGGTATCATTCAGTGGTGAGAGAAACTGCGTTCCACAGTGGGGAGCATTTGGTGACAGTCATGGGTTTGAACATCTGTATTTTGTCAGGTGTCATCCTGAAAGAACTAGTCCTGGGTGTTCAGTTTGGTGGTTTGGCTTTTGTGAGCCTTTAAATAGGTCACTGACTGGGTGATGAAAATATGCAAGTAAAGAGAATGTCTTTGAACTTGACCTTTCCATTTTCCATTGAGGAAATACTGATGCATGTAGCAAAAATTCTCAGATAAGACCTTGACTGTCCTTCATCCCAGTCCTAATGATCTCTTAAAAGCCAGTACTGCTGAAGCATATGAATCTAAACTATGGTGGCACACCAGAGACACCTATGGTAGGAGAGCATTTCTGATGTATAAAATACCGTGTTTCTTTCTGATACACATATATCAGTTGCAGTACTCAAACTGAATTAGTGGTTTCTCATTATTAAGAGGGAAAGGACAAAATACTAATGAACATTAAATAAACATTAAAACCATAGCTAAAGGGGTCTTCTGTGCAACAAATAAATTTTTTCTAATTTCAGTTTGCTTTAGCACCATGTAAAAGTATTTTCTCTCCTACCCCAGGCCACTTTTAAACTCAAGACCTTGACTAAAAAAATACTTTCTCTTTTTGCAGTATATTCACTCATCAGGCATAATTCACAGGGTAAGTGGAAAAACATGAAAGATGTTTATATTTTGATAATGTGAGTGATGTTTGTGTATAAGCATGCTTATAAATAGGCCTGAAATTCAGTTTATAGGTTTTCTCAGTTTGTTGGTGCCTTTGATTTCTTCTTCAGTGGGAACAAAAGGTGGCATGGCTGTGTCAGTGTAAGCTGGCACTCAAGTTGCACTGAATACAGCTTAGATTTGGGGTTCCTAGATTACTTTTTGAAACTGAGTTGTAAGTCTCCACAAGAGCAAATAATGTCTAAATTGAGAAAGACAAGAGTTGGGGGATTTTTGTTTGTTAGTTTTTAAATGAAGATTAAACTTTTAAAAACAATGTTCAGGTTTGCTTTAAATGTTTTATTAGTGTTCAAAGTTTTGGGGGAACCATAGAAACTAAAAAAAATTGCCCAAAATTATAGAGACTTAAGAACCTCAGGTTTTTTTTGGTTTTTTTTTTTTTTTCTGAGAGAAATTAAGCATTTGTTTCTTTTTTAATCCCTTCTCTGTATAAAGTCCACTTGAAATCACTTCTGCACTGTGAAGAAGGAGTTCTGAATGATGCCTTTGTGGTACCAAGCAGTATCTCTTCCCCCAAAACTGTGTTAGAACAGTAGAAATTGTCCATTTTTAATAAAGTGTCAGGAGCACCATAGACAGTGCACATTGTATCAGCTTTAAACTGGACATGGAAAATACACAACTGACAAAATAATGTAAAATATTTATATTTTTATTTTTGCAACTGCTGGGATCATGGTCTAAACTTACCCTTGCTTAGTTTTCTTCTAAGATCTCTCTTGATGACCCTTGAGCTTCTTGGTTTCATTATGGTTTTTTGCACCAAATTGTTTCTCTCCAAGGCCCCTCTGATCTTAAAAGATCTTTGTATAAAACAGGTGGATCCCTTGTTAAAAAGTTCAGAGAGAAGATACTTCTAAAGATCTTGTGCTAAAGTGTATCAAACAAAGGTCTGAAAAAGCTGAAGGAAAATGTATATCTAATAATGTATTTCTGAGCCATTGATGTTGCAATATCATCTTAGTCCTTGCCAGTAGTCTTCCCTTTGCTAAACTTTACAACTGTGGAAGATCATTGGAAGTCTCTAAGGTGGCTTAAGAGACTTAAGGGAATACTTCTTTCATGTTGCAGTTGTGTTGACTTTCTTAGGAAATTGATTTTTCGACAGAAGAGAGCATAGAGTTTTATGTAAAATCTTGTTTGATTCTTTCATTACTCCTTCTAAGTCTATCAGGGTAAGGAATTTTTATAATGCATATTTTAATATGCAACATGTAGAGTCCAGAACTATATATGTGAATTGTTAACCTTGTGGTCTTAATATTAAATGAAACAAGTTTATGTCTAAACCCCTCTCATAGAAAAATTAGTGAATTCCTTCACTGGCAAGCATTTTCCTGACTTATATCAGGAAAAAAAATTGATTTTTCTTGCAGGGGAAGTATAGTGGAAAAAGGCCAAATATGCAAGTTTGCATCCTTCTTTGTATTATTTGTGTTATGACATCATTTTATCTGTTGCTGTTCAAAATGGCTACATAAAAACTGTAAAACCAGAAAGAAAGAAGGAAGGATAGCAAAAAAGAGAACTTTATTGTCTTGCTGTAAAATCAAAAAAAACCTCAAAACATTCATTTAAAATCTGGTTGCAGGATCTAAAGCCTGGAAACTTGGCAGTAAATGAAGACTGTGAATTGAAGGTAAGGTATGTTTATTTGAAAAACCAGTCAGACATGTTAGAAGACAGAAGACAACAGATGCAGCAGCTGTGGACATGCTGGCTGGTTTCTGTGTTGGGCCAGGCTTTTTGCTCTTGAATCACAATTGGCCTGTACATCCTGACAGAACAACAGGGAATTTGAAGGGGGACTTTTGTGTCCTGGTGTGTAAGGACACATCAGATCTTATGGCAAAGGTTTTGTCCCTAAAAGAGACATAAGAGTTGATGGGAGTGATTCAGTTATGTGAGAATTTCAGCTTTAAATAAATAGAAAAAGTCTTACTCTACAAGCTGGGAGATACAGAAGCTCAAAGGTTGTGAAGGACACCCTTAATGGAATAAAATAAAATGTGATGCAGAGCACTACAAGAGTGGTTTTTAGCCTGCAACACACAAAATATATTCTTGCATGTAGATACTGTCATACAAATTTTGGTCTTTGGAGACTGACTCAAGTGTTCCAGGGTTCTGTAATTTTAATGTTTTCATATCAAACACAAAAAGCCATTGACTTTCCTGGCTTGGAGGTGGACAAATTGTGAATGGATCCCACACTGATGGGAAAATAAGACAGTCTAGAAAAAACAGTTGTATATGGATGTCTTTCTCTACATCAGCTGTACAATTATATTTTGAGATGCAGGCCAGGTGTCTCCTGATCTGTATCTACTTATTTAACAAATCTTTTTCTGCACACTCTCAAAGTCAGTTTATGCAGGCACAGGATCGTGCTGCCAGATATAGTGCAACCATTTTCCCCCATGTCTGTGCACTCGGCAGCTTCCCTTGTATCAGCTCCAGTGATGATGAGACTGGAGGCAAGTTGGAACAATTCCTTGGAAGGGTAATTAATTAGCTATCAGTTTTTTCCCAGTGAGCTTTCTGATACTCGTTTTTCTCTCAACTCCTACATAGGTATCAGAAAAGTGACAGTGGAGGGTGTATGAGGGGAAATCACTGCCCTTTCTGTAGTCTCAAGTTATTTTTGTTAGTTAATGAAAAAAATTAGGAAAATTAAGTTTGCTGAGTCAAAGGAGACCTATCCTTGAGCTGAAGGAAATTGGGTCATTGTTTCATAATTCACAAATTATAAGAAGGATTTTCAAACATGCTCTGAAAATTGCTGTGGAAGTTCAAGCTGAAAAGTTGAAGATTGGAGTGTGAGAATAAAAGTTTTATATGAGGATAGTTGTTGAAATGGTACCTTGTTAAGTACAAATAGGATACCCTTGTTCCTGAGCTTAATGAAATGTAAATGAAAATAAATCATGAAGTTAAAGCATAATACACAAAAAATGCTTGCTGTCGTTTTCTACTTCTACAAATCTACAAAACCAAATTATATTTTAGCTGTTTCCAACTTTACATGTCACAAGCCTTGGTAGATAAATGCCTAAAAGACTGTGACAGAATAGACTGTACCACACCTGGATTTGGCCTGGTTTTTTTTTCTTCCACCCTCCCTGCTGTCATACTGGGAAAATTCATGTGCTGAATATGTACAATAAAAGCCATATATAAAGGTTTATACAAAAATTATATCTACAAAAAAATTGCATCTGGTGAATCTTCAGTACCCAAAGAATCAGCCACAATCAAGTGCATTTAATTGGTATGAATAAAAAATGTCTCCCTTTGCATTCTGTTCCTGTTTTTAAATTGATTGGTAATCAGCAGTTATGAGGAAAACATGGAAATTATATTTCCAGTATGGCAATAAAGATAAGCCATAACATTTTGTATTCTTGATTTGTGAATGAAAATATAGTTTTCCTTTTTCTGTTAGTGCCAGGGAATGATGAAACTTTCCTGAAATATCTTAGAATGCTTAATTGCAGAGAGCATTACAAAAACATGACTCTTGGCATAGGAATGCTCAGGTGTCCCTATTAAAACCCCTGCCCTATCAATAAACATGTGCAGTGATTCACATGGCAAACTGTGGCTGCTCATGCAAGCTTCATGTTTGTGACACCTGTGTGTCACCATGGTTTATCTTCAGTAGAACTTGACTTACCCATGCCTCCCTGTTCTTGTTAGAAGCATGAGCTTTCCAATAAATACAAGCTGATTGTTGTTCCAGGAATGGAGTTTTCTTGCTGATTTCTGCATCTTCCCATGGTCCGTACAGGTGGTGCTTCTTAAGGCAGATTTTGTAGAAGTTGACAAAAGGCCATAACATTCATTTTTAATCTTGCTGCTGTACAGATTGCTGTATCTAGAGAGAAATATCTGAGATTCTTAAAAATAAGCTGAATTGTGCATAGCACTTAAAAAAAATTCCACGGTTCTTGCATTTGTTTCAAAAGGTTTTTCTGTAATTGATGCTGGAGGTTGGAGAAGTCCTGATGGGACTAAGTGATGGTAATTCCATACTCTTGTTGCCAGTTTTCAATGTGACCTAGAGGAAGTCTTCCCTTGTATGAGTTATTCATAAAGTAGAAATAACAATACCTTCTTTCTTCAGAATATTGTTGGAACACACTCTTGAATAATGTGCCTCCTGGGATATGAGCAGTGGGCATTGTTTAAAATGGGTGCTGTTCTTTTAGCTGTAACTTGATACAATGGTGATTCTGTGGTCAGGGAATTTTTTGTATTAAATGTGTCCAGTATCTTTTTAATTAATAAGTGAATAATTTATTATTTTCTTTACTGGTCTTACAGCTTTTGATGGTGCCATAGAAGTATGTAACTTGAAAAAAAGTTATTCAAATCTCTCTGCTACCTCTGTCTTGATTTTTAAAATGAGAACAAGACACTTCAATGAGAAAAAGATACAAAAATAAACTAATCTCTGCAGATTGCTCCAGTTTTGTTTTTTTCTTACAGTTGTAAACAACTGTATGAACTAGATAACAAGCTATCTGATCTAACGTGCTTTGTGCTTCCACTACAGATCCTGGATTTTGGATTGGCAAGGCATACAGACAGTGAGATGACTGGCTATGTGGTTACAAGGTGGTACAGAGCCCCAGAGGTCATTCTTAACTGGATGCATTATACTCAGACAGGTCAGTGTCTCCTCAAAATTATCTTAACAGAGCTGAAGCATTCACTGGATCAGGTGAGATATACACAAGGCTTTGTTTCTGAAATGAAGGTGGAAATGACCGTATAATTATGCAGCATTTCCTTGTAGATAAATTGCAGGTAATCATGTGGTTGTGAGTTTGGGGATTTTTATATATGTTTTCTGAGAGTAACAGAAAGTGCCAAGGTTATTAGAAAAAATTATTCAAATTATACAGACAGGACAGTCTGGTCTCTCTTCTTGTGCTCCTATAAAGGTGTGATGATTTTAATTTGAACAGACAGGGAGAAATGGCAATTGGAGGGAATTCAAATAACACTATGGAAGTTTTTGAGAGTACTGAAAATTTACTTCCTCTGCCTGTTACTGAGAAATTCATTCTGCATATTATGAGATTATCTCCAGTTTGCTCATTAGAAAGTCTGGTAGTTTTACCTGTGCTGTTCATCATACTTGGCAAGGCACACGTTTATTTTATAACAGGCTATGAAGGTAATTTTTATACTTATTTAAAATATGTTTTAAATTAAACTTTATGTACATTTAAACAGACAGGTTAATGTGCCTCCTGGTCTTTTTTTCAGTTGACATCTGGTCTGTGGGCTGTATAATGGCTGAGATGATAACAGGGAGACCTCTGTTCAAGGGAAATGATCGTATCCTTCAGTGAATTTATGATACTGATGTAAGAAAATTATGAGAGGTTGTTATGTGATACAGTAAGTCTGTTCAAAAACAGATGAGTATAAATTGAAATTAATAGTAAAATGGCTTGCAACTTTCTCATTAAATCATTATTTTATATCTGTACCACTTTTGCACACCTGCCAATTAAAACTTGTATTTCTGATTTTTTTTCAGTAGAGATCTTAAAATCACATCCCAAATCATCAAGTAGAAGGCTCTGTGATAAAAGAAAAGCCATTTTTTTCCTAGTGCATGCAAAACGTGTTGATTGTTTAGATACTCTTAATATTCTTGGACTGATTTTTGTCCAAACAATACAGAACAAGCCTTATGATTTTAGAAAATTTTGCAGATGATTCAATTATGTGTTCCCAAATTATAGGATATTTTCTTTGCCTTTTTTAAGAGAAATGGAGAACTTTCATCTTTTATAAATCTTCTGTTCAGTCATTGAATTAAAATTTTTATATTATTCTCCAACAGCAAAGAAATGCATTACTTTTGCAGGATGCTTACTTTCTTAATAGTGAAAGAATTTGTTCCTTATTTCTGGTATTCAGATCTGGACCAACTCACAGAAATAATGAAAATAACAGGTACACCAACGCAAGATTTTGTTCAAAAATTGCACAGTCAAGATGTGAGTATTCTGATTTGTCAGTTGGTTTTCCATGTCTTATTTTTCCTTTGAGCCATGCTCAGTTCTTAGGCTGAGGTAATACATATTGACTACTGATATGGCCCCTGATGGTCCTTCTCTGCCTTGACATGATTTGTGCACCCACAGTAGCTACTGGAAATGGAGGATGGAATGACAGAAAATTATCAGAACATAATTTAAATATTTCAGGATTCCAGTGTGTACCATATAAACAGCAGAGGTGATACATGGCAGCTTTTATTGTAAAGGTACTAAAAGCACAGAGATATTCAGAAAACCCAGTTTTTTGCAAATGTCTCTTTCCTGTCCTATGTAAATGTCCTTCTAGAATCCTGAGGCCCTTCCTATAAAGAACCTAAATTTATTCATTAATGTAACTGTTCAGTTTTAATGTAAAGGAATTACTGTATAAGGTTCACTTCTAGATATTGCTGTAAACTCAGTATGACATTCTTTCAAATAATTCACACATATTTATTTGGATAAATATACTAAATATGGAGCACTAATAATTAAAACTTCACATTATAATTTCTAAATCATGGTTTTAAAGTGATTTAAAAAGATTCCATTCAGGAAGAAGGTGAATATCATCAGAAAAATTGCATTTGTACAACATGCTGTCAAAATATTGTTGAGAAAGGTATTAAGCATAGAGTTAATGTTGTCTCATTACAAAGGTGGCAATGATCTAATTTAATATCCATGTTTCTTTTAAGGCAAAAAATTATATCAAAAGCCTCCCAAAAGTCCAGAAGAAAGATTTTGCATCCATCTTGAAGTATGCAAATCCTTTGGGTAAGGCTGTTTGTGTGTATGTGTGCAGCTTGTTCTTGTGTTTGCATTGGAGGCAGCTGCATTGTAATTCAGTCATGTGACAGGGGACGTGGTGGTTCTTGGGCTATTCTGTCTCTTCCTTTCCATAATTCATCATTTTGATTGTGGAAACTGAAGTTTAAACCCTGCCAGGAATCAGTTGTTTCTTAGAAGCATAAAAAAAATTAGTATGTTGTGTTTTAGGTTTCAATCTAGTACCTGCTTATTGGTTTTACTTGAGCAGTTTTCTCAAGAGCCCTAGCATATTAAGTAAATGTAATAAAAGTTTTTCTGTACTGTATTTGAACTACAATTCTGAAAGCCCAATCTGATTGGCAGTTGAAATACAAGAAAATGGAAAGCTGACATTTTAGTAATAGAATTAATACATCCTGAGAAACATCTGTGCATTCCTGAGAAATAATGGCTTGGATTCCATAGATCTTAACAGCCAGAAGAGCCTACCAACTGTGCATAACTGTGAGATGACCTGAGGCAGGCAGAGCTCTGAAATGACTCTCCTTAAGCATTATCAATTCCCCAATGATCTAAACACTAACAAGCCAGTTTTATTAGAATATTAATTAGGATAATTGAATTTTCTTAATTGAAGTTAAAATTTTAGGTTCAGATACGGTACAAATAAGTCTGATTAAGAAACAGCTCTTACCCTTTCTACATGGTTAGCTGATGGGTAGCTGCAGCAAGCTACACATTTCCATTTAGTTCTTAGGATGTCTTTTATCATTTCTGTGGCCATCTGGCTGCTTCAGGTCTGGAATAGTTTAAAGAGAATATGCAACATGGCAAGCAGAAGTTGAAGCGTCCCACACTTCTTGGGGTGAAGCATCACTTCCCACACTGCCTCTACTTCCTTTCAGCTGCTCTAAATCCAAGAACATCCTTTCAGGATAGAAAAACAGAAAATAAATTAATCATTCATCATACCTGTTTACACTAGTCCACTTTGACAGTCTAGCAATGGAATGAATCCAGAATCCACCGAAGGGGAACATGCAGAACTTTAATGGGTTGTTTAGGCTGAGATCAAAACCACATAGCAGATAAAGTTAGCCCTGAGAGTCTGAGTATGGACAGCTGACCTGCCTTAGTGACCTTCAGAGTGTACTTGGTCTGGATTTGGTGACACAGAGCGCAGTTCTCACTCCCTGTTCACCTGTTCATTCAGCTGCTGTCAGGGGGTGATGTACCTTAGAACCACAATAAGTGGCAGTGGTTCAAGACACCTGGGAAAGCCCCAGGCACAGTGGTCCTGGAGCCAGAAGCTGAGGAGTCATTAGCTGAGATGTTTTCTGTATTGCATACAGAAGCAAGGGAGCACCTCTGCCTTGCGTCAGGCTTTGTACACATCCCAGCTTGCTCACAACAGTCATGCAAAGAGGCCCCACTGGCTATAAATGGACATGCAATGATTCTGTTCTGTTACTCCATGTATTTATTTGAAATACCTCCAGGGCAGTATTACTGTGTACAGGTGGAATCAGGTATGTGATTTGAATACAGTGTTGGTTTTCTGTGCAATAGCTGTAAACCTTTTGGAGAAGATGCTGGTGCTGGATGCAGAGAAGCGAGTCACGGCAGCTGAGGCTTTGGTGCATCCTTACTTTGAACCAATTCACGATCCTGAGGAAGAAATTGAAGCTGAGAAATACGATGACACATTTGATAACATGGATCTTCCACTAGATGAGTGGAAGCGTGAGTTTAATTTTGTGATGTTTTCAGAATTAACCAGATTGAAAGGCCATGCAGAAATAAAAATTATCCCCCTTAATTAACTCCTCTGCTTTTGATAAAACAGGGTAAATAGACAGCATTAAGAGAAATGCTACTGATGCTACCAGTGTTCCTCTTACCAAGTTCTTGTGGAAGGATCTCTAAAGGTTTCTTCTCTGCTTCCTAACAGAGGCCATCCTCCATTTCCCTAATGTTTCTGTCCTCCCATCTTCTGGAACATAGAAAATAAACCATTTCTGTAACTTGCCTTTTGGTGGATAGAGCAGGTGAAGAGATTGTGTGACTGTTGCCTCTACAGGATTGCAGTGGTTGCTGGCCTGAAAGTTAGAGTCTCTGAGGGAAAAAAAAACATATCTGTGTCAGCAGAGATTTAAGTCTAATCTTGTTTTCATCTAAGGTCAGAAGTTTGTAGTTTGGCTTTTAAGTGAGGCCCTAACTTAAATCTAATGTGCTCAGTAACTCTTGCTGAGGATATTGCCCACTATACTCAAAAGTCAGTGCTCACATCCCTCTGAAAGCACCTATATCATTTCAGTATTGGGCTACTTTTTCAAATCTTCAAATGGTGAAAAAGTCATCCTTGATTCCCTTACTTTTTGTACTCTTCCTCTCTTTCTGCCTGAAGAGGTCTCTCTCTTCCTGACCTAGGTCAGAGCCCAGCCATGCTGGGGTTGCACCTTGCTCATTCATGTTTGTGCAGCTCCTTTTCTGATTAGACCACAGCAATGCTATGTCTATTCTGTTGTTTTGCAGGCATTACATATAAAGAGATACTGAACTTCAAGCCACCACAGACATTGGACTCAAAGGAGACAGCAGTGTAATGGCTCAGTATTTTCAGAACTCAGAGGAAGGCAGAGAAGTTGTAAATGTTTGTGACATTTCAGGTGTATAAAACTTCTTATAAATAAGCTCTATTAATCTGTTTCATCTGCACTGTAACAATGTCCTTTACTCTGCATGTGGAAGTTGGTGCCTTTGGGCGTAGCATTTCAAAAATATCCAGAAACTTATTTCTGCCTACAAACTTCTTCCTTCTGCACAAAAGGACTCAGACTGCAATAACCTGGTGCCATCCTCAAAAGAGCCGGATTAATTCTTAACTCAGACATCTGAAGAGAGCAAGTTACCACCCCAGGCAAGCTGAGAACACAGTATGTCTGATGTGCTGTGACTGCTCTCCAAGGCCACTGAACCGTCTTGAATGCAAGGGGTATTCATGTGACTTCCTGTGGAATATTTCACTTTGCTGAGATGCCTGGGAAGGCTAATCATCTCCTGTTACCTCAGGGACTGCAGTGGGTAGCAGAGTGAGTGAGTGCCTGCATCCCCTGTCCTGTGTGAATGGAAGAGAACCTCAGAATTGTTGATGTCCTAGATTTTTTTTCAAAGTAACCAGCATAGCAGGACAAGATTTTATAAACTTGCTAGGTGAACAGTCACTGGATATATAATCACTGTATAATATTTTTCCCTAAATACAGTGCATTTTCTTTGTATAGTAGACTAGAGATCAAGGATTTACAAGGAGAATTTCTTCAGATTTTCTAAAATTTTGTAAGCTCTCCAGCATCTTAATATTGAAATTATCTCAGACAATCAGCAGTGCTGATTTTAAAAATAAAGCTGCATGTGGGTCACTTTATAGGAAATGAAATGAGGACCAAAATGATAGACTTCATCAGGAATACCTGCAGCAAGCTGGTTTTTTTTACAGTGTACAAAGCTGCTAGCAGGTGAAGAGTAATAATTATTCTCTTTTTTACCGATTTAAACTCATCTTACTTGGAAAAACATTCAGACCTTTTGTGGAGAGGTACCTTAGCAGAAGGAGTCAGCTTTCTGATGGGATACATAGGTTAGATGCTTCCTGAGTTCCTCTTACTGTCCTGTTATTGTATTTTCTTGGGTGCTTTGTTTGTAAGGGGTGGGAAAAAGAACTGGCAAACCTTTGGGAAGAATTTCTGTGTGAAATTGCTTGTCTTTCTTAAAGGTGGTATCTTCACAGTTGACTGTTTGGATGTGGGTTATTTCCAGTGTAATACACTGTGTTACTACTGAGTGAAACGAATGTGAAAGAAGACCTTTGATCCTAGCAGGTAGTAACTGGAAAAAAGAAAAAATTAGTTGGGGTTTTTTTTTGCTTTAATATCCAATATAAACCATAAGTTTAATAAAGGCACAGTTACTCTGTTTCTTTCAATGAATGTTTGAGTTAAACACCTCTAAATATTAGCATTTGTTTAAAAATTGTTTGTGATGAGAGTTGATTAGCTGAGATGGACACCTAGAGAAACTAAATAGTAAGAGAAAACTTAAATTCATGTATTTGACAAGTCATTAAAAATGACAGTTTCAGGAATTCATTAAAAAAAAAAGCAGAGAATGTATATTGAATCAAAATATTTTTCCAAACTACAGGTTTCTCACAGAGGAAGGCATACTTAAGAATCATACTCCATTTTGCACTATGGCTTTCTGCTTGGTCTACACTTCTGTGTTACATAGAAACTTTTATTTTTTACAGGATAGATGTTGTTTCTTAGGATTGTGTTCTTTGGTCTTCTTAAAAGTTGTGGTAGAAAAGTGCCTCTTGGAATTAGTGGTGTTGATAGACTGAGTCAATGGGAAATGAAAAATGTCAAACACTTACTTGAAAATGCTGTCTCTGTATTTTAAATGGATTTCAACGTCCTAAATTCTAGCAAATGCCTAAAGTCTGGAGATAATGCAGATGGCTCAAATGTTAGTCAGACTAGGAGAGAGCATTTTTTTAATTGAAAAACTGCTTTGCATTTTCTTCCCTAAAAGCTAACCCTTCAGTGAGCATTTCCACAAAGTCAAGCCCTAAAATCTTCCACTGGCTGAGGTGAACTTTTCCCTCCCTTAATTTTTACTTAGCATTGGAGAAGCAGCCAGCACACATGAGAAAAACATAAAAATATAGTGTTAGCTTTTCTTGGTAGTGGAGAAATACAGAACTCTTAAAGTAACTGAAGACCTTGATGCATATGTCAGCAAAAACAGATGTACTGCTGTGCTGTCAGCAAATAGCAAAGCCAACATCAATTTGGTCAAGGAGTTTCTGTGAAGAGATTGAATTCTGCAGAAATGGCTCCAAGTGGCAGTAGAGATCATTAAAAGAACTGTGAGGTGAAAGCAGAAGTACTTTGCAGCTGCTACTCCAAAAGAAGAGACAACAGTTCCTAAATTTTTATTTGCTATTCCTACTGGTGCTAAGCAACTCAGGTATAAGAACCCAATTTCTGTTTGCCTTAAAAGAGAAATGTAAATACATTCTGCATGTACATGAAATGTGACAAATAAAGGTTGTGAGTTTGTTTTTTACACAATAATGGTCTTATTTTCCTCATATGTATTCCCAGATGTATAACCAATACTGAAAATATTATTTTCGGTAAAGGCATCTGTATGAAACTAGTATTGTAGGTACATTTCATGTAATAATAGCTGCTGATACAATTTGTTTTGGAAGTTAGTCAGACCACAGATGCTAATCTTTCTCCCATTTTCTGAACCCAGAGTTGCCACAGAGCTGATCTGACTGTACTACTGTCACCAAATTATTTCTTAACAGCTTCTTGGATTTTACCAGACATCTCTGCTTTGTTCTGAAGGACAGGATTTTGGTTTTTAAATGCAGTTGCATTTCTCAGCCTGATTTTAAAAGCCAGAGTCAGACTGATGGTCATCAAGCATATATATCTTTGAGTTGGACAAAGTTCCAATAGGTGTATGGGGCTCACATGCTCCCTGACTATTTTAGAGCAAGATTGTCCCTTTAAGTATTAGTTTTTGTTGCATTGAAGACTCACCAAATGTTGGTTTCTGATAATGTGTTACTGTGGGCCAGATGTGGTTCACACCTTCCTTTCTTGATTATTTTCTTTTTTTTTAAATAGGATATTACTGAGGTGCATGCTAATGTGTCCTGCAAAATGTGCTCAGAAGATGCACTTTGATCTCAATTGGGAATTACTGGGCATATGAGCTGGGTGGGATTCTTTGAGTTTCCTACTTTCTGATCTGCTGTTCAGAAGTGAATACCAGATGCTTCTGGTCTGTTACAGCTAAAGTTCTCAAAGGATGAAGCATCTGTTAGATGCTATCATTCACTGGATCTTGGTATAAAATAGCCATGTATTTTGACGGTCCCTGCAGGGACCACAGAAAAGAATAGGGGCTCAAAACACCTGCTGTCTCTGCTGATTAATTCTCCATCTCCTGCATACACTGGTGGCAACTGGTTGTATAAGCCAAACAATACCAGAAGCAGTTTAATGCACAGCAGCGTTTAAAATCTCCTCCTAAGTCTTCATAAGAATTCAGAAGCCTGAGTTGGAGAAAGATCAAGGGAGGAGGACTGCCATCATACAGACACTCTTTGAAACTTCTGGAGTAACACTTAATGAGCAGCTCTTGTGCACAGATCCTTTGTAGCCTGTGGAGTAGAAATGTCTGAAAATTGTATTTTCATCTAGCAGCCATCTGCAGCTCTGAGGCATGGGACTGATGTATGCTTTTTAGCTACCAGGAACAGCATCCCACTAGGAGGTGAGCAGGGACAAGGAACCTGTTTTAATGATTCATCATTTTTATCTGCTGCTGTTTTACTCTGTGATGGGAGCTCCTTTATGCTTACCCTTGTTACTTCTCTTACCAGGAGTTTTCTACATTGTAGTCTGCATCATGAGTAAGCAATGAGGTGTATTTCCCAGCAAAGTTAAGAGTGATCCAGGCATGCAGCTCTTAGACCTTTCATTGAAGCATTTTGAATATGCTTTTACCTTTGAGAAGCAAAATAGACTGCCAGTGAAACAAATGAAATTCAAAGAATGGAATTGCTCAGGTCCTGTTTGAGAATGTTTTTGGTTTTTCCCTGCAATGTCCTGGGAGCACATGCTCCTGGGGAGCAGGTAAAGTCTCTTGCTGTGTTTGCATGGTGCCAGCAGCTGTGAGGTTCTTGTCAGAGTGATACTTGTGGTACCAACCCCTAATCCACTTCAGTCTGATCCTAATGGAAAAATCACTATTACTATTGCATTGCTATATCACAGCTGATAACAGTAAAATTGTACTGCCTGGAAAACCATGGGCATTTAGTCCACAGGAGCCTGGGCCATGGCAGGATTTTTTAGGCATTTTTAAAGTCCCATTTATACATGATAGTTCCTGCTGACAAGTAGTACAACTTTGGCATGTACCCAGACATTTTGCTGTTCCTAAGGAACTCCTTACATTTTTGGGTTTGAGCCAAGTTTGACTTTTCGTTTTCATAGAGATGGTAGTGCTCTACTGTAAGGAGAAAAAAAACACAGGCACGAAATGTAATCAGAAAAACATTCACTCAGGTTTTCTCTAAAGCCATAGATCCAGCAAAGTGCTGCAGGCATGGTTCATTTACTAGCACTGTCATGGCCACAGAGCCAGCAGTGCCTGGAAAATTGTGCTCAGCCAAACTGATGGGTGCATATGGCTGTCATCTCTTGTCTGTTGTTCTCCAGCCATGCAAGAGTAACAATGCAGCCTTTGTGAGGGGCTTGTTTGGGAAAGCCTGATGGGGAGCTCTGCTGTGAGGGTTATGAGAGCATCTGCAGGAGGTCACGACACTTGGGCTGCTGAGACTGGGGGCCAGCTCAGAGCCACTGCAGCCAAAGGTGGCCCCTTCCCCATAGCGACCTTGGGGGGAGGCTCCCAGGCACTGTGGGGGCAAACCCTGATGGGGGGAGTTGCTTCCAGCAGAGGCTCCTGCCTTGGCCCTGCCTGAGCTGCAGCTCTCACTGCCCTGCAGCCGTGTCCCCGCTGGGGGTCCCACCAAACCACCTCCACTCGCAGGCTGATGTCATGGTCTGGCCTGTCCCCATCCCCAGGGAGGTGCCCTACACCCAGGGCTGGGGCTGTCCCCAGGTGCCCCCTGCCATCTGACCTAGATATAGTGGTTCACATTAAATTCGGGTCAAGTTGAAGAGATTTGTTGGCAGTGCTCCATAATAAATGGAATGAATGCATATTTCTGTGCTGTTAGCAAAGCTACTCTTAAGTTGCTGTGAGTCTCCATTTGGACTAAGTATCATGACAACATCATTAATGAAGTTTTTCATACATGATGCATTAGTGCAAAAGGTAATTATTAGGAAAGAAAATTTCTGCAACAGAGCACAAATTTCCTTTAAAGAAAGAAAATACAATGCAGGAAGATTTTTTTGAAGGCATTACTAATATTGTAAATAAACAATCAGACTCATCAGAAAAGTAAAACCACAGCAGTGAGAATGTTGTGAACACTGAGATCAAGTCCTGCCTGCTGGCAGAGTGGGAGGGCTAGGTCACCAGGAACACATATAAACTCTAGGTGTCATGTCACCTTACAGACTTCAAGCATGACTCCCCATATGGCTTTCAAGCACTCTGGTAATGCTTTGTATTCAAATTGCTGAATTTTCCAGAACAGATGTGAAACTATGGCCTTACAAAAATGAGTGAATATTTGGAGACTTGATGAAATGAGTGTGATTCTTTTAATGAACAGCTCACTATAACTATAATTACTTTTTCTACTAAGTATTGCCATTGCAAGTCTTTAAAACAGAACATTAACTATGTTTCCTTAGGTTTCTCAATGGGTTTTATGGCCTCTTATGCTTTATGGCTGGATTAGTGGTTTTGATCACCTGGATTTGATATGATTAATGTTATGAACTTGCTGTGTGTCTTCCAGGTTTTGAATTGCTTTCCATAACTAGTGTTTGGTATCATTAGAGTGATTTGAGACATAAATTATTTATGTACAGGGAAAATTCCCTTTATGCTGTAACCTCAGATCTTAGCAGTGGGGTAAGCATGACTTCCCATGAGAAGATGCTCAGGGAAGGCTGAGGAGCTGAGCTGAGCAAGCAGTGAGCATTGGTGTGTTCCACACTCTGGCTTGCCTTAATTTATCAAATTCATACCAGTGGATGCCTGAGGGCTCTTTAGGGTTAATAAAATCTTCTCTAATATGGTGTTGTGACATCATCAGCTGGTTCATACATCCTTTGTGATCAGCTAGGAGTTTTAAAGAAGATTAAATCTCTCTCTTCATGTTAGACCTTAGTAAACATGGGCATGACAGTAGGGCTGCTTGTGAAAGGCCTCTACAACAAATGGTCCTTTCCTCTTAGAAAAGAGGAAAATGAAAACTTGGAAGTAGGCAGAATTTGACGCACTAATTCCCTTCATTTTTCTGTGTTAGTTTTATCTACTCAAGCAGTATTACAACCAAGAAAATCAAATACAGCTAAGTAGCCAAGTGAATGTCCTCACACATGTGGCCATGGACCCAAGCTGGCTTCTTCCACTGGAGTGTTGGGACAGAATTGCTGTGTCAGGACTTCAGTAAGCACAGGGACACAAGCTGTTTGCTCTCTCCAAAGATTGGCATATGAATCTGCAGCATCCCTTGCTGAAGCCAAGATATTAGGATGAGGTTGCTTTATTGAGCCAACCCTATGGCAGGGAAAGTACATCCCTTACTGAATGCTTTTTCAACATCATGGACCAAAACCAAACATTTTATAGAATGTTGTGAAAGATAATGCACCAAAAAGAGTGAAAGAGTGGTCTGTGTATGCTGGCCACCTTTGTCAGTTCTGCTCACATAAGGGTTTGCCATAAGACACTGACATCAGTAGGCTGTATTCTAACACTCAGCATAAGCAAAACAGGCAGAATATTGCCTTCCATGGTAAGAATATTGCCTTCCATAGTCATGGATTATGGAAACTGTCTTTGCCTTCCTTAGGTACAGAACCTGTCTGTCAGTAACTCCAGTACCTCTGTTTCATTTTGCTAGAATATCAGGGAGAAAAATGCTACTCAGCATGAAGAGAAACACATAACATTTTCTGTGAATGTTTCTAAAAGTAGTTTGCTCTCTCACCAAACAATTCAAAGGTCTCCTGTCCCAATACATTTACCATTAGCAATGCTGTAGTAGAGATGTAGATGTAACAAGGCTTATGGGGAGTGGCAATAGCTTTTATCAGACAGATGTAAGAGCAAAGGAAGAGAGCTGAGGAAGCTGTCAGGCAAACATGCACCTTTTATGGTGGGAAACTAGAGCTGCAATGACAAATCCTTTTTCTCTGGATGCTCCAGTCTAATTTCAAAATCCTTTCCCCTCTAAACTATTTGCTCCTCTATGGTTTCCATAATGAAAGGAGCCTCCTGTGGAGACAGTTATCAATCTTTGATCACTGCAACCAGCATGAAACCCTTAATGCTATTTAGAGAATGAAAATGGATCCTAAGACCAAAAAAACCATCAGCCTCTCCTGTCTAACTGTAAATTTAATTGTTCTCTGGTTGTGCCTCCCTGAGCTTCAAATACTAATTAGAAGTAAACCATAGTTTTAGAGATCATTTAGGTACTGTTTGATTTTGAGCTATTTCTAAATGATTGCTCTACATTTTTTCTCATTTACTCAGCTCTTCTTGTTGTGTAGCTATTTAGGATGAATTCACCCATTTCACTTCCCAGGAGCTCCACTGGAAGGAAATGTTTGCCCTGGAATGAAGGTAAAGGGCTGTGAAGACCAAGTGACATAACATTCCACAGGCAGGCCCCACAGTCTGCTCCCAGATTAGCAAATGGATGCTGAAGTCTGAAGTCTGGGCCCTCTAATCCTGGCCTGCTGGCTCAGGGGCTCTGCCCAGGTATTGAAATCCAAATAGAGTTTAATCATGAGGGTGGAGACTCCTTTATCAGTGAATTTCTCTTCGAGATAGGGTAATAGAAACCAAATGTCTTTGATGTCAACAGAGGCAAGTGTGCAACATAAGCCATCACAGAGAGAAGGAAGGAGTCTGCCATCTGCCCCAAGGTTCAGAGAAAGAGAAGATATTTTTTCTTCCCTATCTTTTTGTATAGCATATTGCATCTATGCTTTCTCTTTAAAGACTGATCTGTGGTTTGTTTGGTTTTTGGGTTCTTTAAGATTGATTTCTCCCCCTTTGCAGAGAATTTAAAGCCTTTCATGAATACCAATGGGGCTATCTCACAAAACAGAGGGGAGGGGATGAAGTGGTTGATTCTGTAACTCTCAGGCTTGCTGTGGCAATATGAATTGTCTTTAAAGGAACAATTGATGAGGTTTTACAGATTTTGCAGGCCCAGCATCAGTGTTACAGGAAAGCCCTATGCATTCATCATTAAAGTGCATTTAAAAGATTCAATAAGAATACAAGATGCAGAATCTACTTACTTTTACAAAACTGTTCTACATGTCTTCTCAGACAGAAAAAAGACTTAAACAGTATTTACAGAGATACTGTCCCTGCATGATAAGAGAGAGCAAATCATAAAGGTTCAAATGAAAAAGTAGTGTCTGTGAAGCCATTATCACATTTGAAATCTAGACCTGCCCATGATGACCCACCTAATGCCTGGCACGGACCTGCCAGCTGTCTGCCACAGTGCTGCCCTCCTGCTGTCTCTCGAATTCTTCACTCCTCACACAGAGGTGTGATTTGGCTAAGCATTTGTAGTCAAAGCAGGTTACACATAAGGCCAGTTGCTTCATTCATTGAACCTTGAAAAATGTTTTGAGTTCCTTGATATATGAGGAACACTGAAAAAAGTAGATTAGTTGCAGCTACAATAGCAAGTGTGTCTTTTGTCAGGATAGGAAGGTGCCTTAAAGGCTTCAAAAGGCTCCCTTTTGAGGTCATCCTTGTCCAAAAGGTATGGGTAAGGTAATATCTAAAACACACTGATTTGTGAAGCAGTTACTCCTGTAATTTGCAATTGGCACAGTTAAAAATACATTTTCTCAGAATCCCAAGAAGTTTTTGAATATTGTCTATATACGCATTAGAGTTCAGGACAGACCTATTTGTTTTGAATAGAGTTCAGTACACATCTCTGGACTTGAATTAAAAAATTTGCAAATGTTTTTAGTTAGAAAGCCCAAAATAATAAATCTCTTTCCAAAACTACAGTAACATAGAAACCTAAAGCTAGCATTTATCAATAAAATATATTTTCTTTTTGAAATTTTAAAATTCCATTCTACACTCTTAAAAACAATATGAATCCTGGTTTGGACAGAAATTTGTAAAAAAAAAAAAAAAAAAAAAAAAAAAAAAAAAAAGTTGCCAAGATTCTAATGATCAGAAGCTCAAATTCATGTCCAGGATGTTACTTTGACTATTTCTTGATAAGTCTTTGGTTTCACCAAGAACATTTGCAACAGGAATACTTGCTTTGATTATTTAGATTTAAATACTTATTCAGGGTCTGGAATGAGATTACATTGTACCATCAAGGTGTGCCAGAGTAGGTTACACTGGATATGAGGAAATATGTCTTTGTGGAAAGAGTTATCAAGCGTTGCAACAGGCCGCCCAGGGCAGTGGTTGGGTCATGTTCCCGGGGAGCATTCAAAAGACGTGTAGATGTGACATTTAGGGATGTGGTGTGGTGGGACTTTGCAGTTGTAGGTTTATGGATGGACTTGGTGGTCTTAAAGGTTATTTCCAACCTTAATGATTTTATGAATCTATGAAAAATTTTGTGAATCTACATTATTCAAGAAAAAAGTTATGCAAATGCCAAAGGGAATCTTGCTTAGAGAAGATTTGGCCATTATACCTGATTCAGATATTTGAAGCACATCTGTGTATTTGTGAAACGTTACAGAAATTATTTAAATGTTGCTTATTCAACAAAGTATTTAGGCTGAAGTTTTCCTTTTAAACAGGGCCTTCAGATCTGCTGCTTCCCATGGTGTGAAAGTGCATCAAGCCTGGCCTGCCGTGTGTTGTGAAAAGGTCAGATGCCAAGAGCATTTCCTGCGGGTGCCTGGGATACACACAAGTTAAATGTGAAATGCTGCCAGGCGACTTAAAAGGGACGGGCTCCAGGCGTGCTGGAGTCAGCAGAGCACTCTCCCGGGGCTTGACTTGTTTAACTGATAGAGCTATCTCCAGTGGCAGCTACAGGCCAGACGCGGTCCTTTCTTATCTTGATGATCACTAGTTGGCTACAGACCGCAGACAAAGAAAGAAAAAAAGAATCGGGGAGGGGGAATAGACAAGGTGACGATGTTTACTTTCTCAATGGACTACACATAGCTGGGGGGTAATGTTTACTTGGAGCTGTTCCCCTTTCTCCCCAGGAAAGAGTTCGAGTCTACTTGTATTCGCTTACATACACAGAGGATTAGAAACAATTCAGTGAGCTCTGTGTTTAACTTCACTTTTTATTTCATTTGGAGCTGTTTGTGACAGACAGTACATGACAGGGGACTCAGCTATGATAGAAATTTGATAGAGGGAAAACCAGCATCAGCCCAGTTGACAAAAGACTGCAAAAGCTGCTTAAGTCTAAAAGAAAAGAGGAGCTTTTCTGTGCCTGAAATACATGATACTCCATTTGTCAAATAGTCCTTCTTTCACAAAACTAAATCAGAGCAAAACAAAATTGAAATCCAGTATAACTGTCTCAAGACTAAAAAGAAATATATTAGCCAATGTAGTAAACCAATACCAAGGAATAAAAGTACCCTGAAACATTTAATTTTTTTACCTGGGGGAGAACAGAGAAGAATGGCTATTACTACTGGCTGTAGGGGGAAGGTGCTCATCTGGTACACAATCAATAGAGTAAAACCCTAAATTCAGACAGACTGTATTTTGCTCCCATCTGAAAGCCATTGTTTGGAATTTGCTTACCCCTGGAGCAAAACCAACAACACTATTGATCCTGCCATGGTTTTTATGGCTGGAAAACAAAAATCCACTTTCTTAACAACAACTGTGCCAGCATTTCTTTCCTATTTTCAGCCACCTTGAAAGCAAGCAGCTTCACACAGCATTTAACCGATGTGGTGTTCACCACAAGGCCCTGACATGCAGCAACCAGGACATAGCCTAAAGGCAATTTTGTGAGTGTGCCTCTAGTAAGTCAGTGCTGGATTTCAGTTCTTCCTCTAAAATCACCTCACACAAATTGTCCTGCTCTGCATTGACAAAACATTGCTGGGCAGGACCTCCAGAAGCTGAATGAACATGGTAATGTCAAAACTCAGATTTGTATGCCTGTGTTAGCTCCTCGCTGGTTAGAAGTCACCTCATCTTCCTGTGTCCTTTTGGCCCTGACTGACTTGAAATGCTACTTACCCAGTTTTTGTGTAGTATTCAACACCCTTGTGCTCTGAGTGATACTCCTGGGATTTGTGTGGGTATTTACATGCCCTCTCCGCACTCTTGTAGCATCTGAACACTTCATATTTGAACGTGTTTAACTCCAGCATCCCCCCATCACTGTTAACCTGTGTGTGCAGGAGGACAGTGCAGCAGGGTTAAAGCTTCCAGAAGAAATGTGGCAGAGTCAGAAACTAAGTTTGGGTCACCCAAAGCATCGAATTTCTCTTTGACGATTAAAACAAACTTTCCTCTCAGTTAATCAACTGACAGTAGAAAGGGCAGTGCTGAGCATGCCAAAGCAGTGAGCCTGTAACAATTTCCATTACAGATTTATAAGGAAATATAGTATTTCTGTCCTTTAAAAATTGAACCAATGCTAAAGCTATTGTGACAAATAAATTAATGAGGCCTTTTCAAAGGCATTCAAAGGCATCCATGACTCTGTCTCTGCTGTTTCACAGACACCACATGTGGCCTAATTATTTTTTTAATAAAGCAAAGGAAATGTTACGAAGTAAATCCTGCACTGCAGATTAAAGATGTTAGTTCAGCAAAGCTTTCATCAGAACAAGGACCACCTCTCCCCTGCCTCCTTACATGGTTACAAGCTTTGACCTTTGTCTGGGAGCCTTGCATCTCTGCAATTGACTCCAGTTAAAAATGACTCCAGCCAAATATTGCAACAAATGTTTAGATTAAAACCAAAAATCCCTACATCTGCAAATTTGCTCTCAACCCCCTGCTTTCTTTGAAGAAAATTTCAATCCTCTTTCTTACTGGGCTCTGATGGGTGGCTCCTGGTTAATCTCTGTCTGTCTCCCTGGTAACAGTCAAAGGAGAGGGCTCAGAGGTGGGCAGGGAGGGAGCCTCCAGCCGCTGCTCCTCTTATCAGGGTCCATCAGCAGGTGTCCCTTGCTCATATCCAGGAACAATAAATGCAGCCTGTGGCTAAGGGAACCACCACACGGCTTTCTTCAGAAGTCTCAAAGAGCAGTAGCTGGACTCCAGATTTTGAGATCTCTAACTGTATGCAAGCACTGCAATTGCCATGATAATATTTTTTTTTCACTTTAGTCAGTCTTTGTTCAAACACCCTCTACAGACATATATCACTCCAAACAGAAATGCTGAGCCACCAGTTTTTGTGCAATCTGAAGGTTTAGATAGCGTGGCAACAATAAAACAGTTTACTGTGTTCACAAAATCAATCTGTGTGTATATTTGCTTCATGGTTTTTTCCCCATGAAATGAGCAGCTGTTTGCAAAAAAAAAAAAAAAAAAGAATTTATGGCACAGCAACATGGGTGCTGCAGGTCATGCTTCTGCCAACATCTGCTGACCTGTAGCACTCTCCAGCCAATGGCAACATACTCTGCATGCTCACTTTTAATAACTGTTCTGCAAGACTCCTGCTAAAATTAAAATTATAAAGGCTTCCTGTCAAACCAAGTTCAAAGGTAACATCTGCTCATCTGCTCATGAAGAACATGAAAATAATTGAGCCTGAACTGAAGCACTGTCCCTTACTTAAAAGTGACCCAGGAGTGAAAAGGATCTTAAATTGGTAAATTTCTTAATAAATTATGACACTGAAAATAGTACAGGGTAAGAAATTTGACCCACTTGAACCAAGACACTTCCAGAAGAGAATCACAACCTCCCATAAATGGTTCCTGACAGAAGATGGCTATCCAAAATTACTGAATTATGGATAATGATCTCGCTTCATGCCACCCTTGGACCCAGTACTGTCATGGGCATCCATCAAAAGCATTTAGGGATGTTTTTCTCTTGAAACTGGTGACAATTCTTCAGCCCTTGACTCTACCAAAAGTCAGCTCTCCAAAAGCAGAACATCAAAAGATAGTTGGATACCTTTAAGGGACTAAAAGATACTTTAAAGCACAGCTCCACAGGGCTCATAAATGACCTCCTCCCTGGGAAGCCTGGCAAGAAACAATGCTGGGTCAGGTTTTAAGATGAATCAGGCTTTCTTGTAGGTTGTGAGACAGTCCCTGAAAAAAACACAGAGAAAAACATCTAAATTATTGAGAGACCAAATACTCTTTCTTACTTTATGTTTCATACCATTTAGAAATCTGCATGTCATACCATGCTCCACATGCTTCTTTCATCGGGGATCTTGCCACCTACTTTCAGATAGCAACCAGACGAGAGAAGTATTACAAAAGAATATCACTGGAGACAAAGAGGAATTTGATTACTTTAATAAAATTACAGGACAAAGGCCTGTGCAGTTGGCTCAGCCTAGACCTGCCTCTCCTCGGGTTAAACAACTTTGTGAAGTCGTTCACTGCAAAATGGGAGCAGGAGGAGCTGTGTGAAGCTGTGCCCTGCAGACATACCTGCATAGATTTAGCAAGGATGGGACTCTTACTGCAGGCTCTAACTTCCCAAGACATACATGGAGCACCTGTCAAAGGGAAGCTATCATCAGGCCTAAGTCAGCCTGGTTAGGTATTCAGTTCCTCTGCCTTGAGGTGAGGTAAGGGATACAGAGAAGCCACATTTGCTGGGAAAAAAACCCACCATATGGCAACAAAGCATGAGAAGAAAAACTGACAGTTGTGTTAAATACATTTTTAGTTCCTGAGACCTTGCATGCTGTCTTTTTTTTCTACTTATTTAAACAGATACTGTAATTTTACTAGTAGTTCAGAGTAAAGAAGGCAGCTAAGGAGGAATCAGTAGGGGTTGTCTTTGGTTTCAAAGGTGCTAGGATTAGTAACCTAACCTTTAATTATAACCATGTAAATTATGTGTGATGCATTGTCTAAGTGTGCTACATCTCAGTATAAGCACAAAAAGCTATAGTTTCTGAAGAAATGTATTTCAATCAAGCATCAGTAATTCTAGATGATACGCTATTATGAATATACTTATTTTAGCCTAATATCCAAGACAGATATTTTACAGTAGATCCACCTACAAATTATTAATAGCTAAACATTTCTGCTAATAAATCATGTAACCAGGTGTGGAAATAAAAATTAACACCCATAACTTACTGGAAAAAAAGTACCAAATAAAAAATCTCTACAAAAGAGAGATTTTTTATTTTTATTTATTTGTTTAGATCTTCAGCTTTTTAAATTCATAATTTGACTTTTCTGTTCATAATAGGTAAACCATGCATTACTCAGATCCTTTTTCATCTTAATTGGTTCCCAACTTCTCTATAGCAAAGAGCTGTACTAACAGTGATAACACCATTTTTTGGTGCTATGAACAGGAAAAGTACACATCTGGTATAATTTGCTTTCATATACACTTTAATATAATTACAATTTATTAATAAATAGTTTAAATGCTGCATTATTTGAGCATTTTTAAATGTAGACAGCTTCATTCAAAATAATAAAAATGTGTAACTGCTTTTTTTCCTGAATAAATACTGATAGCCACAACAGTGCTACAAATTCAATTCTATATTTTTAGGTGTCTATTAAAATTAAGAGCAGTCGAGGCCTTTAGCATGTCGCAGAATAGTAATCCAAATTTCCAGTCAAAATACTTGGTTAATGGCAGATGTCTGTCTCTTTTACAGTGCTTGACAAAAGAAAGTGCCTCTTCTACATTGTAAAACTGTAGAAGAGACATGGGCCATTAGCACAAGCAAAACATTTTCACTTGATAAGTCAATCTGGGCTGTTTTTTTCTGTCATGTCAGCAATGTCTGAAAACAAAGGAGACACAGAAGCCCCAGGAGACAGCATGTCTGCCCAACCCTTTTTCTGGGGGATCTCTTAATTTGTTTTTGAAAGCACAGTGAGCCTTCCAGGTGTCAAAGTTTAATATGCTACCTAGCATGCTGCAGCCACTGACACCGTGGGATGTGAGAAAGGCTCTTCCAAATCAGTGTCCTTGGGGAACATACATCTATACTTTTTCTCCACCTCCCTGGCTGTCACAACAATCCCTTGATTAGGCAATAAGACCTGGTCTTGTCTCGAGTGATTTGATAAGCAGTTGATAACCAAGAGTTCATTAAGCTCTTGGGATATATAAGCCACAAGGTTTTCAGCATGCCTCTGCACTTGAGTGGTTTGACAGCTCCCTGTTCAGCAGCCCAGGAGTCACTGGAAGATGTTATTGACTGCAGAAATACTTGTTTTTGCCGTGAATGGTTTCTTAAGGGTGGCAACAGCCTTGGACATTGGATTATCCACGAAATGCGTAGTGATACCCAAGGAGATGGGCATGTGCCACAAGATTGGATACTCTGAAATGAGACTTCCCAACCTGATGGGACACACAAGCATGTCAGAAGTTATCCAAAAATCCAGCACCTGGCAGCACCTTGTAAACACAGACTGTCACCCTCACGTGAGGACGTTCCTGTGCTCCCTGTTTGCACCCATCTGTTTAGATACGTAAGTATCACAGCACAGTACAAAACTCCAGCCTTTATTTGCCAGAACAGGAATGAAATCAAATGAATGTTTATCATAATCTAAAGGTGATCTCTACTTTTTCTGAAGTAATTCTGTTAGCTTTTTTGTATACATCAGAAAAAAAAAAAAAGTACCGAAAACTTGTTCCACTTCAATTTTAGTTTGCCTTGGGAATATGAATGATATTGGCAAAGGATATGATGTATTATTTTGTTATAGCTGAACTTTATTCTTATTCATTTAGCACCTACAGTGAATAGAATCAGGCTTATACTGAAGCTTTTCTCAGGTTGTCATAAATGCATTTTTAAAATCATAACTAAATATTGTAAGCTCAGTCCACACACAGACTGCTTACATAATTTTCACAGCTGCTGCTTCTGGAATGATATTATTACTGAAGGATGTTAAATGTCAGCAAGGATGCTGTACTTTGCCCGGGAATCGCTGTTGCAATAGTTTCTGTTACCCCTGCGCTGCCTCAGCCTGGTGTTGCTCGCACACAGGTTCATCCATCCCTGCAGGAGCATGTGTGCTGCTGTCCGTGCCAGCTGCGCCCCCGTGCTCCTGTGCCAGGGGCAGCCCTGGCCGGCCAGCCTGGACTGCGACCGCTTCCCTGGCGACGAGGACACGTGCCTGGCACCTCTCTCCAAGGACTATCAACACCTGCACAAAGGTAGCTCGGGACGCTGAGGGGAGGGTGGCCGTGCCCCGCGTTCCTGGGACGCTGTTCCCAGGACAGACGCTCTGTGTTCTGTCACTGCAGCCAGGCGTGGCTGTCCTGCTCCAGGGTCCGTGTGGATGGGCAGGGTGCCACCGCTGGCACTGCGAACTGCAGCGAGCCCCAGGGCTGGAGTCAGAAGGGGCTGTGCTGTGGAGGAAGGCACCGCCACCCTGCACAGCTCTGGGCACTGCCAAACACAGAACACACCACGCTGGAATTGCTCATTACAGACTTATCTATGGCCCTTATCACAGATGCTTTTATGTGTACAACAAACTGGTTCTCAGGTTAGCTTAGGAAAATTGGGATGATTTTATCTGATTTTCCTTAAAGAAGCATGAGTTATCTTGGCATAAATGTTCAAATCTTCAAATGCACTCACATTTACTAACTCAATGGAAAAGAGTACGGTTAAGTTGCTGCTAGCACACCCAAATTCATGTATATTCACAGGCTTAGTGCAGCTGATCCCAGAGGGACTGACAGAATCAGCCATCTAACCCCTTACCACCCACTGCAGTTGTGTTAAAAATTATACTGTATTTGTTACCTTATTTGTTGCTGATAATTGATCTTGTCAGTCAGAACAAGGGCTGAATGAGCATGGAAAATGAAACTCCTTTTCATCTCCAGCCTTGTTTTCAGAGAAGTCTGTTGACTTTTTACCTATTATCACTGGCCCTGTATTTGATGTGTATTTTCTCTGTCATTTCTGTGGTTAAACAGTGGGCTCTCAGCTTTGGCAGCAGAAAATTACAACTAATTATTCTAAAAGATAACAATGAGACTTTTAAATTTCTTATCAGTCCTACCAAAGCCTACCTGCCAGACTTGCCCAGCAGTGGAGGAATTCTTTACACACAAAAGAGTTCTTGAAGTTTTCTGTGACAGTAACTTTGGTAAGTCCTTGCTAATGTACCTGCTGTTAGAGAGACTAACAACTCTTCTTCCAAACGCTTTAAAAGTAGGATTACAATTAGTGACAGTTTCTGCAGGGATTTCAAAGGATTAAGAGTTTGGCTGCTAATTTAGCTTTAGGTTGATTTTCAGAATAAGTTATTTCTAATCTAAATATAAGGAGGATTTATTGTGCATGAAAGATTTATCAATGATCTGTTTTCCAGCCAAATAGCTGTTCTGGTCTATGCTTTATGGAAAATATTTCTGTCAAAAGCAGCCAAATAAGCAAGTTTGCCTTTTATTAGCACTTAAGCAGAAAGTAAAGCTTTAGTGTTTTACCAGTATATGGTGTATCTTTGCTACTTTTGTGAATGAGTTTTCTTGTGATACCTAACTTACTGAGAAGGAGACTCAGAAAATCATATCAGTAGAAGGAATTCTTACCTCCTGTTGTCTTGTTGGAGTGATGAGTGGAGTTTGCCCTAGAGATTTCCTGGAAAGTCTTTGATGGCAGTGCAAGGACTTTCAGCAACTTTGGTTGGCATTAGATCAAGAAATACAGACAAATGTCATGCTAAAAAGTGTTGATGGAGTCAAGTGGGATAGGTAGTGCCTCTAATGAAAAGGGAATATCTAAAAGGGTGGTATCAAGAAGCCATTTTTGCCTAGGGGTTCCACACATGGACAAGACGAGTTTCAGGAAAATTGCTTGAGCAGTTGCTGGGCAGTTTTGTCATACAAGAATAAGACCAACAGCTTACAATATGTAATTACTTGAAGTTTGACATAACATGGTGATGGTAAAAATAAATTACACTTGTGAAAATATTTTTTCCTAGTCACATAATTCAATGGAAAAAAACCTTTTACTACATAAAATTTATTTTTCAAAAATGTTTTAAACTTTAGCTGGAAAAGGCTTCACCATACTCTGTCAACATAAATTATGAACATATTCTTAAGAAATTTTCCTGTTTTCACTGGTACTGTTTTCTATTGCACTTGAGAAATGGTCTGACTTGCACTTCCTTTTCCTTTTTCCATAGCAGTGAAAGTAAAGCTGTCCAAGAAGAGAACAGCATTTGAGGACCAAGAGTATAACATTGAATGCCAGGTGGAATTCATTACCCAGGGCTCACTGTTGCCCTACGAAACCCAGAGTATGATACAACAGTGGCTGCTAATTAATGAAAAATGTATAGAGAGGATGAGTCCCACCCACCGTCCCATGGTGTATCTCCTTGTGGGGAACATTGAAGAGGGCATCATTTTGGTAAAACAGGTTTATCGCTGGCAGAGGAAGGACTCCCAGCTGACTTTGGCCACTCAGAAGTGGAGACAACATAAATGCTTGTAAATATTTATCATATTATTTGTAAAAAGATGATTATATTTCTCATGCCAAACCTATCTTGTAAATAGGAATGTATTATAAGTTGAAAATAAAGCTTTCATTTCCTTTTAAATGGTATTGTAAGTTGAACTCAAACCACATTTGTTATCAGGTTTCCTTTTGGTAGTGTTACAGCTACTCTTGTCCTGGTGGAACTTGGACAGCTATGGAAAAATGTTTCTTTGAGTTATGATTAAAACATTTGTAATATGGGAAAAACCCAGCATAAACCAGTTTCAAATCCAGCTGCTTTCAATGTATTTGTCTATACCACTTGCTCTACCATTTTCTCCAGTTACCTAAACTTTCCCTTGCCTAACGTGTCATGAATCTGCTTCATTGTCTCCCGTTGGAGTACTTTGAAAGGAGGCAGCCCTCTGCTGGTCGCTTTCGCCGGAATCAGAGTGGAATAAGGAGAAGAATAATTAACCCGGTATGTTTGGCCCCAGTCGCAAGAAAATTTGGTTACTGGGTGTCATAAATCAGATCCCTGCTACTGAAAAGTCCCTTTTCATTTTCAAGCACATTACAAAAGTTAATGTATAAAATTTACCCGTTCTCCAAATGATCTGCAGGGAACTAATGGAATAAAAACATTTAAAAAAAAATACAGTAAGCACATGATTGGCATCCTCATGGTCAGTGCAATACACTGAAATTAAAGACTACATGAAGATGGACAGAACTTGACTTTAGTTTTATAAATGTGTATAATAAACACAGTAACAGGTGGTAATGCATAAATTAGAAACTATTTCAATAATACAGTGTCTATTACTATACTTTCTTGAAACAAATAAGGGGAAGGCTTATGGGCAGTAGATTTTTAAAATTCGTACCTGTAATGATCTGGGGTTCGGATACATTCCCCAAAAGTGCAGGTTTGTATCAAGTTATTGAATGTGACGACAGCTGTTCCATCACTTTCTACCATGAACTGGGAAAAAAGCGAGGAAAAGAAACCAATAAAAAAGTAAAATAAAAAATAATAGAAAAAGCGAGGAAAAGAAACCAATACAAAAGGCGGTCAGTAATGAAAGACGCTGTGTTCACAGACGGGCCGGCTGCCCCGGCACGCCTCGGACGGGCAGGAGAGGCATCAGCGCCCGGGCCCACTCTGCGGGAACGGAGCAGTCACCCATTTGGTCCCGGCTCTTACTTTATTTTTCATTATGCCAGAGGATGCCACACAGCCCGGGGCTGGGGGGGGTGTTTCGCTCTTGGGTCAGTTCCACTCTAAAACCCCTCGAGCAGTTGCACTCTCCGGAGCTCCGCAGCGCCGCTGGAACCGCGCCTCAAGCCGCGCTCCCGGCGGGCCGGGCCGGGGCGGCGCTCGGCACGCCCACAGCCAGGCCGGGACGCGCCGCCTCCCCGCCCTCCCCGCTCTCCCCGGCCTCGGAAGGCGTCGGCCGGGCGCGGGGCCGGGCTGGTTCCGTGGGAGGCTGCGGGGCCGGGCTGGTTCCGTGAGGGGCTGCCGGGCTGCGCGGGAGGCGAGCGGCGGCCCAGGGTACGCGGCCCCGCGGCCGGCAGCAGAGCGCTCGCATCCGCTCTCTGCCCGTCGTCTTCTTTGCCTCTCTTCAGCGTCTCTCTGGGGTTTGTGAGAGACCGATGAAGTTCTAAACCAGACAGATCCCTGTAACTGTTGTGCCGCGGTGTATGAAATCCTGTTGTTGCTACTTCGTGGCTCTGTAGCTCCAGCTGTCCCCCGCGCTGTTCGGCCGGCCGCACAGGTAAGTGTGGGTGCCATGGAGGGAGGAGGCGGCCTGGGCTCGGAGCCTCCGCTGCTCGCACGGGGGTTCGGGGAGCCGGGTGAGCCCCTGCAGCGCGAGTGGCAGCGCCCGGCTCTGGAGCACTCGGTCATTGTGAGTCCTGCCTGCCCGCACCCCGTTTCGGTGGGTGCACTTTTGTCAGAATCTGAGTCTTTAATGTTTCCCTTTGATTTCGTTCTGTAAGTACAAAGTTTAAAGTACAAAGCTGTCATGCAAGCAGGTATGCTCTGTACTTATATTGTCACTATCTAGTGTAATAGTAAGTGGTTCATACAAGCAGGTGTGCTCTGTGCTTATATTCTCACTATCTACTGTGATAGCAACTGGTTTAAGTTAGGTCTGCTGTGAAATATGTGTCCTGGTGTTTTTGTTGTGCTAGGTTGTAGCAATGGCTTCAGGAACAGCGCTGATTTATGATGAGGAGATGACCACTCACAAACTGCTTTGGAATGAGTAAGTCACTGCTGTTGTTTTTATTAATGGATTCTTATTAGAACTCGTGAGAGCAGTACTAAATAAAGGCATGTTTTGTAAATGTAATAGGAAGTACCTGGTAGTACTCCCTGTCATTTCCGAGTAAAAAGAAAGTCTTTCCTCCAAGAGGAAAAAAAATATCTCATTCACGGTTTGTATCTAGATACTCTAATCTGAAACTGGATTTGAGAAACTGGAGGCATCCAGTCTGGGAGGCCTGAACAAGAGTTGTTAGGATGAGGTGTCTGAGTAGCCCCCTAAATAATGTGTTTTAAGCTAATTAAATTGTTTATAAAATTAAAGTATCATTGACCTTGGAAAAGTGCGCAGATGTACTCACTCAGCTGAAACATGTCAATTACATTCAGTTAGAAATTCGTATATTACTTAAATTTTCATAAATTAGAGGAATTCCTTTGCAGTGCTCAGAGTAACAATCCATTGTTGTCTTCTCTCCCACACCTGCTTCTCCTCTATTCACCTTCATTGTAACCTACGGCTTTTAATTGCAGCATTCCTGTGTCTGTAGTTAAGCATTGCAACTTTTTACCAGTGAGAGAAGAAGCAAAAAATGATGCTATTGTATTGTTTGTTTGGGGTTTTTTTAAGATTCATTTTTGCTTACATATTTTAGAATCAATTTCTGACTCAGTTCTGAAACAGAAAATACTTTAAGATTTTTTTTCCATTTTTACTCTCATGTATCTCTCTTTGAGGGTAATGAATTTTCTTAAAATGGGGAGTTAAAAGCTAGGCTTTATGAAGTGTATTATTTACCTGTGCTGGTATAGTATTACAGTAATGTAATTATTGTTTATTTTTAGTCCCATTTGTGATATTGAAGTGCCAGAAAGACTTTCATCCTCCTATGAGCAGCTTAGGAGTTACCATCTTGTGGAAAGGTGTGTCCATGTGCCCATCAGAGAAGGAAGCGAGGAGGAGATCCTGTTGGTTCACAGGTCTGAAACTTAACTTTCATTCAGATTAATCCAATGAAACAGCAGATCTCATACCTCCAGATTATATTTTAATCCATTTGAAAAGACTGTTCCAAAATGCAATGGCCTCCATTAATTTCAATGGAAAATGTGTCACAATGTTGAGTATGGCATATGTGCTGAATTATGAATCTGCTATTCCACTAAATCTACATTCTCACTCTGTGGAGTCTTACACAATGAATGCTGATTTATACATAGGAATACAAGTAAACTTCTAAAAAATGTTTATAGTTGCTTACTTAGGTGTTGTGTTAATCTCTCTCCCCTGCAGTTTAGAGCACTTGGAAGTGGCAAAAAGCACTCAGACAATGAATGAGGAGGAGCTGAAAAGGGTCTCTGAAAATTACGATGCTTTTTTCTTTCATCCGGTGTGTATGTTAAACTGCTTCCTCTCTTGGGAGTTACAACTATTTGTCTTACTGCACCTGAGTGGCATTTTTCTAAGGAGGGGAAGATTAAAAATACTTTTTTTGCTACTGATGTAGTCTCACATTTATTTATGATACTGTCATTTTCTGTTTCTATTTTAGTATAATGCTGCAATTTAAATTGCTCAAGTGTCCTGTTGTCTATTTTGTAATTGTATCACACCAGTATAATGCACTACTCAAATTTTAGCTCTAGTTTTGTCACTTAATGTCACTGTAGACCATTAGTGACCTGCAAATCACATTTTGGTAACAATTGCTCTTAAATGTTGTTCCATGAAATGGAGATAAAGTCTTCTGTACTATATTTCTGCAGGGTTTCATTCCTTGTTTTCAAAGATGCCATGTTATTCCACTCAATACATCTATCTCACATTTTTGACTGCTCCACAGAGAGCATCCTTATAAAGATTCTGGTGATCACTGGTAATCACAGGGGAAAGCACACTGGAGCCTGTGTTGTAAAGTTCTGTTTCAGCTATCTTAGTATAGCTTCAGTGGGGTAGAATTATGTCAGGACAGTTTGCTGTTGGGATGCTAAAGCACTCATGGGTGCCTTGTTTAAGCTGATGAGTTTCTCCTTCTCAGAGCACTTACCACTGTGCCAGGCTAGCAGTAGGAGCAGCTTTGCAGCTGGTGGATGCTGTGATGACAGGGAAAGTGCGCAATGGAATGGCGTTAGTCAGGTAAGAAAATACCTGAGGAAGATTTCACTTAGCAAAACCTCTTCTGTTGTGAATAATTTATAAAATTTTGCTTCAGACCTCCAGGTCACCACAGCCAGAGAAATGCAGCTAATGGGTTCTGTTTGTTCAACAACGTGGCTATTGCAGCAGAATATGCAAAAGTGAAATATGGTCTGCAGAGGTAAGTGCTTGGTTGACTCTAGAGAAGCTTTTAATGTGTAAACAAGGGTTTGACATTGTACTAGTTTAGATTAATGTCTAGAGCTTTCTGGTGTCATGTTCCTTTTGGTTCAGAAAAACGTTTTTCATTTACACCTTCTGTAGATTAAGATGCTGAGGCTCTTCCTCTGAATGTTTTATTTTACTGATCTGTACAGAATCCTAATTGTTGACTGGGATGTGCACCATGGGCAAGGAACTCAATATATATTTGAAGAAGATCCCAGGTTTGAAGGATTTTTTTTTTCTTCTTTAATATCAGCTGTTTAAAGATTGCTTGCCTTTCTGGAGAATAAGATCTCTTAAACTTCTAAAACTAGAATCTTGTGAGACATTAGCCTTGCTATTTTAGTCTCTGTTTTTCATTTGTTACAAAATAGAAGTAAATATCTAAATCAAAATAAAATGTAAATCTCTTTTACTTTAAGAATAACAAATAAAATAGGCAATATGATTGCCTCGATTTTCCACTACTCAGGTAGTACATCTGTTATCTCTTCATGAATCTCTCAGTCAAAGTCTTCAAGTGGTAGTTGGATAAAATATGTGAGCTTTATTTATTTTTTTTTTGAAACGTGACATAAGTAATTTTTAGCATGTTAATTTTTAGGTTAATTTTGGCATAGGACCTACTCTACCGATTTTCACAGTCTAAATCCTTTGAGAAAACTAAGGAGAAAGGATAGGATAGTTTTATTTTCTTGCTTTCAGGCCATGCAGTCATCAGGTTCAAGATATAAAGTCATTTCCACAATCTTTTTGTCAAATTGGGTTTTTATTTTTTTTATTTTCAGTGTTTTGTACTTTTCTTGGCATCGCTATGAACATCAGGAATTCTGGCCATCACTGAAAGAATCTGATTATGATGCTGTTGGTCTGGGAAAAGGAAAAGGTTTTAACATAAATTTGCCTTGGAATAAGGTAAATATTGTTTACAGCACAACAAAGCAAGTGCAATAGTTTTGTATCTCATCCTTTGTGTAACACTTTGTGAGTAAGTGCACTGCTTCACTTGCTTGGCAAATGTCTTACAGAGTGTATATCCTTCCTGTCAGGGGAAGGTCTGCTGGGAAAATATGGCTCAGAATGTGATAATGTTTGAAAATAAAAGGGAGAGAAGAATTTACACACTCATTTTTACTTTAATATCTTGCCTAGCCATCAAATCAAAAAGTGTTTCAGGAGACAGTATCATCCATCCTTGTTTAGCAGAGGACTGAAGCTCATTAAAATTAAAAATGGTCGATATTTATGCACTTTACTTAAATAGAGGATTTTTTACTGTACTTCATAAGATTCCCTCATCTTTCCTATCTATCCTCAACTTCTCCCATCTTTCCCTACAGTCTTGAAGAACCTTAGAAAATTTATCATTCCAACTGGAAAACATGCCCTGTGTTTCTCATATTTTTCAGGTTGGGATGGGAAATTCAGATTATCTTGCTGCGTTTTTCCATGTGTTGCTTCCAATGGCTTTTGAGGTATTTTTTTAGTGCCAAAGAGCACTTCCTGAGTGTTTCTAAAGCAGGTACCATTGAATATTTTACAGAAATGCAGTAATTGCCAGTAGCACAGTTAATAAATTTATTCTGCTGGTGTGATGTTGCCCTGATCAACTGAATAGTATTTATAGCATTTTAGCTTTTAAATATTCAACACAATCTTCTGCAACTTCCCCAGCACATACAAAAATAGTGTAAAAGGGTAATGTATTCAAGGAGAATCCTTACTTGTGTTCAAATTGAAATAGCTGCTGATCATGGTACAGTTTTAATCCCTACAATTGAAAATAGGACCTAAAGATGTGCTGCAACTGTCTCTCTTTTATAACAGTTTGATCCTGATCTGGTTATTGTCTCATCTGGATATGATTCTGGAATTGGTGACCCTGAAGTAAGTAACTTGTGGTCTTTGTGTTGTCAGTCTTGAATCTATTAGGAAAATATTCCTGCTGTTTTAATCCTGTGATTGCTAAGTGAAATTCACATTGATCAAGCTAAAAATACATGCTTGAATCTTTAGGGTGACCTTTGTTCATTAAATATTACAAGACATCTAAAGACAGATTATCCCATATGTGTAATTACTGTGTTGGTTTTTTTTCACCTCCTTAAATGCAGTTGGTTCAGCATTCTGTTTGATATAATGAGAGGCAAGTGTTCTGGTATTCCATCTCAGACTTGGCTATGTCAGATTGTTTGTTTGGGTTTTTTACCAGTGTTTTTGAATCAAGGTGTCATCTCTTAAAATTTTTTCTTTGGTTTAGGGTCAGATGAATGCCACTCCTGAGGTTTTTGCCCACCTTACCCATTTCCTGATGCAGTTAGCCAATGGAAAGCTGTGTGTCATCCTAGAGGTAAAGACTTTTGAAATGTACTCCCAGGGGACAGGTCTTTGTATTAGAGCCATTTAGGGCAAACTAGAAGCTAGGAGGCAAAGCTTCTTAACAAAATAATTTCTTATTTTTTTCATTCTTTTGAGTACCAGGAATGCAAAAATGGCTAAGATTTGACAGTGCTCTTACACTACAGATTTTTGAAACAAAGGAGCCATATGCTTATCATTCAAAAAAAACCTATCTTCCACAAATCTGTTCAGTTCTTGTGAACAGTGATTAGTCTACTGCTCTTGACAGTCCCAAACTCATTAAAATGTATTTAGTGAATAGGCTGTATTACCAATGTTTTTACAAGTGTATCTTACTCCAGGAGATTTTATAAAACTTTTAACATAAATATACTCTTACTTAGTAATGGAACACTTAGAAAATCCCCTCTTTTTTTGATTTAATGACTGTATGCAGGCTCTATAGGAGCTCTTTTTTATTCCTCTTTTAAACAATTAAAATGTTTTCTCCTTTTGAAATCTAGACTTCAATTCCTTATTTCTGCTGCATGTTAGAAAAATAGTGGCTTTTCAAGTAAATAAATGTGTGGAAATATTGCAGCCAACAGGGACTTCAAGAGTGAACTGTATATTAATTGATTCACACGACCTTTTGTTTTGCATGACCCTTCTTCCATCATCCTTCTCTGTAGCAGGTTATTATAGATATTTTTGTCTATTAGCTGAAGTGCAAGTAAGCATTCAGAACTACCACAGATGGTGTGACTGCTTCATAGGTGATAGATGGCTTCCTGCATGTCACCTACCAGTCTTAAATCCATCTTGTTCTCCAGATTCTGCCAAACTATTAGGCAACCATGTCTTAAAAGTGCCAGGCTGTGGGAGATTTCTCTTGTAGAGCCATTTTAGAGGACAGTGATGGCATTTGCCTTCTAAGGAATCTTCCACAAGGACTGTTGGAGATGGCATGTTGTAGATGGAAATGGAGAAGGCATGCATTTTTATGGCAAATGACTGATTTCTGAAGTTACTTGAACTATGATGAAGTGAGTTCAGTCATGGGATGCCAGTGAAGTTCAGCAGGTGGCCACTAAGTTACTCTTTTCATATTGAAAAATCATTGACTTAAATACACTTGCATGTCATCTTCTGTTTCTGTAAATACAGATACATTTCAAAGGGATAGTTTATTTTCTCTGTTGAAATTCAGAGAGATATTAAAAGTACTTGTCCCTTAGTTGACACAAAATACTTTTTAGGGTGGATACCACTTGAAATCATTGGGTGAATCAGTGTGTATGACTGTAAAAACTTTGCTTGGAGATCCTGTACCTCAAATAACTGGAGAAATGGCACCTTGTCTAAGGTAAGCATATAAAGAATTTTAGAATGTGTTTTTTAAAGAGACTAAAGACATGCATGCTTTGATCATTTTGCTGAAGTTTTAATATGGTGGTTTATAATATATTATTTTCTGCTTTGGATAACTTGCATTTTTAAAAAGTCGTTCAAGGTACAGTTTTATATACTTTTGTTTCTGAAATTACTTCAAGTTGTGAGATCTTATAGCTTAAAACTATAAGCCATTTTATCCTTAGGCCTTGTTATCCTATAGAAATCCACCTCACTCGAGGCTGAGATAATCCTGCTGTAATCAAGGTAATACCAGTTATCTACAGGCAGTATTTGGGAAGGTATGCAACTGCAAGGGTTGGTGCTTCAGACCCCAGAGCCACTTCAGTCGCTGCAGTACAGCAATAGCTGGGGCAAACCTTTCTGTCATCACTGAGAGTTGAGGCTATGCAAGCCAGTCTTGATGAATTCTTGTGTTTCTGGAATTTGGAGCATTGAGCTCTGGGGTACAAAAGCAGTTGACTATGTAGAGCTGTACCTTAAATTTCAAGTCTAACTTCTTTTTAGAGACGCTAAGACTGTGTGTGTACAGTGGTGGAATATGACCTAGTAAAGCATTCTGAACCTTGGGCCTGAGTCAGTCCCACATGTAAAGAGTGTCTTTCTCTCTACCTGTTTGCATTATCTCCTCCACATCTCCATGTCCTCCATCTTTATCCCAGCTCAGTAGCTGTCCTGTGCTTTTCCTAGCAGAAATGCTCCTCATGCCCTTTAATGGCAGCACCTCCCAGTTGGCTGTGTTAGTTAAAACTCAGAGCTTGGATCAGTCAGGGAAGCAGTGTGGATATACACAGATTGTGGGCTGAGTTTCATTTGGTAAACTGATGGAGCAAAACTGCCTATTTTGCTCCTAGCACATCCCATAACCCCTCTGTGCCCTCTTTTTCTTCTCTACCAGTTGTGGTATCTCGCATTGCTGTCATCCTGTGTCAGTAGAGAGTTGATTACATACTTATCCAACATATCAGCCCAGCTCCTGAACACCTGACAAATAATCTGCAAGTACATGGAATTTCTTCTGAATTTAACACAACCTGAATTGTGTTTGTATGATAGCTGATGCAATGGGACCATTTGCCCATAGTGCTGCAAATACCAGTGATAATAAAAAGGAGACTTCAACACAAAGAATAGCAGGGTATGTGATTTACTTAGTTCCTGAACAGATTGTCTTGCTTTTGAGTCAGTCTCATTAAATCTTTGCATTGTGTAGACAAAATCTCTTGGCAAGACATTGATAGGACAAATTTTTCCTGAACTCATACAGGTGTGCTTCCTCCAACAGCAGGGTTGGGATTTCACTCAATGTATAAATGGGTGTACATGCTGTATGTGGTCTTCACTTTTCTTTTTTGACTCTCTAATCTTTGCAGGCAATGTGCCTATCGACTTTTGTTCTGTTTTAGATTCTTGGAAGAAATCAAAGTTTGCTCATTTTCAGTTGGATTTTTTGGTTTTGATATTTTGTTGAAGTAAGTTATGATTCCTCTTATGATTTTCATTATTGCTAATACTGTTAATCTGGTTTATTTTTTAGTGCTGTTGAATCTATTCAAAATGTGAGAGCAGCACATAAACCCTACTGGAAATGGTTGGCTTATGAAGGTAGTTTCTCTTCATTCAAGCAAATATTATTGATAAATGGATTTATACAGAAATTGAAAATTATTAAAATTAATACCAGTGGACTAACAAGCAGTTATTTATCAAGTGACTGATGAAGCAGTATGGGGCTTCATTTCTTCATGTCTTCAGCTGGTCTGAACAAAAACTCTCTGAAGCTGGCAAACATCATGCCAAAAAGTAGCACTTTGATATCTTTGTTTGAGTTTGCTGTTTTCTTTGTCAAAAATAGGGGCATAAGCTTCATTACAATATATGACCTTTCACTAGATGAAAACAAATGTAGTAGCACTGAAGAAATAACATCTGTGTCAGGTAACATTGTAGCTAGTGCATGGGAGTGAATATGCATGCTATGAAACTGATGTATTCTATTTGTGAATAACTATATCCAAATATTGATACATTGCTTAGAAGCTAATATCTGTGAAACCCATCTTTCTTTTCCTCTAGATACATCATTTTTACAAAATTTGAGCACCAAATCACACTTACCAAAGAAGGCTAATTCAAATCCCTCCACAGAAGATGAATCTCAGATAACTAACAACAACAACACTGTCAAAGTAGAAAAGTTTTTGGAATTGCACATGAAAAATATTCTATTTCCAGTGCCTCCCATCAAAACAGCAACAACTGGCTCTGAAGGTTCAGAACATTTTCTTCCTGAACATGTTCAGCTGGTGAAGGAAATGGACGAAACAGAAATAAAAGCTCTTGTCAGGTTGGTCCTGTTTATTTTATTTTCCACAGAGGATGAGAGGTCTCTGTACAGATTGTCATCTAGCTCTGTGCCTGCCATGGCCATCTTTTTGGCCTTAGTCTACTCAGTTACAGCCAGAATTTCTTCCTTTATAAATAGACATTTGTGTTGTATAGCACTCATAACCTGAAATCCTTTAAATAATCAGAATACTTTTTCTCTATAACTCTTTCAGTAGAGATAGGACAGCTAATGTGAATGTATTAATTTAGAAAGAGATTTTGGTAGGAAGCTGTCTTAAAGCTCTGTACTCACTTCTAGCTGGAAAAAATACCAAACTGCTCTGATTTGAGAAATGCAATGTTTGGTCTTGTCTTTGTCTAATTTAGAGAGAATTCTGTTTCCTGAATAGCATCAGACATTTTTGTTTTCTTTCCAGTGCAGAATGGAGAGAGTTTTAGGGAGATGAAGACTGTCAGGCACCGGTGTTGTCATCTTCCTGCTAGAGCAGGTTTCTGAGAATCAAAGTGTAGCACCTATACAAAATGTACTTCATTTACACTAACTGCAAAGCACCTTATCAGTGTTCCCTTTGCAGACAGTATTGCCTCTAACCTAGTTTTTCTTAATGTAATTTATTTTACAGTGGCTTTTATGCAGACCTTGTGAAAGAAGACAAAACTTTGCTCTCTCTTGGCAGTACATTTGTGATCCTAGATAAAATACTTAAGAAGGAGGTAATAAGATACTGCCTTGGTCTTGGGGGTGGGGGTGGAGTGGGATTCCTTTGATTTTTTGCTTCTACTATATCGTTACCCAGACACTAGTTACTATTTATCTCCCAAGTCCACTAATCTCAGCTACAATGTGTTTGGCTATGAGAATGGGCATGCAAGATGAGAAAAGGACTATTTAGGGATAGCTGTTAACCCCAATCCATCTTTCTAATCATCTCTGGGCAACTCATTGTCCAGACTTTCTGTAGGTAGTCACAGAATGAGTCCCTAAGAGCCTACTCACTGCTCTCAGACTCACGGGGGAGACAGGCATTATTAAGTCATCCAGTTAAGGGGAGCAGAGGTTGCTGTATCAAGAACCAGTAAGGAACAGTAGAAATCTGAAGAAATGCCAATATTTTTCATGTCTTAATGTGCAAAGTTTACACAGTAAATTTTGACTTACATGTGCATGCACACACATACTCTTTAGTGGTGTTTTCAACAGCTCTGCTGAATGCTCTGAATCTGAACCGAGTAATTCTAGTTCAATCTTTTGAATCTTGCAGGGTCAGGAATTAAGAGAGGGCAGGCTTAGAGGGCACATCTTCATATTTATGTGTAAAAACTTGGATGAGCAGAGAAGAACTGGAAACAAGTTTAAAATATTGCATCATAATAAGTCTCTCTTCCTTTGAATGAAAAGCTCTCTTTAAGGTACCAGACCTACAAGGAAGAGTAACTACCACAATGGCCTCTTTCTTCCAAGATATCTTGCTCTTGGAAGTCACATGTGAAGATCCCGGGGACAAATTTCTGACATTATAAACTGCACACAGCCTATAAATAGATTTTAAGAAATGGCTACCGGTAAATAGAAGTAGAACTTCTAATGAGTTGCAGGTGTAAGTTAACTTTTTGTGCTGACAAAGAGGAGGAATGAGGGGGAAATACATCTTTTTGCTTAGCTTTTATGTAGAGTTCAAAGCACACACCACAAATGAACACTCAAGGGTTGACTGAGTATTGTGGCAATTGTATTTTCCAGAAAAGAATAGCTTGCCTAGGTTAAAGGAAGAGTCAAAATATTCAGGAACAACCTCCTTTTCATAGGGTGTATTTTTCTGCACAGTTTGCAGACTATTCTAGAGACCCAGTAAACACATCCTTCCTCTGGAAAAGTTATTTTTACAGTTGCCTTCTGGTATAGCACCATACTTTTGAAATAATAGTGCAGTATAATAATCAAATATGGTCTTTCTGTAGAAAATAATTAATATAGCTGTTACACTTAAAAAATGACATGATCTTTTGCAGCATGGATTCTGAATGAAAAATTTATTTTGTAGGTGTGTAATGGAATTGCAGCATCACCCACAGCTGCTCTTTCGGCTGCTGTTGCACTAAGACATTCTGTTCATTTTGGATTTCAAAGGTGAATTTGTATGTTTGCATTTAGAGCCCTTTGACAACATGTTAAAATCAAATACTAAATGTGGCAAATATGGCAAATTGCCTGTGAAACCTTGATTTTAAAATAAATAGCATGCCCACATGCATAGCATTTTCAACATGTAATCCAGGTAACAGTGTGTACACCAGCAACAACCTTTTGCCTTTCCAAAGGTAAAATATTTGCAAGGATGATGGCTGTGCTAGCCTACACTTCCTTTGTCAGATTTCAATTGGCTTTGACCTGGGGACAATTTCTTGATTTTTGTTTTTCCTCCCCAGTATTTGATGAAGGAAATGAGGTTCCCTTGAGCTGCTCTGAATGTGTTTTATTTCTACTCTTAATGGACCAAATTCAGTATACGTTTTTTTTAATGCTTCTAATCTACACACAAAGTTTTATACAAATCGCACTAACTGAAAAAAAAAATCAGTTGTAAATATATGCAAATTTTTGTTTCCTGCAGAGTGCTTTGTGTATTTGTTGGAGACATGCAGATGATACCAAACACAGAAGATGGGTGAGGCCTTCCTTTACGTTAGGGGGTACAGTGCCAAGGGCTTTCTGAATGTTCATAGGTGTTTATATGTGTGATGAAATCTGCACTAAGGAACCAGTCATGAGCTGACATTTATGAAGTTTAGCTCGAGACATAATACAAAACATCCCCAAATACATCTTCAAAGAGAAATTATTGTCTCTAAATGCTATTTCATGCATTTGGTGGTAGGTTTGAAGTATAATCCTTCTGTATTTATTGAAATTGAGATTGTTATTGAAAATACAACGTAATAAATCAAGCAATTGTTAATTAAATAGGAGACCTATCTCCCCTATAACTTCAGGAGGCACATATTGCTGATGCACAGTTCCTTATTGAAAGTCTTCTTTACTTACATATAATTTTTTCTACCTCCCCTTTTTCTTGAAAGTAATTTGCCAATAGTCTTTAATCATCTTTTTAAAAATACCATTAAAAGGATTTCAGTTTTAATTGTTTACTTTTCAGAATATACTAATGCAAATAGTTATTTGCTCCTGTTTTATGAATTAGTATTTAAAGAATGCTGAAAGAAAATATCCCATTTTTATTCCATTGGGAAATAATTGGTTAAATACTCAAGTGGGATTTTTGTTTACAGAAAAATGCTTGTCATAAACATCTGTGAGAAAGAACAGTCTAGAAAGACCAGCTGCAAACACTATATTTCTCTAAACTGGAAAGAGGTAAGATTCACTTTCTAGGAACAACATAGGAGAATAATTTTGTTAACAGAAATAATAGAATATATTTAGAAATTTATAAAATTACATTGAGAATTACACCCCTTACTCCACTTTGGAGCTTTGAAATTTTTTCCTTTTTTTGCCCTTGAGAGGTTACTACTCCTTCTCAGAGTTTTAGGGTGTATTAGAATGCATAGGTTTGAGGAAACCTTCCATAGTTACTGCAGTTCATCTTCAGCAAGGCAAAGATACACTGCAAAGAAAGGAAAAGATGGATAATCTTGCATGTTTAATATAAAAATTGCTGGGAAAATAAATCAGTATCTTGTTTCCTAGACCAATCAAAAGGTTTATGAGAGTCACCTTTCTGTTTTGTTTTCTGTCTAAAAATTTGGGGCTTTATATTTGTGCTAACCAATTTGTTGTTGTTGTTAAAGGATGCTGGAGGAAATGATTTCTTTTCTGCTGTGCTTGGATTCATTCTTCCTGTAGCATATAGTTATCAACCAAACCTAACAGTAATAGCTGTTGGACCAAACAGGAACCTTGGAATAAGTGGGATTTCTCTGCTTGTTGCTTTACTACGAGGGTTGGCTGAGTCTCGAGTTTTTGTTGTGATTGAGGTAAGAAGTGGTGCTAAGCCATGGTACTTCAAATTGTCTGGCAGAGATGCTGGCAGGAACTGCTTCCAGCCTCCCAGTACAAAATACTGGCTGTATTTATGCTCTCTTTGGTACCCCTGAACTCACAGCACAAACTGCCCAGGGTTCTGTCTGTTCTGAGAACAAGACAAGGTGCAGTTGCACACCGAGCTGTAGGCAGTTGCTGCAGCCTGCAGTGGAGAAGATGAGGCATGAATGGAAGGCATAACCCATGGTTATGTGTGTGGACCATAGATGTTCTGTCAGTTTGCCACAACTTCCATTTTTATCTGGGATCCACTGCTCACTTTTCTCCTGGAAAGAGACACTTCCTGTCTGTTAAATCAACTGGCCCCTTTCCATCAAATGTGATTGAAAGCACATTTATGACATTTCCTGGTCATAAATTTCCTCTCCTCTCCTGGGTGCTGTGCTTTGTCACACACAAGTTCCAGCCTGCAGAACACAAATCAGAAGGGCACATATCCTTCAAGTGAACTTAATTGGGATAATACATAATTGAGGGCCAGAGTACCCCAGCTTTGTGTTTCAGGTAGAGAGCATGGGAAAGAAAATGAAAATTTAGGGACTTTTCCTAGGCTTTTTCCATATGCTACCACATTAAGGATGCTTGAATTTAGAAGTTGGAGGCTGTATCCAGAGCAGTGATCAGTGTCAGTGAATGTATCTTCCATGAATTTGTCTAATCACATAAAGAACTCAATTTCCACTCTTGGCCTCTCCTGGCATCCTGTGGTTGTAGCACAGTTTCTCTGTGTGATCTATGTAACAGTAACTTTTGATTACTTTTGTGCCTTCTAGTTCTTCTTCAGTGAGAAACAACAAAAATTGTTCATGTATGCTTATTCTAATCTGTTCCCCATGATATTCATTAAGCTTCCAATTAAGTGGATTTTTGACATAATTTATTCTGTAGTTTTCTCAAGTGTTGTTTGTTTTAATTTACAATGCTGATACATAAATTGGCTAAGCTAAAATAATTTGTACATTGATATGCAGTATCCAAAAATAATGTATTTACACACTACTAATTAGGAGTATGAAATGGAGAGAATTACTGATATTCTAAAGTGTAAACTCAGACAATAAAAATATATTAGGCATACATGTTAAAAAAAAGGATAGATACTTTTATATTGGTACTCTGCAGGTAGTTCCGTGACAGGATCATGATTTTTCTAATGCATGTGCATGGCTTTTTAGAGTATTTGAAAAAATGCATTTATCTCTTAAAAACAAAATAGTGTTACAGTCTTCCAAATTACTCTTCATATAGCATCACCATTTCAAATCCAATTTCTGCAAGGAAATGATACTGATTTAGACTGTTAGAAGTCAAAAAGAGTAAATTGCTGGAATAAGCAAAATACATTACTATTTTCCATTTGCAGAAAGTAAATGAGGCAATGAAGTAAGCAAGCTCCATGCTCCCCTTAACCCAGCATTATTTCTGTCCTTATTTTCTGTCCTTAACCCAGCATTATTTCTTTTCAGTCATAAATGGAAAAGTGAGATTATTTCTCCATTTGAAAGAAACAAGTTTTACAACAGATGAAGATTAATTTACATTTTTCAGAAAAAAACCTCCATTTGAACACATTTTTATCTGAAAAGGGGAGGTTGTTCATTCTTGCTACTAATGCTAGCAATTGAATTATAGAAGCTTGTTTTAGAATATTTCATGTATCACTGAAGCAAAGAGAGCTTGGTTCATAGGGTTATTTTTTCTTCCTAATTAGGACACAGAGATAAGTTTAATGCAAAGTGTAGCCAAAGCATTAGTGGGTGCTTCTACACCTCCCTTTGGAATTTATGTACCTCCTACCCAAGAAAAAGTAAATAAAATAAAAGCATTAAGAGACCAGTTTCAGAAGGAATGGAAAATGCTTCAGTGTTCAGGTAAGTTGGCTGATTTTGTCTTTAACTCTTATATACTGTAAATTTCTGAAAAGATGATATATAAATACAGCTGAGTCCTGTATGTCAGTGGGACCAGATTGATCTAATGTGAAACTCTGAATGTTTCTAATGGTGAAACCCTGAATGCTTCTAATTCTGCCACTTGAGCTGGAAAGCATGACATTTCATAGCATAGCAACTGTACCGTTGGGACTTAGAATCCTGTTACTCCAAAATTTTGGAATGAAATTACCAAAGTATTTGCTTAAAGAATGGGTAACAAGATGTGCCCTGGCTCTGATTGCTGATGTGTTTTCTGAATATAGTGCCAAACCAGATGATATTTTTAAATGTTTAACTTGTCCACGAATAACTCAATAATGATTAGTCATGCTGCAAGTACAGTTACAAAGAGCTGAAGATCAGGCACTGTATTTGTAGAGGAATCAGGCCAGGCAGGTATGTATGTTTTCAAGCATACTTGTCTAGAAATATTTTTTTGCTGAAGGACTTCTGTTTTTCAAAAAAAAAAAAACCAAACAAACAGTTATCCAGCTGGGCATCTCTAAAAGAAAATGTCATTCTCTCTTTCAGAAGAAATGCCCAATACCAGGGGTCTTGTTCCAATGAAAAATATTCTTCTGGGGTCAGGAATTGTGGTATGAGCTTGGTTAATAACTGGTTTTCTTACTGCTGTTCTTTTCAGTGAAGGATGGGACTTCCAGAAATTGATTTCACTTCAGAATCATTTTACAAAAAAGAAGAAAAGGAAAATATGAGGACTTCACTCTGCCCTCTTTTCAAGCATAAATTCTCAGTATAACAAATAAGAACTCCAAATCTCCAGAGACTTAGTCATAGCCTAAGGGCCACATCATGTAAATTCTCAAAATTAAACAAACTTCCCAAGGCAATAGCCATGATATGCCTTGTTTTGTAGTATTCCGGGTATGATTGAGGGATCATTTTCAAGAGCACTTTTTTGCTATTGACTTCAATAATTTGATCTTTTGATTTCAGGCACTTCAAATGATGTTTATACTGGTGTTCCTACTGGGTTCAACTTTATATCATGCAGAATAGATAAATCTGTCTTTGCAGCTGTCTTTTTTAACTGTTCAGAGTGCATCCCTTCTCATTTGTTTTGGTTTTCAGATATTGCTGGAGAGGAAATGATACCCATCCTTGACCATTTTGAAATTATAATCTCTTTCAAAAGAAAATGAAAGCTATGTGAAAGATTTTTCACAAAGAAGAGCTGAAAAGCATTAAGATGTTCTGTTTCAGTTTAGAGTTTCTTTGAACTGACCTTTGAGGTCCAAAAAGGTATTTAAATTGGAAACTGGCCAATGGCCAAACTTTAGCTTCAGCATTTTTCCTAACAGGAAATTTGTTTCCTGACAGGAGATTCTGCCATTCTCCCCTCTCGCACTGTCTCGCCTAAACGCCTCCTCCTCCCTTTTTTTTTTTTTTTTGTAATGTAGCGTTTTCAATGATAAAAACATTTTCTGAGTAATAGCTCAGCTCTTTCCCCTTTCCCTGCCTTTGTTCAATGGAATTTGTAGTGTTTGAATCACATTAATGTTGCATTTTGATATGTATTTTTCGAAGCCTTTATTAAAACATGAATTAAGAGGGGGAACAGTGTACTGTTGGTCTATTTGTTTGCAAAGACGGTGCCAAGGCTGCAGTCGCCTGCCGCCGCTCGGGCCCAGCGTGGCTCACTGCTTTCTGGCACCCAGGTGTTGTTATGTGTTTGTCAGCGGAGTCGCGGCAGTTCGGGGTGAGAATTGCAGGAATGGTTTAAATTCACGAACGCTCCAACCTGCGTTTCCCTACCGCGCTCTGAGGCGCCGGAGCCGAGGCCGGGCCCCGCCGGGGCGGGGCGGGCGGGCCGGCAGCGGGGCGGGCCCGGTCGCGCTCGGGTGACGTCGGCGGCGGCGGCGGGAGGAGGAGGAGGCGGCGGCTCCGTCCCGCTCCCGCTGCCCGGGGAGCGCTGCAGGTACGGCCCGGGCGGCGGCCGAGGGGCGGGAAGGGCAGGGGCAGCCCCACGGGGTGGTGCCGGCGGCGGGGGGTTCGCGGGGGGCCCGGTTGGATGCTCAGGATGAGCCCCGCCGCCGGCGGCTCCTCCGGGGAGGAGGACACCCCGACTCCCCGACTCTCCGCCTCTCCTGGGTGGGTGCTCCGGAGTGCCCCACGGATGGAGGGTGCCCTCCGGCCCAGCCGTGCGGCCGCCCCCGGTCACGATCGCCGCCCGCGTCTTGCCCACGTCCGGCCGCGGCTGCAGGCACCGTGACGGGAGGGAGGTGGTGGATGCCTCCGGGAGAAAGGTAGAGGTGTTCCCGCAGGAATCCCGGATTAGATCTGGACAATCTTCCCTCTTTTATTGCAGTCTGCCGAGAAGAAATTGGCATCTGGAATTAAGCTTTCTGCACCATCACTGCACTGGTGATAAAAGTTAAAGTGGGTTTTTTATAGCTCATGTCCTAAATGTGTGGGAGGCCAGTTCTCTTTTCCTTTGGGCTGTCTCAGTTCAAGTTAAAGCATACTCACCAATTTCTTATGTACCTTAAGAGTTTTTTCCTTCTCCTGATATTTTTCAGGTCTTCCTTCCCATGAAATCAGAGACCCAGACTGTACCTGCCATAACCTTACAGTTTCATTTGAAATGGAGAGCATTACACAGCTGTTCAATGACTTGTGTGAAGCACACCTGACAGCTTTGCCATGGAAGGTTCACTTAGGCAGGCAGAAGATCAGCAAGAGAAAGGCTAAGCAAAATTTGAAAAGGGTTGCTTATAATGCCCTGTTTATGAACCTTTTTCAAGATGAGGCTCGTAAACTGCAATCAAACGTTTCCAGACTCCCAGTGAAGAACAAAATTTTGATGCTGTCTTTCAACTTGAGAGTCGCTGGCCTAGGTGCTCAAGCGGATAGACTGGAGAATCTTGTGGAGGAACTGGAAACAGCTGAATGTTTACCATTTACTGAAGTGAATTCTGTCTTAGATCTCTTAGTACAGCTCGCTGGAACAGGTCCTCCTCAGCTGGTACCACAAAAAAAGGACTATTTTCTGAACAACAAATATGTTGGGAGGAATGTCAAATACCAGGGTTATGATTATTATGATGTAAGTGTGTTTGAAGCTGACATACAGTCTCTGATAACAAACGAAGAATGTCAGTTCAACGACACGATTCAGCAGACACTTCAGATCATGGAGGCTGCCCCTGGCACTGGGCTCCCTGCCATAGGGCTGTTCTCTCAGAGCTGTCCTGCTGGGGACAAGTTTGAGAAGGAAACGCACGTCTCGCTCTTCGGTGCTCTTGTCCACAGCCGCACCTATGATATGGACATCAAGCTGGATTTACCACCAGTGCCTGACAATGCAGATTTGTCTGGGCTTGCAATTAAAGTATGGTATCATTTGTTTTGGACTAAGGAGTGTATGCATGCTTTCATCTGTCTCTTTAAACTATAGTTAAAAATGTAGATAGTAGTTTATTTGGTGACAGAAGCATACAGCACTGGAATTTAAGATGGAGCAGGGATCCTTTCCTTTGTAGAGAACCAGATAAGCTTTTTGGAGATGTATGATAACAAAAACCTTGGTCTTGCCCTGTAGCTGTGTCAAAACCCATCATGTGGCCAATAGGCTTTATGAATTTAGGCCATCAGCTGTATCCATACCTTCCCCACCCTAGCAACCTTTCACTTGCATTTTTGCCTGCTTCGTCTGATGAACTCCTCTGCATTGTTGCTTGCTTCTCAGTGCTCAGACTAACTGCCTAAGCATCCCTGTCTGAATGTGTGTGCTTTGCTGTTCAGATTGCATTACCTAACTTGCTGTATTGTTGTCTTGGCTTGTTATATCTGAAAGCATTTTTTCTGGTTTTTTTTCCATTCAATGGCCAGTTCCTATTGTCCTATAATGTTTTCAGTGTGTACAGTTTCTACTGTATCTTTTCCGCTTTTGCTGTCCATTCTGTTTATTTTTGCTGGCATATTCTTGTAGAAGTACTAGATACAGTTTCAGAGTTTTTCTTCTTTCTTTCCATTTTTACTGTGTGTAGGTCGGCTTATTTATAGCCTACCCTTAGATCCTCATCTTGTTCCCTTTACTTTTCATATGGATAGATCTTGCAACTCCTTTAATTCAGGGTCTGAATTGAAACTTGAAGGCAGACACATTAAATATAAAAACCCTGTGCCATTCAGTGCTCACATGTGGATGTAAATGGTAACCTAGAGGAGGCAGAAGCTTTTTGAGTTAGTGCTGAACTCTTTCCATCAGACTGGAAAATTTGCAATTTCTTGAGGAATATGCTGCCTTTTACATGGGTGTGATTGTCCTTTACTAAAATTGAGGATAATTCTGCACATATGGGTCCTGTTGAGTGGGAGTTGAGGATGTGGCATATACACTGTTTGGACACTTACAGATTTTCTGCATATGAATTGGGGAACAAACTGTGTTAGTCATAGTTAACAAAATGCTTACGAATTTGAAGATCTGTGGCCTGGATCCTTTGCCTGGAACAAATGGTAAAGCAGTATTAATGCTACACATTGTTGAATGTCCATATCAGAGATTTTCCATTTGTAGAACTATATGCTTGCCAAACAAGAAAGTTTAAAATTTAACCCCAACAAGTAGAGTATATTATTTTGAAGGTGATTTGTTTTTTATGTATGGGCATTAATACCTATAGAGACTCATAAGATTTAAAAGAGTGCCTACAATAAAAATTTAAACTTGATATAATGGGAGGGTAGGTGAGAGAGGTTGGGTCATATTGAGTCATTTGGTCACAAATGACAGCAAAACATCTTTTTCATTAACAAATGTGTCTTCAGTAAAATGTTTCCATGTCTGACATTTGAACTCTTTCTGACAGGTTCCCCAAAGCATAGACCAGTCAGAAGATGAGGGATTCCAGTCAGCATCCAACCTGACTCCTGATTCTCAGTCAGAGCCAAGCATGACTCCAGACATAGACTTGTGGGATGCAGTGCTTACATATGGACCCAGCAAACGAAGATGTTGGGAAAGAATTGGCTAGTATGTGTCTGATCTTACTGGTAAATTTACTGTGCACCGTATGCAAATGTGTGAAGGTGCATTGCATCTTAGTTCCACATGACCTCAGTATAAATAGTGAAATGAGCATGTGTAATTCACAGATTTCAATATGCTGCATTAATAGGAATAAAAGTTGTGTGATTTCAGCAGACTGGTTCTTAGAGTGCAGCAGTTTCACAGGAAGAGATAAAATCACCATTGTCAAAAAATGAAGAGATTAGGAAAACTGTGTGAATGCAGCATTTTTCTAACTATTTTGACTTCTTACATGCTATGAAATTTGTCTCAGTACAAAATGATTCCATATTTTCAGTTTCAAAAGAGAAAGTGGTAATTGTAGAGCAGTAGAAGATTTAAACAAATATTTAAACAAATATCAAATATTGTAGAGTATTGTATTCCTTTCCTCATCCTGTAGACAAATGAGAAAATTATAGCAGATTTCTTGATGGTCTGGTTAGGCTTATAGTTCTTTTGGCTTTTGAGTAGAAGATACATCTCCTGAGAGAAAGCTCTCTGCAGTCCTGTTAAGGGTTCCTGGCTCCCCTGAAATGGAAGGTAAAATAAAAAGTAGGTATGGCAGGTATTCTGAGATTTCAGATGGCCAGTGGTGAGCCTGATTCTTGGAGAAGCTTTGCTCTGTATGTTTTCTTTAATTTTAAGTAATAATCTAGTGGTGTGCTGTTGCATTGTTAAACAGTGTTTTTTTATCTCTGAGACTTAGAAGCTCAGAAACTCAGAAGTTCATTGTTCTGACCTTTCAAAGCCACTGTAGCCCACTTGAGCTTTTTTCCTAGAATAAGACAGTTTTCCTTGCTGCCATTTAGACTGTAAGGGTCTAAGAGTCATATATAGACTATATGCCTGACTGATTTTGTGTAATACCTGCTACTAGAATTCAGAGGTTTTGGAAGAATTGGAAATAGAAATTGTTTTGGAGGGGATAGTAATCTTCACTGCAAAGAAGTAAAATGTGTTAATAGAAGTTCATTCTAGCAGTTGGAGTGTATTTGTCTTCAACTTACTTGAATATTAGCATTAAATGAACCATGCAAATATGGCATATATTTTCCTTGTTTTCCTAGTGTGAAAACTGCATCAAGGAGGGCCATAAAAGCAGCTGGTAGTTCTGTGCCAAGGATTCTGTCTCTTTGAACTGATGTTCAAATTATCTATGTATTTATGTATTTGTTCTCTGCACTGAGTTTGAGCTATGGTTTCATTGACTGAATGCACATTCCCTTACAAATGTATATTACAAGTAACTTTTCTGTGAGGAATTCTGTCTGTGCAAAACTCTGAAATGCTTCTTTCTTCCTGTATGAGATGTATTTCCTTCTTTTCACACAATCACCTTGTAATGTTGTGTTTACTCTGACACAGCCCACCTGGTAAAAGAGAGGAACCGTATCTTACTGAAGCTGGGAGAGAAGCTTTTGACAAATTTTACAAACTTCGAGAAGGGGAATTGCAGCTGTTTACTAATACTGTACTCCAGCTTCCTCAGCTTGTGCTGGTGAAAGAACCTGAACTGGTTAAGGATGTCTTGAATGTCCTCATTGGTGTGGTATCCACTACATTTTCACTCAATCAGGTAGGGAAGATTTTTATCTGCCCTTCCTAGTCAAATCTTTTTGTTTTTTTCCTTAATAGAGGTTTCCTCTTCAATACATTTATTTCTGCTGAGATCTTGCAGTTGTGACTAGTGTTAAGAAGTTGAATGTTGCCTAATGTCAACAGGGCAGTATTTATATATTGCAGTAATTATGTTACTGGAATAGGCTAAGATTATTTGTAGTTCTCTAAAGGGAAAATAGGTTTATGAGTACTTGAAAATAAATATGTAAATAATTTTGTAGAATTGGGTTTTAAGGAATTAAGTAAAGGGTGTTATTCCCTATATTTGAAGGCATCATTCCTACTCCTACAATTTTGCTACAATTCCATGTTTGTCTCACTGTCCTAGCTATATAGACTCAATCACCTGAGTCTCTAAACTGAGAATTCATCTGCTCTTATTTTTTGTGTGTAAATATTTGCTATTTTAAATCACAATACAGCTCTAGAAATCATTGAATCTGCCTGCCTTTTCTTTTTTTCCCTCCCTATATCCTCTTAGGCTGCTCAGTCATTTGTGATAAAGGAGGGGGTGTATGTGTCTGGAACATCACCAGAGACAATGCATAACCTGCTCTCGGAAGTTGCAGAGTATGGAACCTATTACACACGGCTAAGTCGTTTTTCTCTTCAGCCAGTTTTGGATTCCTCATACAGCAAAGGACTTGTGTTTCAGGTAAAACAATTGCACTAAATCAACTGGATTTAATGAGCCAATTATCTGAGGTAGAGAAGGTGACTGATTTCATGTAAAGCTGGAATTTCTGCATTCTGCAAAACTGCAGGGTATTTTTAGTGTAATGCTCCATCCCAGGTCAGCAAGGAACAGTGCTGCTGAATTTAAATCTCAGCTCTCTGTGCTGAGGGCTTGCTTGCACTGAAACATACAGTAAAATGTCTTTGTTACCTTTTGTTTAGTGATATTGTTCTGTTGTGGACTAAAGAATTAAAATTTTTAAATGCTTTAAAAACATTATTTATTTATACAGAAAGATGTATAAAATTAGACTACATGAACTTTCTTAGTACACTGTGTATATATATGTGTGTGTATATATATATATATATATAAAATATTTTTCAAACATAAAAACTTAGGTAGAAAAATATGGTATTGAATAGCTCTACTTTTTACTTTTTGATTTTTTACTTTTCCTTGGCTCAAAATTAAGTGCAAATTTTCCATGTCAGTCCTCTGTATATTATGTTGAGCTGTATGTGCGCTCTGTTATATCTGGTGATTTAATCTCTTCCTAATGCATACAATTAAGTTGGGATTAGTTATGAAAACCTATTCATTCTGAATATTTGATTTACAGCAATGTTATTCAATTTCTGTTAAGAAGGTCTCTCTGTTAGATAAAGTCCTAGATGAGTGTTTTTCAGTGTCCAGTTTAGGCATAAAAGTAAGGAAGCAGGTTTCCTTGGGTTGGTATTATAGAGAATGAGGAGCTCCTCAAAGGACAAGTCAAAGAATCTGAACCAAGATGTTTTATTTCACTGTGCATGGCTACAGGCTCTATGCACTGCATGCGTGAAGAGTATAGAGGAGCCATCTGGCTCATTGCATGGACCCTCACTTGCCCCTTACTTTGGTGTTCAAGTCTCCCTTACCTGCATATGCCATTTATTATACTAAAAGGCTTATGAGAGACATTGATAGACTGTTAACAACTTTCACAGTAAGACTTTAAATATTTTCTGTTCCTACCAGGCATTCACAAGTGGACTGAGAAAGTATCTTCAATATTACCGAGCCTGTGTTTTGTCAACACCTCCTACTTTAAGTCTTCTAACAATCAGCTTTCTATTCAGAAAATTAGGTCGTCAGCTGAGGTAAGAGAATGATATTAAATGTTTAAGCTTTTCCTTGCAGAAAATGTGCAATCTCTTCATATACACTGAAAAAGACCATATCGCATGGGCATTCTTACTTAGTCTTATTAAATCAGTATTTTTCCTCTGTTTTACAGAATTTTTTTTTATATCCAGACTATTCGAGGGAAAACATACAAGGTCTTTATACTCAGTTTCTTTGTTATGCCTGTTATCATTCAGCAGATATAGTGTGATTATTGTACAGTATTCAAATTCAGCAAAGTTCATCACTGATCTTGGAGACTCCTGGTTGAAGTTTTTATATATGTTTTAATACTGTTTTTTAGGTATTTGGCTGAACTGTGTGGCATAGGAACGACAGCACTGGGGATCAGTGGTGGAGCTGGTGCTTCATTTCCTACGGTGATTTTTTATTTGATATTTTTATGTTTGTTCCGGGTTTCAATGTTAATACTCTTCAAATATGTTGGATTTTACATTAAATACTTAGTGCTGGTCTCTCTGCTAGCAAAGCAATGATCCTGGACCTCCAGTTAAAGCACTATAATACTTTCTCCAGATACTTAAACATTTGGAAATTTGTCCAGGGTTTTCAATTCCTAAAATAAACAAAGGGCTCAAAATAAGCCTTCTAGTCATGTGAATCCAACTCTAAACATACCTGTCTCACTCTAGAGATGATAAAGTGAGCTTGAGGTACTTGCTCAGGTAAAGTGATCTAAACTGCAAATAGATGGAAGAAATGAGATGAATCTGCCTTCTGTGTTTAGTGAAATATGTCAAGCCATGTATTTTTGTTATTAAAGTTGTTGTGAAGTGTGTTGCCTAATATTAAAATATTGTTCATTTTTAGGGTGTTAAATTGCTTTCATATCTGTACAAAGAGGCTCTCAACAATTGTAGCAATGAGCATTATCCAGTTCTTCTGTCTTTGTTGAAGACAAGCTGTGAACCATACACAAGGTGTGTCCATACTGTTCTCTGCATAGCTGAGTTTAAGAATTATGAATTGGTAATCTGGTTAGTAAATCTGTGTGTTTAACAGCGGCTTTTAATATTTTCAGAAAAAAATACATGTCTGTATATGCAGTATATATTAAAATTAATTAATTTTGCTGTTCTGTCCCTCTTAGCTCAGTAACAATGTAAGGGGTTATGTGTGGCTAGATTAGTAAATAAATATGTGTAAATAAGATTTAATTCTTGCTGCTGGTCATGGAAATTCATACTGGAATATAAGATTTGGATAAACTTTTTTTTTCTTCTCATACCTCAGTTAAAATCATGAAACTGGAAATGAACAAGTTTATTTCATTGTACAAACTGGGGAAGTTCATGCTTTTTTCCACTGTCTTTTTGTTGTGGGCTTTTTAGTAAGCGAAAATGAATAAAATATCTGTTGTTCATTAAGTACATCTAACTAACTGATAATAGGAGTAACTAAAAGTAGAGTTCCTTGGATTGCAACAGTCTTGTTAAGCAGTGCTCATCAGTTTAAAAATTATTAGTTTACAGACATCTGAAGAGATGGTCAATTTTTAAAAGCTATTTACAGGAATTATAGCTGTAGTCCATCATCAGTTTGCAATGTTACATAATAGATGTGAAAATACAAGAGAAAACAAAAGTCTGTCAAAATGCTCTAAATTTAAGATTCCTCCCATGGCCACCCTTCTTGTGTTTTCTTCCTTCTACATGAAATGATCTTCAGAGAAATTTAATTTCAGATTTACCAGAAGCCTCACTGAAATATCTTCACAGCTCTTACCCTGCTATTTATAGAAGGAAGTCAGATTTCTGAAATACCAAGGGCATCACATGGAACCTAAAAAAATCTGGATTGCTACATTGATTCCTAAATTTGCTGCAGATATCTATTGAAGCATCAATTATACATGAGCAGGACTACCCTGGAAGAAGCCTCTGTTATCTGCATAAAGTGTTACCCACTCATTTATTAACCTGAAGGAAATTAAATAATACAAGTTGTTGCTCAAATAAGTCACAGAAGCATCAGATTTAACAATTTAAAAGTGCTTAACTTTTTACTTACAACCTTGAAGTTGAGCAGAGTTTGCTGTGTTAAATGCTTCCTCTTTGTTGCACAGTGTTAAGTAAAAATAAAAAAAAATTAAAAAAAAAACCTTCCAGGACCTCTGAGCCTTTTTATCTATAGCCTCAGATTGTATAAAATTAGTGGGTTTTTTATTTCTTTAAAAGTTTGGCTCACACAGAGAAAATATGAAAAAGCATGAATAAATATGCCAAAATAGTAGTTCTCATCATTGCATGTATATTAAAAGTGTCTCTGGGTCTGGGGAAAAAGTACTTGGTATTGCATCTTTGTTTTATACCCTTTTAGTTTCTCCCTGCTGAAATTACCTCTGTTTAAAACAAATCCTTTCTGCTTTTCTCTTGCTGTGCACTTGATGTGCTGCGAAGTTTTCTGTATATTTTTTATATGTATTTAGTAAATTGATATGCAGGAATAAAATCATTGTTTAAATTGATGCACTGTTCTCTTATCTAAACTAATTATCGCTAAAATATTCTATTAAAAATAGTTTAAGCAAGGTGTAGAGCCACAATTTCCTGCATATTTAAATGTCAGTGTCACAGCTCTTAATTGATGGCTTTTTTATCCTGTCTATATCTTGTGTCTTTTGGGATTTTAAAGAGCATACTAACCCCTTGGCTATAATAAAGAAGAGAATGCAAGAGGATTGATTTTCAATATTGTACAATTTTTTTTTCAGATTTATCTATGATTGGGTATATAGTGGTGTGTTCAGAGATGTTTATGGAGAATTTATGATTCAGGTGAATGAGGATTATCTTTGTTTCAGAGGTACAGTATATATATGGAGCATTTCTAATTTATATAATTTGTGCTGTAATTAAATAACTAAAAAACATATTTCCATCTTTTTGTTACACAGATAAGCATTACTGGACTCATGGTTATGTTTTGATTTCAAAAGAAGTAGAAGACTGTGTCCCTGTATTTCTTAAGCATATTGCTAATGATGTATACATATGTGGGAAAACTATAAACTTGCTGAAATTGTGCTGTCCTAGGGTAAGTTTTGGGTTGCTTCCTTCCTATTACATTACTCTCCAGAGCAAGAGTTTTTAGCAAGTTCACTCCCTTATCAAAACTTGGTATTATGTAAGTAGGATGATGAAGGGCAATTACTTACTCTCAGATACTTGTGAGCTGATTATCCATTCTACTTGCTACCACCTCACTGCAGAAATATACATTTTAACACCATCAGATTTATTGTATACAATGTACATGATGTATTTTTTTTCTTTGTTTTGAAAGCAGAAATATTTTAGGCATTCAGACAAGTGCCTTCCACTTCTTGCACTACTCCTTTTTGGTTTAAAGCTGCCTCACTCTTAGCAGGTCATGGCTCAGTTCTGCACAGTTCTTTCAGTTGTATCACTGCATTTTCAAAAAGTTCTGTTTATTGGTATTTTGCAGAATGATTCTTGTCCTTGATAAGAAAAACATGTTCGACTACTTTGTGTCTTCTCTCTATATGCCCAAAAATAAAACAACCAGAGAAGTGTCTAAAGTCTGTAGGCATTCCCAGGTAGCAAGTGTTCTCCTTAACATCAGAGCTGCTCAGTCTCAACAGAGCAGAGCAGCTCATTATCAGCTATGTAGTGTCAGGAGTAAGCCTAATACCTCAAGTGAAATAGATCCTGTATGGAGGTTTGTGTCAGTGTCTTGAAGCAGGACTAAGTTAAAAAAATGTATAATGTGAATTCATAATATAACATTTTACACTCTTTAAAATGTATGTAAAAGGAAATCTCTCATTTTTCAGCATTATATATGTTGGTCAGATATACCTGTTCCCCGGATTTCAGTTATTTTTTCCCTTGAAGAATTGAAAGAAATAGAGAGAGATTGTGCAGTGTACGTAGGTCGAATGGAAAGAATTGCTCGATACAGTTCCATAAGCAAGGAGGAAAAGGTAAATGAATAAAGGAACAAATACCTCATTATGATTTTTTTACAATAGACAATTTTCATTTTTGTTATAACCTCTAAAGAATTTGTATTTACAGTCAGATTTTTTTTGTGGGCAAATTGCAGTTTAAATTGCAGCAAATAAAAATTATTGAATATTGAAATTATGTAATATAGCTTTTAAAAGTATAGGTGGTGTGTTGACATTTTTTAGCCTTTTCATATATTAAGATCGAGTGTTAGACTTTGATCTTAGTTCTTTACTTTAGGAGATTTCTCCTCTTACTGAAAAGACTGTTAGATTCTGATTTAACAAATGAGGTAAGATAATTAATAACCAGATAAGACTATTTGTGATTTCCATGGCCAATTGTTTTTTCAGAACATTTTAACAACAAAGATATTTCTGGCCTTCAGATTCCATCAATTTAGCTTATATATCAGATGGATTTGGTTTGTTTTAAAATCTGGAGTATTAACTCTCAGTACTAGTTTGTAGATTTTGCATTTACTTACTTCTTTTATTCATATTTTTGTTGTATTAATTGATAAATAACCATTATAAAATGTGCATCTGTCTTTGCAACTGTGTATCAGTGTATTTCAAGTCTAAAATAATAGAAAAAAATCCACCTTGGCTTTTTTTTTTAAATTCAATTTTATTTTCTTCTATTTTATTTTTAGGATTTGCGCATGGAAATAGCCAAACAAGAATTAATTGTTCATGCTCGGGAAACTGCTAGCAAAGTACTGAAAGCAATTAGTGGTAAGTTATAGTGGCATTTTATGTCTTCTCTAGTGGGTTTGTTCATGTAAACTAACAGTATCTTTATTTTAATACAGACAAGCAAATATCAGAACGAATGGCTTTGGATGCAAAGAAACGGGAAGAGTTTCAGAAGCTGAAAGAACAGTTTGCAAAGGACCAAGAGGTATCTCTCTGCCATTCTAGAGGCAGACTGTATTTCTTAGGCAGATAAATAAATGGATATGTTGTACTGAAGTTGAAGTATTAGCTCATGGTGTACAAATAAGAACTTCTTGTAGATGTGTGTGTTACAGCTGGTATTGGGAACAGCTTTTAAAAGTGTTAAATATTTATGCAGCGTCGTCTTGCGATAAAGCAGGAGGAGATTGATGATGATTTCAGCTATGCTCGAGAGCTCAGAGAGAGAGAAAAAAGACTGAAAGCTTTAGAAGAAGAACTGGAAAAAAAGGCAAGGTAAATGTATCTGAGTTGTCTTCAAAATTATCATAAAGATCTCAGGAAAAAATAATTGTATGTTAAAATTCACAGTAGTTTGCAGACATTGTTCTACAAGGGTAATATTTGCAGTTAGAAGATGGATGTAAGAATTTTTGGTAATCTGTGAGCAATTTTGTTACAAATGGTTAGTGGCCAAAAAATCTGGGACCCACTAATTTGTGCCAACCCTATACAGTCTGGGTTTTGCTGTAATAAAAATTTCAGGAAAAAAAAATGGACTGCATCTTAAAATCTAAAAGCAGAGCCCACAGCAAAAATGGTCACATGTATGTCAAAGCAGAAGTAAAAAGCAGTTGGAGTTAGATTGATATTTCACTTTCTTCTGTTTAATCTAAAATTACTTTAGCCAAGTGAGTGACCTACTAAAAATAGTTACAGAAATATATGTTGACTAAAAATGCAGTCCTGTGTTTTCCACCTGTTTATTCTCTGTGACTGAAGCCTCTGGCTTCTACATTTTAAGAACCAATTCTCAGTTCTGAAGGGCTGAAAAGTCTTACTCTTTAGATGGGAAGATGAAAATCAGTGTGCAAAAATCTGTAACTTAGCTTTCTTTTTACCTTCATTTAGGCAGGAATTAATTGACCATTATAGTAAACTTTCTGATGATGCAGCCCGTAGGGAACAAAGAAAATTATGGAAAATCCAGCGCCACAAGTTGGAAACAGCCCGTCTTAAGTTTCTGTTAGAAGATCAAAAACGCATTGAGGTACCTCCTAAAAAGATTTAAGAAGTGTAATTTAGAAAATTTAATACTTGATACTTAAAGACTTTTTTCTTTTTTTTTAACTTGTAGGCAATGCTTGAAAAGCTTCCAGATGGAAGCTACAGGAGAAAATTGGATATTATTCCTTATAAACAGTGCCAGTTGGCTTTGGATAAAACCCCTGTTGAGAAAGAGCCACCTTCACAAGTGAGTTTATTTTCTTACATAAACTTCAAGTTGCTGTTCCAGGTTTCCCTAAAGGGACCTAATTTCATGGTTCATTTCAGTTCAGTAAACACAAGGTTCACTGTAACAGCAAGGCGAGTAGTTATCATTTATGTAGTCATCAGAAAAATTGGAAAATTTTTAATCCTGTAATAAAATAATACCTTACTTAGTAGGTTGATATGTGACCAGCCATACAGTGTAATAATTATTTCTTTTTTAGGAGTCTTTTGTGAAACCTCTGCCTTCTAATGAGACAGTTGGCAGAGAAGAATCTGAGACTGAACAGGGATATGCTGCTTCTGCTGACAAAGCACTGCCTGTGCCAGAGACAGCAAATAATAATGCTGATGAGCATTTTCAGCCTAAAGCAACAGGATCTGAAAGCAATCTCCAAAATTCAGAGAAAGCATGCAGTTCTCTATACAGTGCTGAGTCCTTGCCTGACTCCAATGTGAATATAGAAGATTTCTTATCAAAGTCACAAGATGAACAGTCTGTTGCTGTCAGGGTGCAAGGATCTTTGCTAGATGAGGCATTCCAAAATATTAACTCAGATCTTTCTGAGACTTTGCAAGTGAGTGAAAGTCAGCCTGTCGTGAGAGGAGCAGCAGAAAAAGACAGTACACCATTGCATCAGCAGAGCGAGTATGATTTCAGTACAGTTCTCAGACCATCTGCAGCTTGGCAGGGACATGTCAGAGTTGGGGAAAACGTATTTCATGTGGACGACAGAAGGCCTCGCTGGAATATTCACGGACATGCATCTGATGCCAACATTAGAGTGGGAGAATATGTACCTCAAGTGGACACTCACCAGCCACATTCAAGTCCTTATGGGCATTCTTCAGATTCCCATATAAAAAGCAGCAGCTATACTTCTGAAGTTGAGTCTAGGCGACCTCGATGGAATATTCATGGGCATGTTTCTGAAGCTCATATTAAAATTGGGGAATATGCTTCAGAGATAGAGACCTCAAGGCCCAGGTGGAACATCCATGGTCATGCTTCAGAAGCCAATATTAAGATTGGAGAGTACGTGTCAAATGTAGCTCCTACAAGGCCTCGATGGAGCAGCCATGGTCATGCATCTGATGCCAATATCAAGATTGGTGAAAACGTGTCAGAGGTGGCCTCAGCCCGGCCTCGTTGGAACATCCACGGGCACGCCTCGCAATCGCACATCAAAATTGGAGAGCTGGTGTCGGATACAGAGCCTTTGAAATCCCGTTGGAGCCCCTTTGGACACGCATCCCAGTCTAGCATCCAAATAGGGAAGTGGGCCCCATCTACAGAAAGTGATCCCATACCTCATCGTAAAGCCATTTCGGGTTCTTCATCCGACTCCACAGTTCAGACACTTCTGTACAGCGAAGAGTTCTCTCCTGCTGAAGGGAGCAGAAAGGAAGCAAAACCAACACAAGTTAAGGAAGAGACTTTGCCACAGTCACAGATATCTGACTCTCCTGATGCTAATATTAAAGATGATAAAAAGGAAAATACAATAGAAAAGAAACAAGAAGGTAAAATAAAATTAGGTTTATTCAGTCAGCATTTGTTTAAGGGCTTGTGAAAGTAACTCTGAATGTTTATTTTCTAAATGGGTCCTTTCTTCCTTAATTATTCCACTTAATTCCTTGCATTACTTTTCATATAGTGCTAGAATTCAGAGGAAAGAATTTGAGCTTAGACTTGTCTCCTATATGCAAGAAAGAGAGCATTAAAAAATGAAACTTTTAGCCTGAAATTTTGTGAAACAGGACCTTTAGGGTCCTTAAGTAGAGAACATGCATAAAACTACCTGGGTGGGGCTGTGAGGAGGTACTGTTACTGGTGTGGTTGTTTCTGTGATAGTTTATACAGGAATTTTTAACAACTTTAGGAGCAGATCTGAGGTATGAACCAAGTATTATAAGCAGGTCTAAGTAAATGCTGACTTTAATTGTATTTACAATAATTGCAGATGTAGCCAACAAGGACCCTTCTCCAGATTCCTCACAGAGCTTACAGGTAAGAAACAAAAGTGGTTGTGGAGAGAACTTATTTTTCTTTTGAAAAATTGAACTGATAGTTAAGGTAGTAAATTTCTCTCCTAATCTAGTAGTCACTGTAAAATCATATTGTTTTTACATGTCTGAAGCACACAGGTGAGTAGGCTCTTCTCTTTTCATTTAGAGCAGCTAGGCCGTTACCTGTAGGAACACGTGAAGCCTAAACAGACAAAGCCAGCATCTCTCATAAAATTTGTCCATTCATGACTTTTAGAGAGAAGAACCTGAAAAGGCCATTTCACAAGATACCGTGCCTCAAGAAACTCTATCTTCTGAAGCTAATGCTGCCACCACTAAGGAGAGAGAAGGGGAAGAGGAAGATGCATGGAAGAAAGAACAAGCTTACTTGAAAGCCTTATCTGATCAGTATTGTATTGAAAAGTATCAAGATAGTTATGATTTGATGTGTGAGTAGAACTGTTGGAACAGCAGATCAATAGAAGATGTGGTGAATTTGAGCTAGAAAGCTGAATGCTATGGCTTCTCAGTAAATTACCAATGTTAGGAACTGCAGTAGCCAAACACTTTGCTCCAAGGCACAAAGATGAGAAATACATTTTGACATGTTACAATTTTCTAACCTAGAGGTGTTTGTATACAGAGTTTAATAGGAACATACTATTAAGCTTCTTAACTCTAATAACTTATATTGTTTGTATATTTTTAAATGTAGCAGAACCACCAGTTTCTCATCTCTTGCATCACGTGATACCAAGGTCGTACACATTTCCTGTGGATCCTACAGTGCAGTCTGCAACAGATGAAACTGCTGTACAGCTGAGTGAGCTCTTGTCTCTGCCAGTGCTGATGAAACGTTCTATTACTGCTCCACTTGTATCTCAGTGAGTATTTGTTAGGAATTTTGCAATTAATTTTGCAATTAATGTTGAATTCTATTTTGAGACAGGAGTTGCACATAGATGTCTTAAATTTGCTCTTGAGTCCTAGAAGTAATTCAGTAAATGGTCCATTAGTAATTAAAAAGTTCAGATCTGCATGATAAATAATAACATAAACTTAGACATTTATGTGCAAATTAAAAATGTGAATGTCTGTTTGGAATAGAAGCGCTCAGAAGGAGGTCTTGTAGATTATGCAGCAGTGATTTTGACACCATTAGTTTCCTTGTTCTTTTAAAAAGAAGGTGTATTCTTTATGTGTGCTAGTTTATATTTGAAAGATGAAAGCTAAGGGAGTAAAAAAAATCTTTTGATTCTTGAAGTCTCATATTGATCAGGGTATATTTCTTGCTTCTGTGGGAACTCCAGCTTCAAGGCTGTTTTGAGGTATAATAGAAGCTGTTACTGTTACCGTTGGGATATATATGGAAACCACATACATGTTGGATGGTTTAATTAGTATATCTAATAATATTTTAAATAAAAGTTTTTGTTACTTTGTGCAAGATTAGCTTTTGTCATGAAAACAATTACTCACAGACACTTTTTTTAGAATCTGCTTTCATGTAAGTTTCCATCTGCTAGCTCTGAGTATGCTATACTTAAATTTGGTGCAATGTAGAAAGATGTTGTTGTCTAACCTTATTTTAAACATCTGGTTGGCTACCAGAACGATCTGTGTACAGATTCACACAGCAAACTGAGCCTGAGTTTTTGTGCTGCCAGAATTACCCTATCCCTGATAGGCAAGGTAAATTATTTAGAGTTAGGTTGAATACCTACATGGTACTGTAGACTGTGTATAGATCTAGATACTAGACTGTAGTATAGATCTTAATATCTGGTGTCAGAGTTTTTTCAATTAGTATATTCTTACTGGGGATTTAATAGTCTTTTAATTTGTGTAGGTGACAGAGATCAGAATGCTATTGATAAAATGTTGGTCCAGGTCCAGCAGCATATTCTGTAGATCACTGTATGTAGCCACTGTACTACTTCCCCAGTATTTTTCAGAACCCAATTACCTGAAGTGGTAGGTTTTAATTCTGATATATAATGGATGAAGATTTTTTGTCTCATGTTTTTTGCCTATATGAATAACATCTTAGAGAGCAGAGTTAAGTACTGGAGCATTAATCTGATGTAGCCACAGCTGATTGTTAACAGTAAGGAAGGAGTTGCATGTAAGTGTAATATCTTTTCTGTGTTTTCATTCTTAGTGTTTCTCTTGTGAACAAAGCAATAGTTGATTACTACTTTGTGGAGCTGAATGTAGAGAAGCATTTTGAAGCATTGAGACACTTTTTGTTAATGGAAGATGGGGAGTTTGCTCAGTCACTCAGTGACCTGTTGTTTGAGAAGGTATTTGCTTTGTTGTCTTAACCCCAGCATTTGGGTTGTCTGCCTTCCCTTCATGCCTCTGAATTTATTTGGATGGGAATGAGAGAATGGTGTGAATTGGAATCCTGGCTTGTGGAGTTTTCCTCTTTTGTACTGTGTCGAGAAGTCTGTAGCAAGGAACTCTGTTAATGTTGTAAGGATGGAGAAAAAAGGTCTTGGACAGATAAGCACTCCTGGAAGGGTACTTCACTATTTCCTGTGAAAACTGCTGCACTGTTGCTGTCCCCTCCTGTCTGCTGGCAGCAAGGCTGGAAGAGCCTGTTGCCATTTGCTAAAATCCAGTGGAAAGCTACCCACTGTGTTGCAAGCTACCTACTCTTGCCTTAAATATCCTCAGCTAGAGAGCAGAGGGGAGGCCATGTGAAGAGAGTGCTGGCCCTCTGATGAGGCAATATTTTCATGACTTACTGCTGTGTTCATGGGGAAGACAGCAAGGTAGGACAGATAGCCTGGGTTGATATAGATGGTTGCCCATGGAGATAGGCAGCTGTAGGAGAGTTAATGCATTTCTCTGAGTCCTGAAAATGCCTTAGACCCAACTAGGAAAAACTCTTGGGGATTTAGACTTGATGGATAGCTTTATTTGTAAACCTCTGAGAGTGCTGAGGTGATGAGATAGGCAGATTCAAGTCAGATAAATTCCTTGGGTCCCTGGCTTTCTAAAGACTCTATTCCCTGCAGGAGGAACTGAACCACAGCAGACATATGAAAATAAATCAGTGTAGGTATGAGATTACCCTTCAGGCTGTGAACAGACAAGAATTCAGAAGTTGCTTTTTATGCTATTCATGAGTCCCTATGGCAGAAGTAAAAACTTCCAATCAAGGCAGGGTAGTCACCACTTTATCATTGTGCTTTAATTCACCCATGTTCAAGAGCCAAGACTTTTTATTAATATGGTGTAATTAGTGGTTTGTTTGTTTTTTTTTTTTTTATCCCTAGCTTGGATCAGGACAAACACCTGGTGAATTGCTGAATCCACTGGTTCTTAATTCTATCCTAAATAAAGCACTACAGTACAGTCTTCATGGTGACACCCAGCTTGCTTCCAATCTTTCTTTTGCCCTCAAGTATCTCCCAGAAATGTTCACGCCCAATGCACCGGATGCTCTGAGTTGTTTAGAGCTCAGGTACAAGGTAAGAGGTCATGGAGCAAGGTAGAATACTGCAGTTATGCTATGGTTCTTATGCACAATGGTAAAGTGAATATGTTAATAAGAATGCAGTATCTAAGAATGGAGTAAAATAATGTGTAAAAACTGCAGGATTTACTTAGCCTGACCATTGCATTGCATTATTAAAATACATAATAATTGTTGAAATACTTGTATTTTAAATAGTGTTATAATTTCTAACAAAAAATGTAGTATGATTAGCACTGTTGTTTCTTGTAGGTTGACTGGCCTCTGAACATTGTCATTACTGAGAGCTGCATGAATAAATACAACAAGATTTTCTCCTTTTTGCTTCAGCTGAAGCACATGGTGTGGACTCTCAAGGATGTTTGGTTTCACTTAAAGCGCACTGGTAAGTGTGACTAGTGAAAGAGAGCATCCTGTTCAAAATGCAAAGGAAGATTTCTAAAGAAAACTGTGGGTTTTGAATTTTGACATGACTGTATACAAGCAGTTGTCTAGCAGAGGTGCTGAAGGCATTTTAAACAGGATTAAACTCTACTAATAAAAATCTTAATTCCTTAAAAAATTCTGATTTTAGATGGTCTCAGTGGCTGATTCTGCTTTTATTTTCAGCTTTAGTGAGTCGTGCATCAAATTCTGTCCAGTTTCGACAGCTCCAGCTGTATAAACATGAGATGCAGCATTTTGTGAAAGTAATTCAAGGTTACATTGCTAATCAGATCCTTCATGTTACATGGTGTGAATTTGGAAACAAACTGTCTTCTGTGGGCAACCTGGAAGAAATTCACAGAACGCATGCTGAATACCTCAACAAAGCTATCTTCAGGCAAGCTACCATACTTAGTTTTACTTCAAGTGTATATTAAGGGAGTGGCCAGTCCTAGCCTAATGTATTTGTGCAAAACTGATTTTTACCTGACACGTTAACTAGTCTTTACATATGGAAGTGTTCTTATGTAAGAAACAAACTTCTTTTTGAAATGGCATCTCACAAGCTCTGTACTTTGATACCTTTTCTCAGCTATCCTTTTCATTTCCCTGGACTCCTTGAGTTACCTCCTGCTCCTGGTCACGATGCCTCTGCAAGCTTCCAGCTGCTCAGAACAGCTCTAAACTAAGGGCACACACACCACAGTTCTTTTTCTTTCACTCCATCCTTTGTAAATTACTGCTGTTTCATTCATCATGATTAGTGTGCACAGTAAGCCTTACTGAAGGATATGAGATGTATCTCCTGTGCAATGTGTGTGCTTTTAATACACATGTGCACTGACCAGGGCTGGACTTGGAAAGGACAAAAAGATTTGTCTAGCTTTATGAGCAGTGCAAGAGACAACTATCTTTTAGGAATCACAGGCTTTTAGCCCCTTAGTTACTGTATGTGAGGCAGAGGGGTGGTGTGACTAAAAGGAAAGGAGCTAGAGTTTATTTGGTTACTTCTTGAAAAGTGTACACTGAAATGATGAAGTGGTGAGATGGAGGGAGATGATATGGAACAGAAATTATAAGCAAGAAAAGAAATTTCTCCTTTCCTGTCTCTCTTTTCGAGTTTTAATCAGAAAAGACTTGCCTAGAGTGCTCTTTGGATAGCAGGTGATAGGATGAGAGAATATTAAAGTTTAAGGAAACTCAGAGCATGTTGTTGTTAAATGTCATCTCTTTTGCACAGGCAGATGTCATTCTAGAAATCAGATTCTCTAGGGCAGATACAAGTTTCTGGGAAGTGCAAGTAAACTGTGTTAGATTTAGGCACCTTCTTTAAAATTTGTTGGCTGCAGTCTTGGGGATTTTTTTAAGCAATTATCTTTAACCTAAAGGGTTATCACTCCTTTGTATTTATAGTCTTACAGCCACTAAATTACATCAACTAATTTCTGGTTTTGTTCTGTCAGGGGTCTGTTGACAGAGAAGGCAGCCCCTGTGATGAACATCATACACAGCATCTTCAGCCTCATCTTGAAGTTCCGCAGCCAGCTCATCTCTCAGTCGTGGAGCTTTGATGCAGGGAAGCAAATGGCTGTTCATCCCAACTTTGGTCTGATGCAGCAGTCCTACAATACCTTCAAGTATTACTCCCATTTCTTATTCAAAGGTAAGAAATTGCATAAATTCTAGATACAAGAAAAGGTCAACTGGCTACTGGAATATTTGGTAGTATAATGTATAAGTAGGAAGATTTGTATGCTTAGGGAGTGTTGGAAATAGAGTTCCCAAATGCAAACTGCATTGTTGTGGTTTGCCAAGATCTGCATGTACATCAATTAAGATGTACACACATGAAATCTACCAGATATTTCAAAACTGACTGTAAGTTTTTGCTGATCTACAAAATAAGTATTTGGTATTTAGCTGTACTTTTGTGCATACATTTTTTCTTTTCTCTGGAAGTGAGTTCTGAAACTTTTTATTGGCAGCAATGAGAGATAGTTAGATACCACTCAGAAGTAATTTTAGATATATATGCAACAGTTGAATTTTGGCACTAGTATGAAATTTGGAAGTTCTGATTCCCATGTTGGACTAAAGCTCAGAGTGCCTTCCAGCACATGCTCCAGGCAAGTTTTTCAACTATTTGCCAAGTGTTCTTTCCTTTACCATGGTAAGATTTCATCTCACTGTCACCTTAGGCTATAATGTGCTGAAATGGTTACCTTCCATTTGTCTTTCAGATCTACTTGTGTTTTAGTACATTACTTATCCTTCATCTGTTATAAAGGTTGTTTGTGGGATCTGGGTTCCTTTTTTTTAGAAAAACTTGAATTCCTGAAGGAGGTGCATCTGCTTTTCTTAGATCTATTCTTCTAAAATATTTTCTAGTTCAGACTATATTCTTCAGGAAATGAGCTGCCCTTTTTATTCTTTAAGGGTGTCCAAAAATGGTATCAAAGGACCAAAAACAGATATTTCAGGATGAGTTAGAATGGCTGCTTCCAAATTCTACAGGAAGTCAGAACACCTGTGGGAGCCACCTAAGCCCATACTACGAGATCTATGGTTGCTTCATGGACAGAGATTAATAGACCATTCTGTAAGGAAATCTGATGAGTGACCCAGTTTTTTACACCCTCTTTGTTAAGCACTACAAAACAAATATGTGCTTGTTCATCTCCACTTGTACCTTCAGTCACCATGTATTGTAAAATGCTCTCTCTCCACAATGGGTTGATCCAGAATCCATTGAAAGCCAATACAAAGTTGTCTGGACTTCAATGGCTCTGGCTCAGGCCCAAACTTCTAAAATGACACCTCCCCTTCTTCCTTGCATGCTGCTGCTGCTTGCTAATTCCCTTGATATTGGTGCATGGGATGTTTGTGAGCTTAGGGAGCTTCTGTTGGCTTTTTTCCTTTGTAATTGAGGATGTTTAGAGCAGTTGGTGTGTTCGTTCATAGAGCGTGAGGGCTTTGTCCTAGCAATTTCTCTTGGGTTTTCTCTTTCACAATGGACTTCACTCAAGAAAACTTCAGCAGAGCTGCTTCTTTCACAGAGGTCTCCTGAGGATGTAAACATGCTTCCTGGTCAGTTGAAATTGTGATAGAAACACACCATCTTTATTGTGAAAGATTCGGTGATTTCTTTGTTTCTATGAAAGCAACATAATAAGGAAATGCTTCGTTAGAATAATGCACTTTCACTTAGAACTGACGCATAGTTGTTTTTTTGCATTTATTTAAAATATTTTATAATTCCAGAAAGAAACACTGGACTTTTCTTATGTTAAAATATACATTTGTTCTCAGATTACTGCATTATGCTTTTTTTTTTTTTAATTAAAAGGCACAGATGCTGTCAAGGATGAATTTACAATATTAATCTTAGTTGAAGCTTACTTTATTTCTTTTATTTTTTTCCAGTGGTAACAAAGCTGGTAAATAGAGGATACCAACCACATTTGGAGGACTTTCTGCTGCGAATTAACTTTAATAACTACTACAAGGATAACTGAACTCTATAGAGTAAGGATCACTGATAACACAGTAAAACAGAAACTATGTGTATATGCTTATGATTTATAGAAGCTTATGCAAATGCCATGCAGGAGGCATTTTTCTTCACTGAAATAATCTGCTATCTAAAAGTTTGAAGAGTATAGCCACCATACACAGAGCATGATGATGCTTAAAATCCACTAACCCTGCCAGTTGTTTCATCTGCTAAGAATTGATATTGTCTTTATTGCAGAGATAGCAGAGCTGAGTGCCTGGTCTTAACACAGGAGAGAGTGCAAAACTGTATATCTGTGAATGTGTAAATGTTGTATTTTCAGTGGTGTGAATTTCCTTCAATGTAAATACATGTATGTGAAATAAATTAACAGATACTTTTTAAAACTGCTGAGAAATGGGTATGAGGTACAAATGTTCCCACAGATATTAGTACCTGTTATTTGATGTGGTTTATTTTTAAACTGATATTAATTCTTAATCTAAATATAACTAATTTCTTTAAGACTTGTAGTCACAGTGGAAGAGAACATGATGTGCCAAGGTGGTCTGATAGGAGATACAATATTTGACTATTCAAGCACTTGGTGATTGTTGGAACACTTGTGCCAAACTTAGTTTCTTTATCCTTAATTTAAACTATGCATCTCTTATTTTGTGGTGATTATTTAAAACACCTAAAACAGAAATTCAGCATCACTAAGGCAAAATAAAGCTGTAATTCCCAATATATTCCAACTACTGCTTTCAACTAAAGGATCATATTTGCATAATATTCCTTTTCCCACTTTGGTTTTTTTCCCTTATATTGTGAGAAGAGACGATTGAACTTTCAATGTCATAATATGAGAATGTTATAGAGAGGCAGTCAGCATTGAAATACTTTGGTTTTGAGATCCTGAAGTGATGGTTGACTAAAATGTGGATAAATGTGGAGGAGCTCATTGTCTGATGAGGGGACAGTGATTTAAAGCTACAGGCCTGACTAGCAATGTTACCAGGACTATGGACTATTGAATAAGATAATATTATGATGTACAGATAGTTTTATAATATTTTTTCTGAATGAGAAATAAGTATTAGAGACAGAATATACCAGCTGTGAAACTGACCTGAATGTTTCTGCTCTGATTCCAAAGTCAGTGTCAAAACATGGTAGTGCATAGGTTGCAACGTACACCTTCTGTGCTGTTTCTTTATCTGTGCTGTATTTAATTAACTCTCTGCCTTTTGTTCTGCAGAAAAGGGGATTGTAAGAGCGAGTGGCTTGCAGATTGAGCTGTTTTGTTGCCGAGGGAGGCAGAGACTTGTTTGTTTACCTGACTTGTTCTTCAGGAATTTGCAGGACTGGGTGTGTATGTGCAGGGCATGGCTTTTGGTGCAGACTGATGTCCTGAAGCCACTGGACTTCCCTCCCAGTGTCTTTGGGAGCAGTATCTGATGTTTGGGACCTTATTGCTTGGCCCTACACTGTTACTGTAGAAAGACCCATTGAACACTGCCTGAGTGCCGTGGTTTGCCTGGGGCAGACCTTTAACATAAACACAAGCAGTAGCACACAACAAAGATGGTCATGGACATATTTAAGCACTCTAAATGAGACAGCCCTGGGCAAAGCTGAGAAAGATGTTGTTTCTTTAAGGAAAGCAGTTCAGACTAGCGTGAAATGGAGGATGGAAAAGGTCTGGTCGCTGTCCGGAGCCGGACGCGCGGCCGCGCTGCCCCCGCTCCGAGCCCGTCCCGCAGCCGAGGCGGCGCCGCGGGTGCAGTTGCGGGCAGCGCCCTCGAGGTGGCGCCGTCTGGCCGCGGCTGAGCGGGGCTGCCGGGCGGGCGAGAGGCGGGATGGGGATGGAGGCTCCGCACCCTGGGGGAGACCGCGTTAAACAGACCCGGCCCGCGCCGGTGATCCCCTCTGTGTCCCTGTCCTCGCTCCCGCTCCCCCGCTGCCACAGCCTCAGCCTTCACCGGCTTCCTCTGCTCAAAAACCCCGCGGCCGCGTCTGCCGGCACCGCGCCCCGGGCGGAGCGGCTGTGCCGGGGAGGGCGGTGCCGAGCGCGGGCGGGCGGGCCCGGAGCCGCAGCCGCGACCGGCTGGGGATTCACGTGGAGCCGCTCCGTGCCGAGCCGAGCCGAGCCGAGCTGAGCCGAGCCGTGCCCTGTCCTGCCGCGGAGCGTCGCCTCCTTCAGCACCAAGAACAGCTACAAGTGTGGCTACGCGCCCGCCCCGCTGAGCCGAGCCGAGCCGTGCCGTGATAATATCAGGTGACTCACTGCCTGGAAAGGAGCTATTTCTCCCCATTTCCTTATTTTTTTTACACAGGGAGCCTAGAGGAACATTTTAAATAGAGGAGTTTACATCTTAGATGGTTGTCTCCTGAAGACCTGTGTATTTTTCCCAAGAAGTCACCTCTGAGAACCCAAAAATGTATTCACATGATTCTTACAGAACAGTTCCAAGAGGAATCTGCTAATAGGGCATGCTTGCACACTTACTCTGATGGATCTGGGCACACCAAGTGACACCATAATGTACCCATCATCAACCTTGTGAACTTACATATCCACTCAGAGAATAACTTCAGGCCAAGTGCTGGGCTGGGTATCTCTCTGCTGCCTCTGTGGGCACTGTATGGGAGCCGTGGTTTTAGGGGAATTCTCAAAAATTCCCCTAAAAATTTAAAGCCACATCAAAAATGCTCTCCCTGCTCTCTGCTGCATGAGGGGTGGGTCTTGCAACATTTAAACTTACAATCACATTTAAAAAAGGTGGTTTTTTTGCTTCAAGTGAGCCTTCATTCATGATTTTGATGATTCATAGAACTGCAATTCTATCACTTCTGCAACAAGTGAAAAGAAATCCCTTGAAGTCTAGACAATGGAATACCAGTTTGTTTTCTGGCTATATAGGCAGTGTTAAACACAGAATCAAAGTTTACCTTATATCAGCCTTGGGTATGGTTTTTTACTCTAGGGAGTACAAAGAGATTTTGCACACTTAGCTTAGAAAACCTGACTTCTCCCCCTGATTTTCTGCTCCCCTGTTAATTAGGCATCTGCTGCAAGAATTGCACAAACAAAAATGGTGCAATCTGTACTCATGTCTGTCTGGAGCTTTATCACAGCCCCTCATGGCCTTTGATTTACATGGCATGGTACCTGTGCTGCACAGAGGGTGGATGCATCCTTCAGCTGCACAGCTGATGTCAGGGTGAGGGAAAATAGAGGTGTTAGGGGGAAGTGGCAGGACCAAATACAACATCTGTGTACAGGTGAGAGGAACTAAGAACTGCACTGCACACTAAAAACCTCCCACTGTCAACACAGGAAGCATGAAGCCAAATGACAAGATGTAATCATGTAACCAAGGTAGTGGCACCATTATTTAGAATTCAGACTGTGTGATCATACACTGGATGTGACACCACTGTGAAATCCTCTTGTTGGGTTCACATCTGCAATCAGTATTGTTAACAGTAAAACTTTTAGAAAATGGGCATTAACAAAAAATACTAAAATTGCAATTTTAATTTCTTTTAATAAAAGAATCAAATCTGTAGCACTTATTTGGAAAAAAAAAAAAACCAACAAACCCAACCCAGAAACAAACAAAAAAAAGACCCAAATCCACACAACATTTCAAAATAAGAGCTGACATTAAAACATTCTGCAACTGTAGATTTACAAGCTCATGAGGCAGAGTTATGGTAAGATCTTACCAAGTTATGAAAGGAGTCCCACTATCACATGAGACTACCCCGAGACCCATCTCCAATATGTTCTCATTTCAGTTTTGTAATCTGGGTACCACTTGATTTTATGTGAGGGTACTTCAGGATATATGGTATAGCCACAGGCTAAGTCTAATCAAGTATTTCCACAAAAAGCTTTTGATAGGAAGAATCACCACTTCATTTTGAGCACAACGCCATGGCTTTTATATAAACAGAATATTTGTCCAGAAATAAATACTATTTTCAGAACCTATTGCAAATACAAGCAGTAAAAATCAAGAAGCAAATTATGATTTAAGTATTTAGATTCCCAAATGCTGTAAGCTGCACTCCCTTCTCTCTGAAGAGCTGAGCTAAGTGATAACATTCCAATCTGGGCAGAATTTGGCCTCATTGTGCTAATGCTCTACCTCCTGCTCCCAGACTGCTCCAGGAACAAGAACAGAAGAAACTCACTATCATCAGAGATCAAACTACGACCCACCTGCAGCAATGAGAGTGCTGGAAGAGCACAAGCATTCCACTTGGCTCTGGACCATGATGCTCCTTCAAACACAAAGCACTGATGTTACTCATGCCCTGGGGAACGGAGCAGTTGGATGTCAGTGCAGCTGAACATGTGAAAACCTTCTGAGTTTCTACTGCTGGTGAACATCTGTTAGACATACAACTTTACTGAGTGGCACACCAAGGGGCTGCATTAATCACTCCAACCCTGGAAATTGATTGCAAGACCTCTTGCACTTGATTGACATGTAAGCAAAGAATATTTAGCAGCAAATACCACTGCATTTGCAGTTCTCACTGTAAGATTCATTTTCCCTTTTAAAGACAAGATAATTGCTTGTAAATTATTCCAAAGTATCTCCTTCTGTGATTTTGGCAATATAGGTGCACAATAATTTGGTAGTTAATCCACATTCTTGTATGTCCAAACACACAGTTACATTATTCTCCTTCTCTGTACCATTATTAATAGAGACCTACTCAACCCCCCCCCAAATTATTATTAGAATGCTGTTAAAAAGACTTGATACTTTAAGCATGGTTAAGAATCATTACTTTTTGCACCTTTTTGGTAAAGAAAAAGTTTTAGACTCCTCTAAAACTCTGTTCCCCTCTGTGTCCCAAAAGAAAAGATATATAAACTGAGAAACAGAATCAGCACAGTTATGTTGATCAGTTTGGAGCAACTTCTCCCCCCTCTGTTACTCCCTTGTGGACCAGGCACACTGTAAGAGAGCACAGGTTCTGCAAGGGGATGTCTCAAGTATATTGCAAATTGCCAGCTCACTTTCCCTCCCTGATGCAATCCTGTTACCCAGCACTGACTTTCTCTTAAAAGTTTCTATTAAATGGTTTGGTTTCAGTAACCCAAATTTAAAGGAAGGATAATCCTCAATGAAGGCTTCAAATTCCCACAAAAATGTATTATTTTCAGCAGGCCTCTTTCAACGACACCATTCTTCAATGGGCTAGGTAATACACCTAGTTTGTCCCTTTAAGGACTCCAAAATCCCACAGAAAGTGCTGTGCTTGTCAGAGTTCATCACAAATCAGTTCCTCCAGCTCCAAGACAGAGTAAATGCTTACATTCAAAGCATGCCCTATGTCCTGTGACAGTGAGAAGGACAAACTGACTATTAGTGCAGATGGATAAGCAACAGTCCAGCTGTTCTCCCTGTCTGCTGACAGCTCATACTGAGGAAGACTTAAAAAACCACAATTCAACCCAAACTGGTAACAAGTTTGCATGGGGGTAGCAGAAGAATTTCCATGAGGACACGTAAATCACAGTGTGAGAGAGTGGTCTCTTTGGAAAGAAGCCTTTGCATGAAACCAAACCTTTCAGGTGTCTGAACTAGTAACAGTCCTTCAAAAAGAAACTCACAAGGCTAAGTAACAACTGTCTACAGAACAATGATAATTTGACAATAATGGAAACCAACCTTCCCCTGAAAACTCAACTGAAGCATTTTAAGTAACTTGTGAGCAAGTCAGCTCCTCTTCTCCTCCCACATCCTCCATCATCTTTTACCCAAGCTCAAACAGCACATTCCTAAATGGCCAACTTAGAGCTTGAAGATTTTCAAGGACCATGGAAACAAACTAAATGGTGCAAGAGTAGAGAAGGAATGGAAGAGCCCCACTGACCTGCATGATGAGCAGGTACCTCACTTCTCAAACAGGCAGACTCTGTTAGGAGCACAGAAATAAATACACAACAAACCTGGATTTGAGTGCTGGGGTAGTTTAAGGCTCAAGCTAATTTGGCTTATGGATCCTGCCCAAGGCAATTGGGTTACAAACTGCACTCCTGAGTTTAGTAGATATTTATGGGTGATGTGAAACTGAATAAATTTCATCACCAAGTTTTCAAGTGCAGATGTATGTAATCTCCCTTAATTCTGCTCTTAAAAAATTCAATTGCTCCCCCCAGATTCGAGCCTGCACACATTTTCAGAAAATAGATAATTATTAAATACCAATCTGAAGGTTCACAAGAAACAAACGACTTAATTAAATGAAATATAGCTTCAAACAAGCAACACTGAATCTGTTCCTCCATTAAAGAGGACTAAAAGTTTCTGCATAGAGAAAGCAGTAAATAAATACCAGAAGTACTATTAGTTAAGACATCAGACAAAAACAGATCAGATTCCTGACTTGCTGTTTTTGTCTTCACATAATAACAACTCCATTTGGATGACTGAAGTTCAGCCTGCCTCAAGATAAAATACTGCTTTTTACCTGCACTGTAGTGAGGATAAAGGAAAGACTTTGGGTCTTTAAACATTTAGATTACTGATGTGTATGGGCTGTTGATTGTCACTGGTTTGTTCCCATGATCCACAATTGATTCAAATTAGGCACAGCTGAAGACTGCTGCAGATGCATCCAAATGTAGAGTTGTTTCAATAACTTAACAGCACTTTGATGTCTGCCTTGCTGAATTCTTCACTGCTGAAGGAGGATCAGAGTCTTCAGTTCACAGCAAAAAACAAAGCAAGGCAGTTATGAAGATCACGTAACGCAGAGCTCTGAAGCCCACAGTGGAGGTTTGCTGCAATAGGATTGTTTGCTTCTGCTCTCCTGAGAACACGCAGCTGCTGCAGCAGCTGCTCCCTCCTCTTCTGCATCCTCCTTTACCTCCTGGAAACCTTCTGCTTCTTGGAATGGATGCTCTAAAAGTTTCAGTACATTTCTTACCTAGAGCAAAAACACAGCATGGTTGTTAAGAATTTAGGAAGTGAAGCAAAATTATATGGAGAAGAACCTCATGCCAAATAATGAGCAAGTGTATTGTATTTAATACATGAACTCCAGACAAGCCAAATATTAAACAGATGAACAATATATATAAGATGCAAACTGTAAAATTCTACCTGGCTGAGTCTGTAGGTTTTATGGGACTCAGGCTCAAATAACTTGAAATACAAATATTAAATACAAATTCTTATATAATTTCTCAAAGAAAAATAATTTTCCCATATTCTGCATGTAATGTTCCACATGCCGAATTCCACATGCTGAAGGTGAAAGTTGTAAATTTTAAAAGATAACATTTTCCAGAAAGAACAAGTATAAATTAATCCTCAACTGCCTTCCAAGCCACTCTCAGGACAGTAAAAGCAGTGTACATGCCTTGTCCTGAGGTCAGCCTACAAGAGCTGCTGAAGTTCAGATTCAGAGTTTAGATTGCATTATTTGTACTGCAGTCCCTAAAATTACAGTTACAGTAAAAAAAAAAAAAAAAGAGATCTCCTGAACAGTGTATTCCCAATCCCCTTACTGCCCAAGATTCCAGACTAAATTTTGCCTGGTATAATGTCAGTCACTGACAGCACCACTACACATCCACACAAGCCTAGAGAGAGCGAGCAATAATAGCATACCTCTGAGAAATCTCCATTTTCAGCTGCCTCTATGGCATTTTGGGCAATATAATTCCTCAAGATATATTTTGGATTGTTTGAATTCATGACCTTGACACGCTCAGTGTTCCAGGCATCAGCATTACCAACACTTTCTATTTCTTTCTGCAAACGGACTCTGAAATTAAGCAGGAGACAACAATTGGTTTTTAGCAAGAACCACATGTAGAAGTTGACACATTTTCTTGTTTTGAGGTATTTCATTTGCAGTTCTTAAAAAATACTACATCATCTATAATCCTCTCAGTTTATAAAATGCAGCATGACAACAGAATAGAAAACACCACTTTGTTTAAAAGCAGTACTAGGGACAGTCAGCAGGTCCTGACATGGTTTGAGGAAGTGACACAGCACAGCTTTTCTGTTCTCCAAAGTCAGATCAAGACACAGGATATGGTCTGTTCTGCATTGCTGTGCAATGACTGACACATTCAGGTCTTGTCTTTCAAGGATTTCTGTTTTTGGTTAAAGCATTTGCTGTTCTGCTAAAAGCACAAGGATGCAATACAGCAGAGGCAGTTTGAGGTACTTTCTCTCAGTAATATTTGCTAAAACTCTCAGCCCTGCTGGAGAACGAGATAACAGGCAGCCAGGTGAGGAAAGGTTTGCCCTAATCCACAGAGTACAAACAATTAAAGCTCTATTCAGGGGTTTTCTTTACAAAAAAATAAAAATCTCCTGCTAACACTTAGGTTTTTAGGCTTTAGAACAGTCTGGACATTTGTTTTTCCTGGCCATGGAACGGATTAAATGGAAGGATGTTTTTCCTCTTTGATTAAGAATACTTGCTTTCTGTATTAACACATAGACTTTTCTTTTGGAAAAAAAAAATCAAAGGATAGAATGCTTAGAGGTCAGTCAGTTGTAGTTACTGAGCACTTAAAAGTTCACAACTGGAATTAGTCTATGTCAGAATCAACATCAACATTGTTGAAGCACTTTTCATACTAGAGTTGATGCTAGGTGATTTCTACATCCTCACACTACTTCAAAATTTAGTAAACAAAGTAGAAAGATGGCTTTGAACTTTCACAGCAACAAAGACACTGATCATAGCAGTAGATAATATTCTCCAGTTGCATGCCCTTCTCACCTTCCTAATCTGTATTTGAGACTGGGTGTCTTTTGTGAGACACGCACATTGATCTCAAAAGGCAGAAATATAATATCAATACTGAGATATTAATACTGAGAAACTTTACCTGTATTTCTCCAGCCATTCCTTCCAGTGTCTTTTATTTCTGCTAAGTAAATCATCTGCTGTTAACTGCTGCAGTTTGGAGAACTGTTCAATGCGTTCCAGCTCTTTATTTATATTAGCTTTGGTTCCAATTAATGCTAACAGCTGAGGATTAGACTGAGCCAACATCAGCATCATTGACAGCTGTCTGGGAACACAAAGAACAAAGTTAGATACTAAAGTTGAGATGCTTGTCAAGAACCATCTCTTTGCAATCAAAGTAGATACAAAAACATTCACAACAAACTGGGATTTCACTAGAGAGGTTAAATTACAGAAATTTGTAATTAACAAAACAACTTTTATTATAAATGATCCTAATTTCACTGTTTCTTTTATTTCTTTAACACCTACCATTTTTGCCAGTACTAATAAAAACCTAAATGATATGGGGAAAAATACTTCATTTAAGTCACATGAGACCAACACTGATTTTTTTAGTTAGCCAGTCTAAATCACAGACTGAGAACTGCTTTCTGGTACTAAATTCCAAACAATATCCAGACTACTCTGCTGCAGGTTTGACTAGGATTGCATCTTTTAATATTTCACTGTGTTAGCTGGTGCTGTACAATAGCTCCACCTTAGTTTGCACTACTATGCTAGCTTTTATTTTTCCTGAATTAATAACTGCAGCATAGCATAAAGTAAAATAAAAACCCAAAGAGTTGCAGCATATCAAAATAAAAGTGTTTTTATTTCCTATGTGAATGCAGTTTTAAGAAAAGGACAAAAGAAACATTTCTCCTGGCTTCAAAACAGACAACTCATAATGTCAAGTTATATTGTCCTACTTTTAGTCAGCAGAGACAAGCCAGGTGCTTTGATTTCTGAGTTTATATAAAGTACTATCCAGAACTGATGTACACATCTGATATGCATAGATCTGTGATATCCAAGTGCTGGGATTAAAAAAGAAATCAGTCATGCACTCACTTTAATATAGTACTATTCCCCTCCAAAATGTCACATCCCTTCATGATGACTTATAGCTACTTTTCATGTTTCTCCAGTCCTGAATGCAGTGTTTAAAAAATACTGTCCCATCTCTACCACACAACCAGCTTATCTCTGTATTGTGCTATCAACACACAGCAAAAGCTGAAAAATTTGGTGGGTTCATCCTTCATGGAGCACTTACTTAAAGAAGGCTGGGGAGAGGGAGAGAAGTATACCCAAAATCTCTTTAATTTTTTCCCCATCTCCAAAAAGTGAAAAATTGCTACAGTCACTGCAGCAGTTGAACATGAGTTAATATTTTTCCATGCTCAGAGTAGCTGGACTGCAGAACAAACAAGACATGGACTACACCACCTAAAGGTTATCCTTAGGCCAGAACTTTGGCAGTTGTAAGTGATTTTTTGCTGACAGTACCCTAGCAGGACACAGCAGCATTGTAGCTCAAACCCATTTCTTCTGTAAAATACTCCCATACCACTTCATTATTTGGCAATCTCATTGCCTCAAGTCACCAGAGACAGGGAAGGAAATGAAAAAAAAAAAGACTAAGCAAAAGCTCAGACAACTTTAACTCAAGAGCCAACTGCTGAAAGTCAGTGCTGTGTATCATGGTGCATCTTCTTAACAGTGACATTTCCAATCTCAAAATCAGTGAAATATTATATACCATGTTCATTATGGTTATAATTAAACTAAAAGCAAAAACCAAAAGCATTTAAGCAAAGGAATACCTTGGATCCATCTGTGGTTTAAAAACAACTTTCAGCTCTTCCACAGAAGCACACTGACTTGTAAGCTCTTCTAAGAAATCTTCAAATTTTGAAGGATCAATGTCTGCTGAGAATGAACTCAGCAAGTAAAAAATATTTGTGAAGTCTCCAGCTGAAAAAATTCATTATATGAGTAATGCAACTAATAAAGCAGCAGGAAAGCAGTTCCCATACCTCCTTCCTACCTCCTCCCACAGCAGTACAGGTCACCATTCTAAAGAGGCAAATAAACTGTTCTCTCAGTAAGGGTGCAAATGTGAGACACGGGCCCTGAATAAGGCAACAACTACTCCACAATAAGGTAATTACTTTCAGCCTTTTGTTCTTCTCCCGCATAACAATGTAGTTGCACAAGGCTACTCTCTTTTAAGGTCAAGATATAAATTGTACTTTGATTTGATAACAGATTCTGATAGGCTATTAAATAAGCACCTTCTGTGCTGGTCACCAACCTGTGAGATGCATGGTTTCAAGCAGTTCAGACACCAGCTTACTATCTTCTTCTAATTCCAGCTGGATTAGGCCTAGTTTTTTTCTCATCTTCTGCAAATAGTGTTTCTCAAATTCTGCATCATATTCCTCTTCCAGGATGAGTTGGCTTATTTCCAAGGGCAGCTCTGGAACTAAAGCTTCAGCAAGTTTCCCCAGGTTCCACTTGCAAATCTCTGGCTGTTTGTTATAAGCATAGCGCCCTGTGTTATCAGAACCATTGCACACGTGCTCAGGGTCATACCTACAAGAGAAGAAACTGTCAGCATTCTTCTACTCACCTGGACACCAATGAGAAGTAGTACTTTTATGATTCTTTTCTGATTTTAGTCTGCTCTAGCAACTAAAAAATTTGAAAGGAAACACTCCTTGATTCTTTTCCCAAAGCCACAGGCTACAAGAACAGTCTAACAGCTAGAGATGCTGTGAACACAGTTTCAAGTACATTGACAAGAAGAATTACAGGAGAACTAGAACTACCTTAATCTCCTTTGCAGTGAAGATAATTCAAAAATCTACTTTAGAATTAAAATCTTAAAGCAACCATGAACGCAAGGATTGTCCTGCATAGTAAGAACAACATACCCACATTCCCAACAATGATGCCCCACTGACCTGTCCATAAAGCCAAAAGGGCCATAGTCAATGGTTAGTCCAACAATACTCATGTTATCTGTATTCAGCACGCCATGGCAAAACCCCACACACTGCCACTCCGCAACCAGCCTCGCTGTGCGCTTGGTTACCTGAAAGGAAGGACCTGGTGTTCATTTGGCACCACAACAATTTATTTCCAGCACATTCATGTACTTCCTAGTCTGAACTGATGTTTCTACAGCTCCAACAGAAGTAGATTCTGGCAGTATGCACACAAACATCTTAAGGACATTTGCCTCTCTCCTCCTGTCAGTAGCTCCCGTTTCCCTGCCTCCCATTTCCATTTGCATCCACTTCTCTCCTTCCATGCTTGACTTGCCAGTCAATTGAACAGCTTTCAAATGCTCTGGACACTGAAATAAAGTAAACTGTTTGACATCAGACTTGCATACTAGTGTGGTCATTGTACTAATATATTCTTTTGCCTAATATTAATTTTAAAGAGTAACTACAGGCAGGAAATCACGTAAGCAAGTGTAGTCTTTTGGTTTACCTCTTATGTAGGGGTGATTTACAGGGAGGTTAAAGGGCTGACACAAAAAAACTATTCAGTGCAAACAGGTTTTAGCACTGATAAGCATTTCTCTCCATGTTCTGAGAGTGGAAATAAGGCTACAAGATTAAATGAAAGTATTGCAAGAACCATGATTTTATTTAAACATAATTCTTTACCAAATGTATATTTCATCAGTAATTTTCCACTGCTGAACTGAGAACTATTTGTATGGAATTGACTAAAATTACTGCATGTGCCCCATCCTTCAAATAAACAGTGTAATATTTTAAAGCAGTCCTAGTTATTTAAATACATTAACCCACCTGTCAACTACAACACTAAAAATCTAAAAGTCAGGAAGCTAACATGGTTTTTAAATAAAACTAGTTGCAAATACTTTACTAAATTGCTGTAAGTAAAAATTTTGCCTAGCCATTCACTAAAACTTTTAAATCAAATTGTTTTCATAGATAAAATAATTCTTCTTCCCAAACAGCTAACAATGCACAGAAATTCAAAAGAATTATTTGCTCCATGCTGCAGTGTATTTCATTAAGGTTCAAAAAACAATCTACTAATTGTTTAATTAGATGTTTCTATGCCTTTGTGTTCAAATCCAGAATTTTTCTACCTTTAAAAAAACACATGCAGTCAAGTAAATAAGAAAAATTAAGACAAATCTTGCCCTGACAGGCAGTGAAAACCACAAATGATGCATGAAATACAACCTTTTGGTCTACACCTTGAGATCCCACACTTGTATTTTTTCCAATATTCTCATGGTAGGTACTTTACACATTTTTCCTGAATGCTGATTCATGGGGTAGCTGGAAGCCAGCAGCCAGCTGCATGTGTCCAAAACTGATTACCTAGGCCATGACCCAGTAAGAGAGGCACACCCTGCACAATGGCTCTGTGCCAGGAAAATGTCAAATTTAAAAAATCCTGGCCACCAGGGTTGGGATGAAAGCACTCCAGTGGTGAGGCAGTCCTTGTATGGATGCACTGCACTCCACCAGGGTTCTGGTGAAAAGAAATCCCCGTGATGAGAGTGCCCAAAAGCAACTAAAGCTTGGGTGCCACTCAAAGATGGGTATACTGAGAATGAAGAGACAGCTCTGTATCCTCTTTGACCTTTATTACTTTTGATCAACATTTTTCTACAGCTAGCCAAACCAGAAGGCAAGCATGGTGTGTATATATAAATCAGACTGTCAGCTGAAGGACATGCTCATTTAAATTTAGAAAACAGCTACAAATTATTTGAGAAGTACAGATAATTATGTCTGCTTTCTAGGCAGTGCTGTGAAATGCAATCATATGCAATGCAATGTACTTTTTTCTCCATTTCCTCCACAGTGCAGAAAGAATGACAAAACAAAATAGAGTTGAAGTGACAGCAGTTTCCTGCAAATGGATGTGTTTGTTCAATTAAAAAAGGACTGGGGTGATTTTCAGGTGGAGGAAAGTCTGGAAAGTCTCCACTAAGGATGAGAGAGAAAACTTGAGGAGACAATGACAGCACAGACATGGAGTGTGGACAGGCAGTGGCACGAGGAGCACAACAAACAAAAAATGGATCTGGGGAAACAAGCAAAGGATGCTAGGAATACAGGTGGGGGGAAAAAGGAAACCAGTAGTGACTGGGCCAGGAAAAGCAGCCAAAAGCAGGAAGAGGCAGGACTGGGCACACACACACACATCCAACGATCCCCAAGTCCCACGACTTTTGTGCCATCAGGAAGCAAACATGCCACCACTACAGAGCTGGACACAGCAGAGTGAGTGACAAGCCACAGTTTTCCTCCTCAACCCAAATTGTCCACACACAAAGGACTTGTCCAGAAGAGTTAAATTCTTTGGAATATAGTGGTGAACCAAGCCACAGCTTGCTTTGCAGAATTAATGCAAGTATGCACAGGTTATGGTAAAGAAAAAAAAGGGCAAGAAACCAAACTGTAGAATGTCAGCTATCAGGTCTGGCTTTTGACCTCCTATCAGTCTGTTATGAAAGTGCATCATGCTGCAGCCATTCCCTCACTCCATACCAGATAATTTCAGATTTCAAAGCACCACAACAGCTTTCAGACAGGCTAGTCAAGTATTAGGCATTGGTATTTTTTAATTACACTGTTTGCTGGCTAGTTATAAAAGTGCTCAACTGCCTTTAAACATTTCAGTTCTAAAGTCTGAAGTTAAACTGATTTGCAGACAACATTCCTGTTCATAAGTTGGAAAATGAGACTCAGCATCTCAGTATTTTACAAAATGATGCCTTGCAAGTGATGTCTCAGCACCATCAACTCATCATCTGACAGTCAGAGCCAGAATTCCCTCTCCCAGTCTAAGACAGTCCCAGAAAATGGAGACAAGCCTTTGGAAGCTCCCCCAAAGCAGGGAAACCATGATTTACCATTAGGAAGGTTACACTGTTTTCAGTGGTTAGATCAATATCAACACTGCTTTCATCAATAAGTGAGTCTACTAAGAGTGCTTTCTTCAAAGAAGAGTTCAGACATTTGAGTGATACAAAGTTTTAACTGACTCCAGTCATCGGTGCCTGCAGATGGACTTCCTAAAGACAACTGGTATGGATTTATGAAGAGAATCTTGATCTTCCTTACCTCTTTGAAGAAAGCAGCATTCCTCTGAACAGTGTTGTCTGAATAAGCCTCCTGGATTTCTGGGTAGAAAGTGCTGATCACATAATCAAGCATCTGTATTCGAATGTCATTTCGGTTCACGCTGGGACCCTTGCGTCCTGTGTATTCATCAGGGGGCTTAAAAATTTCAAAAGAGCCAAACCTGTTTCAAAATAAAAACACAACTGAGAATTATCTGATACTATTAACATAATTTGATATTGCATGTAATAAAAACATCTACTGTTGTTGCAGTAACAGCACATCATCTCCTAACATCAATTCTTAGGTGACTGAGAGAAAATACCTGCGAGATTGCTGCACTGAACGTGGTGAGGCTCAGTGACTTGGTGAAATAAAGCTCTTACATCCTCATGTACCTAAACTCACCAACCCTGCCAGTACTGAACACCAGCTCATTAAAGTTTCTTATAACTTCTCCCACTGAAAAATTTTTATCCTGCAGGTATGTAGAAGTTGTACTTATTTTAAATACTAGACTGTACATCAAGCACACCAGTTATATTTTCCAGATATGTAAGCACACAGGAATGCACACAAATATACACATACATATGAAAGGGCATATTCCTCATACCTCACCTTCCTCTAATTTTCTGTAACCTTAGAGGAAGCAATGCAACTTCCTGAAATGCCTAATAGTTTCTGCTGGAGCAGGAACTTCATACACTTCTCAGGCAGGGAAAGACACCCAAACTTTCATAGAACTACATAGGAACTGGAATTAAGGATCGAGGTATAATCCACCACTACTACTACTATAAAAAAAAATTTAAAAATCATGTATTCTGTACAGGAATAAACATGAAAAATCTCTTCTCCTAAGTCCGCAGAACTTATTTCTTCTTTCTACCAGGCCAGCATCCCTAGTATTTATCTGTCTCTGTGCAAAGACAGCAGCCCATCCCATCTGCTGAGCAAGAAAAGCAGCTTCCTACAGCCCAGCAAAAGAAGTTCCAAGCCTCCAGAAGAAGAAACATAAACAGTGCTGTTAGGGAAATACACTTTAGAAGACTACTTAGTTTTAAAGGAAAAAAATAACAAAACAAAGCTGATCAACAAAATAGGCTTCTACCTTATAAATGTAGAGGCTATTCTCAGAACGACTGTACACCTTTCATTTTTTGGATTCCCATCATAAAAGATGTCCCGAAGGACTCTGGAGTCGGACGTGACGCAGGTGCCAGCCCGAGTTGTCGGTATTCCCAGGTGGAACATGGCCTCGCTGCACAGGAACTCCCGGATGCTCGACCGCAGCACCTTCCGCCCATCCGCCTGCCTGCACCAAGGAGACACGCACGGGTTTAGCCTCTACAGGCAGGAACTCCTCCTCCTCTGCAGCAGCTGAGAAATAAAAGCCTAGGAGTAACACACTCTGTCCACGGTGCCACAAAAAAGCAGTGGCAGATGTGAAAAGCTGAACCTCCAAACTTCTGTTAAAGTTCAATTAGATGGACACAACAACTTGCAATGAAGAGCACACACAACAGAATAAACCTTCCAGGTACACATAACCCTTCTAATCATTAACTATGTTTGTTTTATTGATGCAACAGTCTTTCAATTTTTTTTTAATTTGGACAGTTTAAATTTTAATTTTTTTAAAATTAGCTATTTTATTGTGTATCTACTCAATGGTTTCCTCTTCATTAAATGAAGTATTATGAACAATATTATTTTGAATCTTTCTGGGTAAGCAATCTAGAAATGGGGTCCTAAATATGAGCATGCACAACAGCTGCACTAAAAAAAAAAAAAAAGAGACAGACAACAAACTAGCTTATTTAATAGATACTAAGCAAATGGAATAGACACAGATGGTTCTCAGCCCACACTCCCAGCACTTCCAAAGCCACAGGCAAGCAGGAGAGCTGCCCAGGACAGACCTACAAAGTTGCCACCACATCTGGCATTTTCACTGAGATTTCCTTAACACTCACAGACCTGAAGAAGGCCTTCAGAGGACCACATACGTGAAACTAAGGTGTTCCAGAGACTGTAGGGCTGGAACAGAAAATACTGGAAATGCAAGTGGGAAAGTTACCTGAATTATCTAAAGTATTTGAAGGCTAATGTGACCAACGCAGATACCCATCCCTTGCAGGGACTTGGTCAGTATGCCATCCCCTCCCACAGCTGGGAAGAGTGGGAAGAAGGACCAGCAGGACCAAAACGCCTAAATTCAAATACCATCTGTGTGGGCAGCAATTACACACTGCTCTCCCCACTGTCATCATGGTCTGCATCCTCCCAGAGGGGGAAACCCGCAAAGGAGGATAACGAGGGACAGAAGTAATGTGCCAAATGAACGATGCAGTGAGATGCAGTTCCACTCTTGTTTTCCACTGGAAAATTTTGCCACCTCCTGATCTGGCATTTAAGCATTACCTTCGCTGCTGCCAAAGTTAAACAAAAAACAAGTAACCACGAGGGCTTAAGAGATGACCTTTGCCTGAGGGAATGATCCTCAGCACGGCTCCAGCCCCTCGCTAACGCGATCTGCGGGCCGCCAAGCCCGTTCCCGTCCTTCCCGCACAGCGCCGGGCCGCGCCCCGCCGGCGGCTCCGGCCCCGTCCCGCCCGGGCCTTACCGGGAAAAGGGGGTGATGCCGGCGCCCTTGAGCTGGATCTCCCAGCGCTCGCCCCGCGGGCCCAGCACCTCGCCCAGGTACATGGCGGCGCCGTCGCCCAGCTGCCCCGCGAAGCTGCCGAACTGGTGCCCGCAGTAGCAGTGCGCCGCAGGCTCCGCGCCCGCCGGCACCCGGTTCCCGCTGAAGAACAGCGCGGCCTCGGCCTCGGCCGCCGCCGGGTCGGCCGCGGGCGCCTCCAGCCCCAGCAGCGCCAGCGCCGGCAGCGACATGGCCACGAGCCGCGGGTTCTGCAGCGGGCTGGGCCGCACCCGAGCGAAGCAGGCGCCGGGCACGGCCCGCGGGCCGCTCTCCTCCGAGTTGTCCACGGGCAGCGAGCGCAGAGCCAAGTTATCGAAGCGCAGCGCGCCCAGCCAGCCTCCGCCGCCCTCGGGCCGCTGCATGGCCGGGCCCGACGCCGCCCGCAGCAGCCGCGGGCCGAAGCGGCGGGCGCTGCGCAGCACCGAGGCCATGCGGCCGGGCCGGGGGCGGCGCCGCGGCCAGTCCCGCCCATGGGCACAGCCCGGCCGTGGGCACAGCCGAGAGCCCTTGGGCCCGGCGGGTGAAATTGCTCCCCGAGCGGAGCAGCGCAGCCAGCAGGTCGCGGGGGTGCTGGACTCACAAGAAGAAAAAGATAAACGAATATATGCCACAAGTCAGAACTTATTCAGAATGCTCCTGTTTTGTGTTATTTCAATTACTAGCAGCCACCTCAGTGGTGGGTCAAGACCAGACCCCTTCAAGCTGCGCGCACTTACTTTCTCTGAAGGGTCCAGTGGACGCCTCCACTCAAAGCCGGACACAGCAGGTAAACCATCTGCAGACAGTAGATGGCACTAAATTATTACTATTAGTTGTACTTTGCAACTAACTCAATCGTGAGTCTCAGCTCTAAAGAATTGGGCTGTAACCATAGCAGAGAGACAACATGGTGACGGCAGCAGGGAGAGGGAGAGGAGCTGCCCAGTGGCAGGTGATGCACACCCAGAACCCTGTTGCACTTTTACAAACCTGAGCAGCCTTGCCACACAACTCTCCTGCAGGCCCTGGAGAAAGCAGATGTGCAGCTTAGCTGCTGCAGAGACACATCAGAGTAATAGCCAGCCCACTCTAATCAAATATCACTTATCATGACTTTGTCCAGTTTATAAATCATCTCTGTAGCCAGAATCAGGGACATCTTACCACTGAAAGAATGTCACCTTGCTGAGATATTTTTTTTCCACTTTCCCTCACACATTAGCTGTGAAACACAAGTACCAAGTATCTTGGATAAGGCAAGAGTGAAAGTAGCTGTGTCCATCTTTCCCCCGCCCCTATCATCAGTAGAGCTTTTCCATGTCATACTACACAAACTGACAGATAGAACGTCCAACAAGCAAAAGCAAGTGTTTGCTCACTTTGCAGCACAGTCACCCTCAGCAGGGAGCTACCAAGGACGAGCCAGAGCCAGGTCAGGCATCAGGACTCAAAGGACAAGGGCTTGTGATGGAAAAGAGCAGACAGCCCCCAGCTCCCAGCCTTTTCTCTGCTGGAAGTGAGGGTAAGGGTACTCCCATCTTTGCTGCTGTTGCCTCCCTGGAATACAGAAAGCTCCACTCTGCAGCAGGTACAAGGCAAGTGATGAAGGAGGGGATAACTACACAACCCCCAGCCAGTTTCTTCAGCTGGGACTGGAGAGCTGCTTCAGCTCTTCCTGGGGTCCTCCCATACGCACAGACACACAAGAGCTGCTGGTGTGAGGATATACACAGCTGGTGCATTTTTGCACCCAAAGAGTCAGTAGACTGATTTCAGGTGCGTATCTTTGGAGCTACTTTCATCCTATGCTTGATGTCTTCCATGTGTCCTCTTTCTACAGCATGGGCTTGGCACCCCACTGAAGTCTGTCCATCAGTCACACCCCACATGAGTGACCCTTCTCCTGCCAATACATAAAAGCTCCCACATCTTACAAAAATGTCAGTCTTAAAACACTCAAGTCTAAAATTAAAGTTTATTTCAGTTTTAAAAAGAAACAGGGAAATACACACATGAGTATCTTAAGAGTTACACAAGTGATAATGTGATGTTTCTTTTCCATGTGTAGCTCCCACTGCCTGGCACTTTGAGGTAACTTGGTATGTTTCTCACTTTTTTTAGATGTTTTACAATACACATAGAAATACATCTTCCAGTGGAAACACAGACATTTTAATCCACTTCAAAAAGTCAATTTTTAAATTTTGTTCAGTATTTGGTATAGAAAAGACACCTCACATGTGACATGGGCCAGCAGTGTGCAATGTCACGCTGGTGAACGATACACTCCCAAAGCAGGCAGCTGCCTGAGCCAGCGCTGCTCCAGAGCACAGCTGCTTGCAGTGTCCTCTGCCACTCCCAGGGACAGCACAGCACTACAGGATTTAAAGTTGTTTCTTCCACCTAAATGGTTTTACCAGCAATCCTCTGCAGCCACAGCTGCAAAGGGAACTTTGCAGGTGTGAAGGGAGGGAACTTTGCCTGATCAAGGAAAAAAGGGCTGCATTTTGCTTTACACACAATCAAAAAAGATGGACCACTGATTGACAAAGGGTACACTCAGATGATACATTATCTGTATGGAATACAGCTTATCATATATATGAATACAGGATCTTTGTATTAATATATATATTTTTAAAGTAATGGTCATATTGATTTACCTGTGTCAATTTGAAAGATAAAGCTCTTTGCCACGATTCAACATCTTTTGCACTTAAAGGATCTTTACTTCCCACATGGAGGACAGCACTTTAGGTACAAATGACTGTGCCTGATGTAAAGCCAATGTTGGAGTGCTCTGCTGGACTGGGACTACAGCTGTCAGCTCCTTGCAAGACTGAGCACTGGAGACACGAAAAGAACAGCAACAACAAAAAAATTAACTCACCATGCCTAACTCTGAACTCTGAATTTAGGTTCTCACATTGAGCAGACAGTCTCCCTGTGTGTTCAGTAGGACAAGGAAACTCATCCTTTTCCTCTTAACATGTGATAGGTAGAAAAACTCGTTCCCCTGCTCCAGCACTACACTCAGATGCCCCTCAGCAGAAAGTAAATAGTTCAACTAATGTTCTCCAGGAAAATGTGTTAGATGGTGAAATTATCCTGTACTAGATCTAGCTAACCAGTGTTTGCTCTTAATAAAAATACTGGTTAATTAGGAAAATAAATACCTTCAACAGAAATGGTGGTTAAAATATTTTATTTTTTATATAATAGAACATACTGCTGTTTACTTTAAATCACTTTAAAGGCACACATTGTTAAAAATACTTCAAATTTACATCACATGTACAAATGCATAAAACAGATGTACATGTCACCAAAAAAATACAATATGGCTTCATAAGGTTGAGGTGGGGCTGGGACAATTCAACATATACTTAAATTTTACAGGATGCTGCTAACACTGAAAGGACTGACTAGAACAGAAAAGAATGGACCTAAACCATGGATTATGTTATATAAACAGTACAACACATTGAATACACAACATCAAGAATCTGTGTATGGATTCATAGAATTGTTAGTTCTGCAAATTCATCACTTTCTAGTGCCACTGAATAAACAGTGCATGTGTATGATCTGCCAATCTGCAACAGTGGGAAGATAAATTGCAAATTCTCCAAGAAGTTCTCTGAAGAATCTGCTGATATGGTTTGTTAAAAAATAAAAAAAAAAAAATGATTGAAACAACAGACTTAAGGTACTGACTGAAGAGTATAACTGAATAACAAATGGACACCTTAGATGGTAATCACTTTTGGCTAAAAAGCATAAAACAAAGTCTACAAGAATGCTCCATGACAATCATTTAGCATTAGTCCCACCCAAGATTAAGGCTCCTATCTAAAATTTACCTTAGATTTGTTTTCCTTTGTGTAAAATTACCTGAGCACAGATATCAAAGATCTACAGAGCTTTTAAAATAGCTGCAGATACTTTAAAAATCTGTAGATAACTTAAAGCAAAATATCCATATATTTAATTCTACCAGCTAAATATTCTCAAGAAAATAACCAACAGAACAACATTTTGGTATGTCAGTAAAGACAGGAGAAGAGTGAGCTTAAGCTTTTGCTTTCATCTTTTAAAAATGTACATAAAATGTAATAGAATTATGCAGATAGTACTGCTTAATTGTAAACAATACATTAAATGTTTTTAAAAAACAGGAATCAAAATTTAGGCAGTCACTCTATTCTTCTATAAATTGTTTACAAATGCTGCTTCTCCTCTTGCTAGAGATGGCTGGTGGTTTCTTAAGCACTAATAAATAGAAAATAAAAGGACCTGCCCCCACTATTTTCTGTATTATCATTTATACTTTGTGTCCTAGAAGCATGAATTGCTGTCATTCTCATTTGCTAAGGTTATTCCCTGGACACCTGTAAGGCCCAGACCCAGAAGAGCACCTAGCATCATCTTAAGAGCTCTGCAGAATCAGGTTAGATTCAGTAAGGTTTAAGATAATCACACAGTTTAATAATTTGCTGCACTGGAACTCATACAATTCTCAAAGAGCATGGCAGAAAAGCATCAGGTTGCATGGACAGACCAGCTCCCAGCAAAATCAATGCCATCACAGAGGAGCATCAGGCCCTTAAATTTAAAAGCTGAAAAAAGACTACACTGTACAGAAGATAGATGTACATACTTTAAGCAAACAAAGACTGCATGGAACTATGTCCAAGACAAGCCTTTGGAAATATACTCTATTAAAAGTTTCTTGATTTTATTGAACCAACTGAAAAACCAAAATGAAACACAAAACACAACATCACCGTTTCCTCCTCCTGCCTCACATATTGGTTCCCATCTTTCATTCCCAAAAGAAATTAATACAGATAGTAAAACCTCACTTTAAGCATTGAGCAACTGTATATGAGCCTGAGGAGCAAATGGGACTTTTCCACTCAAATACATTGGGTTAACTTTGATATGACCATGTTACCTGTGTTGTTGAACTAGGACTAGCTGATTGCCAAGGGCATTTTACAATCACTGACAATCCTATAAAAAGGGAAAGTACCAAAAAATTCCAATGAAATATGAAGCTAAGATTAAAAAAAAAAAAAAAAAAAGAAAGAAAGAAAGAAAGAAAGATTGATGATGGATGACTGTTCCAGATAATTAAAAGAGAAAGTAACAGCAGTCTGTAGTACCCATAATTCTGCGTATAAATAGCAGGTAATCCAAATAAAATGCTACATTTGGTTGAAAAACTAAATTGAACACTGCTTTCCTATTAAATAGATTAAAATATTCATCCACCACAAAATTACATTGATAAATAAAGTATTTTCATGTAGCAAAAACAAGGGGCAGGTTAATTCCAAGCTTTTTATGCCAAATATGAAAGGTCTGAAAAACAAAAGTAAATTGTACAGTAGTTCTAGTCTCTTAAATTTACAATACTGGAACCAGCAGGATTTGGCTAAATAATACAGTTTAAATAAGCTAATCTAAAGGAACAGAGCGTCCTGTAAACATCTGACACAAACCACATTGCATTCTGATGGGGTGGCTATACCTTCTCTATGCAGGAGAAAGACAATTCAACTGGTGGTGGTAACAAGGGATGCAATCTAAAGGCAACATTCCTGTTCTTCAGTAAGGCTTGTAAAAAATTTGAGCCGTGTACGTATGACAGCCTGTACAATTCTGAAATTTCTGGAAAGCTCTTAATTTTAAAAAAAGCCTAAATGTTTTAGGTATAAAACACACATTGAGAAGATGTCCTTTTAAATTATGTGTAAAAGTGTCTGGCACCAGAAATGAACACTTGGTATTATTATACCTAAGGAAAAAAAAGCAAAGAATCACTCAAGTGTCCCTGAACTTCAGAGGAGATGCAGTCGATTAGGATACTTTGTGTTGTTCTTTCCTCTGGAAAAGGAGACATGAACACACACCCTTTAAGCTGCCTGTACTACATCATCAGTTATATATATATATATATATTATATATAATGCATATATATAGTGAACATGTATATAGTATGCATATATAATATATATATATTTGCATACACATTTCTTTTACCTCAATCGGGAATCATCTGGTTTCATGCAACACACCTATCAAGAATCAAAACTATTAATTAGATCATAGCTGGTGTAACTTTAGTACCAAATCTTTTATTATATAGTGATTGAGTGTTGCTCAGCATCAATCAGGTCTGACTAGAATCCTCATCCTTCAGTCCAGTTCATGCATTGCCTCCATCGCCCTTTCCTCAGCCACCTTCTTCACATAGAGCCTCTGGTTGATCACTACTGAGGCACCTCTGTCAGCCTCTGAAGATAGCTCTGTGTTGCTGGCATTGAGAGAACAAACTGAACTGTCCTGTGACCTATTCGGTAGCAGCTGTATCCCAGCAGTCCAAAAACTGTTGCTTTTAAAACAAATTTGAAAATCTTACTTGAAGCTGATGGAGGAGGCACACTGAAACAAAAGATAGAAAACAATATTAATATTTGCATAGCTGGAAACAGTAGGCATTTTCCAATTAAAAAAAAAGAAAAGGGATTTTTTTCTCCCCTTCCTCCCCACAGTGCAGGAAATTTTCACGTAACAGATGCATCATGGATGAACAGTGTATTCTTCCATGTTCAAGGGCTACATACAATTCAGTAACAATGAAAATGAATAAACACTAACAAATCCCTTTCTACTTATGCCACTCTTAATAGCTAGGAACCTTTACTTGTCCATCACCCTGCCAAAATAATTAAGTCAATATTCAAGTCAATATTCAGACTTTTTGAAGAATACTAAAAGAGAATATGAGATTTTCACAGAGCCAGTTGGAAGTCTCTGCACTGGCCACCTGAACCAGGACACAACAGGCACACCAGGTCTACCCCCCAGCATTCAAGCAGTCTCACTGTGGGCATATGAAGCAAACAGTTAATATTACTTCCCAATAAAGTTGACTTTGAGAGCACAGCCACATGCATAGCCACATGCACAGCCACATGCAGCCCTGTACCCTCACTAACAGGCTCTGCACCCACAGCAACTCATAATCCTTTCACAGGCAACTCAGAGGTTTCCATATACTGTTTCAAAGGAGCCTCAAGTTATCATTTATTTATATACAGAAAAAGTTTCTGTAATCTGCAAGCACTGCACAGTAAGTCAGCAAGCTGACAGGGCAGGGATGACAGTAGAGATGCTTCTTCAAGCTGTGACAATCAACCAAAAAACTCCAAAGAAACTGCTAGTTTTTAGCAAAAGAAGCTGTTACATCAACATGTAGAAAAGCACAACTGTTACCTCATTATTTCCTGGATCTTCAAGTCAGAATTCCAGTTCTTTTCAATCCCAGGTACGTGACCCATGCCAACAACACCAACTACAACAGCTGGGATATATTTTCTAGGTTCATCTGAGAAAAGAAAGATGAAGAGAAAGGAATATATCTGTAAAAGAACTAATTTAAAGTTATAAAGAATTAGCCAATGTGTGAGACTACAAAATTTAATTTTGAAAATACAGGGGCTTTTACTACCACATATTGAAACCCTGTTGTTGCATACTGATCTCACCTACTGCCTCTTTCACTGAAAGTCTGAAAAAGTCAGCACAGTTTCTAGATTTCCAGGAATCATTTATTTAATAAATAGACCTGGCCAGTGCTCATACTTCAGCCTCAGGTTGACAGGCCTGGCAGATGCAAGCTAAATTAACTTCTTTCTTTTTCTGTGTAGGTCATGTTTCTGTGCTGCTTATGAGGAACACCCCTGGTGTTTGCTGTCTCCTGAACAGAGCATTTTCTCTGCCACTTTGGACAGTGGCACCTGGCACACAAAGTGTAACAAGATTTGGGCTCACAATCAGAGAACAATGCTTGAGACCACACCTGTTCCTCTGAAGCTCTCTGTTAGACCTGGCCTCAGCAACAGCAAATCCAGGCCAGAGACATCCAGCAGCTAGCCAGCAACCATCAGACCAATTCAACACGTGCCAGCTCTCACCCTCACCTCCCATCTACCATCCATATTTCACAGCACCCAAAATGCGGTTTCTGGAAGCTTTCCTCAATGAAGAATATAGCACCATGCCACAATAAAATAACTCACAAAAAAGTTTCTAAGGAATAATGATCAGGCTGCTTTCCTATGGGGAAAATGCTACATAATACATAGATATAAAATACAAGTTCCACTGTTTTGCTTTAAATATTCACCCTTGATTTTTCCAGAAAAATAAGTAAACATGTGAAGAGCAACCCACTTCAAAATGGAACAAAACTGTATTGAAAACACTAGAACTATTATACATATTTATCAAATTGGTTTTTCTAAATTTTCTTTTTCTCAGTCTATTCTAGAGTTGCTCTAAAGCAGAACTGCAAAAACAGTTCTGCACTAAAATGATGACAAACACTATCTTAAGATATTAAATAAGAGGTAGCACACTTCAGTATGCTTATCTATAGGAGGGCATGCCAATTATGTATGGCAGCAGAATACTTCCAAAGATTAGACAAATACTATTTTTGTATATGCCTATACCTTGCTGAAATAGCAGTCACATATGATTATTACTGCTAGATCAAAGTTCCTAGCAGCCCAATTTACAATTATTAAAAAACCTATGAAGAGTACTGAAATGAGAGAACTTATCAAGAAATGAGTCCCTCAGCAGCCAGTGACAACAATGAATTTGGTGAGAAAATGGGACAAGCAAGATAGATGACAGTCCCATACTGTGCTGTCATACCAGATCCCTGCCTTTTGAAATGGTTGGCTAATTAGTACTTACCAGTTTAAATAGCACAATGAGAAAGGAAACATAATTTAGAGTCTACTGCTCTAGGTGGCTTCAACAGAAGAGTAATACCCCTTTTTTAATTTTTTTAAGCATTGTATCTTATGTGACACATGGCATTCATGAACTGAACATCCCAGATTTTCTGAGAACTGAACTTTGGAGCAGTACACAAAGAACACCTTGTTGGTTATAATCTCTGCTTTAAAACAATTACTTTCTGAAGCTCGAGGTAGTTCTATCTGCTTTGCTGCTTGCTTCAGCATGTAGGTCAAGTAAATATCTCGTTCAGAGACAATCGTTCGATGAAGATCAGGGAATTCTCCAATCATTTCTGCCATCATCTGTTCCAGTAAATCCTTCTGTTTGCATTTCTCCACATCATCTTTACTGAAAGAAAGGTAAGTTTTCTCAGTATCTAGTACGCTTTTAAAGGTCAACACAGACAAACCAATGAATAAAAACAATTGGGTGTTACACCTAAACACAGTCTGCAGTTCTCTTCCCCCAGCTTTCCTCTTCAGAAGGAAAATAATCTCCATAAACCTGTAGAACTTGATACCTAACAATACCTCTACAGTGAAGGAAAGGGAGAGAAAAGAGGTCACTTGCCTTTAGCCAGTTCAACTGGATTTTCTCCTTTCCCACTTTAAAAGCTGGCAACTCAAGTCAGCAAAACCACTAGGGCTTTAAAGGCAGAAGTTACCATGGTGCCCCATTTTCAGTGTGCATTAATAAGCTTAGAAGAGCCTACACACAGCTCTTCTGAAGAAGCAGATCTGCTCATTGAACACACAGAGACTCTACTTAAGGAACAAAAAAGGGACACTAATGCATAGTCTGAGGGCATGGAGAAAGATCTGCATGTTCCCAGTGTCAATCACAGGTCTTTAGCAGGGACGTCAAAGTTATAAACCAATTTGCAGAACAGAAAAATAGCAAACAGGCAGGAAATGCAAAAAAGGAACTGCAGGAGTAAGTGTAATGAGCTTTTATTCTTTTCATAGATGCTATAAACCCTTCTGTTAGCACCCCTAGCTGTGGGTCATAGCTTGTGGCAATGACATTATCTGGTTTAGCATCATTGTCTATCAAAGAATGACGTCGAACAGGCTTCCTTTAGCTTCCAAGATGAAAAGGACACTACACATGTCAGCAGGGCAAGCTGAAGGAGAAATGCTAGCTTTCAACAGACCCAGAAACATCAACAGACTGACAACTTTGATGTTGAGTTATTACTTCATTTTCCATGGAATCTCATGATGATGACTGGATGTGGATATTCTTAAGAATATACAAATTATTGTACTGAGGCCTTTACTCTCTTATTTACAATGTCCCCACACAGTAGTGAGAAAGATTTCATTTTTTGCATAATAAAATAATAATTTAAAGAAAGTTTTAAAGTATACTAGAGATTCTTCAGCATCTAATCTTACACTTCACCTGGAAGTAATGCATTGAAAGACAAAGGAAGAACTGACAAGATCAGAAAGACAGTTTTCACTTCAAAAATACATCTCATTGCAGGATAGTTTGTATATTCATCCTTCTCACTAACTTCAAATTTCATTGCATCAGGCTGGGTACCTCATACTAAAGTCAAACTGAAGAATTGAATAATCCATCCCAAACATAAAACATATGGGGTGCTTATTCATACCTGATGGGGTCAGACAAGAAGCAAAGGCCCCAGGCAAGCTTGACTTTTTGCCAGAAGGAAAGTGCAGCAATTGCTCTCTTAAATGTAACAGGGATGGGCCGGTCACCAAGGTGGAATTTACAGAAAGGTACTTTACTGGCCTGAAAGGGAAGAGACAAGTAACTAGTCAACATATCATACTGCAGCACAGCACATTCTTATTAATGAACAGTAAGGATTTACTGTGTTATACAAGGTATCTTAAAGAGCAAGATATTCCATACTTCAACATAAAAAATAGTTTGGCTTTGCAATAAGTAAAATTTGAAAAATACTACTACATTACTTCATAAAGGAATAAATCAACTACCACTGCAGTTGGTATTTCATTAAATTGTAATACCACACCCCTGAGGTTACTTGTACTGAAGCACAAAGGTTCTGAATATTTACTATATAAGGTGACAGTGTGGCTCAATATCTGGGCCTGAATAAGGTCTGAGGTGAACCATCAATGGTGTCATCATTTTGGTTTCACCTAGGATTTGTCAGGATCATCAAACTTACAGCTGGTCATGGTAAAAGATATTAAAGAAAGAGCTTATGAGACAATAACTGATGCCAGATACCACATGATAATGGGAGACTTGGCTGTAAGCTCACTCTGACATATTTTAGCATAGTATGGAATTTCTAGAAAATTCTTTTCTATGGATAGTTGTTTAAAAATTTCCAGCAATCACTTTAGAATAGGACAGAGCTATTTCTTTTCTTTCCTGCTTAAAATGGGAAACACTTAAAATATTTCATTCTGGTCTAGAATGATCAAGAAAATAAACCTTGAAGAAGTTTTCTTTTTATTAAGGATAAATATAACAAGTGATTCCAGATTATTTATCAGCAATGTCTCTCAGATTTCCTTACTAGTGCATAATTTACATTAAAATAGCAAGATACATTCTGCAAGATGGATGCACATACAGAAAATAGTGTCCCAGTATTCCCAGACAAAAAAATAAGAGTAGTGTAAAACACAGCTAACTACAGCTAACAGTGATCCATTCCAGTATCACTGCTGGCAGTAGCACAAAAGGTGACATTAAAAAGACCATATAGGACCAACAGATCAGTCAGATATTTTGACTTCCCCAATCTTTGTAGATGAATGGAACACATCAGATCTCATTAATCCTTTAGAGCTGGTTTTCACAGCCTGAAAGCCTGACACCAACAAACAATGGTACCAACATCAATATTGAGAATTCAAAAATAATTATTTAAAAGAAACTAAATCATTAATAAAACAAATGTCTTCAGAAATATCATCAGGAAAAAGCCTTATTTGAATTGCTTTCCTACCACTTATGTCTACCAATCTTTGTACCTTAAGGTACAGTTTGAAGTCGAAAATGATTTTTACTACTTTATTGGCTTCAGCAGAGGTATGGCCAGAGTGCTCTTTTCTAGGCAATAGCAAAATGGTTTTATTGAGTTCAACTCTGGAAGCAAAAGGCCAGTAATCTGACCTCAGAAAAGCCATCTCAAGTTCTCACCTCTTTGAAAGCTTCCCTGAATTCTCCTCCTGGGGCCATTCCCAGCTGCTCTGTGATGTGAGCAGAAACCTTCAGAAGCAGCATTTGCATCAATCCAGACATGACTCCATTCTGGCAGAAGAGGGAGAAAAACATGTAAAAAAAGCAGGCTGACGAATGCACTGTTCACAGAAATTAAAAAAACATGAATTATTTTAATGAAGAAACAGCACTGAAGCTACATTTTGGAGCCAATTCACTGATCAATACAGCCCATATGTCAGTTTTTATCAGTTTACCTCAGTGTGTGGCCAAAGTATTCTGCCTTTCAACAAAAACGTACAACAGGTTAAGAAAATAAAGAAGGATAGCCAGATTTATTTCAGTCTGTATTTACTCTGTGTGCTTGAAGCAAGTGTCTGAATATCTTAATGGTTGAACAGTTCTGTGGTACAGACACAGAAGGGATAGTAGAAGCAGGAAGCCAGGGAGAAGGTAAGAAAAAACCTGTCTTATCAGTTTGGTTTGAGCCAACTGGTACTGCACATGTCCAGGTGATCCACATTTGAGCCAGATACCACTCTGCACCATGTTGCTTTGCTTAATGGAAAGCAAACAACTCTCTGCAAACAACTGTAAGGGTTTTGAAATTCAAGGAGGAGCTAAAGGAAGTCTGGTTTTAACCTGCAGCAGTTACCTGACAAGCTGTGGATGCCAGTGATTCATTGCAAATATGTTATGTTTCATGTCAACATCCTGCTCATCTTCCAGCTTCAATTAAGAGCAATGAAATCCAATTTTAGTGCTTAAATATTTAATGTAAGTGATTATAATAAGACACCATTTGGGCTTTTTTTCCGAAATCATTTCCAAACTTAAGGATGAAAGTTGGAAGCAGCTTTGACTTTTAGTGTAGCTTTTGGGCCTGTCTCATTTCAATAAGATGAGGCAACTAAGGCATAACTGAGCAACTTACCAACTGGTCTGATGTTTATCAGAGAAAAACAAAGACACTATAATTTGGCATGAGACAGTTGGACTGTTCTCCTCATTTTCCCTATATAATCCATACTGTTAGTGATTCAAAGGGGAAAAGGTTGGGGAATTTTTTGGTTGAGACCATAGATAGAGAAATACGTTCTTTAAAAGGCCAAATGTTCAAATTTTATTATTTGCATTATTCCTGCAAATAGAGTAAAGGAGACTAATACTGAGCTATAAGAATAGGAAGGATCTTTGCAGTATTCTCTGGCTTTGGACCCAACAGAGTTTGTGTTTTCTACTGCCTGCATGCAAGATCACTTCAAGCCCAGGTAGGAAGTGCTACCTGCCAAGCTGCCAACCTGACTTTACATCACAGAGAAAAAAAAGTCTGCTATTTTGTTTTTATTGTTCTTTTCCTCTTAACACAACAAACTGTTGCATTTAGCTTTGATATAAAGAAAAAAAGTTTCTGTGCCTGTTCACAAGGTCAGAAGACCCCCCAGGTATGCTGTTCCAGTTGTTGTGAACATGCATTTTGGCTACGTGCATCAGAATAATCCACCTTACCTAAGATAAACAGAGAGATGCAACAATTTATGCAATATGCAAGTGTTTTGCAGTGTCTTTTCCTTTCATAGGGCATAAACAAAGAAAACAGCAAAGACACATTATTGCCTCCCTCAGTGAATTAGAAAGCCAGTCCCGAGACCTTGTATGTGAGCATAGCCCTGAGCCACTGCAAGGGCTTCTGCATTCATGCAGATTATATTCCTCTGGGGGGAGGGTGCACTCCTGGAAGTCCCCCAATTATATCAATAAAGCAATTCCAATATACAGTTACCACACAATCAAAATAACAATCTACAAAATTCTTCATCCAACTGGACATTGAAACTCTTTACTATTGACCAAACACTGCCATTCTAATCAAGTGTCCTGTCATTTTTAAGTCAACTTTGTGTTGTTGCACTGTGTCTAGCTTAAAATCACTCAAATACAAGCTAGCTAAGTGGAACTGAAAAAATACAGGATTTTTTTTGGCACACATATCCAGACATGTCCACATCAAACTGCCAGAGTAGTTATAATTTGAAGAGAATCCCACACTTTTTAGCCCAAATTTTTCAGAATCCCCCTCTAGGGCCTATTTTCAATTAGAAACTACTCCAAAGACAAGTGGATAGGTAGGAATTAAAGAGCAGCACACTAGGTTGAAGAAGGAATGCAGCTAAACAGAAAACACCAAAATTAAGTGCTCTTTAATAGTTGTGATACAGATGCAGATTGCAGGAATAATAATCACATTTAACTATATTAGCAGAGCATTACAATTGCAAAGTTAGACTTGTGCCCTGCAAATGGAGCAGCTGTTAAATGCAGGAGGATTCCTGTCAAGGCCAGCAATTTGCCCAACCAATCCTGTTGTGAAAAGAAAGTCCTCAATGCTCCATCTGAAAACAGAAATAACACCCAAGCCTAGCTTTGCCAGTGTAATAGTACTCTCACCTGCATCAACAGTATTAGGTTCCCAGCTGGTGGGAACACTGGTTTTGATTGCAATCTGACAAATTGTTCTTAACATAAACTTTTAATTCTCACTGTAGGAATCATACCTGTTTTATAGCTTGTTGAAGTTTTTCCAGATTTATTTCTTTGGCTTCTTTTAGTAATGTCTTTTCATCCATCTTTAACATAGAAACTCTGTACTGGCATAGCTCCACCACAACTACATCAGGCTGCACTTCTTGTATTGTCTGAAAAAGATGAATTCATTTATACTGCTTTAGAAAGGAATAAACAGAAATGCAGCCAATATCAACATTTTAAAGAGAGAAAGGACCTTAAAATCACATTCCAATAATAATTTTCAATTAAAAAACCAGTAGTAAATAAGAGTTCTCCAAATAACTATGCATTGACAAAAACATTAAGGCAGGTGACAGCAAAATGTCTTAGTTACTGGATGCTTTGGGACAGGATAATGGTGAACATACTGTGCTGGGGAGGGGAGCAGGGAAGAAACACTTCATGGTAAACTTTTCACATTCACAAAATTCATTTGACTGTGGTATTTTTCCATCTGAGTTAGGATGCACTTTGTGCCAGAACTGTCAACCCTGCAACCCTGGTTCTTACAAGATTCCTCCCCCTCTACCTCCTGAATAAAGGCAGTCTAAACTGCAGAGCTTGCAGGAGGTACAATATGAAATAGTTCCTACTTGCACTAGGGCTTCAGACCTATTTGCAGCTTGAGAATGGAATCCAAGTGTTGTGCAGGATGGTTTTACAGCCAAATACTATCCAAGCAATGCAAGCTTCACTAGTGAGATTTCTACTTTCAACACTGACGCTGTATCTGCCTTTTTTATTGAAGGGCAAATATTTGAGCTGGGAGACCATGTATTGCATCAAAAATTATTACTGTAAATGTCTGCTTCTCATCCCATAGTGCTGTTAGTCCTCTAACAGCCAATTACAAAAAACAGAGCCTGAAGGTTCCAGCACAGAACCAAGTCAGAGAGCTGGACTTCATTCTACTTAGTGCTAAACTGAAACATTATAAAGATGCTGCTGAAGGGCTCACACTGATATTTACCTTTACTACATCCTTTTTGCTGCTGTCACTGAAGTGGGCTGTTCCAACCACATATACTTTAGAACCATCCTCAGTATTAAGCTCAGTCACAGTGTTTGGTAAAGCAGGCTTTTTCTGCCTCTTCTTCAACTTCATCTCCAGGAGAATTTTAAATGCATCTGCATCAGCTATAAATGTAAAGAAAAACAGAAAAGAAAAGCACACATGATATAAAGTGCAGGTAAGTACAGACAGAAAATAAAAATGTCACCACTAAACAGCAGAGCAGAGCTAAAAGGCCATTGATTTACCACTGTAATCTTACATTCAATTCTGAAGCTACATCATTGAGAGTGCCATCACTGGAGAGGCTGCCTCCAAGCATGGGTCTCAGTCCAGGTTTCCTACCCTGTGGACACTGGGACAGGTTGTCCACGCAGTTCAGTAAGGGAAAGAGAGAAGCTGTGTGGCAGGTGAGGTGGACAGAGAAGCAAAGAATACTTAGAAAAGGTATACACTAAATTAGAGAAAAAGAAAAAAAAAAAAAAAAGCATTTTTTAAATTCTAAACCCAAAGTGTTCCATTTTGGGATTCTTATCTATATAAACAATAGCAACACATGGACACTGGTGTGAATATGATGGCAAAGTCACCTCCACATACTGGCACATATAGGATACCTACAGTACCAATCTTAGCCTTTTCTGTGATTAACACACCAGGGATCAGTACACAAGAAAATTAAACCTCAAGAGGTATTTTGGTCAGGTATCCAATCATTCTTCCCTAGATTCAACAACTATTTAAGATCAAAATGGTACAAAGTGAGTTTAGCTCCTCTATGTCAAGCTTCCTGTATGGAAAACAGGAGGATCTATCAGCTTTGTCACAGATGCTCATTGCCAGGTAGCCTCATTGACTGAGACAGAGAAGCTTTAACTCTATATCAATGAGAAATTAAAGTTCTTTTGAATGAGTCATCTTAAAGCTGTAATGCATCTTAGGGGAAAAAAGTATCAAGCAGGAAAGCAGAGTTTTGTTTCCAACCAACTCTCTTTCTCTGGCAAGCTGCTGCACAAGTTAGCAGAAGTCTCAAGTGGTCTCCAGAAGCCTGGAATAGGATCATAAGCCCAGGGGAATAAAAAAAAAAAAAAAAGATTAGTGAACAGTTTGTAGGCAGGATGTCAAAGATGCAGATAAATTACAGCCTGCTACCACACATTCATTTTATGAATCTGGTTTAGCTGTGTGGCTCTGGCTCCAGCTGTGTCCCACAAATACTAATCTTGTAAGACTTTATGAAAAAAACCAAAAAACAACCCCAAACCAAAACCAACCAAACAAAAATCCCACCAAATTAGAAGAAAACCAAACAAACAAAAGAAAAAAACCAAACCAAAAAACCAAAAGCAACCCTTCAACATCCTTCTTAGCATTTGAGCAAACTGCTACTTCATGGTCAATACCCCAGAACATGGTGTGCTGCAATCAGTACTGTCTGAGCTATGGCAATATTGCTGCCAAACCAGACAGTGATGCTGAGGAGGAGGAGGTAAGGAAAACATGACTGAAAAGGAAGTAGAGGTAAGGCTGTTGCATTTGTAGCACTCTCAGTCACATAATTATAAAAGCAGCCATAGGAGATGAACAAAAACCCACCTAAGCAAATATCCCACCTCCCACCATGGTCAAAAGTGGATGTCTAATGGAGAACATAATACATGGGAAACTGTGTGTAATACCTGTCTCAAATACTTTCCTAGCCTAAAGCCATTTATGATTCAGATTCCGCCAACTGAAAGTGGTTTCTACACATTTGGTAACCCTTAAAAGGTGTAATTTCTATTTACTTTTCAAGCTTTCACCTCACACATATACTCAATACTAGACTGAATAATGTTTCATGTGAAGAAAAAATGTGATAGTGGTACAGCACCAGATGTTATAATTTAAGGACACAATTAAGGAAAACATTCTCAGGTGCAGCTATGGTTTTTATTGAACTAACTTCTATATCTGGAAAAAAAGCCACATAAAAAATTAATCTGCTTCTTTAGGTCTGCATAGCTTTAGTCAAGGCTCTGATTGCTCCCATGAAAGCTGAGATCCCTAGGAATTATTCAGCAGTGTTATTGTTACACACTAATTTTCCCTAAGGTAGTTCAGAGCCTATTATTTGCCAGAAAGCACAATCTGAATGCTCCTATTGTTACAAATCAGCACTGGATACACTAATATAATACCAGTGCATCAACACAGTTAAAGTAAATCCTAAGAAGCCTTTGTTTTTTCCTCTTGAGAAAGAAATGCCTGTCATTACCTGATCTTGCCAATAACAGGTAAGAAAATATACTCTTCCTGGGCTTCACAAGACAGTTTTGGTTGGAATACTTCTATTGCCACATCCTGCAGGCTTGCCAAAACATTATCATGCTAGCATGGGCAAAGCTTTCCATTTGGGACAACTCATCACCATCATATCACAAGATGCCAGACAGTCAAAGCAAACATATACTCATGCATCACTGGCTTAGAAAGCAATAGCTAAGCTTAAAACAATAGCTGAGTGTACCTATTAAATCTAAAAATATTTACTTTTGAAAGTATGGGATCAGCAAACCGACAATCTACATGTCATTGCTCTTTCTAAATTTGATTTACACAACTGGGCCTTGAAACAAATCAAGAACAGATTAAATCAGCTATGTCTTCATTAGCATCTCCTCTTTTTGTCAACAGCCCTGTCCCTTTTAGGTAAGGAAAAGGCAAGGACATTTAGTTGAATACCCCTTCCAGTATGATCACCCTCCCCAGTCCAACCAGAAACATACAGATATTCTGTGATATACTTGACGCTCCCTTTGGGCCATCTTCTGGTGCATCAGAGGACGACATTGGATCTGCAGCAGCCTGTATGAAACAAATTCAAAAGGAGGCTGGGAATTATAATGAAATGTTTCAATACATCTTTCCCTTTGTGAGTTTACTCAATTTGAACCTACCAATAATATTCAAGCAAGTAAATAATTTAAGCAGTGTCACAGTTCAAAATATCTGTGATTTTACAACTATTTTTTCCTAGCTGCCTGAGTATGAGCTAGAACATCTTAAAAATGGACTACTTCATGCCTATTTTAAGAGATAATATTTATACCTGACACAGAGTTTTAAAATAAATGGGATTTTCGATAAAAAGAACAAATTTATCTCTAACACTACTACAGTACTACAGCTACTACAGCACTTTGTGTTGAAAACTAAAATGTGCACTAATTATTTTATACCATTTGACTCAACTACCGGCCAGCACTAGTCTGTCAGGAGTCTGACAAAGTTAATCAGTACTCACAAGACTAAACACATCCATTCTAGAAGAGTCAGGCCAAGTATTTATTGGAATAAGGCAATTACACAATATGCACATCAAACCTTACAAAATTCATGTGCATGTTGACTTTATACAGATCAGAAATCAAAGATACAAGGCACCTGCAGAGTTTTGCTCTCTAAAGGAACAGAAGGCAATTGAAAAGATTCACAAAGACTGACTCTTCGATATTATCCCTAGAAGTATGTGATACAGGTCTTTGGCTAACAAAAACCTTTCTGATTTTTAATTTAATGGCAAGTTTTAAAACCCATGCATAGAATTTAAATAATTCCTGTCATTCACCCAATGTCATTCAAGCCAGAGAGGCAGAGTTAGTGCAGAAAAGACTCAGGAGTAAGGGAAAGCTAAATTATAAACTACCTTTAGGCAACTATCTTAATTCAAAGTTTAATCAGGATGATTATTGGAAGAATTTGGAATTTCTGAATAACATTAAGTCAAAAAGTTAGAGACGGGATGAGAACCCATCATCATTAAAGTACTTTCCAAAGGAAAGAAAATATTAATGAGTCAGCAAGCAGGCAGCCAACCTCTCCTGATGCTTGTCAGCTTTTTAGCTAAAATGACTGGTTTATGTACTTTGTACTTAACCTGGTAAGGTTTAAAGCAAGGCTGTACAAAGCACACCCAAATGTTAAGAGCTTTCTATAAGAGTAATTATTTTCTTCTTTCATTCCATAATGCCAAACAGGAATTTTGAGAAAATAAATCCTGAGTCTTACCGTGGCCCCACTGAAGGCAAGGAAAAATTTATGATACATTTCATGGACTAAACTCAAAACATACAACAGCTTTACAGTGCAAAGTTTAAAACAGTCACAGCAACACATCATCCTTTCACTACAAAGCAGAAGTCTGTTCATTGACAACTGCAAACTGAAATTACACTGCAAATTGCAATTACATTCACAAATCTAATTTAACACCAGCTCAGCTTTTGATCACAACATATGGCTTGCATACGTTAAGTCTAGTCACAACAATATTTTGGAAAAGTTTATCTATCTGTAACATATGGAATTAATCCTATCACTTGTGCTGGCTTTGTCATCACAACATCACAACAGTGCAATGAGCACAGCACTAAGCCACCATGTTAGGAATCTGTTGTTCTTTTTTTTATTAACAGGACAAAAGAACTGATGTTCTTATACTTCATAAAATAAAAATTTCCTGAGTTTCACCTATTATTCCAGAAAAAGGTTTTGAGATACATGGATATGAAAAAAGAAGGAAAGGAACAGAAAGGATAGAAAAAGAATCTCAGTTTAATTTGGCAAGGAACTTCAGCCATGTACAATGAGATTATTTGTATATAATCAATTTCTGTAATTTCTCACAAAACCTTTTTCCTCCTAAAGGTTTAATCTCATAGGTTAAGTGATTTTATGCAATTCCTCACTTACAAGTAGAACAATAGAAAAGACCCATTTTAGCTTTTGCAACTGGAGGGAAAGAGAACCTGAAAAGAACCTAAATGTATCAAGAAAAATAGCACTCAGCTCTCCATCCCCATTTTAAAAGGGGTCTCACACCAGCATTCTCAGTCCTAAGACTTTGCAGAACTTGCCCAAAAAATAAGTGGAAGAACCTGGCTGATTCACTCTTGACCTTCCCTGCGATTGTACTGAGATACAAACTTCATCTCCAAGCCCTACCTCAGGCTGTTGCTCCTCTTGCATTCCTGCAGCGTAGGCTTATTTTCACCAACCACACAAGAACTGCAAGAAGTAAAAACAAATGGGAGAGAATTAAAAATTATTGGCATAACTCAGAATATTTGCTCAAGAACTGTCCAAGGGGAAAAAAATATATCTATGTATCTCTAATAAAGGTTGAGTAATAAAAGCAGCAAAGTGAAGAGGCACAAATGTCACTTCTTCAACTCTATTGCCATTCAGAGAACCAGAACAAACCAACAGCAACTCCCCCAGATAAAACCAGCCTGTTTCAGTATGGTTCTTGAGGTGGCTCAAGCCAGAGAACAGTTTCTGCAACAGCAAAAATCTTACTCAACTTAGTCAGTAATTCTGTCTAGTTCATATCAACTACATCAAGACAGTTTTTAGGCAGATTCTAGGAATCATCTATATTTCTAGTATTTTACTGCTGCACAGAATATGAGAGCAGTCACAATCTTAATATTTAACTATAGTCATATGTGTTGTTTTATCTGCATATACATATTTATATATAAATATATAAATACATATATTTATAAATATGCCAGGGTTAGAAGATCAGTCAGCTAGTATCTGTGTGACAAACCCATGAAACTAGGTTTTTAAACCCTTACTGAATGGTTTCCATGTTTTAGTTTAACGATAGAGATGATGTCCAAAGTTCTCTGTGATGCTGGCAGAGTGCTGTGATTGGACTTGGGTGGTACTCTGAGGGGATTGCACATGACACTGGATGCATGACTAGAGCTCATTCTGCTTATTCTCACTGCCATCCACTAATATTGAAGCACTCCAAGAAAGTGATGCTTCTTTACTACAGCATTTTGTGCTACCTCCATTTGAGCTATTTCACAGTACATGTGATCAGAGTTTTATTTTATTAAATAGAGAGTGAGCAATCCTGAACAACTTATTCATGGAATACATTTGCAGTCCCGCTCTGAGGAGTGGACAGACAAGTCTGGCTCCTGCCCTATGGTCAGATGAGGCTGGAGAAAAGCTGGCTGGCATTTGGGTGACAGCATACTTCAGCACACAAATGTGATGGCAAGCCTCCCCCTTCCCCAAATACAAAAGTCTCCTGCAGTCAGATCAGTGCTCTGCATTCTGGTTTCTAGAAAGCCATTTTACTTTTTAGCTTTGCTTAAAATAGGTTTCTTCAAAAGAGCATTTGCCTGGGCAGTATGAAGCAAGTGAGTGTAATTCTGTCCACTGGCACATCTCCCACCATACAGCAGAGGGATTTCAGGATTTTATGCCTTCTGGCTGTCCACTGCTCATGGTCAGCCAGCAAACCCGAGATTACAGCTGCAGGCTGGGCAAGAAAAAAGCAGAGTGGCCAAAACCCTGGCTTCTGCATGGTCTCTAGAGCAAAATTCCCATGAACACATCTTGAGCAGGCAACAGCTACAGACACAACTCCTGAGCTGCGAGGCAAATACCTCATTAAAACAAAAAAATACACACTGCTCACAGTCCAAGAGGTTCATTAAAACAAATGATTCAAAAACATGCAAGAAGTCTGCACAGGCAACATAAGCACTCCAGCGGTTGTGCTACAAGGCACAATTTTAAAATCAGGACCTTCCTGCCTTCGAAGGAGTCAAGTCAAGGAAATCTGGATGTCAGAGTAAGCTGAAATGGCAGGTGAAGCTGAACTGCTCTTCTGCTTCAGTATTTCCCCAATTTATGAGTGTGGACAGATCTAAAGGAGTACAGCAGAAGGAAACCCCTGCCTTGACACCTGCAACCTGACTGGCACACACCAACCCACAGACACCTCACTTCAGACAGTCTCTCAGTTTTGTGGGGTTAAGTAAACTCAGCGCCTCTTTTTATCCTGTCCTGTCTCTGAGAGACTGGCTTAACTACTTGTTGGCTTAGACAGTAAACCACACTGGAAAGCAGGCTCAGTTTAAAAAAACACCACTTTTTCCCTCCCACTCTACCAAGGCATTTTTAGTTCACGTGATGAAACAGCTGCAGGAAGAACTGCAGCACCAAAACTTGAGGAACAGTATGAAGTGGAGATCCTGAAACCAATTGCCCTCTGAGAAAATACTTCTTCAACTGCAGCATCACCCAGTGTACCAATACTCTGATGCTCAGCTCTAGGCTTGGTTCTCAATTGGTTTGTGTGCAAAATACCACAATGTTTTTCTGTCAGTGAATCAGCTGGCCCTAAATACAACCTAAAGTTCTAAGTTTGATTAAGGTCTGCTGGCATTTGAAAATATGTCTCTTATCTACAGACTACTCTTCAAACTAATGAAGCGCTAGTTTTGTTTTAAAAATAGACTCCTCTACAGAAGCACTACATGGTATTTTTTCCCGCCAAGTGACATTTTAGAAAACATCATCCCATTCTCACTACTGACTATATTATATGTCTGATACTGGTGGGGGTGGGGGAGAGATCTTCTTTGAAGTTTACTCAAGCTAACTAGCACCGGTTTTTAACTGACCTATACCTTTGGAGAAAACAAGCTGTTTCCAGCTCAGTGTTTCACTGCTGTTTTCAGCTCCAGGGAATCCATGGAACAATACTTCCATGGCCAGGTGAGAGAGTGTGCAGCCACAATGACGGGCAAGTCTGCCACCTTTCTCCTCTAGGACAAGCAGGCCCATGGCAATCTCATGAGGTTTAATAAGTACAAGGTGCTACACCTGAGTTGGGACAACCCCCCATTATCAATATAGGCTGGGGATGAAGGGACTGAGAACAGCCCTGCTGAGAAGAACCTGGGGGTGCTGGTGGATGAGAGGCTGGACACAACCTGGCCATGTGCACCTGCAGCATAGAAAGGCAGCTGTGTCCTGGGCTGCATCCAAAGCAGCGTGGCCAGCAGGGAGAGGGAAGTGATTCTGTCCTTCTGCTCTGGTGACACCCCACCTGCAGGGCTGGGTCCCCAGCAAGGGAAGGACACTGACCTGTTGGACTGAGTCCAGAGGAAGCCACCGTGATGGTTAGATGGCCAGAGCACCTCTCCTGCAAGGAAAGGCTGAGACAATTGTGGTTGTTCAGCCTGGAAAAGAGAAGGCTTTGGGTGACCTAATTGCAGCCTTCCAGTACCTGAAAGGAGCCTACAAAAACTATGGAAAGGGATAGTTTACAAGAGCTGTACTAACAGAACAAGGGGGAATGGCTTCAAACTGAAAGACAGTTGATTCAAATTAGATATCAGGAAAAAATTCTTTACTGTCAGGGTGGTGAGGTACTGGAAGAGGTTGCCCGAAGAGGCAGTGGATGCCCTACCCCTGTGAGAGCTCAAGGCCAGTCTGAATGGAGTTTGGAGCAACCTGGTCTAGTTACAGGTGCTTCTGTCAACTGCAGGAAAGTTGGAACTGGATGTTGAAGATCCCTTCCAATCCAGGATTTTATGCCCTTGTTTTCAGGTGTTTAGATCTGCTCAAGTTACATTGGAGCTGAAATTTTCCATGCAGAAGACTTGTTCTAGACTCACTAGAGTACAGGCGAGGCTGGGTACTCAGCTAGCAGCATCCTCATTGGCAGCACTGGCAAAAATCCATGTATTTATGAATTAGTCAAATACCTTGGACTCCAGGCGGATCTAGCTCATCCATGTGAAAGACACTATCCTTGTACCTCTATGTATTCATGGAAGGTATGTGAGTGCTATGATATTTGAAATATAATTTGAGGCCTCTGAGAGAGGACTGAATGTACCTTGCTGTTACACAGATAACCAACTGAAATGCACAAATCTGTATGCACTTCCTTTCACCATGTCCAATAGCAAGAAAAGGGGCCAATTCAGATCAAATTCTGGCACCATTTGAACAATTTACATCCATGCATTTCAAATTTCTTGGAGTTTAATTTTCTAACCTGTGTTCTGGGCTTTTTTTTTTTTTTTAAAGTTTACTTTCCTAAAGAAATGACACAAGGTAACAAGGCATCTTATTTGTTTGTGCTTGTTCACACATAGGTGAATTTTAAACTATTTTGGCAAGCAGGGAAGAGTCTCACAGTCATTTAGAGGTGCAACACACAGCACTGCTCCTCCAGGAGAAAAACATCACTAAGATTAGATGAGGTGCTTGTGAAAAAGAGGTGGTCCGCAGAACTTGCCAGGGAACAGAAGGAAATCCAACCCCAAGCTGAAAAGTCACAGGCAAAAAAACAACTGTTCAGACTATTATTGACAGTGTTCCATAATATGTATACTGCAATATCTCATAACCTCAAGTTCTGCTTACCATGAGATTTGGCATGAACATGTGAAACCAATCAAATTTCCCTCCTCCAGCTACTTCAAAGGCCTGGAAGAGCCCCTTGTAAGATCTATCATATACTGAAAATATGAGACATGACAGTGCACTTCTTTCAGATGCACTGGGAGACTCAGCTTTTAGGCACTCATAAAGATCAGAGATTAGGAAGTATTTCTGTTCTCTTATCTGCCAGGAGACTGTCTTAATCAGGGATTCATTCTCCTGGTTGGAGTACTACCAAGAAAATTATTTTTTTTTAAATAAACAAAGAGGGGTGATTGATGACTGAATGATGATTGAATCTCCACCTCAAACACCTTTTTCCCAGGCGAATGGAATTCTTGTGCTTAATGCATCTTTGTTAGACTGAGGGGACCTGCCATTCACTGGGCCATTAAAAATTGTTGTTTATACATACACACGTGAAAAAATGAAGCCCTTTAGCCAACTCTTAAAATACCTAGGCAACCAAACAGGAATTTTTGAGACCACCAAATAAACTGCAAACCTAGAATTTAGCCATTACTCATGTCTATTGATAGGCACCTATTTCCTCTCAAGCTCTTCTTGTTCCTCCAGCACACACAGGACAGCCATTGCTACTGAGAAAAGTACTGCCAAAGAGGGGCTGTATTTTTCCCCATGCACATGGGCATTATACTCTTCCCCCCAAAATAGCAAGTTCAGAAAGGAACACACAGAAAAGTTCAACATCTTCTAGCAATGCTTTCCCTGCACAGATGCTGGCAAAGCAGAGGCAGAAAGAACTCCCTGCCATGCTATTTCACATCAGCCCTTGAGTCTTCCTAATATAAACCAGCTTCAGCAGCACTTCTTTGCACAAAATCTTCTCATGAACTCATTTTTCATACTTGATAGCCTTAGTCAACCAAAGTGTTTCGGTTCCAGCTTCATATTTAGGCATCTGAAACTCTCCTAGCTTGCAGTCTCAAGAACACAAGAGGCACATGCACTCACAGATCAGCTTCTAGCAAGACAAGTTAAAGAACAAAAGGTCCTTTCCTGTTTAATTTCAATGAGGTAGTTCAGTGAGAAAATTCAACCACCACACAGACAATTCATTACAGCATCCTCCTACAGTAGGGCTAAACTTGTTCCTTTAATGTCTTGTCTAAATTTGCTTCCTTCAGACAGTGATTCAACTGAATCGATAAAAAAGCTCTCAAAAAACCTCTCATGCTCCTACCCATAAAACAACATAGCCAGCTACTTTTTAACAAGATTTTTATTGGATGTTTTCCTCCTTCTGAGCTATACAGAAATTCAGAAGCAGCACTTTGCTTCCTCAACATGTTGACACTGCAAGAGGGAAATAAAAGTTGTCCATAGTCTTATAATTGTTCTGTATTTTCTATGTGCTGCACACACATCAGAATAGCTAGTAAAGAAACTAGGAAAGGAGTCACCAAACTATAGCTTATTCCACCTTTTATTGAAAGGAACAGGCAAAAATTTCTGTGTTTGATCTCCTCAACAAACAAATCTAAATGTATCTATTAGTGCTTTTGATAGCTACAGTATTCACTAACATTGCAGAAAGTACCCACTTCTCTTGTGTCAATCAGTGTTAATCCTGTAGCCTCTGAGATAGGATTGTACATACGTTCCTGTTTACAAATAAGTAACTGAGGTACATGAATGCTTAAATATGCCTACAAATTTGACCTCTGGTAGCTAAACAAGTAGTTAGAAGGCTCATGGAACTTTCAAAGCATTTCAATTTTGCAATCAGAATTTTCCTTTCTTTTTAATCATTGGTCCTTCTAGGATCCCCACGTACCCCACAGGACAGCACTTCCTCCTAGTAACAAGGCACCACCACCCATCCTTGTTCCTCTAAAGTTGCTGTGAGAAAGACAAGAGATAGGCTGAGGACTGAATTTTAGAGCAAGCTGTCGAACAATAAGGTGGGAATCCTCCAGTGAGAATATAGAACACCTCACACAGGTCATGCTACAACTGAGCCAAAACTGCCCTGCACTGGACATGAGCTACAGGCACACACAAAAGACTACGTCACAAACAGACTCGTGTGTGAGTCCTTTCACACCAGTATCCTTGGCCAGAACACAGCTTCCATCAGCTTGGCATGAGATGCAGCAATAAAAATTTACCTGCACCTATGTGCATTAAGAGTACTGCGTGCCTTTCATCCTCTAAACCTGCAGTTTCACTAGCAATGGATATTTGATTTAGCTGGTATAGCCTGTACTTTACATTCATATTATGCACTGCATAAGCACATCTCATTTGAATACTGCTACCGTTTAACAGGATCACTTATTTTATGTAAACAGAAGAGGCATATCAGTACTTCAGAAGATACAGACCAAACTTTTCTCCCACTGACAAACTGCTGCATTCTTTACTTACTGTCTGAAATACCTAACAAAGCACCTTCCATGCTTAACATTTAACCTACTAAGAAGGCAAAACCAAAATAACAGATAACCTCTTAAGTCTCACACTCTGCAACATAAACAGAGTATTTAAGATTGATGAGACTTTTCCATACTTATGCACAGAAATCTCACAAATGTTTGCAAACAATCATCAGCTCCAAATGGTGTCTACTCTGTTGATAGCCTGTTCATACTCAGAAGGATGCATCTGTGGAGACCTGTCTACCAATTAATGTAACAGCCACAAATTCAGAAATTGGAATGTATTTCAAAATTATCACTAAGGTGACCTACTCCACATATTGCATGTTATCTCTTTGACACAAACCCACGCCTTTGAAACTCAACTGAGCAACTGGTTCTGTAATCACAGATGGTTGTAGAGCATGGCTCTGGTTTCTCACGACTCAGAAGTTCACAAATTTCAAAATGCGTATTTTTACCCTCTGAGCATCAATGAGGTTTTCCTGCAAAAGGAACTGTGGAGACTTATGCAGCCTAAACTCAGGTACCTGCACACTAGAGTCAATGTCCATTTGCAGGCTTTGGTAGTTAAAACATGAAAGTCAAAGACAACTACATTAATTTTGCTTGAAAGGAGGTGTTGAAACATGAGCATATGTGGCCTGGGACACTAAAAACACGTTTATGGGTGAAAGACAAGAAAGCATTCTCATATGCTCTGTGGTTTTACAAGTTATTGCTAATTACACTGACTCGGGCTACTGGATGAAATGAGTAAGTATGAGGTGACTCAGGATGCTAATGCACTGCATTGAAGATTTATGAACAAACATAAGCCCAAATCCTTACTCTTTTAAGAGGTTGCAGAGGTTACAAATATACTGCTAAATTTAGAAACGTGGGACAGAAAGACCACAGTGATGTGGCTCAAGTCTGGACAGACATTCAGAAACTGGCAGTTTTTTAGACCCTACACATCTATTCCAGTCACCTTCCTATTGCATTCCAACGTGAATTTTGTGAATTCAGCAAAGATCTAGAACCAAAATAATTTTATTGGACTTTCCTGTATTCAGCAGCTTAGGGTAAGTTATCAGTACATCTCCTTCCAGGCCACGTAAAGCTATGAACAAAGTGATACTACTGGTTTTGGAAAATCCTCTGCAAAACACTCCTAAGTGTTGTGGTTCGTAAGCAGAACAAAAGGGAAATAGCACAGCTGCTGCATGTGTATGGAGTTCTACAAGAAGCAGCTCTTCCACTCTGTTCATTGCCTACAAGCAGCAAGCAAAGGAAACGAGTGAAGAAGTTCTGTGGTGTCAATGGCTGTCTGCTGAAATATGCAGAAGGTGCATCTCAAAAGTTACCAGCAGACACATTCACTTTTGTTATAAACATTTTGAAACACGATCCTTATGATGCTAAAATTCGGATTTCAGAGGACAAATAATTTTGACAAACTGCCAAGCACATTATTTATCAGTAGTGTTCTTTTGCCTCTCCCTTTCATCCTACTCTCCAAACACTATCTCTGAACAAGCTGACCTACTCTTTCAAAATCATTATGTGAACACAAAGCTGAAAGCAGTTACATGACATGAGCCCATCTTCTGGCAACAAGTAAAGAAATACAGCTCTATTGTGGCAGAGAACTGAAGAAAAACTCCTCAGAGAGAAAGCTCCAGGGTAGCAAATTCCAGCCTGCAGTCACAGAAGCCCTATGATAACACTAACAATTCAGTACTGTTGACACACTCACAGGAAAGCTGTTCTACTTCCAAGTCCCTCCAGCTGTTGCACCACTCATTTAACCTGTAAAGGACTCTGCACCTAACCAATTCAGTATATTCACAGAATTCACAGAATGACTAGGTTGGAAGAGACCTTAAAGATCATTGAGTCCAACCCATGCCCTAACACCTCAACTAAACCATGACACTGAGTGCCACATCCACTCTCTTTTAAACACTCTCTTTTTATATTTCCCTTGACACAGCTTGAGACAATGTCCTCCTCATTCTATCAGTTGCTGCCTGGTGAAAGAGATCGACCCCCACCTGACTACAGCCACCTTTCAGGGAGTTGTAGACAGTGACAAGGTCACTCCTGAGTCTCCTTTTCTCCAGACTAAACACCCCCAGTTCCCTCAGTCGTTCCTCACAGGGTTTGTGTTTCCAGCCCCTCTCCAGCCTCATTGTCCTCCTCTGGACGCGCTCAAGCGTCTCAACGTCCCTCCCAAACTGAGGGGCCCAGAACTGGACACAGCACTCAAGGTGTGGCCTCACCAGTGCCGAGTACAGGGGAAGAATGACCTCCCTGCTCCTGCTGGCCACACTGTTCCTGATATAGATATATATATATATATATATATATAAAACACCAACAAACAACACTTGTATTTCCATGACTATCTGCTGCCTCCCAAGAAACAAGAAAACCCCTCAGCAACTCCTGATCCCAGCTCCTCACACACAGGCCTTCTTTGCAGGCTACACTGTAACCAGCTGTCTTGCTGTCCTTCTGAAGGACAGCCACCAGTGCAAGATGCAAGATATGCACCCTAGCAAGGCAAGATCAGCATCTCCAGATGCAGCACGCAGGTGATGGGACACTTTCTTCAATTTCACCAGTAGTCATGGTGTTGTTCAGCCATGGTGTAGGCTCTTGCTCTCTCTCAGAAGCATGCACACCCTTCCTGAGATAGACAGACTTCTCAACATAAGAGCAGGATGTCGCACTATCAATAGAGACAGAGTTATTCAGCAGACAGCCTGAAGGGCTTACCCGCTGGAAGACACACTCCAGGAGCTCCAGTGCAGTGCTTGATAGGCAGGGTCAGCAGGACATTTAAATTCTTGCACGTGGACATGCTAAGATCCTGCATCCCTCAGTGATTTCAATCAAAACTGCAAGACAGGTCAACTAAAGGCAAAGGAAGGAAGGAGGCAGGAGTAGAAAAGAGCTCCTCTACTTTTTTTTTAATTACAAGAAAAAGAAGTGTATAGGAAAAGAACTTGTCACTGAGTGCATGCACATTTTCATACAAATCTATAAATTGTGGTTTAATGTTAAAGTTATGTTCCTCATGTCCTTTATTAGAAAGGGAAAAACGAGTTTTCACTACAAAAGTTTTAAGTTCAAATACAGAACTGCAGTATTAACTAACATGTTCAAACCATCTGAAATTTGAATGGGCCTTTAAAAAAGCGTTCCATATCTGAAGATCTGATCTCAGATTCAAGTAACAAAGGTATTTGCAAATACGTTTCTAAACTAGTAACAACTATCACCAAGAGAATATATTGGTCAGATTTTGTACTAAATCATCTATGAAAGACAGCCAGTGTCCTGTTTCCTGACAGGACAAGGAGAGCTACAGAATCCTTCTTTCCTACTGGCACTGGCTGGCAAAGCACATGCTGTGATATCACTTCAGACAGACACAGTTACACACCACTCCCATTAAATCTGGAGCACACTTATCTCTGGCCTGCTCTCATTTCTACATTTTCAAAGACTGCCCCAAATCTCTCTCTGCACTTTTCCTGAATAGCAAATAAGGAACAAGAAGATGCTTTCCAAAAAGTAATCTTTTAAAAAAAACCACTCGTATGACTCTCCCACAAATAGACGGCAATACCACGTGGCTCATTCACAGTTGTGGTGGCAGCAGCAGCAGTGTTTCATCATTTTTACCATATGGAAGAGAGAATACACTGAAAAATCAATATAACTCTTCTAGCACCAAGCTACACAATATCCAAGTGGTGTACAGTTAAGATGCCAGAGTGCCAGACACTGTGAGGACTGAAATTTACAATAAGCAACCTAAAATTGAGATTTACAATAGAATAGTCAATTCAAGTTACTGAATCTTGAAAGTCTACTGCCACCAACAGCAGGGCACAAACCAGTGCCACAGCCACAACCCAGATATTTTAATTAATAAACTCATTTAGCTTAGAATAATTAAATGGATACATTTTTCCCCTACTGTGTAATGTCTATCCCCTACTAAAATACAGATGAGAAACCTCTGGAATCTGTTTGGCTTGGGTTTTTAATTTTTTTTTTTTTGCTTTACTCTGTTAGCTTTCAAAGAAGGAATACCTCCATTAAGGAGGTGGACAGTAGTTGCACAGATACACAACTCTACAAAATGGAGAAGTGTCATTCTAGACACCCTGGGTATTTTTTAAGACTAGTATTGTCACCACCACATTTGCAAAACAGCATCTAACTTGTAAAAGACCATCTCGTTCTCTCACTTTTCCAACCCATCAGTTGCAACTTTCTCCGAAGTTTTACCAAAGAAAAATACTCTCTTTCTTCCAGAAAGCTAGCAAAAATAAACACCTCTGTTATATGGACATCTGCATCAGTACATGTATTTTCCTCAAGAGAAGTGCCCAGGCTATGCCTGTGACACGAATTATGTTCAAGAGCTAGGTTAATTTGAACTATTTTCAGAGGTGAATTCAAAAAAAGACACAACTGTTTAGAGACCCAAAAAAAAAAAAAAGAAGAAAAACTGTGAGTCTCAGCTTTTCCTCAGCTTTCCGCCAGAACCAAACAAATCCCACGCTCTTATCACCGAACACCTGGACGAGGAGCGTTGTGCCACGTCCGTGAACCCCCAAACCAGTGAACAGCCATAACGAAAGAGCTGAAGACAAGCGGGCCCAGGACCTTACAACCGGCCCCAGAGCAGCATTTCCCCCCGAGTTTCCTGCCCGGCCGCAGTTCCCCGGCCAGCAGGGCAGGGCAGCGCGGGCCTCCTCGCGGGCCGCCCCGGGAGGCGGCGGGCACCGGGCACTGGCCTCCCCTCGCCCCTCGAGCGGGGCCGATGGCCTCAGCCCGCCCGCTACGAGGCGGAGCTCGCGAGGAGAGGCCCCTCGGCCCCGCCGCCCGCGGGGTCACCGGCGGGGCAGCGCCAGACCAGCCCTGGCTACAACTCTCTCGCCAGGCCCGGGGAGCGCTTCCAGCAACGGGAGCGAGTAGGGCCGCCGCGCCCCGGCCACCTCCCTGCCCGAGCGGGCGCTGCCCGAGCAGGCGCTGCCCGGCAGCACCTCCGGGCCGGCACCTGACGGGGCAGGGCCGGGTGCGTGCTAAGAGCGAGCAGCGAGGGGACACGGCCGCGCCGCTCGCAGCCCCCTCCCCTCCTGCGGGGTACCGGGAGAACCGCGGCACCCCCCATCCGCTTCCCCTTGCACGCGCCCGCCACGACCGGGGTCGGCCCCAGCACGGCCCCGCCGCCCCCCGGCCCGGAGGGACGCGGCAGCGCGGCCGGCCCCCGTCCCCGCTGACCTGCCGTGCCGGGCGATGGGAGCGGCGGAGCCGCCGCTGGCCGGGCGCTGCGGGCGGAGCGGGCGCGGGGCGCGTTAGCCGGACAACGTGCTGCACGAGTCAGCGCGGGGCGGGGCCGCCGCGGGGCACCCTGGGCGCTGTAGTCCTCCTCCGCTCCGGGTTGCGCGGCGGCGGGCAGCAGCGAGCGGCAGCGGACTACAGCTCCCAGCCCGCTAGACCCGCCGGGCCCGCCCGCCGCCGGCCCCTCCTCCCTGTCCTCCCTCGCTCGCCCCGCGTGGCTCCTCCGCCGGCGGCCGCTCCGCTGCGGGCCGGAGCCGCGTAGCCCCGTGTCCGGGCCGAGCCCAGCGGCCGCTCGGATCCGTGCCGGCGGAAGGACCGTCAGGGGCTCTCGGGATTTCTGCGGGAGCCCCGGAGGGGAGCGGGCGGGGCTGCCAATCAGCGGGTGCCTTCAGCTTCCGTGGGGGGTGGGGGCCCTTCTGGCAGGGAGTTGAGCCACGTCTCTGAGGCTGCTTGTCTCTGTACTGGTGAAGCAACCCTGTGGCCGCGGCGGCCGCTCTCGGCCGAGCCCGGCTCGGGGCAGGCTTGGCAGCGATCTTCAAGCCCTGGCCTGGGAGCCCGCAGCACTGCCCAGGTGTCCGTGCCTGCTGGGACCGTCCTTGGGAGCCCTGGACTGGAAATGCGTACGGGTGTAAGGAGTAAGGGACAGCCCTCAGGGGTGGGACTGCACGGAGCGTCCATGTGAAAACATACCGTGGGGCTAATGAAGACTGAAATCGCAGGGATATCACGCTCCAAACGATGTCATCTCTGAATTTATCCATTACTTCCTCGATGTGCAGCCCTGCTTGCCACTGCTGTTCAGGCCCTTCGCTTTCTTTCTTGCAGTGAGCCTCTCCTGCTGGAAGAGTTAAATGATTCGCCCACAAAACATGAATAATCTGTGTTACGCCACCTCTCTAAGTACAAGGGGCGTCTGGTGATACTCCAAATTACTAGGCTGGCACATAAAAATATCTTACTGGTCAAGAAAACATTTGTTTTCAGAAAAATGCGTCAAGAGTTGATTATAACAACTGGTTGTGTCTTGGAATTGTCTCTGTCCTTTTCCTGTTTCTCTGTTCTGTTTCTGATAAGTGACAGTTCTGTGACAGTATGGCTTAAACACCCATTTAGTCTGAGCACACATTTGTTGTCTAAATACAGTTTCATTTGAACGGATGTGAAGGTTTGTTTTCTTAGTTTTTCTTACTTCACATCCTGGGTTAGTTTAGGATTAGGCTGAGCTTTGCAACTATGTGGTATGTGGAAATCAAGTCCAGACATGTTGAGACAATTGGGAGTTTTACTTCCTGCTTCAACTTGCTATAAAAGCACAGAGCAGGCATTTCACGTGTGAATGAATCAAATAAGGTGCAAGATACACAGACCTTCAATTCTGAGGAAGAACCATCCAATGTCTGACATAAAAGGAAAAAAATATTCACTTTGGGCATTTTAATCTAGTGCTGTACACTGATTCCAAAGACTTTTTTTTCCCCCCACAACTGGTGAGTGAAGGCCACCAGGAAAGATGGGACACTCTGCTAGATCAGAACAAGTTGATTGATGCATTTGAGGAGTGTGCCTGATGGCTTCTTCGGCATACAAGGACGTTGGCCCTAGATGCAGCTGCTCCCCCTGACCACAGCTGCTTGCTTCTGAGCCTGCTTCTAATCCCACCTTTTCCAATCATCAGCCTTGCCCAGCCAGAAGCTTTCTGTGGTGCCAGATCCTCCACAGGCTGTCCTGTAGCAGGTAAAGCCCTGTGAACTTTGGCTAAGCAGCAAGAGAGGCCCTTATGCTCCGCAGCCTGAATATCAAGTTGCAGTAGTGTCCCTTACACAGCTGATCACAGATTTTATCCTCAGATTTGCTCAGCTATCACTGTGTGCCAGGTTAATACTCAAGCCCCAGCTATTTGCAGTGTCATGTGTTTGGTTCAAGCTGATACTGATACTGAGTGACAGTTCAGTATTTTTTTGACTGCAGCTCCTCCTACACCACCAATGGTGTTTTGTTCAAACCCTGTGAACCCCTTGACAGGCTACAGATCTCTCCCCAAGCTTCCCAGATGCAAAAGCTCAATGAGTTTTTGGTCAGAGCATGGGAGCACTGCCTTAGCCTGCAGGAAATACCTCACCTGATATGATCTGATCTGATTGACAAGCCCTGTGCTTTTGGGAATACTGTGAACCTTGCTGGCCTGATTTTATTTTAGTTTGTGATGCTGCACCCTGATTATGTCAACAGTGTTGGTACTTTTGTGTATACTTACTGCAGGCAGTTTCCTTTGCTGACTCAGCAAGAGCTGTGCTAGCTGAACATGCCTTTACAAGGACTAAAGTAAGATGCAGGTCTCTACTGACACGAAACCATGTGGCTGGAGATTCTGCCTGTGCTGTTTCAGCTTTGCTTGTGGTGCACAACACTTCTGAAAGTGGAGAGGGAGGGCTGAAATGGGAGGAAGTTCATCAAAAGCGAGGACCACTGCCAGCAGGAGGTCTTTCTTAGAGGTTCCCTTGTGCCAGTCCTGTGCCAGGGATCCCTCTGACAACTGCAGTGTCTCTGCAAGAGCCTGCATGACTGCAAATTGTGTTCTGCTCTGTTGTGAGTAAGGAATGAGAGAGTTGTGGTAATTGAATACTCCATTAATTAGCAATTGCAAGATGAGTCACTGGTGTCTTCTGAGAAGCCTAATGTGACATGTAAATCGTGTTCTTAACATTTAATACATTTAATATCTTCTTTAAATGTTGCTGTTGATGTGGGATTGTTTTGAGATCAATGGCAAATGCCAGTAGTGAAGAGAGGGCATGGCAGAGATTCCCAGATTTCTTCATTCTTTCAACTCTATTCAAATGCACTTCTTTTTTGTACTGAAACTGATACTCATGGAATGGTTACCAGCCACAGCACAGTATATTTGAAGTAAGTTTGTTGTGTAATGAGCCAGAAAGGCTCCTCATGAACATGCCACTGTTCTAATGCGTAAGAATTTCCAGGGATTTTTGGAATTTCCAGGACTAGGAACGAGGAGGGGAAGTTAAGTGCACTTCTGCCTGCCCTTCCTTCCTGTCTTTCCTTCTTCCCTCCCTTCTGCCTTCATCTTCCATCCACTCTGCCCTCTTCTTTCTCTTTTTTAACAAGTTATTTTTACATAAGGTTTCTGAAGAATTGAAAGGACTAATGATGACATCAGCCAGAAGAGCTCGAATGTCTTCAGTGATCTCTAGTTTGTAGCAAATAGAGACCCAGTGCAACATTTGAATCAGCGCCTGAGCAGATTGCCAGGGAAGGCACCAGGCTGTTTCCTGGATGGCCATATGTCTGTCCAGGTCACGACAGGTTTTTAAGAACTTGTAATAAAGAAAAAAATTACCACTACCACACAAAACAGTAAACCTTGAGCATTAGAAACGTTATTCAAGCATCTGACCTAAACTGGTGTTTGCTTGCTTCCAAGCCCAGTAGCTGGTGCTCTGTGGGACTGGAGGACAATTTTCCCTTTGTAGCAGCCTTCACCTGTTTAAACATTGTCACGTCTTCTCTTGCCTTCTCTAGATTAGTGAGCCTTAAGATTTTCTCCGTGAGTTTCATCCTCATGGATACTTGGCTGGGGTCGGTACTGCACACTGCCTGGAAAACTCACCTGGACCCATCACTGCTGAGCACTCCCCAGAGCAGCAGGATCCTTCCCCACCACCTCCGGCGTTTCCAGCCCGGGAGCGAGGCGGGGGTGTCGTGACCATGGCTCGTCGGGATACCGACGGGAGCGTGTCACGGGCGCGCTGGGACAGTGGCGGGGAGCGGAGGGAAGGGAACAGAGAGAAGGGAACCGGAGGCAGGGAAGGGAGCAGAGGGGGCGGGGACACGGCGGGGCTGGGCCGTCCCGGGCCGGTCCCGCGGGGCTGCGCCGCCCCCTGGCGGCCGCGCTCCGTCAGCGCCCCTCGGGATGCTGCGGCCCCCAGAGCCGCCCCAGCCCCGCACTCCTCCCTCAGTCTTCTTTCCTGGGAGACACCATCCATCTCAGACTGCGAAGCAGAAGAGGAAAGGCAGAGTGACTAGCAGCTTCGCGGAATTTCTTTGACCGCCCTCCCTGGAGGAGACCCGGGTTTCTGTCATTTCGATCTCACTCGCTGCATGTTACCGCTCAGAAAAGCCCCCGAGGGCCACCTCCAACGTGCTTCACTCCCTCGGATCCGGAGTATGGCCTGTTGCTCCTAAACAGTGTCATCTAAACATGCTAAAGAGGGAAGTTGGAGAGCTATTCTGCTGCGCCCAGGAGGGATACGGCTGTTGTGTCACTCGGGAAGCACAGAGATGGCAGCCTGCCATGTCAGGACTGCCATCCAGACCCAGTGCCCTCCGTGCACTGGTGTATCTGCTCCTGAGGCTGGGAAGGTCTAGGGTCTAGGAGATGTTCCTTCTACACTGCTTCTACGACAGAGCTGCTGGAGTTGGCTCCAACAAAGCTGATTTGGTAAATCAGAAGAACCAAACCACACAGAGGACTACTTCAACTGTCTCTAGACTTTACAATTTTCCCCTAAAATTTGCATGAGATGTGGGGACAGTTCATCGTGAGTGGTTGCTGTGAAGGGAAGCTGATGACTGTGAGCAAGGCTTCAGTAGCCCGGGTCCAGCCCTAGCTGCTGTGCTGGTGACTGCAGCATGGGCACAGGCTGCTGTGCAGTCCACAGTGTGCATGAGGAGGAGGACGGTGCTGATGGCAGAGGGGGTGGAAAGGCTCCAGCTCCTTTGTTCTTTCTCTGCATCATCCCCACCCCCTGCTCTCCCCCTTTCCATTAAATTTGTAGCAGACCTGCAGAGCACGGTGCATTGCAGAGGCATTCCTAGTGCTTGTGGGTAACACAGCTTGGGTACAGAAGCGGCATCGGCACAGGGCTCTTTGTGAGATCGTTTGTGTGGGAGGCATGCGGAGCAATCAACGGGGCATTGCTGTGACAGCAAGGTGGGTGTGAAACACCGGCTCTGGGCTTTCCTTGTCCAGGAGGCAAATTAGCCACTGCTTCTCTACAGGAAAGGCTGGAAAAGAAGGCAAAACAGATTGTACACAGATGTACCTCTGTGAGGAAGACGAGGATTGCACAAATTTTAATCTTTCTGTTCACCAGAGGTAAACACAAGTCTCACAACAAAGCCTAACCCCCATAAGCTTTGGAAGACAAGGAGAGACAACAGAGCTATTATGTGTGGTCTTGTTCCTACACATGAACAATTAAATTGCACGGTGCTGTCTTCAACTAATAACAGACTAGATTAGAGCTACAGAGCAGAAAATCTGGGCTAATGCCAGTTTGCAATCCATAATGCACAGTTGTCTGCCTCAGATTTGGAAGCTGTATGGCATTATGGGAGGCTTTGGTTGTAATCCCTGCAAATAAGAAAGCAAATGAGTTGAAGATAAAGACCAGTTAATGAAGCACTGAAAATCACTGCTGATGTCAATGTGAGATGTGGACACAATAAATAGATGAGGGGTCCAGATACTTGGTTTAAAGTTGTACTGAAAACCCTGGTTTGGCAATGGGATTTTTTTCTCTTAAATTCTTCAGTTCTCAAAAGCCTTGAGGCATACATATACAGTAACAGCTTTTCCTACAACAAATTGAACTAGTGATTGAAAGAGCTGGGTGCTTTCTGCTCTCCACTGATTCCCCAGGGGATCTTTCTAAGCAAAGAACAGTAAGTTAATTTGAGCAGGTGGTGCAAACATTTTCCCACATACTGTGACCATATTTGGAATCAGTGAAAGTGCTGTAATCAACTTGCCCACTCATCAGCTCCCCTATTTCCATGAGCTGTAAGACTCCTTATATGTACTTGCATTCATTTGAGGACATAGCTTGCACAACTAAGTTCTCTGGCAAAGTTCTCTCTCACTTCAGTGGCCACAGGACCTGGCTCCAGGAGCTTGCTGTGAGTGGGCTAAAGATGGAGAGCCTCAATACTGTTAGTATTGTATTGGTTCAATTATGTAATTCAATTAAAAGAAAAATCAATGCTGTCACATGATTAAAATCCCTTTCTTACTAATATCTAGAAATACTCTGATTCCCAAATCCCAGCTGCTTTTGCCTTCATAGATTAGATGGAAAAGTGCTTAACACATGAAAGGTCTCTTCATAATGCCTTTCTCCTGAAAAAATAATTAATTTGCTAATAAAATCATTAGGGCACCCTATTGCTACATTGTGTTCATGTGTACATGTTTCAGTAATAGGGAGTAGTTACACAATGCAGAATCAGAACCTAAAATCCAAAATTATTCCTACTACATATCAGAATATTCAATTGCCTCCCATGGATTTGAGTCAAAATGTCAATTCCCATGCCTGTGTCCTCTAATGGACCTTAAAACAAAGAGGTGGAATTTCCAAGAAATTAAATGTGTTCAAATTTTCTGCAAAAAATCCTGGGTCATACACCTAAAGATAAGAGTGAAGAGAAGGAAGGAGACATCCTCAAGGTTTCTGAGAAGGCAGGGAACTTACTGGTTAAATGCAGACAAGTTTGAAAAGGACTCTATTAGGAAGAAAAATGAAGAATAAAATTACCACATAGTTGTAGGCACACAGTTTGTGGTAACTGGGAGCACAGCTGTGGCAGAGCCTCATCCCCAATGGGCTACAACTGTGAAAGGCAGGTGAGCAGCATTGAAAGCAATGACCCATGGAGTGCCCACATGCACTGACCCATCACCAAAGGACACACAGGTGCAATGCAGGAACATAAAAGGTTGGGCTAAAGAGCAAGGACAGCAGCCTTGAAGCCTTCTGATGTGATATGATGTTACTCTCTATGGGCAGATGCTTGAAGCCTTCTGATGAGGTATGGCGCTACTCTGCGTGGGGGAATGCTTAAAGCCCTCTGGAATTGCATGGTGATACTCTGTGTACTGTGACACATGGCCACAATGAACAGCTTCTGCTCACCTGCCTTTGTGGCCCTGGTAGAGCAGTTTAAAGGTTATCACCCTTCAATCAGAGTTTAGTGCCCCTAGTGAACTTGAGAGGGTTTATGCAAATCCATCCTACCTGGCATGACAGTTGCCTAGAAGCACTCTTGTAATCTGTCCCTCCATCTCTGGTGAGAATATAGGAATAAACAGCAATAACTTCTCAAGCCACTTGCTTAAGGGCTGCCTGTGCCCTGCAACAAAATTTATCCATCTGAAAACCTGAATAGTCCCCAGACAGGTTACTGCTTAAATTGGCTGCTTTTCTTGAGAAAAGAAACCCAAACTACAACAGTATAAAATCATACTGTTTAAGTATTATGGACACATCCAGCTGTGTGTGCTGGGCATTTTGTCCAGAAGGATATTGTGAGAGACTGTACTGAAAGCTTTGCCAAAATAAAGAGAATCCCACATCTGCTGTCTTCCCTTGGTCAACTAGATGGGTGACTGTCATAAAGGGAAATTAGGTTAGTTAAGATCAGTAACTTTAAAAGTATGTGAAAAATGTCTCACAAAAATAAAAGAAGAAAGTTTTCAGCAATTCTTCCTATGGGAAACTGTAAGAAAACTTCTTGTAGTTCTCATGTTTCTACCATGCTGATTAATGCTTTACTGTCTACAGACAAGCTATAGAATGAATAATGTAACAGGCATTTTTAATACAAAATTATAGTAAGAATACTAAAGATTTTATCATCATAAGAGAACAAAACAAGATCCTTCATAACTGAGTATCAGAAGGACTGGCAGGCTGACAAATGATTGTCCTGATTAAAGCAATGATGCCAGTGTGAGGTATTGTTTGCACACAGGCTGTTTCCTTTGAATAAGCCTTTCCTGACCTTTACAGCAGGCAAGAGCAATGCTTGCTTGAGGACAGGATGCTTCATGTGAGCAATTCAAGGAAGCTGTAAAAGAACATGGATCCAGGCCCCAAGGCTGGGAAAAACCTCTGCTCTTGTACTGTTGTTGCATTACAGAACAACCATAACCATTCACCTCAGCAAGGACATGGGTTTGAGTGACCCCAGGATAAGAGTGCTGGTCTTTCACCAGCCCACACACGGTGTGTGTGGTCACCTTGTCCTCTCCTGTGATGGCAAGATCTGCCAAAACACAGAAGCACAGCAGAGACAAAGAGGATACATGGGCAGGTAGGAATCAGCTGGTACATGTGGAATACCTACCTTTCCACTGGACCTCTGTTTTCTGCTAAATGCTTCAGCTGTGCAATTATCCACGAGATTTCCCAGTCCCTCACCCAGGGACACAGAGAGCATGAACCTTGCTTGTAATCAAATATTCCTTTTCCCCACTAACCTTGTGCCAAGCACCAGTAGGAAGTAAGGGACTACTGATAGGTATTTTTTGATAAAAACATGTTACAGGCAACATATAGATCACCTCTATACATCAGGTTGTGTGCACTATCTTTTTTATATAATCAGCAATGACAGCTGTTCATTCCATAAAGCTACACTTAGAGTATCACTAGAAAGTCTACTGTCCATTGATTACATAACAACATAAAATACCTGGTGTATTGGGGTCTGTTTTATGCATCCAGAGAGGAGCAGTCTTCTCCCTTGCATCAGCATTTGTGAATTGGAAGCCTCCACTGTTGTGAGAAAATTAAACAGAGAAGTGGTTGTGCTATGCAATGTGAAACCCTAATTTACTCTGTTTTGGATTGGCTACTCCACAATTAGTATCATGGCATTTGTTTAAGACAGAAAAAGGGGCTATAAAGAAATAAGGTCATTAACTTTCAAACCCAGCAAAGGTGACACAAAATTACACAACCAAGTGAAAAGTGGAAGAAATTTTTGTTGCTGCAGATCTTGGAAATCTCAAGTATGGAAATCTGTATTGATAAGTGTTGTATGAATGATGAATTGCCAAGTACACTGAACTGCTGTCACTATGCACATGACACAGATCCCATATGTGAAATGCTTAATACCCTCAGCTCCTAATAAAACAAGTGGAAACAGAGAATTAGTAGAAATATGTTCAAATATTTTAAAATTAAGTGTAAAATTTTCCAATGTTTAATCTTTAATCTTATCTTGTTCTCCCATTGCTCCTGAAAAGTTTAAAGATTTACTTTTTTTTTTCCTTGGACATGGTATTTTGACACGTTACCACCAACCTAGCCTGCATGCTATTTGGATATACTAGTGTTGAAATGTATATGATGCCCAGCATACAATAACTTTCTGTGGGGTCAGTGGAAAGTGCAATGAATTTTGCCTTGAGAGACTTGCTCAAGGCATGGATCATATTTTCCTCTAGTTACGGGAAGGTACAGCTAAAATTAAATTTTGTGCTTTATTTTAAGGTTAAAAAACACATTAAGTAAATCGTTAATCCAAAGAATCTCTGATCATTGCTATTAATAGCAAAGTAACTGATATATAGCAGAGATTACACACCTGAGTTCCTAAAATAAACTTGCTGTGAAAAAAAAAAAAAAAGCACTTGTGCTAGTACCATTGGTGAAGTACATTAGTACATTCCAAGGATCAGTAGGTTGAGTTCTTCCTCGGGATCAGAGTTGCTGCAGGTGAAGACATCTGCTCAGCTATGCCAGCTGGTAGGAGCCCCACCTGGATGCCTCTCTGCTCTGCCCAGGCTGCATCTCTGAGTCTGCTGATGAGCAGAAGCAGTTTATCCAATATTTCTTCTTGGACAAAGGGTTTGTGATGAGGCAAGTAATATGTGGTGTTTCATAATCTATTAATTTTCCCTGAAGGGACCTGCAACTGAAAATGAGTTCTGTTATGAAATGTTGACACATTTGCTTCCCAGAATGAATGGAAAGATTAAGGGGAAATTCTCTTTCCCCAAGTTCATCTTTTCCCATTCAACCTGGACTTGCAGCACATCCATGCTGCACAGCCCTGGGAGTCTGTAAAAGTATGACTTCTGTTTCATCTGATTAAACTTAAAATAAAGATAACTTTCAGTTTTAGATAAAAATAATTTCAATAGGAATTAGATATCTTACACTGAAACACCGCTTTTTCTATTAACACTTCTATTGAACTCAAATGGACTTGAATTTATGGTGTAAGAAATCACTCAACATGACAAAGCACTGCTATATCAGACTTTACTATAGGAGACACTATTGTTTTGTATTTACAGGGATCCCATCCAGTAGGCATCTTGCCCATGGGAAGAGCTCTTAAGCATATTGCCAGATAATAAACTACCAATAATTAATGGTTACAAGATCAAAGGTACACTAGTGTAACACCAGCAGAACACTATGCTGGAATCATAGGACTTCTAGTTTTCCCCAAGGTAGATATGCAGGTACTTTAGCAGCTCTACTATCTCTCTGTAAATCATGACATGAAAATCTCATTCAGGTGTCTAAGGAAAATACACTTGAAAACATTAAACCAATACTTTTTTAAGTTACTCTTGCTACCCATATTTTTGTGGTAGATGTCCTAATTACCTGATCTTGCTCTCTGTGCCAGTACTGCCACTCATTATTCTAGCCAGAGGTGCCTTAAATAGTCATGAACTAAGAACCAGAAAAAGGCTCAGTTTCCTTGAAAAGCCATGAAGAATCCCTGCACTGTTCTTCCCCTCTGTTACAGAGTGATGGGAAATAGTCACTTCAGAATTTCAAGCGTAAACTCCAGCAAAAAAAAATCACAGGAAATCAAGATGATCACTTTAAATCAAAATCACCATGCATCTGCCAGGAAGAAGATGTAACACTTAAGATATTACAAAACCAAAGCAGTAAGCAAAGAGGAAAATTCATGCTTCAAGCAGACAGCTTTTCCTTGACAAATAGTATTGCAGAGTGCTGCCTAATTAGGTATCTCCCATCACCCACATGTCCTTCAGATGCACAGTTTGGCAGGCAGCTTCTTGCTGTCACTAAGCACCAGTTTTCTCTAGGATATATTAGTTAGCATTTTCCAGGGTCAATCTCAGTGTATTTCCTACCCAAATTTGTAACCACTCTGATAATTGGTATCCCTGCTCTGACTTAGTGGGTTAGGCACATCTGAATCCTCCCTTCTTATGGTATTTCCACCACACTTTGCTTTTCAAAACAACATGGAATGAAACATCACTTCTCTTTCATCAGATTGTCAGTCCATATACCACATGTAATATAACAAAAATTTATTCATTTGTATGATTTCATGAGATTCTTTAACTCTTTTCTTACTAAGATGTAAACATAATTTATGATTTGGCCAATGTCTGAAAAATCAAGCTATTCTAGTAAGTTTATTTTTCAGACACTGAAGCTATTTCATCATTTATGATTTCACATACACTCAAGGAGTCCAATCCTACCTCCTTTACTTATCCAAACAGTTCCAGGAGCATGGATTATGAGAATGGACAGAATTCAAGGCCCCTAATAAATAACAAGTGATGTTTCAGTTATGATTATGCTAAATTAATGGTTTGACAACTATGATTTTCTGGTTGCCCATTAAACCTCTGCATTAAGATGTCACACATAAAGCACCTCCTTTCTCTCCCTAAATCTGTAACAGAAAGAAATCACTGAAATACAAGTAAACCTCAGAATTCAGTCCCAAAAGGGTTTGATAAAGATGTGAACCACCACGATCTGCTTTTTTGGTGTGACTCTTGCACATACAAATTAACCCCTGCAGATGCTAATTCTGCATCTAACTGAGACACTGTCTCATTTACAGTTTCCTACTATTTTTTTTAACCTTACTTGTAGGAGTAGCTTATCTTTTGATCTTTTGCAATGAGACTACATTGATGATGGAGTCTCGTCTTGTAGCTTGCTGGGCCACTAGTTACATAACAGTACCATGGTTTGTTTAATGTCTTCTCAGTGGCTCGGTGTTATCATGGGCTAAATCAAATGAATATTTAACAGGGCAGAGCCACACTGAAAATAGTTTCCAGCTGGGAAAATCTAAACTGAGTGACTGACTGACTGACTGTGTAGTTAGTTAATATTCAGGTACAGATTTATGCTTATTTCTACAAAGGGTCCTAATTGTACAGCTTGATGCAGTGAAAGAAATAAACCCAAAACCTCTTGTTATGCTTCCTGTGGGTTTTCTATGTGTTGTTTTAAGTATTACTCCTAGTGCTTATAAAAGTTTAGTCCCTTGCCCAGGGTAAACCTGGGCTGCAGCATATGCCATTGAAGTGTTTAACACTGAGCTTTCCTGTTTCAGAATGTTTTCGGCTGAGGGTGCGTGTCACAGACATGTTTTATGAAAAATCCTTTCCTTAGGATTTTTTCTCCTGAGAAGCTGAGAGGCCTCAGAAACAAAATGTAAACAATGGTTATCTGCTGCTGTGGAATGCAACAGGTGGATCTGTGATTGGTCTCATGTGGTTGTTTCTAATTAATGGCCAATCACAGTTCAGCTGTCTGAACTGTCTCAGTCACAAGCCTTTATCATTCCTTTTTTTTCTATTCCTAGCTAGCCTTCTGATGAAATCCTTTCTTCTATTCTTTTAGTATAGTTTTAACATAATATATATCATAAAATAATAAATCAAGCCCCCTGAAACATGGAGTCAACATTCTCGTCTCTTCCCTCATCACGGGACCCCTGCGAACACCGCCACAGGTCCGCAGTGCTGCGGGCAGGGCCAGCTGCCAGTCGCACCCGTTTACTTCGCCCGGGGAGGCGAGAGTAGAGCCCGGGGCCGGCGGCCGGGCAGCTGCTCGCCCCGGCCGGTTCCATGCCCCCGCCGAGCCCTGCAGCGCGGCCGAGCGCCCCGGGCCGCGCCCTCAAAGAGGCACGGGGCGGAGGAGCGGCGGCACTGGCACCGGGCCGCGCCCTCAAAAGGGGACGGGGCGGAGGAGCGGCGGCACTGGCAGCGGGCCGCACCGACGGACGGCTGCTCGGGGAGCCGGCGGGGCCGCACCTCGGACAGCGCCGAGGCGCCCGTGCTGCGCAGCGCCCGGCGGCACCGACGGCCGCGGGAGGCCCTCACCGTGACCGCCACCGCACTCCCCACGACACCGGAGCCAGAGGGCACCATGACCCTGCTCAAGCTGTCCCTCATGGCCTTCAGCTTCGTCTTCTGGGCAGCGGGGCTGACCATGCTCATCATCGGCCTCTGGGCCAAGGTGTCTCTGGGAAGTTACTTGGCACTGTCGGCCAGCGGCTACCCCAGCGCCCCCGCCATCCTCTTGGCTACCGGCATCGCTGTCATCATCTGGGGCTTCCTGGGATGCTTCGGCGCCGCTACGGAGCACCGGGGACTCCTGCGCGCCTACAGCGCCTTCCTGGCCGCCGTGCTGGCGGCCGGGCTGGCGGCAGGGCTCTCGGCACTCCTGTACCGCCAGACCCTGGCGCAGGGCTTCCAGGAGGGGCTGCGCCGGGCGCTGCTGGCCTACGGGGAGGACGACGGCGTGGCGGACGCCCTGGACGCGCTGCAGCGAGCCTTGTCCTGCTGCGGTGTGGAGAGCTACCGCGACTGGCTGCGCTCGCCCTGGGCGCTGCAGCAGAACGGCTCGGTGCCCCTCAGCTGCTGCCGGGCCCGCCGCGGCTGCCAGCGCGGCCCGCCCGACGTGCGCTGGCTGCACCGCGACGGCTGCTTCGGCAGGGTGTCCGCCTTCGTCGGCAGCAACATGTTCTGTGTCGCCACCGCTGCCCTGGGGCTGGCACTGCTGCAGCTCGTCGGCATTGTGCTGGCCTGCCTGCTGGCTGCCCGCGTCCCTCCCCAGCTGCTGGGCATCACCACCCCTCGCTGAATGCCCCCACTCCTGTCCCTAGTCCCCTCCAGCTTTCTTCTTTCCCTCATAACTGAATACATCCCACTGGGAATAGCCTTCCTTCAGATTCGGCATTTCCACTTGAGCATCCTCCTCCGGGCTCCATTCCTCTGGAGCCTGTTAGGTGTGCTATGAGCATCTCAAGTCCTTCAGAGAGGAAGGTGCTGGGAAGGTGCCTGCTGGCCTGGCCATGTGTCCTGCAGGGCAGCAGGTCCCCTCTGGAGCCTCTGGACAACTTCTGCAGGGGGTGGTGGCAGCATGGACAGACATCACTCTCTGAGGCAGCAGGGACATCTGAGGCAAGGCTGGCCGGTTTTCTGGGTGATGTAAACACCAAGGCACATAAATGTGGACCAGGAAAAGAGTAGAGGGTCTAGGAGAGCAAGAGAGGTGTCTCGACATTACACCATGTGAGTATTCTTCCGAGACTGGAAAATGATGTTACTGGAAAGCTGCTGGAGTGCACGAGGGGCAGGCCTGGTCCAGCGGCGCCCAGACAGCCACACCAGCAGCTGGCACTGGGAGCTGCTTGTCCAGCACCGTGCATCCCATTGCCGCAGATACCCTACCTTCGGTGTGAGTGTATTCAAGCTCTCCAGCTGCTAGGGGTGCTTTTCCCGCAGATGGTGTTTCCAATGCCGATTTCCATCTAAAGGTGGAGCTGCAGCTCTAAGTGTTGCTCCCTCCTTCAGAATATGCCTGTCCTCTTAGCCAGTCTGTGGCCGGTTATAGATATCTTTACAGGGCTGAAAAGACCTAAAACCTTGGTCCCTGTCGTACAGGAAGATGGCAAAAGCTGTACGATCAGATCTGATGAGGGGTGGCAAGAGGAGGGAAGGGTTCATTGCCCTTCAGAAGTTTGCTTTGGACTTTTATTGTTAACATCAGGATGAATGGAACAGGCTGACTTTTATAGAAGGATTTCTAGAAAACAGTTCTCAGACTCTGACATTTTCCTCTCTCAAAGAATCTGTCTCTGAAGTCTGCCCCCACCTACATTTTTGGAGCCAGACCTGTATACAACCTTAGAGTAAATGGAGACTCCCCAAGACTTGCTGTGTAGCCCTGAGTGTATTCAGGTCAGACAGAAATATAAATCTACAAGATTTTGGTTTTTTCACAACAGACCTAGGTTTGCATTTGGAGTTTGAGGAAAAGCAAGCCATGCACTTCAGAGAGTCCTGAACTTTCATAGCTTAACTCTGGCTTCTTTCCACTTCCTTAAAACCCGTGAACTTTACTTTTACGTATTTCTCTACCTCGCAGCACAAAGACATATGCATCTTAACCAGCAAACAGGGGAGGAATGATTTCAGAAAAGAAATCAAAGACCCACAAAGGAACTCCAGAACATGACATCTCTTAGGAATGTGGCTTGCAAAGCTGTGGAGAATGATCAAATGAGTAAAGAAGATGTCTGGTAGCTTCATGGGAGGAGTGGAGCAACTTTGGGGGCCAGGCTTTTTTTCATGTATTAGGCAGCTATTTAGCTATGATAATCATGTTCCAGGTTAATAGTGTAGTTGAACAGTCATTTGGGTATTCATCTGCATGGGTGGACCCTGCAAATGTGTTAGGAATCTCTATAGGCAAAACTGTGCTTTAATTTTGAGGGCTGATGTTTATTATTTTACAAAATATGTTTTTTATTTTTGCTTGTAAATGTCTGTGTATATTTTTTGAGTTATGCAATAGTGGAGTTCCTGTTATTTTCTGGAAGTCAAGATGATGTACAATTTTAACAATGGGCAAAAAGTATAGTTCATATGGAAAATGGTACTTGAGAAATAAAGTTTAGCAGCTGCTAAGAGCGAAACAAGTCACTGTGTCAACTCAGATGAACTCAAACTCAAAAATGTTTGCATTGCTGAATGTCTACACAACGTACAACTAAATGAAAGTGAAATGAAGTGTACATTGAAATGTAGAGACAGAAGCATGTTGTGGGTTTTAAAAATTATTATTCAAAAGATCCATTATAGATGCACTAAAACAGGCATTTGTAGAGAGTGTGGGAAAGGGACATGGAATTGCTCTGGGTTTATAAAAAGATCTTTATTTGAGTTAATAAGCTCTGAAAATTTACAAGAATATGACATTGCTCTATTTTTACTTCACTGATTACTAAAATTATTTCTTCTTTGATTTCTTCTTTGATTTTGACCCTTGTTGCTTTATGTGACACATAACAGTCAGTCAAAATGAAGTACTCTGTTAAAACACATTCACACATAGCGTAAATGTGCACTTCAGTGAATTTGCTCTGGTTTTAAGTTGCTAAGAATATCAAAATAAGAATAAAAGCAAGTTTGAAACATACTAGTGTATGTTTGTATGGTGATCGGGTCTGGTGTCTGAGGACATCAGCTGAGTGTAATGAATAATTAAAAATGTAAACCATCACTCTGCATTCTTGCCCTCACTAAAATAGGATAAACCTTGGCAATGACCACATAAGTGCTAAATATATTTATATCACCAAAGATTTAATGAACTGGTTGTAAGTGTTAGTTAAATGTTTATTGCCAGTTCCTAGAATTAACGTTAACTTTTGTAATTGTAAGAAAGAAATGTCATTCTTCTCTAATTAATTTCCAGATTAAGTGATTCCCAGTAGCTGTTTCAATTGTCTGGAATTCTTTGTGCTCAGTGACAAAATCTTACTCTAAGTTTTAAAATTTATCTGGATTCAGTTTATCTGGATTTTCCATTACAAAATGGCTGTAACTGGAAAATGTTACTCTGGACAGCACCATCTATCCCTTGCTGGAATATGTTTGTCTTCTGTCATCCGCTTCAACTTTAAAGTCACTCATCAAAATGGTATATTTTAATAAAAGATCATACAATTTTTTACAAAAGGCTAATATAAATTCTAACATTACTGCTATTCAAATCAAGGAGCAAGCTATGTTGCAGTTGTAGAAACAACAGCTCTGTTGTTTGGACAAAGGGAGATTTAGGATTAACAGGGTGCTAAGATTAGACCCTTGTTATGAAACAAGGACTATTTTATAATGCTGATCTAGAATGCCAAGAATATAAATCTTTCAAACTTCAAAAGTGCTTTGATGTTTCATCCAGTATGAATTATTTGCTGTAGCTAAACTTTGTGTTACAGAAAACCAGAACTAAAAATGGCCTTTATCACAGATGAATTTTTAAGTAAGAATAGGTGAATTTTAAAATAAGAGATGGCTATTCTGGGGTTAGAAAACTTAAACAATTGGCCTTCCAATGTGTGCAGAGTTTACTTTTAAATGCTGCTGTTTACTTTGTGCAACTTGAAAAGTTAATGGTAGTCACGTTGTCTCCTTGAATTTTAAGCTTTTCAGGATGATATTTTGGAAAGACATTCAAAGCAAAATAGGGTGCAAAACAACCTAGTGGTAGGATCTCCTGTGATTCTTCTGTTTCCTTCTGTTTCAGTCCTTGTAGGGTAAGCCTTTTGACAGCAGAAGTGAATATTTCATTGGTCATGCCTCCATTGTGCTTCAAAATGGTAAAAGTATGTGTTCCTACTCAACTCTATGTGATTCAAACCCACAGATTTCACTTTGCTCAATATGCCATTTTAGTTTGCTGAGAAATTACTTAAAGTATCACAATTGAATCCTGCTTTGTTGTGCCCTCTAGTGTCACCATCCACTTTCTGGGCCAGTAAAATGCAAATATCAAAGGATATAGTGTCCCATGTCATCATAGAGAACACCATCACACGTACACATTCTTCAGAAGCATATTGGTCAAATATATGGATTTGCTTGTGAACGAGACAGAAAAAAAGAAGCAAACTAAGGAACTTACTCTGTCCTTCACATTACCTTTGATTTGCAATTAACACACACTACTCTGTTGTAAGGAGGAAATATTTTGTTAATGATTTTAAATCTAAAAAGTAGAATTTATTAAAGCATCTTATCTGGGCTACAGAATTAAAATTATCAAATTAAACATTATTTCATATGCTCTAATTCTATAAAGATCTCTCTAATCTACCTGAAGTGGTTTCTGTGCAGCTTTGTACACTCATTCTCCTTATGTCTAGAGTCACTCTAAGGTTGGCTAAATTTTGAGTTAAGTAGCGTTTGAAGCTTCAATCTTAGACTATTCCCATTTTGTAGATGTTATCCCTGATTTGTCATATTAGGGTACTCAGACTGATACATTATGAATATAACATTTGTATTTGTTGGTTTTGAACAGTATCTTGAGTCTTAGGCAAGGCCACAACAAAATAGAGGGAAGTGCAATGTTCATATTGACCAAGACAAACAACTCCTTGGACTGACGATTCCTGAAAGACTATCATATTCCATCCTAACACTATAAAAAATCAATCAAATACTACTTGGTAATTCATGTTTCTAGTTTTCCCAAAATAATGGTTCTACAGCTTTTCTCTGTCTTAGCTGAGATGCATCCTCCTGAGGTATCAGCACTTTAGGGATCAAAACCTAAGAAGAGGAATATTTCATGCTTATTGTTAATAATTTCAGATAGCTTCACTTCTTCCAGGTCACAGAGATGGGGCACTGAGAGTATCTGTGGTCACTTCTAGGACTGATTGGAGGGTTGGGATTGAGAATATCTTGGTTAAAATGTCAGCATCAGGAACAGTAGTTCTACTGCTTTACTGCTGTTCTGAGAGCACCTTCCTGGGATGTTTCTCTGCTTTTGGTTCCTTGACTTGGCAGACAGCACTGTGTAGAGTGATATTTGGCCAAAAGCCACCTCTAGGACAAGATAGTCTTCTCAGTAGTTGTGCTGGAGTGTTATGCCTTGTTCTTTGCCATAGTGTACTGGTGTCCCAGTAATCCCAGGGACTGCCATTCTTGCCTGGAAACTCTCAGAAGAGGTAGAGGTGGAGGCTTGTCAGATGCAGTAGCACCTTGAGTTTCAGTGCAGAGTTCAGGGAAAATAATCATGTAGGTAAAGCACAAATCCAACAGCTAAATATACTTATCTCATAATTTGGAAAAGGTTGTTCACTGAAACAGGTAAAGAAAATATCAGAATAACTGAGGTATAAGCAGAATTGGAAACTCATTAATATTGCAAAATTTCCCACCAGTGTCGCATGTTCACACTTTCTTATCCATTTTGCCCTTCCATCTACCTCTCTAATTCCACTTCTTATTCCTGGAGTGTAATTATCTGTAATCTCAGTTATTAGTTTTCTGCTACCTTATGGGCTCCCTTGAACAAATTCCTTTATTTTCTAGCTTCCCACCCCAAGGTCAGGCAATCCTTCAACATCTGAGCTTCTTGATGGAGAGGTTTTTGAAAAGAAGCCTTTTGATTTGCCTGTTTTAGTAACAGCACTTTTCTAGCACTAGTAGTTTATAATTATATGAAAAATTTGACAGAAAGTAATAATTAAACAATAATTTCAGATAGCTATTTTTCTATTAGGTATTTGTTTCTTAGCAAAGCAACACTCCCTCTCTGCTCTCCTTGCAACACTTCCTCACTCACTCTCTGCTCCCCTTGCATGTATCATCTTTGTTCACTTGATGGTATTGTTAAAGTGATAATATTCTGGGAAACTTAGGCAGAAGATAAACTAGTAATTTTACATGGAAATAAGTGGGTTTTGATCAGCTCTCATGATTACATTAATAATTTAATTAATAATGTTTAGAAGGTACCATTGAGCTAACTCATCAGAAAATAAATGTGTTACGAGATACTTAGTGGAGAAAAAATGAAGGTCCCAGAAAACAAGTCTCATGGCTTAAAAGCAGAATACAGATAATTTTAAGTCTCCTGGTAGAGGGCATTGAGACATACACATGGTTCATACAGCTGACAAGTAGAAATGAAGAGATGATGTGAAGTGCTGTTTCAAAGCCAGCTTTCTAGCATGTGTTGTATATGTCATGCTTCTAGTGTGTCAGGGATGTCATCCTTTATTTCCATTCTATCTGATGTTTCTTGTGTGCTTATGACATTCACATTTATTTCTTACTCAATTTTTGCCTTAAGACACTCATCATGCTCTTTTCCTTTAGCAGGGGGCTTAGCAGTGATGTTGAAGAACCATTCTGTCCCTGCTGGTGGATCCAATAAGATTTCTCCTGTGCTTCCTACATATTTCACCCATAAAAAAGGACATCACTATTTTTCTCTGAGCCTGCACTGCTCAGTGTCTTGTTTGCTTCTAATTTATAATACAAAACATAGATTAATCAGCTTGTCCACAGAGACTATAATAAAGAAAAAACCCCGCTTCCCTTTAAGCCATTTGTTTTTCAGAGTTTACTCAATTGTACCATCTAAGCTTCATTAAAGTAATTCCCCTGCTGCTGCTTCCTCTCCAGCTTTTAATTATGACATTGTAGTACAATCCTTAGTTGGGAACTTCCTTTTTTTTTGTTCTTCCCTCTTGGCTTTTATCATATGATTTTAATCCTGTATTTACATGTTTTCAAGGTATGCTATTCTGCTTCAAATGAGATTTAAAAAGTATTCGGGGCAGACAACCCCGATAGGCAGACAACCTTCTCCCACACAAGGATGAGAGGAAATGGCCTCAAATTGCAGCAGGGGAGCGTTAGATTGGATATTAGGAAAGATTTATACACCAAAAGGGTGGTCAAGCATTGGAACAAGCTTACCAGGGAAGTGGTTGAGTCACTGTCCTTGGAGGTGTTTAATAGACAGGTTGATGTGGCACTTAGGGACATGGTGGCCTTGGCAGTGCTGGGTTAATGGCTCGACTTGATGATCTTAAAGAAGACTGTCCCATCTGCTGGCTAGCAATGGGAGCAGGCAGACCTCACAGTCCATCTCATCACAGCTCCCAAATCCCTGCTGATTTATTCAGGGATGTGGAAGAAGTGTGGTCAGCCTGTGGTGCTCTGTTTCTATAGCCCGTGCAGTTTCCTGCAGGATGGATCAGTGCAAGTTATCTGTGCTGTGCTGGCACTGTGCTGCAGGGGCTGTTTGCTCACATGGGTGAGCACATGCTCAGGTGTAAGGAGCTAATGTGAATTGGGAATGTTACCAGAGGGTATCAATTCATCAAAGGGTAGATTCTAGAGATAAGAAAGAAACATTAAACCATTCTCCTTGGGATTACTTTTGAAGGTTCTAGAAGTTTATTCTTTTCTCAGGTTTGCCGAAAAAGACCTGGCAGCTGTGGAGGCTAGGTCAAAAGAGTCAGCAGGGTGCTCTTGTGACAAAGGTAGCCAACCACATTCTGGGCTGTGTTAACAGAACTGTAGCCAGCAGGATCAAAGAAAATATTAATTCTTTTTCTCTGGCACTCATGAGGTTGTGTTGGAACCAATGTGTCCAGTTTTGGATGAGATACAGTTGATAAATTGTGACTTATCTGGCCCAGGGCCACTAAGCCTGTTGGGAAGCTAGGCAACATGGTATATGAGGAGAAGCTGTGGGAGCTGGGTTTGTTCAGCCTGGAGACAAAAAGGCTTGGGGGGGGGGTCATCAAATAGCTGTCTTCATGTTTCTCATGGCATGATTTAGTATGCCCAAGATGCAGTTCTCTGGGTATCAGAGCTGTCTACATTTGCAGATGCTGCATTCTTGTGTTTAATCACGCAGTGGTCACTTGTAGGAACTGACATGCATGTAAGTCACACTTTGGGTTTGAGTCAAAACTGAGGAGGAAAGAACAATCATTACGTGAGCAAACAGTGTGTAGAATATTGCCACTGGGTAGCAGTGCATTGTAATAGGTCTTTCTTTACTTGCAAGGAAGGCAAATGCTTAATTTCAGTCCCACTATGCCAGAAACAAGAAGCAGTGATTTTTTTTCTGCTATCCTGTCCAGCAATTTCAGGAGAAGTCAGTTAATATTTGTGTCCAGAGATTTTGTACATCATTCATCTTCTACTCCTATTCTTAAGCTGGACTGACTGATTTGATGCTGTGCGAGTGCAGGCACTTGGGTATGAGTTCCTATTGTGCAGTTGTCCTTCCCTCACCCATTCTTGAGGATGTTTTCAGCTTAGAAGGGCTGAAGAACCATGGCATAGCCAGGAGCAGAAACTCAGACAGAGGACAGACATCTCACTTGGTGAGTCCCATATAAATCTGCCCAGCTGGGGCACATGCTGGCCTAGCTAACCCTGCCTCTGGTTGCAGTGATGGCTCCCACAGAGCTGACTGAAGCATCTCTGCATGTCACTTCTGGGGTTCACTCACTGCTGTTACCAGCTTGGGGGAATCTGTACCCATTGTGAGTACCAGTCAAACTGCTGGTTCATAGTAGGATTGAATGTAAACTCTTGAAAAATATGACCAGATGTTAAACAATAGCTGCTGAGTACTAACAGATGTGACAGGCCAGTCAAGTGTTCTTGAAGCCTTGCCTCGGCATGCAGCAGCTTTTGTAATAGAATATGGCTAAGCACAACCCTGCATTTTTATTTTCTGTATAATGGGAATGTGTTACACACTCTGAAGAGGCCAGGATAAAAGCTGATTGCAAATGTATTATAAATTTTAACCTGCTAAGAAAATCTTGATCTTGAAAATGTGCTACAATGCATTTTGGAACATTTCAACTACATTTTGTTCACAATAAGCTTCTGTAGAATGAGTGGATGTCACTTTAATGGTCCTGTACTTACCAAACAGTATGCCTTGAGCTTATAGCTGGTATTTTTCTTCATGTGGACACATTTTAGAAAGCAGAAGACCAAAAGTATCTCTCAGGAGGTACCCTTAGGCTCTCTGTACCCTCAGTACACCACCTGCTGGGACAATGCTTTTTGGGAAATAGGAGTTTTACAGGCACAGCAGGAAGTTTTCCTTTCAGTGGAATCCTTTGTGCCAGTGCAGGTTGCAAGCAAATTCAGGGAGTAATGATGTTGAACATGTGGACTTGAACTGTTCTGGACTATAGAGAAAGTGCTGAGAATGCAAGAGGGAATGGTTCGGCTGTTCTGTGCCACAGATCTCCTTGGGAGAGATGAAGAGATTACTGGAATTTAGAGTTGTTCTGATATTTGTTTCTGTTGATGACATGTCACCTGACACAGGGCCTGAAAACTGGGGATGCTCCAAAGCTGGGGATGCTCCAGATCAAAGTACAAGCCACCATATTCCCAATTCCTTTAGTGTCTGACAGTGCCCTGTATTCACTGGGCATGAATAAATCTGAACTGTGGAATCCAGGCAGCCTTTTTTTTTTTTGTATAAAATAAGAGTCAGGAGAAGATAAATGCTTAAGCTGACTATTTAAAATTTGGATCAAATAGAGTAATTCAATAGGTAAATGAAACATGTCTCTTAAAATGCTGTTATAGAACACCCAAGAAAACATCAATATCAATGTCATGTAACTTAAGTTTATCTTACCAATGCCAGAAACCTTTTCATAATGCCCTTATGTAAGGACTTCCTGGTCTATTGCTTGTATTTTAAACAAGAACCTGCAATTAAAACATGCAATTCCTAGCTTCAAAATCCCTTAATTTTACTTTTTTAATAAGTAGAGCACATAAAGTGCCTTATGTAAAGAACAGACAAGAAGCCAGTTGTTCACCTTGCTGCCAGGCATCTCATTTCCAGGCAGATTATCTGAAGTGTTTTATAAAGTTTGATATAAGAAAATGTTTGCACTTCAACAGAGCAGGTATTCACACCATTTCTGGCAAAAAGGACTGTACTATACAGTTTCATGTTGAGTTTCTTTTTCTTTCTCCTGCAAATCTCTGCTTTGTACCCTGGGCTGATAGCAAGACTATGGCACCAAATACCAAGCAGGTGTGGTAGGTTGGAGAAATCACTGCTTGCAATGCTGCTTGTCATTCCAATTAAAATGGTGCATGGACACATTTTCCTAGAGGGCCCTTTACATGTCATAAAAAGTCAGTGCTTGACATAATTGTATTAGACATTGGAAAGCTGACATGAATTTTTTCTTGATGCAAACATCAGTCATCTGCAGTTTTTGTGTTCAAAAAGTAATTCTTGTCTTCCTTTTTAGAGACTATCAGGCTGAGAAGTTTTTAGTCTTTTAGTGGCTGCACAACTGTTCCTATTCATCACATGAGCAAATTTGGGCTGGTAAATTCTGATACTGTTATATTGATTGTTGTTATATTGATTATTGATATCAATGTAACTGATGTTGTTATATTGATTTTCTGAGAATGTATTAATGTTATTAAAAGGACAGTAATGCATGTACAGATGGAGAAACTCCAGGAAGCTTTTAACAGTGCAATGGACATATCCAAAAGCTAGTGTCTGTCAAGCTAGCAGGGGATAGGACAGATCAGGCAACTGGATACCATGTCACATTATGTGGGATTTCTGGGAATCCCTTCCAAAGTCATTTAAAACAGAGGCAGACTGCAACTCAGTCATGTGGACCCTCACTCACTGCATCACCAAATCTAGATGGTTTCAGATTTGTGTGGGGGCAGACTTGTATATCACCAAGACCTCACAGTAAACAGTCTCAGACTACATACTGAGGGGGAGGATTAGAGGATGGCCTCTGTGACCACAGCTGTGGAAAGAGACAGTTCCTTACAGCCTGTTTCCCATTCACAGTGTCTCAGAGGACTCAAATTCTTGCCAAAACCTGGCAACAGACAGATCCTTGGAGATACCAGTGCTGGTTTTGATGTGCCCTATAAGCTGCCCTAATCACTATATTATAGTTTTAGTTGCCCAAAGATTTTAAGATACAGCACATCTCTAGGATTGTTTTTGTTTCCTTGTTTTGTATCTTGTTCTCTGATATAAAAAAACCAAAACAAAACAGGCTGAAACCACCACCACTTTTCCATTTCACTGGACTCAAGCCCACTTGTAATTTTTTAATGTTTTTAGTTCAGGTATTTATTCCACCTACCAATAATTTCTTCAGTCTAGCTAGGATTTTCTGTGCAGATCTACCTTTGGGAAACCCGGGCTGTCCCGAGTGAATACCAAAAATTGCCCTTTAATTTCATGGGTCACTGACGCTCGGATGCAGCGTGACGTGATCCGGTACCCATCTTTGCAGAGACTGACCTTGCCCGTCAGAAAATGTACAAATAAAATGTGTTTAATCCTTGTTGCAGACAGAGAGACAGGGCCCTGAGGGAGAGAGTGGCTCCAGCAGCAGTGTGGCTGCTGCACACTGTGGCTGCATTCTGCACATGGGCTGGGCTGCCAGCTGAGCTCCATTATCCTACCTGGAGCCAGCTGTGAAACTGCCATCCCAGAACAATGGTATAAATTCTACTTGTGCAAAACCAATATTTTCCAAAAAGAAGTTTAGTTTCCACAAAGCCTATCTAGAAAGAGCTGTTTAATTTCCCTGGGGACTTTTGAGATCCCTGGATATTTATGACTGTACTTGTTCAGATAATTTAGAGCATGAGGATGTCACAGACTGTGTACAGAGATGTGGAAACTACTGAGTAAGTGCTTGCTTGGGCTGATGTGGACAAGCAGGGAGCCGTGGGGCTTCACAGAGATGGGCTTGGGCTTCCAAACAGCCCAACCCAAAACTGCAGTATCGTGCCTCAGTGGGTTGTTACCCTGCTCAGCAGTTTGGAGGTGGCTCACCCAGAGCCAGCCCCACTGTCCTTTACATAATCTCTGTCTCTTCAACAGACTGGCTCTTATCTCTCTGTTCTGCTTCATCTGCTCCTGTCCCATGATGAGAATTCTCTGCTGCCTTCTGTCCCTGAAGCAATCCCATGAGACTTAAAAAGAAGTGCTCTATTAGCCTTCAGTCCTGGGTAATTTTCACCAGGTGTAATTACAGCCTGACTTCTCTCCATTCCCCCTGAAATTTTGCTTTGAAATTGTCTGACACTGCTTCCTATTAGAAAAGCCATTTTACTTCACTTGGGGTTACTGCACTTCAGAAATGAGTAAAGTGATTTCTAAATGCAGCCTGAAAATGCTTTCAGCTAAGGGTTACTCTGAGTTCTTTCTTTATTTTTTTCCAGAAAGAATTCAGTAAATTTGTCAGCCAGCAAAAGAGATGGAAACTTAGGCTTTATATGTACACATCAGAAAGGAATCTGGCTCATGAAGAGAAAGGTGAAATTATTCCTTCTTCTTTGAAAGCTGACCTTTCCCCTGGCAAGGTACATCAAATTACAATAACTGCACTGATTTCATTGCAGCACCACTGGGAGCACTCTAATTCCATAAAATAAATTAGCATAAACACAAAGCACACATGACAGGTATATGAGAAAATGTTCCAAGTCCTTTCTGTGCAATATTAATATGTTACTCATCAAAGCTGTGAGTGAAGTGAGGGATTAATGTTTTTAGCTACATATGATTTATGATAGTGAAAGAACAAACATTGCTGCTTACTGTTAGGAGGGTGTTCTTTCCAGACAATTTAGTAAAAAAAAAATTCTACTCCCTGTCTGTCATTGAGATTAATTCAGATTGTATTACATAAGATTTTGGGAAACATATTTTCTCTATTTCTGTCACCTGCACTTGCGATAGTTTTAGATTTCTTGTTGCAATTTAAAAATTTTAGTTTCTTCCAGAAACTGATTATAAAATTCTTGATAGAAAAGACTGTACAACACATGCAAAGATGTGTAGTTACCTTGGTTGATAACAAATGGGAAGGAAAAGAGTATGAAAAAATTATATAAACGCTTGTGTCTGCAAGTTGCATGCAAGACCAATGCTATGATTATTTCTCAATAAGAAATTACATAAAAGGTGACTTTAGCTTTAAACTGTTAAAATTTTGCTAATTCTTAAGTCTAGCTTCAGGCAAGGCTTGAACTTTCATTGTTGCCACTGGGTGAATGCATACTTAATGCAATATGCAGGATTAATTTCTCTCATAGGTCATTTAGGAAGCCTGTTATTAAACCTAGTTACCAGGATAAGGGCTGAGATTGTTACAAATACTTATCATACTAAATCATGCCAAATGATAGAATGACACATAATGGCAACAAATTAAAACATTTTATCTCTTTGAATGATGTTAATAATGGATGTGTGTGAATATTAATGAGAAAAACTGGACAATCAGTGAGTCTATACAGAACTGGCTTAATGACACACAAAATGTCACCTTTTGGATTAATTTATCAGAAGGAATAGAAACTGGTTCCTTTTTGAACCTTTCATTTCCACATGAAATGATTGTGATCAATGCCTATGTTGAATTTAACAGAAAAATTTCCACGTGTGTACCAAAGGCAGCTCCTGTCAACAAACTAATAGTGTTTAGGTCTGTCTCCTGGTGAGAGGGGGAGAGGAGCAGGAGCAGCTGGCAGAAGCTGTTCAGAAATGCTGGCTGTGTGCTGTGTGTAGCAATGCTGTTTCCTGCACTCACCACCTGCACGGAGCGCTGGGCACTCAGAGCTGCTGGGCAGAGCTGTCAGCTCCCAGAGGCAACAAATGAGCCCTGAGCAGCACCTTGCAGCTCAACACAGTTTACACACAGGCAGGTTCTCTACCTGGTGTCTCGTGTGCTCTCACTGTGTCAGACTCACTGGCTAGAAAGAATCTGTCTTACTGCAAGATTCTTAATGAATAGGACAGTTTTAACAGTAAAGGAGTGCTGGTGCTGAGAGAAAGAATTGCATCCCGCTTCAGAGCACTGAACCCTAGGAAAAGGGGAGAAAATCTGTCTACTTCCAAGTTCTTATCCACTGATCCAAAATTGCTAAGTACATTTTAATTGCATATTTTTATAGGAAATGTAAGAACTGAACTGAATTCCTCACTTCATACCACCATGGAAAGGCAGTGGAATTGCTGCAACTGGTGGATAAATTGATGTACCCACCTGTCCTCATATTGTCCACCTTGAAAGTGTCAGAGGTGAGGCACTGTGGGTTTTTTAATGTGGCCTCAGATAGTGCTGGAATGGTTCCTGCAGGTGAGACAGGTGTGGCCTCCTGAAGCAGCCTGGCTGGAGCCTGATGTCTTGTAAGCTGGCAGGCTTGTATGAGCCATTGGATGAAGAAGAAACCACAAGAATCAGGATACAGAGTGTCGGCGTGCTCAGCCTAATGCATTGCTGCCTTTGCATTAAAAAATGTGACACTCCTCAGAGAAGCAGAGGTTATGCTTGCCCAAATGAATTTCTTTGTGTATGGTAACTCAGCTGACAACAGACACATTAATAATAAAATCAGACAAGTTACAATTTTAATATCCCAACAAAAGACACTGGGGCTTCTACCCCCAAATCCTGTTCCCCAAAGCAGCATCTGTTATCCACAGTGTTTATCACTGTGCTGAAAGCAGCATGGTAGAGAGGTGGTGCAGGAAGGTCAGTGAAAATTCATTTCACAGAGGAGTGTTGCACTGTGCCATTTGACCTTGACATTTAGTTTAAGTATAGCACATAGAACACCTTCATTTTACCTGTACAATCTTGGGTAAATATACAACTTGGTGCAGGCTGCTTGCCTGTACAAAATTGCAAAGCTGTTTTTGTTTAATTATCTCTGAGTTTTGATTTACTAATTTCATTTATGTATCCGCTGTCATCTCTCTTTTCATCTTGTACATTGCTTTTCCTGTATATATGTCAGGTATTTTCATCCCAACATTTTTGCAGGAGCCAGAAAAAGCAATACTTCAGAAAATATTTTACAACTCTATTTATATTTTTTTTCCTCACATGTACTAAAGTAATGAGCTCTCAGAACTCTCTGGCTAACCTTAACAACTAAATCATGAAAATAATTCAGATTATAACAAAAAGGTCCTGTCCTGAATAAAGCAGTCCATTTTAAATTCCCCCTGAATTTCTATGGCCTGTGATTGGTGGTTTGGTTATACTTCAGAAGTAGAGGCTCCAGCTGGCCAAGTTTGCTGTGATGGAGGACACTCAGCAGGAAGTGGCCTCCATCATAGCAAACTTGTGGCCCTTCAGTCACAGCCTTTCTGAGGACAAGGGCCAATTTGCTGCCTCTGCCTTGCTGAAGACAAGTGGGCCCATACTGACAGCCCAGCAGGACTCCTGCCAGCAGGAGCAGCTCCTTGTCCAGCCCAAGTGATAGCAAAATAAATGGCCCAGGCTAATGTAGAGGATACTTGACTCCATTTCATTTGTAAAGCTTTTGCCTTTGAACTCTCTAAGTAAAAGAAAAGTATTTAATATATTGACACAAGGGCAGATACATATTAACATTTCAGAAGGTGATTAAGGGAGCTATCAAGAAGATATTTTAACAGAAACATTGGGAGGTAATGTGTCATTGGAATAACAGTTCTACTAAATACTAGGCATTATTCTCCAGGAGTAAGACATAATTGGACCAGCACATACAAATTACCTAGTGCACATAGAAAGTTGGTTAGATGATTGCTAACAGAAACAATGTTATCTTATTCATACATTTGCTGCTTTTATTAGCATGCAGCAGGAAGAAAATGGAAATGATACCATAAAATCCTCAGTTTGTATTGAGGTGTACCAACTTCCATGCCATAAAGTCTGTGTGTATCAGACATCCATGCTAAACAGGTTTTGTCTATGCTGCTTGGGAGCCAAATGCTTTGGGGCTTTATTTCTGCTATAAATCTGCAGAGGAAACATCATTAAAGCTAGCTGTTTGTGTATCATTTATTACTCTAACCTGATAGATTGCTCAGCACAATCATAGCTTATTTGGACACATTTGGCATCACTTATCACATGGTCTCTGGCTTCCTAAGCAGAAACAACAAATTAACGTTTAAAATTTCAACATTACAATGAAGACATTAGCATTCCTGTCTCTAAGGAGTTTCCTAATGGAGTAAATTCCAGAAAATACAAGAAACTGGTGGGGGAGGCTGAAGGTGGATTTGGGAGGTGTTAGGTACTCTGGGGCAGGCAGTGTTGTATTTGTGTTCATCCTGTGATAAAGCAAAGCTTGCTCTTCAGTGAGAATGAGGGATTTATTTAACATTTAGCATGGAGCAAGGGTAAGCACACCACATAATTTTCACACAGAGGTAGTAAATAGACTGTAAATTTTAGTCAAATTTTACTTTACAGAAGCTGAATGTTAAGCACAGTCAGTGGGCAAAGCTGAAGCTGCTTCACATTCAGTGAACAAAGCTGGTAAACTCCACTCAGTTTGGCTCTCCAGAGCTGGTGAACAGCATTGGCACCTGCTGGCTCTCCCTGTTTTCCTCACTGCTGGGAGGGTTCTGCAGCCTCTCCTGAGGCAGCTGTGGGGATGAGCTGCAGTGAGGTAGATGCTTTGGTGAGGCAGAGCAAGGTGCTTCCTGTCACCATCATATTTTCTGAAAAATCCTTTTGCCAGGATTTCTTCTCCTGGGAAGCTGAGAAGCCACAGAGAAAAACGAAAACAATAATTATCTGATTGCTTCTCCTGTGTTTTGCTGCTTTGGAATGTGGTTGGAGACTGTTTATCCAATAGGTGGTTGTTTGATTGGTTTCATGTGAATTGTTTTTACTTAATGACCAATCACAGCCAGCTGTGTTGGGACTCTGGAAGAAGTCATGAGTTTTTCATTAGTATCTTGTTAAACCTTCTGTCTGTATCCTTTCTCTATTCTTTAGTATAGTTTTAGTATAGCATTTTTTAATATAATATAATAGCATAAAATAATAAATTAACCTTCTAAGAACATGGAGTCAGATTCATCAATTCCTCCTTTATCCTGGGGACTGAGCAAATACCACAGCTTCCCACCAGTACAGGATCTGTAGCTCTGGGAGTGAGGTGTTATGAGGATGTCTAAGGGAGAGAAGAGAGTGTAACAGCATCATCTCTGGCAGTTAAGGAGTAGTGTGATTCTGGACAAAATTGCCTGTCACACCTGCCAGCTGCACATTGGTTAATTTTGCAGAGTGAGTCTGTTGTGATTGCAGCTTCTCCAGCCTAGAACAGCCCTGGAGATTCTACCAGAGGTACAAACCAGCCCCTGGTAGAGAAATAAGGCTTCAGACACATGACAAGTCTGTCATACATGCCTGGCAGGAATTTTTGGTCCAGGACAACACATTAAATGTAATCTGAATTTAAACTTCCAGACCACAGATGCTGGAGCAGTGAGGAAATCAGCACCAACTGCTTCTATTTAGTGATCTGCTCCTGTGGTACTGTGTTGCTGGTTAATGAAGAAGCAGGCAGTGAAACCTAGGCACAGTATCTGTAAGAATTGCCTTGAGAAGAACAGTTTTTATGTGCAAGGAGATATATGGTAGAGAAACAGAGTGGAATGTCAGAGGAGGGCTCAGCAGGCAGGGATGTCACAGACTTTGGCTGAAGGGGAGGGGAGCAGAGACAAGTCAGAGACTGGTCCAGCTGAGGATAAACATTTTCTACATGGCCTTTGGCTGTGTTTGGCTTACCAGAGGATGCCTTTTGCCTTTGGTAGGCCTGGGCTCTGACCCACCTGTGTTCTGCCCCTCAGCAGCTCTCCTGAGAAATCAGCAAGTCAAGTGATCCCTCCTGTGTCCCCGTGCTTTGTGCAGCCAAGCCTGCAGGTCCGTGGGCTCTCATTTCTCTCTGGGTAACGTTCTGGCTGCAGAAACAAGGCAGTGGGCAGCCCTCCTGAATGGAGAGTGTGTTCTGATGACCAAAACAATGAGTGCTCACCCAGGAGCCCTCCAAGGAGGGCAGCTGTGAGCCCAGGCAGGCAGGCTGAGGCAGCTGGGCAGGAGCAGTGCAAAGGCTCTGGGCTCGCTGGCTGCAGGGTTGGGGCAGCTCTGTGACAGCAGCTCCCAAGCACTGCTGCTGTCCAAACACTAGGAAGTAACATGTGCTAAATTAGCAAGTTATCTCATCAGAAGGCTTCTGCTTTGATTTTGCACATGAAATCTGTCACCAAGTATCTTGCAATTTACTATTAGCCCAAACACGAAGTATTTATAAAACCCTTAAAGATTTACAGATTTTAATTCACTACATAACTTACAAAACTTAATTATACTACTTAAACTTGAAGAAATTAGATAAAATTTTATGGACTTGTTTCAATGCTTAGGATAAAAATTAAAAATCCAGTTCCCATTTGTAGTGAAAATAACACCCCTATTTTAACATGTATTTGCCAAGGAAGCAGTACAACAGAAGACCATAAAGTTTTGATTATAATTGTTTAAAGTCCAGGGCCAGAACCTCCAAAAGAGACACTTGGTCTGCTAGGAAAAAAGAGGAGCATGCCTGCAGGGGAAATTTCAGTTGTCAGCCCACATTTCTTCTGTTGTTACCCAGAAATTCAGTGTAACATAAACCTGCATCTAGATGGTAAAAGGAAAATATGAAAAGAAATAGCTCTAGCTTTAGGTCTGAGGGTCTCTTTCCAAGACTTTACTCTTGGATCTGCCCTTGGTCCCCATCTTGCCATTACTTTAATATGAGACTCTGTTTAAACAAAGACTTATGGCAGGAGACCAGGCCTCCTCAGGAGCTGAGTAGAAACTGAGGATTTAGAGCAAATTAGGCCAAGGCAGCAACTCTTCTAAGTAAAGACTGGCTTGCAGAGAAACACTTTGCTGCTGGGGGACATCCTGACAAACCTGTGGTGAAAAGAGTTAAATAGACTTTTGAAAAGATCTTAAACATAGAGGGAGAGTTACTTCTCTGTATATATACTGGCTGATGTTCTCTTTCCAGAACAGGGAATTCCTTGATTTCACAGGGTGACATGGAGAGGTTTTGAGGGAGCTTGGTGCCAGGGGAATGCATGGGGACAGAGGCATTAGGTATGTTCAATGCCATTCCTTCTACAGCCACTGCCTGTCTAGCTGAAAGGTTATATTCATTGTCCCAGCTCTCTCAGCTGTTCCTGATAGGAGAGATACTCCAGTACCTCCATCACCTTTGGGACCCTTCATGCCTTCTTCCCAAGCACTAAAATATTCTCTGTCATTGCTTTGGAGTGATTCTCATGATACTTAAGCATCTCACAGAAGCTCCTTTGACTCTTCTGCCACTTCTGTTATCATGTGAAGCATCCTATGAAGAAACCTGGGATACCAGGTTTCCCAGAATCTCAGCTTTGTTATTCTGGACCATTTATTCTTTATAGCTAGCCTGAATCTAGATATATCCTCTTCTAGTTTAAACTCTCTTTTAGACCCTCTTCTAGTTTAAAACCATTATGCCTTGTCATATTGCTACAGACCCTATTAAAAAGTCTGTCTCCATCTTTCTTATAATCCTCTTTAATATTGAAAGGCCACAATAAGATCTCCCTGGAGCCTTCCCTTCTCCTGACTATTTATTCGGGACATCTAGTCACTCCTTTATATTGTTCAAGCCTTTCCAATAACAGGATAAATCTGTCAATGTGAACTCTGCAGGACTGTACATTGAGGACAAACAGTACAGAGTTTTCTTAGCCCCCATTGTGGCACATCCTTTTTCCAAGTTTGCATGGATGAACACATCCATCACTTTGCAAAAGAAGTTCCTGAACTGCTCTCAGAAACTCTTTTCCTCAGCAACAAAATGTACCCATCTGTCTCCTCCGTTGTGCGCCTCAGGGTCTGGGCACAAGCTTGTTATTCCAGAGCAGGAGCTGGTAAACTGCCATGGGGTTATTGCCATGCTATAAAAGCTCTAAGAGCAAAAAACTGGTATAATCTTCTAAATGTGTAATTTTTCTTTACAGGCACCCATCTGCAGTGGGGTGGTTTTCTGTCTCCTTTCATGCAAGATGTCAAATTTTGTTTGTGAATCATGCATTCTTCTTTCAGGGATTTATTGTAGTCTTTGCTGTCCCTGGATGTGTTTGTGGAAAGCTAGACTGGTGACTGCTATGAGCCCTGTGATTATAAAGCAAAATGAGTTAAGCAAGAGTCAGTAAACTTCTTTGCTCTCGAGAGCAGCAGGAGGCCCAACAAATTCTTTCAGCTGAAGCTGGCACTGACACCAGGCAAATCCATTCTGTGAGCAAACAGCAAATCACTGAAGCATCAGAAGACAGAAGCATCCAAAAGCACTGAGGACAGCAGGACTGGCGGCCAGCATTTCTTTGACTCTGACCTGCAGAACCCTGAGATCCTCAATGGCATGGAAGTAATTAATAATTATTTTTGCTTATACAATGTTGTAAACCAGTTAAAAAATGCTAACATCTGGGGGAATAGCAAAAGCTGAAGATTTGTTTCTTGTAAATAAAGTACACAGAATGTTTTGCTATTAGTTACTGTCTGTTTACAGATAGAGTGAAATATTCATAATTAAAAGCCAGAAAATATTGGAAAATGTCTCAAAATTATTGTTAAAACTCCCAATATGCTCTGTGGCATTATTTTAATGAGAAAAGATGTTGAGTCTTTAAAATGAAACATTCCTTGATCAATATTCCACAATGATTCTGTCAGAATTTTTTAAAAAAAATTTTTTCTAGTAGGAGGAGGGTTCAGAGAGCTTTCCTGCAGAACCAAAAAACATCCTGACCTGGTTTTGCTGGCAGGCAATGCTCTACCTATGGCATATTGTCAGCTTTAGATTAGATAGTTTAGACACAGCTGGAGTAGCTTTGGGAGAAATTGTTTTACTTTCTTGTGCTTCAGTGTCTGTAACTGTAAGCCAGGGATAATAAGGATGAGCTCTTCTGGAGCTTCTTGAACCCTCTGACTGAAAGGCTAAAGATGGGTTTTCACTATTCCTATTAATACTCTTCTGTGATGGTGATATAAAGGCAAGAATTTTCCCCTATCCAGTCCTAGGTCAAGTGTGTTTGAGGCTGTCTTCAGTTCTCCTTCAGTCAGTGGCTTTAGGAGCCTGTGCTCATGCTCTAGGCTTAACTTTTCATTAGAGCTCCTTTTAATGTAAGCCTGAGAGGGCAGTGCCAAGCCTGCTTCAAGCTGGAGATGCCATTCCCTCAGTGCAGCATCTCCTACAGCCTGCCAGCTCTACCCTTGCTGCACTTTACATGGCAGATAACCTGGTGGCTGGGACAAAGTGACAGAGCTTCCCCTCGGCTTTGCTTGACTGCCAGCTGTCCTAACTGTGCCCCCAGCAGCACAGAGATAAATTCCACCCCGGGTTTTAATGCCAAGGAGTCATAGGAAGTACAATGCAGAGAACAGCTTCCACAATCAGGGCCTGACTCACTGACAGTATCAACCCAGCAGGACCAGAGCATCCTCACCAGCAGGCTGAGCACTGGAAAATGCCAGTGGAGTCAGCAAGATGTAACCAGATGGGTTGGCCTAATATGTGATAATGGGAAATGAAGGGAAATTACTAAATATAGCTTATTTACAAAGTGAAGTACAGAAGATGAACATTCCTATGCAAGATGCATATTTATATGTATATATAGAATTTGTAGGTGTATAGTTGATATATATATATAAATGTATATTTGTGTAGCTGTACATTTACTCAGTTTGGCTAAATATTAGTAACATCAATACTAAAATCATTATTGCATTAGGAAAGTCCCCACAGAAGCACTTCTCTAGCTGCTGTGAGACAAAAATGGTTGATCTCCTGCTGGGTTTATACAGCCTAAATATAGCTCAAAAGATGTTTCTGACACACTTGTCTCTCTTTTTGGTTGTCAAATGTACTCTGAGTAAGAGTACCCTGGAGAAAGGGGTTTTTGTGCTCTCAACATGCAGTCCTATTTCCTGTGAAGTAAATGGGAAAGCAGCCTTGAAGAATGTGAGTCATCAGATCTGTCAAGCTGAACCACTAGGCAGAGGCAAGGCAGATGGAGATGTAAATGCAATCCAGGCTGAACAGATTTTTTAAAAATGCAGCATTATCTCATCTTTCTCCTCTTTGATCATTCAGTATAAATAAGTGCCCTTTGGTGGGCAGGACACTAAAATTTTCCTTTCAGTTCAGCAGAGCAGTGTTTGCTGTGTGCCTGCATCAATTATTTACCCCAACATCAGCCAAGATGCACTTGCTGTCTGCTGGTTTGGTGAGTGAAACACCAGGTGTGGGCCACACCCTGCCCTCAGCCAGCAGGTGCTGGGTTAACACTGAGCTGGGTGCCCAACATCACAAGCTCCAGCTTGTGAAAGGCATTGGTGCTGGAACACAACATACAGAGATGAGTAAAGTGGCTGTTCTCTGAGTTTAGCTTATCCCAGGGATGAGGGAAGGTATATGGTTTCCTTTCTTTCTTTAAGTAGGCCAAGTTAAGTCTGATATTGATTTCTACGAGTGCAGCAACAGCTGCTAAATCAATAGGAACCAGCAGTATCACAGAGAATGACACTGTCCACACAGACTTGAGTCCTGCTCTTGAATGAAAAGGCAACATGTGAACCTTTGTGGGCAACTCTTCCTAGAAAACACCACCCTCATCAAATGAGTAAGGGTACGTGCCTAAGAATCTGGCCCTGCATTTTCTGCATAGTGAAATTCTCTCCAACTATTGAATTTTGCTGCTTTCAAAACACTTCACAAAGTGCAGATCCTTAGTTTTGAGAAAATCTGCTTTGTCTGACACTGGTACTTCCATATACTGGTATATATCACTCCAGACCAGTACTGACCTGTGTAACTGTGCCAAGTGGAGAGTGAATGGGCAGCCTCAGGGATTCCCCCACAATTTCAGCTGTGAAATTGTCAGCTGCAGCCAGCAAGAAATTCACCACACTGCCTACTGACTATTGAAAGTGCAGTGGCATAAAGAAGTTACATCACTTTAAAACTGGCCTCACTCAGGGTCCTATTCTTTCACCTTGCTTTTAGCAACAAGTCATGGCAATTTTCTGGGTTTTTTCTTTTTTTTTTTTTTTTTTTTCTTTCTAATTATTTATTGGTCTAACAAGTTCTGAACTATAATAGTTTTAATTAATCTAAAAAATTGCAGTGGGGCATTTGACTCATCTCCAGAATCTAAGTGCCATTGCTTTCAGGTGACTCTGAGTGACTGGCAGTAACCCATCAGGCCAGGCACGGACCTTGCCTGCAATCCTGTCACAGGTGATGCTCCACTCCTGTACCTTGAGTGGAATGAGGCCCAGGCTATGCAGGGGCAGATTTGTTATTTAAAGCCACACCAGTGCCTTTCCCCAGGGCTGGAAGGACACAAGCCAGCAGGAGCCATTGCAGTCCCATCTCCCAGCAGCCCAGGACCAAGCTCCATGTCCCCACTCAGCTCCGAGAGCTCGGGGTGTTCCAGCCAGCTCCTCCAGCTGTCCCCAGCCCTCTGCCCTGCTGGCAGCACCTGTCCTGTGCCCTGCTGCCATTATGGGATGGAGCTGTTGAGGCCAAAGAGGCCGTGCAGCTGGGCACAACTGAGGTAATGTAAGGGGGAATGGTGGTTTTCCATTATGTAAATTACAGGTCCTGCATACTGTTTCTCATAAAATCCCCATTGTGTGTAATGATGTGGGATGGACTGAACGTTGCTTGGATGGGCTGGTTGAGCTTGGCTGTTGTTTCCCTCATAACGTGAGACTGATGTCTTCAACAAAGCATTTTTATGCCAGATAAGGTAAAAGGCTGTTAAGAAGCCTGTCCTGCAGAGATGAGGCAATGCTTTCCATCATACCAATTTCCTCTCCCCCAGCAAGGCTGACAGCATAAAACTCCCTCCCAGGGCAGGTGTTGGGCACTCACACAGAGGCCTGAAGCTATTCCTCCCTAAGGAGGCACAGCTGGCACAGTTAGGAACAGGGCCAAAGAAGCAATTTTGTCATTGGAAGGGGCCAAAAACCATCAAAAGGCCCCCAAAGAAAACCCCTCCCTGGAGGTAGTACTGGGGCATTCCCACATAAACCTGAATGTATATAAGCTGTCAAACTCTTTGTTGTTTGGGTGATGACCTCAACAGATCCAGACTGCCATGATGACTCCAACCATGGACATCAAAATTGCAACAATCAAGTCTTTTTGCAGATCCACGGGTGGTGACATCTTTCCTCCTCACTATCTACTCTTGTCCTTTCTGTCTCTTTCTTTCTTCTCCTCATATATTTTCTTTGTCATATTTTTATAATTGTATAGAGAAAAAACAAAATGGCTACATACCTCATTTCCAGTGCAACCAATTTGTTTTAAAATAAACTTGCCTCAAAAATGTACACTGGTAATTCAGTGTCATTTTACTCTAATCCACCCCAAGGGATCTATTGACAAGAACTTCAGTTACCCTGCTGTAGAGGTTGGTTGTAGCACTAAGCTAGGAAGTAGTACACATTAAAATATTCAGAATAATAGGCATTTATTTTCAGTACTATTTTCATTAAATATTGGTATAATATATCCATGTCTGAGGTAATAAATTAAAAATAAACTCAAGATTTCAGTCCCATATTTGTGCTGCATATTTCTTTTCTACCATTATACATAATTTTGAAGCAAACACACACAGTCTGTAATTCTGAATGCAGCTAGGAATATTGTTTTACACAGTCACTTTTTGTTTCACTATAATTTTGCTGAGAATGGTTATTGCATGATACACTTTTAATAGACGTTTTAGTTATACTAGAGTTTTCTATTAGATCACACATATCGTAATTATAGGAAGATGGGCATGAAGATGTGCTTTGAGCCAAGGATGGCAAATACTGAATCAGTGATAGCACATACTGCAGCATTATTGTCTGCCTTCACTAGAGCCCAGATCCAGCAAAGCCATTTCAGTGTGTGCTTAGTTTTAGACATGAGTCATTTCAGTGTCATCCATGGCCTTAATTTTTGCTGAATCAAGGACTAGCCAAATCTGTAGAACTGAATTAATAGACTTCTTTAACTGTGTGTTATTTGAAAACAGGTTTGCTGGTTTCATATTTTGTAAGATATTTTGTAATGACCTCTGTGAGATTGTTCATATCAGTGAAGCACCCATGAAAGTTTCTAACCTGGTTCATAAATACACTATGAAAAAATAAGCAACTACAATGACTCTCTTCTACACATTTTGTTAAAAGTAACACCTGGTTTGAAAAGTTATTAAAGTAATTTTTTCCATGGTAAAATATATTTAAAAAAATAAACTCTTAATTTAATCATCTTCCATCAAACATATAAGCATGTTAAAGGGCGGGGCATAATTCAGGTATTTTCATTTATAAATGCAAGAGATTGAGTGTGTCAATCTTTTGCACTTAAATGCTGGTGGTAGTAAGGCCCTTTCAGCTAAGTCTTCATCAAGCCCAACATCAGTGAGCTAAATAAACAAACAAACACAAATTTTGCTTGCATATAACTTTTTCATAATCCTGAATTAAAAAAAAAATCCTCCCTGCTTAGAAAAGAACTCTTATTTAACTGCTGCCATTAAAAAGTATACCTCACTTCCATGTTAAGTTTAATCAGTGATTCTGAATGCAAAGGATTTAAACACTCACTAAAATTGCTGTGGCATGCCATTAGACTCTTAATGTTCATAAATTGTGCTAATTCCCATTTCAATCAGGAAGCTATAGTTTAGAGTTAGAGCTAATGGTTGTCTTACTGTTAAAGGTCTATTTCCACCAGATTTTCTTTATTCTATTTTGCAATGACTGACAGTGCTTATGATGTGATCCTGAAAAACCGTTTGGTGTTATTACCAGAAGCGATAGTCCGTGAGAAAACTCTCCATGCTCATGCAGTGAGTTGCATTGCTGGGGGAGGGACCATGGCCAGTGCTCCTGGGCCTGCCCTCAGTACTCCACCGAGCTCACCATGGCCATGGGCTCGTCAAACGTTGCCAGCCTGATCTGCTTCGGGGTGGGGATGGAGAGCATCTCCCCGGGCTCCGCCGGAGAGTGAATCCCATTGTCCATCATGCTGGACACCTCCTCCTCGTGGTCCTCGTACAGCGTGTTGATGTGCAGCAAAGGGTGGGCTGGGTTGCAGCTCAGAGCAGGTGTGGGCTCTGGCTTGACCTGGTTCAGAGCCATACTGGTGGCAGCAGCAGGGGTGGCTATGTGGTTGTGGTTGCACGTGACAAAAGCCGCAGCCGCGGGCACAGTTCTGCATGCCTCGGATGAGTACAGGATCTCTTTTGCAGGATGAGGGGTGTCTGCAAGAGAACAAAACAGACAGATGAAGGACAGGTAGTGTCTCACCATTCCAGTCCATCAGCGAGGAGTGTCCTGAACCAATAAAAGTCATTGGCAGTCTCGCCACTGATTTCAATGGGATCAGAAGAGGATCCCAAGCGGAATTTTCTTGGGACCCTTTGAGAAATCCAAAAAGGACTGTTTAAAAACAACAGGGTCGTAAGCTCAGGGAAACAGGACAAACAAGAAGTGGGGTTTCTAAATCTCACTCTTTTTTATGCATGCTCATGCTTCCTTATGTGAATGGTACTTTTGTAAAATGAAGGAAAAAAAAAAAACCAACTGAAAAGTATATTCCTCTCCTAGTCTGGCCAGTGTTTTTTAAATGGTATGATTTAATGTTTTGACAAATGCAATGACTATTGAAATCCACAGGATGGAACACAAAAGGCATTGATATTTTCAATGGGAAAAACCAGTGGTTACACATTGTAAGCCACTTGTCTTTAGAAAGAACTCAGCAATTTGTCATAAACTGAAGTCTTTTTCCAGAATTTATAAGTCTGCCTTACCTGATGGACTGCAATGTAGGTCTAATTCAAAAACAAAGTTGAAAATTTTTAATGTGAATAGGGAGTCACAGAGCCTCAAAACTCCAGTAATTATTCTTTGCCCTTAAAATATTCAAGCACTAATTTAGATTAAGGTAATTGAACCAGAAAACCTCAGCAGTTTTGAGGAGTTGAAATCAGAGCAGGTGACTGGATAAAGAATGCTGCAGAATAGCTCACATGCACATTGGGGAGTTGGAGGACTCTAAGGAGCATAGGGATTTGGAAGTGACAGAAACTTTTATACCTCAAATCACTTCTTTGCTGGGCAGTGGGGTGACGGTAGAGGTCAGTCTGTCGAAGCCCAGAGGGAGGTCTTAGCTTGTAATGAGATGAGAGCCATTGCTTTAAGTACGTACAGATTTTTCTGTAACTTCAACTGCATTGTGCTTCTTTCTTATGTCAGTAGCTTACAAAAATAAACAAGAAGATATCTCTCTATCAGTTTATTTACTGATCTATCACTTTTTGTAATGTTCAAATGGCTTTCCTCATCATCCCAGCTCATAGCAATTACTGATATATTTGAAACACTCCCTTGAGTTAAGAAAGGGACAGGCTTTACAGGACCCAGAGGGAACTGAGGCACAGAAAGAGCATCTCCTGTGAGGCCACACAGGAAGGGAATGGCAGAAATCCTGAATCCCTGACCAGCACCCACACTTCAGAACATCCATTCTCTGGTCCATGTAAGACACAGAGCAATTTAAAGTGTGTGTGAAGAACAATGTCAACAAGCTGAGTTTTGATTTTCTAGGTGACAAGCATAAGACAACCCCTGAGAGTTGGTAGTCTAAGAGATCTTTTTTCCACAGGCAGCTTTAACTGCCATTAGTAGTCTCCCACACACCCCTAAGGGGCTATTACTGCTCAGGGTACTGGTCATCTACCATGGCAGTTTCCATATGACTTGAAAATAAGGCAGGTTTGAAATGTGCCAGGTGCTGGTGGAGCAGGAAGGGTATCATGGAAGCCAAACTCTCCTCATTTCCTTGGCAAGGCATGCCCACAATTTTGTAGTTGTGAAAACCTGCTTACATTTGAAACATTACCCACACCAACAGCCTGAAGCCTGTTTTGTACAGCTCTACCTGTAACAACCCTTACCCTCCATACAGTTGTTAAAGAGAGAGAACCTCTATTTCTGACACCTGCAAACCTTGAGAAAACTAGCTATCCCCAAATCTAGCAAGGTAGGTCAAAACAGTTTCATAAACTCTGAGTTCCTTAAGATTGCTATGTAAATTATGGCCTGTGGAGGTGGAATGGGCATTATGGCATACTGTACCTTTGAGAGAGGAGGTAACATGCACTACAACATTCTCTTCCTGGTTTAAAAATCCACCCTCTTGGCTTTTTGACGTAGACATCGAGGGCATGGCTTGAACCTCTGGCTTGGGTTTTTTGCTACTGAGTATATATGGATGAACATCCAAGGAAAAGTGCCGTGTGTGCTTTTTTTCACTGCTTGTGCTTGGGATGGCGTTTGGCTCGCTCTTGTGAGCGGATGATTGCTGTGAGGTCTTTGCAGCAGACTCCAACAAAGGAGCTATAAGGCTGTCTGTCGCTGTTTTTCTCCGCACGGGCTTCGGCTTATCAGGCTTGTGGTTCTCAACCTTCATGATGGCCAACTGCTCCTTGAACGGCTGGGGAAGGGGATTGGTAGTCGGGATCCATTTCATCTTCTTCCTTGGCCTCTTAATGATGAGCTGTTCATTAGCATCAATGTCTGCTGGATCAACGCTCGGGTCTATGGTCTGGATCCCTGAATCCCGCATGGTTGGAGTGGCGTCATGGTTGGACTGGGCCAGCGCCGCAAGCAGCTGGCGCACCACGTTGTCGTACATCAGATCGCTCTCATTTGTAATGAAATCCAGACGGTTCAACGATTTTATGTGGTCCCTATTTTCATTACAAAACATGGCCAAAATATTAATATCACAAAACTGGGACTTCTGCCACTGTTTCTTGGTCTTTATTCCGACTTTGTTCAGTTTATCAAATATGAAGTTAGACTTGCGGAATATGAAGAGGTGAATCAAGTTGATGAGGATTATCAAGTTCATGAAGCAGAGGAGAACGATATCTACACCAGCAATAATCCGCTGGAGCTGGACAGATGGCAGTTTACAGTTCACTCTGATGTGCAATTTGGAGCTGCTTGTTTTGTCTGGAGGCTCACCTAGTGCACACGTAAATTCATTTTGCTTCTGTGTAGCATAGTAGGTGGATAAGTATGTGATTGGTATGATGCTTAAAAAGATGATGAACAGATGTCTTGCAAGATAAAGCTTAGCTAAAAAGTTACTTCGTCCTCTTCTTTCCAGATATTTCTCAAACAAGTTCTGCTCGGGGCTTTTTTCCTTTTCTGCATTCTCAATGATTTCTCTTTTCTCTCTCTCGGTTATCCCTGGGCCTTTGGACTGAATCTGTTTCTCTATTTTTGGTGCCCGCCCTTCAGCTGCACGGTGGTAGCAGTTATCGATCTCCTGAAGCAAAAAATTAAGCTCCGAAGTCAGTCGAGTGGAGGCCAGAAATTCCCAGCCCAGAGCTGGAATGTACATTATCCCAGCAAAAGCCAGCAGTGCATAAGGTAGGAACTTATGCTCAAACAAGGAGGGCCAGTGGCTGGCATCAACTCCTGGCAAGGCATCTTTTAATTCTGTCCAACAATATCCTCTGGCATACAAGGCTTGATCACGGGTGAAGTTGTGTGGTGTGTAACAGTATATTGGCTCCTCTGTATAACAGAGAGAAAAGTCACTGCTGTGCATTTAACCTACAAAAGGGGCTCTGGAAAATAAACATTTCAAATTATATCAATTTTATTTTACTGTATCTTCACATGACCATTAAGCCCTCCACACATCCTAACAAACCCTATGGCAAAATTATTTACCTGAAAGTTTTAGAATGACCCTGAGTTAGAAATGTCAGCAAGAAATACATATTTTGGTTTAATGACTTCTCTGAAAACAATATCCTAAGCAACTGTGACGTGAACTCTGTAAAGCTAAAAGACCTGATATTCACTTACAAAGCCAGTAGCTGAGGATGTTCCACGCAAATGGTGAAAATTATATGAAATTTAAGGTTTATCCCAGCTAAGAATTCTTCTATATAGAAATAAGTTAGATGTAGCTTAAGGCAATGTTTTTAATAATTATTAACAAAGTCAACTCATTTGATATGATAGAAAAAAATGAAACTCGAGATATACAAGGATTTGGTCAACTGTATCCCTCTCAGCTAATATTCTTGAATAAAAGTGTGACTGACCAGGACAGAATCTGGTGTGTTAACTATTCACCGGTATGAAAATTAAAATCTACATTTGAAACTTTAACTTTGGGATTTTTACACAATGTGTAATTAAATGCAACTTGCCCTCAGACAGTATTATGGAAGAAACAAATACTGTGGATCAAGAAAGAAATCAGACAAAGTAATGGGAGAGAAAGTTTAGCAAGGATTATTAAATTCACAGTGATGCAACTTTTCTCTCGGGAAATGCCTCAGTCACATTCTGCTGGAGGACAGAAAGGGTTTGTCAAAGGAAATTACATCACATACTTGTCTATTTTAACACCCCTTCTAAACATTTGTATTTTACCATCATCATCAGAATGTTGAGATAAAGGTCCTGACCCAGTAGATAAATTATGTTCTTACATGATAATTTTTTTTCTAGCAAGAATACATGAAAGAAAGAGAGAAAAACTTATGAAAGCTAAAGCAGCATTAGTTCCCTGAAGAACAACAACCATTATGAAGACATCCCATTCAAAGAGGAGACCATGTTTTCATGTTTTGACAGGTAGAACAAAGAGAATATATTTTACAGTGTTCTGGTACACCTTTAAAAAACTTCCCAGAATGAGACCCATAGGAGGAGGCATGCTCTCTTGACTTGAGAATCGCTCAAGAGCACCAAGCCTGCTCTGGCTCTGAATGTAGTCTAAACTTCAGATCAAGAACAGCTCCCTGGAAGAGCTTGGTGGCACTGTTCTCTTTATAATAAAAATGAAAAAAAAATCATATTGATATCAATAAATAGAATATTCAAAAGTAATAGACAGGCAACTCCCACTTATCTTTCTGGCTTAACAAATGACTCCTACTTGACCAGTTACTTTTTACATGTGAGCACAGCAAAAGTTAGTTCTTTGGTGTGGAGCTACAAACCTCCTCTGTGACCTAGAGAGAATTAATACTACCAACTTAAACAGAATTGACAGAATAAATGTTGCTACTCCAGACAGCATGTAAAGTGAGCATGCCCTGCAAATACTTTAATATCGTTTTTGATGACTACTTTAAATGAGCTAACTTCAGTCTCAGAGGATAGCTTAAAGCACTTCCATTTAGACTAATTTTGTGTACTTACAGACATATGCAACAAGAAAAATTCCCATTGACTCCCTTGATTTCATAATTATGCAGCCTCCCAACCCTACCCATGAAGGGATGCATACAAAATATTCAATCTCCTACTATCAATGACTTATTGTAGAATTCCCCAGGAGACCAAATAGATTCCTGTGTAAAAATGTTCCCATGGGGTAAAAAAAGGCAAAGCAGAATGCTATGTTTCTCATAAGCAGAAATTTTTTTTTAATTGGGTATCCCTAAGCCCAATAGAACTTTCCAATATGACACCAAGTTTTCTGTGGCAGACATGAGTTCATTTCTCCTAGGTCTCAACATCACAAATACTTGGGAAGATAGCAGCAAGCATTCCTACAAATCAGCCATAAGGATTATTTTTTGATTTCTGCATCAGTTACTACTATAAAATAAACTGATTAGTTCTTTCAGTTCTCTTCACTGAGACCCAAAAGACAGGGTGACCTTTGCCAAAACTGTATATATATACAACAACAATCCAATATCTTTTTCCTTTATAAATGAAAAAAAAACCAAACAAATGAAAATGTATTAACATTTTACATTTACATAGGACAGATCACTGATAGACTAACTGCACTCCATCCACTGCCACTGCTTTGGTGAAAAAAGTCTAAAGAGCTTTAGAATTCCAGTATGGACTGACCAGCTGCATTACAGGCTACAAAATGAGGCTGTCCCAAACAGTAGGAAAAGCAAACATCACTTGAGAGGAATTTGCTATCTTTTCCTCTGTTAAACTTGTTTTTATCTCACCTAATTGTCTGTGAGGTTGTAAAAGATCTCTAATTTATTTGGCCAGCTGAGCATGGTGTCCCACTCTTACTCAATGTTTTGTACCTTGTTGCTACTAGTCTAGTATTTCCTTTGCGTGTTTGCAAAGTTGGCATGATTTTTGTTGTATAACATGTAAATCTCAAGACCCTTCAGACAAAAATAAATCCTCTGTGGGACCAGTGGGGCTTCTGATAATTTATTGAAGTGAGAGCAGTGGGGTTCCAACAATATTTTAATCAAATAGTATTTTCTAATATAGAATCATAGAATCACAGACTGGTTTGAGCTGGAAGGGATCTTAGAGATTATCTAGTCCCAGCCCCCCTGCCATGGGCAGGGACACCTTCCACTAGCCCAGGCTACTCAAAACCCACCCAGCTTGGCCTTGAACACTTCCAGGGATGGGGCTGCCACAACCTCTCTTAGCATTATCTTTGAGCTATATTTACTGTCAGAGAATGTAATAAATTTTGGTAAAGTTATTCCACAGAGACATTTAGCTTAACCCTCTCATCACAGGACTTGACTCACAAAGCATTGCATCAAACCTAGAACCTCATTCCCCTAGAAAATGGCCCAGGCAACTGAGAAGAGAGGAATCCCCTTCTGAAGTGATTCAAAGCAAAATCATTTAGCTGTTGCCTGGAAAAGAACCTGTCTCTCTGCACTGACAAGAGGCTGCCAAGCAGGATCCACACCAGGTTTTGAGTTAGTTTTTGTGAATGTTCCCTCTTAGACAGTGGCACCATTTAACCTGGCATTTAGCAAACACCCTGAAGGTGTCTGATCCAGGTATAGCAGGGTATGGGACTGTTTCTTCTCCACTGCAGCCTGTGTCCATCATTAATTAATGAAAAAGAAAAACACCATGGCAATAACTAATCCTGTTGAAAGTTGGCAGATATTGACATGCAGATCTGATGAGGACAGCAGAGGAACACGTTGTTCTCACACATGATAACTCACTTAGCTGGGAGACCTCTGCTTAATGCACTTTGAAGAAGACACAGCAGATTTTTTTTGTTTGTTTTACAATGTTCTCCTGATAGGTAAGTAGCATTAAAAAAAGGTTGCAATGATTTTAAAATCACAGCTCTGGTGTGCAAGATCATGCAATATACAAAATGCATTTTCTTTAAACTTTATATTCATAAATATAGAAAGTTTCTACTGATACTCTTCTTCCATGCTGAAAATTCTTATGCAGTTTATGAAGGTCCTTTTTCATATAGCCATTCCAGCCACCATGAAACACAGCTTTTTCCTGAGATGCCACGGTTTAACTGTGTACAGCAATGAAGTAAAGTGTTGTAAAGAAAATTTTTAAAAGCTTAGGGAGCATTATTATGGTTGAGCACATTGGTCATCCTCTCAACATTGTCTAGTCTAAAGCCCATAAAAATAATCTGTCTCTCTGCTCCTTGAAAGATATATTCCTAGTAATTACTACATTGAAAAAAAAAGGCTTTGATGGTAATATGTGATGATTTTTTCATACTAACTTAAGCCTAAACATGCACACTAAGAAGCTTCATTTCCCTTTTTTCAATATGTCAGATGTTTTCAACAATTGTACATAAATACATTTTATCCTGCTCACTATGCACCTAAGTAGCTTCTAGAAATCTGCAGAACTGTCCTCTAGGATAAGGGATGAGAGAGATCTGACTGCATTTTTCAGACATGCAATCAAGATGAAATAAACAACACAGAATTACTTAGTTGTGTAATACAACTGATTGTGTTATGCCACTTGAGAAATTAAAATCCCTTGGCAGAGAAGTTTTTTCACATGCTTCATTCTGCAATATCTCAATTGACTTGAGGGAGGTACTGTGGTACAGAAGTCTTATCTCAGGGGAATGAAAGTGCATGGCTACAGAAGACACTCAGGGTAGGGAGAGGGATAATGGAAGGGGTTGTGCTCAAAAAAAACCTCTTTAGAAAGAATCCAGACAGTATGGAAAGGAGTGAAGTCAGAGTACTGAAGCAAAGAGCTGTCAAGTCTGCTGCTTTTAGAAAAGGATTGTAGAAATGCCTATGAGCTTCCTGCAGGCACACACTCCCTATGCTCCCAATCCAAGGTCAGCCACCTCCTTTCAGTGGTCCCCCAACCTCCATATACTTTAATATACGTTCAACTGTCCTCTTTGAGAGGCCTTGAATTAAACACCATTTTTTCAGGCTGCAAAATACACATTTAGAGTGCTTTGGTAGGCATTACAAAAAAATATTAATAATAAACAGTATATGCTCCTACATAACAGGGCAAATGATTTTTTATACCTAATGCATTCCCAGTGGAATAAAGTATATTTGCCAAAATATAAGCCATGATAACAAATTGTATATGCCTCCTGTGAATTCCAGCTTTTAGAATTTATTCTAGAAAAAGAAATCACTCTTCATTAATCTTCCCACTGAAATGCATTATTTAGCATTCCAATGCAATAATTGCGTAAAGCAAAAGGAACTGTAAAATTTTCCAACAGCAGACAGAAAAAACGAAACAGTTTTGAGAAAATATGATACAAAAATGTAAAAAGAAAAGAAAATTCTTGCAAGGCAAGAATTCAGTTCAAGGCAAAGGTAAGCATGCCTCTTGTGTGAAGATTTCTTCAAGGATCTGGTTAACATTCAGCATGACTGCCAGTACCCCACACAGGGTGTAGGCAGCACAGCTGGTGATCAGGTGCTGCTGAACAGGCTGCATCTCCCAGCCTCTGAAGAAGGGCCTAAACACTCTAGCTGGAGACCCCAGCTGAGTATCAGGTAAGGATAGTGATACCTACAGTTACTGAGTCAAATATACTGCAGACCCACACTAGCCTAGTGCTTCCTAGCAACTGGCACTCTGCCCTCTTGAAGAGAGCTCTAAATCATCCTCATTCCTGTGCCCAACCTGCCTCTGAAGATAAGCTGGCAATCCAGTCAGGATCTCTGAACACTCCTTGTGCAGTCCTCTCCACTTGTCTCCAAGGAGAAATCCAACATTTAGGTAGAATCTCTGAATCTCCCTGCCCATCACTTCCCAGTACCCACATTTCTAATAGACAAAATAAATTAGAAACTCCCTGAATTCAGCAATAAATGCCAGTGTTTAACAAGGGTATTCCTTATCATACTGCTTTGTGGCACATACATGTAAGAAATCTGCATACATGCCTCATTCATCTTGGGTACTAAAAGGATTGCACAAGAAAGCAGGTAGCAAACTGTTTATTTTTAGAAACAGAAATAATTTATTTAGTACTTTTTCAGCAATTTTTAAATGGAAAAGAAGAAATGTCCTGGATCCTCTTCTCTCTGGAAAAAAATGAATAAAGAACATTCATGTTACTGAGTTTGAAAATGTAGTCTAAGAAAGTAAAATATTATCTAAACAGTATATGTGTCTTCCCTTCCAGTCACACAGTCCACAAGGAATACGAAATTCTGCTTCAAATGATTTTAACAAATGCTAGCTAATACCCAAATTAACTGTCAGCAAAAGGAAAAACCCACTTATTTTAACTACTTTATTTCAACTACTTTATTTAAAGGATATTTAATGGTTAGAAATTAGTACAAGGTAAGGATGGATCCCTGAAATTAATTTTGTGTGTCATAGAGTCCTATTGAACTCACTGAGTTTACTCATATGAATGAGAAAACATCCATCAAACTAAACTTTAACTTAGCAAGCTAATTATTAAGAATTACTAGTTTTACTGAAATAAAGAGACAATACCTTTACCTTTCTTAGGGAATATTCTTTCCAGTCTGAATACAGGTTCCATGCCCATGAAGTCTTCCTAAGGTACAAATTTCTCCATGATCAGCAAAGCCTTTTTTGCCCAATCTCTGAAACCACTTGTCCTGTTTAAGAAAAAAATCTTGAAAAGAAAGTCCCTAAAAAATGAGACAGGAAACCACTGCTGCTATTGGGTTTTATTTGCCTAGAGTCTGTAAGGATTAGTCATAAAGAGTGAGATGTAGAGAAGCAATTTCAAAGACTGATTGGCAATGGCTCACCCTCAAGGGTAACTGAAGTGCAAGGGTAGCAGCAGGTCTCCCTGTATTTCCAACTTGGGTCTTTTTGCCTTGCAGAACTGCTGCTTGGACTGCATGTATTTTGGATCTGTAGAATCAATGAGTTAACAATGCACTTTCCTAGTGAAAATATAAATTTACAGAACCATATTCCCTGTATGTAATAGACTCTGGCTCTTCCAAAAGCAGCTGGTGTGCTCACCCTTACTGGAAATCTGAGGCTTCAGGCCTTGTACACCTGCCCAGGTTAGTGAGGAAGAACAGACACCTACTCCTGCTTGTCTGGTGAGTTGGAAGTAGCAACTGTTACAAGGAAGGTGCAGAAACACTTAAATGAAATCCCTTAGGCTGCTCCTACAGAGGAATGTGTCCTCAATCATGAGCTGCCCTCTACCGTGTAGTGGCCATGCAGCATGGTGGTAAAGTTACTGAAAAGAGAGCTTATTTATAGTGGCTGACTATTGGTGCCAAGATTTGAGGGAAGGTTAGATCTGAATTTAAAGGAATGTATTAATCTAAATATAATGAACGGAATTCAGCCACGCAGTCAGTCCTACAAAAGAGATCTGAATAACGTTTACTTCTAAATTTAGTGCTTGCATGAGGTGAGTGGAATTTCAGTGATGTACAGATCTTCTGCATAGGAGAAGTAGTAAGGTATGAAAATAATATTTTAATGTTTTGCAGAGGTCAAAAATTGCCTGCTAGAGATGGAACCCCAAAGCAACTACATGCAGTCAGACAGTATGATAACGAGGACTGCAGTAACTCCTGAAGGAAACTGCAAGAATAAATGCTGAAATGAAATGAATCATGAAAATCCAGTGAAACTGATGAGACATGAACCATGGTGGCTTCTTAAATCAAGGGTTGAGTACAAAATACAATCACAGAAAGCAAGAGGAAACAGCATGTTCTTTCTATTGCATTATTATTATTTAATGACCAGAAATTAAAAAGATGGCTTGTATTAAGTACCTCTTGGCATAAACATGGCACCCAGAAAAGTTCATATTGAAAAAGAAGAAAAAGACCAACAGTTAGCTCATTAGGTAACATTATGTTACTAACATAGTATTTAGAGGGCAGAAATGGCTGGTCTGCTGCTTTTGGAAAACTGGTTCCTCCATGTGTAGAGAAATTGGGTTTTGTGAAGCATCAGAACTGTTTTGATTCATCACAGAAGAGACAGAAGAATCCACTACCTGAGGCTCCCAAGGGCTCTGCCACTTCCAGCGTGGAGGGCTCCTGACCTCTGAGGAAAACATCAATCTCACAGAAGATAAGGTACCTCAGCCTCAAAATTTGAAATACTTCATCATAAAACTAAAATTAAACTGAAACTCCAGAAATAGTCCCTGAGCTGTGAGCTGCAAAAACCCCACTACACATCTCAGCACCTTGAGCCTGCATGACAGGCTTGGTGCCACCAAAGAAAGGCAAACAAATCCCCAAAGCTTGCTAACTATGCTTGCTATCATTGTGAACAGCTGCATCCCCATTCAAATGCAAGAGTATAATACAAGCCTGGGACAAAATCCCCAATGATGGAAATGTCTTTCCTGATTTCAATGTTTTTCTTAGAATAAATCCTGTATCATGTGAAAAAGAAGGAATCTACAAGAATTATGCTGGTCTGCTGTGAAATTATTCAGTTTTTGTAATTAAACATATACATGCATGAGGGTGTCCACTGCAGCTATTTTTAATACTGAGAGGACTCAAGGAACTCAGTGATGATGCAGATTCTTCCTGAAGACTTTTATAGATATAAGAAACTGAAATTTCCTCTACATCAGGGATGCATGATTTCTATATAGTTTAGAGAAAACAAAGAGCCTCAAATACTTCAGGGTAGCTTTGAAAAACAATCTTGACCTTACTCTTTATTTATTCACAAGGTTTCCTTTTATCAAAGGTGAATAAAATTAAGTAGCTCTTAAACAGAAATATTTTTGGCCATCTGTTCAAATCTGTTGGTTATCTGAAAGCATGTAGTAAGCTAAAATTCATCCGTATTTTGGACCTCTTCCCACATACGACACTTGAAAAAATGAAGGGGTTAATAAGGCAAACAGGTCATTAAAGACATAATTAAAAAATGATGATGTACGTGTGTTGATGAGGTCTAAGAAATGGAACTTATGACAGAAAAAATATCTGCAGTCCCTAGGAACTGCAGTGGAGTGATGTATGGCTCATGCATTTCCTCAAGAATACATTTCTATTCACCTTTCACCTGTGTAACTGCAAATCTTCAAATGATCAAAACTCACAGAGTCCCAGCTACTGTATCCTGTGCACACCTCGAGTTTGTGTGTGTGTAAAGGGCCCTTATCCTTTGGGAAAAATTCCATCAGCAATGCAAACAGCCAGCAGCCAAACTGCAGCCAGCCTGTGGGTGCTTGCATCATTTTAGCCCTTTTAAAAAATATGTGCTAAGAAGGCACTTAAGTGGTACTGCTACACTCCCTAAATTCTCTTTTCTCTGCTAGTATCACCTCAGAACAATTTCTGCAGTGGTGTCATCACTTTGTCATACACTAAACAATTTGGGTCTGTTCTCTTAGCACTGACAAAGTCACTTGGGAAAATGCCATCTTCACTTTCTTCAAGTGCAGTTGGAGAGAAAAAATGGAAAGTAAGATCAAAAGCCATCTATTAGGTAAGTCACCTAAATAAGCATATGTAATTATTCTGACGCAATTAGAAACAAATACAAATTAGAAAAGTGACCAGAAATACAAAATAAAACTCCATCTCATAATATAAAAATATGACATATACTATTTCAAACATACTGTAGGGTGAAAAGTGAAAAAAGACACTGAACTCATGCATATACTGTATTACACAGTAATGTAAGCATTGCTTATGCAAATGATTACAAATCAGAAAATATAACATAAAACCTTGAACTGATACTTCAGCCATTAAGCACTGTTTCCTTCCATTGTTTTCTTATGAAAATTTTCTAGCAGAAGGATGCTGAACTACACAACTGCTAAGAGACACAGAAATACAGTATTTTTGAACAACCTCTTTTGTATTTTGTAGGCACTGTTTTAAGAACCTAGCGTGAAAACCAATGCCAAAGCTTGGCTTTTGACTAAAGTATAAAAATCAACTGGATGAATGCTTTGCTTTATTTTAATAAAGTACCATCATTTAACAGCTCGGGTGGGAAAAGCAAACATGACTGCAATTTGGAAAGAATAATTCCCTGTGAATAGAAAGTGTGAGGCACTGTACAAGAGGGATATGACTTAGCAATACCATTACAACATCAGTTTGGAAACCAAAATATTTCAATATTGTGAAGAAAACACAACAAACCCAGCAATGCTATCTCCTTTGGAACCCACCACCCTCTGCAAGTTCTCCCTTACAGAGAGAACTTCCCACAGACATTATTGATGGGGTTGCTTCTCAACCCAGCACAACACTGGAATATTTAAAGCACTCACTAAAAACATTAGGTGATACAAAAGAACTAAACACCACGTCATGAAAGCCAAGTGTCTCTAAATCTACTGGATTACAGAACAGTGTCCTGGAGGTTCAGCAAATGCCATGAGACACTCAACAGCAGAGCTGCCACCTGCTGCTGGAGCACCAGCCTGTGTGTGCTGGTGCCATGGCAAAACCAGGGAGAGTCAAGGACAAAAAACATATGGAACACCAAACAGACCCACCTCAAACTGGCAGTCTAATACTCCACATTCTGTGCATTTTGGAAAGGAAGTGAAAATGGAAAGGCTGATGGACTGATCTTGTTTATCTGTATCCATACTGACCATGCCTTGACAAGACATACCAAAACTTTATAACTAAAAAAAGTTATAAACTGAAAACCAACACAGACTACAGCTGGACTAAGACTATGTACCTTAAATCTTTACCCTCTAAAATTTAATTAAATTTGGTGTATTACCATTTCTTTCACTAAATATTAACCTAAGGCAGACTAAGGTTAACAAAGAAACACTTCCAATAAAAAGAATCCCAAAACCTTTATCATAGAAAAGGAAAGAATCCAGGAGGCTTCAATGCAGCTAAAATGGAAATACAAAAGTAACAAGCAATAAAATTTGCTTTACCACCAGGCAGTACCAGTATGAATAGTCACCTATTCCTCCACTGGGACAGTGCAGTACTATCAAATCTGAACTCTCTGTTCATACTGGTTGTATTTTACTTCTAGTTTGCACAGTAATAACTAACTGCTAGGAAATAAAAAGCTTGGTATGAGAAATCAACCCTCCAGAGAGTCAAATACAAGCATGGATCTCTGCAAAGCACTATGTACACATCTGCATGACTGCTCCAGAAGATGCCTCAGACTATATGGGGTGTGATGGGGGTTATGTCACTGTTCTGATGGGGGTTATGTCATGTGTTCTTTCAAACACATTTGCTCTCATATTTAAATAAAAAAATAGTTGTTATCTTTAAATCAGTAATTTTCAAACAAAAACAGAGCAAACCAAAGTTCCCTTGGGACAACTCACTGTATACACTGTTACCTCAACAAGGACACTGCTATTGGAGAGATATCCTTTAGCCTATGCTGGCTCCTGAGAGCCCTCTGACTCCAGGAAAGCAGAAAACTCATAGTTAAATACAGATTCCATCCACTAGGTGAGACAAAATGCCTCAAAAACTTTCTTTAGTATCCTCAAGGTCATCATACATTGGCCTCTAAATAGAGGATATTCTAGTTTTATATGAAGTCCATTCATGGTTGAGTTTTAGAAAGGGAAATAATATTCATTCTTCTTTTGTGAGTGATCATGTGGGCTTTCTTTGTGTTGGGTAGCTGAATACCGCTCCTAGATGACTTTATGATGATCTTATGCTCAGTAAAAATAGAAAAGATTTATAGATTCATAGATTTATTTTAATTAACTTTCTAGGGGTGTCCTTTCTGGAATCACACTGGTTTGCTTGAAAACCAAAGGAGAATTAGGAGACTCAGAAATGACACTATAGGAGGTTAGCTACATGACTCCTGTGAAAAAACTTTAGGAAGTGGCGGCCAGTGCAAGAATCGTATTTTACTTCAGCCACCAGAGTGAACTCTTGTCCCCACTGAAATCAATGGTCAAGCTCTTACTGCCTTGTTTGCAGCCTGAATTTGACTTTCAGGAGCACATCCATAGCAGTGTGTCTGCCCTTTGCCTTTCTCCTGCAGAGAGCTCCCAAATTCCCCCCAAATGCACCCCAAATACTTCACTACTAGATGGCAATCTAGTAGTGAAGTATGCAAACAAAACCTTATCTCCCAATATATTTTAGCTACATTACAGATTCATTTATATAGCAAAAGCACACCAGGGATGACAACCCCTCTTTCCACCTTGAGCAGACTGTAAGGACACCAAGCACCCAGGGCTGCACAACACGGAGCACGTTGAGAGCCCTCCCCTCTGTCCTCATGAGACTCCATGTGCAGGACTGGAACCCTCTGCATAGGAAACATCTGCCCCAGTGAGACCATGAAATCATCAGAGGGATGGAGAACTTCTATGACAGGCTGAAAGAATTGGGGCTGTCCAGCCTGGAAAAGAGAAGGTTCCAGGAAGACCCTACTGAGGCCTTTCAGTACTTCAAGGAGGCTTTTGAGAATGATGGGGACAGACTTTTAGCAGGGCCTGTATCTCAGGACAATGGTTTTAAACTGGAAAAGGGTAGCTTTAGATTGAGCACAAGGAAGAAATTCTTTACTGTGAGGATGGTGAGGCGCCGGTACAGATTGTCCAGAGAAGTTGTGGATGTCCCATCTCTTCAAGGAACTGCTCAAGGCCAGGCTGGACGAGGCTTTGAGTAGCCTGGTCTAATGGAAGGCATCCATGTCCATGGCAGGGAGTTGGACTATATGATCTTTGAAGTACCTTATGACCCAAATAGTTCTATGACTTTATGATAGAAGAAAAGCACAGTATCTAATTTAAAGTATTTTGTAACACATTAAGCTCAGATGAACTGTGATTTTTTCACAATATTGGCATAGTATCTGCTAAACAATTAGGTCTTGCCTCTTATGCTACCAAAACAGTAATTTGTCATTAAATTTCTCAAAAGAAATGTAAAGATCAGAACACTCCAACTCAAGGGCAAATAAATCACTTACATGAAGAGCACATGTGTTTACCTAAACAATGACTTTGCACGTGGCACTAAAACAACATAATTAACTAGGCAGCCACAAGCAAAATAGAGTATACAATATATTATACTACACACATAATGATTTTTAAGGTTGTCAATTACAATCTTTTAAATAAACACCATGCTCTTTCTTTGTCCTCTGATGTAGGGCTGAACTTTGCTTTAGTTCATGCTTCCTTGCAGCCTCTGGCTCCAGCAGACTTACTGCAGCTTGGGGACTCCCAGCTTCCCAGATGATGGGGTGCCTTCTGCACACCCCCAGGGCAGGATAATGACCAATTCTCACCAGGCTTGTTGCACAGACTGTACAGCTGGTCCTGACTTTCAGCTACACTTGGCACACAGATAAACTAGATAAGAGGCACTTTAAGCTACACTTGGCACACACATAAACTAGATAAGAGGCTCTGATCTCCTCTACCCACTGATCATGAGGGTTCTTCCAATCCTCAGCAAAAAAGTTTTGAGAAACCACTGCTTTTAGACAACTACATTTTCATGTCTTGTGTGCACACACCCTTGTTCCAAAAGCTTTACCAATACTGATTAAGTAAGATGGTATAGACCCAAGAAAAGGGGGCTGTTTTCAGTTTAGTGGCATGATGGTATCTTCACATAGCTTGCACTGGGTATCATTAACAGAATGAGAAATAATGGTAAGTATCAGATAAGCACACAAGGGCCCAAAGCAAAGTTTGGGAAGCTATTATGATATTCACAACCAAAAGGCAGTAGGTACCTTACTCAATTTCATCAGCAAAGGTTGTACTTGCATAGCTACTATTTAAATTGCACAGAAGGAGCAGTATTCAAAGCAAACAAAGTTAGATTTTTTTCAAGATTGGTGACAGTGTATGGGTGAAACCACACAAACTGTAGAATCAGTAGTAAGCATGAATCCAGCTGAACTATTGTTATTACCATGGTCAGTATCTCTGGACATGCATGATTTAGCAAAGAAGTCTGAGTAAATACTGTTTCATTAAAAGAGCAACATCTAATTAAGATCACATTAAAATTAATGCAAGTTTTGCTCTTGAACTCTGTGGAAGCAGAAATGAATTCATTAACCTGGAACTCTTCTTCAACTTAAGCTTAAAAATTATCTATTTAGATTTATTAGATCCTTAGACCTTTTCTGTTACATTCTCTTGCATAATTTTTTCCTTTTCCCATATTACTTTTCTAACTGAGACCATCTGAACAAACATGACATCATATGAGAGAAGAATGATATCCCATGTTTTCCCAGAGATGTAAAGGTGTTTTCTGTGTCACCTTATAAGTTTTGTCCTGGCAGGACACAATAGGCTACTATTATCTATCTATCTAGACAGATAATCTATCTATCTTACTGGGTCAAATCAGCATACACAGCCCAGAAGTAGACATAAGTGACATTGCTTTTAGTCCTTCTGAAAAACAAATCTGGAACACAACTGTGAGCCTAGGTAACAGTCTTCCACAGCACAAAATAAACTCAACAGCAGAAGTATAGGCAGATGTGAGCAAATTCAACAGGCCCTCTTTCTTCTGTATGTGTGTGGACTACAGTTTAGCCTTGCAGAGGGACATTCACTGCACAAATCTGAGTGTCAGACTTGACACTTCTCTACCATCTGCAGCCTCAGATGAGTTCTTCACATGGAGCAAGCTGCTGCTGTGTGACCAAGCAGGGAGGCATCAAGGGGCTTCTGCTAGCAATCCTGTCCTATGTCAAGAACACACATGAAGGGGGCATGACCTTGCCTGCATCCAAGGCTGTCTTTAGGTCTACTCAAATCTTTGCATCTCAAACAGTACGAAAGCATATATGTAAGCATGCACTCTTGTGAGCTGCTGTAGGATTGCCTTTTTATTGGCTTAGTTCTCTGCAGAGGAAGTGATCACAAAACTTTGGCATCCCACAGATGACCTTGAAACCTGTCTTTCAGTTGCTATGAAGAGCCAGATTTCATGTACCTGTAAACATGGTTTCTCCAAGATACCTCCAGAAGAGCATCCAAAAGATGAGGTTCTTACTAACTGTGGCTGAAGATCTTGAGCTATAAAACTATTTTTTAAAAAACTGAGGTAGATTGAGAAAGTTTTAACTATAATTAAGAAAAATCTCCAGACTCCATTTGTAAGCAGTTATACTGCCAGGTGATTTAATTCACTTAATAATGAAAACAAGTATTAAGGACTGGAAGTCAATCCCAAAGCAGCATGCAAAGCAAGAGCCTGATTCTGGTATGTTTAAACTGGTTAAGTATAGCCAATTCTCACCAACCTCACAAGCTACAGACTGCCAGGTCAGTCCTGCATATTAAAGCACCAATAATTTCCCATGGATTTTCAGTATGGAGCTTCAAGGGACACTAAAAGCAGTCATGCACTGGCAGCTACACTCATCAAGCTACAATCCATACAGCAAAACAATGTTTACACATGTGCTAGTGGCCCAAAAGGTGCCATAACAGTTTACTGGATCGGTAATTTTCGAGGCTCACTAAAACTTGATCTTCTGAGGCTGGTGGTGATGGGCATTCAAACCAGGCTTTTTAAACTGTTACCAGTTTATGCAAGATGACCCTCAGCAGAAACGGATACCAGTGATTTCCACTGTCACAATCTGGCAAAGCACACTGCATGGGGCTCCATATATAGTATCAGTCTCCAAGAAAGCATCAGCCTCTCCCTGGTAGGCTGTGTTAACACTCACGCTGTAGAAGTAACATCAGGACAATGCCTGACATCAGCCAGGGTCCAGCTCAGGACCGGTCCAGGGTCTGCCTCAAGCATTATTAACCTGCTCTGTCACCCACGCCAGCTCTCACCTGCTGCTGGGCAGCACCAGCACCGCCCCACCCCTCGCCTGCCGGCCAAGGCAAGAGGCAGCAGCTGTCCCCGTTAGGGACCGGCCTGGACGGCGACACCACGACCCTGCCCAGCAAGGCGACACCGCTGTCCTGCCCGCCACGGCGAGGGGCAGCGGCGCCTCCCGAGCACAAGCGGCCCTCGGGCAGTGGCACTGCCGCCCTGCCGCTGTCCCCACCCTGCCGCTGTCCCCACCGCCACGGCGAGGCTGGCTGACATCTCCCAGCACCAGCGGTCTCGTTCAGCATGCACTGGGACACGAGCCTGCCCGTCCTGCCGCCCTTACCGGCAAAGTTCTTGGTGAAGACGAGGGTGACGAGGAGGATGGGGATGAGGACGGTCCCGATGGTGACCACGCGGTCGAAGGGCAGCTCCAGCTTCAGCTGGAGCAGCAGAGCCGCCAGCGCGCCCGCCTTGTCATCCTGCTGCCCCGGCAGGATGAGCTCCTTCAGCTTCTCGCCCGCCAGCAGCGCCGTGGCCATGTCGGGGTGGTTATCGATGATGTGTTGCATAAGCAGCGGCGGCGGGCGGCCTCACGCCGCCGGGCTTCCCCGGGGACGGGCGGCGCCCGCCCGGCCTGCGGGGACAACACCGACAGCGGTGACGGCGGGGCCGCGGCCGGGCCGCGCTGCCGCAGCGGCCCCGTGCGCTCCCCCGGCCCCGCGGGCCCGGCGCGCAGCCCCCGCCGGCCCGGGCAGCGCGGGGCGGGCGGCCGCGACCCCGGCGGCAGCGGCTGTGCGGCGCACGGCAGCCCCGCTCCCCGCAGCCGTGCGGAGCCAAATCACGGGAGGCGGGCGGCGACACGAGATGCCCGGGGACAGCTGTGCCATTAAGCGCTGCCTCTGCTCCGCAACCCGTGCCGTACAACAGCGGCGCAGCAGCCATGCAAGCAGGCAGACCGGAGCCGCCTCCCGAAGTGCTGCAGACAAGGAAAGGGGCATTTACCTGGCAACTTCGGTTCCCTCGGCTCCCGGGGAATGGTGAACAAAACCGATGGCGGTAGAGAAGAGCGGAAGACGAAAATAAACTTACACTGGACCTTCCTTCCGAAAAATGGTCCCTGCACCACGACAAGTAATGAAATCGCTCCGGGCTCGGAGCGGGAGGTGGCCGATGTACTGATGCACGTTACAGCAGCGGGCGGCTGGCGCTCGCATGGAAATGCCCGCCTGCACCGAGCAGCGAGAGCGTGCGGAGCAGTTCAAGAAGGGGCTCGCAGCCGTGTGGAGGAGGCGGCGGCAAGAGCAGCCCGGAATGAACTGCGGGAACGCAGAGGTCCTTTAAGGCATCCCAGCGAACAGCTGGAGCCTGCGGAGCCGGGCGCGGCCGCAGCAGGGCGGCCGGGAGCGGCGCGGCCGCAGCAGCCGGTGCGGCACAGCCCATGCGGGCTCCGAGCGCAACACGTCGCGGCGGCGGCCCCGGCGCCCGCGTCCCCGCAGGAGCCACCGCGCGGCGGCGGCACCGCGCATGCGCCGGGCGGCCCGGGAGCTCGGCGGGCAGCGGCGGCCCCGGGAGGGTCCCGGGCACGGCCCGGAGGGACACGGGCGGCACCGGGAAGGGTGGTCCCGGCAGGACGGGGCGCGGGCTCCCTCCCTTCTCCTGCCCGGAGCCCGCACAGGGCAGCTCAGTCTCGGGTACGCGGGAGCTCCCGCGGCTGAGGGAAACCCTCACCCAAGCGAGCCCTGAAGATCTTGGATCTGCGGGCACGTCAGGATTTAAGTGCTGCCAATAGAAGGCACTTCCAGATGCTGTCTTTTTAAAGCACATCTGGGTCGGCCACACCTGGTAAAACAGCCTAGGAGCAGAGGGCAGCTTTCACCCACAGCCTCTGATGATGTCCAGACATGTATTTTCACAGATGGCCACACCTTGCTGTCCTTCCCTGGAACAGGCTGGGAACGGAGCACGCATTCACACTCTGAGAAAAAGCTACACCACACAGCATCAAAGGAGGCCATATGTGCTGCATCATAGCCTGCAGCAATGGTGTAAAAAGCTCCAGGTCACGGATCCTGCTTCTTGTTTATGGATTTTATATTTAGCACTACTTAGATAAAAACCAGAGATAAATATTGCTGATATTTCTCTCAAAGATTTGCAGTTGTCATCTGCAACTCACATGAGTAAGGCAGGGATTTTTTTCTTTGCCTTGACATTTTCATTTCCCTGGTCACTGTGAACAGTATGATGGTTGTGTTTATTATTCAAGTTTAAATATTAGGTGCAAGCTTTAAATAATACTTCTTGGCAGGGGTCCTTCCATCCAGGCAGGGAGATAATGAGCAAGGCAAGAGGGATGTCCTGACAGTGACTGAGCAAGATCCCAGGCAGCAGACACAAAGCTGTCAGTGCCACATGCTCCTGAAGAATACTGAAGATCAGAAGGCAAGAGAGCCTAAACCTGAACCTGTAACCATCACTTGTTTCATTTTCCCTGCATCTAATCCTTCATGGGCTCTGCCTCTGTTGGTTTTCTGTAATGACTGACATGCAGTATCTGCCACATAAGCAGAAGGCTGGGAGTAGAGGTTCCCTTTTCTCACCCCCTTGTCCAGGTACAGTGGGCACTTGTGATGTAGTACAGAGAGTTCTTGGTCACCAGCTGTACCCTGAGCAGGGCAAGGTGGGAGGCAGAGCAGTGAGGATCCTGGTGTGGAGAAACTGGGAACAGAGTACAGCCTGTGTTGTTCCCACAGCTGAGGAAAAGTGGGGACAGTTTCTGGCTCAGGCTGCAAGCCTCAATAATCCTAGCTATCTGTGATGAGAGATAGATGCATCAATTTCTCTTGCTCCAGCTGCATTTGGAGTAGATTTGTATTTTATCAGCCTCTAATAAAGAGATTTCCATTCCAACAAAAAAGAACCAGAATACCTTATGCACTTGTTACTGCTGCTGCCACAGGGATGATACTGAGCATTGCACTGACAGCCTGAGGGAGCACAGCTGATGTGCAAAACTTTTGCTCAGACTTTCAACACTGTAATTGTCTCCCCATGATTTGTCTGCTGTTGACAATCTCGTCCTGCTCCTTGAGACTGCAGCTGAAAGACCACTTTTCTAATTATCACTGTGTCATCTTCTTTTTGAATCCTCTTTCACCCATCCACTTACTTAATTCAAAACAATCAGCTTGCTTTTTATTTTCAGAAACTGCCTGTGGTATTTCTCCTATCTTCCCCTACCTCAGCCCTTAGCACTCATCTGCTGTCTAGATGCTGACTCTAGATGCTTGCTCATGTTTTTCCATGAAGAAATAATGCCAGCTCTAGTAACCATTTCTGAGGAACCTTGGTCTAAACATCTACAAACTTTATGAACTTAGGAGCAGCCATCTAGTCCCCTACATCTCCAAATGTGGCTGCAACTGGTCAGTTAAGGAAGTGTTAAAATGAGGTAGCCTGTGTTGATGCCTTTCCCTAACTGTCCCAGCTTCCAACAATGTTGGAATGAGGGAATTTCCTGAGCTTGTGATGGTCTGATAACCCCCAAAAGATCTCAGGGTACTTCTTCTGGTCTCCTGTTGGGACTGTGTAAATTTCTGGCATCTACAGCCTCTTTATTAAAGAATAGCAAAGGCCTACAACCTGTGGTATCCAACCTACCTTGTTCTGTTTGCTCCAAAGGTAATCAAATCATCAAATTAGACAGGCCCCTATGGGAGTGTATCTGGATCCATCCCTGCCCATCTTTTCCATGACGCATATACTTCTGTAGACATCTACTATATCTTCCCTTTAAATTATATCTAGTTCCACATTTAATATCCAAGGCATAGAAGACTAACCATTAATCAGACACTCTGCTTTTAACATAAATGTGACATCCACGAGTGATTAAAATTTCTCTTATGAAGCTTGCTTCATTATAATGCCATTATTTGATTTAATCATATTGATTTTGTAATCCTGCTTTGCAAGATTATGTCTGTACAGCAAGCCAAAGAGAGAGGCAAGATGGAATGGTATGTCAGACCAGAACATGGGTAAACAAAAACCTGTAGCAAGGCAGAGTGTGGGACATGGAAAATTACTGTCACAATTTACAGATAAACACCACAGCCAAGTTTCTCAGTAATAACATCCTGGCATGTATGCTGCTGGGTGATCTAGACAATAATCAGGCTGTGATAATATTCCTGGGCTAATAAATATTTCACAAGTTGCTGGTAGGGTCAGAAATTGATTTACAGATCAAAGTGAAAAGTCATGTGAAGGAATTCTAATTAGTTCTAACAAAAGATCAAAAAAGAAGTATTATTTTTTTAGTTTGAATAAATCACTTTTTATCACAAAGAAAATACTGATTATTGAAGCTAAAGTGTGGGTCTTTTTTAAGTCTTATTTTCTGCAGTTCTGAGGGTTCATAAATTCAAAAGCAAACGAGAAAAACTGAGATTGATTTCAAATTCTGACAGGGACACTTGTAGCACCTAGAATTTACCTTCTAAGCAGAGGGATACTACCTCTAGATGTGGTGTGGGGTTTATCTATCCAAACACGAAGGTGCCTGAGTGAGATATTGCAGAGCACTATTCCTGAACCATGTAGGAGGAGAAATAGCTAAATGTAACAGTGCAGTTCATGTGACCAAACGTAGATGTTCTCTTCCAAATGAGATGAATCATTTACACATTGTAGGTGTCCAGAGTTTACACATGAATCCCACTGACTGTCTCTTATATTGCAGCTTGTCTTGGCTTAGCCATTTCCCCAAGGGTGACTGTGTGCTGTCCTTGTCCTTATCAGTTCCCAGTAACATGAGAATTGCTGCCTTTTAATCTGAAGGCTTTAAAATTGGTCATGCTACCATGAATCTTTCATGCAGTTCCTCACGCCGAATTTATGGAAAGGATGCAGTTTCCCTGTTAACACTGTCAAGGAGCAGAAGGACTAGGAAGCACTTGTGGAGCTTTTCTTACCTTCAGGCAGGGCTGTGACTCAAATCCATGTGGTCTTTTACCCCATCAGCCCACCCAGGGGGTGGTGTGGCCCTGCACAGCCCAGCTCCTCCCGTGCTGGCAGGGATGCTCTCCCCAGTGCAGGTTTGCAGTCAGTGCTGCCATGGCTGTGCAGGTGCTGTCTGTGTGAGCAGCAGGCACAGCTTTGGTGAGTGCAGCCTTGCCTCTGCAGAGCTCCCCGTGAGACAGGACTGTGTGGGGTTGGAAATGGCAACTGGCAGATGGCAGGGAGCTGTGACTGGGTCTTAGCTCAGAGGTGATGGTTTTGGTGGTAAGTGAAGTGAGATGCCAGATGATAGTGAAAAGGAGCAACTGGCAATGCAGCCTGGCATTTTGGCAGTAGCAGGAGGCTCTGTGTTCCCTGGGAAGAAAAAGTGACTCTTAACAACAAGATGTGATATGGTTGCTGACATCAATGAAGTATTTTTTGCTGCAATGCACATCTCCTTGCTAGTGGGTCTCTTCTGAGGTTTAGAGTAGAATAGACCATTTCAGATTCAGTGAACATCTAGTCCAGCTGCCTGACCATTTTAGGGCTGACCAAAAGTTAAAGCAGATTGTTAAAGGCATTGTCAAAACACCCCTAAAACACTGACAGGCTGGGGGCATCCATCACCTCTCTAGGAAGCCTGTTCCAGTGTTTTCTCACCCTCTCAGTAAAGAAATGCTTCCTAATGTCCAGTCAAAACCTCCCCTGGGACAGCTCTGAACCATTCCCATGGGACCTTACCACTAGATACCATGGAGAAGGGATCAGAATCTCCTCCTCCACCTACCTCCTCAGTAGCAATGAGGTCACCTTTCAGCCTTTTCTCCAAACTAGAGAGGCCTGAAGTACTCAACTGCTCCTCAAAGGACATTCCTTACATGCCTACTGTGAGCCAGAGACTCAAACATGAGTCTCAGACTTCAAAACCAGCTAATGCCACCATGGGAACCTGGAGGGTAACTGAAGCTGCTCAAGGGCAAAGAGATTGTATAAGCACAAAATGGGTTATTCTGTTGCTCTGGTATGCAAGCTGTCTCTGCATAAATCAAGAAACTGCTTGGCTTAAATAGCTAGTAGGGAAGTCAAGGCTGAAGTAAGATCACATATTTCTGTTCAAAAAGCATATGGTATAGAGGAAATGTAACCAGCTTGAACGAGGGTCTAAAAGGAGTTTTGGGACTATCTAGATAGCATAGCAGTATAAGCAATACCATATTGGATCAAAGGTGCCTGGAAACCAGTGTTAGAAACACCAAATTTGGGTGTGGATATAGCAGAATTGGGACCACTAAGGAAAAAATAATCAGAAGCATGTCATTAAATAGGTCCTATTTGTCTGGGAGGACCCTAGGCAGAGAAAAAAAGGTGCAGGGTTGGTGACAAGGTAGGTTCAGGAAAATAACCACTAGGAATTAATTAAATAGGAAAAAAAAAAAAAAAAGCCCAGGAAATAATTAAAAAAACCCAGGCATTAGGAATATTCCTGTGGACAACAAAGAGGGATGAGATATTCTGGTTCTAGAAGTGTGAACACCTACAGTGGTAAAGCTATTCTGTGACCCAGGTCCCCCAGGATGGCAGACAACACCCCTAAGAAAATAACCTCCTGCACTCTCATCAGGTCTGTGACCAAAAGACTTGGTGTGCAAGGGTGGGGTGAGGAGGGACAGGCTTGTGCCCTCATAGTAAGTGGAAAAGGGAAGGGAATTGTGGCATGATGGAGCTTGCACAGCAGTTGTGAATTAGCAGTATGAGTAACAGGCAACAGAATTGTAACTCAGAATTGTAAGAATTGTAACTCACAATTGTAAGAATTGTTGTCTTGTAGTGATCCAGTTGTGAGTGAGTCCTGCTCATATCAGACATTTGTTCATTAGCCAGTTAAGGTGGTATCAGTCTCTTACAGGTGTGTACACTAATCAACAGACATTTTTAGTATTAGTTATGTTATCAGGTCTCCAGTCCAAAGGAGCAGAGTCAGACACATAAGATACCACAGTCATTATTTTAAAAGCTATTTTATATGCAAAAATCTAAACCCATTTCATTTTCCCAAGACTTTCTGATTATCCACAACAATGAAGAAGATTAAATGGGCAGTACTTTTTGTCCTGTGATGTGGGGCTTTTTCAGCATTGGCTTAATGCTTTTTTCCTAGTGTCATTATAACAGTGATCATTGTGGAACTAAGACAGTTTGCAGTGGTGCAAGCCCAAAGTTTTGAGTGGGCTCAATACTGCAGCTGAAGACACAGGGCTGAAACACTTCAGTAGCAGAGACTGCAGCTGCATACAGATTGCTTGTGGCCAGAAATGTGCACAGTGTTAGAAAGGTTGGCATGGTAGCGCATGGGACCTGGAGATGGAATCAGCAATGGGAGACTGAAGAGACACTCAGACAGAGCCCACTGAAAGTACAGAAACTAATAAATACCAAGGAAAAAAAAAACCCCCGAGAAAACAGCATCTTCAAAATTTATTTGAATTTAATTTTGGCAATTTGTATTACATCAAAGGAGACTAAAGACATATTATACTGTGTATTTGTGCTGGTTTTGGTTTTGGCTCAGATAGAGTGAACTATATTCACAGTGGCTAGCATGGTTCTCTGATTTGGATCTGTGCTGAAAACAATGTTGTTGCTGAGCTGTCCTTACACAGACAAGGCCTTTTCCCCTTCTCACACTGCCCCACCAGAAAGGAGGCTGGGGGTGCACAAGGAGTTGGGAGGGGACACAGCTGGGGCAGCTGACCCCAACTGGTCCAAAGGATATAGCAGACCACAGGGCATCATGCTCAGTATATAGAGCTGGGGAAAGGAGGAGGAAGGGGAGGTCACTTGGAGTGATGGAGTGTGTTTCTCTTCCCAAGGCACTGCTATGCGTGATGGGGCCCTGCCCTCCTGGGGATGCCTGAACACCTGCCTGCCCATGGGTAGTGGTGAATTAATTCCTTGCTTTGCTTTCCTTGTGTGCATGGCTTTTGCTTTAACTTTTAAACTGTCTTTATCTCAACCTGTGAGTTTTCTCACTGTGACTCTTCCAACTGTCTCCCTCATCCCACTGGGGGAGTGAGTGAGTGGCTGTGGGGAGATTAGCTGCCACCTGGGGTTAAACCATGACAATATTGATTTAAGGGTGGTCTTTATACTTGTATCTTTCTGCTGACAGAGAAGAGCTTGTTTCCTGTTTTAGTCTCTTGCTTCAAAATTTTAAATTCTGACAAAAGAAAGCAAAGCACACACTGAACGCTTTGCTCTCAGTACAGACTGCAATCAGCAACATTCTTTCAAATTCCACTCTGAAGCTTGCAAAGGAAAGGCTTCATTCTGCCAGACGGTAGTATTAAGTATCACATGGAAGGCAGTCATAATTCCAGTTCACTGTACCAAGGAGTGTTTAAAGTAGAAGTAAACTTGTAATGCAAATGAAGAAGGAAGAACAGATGAGATGATGATGGTTCTTTTTGTTAAGCCTTAAGTGAAGGGATAAGAGCCCTCATATCTGCTCTAAGTCCTGCTTGTTTGAGCATCAGAAGCTAAAATACAGAAATATAATTTGGAGCCAAGGAACAAACTCTCCAGAACTCATAAACTGCTGGGAGTCCTCATCTTGCTGTACTACACATAGGTCCCCTATAGCTTGTCCCCTCCCCTTTGTGCCATTAATCTTGCACTGTGCTGCACTCTGGCTCTGCTTCAGCAAGGCAGACAGAGAACATTGCTGTAGCCTATTTCACAGCATGATAAGGCATTTTATTGAGAACTACATATTCAAATTCTTCAGGCTGAAGAAGGCTCAGATTTTTCACTTCCAAGGATAAGCAAAAAATCCCTAGGATATCACACTGTCTCCTCTGCTACTGGATTTCAGAATTTTCAATGAAAAATAAAGGAAAATGCTAATGTAATTTTATAGTTGCTCAGAGCGTTCTGTTATGATCAATTATTACCCTGCTATTTCTGTTCTTTGACATTCAAATAAATGGTATATTAAGAGGAAGGAAGGTTTTAAGTCTACATCTCGACATGCAGAAGTATTACTGGAAGGATTCCTTCTCTTGCATGTTTATTAAGGAATTCTAGCGTGGTGGCTTCTGGAGGGAGCTCTCAGATCTGCACGAAGAGCTGTGCTGCCAGAAGGCTGAGCATCCTGCTGCTCCCCTGTGTGGGCTTAGGAGGAGAGCTGTGGAACATTCTGCCGCAGAGGCAAAGGAGAGAGGCTGTGTTCCAGGAAGGAGAGAAAAGCAGGACTAACAGAAGAGAACTTTACACAGGTTTGTGGAGTCAGGAGAGTTTTCTTGGGTCTCTGCACCTGTTATAGGATCTCATAAACAGGGTTATGAGTACACAAGTTCCCTCTCCCTGCAGTGGGGATCTGAACTCTCTACCTCATTCTGGAGAGAGGCAGATGCTTTTCACTGCAAACATTCCTGTGCAGATGCTTAACAGGGAGGTAATCTGGCCTTTACATTTTTGCTACTGCAGTATGAAGGCAATTCCAGGGAGGACAGCTCAAGCGAATGAAGGGGAGAAACAAGTCTCATCCATGTAGCCTCTAGCTATCCCTGCATCACATAGTCAAGTAAAGATGTAGAATGGAAAGGAAATGAGAAGGGATGAGAAAGTAAGTGAAGCTCTTCCATTTTTCAGCAGTTTTTGTTCATTATTTTAACCCCCTTTGCATAAACTGACAAAATGCATACGAGTCATTACTTGTTTTTAACACTTAGCATTGTCCATGTAATTGTAAGGAATTAAGAAGGAGTGGCTGTGCCAACACATTATTATTAATGTACTTGAAAACAGTGAATAATCTACACAGCTCAATTATAGGGATCCTCATGTCCCAAAGAAAGCAATTGTAAAGATTTACATTTTAATTGATATCTTACTCTGTAAAGAAAAATAAAAGTCCTCAGCTACCTAAGTCCTTACAATTAATTAAGCACAAAATACTCCATAAAGATTAACAGTGCCCTCATCCCAGGAGTGCTCAAATAAAAAATGCCACAAGGCAGAAGAACATTAAAAATCTGTAAGTTATCAGTAAAACATGTCTAATTTTGCAGTTATAGACTGTGACAAAACCAAGTCATAGCTGTATGTACAGTCTTAACATCCAGGTGATTTTCAAGCCAGTACCATTTTGCTTTTGTGTTCCACATGCACAGGCCAGCCCCACCCTGATTCTTCTAAGTGTACTGGATTGCAAAGTACAATAGCTGAGAGCCTGTTTCAGTACTTGAATGGACTTTGTCAGTCATGTTCCATGGCCCTGAAAGGCTGGAGTACCTCCCTTGCAGCCACACCATCCTCCAGACACTGTGGAGCCTTTACTGGTCATCCCATGTCAGCAAGGCAGTACCATCCCACCTACCAGGCTGTGTCTTGTTCAGCTGTTCCTGAAGTGTTGATGGATGAGAATGCAGCATTTGCCTTGTTTGTCAGATTTATTGTATGCTCTGTGTTCAGTCTCCATACTCAGTGAATTCACATAATGATGAACTGTCCCTCTGATCCACTGTCCCAAGCCACAGCTGCCAGGAAACACAACCAGTGTGCAGGCCCTGCAAAGCCATATGCCTTGGCAGCCCAACAAACTTCTGCCCTCGAGCCTGCTACAGAAAACCAAGTCTCACAATGCACCGCAGGGACGTGGTCCTCCTGGGAGCAGTCCTGCATTCCCATGGAGGAGGGTGGATTTGCTCCTTGCAACTGCCACAAGACTGCCACAGGCACAGCATGACCATGAGAGCTGCTGCCTGGAGCCTGTCAGGCATAACAGCAAGCATGGTGCCAAGGTAATTTACTGGTCTCAAGCTTGGCATCCACATGTGCAATGTGTCAGACTTGCCAACATCTACCTACCTCATAAGGTCAATTATTTCTTGTATATTGAGTTGTGGGGGTCAGGCAGACTTTGTCACATCTTTTTGCAGATACTGCCTGCATATGAATTTAGGCATTGGCCTACCCACAAGACATGTTCCATGATATTGGAAGGACTTAGTGTCCAGGAACTTCAGTTGGTGACACTCCTCATTTTACATCCCAGAAAAAGTAATGCAGAACCAAAATACAATCTTCAGTGGCTTCTGCTGTCTAATGTTTGCAAATGGGCAAATGGAGATTTCCTGGCATTAATTTCCAGATGTAAGCCTATTTTCTCACAGATTCCAAAATACACGTGTCCAACAAGATTGGAAAAAAACTCCCAATAAAACCAGTGCTTTAGCAAGTTTATAATACAGCAGTTTTGAATAATAATATAGCAACAACGAGAAAGAGTTAAAATATCTGGTTTTACTATTCAAGAACTCATAATCATCTTTTCCCCTTTAACTATTGCTTACACAAGAATATTTTGGCTTAGTTTCAGCTCAGAGATTTGGAAGTGATTGAAGTAAAGAACTGAGAAAGGGAAAATTCTTGCAGCATTTCTCAAAAAAATTAGAACTCAAATAAAAGTAAGAAAGAGTAAATTCTTAAAAGCAAGGAGCAATATCAGAACTACTAAAAATCCAACTGTATGCATGGCCCTGAGCAACCAGACCCTGTAAGACAGGCTCAGAACAGGGGGGATGGACTAAGTGATCTTCCACAATAAACCTCTTCTTTGGCTTTATGCTACACAGGTAGCATTTCATGTCTGTCTTACATCTGGAAAGATACCCAAACCCAGAAAGAAAATATACTTTGGGGATGTAGTGTGGTTAAATGCTGTACAGTAGCTGCAAATCGTGTCCCTCCATTCCTGGCTGCAAACATTGAGCTTTGTAAGGGACGCCCCCCCTAAGAGCTGTTAGGGTGAGATTACATGCAACACATTTAATGAAGAGCTGGATTCTCATCTATCCACATAACAGGTTTTTCTTGTAATCCTATGAGTGAAGCCTTGGGTAAAACTTAAATTCGTGCAGTGTTTTGTTATTTTTGGCAAACCTACAGGTGCTGATGGTTACCTCCTTGCTTCTATAACCTAAGGCACTTTCTTAACTTTATTGCTCTAGCAATAAAGTTAAGAACACACTTACAGAAGTGGAAATACTCTCATTAGTAAAGCTAAAGCACTGCTCAGTGTGTGTAAATGGTCTGCACTTGTGCATGGCTTAGCAAGTGGGCTCTTGCTGGACGCTCTGTAATCTAGGCGTAGTAATGTGGAGATCTCCAGGAGTATCCTGGGTGAACTACTTACCTCTGACTAGTAAATGTCAGTGGTTGCATAATTTCTCACTATTCTGAATTTATATTATGAAATACTAATTTGGACACAAGCCCCTATTGCTAGAGCATGCCTAAGGCTAGAGGCTGAAGTTATGGATCAAATCCATTTTGTTTGTCCAGGAAGAGACAAGAGGCAAAGTTCCTTATACAAACTTGGAACAGATGAAACCCTGAGAGCTGAACAGGGGAGACAGTGGGCAGGGATGGTAAAGTTGTCAGGCATGATGCAGAAAATAAAGTTACACTAAATTAGCAAATTAGCATTTTCTTTGGAAAGTAGCAAGAAGATCAAATCAATGAGGAGATACTTTATATCCCATCATTATCTACTAGAGCTTATTCAAAAATAGTTACATGAAACCCCCCAAATTAAAGGAAACAGTCTGCAAACTGTTTATTAAGGAGTTAATGAAAAAGTAATCTGAACTATTTTCAACTCAACTGCTTGAACCCTGAAGTGGAACTATGGGCCATGTAGTCTGTCCTGAAGAGAACCTACAGAGATCATGCTGTGTGTCACAGCTAATGCCAACCAACAAAGTAATGGCAGACACCCCCTGGGATGAAGGCTGGGGAATGGATGTGCCTTCCTCCTAACCCTGCTAGTGTCAGTTCATGTCATGTTTTCTGCTGGCAAGAACTGAAAGCTTTCTGGCTCTTCACCATGCTGGAAAGCTTCTTGTAACTGATGCATTTTGGTATAGAGAGAAGAGCAGGATTTATACCAGGAGCCCAGAAAGCCACATCTGAAGCCAACTGTATCAAATACAATTGGACAAAATGACAAATTTGGTTGATAAACTCAAAAATAATTATTTGATGTACTAGATTCTTTTGAAGGCTTTTCTAAGGTATTAAATATGTATTTGTTAGTTTTTTGATACAGAAAATTACAGCATATGAATAACTTTCATGCTTATTCACAAGCTGCTAGATATATGACAATAACAGCAAAGATATTTGATGAAGAAAGGTTAGACACATATATTATTAAATAAATGATATTATTAAATAAAGCTTCTGCTAGAGCAGAATTAAATTTGGATATAATGACATTTTCACATAAGAAGAAAAATTAAAGTAAAAAATAACAGTCAAGTCAAGCAACACAGGTAATATCTGCAGAAAATATAATGCTGCCTCTGGGCATTCAGCTGTTTGTGGGCTGTAGCCGTTCATCATGATTCTAAAGCCACAAAAGGAAAATTAGTCTTTGTGATATTAGATCCCAGTGTATTTTCTTATGTGAATGTAAGACAAATACACATTTTTGATTAGTGAAAGAAATAAAACTAGAAAATAGTGTTAAAGGAATATCAACTAGTAAAACCTGCAAAAGCCTATTTTCTGAAGAAAGAAACAAGGTGCTGTATAAAACTTGCTCTGTATCACACAGTGGAAAGCAGGAGTGGCTCTACCAAAATCTGAAATACAGAGCATGGAACTGCTGGCAGCAGGAGTTGGATCAGGCTACATGATTTCTTTAAACACAATGCTTTTGTGGCTCTGCAGAGGCTGTGCAGTAATTCCCTGCTCTGCCAGGGACAGGAAGGTATGTGCCTCCCCAGGCACTGCTGATGCAGAAGATGTCAGTGAGGTGGAATAATTGCTGAGGTACCTGTCTCATTCTATCTGTGCTAATGGAACCACTGAGGTGTTAATGGATCCAGACACTGCATACATGTACCACAAAATAGGCAGCAGCTGCTCAAAAATTCACACTGAAACTATAATATCGTGGTAAAACGGGAGAAAGGGATTCAATGTGTACCTCACTGAAAGTCATCATTTAAAGGTTTTCAGCCCCATGTATGCAAATACACACTGATGTAGAGACAGTGCACTTTGTAAACATTTAAAAAAAAATCATATTACCTCCTGGGCTTTTAATGGGATTTTTAGCTTTGCAGTCAGTGGAGAGTGGAGAATGTCCTTACACAGAGCCTGTACCTGCACTGCATAAAGCAGCTGCATTTCAAAGTAACAAAAATACTCAATAAGAAAGAAGTTAATTTTCTAGGGGCAAACAGTACACAGATATTTTTTTGAAGCTAATGTTTGGGATAACCTTTAAAGAGAAACTGGGACGGTTTCATTCCTCATGTTCTTAAACATTTTTGTATTTCCCAGTCTTTAACATGAAAAGTAAATCCACAGGCCTGGCTGCATGGAAATGGTGGATTTATTCACACTTTTAACATACATTAGTTGTCTATATTTACATACAGGCACTCAGGGTACTGCATTAACCTCCTCCTCACATGTTGTGGGACTTTCTGCATACACACCTACCTATTGCACAAAAAGGAGACAGGGAAAAAAAAGAGTTGAAACTCTTAAACAGATCTACAGCCTCAAAAACTCTGTAAAGTCCACAAGGTGGACAAAAATTTAAATTACATTCCTCTTTGGGCATGGAGTACTCAGCCCTAGGAGTAGTTTTCACTGAGTGTTTCAGCATCTAGGAAAACATCTGAATTTCAATGGCATTGCTGAGAAGAGTGAATTTACGTCTTTGTATCTAGGCCCTATCTTCAGACTGCATGAGGTAAGTTCGTGAAGAGTGGATTTATCACTCAGCAGAAGGCTTGCTGATACAAATTTTATCTGTATTTCTTCAATACAGATTTCTGCAACCTCAGGCTTGTGAATTGCAAGGTCTGATGTGCTATGGGTTTCCAGCCACAAGTACAGTGCAAAAACTCCCAGTATAAAAAAAAATAAAAAGAAATGGCAAATTCATTTTACAGTAAGAGCACAAAGAATTACTAAAATAGAAATTTTTGGAACACAGGTTGGTCCTGGATTGCAAACGTAATTTTATTTTGTAGGAAATAATGAGGAGTTTGATGCACTGGGGACAAACAGAAGTAAAGAGAGAGAATGCAATTTTAAAGCACTTTAGCAATTTACCATATTCAAGAGATTTTTTAAAAATGTACCTACAGTGTTATGAGGTAAGAGTTGAATTTTCTACATGTTTCACTGGAAAATTTACTCTTAAAACTCTCTGAGACATCATTTATAGAAGGAACACGTTTGGAACATTAACACACAGTTCAAACCACCGTCACCAGGCTTGCACTACTGTTTCTTTAGGTATGGGACATGCAAAGGCTGGTTCTTATCAAGTGTTACTCCATAGCAGCCTATGACTAAAGGCAGCATGCTGCCCTTGCCTGGATGTACAAAGAGTGACACAAACACTAGGGCATGAGAAACAGAGGGAAAACTATGTTGAACTGTTCACATTTCTCATGGTGAGGAAACAGTAGTAACTTATTTTAGGGTAGCAGGCAGCAAGACAATACAGATTGGCTTTTAGGTCGAGACCAAATCTTGTTAACTTCAATCCCAGACAGAAGTGCTGTTTAATCTGGATAAAGATTACACAGCAATATAAAACATAGCATTAATCTGCTCGTAATGAATTTATTTTTATTTCTATTATTAAAAAATTCAGGAAAAAATAATTGTGTCTTTTTTTGGTTGTTGTTACATGTTTCTTTCCATGTGTATCTGCTGTGAGGCACTTAAAAAAAAAAATCTGTTTTTGAAGTTTTCTCTTGCTAGACTCTTCTGTGGTGGTTGCAATGTCTCCATACACAAATGAGGTTCATGTACAGGGCACTACCATAGAGGCCACGCGTCCTTGCAACACACAATCATTTTTAAGACTTAAATTCTGGATACAATAAAGTAAGAAAGGACAATATTACTGTTACCATTTTCAGTGCAAACAGGACAGCATGTATATGGAATAACTTATTGCCTGGCAAGCAGTACCTAGTATAACACACTTAAAAAACCCCTTGATTGTATTATTCAGATGAAGAAATCTGACAGAAGACTGGCAAACAAATTGTTTTTAAAAATGGGTGATGGCTTAAGTAAAATAAATGACCATCCTGAGAAAGTTAACTGCAGCTATTTCCTACTCTATTATCAGCAATTCCTTGGCTCTGAAGTTAAAAATCACCACATGTGATAAATGTCAAGTCTTCCAAGAGGCAACTCCAGCACAACCTCAAGACTACAGAAGTTTGGACAGAAGAAATTGCATCACCTGCCAGAAAAATGACAGTACAGCACATACTGAACTTGACTGGCTCTGACCATGCCAGCACCTGCCCTTTCTGCACAGGCTGTTGGACTGGTGGCAGAGATAGGGAGCCTAAGAAAACCAGTGTGCTATTTCAAGGATGGAAATACACATCTGGAGTGCTGCAGGCACAGTTCTTTTCCACAGCAAGGGCTGAACACTCTGCAGAGAGAGCTCTTCCCAAAACAGAATGATGCAAGGTGAAAATGCCTTTTGGGCACTATTCTGTTCCACACAAAGGATGGCTTCGGTTTAGGCAGTCTAAATAAATCGTTTATGTTGGATTTCTTCTTCTGCCTCACTTAGGCCATCTGGGCAGTTTGCTCATTAATTTAAAGGAACCCAAAGGGAAGATTTTCACTACGCTTCTGCTCTCACTACCTCATCCTCTTTACTGCCCCAGGGCACAGCTCTTAAAAACAGAACAGAAACCACCAAAGGCCCTTGACTTCCCAAAAGCTGTTTGCAGCAAATTGCCAAGAGCTGACAATATGCATATTTTCATGCTTCTGCCCTCCCTGCTCCCTGCTGCCAGGGCTGTGTATGGGTTTGGCTCAGCTCTCTGTCCCAGCTGGCCTGGCCACCTGCTCTGTGCCAAGGGCAGGCATTCCAGTGCAGCAGGACCTGCACCTTGCTCCAGCTGGGCTGCTCTGCCAGGTCATGCTGCAGGCCCTGCCACCCTCCCTTGCCCCAGGGCTACTCTGCTGTCAAGGACCAATTGAAATAACAAATTTGCACCATTAGCACTTGTCCTTTGGAGCACAGTTTTGTCTTTGTGTCAACATGGTATGCTGTTGCTTAAAAAGTCTCACTCTGAGGCACAACACTGTGTCCCCTTTCCCCTTACAGTAGCTTCACTGCTCTTTTGGCTGCTAAACACATACATATATTGTGACAGCCATCACTTTCCAGGCTGTCAGTGACTGGCATCATCTCTCTGGTACTCATATATCAGATTAAACCCTTTTCTGATCCAGAGATGGGGCAAATGAGAGGTGTTTTAAAAACTTTTATCTATTTTTAGTCTCATGTGAAGGGTGAGACAATACAGATTTCATTTCCCACACTCATACAGGGACATGTTTTGTTGTTTGACAGACAAGAGTATCACAGAATTATTGGATAGCCTGAGTTGGAAGGGACCTTAAAGATCATCTAGTTCTATGCCCCCTTCTGTGGACAGGAACACCTTCCACTAGACCAGCTTGCTCAGAGCTCCATCCAGCCTGGCCTTGGACACTTCCAGGGATGGGGGAGTGCTATATTGTTAGGAATACATGGATCTCTTATGAAAACACACACTTCCACTAAGCATCATTGCACTGAAAGGCACATCAACAGAGAGCTCACTCTGTTCTCAAAATAGCACCAAATACCCAACTTTTATTGAAGCAAAATCATTTTGGGGGCTCTAGCTTTACTGTGCTAGTAAAGACATGCCCAAGCATGTTAGGACCTGACACACAGGGTATGTTTCATGGACCTCCCTTCTGCATTATCACCTGTGTGGTTCTATGAAAGAACTGAGAAGCCACAAAGCACCACCCAGCTCCCTCAGCCACCAGCTGGAGCAGCACCTTTAGGCACCTATGTGCAGATTCAATACTACCACCTTTCCTTAAGAAGAGTGCATGTAAGTTACAGCATCTGCACATTGTGCATTGCAAGGGAAAGAAGCACAGTGCATACCAGGAATGGAAGTGACATGAAAGGATTGTAAACAAGGCAAACAGAAGCTTCCTATCTTTTTCCCCTGCTTCATTTGTTTGTATCTGTAGCCTATACTCCTATCTAACACACTTCTGTTTGATACAGAAAGCCATCTTGCTGTACTGGCAATTTTTAAACACAGTGTCTAATTGTCAAGCTACTCCTGAAGTGCTGTCTGGCAAGACTTAATCACCAAGGAAAGGACAAGGAAGAGAGAAGAATACAGTTTAACGGGAAAGCACAGTGCCAAATTAAGCCAAGAGCAGAAATACTGCTAACCTATCGTTTTGTTTTAATTTTGCCAAAATAAAACACAATACTTTATTCTATAGCACATTTACAGGAAGGCAAAACAGTTTTAATTTTCTTTTTTTCTTTAACCCACCATTTAAGGCATTGCTCTGACATGCACCACAGCAGATGGCTAAACTACAGTGGAAACCAAGAACACCCTGTGTGAGCTCAGCTGTATATACAAAGGCCTTAAAAACTGGAAGTAGGGTTTTGGCTTAAGGTACTCACTATCTGTTGAGGGGAGATATTTAATGTATCATTCCAGTGCACATCATACATACATTACTGTAACACTCCCACAACAATGACACACATTTATGTTCTTGGGACAGTCCAGTTTTAGGTGGCATTTCACAAGTCTGAGAAAACTAGAAGCTGAAACAATTGTAGAATATGGAAAAGCTGATGTAGGAGTCCTTCAATACTTTTCTCCTGAAGCCTGGAGGATTCAGGCATACTGTTCTTTGCAGAGGCACAGTAATACACATTTTAAACAGAAAAGCTAATAAGGTGCCACTATTACTTTACACTATTAATTTCAACTTTTTCACTTCTTAAAAGAAAAAAAATCTTGTTTGCAGAAACTTCTATCTCTTTCAGAACATGTGCCTCTCCCCGAGGACAAAAAGTGCTTATCTGCTCAGGACTGAATTTCTTACAAAAGTGTTTTTAGTTTTAAAACAGATGAATACCAAACTCTTGAATGCATCTTGAATACCAAAAAACTAGTCACACCTGTCAATTAAAGAGAATAACATAAAAATCTTGCCTACCTTTCCCATAAACAACAGTTTTGATGAAAAAAATAGTATAATCTAGTATATAATAACCATTGAACACTGTATTTATTACATGTTATCAGAAGGAACATATTTAAAATCTCAAGCACTTTGTTTTTAATTACAGTGAAATCACCTTAAATACTTCTGCTGTACCCTCCATCTTAATGATCATCAAGTATGCCAGTATCATTTGGGGATACATAAGATACCAAAGTCAACAATAGCTCTTATTTAATAATTAATGGTCAGACTCTTTTATGGGGCGGGAGAAAACAGGGTTACATTACACCATTATGTTTACATAATGTTTACTTAGGAATGCAAAATCCAATCCTACTATGGTAACCCAGATCGTTGTACTGATCAATCTTCCAAATGACACCAGCTCTAAAAATACTGTAAAATATTGAGATATCTGGCAAGGTTAAAGTGAAGACCAGACACTTACTTCTGCAGGTGTTCCAGCTCTGTGGGCAGGTCACAACCTATATAAACTCTGTTCATTAAACTGTATTCTAACAGTGCACAAAAACAGGGATCCTACAAGAGAAAATTAATATATTACTGTAATCATGGTGCTCTGTGAAGTGAATTTTCAAACAAATTAACATGGTACATTAATGTAAGAGATTTAATAGGACCTCTTCCAGAAACAGAGCTCTACAAATGGTCCAAGTATGGTGCAACATGTGAGGAAGGTACCTATAGCTGCTCTCAATTACATACCAGCTAGGTGTGGGGGAACTAAATTTTCATTCAGACCATTTCTGGAACACTGTTTTCCTTGTTCGTGAAGTCAGACATAAAATGAGATATTAAGACAAGCTGAACTTATTCCTGTGGAAGGACCATGCATGAGTCCAAAAGGAGTCCTCCTCCTTGACATTTGTTGCATTAATTGGAACGATCACTTTTGCCACCCTCCACTTAAAGTCATGCAACTACATTTTGTGAAGAACCTAACTGTGTGAGCTTATTCAGAACATGCTTACTGGACTTGCATGCTGCTGGAGAACTTGAGAGGTCAGAGCCCCCATGCTGGGGACAAGAAGGATCGAGGAGTCTGTATGCACAGAGCATGATTTCCCTTGTGCTTGGCAATCTACTGTGTGTGTGCCTGAACTGGCTGTTTGTACGGAACACACGGAGATCGGATATTCTCAAATGCAGACTGAGGACAATGTACAAGTTCCTAACATGTTCTGATGCTTCCTCACATCAGATTAACCACAAAATCATTCAATTGCTGTGGCAAATAACATATGCAATTCAAAGATATAAACCCAAAACTTACTTTTACAAGAATGTGAGGATTTCCCACGACAATCAGCAAAGCCTTTGCTCGAGTAATTGCTACGTTAAATCTCTTTGGGTTACAGAGAAAGCCCAAAGAGTGTTTTTCATCATCAATTACCACTTTCTGAGATCGCACCTAAAATTAATTAAGGATAGTTTTAGAAATAAAATGCCAAGAACAAAACATAACACAGTGTAACTTTAACATAGTATTTGCTTACTGCAAAAATCCACTCAGCTGAATGACAATTCACAATGTGTCTTTCAATATGCCTCCTTCAGTGTGCTTTCTCTTAGCATAGGAAAAACAGCCAAAGCAAGTAGTGTGCTAAAACTATGACTCATTATTTTTTACCCATATTTCATCCATACTTGAACCTATCTTTGAAAAAAGAAAGTTTTCATTACCTAAATAATGAGTTCCTATAAATAAGAGTGTAGTACATACATGGAACTACTTTAAGGGAGATCTAATAGTGGACTGAAAAGCTATGGTATGATGTGGAGCAGTAAAAGTAAGCACAGTACCACTGCCCTCAGGAAAAAAAAAGTGAGAAAATCCTGGGACTCTTCCTCCAAGCTGCAATGAAGTACTACTATCAAAATTTAAAGAGAAAGCAACAGATTTTTAATAATCCATATTTTAAAGAGAAGAGTAACTCTACAAGCATGCACTTAATAAGCTCTGCTTTCAAATACTGTGACAGACTGACAAAAATATAGCTTCTAAATTTTTTAAAGGCCTATATGAAAAATGAAACACAGAGAATTAGACACATAAAAATTCTCAATAGCACCACAGTAAATTTACGCACTGTTGATAAGATGATAACCATGTACTCCTGCCCTTGAAACTCTTCTACTGTGCCAACCTTTATGTCTTCCAAATCAATACTTCTGAGAAGAAATCTAATTTTTTCCACCTATCGAGAAAAAAAAAAAAAAAGTGTTTGAGAGAATTTGGTGTTACATTTGAGAGTGGACTGCTTTAAAATCAAAACCATACCACATATACCAAGCTTAGTAATCATTCACTCGTAAGATTTTCAAATAGAACAGTAACTTTTCCTACAAGAAAATATCACAGCTAATACACAACTTAGGTAAAGGAGTACTCTCTACCATAAACTGAACAGAAGGTGAGAGATTTTTTGTAGTCCAGATTTTAAAGATAACTCAGATCCTTAAACCTTTTTTTTTCCAATGTGCATCATATACAAACCATGCATACGACAGATCCAAGGACAAGCAGCTTCCATCAGCCCTTGAAGAAGAAGACTATGAAGATTCCACCTTTGCTTGCCAGGTGCATCATGCAAAATGAAAGGTAGAAGTGAGGTATGATCTTAAGTACCCACCAAAAGAGAAAGAGAACAAGGAGTCTCAGCTACTGGGATCCTGGTACATATGGGATTACTGTACTGCCATCTGCTAAAAGTTGTTCAGAGATTATAACTGGAGTGCTCGAAGATTTAAGAAGAAATCCTGCCTGACTAAGCTGAAGATTACAGTCAAAGACTTCTTTCTAATCAGTGTTCCTGCAATACAAAGTGACTTTTTTAATGTGGACATTACTATCATATGCCTTGTATTATAGGCAGATGAAGGACAAAATCACATTAACTCATATGAAATCATTGTTTATGGAGTGTAAGAAATTCAGTCACATCAACAGTATGAATACTTATGGTATTTCAAAAAACAAATAACTGTAAACACAGGTAGGTGCCTGCACCTGACCAGCTGGATCAATAAAAGCAAAGCTTTAATTTGCAAGTGAGATTTCTTCACAAGGGCTTGGTCTTTTTCATACACCGCAGTGTTTTCCCCAAGCCACGTGTGCAAGGTTATGAATACTGAGATGTGAAAACCAAGAATTATGTGCACCGGCCAAAATCTCCCCTGGAAGTGAAAGGGGATTAAGTTTATTTTTAAAATGAAAGTAAACATCACATACTTAACATACCTGGATATAAATACATTTAAAAATAAAACACAGCATTTGAAGTTCATGCTTAACATTCTCTAGAGGTTTAAATAGCATTACAAACTTCAAGTCTGACTATAGGACAGCTAAGAAGTCACAGTAATTGTTTCCTCTATTCTCCTCAAGATCACAACAAGGTGTCATGCCATTTACTTCATAATAATTCCCTTTTGGATCCAGTCTTCAGTGCAGAGAGTGACAGAAGCAGACTGCTGTTCCAGCTGTTGGATAATGAATTCTTAACTTGCACTCATTACTTCCAACAACTGAAAAATCTGCTTTTGTTTCCAAATTGGTCTCCTTAATTGGTAGATTTTTAAAACTGAAAAACCAGTAGAATGCCATTATTGCTGTCATTATTTTAGATTTCAATGGCAGTATTGCAATGATTGATAATACACTGCGTATCAGGATACATCTAGGTGGAATTTTAAGATATGCCCCCCTGCTTTAACAAACACAGCCACCATATAAATATATGAGATGAAATACAGCAACTTTGAGGCTCTGAAGACATCAGACCTGTTAAACGTTATACCTGTTTGCGGTACGGTGCAATCACTCCAATATCTGTCACTGGCACTGCAGAGTATTCACTTCGAGCCAGCTGGCAACAGTACATCATTACTTGAACTGCCTCAGCTGGATTAAACCATGAAGGACTGCGACCTTCACGTGCTTCACTGCCCTGTATTGGGGGAAAGAAAATGAGATGATGGAGATCACGTGCAGAAATTACTATGTACTTATTAACACATTATTCTTATACCTCCTGAATGCAAAAAAAGCGATGGAATATTATATATAATTTCTCTTCCTCTCTATACACCTTTTCTAGAGAACAAGTATCACCTCACATTTTATATCTATTTTTTATACATTTATAAATATAAGTGATATAACAAAAGTATTTTAAGTATGCAACAAAGGAGTTATATCTCAACTCATAATAACATGTTAATAAGCTGTCATCTTGCTTTTTTCAAGGTGGAAGAGTTCCAAACCAAGCCTCTCCAAGCAGCAGATATTACCACTTCTTACTAACTTCTTGGAAGATTAAAGAATTTTTTTTTCCCCCAAGGTACTACTTTTTCCCCTGCCAAGTTAAACTCTAATGATCCTTTAGTTTTAGAGGCTTGTATCCATCTGAATGTAGGAAACTCTCATCAAAAGCAATCTAGAGCAGCTGACAGTAACTCCAGTCTGGTCATCTGCTATGAATTTAAACTTCCATGAAAATGTCTCTACAGTGCACTTCAAGAGGCAGCTGTTCAAGTTCCTAGCAAATAGGTGACTTAAGTATTTGTTTTTAAAACCAGATGGTCAGGAAGTCGCATTACCTGTGACAGGCATATTAAGCTTTTTTTCATATCCTTTCTAGAATTTATTCTAAAAAAATCAGCAAGCTGCTAGCAAGCCTATACATTTAGTTCACTGTATGAACATTTTACATACCCTTATTCCATGAAAAATTAATGGAAATCCCTTCCTGGGCAATTTCTCCCAATTCAAGAAAGAAGTGACTACTGAGGTATCTGCACAAACTTCTAGCTCCTTATGATAAAACAATTTAGATGGCAAGGCAAGCAACGCAGAATGAGACCTGTAGTTCTTTGTGAGTTTAGTGATCTGGAAAGACAAAATCCAAAATCTGTAGCTGAAACAGGTAATTAATTATTCATCAGACTTCTCAGAACACAGCTACTACCTTACCATCCACTAGCATTTAGCATTTCTAAGGCTGCCAAAGAAGTGTATTCAAGACAAAAACAGCAGTTTGGTCTTCTGTAAGTAAGAAGTACACCAAAGTGGTTTTTTGAAGGACCATCTTCTTCCCTTCCAAAGGGGAGACAAAAAGAATTGAATGTACATGACAGACAAATGGGTCATTCTCCAGTTTCTTGAAACATTTGATGTATAGACACACTCCTTTTTATAAGAGTCAGATTATTTCCATGGAATTTCAATGGATTCAATGTCTTTTTTTGAAAAAGTCTTGACAGGCAAACAGGGACCATCGGAACAGCTGACAGAAGCTGGCCTTAAAACATCTAAAAAGTATTTGTCTTTAAATGAAAGAATAATCATAAAGAAGCATTCCAGAAAGTAATAACCAGCTCAAAAAAGCCCATTCCTGTAAAAGGGATAACACAGGGTATTCCAGTCAAAACCTATCCTTAAAGCCCTCCCATTTCCTGATCTCTCACTATGCCAATTCTCCTCAAGCACTGTGTAAGGAACACAACAACCAGAGTTTTCACTAACAGCTTTTAGGAGGAATTGTGACAGGTTTTTCAGCAGGCTGAACCTGACCTAAAGCCTAGGTCCAAACACCCTCACTTTCACCCTTAAATCTGCCATCAGATTTCCTCCCTTCTCTACTTCCATGATCATTTAGTCATCTTTTGCTCTCAGTTTAGTCCTTTGAAGTATGTTACCATGAGAATAGGAAGGCATCTTAGGAAGCTTAACATCAGCCCTATGTTTGGGATTCAGACAGTAATTAAAACAGCTCAACCATCTGTACTTGTTTAAATATATGCTACCTCTGCCACTTAACATAGATTTTAGGTACTTGCCCATAGAGAAATCTGGGGAAGCTATCCTTCAAAGGAAGACACAATACTAAATAAGAACAATTTCTCTTCTTCCCTTTGTGAAACATGGTGTTTGCAAAATTCATCTTCAAAGAAGAGACTCTGTTTGTCTTTTTATGTTAAAAGCAGAAATTGTACTTTTTCATCTGTGGAAAATGAAGTTATGGTAAACCTGGACTATGAATGTGAAAGAGAATTTTAAGCTATTATTTACAACTGTGCTTTGTGCACCATATTTGACTTATGATACTTAAGAATAGAGGATCCCTTCAAAGAAAAGTTTTACCATGCTGGAAGACTCAGCATCTTTACTATTCAGACTACATATGCAAACTAATCAAGCTTTTCTAGAGAATTCATGCTCAAACTAGACTTATCATTAAGCATCAGGGAGCAAAATGGTGGTAAGAAACCACAAGTTCTCCTTTTTTGATTGAGCTGAAAAAGGTTGATGGAAGGCTTAACTTACCAACAAAGGATTGTATGCTCCACAGGCACCAAAAGCATCCTCATCTCTCAGATACAGCTCTCTTGATGACAGTCTTTCTAGCAAGGACATACTTAATCCAAAAGACTGTGCAAGTTTAGATTTTATTACTGGCCCTAACTGCTTCGGATCTCCAACAAGAATTATCTGTATATGAAATTTAAAAACATCCATTTTAGATCAAAAGAATTGTTACTGAAACTTTATTTTATAATGGCATACATGTTTCTGAATTCAAAGATCAATTCATATCAAGTATTCTGCTTTCCTTCAAACATTTGTTTGCAAAGGACAAAAGTATGTTGTTGTCTTAAACAGAATACATCTTTTATTTCGATAGCTTCCACACAGAACCAGTCCTCCCAACACAGACTTGTTCTAGACGTAAAGAAACTTGTTTAAGCGTTGAGAATTGATATTATGCATGAATAATCTCTATTAAAAAACTCATTACCAGAAAATGGCTGCTTGCACTCTACATAATCCACAAAATATGGAAATAATAAACAAGCTTTTTCCCTTTCAGTAAATGATGTTAAGAGAATTACCTGTCCATCAGCTTCTGAAATCAATCCAATAGGAATGAGACTCTCTGGTTCACTTGCTTGACCTGCCTCATCCAGAATCACGTGAGTGAAATGTCCAAGCCTACAATTAAGTAACATTAACCTGAAACAGGGCTGTTTTCAGATTAGTTCATTCTGCCACCCTGTGGTTGACCTCAGCAATTGTGTTAACATCCTTGTCAAGTATGCCAGGCAACCCCAAAGACACAAAGCAAAGAAGGAAATACAGAAAAAACAATCCCCTAACTTTCATTTTTCATCTTTGATTTCACTTACATACTCTGATATAAACAACCTTAAACTGAAGTATTGTACCAACGTTAAGATAGTTAGAAAAGCTTCCCTTATTCTCAGTTTCCTTAAGATATTGAATTAAAACAATGCACTTGGTATAGCAAAGACAATCCCCAAGCTTTGTTTCTGCCAAACAACTTGAGATAGTAAGGCTTTAGACTGTCCTTTTCCAAAATTAAAATCCAAGTCAGAGACAACCTTGGGTAAAAGAACTTGATATGACAGTTGTTTACCGTTATTAAAGGTGACTTGATAAAAACCAAATACATTGTAATTTTTAGTGTGGCAATCATTTTGAGCCAAAGTGATTGTCAAGAGCAATGTAATTCCCACAGGGGGCAGAGGAGACATTATTGTTTCAAATATCTTAAACATTTCTAAAGATAATTTTTAAATTTATCATGAGGAAAGTTTCTGCTTAAACATTACTAAAACCAAGTGCTTTGCTCTCTTACACAATACAGGTTCATGCAATAAACTATTAAAACAGCCCAAGTCACAGGTCAGACAGTCTGTAAAAGCTCTGGGGTTTGTGTCATTCAGCCACCTCAGTGATACTGCTATCTATGGTACTTTACCGTGTATCTGTTTGATAAAACAATCCTGCACTGCTGCATGTTGTAATTACAATCCTGGACCACAATGCCTTCTGAATATCATCACCATCTTTGCAGTAAGGTTTCACCATGTCATCAATTTGCTGCATGAAAAAAAGTAAAAAAACTTGTAAAAAAATAAATAAAAAGATAAAACAACTTGCCAGCCTAAAACAGAAATTTTAAATTTGAATAGAAAAGCTCTCTAAAAACTGTTTTAAAAGCTGAGCAAAACACATAGACTAACACCCATTTATACAGCAAAATGAGTGAATTAATTTTCCTAAGAAAATAGTACATATGCAGGACATCTGTGCTTTACTGTAAGGATCAAAATGGAACATTTGGCTATTTTATGTACTCATCTATATATACACACACATATGTATATACATACAAATGTATATCTCTACATATACACATTTACAAGTAAATACATATACATATGTATAAATATATATGAAATGAACCCACAAGGTGTGTGTCCTGCATAGAAATGACAATCCTACTTGCTTACTTTCTGTGCAAGCAGTCTTAACCTGGACTGATAACAAAAAAAAAAAACCAAAAAAAACCCAAAAAAACCAAAAAAACCCCAAAAAAACTAAATTAAATCAAACATTCCCACCAATACCTATTTGCTGTTTATAGAGTTATGCACAGAAAGAAAAAGGTGAAGATCTTATGCTATAACAATCAAATTAGGGATTATGATCAACTTTCCCGTTAACCTTCTGGAAAAGCTGAAGCAATGTAATACTCTGGATGCTAAGCAAACCTAAGCAGCCTCATAGCCACTGAGAGTTAAAATACAAAATCAGTATTTTAAGGTAAAAATATTAAAATGGACACCTTAAGTGGTAGGTATCTGTAATATGTACCTCTGTTGACCTGAAGGCAGCATTAACTCGAACCATAGTTCCTGGTTTTAAGAGATTGCTTTGATGCAGCCGCAAGCAAATCAGATCTGTTGCAGCGTTTGATGGTGCACATACCAAAATCCGACTGTCTGGCAGAGTAAAGTGTATCTACATTAAAGAAGACAGACATTAAAAAAAAAAAAAAGGTTATTTAAGAAGCAGCAGTAGTGCAAACATTCCCATTTTATTTCACCGAATACAGAACTCAGAAGAGTTCTGCACATGTGTGATTTCCATTCATTCTTTTGCAGTTCAGTTATGCTCCTGCCAGCAGTCATGACTAAGTGGTCTCAAACTGAGTGTACCCATAACAGAACTAATTAATGATTATCACATTAATGTACACTGTGCTTCATGAATACATTATGCACTACCGGAATCACAAGGTAGATACTGTTCACTGAAGTTTTAAAGACAAAAAGGCTTGAAAATAAGCCATTAAGAATTCTGTTAAATCCATATGAAGATGGATTTTCCTCCTTTTATGGAGCTGTAGAAAATTATTTTAAAAGAGTATTTTGAAAACGCCTTTGGAAAAAGATATGCTGGCACTTACAGAAATACTATAAATGTTCCAACATTGAAAAGACTAGAGATGACTGATTTGTTATTTACTACTACCTGTAAAATAGCTTCAATTACTGTTACTGTTTTTCCAGTTCCTGGTGGTCCAAAGAGAAGATAAGGTGTTGGGCGACATTCACCACTCAGTATCCTTTTCACTGCCAGTTTCTGTTGCACATTCAGCACAGGATTGAAAAATTCACCATCTCTCTGTTTAAGTGCCACAGTTTCACCAGCTATAATAGAGACAAGCATATCTCAGAACCTCACATATATTTTTAATGTATGTAGATTAAAGCAATTCCAATTCACAATATGCTTCTGCACATTTTTTGTTTTCCTTTTGTGGTAACAACCAATGAATTTCTCTAAAATTCCATTCTCATTGAATACCAAGTAGAAAATAAGCCATTCATATTTCTAAAGTGTACTGGCTCTTTGCTGAAAAGCAGAAAAGGACCCTCATTACATAACCAAACAATCAATAGAAACTCTATTCAGTAATTTTAGAATCAAGTTCACTTTCTTGTCCTAGAAAGCAAAACTTGAGAAACTTCCAGTAACTGGCACTTTGGGAATGGTACCAGTACTACATATCAGCCCTCTGCTACAACTGCTGGAATTTTTTTTCTTAATCCTGTCTGAATTAGTTTAGCTTTAAGCTTTCCACAGTAGAATCTTATTAACCTTTGGACAGAAGCACATTCTAGGTAATTTCTCAGAAATTCTTAAACATACTTTTGATAAAAAATGACATGATCACTCTCCTCTCAGGCATTTCACTACAATGATATTTAAAGTCATACTTTCCAAAAAAAAGCATAGAAATAATCTGGGATACTTGAAAAAGTTTTAGCATCTTTAGCAAAGCTTTCCCAAAGATGAGAAACAGCATCCCAATAACAAATTGAAAACTCTGAATATGATCAAAAAGTCATGAGTAAATGACTGGGAAATAACTATTTATTTATTACAAAATATATCATCAGATGCATGCTCCCCCTTCCCCCAAAGTAAAGTGTTCAAAGCCAGCCTGGATGAACTCTGGGCAACCCAGTCTAGTGGAAGGTGTTCTTGGACGTGGTAGTGAGGCTGGAACTAGGTGATCTTTAAGGTCCTTTCCAACCCAAATCATTTTAGATTCTGCGAATTAGAGATGTTTAAGTCATGCACCAAAAGCCTCCATAGAAACTTCCTGCTAGTATTTCTAGAATTTGTCTTTAAAGGCAGAACCTGATTAACTGATGTGATACTTATTATTTAAGCACAGAAAATATACCAGGTTGGCTTTTTTGCAGAGTTACTCTCATCACCTCTGTTATGTTCACCTCCCTTGATGTCATACCTTTTGTCTGTTTGTTCTGCTTTTTTTTGACCTGCAAAGAGAAAGTGAAGATAAATGCGTTTATAACCTTAAGAAGACAGACAACTATCTTCCCTGATACTTTTGAAGTTGCTAAGCTTTAATTTTTTTCCCATTAAATAGAATACCTACCGTTAAGACAGAAAGGTAAGAGTAGTAGGAGAAGGTGCCAGGAATTTCCATGTTAAGTTTAAGATTTCTAATACTTTGTTCTCTTAACATTAGACATTTATTTCACAAATACTCTGCAGGCTCAGATGAGGATTCTGAAGCCATGACTACATAACTTGTTTGCTTCCACAAAAACAGTCAAATTCCAGACCACTTTGAAAGATACATGCATCCTCCTTGGTGGACATGTCCCTTTAGATGGCAGCACAGGAGAAAACTGCTTGTAGGGAATGTGGTGTTGGCAAGGTTCTGGACATCATCTTAAAAATACTGATTCCAAACCACATTGATTGATTACTCCTTTTTGTAAAGCACAAACTCCAGGTGAAATAATTAGGGAATTAGGAAAAAATCTTGAGAGTAAAGGTGGTGAAGTACAGGTTATGCAGACGCTGTGAAAATTCTAGACAACAAAAAAACCAAAAAAAAACCCAGAAATGCTGCCACATGCCCCAAGCTGACTTGATTTAGTGCTGGTGACAGTCTTGCTTCAAAAAGGAAAGAGAATTAGGCAGCCTCCAAAAGTCCTTTCTACATTTCATTAATATATTATAAGTGGCAGTTCAGCCTGGGTAAATCTACTCAGAAAAAGATGATGATCTTCTATTACAAAATTATTTCCTGCCTCATTGACTGGACTTACATATCTGCTCAACAGTAGCTATGAAAACTAGTCTAAGGCAAATCTGACAATTTCCACCACAATCATACACTTTTTTAATATGCACTTTCCTTTTTGTAAGCTTTATAGTATCAGCTGTCATAAAATCTCCCATCTCCAGGCAGCAAACAAAAACTTCTGTCATTAGAATGCAGCAGAATATACAACTTTGATTCTTTGATACTCCATTATGCAATTCCCTTCCAGCAATAGCTGTACAGTAGGTATCTGGTACCCATCTGAATGAACGACCATTTTAAGGAACATTTACAGAACAGTTACCTTACTTTCCTGCTGTGAAGGTTGTTTAAGGCCATCATCAACAGCACAATACTCTGTAGTATTCTGGGTCTTGATAGCTTGTGGTGATTGTAACACAAGCCTTTCTGGAAATAACACTAAATTAAGCAGAGAAAAAGAAAGTAGAGAAATTTCAAACAAACACTTTGCATGTTTCACTGATTAATTTTACTGTTGATACATCAGCTTAGTCTGAGCTGCTAAAAATTGGTTTATCAGAACTAAGGTGGTAATATGTGAGGTTCACATGCATTGTTCAACTCAACCACGGAACAGGAAATCAGCGTTTTTTAATAAATTCTGAGGCAACACAAAGCATGGCCATTTCACTGTTTATTATTATAGCAGTATGCATGATTCCTACATTTCTTGTTGGCTCTAACAGTTCACAAAGTTTGCTTCCTATCCTCCTGCCTGTGATGGCCGACAGATGAAATAATTTTGACAAAACCTTCTATACATTCAGTATTGTTTTTTCTTCTTAAAAACCAAACCAAACCAAAAAGCCCCTAAGGCATGGAAAACTCCTGCAAGAACAGATTACAATGCATTCTTCCCAGTATGCCCTGATGTGAAAGCAATAAAACCCACAAGACTCTGCACAAAGAAACTCCTCTAGACAGCTTAATACCAAATGAAACGTACCTTTTTCACCCAGGTACACAGCTTGCTGAATGGCCAACTGGCATCGCCTGCTAGGAATACTGGAACCAGAATACAGATTTGTAATTAAAGTAAAAGCTTACATTTCCATATACTGTGAGAGCACACTCCTATGAGTTACCTGGTACTTTTACTGTGCATAAAAAAAGTTTTATATAAAAATGTGTATTTTTTAAAAAAAGGAATTTACTGAGAAATATGCTGCAGAAGTATAAACAGCTTAGCTATGAATAATACTGACACACATAGTCTCTAGCTTTTCAGTGATACAAAGATGATCTGGTGTTCAACACTTTCAAGGAACTTCTTTGCAGGGCTGAATTTACAGAGAAGATTATGTAACTCTAAACAGGTAACAACATCCCATGAACAAAACAAAAGTATAAAAGAATGGGAGATTATCACCAGCTACTTTTACTTCCTGCATAGTCTTGCAGCCATATTAGTACATTAAAAAAAACAAAACAAAACTACTGAAAAACCTAAGAAAAACACCCCCAAACACCCCACCTCATTCCTCCCCATTTTTCTGTCTGGCATTGGTGTGGCTATCTAGAAATAATTAAGATAACAACTCTTTGGACACTGGTACAATTACAGTCTTTTAACCATGAATATAGTGGCAAAGGTGTGTTCAGGGAAAGAAAAAAGAAAAAATTGGCAAGATCTTAATTATGTCTTTCTGTGTCCACCAAAATAAACAGCTGATGGTCATATTTTAAAAGTCATTCTACTAGAGGAATCATTAAACACAGCTTTCTGGAAGCTTATAAAAACACCTGCAATGAACAAATTCCACATCCATGGGCTCCAAGTTGTAAGCACGTTCAAAGTCAGCATTAACCTTAAGAGTAACATCTTCCTCACATATCTGTTACAAAAATAAAAAAAGTCAGGATACTGATGAAGATTTAGTACTTTAAACATAAATAAACATCTCTGAAAGCACTTAACCCCCCACCAACTCCGAAATGTAAATCTAGATTTACCTTCTAACAACATATTACATATCTAAATTATGTTAAAAGTGCTTTCAGAGCAGGCAAAGATTATAATCTCAGAAGAATAAGGAAGCTAGAGTTGTCAAAAATAGATTAAAAATACAAAATCACCATTCAAAATATACATAAAATAAACCTATCTTCTCAGAAGTCAGGTTAAAATAGTCTGTAACTGCAGGAATTGCAAGCTTTCCTTATAAAACCTGTGTACCACAGTATTTTCAAGAGGAGAAACACTTTGCTTACCTCAGCGACATAGGCTATGTACTCTATTATATGATCTGAGTAGACCTGACTTTTCAGTATCACCTTATCACCTAATTGAAAACAAAGTTAAAAGGCAAAATATTGTTACAAGGAATAGTAACATTTTCACTGCAGCATGTAATTTCTCCTTCCCTTCTGCATGTTTAAAATAGGAATTTGGAAGAGCCTAACTTCAGCAAAGTTGCTGTATACACCAGTACTGTTTTGAAATGCCATATGTAGTTGTATATTATAAAAGGCATCTAGTATTGATGCCATCAGACAACACCTCTTGAAAACACTATCTTGTATAATATATTACTTGAAATTCTGAATTTAATTTTAGCTGCTTTCCCTGTCTTTTTGCTACACTTATTGCTTTTTAAGCTATTACTACATCACACAGTTTATTTTTGCTGAAAGCCCCACTGATTATTGTAAAAGAAAAATCCTAAAGTACTGAAACATCTGTAAGAACAGACACATGCAATGCTGCTTCAGATAGCAGCCACTATAACACTGAGACATTAACATAGTGTCCTTGAGTCCCCTGTCCCTAGTCCCCGGTCAAGTAGCCTAAATGAATAACTTTGTGCTCAAATATCTGAAAGACTTCTTTAAACAAATGAATAAACAATATAGTTTGCATTGTGAAAACACAGATCAACATGCCATTTGACTTTATCTCACGTTTAGTTCTACCTGGAATCAGGCGAGGTCTGCCCTCTTCTACTCCTGGCACTTCCAGCACTAACAAGTTCCCATTCCTTTTTAAAGTAACCCCACTCATGTAGTAATCTTTTAAATCCATTTCTGCTTTGATCTCTTCAAGCCATAAAAGAGTAGAAAAGTTTGCTTTATAATTATGTAGATTAAGACGCTGAAAAATAAACCCAGTATACATTATTGTTGTACACTAAGATACAGAACCCACTATTGCTAACATTAAACAAAATACTTCTTGAGACAGACTCCACAGCAACTGGATTGCCAAATAAGATACCTAAATGCATCCATACACTAGATAATATTTTAAACCTGCTTAATAGCCAAAATGAGATTAGTTTAGTCCTTGAGCTCAAATACAATAGCCCCTCAGCTAAAGAGTGAACTAAGTCTCTCCCTACTACAGCAGCAGTTTCACCATCTGAATTCAGGGGCAGTCTACAGACTGAGTTCTGTGCTCAGTTTATGCCCAGAAAGCAAAAAATCTAAATAGATGGACAGAGACAGCTGAAAAGAGAGTCATGTCAGTCTCGGCCCTGGCTGATGATCATGCGACTTACGGCGAGCTGAAAGAACCTCAATTTTCTCCCTCAGAGCTTAACAGCTCTTACTGCAGAGGTATTCTCCAACAGCACCAACTTCTATCTAAGGTTAGGGTGTGGTTAAAAAAAGTAACCATTAATGGCAGGCCTTCAGTGTAAAATTATTATAAACACTACAGAGCTTTATCTACCTTTTTAAGAGAGGATAGCTAACCTACTAACTTAATGTGATCCCAAGCTTAATGTGAGGTGTTTAGTCAGCAGACAATATAGCCTCTTACATTTTAAAAAAGTGTCAGCTCCAGTTTATAAGTACTTAAAATTTACAAAAACAAGTGAGTTGCAGCCATATTCTACCAGAAATAAGAGCAAAGTTTTGGAGAAGGAATCATTGTAGTATTCTTGTTAAGACTTTATAGCTTTTTGGGGGGTGTTTTATATGTATTCTGAAACTGCTATACTTGTGGGAAGAATTTGAACAAGATTTAGTGAATTACATCTGAAGATGTTTACAAAAACAATTTTTAACAATCAGAAAAGAATCCTCTGTTATTGCAGTAATTTAAGAGGTTGTGATTTTCTATGAAATAACAACTTTCCTGACATCTCAAAAAACCCCTTCCAGTGATGCCTAAAAAGTGAGAATACAGAGAAATCTTTGTTTAGCTTCTGTGATGTCCACCCCCAATACACTTCAAGTCTCTTTCCAGATTTTCCCATTTATGCCTTTATGGTTTTGTAAGCTTGGATTCTGTAACATACTGAAACCCATGGAAGTTATGGGATCCAAACTGAAGTTTGAGTCTAACTGACAAGTGTTATGTCATCTTCTCTTACACTAAGGACTATACATTCTTCCTAAGTTAAAGGCGCTTGAACAAAAACACCGTATCAAAAAATATTTTTATGTAAAACCTACACTTACATACCTCTGCTAGGAGGGGCTGAAAGGTCAGTATGTCTAATTGCTGTTCCACACATTTTCTTAACTCATCTGGTATGGTAAAATGTGGGAGGAAGTTTGAACACCACCTTCTCTTATTTCTAAAATGAAAATGTACAACATAACACTTAGCTTGCTTAAGTAATGTACATAAAAAACAGCTGACTAACATGCCACAACACCGTGACTATAAACCTAAAACACATACACACACACAACAGACTAATGACTCCTTCAAAGGGACAACTGAGAAGTTTGTTATACTGGGAAGAAAGGTAAGAGATCTTATGAAGATGCTCCTTGACACTGTAGGGAAAAAAATGCATGTGGCCAAAGCTCAATTGAAGTTGAAGCTATCCAGTACTGTGGGGGACAACAAAAATGTTTTAAAAATATGCCAATAGCAAAAAAGGACTATTGGCCCATTACAGGATGAGGATGGTCACCTCACACACAGGGACACAGACAAGGCAGAGATGTTTAATGCTTTCTTTGCCTCTGTCCTCAACATCAATGAGGGGCTAAGGGAGTGCCACTGCCCTTAGCTGGAGAGTCATGACTGAGAATGATAAACACCAAGTTGAGCCTGAACTTCTGCAGGATTTGCTGCTCCTGCTGGATTGCTATTAATCTATGGGACCTGATGGTAGACATCTGAATACTCAAAGACCTGGTTGGGCACAAAGGGTTACAGTGAGGGGGGTGACATCTGACTGGTGACGTGTCCCTAGTGGGGTTTCACAGGGCTCCATCTTAGGGCTAGTTTTCTTCAACATCCTCTCAGATGACTTGGAAGCTGCATTTGAAGGTATACTGAGTAAGTCTGCCAGCGATACTAAATAGGGAGGAGCTGAGGACTCCCTCAGATGCAGAGCAGTGCTGAAGAGAGACCTACACCAATAAGAAAGATGGACAACCTTGTTTTGAATGAAAGATGGGAGACATTAGTCAGATGCAGACATTAAAGTTGTGTAAAGAATTAAGAAGCTTACTATCTCAGAAAACTATTCTCAGTTTCCCATTTTTTCCCACAATAACACATTTGTTACTAAGTAGATAACTAAAGAAACAGTGTTTTATCTTATTACCATACTACACATTAGAGATTCTGTTTAAAAAACCTACAAAGAAATCAAGCAGTTAATTACTAAAACAACCTCTCCTATCAGAAATGTCCACAACCATCTTGTTTACAACCTATACGAGCATATGTAAAAACATGTAGAGATTCTCCCAGTTTCACACTTTCTTTCTCAGCATTACAGATCAGATATAACAATACCAAAGAGAACAGTCTTAGGTAAGTATTATTTTATGCTTGAAGTGACAGTACCTTTTCTGTTTAGGGGCAGCCACTGTTGTCTTCCTTAGCTGAGAATCTGGAATATTTTTAGGCTTTCCTGGAGAATAAGGTTGTACAGGTGCTATAAGTAATTCTTCTTCATTTGTTACAGTAGCTTCAATATAGCGGCCAACAGTAAAATCCGAAAAGCCAAGCAAAAGGAGCTCTTTACTGTGTCCATGAATCCTTCAAGTAAACAGAAGTTATCTTCTTAAAACCAACATGGTCACACCTCATTTTCCTCAGCCATGAGACACATTCTCATTTCAGTTACATATGAGAATTGCTAATTTAGGGTAATTCCTCAACGCTCCCCACCTCAATTATTTGGGATACCTTCAATCCAGATATCCCAAATAATTAAAAAAAACCCACCCAACCCACCCACCAAAAAAATGCCAACTCAAAATCCCAGCAAAAATCTCAAGCCCACAATTTCACCAAAATCTTGGGTAAAATGCAAAATCCTTCCACTCAACGTACTAGGGCATAGAATTAATACTTCTGTTACAAGGAACATCTTGGAATTACTGCTACTGCAAAACAAGAGCCAAACAGGTCCAACAGAGGAACCTGAAGCAAATCCCTTCACTGTCTGCAATAACTGCTCTGCAGCACCTTGTGAAAGGCTACTCAGAACTGAGCCCTAACTGTAAACACATGAATGGAGAAAGTAGGAAAAATCCTCTAATTCTGGAAAACATACTTTATAAGTGCAAGTGTTCCTTGGGCAGTGACACAGGGGAAAAAAACAGGAGGTTTGTTCAGATTGGTTTCTATGAAACTTAACACTACTACAGTGCAATTCCCTAACTACATGGTCCAATACTGCTACCAAGTGCCGGAAACAAATGCATCCCAGAAGAATTCCAGCTTACCTTCTCTTTGGCAGGAAAACCACTCTTGCCAACTAAGACTATCTGCTCAGGTTAAAACTATATCCTGTTTTTTTCTGATATAAAAACTCAAAACAGACACCAAACTGTCCAAATTTATGGTCTACATCTGCAGTCTCTATGGCCTCTTAAGTGCTCAGCAAACCCTCATTAACTTCATGCTGCAGCCTCCCATGAAGCTTTGTGTGGCTTATTCTGTATTCTGAGAAGACTCTAAGACTTTGTGTCTTTTATGGATTTACAACAAAATATAAATCATTCTTTCTACATGTGTATCTCCATGAAGGCAAGCCATGCCTGCAGCTCTATCTTTCAAACTAGAGCTCAATCATCCTCCTAAGAAATTTTTTACCCCTTACTTCACTATTTAAAATGAGAAGTAGTGTGAATATTATTGCAGCATTACTTCAGTGAATGAAAACTTGTTTTCCCCTGTCCAACTATTCCTTTACCATCCTAGGAATCAATGGCTGTGGAACACAAAGTCTGTACAGCTACGGCTGGAAGCAAGTGAAAGTTACACAAATGTAATACTCCTACTTGAATGCAGGAGCTCCCATAAAGCCACTTTCCATTCTTAACTAAATTAAGAAAGTATTTTGTATAGCAAAAAAAAAAACCAACCCTGAAAAACAAAAAATGCTCAGCTATTTTTTGTTTTTCAGGGGTTTTCTAAGATTTGCAAACCACTTCCTCTGTGAATTACACCTTCAGTGAAGAAAGCTTTTTCTTTTCTATTTCAGCATACATAACTTGAATTTCCCATCACAGAACAAGAAAACTTCAGATCAGGCAATGTAGCAATACAAGATACTAAAGACTAGAAGAAACACATCAGACATAACAGAGGAAATTTGCATTAGCACTAGTGCTCATGGAGCAATGGATTTACTACTAAGAATATATCCATCTGCAGGCATTATCTTCAACCTCACACTCCCACTCATATTGTTTCATTGGCTACTACAATTTTATTTCAATAAAAATTCAGAATCAAGCAGTGAAATAGTAACTACTTTCAAAGTCACAGATTTCCAGATGATTTGCTAATATGTATTGGCTTACTTTACACTACACCATGTTTTGACTGTGGTAGAGTTAATTTTCTTCATAGTAGCTAGTATGGGGCTCTGGTTTGGATCTGTGCTGAAAAGTGTTGATAGCATAGGGATGTTTCTACAGAGTTGAAAAAGGCTTGCACAGAGTCAAGGCCTTTTCCCCTTCTCATATTGTCCCACCAGTGAGGAGTCCAGGGGTGCACAAGGAGTTGGAAGGGGACACACACAGGAGAAGGCAGGACAGCTGACACCAACTGCTCCAAGGGATATTCCACATCATAGGGCATCATGCTCAGTAAAGCTGGGGGAAGGAAGAAGGGAGGACATTCTGAGTGACAGCATTTGTCTTCCCAAGTCACCATCATGTGTGAGGGAGCCCTGCTGTGCTGGGGATGGCTGAACACCTGTCTGCCCATGGGAAGTGAATGTATTCCTTGTTTTACTTTGCTTCTGATAGTGGCTTTTGCTTTACCTTTTCAATTCTCTTTATATCAACCTATGAGTTTTCTCACTTTTACTCATCCCATCGTCCCCACCGTCCCACTGGAAGGAGTGAGCGAGTGGCTGAATGGGGATCAGCTGCCAGCTGGGGTTAAAGCACAACATGCCAAGAAGAGAACTGTGCTCAGAAACAGAACTGTTAAGTTTATTTCCATTACTTCCTGGCTTTGTGTTGGTTAAAAATAATGGAAATACTTACACAGCTGTGCATGTAATCACTATGGATATTTTTTCACCTGGTGGTATCACAATTTCTGGAGTAATATTGCTGTGCTTAATTGGTTGCTCCACATGGTCTTTTTGCTCACTTTCTCCATTTTGCATATTTTCATCTTTCACCAAGGAATTGTTTTCCTTTGTCCTTGATAAATTTGTATCTTGAAAATTAATTCCTTCTGTAGTAAATGTATAACAATAAACTTTGTTATCAAAATTTCTATTGCTAACATAGGCAAATCTTCTCAAACAAACCTACTGGTCTCCTGAGGAGCTAACATTCAGCACTCAAACACTCATCTCACTGTACCTGGAATGACTCCATTCTTCATAATGGATGTATGGTTCAATGACTCACATGTTGTTCCTTCACTGTTGTTAAATGAATTAATTGCAGCTTTTGAGAGGTTTTCTTGATTTATTGGAAAAGATGGACTGTTCTCACAGTTTTGAGGAATCTCAACACTGAATTGCTTGTCTTTCACCCATCCAGCTAATCTGCAGCTGATTAAGGACTGTGGTACGCTCCCTTTATTCCTAGAAGTAGTTATGTGATTAGTTACATAATTAAGTGCAGGGTAAATGTTCTTGAGAAGTTTATTTCTACCTGAAGTCAAATACAATTGTCTGAAGCAGGTCAGTTCCCCTTATTTCATAATTGCTGTCAGAAAGAAATTGCACTGCTGCTTCTAACTAATGAGAGCAAGAACCTCTGCTTTATGTTAATATTTCTAGGTCGCATCAACTACCATATAAAGCATATACAAATACCATATATAATATAAACAATGGGAGCTTAAAGTTCATCATTGGGTAACCAACTCTTAGGAAAGAACACAGAATAACAAAGAATGGATATGCAGGTTTGTCTTCATTTAAGCCTTGATGCCCAGATGTGAAAAAAACCCCACACACAAACAACCCCAACCAACCAACCCCAAAAAAGCCCCACTACCAAAACAAAACCCTCCTAAGGATACACTGACATAGTTCTTCAGCATCCAAGTTCACAAAAAAAGAAAAAAAAACAGAAAAAAAAAATCTGTTCTGCTTTTAATACACAAATATGCAATAGTCCTCTTGTTCTAAGATTTTGAAGATGGCAGAGTATCTGCAGCTTAAGTTAAACACACAAGTAAAAGCTTTTGCTTCAATCCTTGTTCTAGGAAAGACTGTACTAGGATTGAAAAGAGATACAGAACTGGAGAGTCTCAAAACACTGTCTGCAAAATAAATGCTCAATATCAAAAAGGCTATCTTACAGACATTAAATTCACTGTGAATTTAATTCCATAGTATCTGGAGGTTACTTAAATATCACAAACCACAAGGCTCAACTAGAAGAGACTTCTGAATGTAAAACAGGTTAAGAGATAGAGTGATAGAAATAAAGAAATCTTCAAACAATCAGAAAGGCTTACTCTATCCAGACCATCATTCTTTTAGATTCCCCCTGCTTCAGAGTTCCAAAGTCAGTCATTCTTGATACTTTCAACTCTCCTTTGTCTCTCATTATGTCTTCATAAGGTTCATCCACATTACCTTCATTAGAGTGAGATGGTCTGCAAAAATAATTTTAAGTAGCAGTTTTTAAACACTAACAGCCTCAGGAAATATCTTTGACTCAGCACAAATTTAAGAAACTATACCAAGGCACAGTCACAATATTTAGAAACAAGCAGGTGAGATAGTTCATTTTTTTCTCAGTCATTTATACTTCCAAGAAAATTAGATTAATTAATTTAAGCAGCAACAAGTCTTTTGTCAGCAGCACAATAAACCAGCATAAAACTTTGGATGCAAGACTAAAATGATTGGAGGAGTTAACAAATCCCTGCTAAAGAACTAAATCAAATGGTGAGTGAAGTAATTTCATTTTCATGGCTCTCTTTGGGATCTGAACAAAGACACAACAAAGAGCAGCTCCTTAGCATAAGTCATGGTTAGCACTGCAGCTAAGAGATAAAATGACTAGACTGGAAGTGTTTCACCCTAGGTACTTGTGTCTTCTGCTTATGTTCCTAATCAGCAAACTGAGGACAAAACTAAGAAACAGTTGAAAACCAAAAATTACCCTTGAAAACTTTTATTACACACAACTAATGAAAAAGACCTATGAAACCAGGGATGTGCTCTTTCCTGTCTAAAACACTGAGCACAGGTCTAAACTCCTGTCTTTTACCTGTAAAACAAATTTTCACATAGTTCCTATTCTGTAATAAAGAAACTATTAATTTAGATAAAGTGGCATGGAAATAATTTAGAAATATTTTAATAATCTCACTAGTATGTATACGCCCTCATTAATCCTGAGTTATCTGACATACTGAAGCAGAAAATGAGTGCAGCTGCTTTTCATTAGCTGTATCAATTTACTAGCCAAGCCCACTAGATGTCTCCCACTGCAGCCTAAGCTGCAGTTTTTGATATGGTAGATGTACACTAAACCTGAGAAATCAACCCTAAGGTCTACTTTTGTAACTTGGCCTCAGTAATAATTTTCTATATAAAATCCATCATTAAAAATAGGTGCAACTGAGAAAAACAAATTGTGAACAATTTGTACTGTTTTGCAAAATTATGTAAACACTTCAAGTTTCATTTAGGTGCAACTTATTATATCTGTTATCTCTAGAGAAAACAAAACAGCTTATATCATTCTTTGTAGATCCTTTGAAGACGTATATATGGCCATATGGCCTTGGCTAAATTTCCAAGAGATCTCCCAAAGATGATGTCTGAAAGACATCAGAATGTCTTTTTGCTCTCCCCTTGGACTTTCCAATTGACAATTTCTTTTTGGCCTGCAGAGTTAGACTACGTAATCCTGCCAAGACCTCAGCATGTGAAGTGATTTTACAGTTAAAATATCTATTTATTCAGGTGGTAATGGTGTGTTTCATAGTACAGACACTTAAACTCCAAAGTCAAATTCCAGATCTTTGCTGAGGTCTGCTATTGACTAGTTACCCATTTTACTTTTGTGTAGTTGATTATTTCCCTAAGTTTTGCTTCTTCTCCATAATGAAGATCATCCACTTTTTTCAACCTCTTCTGCAGTGTATCCAGATCCTCCTCATGCCACATTTAACATCTGAAATCCCTGCAGAACCTCTCAGATCAATACTTGCAGGCCGAATGAATCTATTATTAAGACCATGAAACTTTTCCTTTTAGGACAGATATCTGAACAATCACTGTAACTTATGACAAATAGATTAAAGAAACATGTATTTTATATGAATTTTGCAGTGATTTATTTTCAAACAGTGAAGTCCTTACTAGAGGAGCACAATGAACTTGGCATTTTACTAACATGTATGCAAAACTCCTTCCCTGCCTAGCAATATCCCTGAGAGCAGCTGCTCCTAGTTTTCCTTCTCTAGTAGCACTCATGTTCCTGCCTTCTGGAAGGAGATAAAAACCCAAACAAGGGCCAAATCATATCATGCTCTGATTTTTCCAATGGTCTATTATGCCTTCTAGTCAACTAGGGAAATATTCACAGTATTTCTTGCTTGACAGATGCAATAAAATGTCAGCTGCATAACTACACCAGGTCTCTAACTGCTATAAAGAGAACAAAGTAATGTTACCCATCCTGGCTGACTGGCACCAAGCAGAGAGCTCTCCAAATGTAACAGGACTGACTGCTCTCCACCACAATTGTGTTCACTAGATCATGTCTACGAGGTAGGTAGCCATCAGGAAGTCTCAGTGAATCCAAAGTGAAAAATATACTGTCATCTATTGTCCCAGTTCTTCCACAGATGCTGGAAATGCGAACCTGTAATAGTTTGTATTCACTGTTACTTGATACTATCTTTTTAAACTAACAGACATACTGTTTTTCACCTGAAGCAGCCCTTCTAGCATTAACGAAAATGCATTCTGAAATTTCAGTTATTCATAGGAAATAAACACAGAGCCCTAACCCAGAATCACTGTGCCCATTTTCAGATTTAGAAGAGTAAAGAAACACAAGTACTTCACATAAGCATTAAGTTCCACTGTAGTACATACTACAACATGACACTTAACCATGATACCTTTCTTGTGACATGTCAACTTAACTAATTTACACTTCCATACTAGCAGTAATGAGACAAAATTTTTTCGTATGCTTGATGTGCAAATATTCAATATATAGAGTTAAGACAAAAACCCATAAACCTAGCATAGCATATGCATTACTAAAGCAAACAAATGTTTTCATTAAAATAAAAAGAAGGCACTGTGGTTGTTTTTAAGCTGAAACACTTGAATAAATTAAACTTAATAAATTCCCAATCATGACACATCCTCATTATAACTAATAGCAAGAATTAAAACCAGCAATTCATAATAGATAAGTTAGTTACTCTTTCTGATCAATTAAAGTTATGTATGCATTTTCAAAATTATTATTTTTTACAAAATTATTTTACACACATGCTCTAAATGGATGAATTAATACATTTTATCTTTTAATTAAAGATGTGTTATAGAAGATCTACCAATATTTGTAACTGAAACCAATTTGAAACCCCACTTCACCCAGGATTCCTATTGCCAAAAACAATGTGCAGAACATTTACCTTGTTTACTTGTTTATACCTCAAAGGCCTTACAGCAACTGCTTCAGTCTTCCACGTTGTCGAGTTAATATAGTATTTTGCTTGCACCCAGTCACCTTCACAAGGTTTGAAATCTATACAAAACAGAACATTTCTCTAGGTTAATTACTATTGATACCATTTACATTACTCCCCTACAGAATCAGTGTAAGTTAAATAAAAGCCAGAACAATGCATTATTCGGATCCACTGAGGCCGAAGTTTATTTGCTGTCCTTTGCTTTGCAGGTTATGGCAATCTACATAGGAGATGCTAGTTGAAAAATACACCTGCTAACATGTAACTTCTGCTTAAATGCAGGCTGTGCTCAGTGAGAATGAACAGGCAGCTTTCTCAATCCATGTCTGGCTGTTTCACTATGTTTCATTGCATATTCCATTAGAATTTATTTGGGATGACAACTGCAAGTTTGTCAGAAGATATTTCTATTTTATACACAAAATTATTAAGAAAGAGGAAACAAGAAGTCCCTACACACCTTCCCAGACGTCTTGCATTGCAAAGTATGTATTCTGATTAATATAGCCACCATCCACAGAGAGAGAGGTAATATTGCCAATTAATGTTTTCTTATTTAGTTCAGAGGCATCACAAGTGGGACTGGATTCTTCTTGGGTATTCTGGATGGTGTCTACCTATTAATACAAAAATAACCCAAACATTTAAACAGTTGACACTTAGAATTAAATACATATTCCTACAATAAATACACAAAATTTCAATTGCTTATGGAGACAAAGCTTCCTTTAAGACAATTACTTACTATAGCTGTTACTTTTTGGATACAAAAAGAGTAAGTAATAAACAGTAACTTCTCTTTTAAAGAGAAACTTTAAAACTTCTCTTTTAAAGAGCGATGTATGCTGCAGTGCTGACAACTGCTGTAATTACAGGCTGATTTTTCAAAACTTTCTCATACCTCCCTTGCTCTAGGTCTACTTAAGATTTTTCAATTGACAGGAACACCATATCCAGCAATCTGTCTGTACAAAACTGGAAGTAGAAAATGACTATTTCAGAAAGCAAAAAATATGTTTTCAAGATGGTATTTATAAACACTACATGTATTTATATACAGACTGACACTGTCACTTTTTAGTAATTTGATTAAGAAAACCCCTAGAGCAGCTTCTAACAGACTCTTCATATCACCACCTCAGATATAAGTTTACTGGAGCCTGATCCAATCTGAAGCATACTATCATACTAAATTTTATATGATTTATATTGTTGAACATAATGGTTACCATTTGCAATAGCAAGATCTCCATTTTTGTAATTGTCAATAACATTGAGTTACCAATTTATACAACAAGAAGTTTTAAAATTTCTGTTCTTATTCACAAGAACATAAATTACTCCTGTGCAAAAAGAGCAAACTTTGCGCAAGATCAAACTGCTTTGATCTTCTTATCCATTCGTATAACAATAACATCAAATTGATTGAAACTCGGAAAAGTTATACAGATCTGGAGTAGCTATGACTAAATTTCTGATGCAATAATCTCAACTAATAGCTTCTTATTCACTACATCTACACCTGTATTAAACATAACTTGAAAGGCAATGGAATGAAACAATAAAATTACCCCCAAACTCCAGCTTATCCCCTCTAGGTGAACAGCTTGCAATTTCTCCTATTTTGTAGAATTTGTGAGGCTAAAACTACAGTAACTTCCAAAACAAAGCCTCAAGGTACTTATGGAGAAAGTGAGACTACTAGTTATCTTCACCTCTTACCCTGACAGCCTTCAGGCCACCTGATGTTTTATCCTCTTCCACGGTGGCAATAACTTCTTGTCCAACAGCCAGCAACATGTTTTTTGTAACAACATCCTTTGTGAAGACTATTGTGTCATCTATCATCCCATAATCATGGCAAAGTCTTGTCACTACTCCTTGTACCTTTTTCAGTGGTTTTTCATCTGCATCAAAAGGAAAAGTGTTGACATAAACCCAAATCACTTGTTTATAGAACTATGCAAAAAGGGACATCCGTTCTATCAAAAGACCAAATGGAAATAGCAACAGTTGCCAACTAATAATTTTCACAATTAAGTCTTGAATCTTATGGCAATTTATGGTTTCAAACAATTAGGAAAGCTAGTTAAATACAAACATTTTAAAACCAACACACTTTAAGCTCTTTATAAAAAAATAAATTAATAGAATATCTTGCACTGAAAGAGACCCATAGGGATCACACGGGTCTAACTCTCTGCTCCTCACAGGACTATCTAAAACTAAACAATACGACTCAGCACATCATCCAGATGCCCCTGGAACTCTGACAGACTTGGTGCCTTCCCTGGGAAGCCTGTTCCAGTGACTAGCACCCTCCCAGTGAGGAGTCTTTTCCCACTGTCCAATTTGAAACTTCCCCTGATGCAGCTTCCTTCCATGTCCTTGTGCCCTGTCACTGGTACTCGGAGAGGAGACCAGCACCCCTCCCGAAGGTGTGGGCTGCGATGAGGTCACACCTCAGCTTTCGTTCCTCCAAGCTGAACAAGCCGAGGGACCTCAGCTGCTCCTCCTCAGTCACACCCCCGAGACCTTTCACCGTCTTGCCCAGCCTCCACTACACTCACTGTAATGGTTTGATGTAGGTCTTGTACTGAGGCATCTGAAAGTGCACACAGGATAGTGAGGCTGTCCCAGTGCAGGACAATCCCCCCCTCCAGCCACCCACCAAGGATGCAGTGCCTGATGCACCCCAGCAGGACATGACCGGCCCTCATGGCTGCCAGGGCACTGCTCCTACTCCTTACTCCATATTCTCAGCAGCAATAGTAACCTGTCCTACCCAGGAAAAGGCTAAAAAAGCACTTCCGGGAAAACTGCACAGGCTCTGGAGTCAAAAAAATGCCCTCTCATCTCAATCTCCTCCTTACAACCTTTCCTAAGGAAACAGGGCTGCACTCAGCTCCAGGCACGTGGGGGACGAGCAAGCCTCACGGCTCAGAAACTGCACCACAAACCCACAACAGGCCCGAAATTCCTACCAAAGGTCGCCCATCTCTCATCTTCACCATCTGCGCGTCTCCACAAGTAGGAGACCGCCTTAGAAAGGAGAGAGAGCATCCCGGAGCGCCTTAGCAAGGAGCCGGAGCCCCAGGCCCGTCTCAGAAGCCGCACCGCGGGCCCAGCCGGCGCGCGACGCCTCCCTGCAGCCGCCTCGAGCCCGCGCGGCTGCCGCGGCCAATGGCGCTGCTCGCTCCGGGTCACGCGGCAGCGCCACGCGCCTCGGGGGCGCCCGCGGGCCCGCGCAGGGGCGGCCCCGGCGCCGGGCAGGGCCCTCAGGGCGCGGGGCTGCCCTCTGCAGGGGATCGGCCGGCGGCGCTTGAGGGCACGGGAAAGGTGGAGTCGCACGAGGCTACCACGGAAGAGCTTAAAGGAAGGGAGTGTGTGCAGCTTGTTGCTTGCTGGTGGTGCTGTCTGAAATTGCGTTCGTAGTGTATGATGGCGTTCGTGCGATGGGACGCCCGAACCAGGGAGAACCCACGGCCCGGCTGTGACCTCCCCTGGGGTGAGAGCTCTGCGTGGCTCTGGGAATACGCCAGGCACGGAGTCCCTCCAGTGTGCTGAAACACTGGGCTTGGAAGAGCATGCACGTGGCACATTGGTGGTTTGTGATGCTCTCAGTAGCAGCCAGTTTCAAAATGATAGGATGAACTCTAGAACAAGGTAAACTTGCCTAACAGGAAAAGAAGGTGCTTTCGACTTAATGTCATTAATAAATGAGCTGCTGTAGTGCTTGAGGAAATATGATTTCACTGACTTGTTTACTATCTCTGTAGTTCTAGAGAACTATCTCAGTAGTTCTAGAGAGTTACTGTCGCTGTAGTTCTGTGCTTGCTATCCTTGTAGTTACTATCTGTATTTTTTACCAGTTCTCTTCACACAGTGCAGTTCAGATATCTTGTGTAAGGCCTCTTTGCATTTTGTTCAACAAATGCTGCTTCACAAAGCAAAGTTTTTTGAGTTGATACTCGGCATCCCAGTATTTTAAATAGGAACTGCCATATAAAGCTGTTCCAGGAGATGCTTTCAGGATGTTGAGGAGAGAGCAGTGTGTAATTTTTTGTAGAAATCACAAAATACACTGCCTAAGTTGTGTGACTAAAGCAGCAGTTGTCTTTGGCAACTTTTTAGTTTCTGGCTGTATGGTTCACTCAGCGTTATTTAGGAAAAGAAGGGCTAGGAATGCATTTCAGATGGTTTAACACTGTTACAGAGTTCTGTACAGTTCCTAGAGCAGAATAAGTTCTGGTTGCCAGTAACTGCACACAGGTTCCAGTGTCTCATTCTGAAGTAACTGAGATGATGCCATTGGAAGGAGAAACGTGCATGTCTGTAGCCAGTGCTGTTTTTAGAAAAGTGCTGAGAGAGCGTTGGCCTCTTTTGGATACATTGATTTAAAGAATTTTAACTACTGTTTTCTTTCACTGAGTTTCCAGTGGGAGTGCTGACAGGGGACTGTTAGCTAGCATAAGTGTGGTGGCTGAAGAGATTGTGTTTCTGGAAAAGATGATGGTTTACATGAAGGACTAAATCCAAAGTATTATACTGGGAGAGCAAATGTTATTCTAGGGGAGCAAGGCATCCATTTGTAGCTATTTCATCTACATTTTGATCTTGGTTCAGTACATGCCCCAAGACGTGAGACATGGACTGAGGAGTCAGCTTCAGAGAAATAAAATAGGTCAAAGAGCTGATTTTAAAAGAGGTCAAAATACTCAATAAGGAATACAGGTAATGAGCTAAAATATCATAATTAAATATTGTATGAAAAAACACAAGTGTAGTGCAGCTGTTAACTCCTCAGAAAATGGAAGAGTTGGTCAGATGCTAAATGTAAACTTCACCAGAGCTTCAGGTGTGGTTTTCATTTAGATTTTGGAATGTGTGTGTGAATCTTCCTTCAGGGCTAGGGAACATGGCCCGGGACAGAATGCTTTTTCCTTAGTCCTTGATAGCAAAAGTAGGACTCTGACAAGTTTATGTACCTTTTTGTCACACTATCCCTTGGCACTTGAGTTATAACTGGTAATCTGTTTTTTATCTTTTGTCATTACTGTGGGTGATGCTTGCATTGCACACAGCCTGTGGCAAATGACCAAGTATCTGCTATAGCTGCTTCAGGCACACTGACTTATTCAGTGGTCAGTCCTGTGGTGGAAGTATGTAGTTATTCATAGCTGCTCATGATTTGATTTAATTGTCATCCCTTGGCATCTTTTGGCCTAACTTAAAATCAAAACACTTAACTTGTAAATCCTTTTCAGAAGCTTCTCTTGTTGTGTTTGAAATTTTATACTTGCTGCAGCCTTTGTGGAACATTCCTATGCATTCTTTAGAATAAGGAGGAATCTCTTTGTACATCACATTTGTACCTTATCTAGCATTAGAAGGTCTTAGTCAATGACTTGGGTTCTGATCTTGCACAAAAAAGAGACTTTTTCTGGAATCAGGAACATGAGGTGAAGGGAACATAAAATAAACGCCCCAGAAAATTTTTAGAGTAGAAACTAAACTTTGAAGTTTAAGTGTTCTTTGCTCATGCTGATGCCAAGTGCAGAGGATGCATTAATTATGCAATGAACCTCTGTGCAAAAGGGAAATGGGAAATACTGAGAAGTACACAGGAAAGGGGGTAGGAGGAATTTCACAATAACCTGAGAAAACACTGTATAACCATGCTTGAGAGAGGGAACTTTCAGGAACAGTACTGGCTGAAACACTTGCAACTGTGAACAAGTTGTTCTAGGGTTTGAACCCTGTTCTGGTCAGTGGTGCAGGACTTTAAAAATTCTTTTTATTCAAAGAGATTAGATCAAGTAAATACCTGACTATCTCACCAATTTTGTGTAAAAAATAAACAAAACAAAACAACAACAAAAAAAACAACCCACAAACCTTCTCCCTAAACTGATCAAAAGGGTTAAAATATGATTGTGTTTTGTGTCTATGGTAATTTGTGTCAATCAGTTCCTAGTGTTCACTGAAAAAGCTGTCAGATAAGCAATACACATTTTCCATTAAACCATGGTCTTTGGAAAGTTACAGATAATGGAAATAGTTGTGCAGTGTTTCTTCCATGAGCAGAGGAACAGTAGGGCTTAATTACCTCAGAAAGTTCTGCTTGACTGTGCAATCTTTTTTCCCCCTCTTTTCTAGCACAGTTTACAGATGTGTCTATTGCTGTGTATGGTGTACTAATTCCCTTGTTTAAATCTATTAAAACAACTGTAACATTTTAATATTCTTTCAGTATTGGCTGACATTATGAAAAAAGGAAATCTACAGTCTGTACAAACTGAGAAGTTGTGCTGTTCAGAAGTTTTTCTAGCATACTTTGAAGGTGATGCCCTTCAGAATACTGAAGATTTAATTGTGTCTTGGTTACAAGAGTGTTTAAAGTTTAGACAAAAGACCCTGTCATTGCTGTAGCTGTCAAGGTGCCAACATCTTCAAGATAAAAACGTCCTTTTTTTCCCCCTTTTCATTGCTTAATAAGCAGGAGGACTGGGTCCAATGTACGCTGGCCATTGCATGTCAGTGCTGCCTGCTGGGCTGAAAATATGTTGTTTAGTCATCTGGGTGCTCTGTAAGTGCGAATGACGGCACGATTGAAATGTGCCAGCTTTGTCTGGGCACTCCAGAAAACTGGGCTTAGTGGAAAAAGACAGACAAGTGTCCTGCAGTGAAAAGAATAATCTTGATAGATTTATAACCTCTAAATTTTGAGCTTCCAATGTTGTTGAGATACTGTAATACTTGAACTTTTATCTGTAGTTTTTTTTTTAGGAGAATATTGCATTGTAAGTGCATTTTGCTCTTTTGAAACAAGAGCTCAATTGTTAGATATTATGATCACCGGGTATTATGATAGCCAAAAGTGGAAAAGTGAGGAAACTTTTATTTAAGATGCTAAGTAAGGGGTAGTACTCAAATAAAAAAGGGACATGAAACTTTTAATTTGTTGGTCTGATTTGGAGGCAGCCCTACGAGATGTAGTACAGTCATTTTCTAGTGTGTTCTCTTAATTAAAATTCAGGAGGCATTTTCCTGTTCCCTGGCTTAACTGAAGTTCTTGCTGTGCTTTTGTTCCATATCTGAATAGATGTTGTTGAAAGCCAAAGTGTAAGGGAGAACTTTTCAAAGCCGGCATGACTCACTGAACGGTGAGAATATCACAAAGTGTACAGGCAGCTGTGTTCACAGGGCTGTTTGAAACTGACAGTTCACTTTTCAGTGGAAGGTAAGCACCAAGGTTTTTAACTGTTGAAAAATCTACAGTAACTTAATTCTAATATAAGATGCTCCTCATGGTATTTTAAGAGGTTGGGAAGCAGTGAGGTGAACAAAAAAGGATGAATGAACAAGAGAAATGGTTGATATGAGAAATGGGTAAATTAGAAACAGTTTGCTGTAGCTGAGTTATTGTGGGTTTGTGTGTTCATGGGTCTCATAGGGAAGTCTGTCATTTTAGATAGCCGATAAAAAGTGTTGAAAACAAATGGAATTTATATTGAAACCTGTTTGATTTTCTTTGCTGTCCTAGAGTTGAAAAAGAAAAAAAGCTTTGTTTATAGAGGTATGCACTAACTAAACACCTCTAAAACTGGTTCTTAGATCTTGAAATGATAATTTACTGGGGTATCATAGATACACAAACTTTAAATATGTTGGTACTTTTACTGTGTCATTATGAACTGTGGCTGTAGGATGAAATTTAGTTAAGGTGTGGAAGTAAGTTGTTAGAAAGTTCACATATTTTGAGATGTAAATACATCCAGTAGCTAAACATTGTGTTTATATATTTTGTCTTGAATACAAAAAAAACTAGTTGAGCACTGATTTTGGTATGTGAAGGATCTAAATTATATTTTTTCTCTTTCTTTGTAACTTGCATTATTATTATTTAATTGCCTTTGTGAAGTGTTATGACCAGGGAAGAAGGTTACAGAGAAGAATTTAGCTATGACAGGATGCCAACTTTGGAGCGGGGAAAACAAGAGAATGGAAATTATATACCAGATATCAAATCCAGTGACCTTCAGCTGTCAAAGAGGCTGCATCCTTGCTTTAGTTACAAAACATGGATATTTTCTTTGCTGATGGGAGTAAGTACTTTAAATTATAGCAAATTTAAAAATACAGGCCTTAGTGCCCAGTTCTTAGTGCCTAGTGCTCTGTTCTGTTTGACATCATTTGAAGACTAAGAATTTCATCACTGATAGTATTGAAAAGAAATCTTTGTAATAATAGAAAAGAAACATATTTAGCAAATTTGGAATGTAGACTGCTGGTATTCTTTGACTATTTTTTTACTAATCAGAGGTGGTGTATGAAGGCTTATTTTTATCATTGATATTAACCATATAAGTAGAGGACAAGTTTGGTAGTGGTAAATATCAGCCCATGTGTATCTATAAGCAGTGCCTTTTGGTAGAATATATAAAGTATGCAGACCATATGTATTCTTTTAAAAATACTTCTATCTATATAATGTACTCTGGCTGCCATGATACCATTTTGGCATTAAAAAGATATGTGGTATTGATTGCCACATTAATCTATCAGGGTTCAATAGCCACATAATTATTTGGTATAATCATTAATGTGGTGAGGTATATACTTGTGCTCCTTACAGAAACAACACAGTGATTTGAATTTTTGTGTTCACTGCTAGAATGACAGGATACTCATCTTGCATGTACATCATATGTTTCTCCATGTTCTGAGCCAAGTTAATTAAACTTCATTATAGCAATTAGAATTTGATCTTTTCTTTTTCTGTCAACTTGTGTGTTTTGAAGCGTACTTTTTATTAAGAACTAAGATTGTCCCACTGTTAATATGGTAATTGCTTGTTTATGCACAGTGAATAAAAGTATTGCCTTATTTTTGTGGAAACAGCTGAGCATTTTTTCTTTTCTGACAAACTGCAAGCCTTGGATTTCCTTTCAGATGTACTGTCACATGAAAAGAGAGCAAAAGAAGTGCTGGCTTTATTTGCATTAAATTTTCTCACACTTAATTGTCCAAAAGAACAACTGTCTGTAATTTACTGAGTAGTTGTAAATTTTTGGAGATAATAATATTTAATGATCATTTGCTGAAGTCATATTATCAAGAAGAATGAATTTCATGGAAAAATGAAAATGCAATTTTATTAATAAACTCTTAGATTAAGTTCCAATTAGATTTTTCTTCCAAGTGTTTAGTCTCTATCAACCCTTCTGAAAGACAGTGTCCAGAAGAAAAAGTCTGCATGCTGAGCAATGTAAGTCACAGTGAACAGAACCATCTACTTCAGGGAGCAGATGCCAACTGTACAGTGACATCAAAGTGGCTGATGGGCTGGTTTGGTGCAGAAACAATTTGATGAGCATCAAGCACAATTTCAGCTCGTGGTTCCATAGATTGTTCTAACAGTCTGCCAAAATTTTCTGTGTGTGTTTATACATGCACATACGCTTTCCTTATTTTCTGTCTTTTTTTGACAAGGACTCTTTAAATACCCCCAATAATTTTCTAACATGAAAAAAATAACCAAATAAAACAAAAGAGCAGTTCTGTCTCTTACCTTTCCCAGCTCCTTCAAAGAAATGCCTACTCAGAGGAATGACAAGGAAAACCAAAATAATGTTAGTAGAAGACACTACTGGCTTATTGCAGAGTGTGTAACTGTGGTAGTTATGAAATAAACTTTTTAAGGTAAGAGGAGCAGTTGAACATTTTTGGATGTGCCACTGAATGAAGGCAGGAGGAGAATTTGGAGGGATGTAGGAATATAGTGGAAGAAACTTCATTAATGTATCCCAATACTATTTTTATTCCTGTGTTCTAGTTGGCAATTGCCCAGCTGCCCATATGCATAATGAATGTTGGTGGACTCAAGCAGGGAATGCAAAGTAGAGACGTAGCTGAGGTTTCTGAAACATTTTTACCACTAAACACTGCAGTTACCTTTTGACTTATATCGAGGTATTTGCCAGGTCAGGACAAAATTCTTGATTTAAACATGAACATTGTTCATTATTAGGTCTTGGTAACCAGCAAAATATCTTCAGAAGTCAGCATATTTTGATATTTTTCTTCAAATTTATTCACACAAAAACTGCATTCTTAAAAGTAGCTCAGTTTGAAAGGGGTTGATTACTGATTTATGTCTGACTAGTTTTCTTTCTTAAACAGTTTTATTTATATAAATTTATTTTATTTGTTGCTTTGCAGACTTGCCTCCTTATTACTTCTGGATTTTCACTATATTTGGGAAATATTTTTCCATCTGAAATGGATTATTTACGTTGTGCAGCAGGTTCAGTAAGCATTCTTAATTATTTGCTGTGGCTGTTTGACAGCAAATGCAATAGTAAATAATTTTTGTGGTTTTATGTCTTTTATTCTTTCTTTTTCTACTGCTTTTCTTCATGGAAGATTTAATTATATTTAACAGTTCATTAAATGGATTTTTGTTGCATGGTTAAAGGAATAACTATTGTCATAAAGACAACTGAGTTTGTGCTACCATTTTGGTTAATCAGCTCACCACTGGCATGCAAGATTAATCTGCTGAGCAGTTTTCCTGTGCTTGATTTTAAGAAAAATTTTGTTGCTATGTATTTGGAAAGTTTTCTGGCTATATGCTATCAAAATGTATTTCATATTATATCGTGAAGTGTTATTTTTTCAGTTTATTTTGCCATAATATCCATGTACCGAAGCAGACTAAAATTCTCTTGAATATTATTATTTTATTAGTAAAATAATGCATTAAAGTAAAATAATATGCGTTAAAGATGGCCGACATTTTCCAGAGTGCAATATTTTTTTCTGTACTTTGAGGGGTGCATATACATGTTTACTGTATTATATATACTTAGTTTGAGCTTTAGATATTAATAAGTCTCATGTACTTGCTTTGTTTATGGCAACATTCTGTCATTGTTATTTTCTCAACTTGACTTTTATATTTGTTTTTAAGTTAGGTCCAAGATTACTTGAGACAAACAAGTCCCAGGAGTTGCTCTGTGAATGAGTTATCACTTGGGCTTCCACTAAAGGTGTTAAAGTTGGAGGAGTTTAAGTCAGTATCCTCACAGATATCTTATTCTCTGCAACATTGGTTTAGTTACTGAGATGTCTCTTTCTCTGCCCAAACCTTGACTCTTTGAACTTCATGTTTGAAAATTTCCAAAGACCTGGTAGATCTTTGGCTGCAGCAGGTTTTCACCTTGGGTTTGAAGGTGTGCATGTTTGGTGTCTGTATGTGAGGAAGGTGTTGGAGCTCCTGCTGCAGATGGTGATGTTGGTGCAGTCGGAAGAGCCTAGAGAGACGTGGAGCCAGCTGGCCACCAAGTGTCTCGTTTAGCCCGAAGCTGAGTTGCTCTCTGGACTGTCACCATCTGGACTAGTACTTGAATTAAGTTGCCTAAACATAGTCCTGTAGTGTTCTAGGAACTCCTGTGTATCCAGGACATAGAAGAATGTTTTAATTATATTCAGTAAAGGTCATTTAGGTGTTGAGGAAGTGCTGCCAAGAATTTTACATATCAGTATTATTCTCTTTATAGTGTTCCATTGTTAAGCCATTAGGGTTCAGGTGTGTGGGAAGAGAATTAGAAATGTGGCATTTATTGCATGATTCATTATTTAACATAAGAACACTTTTATTATAATTTTAATAGGCATTTGTGTAAAATTGAGTTGGGTCTGTAATGGAGCTATGTCTGTTGTGGTGGGGAACAGCGAAGGGATAGAGAAATTACTTTGTGAGACTTTTTATTTGTGCGTGACTTTTCCATTTATCTATGTCCTCAAGTAGGGAAACATAGTTCCCAGTGAGCCAAAAGGACATCCCAGGCACAATTCTCCAAGTTTGTCTTGACTCAGCAGATTTTCACAAGGTTCTTCAGAACTGTTTTGAGATTGGGCAAATTTTAGCTTACTCATTGAGGATGATGTGTGTCTAAAGAATGTGCAGGCCCAGTTTGGGAGTAGCACTGTTTTCTCCTGCTCAAGGATCTCAGGCCTTATAGAGTTAATTTAAACTAATGAAGGCATGAAATACCTCATGAAAGACTTTCTTTCTTTTACTCATCACATTATGCTGGGTAGTTAGTCAAAACTAAGGGATATGGAAGGTATATTTAAACTTCTTGTAATTCTCAGACACTGACTGTGATTAATGACTTCAGTCAAATGAAACTTTTTCTTCAGAGTTTCTGATCTTCTGTTTGTCTAAGTGTACTGAATATGAATTCAGACACATAAAATACATCTATAGAAGTATATATAAAATTCATTGTGCAGAAGATCCCACTAGTCTTTTTTTTTAATTTTCCCAGTGTATTCCTTCAGCAGTTGTGAGCTTTGCTATAGCAAGGAATAAAATTAATGTGGTAAGTATGAAACTTTATTGTCAATTTTGTTTATTTCTCTATATGTCTATATCTATCTATATAATCTATCTCTGTATATCTGTATGTGTGTTCATATTCCCCTATGTTTAAAATAAGAGAAAAACCCCATTCTGAAACTGTTTTTCAGATACCAAATTTTCAGATTCTCTTTGTCTCTACATTTGCTGTTACAACGACGTGTTTAGTTTGGTTTGGATGCAAACTTGTCCTCAATCCATCAGCTATAAATGTAAGTTACTAAAACAATTACTAATTGTGATACATTTATCATTGTTAAAAAACAAGGTGGGGAGGACATTACGTGCCTGGAGATCACATGTCATTACTTTGCTGCCAATATCCCACTATTCCTGCTTGGTCTGTGAGGAGAGATCATACAGCAGTAACCTTACATTTCTCTTTGCCCAGTGTTATTTACCTGCAATAATATTCACAAGAATCTAATTTATTTACTCTTGCTTTTTCAATTTTTGTTATTTACTTCATGTACCTAGGACTAATTGAGAGAGATAGTCCATCAGTTTAGTTCCAGTGCATCTGGAGTCAAACTTGTGCATCTACTTGGCACTGCACTGCCAAGTGTGACATGTGGCCTTGCCAGCTCATATCAGTATTAGTGCTGTGTCAAAACATGTCTAAATCATGGGAATTTTAAATCTGGATTAAGTTGTTCTGCAGGCCACACATTTGCACTTCTTTTGCCTAACAAGTCCTGTATTCTTCATTGTTGCACATTTTCTAGAAGTTTCTCAATGACATTTATCACTGTTTGCAGAGTTAGTACAACTGTACAGTCTTTTGGGTACAGCAAAGCACATAGTTTCAATTATCATTTCCTAAGCAAAAGTGAATTTCAGCGTCCAAAAAAGCCTCCTAAATCTACCACTTACTACATTTTTCAAAAAACATGTGCTGCAAGATACATGTCAGAGAAAGATGGAGATTTCATCATCAACAAAGCAGGTCTGACATGAGGAAACACATAATTCTGTTCTAAGTTGTTGAACAATGGTTTGCTGTAATTTTATAGGTTTGGAATAGTGTCAGTCCTTCCTAGACTTTTGGTACTTTGCCCCAATGGCCTGACTGACTACCAGATGTTTTTTTGGGCTGCTGATGGAAAAACATGGTGCTTTTGTCGACAAGATAGGGTGATCAATTCTTCCTAACTTGTGTGCCTCTAGGAAATGATTCAGTCCATGCAGTGTAGGTGTCTACCTCTTTTCATGAGAATAATAAGGAACAAAAAAGCAACATTAAGTATTGCATTCACTTATTTGTCTCTTGAATATGAGCAATGGCAGCACCCATGTTTTTGCAATGTAGTCTGCAAGCATTGTGAACCCATGAAGAGTGTTTGTGAATGTTTTGCCAGCACTGAGCAGGGCACAGAACTGGGATCCTTGGTGCAGTTCTTTGGTTTGTGTTTTCATTCAGTGTCCAATATGGTAGCACACAGTTTGGGATTGCAACCTAGGAGTTGTGACCTGTGGCCCTCCTTCCCCTGAGAATGTTCCATTAGTTGCTGCAGTGTTCTGGGTTCACATAGAAGGACCTGCAAAAAGCAAACGTACCCAGCAAACACTCCCTTATCATAAACTCCTCTTCTGGAGGACAGCAATAAAATCTTCAGGCAGAATATTTGCATAAATGAACTAAAAGTTTCTTTCTTAGGTTAGGCATTCTGAGTATTATGTTGTTCTTGAAGTTTGTCAAGAGCCAAGAAAATAGATAACAAAGTATGTAATCAGTAGATGTGTCTAAATCTGACAGAAACTAGACAACCTGCCTAATCATGCTAGACTCAGCCCCTTTATTTTTGATATGGAAGACATAACTCATTTATGTCTGGGATTTTACTGACAGATAAATTTCAACTTGATTCTACTTATTCTGCTGGAAATCTTCATGGCAACTACTGTGATCATTTCAGCTAGGTCTACTGAAGACTGCTGTGCAAGAAAGAAAGTAGGTACCCTTAAGGATTGTGCATGGTAAAAAATTCTCCATTTTCCTGTATTACATATGCCGAAAATTTATTGGCAACACCAGTATATAACTTTGCATGCTAAATAAATATAAATAAAAGTAATGTACTAAACAGTTATTTCTTCTTTTATCTTTTAAAAGTGCAATGACTCCTCTGCTAAATTACCTGTTGAAAATTATACAGCACAGTTCTTCGAATATCTCATGAATGGGCATGGCAAATTTTTTATTTCTGTTTTGTAGAATGAAACTTGATATTGGAAAGATTAGGGTACTATAACTTGCATGTATGCAAACAAAATCTTTTTGAAGCCTGATGTAGAGAAAGTATTTGTCTTGTATGCCAGTTTGGTGGTATCTGCACAACTCTTGGCTTCAGGATTTGGGGGCTACTGATAAAAGTTTCTTTATTCACTAGTGATTTCCCAAACCCCACCCTCATTTTTCTACAACAGTACTTCATTTAGAATGAAGCAAACATGATATGCCATTGGAAATACTGGTTAATAAAGTTGTGTAGTGCCCTGTCTTCCTTTGTCTCCTGCTGATCCACATCTGTAAAACCTGAAGGCTCAGGAGAAAAGTATATTCTTTGAAGGTGGAAAAGGAAGACAAGATGAAAATATTTCATTATTGAATGGTGGCTGTTGAACAGCTAATCTGGTACTAAATAATTTGGTTTTCATGTAATTGCTGTTGTCTGACTCTGGAGAACACCGTGATGTGTCACTGTCACCTCTTCTGGGCCAACCAGACATTACATACCACTGTTAGGACCTGTAAGAGGTTGTATAAGATTTCTAGAAAGAAATGTATTGCTTTGTATACTTTTTATAATGATTTTTTTTTATTCCCCTCTAGAATGCTGCACACGACAGTGCCATTGTTTTGAGCAATGTCAGCTTTCCTGCTCGAATTCTGAAGTCATACTCAGTAAGAAAAGCATTGTTTCATTGAATCAATTTATTATTTCACCTTTCTAAGTGCTAAAATTCTTTAAAGACAGGAAGAGATCACTGTAGCCAAGAATTGAAAGAATAAAGACAAAAATGAGAGATACGGTAAAATATTTCCTTTTAGAAGATTGCAAAATAAATCACAACTGCTCTTTATTATGGGAAGGAGACTATCTAATGACTTAAGGATAAATAGTGTAAGCTGAACTATTGTTTGGGAGAGCTAATAAATGAAAGCATAAATATGTATAATGAAGCTGATCTTGTTTTCACTTAAGCTAGCTAGTGTTTTGCCATAGTTTAGATATGGAAAACATAGACTTTATGCCTAGCTAGTAGCATAAATGTATTTTATTCTTTCTGCTGAGGTCCTTTCTATACACAAGTAGGAAATTTCGTGTTCAAATATGTTATTAATAATTTGTGCGCTCTTATTTGTTTTAGGTCATTGAGGTGATTATTGGAATTTCATCAGTATTTGGTGGAATAATTGCTTTGAATATGGATGTTCTAGTCTCAGGTCCATACCTCTCAGTAACATTCTTTTGGATCTTAGTTGCTGTAAGTAGTGCAAATAGAAGCTACTCCTTTAAAACAGTGTATTTTATTCAATTTTTTTTTCACTTTTCTCCTCCCACTGGAGTATTTATTTGGCTCTAATACTGTTTGGGAATTGCTGCTTAGCAAATTAATTAAAACTTCAATATACTTAATATATTTATGAAATATTTTTGATCTGTTTTGGTTTGCAGTACTTCAGTTCTGATACATTCTCAGTCCGCAATTCAGTAAAATGGAAATGAGTATTAAAACAAGGGTATTACAAGTGAGGTGATCTGTCAAAAAAAGTCATAGGTTTTAGAATATTTTAGGTTGCAAAAGAAAATGTTGAGTTTAGGTTTAGCATGGTAGAATCCTTAGAACATCTTATTTAACCTCTCAGTTTAACCTGTTTTAAAAGTCTGAGGCTGTGATTGGTAACCCTTATCCCTAATAACAGCCTGTACCCAGGAGCAGTGGATTCATAAAGGATGTTGTGCCACCCTGCTCGCCACGAAGGATTTGAGAAAGAAGACAATGACCGCGAGGTTTATATATGTGTCTGTAAAATCCCTTTGCATGAAGTGGAAAAAGTTCATAAACAAGCTTTTCAGCATTCAAAATTCACAAAAGAAAAAAGCTGTGAATACTGGGAATTACTGTAACTCAATTATAATTTTTGTAATTTTCAAGTCAATAAATACTTACTTTGTTACACTCTTTTGTTTAGTGCTTTCCAAGTGCTATTGCAAGTCATGTAGCTGCTGAATATCCAAGTAAATGTCTGGTAAGTGTGTAAAATTCTTTAATTAGAGTGGAATAATGCTAAGAAACTCTGCCTGATAGTGAGCACTAAGTTTGCTGGCTTGTTTTTAGCTGCTTCTATAAAATGTGACAAATATGTAGCAGGAGTGTTAGCTGGTATCCCTTAAAAGAACTCCGGTAACCCCTTTGGAGGCCTCATTTCATCAGTTCTAGAAAAGAATTTGAAGAGTTTGGTTGGTTGTTTAGGGTTTTTTTTTGTTTGTTTTGTTTGTTTTGTTTTTTTGATAATTTGTAGTGATTCCTTGGGAAAAGATACTACTATAGAGAAATGACATACCTCATATGGTATGCCAAGAACTGCTTTCAAGCTCCTGAGAGTAGGTTCCCTTTTTCTTTCATTATCAGTTGTGGTTTCTGAAAGAAGAAAATTAGGTGTGCAGGCTGTGCTGGACCTAGAACCTATTTTAAACAAATTCTTCATCTTTGTGATTAGCAGCAAGAACTAATAATATTCAGTAGAGTGCATTTATTCCTTGAATGTTCTAGATGTGTAGTTAAGGCTCCTTAAAATATCTGTTGTAATTAATAGTCATGTGACCATATTTAAGTGAGTAATGAGGCATAACCACAACTGAAGTCAGAATATAATCCTGTAGGGGTGATATTTGAGTGAAACTCAGCTGCTGTTGTATGGCAGTAAATTTGCCTCAGGACACTCAAATTTATTTGCATAAGATATTTTATGTTGCAAGTCTGCAATATTTGTTTTTAATTCTCATTACTTCATATAAATTGAAGAATAAATGGTGGCTTTTATACTGGCTCTCCAGATGGGGTGTTACTTCCTCTATGTGCGTGTGGAAGGCACTTGTAAAATAAAACAAAAATATCATCATCTGTATTGAATGAAATATGAATTACAAGCCAGCAGTGTTTTGGCTAGGAAACTTAGGTTATACAAAGCTTGCTTCTGTGTCTTCATGAAATGTGGATAGCTGTTAGTATTTGTGTTTTATGTATAATCTTACACAGTTTTACATGCTTCTGTTATGTTGCTTCAAGGAGACATAGCTCACAAACCAGAGTTAATTTTTTAGATTATTATTTAACATTTATTATCTTATTTTTTAGGTTGAGGTCCTGATTGCCATTAGCAGTGTTACCTCTCCTTTGTTGTTCACTGCTTCTGCATATTTATCCTTCAGTATCATGCAAGTTGTTGACATCTTTAAAAGTTATCCACCTGCTGTTAAAGTATGTGTTTTTATGCAATTGAAAAATAAACTTCTATATGTTACAGTAGCAAGGCAGTAGCAAATTAGGGAATATATGAAGACAAGGTACTGCATTATAAAGATTGAATAAAATGTTATAGAAATTATTTAAAAACTCTTGTTTGATTTATTATATAATTGAAAGTATGTTGCATCTATTGGCACCCTGAAATTGTAGTTTTAAAAATATAGGATTTTATTCTAAAGACACCGTAAAATAATATATAGCATGCTAGAGTCCTTGAGACTTTTATAGTTTGTAGTATTTAAATTAAAGATTCGAGGTGTTCTTGAAGAGTACATTTTTCTGTTTCTTAGGATGCTTATCAATCGTTGGGATTGTAAGCTTACACCTGGATTTATTCAAAGTATGGATTTGGACAGAGAAGAAAAAGTTTGCAAAGTTTAAAGCCTTTCAGTATGAAATGTTACCTGTGCATTGCTGAAGAGCTTTCTTGTGCTCTACTGGCAAAGTGTGTTGCCAGTCCCGGATGTTGTTCAAAGAACCACTTAGGGGCATTAGACCAATGTCATTAAGAGTCTCCACTAGTCATTAAGGAGTCTTGTAACTTTAGAAGAAAAGAGGGAAAATGTTTGTTAAACTAATATCTCAGGGACTGGAAAATAAACTGCTGAGTATGTGATCCTGTTCTTATTCTGGAGGAGTGTTGTTGAACCTCTGGAATGGTGACAGCTTACATCCCCTCTTTAAGTAGCTTCTCCTGTCACACATATTGGAGACAGATGACTACACTGTCTAGACAGTTGGTGTGACCCTGCAGAGCATGTCTTACATTCTCACTCTGCTTTGTGTGTGGTTACAAGAGTGGGCTGCTCTGCACAGGGTGATGAGCTATGAGCTATGAAACAGCAAGACAGAGAAAGAATGGTAACTTCATTGGCAAGCAGAGCAGTCCTACAGCACCCCAAAAAATAGTAAAGGAAGGCAGGTCCAGCCATAGTAGCCAGGTGCAGTAATTGCCAGGTAAGTCCACAGTACTGAGGCAGATCCAAGGTCATCCGGGAACTCAGGTCAGCAGGGCAAGATCAGAGCCAGCAAGGCACAGGGCCAGGCCCAAACACAGCTGTGACATTGCTTAGGTCAGAACCAGCAGTTAGACACTATTTTAGAGGATAGTTTTCTCAATTCTGTTCTGTTTCCAAAGGAAAAGATAATTTGACAGATTAACATTTTCTTAGAAGCTATAGATCTCTTCTACTTTGAACAAACTCAGGCACTAAAATTTTGGTTGAAACTTTATGCTGAAATAAACCATAAATTATAATTTGATTTAAAAAGTCTAGATAGGAATTTTTAAAGTATAGAGATGGGAACATTATCAAATATTTTATTCAGATAGTTAACAACATATGTCTATTTTCAGCAATCCTATGATGTACTCCTGTTGCTTCTGATGTTGATGCTGCTAATTCAGGCATGCCTTACTATTGGAACCGTAATACAGTGTGTGAATTACAAGACAAAAATGAAGCTACAAGATTCAGCATGGACACCATCACAGGTTAAAAAACAGGAATACAGAACAACAGAGGTTTGTATTTATACCCACTAGAAAATTTGAAAATACCTATTTTAAAATACTTTTTTGGGGTAATATTTTGTGGTCTTAAGTTCTGATCTTAATTCAGACCACAATTAAAAGCTGTTCTATGAAACTTAATTTTGTAATCAAGAGATAATAGTTTCCTGGTTAGATGATAACTGGGCATGACATGGGACACAGAACTGTACCCCTTAGGCTTTCCTTTGCTGTACAGAGCTACACCCTGTATCCTTAAAAACTCTCAGAGTGTAACTCATGCTTACTGCAGTAGGAGAGTGCTGGATTCAGTCTAGCACTGGATAGAAAGTGCTGGGAGCAGAGATTGAAATCAGTCAAGTCAGTAAACAGCTGCTAATGGAAAGTGGAAGCTTTGGAATTATGTCCCTTCAGGCTGCTGAGGCTATTTGGTGTAGGTTGTTTATTTGCTGGATCTGTGTCCTGGGACTTAGGTTCTGTATAAAAGATGAAGCACAGCAGCACTTCCACTGCTGCAAGTCATGTCTTGGAGCATGGGTCATGGCATGGCTAAACAGATCTCTGCTGGAGATTATTGACAAAACTATTCCTGGTTTGTGAGTCACTGAGAAATTAGGTGTGAGTTAAATGCTAAAAGGAGCACTTTCTCTGCAAAAGCAACATTTTTTGCTTACTTTTTAGTATTTAAACACATGAATAATATTAGAGGTGAAGTTGCAAGTCCCTTTGGCTTTTCAGAAGTCTGTGTTTTTAGACAAGACCTTACTTTGTTTGCATGTATGTAGGTAAATCTTGCTTCAGTTGCACCATGATAGGCTGCTTCTGGCTTTGGGATTAAAGGTGTAGGTGCAAAGGCTTTCAGTCATATTTTAGAAAAAGTCTTGAAAAAATGTTCTAAGTTACTTGTTTAAAATGGGAATTTGGCCAAATTTGGCCAAGTTTCTTAGACCCAAATATTTCAAGTATTGTACAATTTACACTATTTCATTTTATATCCTAAATATAAACTCTATAATATACAAAACTATACAATTTACAAATGTATAGAATATTTTAATAGCTCTGGCTGTACCTATTTACATTTGTATTCTGCTAGATTTTCTCAGGTATTTATTTGCTTGAACTTCAGTTTTTAATCAAAACATTTTTTCATTATTGCATTTGTCTTAAATTTGTTTACTTTTAGGTTTCCAATAATACCTTAAAGGATTTTGACAAAGATAAAGCTTGGAAGGCAGTTGTGGTGCAGATGGCTCAGTAGTTTGGATTCTACAAATGCAGCCAACACAGCACAATCCAATAAAATAAATCAACTGTTTGAATGAAGGTTTAAAAACTTACATTTTTAAACAGCACTATAGTTGCAGCAGTAGGAGCCATGGAATAACACAGTAAATGATGTATCTTTCTAATAATTTTAAAATTTGTTGATAATATTTTTAATACATCTGTCTTTTCTGTTGGTATCTGTAGCCTAGTATTTAGAAGATACCTTTAGAAAAAGGTAATGAGTCACATGGATTTATGCTGATGGCAAAGTAAAATATTGCAATACGTAGTAGGCTTCATATATTTGCAAGAGATTGTTGTAACTGCAGTTATGCAGTCAGTGTGACTGATAAATGCTTTTGTAAAGTTATGAGTACAAGTCATAATTGATGTTTTTGCTTATACTTCACTTTTGTAGGAGTTGTAAAGTGTTCTGCATCTTATTGCTTTTATATAAATAAAAGTCTTTATTATGTGGAAACTCGAGAATGTGGATTGACATTCTAATCTGAGAGGTGACAACAGAATATTCTTTCCCATTAAACTTCAATTTCTGGACTATTAAACGGGGGAGAGGCTTTTTCTGAGTGCTGGGACACAAGAGCTGCTAGCCAAACTGAACCATCCAACAAACAGAAGCAACTGGCCAAATAACAGAAGATAATACTGATATTGAAAGAGATTTATTTTTTATTTTTTATTTTTAGGTATATTACCTCTCATTTATTTCTTTTCCTAACTATTTTTAAAAGCTATGCAACTTAGCTGCCCTGAAACAAGGGACATCCCCCATACAGATGGCCTTTTCTTGTAGCTGAACTATGGGTACAATTGGGTAGATTTCAAACTCTATTAGAATTTCCAAGTTAATAGGAATTCTGGGGTAACCAGGGTGATAGCTGCTGACAAGGTGGTGAGGTTATTTTTTTCCTGGTTTTGTTGTTTTATTGTTGGGTTTTGAGAGGTTATAGACTTTGAAGTTCATTCTTTTTTAATGTGAAATAACTCAGATTGTTTGTTCAGAGCATGCTGCAAAGATTCGCTCTTTGCATTTGAGAAGGGGAAAGAAAGAGAGAAGGGTGTGTAGTGTGTGGAGCCTTTCAGGCACAGGAACATGTTTCTTTTCATTTTGGGAAAGCTGACAGTTATTCTGGATTTAAATACATAGAGGCTACTCTGTCAAGTTTAGAGCACTTGCTTTTTAAGAGTGTGTATACAGCAACCTCCCTGTCCACCTAAAAATAATAGGGTGTGCTTTTGGTTCAGACTACAACAACCACAGGCTGCAGCTGCTGTTTCTTAATTATTGCAAAATTTCATGCCTGTACTGGTGGTACTTGTGTGACCATTCTCTCAATGTAACAGATAATTAATTGTATATCTGCTACAATCCTACCAATTTTACAAGTAGGAAAAGTTAGGTTGGCGGTACCCTATATTTTTGAAAGTTGCAAAGAAATAGTTACAGTTCCACCTAAAAATAAACATCTAACTTCCTAAATCTCATGCATGAAACTGGAAAAAGACTGTAGAGTGTAGAAGTTCTTCATGAATCATTTAAAGTAAAAAGAGATTAATATGTAGAATAGCGTGAATGTAACTTAACCATTTCCTTGATGGTTTGCTTTATGTTATATGGTAAAACACTTTGTTCAACTGAATCTGTATCTTTAATAAATTATCTCTATGTTTTCTGTCAAGTGAAGATGGGCATTGGTTATCCAGGTTAGATATAAGTAGATATTACTTTTGTAAATGATTTAGGTGGGAAAAGAAATTAAAGGAAGTTGCAGAGCTGATGGAATTTCCTTTCCACAAAATGCTTAGACAAACAAAGCAGACAAAGGCACTTTAACTTCCTTTTGAGTCAAATGGCTTGAGGTGCTGTCTTCTAAAGTGAGAGCATTTTAAACAGCTCCTGATTTTTTTTTTTAAATTTTATTTTTTTTTTCTGTCAGGAGTGACTATGAAGAAACAAAGCATATATAATAGGAGATGTTTGCATTTCTCTTGGGGAGCTAAAGTGTTTTAATAAGACGTGAAGAAAATAGCATTAATCAAAAAAAGAGAGAAAAACTAAATAGCCTTAACAGGATGATTGAGTTAAAATTTGAATTTACCCTGAGATAAGAAATATTTAAGATATATGAGTGTATCTGAGGTTTTTTAGTCATCTTAGATTAACAAGGGATGGGAATAAAAAAAGATTGTAATAGAGCTGCCAGCCATAGATTCTGCTTTGCAGTGAAGATGAACATCCCAGGGCTCCCTGCCTGGCCATGGCTCCCTTCCTGCTCTGTTCAGCACAGCAGAGACTGGACAATCTCCCTGCATGCCTGGTAAACTAAGAGCCCCAACCATGGATACCTCTCTGGAGGCTGAATTTTCTCATACTCTGCCAGAAGAAAAATCATGGAGGTAAGAGGCAGGCTTTTAAAATCATAATTAATGTAGGGCTGGCTGCTGACATGAAAAGCATTTCTCAGGCAGAGAAAGTTTCACTGTAAATCTCACTCTGTGTGTCAATGTTTTTGTAACTCAAACCAACACCCCCATCCTTCTTTACTAAAGGACTTTTTGTATTGATGTTTGACACAGTAAATCTTGATAGCTTGAAGCTTTAATTAGGGTCTGCTGGTTGACGATCTATTTCCACAGCAAAGCTAGAAAACCTGTTAAAGGACAAAAATCATATCCCTCTCTGAGGTCAGCCTGGTGAAGGAAATGTCTATGTGCCATGTTAGAAGGGTTTCTGCTTGGAAATGTGCCATTTCCTGCCTTGCTGGGTATCACCGGAATTAATGCCATGGCTGACTGCTTAGCTTATACCAGGAGTTAGGTTCCTAGCTTAAAAAAGATAGCTAAAATTAAGAAAAGATTTAACTGGGTAAGATGAAAAAAAAGCAGACTGAAGCATCTCCTGAAAAAAAAATAAGTTGTGTGCACATGGTGCATGAATGATTTACTTTTAACCCCTCCACATGTGCTAATAATTCCACATCATGCACATGGTGCATGAATGATTTACTTTTAACCCCTCCACATGTGCTAATAATTCCAGTTTCTCTGAGCTTTAAGTTCATAAAAGTATAGATTGTCCACAAAAATTTTGGAGAATTGTGAATATAATTTCTTATTATCCTTTTACTTTTTTCTAAGCAGATTTTTTTTAATACTCAAGTTTTTCATTTTCTTCTTTAATAATTTTATTAACAATTTCAGAGGGGTCTAAAATGATTTTTTTAAATAATTAAAAAAAATTTCTTTATTTCTTTAATAATGCACGGGACTTTCAGCAACCTAATTTGGAACTAGATTATCTTTAAAATTCCCTTTTAGCCCAAACCACTTTATGATTGTATGATTCTAATCTTAGGAAAAGAAAGTCTTCAGCATCTGTGGGTTGTGCCTGGCGTGTAAGCAGTGCACCTAAGGTGCTGCCTATGTTTGCTGTCATTGCTGAATGCTCCTGACTCTTGAAGGAAGGGGATGGTGGGTGAGGAGAGTGAGGGTCCCTTTGAATCACACAGATGAAAAGAGTACTGGTTGTCTTGGACTGTGAATCAGTAACTTGCTGAGTACAGAAGCACTGGGCAGCTTGTGTTTCACCAGCCTGTCTTGTGTCTCTCTGGGCTACAGGTGCCCTGCTGGTACCTCTGCTGCTCACCTGCCCTGGCTGCACAGGCTCACTCTGGACAGGAGATACAGGCACGATCCCAGAAAAGTGCAGTTCCCAAGCAGCTCTGAATCCCTTGTGAGTATTTTGTTGTGATGACAGTAGCACTTCACACCACTCCACTCCAGAGTATGACAAGAAGCTGTTCAAGTTATAATGTCCTATGGTTAATGTATGTGGTCTGGAGACACGTCTGTTGCTTGGAGCAGGCAATACAACTGCACACAGGGTTAAAATAATAGCCAGGGGACTGTTATAGCATTGTATGTGTGCCTGTGTTAGTGAAACTGGGAAGAACATAGTGATATGTCACAGGGTCCTCTTGCAAAATGTAGTGTGAATGTGGCTATTGTGCTGCACAGAAGCCTGGGACTTCTCCAACATGGATGTGACAGGAACATGCCTTCCAGCATAGACATTGATGTTAATTTAACAAAGTCAAAAAGTGATATAGCCAAAGCAGAAATCTCTTGGGAGTTTTGTGCTTAAACTCCAACACATCAGGTCACAAAATCCATTTCTGGCTGCCTAGGTATGTCTGGTGATACATCTGTCCTAACTTTCATTTTCAAACGTTTCCCGTACAAACTTGACCAGTGGTGGAATGATTTTCTCTTTTGAAGGGGGCCAAGTATGTATCCAAGCATACTTGACTAATTAAGAAAAAGGTACATGACCTGATGGTCCAGAGATCAAACTTGACCCAAGAGAAAATGGGGAATCTAAAATACTGGATTTCACTCTGTACTCTAAGGTTGACCTGTGCACTTCATTAAAAACACCCTGAACCACCAAGGCACCATCCTGAAATGTGCAAGATTTGGACCCAAACCTTCTTGGACTGAAATGTTTAGATTCTGGCTTTTCTGTGTTCTTGACCAGTGCTTTAATAAAGATCTAGGGTGCAAAATATCTCTATTTTAAAATATCTCAAAGTGCAAAAGAAGGCCCTTCCTATTAAGGGTTTTTAAAGGATCTTTTTTCTGAAGATGGAGGGAGCATTGGTAGAAACAGAACAATACCTTTTGCTATCATCCGTTCTTCAGGGATAAAGTAATGAAAGCATCAAACTAAAGACAAATGTGGATTAAAATATAGGTAAGGTACAGTAACTAACAAGGATAAAATGACATCTGTTAGAAAAAAATTTTCAAAATTATGATCAAGAACTAGAGTCCCATTTGAGCACAGAGCCTAAGAGATATTGTCCCTCTAAATTTCAAATGCATCAATGCTTCTACATAACTGATAGTTTTCAAAAAAATGTGGCATGAGAATCTTAACGGGGGTTCTGAAACCTGATATAATATAAACAGTGGATGAACACAGTAATTCCAGGATACAAATCATGCAGGAACAGTGAAGTAGCTAGTTTAGACATGATTTAAAAAATAAGGTTCAAATGAAACAAATAACAATAAAATTGTTGCCCGATAAACTTAATAACAGCTTCAGTCCACACAGAAATGCTCTTGACTGAAACACAGTTCCTGCATAGAAAGAGTACATTGTTAGATCTATGCTTTGATCAGCTTTATTCAGAATGTGACAGAGGTGCCCTAAGAAATACCAGAAACAGTGAGAGAATAAAATCTCTTAAGGCAAATCACACTGTTTATTTCTGTGGAAACTGGAGGTATAAGGAGAGTCAAAATGGCATTTGCTAGAGAGTAAAACATTCTTGAACTGCTCACTCCTTAATATTGTCTGCAGGACCCTCATCTTACAAAAGGGTATAGTAAAAAGCTGTGACTATTTTGCAAAGGTGAGATGAAAATGGATATTCTATATTTTTTAAAGCAACAAGGGGGAACCCAATGGAACTATTTGGAAGCAGTTTTAAAATCCAAACACAGAAAATAAAGATAGGTTAATTGTACAATTCATGGTTCCAAGAAGGTTTGAAAACTAAAAGGATAAATAGATGCAAAGAGTTGTTTTACAAATACATTTAAGAAAGTTCCAGAAGCAGCTATTAAAATCAGTGATGTGCACGTGGCTTTTGGTTCAGTAAATCTGTAAGATGCAGGTCATTGGAACTTGTCAGCATACATGTTAAAATAATCCATGGAAGTAGGATATTTAACTTTCTTATTTCTTCTAAGCATCCTCTGATCCTCTTAGGCACAGGAGAGTGGACTGGGCAGATTTTTGATCTCGAGTATTTTTGTGCATAGATGTCACATCCCACTCCTGTGAGTAGTCAGGATTCATTGATGCCCATGGTCAAAGTTTTTCTGGACCTATTTGGTAATGGGCCAGGGGGCTTTGAGGGTATTTAGGTGGTCTCAATCCACCTCTTCTGGGTTGACCCTTTCTCAATAGCTCCTGACTCCTTCTTGTCATCCCCTCTGTGCTTTATATGGTCACCATGGACCAGAGCAGGGAAGTGGGCCCCAGAAAGATGCTGCCCTACTTCCACAGGGTCCCCCTTTCCAGCCACCACCTGTTCTAACTTGCCTGCTTGAGTGGCCATCAGTGTTTGAGGCATAGAAATGCATTAACTCCTTAAGGTCCAAGCTTCTATAAGATGACAAAATTTAGTTGTTGTTTTTTAACCAAAACACTTAAATTACATTTTATTCAGTATGGTGATTTATGCTGCTTATCTAAAAAATAAAGTCTTCTTGGAAAATTGGCAAACCAGACTCACATAGGGTATCTAAAATACAAGTACAATAGATACACTGGCTGAGTAGACATTGTATTTTATATGTAAAGCCAGATCCTAGCAGATGCTGTTAGCTGTATATTCCCCACTGTAACTGATGTAAACAGTTTTGTAAGAGCACTGAGTACTTGGGCCCTGGCACTGTCCTACTGAAAGATGTCTCTCAGTGGTGAGCAAGCCCTCTCTGTGGAGGAAAACTCCCTGTTCCCCTTAGGCATGTCACATGTAGTCTCCATACCAACCAGAGGGTGTGTTTTTGACATACTTGTTCCTTACAAAGGGTAGTGGGACTGTGTGAAACATTGCACCCAGAGAGGCATTCCTGGGCATTCTGTTATGCTAACAGGTATTGAGGTGTTGTGACTCACTCCTACCCTGCTCTCAGAGCTGGTGGTGTTGAGCTTTGAAAAAACATGCATATTTCCAGAGCTGGAGACAGGCTATAGGACAAGATGCTCCTATTGATACAATTAGATAATAGTGGAAAAAATTTAAAGGCTCAGATTTCTAGGATGAAAGAATCTGGTATTCCTGCTGATGAAAAAGAGGAAACTGGTCTTCCAAGACCACCCATCTTGGCAAAGCTGGTTTTCTTCTCATTGAAGGCACTAGAAAACCAGAAAAATAAGACTGCATTTGAATACCCATGAACTTGTCTGGTACATCTCTCTAGAAACAAAATTCCCATTTATATATGGAATTTACAGAAAAGAAATCTGTTGAAACTGATCTAATACTGATGTGATGAAATCCAGAAGGAAGAGGCTTTTACTGTGATTGTCAGAAAACACTGTTTCCTATTTTTCAGTTTGGAACATATGAAATGAGTTGAGCATGCTTTATATTTCCCAGAACTAGCAACTTTCTGTCTTTGGAAAGTGTTAGAGGGAGGAGCTCAGAGGTGCTGTGGGAGGGACTAAAATTCATATTAAAGTTTTGGCACGAGAGGGAGAATTGTCAGAGTTGAAGATTTCTTCTGAGGTTTTGCTTTTTGTATTTTTTTTTCAATTTAGGATGATAAGGACTTATGTTCAGATTCTTCTAATAATTCTATTTTGGAATGCTGATTGTCAGATTATTCCCAGGATTGAAGAATGTGGACTTTCATGTTCTCAGGTAATCTCTTACTTGTTCCAATTTGCTGTCTATTAATATAGTAGTTATATGCTACCAAAGTAATTGTAGGAAAAGCAAGAAAGCAAAAAGGGAAAAATGTTTCAGCTGTTCTGAACATTCACTTTATATTCCTGTCATTCTGAATTAAGTGTCCAAAGTGGCAAAAATTACTCTGAAAAGGGTAGGAAAATGCATCTTTATGCTGTTTGCAACTGCTGCTGTTAGTTTCAAATCTGTCTTTTGTATTTGAAAAATAGATTTTGTTAATATTCATTACTTTTCCAGAGTCAGTTTTTACAACAGCAGTGGTGCCAAAGAGATGTGAGAGGGAGGAATGAGAGGTTTCAGAAACTGCTAATTATGTTAGGAACATATGAAACACTGAATTTGCTGTGAATAAATGAATTAAGCATGAGAAAGAGTAAAACATGTTCTTCATTTTGTGGTTTGAATGTAACCAGTATTAAATTTAATGACTTCTGTATGTGCATGAAAGGGGTGTGAACCATACCGTCTTTAGTAGCTTTGGGTTCGTACGATTCCAAATATCCCCGCAAAGGGGCAGTATGGAGATAGTCTGCTCTTGGCATTCTGAATTTGTGAACATAGATAGAGCACATTGAAAGATAAATTAAAAAAAAGGGGGGATTAAATAATAGGCAATCTCACTTTCAGTCTTAGTGGAGGATGATAACTGTGTACTACCTACAGAGAAGTGAAGTTAATTAATATTATGAAAGAATTTGGCTGTCTGTATAAACTGCTTGAAGATTTCAGTACTTAGGACAACCAGTGAGACATTCTAACTATTGTTTAAATGTGGTGGTACTCCCAGATATTCAGTTAGTTCATGTTAAAGTAATTTATTTTGTATTTAATATATGTATCCTAGAAAAACAGTAGGAATAAAGATCCTTATAAAATACTAGATTGAGCAAAAAAAGCCCTCTCTATATTTAAATATTCATGTACTATAGTTTATGTTCCTGTATTCAAGTTCTGTAGTCTCTATCTACTTAGATGTTTTTAGAATAATAAAATATAGCCATAAGAGATTAATCTCTAGATGTACCCAAATGCTTTTCAAGAATTTTTATGAACTTATATTCATGAATGCAAATACACATGTATTTTAAATAATTTATGCTCCTTGGTCTGCTGCAATGAGAGTTTAAAATAGAAATGATTTGTCATTCTAATTTATTCCTCCAAAGAGTGTAGGACTATCAGACTCAGCATGTAAAAATCAATATCAACCTTTTTTGATGGGTTTCAGTCTAGGGGACAGGATTTACCTCTGGGGCCCCTAAAGGGTACCTTTGTCAAACCTTAGGTATGTGTGTTATGAAGACTGATTCACTAATTGCCTCTAGACATAGCCCTAAGGTTTGGCAAACTGGATCCCTTTCTCTACCTTCAAGAGTGTGTCTTACACTTTTCCAATACTGAAGATTGATTAACTGAGAAAGGTGTGTTTTATTTTTCTTATTTACAGGGGAAATACATTGTTTCCAGTATAGCAGAATCAATCAATCAATCATTTGTGATATTAGGGACAGGATTCAGTTCATGTTCTATGTGTGATGTTTCTTGCTAGTTGTATTCAGTAGAATCTTGAATGCATTAATGACTTTTTAAGACAAAAATGTTTTCTCTGAGGGAACAACAATGATCTCATCAGGATAAATTACTGCCAGCATAGCATTTTCAATCTAGTGCAAAGCACTTTAGCTACATGAACTTTAGAATCTCATGACTAACTTATTAGAGGAAGCTTCTTTCTCCTTATCCTTTGAAATTAATTTCAATTTCTCTGCATCATTGACCATGACTTGTGGGCTCAATCCATCTCATGAGTTATTCTAAAAGGGAGCAGTCAGTCTTCTCCATGATGTGTTCTTCCTAGGGACACTAGTCAGGAGTTACAGTTTGCCTTTGTCTGTGTGAAATATGTGTGTGCTCCCTTCTGCTATAGTATATCAGATCAAAAAGTAGAGAATCAATGACTTCTTTCTAGCAATTTCCCTAATGTGATAATGAGATATTGTCATTTTAAAACTATCAGAGATTTCTGCAGCTGCTGTTGTTACAAGTGAATATTATAAATTTTTTTTTCTTATGAAGTTTTCCCAGAAGTTTTTACAGTAAATTCCCCTTTTGCATACAGTAAATTTCTCTTTTGCATTCAAACTTGAAGCTGTGTGGTTCTTTATAAGGCAAGGGATATGAAAAGCAATAATTTGCATTTTTCTGCGTTTTTCAAACTATGGGTATTGTCAGCAGTTTTTAGCAGGTTTAATAACTGAAACTATTGAGTCTGACCAGTAGACTAGATTTTAGTATGGCTGTGTCCACTAGATATTTGTGAGCAGTTTTGACCTCCATGGGTACTTCTTATCAGAGTAAAGCACTGGTTGCTACTTAGGAGGCAAATAGTGACATAACTATTTTGAGGCATATGACTTGCAAAACATCTGCACTGAACTGTTATCTCAACTTCATGAATAATTCTTAGTTTACCATGGGTATCCAGCAAGATATCCTTACATTACCTTGTGTAAGGCAATATTTGGTTTTCATTACTGTAACACAAACTGTGCATCTGTTCAGTACAGGAAAAGAAAAAAAAAGAACACTGGATGTTTATGCCAGTATTACGTAAAATTTTAAACCGTATGAAAACCATACAGCTGTGGGTTGAATGATGGCAAATGAACAACTAAGCTTTTATTAGTGTGATGATTTATTTCTTCTTCTTTATTTTAATAGCTTGGCTTTAGAGCTCACGTGATATTCTAGTATTCAAAGATTAAGTGCTATGGGCATGGTCTCCACGCCCCACCCAATAGGAAACACAGTTATCAACCAAGTTTCCCTGTAAAAGCATAGGGGAATCCCAGCCTGCAATTGAAATTGGGTTTGTGCCCTACTCATTTTACAATCCACATTGTTTGCAGGCTGTACACAAAGAAATAGGCTTATGCCAAAGTTGATTCAACAACTGGTAAAGATCAAGAGCACTACATTTAAAAAACACTCCCCAGAACACTATGAAATGTTATTTGTATTGTCTGCCATTTAATGCAGTAATGTTTCCAAAGGCTATGGATAAAGAAGGAAACACTAAACTGAATCTGGGATTTCCCTCTAATTCTAAAGGTTATTGGCAGCAAATCCTTGTTGTTCCTGCTATTCATAATCAAATACGTGGTGTTTCTTTACTGGATATGGATCAGTCCATTTTTGCTCAATACTACACACTGCAAAATCAGTGATATAGTATAGCCCTTAGTTCACAAAGTTAGCTGACATAAATTGCTATTCTTTGTTCATTGTTAAGCAATTCATATTTTAAAAGTGATCCCAAGACTCTAGAAACTGGACATGACAATGTGAGTGACATAATTCAGTTGTCCTCTAAAATCTGATTGAAAACATAATTTTAGACATGGCAAATGTCTAAAGAGACTGATCAGAGACCTGACTTCCTCAGGGTGAGTGAGAGAGATACATGAAATCTCATCATAGGAGTACAATTCAACACAGACTTTTTTGTAAATGCATTGATATATCTGATGACTGAAGGAGATGCATAAAATTATAAACATATCCTTTGCTAATATTTGCTGAGGTGCAGTACAAGCCATGAGAGCATGCCCTAGACAGAAAGCCTGGAGTCTACTTCACTGCCTGTCATCGAATCACTTGTGTGGCTCTCTTCAAGTTATTTCATTTCTCTGGTTTTCACAAGTATAAAAGAGTTCTGACCTTCCTGTGTGGTGTGTCTTAATTATATGTTTTCATTAACTGCTTTGAATATTATAATTATGAGTTAAGTACTCATTAGTTAAAACTTCAGGGGCTCAATCACATTGAGTCATTGTATTAGTGTGATATTAACCCATTTGCTTAGGTACCTTTGCTTGTCTTCTCTGCTGGTGCTAAGAAGAGCTGCAATTTAGCACATTTGGGTGGCTTTTCTCTTAGACTGTGCTTCACATTTGCTCTTTGGGTCAAAAATATCTTTGCAATGATATAGGACAGTTTCATGTTGTGTCCTTTCCCACTGGTTTGGTGCTGTCACATTTCCTCTCCCCCTGAGAAGGAAACACCCAGTGACAGGTACAAACAGGGACTTACTGCAGTGTTCCTCAGTGTTACAGCATGTACCTCCAGCTCCTATAAGAGAGGTGGAGATGGAGAAAGCTCTGCAATTCAGAACTGGCAAAAAAATGCAATGGTAGCTTTTGGACTTTTTCCCTTCTCTCTTCCTCAGGAACTCCAGAAGAAGGTTGCAAGGTCTGTAAAGAGAATAGGCACTGGAATAGCAAGCACAGAATACAAGAAGTCATGAAGCTGAGGGCATAGACTTAAAAGGTGTTGGAAAAAGTGGACAAAGTGTCTTGGAACTGAAACACAAGGCAGTGCTAGAAGCTTCACCATGAGACATCAGCATCACTTATGTGCAATCAGTATATTATCTCTTGCAAATAGCAGGAGACACATATTTGATAAATCCAAAAAGGGATATGTAAGCAAGCTAAGCAGAAGATGGGAGCAGCTGGCCTTTATTATTGGCAGTGAATTTTAGCTCACAAATTTTCTCATCCCTAATCTTAGGGATCTCATCTGTCCTTCAGCTCCATTTGGACACAAAACTAAGTAGTGGGTATTGAGATTTGGAAGTAGGTGCTTTCCACAGCCATCTGACTGCTTTGCAGTTGGAAAACTACCTGTAATTTGATCAAATCTGGGTGGGACAGGTTTTCTAGGAGTGGTAATAACTTTAATGAGACCATGTGGTGTGACTTAGCTGGAATTCTTGCAGTAAGGTCTAGGAATAGTTTAATTTGCACTTTTGTGGAGCTGGCAGTGCTGTACCTATTACATTGTCATGTCTATTTATACTACTCCATTCTTCCTCTCCTGCCAGGATACCTGCACATAGGAGAGAACCAGGGATGATCAAAAATGAGAAGGACCAAAAGAGGTTTAAAAGACTTCTTTCTAAGGACAGGTTTGGATGCTCTCCAGGCTTTTTGGCTCAGCATTGAAATGCTAGGCTTTGCGGATGGATGGATGGATGGATGGATGGATGGATGGATGGATGGATGGATAAATTTGGACCTAAGAAAGGAGTTTCCTTCTATCTCTGCCTAAAGATAATTTGATTTCCGAGAGCCACAAGTTTCCCTGTGCTGTGTTTTTGGCTTGGTGGTTATTCAAACCAGGATCCCACATTTGAAGTTCTATGAGTTTTGTTACCATTATTCCCAAGAAAGATCCCTAGGTTTTATATACCAACCTGTTACAGATGTTTTCGTAGTATTCATACTGTCAGAAAAATATATTTCCTTATAATTTTTTCCTGATTTTGTTAACATTTATTGGCTAATTTTTAAAAACCAGGAAATTATTTGTCATCTTAAAAATACAAACCAGAAAGTATGCCCCAAACTGCCGTGTCTTGCTGAGGAAATTTCAGACCAACTCTGAAATACTTGTCTGGGAATGATCACAGAACCAATAAATTAATGTATACTCAGTAGTGATACAGATAATCACAGCATTCACAACCATAGGAATTCAGTGGGTCAAAATTTTCTAAGGTCATGAACAGACTGGAAAATCACAGTAACCAGTGATGCTGAGCACTGGGATGGATAGCCTGTGGAGCTTATGGAGATTTCCACGCACACACTAAGAAAATATAGCTGAGATATGTCTAATGTAGCTCACATATGTCTCAGATAAAGGTCTCTCTTCCTAAGGCAGAAATGTAGAGTAGATGACATATTGAGATTTTTCTAAGACAAGTATCTCTGCTTTCATTCATTCATCCTCTTTTGTGGGATCTACAGATGGTCCTTCAAATAATATTTGACTTAATCCTTTGGAACAGCAGAGCCAAAGACCTGTTTTGCTCTATGGCATGTCTTGTTCTTCCGGCATGCAAAATATAGGACTCACCATGAAAACTGTATGGGATATGCAATCTCATTCAGGAAGTGTCTAAGCAAAAATGAAGAGAGCTTAAGTTTTAATTTGCAAATTACCTGTGGGTCTTCCTCCTGCAAGGAAATGTTTCAACATAGTTGCTTTGAATAAGTGTGGTAAATTTCAATAATTTCTGGAAAACTCTTTGTCTTGCTATTGCCTCTACTTGTCTGCATATTTTCAGAGAGTATGAATCACATAAACAGCACTGTACAGTACTAGATGTACATTCATTGTCTTTTCTTGGAAAAACTTTGAGGAATTAGAATTTATTGCAGTTAAGATTTTTCACTGTACCCAGTTTTATTTTTCCCTTTTATCCCAACATATGCAAACTTCTTTCATCTTTTTCCCACTTCCTCATCTCCCTGACATGCTGTTCTTTTTTCTATGACTGTAGTGATTTTTCTCCATTGCTTTTTGTATTTTGATGTCTTTGTGACAATTTTTCATAATTGCAGTTACCATTATAGTGTGATGCTTCATGCTCAGTTTTGATAAGTAATATCTGTTCTTTGGGGTTTCCCCCCTAATTTTCAACATATTATATTTATATGTGATACAATAGAATAATTTTTAGAGCATGGTCAGATCTGTGTTACCATTCAGTCTGCCTACCATTTTCTTTTCCACTTAGAGGTTAAAAATCACATACAATTTTCAAGCAAATGTATGGCATAGGTGGTTTTCAGTAAGTGCTATCATTAAAAATGAGGCAGAGTGTAAAGCAGCATATGAAAGTAGTGAACACTGATGGGTTTATTTAGCTTTTGTAAAATTAGTAGGATTCTGCTTCTTTAGAAGCCCTCATCTTGGACCTCTGCCTCCTTTAATTGCCCTGTGTTAAGTTTAGCAACTACAGAACAAGGAGGATTATTTACACATTATAAAAAGGTAAACTATGTGATAATTACAGAGTTTTTTCCCCCTTCCCCATACCCCCGCAAAATTATGATTAACCCCAGTAAATTATGATTAGTAAAAATTTTGAGAAATAGACATATGTAATGACATTTCAAATAATTAATTTGTGTTGGATATGATTTATTTTTCTTTAAATTTTCCAAAATTATATATTACTAGCTTCTCTATCAATTATCTCAAACCGCAAATGTTTCAGCTACAATACACATTAGATATTTTCAGTAGAGTTTCTCTACACAGTAAATCTTGAATGTTTTAAATTTCTCATGTACTCACACAGCTAATTCTTTCAGGGAAAGGTGTTTTTGGCTTTTCTTGCTTTTGATAGGAGAGCAGAGGCATGCATTTAGGGATGCTGGTATAGGGTTTCTGATGCAGGATTCAGACTTTCAGACAACATAATAATACAAATATGAATAACTAGGAAAAAGTTTTCTCTCAAAAATTTTAAAGAATACAGCTGAAAAAAATTTCATGTACTAAGATTTCCCTCATTTTGTTGTGGCTAGAATGTTTCTGTAACTAAAGCAAGCACTTTTAGAGCCAATCAGGCTTGTTTAGCAGTGTCTTTAATAGTGGAAGTTCCTTAACTGATGCTGTGGCACAGGCAGGAATGCAGAAGCCTCCCAGGACAGTCATCAGAGACTACCATGGCTTCTACCATGTCCTGTGGGATCATTTGTATGGCCTTACATCCTTACACAACATAACAAGCTAAGGCTAGAATAAAACCAAAGTCAGCATTAAAAATGACTTCTCATCTGGAAGAGATATGATCAGGGATAGTTCCATGATTATTTAAATTTCAAATTTTCTTTTGTTTAAGGAGAAGAGGGAGAAACATCATTTTAATCAGAGCTGCAAAACCCAGAAACATGTGCTCCTGCTTTGAAGGGAGTTTCAACCCTGAAATGTGGCCTCCAAAATCTTGGAATTGTTATAGGAAATTTTTGTCAAGTGTGCTATGTTATTCTAAATTATACTATGAGTTTGTGATCCATGATGGCAGGGCTAGAAAATTCTTTTTTGTTTCCAAGTTCCTGCACATTTCAGGGTAGTGCCTACAACATTCACCCATTTTGTGATGCTGCTGTGTTCCTGTGGTTTTAGGTTATTAAATACAGATGCAGTGGAGATGATGAGAAAGCATTAGAGTCTTGGAAAAGCAAGGGAAAGAGCTAAGCACCCAGTTAGTCTGATCTCTACTCTGTAGAACCCACAAACCTGAGTTATGAGTGAAATTTTCTTCGTGGAAACTCTCTTCCACAAAGATGTTCTCTTGTGGAGCAGCTGCTGAGAGCTACTCTTTCAAAGTTTCAGTTTCTGGTTTGTTTTCTGGTCACTGCTTAGGATAAAATGTAAGTAGGAAACAGATCTCCTATGTGAATGTTGAAAGCACTCAAAAAACTCAGCTTAAAATTTTCACTGTGTCTTCCCTGTCCTCTCAGACCAGCATTCTTCTGTTTCCCCTCTGTACACTCTGACTGCTTTGACAGGAGGCCTGGGAAACCCTCTCATTTACCAGGCTGTGTGGCAAACAGGCAGCTCAGAACTGCTTCAGTTTAAGGAGGATGTTGAACCTGGTGGTCCCTTGAGATAAGAACTTGAAAGCTGGAGTATAAAAGGTGGAAAATGCCCATATTCTGCTTTCCTCTTCTAATATTTACAGTTTGAAGGAAACTTGAGCTGTGCTAGTTTTACCCTGTTACTATTAAATCTCCAGCCACGTGCTATGCTGGGTGATGTGGATGTATCTCACTATGAGTGTCTGCTATCCCTGACATGAGCTAGAGGTCATTGCAGTGTTGTTCTGGTCACAAACTAAACACCAAATTGCATGCATTCAGGGCTACTTCAGATCAGAAAAGGAGGTTAAGTGCCCCAGTGTTGTGTGGCAATTCATTGGGTATTATAGATCATGGTTCTGAGCTGAGGTTACCACAGTTTGCTTAAATTATATTTCAGGTACCTAAGACCTCCTCTAGATTTAGCTGACTTAATCCTTTTGAAAGTGGCTGAAAACTTTTGCTTTATTTCACTACCCACAGAGAAATTGCCTTACTTCGGACTTATGTGACCCTTTTCTCATTGGCAAAGCTGATGTTTGCATAGGTGTGTTGGCTTTGTGAAGTTTTGGTAGCTGGGCTGGGGTGGCTTCTGTAAGAAGCTGCCAACCAGCTCCAAGACAGACCCACCACTGGTCTCGACCCCCAGTGATGATGGTATCCTCTGGGATATCAGCCTTCTTTATCCCCTGATGGAGCAGGTGGATGCCTTAAGGAGATTGGGACCCTGTGGGAAGCTGATACTGGAGCAGGCTCCTGGCAGGACCAGTGGCCTGTGGATAGAGGAGCCACACTGCAGCAGGTTTGCTGGCAGGACTTGTCACCCTGTGTGGGACCTGCACTGGAGCAGTCTGTTCCTGAAGGACTGGATCTTGTGGAAGGGATCCACTCTGGAAAAGTTCATGAAGAACAGAAGCCCATGGGAAGGATAAATTTTGGAGAAGTTTGTGAAGGTCTGTCTCCCATGGGAGGGACCCCTTGCTGGAGCAGGGGAAGGAGGAATAGCATAAGGAGTCTTCTCCCTGAGAAGGAAGGAGTGGCAGAGACAATGATGTGGTGTGTGATGAACTGACGGCAGCCCCCCTTCCTTGTTCCCCTGAACTGCTGAGGGGGAGGAGGTGGACAAATCAGGAGTGAAGTTGAGAAGAAGGGAGGGGTGGGAGGAAGGTGCTTTAAGGTTTGTTCCTTATTTTCTCATTAAATTACTCTGATTTTAATTTGGAATAAATTAAACTACTTTCCCCAAGCTGAATGTATTTTGCCTGTGATGGCAACTGCTGGATGATCTCTCCTTATCTTTATCTCAAACCAGTAGCCTTTTGTTGCAGTCTTTATTCCCTGTCCAGTTGTGGAAGGGAGTGACAAAGGCACTGTCACTATGGTGGGCACCTGGCATCCAGCGAGGGGCAACCCACCACAGTAGGCAAATAATGCATCCCCATTTGCATCAGATTCAAAGTTCATTCAAATCAGTGGAATGTGTCTCACCCAACCAAAGTCTGCCACAATTTCTGGATGTGAGCAGTGTGGCATTTTTTATGTATAAATTTCACAATGTACAGCTGAGCACTGAGTGCTGCTCTTGGGACTGACTCTAGGCATATATTAAAAGAATAGTTGCCTAGAGCAAAACAGTGAGGGCTTTGCTGTGTATGCCAGAACACTGGAAAACAAGGCCTGCAGTATGTCTCCTCTTTTTGCTGAGCAATAGTGTCAGGATAGATGAGAAGACAGTAACTGGAATAGAAAAGTATCTTCAGGCAAAAATAAAAATACTTATTTCCAAATGAAAGAATTATTACTGTCTCCAGCAGCAGGAGGAGCAATTCTATACTGGAGAGTATCTTCTCATAATCTTCACTTGAATTCTTGCTATCTTTTTTCTTCCTTCTCTGTTCTTTTCTATGGCAATCTTACAGCCCACTCAATCTAGTCACCTCTGAGACTGCTAGTCTCAGCTCTGTCAGTGTTGCTGAGGGAGCTTTTTTCTTGTAGCCTGTTTTGTGCTGCAAAGATCATTATAACATCCTAACCTCAAAGCAACCCTCAAGGTTGTCTGGAGGGCATGTGGAATCTGTGTCCTCTAGTTTTTCAAGAAATGACCAAAATAATTGCTGACTTGATCTGGTGGTGGTGACAGTACTGCTTCTAGCAGGAGGCCGGACTTGGTGACCTTCACAAACCCCTTCCACCCTACATTTCTTTGATTCGATTGATCTCATCCCTGTATGAGATCTCCAGAAAGTAATTGAAATAATTAATGCTGTGTCAGAGTGTCCCTGTCTCATTGTTATACTAGAAGTGCTGATTTGGTAGATTAGTTCTCCTTTCATGTAGCTGAGTGGTCTGAAATTTTTGACAGTCTGTGTATGGGATGGTGCTGATTTATACCAGCTGACGGTATGGCAGTCAGAGAACATTTTAATTTTACTGTGTCTATTGTACGCTATTCTGTTTTGTTAACAACTTGTGCTAACAGTGTAGGAAACGTGACATCAAAATGCTTGACAAATTTTTGTTTGTTTGTTTGTTTGGTTCTTTTAATTTCTAAAAGAAAGAAGTTAACGCATACTGTTGCTTCAAGCAAATTCTGCTTCTAGTCCTGGAGCTGAAGCATACAATAGAACAGGCAGCTTTTATTTCAGACAGTCATAGCTCCCTTTGGTCCAATAAATTTAAAAGCCAGTGGTTTATATATAGGTCCTTTTTTGTATCTCAACATTACTTTTAAATAAAATTAATTTTAAAAAAATTAGAAGCAAGGAATATTTTTCCCAGTTGAGAGACCTCAAAGCAATATTGTTTTGTCTGGCTATTCACTTATAGGATAAATGCATGTCACTGCCAAGAGTTCTAACTGCTTCTAAGTCTTCCAGTTGTTCTGCTCTGTGAAAAGGGTTCAGCCATGTGGCCCCTGCTAGGGCCAGAAGATATTATATGTCACAATGCAGTACTGATAACATACAGAACAGTGCAGTTAAAATGTAGGAACAAGATTCCTCTGCATGAGCCAGTGCAGGAGGAAATGCATACTGCCTGGAAAACAGGAATCTCTGTTATACCTGACTAATGGCAGGTAAACAGAAGGATGAAAATCTAAGAGGGCTGAAGGTCTAAGTCATGTGCTCCTGCACTCCTGAAGTGCTGCTGAGGTGTTGCCTTGTGACAAGGAGCAGGTTGTGGAAGACAGGCTCTGTACCTTTGCATTTACAGGTGAAATGGAAGATGGTACAATGACAATTGGTAACAGTCTCTGCTAGAGATCCCTGTGAAGTCTTACTGGAGAGTGTCCAATAATCTTCAGTAAACACAATCATGTCTTCCCTGTTTGTTCATGGCTGTTTCACTGAGGAGCTCAGAGCCCATCAACAGAGCGGTAACAGCCCGATGTTACCTTGCTCTGCCAGACTCAGGCCAGCTCTCATCCAAAAAGTGCATGACCTTGTTAGCACTGTACTGAGCCTGAGCTTGATATCCCACTTCTCAGTAGCAATTATTCTTTCAGATTCAGCACTGCACTAATGTGATGGGATGTTTTCCATTCCACTTGGAACACACAGAGAAAAGACCTGGAGCTGGATAATGTGTAGACGTGACTCAGATGTTTTGTTTAAAGCATTCTGTAAAACAATCCAGCAGCATCCAGGTGTTTTTGTAGTTTAAAATAGTCCAAAATAATGCTTTGCCATAAGTTTGGGTGCCTATTTCTTTTCTGCATGGATAACAGTCCAAATGTTTCCCTCTATGCCTGCTTTGCTAATCCCCCTGCACGCTGCTCACACGTATCAGATCACCACATTGTCAGTAAAAGCTGAAGAACAACCTCGTGGTTTGCCAAAAATTGAAAACTGTCTTTAGTAACATAGTTTTACCTTGGCAATGAGAATAATTACACTTGATGTCAAAACAAATACAAATGCTCCTTTAGAGAAAAGGTCTTTTGAGGGAACTGTATCAGCAGTACTAACTATGAATTTTTAATAGTTCTAAATTTTCATATTAAGACTATTAATCATTGCAGTTTCTCTGGTTCTTGGTAAATGTGACCACAATTTAATTCACTTGCCAAGTGTGTTTTGGAGGTCTATTATTTTTCCTTTTCACCCACTTCCAATTTTTGACCATGATATAGTTAAGTCTTCTTTCAGTAGGACAGGAATCATTATGTTATCACTGTGCTTTCTTTTACTGTCAAGAATTCTGTTTCCATACATTTTGAAAGATACATTTGGTATTCCATACATTTGGTAAGATAAATACAGCAGTGAGCTTTCTAAGAACATAATGAGAAAAATTCTGTGCAGTTCCAGTCCCCATCAGCATCAATGATGTGTAAATTGCAAAGGCATTATGGCCTTTATCTATGAAAATAGCTCTGGAAAAAGCTGAAGCATACTCTGTTATTTCTCTCCATTAAGTAATCCTTAGATAATTTCTGGGGCTGAATGTCTCTGAAAGGAATTTCAGTGATTTGTTGATGGTCTATGGAGCTTTTGATACAGCTAGAGCTCTGAATCTTCTCTGTTTCCATCCAATGTTCTAGAATGGTGGAGATGCATGTAACTTTGACTGTGGCTGTCCTCTGCTCAATGAACTTTTCCTTATGGAGATGATTGAGATCACAGTGGCATGCCAGGTTTTTTACTAGGGGCCATGAGAAATCATTGAGGACTCTCATGGGCCAGCCTCTGCGGGCTCCTCCCTGTGTGAACTGAATGGGTGAGCAGCTGAAGAAAGGAAAGCTTCTGCTGGATTGTTTACACAGCAGGGGTAAGCAGCTTCCCCTCTATGGTGGAGGATATGACATGGTTGTGGTGTTCCCAACTGAGATAAAGATCAATAAGACTTTACAAGGCACAACATGAACCCCAATGTTTTCACAGCTGTGGATGGTTCTGGTCACTCCATTTGGACAGATGCATTAAAGTAGAAAAAGCTGCTGAGAAGGGTGATGGTAAGAAGGAAAATCTAGTTTATTAGAGAGGAGTAAAAGAGCTTGGCTTTTACAGTCTCACAAAAAAGCTGAGAAAAGGTATATTACTGGTTGCAGTAATACAGTAAATTCCAGGGTGGAAAAGTAAATTCTGGGGTGGAAAGTGTTTATTTAAGTGAAAAGATAGTGAGTGCAATCAGAAGTCAGTAGAAGCCAACCACTATTGTGGTTATGTAAGAAATTAAAAGCTTTGGTGCTAGCAGACAACAGGTCTTCTGGAATAGCCTTGGCTCTCACAGCAGTGCACATGAAAGCCTGACTGATTTTAAAATGATGCTTTGCCAGTTTTTGAAAGGGATTAGATTATATGGTACTTGTGGTTATCAGAGGACTATACCCAGTGATCTGGGACATACTTTATATTTGTGTGCAGAATAAGATGGATTTTTGCAGAGCATCTCCTCTCAATTGGAAATCAAAAATTAGCATGTTCAGATTAGTCATCTTTACTGGCCTTTTGGCTACACTATGAACATCAATTATTGCAAACCCACCCTTTCCCTGTGTTGTAAAAGTATGTAGAATCCCATGCTTGCTTTTAATGGTGGTTAAAGAATATAGATTGTTGGGAAACAACAATAGATAGAGGGAAATATCAGAATATGGTCATGTTCCTTTGTCTCTGCCTTCTCTGACAACAGAACCTGAAGAAGAAATGTAGCTAATAGCTTTGCCAGTGAGCATCGCTCAAAAGGGAGGATCCTACATTCACTGACTAATGTAGGTGTCTTAATGAATGAATGCTAAATGTCTGTCAACCTGGTCTCAAGCAAAGAATACATTTTAAGGAATTTTCAGGCTTCTTACTATTCCTTATAGAGTTGTGGAAGAGCTGCCACCAGCTCTTCTATGAATGAGTACAACAGAACTAACAGGTAGACTGTGAACCCAAATTTTCCTCAGACTCTTTCCTGCATGATAAAACATCCAGGGAAGAATTTCCACAATTCTGCACTTGATTTAGTGCCTGAAGATATGAGAGGAAATGGGAAGCAGATTTAATCTTTGTTTCTTTTTCTTGGCAATTTTAATTCATGCAAACACTCTCTGTGCCCCTAATCCAAGTCTTCCTCTGCTGATCTCACTCTCTTCTCTGCAGTTGTTAGAACAATGGGATATTACAATTGTCTTAGACTGAGGAGAAGTTGCTGTGCTAGCTAAAAAGTTGGCACCACATCTTCTATTCAGAATGCTGCATGCTGGTGGTGTCTGTTCAGATAACCTCTAGCTACAGTTGAGTAATACCACAAATGGGGAAAACCCCAGAGAAATAGGAAAATCCCTAACTGTTTGTGCATTGTGTAAGTATATTTTACTTAGGCTCTTTGCCAAAGAAGATATGAATCAAAGATTCTCCCTGTATAGGAGTAAAATGTACTATCATGTTCAGGATCTTATTTTTGCATAAAAGATGCCCTAGGCATTTGAAAAAGGGGAAGAAAATTTCCATTCCTGTTTTAGTATGTTATGTTTTTTTATTGCACTCATCACTGAAAATTCCTGAAAACAAAAGATATAGAAAGTGGGAGAGGAACTTGGTTAATTCATTTGAGTTATTCTTTCAGACAAATTGTCTCTTTGGACTGTTTTGCAAAGTGATTGTAAAAGAAAATATCACCCCCACCCACTTGGTATTGTACAATAAAAAGAAACACTTCTTAAAAAACATAAGAAATTGGGCTGTGAACAAATATTGCTGTAACTGGCAAGTGTTCATGCAAATATTTGATTATTTATGTAAATCTTCCCAACGACTCCTCACCCAGAACACAACTAAGTGCCCAAGAATGTCAAAACAGCTCCCTACCAGGTCAAAAGTCACAGAAGGATATTTCTTTCTTTCCCGTGGAAAGGACAAGAAAATAAATGTAAGAGTTCAGATAATAGGATTCCTCTATGCAATAGTGAAAACCAATAATTAATTAGGACAGACTAAAAGACAATAAGGTATAAGATAATTTCTTTATCATGCCATAGCCCACAGAAGTGGGTGTTTTGGTTTTTCCCCTGCAATTTATGTAATTTAATTATTTTACATTCAGTTTTCAATTTTCAAGTGTCATAACAGGGGGATGACCTCCACTAATCAAAAGGCTGAATCCTTTGATATTTGTGAGTTTTTTGTTCTTTAATTCAGTGTGATCTTGATTTTTTTAAATACAATTTTTGCACTAAGGCTGTAACCAGAAAGAATGGTTAGAGAAGTTAAAGATGCTGTTCTAAGAAATTTTGACTGGCAATTGGGAACTCTGTCAAGCCACCTAACCAAAATATTTTCAACAGTCTGGCTGCAAAATGGGAAGTAAAGAATATGGAAGTAATTTGCTGAATGATCAGCCTCACGAAAGATTAATTTCTTCCAGTAAATGCTGAAAAATTAGTTGATCCAACAGTTCCTTTCTGAAATAATTAATAAATAACTAGTATTTTTTTTCAGCAGAAATTAGGTCTTATCAGTTACCATTTTCAGTTTTCATGGGGATTTGAGGAAATTATAAAACCTTTGAAACAGAAGTATCCCAGTTTTAGAACAGTTATATGAAGAAGTTTGGTATACTTTATAGAATCATAAAATGTTTTGGGCTGGAAGGGAACTTAAAAGTCATCAAGTCCCCTGTGGTGAGCAGGGATAGCTCCGACTGGATCAGGGTGCTCAGAGCCCCATCCAACCCGGCCTTGAATGTTTCCACCACCCTCACTGTAAAACATTTTCTTACTTACATCTGATCTAAATCTACTCTCTTTTAATTTAAAACCATTACCCCTTGTCTGTTGCAACAGGTCCTAATTTGAGTGTCAATGTATTATGCTGTAGAAGCAGCCAAACCAATATCTTTAACGATGTCACAAATAATTTTTCTAATCTTTAGTCTATGACAGTATATGAGACTACATCTGTCTTATTATAAAATGTGGTTTAAAATACCACCTTTTATGCATTTGCACTTTTTTGAGTCATAGTACCAAATTGCCAGTAGTAAAAGATGACAACTTATGTCCAAAAGTGATTGTTAAAAAATAGAACTGCCAAAATGACAGAAGAATGGGAACTGATACAGGTTAGACAATGGTCACTGGTTTTCTAAAGGCCTCCTTTAAGAAGGAGCTTATTTAGCTCAAATAAAAAGCTGTCATGAAGTACAGGACACATTTCTCAGGTACCCCAGGCAGCTGGGAGTGAATATGCTGCCATTTCTCACCTGCTGCAATAACATGGTTTTGCTCCACAGCTTTATTTCTGAGGAGCACACGATTCCCTGTGGATGAAAGCCCCCTGGAAAACCAAGCAATAGTTATTTTATGATGTGCTAATGCTTGCCCAGGCTGTAGCCTCTGTGTTTCAGTTAAAGAACTTCTAAATGTCCACCAGAAGACTTTTCTGGCTCTGAAGCTCACAGATTGTTGGTTTGTTGACAAGATCCTAAAATGTTTTTAAAGGACTGAGAGCTGCCATCCCGTTTGAGAGCAGAGGAGACAAGGCGCTGCCTGCTACTTTTGTGGGTGTGATAAAAGTATCTCTGTCAACAGGACACTGCTTTTAAAGGGAAGAACATGGGAATATATATTCTGTATGCAAAAGAATACTGGTATAAGGGCTATGCCAGAACAGCAGCAACCAGTGTTTGCTGGCTAAGGAATAGCCTTTCTTTAGAATGTCATGCATAGCAGTCAATGTAAGATTTGTTATTTTTGTACTCTACAAAATTTTAGTGTGTGGTTAAATGTTTATTTTACTGGGAAAATGGATGTAGTCTGTCTGAAAGATAGCTGGAAGCTTGTTAAAATCTCAATGCCAGGTTCACTTTGCCTCTTACAAAGACACTTTCCCTTGAACACAATAAGTACTGTGGTTGAGTAATTTAATTTTCAGTCTTCTAAGCCAGATGTTTGAAATAAAAAGTCTTATTTCTAGACTTCATTTTCAATTGCCATAATTCTTCCTTTCTAGTAGGATCTTCTAAAAATAATATATATTCAGTAATGTTCTAGATATCGTCCATTATAAAATCGTTTGGTTTCTTTGCCCTGGTGAACAAATCCATTGTAGAGTTTAATGAAATAATGCATGAACTCTTGGTCAGTAGGAATGGTAGTACCTGATAAATAATGTCTTTATTTGATGGAACTCATACTTGTTAAAGCAATTAAACACCTCAGTAGAAATACATGAAAATGAGGATAATGCTGATCTTGTATCCCCATATATATCAGGCTGTCATATGCAGCACTGATGTGCTTTTTCACTGTATTAGAAAATAATTTGTTTAACTTTGAAAATTATTTCTGTTGTGGACTATGAATATGTTTATCTGTTTAAGGTATGTTTACTTGTGTACAATGATTGAGCGATATTTATTTTTATTATTACTTCAGATTTTAAAATATTTTTTTTCTGTTTGCAGGGGATTCACTGTAAAAGCAAACCTTCTGGTGAGTATACATAATTTACATTTTTACTATGTTTATTTTTAAAGAAAATTTATTAAAGATATTAAATCCATTATCCTAGTGACATCAGATCACTGTCATGAAAGAGTATTTGCTACCAGTTCTTTCATAAAAAACATTGGAAATTGGTAGGTTTTGATAAATATTGGGTTAATAATGACAATAGCTTAATAGTTTTCCTTACCATAGTGAAGGAAAGAGAGTTTGCTAAGTCATTTTGCATGGTTTTATTGCTTATACTCATTATAGATATTGCCTACAGTAATAACACAGGGCTTTGAGTTACCTGACCTCTGAAGCCTCCATCAGTCACTCCTCCAGTGCACACACTCATTTGCAGGGAAGCATGAGGCAGCTGCCTCGCAAACAGTCCCCCCTGAGAGGACAGTCACAGTCCTGCCTGAGAGGGCAGTCATTGTCCCCACTGAAAGGACAGTCCTAGTCCCCATTCAGAGGACAGTCTCCCCTGAGAGGACTGTCCTAGCTGGAGGCTCAGCTCTGAGCACTGCTGGTGTCCACAGTGCCTTTCCTGAATCCACATGGCAGTGAGGGCATAGACAGGGGGAAGATCCAATGCTGAGCTCCAGCATGTGAGATGCTGAATGCCAGCTGGCACAAATCCTTACTCAGAATGGATGGCATTTATGGGATTGTGTTGAGATGGAGAGAAAGAATATGTGTGTGTCTTTGCCGGTCAGCAGAGTGAGCCTTTGGTGGCTGGTTCAGGGGTTGTAAATGAATCTTGTTAGGATTGGGCAGCTGAGCTGGTAGTTGCACAAACTATGTGGAAGGTAGAAGAAAAAACAGGGGTGTTGACCCTAGCTGAAGCATGCCTTTACATCCTTGAGCAGTACAGGCTGAGAGAATCAAGCCCTTCAGCCTGTTCTCAAAGGGAAGAACACCCGTAATTCTGTTGGTTATGAGTTAAAATCTCTGCTGGGTGTTACACAACTGCAGATCTAGATAGTGGAGACTCACAGGTACCACGAGGTGGTGATTCATTCCAACCATTTCAGGACAAGGGAATTTCTATGCAGGGAGAGAGGCAAGAGGGGTTGTCACTCTCTGTTGACTGCCAGAATTGCTCAGAGCTGAGGTCAGAAGGGGCTTCTGGGAGTCATCTGGTCCAAGCCCTGATGCAGGGACATGCAGTTGATGCACATCAGATAAGCTAGATGTTTCATTTAACTGAAGGGTTGAATGAACTGAAGGGTTTGTAAACTAAAGATCCATATCTTTGAGGATGATATACATGAAGTTGGTTGTAGGTTTTTCAGTGCTATCTGAAAAAAACTTATCAGCTATCTTCAACACAAGTAACATGTAGAATGACTCAGCCTTAGAGGGGTGATGAAAAAGCATTTTTTGTCTTCATCCTAATTTACTTGTGCAACAGTGGGTGTATACTCCTTTGCATACTTCCTTTTCTATATTATTTTTTAAAATTACTTGTTATTTGAGTTAAAATTACCTTAAAAGACCTTAACTAGGACTAGTAGAGGACTTTTGCAGTAGTAATTTCTTTTAGCAGCAACAAAAAGATATTTCCTAAAATTTGCAACCACCCCCTCAGTAGTATTTGGAGTGTGACTTTGATTCTGCCTTCTTCCTCCTGCTCTTCTAGACATAAGAACTACTGTAGTATTTGAAATTCACTGTAATATATCCATACATGGATATCAAAGTATCAATGATTTAAAAAAAATTACATTTTGAGAAAATGTATTTGGCACAGTATATCAGAGTGTTGTTCAATATCTCTAAAAGTTTTAAATGTTTTCTGAACACATAACCATGAAACCCTTTTAATTTACTGTGCATTGCAATCTCTTGTGAAAGAGAGGCTGTCAGTCTAAAATTTAATCAATTTCATAATTGCTCTAAGTACTTACAAGTAGTGAATTTTGGTATTTATTAACTGAAGAGCACCATGTGGTTTTTGTAGGATTGTATATCTACTTTGCTGACGAATTTTGTTGAATCATCCTAATGAACAGATGCAGCAGATATTGTGGTAAATCATATGCAAATAGGTTTGAAATACTACTGTAATTTATAGTCATGGATTGATGTGCCAGTGAAGCAATTCTAGAGATGCTCCCAGATTTAGCACTGCCAGTATCCTTAAGTAGCTCAGATTCTTACAATACTTTAGGGAAGATATATCAGATAAAAACCAGTTAGGATTTTCTATTGGGTGTTTTCTCAGTCTTGTTATTAATTGGTCTTCTCTGCCTTTTTTTCATGCTCTTCTCCTATTTCATCTTCTTACCTGAGGCTTCAAATTATCCATCTATTCATTTCTTTTGCATATCCATTCCTCAGCTCTGGCTTCTATTATCCAACTGTACATAAGGTGTGATTTGCTGTTGTGACAGTTCTGGGTTGATTGCTGCATCATCAGATTAAAAAAATTATCTGCTGTGGTTGAGCTGATGGCAAAAGTACAAGGAAATGTCTACATGCTGAATAATAAGCCTTGGTTTCTTTATGCCTGGGCTTATATGTGCCCATAACTAAGGAACCTTTTATTAAAGCAACAATCTCCCTCTCATGTAGGGCTAATTACAGCTATTATTCATAAACAGAAAATTTAGGTAAGATTTACCCAGCAGATGGTTTGTGTAGCAAGATGTATCTTTATGTCTTCTGTGGTATAGATAAAACTACATGTGTGAAAAGGAAAATGGGGTGTGTTCCAGAAGAAAATATCTTAAGGGGGGATTAAAAGATGATAAAGTAGGAGTTTACTGAAGAATTAGTCAGAAATGAGTCTCATACTGTGATGATTTATACAATGAAAATTATTTTCTGTCAGGTCATCCTTGTATCATGTATTTACTGTAATCCAATGCTAGTATCCTCATGCATGATATGATCCATTTAAATTATTACTAAAGAGTTTTGCAGCATGTTTTGCAATTCTCAAAATCTATCATAAAATTAATGGAAAAAAATCCAAAGTGGAAGCATAATTTCATGTTATTCAGTGCATAACATATTTGTTCTCAGTTTGAAAGTAGAAACTGTGATCAAGGAGAACAGTGTCTCTGCTGATGGGACAGCAGAGTGTTTGTGCATCTGTCTGATGCTGATCCAATGTCAGGAATGTACCCAGGTTGACTTCGAATTTTCATGTGATAATTCCAACCCTGGGACATCTGATGATATCACACCTCAGGCTGTAACGGCTAAGGAGAAAATTCAGCTAAGTCATGACACTTTCCTCCCCCCACCCCCTAAAAAATAAGGTCAAATACGCCCAAACAGAATGCTTTGTAAAGACCTGTCCATTTTGAATATGTATTTATCTATCTATCTATCTATCCTGTCTATCTACATATGTCTACAAACAATGCCCTGTCCTTTAATAATTTCTATGCAGACATGGCAATGGGTGAGGTTATAAGCCTGGATCAAGAAATTTACACCAATAACCAAACCTTAAGCAGAAACAATTACTCCCAGATACCATTGGGTATCTACAACTCCATCTCATATGATGCAGTCAGGAAAATATATTTTTGAGCAAAGAGATAGAGCTCAAACTAATCATCACTTATCACATTATTAGTAAAAATTACCAAGTAATACTGCAATATGATAAACTTCCAGTTTGTTGTGGGTGGATTAATTGAGTGTTGTGCAATAACTTTCCATCCTGAGATACCTTCAGGATTATTACCCCACCCATTCTTGGAACATGGAATACAGTGTTCATATCCAGCTGCTGTGCACTGTACTTCTGAGGGCTGTCTCATCTCTGTGGAAATGTTTATAAATTCTTCAAGAGTCAAGGTATTCCAACTGCTCTTAAAGCCTTATGTATGTATTTTGAGTGATCTGTGTTTTTTCATTGGTTTGCACAAATTGTCTTTGCTAGTTGTCAGTATATCTTTGGATAATTCACAGTTGACCAACTGCCAGTTGAGATAAAGTGTCCTTGTTTTCCCATGCTTTTCCACTTGGTTCTTATCAGCGTGTCCTGTTGCCTCCAAAATATGGTCAATGACACAAAACCAGGCTAACAGCATGGAGATTTGGGTGTGAAGGGTTTGTCTCTTCTGACTGTGTGTATGTGATATGTATCACACAGGACTTATTTCTCCTGATATCAGGTGTGAGGGCATTTAAGGCCTAACAGATTTAACAGATTTAAGGGAAGGTGCCACATTTATGTCAGCCTGTGTTCACATCCTGCAGTATCAGTTCCTGATCTTTGACAATGGCCTTCAGCTGCAACTGGACACTGGGAAAATGAGGATCTCATAAGACAGGAAGAAGTCCTGTTCAGGTTAATACACTCTCAGTCTTTGAATTTAGAGCACTTTCCTTCACTGGAAGGGTTGGAGGGATAAGTAAGGATAAGCTTTGTATTTCCTCCTTCACCATACCTTTCCTCTGTGAGAACTGTGGATGTCAATCCATGTGGGTCAATGAGCATCCACACTTGACAAGAGTTCTTGGCTTGACATTGAGGGATGTGCCCTTTCCTGATGATTCTATTAAGAGTGCTATCCTGAATTTTATGGCAAGCACAGTATTGTGGCACTGCTGTTTCATACTTCCATACCTTTTGTCATACTTGTTGAACTCCTTCTAGGAGCATTTTGAACAGCTGAATTATATGAATCATTTTTTTTGTTTGGTTTATTTTGTTTTTGTTCTTCTAGCCTCTCACCAGAGGAAGGAGAATGGTCAATAAAATACTTTTTTTTTTAACTTGTGTGGTTTTTAACTTTCATGCTGTGTATGAAAAGGAGAAATCTAGGATATATTTCAAAGAAATAGTAGCTACATAGTTACAGCTAAAAAGACCTGTGCTGCATTGCATACAACAAAGCCAAGGGACAAAACCCAATTCCCTGGTTATTTGTTCTGATAGTTTCTTGAATTACTAGGTTTTGGGACTACAAACAATGGATGTGAAGTAGAGAAGTCCAAGGAATACACTGGGGATTAAATCCACTGTACCAATATAAATTCATAAATAAATAACTGATTTCTGTGTAGGGCAGACTGAGAAGTAGAAAGAGATGAAATATGCTAACTGATGAGGTTTGGAGCCATAAGACTATTTTTTCCTTTTATACAAGGCTACAGTTTTATCTCAGCAAACCCATTTCCTAAGGCTTTGGAATGAATAAATTACACAGGGAAATAGAAGAAGACATAGTAGCTGTGTTCTGTGCCTATTGATTACTGTGTTCTGTGCCTTGAAGAAGACCTGGATAATATTTATTCTACTCTTGTTGTTCTGGTCTAAAGCAGAAGGAAATCCTGTAGGTTCCCTGTAGGTTAAGAAATCCCACTCTTCCATGACTAGGAATGCAATGGTGCCCTCTTGTGTGAAAGAGAAATTTTAATAGCAATGGAGACCGTCAGAAAGTCCTAAAATTAAAGTACTATTATGAGAGTGCTCACAATATACAGGCAATGGTTTTGAAAAAAGTTTATATAAACTATAAGTTTAGCCATGATCTAGCAGATCTAATTAATTAGAACCAGTATAAGTCAAGGTGTGTTCTGCTAACCTTAGTTTTTAGAAGTGTGATTGCTTCCTCTTGTGGGTTAACATTTCCCTAAGCCTACAAATTTATTCCAAGCCCCTACATAGCCATGTTTGCTGTGTGAAAGTCTTAGGTGAAGTACTGGCTTTGCTGGTCACTTTCTTACTGATTTTAGGAACTTCCCCTGTAGTGCTTGCTCTCCCCCAGACATCCTGTGCGCAATGAGTTTTCTCTGCCCTTGTGTTTGCGTTTGCAGGTGGCATTTTTAACAGCTTCTGCCATGATGCTCCTGCATCTTTATCTTCTATGGTTCTGAAAAGCATGAAGATCTCAACAGTGATGAAATGTGTCCAAGGAAGCCCATGCTCTCTTCATTTAAACATTAAAGGAACACTGAGTCTGGACGGTAGGAATCAGCTTTGCTACTGAGCCCTTTCTGTTCACCTTCTGTTTATGGCTGTTCAGCCAAAACTTGTTCCATATTGTAATGATTGGGACCAAGCTGTTTTCATGTAATGTTCTCAGAAAAATATTTTTGTGAAAGCATTTTACTACAAAACAGGATGAAGTTGTGACCCTTCTCAAGTGAATGAGAACTGAGATAATGAATTCTGGCTTCCAATATAACACATGTAACTTGTTCTCTGCCAGTGCCCCAAGCACACAGCTGCCCTTTTCTTTCTTGCTCTGGCATCCATGCAGGCACACACACTAATTCTCTTTGCTCTGAAAATATGAACATGAGTGACTGCCCCTACAGAAGGAGAAACAGTTTATTCATCTGAAGTAACTGTTCTGCACTGCAAGAAAATAAAAGTACATGAAGTTCCTGTGCATAGTCTATTTTTACTAACACCTTGCCATTCATGTGCTTCATATGTTATACATTTAGATATTTCCTAGTTGCTTCTCTCAGAGTTTATAGGTTTATTTTTAAACTTGCATAATTAAAGCTTCATTTATAGCAATCTGTATTAAATCCTTGTTCCTACTCCTATGTGTGAGTTACATATAATGCCTCTTTTTTAACAGAGATACATGTGCCTTTCACTTAGAAGGAAAGCTTATGATATGGTTTATTTTAATTTATGTTTTTGATGGTCTTAAAGATGCTTAAATTATACTTTTGCAATCTGTTCCTAACTCATTTCAGAGAATGTTCGTGGGCTGGAAATATGTTCTTTTTCACTGGACACACAGCAATCTCAATGCATAAATGTGAGATTCACTAGGAAAAAAAGCAAGATGCTTAATGGAAAGAAGGTAAACTCCTTTTTTGAGGGGGAGTAATTTTTCATTTAAACACTTACAAGCCTTTGGAAAAAATATTTTGCATCTCTTTTTTTTTCTTATTGACTTTGTGGAAAACTACAATGAAATATATGCTTCAGTATACCCAAATGAAAATCCACAACAAAATTCTCTTTTACAACATATAAATTCAATTTTCCACCATCTTTGTACTTCTTCCGCTTACCTTTTGACAAGGGAACCCTTCTCTGCAGAGCTCAATTTTCATACCAGTCCTGCTAGCTTTCTTTTTGTGCCCTCCAAATTGTGTGGAAGCTTTTCTGACTCCAGTGTCTAGGAAGAGCAATGCTACAGAGATTTTAAGTGCATATTACTTCAGTCAAACCATATCACTGGAGTTTACACATCTAGAAGACAGACAGGTGCCTAAGCACTTGTGCTCATCTGTCCTAAGCCCTTGGAAGGGGCAGTATCTGTTAAGGGGAAGTATTGCTAAAATTTGCAACTGAGGCAAAAAAGAACCACCCTTGACCAACTGTTTGAAAGGCATGAATTTTTGCAGTTACTGGTGGACAATGGTTACTAATCCTGTACACAATATGTTGCTTCATGTGCTTTGTACAATGTTACACTGATTGCACATGTGGAACAAAGTTCTCCCAAACTGCAGCTGCAGTGTCTCTTGATGATGGAACATCCATCCCTATGGGCAATGCAGGGCCACCAGTCAGCAACCAGTAGCTTTTAGAGTAAAGCAAGTTTATAGGCAAGAATCAACAAACACATTTAATGAAATTTTCCTAGTTTCAGTTCAGTGACTAAAATGGTAACATAAGCCATCTTTTACCCTCAAATGCCTTTGACCAGATAGGAGACTATCCAACATGAAAACCTACAAGGAATTTAATAGTTAACTGATAGCAGTGAGGGAATGACCTGCTATAACTGGACCTCAACTTTTGTTTCTTAAATTACTTTCTGTTTCATAAACTGTTATTGTAATTAATACATTTTCTGCAGTTGCCATTAAATATTTAAACACTTTTTTTAAGACTTAAAATACTTAAGACTTTTTTTCCATTCTGCAAATGTTTGTGCTTGTAAAATGCATATAGACTGGGGCTTTTGATATTTCTATGGTTTTAGGATTATTTGATAGCTTGTAGATATTTGGATTTCTAAAGGTGAAGGTGATAGCAATAAGAAATAATGATACTCCTTGAAATCCTTTTATCAAGTTGTATCTGCATCTTTTACTTTCCTACTGCTACCTTATTCAGTGCTTGTCATGGTTTGACACTGGCACAATGCCAGTGCCTCCATGAGAATACTCTCTCCCTGGTTTCTGCTGTGAGTTGTGACCAGGAATAAGCAAAGCAGGCTCCCACTTAGGAAAAAAAGATATTTATTAACTAAACTACAAGGAAAAGGAAAAAAAAAAAGAAACACACAAGGAAAATGAAAACTTCACAAATACATCTCCTCCTCCTCCCCACCAAATTCCCAATACAATCCATCCCCCAAATCATCGACTCTCAGTCTGGCATCACCCTTCTGAATACTCCTGCTTTAACCCTGTGCTCTCAGAGGCGGATCCAATGTACCAATTAGGTGCCAATATTAAAATCTGAGCATCCATTGGCCTGACCACAGCATCCCAGAAAACATATTTCCTGTCAAACCACCACACTGCTTAATGCTGCTTTTAAATATAAATATATCTGAACAAAGAATATTTTTCTTGACTATCTTAACCAAAGGTTTTGCTGTATCTGGAAGTCATATGTGAACTCAATTTTATCAATGTTTTAAACAGGTACAGGTACAATTCAATTGCATTGAAGTCAATGTAGCACAACACATCTATGTGACCATGAAAACTGTACCACATTACTGTGAAGTCAAGCTGAGTCAGCAATACTATGTTGAAGGTAGGAAACATCTTAAATCAGATGCTTTTCAAGAAATATCTTTAAAATAAAAAAACCCAAACCAACCAACCAAAAAAAAAAAACCTCAAAGGCAAAAGCACATCCAAATCACATTCTGCAATATGACCTGACTCACTGACCTAACTGATGGTAGCTCATGGATGCCAGGACCAGTCTTAGTTTATGTGTCAGTGATTTTTTTTGTTAGCAAGTGAAGGCCTCAGCTTGGTATAAAACCCAGAGTTTATGTCTAAAGGTATGTGGAAAACTGAGCTTACACTATGCATTTGTCCATGTTGCCCTTCTGATTGGCACGTCCTCCTTCTCTGCCTGCAGGTTCAGCCCTGCCTGCTCTCTGTGCCTCAGATGGAGCTTCTGCTTCTCTGCAGGGGTGGCCCAAGGGTGGCTTCAGAAGCTGAGGAAAGCTTAATAAGAAAGTCTATAGAAATCTATTTTTACTTTCATTAACTACCTGTTCTATAGCCTGTTACATGTAACTGGAAAAGATTAGGTAGCATTTGTCCGTGTTTTGGCGTGAAGTCCCCATGAATTTTTTACAAATTATGCCATGTGCACACAAAAATAGATTCAGCACCGTGGTCCAACCAAGATACAGTGTGGCCAGAGAAGGAAAAAGCAAAAATGACATGAGACCCCTTGTTCAATCTGTGCCTGGGATTGTCCTGCCTTCCCACCTCCAGAGCCCATGGGTGGATGATTCTTGCCCTTGCCCCCCTTGGTACAGTGTCATCCCTGCTGTAGGGTTTGACACTTGGGTACAAGTAAGGCCTTTTAGTGCTTAAAAAGCCTTTAATTTTCTTATCAGTCCTGATTCACTATTGAAGTATATAAGTACTTTGTGAACAAAGAGGGGAGGAAACAAGGTTTTACAAAGCCCAGTTTTAAGACACATTACAAGGGTGAGTGAAAAAATGAAAATAGGAAATATTTCTTGGTGGAAAAGGATTCTGTGAGGAAATTAGAGTAAAGTACTGCTCCAATACTGTGCTATGCAAGGAGGGGTGAAAGCAACACATGAAAAGCTGTTTTAATGTTCTTAAGAGTTAAGTTTTGGAGATAAAAATACCAGATATTCTGAAAGTGTTGCCTGGCTTCTAATTCTGGTAAGCTCCCTGGGAGCAAGATAGGGTGTTTCTTTCTAAGGCTGGAGTCAGAATAGCAAAAATACAGAATTATTGATAACAGAGAACTGAGCCTGGTAAACAACGGGAGTTGTTTTTCGAGGAAAAAGTAACCAAAATTAATATTATTGCTCAAATTATTGTTAGGTTCTAGGTAAAGAAGTGTGGTGCTAAATCCTCAACTGCAGCCTTTACTGCTGATGAGGTTTCTCAGTATCTCCCCAGATAGGGAGCTAGGTCCTTACCTTAAGGCATATTGTGATATAATCTCTGTGTGTGGGAAGAGTACTTATCTTTTTTGCAGTTTATCTAAAAGTGTATACAAGTCTGCCCTTAAAAAGAGGTATGAGAGAGGTTTCCTGTTGGGAATCTACTGGATAATTTGGCAGTTTTTTTACACAGTTATGTGAATAAGCAGCACTGCAACAGACTCTGCCTTCTACCTTGCAGATTGCAGAAACAGTGATGTGGGAAAATACATTCCAGCTTGTTCAGGTGAGCTGATCTCCTGTGCAACTTTGAGCTGTGAGATATTTCTGGTGACCTACACAATGACATATTTTCATACTTAAATGAGCAGGGAGAAAAAATTATGATTTCCAACTACCACTACTTATAATTACCATGTAGTTGATAGGTAATGTTCTGGAAATGTATTTCTATGTATTTCTATTGAAAATGCTACATGGGAGGTAAAGGTTTTGATATTCTATTTGATTTATAAGCTTTTGGAAATAGATTTGTCTTCTTTTAATGCACTTTGGATTGCTGGTTTTATGTTTTATCTATTGACAGACCTCATAAATAGATTGACATTGATTTTCCAAACTGCTATACTGCTTTTGGCATACCTGTGAATATATGTATTAAAAAATATTCCTTCCACATATTACACTTGTCTGTCATAATTCCACATATTTTCTATGTAAGAAAATTACTATCTTGGGATAATCAGCCCTTATAGTAGTATTATTGTGTATATTTCAAATATTTGTACATAAACTACATAAAATTCCAAGTACTAAGGTTGAGGTAAAATTGGTAGGTGTCTTGGCCTCTCAGTATTAGAAGTGCTAAGCTAAATAATGTTGAATGAAAATTATGTCTCATTAAAGAAATAAAAAGAGGACTATTAGGGTATAAAGTAATAATAATTTCAAATATTCTAGGTAAGATTCTATAGATGTTGATTTTCATCTCCATCAAGTTATGAAATGTATTCTGTCCCTTTTATAAATAGATAAAATAGAAATAATAAAGTTATAAAGAAACAGATATAATAATTTCATGCTTGATTTTATTTTTTTTTTTCAGCTGGAAAGTTAGATTATAATTTAGACAGGGCAAGGAAAATTGTAACAGTGAATGTATCCAACTTTCCCCGAGATCAAGATTATTACCTTCGCCTGTGCCACAAATGGTTCACCTGTGAAGATGCTGGGGCATTTGCTGTGGTGAGATAAACTCCTGGTGTTTTGGGGAACTGTGGGAGGTGCTTTGCAGGTGGCAATGCTCATTAAGGTCATAGTCACAGGAAATGCAATCTATGTCTATATCTAAGGCTATATCATCTTTATCACCTACATAATCTATATCTGTAACTATCTATATCTATATAATCTCTGTCTATATTTATCTATATCTATATCATCTATATCTATTTCTATCCTTTAGCTTTATTAAAAGAAATTTACTGTCCTGGACTTATGACCATCTTTTTCATTTCAGATAGAAGGAAAAGAATCTTTTAAATCCGTTTCTCTGAAATATTCTCAGCTACTTCCTTGTCTTTGCATTGAGGTAATACAGTCTGGAATTTGGTATATATTTGTGTTTCTTATTGAAGAAATTTTATCAGGCATTTGTGCTAAGAAATGAGGAAAAACCTGAAGAAAAAAGCTCTAGACCCAAGTTTTTGACTAAGGTTTTTTTTGACCTTGGAATTACATGAATGTAAGGAAGAGATTTTTTTAGGAAATGCTAATTAAAACATGGCAATCAGAAGAAAATGGGATAAAATTTATAATAATTTATGAAATATGATGTGTAATATTATTTTGGCTGATTTCTTATAAACAATGAAAAGACAGAAGACTTAATCTGACTGAATGTCAGCAGCATTTGAAATAGTATTGCATGAGAAACTAGAACAGGAATTGAGGAAACTGAGAGTGATAGCAAGATTTGAGTGGTAGATAATACCTGTGGAGAGCTTTGTGGACAGTTGGCTAGCTGAGAAAGGTCACGTCGACATGATACCATTGGTTAACTTAGAAGGAGACAAGTCTAGGATTCAGCAGTCAGTGTCCAACCTCTGAGAAGGACATTGTGCCCTTGGTGCAACAACAGGATAGAGGAGAGATCTTTTGCCAAAAATATGAGGATAGTTTCAGCAGAATAACCACAAGAATGTGGAAGTAGTAACAGAATAACCATAAGAATATAGAAGTAGGCATGGTTGGCTGATAAGTAGTTAACCAATGATGAGCTCAGCTTTGCAATATGTATGAGCTTCATTAACACCAATATAAATATGTGTGAACTATCAATAAAGTTTGAGATCACTCAAATGACACTCAATAAAGTTTGCTGATCACTCATATTGAGTGCCGCATTTCTCCTGCCGATTTCCCACAAATACCTGGCTGCAGGGCTAACTCAGCAACTCCTGTTGGATGAGCCTGTACTGGTAGGGAGGTTATTTAAGGATGACACTTAGAGTCATTCTCATATTTCATCAATGACATGGGGACAAAATGCAGGAATGTGTAATAGGATTTGCTGGAACACAGTTGGGATGTATAATCAAAATGGAAGGGGGTCAGGGTGATTGAAGGAGACTAGAGATCTTCATATGTGACATAAATGAAGGATGATGAAGTGTAAAGGATGAAGTGCAAGTTCATGCATTTGCTCTGATAAAAAGAATTCTTGCTGTAAGATGTGAGTCCTCATTTAGAAATAACAGTGGAAGAAAAAAGATCTGGGTGAAATAGGTGATCACGGGGTGATTAACTAGCTTGCTTCAATGATGTCAACATGTAAACATGAACAAAAGTCTACTCAGTTAGATTATTCCAAGCTAACAGGAAAGTATGGGCAAGGCCTTTGAAAAACTGTAAGGAATTCTTGTATCCATATTCAACAAAGATCAATTCAAAAGGAAGATGCACATAAAAAATCTGCAGTGGTTGGGGAATGAAGAGACTGTTTTACAAAGGAGATTCAAATACCATGTTTCCATTAGCCTGGTAAAACACATGCAAAGAGAAATTATGTTTGCTGTGCAAATACAGACCAGAAGGGTCACTTATAAGGAAAAATGAGATATGTTTTAAACTAAAGCCATTCTTGCAATGAGAATGAAGGGGGATAAACTTCATTCCATGCATATATTCAGGATAGTTACAGATTTTTATGTTAACCTGAGAAGTGAGATTTTGGAATGTCTTTAATACAAGGAATAAAACACCCAAACAAATTTAAAATTATCCTGATAACGTAGAAAGATGCTATGTGAAGTTAGTTTTCTCACTGAATTTTGGGGTTGGATTTACCTTGCAGATTAAGATACCTAAATGTAGATATCCAAATATAGATATCTACATTTGAATTAAGTGAGTAAAGTCTTAGAGTCAATGGAGATCTAGTTAATACAGTCAGTTGCTCAACTGACCAAAGGTAGATGGCCTATCCTTTTGGGATGTGCTGGACTGCGCTGTAGATTCCACTGGCTGCACTGGCTAGGTCTAAATAAGGCTACTGTGACAGTAATTTGGGCACTTTAGTGACACTTAGATGTCTACATTGTGGGACCTAAAATCACATACCTAAATAGGCAAGCTGAACCACAAAGTCTTGTTGAAGCCTAGGGAATTTTTTCATTCCACTCTGAAAATATGAGATCACTAGAAAAATTTTATTTCTCTCAGTGTATATGCAGAAAGTTCTGCAATACGATTGCTAAGCAAACAGAAACATTTGCAGATGAATCTAAATAAATAGGGCATGGCAGCAGCCATGCACATATACTTGAAGATTGGGTTAAGTGTTAGTCTTCAGATTTTAAGGATGCATCCTTTGCCATTGCCCAGGTCAGGAGATCTTATATTATGATTATTGAATGTTTTGATTTCCCTAGAAAGTAATGACAATATAAGAAACTTAATGAAAATCAAACTGGACGATTTTCTAAATGAAATTGGACCAAATATACAGCTTAGAAATAGGAATATAGTGTTAGAAGGGATCACCTTAGTTCAATGCCCCAATGATGAACAACAAAATAAAAAATGGTTCAAAACTTTAAAAAAATAATTTCCAAAGCTTTCTAACAAACATCCTTATCTTTGGCAGGAAGAATTTCTGTCACAATCTACCTGAAATGTTAAAAACATTTATGTTAAAAATGTTTTAAAAATTTTAAAATGTTAAAAAACATTGACAACCTCTAACTGAGGTCCACTGTTTGGTTGTAGGGTTGGCTGGCACTTCCAGATGCAAGGAGGATACAACTTTGCCCCTTTGAAAATGGCAAGTACTGCATACTTACTCTTTATAGGAATGACTTTCAGCTGCTCCATTAGTATGCCACAGTTTAAATTAATCTACACTGAAAATCATGTATTGCAAAACTTCAAGGAAGTAATCATATTGGTTTGTTTTACTGTGGGTAAATGAAACAACTTACTGTCAGACCAAATAATTCACCAAGTTTATGCCAACAAAAACACTAAGTAACTTTCTGGTCATTTCCCACATTTGCTTAAGTGACACACAAACTGGGCAGAAGGAATAAAAGGTCAGCTTAGAAATGGTGTGAGAAGAGGGCTTCAAGGAGCCATTTGAGGGTGTCCAATACCCAACTTAAAGGAGGGAGCAAGGAGTTGAAAAAGGAGACAGTTAACTATATATGAGTTCTATGCTTAACAGGAAATTATTCACACAAATATTCCAGCAATATCAGAAATTTGTCTGAGATGACAGCTCAGACAGAAACAGAAAAACAGAAAAAGAAATTGTCTTATTTGCACACATATGAAAGTAATTTTTTTACCAGGCAAATAGAAAAAAGTGTGGCCTAAAAAGTGTTTTATTGTGTTAAGTCCAAGATTTTGGTTTAAAGCACATGTAGAGGTACCAGACTTATTAGCTGTGTTGATTCCTTTCTGGACATTTTGAGTAATGTTTTCTCTCTCTCTTTGTGCACAGATACACAGGTGCTATGGGACAATATTGTTTATAACCCCTCAACACAAACCCTTGCCTGGGAGCCAGCCTGTCCTGTCCTTGTCATGGTTAACCTATGCAGGTTCACCAAGTCAAATGACCACTGTGAAGATATAGAAAAATCTTTCAAAAATTCTTCTGAGAAAGTAAGAGCTGTGTGGATTAATTCAAACTGTGAGATTGAAAAACATCACCAAAGGCAAAATGTGAAGAGCTAGGTTTTGGAATAAGAGCAGTTGCAATTCCTCTCTTCTCTGCTACTTAAAACGATTCATAATCACAGTCTGTTCTTGCACACTAATCACATGATTTATTCAAAATAGTCACTGACTCATTATAAAGAAATAACAAGTGGAGATGACTGGGCAGCTAGTAATGTTTGCTAAATTCTTTGGGGCAAATAGGATCTGCTTTTTATTTATATTTCACGTCAGGTTCCCTTTAAAGTAAGAAACAGACACACTGCGAGGACAGCTCTTCTCATCTCGAGATAGGCATTGTAGGTTGGAGGGATTTCTCTCTGATGGTACCACCTTCTTTTTACTGTCACAAGAGTCTATTGTGATTAGGTTAGATGTAGGTATTTAACATTTAGACCAGAAATATAAATTAAATGAAGCTAAATCTCTTTACATATTTCTGGAGACATAACAGTACTTTAGTAGGGCACAATTGTTTTGTAATTAAGATCTTCCTGAAGTGTCTTCCTCAACCTGGTCCAGTGTCTTGAAATTGTGGGTGCTGAAATATTGTGTCCCTTAATTCTTCCAGCACTTATTTTCTCAAGTTGAGAAGGGTTTTCAAATGCATATGTCTTGAATGGCTTAACACTTCAATCTGAAATCTGATGATACTGAATGCTCTGGTTTTTTGAAGTTCATTAGAATTTGTTTTATTGTGAAAAGTAAGTTTCAGGCTTGTCTGATTGTGGAGAGAAGGCAGAAAACTTAAAGTAACAACAAAAAAGGCAAAAAAAAATCAAACACAAGAGATTAATTCTGAAACTTTTGGATTAATATTGTTATTCTGATGACATGATTGGGGAAGGGGTGGGGCTGACTCCAGACTGTTGAATGCTTTTGTGATTAGGAACTCCTGGCCAAGCCTTTAGTGATTGTTCAGATTCTTCATTTATGAGTTCCAACAAAGCTTTGATCCTGAAAAAACAGATTAATTTAATTCTAGATGTGAGTGATCCCTCTGGGATCATTTATCTGCTGGCAACAAGTACAATTCATTGCTTGCAGGAGAGAAAAAGGGAGAAAAAGAAAATAAGACTAAAATGGGGTCTGGCTGATTATGGTTGTATCTATCACCAGAACAGAAACCAAACTTATTACAGAGTATGAGTGTTTTTCTGTATTTACTGATTGCATTTAATGACTGAACATTAATATTAATCATAGAACCATAGAATATCCTGAGCTGGAAGGGACCCACAAGGATCATTAACATTCATGGATAGAATGGATTCTCTTTTTTTTCCTCATTAATTCTAACAAGTTTGATATTGAATTTGGTCCATTTATTGTACTGTAACCCTGAAAACCATCCCTGTACTATGCTGGAAACTACTGCAGATTGCTCAGATAGGGCCAGCTGCCCTGTAAATCCAGACAAGGCCACACACTCTAATACTATGCACATGTACTGACTTAGGCACAAAAGCTGCATCACTTCTCTTTACTGAGGCTGGGGCTTTCTCTGTCAATGACAAAGCTGTCTCCAGGTCTGAGCAGACTCCTACAGAACTATCTCCTGGGACACTGTTGTTATGCTCTCAAAAGAAGTTACAGGAAGGAAGTGTTTGGCTGTGTAGGGTGTTCAGTCACTTTAGCAGCAGGGTTTATTTAAGTAGGATTGATCATGTAGCAATATGTGTAGCTATTGTTTATACAAGAAAAGGCTCTTTGTGGTGAAGCCCTTGGTGGGTAAACAATTGTTAATCAAGAAACACAACATTTTTTGGATTGCTTAAGTGTATTTCCAAAATTCAGCCTATGTTTCCCTGTTTTGAAATATGGGTATGGAAAATTCAAAGATTTCCCAACTGATGGTGGAATACTTTTGGATGTATGCTTAGGTGTTCTGATGAGTTGTTCATGAGTGGAAAATACGGGGTTGAAACAATTTGACTTTGTAATCAGAATTTTGCTCAAGCCACCATAGAATCAATTAATTTAGCTCTAATGGGTCAGTCTGACCGTAAAAAATGCTACATATTGCAGATAAAAAGAAGCAAACTATTCAGTAATCCAAAGCAGCAGTTGTTTCTAACCATTTTATGTGATTAACTTCCTGGGATATTTATGAATTAAACAAATCAGTTGCCTTTGCAGTAATCAAGCCATGAAAATTTCAGAAGTTGATTTTGTGAAACTAGTTAATAAAACTAGATAATGCTGAGTGCTCTGTCTTTCAGCAGGTTAAATATTCTCGTGTGGACACTCACCCAAGACTTTGCATGAAGGTAAAGGAATTTCTTTGTAAAACACAGATTAACTGCCCTTCTGTCTCTAAAATAAATGAGCTGCTGATGTTCTTTATGATCAATATTTTGTTTCATAGCTCTGATAAATGGGAACTGAGAATGAAGGAAAAGTGAAGGATTAGATTAGAAGGTGATAGTTTTAAAGTGCAACAGCAATGATAGATAGGACATGGGTCAGATTGTTCCCTTCCTTTTTGTCTGTTTAAGAAAAGCAGGAAAAAATATTTTTGGTCAATGCAAACTCTGAAGAATATGCTAAATTTAACATATAAAGTTTTTCATAGTAAATATTTGAAAATAAAATTATCAAAACAGTACATTTAATGGAGAATCTTTTACTATTCTATTTGAGAGAAAAAAAATCCAAATAAGGCCAATACAGGCATATTATTGTTTTCTTTTAAATTACTTTCAAGTCAGTGGGACCGGATATTTCTATAAAATATGCATGATTATAAATACTTGAAGAATTAAGGGATCTAATTTAAGTCAAGGTTTGGAAGATACAATAAAGGAGGAAAGCTGTGAATTGATCTTCTGCAACTTTCTGGAATGCCCTGATCATCACTAGTTGAAAATTTGCCACAGATTGAAATGGAAAATCCAGTTTTCATAACAGATTTCTCTGCTTTCAGTTTACCACCAAACGAGGATCTTGGATTAAATGTCCATTTGCTCATGGAGAATTTCCAGGTAAATATATATTTTTAAAATTGTAAATAAACATTAAGTTGTAAATAACATTATATTGTGGAAATTGTAAATAACATTATATTGTGGAAAATATTTAAATCACTGGATATGAGAAGTGAGAAATGTTCAACAACACTGTACATTGTAAACTAAGTCAAAGAGACTTGACAGCTTTTTACTTCTATGTATCCTCAGTAGATCTAGTGTTCATCAGTATAAAAAGTAACTTGTAGAAAAAATACTTACTTGCATATCATTTAATAACACATAAAAATACAAAAAGCTTTTATTTTAGGCATAAATTTTAGAATATACTGTATGGTCCTTGTACATCTAAAAGTAAGTATTTTCCCCTAATATCAGCCTGGAAAATGAGGACTGCTGCAGTTGCAGAACAAATACAAGTTTTCTTCACATCCCAAACCAAGGCACAGTTCTCAGTGCTTGTGTGTAACAGGACGCAGATGGCTTCATGTGAATCTCTTGGGATGCACCATTCAGTCTCTGTGGTTTGTATATATTATTTCTTAAATATTTTAAGGCTTTTAAACATACCTAACTTCATTCATTTATTATTCCATATATTGTTCTGCAGCCTGAATCCATTAATGAACCATGTACATATTGCAACAATTACTGGAACATTTTAAAAGCATGTAGTTCTAAATCTGATCTCACACTGAAACAAGAAATAAATAAAGATCCTGAAGTCAAATGAGTCACATCAAATGATGTGACTATTGAGGGGAACTTTAATATTCTTTTAATGTCATTTTTGCAGTGTGGTATTTGTATTATGTATATAGCAAGTGTTACTGTTAATATTTCATGTATGGGTCACTGATACAGCTGACCTGGCAAATCACACATCATGAAATGTAAGACTTGAGGCATCAATCCATTATGAACTCTAAATATCACAGCTGGCAATACAAACTCAACACGCAAAAAGGGTTCATTTTCAGCCAAATTATCTATTTGAGCCAGCTGATGGTGTGGCTACACAACTGCTTCATCCAACAAAATGGGGACAGAGTGGGGAAGGATTATGGGAGGGTCAGATTTCAGTGTCAGGCAGCAGCTAGTCATGAGAGCCTCATTCCTCTCTTGCAACTTAGTCTCTGTCCCATACATTTTCAGTGCAGCACTGTGGTTTGCCCTTTAACCCTGCCTATCAGTTACCTTGTTGGCCCAAACTGTGATCTGCTGAGAGACACATCTAGAAAGTGAGGTCAAAGAGCTAAAGAGAGGCCATAGTATTATTTTTTAAACAGGACAATATTAGCAGGATAGATCCTAGTAGCTACTGGGACCACCATGCTGAAATACATCTGTCTGGGTCAGCAGCCAGCTCCTCAGTACCCTCAGATCCACTGCTAAATATGTGCTCCTGCTGTCTGCTTCACTGACCAGGCACATGAGCTGGCACATGATGAATTTTGAGAAATTTGAGAAATCTAGATATTGTGATTTGAATTGTTACTCCTGGCTATGCCTGTTGACTTCACTCTGCTATTAGGGGGATGTGTTTTAGGACACACAAGCACAGCTCCTACATCTGTCCTCTCTGTAAGGTATATTCCTGCTGTACTTATTTGTCACTATGCAGGGACACAGTGCAACTCTGCCTTTTTCAGGTACTTGTCATTCTTCTAGTGAGAAGAGTGCACATACCAGGCAGTTATGAACAAGCATTTCTCAACATGATGGGCTGGACACTGAATGCTGAATTTGTTTTCTAATGAATCAGTTTAGATTAGCACCTCTGGTGCTGAATGTAACAGAACACCTGATAAAAAAGCTGATACAAAGAGTTTTCCAACTCAGGACAGTCTGAGGACATGCAAAAATGGAAGACAAAATCTTGCTCCTCTAGGAGTTCCCAGAGCTGAATAATCATGGCAAAAGGCTTAGGAAAAAACATCTATCCTAATTAACACAGACCACAGAGGGCATTGGTGGTAATATCAAGAGTCTGTCCTAAAGGGAAAAGCTGTCTGGAAAATTCTGTATTACTGGCAGAGATGGAGGTCTTGTAGAAGAGTTGTCAACACTCTGGGAAGGTTCCCTTCAGCTGGTCTATTTCACATGAAATCTGTGGAGTTTATATTTTTTTAGTTTTAAAGGTTCCCTGTGTGAATAGCTTAGTGAAAGGGGTAATGGTGGAGCACCAATAAATCACAGATAGATATTGAAGTGTGTGTTTCATGAAGGCACTGATGCATTTAGAAATGCTGTTTTCTTCCCTTTGGTACAGAGCTGTTATGTCCTCTGCTACTGTGACAGAATGGGACCCCATATAAATTACATACAGTTCCTGTCTCAACACCATGAGCATTATACACAAAGTTTTCATCAAGACCTCACTCTGTGTTCTCAGAAACCAATGCTGATCCTCTAACTATGAATTCCTCTTCAGTCATGCTTGAATTTATTCACCTAATTTCCCCCAAACTACTTTAGGAGTTTGCCACCCTGAAGAGAGCAGTGTAGCGTGCATAGCTATTGGTGCAGTAACAGACATTATTTGGAGGACAAACCATAATCAATCAAATATTAAATGTCAAGCCAGTCATTTAGGACAATTTTGCCCTAAGGCTCAGCTTGTTCTCTGCATACAATGGGATGGGAAGTCCAGAAGAACTGTAAAGACAGGGTCATTCCTTCAGCTCATACACCAGGGAAAAGAAGTGAAGATGATGGGAGGAACCAAAAAGTGGGGGGAGAGTGTCCTCCTTGTGATGCTCCATAAAATGCAGTAACATTTGCCCTCTTCCTGTGCTGTCACACTGTGCTTGGCAAAACTACACCAGCTGCTTATGGTCTTTGAGATCTGTGGTTAGCTTTCAAAAGAAATAACCTTCCATTGATTTTCTAACACAGTAGAACTCTAATAGCATTATTGGAAACCAAAGCAAAGAACTGGAAGAGACACAGTATGTTTTCATTGTTTCCAGGTATGGAAAATAGTGATTTTCAACTTCTTTTTTTTATTCATTAGGGAGATCCTGTTTCAATCACTATGTCACAGGAAATGTGTGGGTCAACAATTTGCATTCAGGTATGTGTCTTGCTTTTTGCCAGGTACCCTGTACAAAATAAACTAATAAACAAGTCATTAAAACACCAAGCAAAGCAGCATGTACTCTCACTGCTCTCTCTTCCCAGCTAAATCTGATTACTGTGCAAATCAAGTTGGCAAAGAGCATTATTTAAAGCTTGGTATGCTGCCACCACTTTTCTTTGAGATGACATTAATTAACTGAGAAGTTGCTCTCCATGATCTTGCTCCTTTGTCAGTGGCAGATAAAAGGATATCATCAAGATATTGCTAATCCTGTCTTTATGTGTTCCTTCATTAAAAAAAAAAAGTTCCAAGCTATCAAAAGATTCAAGTAAATAATAGATGAATTTTCAAAAATTGACATTGACTAGAAAAGGTGAGGCATATAGTAAACAGCAGAGCAAGTGCATGGTGTCCTAGAATTAGCACTCAGGAAAGTAGAACTGAGCAAATTATTTCTGACATTTTTGCACACTATTTCTGTAGCTGAACTTCATTAAGAAATTTTGTTCATAGAAAATGAGCATGAAGCTGATAGGTTTATGCCTCTCTGGAGTTAATGTTCTCAGCAGACACTGAAAGAAATGAAATTGAGAGTGGAGCTCTGAGGCTCCAGTAGCTGCCCTGGAAGGCCCTTCTCACCTTCACTTTCTGCTGCTGGGAAGAAAGAGGGAAGATGAAAGTGAGATTGGCAAAAACCTTCTGAGTAATGAGAGTAGTAGTTCTTTCCTTAAGGAGAAATGAAATTTGGTGGGGAGACTGATAATTTCCTGCATAAATTATTTATTTTGTAAGTAAGACATTATCTGTCAGACAACAATAACAACAAAAATTATGATTAGCTCTATCATTTAGAGACCTAAAAGTGATTGCAACTCAATATATACTAGACCAGCAATCTCCATATGTGTATATTTAGAAACAGATTTAAAATGCAGTCCCTTGAGTAAACTAATAAAGCAATCTCGTTTTGTCAACACAAGTGCTTAGTAACAGCTCTGCTGAAAGGGGAATAAGCCTCAATTCTTTCTTTTGAAAGGGCTGGAGAACAGATGTAGATTATTCAGTTCCACTGCAGATCTGTGATACCTTCTGTGGTAAGTAGGCATGTTAACAAAAGAAGCTTGGGTCTTGATTTGAAACTGGGAAACTGAGGTGGGATTCACCTGACTGAATGTGGATGTGTGCCTGAGAGCTGAATATGCTCAGAGTCCTTTATAGACAGAGGACCCATATACCTCATGAGCTACTTTAATTAGCTCTGCAAGGGCAACTTGTGTGCCTGGCTGCTGCCTCTGCTTCCTGGGTGAATTTCCCACCCTGTGCCAGTTTGTGTGTGTCACACCTGTATTTACCTTGGTGTCAGTACATGAGGTAACTAGCTAAAAATACACCTTGGCAAGAGGCACACACTGCTGCCATTGCAGTGACTGCAGCACAGCCCTGCTGTCAGTTCTCCCCCCTGCAAATTTCCCTCTACTTCCCAGCAAACAGAAGTTTGCTTCTGGACATTATCATTATGATGATTTGAGGTACACTCAGATACATTATGGAGCCAGAATACTCTAGAACCTCCAAGCCCTGAAAGTAAGGTGTTGTAGAAATTAGTGAGTTCAGAGCAAATTAAGGCTGTGGGGTTTATGGTGAACAGTACAGCAGTGGATTGACTAATTTAGAACTAAAAAGTCTAAAAGGAATCATGCTGAGAGAAGCCTCAATCTGAGCGTTGCCAAAAACACTTCCCCAAACTCACACAACCAACCAACCAACCTACATCTCCTTCTAGTTCACTGCAAATACAGTAAGTCCTGTGACAGATTTTCCCTGTTGTCTAAAAACACCTGTCAGTTAACTAGAGCTTCAGATTTGGAAGCCTGATAATAAAAAGAAGGGAGCTTGAATTTGTGGTCTGAATGTAATTCCCTGTGTAATCGTTCATATAATGCCAGTTCAGGTTTCTTCTCCACTGAAAAGCTTGTGACAAGCCCACTCAAGATGAATAAATTAAATTATCAGTGTTGTGGTTCATGCAGTGTGGATGCATTTTCGTTTTTCATATTTTCTATTTAAAAATGCAGAGTATGACAAAAGCATGTAAAATAATTAAAAGCTCTAGAGATGGAGTCTTGGAATTTCCCTGCACCTCATAGTAGGAGCGAACATGTCTGTGCTGTAAATGAAAATAGCAGAACATCAAAAGCTGACTAAAGAACTTTTTGTGCACAATATTTGATTTAAATATTTAAATAGTGAACTTTTTCTCACAAGCTTGTTTGTTTGGTTTGGTTTTTTGTTTTGTTTGTATGTTTTTCTGTGGAGTTTTTGTTGGTTGTTGTTTTTTGGGTTTTTTCCTTCTGATTAGGAATTTGTGGCAATTCAGAAAAAAAGGAGAAAATGTGCACTTATCAAGAATGTCAGAACTGTAATATGTGATCACTGTGTTTGTTGTACATTAACCTCATGCTTCATGGATCCTGACATAATTTATGGTTTTGGGATGATGTGATCTACATTAGTTGGTAGATCAATCCATCTCTTTCTGTGGACCAGTGTTCCCAAAATCTCCCAGTAAGCAAGATGGTACAAGTCAGGGTCAGAGATGGGACACTGAACTGGGTTGGTCTGTCTCACTGCAATAATTCCAATGTTCTTAATGACTCACTGGAAGCCACCAGCTGCTTCTCAGGTGTAAAGTTTTTAATGTATCAGTGACAGCAAAACTACTAAGGGCTTTTGTATTCTTAAATGCATATTTTCTATTAAAAAGGTATTTCTTAAACACTAGCCTTTTAAAATCAGGATGTGATGAAGGTTTCTTAAAGCAGTCACCAAGGGTGATAATTGTTACACTGGGATGCTGTTGTGTTTCGGCCTAAGATATTAAGGAAAGCCATCCATGTAAAAGTGAAGGCAATATTAACCTTGAGATTTGTCTGTAATCTGTGACAATATGTTTTATACAAATGTCAGAGAAAATGACAAATAATCTTGTAATGGCACAGTAAAAATATATACTGTGTACATCTTTGTAAAATAGAAACGTGCATGTTAAGTGTTACTGTTAAAGATAACGAGCACTGTCAGTGTGTTCAGAAGACTCATGATGTTATTAAAAAACAAGACTCCAGTCATATTACAAAATAGACTCCATCTATTACAAAAAACTCATTGTGTCTAGCCATCAGGAAGGCTGCTCTTTAATCAAGCTTTTAGAAGAGCTTTCTGGCATGTATAATTTATTATTCTACAATGGATAGCATTTTTCTATAAAGCTGTACATATTTTTTCTATATTTTCTATAAAGCTGTACTTTGGGAATTACAATGGCTTGGTCTTGTTTGCTCTACAATGGATGGAAATAGGAAAATAATGTGGTGGTTTTTTTTAAATTTTGAATTTAATAGCATTGACTTGGAGGCAATACTTTGTGCTTCTTTCAAATTTTCTATTTCTTTTGACTACTTTTCTGGATTCTATTTAATAAAGCCAAGCATTTTGAGACATTATTTCCCCTATAAAATAAGAACTTTATGTATTTTGTATGAAACAATAACCCATATCAGTTACTCTGGGAATAAATATGTGAATCATAATTAAAACAAAATGGCAACCTATATTTGAACTTGTTCCCTCAGGTTTTCATGGTCAGTCATACAGCGATGGAAACCCACCAAAAGCCATGACACACAGTTATCCATCTAATTTACAGTTTGAAACATCTGTGGGAATGGATGGGGTTTTTAATCTTGAAACCATATCACTGGCCTTGTAACAGGCACAGAAGGAATATCTGAATGAATTTTGTATACAGCTAGAAGGAGTATCAGGTTCTTAACCCTCCCTTTCCCACTGAAGACATTCCCTGCCTCTGTGCTCTCTCTTCTCTTGCTTTCTCTCTTTGCAGTTTAGTCTGGAATCAGAGGTAGCTGCCTTGCTGCCAAAGTGAGGAGAAAGAGAGGCAAAGAACCAGTGGTAGTGAGAAATTTGTCAATTAACAACAGAACCTTTGGAGCCCTCGAACAAGCTCAGATGTGCTGTGCATGATATTCACATTATTAGCCCCTGTCCCCTGCTTTCTCACTGACATTTGCATGCAGGTCAGATCCCTCTGTGCTCTCACTGATTAGACACTGAACATGTCTGTTCAGCTGTTCCAGTGCTGCTTCTTATTGCTACAGTCCTTTACTAAACACCTCTCCTAGGCTATAGACAAATAATCAGTAAATAATGCAGCCCATGGAGGTGTAGTTTGGTCGACCCTGAGCCCTTAAAAATTCTCTTCCTTTAAGGATACCTTTCAGAGCCAACCTAGAAGAGTGGGAGCTACCTAGAACTCCAGAGAAAATAGAGATGAAAAAGTCTTGTTCAAAAACGGGGAAAAGATGCAGCCTTGCAAAAGCTTTGCAAATCGTGTGGTTGAGGAGGGGCTACCATCCTTGCCTTGAGGCAGTCTTTTCCCTTGTCAGAAGAAACCACTCAGAAAAAAGTATCTGATTTTGCTTATTTGTTCATATAAACACTGTTTGAACTGTGACAGTCAAGTACACAAGCTGTAGACAAATGGTCAGATTTGTTATTTTATACTAACTATAGCAATGAACTTTTTCACACTTTGGAGAAAATAACCTCACAACAATCTTCTTTCCTCTTCTGTTTTTCTCCTAGGATGAAGAGTGTGGAGTCCTTGCATTAAATTTAACAACATGTTTTCAAGGTCCTCAGTATCTTCTCAACATTGTATTTTGGTGCAACTTGCAAATCTGGTTTAACTGGTCATCTCTCATGACAGTACTTTCTAGTTACTGTGAGATTATTCTCATGAGTGAAGAATTTAGCAAGTTGAGCCTACTCTAATATGACAAATTCAGATTTGGATTCCTTATTTCCCAGTATTTTTAAAAAAGGGTCTTAGATCACCTAGAAAATCAGGTCCACATTTCCCATCTAAAGTAGTATTTTATAAAAAACATGCTGTAAGTGAATACTTTCATGGTACTTTGTGTACCTATAAAACAAGTATTTCAGATTTTCTTGTTGGTAGCTTTCATTTTTAAACCATAAGCAAAAGTTTTTGAGAAATGAATAATGGAGGAAGTTTTTTCAGCTTTGATACATTATTCTTCTTTGCAATTTCCTGTCTTGATTTTCTCATGCCATTCTGATGATCTCACCATGACAGACCATGTTCTTTAAGTATATCTAACAACTGCTTTCTGTGTTTGCATTTGTTTTTGCCTTGGAGATAATTATCCTATTTGTCTGAGGTGGTACATGTCTTTGGTTTGATAGCTATTTAAAACTGTCTTGTGGAAATCTGGTCTAGAAAGAAACAGTTTAATGGAAATATTTTTCCCCATTATATCAGTATTTATACTCAATTGTTCAGGATAATATTACACACTGTACTGATTAACAAATATTTGGCCTTTATTTCACTGAGTCGTCCTGTCAAACATGCTTCCTGTTGTGTAACATGGGAATAAAGTAAAATAAAAGATGATTAATAGCATATCCTGAAACCATGTGGAATTGATCATGGGAGATCAGGAATATGGGTGAGGAGTAAGGGAACAAGAAGTTAGTTGATCAATAAAAAATATTTTCCATCTGAATGTGTGGGGTTTAAGAATTGTTTGTTTTGTTTTGTTTCAAGGTATTTATGGACACTTTTACACAGTATGCTGTAAGAGACATATCCACTGCATTGAGACACAAGAATTTTTGAGGTGCCCTGGAGAGGTCAGGTTCTGCTTGACTCTTTTGATGAAAAAGTTTTATTCTTTAGAATGCACATCTATTAGATCTAGTCTCATTCCTGGCAGTGCTGCAGCTCCAAAAGCAGAGGTGGCAGGGCAGCATTCCTAGAGCGCTGGGTTACTTTGTGAACCTGAAGCTCTGACCTACCCTGCTTTTCCTCTTACACCTTTCAGGCTGCAGCCAGGAGCAAGACACAGCCATCCAGCTGAGAGAGCATCATAACCCTACTCTCTTCACTTTCTTCCAGTGGAAAAGTCTTTTCTGCAGGAAAAGTTGTTTTGTACAGAGTGATTTTTATTGCCATGATATCTTAAGATCAACTTTATGAATATGTTCTCAGGCTGAAAATTAATTAAAATGATACAGGTGTATCTAAGGCTAAAGCAAAACACCACCTCCAATGACAAGCTGAAGCAAAACATCTGTACTAAGCGCTGTGCTTTCAGTGAGAAAGTCCTGTTTCAGCTGCATAGAAGCTGACTCTCTTGCACTACATCATCTCTTGTTGGCTGCAGTGCTGAAAATACCAAAGAAAATAGCCATACCAAGGCCCTGTTTTACAGAAAAATTTAGACAAGGGACATAGCAGATGTCATTTAACCTGAGAGTCAAGTGCTTAGCCAAAGATAGTAGTCTAGGCTCCCATGATGGCCACTGGGGAGAGACAGGTACTTTCCAGGCATATTTCATTTTGCTTGGACACTTGTTTTAAAGGGAGCCAAGGCAGCTCCACCTAAATGCTTACAACACTCCTGCTGGTGGCAAATGTTTGCAATAATCCTTAATAGTATCTCTGTACTTTGGGTCAGGTCTGTCTGTTTGCATTTGTGTAGTGAGAAAATGCTGGTAGCTTTTCTGACTGACTCCAGAGCAGATCTGTAAGAGTCCTTTTCTAATACTTTGGCTTCAGCCAAACATTGTCTCTTCTAATTACAAAATTCCTGCTCCCTCTGGGAGCAGCTTTCCTGCTCTCCAACACATTTGAAAGAAGTTCCACTCAGGTACAGTATTTTCTCAGGTACAGTATTTTCTAGAGAAGTTACAGCCTCTTGTGTTCTTGTGACTTCATAGCTGCAAAAGTAAAGGTGTTTTAATTTTTTCACAAGACATTTAAACACTGGTAGGTCAGTCCTGAAAGAAGGTAGTAATAAAATCTTTCCTAACCTTGTAAGTATTCATTACACTCTGCTGACCACTGAAATGTTTTCTTTCTCTCACCCAAAAAGATGCAATAATTTTGCAATATTGACCAATGTACAAGTAAACGTGTTGTAGCAATAGTCAAATGCAAAAATCCCCTATGTGTTGCTTATAGACTTGGCTAATTGTCTAGAACCTCCATTCCTTTGTTGAAGGAAATTCCCTTCTTGCTATTGTAGGCCCAGTCCACAATAAGCTTATTGTGGACCCTCTTTTGAGATAACCTGCATGTATTTGTTTTTCATTTAATATCTACATTCTCAGTATTATCACAGAGCATTAATATCCCAGTTCTTCTGAGATCTTAGTGTGTATCAGAGTATCATTGAGCTATAGCAAAAAGACTGATAAGATGCTTTTTAGTTATGCTTTAAGACTTTCCATTATTTTCTAGTGCATTGCACAAACCTGAAACTAACATTTAAAGTTAAGACATAAATTAAAACAATTTTGTTCTGCTTACTTAGGGACTTATTTTCTTGGTATGCTGATGTGGTCTGGTGTGGGAAACCAGCCTGGTGCTGCTGCAGTATTCTTTATTTGCAGTAATACTTACACTTCCTTGGTATCAGCAAGTTACAGTTAAGTGCCGTGCTTGAATTGCCACATCCCTCGTTAGAGTAGCTGTGCATACACCAAGCTGTAACAACAGCCACAGCAGAACTAGTCCTGCTCTGCTCCTGACCTGTCCCTTTTGGACTTCTGATAAACTACTTCAAGAAAATAAATGGGAAGAGAAATTATGACTACTTTTGTACTTTACTGCTGATTTCACTTCCTGGACTACACAATCAGGCCTGTGTGAGGCAGCAGAAGGAGCCCAGCTCTAGGGGAGTGCAAACAGTTGTGCTCATTAGGTCCTTAGATGGCAGACTGACTGAATTGTCATAACTGACAATAGACTTCAACCTGAAGTCTAACACACCTGTGCTTAACAAACAGAAGAAAATGCACTTGCTTCAATTTAGTGTGAAAAGTTCCCCTTACTCATATCCTGTAACAACTGGCCTAAAAAAATGGTGACTTTATCTTACATCTCATATCCCCTGCAAGTTTCTTTATTGTACACAGAAATATCTTTCTTGGACTGAGAAAACAATTTCTCTTTCTTATTCAGAAAGCCCTTTTGTGTAAACATGTAAAGCTGTTACAAGTCCAGTAACAATGATTGGAGTTATTCCTCCCATCCCCCGGCTGCTTTTCCACCACTTCAAGCTGTAGGCCCACAGTTTGTGGTGATTGGGATGGGGCTGTGGCTGAGCCTCATCCCCAGTGGGCACAGCTGTGAGCAGCAGGTGAGCAGCACTGACAGCAATGAGCCATGGAGTGCCCAGGGGCACTGACCAACACCAAAGGGAACAGAGCGCACACAGGGGCAGTGCATGAACATGAGGGGGATAAAAGGTTGGGCTGAGAACAAGAAGGGCAGGTGCTTGAAGTCTTCTGATGAGGTCTGGTGTTGCTCTGTATGGGGATGTTTAAAGCCTTCTGAAATGGAATGGTGGTCCTCTGTGTATTGTGGCCATCTCGACTGTGCCATGTGCTGTGATAAGCATATCAAGCCACTGCCAGTATTGCTCACTCATATTTTGCAGGAATAGGCCCTTTCACGTGGCACTAGGTGCCACTTTTGAAAACCTTTATCTAAACGAACAAGGGTTAGTTCTGGTATTGGATTCACAAGCACTCTAGAAATTATTATTTTCTAGGAACCATCAAACAGATTAATACTCCATCTAGTATAGATCTAAATAACTTCTTAATATATAGCTGATACAGTAAAACCAGGACATCTTATCTACTGAGAAACAGATCCTAATTCCTAGACTACTTTTTTAATAGGTGAAATTTGTCAGATATATTTTCTGTCATTGACTGCATTCTAAAGAATGAAGCCTAAATCATCCTCTTCTAAAGGTATATAAGTACCTATCTAACCTCTAGAAGTCAGTTTTCAAAATGTGTGGATGGGATTGTGTTCTCTATTGCTCTCTCCACGTGAGTAGTCTAAGGTTTTGTACCTTTTCATATCACAGCCAATAGAATAAACCAACTCTTGCCTTTGAGTTGACAGCCACTATTCTCATATATTTCACAGGTTCTAGTGTCTGATCTCATACCGCAGAGATTTCCAAGCTTTGCTTACATTGCTTATATGCACTCTGAATCTGGATTTGTGCTTGATGGACAGTTTTGTCATGAGAGATTCCCTCTCTCGTGATGTGTTGTGATGATGTGTTTAGAAGTGGAAAGGATGAAAAGCAAAAAGAATTCCCAGAGATAGGATGAGATAAAAGATGGGGGGAATGTACTTTTTTTATCCCAGAGATAAAAGGTGGGGAGAGGGTACTTTGAGTCATCTATGGGCACAGGCAGGGAGATGCACTCAGAAGGAAATGCTGTACATGGAGCCTGCAGAAGGAAGCCCATAAAGGATGAAGAATGATGCAGACATGCAGAAATCAGGGTGGGGAGACTGGAGGTGAGGCAGGGGAGATGGGCTGGAGGGGACAAAGACTGTGAGGTGGGAGAGGGAAGGGGGCAGTGAAGTTGGGCAGCCCTGGTGTCATTCATGTTCCTGACTCACAGCTACTCCTCACTCAGAACCTCCAGGTAAAATGGGAAAAGGAGTGGAGAATAACCACAGATGTGCTGCTCTGCACTCAATATATACATTTTGCCTACCTAGTTGCTTCTCACCTTCATGCCTGTTATACATTATCTTGTTGCCTTCTTCATGGGGCACAATGCCAGGATGAGTGGGAGGCAAACTGACCCAGAACCTCTCTGTATAACAGGGAGTCCTCTTCAGTGACTCTATGGGCTTCTTACCTATGGGACTTCACAGTCTGTTGGATCTGTGGAAGCAGCCTGTCATTTTTATTTCTTTCTTCAATTATAACTGTCTATCAGTGGTGAGAGAAAGCAAAGGTAGTTCAAACAAGTGGAGAAACACCAAGATGCACAGTGGCCACACACCCTTGATAGTTCTTGCATGACCATTTTCCCCCTTAAAACAAGTGACAATTTACAGAGCTTTTGCTTTTTCTTTCTTTTGCATTACATCAGTTTCCCTTAACTTTTTAGAAGCAAATTTTCACTTTAGTTATGTAATATTATGATGAATCTTACAGGACTGGACTTCTGTGGTAGTTCAGCTTCCTTTCAGGCGGCTCTTCCTCTTTTGGTCTCTGTTCACATTCCTTGTAAAATCCAGAATGTCTTTCTACACCTGTAGTTTTCACTCACTGACATTTTTCTGCAAGACCCTGGCCAGCTGAGAGGCTGAGAGGCTTCGCATTGGACTGTTGCCAGCTCATTCTGGAAAGGCATGGTTCTCTGTCTGTCTGCAAATACCAATATCATGATAACCCTTGAATGTTCTTTTGTCTACCCAGTTCCTTACCTGTGCCCTACCCTATTTACACTAATGAACTATGAGTGTCTGAAAATGTCAGAGTATTTCTAGAATGTACAAGCATTTTCTGTCTTTGATCTAAGATGGCTGAGTGTGTAGCTGAGTAGGAAGTAATTTAACTGTATTTCTGTGTGAATATGACTAATCTGAAAAGGTTTACTGGAAGTCAGGATAGATTAATTGATCAGCACTAATGTGGTTTCCAGATTGAGGATAACTTGCTCTGCAAGAGCAGACAGCAATCTGGTATCTGTCCTCACTTCTTTATATAAAAAATGCCAGCCTTTTTTCTGGATATATGTTATGTAGTGTTATTTGAGATGTGTTTCCCAAATTCACCCTTTTTGTCTTGACTTACTTAAGGTATGAGACTGAACTGTGCCAAATGAGCTACTTCAGTCACAGTCCCCTCCTTCAGAAACTCAAGCTGAGGCTGTGAGTGAATGATGACCAGAAAACTGTCATAAATATCAAACCTGACTCAAATCCTTTGTCACATTTCCAGGCTGCTCACTTCTAGCGTGTTTTGTGACCATGAGGCGTCTTTCAAGAGGCCCATTTCTAGGTCTTCAAGGCTATGCTACAGATGACATTGTTTTGTAAGAACCAAGGTGACCAGACTTCTATCTGCTTCTATGGTCAGGGGAATATTCACCAAATAACCAGTTGTTGCTGTGCTGCAGCATATATACAACCTAGGCTGCACAAGCAGACCAAGATTTATTCAATGAAAAGGACCACAAAGATAATATAAATGTACTTTTGAGGGCGGTTTGTTACTGCTTGGTGCAGAGACATTGGATATCACAGGAAATAATTGTACAAAAATTGCTGCTGTTGTGCTACTGCCTCAGATGAAAGAGAATTCTATGATTCCTGAATGGATGCTCAGCTGTACTCCAGCTTACCAATGCTCTGTTTCCAGTACAAGAGAAGAGACTGTGTTTCAAGAATGCACCATGTGTGTTTCCAGTATTTTAAAAGGCCCAAACTCTACAAGTTAATTAATTTCGGATTCTCATAAGGTTCCATTCTCTTTCTCCAGAAAATACTCCAATATATTCTTTCTAGCTCACAGAAATGAAGAACCATCCAATCAAGTTTTTAATGAAGATAATTTTTGTATGACTCAGCATACAGGGTAGCAGCATTCTACCTATCTATCTATCTATTTCTTAAGGTCTGTAAAGAAATGGCTTTTAAGCATAATAAGCAACTTTATGGAATTCTGAAAAACTACAGCAAAGCGTGAGTGTCACTACAAGAATGTTCATTGTAATATAATTCATAACCACAACTCCCTATGTCTAATCTGATAGCTGTGAATTTTTGTGAAGGGTGTGTGCTGCTCATCTGTGTGAAGCTTGAGACAAAGGGAGACAAAAAAAGAACACTGCAAGAAACTTTCTCTTGTGTATCATCTGCCCTGTGAACCACTGCCTGACAGCAACAATTTCCATGCCTGCCAGAAACTATATTGTTCCCTGCTCACTTAGTATTGTCATGAAGAAAACAGACATTGTCCTGCTCTAGGAAAGTATGCCTCGGATCTGTGAGCCATCTGTAGTAATTAGTAGCAGATTCCAGTCATATATGGATTCCATTTTTCTTTTGTATTACTTTTTGCTTGGCAATATGTGCACACTACTGAGTTTCATTTCCCAGAAGCACAAAACCTCTGCATTCTTCTGTGAAGTCCAGTGATTCATTTCCAGGTAAATGGAAACTAAGTTTTTACACTATGAGGCATAGGGAACAGCTTTTGAAATGTAGGTAATTATAGGTTTATTTCAGAGAGAACAAATCATATGCATGAGGAATCAAATCTATTTCTCACTAGGCAAATTTTAATCGGCTTTGGATCAGAACATTATAAGCCTCTGTGCTTTTGCTGACATCCTTGCTAGTTCCTCTAAAGGTTAAATTTTATGTCCCTGTTGATACTAGTCAGGGCAGGATGATGTTGGGATATTTTGTGGGGTTTCATTGTGTCCTGTGGGAAAGATGGTCCTCCTTCAACCATGTTGCATCTCATGACAAAACAAGCTGCTTCCTTTTATGCCATCTCCAGATCAAGTCCACCCTGAAGGAGGGCTGTGAGGCTGAAGCTAGAGGCACACATTCCCATTTTGCCACACAGCAATATATTTTCTCTCCTGTTTGTGGAGTCCAGATGGTTGACATCTGGGAAAACTGATGGTAAGGAGCTGGAAGAAGCAAAAACCACTGTCTGGGGAAAGTAGGAAATCACAGACAGTTAAATATTTTCCTCTGTAAATCCCATCCTTCCCTATCTGTTGCAGAGTGCTCCTAGCCAGGAGCAGAGCTTCTCCGAACCATTCATTACCTTTTCCACATATCTATCCAGGCACCTTGGGCTTCCCTAACTTTGTGTAAGGTGATATGAGAGTTTGTACTGCATCAAATCAAATGATTGTCTAGTTTGTACTCTGTCTTCAACAGGTTCATCTGCATTTCTTAAGAACTTAATGAATGAATTATTTTTATGTGAATGAACGAATTATTTTTATGTGTTTAGTATATCTGAAAGGGTTTTTCTAATAGAAATTTACCTAAGTGTTTTTTTGGACTCATGTAAATCTTGCATTTTCTATTACTCATTCCATTAAACTCCACAGTCCAAGCAGGTGATATGTGAAATATCTGTCCTTGCTTTGAACCTGTCTCCAGCCACTATGACATTCACTGAGCTCTAATGTTTATGCCAAAAAGAACAAAGAACTGTTTCTTGGTACTTATTTTCCCACATTCTTTATTCTTTATTGACTGCTATGTTATCTTCTCTTGATCTTTTTGTCATTTTGAAGAATTTAGGTCTATTTAGTCATTCTTTATATGGCAACCACTTGAACTGTATACAGTATTCAAAATATGATAAGGTATGATTTTATACAGCAGCACAGAGATGTTCTGTCCAGTTCTCTCTTCTCCATCTAATAATGCTGACAACTACCTGCCTGTTTTGAACAAGTAACTCTAAGTACTGAACAGTTGACAACATAGAACTCTTAGAAATCCAAGATCTCAATCCTTGGTGGTTATGGCTAAAACACAATAACACGCTATATTACAAAAAAAATGCAGCTTTATGCTTTCTTCAGGCCCTGCTTCTTGTAGACTTGACAGAAGAGACAGATGCTTCATTAATATCCCTTCCACTAAGCAATTTCATAAGGAAAAATAGACAACTGCATTAGATAGTTCCCTTGCATTAGACAGTTTCTGGCAACACTTCCATGAATGTTAATATGCCCTAAGCCAATCTGCAGGGAAGACCCAGGCACAGGATGTTCACTCTTTACTGGGATGTTTGTATAGTAAGTAAGTTGCTAAATATGGTATATATGGTGTGGCCATGCTGTTTCTACAGGGCTGGATTTGAAGGGAAAAGAGTTCTGATCCTCTAGTCCAAATCCCTTCTGTCTAGAGCAGCAGGCTATCTGACAGTATCAGATATGGACTATAATCTTTTTGTGCAAGACAGGCAGCTTTAGAAAGTTTTGCAACTTATTCATTATGGTAGGTTTGTTTTCATGAGTCTACCAAGGCCCTGTGAGCCAGCACAGGACACATTCTGCATTAGTTAAGGTTCATGGTAGGAGTGGTGATGGTCATGGTGGTGTCAGCGGTGTTTTCTGTAGCTGCAGAGATAGGATGGATTCTTTCCCCACACACATCACTTTTTTTTTTATCAGCCTTGAGAATCACCTACCATTTTATCATCAGCTGCTCACTGTGGCAAAACCCATTTGTAATTTTTCATGTTCAGCTTGAATACTGTAGGCTCGTTGGCAAATGTTTTATACTATTAGCTGAATATTTTACAAGCATGTTAAACAGTTGAGAAATCAACACGTACTTCCTCTTTAGCAGTAAAAATGTACATCAGTATCTCTTCTTTAATTGCCAGATACCTTTTCCACACCCTTTATCTTGTCCTCATATTCTTCTCACTAGAGATATCAGTGTCTTCAGACAGATTGTTAGCAGCACAGCTGGGGACAAAAGGGAAAACTGTGGAACAGCATTGCACTGAGTGGCAATTAGCCATGGAGTGCTCCAAAGGGAAGTGGTCCAAAGGGAAGTGTGCTGCAGTGAATGATACATCTCTCTATATTAATCTCTTAATTTATGCAAAGCAGTGGTTGCTTTGGATTAGTCTTTCTTCTTCACCTTCTCAGCTGTGATTTTTATCAAGTGTTTCTCAACAGCTGCGTAGGTTCAGCATTTATTTGATTAATTGTGAAAAACTGAAGGCAGTTTTTAAGCCATAATGACTGGTAAGGAAAGAACAGACTACCCATTGGGCCTCAGCTCAAGTCTTGCTGCATTTGGGAGTCTGATGGGGAAATTTCAACCTGTGTTGAAAAGTACTTCCCCAATTGCATAGTTCCTCTGAAACTGCATCACAAAATTGTCCACACAAGACCCAGGACACTTAGTTAACTGCTTTGTTTTTCCTTTAATTTCTTCATTCTTTAATTTAATATTCTTTATTCATTCCTTGGCATTCTTGACAAATCTCTGATTTTTTAGTCAGTCCATTTGGAAAACTTTCTGGATGCCATTGCTCTGTGTGTTTTCAAAGCCCAACAAGACTCCTCAGCAGCAATTCAGCTTCTCTTTGTCTCAAAAGTGGTGAAGCAAGGAGGAAACGGAGGCCTTCCCTCTCTTGGTGCACTGGATTACTGAAGGCTACGATGTGATGGCTTAGAAGTTACCAGAAGCTTAGTCAGTAGGAGGTGAAGCCAGGTGATTGCCAATGCCAATGTGTCTCTTAGCTCTGGTACTGACTTTTTATACTGCCCTGTCTCCACAATTTGGGAAGTATGCAAATTACCTATTGGATCTGAGAGGAGAAAGGAGAGGGAAGATGGACTGCCATCCAACTGCGCAATAATAAATGCAAAGCGGGGTCTTGAGGTACAGTGAGGAGAACAAACAAAGTTGGAATCTTCCTCTGGGGACTGGTGAGACTAAATTTTAGTGCAAACTTGTGATGATCAACATCCCGACACTGATGTGTCTTTGAGCTGCCTTTGCCTGGTGTGTGAGTAACTCACGGGAAGGAGCAGGAATCCTTGGTCAGAGCCCAAGGAATCTGGCCCTGGAGCACAAGGCTGTGCTGGGGTATTTGCATAGGCAGCACTGCAGCTCTGTGGCAGTGACTCTGGGGCAAGCAGGGAATGCAATGTTGTGGCTCAGTGGAAATAGACTTAAAAACCTGGTGTCTGAGCCAGACTGTAGATTGAGAAAACCAACTGTGTGCCAGGAAAACATCTCTGAAGCATTTATTTGGGAAAGAGTATATATAATAGGTAGATGAAATGCTCTGCCCTCCTGTTCTAACATGCATTTCATGAAACAAACACATGCACATGCAATGCTGGTTAACAGATGAGGTACAGGGGGCAGGCCCAGGTGTGGCTCTGTTTTGACTCCTGCTCATTCCAGAGGAGAGTTGCTCATTCTGAGGTGGAAGGATTACTCTGGGGGTGACTTCCCTGCTGCTTCACAGGAAAAGAAATCTGGGTTCATAAAAGAAAATGAAAGCCAATTACAGATTAATATGTTATATTCTATTGTTTCATGGTATTTGTTCCTGAGGATGATTTTCCTTATGAAAAGCACTGGTGGCATTGCCATGATGGCTGAGGGGCTTTGTAGGATCTCCCATAGATTTGGCTCTTTTGATTTCCCTAGTGTTATTCCAAGTACAGCTTTCAGAGGAAAAATGGGCACAAGGCTGTGAACTGTCACAGAAGTTTTTGCAAAGCTTGAAATCCACAGTTCCCTATTTTTTTTTTTTTTTGACAAGGCAGCTAAGCAACTTTTTCACATCTCTTTTGTTTCTCACATATCTTCAGACACCCATTTCCCACCCACCTCTATCTATCCTCAGCAGTTTCCTTTTCATGATGTTTGTTTCATCTTCAGGGCTCCAAGAACATTTTTTCAAACTGAACACTTAACCGCAGTCAAAACAGCAAGCCATTATTTTTTACTTCACAGATCTTACTCTTGATTTCTGATTAACTTTATTTATTAATTTAGCAACATCAGACCTTGCAGGAGGTCCTTCCACTTTGAAAGGGCAAGCATGGGAAGCAAATGGCAATTTGCAAACATTTTTTCCTATAAAAATCTGAATTCCAGTTAGATGAAAAGGGAAAAAAGAAGAAGGTTGAAAGGATATACATGAGAGGAATGCACGAGAGGAATGTGCAGGGTACGACTAATGTAGCACCTTTTGAAACAATATATAAAGGATAAATCTGCTGTCAAATTATCCCTTGTTATGAGGTTATGAGTGAGGAATGAATTGCAGGTCCAAGTCATCAGGGACCACACAAGCACACAATAGGGCATAGTTTCTAAGGAGAGGAAATTGCTTGATTGTGAAGCCTGGCTTCTTATGTTACAGAGGTATTACTTATTAGTTTATATTAATGTGTCTCCCATTATTGCATAAAGAATTATCTCTGTTTGCTTATAGCATTCTTGTATCCAGCCTTGCACATCCAAGATTCGCTTCCAGGTCTGCATTCTCACTAGCCCTTCTTTCCTCTTAGTTTTCATTTAGTAAAAAAAAAAAAAAAAAAACCCAACAAAAAAGCCCATCGAGATAATATTGTTTTATTGCATTGTGATTATACGCTCTCTTTCCTACTCTGTTTTCCCAGAGATATTAAAATATTTATTTTGCCCCTACGTGTTCCTTGTGCTGAAAAACTGGCTTCAGATGTAGGTTTTGTGTTTTCTTCTCATCTCAACTATTTTAATTTAGTAATTTGTTATCTGCTTTACTATAGTAATTTGCATCCTCCAACTGTTTATGTGGGAAGACATAATCTGTCATTGGGGAGGAAAAGGTATATAGTATCAGTATTTGTCTTTCATGTGAATTTTAATTTATTGACTTGTTGCTAGAATTGCTTCCCTTTTAGGTAAGAACCTGAAAACTGTAATCAATCATCTTTTCTTTTATCTTTTAAATTATCTCTTTCCTCATTTATTTTTTTCTAGACCCCCGTGAAACTTGTTCGAGTTCTTAAACTTTTCTGTCTTCAGGCTGAACTCATGGACTGATTTTTAACTGGATCTTCACCATCAATGGCAACCATTTCAATGTTAGTTCTCATTCCAGAATTTTTTTTAGCTTTAGCTGATTGCAGATGAGAAAGATTTCAGGTGAATTCCAGGTACTCTTTTAAGCAGATAATATGAACTAGAGAATTATGCCAGAGAATCCAGAGGGAAAATTTGTGGAATCAATGCCTGTGCCATGGTGGCTGTGCCATTGCAGGGAACAGCTGATTGCAGCATTCAGGTAATTATGTGACTTTCCTGGCTCTGATGGCTGCCTGCAATGTTGGGAGCTAAGCCTCAGTACAGAAAGGGCAATAACCAAGGTTAACAGTGGACATACAACCCATAAAAAGGATAACCATAAAACTGGTTATCCTTTCCAGTTGCAACACAGCTTCTTTTCATTTTCAGGGGATGGTAACTCAGGGAAAGTAAACCAGGTAATTCTAAAAGCACAACCTGTTCCCAGTTTCCTATAAGGGAACTAGGCAAATGTAATATAGACCGTAATCTGTGTAAATTTGTTCAAAGTTGGGAATTTCCGCTTGACAAGCACTTCTTGGTGCAATAAAAAAAAAAAAGAAGATGAATTCTGCGAAGAATAACAGTGGGAACAACAGTTTCCAGTAAGGCTGTCATGATAAGACCAAGCCAGCCAGTGCTGGGAACCACTGACAGAACTACAGAGCAGCACAGAGTGACAAAGGGAGAAACTACCACAATGCAGCAAATGCCATCACTGTCAATCATTTTTCATGTGGTGCTGTGAGGAAGTGTGACTTCCTCTTCTTTGTTGGTTATGGGCTATTTCATTTGGGAAAACCCCTTGAAATTTGCATAGGTAACACCAAATTCTGGCCTTTGCAGGATGGGATCTTTCTGGGCTCCCCAGGGGACTCCACTGCCCAGGGTATGCTCATCTGAATGATCTTTATTAGTTTGTTGTAGAACTGAACAAAAGTCACTTGTCCAGTGAAGGGCAAAGGTGAGTCTGGAAGGTGTGAGTCATGGGATTTTTTTGCCATGCTAACTAATCATGTTCTGAGCCAGTTACCAGCTACTCAAATTGCAAGATTAATGACATTAAATTAAAAAACACCCAAACATTAAAGACCTCTACAGATTTTATTTTCTCTTAATGATGTCCCATGAAGGGAGCAAGATATGTAACCTTCAGAGGAGGAAAAGCAATATGGTATGCCAACTCCCTGGGTATTTGGAACATCTTTAAGAAGAAGAGGAGGCTTTAAGTGTAGCATCATCTAGCCTGTACTGTGCTGCTGGAAACTACTCCTTCCAGTTAGGTACTTTCTGCAGAAGATAGGTGGAAGGCTTTGCAGTGGTTCAGCTGATGGTTACCCACTCACATTTAACGCTGCTCAGAATTTGAAATTGGTATTTGGGGTTTGCTAGAAGATCACACATGGAGTTCCTGCTTTTAGGCTGCAGCAGTCAGAAGATGCTGTAATAGTTCCATCTTCCAGAGAGCTCCAGCTGTCTGGGATCTGGGCATCTGAGGACACTCATGAGGAGCACACTCCAAGCTGTGTGGTTTATAATCGCTCCTCTCCACAGGGTGTTGTGGGAATGAAGCACCATTTTCACTCTTAGAGAGGCACATCAAGTATGCAGGTTGAGAGAGCGATTGATTACAGGCAGATCTGCTCCATTTGCTGTAGATCCTTGCCCTTTTGCAGGCCAGCTCCTGCCAGATTTTTGGATGATGACACATCAATCTAAATTATGGAAATATTTAGCAGGAATTTATTGCTGATATGCAGTAAGCCACAGGAATGTAAGCAAGTCAAGGGTGATAAGAAATGTCTACTTCCTCTTTTGGGTGAACTTGTCAGGTTTCATGTGTAGGCTGAATTAATTATGCAGTGCCAGGTATTAAAATGCTGTTCCTTGGCTAATGTACTGTGTAATGACTTTTTGGAAAAATAATTACCTCTGAACACATCATTCTGATTAGATCTATCTGAAATATCAATGACAAATTTATGCTAAACCGGAAATGACAGTAAATTTTTCCAGCTTTTGAATCATGATAGTGTTGATCACAGTTATAACATGCAATTCAAATCCAGTATAGAATGGGAAAATTGGATTTTTGCTCTCTGTAGAAACTCATTTGGGGTGTATTTTTGATAAGTTGTTCTGGTCAAGAGTTCTCTGAGACAAAAAGATTGCTAATAGGTACTTTCATAAAGGACCATGTCCCTTAATGTAATTTCTTACACAGAGTTAAACAGGAAAGAGTAAATTTATTATGAGCTTCTTTTTTTCAAGCAGGAGCAAATACAGCTAAGCAGCAGAAGAAAAATAACAATTTCAGTGCAGATGCAGGCAGTTAAAAGTCCTCAGGGGACTGTGAAATAAAAACAGAGGATAAGGCAAATTCATAGAAATTACCAGGATTTTTAACACCTAAGTACAACCTGCTGGTTTTGTACAGATAGAAGTGACAGTGAAGCACGTGGAGTTTTACTTCAGGAACAGGTCTGGGAATTGGAGTGTAGGTATCACCAGTCTGCCACCCTATGAACATTCCCTTCTGGCAACACCAGACACATGCTGTCCAAAAGCTTTTTAAGGGGTATCCTCAGGCAGCTGCTTGCTTTTTTGGCATGCTGAATGTGTGCTGTGTTCCTCTCTCTCTGTAGCTAATTCCAGCAAGGAGCTGCCTCCTGCAGCTGGAATCTTCTCACCAAATGACACGGTTATTTATAGAAATTCTTCCTTCTCCCTCAGAAGGCTAATATCTCCACTTGTTTTCTTCTACTCTCTTCCTTCCCATGGACATGGTTTAGTGGTAATATGGCAGCGCTGGGTTAACTGCTGGATGTGGTGATTTTACAGGTTTTTTCCAATCCTAATGATTCTATGGAAGATGGTAAGTTTTTCCATCTGGCAATACCAACAAAAAATGTTTAGATGCAATTCCTTTTCAGTCAAGTACATGATTTGACTAACAAGCTCATTTGGACGACACCTCATTTTACCTTAATCACAATATTTTTGCAGTTCTTCCTAAAAAACGAAAGTACTTCTGTGTTACCTGCTTCCTAGCATTAACTTTCCCAAGCTGGTTTTTGGTCATATTATCAGGTCCTTGCACCCCTTTGAAGCTTCTTTTGGTTTATTTCTGGTGCTCGCTCTCTTCGCCAAACCAACCAACCTTTCCTGAAAAGGAAACCTCAGCCTACAGAGTGTAGTGACCATGGCCAATGCATGGACAGGGGATCTCCTGGGGTGGCCTTGCTGCACAACAACTCTTGGCTCTGAAGCCCTGTGGCTCTGTAGCTAGCAATCACATGGCTTTGCAGATGAGCACCACAGATCTGTCAGCAGATAATGGATTTGCAATGAGGAACTACACATGGAACTGGGCATTGAGACACCTGATGACAGGTGGGAGGCCTGAGGTTCTGAGGGGAGCGGGAGTTAGGAGGGCTAAGGATTAGATAAGGTTTTTGGGAGATGCATAAGAGAAGGCAATGAATTGGTACACTGGCAATTTTGGAGGTAGGCTGCTGGTGCAGCCATTGGGTCTGGGGACAGAGTCTGAGGAAACAGAGACTGCTCCTGGATGTCAGTACCTGCTTGTGCCTGGCCTGGCACGTAGGGCCCTGCCCTACCACCTCCCAGCCCAGAAAAGTGGGCTAGGTACTGCTGTGCATGAAAAAAAGAACTCTTCATAGAATCATAAAATGGCATGAGTTGATGAGCCTAAGGGTCATCTATTTTTGGCACTACTGCCATGGACAGGACACATTTCACTAGACCAGGTTGTTTACAGCTCCATCCAATCTGGTCTTGAACACTTTCAGGGATGGGGTATCCACAACTTCTCTGCACTCACACTGTTCCAGTGCCTCACCACCATCACAGTACAGAATTTCTTCCCAGTATCTAATCTCACCTTACTGTCTTTCAGTTTGAGTCCATTCCCCCTGGTCCTGTCACTACATGCTCTTGTAAAAAGTCCCTCTCCAGCTTTTTTATGGGCTCCCTTCACTTACCTGAAGGACACAATTAGGTCACTCTGAAGCCTTCTCTTTTCCAGGCTGAACAACCCCAAATTCTCCCAGGCTTTCCTCACAGGAGAGGTGCCCCAGCTGTGTAACCATTGTGGTGGCCTCCTCTGGACTTGCTCCAACAGGTCAATGTCCAGAGCTGGATGCAGCACTGCACATGGGATCTCACCAGAGTGGACCAGAGGGGTAGAATCCCCTCCCTCATCCTGCTGGCCACACTGCTTTTGATGTAGCCCAGGATACAGTTGGCTTTCTAGACATAGCGTTGGCTTAATTGACATAAGATGCTATCACACAAATCTGAGGTGATTTCACATTTATTACATTGTTTATTGCTATTGCTCTGAACCATAGTTCTCTGTGAGGAGTCCCCAGTCAGTCTTTAAACATAAAAATGTAAAAAAACCCCACTATGATTCCTCAGGATGTCTTCCAGTATGACAAAACTTGTATCTACAAGTTTTTGTAGAGAATCTTAGTTTTAGTAATTAATATTTTTACAAAGACAATAAAAATGATGTGCTTTCACAGTGCTGGAATTTGGCTGTGAAAAACCACTCCTTCTCACAGATTTAATGGTCCATAAAAATTACAGGCATAAAACCAGCCTTTGGATTTTTATGAAATCTGTTAAAAAATCTAACAATATAAAAATGGGTTATGATTTGTGGCATCCCTTAAGTTACCAAAAAGGACTGAATCAGGGCAAACTAATTCAAATTCAAACATACTGTCTACAGTGCTGCCAAAAGATAAAATCATGCTTGAGTGCTACAGCCTTATTTTATAGCTTATGCCTGAATATAAATTTTATGGTTCAGATAAGGCCTTTTGAAATTAGGCATTTACGACTCTTTTATTAAAGAGGACTCTTCACTAGGCACCACTGTAATAAAATTGTATCTCTGCAAAACAGACGGTTGTGTCACTTTGACTTTTACCATGCAACAGAGTGCTGCTTCAAAGCCTAGCCACAAACCATACACAAAAATGCTCCAGCTTGGATGGGCAAATATTTGTGTTATTCTTTCTGTGGAAACTGTACATTCTCTTTAAGGCCAGTTGTCCTAAAATTAAAAGTGAAATTTTGATGTTGGAAGGTTTTGGTGCTACAGAACTTATGAGCTATGCATGGTTTGACTAGATTCCAGTTCTCCAATCCATGAGGAGTTCCCAAAGCCAATGATGGACACATTTTATTACAATCTGCAGGTACTGCTCCTACTAAATGCACAGGGACAAGGGAGAGAGACTTTGATCATTCAGTCTGTTTAGCTGTAGCTTCACTGCATGGCTCTGGTTTGTCTCTCTCCCATCTACTTTAGCAAGGACACAGCCCAGGCATGGCTCTGGGGAGTTCACTCCAGGCTCTTTTCCCCAAAATATATGGAACTATCCTGTCTCCCTTCCCCTCTATAGTCATTCCATAATACATTTTGCCTTCCATTCACTGCTGCAGTACATCCCTGGGCATGCAATACACACACTACATGTCACTATCAGAATGCCCTGATGGACTGCAAAATGCAGTATTTTGAACACTTCCAGCTGAAAGCAGCAGATCATGTAGTAGCTGCATTTTACAGGCACCAAGGTATGACTGAGGTATAAGGATACCTGCTCTGATGGGAGCTAACCTTTACTGTGTGGCCACAAGCCAGTCTACACTGCTTAGAGGCTTCCACTCATCTGTAGTGAACAAAAGCAAACTGCAAACAAGCTAAACAGTGCCAAGGCATTGGCTTGAGAAGTGACATCTATCAGTTCTACTGTCTGGTGTTTACTAGCCCCCTACCCGGCCTGCTTTTGCCACATGAACTTTTAACCAGCACTGCTTCACAAGGTGGCCAGGAGTGGTTTGAAGGATAACACTGTTGCAGACATCTTTTTATGAAAAATCCTTTCCTTAGGATCTTTCCTCCTGAGAAGCTGAGAGGCCTCAGGAACAAAATGTAAACAATGATTATCTGCTGCTGTGGAATGCAACAGGTGGATCTGTGATTGGTCTCATGTGCTTGTTTGTAATTAATGGCCAATCACAGCACAGCTGGCTCGGACAGAGAGCCGAGACACAAACCTTTGTTATCATTCTTTTCTTTCTATTCTTAGCTTAGCCTTCTGATGAAACCTTTTCTTCTATTCTTTAGTATAGTTTTAATGTAATATATATCATCAAATAATAAATCAAGCCTTCTGAACCATGGAGTCAGATCTCTGTCTCTTCCATCGACATAAGACCCCCGTGAACACCGTCACATAACACGAGGTCAGAGACTGGCTGCAGTACAAGGTGTAGTGAAGACCATGCTGTGGAAAGGATCCAGCTGTGCTGCTGTGAGCAAGCCAGGCCATCCCATTCGTTTGCATAGTCAGAAAACATAACCCGGTCATCCAGCTGTAGCCAGTATTTCATTGTAATCAACATCATGGTTTGCTACACAAATGGGAAAGGAAAACACAACAAAGATGTTTAATTATGGTAGGGTCTCCTTTGCTGTAATGTCCTTTTGTAACTTTGTGACCTAATTGGCTGAATTCAGTATGATTTTAGAGCTGTTAAACAGAGCCCAGTTTCAGTCCCGAGAAAAGAGTTCCAACATTTCAATATTGTTTTTATTACACATGAAGAAAAAACGTGAGCATGTAGCTCTCCAGAAAACAAGATGTTCCCACAAATTTTAATTAAAAATCTCAACGTTTTCCTGCTGTTTTTAAAATCTAAATGAAATGTTATCATAGGCCACAATCAAAAAAATCCACTTTGGTTTACTGAAGTGAGCCCAAATGATTCATTTTAAGGTCTTCACCTCCCATCATACACCCAGCATAATGAAGTAGTGTGACTATGCTGAGTTCTCAAAAGAAAACATGGATTCACAATGAAAAATGTAGGGATTGAGAAGCCTCTAATCTAGCACTGGGGCAACAATTTTGATGATGATGGGTTCCATCTGATCAGGTGTAGACATCTACTGCTGAGCTGGTTGTCTGCTCTCTTATTAGAGTTACTGGAAGGAAACAGGCACTGTTTGGAAAGTGAACAAGGTTCAGTTTCTGAATGTAACTTAACCACACAGACTGAGCTAATGATATAATTCTAGGTAATTTTAATGAGTAGAAACAGGCCTTTTGGAGTGAAATCCTTTGCCAATATTAACTTCAGATTGAGACAGAAAAGGGCCCAGAGGCAGGCACAAAACATATTTGATTTGAATTTCATATTTTTCCACACTTGGGTAAATTTCTGTCAGGTATTTTACTGCCTATATTGCCCAAGACACAGACATTGTTTGCAAACTCCTCCAGCACCAGAGTCTGAAGCAGCCCAGAAAGCCTGTGAATGATGTCTGTAGCATCTCTGCAGTTAATCAGTGTCAGTAATGATAGACAATGACAGACAATGACAGACAATGACAATGAAGTAAAAGGCAGAAAGAGCTTTTCTGACTGCCAGGAGGTAATGAAGCTTTTGAACTCATGCGTATGGCATCATATCACTTTGTGCTGCAGTTATTAGAACAGTCTGGTGGATAACTTAATCAGGCATATCTTAAACACCACAAGTGAGCAGTCATAGATTCTGAATAACAAGGATTTTCTTTGTACTTGCTGTAGGTTTGACTTATTTGCAGGACTCACCAAGAAGAAATGCAATTATTGTTTTAATTTCTGAAGACCTCAGAGTTAAGAATGCCTTGCCAGTGTCTCCTGGACAATGGAGGAATCTCTGTAAGCTAGCTCTCAGCTTCTGATCTACAGCTTTTTAGAAAATCAGAGGGTAAGGTAAGCCCATCACTCCCAAACTTTCTGTACCCTATTCTGTTGTCCCAGAATGGAAGTGGGAGGAAGAGTACCCCATCAGCCTAAAGCTAGATGGTTGCTGTGATAAATGAAAATCCCTTCTCTACTAATCTTTCCTACCTTAAATATCATCAGCAAAATCTTGACAGGCGGAACTACGCAGCTTTATAGAGAGCGTTTTATGTCTGAAAGACATTATCTAACATTGTATATTGCAACTCCTTGACTACTGCCTGGAGATGTAAGAAGCACTGAAGCAGCCTGTTCCTAAATTGCATCATGCTACGATAGCAGATCCTGACTTACTGGACAAGATATTTCTTAAAAATCCACTCTGTAGAAAGAGAATGGAGAATCTTGGATAACCTAAAAAACCGGTTATGTTTTTCTGCAGAACTATTTTCCCCATACTTCCCATATAGGAATAGTGGCATCAAATTTATGTATCCCATGTTTTGAATTTTGGATTCTATGTTTTGGCTTTCTCTGTGAGTGTTGTTATTGGCCATGATGGAGGCAGAGGGTATGCCAAGCTCCAATGCTAATCTCCAACTATTTAGAGACTCTCCAAAAGGACCTTAGGTTGCATAAAAAGCTCTTACAAGATGGCCAAGATGGACTTGGTTGTGAATCTAAGAGTATTTTTTTCATTTTAATGGACCATTTTCTGTTGATGTTACCATATTTACACTTATTTTCGTATGCAACAAAATGAAGCATAAGAGATGTCGCAGCAGTGTCAGTGACAAAAAGACATTTGAAAAAGAAAATATAAATCTCTGATGACACTTTAATTACAGAAGCCTCTGAATTTAATAATTAGCAAAGCACTCCCATACTTACTGTTCTCCTTCACCTCTGCATATTATGAGTTTGGTGTTGCCCACAACAGAAAACCCCTCAAAGGGCTTCCCTTTTGATATGTTCTCTTAAGGTAACTTCTGTTACAGTAGCTGGAGTTTTTCAGACTGTGCTGCCTACCATTATAAGCCTTGTTTTCCTCTGCAAGGGAACTGAGATATTACAGGCACAGGGTGTCCTTTGTGCCCCCATAATGCAGCGTGAGCCCCCACAGAGTGCATGACTTCTGTGAGTTGATATAGGCAGGCACACACAGTTACAAAGTCACACTGCTGTCTCTTGAGTATACACAGCAAAGAGGCCAGGTATGGGTGCCATGCATATGCCAGGAGTTCTTGCACGGTTCCACACACAGTTAAATTTCTCACTTCTAAAGCTGCTTTCCTCCTACAATCTCGTTGCTGTCTTACAGCCCAGTGTGATGGCAGCTCTGGTATCATCACTGATGTAACTTTTCTGCCAGGGACTGCCTGGCAGCAAGGCAGGACTCAGTCACTGGTCCAGGCTCAGACCCTGGGGTCCCTCACTAATAAGCACAGGTACACACTGTTTGGCACTTCCATGCAGAACAGTCAGAAAATTAAATTAAATTGAATACAATAAACCAAAGTCTCCAGGCTTTGAAGAAAAGGTTTTTACTCAGTCATAAGCAATGCACAGTACAAATGGGTGTAAAAAAAGGGAACATGGGAGGAGAGAAACAAAATACGTCATGAATATACCCAAAGGCAAATTACCACCCCAGAACATACCACTGCCAGGATAAATCCAAGTTTCTGTCCTGTCAGTGTGGAAGCAGAACAGTGACTCACCTCAGACAACCACAGCAGCCACCACCTTGTTTGCCTGTTGTACTCTTGAAGCATACTTTGCAGCTCATGTCTGAAAATGAAGATCTATGTTTTCTTGAATAACTCTTTGAAATTATTTTTCTCTAAGCCACTTCCCAGTGGATGAGTAAAGCCATTCTCACCTGTGATACAACACCTGAATGGAGGGCAAGTCACTTTACCAAATTGTTGGTATTTTATACAAGAAAGAGTTTGAAAGAAAATAATGCAACAAGAAGAGCAAAAAGATACATTTGATGCATGAAACAGCTTCTCAATTCAACTTTTTCCACTGCAAATGACAAAAGACAATTCCCTTCATAGGAGCTATTGACCAGTAATTTTTCCATGGTAAAGGCTTTGTAGTGTTGCTCTGTTGTCAGTCCAATATAGAATAGGCTGTCTTCACTGGGATCCCAGGAACTGAGGATTAACTTCAACTATGACAGTTTTATCCCATGTACAGGAATTTAAGTAGCAGTGGAACTGCCTTTTAAAATTTTTAGTTTACATAGTGACTAGAAATTACCTGGCCAACTTCATAACCAACTTAGAAAGAATGTAAACTTGTGAGTTCCTCCTTTGCAATTCAGTGTCAACTTCTTTCTGTACCTTCCTACACAGGGGAGGTTTTGAAATGTCTTAGGCACCACAAGGTGCTCATATGATTTGGAAATCCCTGATCAGGAGCCAGTCTGAACTGTCTCTCCCACTTCTCCCAGCCTCTCACACATATTCCAAGGCTCTACTCAGAACAGCTATTTTTGGCTGTTTCAGAAAGCTGTGTTGTTTATTCCAAGAACCCATCTGAAGACTTTACACATTGGAGCCCACGTTGCCAAGAATATGGAAATTATAACTGCAATACAGAGGACAGTTAATAAAACCAAGACATGATCCTAATGAAATAAATGCTTATTTGTGTCCCATCTAGGAAGCAGGAAATCTTTATGTATGCAAAGGTATAAGAAAAAAAATTCTTGTTGCTCAAAATGGTGGCATAATTATTTTAATAGGATAATAACTAGGTGAAGACACATTCAGATGATGTCAGTGAGATTATCTTTTATAAGGGGAAGTTCAGAAACTGCACCTGTGAATGGGAAGAGTGTTCTTGTGACTTGTCCATAAACTGAGGACATGGTCCTGCACAGCTGAAATGGTGGGAATTGGCTTTAATGGAACCTTGGTTCTAGCTGTGTTTGTGGAAATTTGTTGTGATTACACACAAGAATTAGTATCCCAAGCTGATAATAGTTCTTTTCCCCCAATGCAAGGCACATTTCAGGATTGATATGTTGCCAGACTTGCTATGAATTTAAAGTTGTGGTGAAGTAGCACAATGAGAAGCATTAAACAGTGATGTGAACAGTGACTCACTGCTGAAGTACGGTACTAGTGTTTGGTGCTGGACAGGAAGGTGGGCTAGATTCAGAATTCTGGCCCTTATTTAGTTTATGACCTAGAATGGGACACTCGATTCTTTTGCTTGTTACTGCGTGTATAAATGACACCAAATTGTTATTCACTTCTTGCCTATTCCTTCTCACACCAAGGAATAAAAAAAAAAAAAAAAAAAGTCAACCCCTTACGCAAATAATGATTAGCACAGTTCTGGGATCCAGGACGCTCATGGAGATCATCAGCCCTGGGTGGAATTCCCTTTTCCTGAGCCAGCCGCTTCCCAGAGCCACCCCCGCGCCTCCAAACATAGAAACTCCCTGCGCCGAAACGCACAAATTCGCGGGGAGTTTCGTCCCTGAGACGACCCTCGACCCCTGCAACCCGTTACGACTCGCTCAGTGCCATCTGGGAATGGTCCGAAATGGCATTGCCGGGATCTCAGCTGTTCTTAGGTCCCGGTACCGGGGAGGCTGGCTGCCCTGCCCGCCTCACCGCACCAGCCGCCGCTGTCTGTAGAAAGAATGTGGCTGTGGCTCAGCAGATGGACTCCTTTCCGCAGTGAGTCCCGCTGTGGAGCCCGATGCAGCCGGGAAAGGCCCTGCTCGCAGTGAGCGCGGCCCGGAGCGCCTCTGCCCCGGCCCCGCCGAGCCGCGGCCTGCGCGCTCCCCCTGCCGGCGGCGCCGCCCCGAGCCCGCCCTGCCGCCTGAGGCGAACCGGGGCTGGGCTGAGCGTGCTCCTGCTCTCCAGCCTCCCGGTGCTCATCATGGAGCGAGGTTGTTGAATAAAGCTGAGCTGTGTAACAGTAGCAGAGTTCCCTCGGCATTCTGAGCGTTCTGACATTACAGGGCAGGCCGGCAGTATCCAGGGGATCCTGGAAAAAACAGAAGTAGTTTCCATGCTGGGTTTTCCAATGTCGGCGGCTACACTGGTCTGCCTCAGTGGTGACAGTGGAGGGCAGTGTGAACACTAGCGAGGCCTTGCACTGCTTGTGGAATTATTGTCTGTGCTGTGGGCCAGGAATTATTGTCTGTGCTGAGGGACCTGGGCAGCAGGGGACTGACTGGCTGGGAGACAGCACTGCCAACAGGACCTGGGACACAATAAAAGTTATTATCCAGACATGCATCCTTTTGCAACGGTGTCCTGCAGCATCCCAGCCTCCACTGGCAGGGTCCTGCCACAGATGGAGGGAGATGTTACTTCTGCCAGCTTGGCTCAGCCCCAGCAAGACTGCAGTTGGAGTGCTCTGTCCAGGACAAGAAGGACATTGACATACTGGAGTGAGCCCTGAAAAGGATCACTGAGATGATTAGGGGATTAGATCCAATCCTGATGTGTAAGGATAAGCTGAGGGAGATGGGACTGTTTAGACTACTGAGGAGAAAATTCAAGGGGTTATTATCAATGTGTGCAAATATCTGAGCAGGGACACTAAATGGGACAGAGCCTGCTAAGTGGATCCAGTGAAAGAACAAGAGGGAATTGGCACAAACTGAAATGTGAGAAATCCTGCTTGAATGTAAAGAAAACTTTTAAACTATGAGGGTGCCAAAACCACAGGCACATGTTGCTGATAGACCCTGCGAAGTTTCTGCCCTTGTAGATGCTTGAAACGTGGCTGAACATCATGTGCATGAAGCTGCTGTAGGTGACTGTGCTTTGAGCAGAGAGATTGGACCACATAATCTCCAAAGGTCCCTGCCAACCTCAGACATGTTGTCTTCCTTTTAAAAGAAATGTAAAGAAGAAAAAGGCAGTAGGTGAGGAGAATATTTCCCTTGCTCTCTGTATGCTAAAGACTGAAACAGATAAGAGGCTTTTTTTTCTCTTTTGTTGTTGAATTGAGTTAGGTAAAAACATGAATAAGGACAGGAGGGGCACTGGTAAACAAAATACTTCTATTATTACTCAGTTAAAAGGATTGCAAGCCTGAGAGGGGGACTTTTTTTTTCCAGGCCTGTAAATCCATTTGGAAAAACCTTGTGTTTTGGCTGGCTGCCTTTTTCAGCAGGGAGATTACCAATAAGTTTATTTGTCATCTTCAGGCAGGTATAAACTATCTTTACCATTGAAATGGTATGTGTGGACTTGTTCACTGTAAACTTTTAAAAATTAATTTTAACTATATGTTTTGAGTGTCATAGAAATGAAAATGAAGTTTTAAACTGTAGCTCTGAACGGATTTAGAACATCTAGCAATACAGGGTGCAGTCATTTGCTTCTGCAGTCCAGGGTCCAATTGGATGCTCCCTGAGGTTAACTGGAACATAGCAATCAGCCTCTCTTTGTTAAACTACACAGTGTAAGATCCTTACTCAAGGCAAATATCAGCTTCAGGCTTTGTGTAACTATTAATCCTCTTTGTAGCTTTTCTGTAAATGCTGTGTAGCTAGGAAATACAGAGGCCTGACTTTTGATCATGTTTGTCTTTCAGGCAATATCTTGAAACGTGTATATATGATCTATTTATAATATGATCAAATTAGGAAATGCATTGGACACATCCTGGTGTTAATCCCCATTCCTTAGTCAAAATGTCAGTGAAAGAAAGTGTCATGCTCAGTAATCTGTCTTTGTGTCTCAGAGCTTGCTGTGGACTAATACTGTGTGGTTATGAAACCATACTTTGTGTACTCTTGCAGCCTGTAAAAGGGGGGTCCAGATGAGGCAGCAGAAGTTGCAGAGTTCCCGTGTCAAAGCAACAGGAAGCATATGCTTCTTTTCTGGGTTGTGCACACTTGCGTTTCATAAGGTCAGCCTGCCAAAGGTTTTGATTTCTTCTTGTACATGAAAATGAACTTTGCATGATAAGCCAGCTGATTGCTTTAGAGCTGGGGTTAGTGGGCAACCAACATGTGTGCTAGAGTGGGTGTCTGCTACAGACAGGAAGAAGTACATGACATCTCCTAACTAAAAAAGTAATAAAGGAACATAGAACAAGTAGAAGGAGGGTCAGTTTATTCCTCCAAACCTTGAAGGAACAAAGACACTGTCTAGGTTTGTGGGGAATCAATGAGAAAAATGGAAACCCACCTGAAGTTGTCCCATTTCATATTAATTAAAACAAACCATAGAATGAAATAACTTTTAAATTTGAAAAGCTGAAAATGTTACTGAAAATCACTGTTTGGGGGATTTTTCTGTATTTTCATCTATAGAGAACTATAGAGGGAAAACTGAAAAGAGAAAAGCTGAGACTTAGCTTTTCCCTTGGATGAAAAGAAGATGGAAATGGCTTTTGCCTGATTCTCCCTAAGTTGATTCTTAGACTAAAGCACCTCAAGAGTTTGTTTAAGCATAAAGTTGATTGCCCATGCCTGAAACAAAGTTGAAAACATTTGCAGGTCAAGAAGTTCAAATTAAAATTTGTGGGAATTACAAAACTAATTAAGGATATTCCTAAACATACAGATTTTAGGCTGGTGTGCTGCTTTGGAATGCATCTGTTGGACTCAGGCTCTAGAAATGTTTACACTCTCCAATATAGTATCGCTTGAATTTTTTTCAAAAGTACTTGAAATTAGTAGGATTATTCCCCAGAATCAGAGCATTCCACAGCTCTGCTCTTCCGTATTCTCTGAATGTGTAAGTACACTTGTAACTCCATTCCCAAGAAGCTTGGAAATATTTGGGTTTATTATTGAACAAGGCCACTGGATGTAGAAATTCCTATCCTAAGAATAGTTACTATAAAATACATGTTGCTGAATGTTTCATTCTGATTTCCAAAGTACATTATTCCTCTTGAAGCGAATAGGATTGGGGTAAAGCTGGAAGATAATTTTCTTTTACTTTTATATAAGATTAAAAAAAAAATAGAATTACCTCTTGCTTGCAGCCTGTAAAGGATTTTTTGTAGGTGTTAAGCCATATACACCTTTTGAAGGCTGGTGCAATATGAACTTTACATTTATATTTGTAGTTAAAATGCCTCAGGTCTGTATTTTGAACAAGTTCTGATCTTATAGTATCAGCAAAGTGTAGATTTGCTTTGAATTGTATTTTGGTTTGGATATGAGTATCGGGCTAGATTTAGAGTTTAGATTTCATATATTTATTTAGTGGGAACACCAACATTAGCACCTCTCACGTGAAGCAGCAGTGCAGTGAAATGATAGCACAAAGGCCTTCCTGCTTGTCAACAAGCCCACTAGATGTCCCTCCAGCTCTTTGTGAGACATAGGTGATTTAGGCTAAACGGATCTAAGAGGAATAGCACTGCATTTTATGTCCTATATTTTGCATATGTAGCTCTTTTTGGATTCCTACAGCAGTTATGAATTCAACATAAATCCCATTTCAGAAGGTGATGCTAGGTGTCTTCTTTCTGTATGTGTACACGTGATTTTGATCTGTCAAAAGCAATCTTTCCCTGTATGGATAGTGGGCAGATACCACACTGGGGTGGAAAATGAATGCATTTTTAGGTTATGCCTAGATTTTTACAGGAAAAAAGGACAATTTAGCTCAGTCTCAACATTTCCACTCTGCAGGTGAAGACTAGTCTGAGAGGTAATGTAACATAGTAGTTTAGTAGGTGGCCCTATCAGACATTCAGTCCTACTGTGAAAGTGGTCAGCTCAGAAACCTCAGAAAAGTTTAAGATACCTTTTCACTGCACCCTAAAATATGAAGATTAATCTGCTCAGAAGTGCTGTTAGCTCTGTTCCATATTTTCAGTTGCTACCTCTGAATTTGTAATCTTTTCAAGCATGCTGCTGCCCTGATGCTTGTGACATCTGGAAATGCAGTTCCAGAGTCTGAGTAAAGATCATGTGAGATGATAACGTATTTTGATTGAATATCTTTACTTCTGTGGTTTGACACAGAGAAAATTAATATAAGTCGTGTTCTTTGTATTTTTAAATCCTATTGTCTCTTATTCACCTGCTTCTTAAGGAAAAGAATCCTTACATTTTTGTGATTTTCACCAATACCCCTACTCTTTCTCATCACATTTTCCTTGACTTTTCTCCCTCAATTTCTGTGTGTTATGTTTTCCATGGTGAGGTGACTTGTGTAGCATGAATTTCTATAGATGACAAAACCACAGATGTTGGCAGTATAATACACTAAAAACATTAGTTATTGGCAAAATAAATTAGTTAAGATAGAGAAAAATAGCTCTTTGTGTAACTTCATCCGCAGCACTACTCATACACTGATTACACACACTGATAGTTACTTTTAATAAAGATAAAATTGTTTGAAGATAAGGCCTATTGCTTTATAATTAGGAGGTGCTTTTTTTATTAAATTTAATGTAACCATCCTATTATCTTTTGCTCACTATGCATTTTGCCTCTCAGAGCACATCCCCTGTACAGTAACATAGCAGTTGTAGCTAGCTAAAAGAGAGCAAGTGGTCTATGAAACCTTTGTTAGGTGTCAGGTATGTCAATAGTGTAGGACAGATGTTTACATTTTAATCTTGTGTTGTAGGTGTATGCTCTAATCTGGGACAAGAGGTCCTTGGTTATTTGATGTGGTAACTAAGCAAGGAGACCTCAGACCAAAGCCCTGAGAGTTCAGAGCTGTACGAACAGTGCTTTTTAGAATCAGAGCAATAGTTCATCAGATCCTCTTGGTTCCTTCTGATCCAGCCATGTAATTTAAATTTCTGATCCAGTTATGTAATTTAAAATTAATGATCTTAAGATGTGGGTGAGACATGGTGGAAGGAATTATTTTCTCTGCATGGCAAATGCCTTTAACATATCAGTGAGTTGGAGTGAGGATGGGGGGGAAGAGACTATACAAGGAGGCCATGCAGATTTATTTTGGTAAATCAGACCTCTGGACTCTGAATCAGCTCTGACTACTTCAAGCCCTTATCGATAAAATGGGCTAATTGATATCCATAACAGAAGCTGGTAAAACTGAAAGAAAATATCATGTTTTATTTTTCACTGTAGAGGATTTTACTGAAATCATATGAGACATTTTTCTCTGATCATGGCCACATAGCAAGTTGAGAAAACCACAGTTTAATTCACTTTACTCCAAGTTATGTGTAAAAAAACTCCAACTCCAAGCCAACAACAAAAAGATTATGTCTGTCCTTTTAGGATTTCCTGAGTAAGGAGAAGTGGTGAAGCTGGTGTTATTGCCCTGGATGAGCCTATGTTCATCCGCAGACTGGGTTGCTACAGTGTATCAATAACAAGGGATGTGGTGATTCCCATATCTACATGACATCTCCCTCCTGGTCCTTCTAGGCCACTTTGATCCTTTGCATCTGCTGTTTTAGTTATTGTTTCTGTGGTATTGCCTGTCATGGATAGGAAGGAACTAAAAACACACTTTCCCCTTTCTCTTCTGCTTAGCTTTTCTTCCAACCTTCCTCTCCTTCTTTCTCCTATGATAATGGGAAAGCAAACAAGGGAAGTGAGATTAGGGAGGTTGATGGGAAATTCTTTTCCTCTCTCTGCTTCCCGTTCTGATAACATGTGCCTGTACTGCTTCTCTAGCTCCTTCTTGTCCTGAAGTTATCACTTTATGTCTATCATTCAGTCATTCAGCTCTGTTTTCCTGTTCAGTTCCTGGATAGGTTTATTAGTCGTATCTATCACAGAAATCCTCAGAAGGGCAATGTGTAAATTCTTTGCTACTGAAGTTAATAGTTCAGATCTTGAACTATTATCAGTACCTCATTGGCAATTTTGAAGATAGACTTCAGGATCAAGTAATAATTACAGAAATTGGCTTATGTTATTCAAGTACTAAGTAGCATCACCTGCACCAAATTTTTCACTTTGGGTCAGGGATGCACTTGTAAAATATTGAGAGTGCTGTTTGCCAACTCAGATGTGTAAAGATTCTGACCTTGCCTTACTTTGTAAGACAGTCTGTGCTCAGTAGCCTGGACAGTTGGTCATCATTTATCGTGTAAAAAAAAGCATCAAACTAGGTAGGATTCTCTTAGTAATCTTCGGGGTGGTTGTCACAGAGAAATAATTTACTTTTATTTATTTAGAAAATGGCTTTTACTAAATCCCTGCCTGTTTACAAGTCTTCCTTAAAAAATATGACAGAGAAAAATCAACCCAGATAATAACATAGACATGTTTTCCTGTTGAACAAAAATGTCTTGGTTTTGGATTGACTAACAAGAATAATATATTCTTTTCCTTACTTAGTAGTATTTTAAAGACTAACTAATATTAATGTGATAATGGATAATGAAAAGATAAACATTAGTTCTTAAACACAGAAATCTCTTTTCTTGTTAAGACTATCATAACAGATAAATAATTCATGACAATAAAGCCAAGAAAGAACAATATTAATTGTTCATCATGGAAATACTTCCATGATGAAACTTGCAGTAAGACATTGTGTATATCTGTTTTCATTATCTTTTAGAAAGTCTATTATTTAGCAAGTCAGCTCTATAAACTAACTCACAGTAATTGCAATTCTAGTGCTTTGGAAAAAATAAGTTTACCATTGCCAAAATCCCCTCAAATATGTCTATTTGGAGTCATTTTTACAGGCCAAAAATAGTCAAGTATAGGCTGTTAGTGATTTCAGATTGCAGACCTGCAATCTAGTAAGTATAAGTCTGATACAGGGGTGTCACAAAGAGCTAGTTCCCTCTGATGACACTATTTTAAATAACACAACAGTAATAAGCTCATTTGACAAGAATGGGATGTCTAAGTCCCATGTTGGAGAATGTGGAGAAACCAGATTGCACCTCTGTTGCGTTTTTGGGATTGTCGGTACATGGAAATTTCCTTTGTGCTTATGAACTTCATACAGTGGTTATACTCATAATCACATGGTACAGTTTATTATGGATACAGCTTGGTGAGATCATTTGTATGCCCTCAGCTTTCAGCAAGAATAATACATTCATGTTTTAACAAAGGCAAATTCTCAACCCATAATTATTTACTGTGTCACAAGGATGAGAGAGGCCATTGAGGTTTATTTTTCTTTGTCATTCTCCCATCCCTTTTTGTTGGTTAATTCTCAGGAGAAAAGATAAGGTGACTGGAAGTGAGCCTAAACCTCTCCTCACTGCTCTTGGAGAACTTGTCAACCTGAGTTTTTATGATCCATTTCTTGTATTTAGTAAGCTATCAGAGAAAGAAATCTACATTTTGACTTGTCACAGCTTCCATGTGACAAGTAAGGGTTTATAGTATATTTGGTGACATCATTAATAGGTTACCTGCTTTAGGAGGAACCTTAGTGTAATAAAATATGCCAGTTTCCTTAAAAGAACTGCAAGAAAAATGTCTCCACTCTTCTCGGGCCTGAATTATCTTTTTGCACAGTAGAATGTGTGCACATTAATGGATGATTGCTGCATGCAGTCCTGGTCACCAAGTGCATGTCCTGACCGTGTCTAACCACACTGGCATAAGTTGTAGGTGGCCCTCTTCTCTCATCCTCCATAGGCAGAAAACCCAGGCAGGGAAGGAGGAGGATGTAATGTTCTCATTGCTCCCCCAAGACAGAAGATTGGGACAGCAGGGTTAATGGTGATTCTGACATTCTCTCTCAAATTTAGGAAAAATATGTGCCAATAGGTTTATTTGTAATAAAATACATACTGACCTTTTCTCTTTTGCACCCTACTTTGCCACCTACATTTTACACTAGTGAGAGTTTATGTTGAAAGTGTGGGGCATCTCCTGAGAGGAACCAGTACTTGTGCCCTTTGTGAAGTGATGAAAATGTCAATACCAATTATGTAGGAACAGATTACCTTTACCCTAATTTCATCAGATCAAAAACCAGCTCTTCACAATTTTATGCATGAGTGTGGCATTAGCAGAAGCTCTATTACTCTGGTTATTAATGGGCGTAAAGGATGTTTATCTAAAGGTGTATAGTTCATTGAGCACTCTCTGAACTGTGTTTCTCAGAAGCCAAGGATTTGTTTTCTGTTCTGAATGTCATGGAAAACACTTTCCATTTTAGTCATTGTATTTACTATGTGCTGCTTCTCAAATCTGTCATCATGCTGTTCCTCTTGCCTCATGTTTTCATCCTTTTCTCTCTGTACTTAGGGTTATTTTGATCCAGGTTTTATTTTCTTTCAGTTCAGTAATTAATAGGGCTGATGTCACTCCTTTTATGTCCATGCTGAATTTGCCTCATTTCTATTTTGCTTTTCAATTCATACGTCAGCCGAGATCTCTAGTTACAATAGCTTCATGTTTCCTGGAAGCTCTGCGTCATGGGGCCAAATTTATACCTGGTGTATTTTCCATTGACACAGAATTACTCCAAGAATGAATCATCTTTATGTTTACATGAATCTGGTCTTATGTTTTTCCTCAGACACTGTTCATTTGTACCAACCATGTAACACTTGTAGTAATTTGACTTATATGAAATCAAATTATGTTGTTTTGGGGACTTGGCAAAGACAGCAACAATGAAATGAAATTATGAAAGTCACAAATCCAGGCTAGACCTGTTTTTTTGACATAGTGTACCTAGTACTCACAGTAAGTACTAAATCTTATTGCAGTCTCTTTTTCACTGTCTTGAAAAAAAAAGAAATGTAAGATGGGAGAACAGATTTTAGAGACAATATTGCATTTCTGAGTATAAAAGCTCAAGATATCTTTGGCTGCCATGCAGAACAAAAAGATGGCTAGCAGTCAACTAGATTTGAAGTGATGCATGCTTAAAAAACATACAGAACAACCATTTTGTGATCTGTTATGGGTTCTTAATATGGAGGTAAACAATGGAGCTTTTCATTGTGTTCGTTAATAATGCTAGAAAACTGAATTATCTACCTAAAAATAGGTAAATATCTGACCAAAGTTGCAACTTATTTAAATCTAGTGATTCCCTCCTCAAATGCTTGCCATCAATCTTAAGAGAGAAGCATAAGAAAAATGAACTTTTTTGTTCTCAATTCAGTGCCAGTCTTTGCTCTGTTCCTAAGTATCTGATAAAAAGATAGGCTACCTCTCTACATCTCTTGGCTGCAGTACTTTCTGTGAGTCTGTGGGGATGGTCCCTGCACCACTGGCACAGCAGAAGGAGCTGTAAGACAGCAAATGAGTTTCTGAAACTGTTTCATTGATTTCTCCCTGAGCTTAGAGGCAGCAGTACCTGGTCAGTTTTTGTGTACTCCTCACCAACTGGCCGATAAACCAGCACATGGTGTGGGGATCTGGATGTGAGACCCTTCCCATCCCATCCCATCCCATCCCATCCCATCCCATCCCATCCCATCCCATCCCATCCCATCCCATCCCATCCCATCCCATCCCCAGACAGTGAAGGCAAAGGAATTCTGGAAAGTAACCTGGATTTTATCTGGATCATCATGATGGTAGACACTGTTGTCTCCCACCACACTGAGATTGAATTTCAACCCACCATGAGAAATTTTCACTTTGGTGCCCTTCAGGGAGCATTCTGCAAACTAAAAACAAGTTGTAGAATGCAATAGTTTGATTGATGAAAAAGAAGATCTTCACATTTTATAAAAAATATTCTGAAAGAAAGTCTTCCTTCACACATCTGTTCTTCAGTGATGGGTATTGCAGAGCACCCAGCTCTTTATTGTGAAGTCTGTTTAGATTTGGGCTTGATAGGTGGGGCACATTCTATTTACAGAAATTATGGGATCTCTGGAGCCTGCTTTATGCATTTAAAACTCATTCTGAGGCTGTCTCTGCCTTGTGAGGGGTTAGAAAATTACTCAGCTTTGTCATTGAGATGAAGCAGATTGGGGCAGGATAAATACTCATGTGGATACTCTGGTGTGGCAGGAGATCTTTGAAAAAAGTGACTGGTGCAATAGGTCCCAAACCATGAGACACAAACTAAGAAAGAGATGCAAGGAGAACTGGAGGGGGAGTCAAGCTGAGAGTCTTTTTAAATGCATAGCTTCAGTTTCCTTCACACATATTTTCACAGAAGTAAAACTTGTGATTTCTAATCCTTGCATGCCCTGGGTTTTTTAAGCTATAAATGAAACCAGAAAAAATAGTTTGGGGTTTTATTTTAGTTGTCAAAACTCTCAGCAAATTTAGTGCTAAATTCACTAAAACATTGTGTCTAAAAGAAAAAGACAAGCTTTGACAACTGTATTTTTACAAATTTGTGGTAAAAGTGAGAAGTGACAAACATTGTTCACTAAAGAGCCAGACAGAAAAATTACTCTTTTCTTGCTTCTTCCTACCCAGTTATTCTGCACTGTAATTTTGGAAGATGTGAGAAACCCAGATTCAATTCTCTTTGCAATTCAGGGGGATTTTGAACCCATTATCTCACAACAGAGATCACCAGCCAGTATTGGATGTGTTACTCCAGAGTGGGTTTATCTCAAGTACTCTTTCTAATGTTGTTCAGCATTGCACAGAATACTAAAATCTTTGTGGAGAAAGGATAGGAACTTTGCTGTCCTGCCTATTTTTATGACTTTCCCCTGGTGGATATTTCATGTAAAGTGGACCTATTGCAATAGGAATGATTAAGAACAGCACCCAAGTATACTCAAAAGTGGTTTAGGATCTCCCTGGGAGGTGGGATGCTAGTCTAACTGATTCTAGGAAGTGGAGGGGTCCTGTATCCTTCCAAATAAGCTTAAGTCCAGATATCCTGTATCTTTCAAATACTTTAAAGCTGAACTGTTAGTGTGTGTGACATAAGGAAGAGGTGAATATTTATTTCCTTGAATTTGCATGTTCTTGTATCGCAAGTACAAGAGCCCAAATACTTTCCTTGTTGTTTCCTTCAAGGTTGTCCACCTGTGAGAGACCCAGAGTGAAAGAAGTAAAACCAAATTGTGAAAGATGTAAGACTGCACTCACTAAAGCCTTTAGGGAACAGACACAAGAGCCCATCCCAACCTTGTAGTATCAACCAAGCAGGAGTGAACAAGCTGTTGTAAAGTAATATTTCACTCAGCCTTAACACGTCCTGCAGGCATGTCAGAAGCCCCTCCACATCAGGGACTGATGAGAGATCAAGTAAAGTTGGCAGGGATACTTACTGTTTTGAATGATAAGTAATTATAATGGAGAAAAGAAAAAAAAGAAAAAGCAAAACCTCAAAACTACAAAGACTAATGGGAGCATTTGTACATGAATGTGACTTGCAGTTACTTATCTGCCAGTATGTGATCTTGAGCAAATTCAGACCAAGTACTGTCTTTGTTCATTGCTTTAGTAGCTACAAGCCTTCTTTAAAGGAAAGACACATTTACTTTTATCAGCTTATCAACTTCATGTGAAACAGAACCTTTCAGTCGAAAAAAGCCTTGTGCTGACGGTGCTTTGCAAAATAGGAGCTCTGTAAAGACTTACTGTGCACTGACATATAAGCAAATGGAATGGGCAGGTGTGTTTGACAAAAACTTTTACACAGTGTTTTGTCTAAAATTTTGGAAGAGCTGTCCAGCTATGCTGCATAGGCTTGTTCCTTTTTTTTAATGTCAAAAAGTCAGTCTGACAGAACTAGAATGTGATGAAAAGAAGCAGCTCTTACATGTTTAAGAGGACCTCTAGCTTGTCAGGCTTTTGCTAAACAGTGATAACTTGGATTATATGCAGATGGTTTCTATGTGGTGGTACTCCTGTATTTGTGAGGTTCTGACATGGGAATGTTGTTTTCAGTATGAATTAATGTATAAAAAGCTGTTAATTGGTTGATTAAAGATTTATGTCTTGCAGAACAACTCTTTCAGTGTTTTCAATTATTATTGACAAAATAATGGCAGTTCCCAAATGCAAGTAGTTTCTTCTTCTTCCAAATCAGCTCAGATAAATGTTATTTAGCTGTTGTTTAAGTTTTCTAAACTAAATTTTAGTTTAAAAATGCAGACATCATGAAAGATAATGCTTGTTTTTAAACAACTGAAAAGGCAGGAAAAGACTGAAAGAAGTTATTCTCAGACTTATTTTGAAGTGGCTTACTGATTAGGGCAGTGCATCTAATTTCAGAGTAATATCTTTGTTCTCCTTGCAGGTTTTGGAACAACATGTGCATGGTAAATATTTCTTGCCTCTCTCTTTCAAATAGAGATCCAAGGCACAGCATGAACAAATGTGAATTTCAAATTTGGAGAAGCATGACAAGCATTTCAAAGTTTAGCCCAAATATAACCAAATATATCCCTTGTTGGAAAGAGAGCCTGTAATTAACCTACTGAAACTTTTTACCATGGGTGATCGTGGTTGTTTTCATTTCTTTTAGGTGCATATCATTGGAACTATGTGGCATTTTAGATGATGGATAAAACCTCATGGTTTGTGTTTTACTTTGAGAAGACAGATTTATTGCCAGATTTAGGAGTGTGCCTTCTCAGAGGCACATCTTTTTAAGAAATACAGATTCTTTTATGAAAAACTAGGGGGACCTACATTCTTTCAAATTTGCTCTCCAATGACAGCATCTAGCTGTATATCCTGAGCAACATGAATCCTGGATTTTTTGGTTCTCTAACTAGGTGTAAGAATATCAGAGTTTTCTCAGAAGTGTTGAAACCTCTGTCTGTGCTACTGGGATTCTTAAATCTCCATGGACTTTCTTTAAATAAGGCACAGCTTTCACTGTGTCTTGATATAGATACTGGCCAAGTGCTGCATTCCCTGGCATTGGCTCTTTGTGATCAACCTAACCAGACTAACTCAAACTGTGACCCTGGGACTTTTGCTAAGTGACTTGGAGCCTCCAGGCACAGAAGGGATGATGATATAGTTTGGGGTTTTTTTCAGTCTTTTCTTTCCCTGAGACATCTGTGTCACTGGTCTAGAAAACACGTCTTGCTTAGCATGTCTGCCACCAGCTGTGACTTCAGAGCACCTTATTTTCCTTTTCTAGTGCTGCACTACTCTGGCCTTACTGGCTTTATTAGGGCAGTTTCTCATGGCTTGTGATTCAGTTACATTCCCACTGATGCTCAAAGGTGATTAAGCTATTCCCTTCCAAAACACACAGCCAATAGATGATAGCTGCTGATACTGCAACTTTACCCAGCACTCATTCCATGCAAAAGCAACTCTGCAGGGAAGGAATGGCCATGGTCTTTCAGAGAAGGTGAACAACAGGTTTGTACTGTTAGGGCTCTTTTTGTTCTCTTCTGGGCTTACAAATCATGCATTCTATTCTTAATGGAAAAACTGTTCAAACAGAAGGGTTGGAGTGTGCTACTCACTTTGTTGTAGATCCAGGCTTGGTTTTGAGGATAGTCTTGGGAAAGCAAAGCACCTGAGAAATGGCTTGGAACCAGTTTTTGTACTTGGGATATGTATAGAAAAACCATAGCTCCCTCAGCATTATATTTTTATCAGTCAAGTGAATTTCTGAGACACAGTTGGCAAACATGTGCCATCTTATTAGAAACAATTTGAGATGCTGAGCTTCAGGTGAGCATTTCTTCTTTTCCAATGTAGAGAAAAATTTTAACCCTGAGGCTGTTGCAATATCATGCTCCATTTTTTTGGGTAACTGACTTGCTCTTTTCTGTTTGCTTGTGGGAATGGTACAGATTCCAGGAAATCTGGATTGTCCACAGAGTTTCACACAGCATGCATGTTGTGCTCAAGGAAGATCCCTCCAATTTTGGAAGAAGTGGCATCCTATTCATTAGCTTTTCCTACTCACTTATGTAGATAATGTGCTCATTATTTATCTTCCATATTTTTCTGTAGTGCTACAAGATACATATTGTCTGAAGTTTACCCTTACCAGTAGTCCACTATTTTCCTTCCCTGAAGAATGAAGTGTCCCTATCTGTGCTTTATCAGAGTAAATGAGTGCTCTTTTCATGCCCTAAATAGCTCATTTGGAGTAATGTGCAATGCTTCTTTTCCATAGAGAAATGTAATCCAAGTCACAATCCTACTGAAAATAAATGTTTCTCTACAGCCTGGTATCTTTATCTAAGCATTCAGACTCTAATTACATGAACTATTACCTCTCAGGTAATAGTATAAGGCCAGAATGAGGGCTCCTGGATATTCTGTTATGATTTAACTCACAGGTTGTGACTTCTTGCAAAATATTAACTGGTCTCAGGTTCCTGGGAGCTGGTGCTGTTGTGGGCCTGGGTTCATGGTTGCTCTGATTCCACTGAAGATAGCAGGGGACGTATCATACTTCATGTCGTGTTGCAGTTTCAGGGGAGTTTTTGTTACAGGCATTCCAATGATATTCAGAGCACATATCTAATTTCAAGCAAGCTCTGCTAGTCTGGTGCCATTAAACATATTGTTTGCACAGTTGGTAAAATTTTGAGGAGTGTTGAAAGTAACAAGTGGATTCGCTTTGGTCTTTAAATTGCCAGGGAAACACAACCATGCAGTCACTTTTTCATATGACATTGCCATCCTCAGCCAGCTTTGTTGAAAGTATGTAACTTCAACATGTAAAGTATTGATGACTTCAGTCATTCTCTATCACATTTAGAGCAAATAAAAGAACACTGTTTGTGTTTTGCAATGACTGAAACTATTCAATGTACATTGAATTACAATCATTGAAGTCAAATGGAGTTTTCTATCTACATGAGGAGTAACAGCACCTTCAGCAAGGCAGAGGGTGTAGGACTTGAAATATCCCAGGAGAAAGGGTACATGGAACACTGGGGTGGTCACGGGAAGGAGCAACAGCATTCAGTGAGCATTTGAAAAGTGTATGCTCCATCTTTGCAAGTAGATGAGTCTGACTGTTCTTACTCTGACTACAAAGACTGGGGGAAGCAGCTCTAGGCAGCTGTTTAGGAATGCTCCATCAAGCAAGGCAACTGAGCAAACATATTCAAAAAGGAGTTTAACTTCTAAATCATCAATGAATGATTGATTCAGAAAAATCTGTAACTCTTACTGATGGGGCGAATAAGCCTGATTTCTGTCTTCTTTTTGTTGCAATTGTTTAAGTTTTTAATGTTTTTGCCAGTAACCAAATTCTTTGCAATATGCTGAATGCATATCAGGGTTTTCTTTTTATTTCAGTGCCTCTCAGGACTTGAGCAAATGGTCTAGGCACTGGTCTCATTGATACTGTCTCCAGAAAAACAATCTATTTCTGCTGCTGTGTTTCCTTCATCTGTTATAGAGGAGATTGTGAAGGAAATTTTAACCAAGTATATATTTTGTTTGCATTTAGCTTTTGTCTAATTTTATAATTTCTTTCTCATAAGAATTTCATTAACCCTATGTGTTACAGGTCTCAAAAGGAAGGATCATCTTCCAGTGTGGAACCAGTGGAGATACTAACGTTCTGTTTACAATGCTGTTCCTGCACTTGCAAGGCCCTGTCTTTAAAAGAGGTACAGTTTTCAGTCTTTAATCTGACTAACTGAGAATTTCACTGGCATGGTTACACAAAGGATTTAAGAACTGGTCAACTGCAAAGCAACCTAAATATATGAATGTTTTTAAGCAAGTTCATTCCTCTCTATAAATGCCAAAAATTAAATTATTTTTGCAGTTCATTGGAAAATTCATCTGCTTTTCTAGCTTGTTCTTATTTCTTATTTTTTATCTTTTCTTTGACCACCAAGAAGTCTGACAAATCATACTGCATTCTTTAGAAAAAGCCTTGTTTAGGGGATAAAAATGCAAAAGCAGCCTGCAGGATCTTCTTTATTTTCAGCATTCTTTGAGGCTGACTCATGGTTTAGCTTTTTGGTTATCCTCAATGGATGACATACACACAGAGCAATGCCTCTAAGCAATATTACTCTATTAGCTTTTAATAATCTGACCTATACAAGGTCATTATAAAAAGCTTCGTATAGAGGTTTTCTATCCTGAAAACCTCTCATCAGTCAAGAAGCTAGAATGAATGTGAGAAACTTCTGTTCTGAAGTGTCAAGGAAATCGGTTTGAGTAAGAAAATGCTTTTAAATGCACAGTCTTGCCCTAGCTGACCTGTGATACAGCTTGCTGTCCACAGCCTTTGTGTTCCATAACAATATTAGAATATGCTGGGACTTCTGTGGCCTAACTTCCTGTTGTAAATCACAGAATCATTTAGGTTGTAAAAGACCTTTGAGATCGTCAGGTCTCAGTTGCTCACCCAACACTGCCAAGTCCACTACAAACCTGTGTCCCTAAGATCCACATCCACAAGTTTTAAACACCTCCAGAGTTGGTGACTCGTTCACTTCCCTGGGCAGCCTGTTCCAGTGCTTGACAACCCTTTCAGTAAAGAAATTTTTCATAATATCTCACACCAACACCCTCAGTCATCTGAACTGCTATAAACACCAGGTATTTATATTTAGAGAAGGATACAGTGGCATCTCTTATCACAGAGGAGGTCTGCTTCATTGCACAGAATAGTTAGTGTTACTGTGGATGCTTTTACAGACAAATCAGATGAAAGTCCAACGTTGAAACCACAATCCCGAGAGTCACTAATAAATATGGACACTGCTTGAATGTATGGGTGCTGCATACATTTCAGTTCAGTTCTACAAACCTTCTCTTATTTCCCTGCAAAAGGCTAATTACCAGGTCTGATGTGTTTCTCTTTGCCTGCATATGTTCCCAGTTGTGCTTATGTCAAACTGAGACTTCTGCCTATATATCAACTCCTAGTAAAAGGAAGATGTAATTGCTGAAAGGATTCTTTTGGCATAGTGGCTACTTAATACAATTACCATTTAATAAGGAAGGAAGCATTAAAAGTAAGTCAAACTTTGATCACAGTTAAAATCTTCTTTCATGAATTTAGAAATTGAAAATACTTATATGGATCCCTTTAAAAATCACCTATGTTGCTTCTAGGTATTTTTTGTAAAGGGCTGGGATCAACTGCTCCTCCAGTTGTTGTATATTCAGCGTTGTCAAAACCAGAGCTGATTCCTAAAACAATTTTTGAAACAAGTAGTAGGTGGAAAAACTGTTTTCCTTCATAAATGTGTAACTTCCCACCTGCAATATCTGAGTATATTATAAAACAGCAGGTCAGATTTAAAGATACAATATTTGCTAATTGAAAGAGATGGTATTGATAAATGAAGTCCACCTGACATATAAATAAAATTTTATATATTTATTTATTTATTGTTTAAAAGATATTTTACTTTTATTGGTTATGGACCTTTCAAACTCCCTTCAAGGAAAATTTAAAGAACAAAGGCATGCCACTTCCAAGTTTCCAAGATCTGTTGGCTTGCACAAGTCCACCAAATATTTTATGAGAAAGAGTATTTACAACTGTGATCAAGGAACAACTGAAGATCAAACTCGTCATTGATTCAACTAAAATTGGTGTTACACTTTTATATTGGATTTTGGCATTTTAATGGTCCGCTTGTCTGGCTTTTTATTCCTCAAGCTGATGTGTCCATGAAGAAAGATACTTCTAGCCAATAAACATAGTTTTTTTATGATAATAATGAATCAGCTGATTTTTGAAGGAAAGAATAGAGTCTGTGAAAGGGTAAAACCACTCTATAGAGGCTAAATGACCTGCAGGTCAGAATGTCAAAGCTGAAATGTTTGAAAGTGCACTTTTTCCTTCTCCTTTAATACAGCCTTGAGATATGCTTAGTCTTTTATTCCTTATGCTTTGTATTCATTGCATTTTTTGAAGATATTCTAGTATGGATTATTTAATATACATTGAGCTTTGAATATATATATGATATATATTGAATTTTGAACAAAGAGAAAGTGTTTTTATTTAAAATTGACCCTTCCTGAAAAATACCACTCCCTTTTTTCTTAAAATGATTTTTATATAGACAACCTTTAAAACTCTAAATGTCTGAATTCATATCTATATTTTCCCATTGAATAAAAGTAATTGTTTTTAAGATTTTTCTTCATATTTATAGTACTTACCAGGGCATATGCTCATCCATTCTGAATGTTAATTGATGGCAGAGTTCAATTTTTCTGTCATCGCATGGGATTTGTCAAGGACAGACAGCAAAAACTAAGAGCTGGGAGACTGCAAAACATGTGTCTTAGCTGAGAAAACATTGTCTTCCATCACAGCAGGCTTTCTGGTGTATTAGAAAAAAGCTATTATTAGGAAACTCCCTTCAATATTTTTAGTGATTTGAAACAGTGACACTCTTGCTACAAATGTGTATGGGAGAATGTTGCTGAGTGTACTAACACTCTAGCCAACACTAACACTCCCACCCTGGCTGGATCAATTATGTGTCCACATATACTATCACTCCAAATCTGCATATATTGCTTGTGCATGCAAAATACAGGTTCTATCACAATGCCTCCAAGTTCAATGTATCATGCATTATAGCATTGTATTTCGAAAGTCTGTAGTAGCTGTTATCTGATATTTATACAATGCAGACTTTGGGCAGTCAGGTATGTGGGACTGACAGCAATTTTTGACTGTTATTTCTTAAAGGAGTTTGAGAAGCTATGTAGTTTTGAAGGGCCATTTCCAGCCTTTTTCCTCCTGTGAGCAGTTCCAGACATGCACCACCCTGCCCATGGTCCAGGGCACTGTTCCAGCCCCCCTGGGGCCACCATTCCCATGCTGGTGACTCTGGAGCAGGGCTGGTCTCCAGCTCCCCACAGCCTTGCTCTGCTGAGCAGGGCCCCTCCACAGCTCTGCATTCCCAGAGAGCGGCCTGATGCCCAGGGCTGGGGCTTCTCCTGATGCCCAGCTGCTGGCTGGGGTGGGACATGCATGGCTGACAGGCCCTGCCCAGATGGGTCTCCTGGGGACCTCTCACCACCCTCAGTGTCTGACCCTGTAGGACCCACCAGCCTTTGTGGTGCTTGGATATTGGGAATGTTTATTAAAAATATATAAATTAAAAAAAAAAGCTAGTAGGCTTTTTCTTAACTGAGACATTTCCCAGAAGACCTTTTCTTCCAAGCCAAAGCTCGCATTCATGAGACTTTTGTCCGCTGTGGCAATACGTGTTAAATTCAATAGCACAAAATGAGTTGTGAGCCACCACACTCTGAATCATCAAAATACTGCTGTATTATTACCAGACGTTAAACCCAACAACTTGTTTGAGTAGGAAGAGTAATGCAAGTTTAAGGAATCCTTGTGACTCAGTGGTGTGTGTAGGAAGCACTGTGGTGTTGTGTAATGGGACGAGCAGCCTGGAATTGATCCTGCCAGTTTTTCCTGGGGAAAACCGCCAGAGACTTGAGCTGTTAAGTCAATGTTGCGTTTTAATGAAATTTTTGGCACATCTAATGCTAAAAGTCCCCTGAGGGGAAAATATTGTGAATCCAGCTGGTAGTGCTAGAAGTCAGGTTTGTAGGTTGGGAGGGAGGTTGTTTCTTGTAGTGTTTGTTGGGAACTGGGGAGAGGTGCTGCTTCCTGTCCTGTGGGATTGGCCCTAGGGAAGTAGGGCTGGGAGCTGCCACCCAGCTCCTCACTGTGAGGGGATTTGCTGTGACTGCTGGCACTGAGCCCTGGATGTGAACAAGGGTGCAAAAGTACTCAATGGAACAACTGCATGGACACTTGTGTCAGAGCTGTGATAAGTGAAATGAACCATGAGCAGAGATATAGGGGAATATACAGGCCGTGTGTCTTGTGAGATATGTGTGTTTCAATATGGGCCATCATGAACTTCACGACTGTGTACATAAGTGAGAAAGGAAGCAGTTGACAAAGTGTTTATATGGAAATAAAATTTTACTTCAAACACTGCTTGTAGGCATCAGTCAAATAGGGAAAATGTGATTTTTTTACTTGCCCTATGAGTTTCAGAAACTGTTTCAAAGACATTTTCAGGGTACTTGCACTTGGGAAATATAGCTAAATACACTAGTGAAATATCTAATTAATAATGATGCAGTTATCAATTGAGACTACTGCATACAATAACATTGATTTCATAACCTAATGTGTGTGTGCATGTGTGGGCTTTTTCTTCCTGATGGCTCTGAGAGCAGTTCATTAAATTAACAGCCGAAAACTGGAGAGTGGTAATAATTCCCATGTTATTTATGTGTATCTTTGTGCATTGTACAGTTTATAGTCTATGTAGAATTATCACTTCTCTGTTGGGGTCTCTCTGTTATTTAACTTTCCTGCAGGATCCCACTGAAAGGAAACAAAAGCACTTCTGTCCCTCCCAGATCTGGACCCAGAAACAATCCCACTTCTGTTAACTCCCGATTATGGAACTGGGCCAGCTCAGCTACATTTCTCTGCTTCAAGAGTATGCAACCAAATAGTTCCACTAAAAGTAGGAGAAAGTTAGCCAGTGAAACAAAAAAGCACTTTAGAGAGATGATTTTATAATCTTTAGTGTATATTTTTCTCCCATAATGTTATACATCATCAAAAGCTAATTTGGTATTCTCCAGGGATAAAGAAAAGGAGCAGATCTAGCCTGCAGTCTTCTGGCAAGCCCAGAATTCCTTGAGGCTTGTTGCCTCAAGGCCCTAAGCCTGTTTTACTCAGTTTCTGATTGTTTATATTTCTCTTTCCTTGTTTTTTTTTCCATCATCCATACAAAAGAGCTGATTCTCAGATTGTTCCTCCTTTCCAAGAGTTCCATAGATAAACCACGGAGAGGTTGTTTTGCGAAGAGCATCTACATGCATGTTGGCCACCCTGTAGTGTATTGAGAAGGCTCTCTGGACAGGTAGAGAAACTCAAGTGAGAACAAACCGTTTAAGAGTGGGAAAGGCTGTGATGGAGCATAATTATCACATCAATGTGGAAGCTTATGAGATCTCAACATTCCAGGCAAAATATTTTATGTGGAGGTAGAGTTCAGACACCTTGAGACTGCTCTGTGCTATGACTAAAAGTGGGGTTTGATTTATGAATGGGAATGATTAGGAAATTCCTTTTGAAAGCTCTGTTCTGGTCAAACTTAAAAGTTATGTACACATATAAAGTTCCAGCTGCTGAAACTGTTTGCAGCCTTGTGAACACTCATGACTTAATGTAGCCAACAAAAACTGCTGACAATTCTTCACATGCAATAGGTGCTTGAGTCTTTGCAGCTTTGACTCATTTGTGAACTATTGTACCATTTTGACGCTTGCAAGAAGAACATTTCAGACTATAGTATTTTACTTGCAATCCAGAGTCTCCACCTACATTGTGCTGTGGGAGGCAATCAATAAAAGAACTCTGACATAAAACAAAGTATAGACCTGGGAGCAGAAGACAGTTTGATCATCAAAGCTACTGTTTTTGATGGTCTGTAGAGAAAGAGGAATGCAATTCTAAATCTCATTAAGCTGATGAGTGATCTCTCTCTTTCTATTAAATAATTTTGACATATGCTGAAAGCCCAGTTTAACATAATTCTAAACTGCCTTTGGAAGATCCCACTGGGCAAAACCAATAAACATTCAAGTGTGATTTCGAAGTTTGGCAAGACAAAACTGCAATGTATGTGAAAGAACTGAAGGCCACATACTTTATAACTTCTCTGCAGGAAAAAAGTGGGGAAAATGGACCTTATAAACATCTCTACTGGAAAATAAAAGTGTATGAGCCTTAAGATGCATGGCTGTGATGTTGTTCCAAGGTACTGAAGGCATTAAAATTATACATTTCTTTAGTGTATCCTGACTGCATTTCTTTAATAGTCTATAGAATAAACTCTCTAACTGACTTACTTGACCCTGAGATTAGCTCTGTTCCTTAATAACACTGATGGTGAGGGTTTAATTCTCTTATGGGACTTCAGAGTTGGACTTTGTGATGCTTCTGGGTCCCTTCCAACTCAGAATAATCTATGATCTACTTTAGGTTACCATACTTATATTTGGGAAGAAATCACTATCTTGAGGCCTATAGAACAGAGTCTTGGTTTGTGCTGGACTTTTCCACACATGGTTTGCTAATGCAAACAAAAGCTACAGATGTGACTTCTCTGTTCAAGATATTTGTATGGAAGCAAGAGGGGGAAAAAATAGAGTTTAAAGAATTATGCTTAAAAACATTATGTTAAAACTCCTATTGTTTAAATTCTATGAAATATTTTTTTTAAATGGTAAGATATTTCTGAATTTTGTCTCTTAAAGGTCTCTTAAAGACAACCAAAGAATTTTGCTATTGCCAAAGTTAACTGGGACACTTTGTTGTGCTTTTAGGGACATAACAATTAGATGTAAACCCATAATCTCAAAGATTCAATAATTTGGGGTTTTTTTACATGAAAAGGGGATTAAAGTGCTTTTATTCACTAAATAAGGTACAATTCCTATGTAATTATGAATTCATTAAAGATCTTTTCCAGGAGCTGGTTTGGTATATCCCAGGTGAGATGTTCAATAAGATTCTCAAGTAAAATCTAAGGCTCTTAAAATTAACAGCAAATCCATATTTTATTATAAAATTAATATTTAAATTTTTAATAGAGAAAACTAAAATTGACAATTTAAGGTATTTCACAAGCCCTCTTTATTCCATTTCTCTCTTGCTCGTTGTAAGCTTGTGTGATTGATGTTAATCAGCTCAGTAGCCTTCTCTTGGTTGTAGCAAACTTTGCACAAGCTTTTTTCACCATGGAGTGTTTATTATTTTTCCCTCCCCAGAGAGTGTGGAGGCTTCTGTGGTGGGTTTTTTTTCTTTTTTGTTTTTTGATTTTAAGTTTGTTTAGGGTTTTTTTTGTGTGTGTTTTTTTTCTTTTTGTTTGCTTGTTTTTGTTGTTGTTGTTGCTGAGTATTCTTACTACCAATTGCTTTGCTTGCTTCTAGAAGTGATGAGATTCAGACTGTGGTGTTAAGGATGCATTGGCTTCCTACATCCAGGGAACTTTCTGTAACCTCCTGTTTTCAGAGATACATGGCATGGAGTCAAACAGCTCTTCTGTAGCTCTTTGAATGCAAAATTCTGCTGCAGTCCTTTCACTAGCTTGGCATAATGTTCAGGCACACTTGCCTGTCTTGTCAGTTGTTTGAGAAGGTGCATAAGAACTTGTTTTTTAATAGGGAAATATTTTACTGTTTACCTTCTGGTTATGCCCTTTTTTAAGTTCTTTGAATGTAAAGGTGAATTTTCTAAAATGTAGGTTAAAGGAAAGCAGACAAAAAAGGTCCTCAGAATCGTATTTCACAGTCCTTGAGTATTTTGATGCTAGTGTTATTGTCTCTTTTGAAACAGAAGTTTGCTTTTATTCACAAGTCTCCTGAAATTGTTCTGTTTTCTTCATATTTCAGTTAATAAATTAAGCATCCCTACTCTCCCAAACCTGTCTCTTATGATACTCTCCATATATGTAATATTCAGTAAAAGTCTGTCTTTCACTGTTTGCTAAATGTATTCAGTGTTTGAATCAATATTGAGGTTTGCTATGAACAGTTGTGGTCAAGTTTATGATAAATTATCTTTTCATCAATGTTATTAAATGTAGCATTCAGACTATTTGCCAATTAATATGCTGTCATCTTGGAGGAATTTGTGTGAAACTGGATTACACTTGCACAAAGAATTCCTGTAGTTTCTTCAGGATACAGAAAATTGCATTTAGGATTAATCTTCTTTTCTCTCCACTTCTTTCCCCTCCCCCAATAACTTTTTTCCTTTCTCCTCCTTCTCTGTTGATATACTCATTATTTTCTGAATGAATGCCAACACCATAGCAGATTTTTCAAAGACTCTCATCGTAGCAGACATTTTGAGCTATGGCTTTGACAGATTGCACATTTTGAAAGTGCGATACTGTAGCAAGCTTTTTAGTAAATTTGGCAGACTACATACTGTCTTGAAATCCACTGATGAAAAGTGAAAAATCTATTAGATGTAGGTTGGCAGGATACATGTGACCTGCTGACAGGCTGTGTACATTTTTTATTCAATTCTAGGAGCAAGGAATCCAATTCTCAGGGGTTTATGAAAAATTGCAGTAAATGTCACTTACAGAATGAAAAAACATCTTGGAAGATTTAGATTGAAGAGATGACTAAAAAAAAGTATTGCAAAAGTCTTTGTCTTACATACAGGGATTTTACTTAACTTGCTGGACAGCTGGGTGCAGAGAGTGGTGGTGAATGGTGCTGCATCCATTTGGTGACCAGTCACTAGTGGTGATCCCCAGGAATCTGTGTAGGGCCCAGTCCTGTTTAACATCTTTATCAATGATCTGGGTGAGGGGATTAAGTCTACCATTAGCGAATTTGCACAACACCAAGGTAGGGGGGAGTGTTGATCTGCTGGGGGGTAGGAGGCCTCTGCAGAGGGATTTTGACAGGCTGGATTGATGGTCCAAATCCAAAAATAGGAGGTTTAACAGGACCAAGTGCTGGGTTGTGCACTTTGGCCACAACAACCCCCTGCAGGGCTGGGGACAGTGACTGGATGGTGACCAGAGAGGGACCTGGGGGTGCTGATTGACAGCAGCTGAATATGAGTCAGTGTGTGCCTAGCAGGCCAAGAAGCCCAGTGCATCCTGGCCTGTATAAGGAATAGTGTGGCCAACAGAAGGGATTCTTCCCTTGCACTCAGCACTTGTTAGCCAGGACCTTGAGTACTGTGTCCAGTTCTGGGCCAATTTAGGAAGGATGTTAAGATGCTGGAGCACATCAGAGAAAGGTAAAAAGGCTGGTGACAAGTCTGGAGTACAAATCTCATGAGGAATGGCTGAGAGAACTGGAGTTGTTTAGCCTGGAGAAAAGGAGGCTCAGGGGAGACCTTATCGCTCTCTACAGCTGCCTGAAAGGAGATGGTAGCCAGATGAGCATTGGTCTCTTCTCACAGACAACCAGTGACAGGACAAGAGGACACAGTCTTAAGCTCCACACAGGGAGGTTTAGGGTGGACATTAGGAAGAAGTTTTTCACAGAGAGGGTTATTTGGCATTGGAATAGGCTGCCCAGGTAGGTGGTGGAGTCACCATCCCTAGAGGTGTTTAAGAAAAGACTGATGTGCTGCTACTCAGTGCCATGGTCTGGTTGACAAGGTGGTATTAGGTCACAGGTAGGACTTGATGATCTCAAGATCTTTTCCAGCCTAATTGATTCTGTGATTCAGTAATTCTGTGAGATGATTGGTAGAGAATAGATAGGAAACATGATAGTAGTATATATTATAGGGCTAAAGAGCTGCTTTGATGATGCCCTGTTCTTGAAGAAAGAATTTGCAAACAGAGGAAAGCCTTTCATTTACTAGTGCTTAAAATATAGCTTACACTTGGAGTTTCAACTCTCCATTTTTGATGTTTGGACTGGGATACTCAGCATTCCATGATTACTCTGCAGGAAAGAGCTCAGCTTCCAAAAGCAGAAGTTTTACAACAGTTTATTCACAGGCAGAATACTGCTCTTAGGAATTTCCTTTGTGGCTTTGAAACCTGTTACCCTTGGTGGCTTCTCAAAAAGTGTACCTATAATACACATTCTTGTTAATACCCAGTGTTAATACCCAGTGCAAACAGACACCAGAAGGACCCTGTGAGTGTCCCTGTGGTTAACCTGCAGTATCATGAGTGTAGTTTGAATACTCAGGTCATGAATCTGGCAAAGGGGTGACAGAACCCTCCTCTGCATCCTTGACAACATATTTTCACTTCACCTCCCCCTTTGTACTGGAATTGCCTTTTGGCAGCCTATGGTTAGTTGAACCAAACTGCTAATCTGGCTCAAAACTAATAAAAGGGAAAAACAAAAAAGAAGTTAGCTTACAGCTGGATTAGGAGGCTCAGCGGTCACATGGATAGTAGTACTTGGGCAAGAAGAGGAGGAAATCTACTGTTAGGGAAGACAAAGAATGGAACTACATTTCTGTTAGTGGCTTAATTTTGCAGATTTCTTTAATTCTGTGACATGCACTCATCAGAGAAATAATTGGCTTCCTAATTCTTACTAAAACTGTTGTAAGACTTAGATGATATTCAAACAATCACATGTAAAGTGGAGGCATCTACATTGCACTTCACTGAAGTGTAAGTGCATCCTAATGGTTGCTTTTTTATTCCCCTCATAAAAGTCCTACCCTGCATGATAATAGTAGTGAAATATTAAAACAGATCTTACCAAAGCAGATAAATTGTCTATCAAATTTTCTGTCTGTATGTGTTTGGGTCTTTCAAACTTTTTGCATTGCAATAAGAATGTACTGTTCTGTTAATATTCTGTATTTCCATTGAAAATATGTAGCCTTAGCACTGACCCTGTTGTGATGTACTAGTAAAAAAAGACATACAAAACTTACTACTTTATGATTAACATTTGCACAGGCAGGCTAAAGCAGATGTATTTCCTTTCTTTGCAAGTTTTAGGGATATTAAACTGGAAAGAGGATTGATAATGAAATTATGAAACAGACTGTTTAACAAGAGAAAGGACTATAACATTTTTTAAAACTCAAAACTACTGATTTTGGAGTCCATACCTTGGGTTTTAATATTCAAAACTGATCCTACTTCTAATACTAATTTTGTGTCTCAAAATATGAAATAATGAATGCATTTCTCATATCAGAAACAGGATGTAGGAATTATGATTCCTAGCAAATTCTCTAAGTTAAAGCCTTGGGCTCTTCTTTTTAAGACTTGAATAAGAGACCTTAGACTGTTTTATGGAGACCTATTCTGTTTTAGAAAGAAAACACTGGCACTGAATATAGTCCATAACTTAAAGTGTCACAGGAAGTTGCAGATAGAAATGTTCTAGGGGGCTGGAGGTGTTTATAGTTTCTCTCAGTGAGTGAGGATGTGAAAGAGAGAAATTAAAGACTTACAAAGATGCTTATAATGAGATTCATACTGATTTTTACATATGAGACATGGCTAGCTGCTGATACTCAGTGTGGGTCTCTCCTATGAGGCACTTGCACATAGCAGATAGATATCCAAGAGAAATGTTGCACAATTGCAGACAATCAAACAAGTCTTGGCCATGAGGAAAGGATCTGAAGATGCAGGGAAAAATAGATTATTAGGAAAGGCCCTCTTACCAGCACAGATATTCTCCCATCTCACCCCAACCCCGCATCAGAAGCTGCTTGACAAACATGGGTCAAGCAGCCTGGTGCTGATGTCTAAGCACACTGGAGAAAGAAAAGTAAAAATAGATGATACAGAAGGAAAGAGAATGAGGGCAAGTGATGTTGGAGATAAAAGCAAGCAGACATTGCTAGTAGGGAATTTGGAGAGCCTGGGGTAAAGTGAAAGGAGTATGCATGTAAGAGCAGAGGAGGAAGTATTTGGTGTTTGGCATCCTTCACTTTGAAATGCAGGGGTGTCTGAGTTGTGGATAACTGTACAGAGGCTAGAGAGATACTAAAGTGGTGAGATTCATAAGGCTGGGTCTGACAGGGTAGATGATAACACACAATAAACTATAAAAATCAAGATGGCATTTCGATTTGTGTTACAAAGGAAATATTTATAAAGAGTTAAGATGATATTTTCTGTGTTTGTTATAAACAGCATAGTATTTTTCTGTGAACCTCCAGTGTATTCTATTGTGAAGGGCAGCATATCAGACAAAATACAACATTTTTTGTTTTGCTCCACTATGCCAGCTCCCAGTTTAAGTACTAATTTAGAATAATGTACCACCCATCAATCACAACCTCCATGTCTTCCTACTTTCCTTTGTTGTCATCTTCAGTCTTAAGCTAGCATGTTCCAAATATGTGTCAGTCTTTAATCAGTGTAGCCAGAATGGCATCCAACCTTTTGCAAGTTCTTGTGTACTTTCTCTGAACCGACATCTGATCTGTCAGATTCACACCTCTTGAAAATGTGAAGATGTAGGCAACAGGGTTAGTATAAGAATTATATAATTGTGAGACAAAATGTATTAATGCTTTTCAGTTAATTCCTTTTCTTAATACCATATATAATAATACTGCCATTTCATAATTTCTAGTAAATGTGTGTTTAAAAAAAATAGTTCCCCAAATTAAAATCATTCTCCCAATGTAAATACATAAAATTATCCTTAGAAGTGAAGACACTATCTTTGGGAAAAAGAAAATCACATTCATTGCAGGTCCTTATTTGTAAGGAACAAGAGAATTGTGAACTGTAAGGGGAGAAAGGAGAAAAAAAAAGGAGGAAAAAGAAACACAGAAACACAGATTTCTTACTAGTGGTCTTTGTTACTCTCTCTCTTTTTTCTTTTTTTTCCTAATTAAAAAAAAATATTGTTTCCTCTTTGAATGCACACTAATATATTTTACTGAGGTGTGAAACTACTTTCTTCAGATCACCGGGGAAGAATTGACATTCTTGCAGATGCATGTGATCAAGCTACTTAGAGAAAGAATTGAAAATGCCTTGCCAGCTGCATGCATTGTATTAAATTCAAATGTACAATATCTTTGGATTAATCAGTTTTGCCCCCGTGTGACATATACACAGGAATCTGTGCAGACAGACTGCACCAAAATATATTAGGGACTGAAATGAAGCAGGCATCCACAAGTGACTGAGGGCTAAAACTGCCATGTGAACTGTTCACTTGCTCTCAGGTCACTGCTCAGAAATATGAAGTCCCTAATCAAGGCCTGTTGTGTCTCAGAGATAGTGACAGGTGAGAATAAACTATGTATAAATCCTGGGAAGAGCTTGATTTGTCAAGCAAATGAATGACATACTGAAGATGATGAGTTCAGTTTATAGTAAAGAAACACTGAGTAGCATAATGGTTAGGGTACTTTTTCAGCAGGGGAAGATCTAGGACTAAAATCATAACTTTTGTTAAAGAGATATGAATCCTGAACTCCCTCTTCCCAAAAGAATGGCATGGCCTGTATCAGGGTACAAGCAAGTCTAAGCTGGCAGGGTGAACAATTTCACCTGTGACAAAGGGTACATAAAGAATGATCAGCTGAGACCCTGAAGAGAAACAAGTTGAAACCTAAGTATGGACACTGGTGGGAATGTTAGAGAGTGAGGAGAAAGGATGCTGCTGGTGTTGCCTGTGTATTCTGTGTTAAGGACTTACAGAAGGGGTACATCAGCAGCACTGGAAAACAGGATCACACCCTACCACAGCAAATCCACAAAGAAATTGTTTGATTTTATCAGTATAAAAATGCCACTTGAAGTGTTTACTTACTCATTTACGTGACTCTTGTCCTAAGCACAATAGCCCCACCACGCTAGCAAGACAGGTCAAGGTATAGCCGATGGAATGGCAGCAATGGGGCAAAGGGGTATGAAATAACCCCTGCAAGGCGGATTTAGCAGTAAAGTGGGACAATCGAGCCCTCTTTAAGCCGGCCCTAGGGCATGTACATACCTCCCGTCACCCTCCTCGCAGGCGCCCCCCCCCCATAAACTAATAAGCTATCCAGCCAAAGATGATTCAGAAGCCCTCTGAATTTGATGAGCTTTTCCATTTCCATTTACAGTGTAGTCTTAGGCTGTAAATTTAAAATTGCCTCTGCCTGTTTCAAAGAAGTGTTGTATTACATTTCAGACAATGTTTACTGGTGATGATATGAGTTGTCATTTTGATTACAAAAAGAGGCTCTGCAGGGAGTTGCTAATAGTAGCTCTAATAGAGAGTCAAACCATAAAAGACTAGAAGGATTCAATATAAATTATAACTCTGCTTTAATTTACTATTGTTGTCTTACAAAATGTTCTCTGAGGAATCTTTTAAAAATAAGTCATCCATACAGCTGTTTTTAAAGGAAAAGGGACTCTGGCAGAATGGCATTGTACCTGTGGACAATAAAAATATTCATATTATTTTCTTTTAATAATACAGTGCAAAATAAATATTTGAAATACCAGATAAGATATTTAAAATTGAAAGACTGTGAGTCTAATTCCTTTTCTCAGCAAAATGTGGTCCCTTCCTTTATTGCATCTGAGAGCAATACGGTGTTAACCCCAGGCAGCATCAGCCATAAAGTTAAAGTGACAGCAAGATGTTCCTCAAGGGAGAATGTGAAGATGCTTCTTACATTTGCATCAAAGATCAAAGCACAGTTTGGGATAGGTGCTGGCTGAATGTACAAAATTCAAAGGACATTTAAGGCTAATAGCTCTAATTAGTAGTTCTCCAGACTGCTTTAGTGGCAGAATAAGAATTTCATACAACATAACATAAAGAAGGGAGTCTCTGTAGCTGAAATGAAAAAAAAATCTGATTTCAGACAAAAGTTTATCAGCTTTTTTGTTTGTGTTGCTATTTTTTGTTATCTACTGTGGAATAAGGTTAAAACCAAGATTTTTTTTGTTGTTGTTTGGTTTGTTGTGGGGTTTTTGGTCAATATATACTTCTCACCTTGCAAAACAGGAACAGCAGTTTAAGACTATAGAAGCAATTTTCAGAGTATGGCAAGATGCCATATGCATTATCAGATAAGTGATAATTTGTCATAAATTAAGTCCTCTTCCTTTGTGTATGGCAGGAATAGGCAAATCAGGTGCTGTCCACAGCTCATTAATAGTGGTCTGAGACCTTAGGCAACAGGAGTGCTTGCTGCAGTCTGTCATCCTGACTTTTTTTCTCTCTCCATGCACTAAGCAATATTTAGCCTGCAATCAAGAAATCAGGCTGTTTTAAATCATATCCTATTATCACATTTATTTCTTGAATTTAATTCCTGTGGTGAATTTAGCTATCTGCTATTTTATATAATTTCTTATATAAAGCCTCAATTTTAGAGGATCCACAACTAGAAATAAACCACTTAAAACCACATGCACTAGCATGGTTAAAATGTCCCTTTGTTCCCATCTGCTGCTTACGCAATTTGAAATTCTGTATGCGGGAAGTAAGGCTATTCAATACCCTGTGAATTAGCACAGAAGATTGACCCAAAGTGATATTATATTTTTCCTGTAATTGCAATGCATAAAGAAAAAAAAAAGAGGTTCAATGACTTCTTTGTTTTTGCTGTAGTTTAAAATTTGTCTTTTAAAATAATAAAAAAAATCCACTTAGAGAAGTGAAGAGAAAAGGTATCAGTTTTGACCAGAGTGTAAGAACTGTAATATAATATATCTAAAAACTTATTTGTCTTTCTCTATTGGCTAACATCTGATTTGCCTTTTTCTATTGGTAAGCTTTCCTAAGCTCTGAGCTCAAGCCAATGAATCCTTTAGGGATGGACAGATATGCCTAAAAAGGCAACCTGAAGCCAGATGGCCCTGGGGATGTTGTGAAATGAGTACACATTTCAAAAGAGAAGTCCAAATAAAAAGAAAAAACGATGCATGTTTTGCATTGCTCTTTGAGTTGGCATACCCAGTCTGGAAGCATTGAGCTGCTTAGGCATTTTGAAGGTGGACATATGAAATTACACATGCAATGAGCTGGGATTCTTGGTCTATAAGGTTTTCCAAATGCCTCTTGAAACAAAGGGGACATTTTGCATATTAAATAAATTTTCCCTGTAGAATCAATAAGCCCACGGTAAAATATGGGGCTGGTGTGGAATGGCAGCAGTACATAGCAATCTTGTACCTGACTTGAGAATTCAGTAAAGGAGTTACTCTGAGAGACTTGAAATGTCCAACAGACCAGTCCCCATTTCTTGCTGTTTCTCTGGAACTCTGGAACAGGGTATTTCTGTATCTCGACATAGTCTCTGTGATACTTTGCAGCAGGCTTTGAGGGTAAGCACTGGATGCTAAATTATGAACACTAAAAATACGGCTACTGAAAAGAGTAGTTTTTGGACCTTTCTTGCTCACCTCATTAAAAGCTGCACAGATATGGGAATATTGCTCTTAGGGGAGATGTGAAGGTGTGCATGAATCTTTTAATTAACAATTCAAAAGAAAAAATATTCTCTTTGTGCATATCAGGTTATTCTTAAAATGGTGATCAAAATTATATGCAAGGTACAAAAAAACCAAGTCTGAAAGCTGGCATAACATGTTATACCTGCAGTTAGATTTCAGATATTTTCTGTATGCAATTAAAATACATTATATCTTTGTACAAGAGCTTATTTAGGAAGTCTGGCATGAAGAAATTATTTGAGGGATTTGACTTACCATATTATGCATTTAGTAGTCTTTGTAAAGCTCCCATTAAAATGAGTGTCCAGAATTAACAATAGTTTTGCCTTTTAAAAAAAATTTCCAAATGTAACTGCAATAATGAAATCTAATGTATTTTTACAGAAAATCCCCAGTGTTTTTTATCAATTCAATTCAATTCAATTCAATTCAATTCAATTCAATTCAATTCATCCCAATGAATTTTTACACTAAGAATGCTATTTTTTAAATATTGCCTTTTTAAGGATTGTCAGAAAAGAAAATACTAATGTAGAACTTGGGAACAGTGCCTTATTATTTATTGGTATGAGATGCTCCAAAATTTCTTATAAAATAATGTCTCTTTCCTGATGTACATATCTGGAATTTCCAGACTCAGTTATTACTTAGGGATGGATCAGCCACCCGTTGCCTTGAGTGTCCTTTTTCCTTTTATTTTTTCAAGGTGACTTTAGTAGTTATGTCTCAAGACACAGCAGGAGCAGAGAGAAACAGGGAGGAAAGAATATCAGACAGCCTGCAAATATCTGGGCCATAGGCACAATTTGCTATGTCACTATGTACTAACTGGCTGTTAAATTTTAGGGACAGCCAGGAGCTAACTTCACCTAGTTGGTACGTATTAGTACGTTAGTGCATGGACATGGAAATGAAAATGGTTATGTTTCTCTCCACACCAAGTACAATTATTCACATGAAATAAAGAAAAAAAATCTTTAATCAAAGCCATCTAGACACTAAGTACTGAAGTACCACACTAAGTACCATCTAGACATTAAGTACTGAAATTATGTTTCCTAATTGTAGCAGCTGTAATGAAATCTTAGGCTAAGAAAGTGACTGTGGAGAGTTAAGTTCTGTATCTGCTGAATGCCTACTTGTAGTTTAAGGGGAGAGTTCAATTCACAGCTGTCACATATGGACATCCTGGAGTAATATCACAGACTCTTGCTCTTTTTCCTGTCTCTACTACCCCTCAGAATCTAAAAGCTTTTTATTAACAAAATGAGAAATTATAATGAGGAGCTGTCTTAGCATAAGAAATATGGGTCAAAATGCAATAGGGCTTAGATAATTATTTTCAGTAAAGCACTCTGGCTGTTTTTGCTCTGAAACCACTTATGACTAAGAACTGGCCTCTGTGTGAAGCAGAAGAGCCCTGCTGATAGTGGATTGATGTTCTCCATAGGAATGTGAGCTGCAGAGTTTTGGCAATGAAAGCAGCTGCCATTGTGGCCTTTTTTCCCCCTTTTCTTTTCCTCTGTGTCTATGTCTCAAAAGCCTAGCTGATAAATTAGAAGCTGTGATTTGTATTCAAATTGGAGATGGAAGAATATCTACTAACTTTCAATTTAATTGCTTAAGTTGCTGAGTGGGTTGTGTTTGAGGTGTTTGTTGCATTGCAGAGTGATGGTTCTGAAGTGAGCAGAAGACTGCTTGTACCACTTAGACACTGCATGTTTTGCTCAGAGGGGAAACCTGAATGTATTGATTTATTCCTATGTTTGGAATACAATGAATGAAAATGGTACCTTATGAATTCTGGGATCCCTGCCTGAACTGAGCAGACTGGAGGAACTGTAACGAATGCAAGAACAAAGCAGTCTGTTAATGATTCAGTTTAAAAAGAGAATGGAAATATCTTTTGTCAGCTGACAGAAGTGTCTCAACTGTTAATGATATTAGTTTAGATTCAGTAGAAGAATTATCCTATGAACAGCTGGGAGGTTAGTTTACCATTGTTTACTCTTGGCTTTCTTAACTTCTTTGGAACAAATAGGCAAAGGGAGGAATTGAACTTGTTTGAAAAATTGAATCAATTAAAACTGATAGAATGAATACTTGTCTTGTCAAAAGTGTATTTATAGCTCTGTTTCAAATAGGAAAGATGAGAAATTCATCAAAATGAAAGTGGGGACTTGAATGGATATAATGATAAGGGTGTTCTATTACATATATGGTTCCATTACATTTTAGATTTATGGATGTTTTATGTTATACATTTTCACTGCTTGTGGAAATGAGACAAGAAAAACTCCTGTCTGTATTTTGCTCACCTAACTGAATTGGCAGTAAACAGAAACTCACTTCTGCTGATTTGCCTAAAGGTTGTGAATTCAGTAGAGAAGGCTTGTGGTGGTGTTTCCACAGACAAGAATGCATGTGGCTTACACTACAGGTGGATATGGATCTCTTCTCTGAGTTAACCACATGATTCATGAAATGGAGGCAAAAACTAGGGGAAACTAGAAGAACAGGGCTTCTTTACTGGCTTTTTAAAACTACTATATGAATGTCCTTTAAATCCTCCCCAGGGATTTGTAAGCACATGCCAGAAATAAGCAGCTGACCTTAGGAAGAGAATGCTCCCCTGTGCATCTGCTTGGGTTATAGGTTTATGGCATACTGAGCTGTGGAAATCAATCTTTTGTAATCTCTGCCCTTTATGCTTTAGTCAGAGAGCTGCTGTTGTATCTATAAATGATCCATTTGTGGATCTGTTTGAAGATAAAAGAGGCTGGCATGCAAAAAAGCTTTGACATGCGCTCCAGTTACTTATCCAAAAGTGAATACCCAAAACCTGGTTTTGGGTTCACCTGATTGAGTTAGATGTTTTTTAATCTAAAATGCTGTTAATGCAGATTGCATTTTCAAGACAAGGATTATAGTACAGGCAAGACTTAAAATTTTATGTTGCCTATAAAATCTTATCAGAATAAACGTGTCCAACTATCCTGCAAGCAAGGGCCCAGTGTATGGAGGTAACACAAATGAAATATAAAATCCTGCAGGTAGAGCTGTTTATGTCTGTGTACTGTACTTCCCCAAAGCTGTCCAAGAAGGAGGAGGGAAGGGTTGATAACATTTTGTCATAATGATTGTATTATTCTTAAACTTTTACACCTTCAGGTATGTTGACTAACTGAAAACTAGCAATCCTAGATTGAAAAAAAACCAACCCCAAGCATCCGTTACTGTGGCTCTCTTTCCAGAAATGGCTACATTATATGTAATGGTACATATATGTAATCTTTTTCTTTCTTTGTTAACAGCATTTATTTTGAAGTCTTGTTAATTTGCCTCATTGTGGTCCCTCCTCCTTTAGCCAGGTGGAACTGCTTCTGCATTTTGCCTCTTCTCTGTTTCCTTGGAAGAGCAGAAGTTTTCCATATGTGTCTAGGTGACAAGCCATGGATGAAAGATTTTTTTTATTACTTTAAAAATATCTTTATGGTTCCTTATCTTTAGGGACAAGACTGTCTTTGCAGCAGGCCACAGAAAGCTGAAGAGCCCTATGACTTAATATGGAGAGGGGAGAGAACTATTACACTTCAGAAGTATGGTTCTCCCACTGTGGGTGTGAAGGGTAGGAGGCCCCTTATCTTGCAGTCTTACTGCTACTTGAACTGACCTTCTGATAAGTGTGCTTTTCCTTGTGGGTTTTTTTTTTTTTTTCAATGCTGGATCCATTTGGAGACAGCATTTGTTATTTTACTGAGGTGATAGGAGCTTCTAATGATGCTGAAATCCAACTCTTCTCCACCATTTCCTTTGAGACTCTTAGCTTGTCTGCTTGACTATTTTCAGAAAGCCTTTTGTTATCTTTTCCTGGCTTATGAATACTTAGGAGGATATCTTGAAAGTTATGTTAACATAGATTCTCTGATTTTACCACAGTTTTCCTCAGTGATCTTCCTTCTAAAACCTAAAGCAGCAAAACAATGTAGCTGTTTACTGCACCCCTTCCATTGGTGGGTAAGGGCTGAAGTGCCATGTAGACAAAGGCTGTTGTCTTCTGTGGGTTACAGAACAGCTCAGTTTGAGGTAGAAATGGTGCTGTGAGGTATCTCATCTTGTGTTCAGCTTGATTCTTATCTGCTGTTTTAGGTACCACCGTTACTTTTGGCACAGTTAAGATCAGCACCCTTAGTTAAGTGGATGACCTCAAGTTTCACTGACTTTTGAGTTTGAAAGAGAATTTAATTTTTCAAAGATATTTTTATAAATTGAGTGACTGGTGTAAAAACAATGTCAGAATTCTTTACTAGAAAAGAAGGAAAAAAGACACAAGGATGTCTTTAAGGCTGACACAATGAAAATGATCATGTAGAAAAATGGTAAGTACTATGCTTACTACAGTGAACATCCAAATTATTCAGGCTGATGAACTGACTTAAACTACACTCTTTGCTCTGTGAAAGTATACTGAAATCATGCATTTGTTTCTATTATCCTAGGTCCTAAAAAGAGCTCTATAGAAGTTATTGGATTTGCCGTTGTTAGGATGGCAGCAGCACAATCACTCTGTGTAACTATTGTGTTTAGCTAAGGTTACCATTTTGTGAGGATGGATCGTCTTCATCCATGGTATTCTTCACAGCAGGCAGTTCCACCAACTCTGATCTCAGCTTCCATTCCAGTTGTATTCATTCCCCTCTTTCACCTTATTACAGACAAGCCAGAGTTCCTCACATACCACTTGGGTAGTTGCCTTTCAGAGAAAAGTATTGCAGAGGCATTCTAGACTTGGACAAGAAATTCCTGTTGGATGAGAGATCTGAAATTAAATTATAGCTTACAGAATTTAAAAGAAATTTTTGGGAACTATGGTTTAAAAATATTTGCTTTATTTCCTTGCTTTTAACATTCTTGGGAAGCATGAGAATGGCCACTGGTCACATGGCTTATTTGGACGCAGTGAGCTCTGCAGTAGCAGTGATACAAACATTGGAGTCCTCAAAAAAACCCCAGGAGTTGTATCTGATTGGAACAGCTGAAATAGCAATGAGCAGCAGTTAATGTGTGAGAGCAACTAGACAGGGCAGAGAGAATTTACAAAGAGCACGCTCTTCAGTTCTTCCTTGGATGCAATGAATTGTTGGCCAATGTTACTGCCATAAGCAGGTCCATATTGTAGAAACTATCTGTGAGTCTCTTTGAGTGCAGGCAAATATCTGCTAAAATTGAAATATTTGTAGAAGCTACAAAATGACTTCATAAAACTTCTTGCTAAGTATATATGGGTGACTGTTCTAGGTTAGCTAGCTCTAGGGATATTTAAATATCAGATCTCTCTCAGATGTTGGAATTAGTGAGTTCTGCTAATTACAGTTCTGTGTAAAGTTTTCAGGAGGCTTGATATTACCCTGAAAAAAATTGGAACTTCAGCTCTAGCTTTCAGCTACAACAAGAAGGATGTTATTGAGCTATTAGGATAAATTGCAGAAAAAATTACCTTTAAGTATTTGATTTTGGTTTGTAATTGAATCTCACAAACTCTGCAGAAGCTCGTTTAGCTTTTACCTTGACCTTTCTGAATATTTAATATAGGTATTGTTTTAATGGCATACACACCTGAAATAACTATTTAGAGCCCTCATTATTCAGAGACTATATAATGTACAGTAACATCTGGTAATAGAAGACAACTATAAAGCACTTTAGACAAACATGATTTGCTTTACTGTTGACATAAAAAAGAGAAACATATGGAACTTGGTGTTCCTAATGGAATGTATTGGTCTGGAAATAGAAATGCAAAATGGAGAAATCCAAGAGGTTAATTTCCATTCTACATTGTGAAATTAGAAATATGCTGATCTGAATAGGAACTGTAAAAATGCATATTGTCTTTTGACAGAGATCATAAATCATGGACTTTTCAAGGCTATTAGAACAAATTCCATCCACATTGGCAGAGCTGTTTTTAAAGTACTTTTGTTAACTAATGACTTATGATATGTTTTGAAAAATACGGTCTCCTTTCTCAAATTATTCAAGTTATTTTAAAAATTTAATTTCATACTCAAATTTTTTAATGCAGTGATTCTAAATTTATTGATACATAAACTATAATGCTTTTAAAATCAGGATGAAATGCTGAAGATAAAACCTGTGTATGCACTGGTATTATGATACTGTCCACTAGACAGTAAAACAGAGATGTAACCCCAAGAATTAATGTGGTTTTTTTCTGTAATTAATAATGTGCCTTGCTGTGATTTTTTTTTTTTTGTGTGTCTAGGTTTAAAAACATTTTCAGATAAATTATCTTGGAAAGGCTTTATAAAAATTTCTGACACTAATAATCTTGTTCAAAATCTTATGTTGATTAATATTTTCTGCAGAAACCTGTTAGTTAAGTGTTACTCAGCATTAATAAGAGTATCAAAGTTTTCTTCAATGATTGCATGGAACATCTTACATTACTGAAGACTGTTAAATGACAAAAAGGCTTGCAATGTTTGTTCTTGAGAAAACAGAAAAGAGCTTTGGGTGTCCTGAAGGCCTATTGAAAATCTTTCTTTTTATCTCAAAAATGAAAACTAAAAAAGCTTTTATGTGCATTGTAGGGAAGGAATCGATATTTCTTAAAAATCAAATGTTTTTTTCTGGCAGTTCATGTGTGTAATAATAAAGACTCCAGTCTAAAAATGAAGCTTTGCTAACAAAACAGGACTAAAACTTTTATTTTTAGTGGTAAAAGATAATAAAGGGAAAAAATGATTCATTTGAATGTCTATATTTATGACAATGGCATTTATAGACTTTGATGTTTTTCCCAAAAATGTCAAAGCATTTTACAAACACTCATATAACATAAGCTGCCAATTAAACACTGAAAAAACAAGTGTCTATTTGTACCTCTACTTTACAGAAATATGAGAGAATAGCAGAGCAGACACTGATTTTCCTGGGCCTGTACACAATATCACTGTCAGAGTAATGGAAATAACTAAAATTATTAATTTCTTATCTTTCTTTTTAGGCATGAAACCATGGCCTCTCCAGTGTGATTGAAATGTGAGGTTAAATGTGGCAAATGAATGAAGAAAAAATAAATGTTGTTTATATTTCAAGATAGTGAAGTCTCACTTGAGGCAAAATGTATGTGAAAAATTATGTTTTATGATTGAAGTAGTCTTTCTTAGGGCTTTCTTGGGACACTGTATTTGTGACAATGTGTTCAAAGCAATCTTTGAGTTGCTGAAATTTGCTCTGAACAAAAAAGGCCATGCAATTATTTGTGAATAAAGTAGCCTAAAATATAATCCTGCATTTGAGATATAGATTTATAAGATCATACTTGCTTCTCTTAACAAGAAGAGTCAAGGTAAAGCAGAACCATCTGCTGGCTAGAAAGAAAGGAATGTCGCGGCTGGCAGTGTTTATAAAGTTGGTGATCTACCTCCACAGTTGTGTGTCCTCTCTTTGCCCACAGCTATGTTTATAAACACCCTTAGGTGAGGGATAGCATCTCAGGCTCAGAAAAAGGAGTTTTACATCACCATTGTCCTGGTGATGTAGGCAGGAACCTGAGCAGATGTGGGAGTCTCTGCTCTGCCTCTTTATTGTATGATCTAGACTGATGCATACCTGTATTTCCAGGAAAAAGAGAAGGGAGAACAAAGGAAAGCACTCTCTTTTCCCATTGCCCCCTTATGCATCTGTCTCTGGGTTATTTCATAAGGAAAGTTTATCCCAGGATAAGCTTCTTGTTTAATGCAGATATTGATGGATGCAGATATTGGTGTGGCAATGACAATGCAGACCCACAGATTTTAGCCACCTTGGTGGCTACAATCCTCAGATCATGCCACTAGGAGGAGTTTTATTGTCAGTCTCAGTTATGTTGTGCAGTTATGTTATTCAATGCATGTTACTATCTTGGCTGATAGATACCACCTACATTACATTTGTGGCTATTTGAATTTTCCCCACCCTCCTTAGCCATCAAGTCAATTGCAGTCACTTTTAGTGAATCTTTTTCAGCAAGTAGATCTTAAAAGCCTGTTCTGATACCTGAATACGTATTGCACAGATCTTGGCATGCATCAGGATGAGATGTCACCCTGCTTCTTTTTATGTCAAAAGAGAAAATTGCTTGAGTATCATGAAGCAGCAGCTCACAAGAAAGTGTGTCCAGCTAGGCCAGAGCCTATCCTGTTGTCCTGTGTCACATTAATACTCCAAATAGGATAATCAACAAAATAGTCAACAGGAACTGTGAATCTGAGAGTCAATATCCAAACCCTCACAATCCAAATTATCTCCCCTGCTTCATTGTGAATAAGTGATACTGGTGGAGGCTACAGCCTGGTTGGTATTTTTTTAGCTGTCTCCTCAAGACAGATGACCCACTGCTGTTTCCAGTTTGATTTAGTGGATATTTAGGCACTTTCAGGACTTAGATGTATTTTACCTGTTTTTCAGTGCATTCACATGCTTAAATTTCTCAGAAGAGGCTTCTGAAAGAGTTAAAGACACAGCAAAATGGAAATTTAGAGATTTTGTGACATTAAGCTTAACTCCAGTGCAGCATGAATGCTGTGTAATTGATTGTTACTGTTGACACATTACCTAATATGCCCTGTTTTCCTTCTTTTTTTAATAGCTTAGAATATATTAAGTCCATAGTCTTGATAACTGAAAATATCCTTAGATTTAGGATTTTAAAATTACATTTAAATAGGAATATAAATTGTTTAGGGGGAAAGAGTTTTCTCTGATATTCTCTGATTATAGTTTATGACTTCTCTACCTTTCAAGCTGATTTTAATATTTTTCATTAAATTTGGTATAGTCTTTCTTCCCAAGAGACCTGCCTCTTCATTATAACCATTTCCATCAATGACAAGATCACAGAGCATTTTTAATGTTAAATAGGATAGAAGGATAGAAATTAGTACTTAAAGGGTGAAACTATTAGTATTTCTGAGTGCTTCTATGTATTCATCACTGCCTGATACAGATCAGTATTAATAATGGGACCAGCCAGACATAATCCATCTGCTGGATATTCCTTTTCTTTCTATGCAGTGACTGTCTTGTCTTCTTTCTCAGACAGTGCCTGCTCTGGTCTCCAGACAGGAAATCCAGACATGGCCATTCATCAATGCTGCTATAATCTGTCTGATTTTATTAGCTTTTGAATTTTATCACCAAAATGAAAAGGAAGGGGGGGAAGGAAAACCCAGCAGTATGATTCTTCTGTACCTATGAGTTCTCCTCAATCCAGTGGATTCAGAATAGACAAAAATTTAAAAGGGAAAAGGTACCTGGCAAATTAACTACCCCCTGCTACCTCCCTCTCCCACATCCATCCTCTACCCCTCCCCCCCCCCCCCCCCCATGTTATTTTTAACAGGTTGATCACTTTTTATATTTCTTCTTCCACAAATGCATGCAGTGTACTGCAGTGGACATTCCCGGTTGATTGATAGTTTTCCTTTATTTTAGATTTTGTGGTGCATATTGAATATTCCCAGTTGTTATAGGGACTGCCTAGGACTGGATCTTGTTTTGGAGAGCAGATATGAACAACCTTTGGAAATTGAGTTGTTTGGTGCTGCTCTATGGATTGAGGAATTCCAGTGCCAGTGGTCCCAGATGAATAAATTACAGTTGGAATAATTTGTTGAGGCAAGAATGTTAAACTATGTAGAGACCAATGGAGAGAAAGAAGGAGTGGACTGAAGCCTTTGATTGTTTCTGGCAAAGTGGCATAAATTGTTTCAACCCAGGGCACCAAAACAGCAACTCACTTAAGACAATTAATATTTTGGTTGCCTTTACCCCCATTACCAAGTTTCTGGTGAGACAGAGAGTGCAAAATTTAGGTTGTGAAAAAGTGTCTATCTTGGAGCTGTGTGGAAATTACTAAATTTTTCTGAAGGAGAACAAGCTGTTTGCAGGCTCCTTTGGATATCCTGCTGTGGCAGTCTCACTGAAAGATGAATGTGGATTCATAGAAGTGTGGTGTGTGCATGCAAGGAAGGAATTCCCTACTTATTGTCCTCTGTAGGACTGGACAGAAGTGACAGAGTAGTTGCCTGCCTCCAATTCTCCTCTCCATCCTGCTGCTGGGGAGGGAAAGGGGAAGAAGGGGGAGAAGTACCATTCCTAAGCAACATGAAAGAAAAACCAGAAGAGTAATAAATTAGCTTTCAAAACTATATTTATTTGGATCTCCCTTTGCAAGGTATTTGAGCACCAGCCCAGTACACATCTGGTCACTTATGCAGAGGTTAGAAATGTCCACATTATTGAAACAGAATCTGGAAAAGACATCAAATTGATATCTTTAAAAAGAAGCAGATTAGTTTTGGAACTTCCTTGATTCCATGATGAAATTAAAACATTCAAAAGTGGAATGATGTCAGTGGTATTTTTCCAGAAGGATATATAGCAGTCTGTAGTAGCAGCATTGCTATGTGGTTTGCTGGCTTTTATAAATTCACTTGGCATCAGTTTTAAGTACCATTACTGTGGCTTTACTGATTTTGCACTTTGGCATGGCATGTGGAACAAAGCAGTAAGTATTCTATCAGTAGAGATAAAAACAGGTTTTATAGTACTTGATATGTCTAGAGTCTTGGTATGCCAGTAATTCTGTAGAGAAATGTCCTTGGAAACATCTGTAAAGAGTCCAAAGTTTTGTGTTGGCATATTTCTACAAGCACATTTTATATAAGCCTTGCACAAAATGGAGCCTACAAGAGAGAATTCCTTCTATATTTTCAATTCCTCATTTTTTGGAAAACCAAGAGCTGCTCCATTGCAGTTTATCAGAACTGCAAATACAGAAAGTATAGTTAGTTGGCTGATCAGAATTTTCTTTAAAAAATGATACAGTTCAAAACTCTGCCTTTTTAGGTTCATAACATTGCCACCAATGGCTTGTGGGGTAGAACTTTTGTATACAGTGACTTTTTCCTCAAAATACCCATGCAGAAAGTAGGAAACTCATATTTGATTCTTTTGCCCTAAAGTGTTCAGAACACTTGTTCAAAACACACAAAAATACAGTGTCTTCTGTCTTTCAGAAATTTACTCAAAATATCGTGCTGCAATCTGTTCTTAGATTTTGCAGCCTCCACATCTCTTCTTGGAGCTAAGGAAGTAATTAAAGAAAAAAAAGAAGGTAAGATTGCAGGGACAGGAAGACAAGCAGGAGAATAAAGTGAGTGCTGCTGCAAAAGACCACCTGGATTTTAATTTGGTTGTCAGTGAAGTCTTGTATGGATGAAGAGCAGTAGGTCACAGGTCTTGCTCCAAGGGTTGCTCCTTGTAACTGAAGCACCATTACTGCTTCAGCAGGTCCATTGTGAGAGGAACCAGTGCTTTCTAAGAAACCAAGTGTATCCAGGATGTGAGACGTGTTCTCTGTTATTCTGAAGTCAGAAATTGGATAAGAGTAACTGTTACTAAAAAAGGTTTTAGAACTATAAAAAATACATTATAGAATTACTAAAGGACATTTGAAGTACTTACTGCCTAAACTGTAGTCTTAAGCTATATGTAAAGGCAGGGGAAAGATCAAAATATTACAGTGCACACCTTAGAAAATTGTTCTTAAAGAAACAGTTCTTAAAAAATATATTTTTTGTGCTTTTTTGTTTTTGTTTTAAACTAATTAAAAAATATATTAATGTTATTTATGGAAAAAGGTATTTCAAGCAGCAGGAACCTCTAATCAAATCAAATGGTCATTTCATGCATGAGGGAGTGTGTAAGACTGATTATTAATTTGAATTGCATAAATGGTTTCTCAAGGTATTTTTCCAGTTTAAGAAAATGCCTGGTTGGACCTTGGTGGCTGGACCTTGGCAGGCTGCCAGATGCCCACCTAGCTTCTGCTTTCTCATTTCCTGTCCTCTTATTTCCCTTCTAAAGGACAGAGGAAGAAAAGCAGATGGAAAAGCTTGTGGGTCAAAATTAAGACAAGGAAATAATTTACCAATCAGTCTCACAGCAAAAGAGAGGACTTGGAGAAAAGCAATGTAATATATTGCCATTTAAAATAAATTAGGATGGTGACAAATAAAACCCTTCCCTCCCCTCTCTGATATTTTCCCCAGGATTAACTCCTCTCCTTTGTTCCAAATCCTCAATTTGTTTCCCCACTTGAGTGTCACAGAATGGGTGGCTCCTTGTGGCTGCTCCTTTCTTTTCACACTTTCCCTTATTCTATCATGGGTCCTCTCCAAAGGCTGCAGTCCTTCAGCAAACATCTGCCTTCTCTGCTTTGGGGTCCTCCATGGGCTGCAGAGAGGATCCCTGTGCTCCACCATGGTCTCGTCCACAGCTGCAGCAGAATGTCTGCCCCAGCACCTGCTGCCAGCACCTGGACACCTGTGCATTGGTAATCAGGAAGAAAGTGAGGACACGCATACATAAGAAGGCATATTTGTAGAATCATAGATTCACAGTGTCCCTGGGGCTGTCTGCCAGATTTTTGAGTTTTTAACAGGGAAATACTTGATCACTTGAAGTTGATAGAGTGAGGTCTCCTACCAGCAATTTAACCTGCAGCAATTCAACATAAGATCTGAGTGTAGAAATGGGAGAGCATGAAAATGAAGCCAGTGAAATGCACGTCTAGTAATTACTAGTGTACATACGAAGCATTGTGTGATAGATAGTCAAGCACCCACCAGTTTCTCTTCTAAAGAGATGAGGTCGTGCACAAAGGACTGGAGCACTCCTCTTCCAGTGTGGATGTAAGAGGACTCTACACAGTGCTCAGCTCCCAGCCCATGCAGTTAGGACTGAGGACTGGAGCAAACTTCTTTTCTGGTTAATATGTAATGTGGACATAATGGCCTAGAACAATTGGATAGCAGCAAATCAACTTCCAAGGACACCCTCTTTGCACCACCCTTAAAGGTAATGGTCACATTCTGGCTCCAGCATTTCTTAGTGAAATGATGGTGCCAAACAAAGAGTGCTCATGGAGCTCTCTTTCTGCTAGATAGTAGGAATAAAGAGAGAGCAATTATTTTTAGTCAGAAATCCTGATTCAAACATGCAGCTCTGAATCATGATATTTTATTTCTATCCTTTCCCACACTTATCCTATGAAACTATTCACTTTAATTTCTGGGGGGTTTCATGTTACTTTTAGCTTCCTACATACAGAATTAGTGTCTTCATCTCCTTTTTAGGGCCTTCTTCAGGAAATTTTCAGCTTGAATGGCTTATTTTTGCTTAAGGCTACTTAACAAGGATATGGCTTTCCTTGTTTCAAGCTAGCTTGCTTAACAAAGGAATATACTTGATTTAGCCTACCTACATTCCAGTCAGAGATTAGACAGATAAGAAATTCTTAGTAAAAGAAGAAATGAAGAGAAAGTAACTTAGGATGATTTAAAACAGGAAGGATGGAAATTAAATACATATGAATGGGCTGCTTTATTCCCTTGAGACAAGATTATTTACTTGTGTCAAACTGCAAGGAAATGTTTCTATGCTTGAAGATAGAGCAAAAATATATAGCAAAGAATGTTGTCTATATTCAAGATGCAGATTGCTTTAGTTAGTTCTTAGTTACTGTCTTACTTGTCAAAGTGATATGTACAGGACTGTTACAGTAGACTTTAATCTCTTCTACTCCCCAAATACAACAAAATATGGTAAGGGGAATGTAAATGTGTTGTAGCTGTATTGCTTCAGGTGCAAAAAATCTTACTACTCCCTAAACAAAAGAATTAAGTAACAAATTGGACTAAAAACTATGTTATCCTTCATATGAATATCTATTCCCACTTTAATGATGATTACCCCTTCACTGTAGTCTTAAAAGGTCAGAGTTGAAAAAGGGCAAGACAGTAAGGTCAACATTTCTTCCAGCAGATGAAATATGCATAGCTTGGCTGGCCTTTGCCCTGCAAATACAGAGAAGTTTAAAAAATGTCATCATTAAGTATGACAAATATCATTGATTTTTCTTGTTAGATGAACCATCTGCCTTTTTGATGCTAGGATGAATTATGTCTACTTCTTCTCAGTAGCAATGGTGGTATTTGTTTTTTTTTTTCACTTGAATGCTCAAAACTTTTTCTCATTGAAGGTCTGCATTCCTGGAGAACTAGAGGTTTCTGTAGCCTTGTGGCATGAACAATCCATCTGGCTTTGTTGGTGGTAAAGGTTACTGCCCTCAGCTCCTTGTTTTTCTGTCAGAGATTATTGTCCTCAGATCTGCCTGCATGCTGCTCACATAACCACTCCCATTTTTTCTCAGAAAAAATGAACCAGGCTAGCCTAAATAGTTTAAAATAATACTTCTGCTGGGCTGCCTTCTTTTTTGATGAGTGGCTTTTGATGACTTTTAGAATCATAGCACCATTTCGGTTGCAGAACGCCTTTAAGGTCATCAAGTGAAACCATTAACCCAGAACTGCCAAGTTCTCCACTAAACCAGGTCCATAAACACCACATCCACACGTCTTGTGTCTACTTCCAGGCATGGGGACTGACTCTACTATTTCCCTGGGCAGTGTGTTCCAATACTACCTTTCCCTGAGGAAATTTTTTCTAAAATCCATTCTGATACCATTCTCCCCTGGTTCAACTTCAGGCCTTTTCCTCTTGTGCTATTACTTGTTTCTTGGGAGAAGAGATGTACCACAACCTTCTTTAAGGTAACTGTAGAATGTCATGAGGTCTCCCATCAGCTTTCTTTTTTTCAGGCTAAACAAACTCAGCTTCTTCAGCTGTTCCTCATAAGACTTATGCTCCAGACCCTTCACCAGCTCAATTGTCCTTCTCTGGACATGCTTCCAGCACCTCAATGTGTTTCTTGTAGTGGGGGCCCCAAAACTGAACACAGGATTCAATGTGTGGCCTCACCAGTGCTGAGTACAGAGGGATGATCCCTGCCCTAATCCTGCTGGCCACACTATCTTTGATAGAAGCCTAGATTCTCTTGGCCTTCTTGGCTGCTTGGGCACATACTGGCTCATGTTCAGCCGCTGTCAACCAGCACCCTCAGGTCCTTTCCCAGTGGGAAGCTTTCCAGCCACGCTTCCCCCAGGCTGTAGCTCTGAACGAGGTTATTGTGATTGATGCAAGGGACCCATCACTTGGGCTTGTTGACCCATCAGTCCAGCCTGTTCAGATCCCTTCCTACCATTCAGCACATCAACACTCCTGCCCAGCTTGATGTTGTCTGCAAACTGATTGAGGATGTCCCAGATCTCATCTGAACCATCCATTAATCTATTAAATGGGACTGGCCTGATACTGATCCCTGGGGAACATCATGAGTGACCATCTGCCAGCTGGATGTAACTCCCTTCACTACCATTCTCTAGGCCTGGGTGTTCAATTATTTTTTACCTAGTGAAGTGTATTCTCATCTAAACCAAGAGCAGCCAGTTTCCCCAGGAGAATTCTGTGGGAAATGTTGTCAAAGGCTTTGTTAAATCCCAGGCAGAAAAGATCTACAGACTTTCACTCATCCACTAAGCAGGTGAAGTAGGTCAAGCAGGACCTCCCTTCCTAAACCCATGCTGTCTGGACATGATCTGGTGTCTTACATGTGCTGTGTGACCACGCTCAAGGTGATCTGTCCCTGCAGACCTCCTCCTGCACTGAGGTCAGGCTGACAGGCCTACAGTTCCCCAGATCCTCCTTCAGACCCTTCTTGTAGATGGGTGTCAGATTTTCTGACCTCTAGTCAACTGGGACCTCTCCAATTAGCCAGGATCACTGGTAAATAATAGAAAGGGGGCTGGTGAGCACTTCCCCAGCTCACTCAGTACCCTGGGATGGATCCCTTCCAGCCCCAGACCTGTAGTGTATAAGTGGTGTAGCAGGTCATTGGCCATTTGCTCTTGTAATATGGAGGCTTCATTCTGTTTTCCATCACTGTTTTCCAGCTCAGGGGCCTGTGTACCCCCAGAGCAACTGCTCTTTAGGTCTGAGGCAAAGAAGGCATTAAGTACCTCAGCCTTTTCCTGATCCTTTGTCACTATGTTTCCCCTTGTGTCCAACAAAGGACAGAGATTCACCTCAGCCCTCCTTTTGTTGCTGGTGTATTTATAGAAATCATTTCATTGTCTTTTTTGGCAGTGGCCAGTTTAAGTTCTAGCTGGACTTTGGCCTTTTTGATTTGCTCGCTACATAACCTCACAATATCCTTGTAGTTAGGCTGAGTTGCCTGCCCCTTCTTCCAAAGGTCATAAACTCTCTTTTTTTTCCTGCCTTCCAGTCAAAACTTTCTGTTCAGGCAGATGAATGTTTGCAAAGAGCAGGTCTGTGCAGACCTGAGACAACCACAGGTGTACTTTATTCTTCACCCAGAGTTAAACGAGCTTGTTTCCTGTCAAAGAATATTACAAGTTCTGGCTATTTACTTTATCTCTGCAATCATGTTTTGGAATATTTCCCTCAGAAAAAGATGCACTGATGCACCTATAGTCTGTGTGATGTACATTTCCATTTCATAATTACTGGGTCAATCAACTGTAACTTGGATAAAGTATAAGCTGCTTTCTGAAGTGCATGGGCTTTATGCATTCAGAACACTACAATGTGATTTATAACATTGAATTACTGTAACATGCTCAAAATGGGTTTGAGAGTAAACAGATTGTTTGCTACATCTTATTAGCACAGTGGTCAGTAGTGTCATATCAAAGTAGTCTGGGTGTGTAAAATTATGCCACAGTGGATAATGAATAGAGCAAAAATAAATAGAGAATTTGATCAAATAAGCACTTTGTGGAAATTTTTACTGAAAGACTTTCCAGACTGCTGTGAGGCACTAAATTGTTCTGCCATTCTTGGCTTACAAAAATGCACATACTACTCATATTTTCTCACTGCTCTGTGAAGTATTGAAGTGGAAAAGTGAATTGAGCTGTCACAGTTCTTGGAGCACTACTGCATTTGGGACGTGGCAGGGTGTTTAAGCAATCTCACTAAGTCAAGGACTAAACTACTGCTGGATTTCTCAATTCTAATTTTCTATTTATCTCAGTATTATAACTGTAATTTAACCAAACTGTGAGTCAATTATATGCTTGTTGTAGACTCCTCGGCTCAGGCATTCTTAATGCTTTATTGTATATTCAAAGATTATGTTAAATATTATGGAATTTTATCATTTATGAATGCATTTTTTTTTAAGGGAGGAGCTCTTTCATTAAATTCATTCAGATGATCAGAAATTCTTTCTCTTCTGTCAAATTCTGTCATTTGAACACCAAATCCTAATCATGCCAATCTTCAGGAACTGAAACTTTTGCCTGTCTTTTGTTTTTGTATCTTACCGTATTTTCTATTTTTGGTGATGGTTCTTAGCTTTAGTTCCCAAAGAACCTTTGAGGCAGATGTACCTGACACCAGAGTGGTTAAAAAAATCTCCCTGATTTCTGTACAAACACTTCACAGGTTTTCATACTCAGCAATTTGTCCATACAAGTATATAAGAAGTAGCTAAAGGGTCCTGACTCTCACGTTCTGGTCCAGCAGTACTGTAGGGTCTTGGACCAAGACTCTGAAACACTGAACTTAGTAACAGTTGGTAGCACTGTCTGCTCAGGACTTTTTTCATTGATGACGCGTCTCCTTGTGTTTTCAGCCATTCCCTGAAAAAGGGTAACAAAATGTAATGGTTCCATGTGAAAAATTATATATCTTTTATTGCACATCTCTTAGTCCAAGAAGTAATAACAGGTTTTGTTTTTCACTGAACCACACATTTATCTAGCATCCATAGAGTCAGTGCTAGGGGAGCTCAGAGTCAGAACTTGGACACAAGTCTAAACAAGCCTTTCTAATGTCTTTTTCTGAAAAGCAGAGCTTGTATTTTTACAGTCTGTTCAGGATAATGGGTTATGTATTATGTATGCTAGCTTTTACATATCACTGATGCCTTGAAAGGCTACCTAGGACAGAGGCTAGACAGTGTTAAAGGAATGAAGAAGGTATTTATTGGAAAGGCCTTCAGAGGCCTTCACCTTGGGCAGTACAAGAGCCTGGCCGTGGCACCCAAGATGAACAATGGGTCGCACGTTTTCACACGTTTATAAGTTTTGGTCCATTTACATATTGGGGTTAATTGTCCAATTACAGCTTCCGGTTATGAAGTCCCATCCTCCCAGTTTGCCCTCAGTTCACTGCTGTTTATACTTTTTGGGCCTGAAGCTGCAATGGTGTCCTTGGTTCTTGGGTTGGAAAAGGATTGTTTTGTCCAACTAAACTGTGAGGAGAACTTGCTAACACTTTATAGGAAGTTCAGAGTTATATACTAATGCAGTACAGAATCTGGAAAATATGAAAGCTAAAACTTAAGGCATCATCAAGTGAAGGTATGGAACCTCACTTTTGGTGGATTTCATAGAGCATTGCCTACATGATTTGGACATGCTCCAAACTGGAATCAGAAAACCTGCCACCAACTGCTGTCCCATTCACACTTTTCAGACCATTACATGTTTGATTTAACTTTAAGTTTGGGTGCTCTGACTGGTAAAATAGTTTTACAATTTAAAAAAAAATTGTAATTTTGTTTTTCTTTTTGCTTTTTTGCATGGGCTCTCTGACCATGCTGCTTCATAAGATCACTGCTCCGAGGGTGACTATGAGTGGAGTTTTTGCAGATAAACAATAGAGAAATGTAGGTTCTTAGATTCTTCAGTTCTCACTGAGCTTCTGTGCGAGTGATTCCACGTTGCTGTATGTACCCCTCATTTTGCTGTCACCTTTGAAATCCTGCTAGTGGCTGCAGGAACTGAGGCAGCTCTCTGTTTTGAGGAATGCTACCCTGGCCTACACAGAGGGATATGTGAAAGCTCTCCAAGGCTTGTCAGTGTGTGCAGTTTCCACTGTGACACAGGGTTATTTGTGAATAGGTGGAGCATGCTCATTGTTGTGTCAGTCCTCTTCCCTTCCCTGGTACAGAAGTGATCCTATCAATGATTTCTAGTCATACAGCCAGAACAAACAGAGGATATATCTGGTGCACAGACATCTTCCTTTCTGCCAGCCACTCAAAGCACGAGAGGCAAGTAGGCAAACCAAAAGTTGCTCTGTACCTAACTATTCACTAAAGGATCTGAAGTGGGAATGCAGTGGGAAATGTATTTTAGCCAGCTGAATGTTATTCAACCCTCAGCAATACCTGTGAGAATCACCTGAATTCTCTGGCTGAAAGTAGTTTTTAAGACTCTTAAGAGAATCAATGTTCTTAAGGAACAAACTTCAATTCTGGTAAAATCTTTGTGATGCATTATTAATTTCTGTTTAAAATGTCACTGAAAATTTGGATATAACATATCTAATGTTAATAGTAAGTAGGTAATTCTGAACCATGTGTCTGGGTAGTCCCATTTAAGACAACAGAGATATTCATATGACAATCTGATGTGCCTTCCTCTTTAGAGTGGCATTTTTATGTACTCAGGAGTCTTTCTATGGGTTATATTAACAATTTTCTTTGATGATTTGAGAATATTAGCCTTTACTATTGCTAAGTATAAGATTTTCCATCTAGAAGGGTTACTAGGATTATTTCACTTCGACACTTTACTGAGACTGCTAGAGACAAACTTGTGATTATTTTGTCTGCTCTAGAGTGTGACTTGAAGGAATCATAAGAAAGGGTTCAGTTTTTTCCACTGGACAATTTTGTTTAATAATCTTTTGCCATTTCTATAATATAGTGTTGTATCATTGATGATTAAAATATTTTAAAGAAGACAAAATATTTTTCTAATGGATTTATTATGTATTTTATTTAGGCAAAAGTAGCTGTAGAGCTCAATTAGTATGCCCAGATGCAATCTTAAACACTATAACTTCCCATAGTACCTGCAGTGCCTGTGTTGCCCTGCAAGCTGAAATTTTTTAGGCCTCAAACTATTTTAATACAGATTTTATTGATGTAATTGAAGTCAGGATATGATTATATTTTAAGGTAATTTTTAAAGTGAACTGGTGATTTGTGGTCAGGTATGATGGTGAAAAAAGTGTGAATGGTTACAGATTTTGTCATTTGTGAATTAAAAAAGGTTTGTAAGTGGTGTTGTGGTTGCACACAGATCAAGTCCAAAACAAAGACACGTGTCCAGACCTTGCTTATCTCATGCCATCACAACAGCTGGATATATATATGCTCCTAAATTAACATTTCCAAACAGTATGGGAGTTGAAAGAGATATATTTTTTATCTATCTCTAAGAGAGAGTCCAAAAGAATGCCCAAACAACAGACACCTGTGTGATAGGGACATTTATTAAATATGATGAAGGTTTTAGGACTTCTTTGTGCGCTTGATTTGGAATAAATGCATTTCTTTCTCAAGTAGACTGTGAGCCCATGCCTGCATTCTTTTAAGAGGTGCAATTTTAGTAACTAGAACAAAACATAAAAGCAAATGCTTGAAGAGCAAAGAGAATTTGTTTGATTTTTTTTGTAAACAGCTTTTTGAGGTCACCTGTCTACATGGCTTCAACGACCGTCTGTCCTTTTTTTCTGCAGTAGTCATGTGTGCTACCATCATCTCTGTGGATGTGAAAGGACTCAGGGCTGTGATGCTTTTCCACACACTTTTCCTTTACAGACTTTGAAAGTGGCATGCTAATAATGTACTCATTAATAATAATGTACTGTGAATAATTAGATGAAGGTAGGTAAATAACCTTTTACTCTCTGTTGATATGTGAAAAGAGTAATCAAACACAGGATGGTCCTCCTGCACATGATGGACATATTTAGAAGCATATCAGAGAAGAATATGAGTTGTTTGAATTTAGACAGTCACTTTGCACCAAAATAAAGCAACAAAATATAACATCCACAGGTGTATGCGTAGTGATTATAATGTGATAATAATGCACCAGGCAGAAATGTTGGTGTATTGTGCATGTATTGACAGTGTGATAGTCTGGTATGTAGGAAGAACCAAATGGTTTATGACCCACATAATCATGTAGAAAGATCATTGCTAGGCCTGCCTTGGATTCTATGAAGAGCTTTTACTCGGCTCTGGATCCACAAAGGTTTAGTATATGCAAGTTAGCCTGACTGCATTTAGGTTTTCCATGTCAGAGGATCAGACTGTGCTTTGAAATGACATTTGGGTCTACTTAGAAATAACAGTAACAGAAAATTAAAGAAATTTTTTAGCTCTAACAAAACTCCTTTTATCCGCCAAGATGAATTACCCCATTCCTGTATGTTACATTATGTGATTGAAACAGAAAGGCACATCTCCATGAACACAAAGGAGGAACTACAGAGGCCCAGAGGAACAACGATATTGCCAAATTTTGCGAAACATTTCTAACTGAACTGTTAGGAGAAGTTTGCTACACAGGGAACAATGCAGGATAGCATCTGGGGCAAGGATGTACAGGACCATTGTTGAAGGTGCTTTGGAGTTATCATGCAACAGCCAGGGACTGAGGGCACTGAATAGCTTTTGATCCTAAAAATTCCTTTCCCAGATGCCAGTGAAACTACGTAAAATCTACCTAATGTTAGGATATGGACTATCATGTTCTCCACTTTCAGTCTGATAAAAGTTGAATAATATCACTGAATCCTGTTATGTGCCTGCCAAGAACCATCTCACAGGAGGTCTTGTTAGGTGAGATAATTCATTAATATAGAAAAATACCATAGACTTTTATAGTGCCATAGACTTTTTTGGGGTGACAGATGCTGTAGATACAAATTGGTATTTTTAATTGCAGTGGTTCAAATTTCTCTGTTCCTGTCCATAAATTACTTTGGTGTTGCTCCTAGGGTGTGTGGGGATGCCACATTATATGTATATTTTGGGGGCTGGAGTGAGGAGACAGAGACAGAGATGGAGAAAGGAGAGAGAAAGGCAGAGAGGGAAGTAAAAAAAGAGAAGGGAAATATCTTAAGAGATCTGAGACTATTTGCTGTACAGAAAATATGTTTTCAGCTGGTGAAAGGTACATTTGCTAAATAAATGATATAGTTCTCTTTTCTACAAGGTTTTCAGCAGGGGAGAATGGCTTCAGTACTTTTGGTGACTGGTTTTAGAATAATGTTGAGAGGCTGTAATCTTGCAGAAAATACAGATATTTTGAATGGACAGACATGTGGAATAAATGGCTTATAGCTAATCCCCTGTGAATAGACGTGGCATGTCTAAGGCTGGTTATGGATCTGCTATGTTAATTGGTGAGAATGAAGTTGAGTTCTCCAGGAATAAATCAGAGCTGTCAAACAGTATGTAAAATGATAGTCATTTCCTGGTTGGCACAGATAATAATGCTAATGGTTGTCAGTGGAATCTTTGCACAAAAGATATTACATTTCCCTACTATTTTATCTTCTAGTAATGTCCTTATTTTCTTTTCACTGGTTAAAATCTTAAAAGATGCACACTATTAACCCTCAGATATTCATAACAGAATCTACAAGTTAGCTACAAATAAAGCAGTGGACTGGTTTTTCTGGACTGATTTGTTTGTCAACAATTGAAGAACACGTACTTTGAAGTGAAGTTAAACTGAGCCCATTTAGGACATTCTTCTCCACTGTTTTCCCAAGATACTTTTTCATTCTTCAGAGATGGGTTTTGAAGACTTCTGGCCTGCAGGATGCACTGGGTGTACCTCATATCTTCTTAAAGTCCTGCAAATGGTGAGACATTTATTTCCAAGTTTAGATCATCACATCTAAAATAAGTTAGAAAGGACAGATCATTCCTGTTGACATGGCACAACATTGATTGAATGAAGCATAAACTCCATTGAAACACATAGAAATGTGTAAGTGAACTTATGCTTTGCTCAGGATTCTTGCAGATACAAAAATTTCCATTTTCTTATGTCTGTGTTATTCATTATCAAAACTTCAGGCTCTGTTTTCCTTACCCCATGGTGTTTCACTAGAATATTATTTTCTAACACGAATTCTTCAGAGTCCTCAAATTTCTTTCTTGTTTTAATTATTTTGCACCTTTACATATGTTATGAATAGAAAAAAATTGAGTCTATTTACTGCCATCTTGGGTAGACAGGGAAAACTCAGAAGAATTGAGAAAGAAATTTGTAATGGATTGCAATGGGACTTGCCCTCCTAAAAATTAAGAGACTTCCACATTATTTTTTTTGTGTCTTGTAATGTGCCCAGCCCTAATTACCAGCACTCAGGCAGGCTTGGGCAGCTAAAAACAGATTTGGAAAAAAAAATCTGACTTTAGACTTTGCAAAGGATTAAAAAATTATTCATTTTAAAACTTATTTACTTAAATAACATAAATTAAACAAAAATTCAAATGTTGATATTTCAGATGTGTGTGTAATTACAGTAATACAAAATTTGAAAATTTCTTCAGCAGTCTAAAAATATATTAAACAACTGGAAAAGAAGGAAAGTAGGGAGAGACTTCATTTCCTCAAGTGGAAATAATGTGATTTAGATAACTGGTTTCTCAGTAAGAGATAACATTGTTAGAGCTTAAAGGTTTGGTTTGGCTGTTTCTATTTTTAGACTGCCTTAAGGATTTAATTTCTGGACAAAATCAGCAGTTTCTTAAACAAGCACAAGAAAACTGTTAAAGAAACACCACCTGACCAAAGACAGTAATTTGCTTTCCACCTGTGTATGGAAAAGTGCCCCAAACCTACTTAGGGCAGAGGGTTATGCCATAAACCTCCCCTTAGAGGCTCTGTGACCTCTCTGGCTCTCAAGGTGCTAAAACTCCCATTACAGCCAATGTAGATGGGCTCACAGGTGCTTGCGGCCATTTGAACCACTCAAGTTCACATTCAGATATTACATGAGAAAAGCTGCACTCTTGTGGAGTGGTTCTAGAGGCCAGGAAGAACAACAGACCATCTAGATGGAATTATTCTCTTACCTCTGGATAACTGAATTTAGCACCCAGTTAGTATGGTGCAAGGAGAGACCAGGAATAGCTCAGGGATTGTTGGCCAGCCCTAGGGATGCTACATTCTAGTCATACTGATAAAGTATTAAGGTGCTTCAAATGGAGTGCTTTGTAGACCAGTGTGTTACGACAAAAACGTGTTTTAAAAGAATGTGACTTGCTCTGATACTACTACAACGGAGGTTATATAAATGCTTAAGTGAATCAGATATGCAAAAATCAGCTACATCATCAAAAAAAAAAAAAAAGGAGCTTAATTAGCTGAATAAATAATTAACTGAAAATAGTTCCCTTGCCCATAATACCAAAATTGATTTACATAAACAATGGAGCATATTGTAGGAAGATGTTCTGTTCTGCCACTCCTTGAGAAAAGCAGCAAGAATGCTTAGAAATTAAATAATTTTCATACAGAATGTCTTACATCACTCTAGCAACTAAAATATTATTTATTTGAAATCCCATTTAGTAGAGGCGTTGCCTTGACATAGGCAGATGAAATATATGTCTTGAGAACCTGTCCAAGCTCTTTACTTCTGACCTTTCTGGATATGCACCATGAGTCCTTACTCTATAAATAATGGTCTGTTACTGATGAAGAGAGCCTGTATTACTCTCTCAGTACAGAATGTGGTGTGACCATGGATTATGTTTTTCACTATAAATACTGAAAGTAAAACTTTGCTTCCTCAAAGACTAGTGGAGTAATTCTGCAATTGGGCTTCAGCACTATTATGTCTTGTGATTTACTCAGCTGTAAAGAGTACTTACAGGTAAAATGCCATATGATACAATGTTGCCTCCAGAATGTCAAGGACTGATAACATTGATTTTTCAGAAGTGTTTCACCGAAAATTTTCAAATCAAGTAACTAGAGCTCACTGCATTAGAGGTACAGGAGTAGATTAGATTAGCTATGCAGAGTATAGGCATCTAAAAGCACTGGGAAAAACTAATTCCACTGGCTGAGCTCAGTGAGATGGAATTGGTTTCTTTGTGCTAGTATCTGTACCTTTTGTGTTGGATGGATGTCTTGTAAGGTGATCTGTTCACAAGTACACTGATACAATTACGCAGGTTGAGTGTATTCCAGTATTTTGCCTATAGATACCTACAACTGATTATCCAAAATCCACAGATCTTATTTGGGTTTTCACCCCTTCTTATGACAAAACAGCTTACAGGTCCTAGAATGTTTAATTTTCTTTCAAGGCTCACAATTTCAGAGGTGAAGAAACAAAAGGATTTTAAAACTTAAAACAGAAATTAGAGATGCAAATACCAAAATTCATAATACTAAGAAAATGTCTTGTCTCCTTGTAAATGACAACCGTATCTTTCTAATATGATATAGGTGAAATGCAAGCTCATTTAGCATTAACTTCTCACTAAAGAGATTATGGAAGTTTTATTCAGGCAAAACCTGATCTTTACAACTCTTAAATGTGTATTTAAAAGTTTATTTTATGAGTTCATTAAACTATTTTTTCATCAAAAAGATTTTTATTTAGCACTTAAATTCTAAACTTTGTGAGTTTCTTTTCTTTGACTTTTATGGTGATTACCATATAAATATACATACATATATTTAGAATGAACACAATTGGGAAAATCTTTCTTAATTTTACTGCAGTATACAATTACAACCTTCAGAAAGGTTCTGAAGCAGATTGCAGGTGATATGTCTTCATGCATTTTGGGAGAAAAAAATGCTATTTTTGATATTCAGCTTGAGAAATTCTTTGCTTGAATGCCTTTATGGAGTTTTCACTCAAAAGCTACCCTGTGCTGTGCAAATTGCAAGAAGTTGAAAAGATAACACACTCCATCAGGAATGTAATGTAATACACCTGATACTCTTGAAGTGAAGCCATGAAAATGAGTTGTCATTAACCCTAAATCTGTTCAGTTAGATAAACTCTCATTTGAAGAAAAGGAGTTTCCAGAATCTAACATTAGTAAGCATCTATTTGTAGGCTCACTTCTGTGTAGATTTTTTGTTTATACATTGTGCATTGTATTTCCAGAAGCAACTTCTACATGTGTCTTAAATATTTCAGTGAAAACTATAATACAATAATACATTAAAACAATAATACATTGAAAACATTAGGATGTAAACACTCTAATAAAGCTGTAATAATTTCAGAAGGAAATCTTGTTATTGAGAGAAATTCAATTGAGACATTCAGCACAAGGAATCTAAATATCTGAAAGGTGGAAAAAGGCCTATTTATGACATTAGAGGGAGCAGGATCTATCCCTAAAAGAACTTTATAAGCCTCTGACACATCCCAAGTCTTAGCGCTCTGCTGTGTCCAGTGTGATGGACAGCACCCAGTCAGCCACCATGGCCTGGGAAATACCCGGCACCCACCCAGCAGTCCCCAGTGTGTGGGAATTCACACCAGCATTAGTCAGCACTGAGAGAGTACACATGTGAAAATACAAACTCTGTAACATTTATTATGTAGAGGTAGGCATTTTAGTTAAACTGAGGTTATTTTAGAAATCTTTTCAAGTTTTTTAACTTGTTTCAGGTTTCCATTGGAATATCACCAAAGTTTGAGCAATATAGTTTACAGGGCCACAGGTGGATATTATTGACTTGAGCCACTTCCATGTCTCAAACGTGTCTTTATTACTTTGAAATCTGATATATCATAAGTAGTTTATGTAAGTCCTTGAAAATCCATCCTATTTTTGATTAATGCATTCCTAGATTTAGGATTCAAATATGATGCTATTGTATTGCTCATTTTCTTAAAATGAGTAATCAATTTGGAACTGCCATTTCCATCACTATGCAAATACATTAATGTGATTCTAAAAGACAAAGGTACAAAATTATTTTCAAATACTAGTCATTTAGCTAGCACTGATTAGAAGCCTTATACATTATTAAGACTGTATAATGAGTTCTTCAGTTTTAAAAATGATTTCACATTGAGATTTATTAGATGTTTAAACTTCTCTATATTAACACTAGAACCAGATGATCCACCCTGGTCCCTTCACCCTTTACCCATTCTATGATTGTGGGAATCCATGACTTGACCTGAAACCATACTCAGTTATGTTTATTCCTTTTCCTAGAAATACTTATGTAAACTTGTAAGTTCTATGTCTAACTATGCACTCAAAATAAGCAATGCTATCTATTATTTATATTTTTTATTTTTTGAGTCAAAAGTGATATATAGATATTCTATGATTCTATTTTCAGCTGTAATTATACTCTAAAGACTAGAGATCATAACTAAAAGTCTCAAATTCTTCAGTTCAGGAAAAAGATTTTATCACTATACTTTATGAAGATGTGGGTTGAATTAAAGACTAAGAATAGTTTCTAATGTGCAGACATTTTTGGTACCAGATAATAGCTGAAAGTATTAATTAAATGGAAGTGAGAACTGCAGCAACTTCCCCAAGAGGTGTCTTCTAGTAGAAACATTAATGCATATGGAAAAATGGAACTTTTTCAGCTGACTAGTCATAGCAATATTCTGTTTGAAAGACTTATAATAAATTGTGTTAAGCTTATATTGCTGATTTTTTGTTTGAATTGGGATGTTCAATTTGTTTTGATAACTATTATTTAACTAAAAATAGAAATGCTTTAAATTCCACTAAATTATCTGTAATAGAGTTGTGAAACCTTCAGAGGAATGAGATGAAAAAAACCAGTGATGACTTGACGTCACCATTTTTTTTCTCAGATTTCAAATTTAAATTTTTATGTGAACTCAGAATTATCTTTTCAGGTCTAAAATGTAGATTATGATGTAATTAACTCCACCTATTTTTTAATTAATTAATTATAGAGCATGATTTAGAAGGAAGTATTTTTCTTGTAGTTTAAGGTCCAGAACTGCAATCAAAGCAATCTGCATCCTACCAGTAGCACTGTCTCAGGATTATGTGGAATTAATTTGTTTCCCTATTTTTAAGAATAAATTTGCCATTGAAGCATTTCAGAGTTCTTGTAGATGCCTAAAGTGGATGCATTGAATAAATTATTTTGGTAAGTAAAAAATTAAAGAAAGTTGTAACGAACAAAACAGTAATATCAAAAAAAAGTCAATTAATCAGCTTCCTGGAATAACTCAGTTTGACAAGTAATAATTTAGAAAATTTATTTTGATTAAAAAACATAACTACTTACAGAAACAAAAATACAACTGTCTAGTTTGCTGCAAAAGAGAACACAATCTGAAATGAGCTCATTAATTTTACTGTAATATCTGATTTTATTTGGTTAATTGCAGAGTAGCGCTGATTAATTATTTAATTACCACAAAACAGACTTCTGTAGATCAAGCCCAAGAAAAGTCTGCAGCTTCATTTAAACTCATTAAAATGCTATTGTGTGGGCTCATGTGACTGTCTCTCTGAAGACTGAGAGCAGAGACAAATGGAACTGAAGAGGTTTCCACCTCCACAGACTGCAGTTCAGGTCCACTTTGTCCTCTGGAGCAAAATGGGAAAAGTCACTGATGGCTGCTGCCTTGGCTTTAGTATTTCCCAATTTGTGTTAATGCAAGTATAACAGATGCAAAAACTCTTCTCCAAGTGAAGGCATGAAGTAGTAGAAGTCTTCATGGCACACCACATGGCCTGGATATCTGAGCACTGTAGCCTTTGGATAGCTAACCAAGGGAGCCTAGAAAGAGATTTAGGTCATGCTGACACTAGTACTACGTTGCTTTCTGCCATAACTGGATATATGGAGTGGGTTGGGATCCCTTAGGGTGTCTTGCTTGGACTCCATTTGCCACCCCTGAAAGCTTTTTATAGATCCCATGTCATATCTGCCATTCCCTGAGATCTGGTCTTACTCAAGGTCTTGGGGTACCCTAAGTGCCTTGTCCTATTCAAATTTGTGATGTGATTTGTGAAAAAAGGAGCACAATCTGTAAGGAGCCATTTCTTGCCTGCCCAAGTGAAATAGGACCACTGCAGGTGCTGGTCCAGTTAAATTATACGTCTGCTGACAGTACAAACCGACCAATTTAAATAATTAAAATTATGGGGTTGAAGTTAACAATGAATTTAAGATATATCTCTCTACCTCTATCTGTTGAGGAGCAGAAGAAGCAGAGTAGATCTGTCAGGAGGTACAAATGAGGTGCCACAGGTGAGCCCTTCTCTGGCCATGCCCTCACTGAAGTGTGCTATCCTGAAGACCGTGAGCAGGGTGAACAGAGATGCAGTGGTGACAACAGAGTCCAAACTGTAGTAACTTTATTGCTTTGCAACTAAAAGTGTCTGAGCAACTTGCACTGTAAGGGCTGAGTACCATATTTACTGTCTGCAGGAATATGTTTGGGCAGCAAAATAAAGCTCCATATCTCAGCTGACAGTGGCTTGTGGAGATTCTTTGTTTTGGGAATCTTTATTTCAAACCGCTCCACCCAATGTGGTGGTTAACAACTCCTGTACAACAATAGTACTGAGATAATCACTAATACCATTCAATATGGCATAGTATTAAGCAATACTAGGAATATTTAGCAAATATCTTTAGTGTGCCCTCAAGTGAATTTTTTAAAACTTCTCTTGCCACCAGTGCTAAAGATGAAAAAATTTTTAAACCAGATCTAAGAATGGGGATCAAATACTTGGGAATTTATGCCCTATTCAATTTACTAATAGCCATTAATCTTCAGTGTCAGTCCCATTTCCTTGGAAAGACATTCCAAATTCTAGATGAAATAATGGTCAGGGCAGAAATGCACGATTCTGTAAAACTGTCTAATTATACAGAATAGGAAATTTAGCTCTTAATTCATGAAAAAATTGCATTTTACTTCAATACTTTTCATAGCTATTTTATATACAAAACAACATGTGCATAGAAAAATGTATATGAATTTCCTTTAGGAACACTGTTTCACATATTCAGGGAATGCAGTTAACAAAAAGATAAACTTGCTGTGCTAACATTTTTCCTGCCCTTCCAGACTTAGCAGGACATGTATTTTTATAGTTTAACAAGCTTTCCTATTAAATTTTGAAAAATGAATCTATTATTGACATACTTGAAACATATTCAATTAGTCTTGATTTGGTATATTTGATTTGAAGGCTTTTGATTATTTGTTCCATGTTCTAACTTGACAACTTAGAAATGGAATGAAATTAACCTGTCAGGAAGGATTAATGAACAGATATTTTTCACAAGTTTAGATGATTTACAAGAATTTCACTGCAGCTGATCTTGCCATTGAACCAATCTTCATTTCTGAAAATGGATTAAAGGTCCATATGATGGTATCCCATACTTTCATATACTAATTAACATCCATTTATCAGACGGGTAAAATGACACTATGTAAAGCAGCAAACTGCACTGTACTGTAATTAAAGCCAAATTGTTTCTTATGTTAAAGAATGAACACATTTACAGATTATTAGTGTGTGCATTAAATACAAATAAGCATAACTGATGGAATAACTAATTAATTGAATGTTATTTGAGCCTATTTTTATTGCAATAAATATCTTGTAAATGCACTGCTTATCTGCAGTACAAAACTATTTATTGACAAGGTGTGTTTCTCTGCTTAGTGAACTATTAATAGTTCTTAATGAAAAAGTACATCAGAAGATGCTTCTGTAGTCTGCTAGTAAACTGTGAATAATTTCTTAATTCTCAATGTTTAATATTTTTCCAATTCAGTTATCTCTAGCTTTGATAATCTGATAAATGGCAGCAGTGGAAGAAGCAGGCTTGAGTGTGACTTTTAAAAAAATTGTTTCCATTCTGCCTCATCAGACTCCAGCTGAGGAGGTGTTAGGGGAACATCTTTTGTTGTAAAACGTGTTTGGGTCAGATTATCAAGGAAGAAGAACTTTATGTTGTAATTTTACCTGCAGTAAGTTTCTTCCTTCCTTGCATATGGTTTATTGTGGACAATCATAAAAGCAGAAAATAATGGTAAGAAATTTAATCTTCCGTAAAAACTAATTAAAACCATTTTTTTAAAGTATTAAAAAGCAAATTTTATGTCTGTTCTAAGGAAACATACACCACCTGGCCTCTATATGAAAATACATTCTTGTTCTAAAAGCTAGTGATTGCAAAAAATTTGTTTTGCAGTCGGATTTTGATTGAGGTAACTGTCTGGCTTGACTGAGATGCCCCAGTGATGTAATGTGATTAATGCAAAATAAGTATCTTATTTCTGAGTTGGGACCAGCTGACCAGAGAGACATTTCCTTTCAGTGGATGGACACAGTCAGCCAGGTGGTTACACACATTGACTATTAATGCCTGGATTACTGCCTGGATTGTATTAGGGGCTGCATCAATTGGGTTGTGGTCTGTAGTCAGGCACAACTACTGATATAGAAAGGTGAGGAAAAGACGGTAGAACTATGGTGAATAAATTATTTGGGAAGCCAAACAGTGGATAGTGACTAATGTTAGAAAACAAGAGCAAATGGAGAATAACAGCTGAACAGGGAAATCTGGCTGAGAAGCCAACAGGGAGATATTTTAGCAAATAAAAACTATTTCCTCCTGTTTCCTATTGCAGCTTCAGTGTTAAAATTACTCTGTTTTTTACAGAAATTATTATTTTGGCATTTATTATTTTGTCACAGCCATTAATAGAATTGTAGAAATGCAAGCAAATTTATTGTCATCTTTTTGAAGTGATTCAGAATCTTACCTAAGGCAATTTGCATCCAAATTAAGTGAAAGACTCTTGATGGTTTTAGAGGACAAGAATTGATCTCTATGTTTTAAAAGTACTTGGGAAGATACTTCTCAATTCTTTAGAAAACATATGCAAAATGGCTTTGTGTAGATAATCCTTGATTTCACTGTTGTAGAGTAGTAGATATTCTCCCTTATCCTATTGTTCTCTCAGGTATACCTTTTACAAACCACACTATCTTAAACAAGATGGTGCAAACTCAGAGATTTCATTTTTTGGGCAATGCTTGTAATTTCTTAACAAGCTGCATGTCAAGGTTATGTCCATTTTTGATCCGCATAAGAGTGAATTTCATTCTATACACAGCATGTTCAGTTTGTATTGGAACGATATTTTAAAAAAGACAGTTCATTAAGTAATTTCAGTATATTGACAAATGGGCAGGATTAAAAGCTATTAAAACAATGACTTGTCATTGTATCATTCTCACCCCAATGCATTTTAGTATTAACATGACAACTCTGCCTCTCCTGTGGTGGTAATTTTAGATACAGCAATTTCTCCAGGACATTACTTTTGTAAATAGACTTTAACTATTCAAGTTCAGCAAGTTGTAAAATATAAATTATCCTGATCATTTAATTGAAATGCAATATAACATGTCAATATTAGGAAAGAACTCTCTTACATCTGATATATTTTTGCATGCTTTACATATGAAGAAGGCTTGACCTTTAGCCAGGACAGGTTCTGTGACTTTTCTTTAATAAAAAGAAAATAAACTTTGAAGTAAAGAAGTACCAATTAAGGAACTTGGTAAAATTTCACCAGCAATTTATACAAATAACTATGACTGTTTACATTTTAGGCACATTAGTACCAATAATTTATCTTGAGTAATCACAGGTTACTAAAAGTTACTGGACAAGGGTTAAAATAACCTCGATAGAGCTTATCTACCTTACAGTGTAATGATTCCAGGTTCTATTGAATTGATAAAAATATCTTCTAATCCTGGGTAACCCTTCACACTACAAATATTCCAAGTTCCCATTGATCTTTCCAGTTAGTTGTGTTGCCATATGGCCAGGTGGCTTCATCTTTCCTTACATTCATTCCAGTGTCAGCTGAATAAGCAGCACATGCAGAACATGGCTCTGAGTGCCTGGTTACTCTGGATCAAGCTTAGGCAGACAGGGAGACCCAAAGAAGATTGTCAGATTACCATTCCCCTCTGTAAACCATGCTGGGATTGTTGCCTACAGTTTAACTGCACTCCTGTGTACCTTCATTAATCACAGTGGCTCTTGCCTGTATGCATTTCTGAACTGCCAGCTCCCTCTTGCCCTGTGCTCCCTTCACTAGAATCATTGCTATTACTTATTCACAGTGTGGCAGTTGAGAAGTGCCCTGGAGGGAGACTTAGTGTATGGACACACCTCATTGTGTTAGTGCTGAGGGAAGGCCTGGAAAATCCCTTCTTCCATTTGCCAATTTACTTTCTAATTGACCTATATTATTTTCCCACTCAATACAAAATTTTTACAGCTCTAAGTGTTTTTATTTGCACTCATCATTTCTGAAATGCTGAAATAGTTTGTATTCAATAAGAAGGCTCAAGTAAAAAAAGTGTAGATTGATTTTGCGCTTATTTTACTACAATGAGATGGTATTGAGGTACATCAGATTTCTATTTATACCAAATTAATGCTTTCAGTGTGATGTTACTCTGGGATGAATTAGATATGTAATGTTAAATATGTCTGAAAGTCTATTTTCAGAATCAAAGCCTGGCTCTGAGTTGTTTTTTAAATTTAAATAATTTTTATATTTTCCTTTCATAGCATAAGGATTATGAAAATGAGGGTCGTGCCCATATACAGGGACCCATAGCAAGGGCTATTTTCCATAGCTGGACTTTTGGTATTTATAATTTTTAAAGCCTCAATCAAAACAGCATTGCAATAGCAGAAGCATTTTTGCAAAGGGAAATAATCAGAGTGTTTATAGTGTTTCTTATTTTTTGCTTTGGGATCTTCAAAAACACTATGCAAGAAAGATAGGTAGATAGATAGGTAGGTAGATAGATAGATAGATAGATAGATAGATAGATAGATAGATCTCCTTCATTAAAATTGCAAAAGTTTCTGGGGCTAGGAAAGCAATTTGTGAAAGCACAGAGATAAACATTTTGCACAAAGGAAATTAATAAAACGTTCCCCAGTGGCTCTGAAATGAGGTTGCTAAAATATTTTCCTTGCTGTGCATGGGATAATGGAATCATCACAGAAACAGAGAGTTGCACGTTTGGACCCCAAGGGCACAATAGTTCTGCTTCCAGCAGCATCTACCAGCGTTTTGCCCCTCTTCCTGGAGACAGGGTGGTCTGCAGAGCCACTGGCCCTTGGCCCAGGTCTTTCCCATGAGGGTGCTGCCACAGTTACGTGGACAGGAACTTGGAGAATCCATCCATGGGTATGCACTGCTGGAGGTTTATGTCTCTGAGGCCAAATGCATTACTTGCATGTAGGCTGAAGGTGAAAAAATCTCTGTCAGGCTTCTTACTTCTGTCACTCCATGTGTAAATGTATTTTCTCCTGTTATTCCTTTGCATATATGTGCAAAATGAAATATTCTCTTTCAAAACTATTCACAACAATGCAGGAAAATAGGACCCCCTCTACCAAACGCATCTGGTAATTAGTGTTAAAGAGAAACTGTGGACTAACAGAAAAAGATGTGAAAAATATGAGAAGTTTCAGGGTAATAGAGCTTTAGTTCTACTTGGTGGCTGTGAAAGCTTTCACAGCATGAATGTGAAAAATTGCAATTGCTCAAATCTATTTCTTGTTAGTACAGTCTCTAATAAATGAAGAAATTTAAAGAATGATTTAAATTGCAAATCTTACACAACTTCTAATAAAATTATTGCAAAATTTATTTTTTTGGTATTTCTTTTTTCTTTTTTTTTTTGTAGTGGGTGAGTAAAGAAAAAATTTTAAGAAAGTTTTCTGCATCAACACGTGCCTGCTGTTTCATGCACAGAAAGAGAAAGGCTTATTTTCCTATTTTAAAAAAAGTGTAGAAGTGAATTGTCATTAATTTAAAATTATTATACTGTAAGTAGACTAATGCTTTCTGGGGAATAGAAAAGCAATGAGATGGATTGATGGAAACTTATAAATTGTATGAAAAGAAGTCTGCTTCTGCTTCAGATAAAAAATATATTAAAAGAAAAAATAAAACAAAATATTAAGTGGAAAAAAAAGAGAAACTAAATAGGATGTGTGTGTAGAAATTGAGACAAAGAAAGATCTGTTACACAGAAAATTTGGAATAGAGTTTCATGAAAGCTTTGATTGTTTCTAACTTGCTGTGGAACCAGTCTGCTGGAGATCAGGACTTAGTGCTTTTTAGTCCCTCTTTGGGCTCACTGAGCCTGTTTGGACAAGTTCAGAACATTTTACAAGTCCAAGCTTTCCCTGCAAACATCTTCACTGTAATAATGAATAAATTGCATCTCAGAATTCCAAAGCAGTAACAAGTGACTTCTATATTCAGTATTCATTTCTATGCACATGCTGAGAATGGTGCAGGGGAATTTCAGTTTTTTGTAGAAAAGAGAAATAATCATAAGCTAGAAACATTTGCTTGATCATCTCTCTTTTTTCTTGCCTAGCTTCCAAATCAGGCCAAATCAGTGTAAAAAAACCCCAAAACAACAAACCTTGAAAATTATAACAAAAAATAATTCTGTGTCTGTTTTACCAAAAGGACATAGAATGTGAAGGTTCTCTGAAGTGTGCACTCCTTTATATGAAATGCTTTATTATCTTCTTGCATTTTTACCTCATTCAAACAAAAGCTGTAATACTACCTCAACTGTGAATCCTCTGGGTGTGAGATGAGAGGACATTCAATACTACAGATCTGTTAAGAGGCAGCTGTTACATTGCCATGGAACATGATGACATGGTACATATTCCTAATCAAAATGTTTGGTTAACAAGAAGGTCAAAGAAGCAATTAGGGGTGGAATACAGTTCTACTGTGTGCCACGTACTATTTGACTAAAATACAAACTGACAGCAGGGCAATTCCTGCTGTTGGAATCACAGAGGTGACCTAGGGCACTCTATCAAGCTTAGTTTGACCCTGACAGCTTTTGACCAGCTATTTGTTGTCATATCTTTCTGACTGAACAAGATGACAAATATACACAAGACCTCATGCTCAAATGCTGCATTCTGTGAAGTGAGACAGATTTTGACCTTTAATTGGCAGAGGTCTCTGGGTCTTGTGACTCCACATCTGCTATCTTTATTGTATTGTAGTGGACAGAAATTCTATTAACTACTGTAGCAGTATGTGCTCCCAGAATAGGAAAAATGTAGCTGCAGTTAAATGGCATTGGAAGATTTTTTTATTCCACAAGACAGTCCTTTTTAAAAAAAAGATTGCTCTGACTTTACAGAAGAAGAGAGGTTTGCTCCAAATAATAAGACTCTAATAATTCATGCTACTCAGCAGTGATGGAGAGGCCTAACATGACAAATTAAAAGAAAGAATTTGGGCTCAGTCTGAAAATAGCTGAATAAATAAGTAAGAACTTTGTCCAGGGATAGAACATTTGAATAAATATATCTTTACATGTTTCTATAAAATTAAAGTATCATCAATTTCAGAAGTTAGCCTTTCAAAAAAGGAGGAAGAGATTATTAATAACTTTTTTTTTTGTGGCAATACCCAAAATGGAAGCACTGTTTTATTTAATTTTTTCTATAAAGGATTAATATTTTTCAGTTGACTTTTAGGACATGTAGATTGCCCAGGCAGAATTGCTTACCATGGATGTTTTCATTTGCTATCAAATCAGTTGGCTAAGCCTTGGAATATAATTTCTTTATTTGATATCCGTCTGGTTTGTGTTCACTTAGATTTTTCCATGCCTATGATGTTGGTATCTGAGTATGTTCAGTTGTTTGTGGACTTCTATTATATTTCTCTGAAAACTAAGTTTGCAAACTATAAATTGAGAAAAACTGCCTTAGATAAATGAAGAAGTATAGAAAGGCTCTTCACTGGGGAGCTGATTTGTAAACAGAGGGTCAAAAATCAGTGAGCAACTCATCAACAGAGGACAGCTTATGAATTAGCACGGAAGAGTATCAATAACCATGTGGCTTCTCATTCCTGCTCTTGGACCACTTTTGTAAAGCCTTTAATGGGTGAGCTGGCTAGATGAATCTCCTGTGATCTCAGTTTCTTTTGTCTTAGCCTTTCCACACATAACGGCTCCAGGAAGGCATGCAGAGCGTCGCTGCTCAAAGGAACCTGGCATTTTCAAGGTTCCACTCAGCTGCTCCTCAGTGTCAGAGCTTCTGGTCTCCTGCTCTTACCAGATCCTTTTGCCTGGAAAAGCCCTCAAATAAGTGTTATTTGCCACTTTCCACTGTTTGTTCTTCCCAAAGTTTGCTGTTAAGCCCCCATTTTTATTAGTTTTGCATTCAGCTACTGGCTACCTGCTTCCCTTTCCAATGATTGTTTCTCAGACTACTTTTTCCTAATTACAGACTGCTAGCCTGCAGCTAGAGTCTATCTCACACTCAATCACATGCTTTTTCTGCTGAAAAATCTGGTTTGCTATTTTTTCCCTGGTTCAGCAAACACACCCTAGAATGGTGCCTCAGTCCTATCTATCCTATTTGGGAAGGATGACAGGACTACCAGTACATTAACACATGTACCATAATATTTGTGGAAGTATCCAGATATTAGATTTAAAAATATAGCTGCATTATTTAGGCTCCAGTGAATAATTTAAGATCTCATAAAACGCTGCTTCTGACATTAATGTAAATCAAGAGAGATTTGAACATCTTCACATTACTTAATTTTTCAAGCTATTTTAAAGTAAAGTGTGTAATGATTAATGGCAATGAATTATGATGGGACAATGTCTAGTGTGTACAATGCTGTCAGCACTAGGTATTTTTGTTTTATGAGAATGTAGTTTCTCCGTGGAGTCTTTAATCATATAGCTGATTTTAGTAGGCACATAGTAGGCATCACATAAGGATTATTTTTTGGCAAGGATTTCCACATCCTCACTGTTGTCTAAGAATAACGCTAATGATAAAAGCAGGATAAAAATTGTTTTGACAGTAAAACTCTTAAAGTAACAGCCAGAGAGGTATTACAAACACTAGTGTCATCTAGGTAATACAGAGACACCTGCAGAGATCTGCAGAAAAAGATACTGGAATTATAGAAGAACTCTATAGTGTGAGACTGAATGAATGTGAGGAGAAACTAGCCTATAAAACATATATTTAGCAGAATGTAGAAAAAGAAAATAAGGCAGAAATAAGGCATTTGTTTGCAGCACGTAAAAGGCTCATAACTGGATTTGTGTCATAAGAAATACCACCATTCAATCTCTTATTCCATGAGAAAGCTGTGGTAACAGTCTTGATGAAGTGTATGCTGATGAACACTCTGTAAATAGTAATCATTTGCAATTATTGCTAGTAGTTGGATGTTTTCTCTTTCTGTTTTACGTTTGCATTTGGTTCAAGGAGGGTGTGAAAGGAATCTTCAACTCCAGCAGTTTGGCTTCTTGTCCAAAATTAAAGCTGCATGAAAAGAATTAAACTCCCCAAACTTTATACAGCTTAAAAATGTTAGTTGGGATAAATTTATTTATTTATTTATTTATTTTTAAAACTCAAGTCCCAGCAATTAGGCCATTCTCTCTTCCTAATACATTACCTGCCTGTGGTCGAACACTGGGGATTTTTGTTCTGAAATATTCAGGGCTTTATTCAATTGTCTAAAGATAGGTTTCTAATTAAGATACCATGACTTAGTCACGTGGAGCTGGCTGGGTACCTTTAAGACCTATGGAACACTTGTGCCCCTCTGAAAAGGCAGTTGCAGTATCTTATATGGTGTAGGGTGTCTGTGTCAGGCAATTAATTTGTAAGTCAGAAATGCTGAATTTGGAAGCAATCAAACCAACAATTTTTCTTCAAACAAAATTAAAATGTCTCAATGCAAATTCTTCTTTAGTCTGTTAAAATGCACACACTAACATATAAGACCTGCAGGAGACCTAAATTCCTTGTGTTGGTCTGGAGGTGTATATGGAAGTGTGTAGGTCATTTGGTGAAACAACAATGACAAAGGGAGGTCCAAGGGGGCTCTTGCCAGAGTACTTCATTGGGGTCCATTCTCAAAGTGCCCAGAAGAAATGGGGTATTGAGAACAGACTTCAGGGCTAATTGATGACCTCTTTCCCTGATGATCTTCCCAAAACAAAAATATTTCTGTTGAGCTGATGTACCACCTCCCCAGTGCTCTTGTAATCCAGTCTACAGCCCCCACATCAGTAGGTCCCATTGTGATGGAGTGGGAACAGCATGGTCTCTGCCACAGCCAAAAAGCTGAACAGATTACTTGTTGGAAAGGCATCCCATAGGAATCCAACACATCTAGTTGGATATGGCCAAGTTTATTGGCCGAGTACTGTCATCTACCCAGTGCAAACCAGCTCATGTCTGCATAAGATCCAAAGCAATGATTATTGCATTCTTAGAACATTCCTTTAGTTCTGCTCAAATTCATGCTGAAGAACATCCCTATCTACAGTTTTATGCTTTCTGCTTGGTTATTGTTGGATTTCTTGCTATCTTTATGTTAAGTACAGAATTTTAGCAAATGCTACAATCCTAGTGCACACAGCAAGGGGTCCTGGGACAAATTTGCCATCTGCTGTTTAATATTTCCTTTGTGAATTTACATTTTGCTGATTTTGTATTATACACCAAATCATAGCAAGTTTACTGACATCCCAGGAATACTAAGTGGTGTGGGTTTTTTTTTATTTTGTTGTTGGTTTTTTGGTGGGGGACGGTGGTTGTGGTTTTTTGTTTTGTTTTTGTATTTGTTTGTTTTTTGTTTTTTTAAGATATGAACATGAACAAGCTTCTTCTATGTCCTTTGGTAACTTTAACAGAAAAATAGGCTCTCTTTCCCCCTTTATCTCTTGCTTCTACCTTTCCCTCTGATGTAATTTCCTGGTCCTTTATTCCGTATGCTGGGCCCTGCAAGCTCAGGTCCTCAGACAGAATCTGCCTCCAGTAATAACATGGAAAACAATTCTGCCTTGATGGTTCTGAAGAGCAGATATTTTTATGACTTAATTTTCCAAAATATATAAATATATTTTTAGAAATATATTTTTATGAGACACCACTGTTGACTTTAATTTCTATTTATATTCTTAATATTACTGCTCTGTTTCATTTAGCCCATGAAAACAGGTTGCAATAAGAGAGGTTGCCATTTGACTTAACTTGCTCCTGCTGCTGATTCCATTTTATTTCACATTTTACTTACATTCAACAGAAATCAGTCCAGCAGCCACAAATGGTTTTGCCAGCATGTAGAATATCAGCACAGAAGCAAGTTATAATATATGTTTCCAAACCAGATGAATGCCTTTTTTCTCTGCTGCAAGAAGTAAAAGGTGTCTTCTTGGCATTCCCCACCAAGTAGCACTTTACAATGGAGCAAGATGTTATGGTGTTGCTTTACAGTCAACATATGTAAAATCAGATTCTGTCTAGTCAGGTTTAGACACTGAAAAAGACACTTCTCTTGGCTGTGACTGATATTCAGAGATTATATGGTTTTGTGTTTATCTTGGTTTTCTTTCACTTTGTGCTCCCATGCCAACTTCTGCTCTTTCCCACTTCTTCAGGTGTTTCGAAAGCAAGAAAGCACTGTAGTTTGCTCCAAGAAGAGTGGCATTACTTCCCACAATCTAATTCAAAAGGAATTGCTAAAATATTTGGAATTTCCTCAGTAAAGGTGTTTAGCTTTTGGTGTGTATTTTGGGAGCTTGTGGCTGACTCTGCTTGCCCTGCCCAGATGCAGCTCTGTCCTTGGGATGGGCAGTGAGGACGGAGGGTGAAAGCCCCCTGCCTTCTCCAGTCCAGCTCCCCAGGGCTCCCAGAGGAAGACTTTGGGGCATCAGAGGGATGCAAACTGCTCTTCACATGCTACGTGCAATCACACATATAATCACACATACCATCTGTACAATTTATTAAGGATTCAGAGCCTCTTAGGCAGAACTGCAAATGAAGAGAAAGACAGAAAGAACAGATCCATTGCTCACTCTTTAAACTCTCTCCATCTCTGGCTAATCAAAATTCTGCAATAAACAAGACCAGTTCTGTGCATGCATCTGTTCAATATTCAGCCTATATTGTTGGTGATGTCTTGCTGAATTCATTGAGGTTCAGTGCCTTTAGCACCTGCAAGATCAGATCCTTGACTGTAACCAGATGGTGGCATTGTAGCGTTACAGCAGTTTTCTAAAGTTGTCATAATTTCAGTCAGGGTAATCCAGAAAACTATGAAAAGCAGAGAATATATTTTAAAGTGGAATTCACTCTAAAAATGATGCATGTGCATCTGGAGCTGAAAGAGGGTGCATAAGCCAACGGTTCTTTTAATCACTAAAAATAATGAATAAAATTTAAGTTCAAAGAATGATCACTAATAATAATAAATAGAATGTTATATTTAAAGAGTAATCAGTGGGTAGAAAAATCCAAGCAGGCAGTAATACTTACTTAATGGAGATCCTTAGTATTTGGAAAAGTTTATGCAATACTGGCTGTGAGAGAAATTTTAGGAAAAAGGAAGGGAATTACACTGGCATATGTCTAAAAACACATTAAATCTGAAAAGATAAAATTAGAGAAATAATATAATTTTATTATACCTAACTAATTTTTTTTCTTTTTCTTTTTAACCAGGAAAATCATGATATGTAGATTATGGCACAGAAGGATGAAGTAGAAACATAATAAATCTAAATAGAATTCTACCAGATTATTTCACTGTCATTTCCTATAAGTTATTAACCTTCTCAGCTTCATTCTCTCCAGTTCTGAAGTAAAGTGCTGCAATGCTTTCAACACTGAAAGTACTGATTAGCTAATATCTGCCAAATGTGTTGGAAAGTGTTGTGTGCTAACAATATTTTATCATGTTGTTCACAAATCAGGGTCACAAGGGAATCACTGTTAACTCATTCTCCAAACCAGGTGCTTTCTGGTGCCTCAATAATTGTATGTGGTTGCTGACTTTCCTGGAGGGCAGCACTCAGCCCCCATTCTGCTCACTGCAGACCTGTGACTTTAATCTCACCACCAGCCTGTCTTTTTTACTGTTCTTTTACCCTGATGAGAATGAAAGCATACCACCAGTCTCAAAACTTGGTTTGCAAGAGAAAGCTGTTTTTGGGTCTGAAACTGCTCATGAGTCTAAACCCAGGGAGGCAGCACAGCAACCTGTGGGCTAGGCACTGCTGTCTCCACTTGGGTGGAGTGGTGTCTTTCCTAGGATAATTTTAACTGAATGACTACTAAACAGTAATTAAACCTTAGCCATACTGTGAGAAGAAGTCATGGTTGCCACCTCATAGAGATTTTCTGAAACATAGGATTTTGCACAGGGTCTTGATAAGTGAAGAAACTTTATCTCTGCTGCTCAGCTCTGGTCCTACCTGTCCTCTGATCTGCTGCCTGCATGAGTTGTCTGCTTCTTGGTGGATGAGCAGCTGACTGGGGATGCCCAGAAGCAGGTAGTAATTGCAGAGAAAAAAGGAACATGTTGGCAGGCAATGCTAGAAAGAGCCCAGCAGCTTTGAGCAGGTCAGCCCACTGATACTCTCCTAACAAAGTGCCCAGCTGCTAGCTGGAAGATGAGGAAATCTTTGTTGCCAGCCTCTGAAAGCTGGGGAAAGACCACCATGGAGGAGTGGGATTGAACTGAAAATGGGAATAACTGAGATGGAGGCTAAAGGTAGAGGGCTAATTTGAGCTGGTCATACCTTATCACAAATGTAGGGCTGCTGCAGCATCAGATCTGCAGTCTCAGTAAGTCTCTGAGAGAGGATGATGACAGTTCTTACTTGCTTACATGGTACAGGCAAGGTGGACAGGAATAAAAGGAAAAGTGAACAAATGCAAAATTTTCCTGAAGCGTGATCGACTTCTGACTGAAGTTACTGATTCTGGAAGGGACTATGTCCTCGCCATCACCCTTTTACTTGTGCTTATTTGTGCAGGAATTCAGTGTAGTTGTGAGGTGCACCTTTGCTGTAGCTAGCTTGAATTTGCATACAAATTAATAGTTTCTCTCAAATAAAATCAGTCTGGGTGAAAAGAGTGTCATTGTGAAATACCAGCAGTCTTCATAGTGGGACTACAGGCACTAGTATCTGTAGCCTCTGAGACATGCAGGGTGAATCCCACAGCTTTTTTTTTTTTCAGATGCCATATGCTGTTTTGCTGTACAGGTTATTTCCTCATGCCCTGTGGCACAGGCTTCTGCTGCCAGCCTGAATTTGCGTGGTGGGTGTAGGGTTTCACTAAAAACAAATCAAGCAGAAATAATCTCTTTAAGATCTGGCATGTTTGCATGAGTTTTAGCCCATACCCTCAGTGAAGAGGGAGCTTGTGTTGAACTCACCAAGCTAAGGCATTTACTGCATGGAGAAAACTTGACACAGGAACTACTAAACTCAAGATAATTTTGAAGTGATGACAGTCCACAGGAAATGTGATTTTTGTCCAGGATCACACTGGAAGGAATTGTGACAAATCTGGCTATAAAAACTGGTAATTTGGCCCTACTTTCTTGCTTGAACTGGATTGCAAAAGCACTCTCATAAATCATCCTAAAATAAATGAGGAGGAGGGAAAAAAAGAAGGTAGTTTTCCCTTCATTTTAGGAAAAGAAGGGGTTAGCATATGGCTTTTGTTTTACCATTGATTTCTGCAGAAGCCCATTGAGCCTGTTTTGTATCTGAAGCTGAAAGCTCACCACTTGTTCAGCTTTTTGTCTCTTGTGCTGTGGGTGCAGGACGATGTTACGTGACATGAAGGCATAGATAGGGACCCAGGTGTTGCTTCTGACTAAAAGCCTCTCTGTTGGAACTTCCTGACTAATTTCCCTGATTACAAAGACAGCAGGTGTCAAACATATCAGAAAAAGAACAAAAGACTTTATCTGTCCATACTTAATTATAGGCAGAAGTGCGCCTCAGAAGTCCGTGAGGGTAATAATGTTTTAATTTGTTTTAACTGTGCAGGAAGAAAATTTAAGATGATTGTTCTCATTGTTCTCATTGATGCTGAGAACAATGCAATTAAAATATAGAATTATTTTCCTATATTGTTTTTGTTCTGGTTTGATTTTTGTAGGAAAGGATTATGTTTGGATTTCCTCACAGTTGTTTTTTAAAATATACACCACATGATATAAATTTAAAATATACAAGGTAGCCTGACAAATATGCAGAATTATATCATCTTAGCTTTAGTTTAAATGTCACTGAAAGAACAAGCTTTCAACTCCATCATCTTCAGTGGTTACATTATTGGATTTTTACCAGTTTAAATTTTGTGTTACATGAATCCTATCTATTCATCAGGTGAAAATGTGGCTCACATATCTTATGCTTCACCTCGCTACTATATGTTCTGCATGAATTCAGTCACCCTTTCACTTCTGCAAAGGTTTTCAGCATAAAGGATTAGGAAAAGAGATGTAATCTTCGTTCATAAAAGGCACTTTCCAATGAAAGGCACATTCCAATGAAAATGACAGTCATATGTTAGTAGTTTAACTATGTCATGTTGTCATGGAATATCACTAATTTTCATATCTAAGTTGTAATATTTACTTAAATTATTGTACAACAAAACCTCATTTATGCCTGCCCTAGAAACATTCTGGGAAAATAGAGTTGTAGTGTTTTCATATTATTTTCTTTTTTCATTGCAATTAAAAGACTTAAGATCCCTGCAGTATTCCCACTTAATAATTCAGAAGACTTATATTATAGAGTGTTTTTATAATATTAATTAAAATGTAAAGGATCTGCTAAACACCAGGGGTTTAGCAGGGCAGCAAGAGGACATACTGCTGTAGTAAGGCTAGCAAAATACAATGAACTGACTACTCAAAGGTGTAGCATCAACCCGGGTGTTCAAGATACTTTGAAAATGACAATTACTCTATAAATAAAACTGCTTAATGTTTAGATATATTATTTCCCTAGATTTGTAATCATTCCATAAAGACTGTGATTCTACCTCTTGTACTTAGCTTAAATAGTTAGCTTAAATATCTGTAAAGCCCTTTCTGAATATTCAGTTTCTTCAGGATTTTTACTATGTTAAAGGGTTTAGTACAATTAGAAGTCACAGTATGAATTTCTGATTCAAACTTCAGTGACCAAGATGGAAGGGCTCTTGACTGGCTTTGAATCCAATTCCAACGTTCTGATACAAAGAAATGAAAATATTTCAAATGTATCCTTTAAAAGGTGCTTATATCAGATCATAGGAATTTATATTGGACTCAACACTTGCTGAACTTATTTTCCAAAATTAGAACATAACTCACAGTTATCCCAAGTGATACTCTATGGCATCTTCAATGAATATTTGCAGTTAGATTCTGCTACCATTGGTTAACGTCCAAAGCCTCAAGCTTTTGAAGAATCGGCATAGTTTTAATTTGACTGGTCTTCTAAGTTTAGTAAGCAGTTGTGGTTATGCTGCTTGGGAAGAATTTTGGTTGTACTTCACAGTCACTTATGGGAATAACTAGGATGAAAAAACAGACTTGTCACTGAAGTAGATAAATGTGACATGAGAATACTCCCAAGGATCCTCATTTAATAGAGAATGTTATGTTTAACATTTTTGTTTTATAATTTTTTTAAGATGAGAACAACACTAACAGTACTTATGTCTTCTTTTCAGCAAATTTAGGAAGCTGGCCTATTTCTCAATATTGAACATTTAAAAACCCCAACCCACTGGATTTCTAGAGTATGTATCTGAGATAGAAAAAGTTATTGTAGACCACAGAGCATTGCTCTTTAGTGGAGGAATATGTCTAATAGGAAAATTCTGTATTTTCTATTCTTTTGCTCTCTTTTAATAATGTCACAGTTTAGGGTCCTTGATCCAGGGTGTAAAACACACAAATGGTGAACACTTAATTTTTGAGTTTGTCATGATGATGAATGCAAAGTGGGCAAGCAAATAATAGCAACAGATTGCCTAATAATTGAATGCTAGTGATACACATAAGATAACAATCAAATAAAAATTAATAACCTACATGTCAAAATAGTAACTTAGATTAGCCAGAGAAAGTTAGTGCTCCTCCTCAGAGTGTGCATGAGAAAAGCAAAGCAAAGGGTTTTCTATTCAGAATAGAAAAGCTGAGTGAAATAGGAAAGCTGGTGATTGGGAAAATGGTTGAGTTTTCCCTCACTTGGAATAAATGTCATACCTCTTATACTTTGGCTGACAGCAAAAAGTGACCAGGATTATTAAAAAGAAAACATAAACCCCAACAGATTCCCAAACGACAGTTCCAGAGGAACAGTGTGAGACCACTAAGGTGATAAACAACACACACTAAACTATACCAAGATAAAGCTTCTGACTAAATTTTCCCAGTAGGGTGCCTGTAGCTGGGCAGCTGAAAACATATTTAAGTTAATCTCTCAGGCTACAGTTCAGGGAAGCTCTTCAGTACATGCTGGATCAATTTCTATTCAGGAAGACTGTATGCACAAGACTAAATTTAAGAATGCATTTGTACCCCATTTATCTCAATGGGATTTAGGCACAGACCTAATAGTAAACATCTGTTTAAATAATCTCTCAAATAGGGACATTATACCAAATGGAATTCAAAGTATTAGTTTTGCGTGTTTCTTTAATTTGTTTAAATTCAAGAGACAAATAAGGAATTTTCCTTCAGCAAGACATTTTATGATCACATTATATCACAGCCTGTTCCACTAAATAACAGTTGAACTGTTTTCCATTCAGCAGTTAAAATGCTTGGTTGTGTGAAGCTGAGCAGGACCATGGAAAGTAATTCTGGAAGTGTGGCTGCCAGGGACATGGTCGATGCATTCCAGTGCATGCCTGTTCTTAGATCTGCAGTGCTGTAGGGAAAATGTCTACAGTACAAAGCTTTGAGAGTGCATTTCACCTCAGTCACCTTTAGCTGTTGAAAGCTCTGTGAAAAGCCTTAATGGGTCATCCTACAGTCCTCTTGTAACAAATGTGGATGTGGAGAGATGTGGATATTCTTGGAGGACAATTCACCTGACTTGTCTTAGATAAGTATTTTAGATGTAATAAATTTCCCTGGGAAGGTGGGGGACATTTAACTTTTTTTTTTTTTTTTCCCTAGAAATTGCAGGGTATAAGGTGATGCATTTAGACACCCACTCCTCAGATATCTAAGTAGGGTCAGAGGCGTTTTTATGCAATATGTACATTCACACATCAAGCACATGACATGGTCATTAGCTTAGCAATGTTGAAGTAAGGGAATTATTTTTTATTAAATAAGTATGTGAAACATCTGTCTGGCTTTAGCTTCCTTGGTGTTTTTTGTATATTACATGTTGGTAAAATTCCAAATGCTGGAAATGTCTATAAACTAACTGCATTAATTAAGGCTATATACAGAAAGATTTTCTACTGGTCAGTTATAATTTGACTCCTATTAAAACACCAAGGTTTTTGTGTTAGATTTTCATTTTTTTCCCTGAAATATTTTGGAAAATAAGAGGGTTTTTTTTTTTCTGGCATTGTTGGTATTCAAATGGTGGAGGGTACATCCCACTAAAAATTGTTGGGAAAAGGGAATGGTGAGAGTGTGCCACTAAGGTGAGCAGGTAGGTGTGCAGTACTTCTAGCTGTTCATCTTCCTTTACCTGGTAGTCTTAGATTAATTTTCCCTCCCTTGCTTTGTCCTGATGTTTTTTGACATCAGAGCACAGAGTACTAAGTGTACATTCTCTGATCCATTATAATTTCTTGTAGGAGTCTTGCAGTCTAAAGGTGATAAATATATTTACTTTCCATAAAGAAATAAATTAATCACAGAAGTCAGAGATCAGGGTATCTATTTTCTCCACTCATGCAAGCATAGAATATATTTACTTATAACCAGTCCCAGAACAGATTTTAGACAGAAGCTCAAGAGGTAGGTAAACATTAACAAATTTGGCAGGCAGCAAATAGTTTGGGGTTTTTTTAATGTTGAGATTCCTACAATTAAATACTGTCACTGTCTTAGGAACATTAATACAAGAAAATGATGAGAAATATAAAGCTTCCTCATGTTAAGTTTAGGCTAATCAAAGAACATCATACAGTGTATATTTAAAGACAAACCATTTTGATGTTGTCTTTTCAGGCACACGCATTTAATATCTGTGTTTTCTACATTGAGTTTACATGTATTCCTTAACCCATGCATTCCTTTATACCTTTGTAGCCCTGCTGATGTAAATATTAAATGAAACCAGCTTCCCTTTGATTTTCAGAATAATACATTGCTTTACTTGAGCAAAGCATAATGATGTGTTATGCTTTTTGGTGATGGATTACCACCTGGCCCTTTCTGGCATAGTATTGCATTCCTCGCTCCTAAGAGTTAAAATCTCTTTTCCATTTTAAACAGCTTACATATTCTGGAGGACTATGTAAGAAGTGTGGAGTCGCCACACAAGAGTATGTCAAACCAAGATGCCTCATAAATAACCTGTACCTACTGTTGCACAAAGATTGTAAAATATAATTAAATGCTAAGAAAGATAAAATTAATGAATTTGTGAAAAGTCCATGAAAAGAAAGTATCTAAGACTTGCAAAGGGAGATACTTTTCCTTGTGCATGCAGGGACGATCCTTAAAATTCATGGTAAATTGTATTTCAACAGTTTTATGAAAAGCAATAATTTGTGCCTGGAATCAGTGCTTTAATGATGCTACTGAATTTGGCTGAAATGAAATAATTTTTGGTTGCCCCCAGAATACTGGGCTCGTGGTTTCTCCAATTCTGTTCTCACGTGAACTGTCTCCTGCAAAATTGTGCCCTCACTGAAATAAAATAGGGGTTTGTTTCATTTGCCTGTTCACTCCTAACATTTGTGTGTCAAACACACTACTGGAAGTTCTAATTCACAGACTAATCAGTCCACAGCAGATGCAATGTGCTTTTCTGACCCCAATGTAGGGAATTTTGAAGGTATCTTAGTCATGTGGGACTAAGTCCAGCTTTGGTTTTCTTCCACATACTAACAGATTGGCATGATCCAATAATTTTTTCCATATCTCTTCTATTGATATTGCCTCAACTACACTATCAATTTTTCTAGACAGCAGCTTGTTAGTTCCTTGACCTCAGGTAGGTGCAATAGCAGTGAGCAAGATATAGCAGCTCTCCCTGAAAAGTGAAACTGATATTTTCACACACATCTATAGATAAGAATTGTTTTAAGACTTGATTCTGACATGCCAAGCCCTGAATTTTCTTGCAGCCAATCAGTTTTAAAATTCTAGAGTTTTTTCAGTTCAAAGAACTATTTCAGGGAACCAGGCAGCATTTCTCACAGATTTATACATCTGACTTTCCCTGACCCTGTTGTATTGGCATTCCGCCACGCAGAGCTGGGAGCTGGAAAAGATAAATGTTTCCCATCCAGCTCTGAGAAATGCTGGGCTGACTCTGTGACAACTGCAGCACACTTTTAACCGCAAAGGCTGACATCTAATAAACCAAGAGAGCTGAGACAGGATTATGTGTAAAACCAGTCATTTTTGTATCTTATGGAAAGTGTAAAAGAGTAACAAAATATGTGAGATATGACTAACAAGACTGCAGCTGATGTGGACTTTCTGATGTGGAATAACATCTTTTTACTTGGGAACTGAACCCATGTCATATGGAACCATTAACTTCTTGAGTGCTCAGAACTGCAATGAAACTTTGTAGCATAACATCAAATGATCCTATTCTCATTTACTGTCACTATCTTGCCAGAAAGAGTCTATATCAACCACACAATTAGATTCTACCAGCGTTATATCCTAGGTAAGTATTTATGGATGTAATTGTTAATGAGCAGAAATTATTTCTGTCTGGATCATCCTCAGTTTAGTTAAAGCCTTTTAAAGCCATAGCTCAGTTGTCTACTTGAGCTATAGTCTATCCTAACATGACCAAGAAAATGTTCTTTATGGCAGATCTTGGTTTAAAAACCTTCAGGAATCTTGGTGTAGATCTTACAGTCTCTAGGTGTTTTGTTTGTTTGTTTTATGTGTGCATGTGTGCTTCTACAGCTTCTTTTGTGAAAATTGTAAAGAATTTTAACTTAGAAGAATCTTTTATGCTTTCTTTAAAACATCTCAGATAATTAATGAATTCCATAATTTGTGTGGAACTCCAAACTAAAGTGAGAAAAGGCTAGACCTTGTCATAAGATGATGCAAATTTAGCTCTCACAATCCTTTGCGCTCCAATAATTACTTGCTGAAGTTAATCTCCTCCTATCTATTGCCCTCAGGAAAAAGAACTACAGACACAAATCCCAGGCCCAGTGACACCTCCCTTTCCTCTGGACAGATAATATTTATGGATATAAAAATTAAAAACAATGGGAAAATGGCCTTCATTCTGGACTTTTTCATGTAGCATTAGCAAAACCTATTCTCACTGATTTGACTTACAAAATCAACTAGAAATATTAAGTTGCCCAATGTAATTAACACTTCTTATGGAAATTACCAGCTGAATATGGAAATGTTTCAACAGTTTAATAGTAATCAGATATTTTTAACCACAAATACTTGGGGGTTTTATTTAGTTTCAAAAATAGGTACTTAAAAAATGCAAAGAAATTTCTTCAGGTTTGGTAATTTGATATTTATGTTTGGGTTCAGTACTACTTCTCTCTTGAGAAGAAAGTATTGACAGTGTATTTGAAATAACATTGCTACCTAACAAGATGATAGTGGGGCTGCCATGCTTTTTTTTATGCAAGAATCTTCAAAATATAATCTTATGTGGAGGAAGCAGTAATGCTGTGTAGAGGCATTCTAACTAGTTGGTTTAAGCTGCCAATTACTGTGGATGCTAATTTTGCAGTGCTGCCAGAATTTTATGTTAATGTTATTGAACAAAAGCCTGTAGTATATATTAATTTAAAGCTACTGAACTATAAAATTGAACTATTAGACTTTCCATGAATTTAAGTGGACTAAGAGAATATTATGTCAAAGGCTCAATTCAGTCACCTTCAAGCCATTACACCCTTTGAAATGTGAAGCAGTAAGCTGATGTGGTCTATTATTTTAAGCTGAAGTCCTCCCATGGTCCCTGCTACTACCCTTAAATAAACCTCATTCTTCCCTGCACTCAACGCCAAATATTAACATAGAGGACTTGAAATGAATACACTCCCTTCTCCTATGGGGTACTCTCAGCATGCTCAGACAACTTGTTTCAGGGCAGCCTAATCACATCAAAATGAAGAACTTGGCCACCAACTTCACCCCTGCATAACCCTGCAATTCTCCACACCTTAGCAAGCACAGGATTCCAGAATAAGGTAGAACAGGCTCTGGACACCCTGTCCTCTTTCTTGCCTTCTGAAGCAAAACTGGAACTGCACTACCTGGGCACTTACACGTGTGAATTGCTTCTGTTCTCTGCTTACTGTCTACAAAAGAGACAAGAAAGTAGTAAATGTGTCGTTGACATTACCCCTCTTGTGTGCCTGGTTGTGAAGTCTGATGGCTTAATTGACCTTGTGCTACAGCTGGAACAATGCAAGGGGAAGGTACCTAAGGACTGGAGCGGTACACTTTGCAGTGTGAACTCTCAGTCTTTTCCAGAGTTTGAGAATGGGAGTTACATCTCCAGAGAAAAGGGTGTGAAACTGAGGTGCCCTCAGCAGCGAGGGCCAGGGCACAGAAGATGTCTTTAACTCCTGCAGCAGACCCTGAACTGCAGTTCTAAATGCAGAGCCCCATTTATGAAACTAGACAAGTGTGTTTATGCAGTTGTAAGGAGCAATGGCACACTTGTGGGAGCAAGCTGTGCCTCATTGCACCCAGCACCTTTTCCCCTTCTGGCAGAACTGAGCCATCAGGTAAATTATTGTGGTTTAACTCCAGCTGGTAGCTAAGCCCCACGCAACCGTGTCCCCATTTGTCATCACTTGGTGGGATGCGGGAGATAACCAGAAGACAAAAAGTGAGAACACCTGTGGGTTGAGCAAAAGACAATTAAAAAGGTAAAGCAAAAGCTGTACACACAAGCAAAGAAAAACAAGGAATTAATTCACCACTTCCTCTGGGCAGGCAGGTATTCAGCCATTCCCAGGAAAGCAGCCATCATTTGTGGCAGTTACTTGGACGCACAAAATGCTGTAACTCTGGGTGTCCTTTCTTCTTTCTTCTTCCCCCACCTCTTTGTACCGAGCATGACACCATATGGAAAAGAATATCTCTTGGGTCAACTGGGGTCTGCTGTCCTGGCTGCCCCCTCCCAAATCCTTGTGCTCCACCCACAGCCTCCCTGCTGATTGGGTTGGGTGTGAAGGAGAAAAGACCTTTATGCTGGGTAAGCTCTGATCAGCAGTAGTAAAAACATCCCTGTGATAACTATATGTTTGTTTTCAGCACAAAGCCAGAACACAGCACTATGCTTAGCTACTATGAAGAAAAGTAAATCTATCCTAGTCAAAACCAACACATACAGTAAGTGATTTTTCTGACCTTTACATGTGTCTGAATTTAGAGACTGTAGCTTCAACAAGAAAGATATATACACATATAAATTTTTAAGAGCCTATCTCATTTGTTGCTGCGCAGTAATTTTAGAAAGAGACCTAGACAGATTGCAATGCAGTCACGTGTGAAGATGGGACAGTGGACTGGATCAATGATTTAATCAAAATGTTTGAGCCTTTTATTGCATTCCAGTGGAGGAAAAATGCTTTTGAGCACCATGTGTTCAACACTTGCAACCAAATAGCAGATGAAATATTTGATTCATTTGCAGCAGACCTTTGGTTACTTTCCAGAAAATGCTCAACTGTTTTTTTGATGAGATCACTGCTAAAGTTGTTGAGGACATATTGTGTTACAGGCTGAATGTTATTCCAACTCCAGTTTTCTACATTTTCTCCTCTGAAGGAAGAGTCTCGTCTTAAGGCTACAAGTTTATTATTAGTGATGTAAGCAGTTAATATTTGAATTATGTGGACTCTAGTGTAGGGTACAAAACCTACAGGAGACTGATTGGCTCAAGCTACAGTTCATATACCACTGGATAATCTGGAGCGTTTGTGTGTTCTCTAGAGAGAGGCCAGGGGTCTGCATGTTTTGACCCTTGAATCCAGTTCTCCATCATGTATTTTTTTGTTTTCTGTAGAAAAATACCTGACCTGAGCTCTGTACCTATTGCTGACATCAGCAAGAGTTAGGTGTAGATGCTGTGTGCTTCATCTAACTAGGGCAGGAAATAGTGCATCTTGGCTCCCTCTATGAATGCTACTCTGGGCTGCATGATCCTTGGAAAAAAAAGTGGCACCTCTTTCCTTTATCTGTATGAGGCAGTGCATGATTCACATGTGATTAATTTGGGGAAAGCAAATAGGATAAAGTAAAAGTAGGGCAGCAGAAAGTACACAGTAGATGTAAACTCCAATGATTACACAACAAATCCAGTTTAGACAACATCATATGATATGACAAAATTAAACTAGGCCAAATAGTGAGTGCTTGAAAAGGCATCTCCTTTGTCTGTGAATTTAATATAGAAAGCTACATGTGAGCTCAGCTGTGGCCATATGTCTTATTTTTCTTTGGTGATATTTCTCAATGAAAGGAAAGATTTGGCGTTTCTTTTGAAAATATTTGTTTTGTGAGCTAATGATTTTGCAAAGGTGTTTCCATCTACATTGTTCCTTAGGCAGAGCTCCAGGAAGGTGATGTTTTACATTCTCCATTCCTATCTGGCTTTGATTTTTATCTCAGCAGGGAAATATGAAGCAAAAAGGGACAAAATTTAGTTCTGCTTAACCGTGGCTGAACATGCAAAATGCTGCAGATCTATTTAGAGGTAAAATGTGCCACACTGGTACCTAAAGAATTAGCTCTTCTCTTCCATGTTTCTATAATTCTTTATTCAAGAAGTTTTATGTCTTCCCCCACCCCTTCCCCAACTTGTTGGGCATGATATTAGGTAGGATCAGATATTTGTTGCCATCTGTCTTGTAAAGCCAAGGAATGGGTAACAGCTTGTCTGTCCTATCTGTGTATTTGTATATATTGAATACATTTACCTAAGACTCCAGAAAAAGTCTGATTTACAGAAGAAAAGAATCTTTATTGGAACCCTACACATACACATAGATTCAGTAATGTGTGGAAGAAAGTGAAAAGAGGTACTAAAAAGCATGCTGTTACTTCTCTACCAAATAGCAGCAGATGCCAGGGACTAACTAGCAGGTCAATTTGGTTTCCTGTTGGGGGAGAAAAAAAAATCAATGATTCAGCATCTTCATGATATCTTGCTTTCAGTTATGTTCTCTGGTTCCCAGAGAGAGTTGTTTACACTTTTTGGTTGTTCTTTCGTGCAAGAGTGAATCTCAGTAATCATGGTGAGCAAGTCAGCTCTAAGAGTAAGATTGGAGAAACTATGTCTACCTGAACTGCCTAAGCCATTCTCAAACTGAACTCACCTTGCCACTACATGTAAAGTTCTGCGAGTTTTCTTAGAAACTGAGTTCTGTGGAAAAGTTTTGGCCTTTCTGAAATATTGGGCCCTGTTGCTATAGGACATGAAAGAACACAATCACACACCACTGTTCTCAAGGTGAAGGAAAAAAGGGAAGTTTTTTTTCTGACTCCAACATTTATAGTTTTCCAAAAGTGACAGCGGATTGGAGGGTGACTGTGCCACCTCTCCAATCACACTGGTCAAACTAACCGTCCATCAACTCTGTCCTCCTCCATAAAGAAATGCAAAACAATGAGTTATTTACAGAAAGTGTGTGAGAAAGTTCACCACAAGAATGTCAACATCAGAAGGCTTAGAAAATCTTAAAACACCACGGTGACAGGGCCCGGTTCCAAGTTAGTGTGGCCAATTTTTCTTCTCTTGCATGGGTATAGTCATTACTTATGTACTTGGTATCCTAAACATGTGAAAGTCAAAGACACAAACCAAGCATATTACTCCGCCTGCTGTTCCTCCCACTTTTTATATCCTTTTCTTCATGCCATTAAATTACAAAGTCACTACTTCCTATCCACAATTTTTCCAGAGTTTCACTATTTCTAAAATTCTGTTTTTTTGTCTTCTCTTCATTGAGTTTTGAAAATGTTTTCTCTGCCTAGTTTTTCAGAACTCTACCTCATAGTGAAGGCAAAGGAAAGGGAGACACAGTTCCAGTTCCCCTGCACAGGGTATATCCCTTCATGGCTGGAGGAGAGCTGCACAATGCTGCTGGTAGAAGGAACATGCTGCAGAATGCACTGGGGTGGGGCATGAATGATGAATTGCTGAGTGGCTGGAAGGGAAAGGTATAAAACCAAGCGGTGTCAGGAGAAGGCTAAGAAGGTGACCACAAGTTTAACTGTCTGAATAGTAATTTGAAGTTCATAATGTAGAATAGTCTTGCAAACAAAGTGTGAAAAATGGAAAGCTTTCCTAGTAGAAAAAGAGAGTCACAAAAGTTGCACAGACTTTGCTCTGTAAAGGTGAAGAATGGCACTGAGCTTGCCCATTAAAATATCTATGTTCAGATGTCTCCTTGAGGGTGAGATGTCAAGGCCTCCATTAGAGGTAATAGCAAGGCAGTCAATACAATCCAGGGAAACTTGAGAGCAATTTGGATGACCACCTGAGCTGTCAGTTCCTGTTTTAGAGCAAGCTGAAAGTATAGACTAAATCTCAGTTGACTAGAATGGATGTCATTCTGGATGCAGTCTAAGCTTTCAGCCAAACTCTCTTTGCTGTCAACAGAGAACAAGTCTTGCAGAACTCTTTCATTTTAATCAGTTTGTTGTCACCTATTTTGGGCTATTTGACTCACTCAAATTAAAGCCTTGATTCTGTTGCTCATCCACTAGCATTCAGTGCTATTTGAGATTTCTAAAGGTATCTTGTCTGGTTGCTGGCCACCACACCAGAAAGGCATGGGTTTCCTATGGCTAATAATATGTCATATCTGTCAGATCTAGGCCTTTCAAATGGGACTAAATAACTATATGTAGATGGTGGAACTGAGCCTGAAGGTCTAATTTTAAATTATTAATTGAAGTGACTTTCATCCTTGATCCTTACTGTTTTATGACATGGGTGTTGGAATTATTTAGTCATGAAAACTACTTTTCATCTTACTGCTAAAATGTAACTGATTGAATGAATATTTTATCTCTGTGTATATCAGCTGAGAAGAACCCAACACCTTATATCACAACTAGAGAGATCATCCCTCCAGCGATGGTTTATTACAGGTAGTGCAGTATAGACACAAGTTTGGCATAATTAAAAGCAGTTACAGATTTCAGTTTTATTAAAGTTCATGAAAAAGTAGTCCACTGAGTGAAAGCAAAGATGCTATTTACAAAAGGGTTTCAAGAAAATACTCAGTATTTCTTCAATAGTCGTAACATATGCACTTTGAAAAAGGTTTTGGTTTGGATTTTTATATATTAACTGATCTTATTAGAAACCCAATACATGTAGAGGTATTAAGTGAAAATACAGTAGTGTGCTTTTACTGCATTTTCTGTAGGGTAGATTCTGCATTCTGGTGCATGCAGCAGAAAATGACCCCCAGAGAATCTGGGTGCATCACTGTTTTAGAATTTCCCTTGGTTTTCACTATGACATAAATGAAAATGTTCAGTTTCAGTGTGCTAGAAAAAGATATTGCAAAATGATGAAAATAAAGTAAAAGTGATCGTTTTATGTTTTAAACAGAAAGTAATTGCATAGTAACTTTACTGTCTCACTCATGAAATTGAAAACAGCAGATCAGTATTATTCATAGTATAGGGAATTGTAGATAATTTTTCTTAATATGGGTTACTTGGGGAGAAAAAGGGCCCAGTTTTAATGGGAAGGACTACTGCCACAACCTTAGTGATTTAGTTGTTGAAAATGACACTGGCAATGGATCACATTCATAATGACATTTTTTAGATGTGGTATTCAGATAAAAATTCTCATTGAAGAAATGAAAAAACCCATGCTTGCATCACACAGAAAATACATATTTCCTTAATAAATTAGTTTGCTCCAGGCCAAGTTAGTCCAAGGAAATCTTAAGCATATTACTCCGCCTGCTGTTCCATAGTATTTTATCATATTGTTTAGCCTGAAACATAACTAATTTGGCAGAGATATAACACATTATTTCTGCACCAAACATCTCAGACAATAAAAGCAAAGGTGTTTGGGGGACTTCTCTGTGACAGTTTCAAATAAAACTACAGTTACTATAGGTCTGAGAAGGAAATGCATTACAGAGATAGGCAAATTAAGCTCCACACTATTAGATACTCAGTGTATTGCACATTAGTGGATAACAAGTGCAACTGGGAGAGAGTGTTAAGAGTACAAACACTACAGACTTGCTCAGATTTTGTTTTGTTCTATGAACAGTTCATCAGATATCAGAAAATACAATACAGTCTATTTAGAAATGGCTGTGCACTTTTGCATATTTCACAGTGAGTTGACTTGTAATTAAAATCATTACTTCTATTAATGACAATGAAAATAGGCTATATAAGTGTTTACTAAAAATAATATAAAAAAATATAATAAACATTTTTTCTTCACAGTATGCAGAAAAAGATCTGGTAAAAAGAGAAAAGAAGACTGGTGTTTTTAATTAAACCATAACTTGGAAATTACCCAAAGACGACACATGATAATTGACAGAAGTTATGATATAACAAGCCAAGGAGTAACACAAAAGGTTGACACATCCGGGTGTGAATTGTATGGCATGCTTTGTTTTCTGTGCTAAAAGAATATTCCTCCAGAAAGTGTTCAGAAAAAAGTATTTTAAAAGACCCTCATTAAGATAATAAGGGACATGCCTCATTATTATATATTCCATCTTTCTGTCTCCTTGTCCCAGTCTCTTCAATCAGACTGTCACAACATTTTCATAACTTTTTCATTATTATACACAAGTGGAATATCAAAGATGAAAGAAGGGATAGAAATTAGATGGCTGCAGAGTATGCATGTCATTTGGTCATGTCAGTAGTGGCTAATTATCCCATGTCTATTCACTGTATAGTACAAGCCATACATACAGCCCAGTGATGTGCTGTTCATTGAGGATTCTGTTAAAATTAACTGTGGCACCTAAAACCACAGAAGCAACCAGTTTGAGAAGAGAATATTGTCAATAATTAAGTCCTTTCACCATTGTAATTACTTACCTGAACTGGTAACTACCCCAAATACTATCAGCCACATGTTACACAGCCTATTTTTTTCAGCACTTCTCTCAGTTTAGTCCTGCATGACAACATAGAAGTGTATTGAATATGGATCTCTTCTGCTGGCTAGGTTCTCCTTTATCAATTTTTTAAAAAAATTTGCATAATTTATGGTAAGCCTTGAAGTGTTTGATCTCTGCTCTCTCCTGAAAAAGGAACATCTGAGATTGTATAGAGTTATTTTCTTTTATCAGAAGAGATCATGAAAATAGAGAGTCTAAAAGTTAATTAAATTATAAAATAGGAATTATTACCTTAAAAAAAGTGAGGGAATCTATGGTGTCATTAGAATTGAATAATCTGGTCCATACTGACATAACTGAAACAGTGTGGAGAACAGAGATACAGACACACCTAATCATTCTTATGAAGACCCTACTGGCAAAATAACCAGGCTTTTAAAATTACCATGGACAGGGTAGTTCTTTTTAGGTGATTTATAATGTCTTAGAATATCATTGTGCTTATACTCCACATGGTTGTGCTGAGGAAGGGTCAGGGAGTCATGCACTGACCTCCTGCCTCCAAATGCCTCCAGAGTTCTGGCAAGCACTTTTTTCCTTTCCATCTAGCACCTCATCACGTGTGAGTAAAACTGAACAAAAGATTTCTGATGATATTTCCTTTGGGCAACACTAGCTCTGTAGAGGGAAAAAATTTTGGTAAACTGTGCCAATTGTGTCAGATCTCTGAGAGGGGTTAGTATCTGGAAACAAGGACTTAGCAGCCCAAAATTCTCCATCTCCTCAGCAGCTATGGTGCCAAGGGACCACCCAGGCAACCACAAGCATGTTTTGGATTTCCCCAAACTCTAATTTTTAAAATTTCTGTTACGTATCCAATTCCTATATGTTTTGATCTTTGAATGCATATTTTAAAAAAATTTCTCAGGGTAAGCCTGCACTGACTGAAGTTGAGGAGTTGCTGTGTTGAAAAGGAGAACTCGCACATAGCTGCCATTGAGTCGTGCATATGCAGTGCTGGGGAATCCAAGAGACTGTCACATGAGGAAACTGCTGCTCTGGGGCAGGGTTTCAATATTGAAATCCGAGCAGAAACTTCTGCATCAAAGAATGTCTTACCTTTTCCACTGTATTACAAAAAAAGCCCTCCAATCACAAAACCTCTCATTTCACCTTTTTCATAATGAGTCTATCAGTAAAAAATATTAATATCAAGTCTTTTGGATAGAGTGGGGACTCTTTTTTCCCTCCCTGTTAACATGACATGTTCTACCTCACAAGTATAGGCACAATAGTCCCAAAATATTGACAAGCAAGTGGTAAATACTGAGCAAAATCACCACCCTACCCTGCTAAAATCCTGTCTGGACAGTTTTAGTGGGGTGGGATGCATTTATAAGGGAAATGTGACTGGAACAGTCGTGCATGTGTACAGGCACTCTGCTCATGGAGTGCTCCTGTGCCAGTATGAGAGTGGTCAGTTCATTTGTTACCCTTAAGGAGCAGTTTTGCTAAGAGCTGGGGCAAAAACAAATGCCATAAAGGTTCAGAATAAAGTGGACAGAAAGCCTTAACAAAGATGATGTTTGCTTCCTTTCATGAGTGGGCTGTGAGGATGTGGGATTTGAACTTCCTGGCTCTGATTTACTTCTCTTGGTTGACCAAGGGGAGTTTTGGAATGTTGTTTAGAAGATAATCTGAGGTAAATGCAGTCATGAACTAATTACTCAGACTGTATCCCCTAATAACTGGGTTTTCATTTGATGTTGGGTGTCACTCAGCTCCCACTGCGGATGGGGAAAAGGCACTCTTTGAATTCAGCTGCTGTTGGATAAGACTGTGGGTGTAGTGGACTGGCACCTATTTCAGCTGTCAAAAATTTCAGCCCCTGCCATACAAGTGACAGTAGATAAAGCAAGATCTAAAAACTGAGAAGGCATCTTTGTTTGAAAGACAACTGTCTGCTAGAGAAGGCAAGAGTGACCCTTGGGATGGAGAATGTAAACACCCTCCCTCCAAATTGTCGTAATTCTGAAATTAAGGGGCTCTCAGGCAAAGATCTGGGAATAGGAACAGCAGTTCTTTACTAGTGTGTATAACAAGGCAAACAAACAACAGCAGCTCTGGCACTGACCCCACACAGAGCCCGGAGCCCCGGCCCGGCCTTTCGGCCGCGGTGCGTTCCCCTCGGTGCCGTTCCGGGCACGGCCAGCAGGGGCGCTGCTGCTCCCGGCGGGCGGGGCCATGCGGTGATTCCCCCGCGGCTGCAGGGGGCGCTGCGGCGCACACGGCAATGGCGGCTGGGCCCGGACGGGCAGGGATGGAGGAGATGATGGGATGTTTGCTCCACAAACCCTAGGGCAGCCATCCCCGTGCCCCAGCAGGACTCTGGGAAACAGCACGCTGGGCTGGCAGGGATGAGCAGAAATCCCAGGGCGGTGGATGAGATGTATTGGAAACTCCGCAATATATGGGAAACTTCTAGCAATAGCTGGAAGCTGCAGCAGGTCCCAGCAGGAGAAAGGCGGGTCCTGGCTGGGTTATGGCGGTGTCAGCGAATTCCTTTCCCCAAGCTGCAGGTCCGAACGTCCTCCTCCGAGGCCCAGAGAGAGAGAGCGTCCCCAGTGTCCCCAGTCCCCCAGCCCTCCTCTTCTTCCTGCCTCTCTTCTTGTGGTATCTCTGTGCTCCCTAGAAAAACCCCCAAAAACCAGAGGAGTTCCCCCTCCCCATGTCTTTGTCTCAAGCACCCAGTCACCTGTGCTTCTTAGCAACTCAATGGGAAAAAATTCCACAAGTAACAAGGAAAGAAAAGGAAGGCAAAACCCAACCCCCAACAGAAGGAAATTTAAATATGTTTCAACATTTGCTGCATTTGGAAGCTGAAATGCTGCCAGCAATGTGATGTGTGTTTTCATATGCTGTACAAGCTTACATTTTTGTTTGGTTTTCACAATAGAACAATAATCAACAGACTGTGGCCTTAGACTGGGGCTCTGACAATTCTTTCTGCTTACACTTTATTATCATATGGAGCTCTGGCTTTGCACATTTGGTATTTCATTCTTATCACAGCATAATTATTCAGATCTTGGTCTGAGAACCAATAATAACCAGTAATAATGCATTCTGCCATTCATGATCCTGTGGTTTTGCCTAATTTCTCCTCTCTCTTCTACTTACTATTAGAATGGTGGTAGCCTGTGACCACTGACTGACTGTTCTAGGAGCTACATGCAAATACACATATGTATGCACATGTGTCTGGTTATAAATAGTGCAGGCAGCCTAACATATGCACCTAAGGTTTCACAATGAAACTATGAGTTGAAAAAGCTGATGGTTGCAGTGAAGAGATGGACAAAGTGCAGTGTGACACATTTATGACCTTCTTTTTCACTCCAATGGAGGGAAAAAATGTTCTAGCTGTTTTGTGTATAGGCAGCTGTGATGTATTTCAAAGAGGTACAACTATCGTCTATTGATTTGCAGAAAAAATTAGGAAGCCAATTGTGGGAACTCAGCACATCGTTCCCGATGTCCAGAGATGCCAGGAGAACCCTTGGGGGTCTCGGAAATCCTGGAATGTTGCCAAGAGTGTTTGGTGGCTTGATTTTGATCCATCCACAGAAGTAACAGCAGTTTGAGGACATGAGAATCACTTTAGAGTGAAGGGTGTAAAAGGGACACATTTAGAGGGTGAAATATAAACTTTAAGGTTTTTGGTACAGGGGGGTTATGGAGACAAGATGGAGGGATCAGGGCGTGTCTCGTCCTTCTTCTTTCTTCTTCTTGTCTTCCATCTCCTGTGGTGATGTTGGCACTTGGGGATTGGTTTATGGTGAAGGTGTAGTTGCCAACATGGGTGAAAAGTATTGGAAAATAAAAGTAAATATCATGTACGTAGATTTTAGTACAAAAAGACATGACCGCCCCGTGGGTGGTCAAGAGTGCCCTTGGCTGCCTTGCAGATCAGACCTCTGTTGGGCAGACAGAAAATTTTGTAGATAAGAAACAATAAACAATCTGAAGATCGAAAAGCTGAAGAGTCCAGACTCGTCCTTTGAAACGCGTGCCACCCAAGAACCACTCTACCCGTGTCGGGGCAGAGACAGACAGCCGGACCTGACAGCCAATTTAATTACCATAAGCTTGTAAACCCTGAATCCAGGGGCAGACATTATGAAGTTTCACACAAAATACTAGAGGCCTAGTTTAGGGTCAGGCAGAAATATCAACAGACCAATCAGAATGTAAGCAATAAGTTTAATAGAGTAGACAGTCAGATGAACTTAGATGAACTTATTCTAAACAATAGAATAGTTTGGGTTGGAAAGGACCTTTTAGAGGTCACCTAGTCCAGCTTCCCAGCAGTGAGCAGACCTTTTGATTAGAGCCCTGTCCAACCTGAACTTGAAGGTTTCCAGGGCAATGGGGCATCCACCACTGCTCTGGCAACTTGTGCCAGCATTTCACTGCCCTTGTAAAAGGTTACTTCCTTATATCTATTCTAAAATGACTCTCTTTTACTTTAAAACATTACTCTTTGTGCTATCACTACAGGCCCTGCTAAAAAGTTCAACTCCATTTGTCTTATAAGTTACCTTCAGTTACTGAAAATCCATAAAAATGTCTTGCTAGAGACTTCTCCAGGCTGCTCTGTCAGCCTGTCTTCATAGCAGAGATGCTCCTCCCTCTCCTTTTGTGGCCCTCCCCTGGGCTCCCTCAAACAGGTCAACCTCCTTCCTCAGCTGAGGATCCCACATCTGGATGCAGTACTGTAGGCGAGGTCTCACAAAAGCAGTGTCAGGATCACCTCCCTTGCCCTGTGGGCATGCTGCTTTTGATACAGCCCAAGATTTGGATGAGCTTCTGGGCTGCAGGTGCACATGGCTGGCTCATGTCCAGCCTCTCATCCACCAGCACCTCCTAGTCCTTCTTGGCAGGGCTGATCTTGATCTGTTCTTCCCCCAGCCTTTTTTGATACCAGAGGTTGCCCTGACCCAGGTGTAGCACCTTGCACTTGGCCTTGTTGAATCTCATTAAGTTCCTGTCACCCACTGCTGGAGCTTGTCCAGGTCCCTCTGGATGGCATCCTGTCCCTCAGGTGTATCAAGCACACAACACAGCTTTCTACTGTCCTTTTCTGTAAAAGAAAGGGAGGGAAAATGAATAACTAAGATGACATTAGCTCCTGAACTTTCCCTGTGATAGAATTACATCGCTAAAACTGTCCTTGTTTTGAAAATGTAGAGGTTCCTGTATAATAAATTTTCTCAATTTGTGTGCAGAATAAATTGACCTGTTTGCCCCCCAGGAAGCTGAGTGTAATCATCTGTACTCAACATTTGGCAACTCCTGCTCTATCAAATGTGAGGGAGGGACAGTTGCACACTGTGATACTGGCTCTTCAAAATACTGTGTGCCTTCAAACTACTGCAGTCCCTACACTGGAGGATGCGTAAATGCATGCTTCTAACCAAAACCTGTCTGTAAGAAAAGAAAGAAAGCAGGTAGGTAGTCTGGTGATAAATATATTTTGTGTGTTTCTATAGTATCTGTGTCTGCATGTGAGTTCCAAAATGAGCAGTGGCCAAAATTTTTGTGAAAAAGAGTAAAATCAACACATTTGCTTTTATTTCCTTTATTACAGTACCTTGCAACTGCCATTGCTTTATGGTTAAGTTTCTCACTCCCTCTTTAATACTTTGAATTTTTAACTATGCAGAAATTATGGAAATATTTATTTGGGAAACGGGAAGTACTTTAGAGGGACTCAGAAATTAATTTTATGGAAAAAACCCCAAACAAATAAGCAGACCCTCCCCACTCCTCCCCCAAAAATTAGAACAAAAATTAAAGGTCTAAATATGAGTGTTAGCTGGAACTGGAATTGGTAACCTGGATATTATTTATGAAAATTCTGTTGTGTTTTTATTTCTGTCTGGAACAAACTTGGAAAGGATTAGAAATATCAGACAAACAGGACCTTTGCCAGCTGGGAATTTATAAAGAACAACATTTTATTGTACTCTCAAGCTTTCCTTCAGTCTTCTGAATTATGTTTAGAGACAGATTGATTTAGAATACTTTCTTTAGAACCTGAGGGTAGGAAGCTTATTTCATTTTGCCAAAAAAATGTTGTATGTGTGGGAAGAAGAGGGGAATCTTGTAAAGTAGGGAGACCAGTGTATTGTACACAAGGACCACCCTTCAGTGAATGAAAAAGCAAAAGTTGAAAGCCTTTCAGGTCTTTCTTAGGCAGGGTATGGAGCTGTCAGCATTGTCAGTACAATTTATTCACACTGTTCCAGTGCTTATGAAAGCTACTGAGCAGCCTGATCTATAAGTGATTGAACAGAACAATACTCTGGAGCTTTGAGTATAAATAAAAAGCCACTATTTCAGGCTCCATGCATCACAACTAGTGCTTTCTAGGAACACTGCCAGTCTAAATAAAACACAATCTTGCTGTAATTTTATACAACACTTGAAAAGAAGACTAAGGCAGTGCCCTTCATGAATGCTGCTCTACCACATTTTTCCATAACCAAGTGATAATTTGACTTGATGATATGCATGCCAGATTTAATTGTGCTTTCATATTCTGCTTTCCATCAACTATTACACTTGTCTTTGTTAGCTGATTATGATACAGAATTTCACTTTATTATGCCAGGATTTCCTGATGCCTCATTTACTCAATTGAGTTGAAAAACTAACATCTAGCTGAGGTGTTTGATCCATTATGCATGTGAGTAGTGTGTGTGCTATACAACACACATTTCATTCATCAAGTCTGGCCATTCTTCTCAGTATAAGCCTGAAAGTACAAATGCTCTTCAAGTCTGAAATTAAGACAACAGTACCAATCCTTTTATCTCTGTTGTGTCCTTATAACACTCTCTCTTGAGGTGAGGCTGGAAGTAGCCATGGAGGGCAAATCCTTAGTCCTCCTTCACCTGAGAACAACTCTCTAATGCACACAACTTACTCTTTGTGTGGCACCTTTCTGTTCAGAAGAGCTCTAGCAGAAAAATTTTAGCAGGCTATTCAGAGGATAGGAACTTAGCTGATGACATGCAACAGTTTGACAATTAATGAATGTGATATATCTTCGAAGATGTACATTGGAATGCAGCTGTGGCAGTTATTTTGAATTCACTTGGTAATACAAAGACTTCACTTGTATGCTTAGATACTTTTAAATTTATTGAAAGATTTCATGAGTAGAGGCTTTATGTGATTCTCAAATTTTGTTCACTTGCATTTTATGATCAAGACTTAAAATTTTGTGACTGTCATGTAAACATACTTTTCCACTGTAAGAGAACAGTTTATCTCTATAGTACACTCTTTAGAAAAATATTGTGGTTGCAGTTTCTTGGAAAGTCTAAATTGTTGGGGTCTAACCTGTCCTATATATATTCTTGCCCCAAATATATTGGGGAAATATTTATTCTTGCCCCAGATACAGTTATTCAAAAGAATTAGTTTAGTCTGTGAAATAATTTGTGATCATACCATATATTGATAAACCAAATAAATTTTTAAACTCTTCTTTCAAATTGCAATCCCTAGTGTTAAAAATTAATGGTACTGACTCAAAAACTATGAGCTGAAAACAAAAATTGCAGTCAATTTTTTATTTAACTTTTGTTTTGATCATTTAAATTTCATATTTTCAGTGTTTTTTTTTTTCCTGAAACTGCAAATGTGGATGATTTGTTTTATTTTAAGAGAACAAAGGTGACAAGAGATAATCATAATAACATGACTTCAGAAGGAGAAAACTGCAATACTCATGAGACTAAGATATAATTGTGAAAATTTACACTGTTATGTTCTTCAAAAAGGCTGCTTTTTATTAAGATGCTGAAATAACTCTTTAACTGTAGCAGGAATCTAGTTTTCACTGTAAACCAGATTAAGCTGAAATTGGCTTCCATTAAATAGTAATGAACATCAAGACTTACTGACGTGAGTGTTAATATTTTGCTGAGGTAAAGCCAAAGTCTACATTTATTTTGAAGGGCACTAAATCTTTCCCACATTAAGTTAGTAAATGCCATATATTAATTTCCTTAATTTATCTTATTACTACCAGGACTAACTAAAAAGAAAATATATTGCATAGTGAAATAAGGTATTAAAGTACTTCAAAAACATCGAGCAACAGTGAAGTAAATGGATGGTCTTTGAAAAAACTAAGCACTGGTGTTTTCTGAGCTTGATAGCTGTTATCTGTTCCTAAATATGCACTTTATGTTAACTCTTATGCAGTGCTGGTGACACAGTATTTCTCAGGTCACCAGGAACGCAGCCTGCACGCTATAATCATCAGTAACACTTTGTGTGTGCCAGGAGAAAGGCAATGGGACCTATGGCAGAGTCTCTTTTTGCTCATGGGGGAATCCAGACTGTGCATCAAGTAGAATAAAGAGTGTAATTGTTAAGTTAAAATGGATGTTTAAAATTGTTCTGAAGTATACCCATTATTCTCACTGTCTGTAAAGGGAGCCCAGAATAGCTGGATCATTTCAGAAGCCGCTGTTTCTGTAAGTAGATATGTGAAGAAGATGAATGCCCCTCTAGATCTTCCTGTTATCAATCTCTTTTGTTTTTTGTTTGATTCTGGAGATCTGAGCAGCTGGACAAAGTTGCCCATTAGCCAGCTCAACCTGACGTGGCTGGGCTAGGACACCAGCCAGTCTGCTGTATTGTTTAGTGTCCTACTGTTAAAATAAGAGTTCTGATGAATTTATATAGTGGTTAAAATTTACTGAAAAAAGTAATTAGAAAAGAAAATCCATTGGATGCCTTCTGAACCTTCTGCCCCAATCTAATAATGGGCAAATAAATGATTTCTGATAAAAACCCTGCAAACATTGGCATGCTAATATAAAAATTTCTCTCCCTCCTATTTTTAAAGAGAAACTAATTAATTATGGTTGACTTTTAACAGCATGAAAATAGCTGAATAGAAGCTACTGGGTTATAAAATTGTCCAGACTCCATTTTTGTGAAAATAAAAAAGTTGTTTAGAACACTGTGATAAAAAGGAAAAGAATGGGAAATATGATGTGGCACAATCTTTGCTCTTGAAGTGGCATTATGTTTTCATTGCAATGAAAATCTTAAAAATAAAAAGACCTTATGGTGATTTGACCTAGTTCATTTTCACACTGTTATAGATGTATATAATTTCACTCACTTCCTTAGCTGTAGTTTCCACTGCTTATATACTATCTCATTACAAGGACCAAAATCTGTTTCTTTGCTTCTTTCATCTCTCTCTCTTCCCCAATGATGTAAAAAAAAAAAAAAAATATATATATATATATATAGGGCATAAGTAATATGAATCAGTTAGTTACAGAAGCTATGAAAAATATAGATACTGAATTTCATAGCAAGTCTTAGGCCTTGAGGACTGAAAACAACTGTGCAGCACTATGCAAAGGCATGAAAACAGGTCTGAGGCGATGGAAATTTTACCAATGATTGTTGATAAAAAGTCCATATTTCTTATGGGAATATGGAGGTTTATTGCAATGTTAGTGGAGGATTATCATTGTCTAAGTTTCACCACTGTTGCCAAAATTGTATATACTGCAAAGGGTTATACTAAAAATTGGTGAAGAGAAGAAGACCTGAGAGCACAGGTGTGTAGGGGGATCGAATATAAAAAAATAAAGGTAGTATAGAAAGTATCTTACCCCGAAGGAGTTGCAGCTGGGTTAATTATCAAAGATTAGGAGCAGGCCTGACTTTAACAGGCCACAGCTGTAGCCAATAAGAAGAGTGTTATAAAAGAGTGGGCTGGTTGAGTGAGGGAGAACTGGAGTCAGTTGGCTACCATGAGAAGGAAGCATCAGTGATTGGAGGAGCTGCCTTTGAGAACCATCAAGGAGGTACAAAACTCTTGCAATAAGGAGATAACAATATGGAACCTTTGTGATATAATGACAATAAGGTGCTTCTCTGAAGAAGCACACTTAATAGGAAGGAGGGCTGCATTGCAGGCTTTACTCAAACTACTGATGTTTGAGTGAGCTGACTCATGACATCCTTTTACTCTCTGAAGTTGGTTGCACCTGTTTGAACACCTGTCCAAAGCAGTTTTGAGAGGAACTCTTTCTATTCCTGGAAAAAGGGGTATGTTTTGCTCCACTAACTTCCTGCTTCGTGGTTGATATAATCTTTCACATGTGTGTTTCCTTCTTTGTCATGTAAGATTCTCCTCTATAGTAGAAAAGATTTTGAAACCTGCAGAAGTGTGTGAGAATACCATGTATTTCCCATCGTGCAAAATTTGTTTTGGACAACTCTAGAAAAAGCAGAAAGAAGCTTGAAATGAGAGGCAACCTGAGGATAATAGCAAGTACTAAAAATTGCTGAGACATGTGGTATTATAGGGAGGTGATTCAAAACTGTGGTGAAAGGACACACGATGGCATCTTGGTGTGGGGCAAGAAAAACTCTTTGGAAGTCTTTTCTTGCTGAGAGTGCCAAAAATGGTTTTGAGAGAGAGAGATTTTTAAGTCCTCTCCATCAGGAAGAAAGACTTTTAGGTTTTGAAGAAGACACTATGGCACTCCTTATTTGTTTCCTTGAAAGTATGTAGATGATTCAAGTAAACTTGGTTGAGAAGACTAAAAAGAAAGATCATGAAAATCAGGAAAGGGGGCATAAACAGCAGGAGTACTTGTAATACCTGTTTCAGATGTTACTCAGGGACTGGCTTAGGGTAAGTGGTACTATAGGCTGTACTCCTGTACTACAGGAGGAGGGTTTAGTGTTAAAAGGTGATTAAAAGTATTTTATGCTCTCAAAATTCAGAGAGCATAGAATATCTAAGCAAAATGACTGAGAATATGGTTGGAGGTGACTGTTTCTCATCAAACACTGATCTTAGGAGGCCATGGCTCTTAATGTCATCAGACTAGGACTTTGAATAATAAAATATTTCAAGAGAAGAGAGAAAAAAGTGTTGTAGATGATCACACAAACTAATATGGAATAAAAAGAAATGAACCAAGAGAAGCATGGTTTAATAGGGCCAGTCTACTGACTGATGTGAGAACTACAGAGGAGTTAAATAGTGTTTCTTATAACATAAAAAATATATGGACTATTCAATACAATTTTAAGAAAAATAAGCATTTTCCCTCATAACATGTAATTAAAAAAACCCAAAACTTGTCACCACAATGTGTTGTGATAGTCAGAATACAAACTTATTGAAAAAGGGCGTTAGGCAAATTTATGGAATAAATCTTGGTCACAGAAGTCTAAATGAAATGTTCAGCTCAGGAACTCATAAACTTCTGATTTCCAGAAACTAAGTAAAGTGAGTTAAAGGTGTTTTCCCAACCTATATGGTTTCTGCTTATCTTTTTGTGTGCATCTGGCTAATATTAGAAAAAAGATATTGGAGTAAGTAGAAAATTTAGTCTTAAATAATGGAAAACTCAGTATATCCTAAACTAAAAAATGATAGACTATTTTTCTCAAAACAATACATTTATAAAAACAGAAAACTCTCTGAGATGAAACAAATTTTTTTTTTTTCTTAAGAGGAGTTGAGTAAGAAACCATTTGAGTTGAGTATCCCTTTTCATAAGGATATTATAGTAAATGTTACTGACCTGCCAGAATATAATTTTCTTCCTTGTCTGTGTTTAGAAACGTTAAAGCTGAAATAAGTAATCAGTTAAAATATTTTCTATGGATTTGTTCTCTGATGAGAAAAGAGAAATAGATTGCATTTGACTGTTAGGAAAATACTGGTCAAGTGAGATGGGTAGCAAAAAGTGACCATCTGTCACATGTTATTTTAGTGTTAACCTTAGCCTCATAAAACGGGGCCCTCCCAATCCTCCTGTGGTAGTGTAAAGCTATTTCAAGTCTATTCACCCCCTCTGGGCATCACTGTGATTTGGAAACCTAATAAAGTAAGTCATCAAAGAACAACCCATGTGTCCAGAATTTGTATTACTACACTATGGGGAGCCCAAGCGGTGCTATCCTTTAAGCCATATGTCTTCTAAAGCTTCATTTAATGACATAGAAATCAATGTGGTTTTGGTGAAAAGCACCAAAAAAGACTAAGTAAGAAATATTACACAGGATGCTGACTCTGCACTAAAGTATTTCTTCCAGAGGAGCAGAAATGTACTGAAAAGCTCTGAGGGCCAGTTGTTCCTCCTTCTTCAATCAGAGGAATCAGCCACTGTCCATTATTTCTGAATTCAAGAATGCAAAAATGAAACAAGGTTTTTCCTCCCTTGACCCACGCTTAAAGTTATTTCTGGAAGGAGAAAAATGAAAATCCCTTAACTTCTGCACTTTGGTGTTACAGTTAAGAGTCTTTGCCTGTTATCTTCATAGGATATATTTGGAAAGTCTCTTAATCAGAAATATGACTTGTCAAGAAGAGACCTGAGAAAATCCTGTGCTGCAGACAGTAGTTATTTCATGTCAACACATAGACTTTGACTTCCTTGATTGCCATGGGAACCTAATTATTGTAGTTTGCTAAAATGACTATTTTCATCCTGAACTAGCAGTTTAATAGAGATTAGATGAACTAGATGCTGAAGATGTTAATTTTCCTTCATCAGCTGTAATGGGAATATATGATGGCTAAGATGCAGCTGTGTGTACTCTAGATGTGTAAGCATATATAAGATGAATCTTTCATGTATTGTTCTCCATCTTTTCATGCCCACCTTCTGGAGCAGGTGAAATCTTGTAGAACTGCATAAGGATTCAACATCAAAGTCCCTTGTTGATCAGGAACCCAGTCCATAATAGGTTTAAAGATACATCTGACAACAAAAGCAAGATGATTTTGGATGATCAGCACTTTCATTTTCTCTGATCAGTGAAATATTAAAACTTTAACATTTGGGAGGCTCTTTCTCCTTCTGGAGTGCTTCATGAGCCACAATTGCTAGAAGTAAGAAGACTGTTCAGTTCTTTTTAGGTTCTTAATACCTAAGAGCCTCCACATCATTTCACTATGTGACAAGAGTCCCTGGATGACAGAGGGGTCCAGATTAATGGGAAGTTCACCTGTAACAGTGATGACAGACATATCATTACATACAAACTGTCCAGGTCTTGAATGATCCTTCAAATTAATTCCTTTAGAATTGAGAATGAGCATAAATCCAATTAATAAGTAAACATGCCCTTTAATTCAGTATTATTCTGAATTAGGCTTCAGAATATTGTTCCACTTTCATTACAAATTCAGCTTTTAAATCTTTAATGAAAACACATGCATTCTTCAGAATGACATTATTATACTTAGGCTTTTTGAATACACTCATTTATATAAAAGATCTAATTCCCAAGGAGAATGTTGTAGCTCTTTCATTCCATTTGTATGGTACACAAACATTTCTGAAGCAATATATTCTCAATTTTCTTCATAAATATTAAAGGTGAATGTTGAGTGGAGCTAGAGCTGAGTCAGCATTTGTTAACTTTTGTTTGAACTCTTACAGACTGGCAGGTTTAACAGTGATTGGAGTAGGAGATTACATACCCAGATTTATAGGCTCTTTTCACTAATATTTTCTTAAATTTTTTTTGTCTTTGACATATAAATAAAATTATGTAGTCGTTTAGGAGCTACAGAGGGCAGACAGAAACAAACCCTCCCAGTTCCTCAGCTTTCAACTTCAAGAAAGCCATGTGAGGGAACCTTAAGATAGTGCTGAGTTCAAGTGCTGATTCTAACTGTAGTTCATAATTTTGTATCCTTCTTTGATCTTATGTTCATTGAACATAGAGATTTTGAATATGTGGTCCTAAGATGAGGTCAGGACCTTCTTGCTGAAGAACTTCTGTGGTGCCAAGATTTCTGTATTCTCCACAGAGGAAATCAAAGCAAACCTTTCAAAAGATCTGGTTCATTACATACCTAAAACTTTAGGGCAAATTCAGTGTCTACATTAAAGGAATAGGATCCTTTATTTGAAGTTCATCTCATTTAAAGACTTTGACAATACTGCTAAAGAAACTTTCATGTTATTGAAATTCCAAGTCACTTCTAAAATAAGGAAAATTATTATCATTGCCATGGGAGATGTAAAAATCCCTAAAATGTCTTCTACTATTGAAAATAATTAATTTGAAACACAAAAGCATCAAAAATATTTTCTGATAATAAAAATAATTGGTTTCAAAATTACATAAAATGACACTTCTGTATTAATTTGGAAATCCTTTTTTTGTGTGAAAAATGTTTTCATCACTTTTCCAAAAGATTTGAAGTTTTTAGTTCTGATTGCCTAATTTTCTGATTATTGTTATTGATATTCAAAGTAGGAAGAGTAGATGAAGAAGAAAACACCATGAAACTTTTCACCCAAGATGGGGAAAAGTTGTGGCATTAGTTTTGTTACTTGTAGTTGGAACCAAGACAATTTTTTGTAACTAAACCAAAGAAAACTAGTAAACCTGTACACCTGTGGTGTTCCTGTTGGTTTCATACCAGAAAATTCACAGTGAGACAGGGCAAACAATGAAACTCTGCCTGAACCTTCTATTCGAAGCATCATGATTTCTGAGACCATAAACTCTGAACATGTCACAATCAAAGCAGTTAGCATACAATATATCCTGGGTATTTTATCCCTCTCTCTGTGGAGGCAGATTACCAGGAGCTGATAGAAAGCCTACTGAAGTCAATATGGATCTTTTAAATGACATCTATAGGCTTGGAATGGGTTCTTACTTCAAACCATTTGTAGCTCAGAGGAAAATGTTTACACTTTATCTTCACTAACATGTCACAAGTTTGAAAATGGCATTTGCTCAGAACAAGATATTCAGTGTAATAAATTAGAAAATGTGTCTATATTTTGGAGGAAATTCACAGACTGGAAGAGGGGAAAAAATATTTTGCCAGTAGATGGAATTTTTGCTTAAGGGAGGTTTTTTTGGACTATCAAAATCAGTCTGGTGGAAGTGGACTAGCACAAGTGGAGCAGGAAATAGAATAAAATATACTATGGCCTGTTCAAATTATGTTTATGAAACTTACAGCTTTGTTTATTCCAACAGTATCAGCTTTGAGTGGCTGTGATTTCTGCCAGTCAGAAATTATCAATACTCTGTAAATAATAGCAATCCATTAATCTCTGCTGGTAGAGAGACTAGAGTTGTAGCTAGAGTAATTTATATATAAATGTTAGATAAATCTTGCATAATATGTCAGAGTATAAGAGTGCAATAGAAGATTTTAGGACTCTGACAAGTGAGACTGCCACTGGCTTTGGAAGGCTGATCCATAGGCTTTCAGCTTGATCTCTTCTGTGAGAGAGAATGCTTTTCTATAACTGTTCAAGCAAGACAGTCAACCAACTGTGACCCACTGGGTGCTCTAAAGACTCATATGTTATACAAAAGATGTGCAAATTTTAACACAGTCTTAAAATGGTCTCCAGGGTTTAATCATAATAGCAGTACAGGAAGCAACAGCCTCTGCTCTGGGTTTTCAAATCTCCTTAAATCTCTTTCTGTAGTAATTTATATGGCTTCAGTGCCAACCAAAATGAGGAGGGAACTCTATTTATTATAGGATAAATCCCCTCTGCCACCTTTAGATGCTGCAATCAGTTCTGGATAGAAGCCCTTTAATATGACTAAATTCCTTATAATTTCAAATTGATATGCACTGTTTCTTAGATGAAAAGAATATACAGAAATTAAGTTATAGAGAGAAGTAGCTTGTGCCTAAGATAGGAAGACTGTTCTAGTTTTTGTTCAGAGGAAGCTGAGAAAATTCCCTATCTAAATTCAGGGATTAGAAGTAGGTAGTTAATAATTCTAATTTTTGCAGCTTTTTTTTTAACCTTTCTGCAATTATTAAGCTCTGTTGCTTTAAAAAGATATTTTAAAATTTCATTATAATCTAAAGTAGACAGCTATATCTCTGTAATTGTATGAAATTGTGAGTGGGAGAACAAAAGCTTAATGTTGTTTTGGGGGAAGCAAGCCAAATGTAAATTTATCCCTGCAGCTGATTCCTCAAGGGCATTGGCACGTGCCACTGTGTATAGCAAAAGGAACATGACCCACCTAATGCATGCATGATCTCCATAATGGAAAAGAAAAAAGACTAAGGTCTATTGAGGTCTAATAGAGGGCAGGGACCAGAATTTTGAGCAGATGGTATTCAGGGGCCCACCGGCTGCTTGAAAGGGAATGGAGAGAATAGGCAGATAGTAATTAGCAGAAGGTGATAAAAAAAAAAGGGCAGCCAGGATCCCCCAAACATCTGTTTAAAAGAATAAAGAGCCTGGTCTGACCCTGAGCCTTAATGATCTTAAAGGCTAGAATTTAATTGCTTGGAAAAAAAAATTGCACACACGCAATGCTGAGCGACCGTGAATCCTGTTTTGAGAGCATTGCAGGAGTTTGAGTAATTATTAATTTGGTGTATTTGTTTTAGAAAGATTATATGCAGCATAAGGTCAATAAATGAAGTAGTTATAATAAAAAATGCCAATTGTCTTTTCTAGGAATCGGCAGGCACTTAACAAAAATTTGTATTTCAGATAGCTTACAAATTAGTATTACTTGAACTGCATTCTAAAATGGCTATTTTGACTTGTCATGTATTTTTATGACTACATCTGTGTTTTTTCCTGTGTTTTTTTCTTTTTTGTTTTACATAGAAAGAACCTAGATCCTTAGTTTGTTTATTTGAAGTATTTTGACCTCTGTGGATAGCTGCTAATTACAGCACCAGAGACCTGATTACTTAGGTAGTCATGTACTAGTAACCAGTTGATTAAGAATTACTGCTGAACGTGACCAAGGAAAGTGCTGATTCCCAATAAAATTTCTCCTGATTTTCTCCCCATTTCTTTCTAGCAATGGTTGAAAATCAAACTCCATGAACAAGGTGTCAGAAAGCATTGTTTACATGATAGTTAATTTTGTTTTACACAATATTTGAAAATGTAGCTTTTAATAATTTAAAATGGTCTTTTTTACATTCCTTGCTGTATTCCAGAATGAATAGCTTAATTCAAAGGTATTAAAAAAACCCCTAACCAAAACAACACAGACTTCCCTTTTCCAAACCAATGATAAGCAACAGTGCATTGCAGTATAAAGCTAATGATTTTCTGGAAATAAGTGCTTATGTATCAGTATGAATGCATGTGTAAGACATGATTGTATTGAATGTTTTAATTTGCATTCTGGAAACAGGGGTAAAAAGCATTTTGTGAAAAATCACAGGTGACCCTAAATTGGATGGTGCTGTAAACATTAGAAAAGAGAAAAATAAGTCTAAAGGGATCTGAAAGAGATGAGAAACATGAGAAGAAAATAACAGGGTATACCCTAAGGAGGTTGAAGTGTAGTATGGTTAGTAGATGCAGTGGAGGTGAAGTAATTAAATGTGCATATGACAGCTATAATATAAAGCTATTTCCCTGCTCAGCATTTTTGAAGTAACCTTTAAAATGATAAAAATAAGTAAATTTTAAAACAAATATTTCAGAAGTCAGAAATGTGTTCAGAAAATCTGCAATAGCATACATAGAAATTGAGGATTAGCAAAACAGCATTTCCAAGATTCCTCATTAAAGCATTGTATTAAAAATATAATTTTCCCCTGTTTCCGTGATGAATGTATATTAAAGGTTGCATACAAAGTTTGCTTCATGACTCCGGAATATCAAATTTATTTATTTAATCTAAGCTTAGATTTAACCTCAACTTTCACTTATAAGCACAACATGAACCCATCACCATTGTGATCACTCTACTATGTATCATTCATAGTTAAATTCGAAAACAAACCCCCAAGCAGTGAAATTCCAGTAGGTTTTAGAAATTATAAATTGAGAGCCTAAATATATTAAGGAGAAGTCTGCAAATGTGATCAGCTCCCTTGAAAAGTCTTGATCTATGCAGTTTCTTTAGGATTACATCTCTGAAGTGAATGGAAAAATGTAAATAGATTCTTGGACACACACTGATCTCAGCAAAAGTTAAAAAGAGCCCATGCTCTACAGGACTCTTCTAAATTCAGAGTAGCTTCAGATAAGAATGGAAATGTGATTGTGGTAATATTATTTTGCTCTGTGATTCATTACTTTTGTAATAAGCTTTCACCACAATCAAAGAAAAATAAATGGGAAAATGAATAAATAAATTTAGCAATACAAAATGTTAATGAACTGAGACTGAAGTTTTGCATTGTCTTTTGTATGGATACATTCCATAGAGTATCCTTTCCTTCTTTCATCCCAGCTTGGGAAGGAATTCTGCTTGGGAAACTGCAACACAAGAAAAGAGGTGCTATGAAATGGTGTGAGCCACACATTGGTAATTAGGTGCAAGTCAGTCTGACAGACTTTGTAAAAGAACCCACATCAATATAATTTACACTTTCTTGTACTGTGCCCCTTGGCTGAGTTAACCATGGGCTGAAGTGACAAATATAACAGCATGGGTTTGCACAGCAGTCAGTACAGGAGTGCATCTGCACAAAATGCAAATTGTTTAAAATTTACATAGTTCTTGTTTCTTTTCATTTGTTTATTCTTTTAGGAAATTTTAGTCATCTTAAAGGACTAGAAAAATATTTTTTTCTTTAGAAAATGCAATTCTTGTGTAATTTCTTGGTTGAAAATCCAGGGCATAAAAAGAAATACTAGGAATGGTGAAACTTATTAAATTGGGGAATCTAACCACAATGTGTACAGTGTGCAAGGGCTGGAGGAGAAAACACCAGAAAGCAGCTCCTTTGTGTAAATCCTCTCTGAATTTTCATATTTTATGAAACCTTATTTCCTCACTAATTTTTCCTATTGTTTCTAAGAATTATTACATATTTGGCTTGCAGTCCTTGAATACTCAGGGTTTATAGAATAAAGAGAAAAAGAACATTAAAAACTATTTGTGACTCTAATGGTATTGCATTTATTTGTTCCTATTGCAGTACAACAGTCTAAACACTTTTTATCACTTCAAAGAATTTACATAAAGCTTCTGATTTCTCCTGGAATGTGGCTTTTTGTGATGTGCTTGCATTCTTTGTGTGTGAGCCTCACAGGCATATTTTTCACATCCCAGGTGATGGAACTGCAGGCATAATTATAATAAACTTTGTAGTACTTACATAACGATCAACATTTGTGGTGTAAAACACCTGGATTATATATTGATAGTTATAAGAATACTTCAAATGATGAATTGCAAGGCTTTGATTAAAAAACAAAATGTAAGAGCCCCTGATTTTCATTTTCCCCTGTATCACTTTGGCAGTGAAGAGTTACTTTCAAGCCTTTATCTAGTTGCAGAGCACTAGTAAAGGGCATCGATGGAAATCTGCTTCAGAGTATCCTGGGACTCTTATTTGTGTAGGAATACATGTGAAAATGTGGACATTGCACAGTGTCACAGGTATACATCCCTTTGTGGGTGCCACTCCAGCTATGATTGAAAACAATCCTGTCATCAGGCTGTTGCATGCCGTGTCAACTCAGTGTGTTGGTGAGGATGTGACCTGGCTTGGAGGGATGGGGAGAAGTGGGATTGCACTGAGCTCTAGGGACGTGTTGGCCGCAGACAGGACACACCTGCCCTGTGCCAGGGGACTGAGGGGTCAGAGGAGCTGGGCTGAGCCAGGGATGAGGCTGGGCTGCAGGGAGAGGCCTGACCCAGAGTGGCTCCTTGAGGGCACTGGGATTTTCTCAGGGAGATCCCTGGCTCTGCCACCCAGTGTGGATGAGGAAGAGAGGTGCCTTGTAGGTTCCTTGGGCCATTTGGGAAAACCCTGAAGGCTGCTGGATGAGCTGGCTGGTACCCAGGCAAGAGCTGTGGGTCAGTGAGGGCCTTGCATGCTCCCAGGCTCTGTCCTGTGCCCCTGCTGCTGCCTACCTCCTGTTTCCCCACCTACCTGCCTTTCTGCCTGCCTACCCACCTGCCTGTCTACCTTCCTGCCTGTCTGCTTGCCCATCTTTGTGCCCTGCTGCCTTCCCACCTGCCTGCCCACCCAAGGCTTGTCCCTGGCTCCTGCCCAGTGGGCAGCAGGTGAGATCCCTCTCCAAGGTAAATCAGCTTTCAATTTACATAATCCTCTTGGCTGCCTTGGTGAATTAGACACACCTAATACAAGTAAGTGAAGGCTGTCTCTTAGTGAATGAATTTAGTATCATTAGCTAATGACCAGTCAATGGCTCCCCGACTTCACCCTTTCACCAGCCCTGCCACATTTGACAGAGGAGCCCCGTGGTCAGAACACCTCTGTCAGGGTGGGCAGCATGGAACTGATTCATCAAAGACACTAATGCTAAACACAGGATGATGGGACTCAGGCACTTCTGGTTAGGTGAAACACCATCTGCTTAGAAAGTAGGTCACACATAATTTGCCTTCCCTAAATTCATTAAACATCAGTGGGTCAAAGTCAAATGTGACAGGTAAGAGGTAGAATGAGTATAAATCATGATGAAAGGAGCATCATCTGAGAGAGCAGCTACTGTAGCTCATGTGTAGCAGGGTGTTTTGGAGGTTGTTTATGCTGCATTGTCTTAGTGCAGATGGGACCCAGCATGAGCTATAAAAACAGACAAGAGAGATGCTAACAGTAAGCATTATTAAAGCACAGATGCTTTTTGCTCTGTAATTCTAGGATTGGGACTAGTATAATAGAATTCTGGTGTTGTTTTACACATATATGTTATAAACATACATATATATTCATACACAAATGAACTTTATATTTAGCTAGATAGAAGGAATATATCTATATATATATACTCATGTAACAGATATGAATAATTCTCAAAGAATGAGAAATATGTATTGGCATGTATTAGGCCAGGAGAGACAATCCCCAGTCTGGGCATCAATTATCCTTTCCTGGTGAAGGACTAAGATACTCCAGCACTATAAAATCCTACTTAGGCACGAGTCACTATCTTTGAATTTCAAATTAATTTAAATGCAATTCTTGCTCACTTGTTATACTCAGTACTTGGGCTTCTGTGTTTTCCTCACACCTGCTGATGACAGCATAATCCATCTTAAAGGAAGAAAAAAGTCACAGAAAAATGCCTGTACTCAGACTTGTTTGGGATGTCATTAGTCATCAGAGGAAAATGCAAAATCTGCCAGAGTGAACACGGAATTTTGATTAGTCCTTAAATAATCAGAGAAGAATCTAACAATCTTTAAGTGCTATAAACAGTGTTAGGATGCAGACACTGGAGATTAGCTTCAAGGGTTTCAGTAAACTAGGATCTGAAGAGTCCATTTATGTTTTCTACATGCTTATTTTACTCCACCTTTTTTATTTTTAACGTGTTAAAAGCCATGCCATGCTGGATTTCAATATGTTTCAAGTAACTTACTGTACAGTACTTTGTATAGCTGTGTTCAGGAAACATATCTATACAGATGCCCTTGGAAATGTACTTGGATGAGTCCTGCCATGTTGGGTTTATGGGGGGAAAAAAGAAAAAGAATAAACCCACCACACCTGCAACCTGGCAATCTGTAGAGAATGACTGAAGTCATGGTCCCATCATTGTTAAGTCTAGACTGGACATTGATGACCACAAGCTTAGGCCAGGTGTGAGCACGTGTTTGTACAGCGATGTGCTGCTGCTCAATCAGCCAGAGAGCTGATGTGGTGTTTATGCTGGCTGATACTGTGGCTGCCCAGGATACCAGCTTAGTTCCTTCCTAGCTTGAGCTCGCTGGGTTGCTGTGTCACTGGGAGGCTCTACACGTGCACTGGACCCAGCAAATGTCACCAGCTCACGGGCAGCCAGTGGTGAGGAGGCCCCTGTGACCAATGTGCTGGGGCCCACAGCTCCATGCCTTCATGCAGCTCTAGGGCAGACCTTCCATGTCCATAGTCAGTCCCATCCTTGGAAGTGCTCCCTGGAAGATCAACATGAGGAGGATGCCTTTGCATCTGCCCTACACTGCTGTCCCTAGCACACCCAGGCTGACAGCTCTCCACATCTTTGATCCCAGCTCCAGGACTCAGTCTTATGCCACGTGAGTTCATGATTGGCAACGCCTGTGAAAGTCCCTGCTTCCAGAAGGATCAGGTGATGAAACTGTGTTTGAAGAGGCTCTGCTGGGAGAAGCATTGCCTCCTTTTCAGGGAAAGCACACAGTGACAGAGGATAAAAGCTGGGAGAAAGAACAAGAGAAGAACCAGATGTCCTGCTAGGCTTTTGTTCCTCTGCTTGTGCAGAAACACAATTAAGGCTGAAAAGCATGTATTTCTGACTCCGTGGGACATCTGCAGCCATGAGAAAAGCAGTGCCTGTGTAAAGTGTCATTCTGAAAATATGGGAAGAGCACCAGTGAATGGGAAATGCTGAGGTGAAAAGGTAATTTCAGGAAGGTCTTTGCTGAGTGCATTTGGCAATGCAGCAGAACAGCCTACGATGCTCAATTTAGCATTGAGAAGACAGACTTTTTCATTTTGGAAGATGAGAGCTCCTGACATATGAGACAGCTCCTGATGTACTCCACTTCTACTAGCAGAGATGTGAGGTAGGAATGCTGACATTTATGCTGCGACTTAGGAGGCAATATTTATCTCATGTAAGGTTCTTGGTCCATGGTACTTGTGGGTCACATGCCCCAGAAAGTCAAACACATCAATTACTCAGGTATTTCCTTAGTTTATGGGATGATCATCATATGTTCTGCCATTTCCCAGTTCTTATTTTACAAGGAGTGGTTCTCTGTTGTACTGATGGCCATTGTAATGATCAAAAAAGTGCTTTGCTGTAGTTGTTCACTGCTTGATGATCTTACCTCTACTGATCTTGCCTTTTACGTAGTACTCTGCTTATGATGGAAGTTCCTGAAGATGGGTGGTCTACACTTAACCATTGATGACACTCTTTAGTTCTTGGTACACTTGCAAATGCAGTTATTTGCCAGGAATTGAGCAGTTAGATCTCTGGAAGAGATTCTGATAGATTAGCTTAGAGTGTCATTATGATATCTGTGCAATGGTGCTGAAATACATTTTTAACCCATTGAAGGGGAGCAGAGGGAACTGATATCAAATTAAGCCTAATAATTGTATCCACACCAGGATTCTACTTTATTACCTTAGCTGAAGCAGTATGTGTGTGATCAAAGAGGCCAATGGAAGATGGAAGCAGAAAGCCAACACAGGTACAATTGGCTGCTGAAGTTTATTCATCTTTCTCTGGTCAGGCAGATAATTTGTGCTTGACTACTGCTTGTGATTTTACTGATAAATATACTACTGAGCTGCCACAGCCTTCCTCCGGGCTCATCTCTGACCATCCATGTCCATGTACATGGCCACTGCCTGTCCTTGGCCACTCTCACCAGAAACTCTGCTTTTTCATTAGGCTCCCAAAATAACCCTTCTATGAATGGAAGTAGAAACCTTTGTACAAATGAAGGAATAGTATATTTTGTGCAGAAAAAAAAAAAGTAATTTTATTTATGGAGAAGATATCATCCAGTCTAAGAACATAAATCTGTAGGTTTTTAGCAGGGAAGACTAAAGGGAAAAATACAGGGATTTAGTAAATAAAAAGTGGCAGAAAACCAACATACTTTTTAAAGTTCCTACTAGAATTCAGGAGAAGTAAATTTTTCATCTATCTCTGAAGTGTTCTAATGATGTTTAAAAGAACAGCAGAATGATGGGATGCTGTATAGAGGCAATGAATTTTTATAAATGCAAAAAATATCCTTTAGCAAGAATTACTTTAAAGTACTCCAATGCATTTCTGAGAGATGCTTTAGAGAAAGCATAAAATACAGTCCTTAATCTAGAATTTTAGAGGGTTTTGAAATCATGTTCTTGACAGTAACCACTTTATATCTCCTGGCTTATGAACAGACTGAACCTTTGCAGGATCAGGACTGAAGGCTATAGTTCTGCAAATGTTTATGCATGAGTAGAAAGTAAGAACTGAGTCCTAAAAATCACAGCATGCTGTGGGTGAGGAAAAAAATGTAGAGGAAAACCAGAGAAAAGTGATATTTTTCAACCATAAATAATACACTATGCTTCAAGACAACCCTTTCATAGAATTTATGTGTGAAATGAAACTTCTGCTTTTGTAAATGAATGGCATTTTAGGATTATTACAATGGAAGAGAAAAATCTGCAGCCATTCAGCACCTCCAGAACATTATTAAAAGAATACTTTAATTAAAAACCCAGAGCATCCCCCACTTGCCTGCCCTGCTCCTGTCCTGAAAAGCACTCTCCTTGCTTTCGTGAGCAGCAGCAAATCATCCCTGTTAGTACAAGGTAGCTCTTGTTTGAATTGTGTACCCTGGAGATGCATAATTAGTGCAAAGAAACTGTTCCTGGGGGGAGTTCAGATTCAGAGAAAGGAGAGAAATTAAAGTGCCCTACATATGTGATCTGGATCCTGAGAAGAGAGTGAGATAAATTAAATACAAATCAATTTCATGAATTTGAACTTGCTGGATAAAATTTGGGTCAAAAAGCTATTATCCAATGCTTTTTACAGCTGAAATTTCTATTTGTGTGGATAATTGTTATGGATAGAAGGCTAATGACATTCAGTAAAGGTTCTGTTTACTTCCAAAGAGGTGCATTCACAGCAGTGTGTATAGATCCAAAGTGCTGTCTGGGACTCCTCAGAATCAGAGAATATTTAGGTCCATTAAATTAATCAGTAACAGAAATGTATTTCCACAGTGATTTGAAACACAAAGTACCAGATTCTTTTGGCAAAATATCTACAATAGTAAATTCAGAGGATCTGAAATCTTTAATTTTAGCTAAAGTACATTTTTTATTGGTAGGAATTATTTAACCCTTTTCAACCTTTACTTGTTTTAGATTTCTGCCATTTGTAGAATGAGAAAAGAAATCTGAAATAAGACTTCATAACTTCATATAGAAAATGCTAGAATATAGAAGCATAATGTCTTGAAGGAAGAGGAAAGCCAGCCCACAAATGCCAGTCTGCCTTTCTATCCTTTGCGTATTCCAAGCTCTTTGTTCTGATTCCTTGCTCCTTACACACAGGTATGCCTTCAGTACCAATCTACCCCTCCATTTGGTTGCAATCAGTCTGTGTCATTTAAGTCACTAATTCAAGAGGCCTGGATATTATTTTGAAAGAAGCCAGCCCATGTTACTTTCCAAGGAGATTGTGTGTTGCAGGTGGTGTTTAGATTTTCCCTCCCATCTTCTCTTAAAGCAGCGCTATTCCTGCCCTAAGGACATCTCCTAGACCAAGGAGGGCAGCCCTGCCTATGGCTCATTACATCAGGGACTTCTTATAGCCTCCAGACCCCTATAAAATCAGAGGGCATTTAATTACTTTAGCCAGAAAGAAAGGTTCTTAGGAACTCTCTGTCTCCTAGAGGTGTGGATGAATTCTAGACCGGGTGCATTTCTGTAGTTTAGCCCCTGCAGTGTGTGTTGGACTCATCAGCTCAGTGTAGCTGCCTGGCCAGGGTAATGTCCTGGTGCAGTGAAAAAGGCTGCATTGTGCAGCTGGAGTGAGTACCAGGCAGTGGCCCTGCATGGAGCCCTGTGCTGCCATGAGTATCTGTGCCCAGGCAAGTCAGCTATTCCCAGAGAATTAGCATGAACATACTGACAGGAGCTCCAGTCTCAGCAATGACACTACCTGCATATCTGATTCGTGGCAGTCAATTACACCTTGCATTTATATTTGTCAAGCAAGAATGTCTCACATGTCTTAAATGGCATAGCTGAAGGACCCTTTTGGTAACTTGCTCTGCCTGATGCTGCCACTGTCCTAATTACTGAATAAAAGTCATGGCCAACATAGATAGTATGTACCAGTGTAGAATAATCTGTTGTGTAAGGAGTGGTGAGTTCAGTGCATTGCTGAAGGCTCGTGTTTTAGTCTGGTTCAGCACAACCACCCAGACCTGGCTCTGATGGAGGGTATAAACCAAGAAGAGCGGTGGTGGAGTGTATTGTGAAAAACAGATTTAGCTCTGGAAACAATGTATCATCTCCTGCCCTGTTGCTGCATTCTCTTCTCTGGCTGTTCTTTCTCTGTGTTAAACACTTGCTCTGCTAAGATAATATTTTAATGTGTTTCATTTATAGCTACTCAATTTTCTTTTAAAGGGAGTGTAGTGAGTAAAAGTCTCTGTGGTCAGATTCTAAGCATGCATAAACATACATGTACTTTTGTTCATTCCACTTTGGGACTGGCAAGTGCCTTCTCAAATACCCAGCAGCTCCTTGAATGCTCCTCATGGCTAGAAGTTCAAAGTGATGAGCTTGTAGCTCCCAATATATTGACCCACAAATGACAGAGTTCTGACTCTGTTGAAGGTTAGAGTACAAAACACACTAATTAGTATGCTACAGCATCAGGTTTCTCTATATTCTTATCTATTTATTAAAAGGTACAGGTTTTTGCTATTCTCTGCCACTGAGTTTGTAATTTCCCAAACTGGTTTCATTTATATGAAACTGGCCATTTTATTGCTGACTTTTATATGGAAGCACTGGGGAAACTGGTGGTGTCTGAAGGGTTTTTGTAGCCCTCAAAACACTGGAAAATGTCTGTTTCACCCAGCTTACAGTCACACAATAAGCAGTCTCTAAGCATTTTGCCATGCCTAACATTTTGCTGCCATAGGCAACCACTTAATCTGCCTACACAGGAGCTAGCCCTGAGGGGATGCAATATGTGTTGGAAAGGGTAGATTTATAATAAAACATTACTTTTCAAGGCTGGTAGAAAAAATAGCTGTTCATTTGAGATTTCCTGCTTTATTCTCAGCTGCTCCAATAACTGAAGTGTTAAAGATTTCTACAATCAATGTTTCACATGGATTGCTTCTATAAGCAGGTTTGTTTCCACCTCAAAATCAGTACTGTATTTCTGCTTTGGGTTTTACCCTTTTATCATATAAACATCTTCTGTATAAACCAGACTTGAAAGGGACCCTTGTGAACCATGAGGAGACCAAAGTGAAAACCTATGACAGCCAGTTGGAAATGAATTCAGCTCTCATGGTTTGAGTCTCCTTTTTGTTTACATTTGCATTAAGTAGCACAGCAGAAGGAGGCACTGTGCCCAGGCTAGAGGGGGAACCCCTCTCCTTTGGGAGGCAAAGTAGACACTGAGTCTCCATTTAAACCTCATTATGACATCAATTCATGTGAAAAAAGAAAAATCACAGGTTTGTGGTTAATGCCTGTAATAAGCCCTTTAGAAACAAGCTGCCCTGGCAACGTTATTTAATCCTTGCTACTTCCAGGCTTTTTTATAATTACATATTCCTCTGCCGTAAGAAACCAGGATCTGTTGTGAATCAGGTCACCCTGTAGCTGTTTTACTTGAATGAAGAACTCAATTCACACTGCTTCTAAGAGTCTGTTATGACTCCTCTAATTTAAGACTACTACCTGAGACAGACATATTTTATTTGGCTTTTTCCATGTTGATGGAATGTGAAATCCTGCAAAATTATCTCCAAGTGCCTCTATAGAATAAGACTTATAAGGCTCATTGTGATAAGTGAGAGCAAAGTAACCATAAAACTTCTCAGGTTGTCTGCACTCCACATGAGATATTTGGGTCTCAGTGGAATCAAGCATCCCACTCCTCTCACTGAGTGAAAGAAGAGTGGCTTGCTAAGGTTTTTTGGGAAAGGTAGATTTTCCAGGAAAGCCTTGTTCTCCCAGATGTATGTTAAACCAGCCATGAATGACCAAAACTATTGCATTCCCATGTCTTCAGAAGAGCCATGATTCTTGGAAAAGTGAGTTTTCAGCTTCACAATGTTTTATATGTAGTATTCTTATCCTAATTAATTATTGTTATGATAGCTAATGAGCGTGCAGAATGGACAGGAAAGGTGTTCACTGGCAAAGAATAGCCTCGGTTTCGGGATTTGAAAAGAGCAGGCTGGATCTCTGGGTAGTGAATACACTTCTTTCCCCTTCTCCACAGGCTCTGGGCTTGATTTTTAGCTCAAGCTGAGATACAACATTACAAATGAATGAGAACAAGTGTGGTTTTAGGCCACCTTTGTGTTTTGTTGTACTTGCACTCTGGCTGGTGGTGGGGTTGGCCTGAATTACAGCAGCTCCAAGGCGAATCTAATTTACACTTGGATTGCCAAAAGTTGTTCTGGCAGTTGAAAATAGTGACATCTGCCAAGGGTGCAAATGCAGCCCTCTGTGCTTTTTTCTGATCACGTTGCATGGTATAAGAGCATATGCCACATCAACTGCTACTACTGGCAGCAAAAGCAGTCACATTTTCCTCCCATCAGCAAGCCTTCAGTCTCCTAGGCCTCACTTGAGGCATCTTTTACAATGGATGTAGTTGTAGTAATCACGAGTGTGCTGGCTTTGTTTCACTGAGAAAAGTTTCACATTAGCAGGACATTTCTAATGTTCAGTCTTTTCAATCATGTGTCCTCTTAGAATCAAGTTGTCAGAAGGAGACTGTTAAAATATTGACAACTAAGAAGTTATGCTCCTGTCTTGAATCTACAGATTTATGAGTAATGTGGCCTGACTCCTATATCTCAGTACAGGAAGCTGTTTGTATATATTAACAACAGTTCAATGTAAAAAAGAAATGAAAATCACTCCTTCAAAGAGTATTTTTTTCGTTTTTATCTAATTCTTATTCTTAATTCTCCCCCAAAGTCTGGGACTATACTTTTGCCAGGCATTTGTAACTATCTGAAAGCTTGTTTTGGTCATTCTGGGGAGTTAATGCATCTGAGCTCACAGATCCTGCTAACAAGCATGATTCAGGCTTAGCATATATGTTAATACAGTAATCTTAATTTTCTGAGTGTGGAGATTTAGCAGAACAAATTAATGTGCAATATGATAGAGATCTGTGAAACCATGAAAAGCATAAAGAATCTGTATCAGGACCAATCACCTTCCCTTCCAATCCAAGAACTCAAGGTTCTTACATTAAACTAGGAGGAGGAAAACTTTAAGTGAACAAATGGAAGTGTTTCTTCAGTGTCTAGCTAAGCTGTGGAAATCCTTTCCACATGATTTGGGTGTACTAAAAGCTTACAGAAGTTCAACGGGAGTCTGGTGCATTTCATCAGGAAAAAATAAAAGACATTATTAAACACATATTATTGAACACATAAACATCAAGATCAGGAAGTCATTGAGGCCTTGGTAACTAGAGGCTTGAAGATTAGCTAAGTCAAGGGTCATTTGTGTTTTCTTGTACTCTTCCTTGGACATCTGACTTTGGCCACTTTTACAGGCAGGATGTTGGATTATGTGTGCTTTTGGGCTGATCCACTGTGGCTGCTCTATTTTTCATTACGTTATTTGTTGCCCTACAGATGCCTACAATGTTTGTGAAATACCCTGCATTGATGTGTAAGTCACATGCAATCTTCAAAGGGCCAGCTTCTTCCCAGGGAGTAGCCTAAGGTGACAAGCTGAGATTTTTAACTCTTAATTGTCAAAAATTAGATGAAGTGAATTCTTCCCTGCATGACATAAACATTTCTTAGAGAAAAGAGTGTTTCTACTTAAGGGAAGCTTGACTGAGAAAAAGATTGCTTTCTCTCTGTGTTCATGAAATTAGTTCACACAAACAAAGCTTTGCAAGTAGGAACCTTCTCAAGGAATGAGCCGTAAATCAGTCTGAATAACCTGGATAAAAACTTATATTTGAAGTTAGCTAACTATTTATAAGCAGATTTATGTACTATCCAATCAACGCTAGACTTCTCTGAGCTCTTGGATTTTGGGGGATATGAAGGATATGTTGATATTAATGTTTTTAATTTGTCTATGTCAATATAATATCCATCAGTCACAGATCATCATCTAGCATTGTGAAATTGTCTGAACAAACTGCTTTGGTAGCCTTCTTTTATACATATATTTAGTAGTCTTCACACTTATATACAGTTTTATATTAAACTAATAATTATGTATAATATACAGTAAGTTAGAAATTAAGTGAGGCTACTAATATAAATCAGAAAACCCCCCTTCACTATTTTATTTCTCTATGTGAGTGCTTAATAAAAAGTTCACATGACAATTTAAAAGGGAAATATGGTGTCTTTTCATGGCTTTATTGTCATAATTGTATGATATTTAATATGATGCAGAGGAACACCCTAGATCTTAGAGCATCTTAGAAAATTCCTTTTGACATACTTGGCTGACCCTTTCTTTGCTGGTGACCCTAAATGACAGAGCAAGTAATGCTATTAGTGTTTTCATGAAAGGTCTCACAGTAATGGTTGAATGTTGACATATTAATGAGGTTTAGATGTAGGTGGAAAGACTGCAGGCTTCGGTGGCAGCTTGAAGTGTTATTTGCTAATTAGTGTCTTTCTGTAGTCATGCAGCCTTAGACCTGATGCAGGGCAGGCCTGGAGTGGGATAGCACATCCTTTGGTACAGATTTCTTGGCAGTAATCTGCTTTGCAGCTGTTCCAGATGGTTTACAGGTCTTGCTCTAGCTCTTTGAGTTTAAGAAAGTGTTGGATTAGCAGAGAGTATTACACATAAAAAGTGTGTTAGAAGCCTGTAAGGAATAGAAGCCAGGAAAGACCCAAAAGTTAGGAAATAAGGGAAATAAGGTTGTCTTGCATATTTTTACTGCTCTTTCTCTGTGTGCACATTATATCATCCTTAATTATAGGAACACATTGTTTCATGAGATCCCAGTCTCAGTCACTGCTAACTTACTGAGCAGCTATTCAGTATATTGTTTTCATTCTTCAATGTCTGACCTCTCATTTATTTCACACCTCTCAAAATCTCCTCTAGAGCTCCCTTTTTTGCTGATCAATATGATATTGCTGTTTTCTAGACATCACTAAGTTTACTTCCCTGTATTTGTGCAGAGAGAAGAGATGCTATTATCTTTTCCATGGATGAAAAAATAAGCATAGCAGCTGTATCTGAGGTGGTCAGTCCTAAATGCAGTGTGTGCTCTCTAGTTCTGTACCCATAACTTTCTATTTCCCTTGAAGGGTACAGGACTCCTAAGTGAAACATACCCATTTATTCCTTTGAAACAGGAAGCATAGCCCTTCTAGGAGAATATGGGTGAGGTTGTTACCACTCAGTGCCAGTCATGTGCTGTTGCTGGCTATGACTGTACTAATAACTTAGTAGAATCTTAGTAGATTTATTACACAATAAAATAAAGCATGGGCTTGACTTGGCTCCAAATACCAAGTTTCTGAAGGACACAGGTTGTTCTCACCATGGACATCATTGTATGGTAGGAAGGAGAACAGAGTTGTGCCTTGGCAGCTGCCCCTTGGCAGAGGATGTTAGGGTCAACAAAGGGCCTGCTTGGTTCACCAAAATATATAGAGACACTGGAAAGGATTAATCTCTTCTATTTATATGCATATAATCTTGTAACAGAACTTAGGTTACTTTTGAGCTAATCAGAAATATTAAACTTACACATATCCTTAACAGAAAACAAGGTAAATAGTAACAAAGCAAGTCTTGAGACCTTGAGACCACTGAATAAAGGCCATGGGTCTCGTCAGGGAGATTTGATTTTAAAGGTCTGTGAAACACAATTATTGTTCTTTCAAAGAAGATTTAGAGGGATGGAGTGTTAAAAACTTATACAATATTTTCTCTGTACACTGAGTTTAAAGCCAAACTCTTCTCAGATTTGCATAGTGATGGGATGAGACACAATTGAATAGGTTTCTAGGTTTCTTTCCCAGCAGAGCCCTGAACTGGATTTATTACACAATGCATTCCTGACTCCGGCATAAGAGTGTGATGGTAAGGAAAAACTAGAAAACCCAGGTGTCATTGCAAGGACCAGGAAAGAGGATGCATGCTTGGGACACACATCTGCACTGTCTTTCTTATTCCTACTCAATTTCTTAATTTCTCCTCACAGTTCCCTTGTCCAGCTAACTTTTTCCCTTCTCTGGATGCTCAATCAGATAATAAATGAAGCGTCTTCCCCTTCCCTGCCAGCCCATCTCAACAATGAGACAGTCCACCAATTTCCAGTTTATTTCTCTTAAAATTCATTAAGATTTTTCATTTCCTTATTAATCCTATTTGTTTTCTTGCTTCCTAGTTTTTTGGATTCATGTCCATGCTCCACATTCTGAACTAATTTGATCCCAACCTACTTCATTTTCCTGTTTATCCAGGACCTATCAGTTCCCTCTCCTACTCTCATGTTGTAGTCTCCACAACCTGCTAAGAGTATCAGTGGCCAGAAATGACAGTAAAGAGGAGGGAAGAACTGTTTCTTCTAGGCTGCTCTCACTGTTGAAACTTGTGAAAAAGGCAAATTTTCTTGTAAATGGGAGTAGAAAGAATTTGTGACTTGCCTCACCAAATTACAAACATGAATCGCCCTCAGCTGCTCAAAGACAGTTTAGCAAATGTTTTAACATTGGAAAAAATTATAATTTTGTCTACTTTAAAAAATATTTAATGGATTCATGTTTTTTTTTAATTGAAAAAAAATTCTCAGCAGGGAAAATTTCCAACTCATGGAAAAACTGGCAAAATTATAATTAAGATATGATCTTATAGTGGAGCACATCAAGTGACTTTAAATCTAGAGTTATCAGGGTTTAATGGGACCTACCATGCTCTCTTTAATGTACTATTTATATCACTCTGTAGAATACCAGAGTCTCTTGAATCTTGTGCATTTGTAGTATGAGTGGCATTGATCATAAATGAAAGTGGTGCTCCCTTCCTCATTCTGATGTACAGAGGGCACAGTAAAGCACAGGAACACCCGAAAATGTGCCAGGCAGTATCTGGAAACAAGACAGCCCATAATCCTGCCACAATGACTCCTAGTTCACATTTTTGGTTGTTCTGATTGTCCTTTCTTTCTGCCCCTTCAAACCCAAGGGAAATTAAAACGGTTCATAAATGCTTCATAATGAAGACATTAAATTTATTGTTGTTTGTTGTAGTTTTTTGCTGGCAGTATGCTTCAAGAGCTGGGTTTGGTACTACTCTAATTTGCAGATTAAATTAATGAGAGACAACTTTTCAGGCTTGGAAGAAACTTTCCCTTAGAATTTTATTACATAACTTTCCCCTGTGGAGCATTTAAACTTTCTTAAGGAGAAGTTGGTGTTCCTATTGGTTGGTAACACAGTAAGCTTTATTTTTAAAATAAACTTGCCAAATGAAAACTGCAGTTTCATCAAGCCCTTCTGTTTTCTCCCAAATTCCAGTTTGAACATCAATGAGTCTAATACTCAGTGTCTTGTTCATAAGCAAAAAAGACCTGCTATTCACCTCCCTTATTGTTGCTATCTTCTGAGAGCTACAGTGGAAATATTTTAAGACTTCAGGTACATGAAAGACTTATGACAGTTTTTATTTAACATTTTGCCCAGGTAGCATGAACCATCAAATAGAACAATCAATTAATTCCTTAAAGTTGAATTGAAGACATTAGTTGGTATATGACACACTGATCAAATTGCACAGCACTTAGTGGACAGCAATGAATCTGAGCAAAACAGTAATGATTTTATATCTAGTGCTTTTGGAAATACCTTAATCAAATTTTAATCTTAAGTAAAAAGAATATTAAGGTATTTATTTCAGAAAGGATTAAAAAACCTATCACAAAATGATAGGTTTACTGCTATTTTTTCCTGGTTAAGATTTCCTATGATTTAAATTTAAACTAAGCTCTAGATGAATGCCCTGCTGAAAGGCCCTCGGACTTGAGCTGTTTACTTTAAAGTAAGGAGATGTATGTTTAGTTCTCCTCTTGAACAGTGCACAGTTTTCCTGTAATAACTCTGCAACAAGTCAGTACCTTATTGAATCAAGGAAAGAAAGTGGTAGTGTTCTGCTACATGAGAGTGACGGCAATCTGTTTCTCTGAAGTTTGTGTTGCTCCTGTATTTAGATTAGATTATTACTGTATTTTTTTAATGTGGGGCCAAGTGTTTTGTAAAAGGGCATGTGCATTTTCACAGTTGTATTTATGCATGCCAAGAGCTCCCAGCTCTCTAACATACTGTTTTGCATGCTTAGATACTAAACATGTGAATGTGGTTGCAGTAGTTGTGAACATAGCTTTTAGCATAGTTAAATGTCTCTTAAGTTACATGGCCTTAAGGAGAAAAAGTCTTGCACATTTTTACTTTGGTAGTTTATTGATGCACTTAATAGATTTAACAGAATCTTATCATGAAAAAAAATCACCATCTTTTAGTAAACATTTCAGAGGCTTGGTTTCTATCCACACTGAAGTATGTGTTCTTATTTCAGATCCTGTACCCAGAGTCCATAGTGACTTTGTACACCTATTAAAGAGCTAAGAAGCTCTGCCATGATAGATTTTGTCTGGGCAATTTTGTATTCTTTGCCAGCTCTTTGACACAGAATATACCAGATGGCAATTTCATTAATCCCAAATCACTTCTGTATAGCCAGTCTTCTCCCTTCTTGCCCTTGTTGTGTTGATGTGTGGAAAGTGAAAGAAACAAGTATCACTGTAGCAATGTTCATGACTGCATGAACTACCCATTCCTACTTTTGATTGGTGAGTGCATTGTGAAGAACCCAGACCTGAAAGACAAGAGGTATTCGTTTTTTCTTCCTCCCACATCTAGAATTTGAGTTCCCCTTGTAATCTCTTCCAAGAATAATGCAACACTATGCTCTCCCTAGCTTGGATTTAATTTCCTGCAAAAACAAATAAGTTTGTGCTAACACAAAATGAAGATAATTTCATAATAGCCATACCACAGCCATGTCTTTTGGATGTAGAAGTTTTTCTAGATGGTACAAAGACGTGGCATTTTGTAAGGCAAATAATGAGGGTGTTGAAAATGATGTCTTTAATGTTGCCTTAAAAATGTCTATCTAACTTCATGGTTACCATTTAAACTGCTAGCTGCTGCTAGCAATGCAGTCAGCAAACACTCACTGCTGCATTAGTTATAGAGTATTTAGCCATGTATAGGGTGTGTGTAGGGATATAACAAAGTCCATTGCCACTAAGCAACCCCTTACTTAAGAGAGAGAGATTCCCTTGGTACATGGAGTTAATACCTTGTGTTTGACAGTTTTAAGTGTGGGCTCAGCATCTGAGTAAAATGCCTATTTTGGATGAGGCTAAAAAGACATCTCCCTGTCACTCAGCCTGTGCTGTGTTGTGGACTTTGCTAAGATGTGCAGCTCTCCTCATTGAGTGCTTTGCTCTGCAGTGCTTTAACAAAACGCTTCCATGGAATTCTCTCTCTCCTGCTGGCCTGTGATAAATTCCATGTGTCAGAAGTTGCAAAGGTTTTTAAAGAGGGTAGCTGGAAGTGCACAGCATCAAATAATTATTTTCCCATGTAAATGAAAATTGCAGGTTTTTTTGCATCTGAAATCAACAGGCATGGCAAGATGTCTGGAAAACTGCTTTATAGCAGTTTGACCTTGGTAAAAATGTTTCAATTTGATTGTAAAATAAGTTAATTGGTTGTATTGATTAATGTGAAGCCTTCATTATGTACAATTTCTGAGTACCTCCTAGTTCCAAAGGATATCTTTTTCAGTGGTTTAAATTTCTGCTTTTTTCAAAGCTCTACTAATCACCAAGAAAAAGCTCCCTCCTTTGTGAAGTAAGGATTACAAGTAAGGATTACCTTTGGGGGAGTGATTTAGCTGATTCAGCAGAGGTAGTGGACTTCAACAGAGGAAAATTGCCTAATCCTTCTCTTTTCATTTAACTGCAGAATTTTAGTATCAGACCAGGAGAAACCAAAGAGAAAAGGGCAGAATATTGATAAGTTTCCAGATATGATAGCAATGAAGACAATAAATCTTTTGACTGAGAAATATTTACAATGCAAAATGATGAGAAATGTTTATTTTATATTTATGGCTGAATTGTAATCATTGTGGAGAAAATTGTTGATACTTTTTCTCTTTTTTATGGCTTCTTGGAATAGACTGATATGCAACTACTGCATCCTAAGCTATAGCTTATTTGTCATCTAGAACTTGATGCATGAGCAAATTATAATGACAATAGGAAGATGATTAAGCATTTTTTTACCATCTAGAATGTGATCATTCTTCCTAATTATCTCCTTACACTTCCAAACTGCTTTCCATAAGACAAATAGACGTTTGCACATGATGCAATAGATTTTGAAGTGACTGAGACATACTTCTCTTATCTCAGTGATAGATTTCCCCCTGCTTATGAGTTTTATCACTTTCAACATTTTTGTTCTCCGATGGAATGAAAAGTTTATATAAGGTTACTGAGAATAGTCCTGAGTTTAGTTGTACAAAACCACAGTATAATTTTGTTTACTGCATATGAAATTATAGCTGAAGTTCTTGGTCTGTCTTAATTGTGTAACATTCATACAATGGTAGAAATAAGTCTTAATAAAATCAGTCTTACTGAGAGAGACCCTAAAGATTCAGGAAATATTTCTCACATTAGGATGCTTAAGCACAGATTTACAAAATATTTCGATATTTACTTCCATTTAGAATCCATAATGTTTAGCTCACAAATTAGGAGACATGAATTAGCATGTCCACATTCATGTCTTCCAATGAGCTAGGCACCTCCACCTTGCTGTAATCATAATCAGTGGGTATCAGCAGTACACTATGCCTCAGCTGCAGGAATATGGATGTGAAATCTCCTGTGAGATGATCTGCAGTATCACAAGTAGACTCCAGATGACAATCTGGAGGAACTCAGGTCTTGTGTAGGAAGTGGCATGTTGCCAGTACCTCAAAAACCCAGGGAATCTCAGTTGTGTTAGATGATTTTGTTCAGCCAACTGAACCAAGTCTCTAGCTGGGGACTAGGGACCCTGATAGGGACACAGAGAGTTATTCAGCTGACCAGATTTTAGTATGAAGTTTAAATTCCTAAATATAAGCTAATGGCTATCTAGTTGTCAGTTGTCATTTTTTCTATCTGAAAAATGCTCTTGATCCCCCTTTTCTTTTGGTTTGTTTTGGTTTAGGAATGGTTTTCTCTAATGTAGTGATCCCACTTAAAACCTGTGCCACTCCTTCACTGACCCCCTTCCCCTATCCTTCCCAATGGGGTTGGAGGAGAGGGGAAATGGAGGTAGAAAGGGTAAATAAAGATCATAGGCTGGGATAAGAACCATTTACTGGAACCAGCAAAGATAAGAAAATTACCAGTAACAGCAACAATGCTAATATAAGGGTATAAGAAAGGAGCAAATAATTCACGATGAATGCTTTGCCAGCCCAGGGGACACCTCCCTGGAAGACTCCTTTTGCCTGCCCAGCAATGACATTAGGTGGTATAGGATCACCTCCTGCCCCAGCTGTACCTGCTCCTGGCTACTGCAAAAATTAACCCTGTCATGGCCAGAACCAGGACATGGTTCTACTAGCACATGGACATTTTTTAAGCTATAATAAACAGTCATTCCTGTTACCAGTAATTGAGGTGAAGACAGTGAATAATTGAGTTTTCCAGAATTCTCAAAACAGGGTCATCTGGGTTGTTCACAGACTGGTGGCTTTTGAATATTTCAGGTGGCTTTTGAATATTTCCAAGGATGGAGGGTCAACAACCTATTTGTTGCAGTTAATCTGTTCTAGTTTTTGACCTCCTTCACAGTAAAAAATATTTTTCTTATGTTAAAGTAGAATTTTCTGTATATCAACACCCATCCATTGCCTCTAGTCCTTTGATAGTACCGCTAACAAGAGTCTGACTCCATCCTCTCTACTGTCTCCCATGAGGTTTTTATACACATGAATAAAATAATCCTGAGCCTTGTTTTCTCTAGGGTGAAAAAGTCCAACTCTCTCAGTATCTTCTCATATATCAGATGATCTAATCCCTTAATCATCTCAGTTTCCCTAAATCACTAGATTCCTTCTATTCTCTTTAAAACAGTTGCATTTCTTGTTTACACCACACACCTTTAAAACCTATTTTAATTTGAAATTTCCCTTCCAGAATTTGTGAAGAGCAAACAACATATCCACTTTTAATTATTGCTTATTTTCCCTGATTTTCACCTCTAGCTGTAGAATTTCCTAGTTGCCAAACTGTCTAAGGAAGCTGGAAGCATTCCTGAAATGTCTGGCTGATTTTTCAGCGTCCACAAGCCAAATTATTTTGTTTTGAGTACTTTCTTTTCAAACCGCATTAGTGAGCTTGGGGAGAGAAATTATTTTTATGCTCAGACAATCTGTAAAGAAGCTTTTAGATGTAATTTTAAATTTTCTTCTCCATTCACAAGCTGCCTTTTTTCCCCAGTCCAGTTTTTACCACCTCTGCCACCAACAAAGCTGGTATTCAAACAGAGAAAGATGAAAAAATAAATGCGTAGTATTTGCTGATGATTCTATGGAGTTAGTATAATTTATGCAAGTTCCGTACAAAGACACTTACAAATGATTCTTTGAGGTGTATAGACATAGCCCCATTGAACAACAGGACATCAAGGACAACTAATAATACAAGAAATATGTTCAACAGCTGTTGGAAAGACTTCTGTCAATCTTTTGATTTAAATCATGTCTAATCAAAGTTAAGGAAAAATGTTACTAGGTAAACAAAAATTAGTCAGATCCCATTTTGCCAACCTCAATGTGGCTGATGAGCTTAATGAATAACCAAAGCATCTCATTCTCTTAGCTTTCAGTTGTGATCTAATTTTACCTGCTGGCCTTGCAATTGGTCTCTAGGATCAAGCAAACAATGGCTACCTCAATTTAGTATCTTCCCAAGGTTTTGAAGGTAGTGTTTCCAGACTGTCAGTGGAAAGGAATTGCCACATCACCTCCTGTGTGAACCTACATTTTAGGAAATATTCTATGGTGATGAATCTGTGAAACTAGCTTTGCACATCAGTGTTTGCAGATGAGCATCAATAGATTACATCCAAGAAACTTAAAAGTTCATTTTGCAGTTAAGTTTAACTTCACTTTGCAGTTGAATATTTATGTTTTTCAACTGACATATAAATAATCTCATCCTATAAATCACACGAGTGAATAAGAAAATGTTTTCCTGATATACAGGCAAATAGGCCAATTCACAGGGACTCTAGTTAGCCTGTCTAGCATGAAGTTCATGTAGTAATGGAAATACTATAACATCTCTGGAATTTCTCTTTCACATGACTCTACCAGAGCATTCTCTGAATTCTAATCAATAGTCTCAATATCCCTGTAAATTACAAAGCACCTACTTTGCTGAGACAAGTATAAAAATGTAAGTGATTCTTATAGTTCAGATAGGGAAGAGAGAGATATGAATAACTTCATAGAATTGGGAAAATTAAAGATCTGTTCTCATTTATTTATTTCTTTACCTGGGATTAGATGTCTTTGGCAGGGAAGGATTTGCAGCTTTTTTTGATTTATGCTAGTATCTTAATGGATGTAAGGACTTCTGAACACAGGATAGGAAATAATTTTTGCAATTGTGCCTCTTTGGCTATCCTGTTCCTTGCCTGTGTGCTGAAGCTGTGAAAAAGCTTAACTGATTAGGCTCATTTTAAGACCCTTGAGTTTTGGGAAAAAACTCTAGTCATTTTTAGTATTGATGAACAACGGACTTACTTGTGTTTATGGGGCTTGTCCTGAGACAAGAAATGAAAGAATTGAAATGTAGTCTTTTGAGAAAATCCTGCTGCTTGATATCTGTATTTTACCAGACTTCAGAAAATAATAACAATCCTTATAAAACAGGTTTTATTGAAACCTGAAGACTATTCGACATACATTCTATATGATGCTCTTTATTTTCTGTTAATTGCGTCAGTTATGGTGGGTTTTGTTCATTTTTACAATTATCTCATATTTCAGTTCACTTATTAAATTGTTTTGGTCCTGAAAACATGCAAGGAAATCAGTACCTATTAAGAAGCAGAGTGGTTTTCTGAATTGCACTTAACTTTTCTTCTCTATGGAATTTTGTACTGGAACCTAAAAGGCAACAATTGAAAATAAAAATAAGCAAACTGTACCTACAATATCTGTGATTCATTTATTAATTTGAGACAGGTTGTGGACATTTCTTTTATCCTACAGTAGCTTCTAAAATATTGTGAAAATATTTCATTAATTTTGTGTCTGAAAGGATCTGTTGCCTCCTTTTTTTTCCTCCCTCAGTTGACATAAGAGATTTCATTGAGGAAATTTCCTCTCTTGATTTTCCCTAAGTGTATAGTCACCTCTATTAAAGATGTTTCCTTGGGAATCAATGTTTTTCAACCTTCTTCTAAACCAAACTGTGCTATACATTGTGCTCTGAATGTATAGTAGTTGAATTTAAAGTAAGGGGCAATATTTTTTTCTGCTAATTTTTATTTGGAGAGTAAAAAATTTGAAGTATGATTTTCAGTGAATTTTCAGGTGAAATCCACTAAATTGCATGAATATTTGAGATATAACAGGGAAATGATATAATGACAATAAATTTGCATGTAGTGGTACAGCAGTGGAAGTTGGGTATAATCGCATTTATTAATTTTGATCATTTCACAGGAAAAATATTTTACAACTTAAAAACCTGTTTTTGATCCAGAGGTCCCATGGTAACAGTCACCAAAAATCAAATATAAGGGAATTCAGGTGTGGTAAAGACTGCATGCTTTTACTATTTGTCTATCATTTGAATCATAGGTGCTCCAATCTGGGATAAAAATAAATTTTGTAGTGGCATATTAATGAATCTGCCCTGAACAATTATCTTAAAATGATGAGGATATAAATTAAATTTTTCTGTACTGTTTTGGAGGAATCTTCCACTCAATTCAACTGTCAAATCAAGTCAAATGTCAGCATAATTGGTTGCAAAGTAGTCCTTAATAAGTCCTTAGTAATCAGTATTTCAACTGTCAGTCTAATTTAGTGTGACTGCAACGTTCATAATTACAAGAAGTTTTAGAGCTGCAGTTAACCACTGGAGAGGCAGGGGGGCCCACAGAATGCTTTGGTGAGCTGTCAAGAGATCAGAAACATTTTAAAATTTGAATGTGCTTTTAACCATTTTACTGTGTAAAAGGAGTATGTTAAATGTCATCTTTAAAGGCATCTCTGTGATAATAGCATGGACCCAACGAGATGTGAATAATACAATAATTTGCTGCCATTTTACTAAGTGATATGATAATAACACTGTGCCATTACTTGGAATACTTCTTATTAAGTGCTTGCAGATTAAATATCAAATGCCCTATTGTTCTACCTAAACAACTTATCCATCAATTTTCTGATATTTTCATCCAAAATAAAAGAAAATTTTATATGTTACCATAGAGTTCCTATAGTAACAGCTTTGAATGGAACACATCCACTGTGCTGATAATAGGAGAAAACAAAACAAAACAAACATTGCTGAATTAACATAATAGGCACCAAGCTGCAGGAAGATTTGCTTGTGTGACCTTGGAATCCCTGGCTGTGACTTGTCTCAGGGAAATTAAGTATAGCATTTAGCATAATCTTACAGAAGGTGATTAATTTACAGGATTGTTTTCCCTTCCTTTCCTCTGGTATTATTAATACTTTTGAACAGTTCCATGGGAGAGATGGTTCCAGTAGAATATGGAATTGTAATTCTTTGTATGTATTTCCACAGCCCCTAGAACAGAAACAGTCAGTTTCTGTTTGCTGAGATTTGCTGAGATTTGCTAAGTTTTTGGCAAATCCCACTGACTATTTAAGAAATTTTACTTGGTGCATCTCCCTCAGGGGTAGAGAAGTGGAGTCTCCTGGTTCCCAGGCACCTGGGAGAATATTGCAAATAAGGTACATTTCTTAGGGCAAGATACAGAGGATTCAGCTGACCAAACCTGGACCTCTACAAACTCTAGCATCTTTAGATTCTGAAAAATAATTCACAAAAATTTTGTAGTATAATTAGTCTATCTTTTTTTAGATGTCTATTTGCAGATATAATGAACAGATCATTAAAAGTAACTATTCTTTCCATCAAGCCCAATCTAGGTGAAGTGAGTCCTATATTAAGAAGTTAGTTGTGTGTAACTAAGCATCTGATTTGCTTGCAGCATTCATACATGCACATTCCATATTCTGTTGGAAGCTCATTTTAAACTTAATTGGAATTTCTGAAAAGAAAGTAACAGTAGGAGAAAAACATGGAAAATAAAATTCTGAAGAGAAACATTCAACTGCAGTGTCAGCAGAATCATACTATGGCTGCAGCACTGATAGAAGGCAGAGGCTGCAACCTATGAAGGTGGGAGATGTTTTCAGTACTTCCTCCCTATAATTTGCAAATTTAAAATCAACTTTATAAATAGAATTCCACAGTTAAAAGTGTAGCTACAGCAACTGTATGTTTCTCATACACATAGTAGTCACAAGTCAAATATTGGCAAATAGTTCAAATTGTACATTAGTAGCTTACAGAAAAACTTAATGAAAAACTTTAAGATTTGGGTTATGGTGTCAATAAAACTAAATCTACTAAATAATGTCAATAAAACTAAATCTATTAAAAATAAGTTCCTTATTTTTAATATTACTTTGCATTTTTTTAATGGGTAAGCAAAACCCCATGAATTTTTGTTTTGTAGTAGGCTGTAAATGGCTATGTGAATCAAACTGACAAGAACTGTGGATGAGTTGTGGCAATAGTGCCAAAGTGGAAGAACTTTCCCTATAAAAATCTTATTCAGCTTCTGCAACAATTATGGTAATTTTGAAGTAAGAGAATTTACACTTGTGGTTGGTAAAAGTAAGAGCAGAATCTAGCCCACCTCTTGCTTTTAAAGGTCTCCATCTTTATAAATTTCTGGAAATATTTGTTTAACTGCTAGATTTTGATTAGTCTCTCTAGCTTCTTTGGAATAGCCTGAAAAACTAAAGTTTAGTAATTAATTCCACTGAAATAATATCTCATGCTTAGTAATGTTTGTGGCATTTTTTAATGTTTTCCAGCAGAAGGTCATGTTTCTGTTTGAGAGCTGTCAGAGCAACTTTAGCACATGCAGATAGTAGCAATAATTGTAGTACATTACAGGACTGCTTTTGCTCCAAGAAAAAAAATCTCATGGATTGTGAAATGTACTTATCTCTATTTAAAAAAAATTACTTTCTGTGCTTTACTTAAAAGGCTTGAGTGCTTTTTTTTAGACAGCATGGGAAAGGTTTCATTTTAACTTGTAAAGCCAAATACAAATGATACAGTTTAGAAATTTTAATCAGAATTAATTTCTTTTGGTGCCAGATGGTGTAAAGCTGTCAGATTTATGGGGTTTTTTTCAAGATGCTTCTTTCAAATTGATAATGGTAATGTGTGTAGCCGTATCCCCCTGATTGCCAAAATATCTTTCTAGACATTACTGGACACTGTGGCAGTGTGTGTCAGGGGCAGCATGGTGGGGGTCTGCCCATGCTAAAAACAACTGGCACCTAAAGAATGTTTTCTTTTATTACTGCTTTGATGTGTTATAGCAGTTCAGTCAGACACTTTATACCACTTAGTTTTTTTAGAGATGAACATGCAGCATACAATTTCCAGCTGTGAATCTGAGATCTCTTTGAGATGGGAGAACAGGAAAAGGGAACAAAATAGGAAAACCCATCATGTATGATTTTATATTCATAAGTTTGATATGTATATTATGGAATTAAAAAAAAAAAGAAAATTTTTAATAAGCCTTCCTTAGGTGACTGTGCCATAGAGATGCAAAAATGTCAAAAACACCTTGCTTTCTGTAGGGTTTGTTGGCTACCTCCTGCACTTTTTGTATCATTTTAGATTTACTGAGTATGTTAGCATTTCTGTTCAAACGATAAAGTGGTACAGTCTCACCTCAAGTACTGTGTGTGGTTTTGGATTCCACAATATAAGGAACACAGAAAGCTGATGGAAACTGTCCAAATGAGGGCTATGAAGATGGCAAAGGGGGGGAAGCCCTGTGAGGAGTGGCTGAGGTCACTTTGTCTGTCCAGCCTGGAGAAGAGGGGTCTGAACAGACCAAGTCTGAAGCCTCATTGCAGTTACAACTTCTTTGTGAGGGGAAGAGGAGGGGCAGGCACTGATTCTCCTCCTCTCTGGTGACCGATGACAGGACCCAGGGGAATGGCCCAAAGTTGTGCCAGGAGAAGATTAGGTTGGATGTTAGAAAAAGGTTCTTCACCCAGAGGGTGTTTGGGCTCTGGAACAGGCTCCCCAGGGCAGTGGTCACAGCACCAGCCTGACAGAGCTCAAGAAGTGTTTGGGCAATGCTCTTGGGCACATGGTGTGACCCCTGGGAATGGTGCTGGGCAGGGCAGGAGCTGGACTGGATGATCCTTGTGGGGCCCTTCCAACTCAGGATATTCTGTGATTTTATGCCTTATTTGAAAACTTGGTACATGAGGGTTTCTTAATGTTTTTGAAACACAAGTATAGTTTTATGAATGTTGTTCAAGTGAAAGTATTATCTGTTATCTATCAGAGAGATATTTTCTATCACAATCCTCTTTTACTGCAGAGGTGGTATCTATTGTAGATACCTTTTCTGTGCCATGTCTTTGTGATTTGAATAGCTATAATTACGTGAAGTTTTACATGGTCATAATATGGAGGGATTTTTTTTTTTCTAAAATCAAAATAATAAGTTCCAGAAAGCAGAAAAGCAAAAATCCAATCCTTGGTGGTGATTCATGCAAGTGGAAGTCTGTGTATGAAATAAATCTTATTGGAGACAAGAATATTGTTATGGTGAGAATACAGACAACATGGTTCTCAGTGTGAATTTTTTGCTGAATTTTAAGCTATATAAAATTTCAGTGCAGTGAAAACATGAGCCTCTTATGATCAACATTGTCTATTATTTGGACACAGTTTTTATATGTAAGCCTTGATTTTGTTTCATGCATTTTTTATTTATTTTGTGCAATTTTTAGTAACTTGTTTCTGCAGACAAAAATGGTCTATTATATAACTAAAAATAGTACCAGAGTACAGCTCTCAGGGTGTATGAACTTCTGAGTAACTGTACAAATTACAAGTCCTTTCACTTCCATCTGAGATTTTTCAGGCATTTCAGTTAGGCTACCTTGAAGATAACCAGGATGACACAGTGGATTACTGACTATTTAAAGGGCCATCAGGGGAAACAAGGCACAATCAGGGTTGGGTTTATTCACTGTCTGTGCTATGCACTCCTCTGCCAGAAAGCCTACCAGTAAAAGTTGAGGCTAAGGCAAGAGGTCCCTTTAAAGCACCTGGATTTGAATCCAGACAGTTTCCCTCCTCTACCCAGAGCTAGCAGTGCTCCAGCATGGGCATCCTGCAGGAGGCTTTCTGCTGATGGCACGGCCCCAGCAGCTGGGGCTGCAGGACTGAGACCCCAGTGCATTGTGTGGCACTGCAGGAATGCCTGAATCATATGCCTGTGGTGGGGGGATGTGAGGAAAGGGGTGGTCACGTGTATTTTGAGGTAGGTATGTGAGATTTGTCCAGGGGTGAGGTCAAATCTCACATACCTGCCTCAGAAGTGTAGCACCCAGTGGAGGGGTTGTCCTGGACCCAGGTCTAAAAAAAAATCTTTGCTGCCTTTCTTGATCCTAGGGTAGGAGGTAGTAGGATCCTAGGATAGTTCAGGTTGGGATGGAACCTAAGGAGGAGTCAGCTTGAGCTGACACAGGTGCTTCAGGGTCTTAGCCAGCTGGGTCTTGAAAATTCCCAAGGATGAAGAGATGCTCCACAGCCTCTGTGGGCAATTTCTTCCAAGGTTTAACCATTCTCATGAAGGAAAAATGTGTAATCAGTCTGAACCTCTCTAGTTTCACTTTATGCTCTTTGGGTTTCATCTACTCACCATGTCCCACTGTAAAGATCCTGATGTGTCTTCCTACAACCTCCCTGTGGGTGCTGGGGGGCTGTTCTTTGCTCTGCTCAAATCCATTTTTCAGGCTGAATAAACCCATCTCCCTGCCAGAGTGGCACCCTTTGCTGCTAATCCAGTCCATCACCCTGGTGCCTTATCAGGCAACCACAGCTCAGTACAGTGCTCCAGCAGTGCTGCAAGGAGTGCTGAGTGGAGGGGGACAATCCCTTCCCGGTCCCTTCCCACCAGGCTCTGCTCCTGCTAATGCAGCCCAGGACATTGGTGGCTCTCTGCTGCCAGGGCACTGCTCAGCTTCCTGCCCACATGAGTAATTTAAACACCAAAGAAATACAGTTGGGTTTCTATTTTTAGCCAAATAACTTATTTCTAGCTCTCTCCCTTACAAATGTAGTCTTGCAAATACGAGTTAGAGAAAAATGATGTCTGAAAGCTGAACAGAGGAAACATTCATTTTAGCCTCCAAAGCCTGGCTAGTGTCCTCTATATATCTATTTAAATGTCTTCCTTTGGGAATGAGGTTATATGTCACCCTATATGTTAATTAATTTGGGGGCTTATATTATCCAGCCATCACTCTTCTATAGCTTTTGAGACAATTTCCTGTGCCAGTTTTAAGAAACCATTTAAGAAAAACTGGTGGAAGCAAATAACTTCTCAGATCACCTCAAAATCCTCAGACCAGATCTGCTGTTTGGAATCTTGGTCTGGGTCCAGCCAAAGAAATATCAGCTGTCATGAAAATGCCATAATCATCTTAGGTTCTTGAGTCTAGTTATGAAACTAATATTTCATATTTTGGCATAATTGAAAACGACAGGGACATTTTAATTGTCTTTGTGTGTGTTTTTAAAAATTCTATGTGCCACTGCTGTGTTTTTCTGTATTTTGTAGTTTCATGTGTCTTCTGGTAAAATTAATCATATGCTAGTAAAGAATGCTAGAATATATATTAACCAAAATGAGTATTTTGGAGAAGATTCTTTTTGTTTTTTCTGAATGGCAAGGATTGTTTATCACAAACTTTTAAGGTTTCAAAGGTAAAATCAATATTAATCCCCCAGTGAAAAGTAGAAACATCCATTTTGTAATAGTCTAATCTGCCACATTTGACACAACTGTCTGTTTAATGAGAAAACATCATTAATACTAATGAGATATTTTTAAAAATAATTTCTTGAATTGGCTAATGTTCATATCTTGAAAAAAAATTATGTTCTTACATTCCTTAGTTTGGATACAATTACAGCTTTTTTTTTTTTTGAGTCCTATTGAAAAATAAATTTGAACTGTATCAGCAAGCAATGAATAAAAAATCTTGTAGCTTCATGAAAGTAATAGAGTTGCAACCTATCAAAAGGTACAGGTTTCAGAAATCATATTTTGCATACTTATGTAAACTTTTTCCTTAAACTGATGTTCTATTATCACTCTTTTTTAGCTCTTCTGGGCATGGGGAGAATTTGTGGTTGTTAGGGATTGTTTTTAGGACTTGCATTACAGATTACAAAATCAACAAATGTTCATATCTGTAAAATTTTTCTCTTTTTAATAGTGGGGTTTAGGAATAGAAAATAATCTTTCTTAATCTTAACTAACATGCCTGTTTCCTCACTACTATAAAATTTACGACACCAATATCTTCAAATTTACAAGCAACATTTCTTATTATTTACCAGAGAGTCCCACCTGGTTACTTATATGTAAAGTGACTAAAGTAATTTAAAATTATCACTTTTCAATCTCATAATTAATGCAAAGATAGAATAGGCTTTATTAGATATAAAGTGTGTGACAGTGCAAAACATCAAATCAAAATACCAGGAGTAGTATATTGTTTACTGAATTTTAATAAGAGCACCTATCTAATCGAATAGAAACAAATTCCTTAATGCACATCTGCATCCTCTTTCTTTAATCCTTCTCAACCTTTAAGCATTTTTTAATAAAAAGACATTTAGGATTTTTTTTTCATGTATAATCACACAAGTCCTTTGTTTGATTACAGCTATGACATTCTGAATTATGATGAGTTTTCTCCTTCATGCATTTTGTTGAACCTTTTTTTTTATTGTAGCTAATAGAATATCCTGAACTATTACTTTTAAATCCTATCATAACAACAAAAAATACCACTTACCATGCTCTTTTATGCTTCTTAGTCTTCCCAGTGCCAGTGGAGCTTCACCAAGCAGTATAGTTCTTAAATAAATAAAAACAATCAAGTTAGAACATCTTTCAAATGGAAATCCTAAATGATGGATTGTTACTAGCAGGGGGTCCATGCAGGCATCTTATAAGCTTATATTAATGGCCTCACTCTTAAAATCTTGCATGGTTCTAATTGCATGAGCTATAAATAGGGTGCATATAAGAACTGCAGAACTTTCAACAGAGGAAAATTATTACCAAGCTTTAGGTAAATTCTCCAAGAGGAATAATATACTATGAAGAAAATATATTGAAAAAAAAGGGTTTTTTTAGTTCTTTGCATTCAAGAATGGTTTTAAGATATAAGGATATATGGACCTGAAAAGTGCCATGCTTTTTGCAATTTTACAATCTGCTTATTTTCAGTATGTAATGAGTATACAATTTCAAAAAGTGTCTGATTTATTCTGCTGTAAGAATGATTGTTGTGTATTTTCAGTGGAGAGGAGTGCGCTGTATAAAACAAAATCTAGTGTGAGGAACAGACTCCAAATACCTGCTCAATCCTTGGTACTCTAGACCTGCATATTTTTGTCAAGGGATAACAACTTTTTCTTTACAAACTTCTGAAAGGGTTTTGCAGTTTGTAAGATGGATAATTTGGTTTGGGGTTTTATTACTTTTTATTTTAGCAGAAGAAGAAGAAGAAGAAGAAAGAAAAATCAATACTGTAATCAATCAGAAAGGCACTGAATGATTCCTCTGGCAGTCCCCTACAACAGCAGTTGATGAGGTCAGATAAGGACATGACAGACTGTCAGAGCTGTGTAAACCATTTCTCCTGGGTGAATTAATACAATTTTTGTAGCTGCAAGGAAGAACAGCCATTTCTGAATGGTCCTTGAAGGGGTTGCAAGAAGGGTCAAATAAAAGTTATTTCAATTAGCCCTATAGTTAAATAACAAGTCAGTTAGGTGACCTTAAGTCAGTCAAGATGGAAAAAAACCAAAACCAAATAAATAAAAAAAGCAGATCTAAGTGTGAAATTCCAGCTTCCCTGAATTTTGTCATGCCCTCTTTTTACTTTTCTAGTCTGGTTTTTAAGTGCAGTGTCTATTTGCCAGTTGTGAAATCAATGTGTGGGCTGTGTCAGTCAGTCACATCAGCTGCAGGCTCCTTGCTTTCCCCACAGGCTGCCTATTATGCTGTGTCATATAAAGATCATGTATTAAGGAATAAAGATGTCTTTGCTATCTTTTGCCTTTGGTAACTTGGATTCTTTCAAATTCTGGTGATAATAAAAGGACAGAATCATCTCCCCCACTTTATGAATGAAACTACTCAGAAGTCCTTTAATCTGTCAAACCCTCTCACAAGACAAAAAGACTGTGTAAGGTAAACGTGAGAAGGCTTTTATAAAACCCTTGACTGCTGCAGCCTGCATTCCAGTTGACCTTTATTTTTAACATTTGTGTATGTTTTTCATGCGTGGCAACAAGAATGTTACACAATGACAAGCTGGAACCCCGTGGGGAGCTCTGTGGAGTTGAAAGCTGAGCTGGGCATTGGAAGAGGGGGGTTATCACAGGGCTGTTATTGCTCAGGTGTGTGGTCATTAGTGAGTAGGGCTCACTTGTGAAACCACTGCACTTGTCAGCCTTCTAGGTCACTGGCATGAAGGAATTAGCTGGTAGGATATGGGTTTATCCTCAGCTATCTTGCTGGGTGAAACAGGATGTAGAAGTAGCAGGTGTTGCAGTCCTGGTTATGTGTAAATGGTGTTTATAAGCCCTTTTGCATATGTCTTCTTGGTGAGAAAAAGCCTGTAATGATGGCTTGGCAGAAGAGCACTGAGTTTAGCACTTGGCTTTTTGAGAGATTGTATTTAAGAACAGAAATGAACTGCAGAATTTCTGCCCTGAGGGTTTTTTCCCTAAGAGAGAAGCTGTATTAAATACCTATACTATGCTATTAGAGTGTCTCACGCAAATGTTTGACCAAATACCACCACCCTGAGATTACTTCAATTTATTCTTAGAAATAAGAATCAAAAAAGAATCAACAAAGAAAGTGTGCAAAACTGGAATTTAAAATTGGTGTTCTGCATTTCCTCCTCTCTACATAAAAAGACTTGAGGAAATTAGATCCTTAGGCATCTGTGTCTGGTGATATGAAAACCCTTGCTGGTGCCCAAGGTGGGGATTTCTGTCTTCTGTCAGGGATGCCTAAAAATTTGGAGGCAAATGATTAAGCTTCTTTCACAGCTGATGAAATAAACTCCTAAAGAGAGTGATATATCTTCTGCTACAATATCTTATCTAAATTAAGTCAGATGAACCTCTCTCTGGAGGTGACTGTTTCACTGATTAATGAAGCAGATAAGTTCCACTTTTGAATCCATATTTACCTAAAACCCCCTGCTTTGCTTCAAGTAATTGTAGAAAAATATCTGATACCTCCATTATCTGAGCACTCCCCAAGCATCATAGCTATTTTCTACTTCTATTTGTGCCTGTGTATATGTCAACTTAATCTAGACAGCTTGGATCCTCTTAGGAGAATCAAGAAATCAAGGCAAACTGTGCCTAAATCCTCTGATGTTCCACAAAACAACCACTGATTGCTAAGAGAGTACATCTATCTCAATTTCTGTAGAAATTTCTACTCACTTGAGATGCCTTATTTTTAGGCCTGTCTCTTCCAAAGCTGATCATAACTCATATTTATCTCTTGAATGCATTTAGACGTGAATGAATTGCAAAGATCATCAAGTTTTATATGGGAAGCATGCTGAGAATCTGAAGCATGTGAGATCCCGTGTCACATCTCATCCTGAAACTATATAGTTTACTTGCCTGTCACTCAGAAGTGCAAAAAAGATCATACTTGCATATGTCAGTGGTATTCAGAATGGGAATATTATTTTTTTATTAGGAGCTGAATTAAAACGCCACGCCAATGATCCTGCACAGCATTTGGTAGTTAAAATTCTAGATTAAGCATGGGAGGGAACACACCCTTCTTTGTTAGAGCAAGAAGTAGTTTCTAGTACGTGACAAATTACATAAGCTGATCTAAGGAGTCCAGCAATGAGAAAGTGATTGTCACAATAAGGGAATCTGATTATAAATCAGGAGAGTGTTTTCTGCCTGTCCCTTTTGGTACCATAATTTTGCTGCTGTCAGCCTTTGCTTCAAGAACTGAGCTCTGAGCTGCCCTAGAGAAAAGGTTTATGCCAATACTAATGAGAAGGGTAGGAATCTTTGGGACTAACTGGGGAATAATTCCTTTTTGTTTTGTTAGCTTGTGAAATAATGGCTATAAAGATAATGCTAATGAGGTACAAATCTTCCAAGCATTAGTCCTATTTGACCTTGGCTAATGAAGAGCAGACAAATCCTCTTGAAAAACTGAGATACAGAGATTGCTGTGAGATAATGACCAACCCAGCTGGGTAGCCTGAATGGTCACACACTCGGATGCAAATCAAATGTGTGAGACAAGACTGGATATGAAATCTAACATATTTTTTTAAGGTTAGTTATATCCCATGCAATATCAGACAGAAAACAAAAAACACTCAGACCAACCCAGCTGCACGTCACTATAAAGCTCAAAATCCTACTGTTAAGGTGTGTACAGAAGATCCTCCTTTAAACCCTTGTTTTAGATTGGGTGACATTGGCCTTCTTCCAGTCTTCCAGTGTATCTCCTGATTCCCAAAACTTCTAAAATATTATGGAAAGCCCCTGCAATAACATCAGCCAGCTCTCTCAAAACCCTTGGGTGGATGATGTCTGTCCCCATCAGTTTGTGGGGGTTGAGCTCCTGCAATAGCTCACACACCAACTCTTCTGTCACTGTTTTTACAAAGATGTAAAACTGCATTTTTTAACACTGGGGGGAAACTGACACTGCCAGAAGAGACATTTTTTTTTGGAAAGACGTCCCAGTGATAGCACTTACATTTGTGAGTACCTCTCTTTCTGCCCCTAGTCTATGTTTTCATGATTCCAGTCAGTCTTAGAATGATAGGTCTCTGAGCAGGGTTTGCTGTGGTTCAAGGAGTGTGGAAAAAAATAGGAAGGGCAGTTCAAAACTTAAATTATTACACTTTGGTCTTTGGCATAAAGCAGCAGAATTGTGTTGTGCTAAAAATATGTCAGTATTTTGACACCTTGGGTATGCCTGCTTTTTCCTCTTTATTATATATGTCTTCAGAGCAATTTAGAGAAGTAATGTTGGAGTTTTGCCAATAATGTTACATATTCCAGAGATTCCTTCAATCAGATAATGCTCCTCTGATCAGATATTCTGGCTTCACGATTGCTTTGTGTTTGCAGTCACAAAGAGCCATCAGAAGCATACAAAAATGCATTTTCTGTCTTGTGATTTTTGCACTATATTGCTTTTAACATTTTGGGGAAGGATGTAAGGATGGGTTGAAGGGGACATCAGTGAACTTTGCCTATGCTCCAGGATGTTTAAACAGGATGCAGAAACCGCATAATATTAGAGACCTGTATAATCCTGTGTCCCTAAGGTGTGGTTGGAGATTGCTCTTGATAGTTTCACTTTAGCTACTTACCCATGAGTGAACGTTTTTGAACTCTGGCTGACTGACACTGGTTATTTATAAAGACAGGCCAAAAATTTCATTTTTAGACATATATTAGCTCTTTGTTTGTTTTCTCTGCAGAAATCCTTTATAGTATTGGAAAAAATAAAAAGGCTAGATAACTCCTTGCCACATGTCCAAAATCTGGAGCTCCTGATTAAGCCTGACACCAATGATTGTCACTGAAGTGAGAGATGGGTACATAAAGTTGATTAATCAAACTTAAACTTTGTGGATTTTACTGTAAGCACAGGGAGTTTTGGTGTATATGGCTAGGTTTCTCTCCTGCAGTTGTTGGAAGAAAACATCTTTATACTGAAGAACTGCACATTAGACCCATGGAGGAAACCATATCCCCTGAAAATTTAAATAAGTTTTGTTCCACTTTTTCCCTTAATGTGCTTACTATGTCTACTACTCTGTTACTGTGAGGACTTGCTGTATCACCATTTAAAGACATGGATTGTTACAATAAGTAAGAAATGTCAATTGCTTACAACTGTATATCAAGGATAGAGGTTTCAAGATGCCCTTCTATCCTATTTTTCTCTTAGTAATTTTAGCCTCTGCTAAGTCACAGATTTCATTATGCATATTTGTTATCAGTGATTAATTTCACAAAAGCATATCCTACAAAACAACTTTAATCTTCTGCATATGGATCATCACGTATCTTAGTGTTAAAAGGCAGAATTAGGGACATTAAGAGAATCTTCCAATTATTGCTTAATCATGACACAGTTTGAAGAATTGAATCTTTTAAGAGGAAATATTTTAAATCAATGTGACACTTGAAAATTGTTTTAAATTACTTCATGCATTTTGATCTGTGAAATTATTCTTGAGGAACAACAGATGAAAAGAAATATTACAATAAAAAAATTTAAGGAGCATATTTTTTCATTAAATATTTACCAGCCATTCAAACTTTAGTGGGTTTACTCTGCAAGTGAACAAGAGACTTTGGGGTTTACATCTGTAAATCTTTGTGCTGGTGCCTACCAAAAGTGATTAAACCCAAGGCAAGCCTCTGGCACAGTTGTAAGTTATTTAGTAGACAAATTTAGAGTGCAAGTGTTCTCCTGTAAGTTTTAATGGTTGAAATAAAACTAGAAGTATTAAATAAAAATTAATAACCAATTTCTTGAGTGCAACAGAAATTATGGATGCACTGTATTTGCCTCATAAAAGAAATATGATAATCTATTACTGGCTCTTCAGGGCACTAACTCCTCCTTGGAAAATAAGACAGAACACTGGAAAGGAGAGAACTGTTTTTCCCAATGCACAACTTTTCAGACGAGGCTATGCTGAACTAATCAAACATAAATTTTTGGTTCAGAATATACTTTTCAATTGTCAAAGATATTACATTTACTTGCTTTAAAAGATACTTTCATTTTTTTTTTTTTTTTTCTTATCTAGAGGCTTCAGCTTCCAGATCAACAGACACTGGCATTTGGGCAGAAAATACTCTTCATGTATCTTATCAGTCATATTACGTGCATAATATTAAATACATTATAAATGTACACAGGAACACACTTGGGTCATCATAGGACACTTTCTATACTGCTGGGAACAATGTAAATTGTTTAACTGAAGAAAATCAACTGAACCACATTAGACTCTAACTCAGGATTTTTCCGTATGCGTGTCAGTTGCAGGAATGTTGCTTTTATCTTAGTAAATGTGATTTTATAGATGTTATTCTTACTTTTCATTATTGCTGTTTTGTTTTAATCTCCAGAAGTCAGATGCCATGGAAAAGTCAGACTATTTTACTCACAAACCATAATAAAAGTCCTATAGAAGTCTGTAACCTATCCTGTTCTGTCAGTTCTCTGCCTCCCATCACTTCTGGTTTCTCCCTTTATTGCTAGACATAGTAATATAAACATTTTAATGTGAGGTACCATATAAATATTTAAGATGGTTCCTAATTATATAAGTATTTATTGTTTCTATTGTTGGTGAAGTGTTTGATATTGATTTGAGGTAAGTGCTTTTTATTGGAAAACAACTTTATTTTTCATGAAACCTGGCATGATGAGGATGGAACAGAGCTGACCAGAAAGTAGCATTTTTCTTTGTGAAAAGTTTGGGGTTTTATGAATTCCTTAGATACTTTTGTTAGTTTTTTCTAGAGGTTTGAAATTTCTGCCAAAGGTATTTCATAGTTGAAATGGTCTACTTTTCTGGAAATGTTTAATTGGAAGCTATTAGGACAGCTTTAGGAAAAAATATGATTTAAAAATAAGTGGTCACTTTATACTGCATTTAGAGAAATACTATGCTGAGATAATGCAAGAGTACTTTGTTCTGCCAAAGGCAAAATGTGTAGCCATTACACCTGCACTACTAGCCTTGTGGTGCTGGGGAAAGATTTTCCTGGAAGTGCCCCATGCAGATGCAGATGTGTGCAGCACCCCCATCAGCCATGCAAAAAAGTCAGATTAAATTTGTTGATAGAAGGGAGGAAGAGCAGGAGTGCCTAGCATAAGGCACTAGATAAGTCAGTAGATAAGTGGGCTGAAAAATGCTTGGCAAGTACTAGAGTCCTTCCCTAAACTGTCTACCTCTCCTTGAATGGGAGAAGAACAAAGATCAGCTGCATCTCCTCATACTATAGTGAAAAATAGGTAGATTTTGATTGACTTGTCTAAAGCACGATTGCCTTCAATATCATCACATCCAGATGCAGATAAGATTTTGGTCTGGATCTGATTCTTTATATACTTCACAACACAGTGTCACCTGTCTTGAGGACACATGTAGGGAGGTGTGTTCACTGCTCTGGTGTTTGCCCTTAAACACCCACAGGCCTTTCAACTCATCAGATAAAGGTGAAGGATCAGAGGCACTGAGGGCAGTCTGTACTTCCAGGTGGTTTGTCCAGCAGGGCTGCTGCTCTGCTTACATCTGCTCTATCTTGTGGTTGGGATTCTTCTGTCCTTATTTTGTCTTCCAAAAATTCAAATGCTCTTACCAGCTGATCTTTATAGTTAGAACAACTCACCCAATTTTTATATGGGGTGACAATGCACTAAGGCACAAGATGGGGTTCTTGGGACAGTCTTATGCAAGGCCAGGAGCTGGATTTTGATAATCCTTGTGGGGCCTTTCCAACACAGCATATTCTATGATCCTAGGATTCACCTCAGCTTAAGTAATGTATCTAAAATAAAAGAAGAGTTTCACCATTTGAAGACAACTTTTTTTAAGTAATGAGAACTGGAGATACAAACTAAAAATTCTGCTTTTTGTCATCTAAGTTGTCTGAAAGAGATTTTCATCCTTCAGCTTGGACAGCTGGCATGTCTGTGGCTTTTACTGATGGTAAGCATGAACAACAGTGGACTCAACCAGTTAACAGAGAGGAGCTTCCCAAGCTGTCTGTCTTCATGACAAGGGCTGACACAGTTTGCACATTGTGAGCTTTTGCCCTCTTTAGTCTTGTTCTGCCTTCAGTCAAAAGTGATTATCACTGTAATCCCATGGAGGTTCAGAGGTCCAACCCTACAGAGGCAGAGCAGTACTTGGGTGTGATGCCTTCCAGCAAAGCTTCATGCTGCAGGAAATGTTTCCACAGCACTGTGAAAGGTTCTCTTTTTTCTTAATAAAGCGTGGTAATGATGGCAGGATGCTGTGGGCAGCAGCAGTGCCTGTGATGCTTCTGTTATCAAGAGCATCCAGCCATTCCCCTCAGCTGACCCCTCTGCCCAGCAAGGGGAGCCTGCAGGGCCATGCTGCAGGGCTGGCTGCAGCTCTGGGGATGTCTGATTGCCAACAGTGGGGCAGGCAACAGCCTCTAGTAAACTGGCAGTGCTAAGGAGAGGTAAATTTATCAGAACTGTGTTTCTAATTTTTTTTTTTTTTTCTCAGCTGCTCTAGAAAGCAGTTTATGAAAATGCAAATGTTGTGATAACAGTCTGCGCAAGCTGATGAAAATGTTTGATAAATTAGGTGAATTGCAGGCTAGGTTTTCTCAGCTTACAGGATTTTTTACTCTTCTCTCCCATTTTGACTCATTTTTTTGGCACATACCGTGTAATTTTACTTCCCTAGTCTGCTTAAAATTTCTGGTTGACTTTTCACTCTTGATTCATATTATTCTTCTGAACTGTGGTATGTAAGCTGTGGTGACAGGGACTTTCTTTTGGGGGCGGTTTGGAGCTGTAATCACATTTTCACCTTATCACGTCTTCATATTCTCTCTTTTTCAGCGTGCTGGCCCCTGGCAGTTGATTCATCATGCGTCCCTAAGCAAAAACATGGACTGGGACATAGAAAGCAATAATAGAGTAGAATAAATCATATTACAGTCTCATGTCTGGGGGGAAAAGATCAGAGAAGGCATGCTAGCTGTGAATGTAAATGTATTGTATGGCTTCTGGTTTGTCAGCTCAATTGGTGTGGTTGTGAATTTATTGAGTCTAGGTTTTGAAAAATGCAGCACTGTCTGCTTTGTTCAGAATCAATACCAGTCAACAGAATGAACCAGATTTGACTGGTCAAATACTCTGGCAAATTATTTCATGTGTGTTTAATGAGAGAAATATTGTATATGTTGCTCCCGCTGAAGTAATAATTGCTGATATAAACTGAAATATTAAGTGCATGCCCATTGCAGTGGCATATGCTTAATATTTTTATAGCAAGTACAGGGAAGAATACACTCTTAAAAATTGAATGAGAACAATAAATGAATGGGCAATTCTATCCCAGATATTTATTTAGGCACTCATTTGTTTGTTTTGCTTTTTTTCCTCCACATAATTAGGTGCCTAATTGTGTGAGGAGACCTACTGGATTTCCATGTGTGAATAGCAGTGATTCATTGAAGAATACACTTGCTCTAAGCCTATGTAGTACATTTTCTGGAAACCTGATTTGAAAAATTACATTTCCAGATTTTCTCAAGAGTTCACGATTTAAAAAAAAAAAATCCTTCCTTTGAAAATTCCCACCACTCAAAAATGTCATAGATGGGATTTAGTACTTGACATCATAAAATTGTAGGTAGTAGGGTTTAGAAACTTTTAGTTTCTTATCTATGTATTTAAAGCTACAGCTGCCTGTGTTGGTGCAAATAAATACAGTACAGCCTTTACTTGTAATTTTTTTTCTTATCAAAAAATTCTCATAATTCACTACCAAAATACATACAAGAATAGGGAAAATTTTTTTACTCAGTACTCTTATGTCATACACATTTGCTTTGCTTTGGAAAAATGAAAAGCAAAGGGCTTACCTCTCCTCTCTCCAGACAAACATATATTTCATGAAAGTTTGACAGCATACTGTAATACCTAAATTATAATGAACACAGGCTGCTCGAAAATAAAATGTTAGTACCCTTTGTTGAGATGACAATGTTTTCTGTTCAAGTAAGTAAACATAACTAAAGAGTGGAATTATGCAGAATTGTGAGTAGCCCTGTCAAGAATATTTAACCCTTTTTATAAATTTTAACTATAGGTTTGCTGCTCTTTTTTTTTTTTTTTTTATCTCTTCACTAATTTGCATGTCCAAAAGTCCTTGCATACCATATGAGAACAAAGCTGTGAACATGATATGCTAGTGAGACATACAAGGACATGTTGGAGAGTCCATTGAAGGTGAAAAAGTTGATTAAGGTATAATCCTTTGGCACAGGAGGATGGGCTGAGACAGCCAGGCTTGCTCACCCTGGAGAAAACTCACCAGTGTGTACCTGGTGATGGGCAGTGAAGACAGGTTCTTTTCAGGGGTGTGTGGTGACAGGACCAGAGAGGCTGTGGAGTTTTGGTCCCTGGAGATGGATTGTCTGGGCAGGGTTCTGGGCCAAAAGCTGTGGCTGACTCTGCTGTGAGCAGGAGACTGGTCTTGACAAACTACAGAGATCTTTGCCAACTTCAGACTTGCTCTGATCCTGTGATTTGTCCAGCCTTTCCACTTCCTGTTTTCTCCCAAGTGTCATTACATGACAGTCTTGATTTTTCTATCCATTCTTTATTATTCCTTTACATAATTACATGCAGCATATAGATTAACCTAAATTTTCCTCAGGTGTTGTAAGTAGATGTAGGGTCTTCTTATGTCTGTCAGTCTGGGCAATGTAACAAAGCTTTTTAACTTCTAAATGCTTTTTGTAATTTTTTTGTTTCCATCACTTTTGCACTTCAAAATGGATTTTATTATATTTTTTCCAAAAAAGATTGGTTTATTCTCCCAGGTAACAAGTGACAGGACAAGAGAAAATGGCCTCAAGTTGCTCTAGGGGAGGTTTACATTGGATATTTTGAAGAATTTCTTCACTGCATCTTTATAGTCATTAGTCATCACCTTCACTGAAGGTATGATCAGGCTTTGAATCAGGATGCCCAGGGAAGGGGTGGATTTACCTTCCCTGGAAATGTTCAAAAAAACTATGGATGTGGCCCTGAGGGACATGGTTTAGTGGTGAACAGGGCAATGCTGGGTTAATACTTGAACTTGATGAGCTTAGAGGTATTTTTCAGACAATTCTGATTCTGAGAGAGGCAAAATCTTACAAAATAGAAGGGGAAGAATCAATAGGTACAAGCTTTCCAGTGACTCCCCTTAAGTAACTACTCCTAGCCACGGTCAGCAGGCTGTGGAGATAATTGTTCTAAACAAGACAAAGTAGTTCTTTGTATTAGCTGTTTGTTTCCTCAAAAAAAACCTCAAACCCCTAACAACCTACCCAAACCTACTCATGGTTTATTTTATTATTTTTTAAAATTTGTGATCCCAGCTAGGCTCAGAACTACTTGAAACCTCTGGGATTGGAAGTGAGGAAAATGAAGACTCTTAAGTGCTGACAAAATCTTTTATTCAGAAAATTATGATTTAGTGGAGTTAAGTTGTACTTGCAAACGGGCCATAAGTAGCTACAAGAGTATTGAGTAATACTCAATAATAATAAACAGGTGCTGGAAATACGTGTATTTGCCTTACCTCCCTTAAAATCCACAGGCGAGGATTATAATCAGTTTAATCTTTTGTTAGTGCCCCTCTCAGAGCACATGGTGTGCTGTGCTTGTCACAGGGCCAGACACCTGGGGAGCAGTGACAGCAGTGAGGTCCAGGAGTTGAAGCAAATTGTTCTTTAAAGCTGGTGTGTTTCAAGTTTCAGAATGGAACCTGTGTTATGTTTATATTGAAATATACTGCATCTTACTGGCAGAATTAGACTTTGAAACATTTATTCAAATTCCTTTTGCTTCTTTTGCACAATTGACTGATCCCTCTATTAGAATACATTAGGTCAGAGACAAAAATGCTGCCTCTACAATTTCACAATCTGAATGCAAAAAGAGCATGAATGGAAGCTATAAACACCCATTTGGTTTTCTGGATGGTGAAATGTTCCTTCAGGCTCTGCTGGTTTAATCAATGCATGAAATAGACTACGTTTGTTTAGGGAGGTGATAGCCTGACTAATGCATTGACTTCAGCTGGAAAAAGAATAGCCAGCAATACTTGAGGAGGAACAGTTAATCCACCCACATTAAAAACATAGCAGTGTGATTTTGAGAGAGAGTGCCTTGGAATTGCTATGCAAATTTTGTACATGTTAATGTGAAACAAAAGATAACTTAGTCATGTTTTAAGTAATAATAAATAAATCATTATCATAATAACGACTTGCTCAAGGATTGAATGTATTTTAAAAGGTTTGCTCTTCATTCCCAAACTCCTTACACATGTCTAGATTGGGAAACTTGCATTATATTATTTATTATATGCTGATGAAGCATGATGGGGTTTTCTGATTTACTTGCCAAGTGATTAGCAAAAAACCTGGATTATTTGTGATTGCTCCAGTTAGGGAGATTAATTAATAATAGAGCTATTTCTGTTTCAGGAAATAGAGAGCAAACTTTTTTCTGTCTGATTCCAGTGCATTTGATGCTATTTTCATTAGAATTCAATCCAATAAGGCTACTTTTTCAACCAGCCCATGAAACCAGAACTGGTTTTATAATGGAAATTACAATATTTTAGTTTCAAAAGGGCCATGTGGTACAGTCAGGCATGCTGCTCAGGCTTCATCCAACGAGGGTTTCTTTACCTCTGCTGGGAAATGGAAAGTGTTACAAATGGAGAATCACAGCCTCTTTGAAGTGCCCTTGAGGCTGGCATTCAGTCTTGTATAACTGCAGAAACGTACAGTATAGTGTTGGAATTTGAATTTGGAATAAGGATAGCTCCACAGCTCTGGGAAACAGGATTCAAAACTTCTCAGACCTTTCTGCCTGTCCCCTCCACTGGATGGACACACACATGCAGATGTGCATGATTGTGTGTAAGCAGCTGTGCTCAGGCTGTGAGATTGCAGGAGGCTGCTGAGTAAGGAGAGGGCTTGGCTTTGTGTAACCAGCTCAACATGGGTGGTGTCCACTGTAGGAGATGAGGAAACAAAGATCCTGCTTGTTAGAGCAGCAAATACTCAACTTGAAGTACAACCAGATAACTGATCTCCTTGCCAATGTTTGAAGAACTGTAAAGAACAGCAAAGATGGTGAAAAGATCATGTTGAAGATTTTATCCATGCATGTGGTGATAGATAGGGATTAGGACAGGGAGATTCCAAGCAATGCAGACAGGCTCAGAGCTGGAGATCCCTCTGCAACAATGTCAGCACCTGGTCAATCCATTCCTCTGACCTGCAAGCCTCTGAGAGGGTGGTAGAGTTCAAAGTCTTCAAAATAATGCTTGGAACTTGGTTCAGCTCCAGTTTGAGCTAAAATATGTTTTTGAATGCTATGATAAGCCTGAGTCTATTTCATATCCTTATTTTGTTTTTCCAGAAATTTTATGCAAATTTCAATTTTAATGAAAATAGGAAAAAATAAGAGCCTGTGTCTCTGCTCACAGTTTCAAGTCACAGTTTTTATAATTCTATGACAGCATGCATTTCTCTTTAAGCTTTTTTCTTTAGGGTTCATGTTATTAATCTATGCCTGGTGCTTCTTTTCCAATGATTACTTATTTTTCAAATGAAATTATTCCAAAGCCACCAGCACGTTCCAAAACCAAAAGCCAGTGGAAAACATTCTTTCATCATCATCCTTTTTTTTTCTGAGAAAAAACCCCACCTCACTTGAAAGCTTCTACTGCTTGTAACCCAACCTTTTATTTGTAGCCATGAGAAAGTTAGGTTAGCATATTACATACATAATCCTCAGGTGTTTGAACTCCTTCAAATTTGTCACATAATACATGTAGAGAGACTCTAAAGAGGGGTCCCAGGTGCCCATGTGTTAGACTTTGTGTGTGAGACTCATGGGATATATTGTGACAGAAATCTGAGGTTTCTGCTCTATGACAAAAGGATAAATTCTACCTCCACCACTCACTCCTACCCCTGCCATGTGGAAATATTTGTACTTTTTTGATGGGACCGTTCTGTTTGACATAAAACTGTGGCTCTGTGGGAATAGTTCTGGCCTCCTGTGAGCTGGATCTACACTCTCCATCCCCTGTGGTGCTTCCATGGAACACTGCAGTGTGTGCGGAGAACACAGGATAACCCTGCATGGTGTGTGTTTCCATTAGGCTCACTGATAGGGGAAATAGGACCTGTTGTGTGTGAATACTGAAACCCATAACGAATTTAATATCATATTGAAGGGACTGGTTCAATTAAATTACAATCATGGACATATTTTTAAGCATGTTCCAATAGAATATTTTAATAACCCAATCTATCTTAAGAGCTTCTCAAATTCATTCTTATTCTTTTTGTTAAAATGAAAAAGGTAATAGTCTAATATCTGATTTAAAAGACAGGTTCTGAAGGAAAATCACAGCAGAATTTATAGCCAGCAAGGTGTACAAAACCAGTTTTCTTGCTTTTGGGGGACTTCTAAGCATACCAGCGTTGCAGATTAGATCTGATAAATTGATTGAATGTCAGATTAAGCAATTAGAGTAGCTACAAAATTTAAGAGGACATATGGGTAAACTGAGAAAAAATGTAGAAAAGGGCAGAAGAAAGATCAGAGAAATTTGCTGGAAAATGAAAATATTTAATTTGCTAACAGGGATCATAGGCAATTTATGAAATCTAATATTAATGGGGATGCTTTCTGAGCTTCTGTTGGAGATAGTAAGCTCCACCTGTGTATGTGTTTGGTTCCTGTGCCCTACACTGAGGTAGAATATAAAAGAAGTAAAAGAAGATATTTCTGCTTCTTGCACAATGATAGCAAGAAAAAACGATTATACTTTGGTAATTATTCATTGAAATGGAATAATGAAATATGGCTATAACCAAAATAGCATATCAAATAGCATATATTTTTTTCCTTCTAAGTTCTGTAATTTGGGGAATTTTCTCTGATTTGAAAAGCTTCTTAATTCCTGTACTATGAAAATTTCCCCTTCTGTTCTCCATGTGAAACATAGTTCTTCTCAGTGCATTTTTATTACATTGATTCTTTCACTGATGGTACACATTCCCATCCAGAATTACTTGGTACTATATTTTCCTGATTAAATTACAAACTCATTAGGTTTGGCAGGTTATTTTGTTATGCATTATATGAAATACCACATGTATCTAATATTTGATTGTATTTCACCCTCATTTTGCCACCACAAAATGGCTAGCTGTGCCTACTCTATCTGATTTACTAATAACTGTTATTGTCCCAATATAGAGTTGCAGAACAAAAGCACCTTTTAGTAAAGACAGATGTGATGTTTTGAAGGAATTATCATTTATCTGCAGGACCTCAGATGAACCTCCTCTTTGCACAGGGGGAAACCTGAACTGTTCTAATCCTTACAAGTCAATTATCATCTAAACTGCTCATTTCCTGCTGCAATTCAAGATTCATAAAATCTGAATGGGATATGCATTTTTAATGTTATGGCAGGAACCATAAATATTGTTCGCCTTGTTTGCCAGAATCTTAATACAATAATGACTATAAAGCTGCAGGAAGGAAAAATATCTAAGATGCATTGATTCAGTTTCATAACCCAATAATTCTGACAACCTTTTCAAATGATTAAATGGGCCTGGAGAAATCCAGGCCCTGAAGTATTATCTCCATTTGTGAAACCCTAAATGTTTTTCTGTTGATTTTTTTTCCCCCTTTCTTCTTTTAAATAATGCAGGAGCAGGTGCTGGCATTTCAGTTCAACTAATTAGTTTCTAATTTACTGTAAACATCTTAGAATTCCATGAGCATGTCTCAGTGGTATCTGAGAGGAAACAATCTACTGGTTCGATAAATCTTCTCTGAAATACCACTGAGAATTGACTGCATCAAGTGTATGGCCTTACTTAATATATCTGAGTTTTTTAGAATACATTGAAAAGCAAGATAAGAGTTCCAGGCTTTCTCTGATATTATCATTATCTCTGCAAAGACAATCTGAAGGAACCTTGTGTTAATGACCCATTGTTTTAATTTTAAAAAGCTATGAAATGTTGCATTGTATTTCAATGCACTATTGGAATTGGTCCAGACATTAAATGTGTTTTTAGTGATATTGCCACAGGAATCTTCAACAATGCTTTGCAGTATTTTTACATTCATGTGATTTGTGTATCTAATTTGTAGATCAAAATGTAGACATAAGTATTTAAATATTTCACTTGTTTCTGGGTTATTGACCTCATAAAATTGTTGCATTTACAATGAGAAAATTTAGTTGTAACCATTCATTAAAATAAACTAGGAACTTTATCTAAATATCTTTGTTTTTAAAATGTTTATGGACATGTTATATATATATACCCATCAAACTTCATTGGTTTTTTTTCAAGGTAACTAGAATTGGAAAAAATGCTTGAATTTCTGTATTAGTACTTTTTATTCATATGCTAATTGTAGTAAAACATTTTAAAATAATGTTGTCTCCTTCTGTATTTTCTTCATTTATTTTTAATATTCATTTATTTTCTTCATTTATTTTTCTTCATTTATTATTAATTATCTTTAAATTAAGATAAATGATACTTTAAAGATACAGAAGGGTACTAAGTTACACATGCTTTTTTTTTTCTGACTTTGCCTTAAAAACCAAAGACAGTTGTCTTAGTACAGATGGTAGGATTTACATTTCACCATTTGGCTGGAGCCCTAACTTACCTCCCAGCGTGTTGGCAAATCCCTCAGGAATGCTCTGGAGCTGAACCAGCACTTGTGACACTGAAATCCCTCTCTCAGAGCTGCTACACTCACCAACTGCTTGGCAACATATGCACCTTGCCTTTCTCCAGTGCCCATCAGCGTTGTTTGTCCCGGTAGAACTATTCTGGCAATTTGCAAAGAACTGAGCAAAGGACTGGCTGATGCTAACACTATTTGTGTCCAAAGTTTCACTTATATTTCTTTTATGTTCTGGAACCAGAACAATTTTTCCAGGACACTTGAGAGGGTGATGAGGGAGGACTGAGTTGCTTAAAACTTCAGTGTCACCGGAGAAAATATATTTATAAATGTATGTTCAAAGACAAAAAGCTAGATATGCAGAGTCCTGCTGAAAATGTGTCAGAGCCTATTAATACAGGAGTATACCAGGCTTTTGGTGTAGCTATTGCTTCTTGAACCTCAAAGATACTAATTTTTATTGTATTTGAATAATTCACTCTTGTAAGAATGAGGTTTTTCTGCTATGCAATTTTCTTAACATTTCATTGGATATTATGTAGGAAAAAGTGAACACTGATATAAATGTTTGCTGTCTGCTTATTTACAGGCATTTATTTATTTTGATATTTTGGATTTTTAATCAGCAAAGGAAATCTTTAAAATACCTCCCATGAGGTATTTTTGTGTGAGTGGCTAAAAAGTTGAATGGCTAAAAAGTTGATACCAGCTGGAACGAAAATGTGTGTAGACAACTCTGATGCATAGAATGCCAATTCCTGTGTTTTTATGCAGGTTTTTTCATCTCTGCTTTCATTTGATATCTAATTTCTTTAAATAAATTCTATATTGCTTAATTCAAGAAAATTAACATTGTCGTTAAAGTAATATGTGCTGAGAAAAGAAAAACAGCTGAGAGATTAGGATCTGTTTGGAAGAGAGCTGATAAAAAATTAAAATACCTATAAGCTTATGTGCAGGAAAAAATGTTAACAGAAAATTATGTTGATTTACATAGGAGAAATCCCAATTGATCTGGAGTGGAAAATGATGTAATTGCTACCCTTTATGTTGCAAGGCTTGACACATAAAGGGATAGAATCCTCAAGCTCCTTCAGATGGGTTTTCATTTACTCTGGAACCAGAGCTGCTATGCACTGCACTGTCCTTGTGCCAGCAAACGAAGCTCCAGCCCCTCTGGCTGGAGACATTTTTCTCATGGCATCACTTGTATCCTCATTTAGAGCTTTTCTTGGCAGATCATTCCCTGTCCTATACCCTAATATAAATTAGCTTAACTCTATTTAACTAAGTTTAATCGATTAAACTGAGAGTGATGTGTGTTCTCAATGCATATTCCATGGTAAAGGAGGAGCCTCTGTCCTGTTTCACAAGTTTTAAACTTCCTCCCATTGCTGATAACTCTGTCACAAGAGCAGACAACAACATCCCCGCCAAGCTTAATTACGCAGATGCAATGTTTATGAGAGAAGGATTTCCCCCCCTACAGTTATGAGAGTTAGAAATTGTCTTTTTAATATCCTGCCAAATTTCCTGAATTGTTTCCAAACTGAGCTGGACTGTCATCCAAATAGCCTCAGGAAATTTTATTGCTACATATCTTCACACTGAAAAATTCAAGTCTTTAGTTTTCATGAGGAAACATTGGATTTTTTTTTCCATGCATAAAGGATCAGACCAAGTTGTTAGAAGTTCCTGGTGTTCTTCCTATCCTTACCATAGATACTGGGAAGTAACAATTTTTTTGGTAAAACTCTGAGTCAGAGTGGGTGGTACAATTAGACTGTAATGTTGAACAAGTTAATGAACAACCTCTGCCTCTCTGTCTGTGAAACCGGGGCAAGTAAAGGCTGTTTTAAGGCTAATAGCAACCTATTAATTAGTGTTCCTAGACCTACTTTGAGTCCTCATAAGGAAGATTTTATTTATATGAAATGATCAACTGGGATTCTCTTAGTGACCCTTTTTGTTTCTCATACCCAATTTTCTTCTTTTTATAGCTAGGAAATGGAGGATTTTGGAGTGTGATAGATGAGTTAAATCTTTGTGGAGAAAACAGGAGGGCCTGAGATTAGGTAAATGAGTCCTTACAAGCACCTCAGTGAAGAGGCACTGCAGTAGGAGGCTACCTGGCTCTGTGCAGAACTGAGATCTAACAGAGGCATTTAACAGAGGCTGCTGGATTGGTTTAGTGCCTGAGATTTAACTTTTGCATATGACTGCAGTGGTTTTTTTGTGTGGTAGTGGTTGTCATTCTTTCCACATGAGTAGCTTTTGGCTACATGTACTGCTGTTATTAAGTCCTCAAGTTATGGCTTGATGGCAGTGGACAGAACAATTTCTTAGCAGAAAATTCTTAGCAAGTGCACAAGTGACTGCTCAGTGAAGCATTGTAATTAAAGTAGTGATGGTATACAATCTACCAAATTACTTCAGACTGTCAAGGTGGTAAAGCAAATGCCAGCTCAGAGTAATAAGCTGAGCAGTAGACTCATAAAATAGTTATTCTTTGTTCTGACATGGTTCATTTAAATCTCTTTTTCTCCTAATTCAATACCTGGAGAGAATCCTATAAATATTTTGGGTAGACATAAAAATGTTTCTTTAATATAAAATTATTGGAGCCTTTTACAGAAGGCAGCAACTGATAGTTGTTCAGTACTGCATTCCTACTGATGATGATTACTAGCAATGGGATAGTGTTAACCCTAACACACTGGGTTTTGTTGTGTGAATGTGGGAGAGATGTGTCTTCAACTATAACAAATTTCTCTTGCACTGGGGTCAGTGGTTTTTGCTGACTATTTTTTTCTGTTTGTTTTTTGTTACTTTCAAACATTTTATCCTAAAAGCATCTCTATATATACACACTATAATTTCATCCATCTTTTACAGGGATGTAATTTACTAATTTAATTTCTTTTATATATAATGAGTTTGTTTTGATTTTTTCTTTTTTTGGTTGGTTTTTTTTTTAGTGGGTGTTTTTTTCGGGGTTTTTTTTTGTGTTTGTTATTTTTTAAATCAGAGCACATCGTAGGAATAAAATAAATCTCTTAGGCTTTGTTTTTATGCCTGTGTGCTTAATCACTGTCCATACTCATTTTCAATATGTTCAATAGAGCAGAAGGTAATGAGCACAGAGTGCCTAAAGTGACTGGATCACAATCTCTGTCATTCAAAATTATGAACATTTACTGAATATTTTAAATTTTTTAAAGTTGATGGTGAGTGTGGAGAAGAAAAGATGAAGTGGTACTTCTCCCTCAGGATATCCATTTGGTTTCCCATATATTTCTGTACATTTGAACTTCTGGCCACTGGACTTTTGCTGTTTAGTACTATTTAAAGGTAATGTTTTGAGCACTTTTCCCATATAATTAATGACTCTGGTATCCTCTTGGGTGGCATGTAGGTTTGAAAGAAGAAGCAATTATTTAACAAATTGATGAGCTCTTGGCTTTCTGATTTTTCGAAAGCTTCTGGAATTGTGGCAAGAGTTCTTCTGTCCCAAATGTAAGTGTCTGAAAATTACTCATCTGATTCATATCCTAGGATATTCTCACAGTAAAAACTGCAAACACCTCCAAAAGGTGATTCACCTTATTTTAAGGCTAGATGTGGAATTAATCAGTTCAGATGGCTTTAAATCTCCACAGAGATAGGCAGTTTTAGGGTAAGATTCATATCTCCTAGAGTAGGCATCTAAAACAGATCAGATGAATCCACATTAGGAGAAAAGAAATACGCCCTAGTGCAAGGAAAAAAAATACTGTTTCTTGGCATTCACTATCCAGGGGCTTAGATGATTAGCTTAGACTTGAGATCTAGCTTGGAAATGCATTAAGTTGATTGATATTTGCAACACAGACTGATTGTAAACAACCAGCTCTGCATAATGTGGTTACTGGTTTGCATAAAGGATGTAAGTTCATGGAGTTCAAAAGAACTCTGTGAATTTACAACAGTGCCTACTCTTTCATTGGTATAAATCACTGCAAGTTCATAGGACTGGAAACAGCCACACTGCTTTACAAGTGCTAAGGGGTTGATGTAGTAAGTATACTGAAAATTTTGGTGAAACTATTTTAGAAAAGCTTAGAATAAGCTTGCTGTGTCATCTGACCAACCATTCTCTAACATAATTATCTGAATGCTGGAAACTTTGAGCTGTTCCTTAAAATATGTAAATGCATACTGATTTAATTAACTTTACACTAAAGTATAAAATACCCCATAGACGGATACTGAGATTCAAGAATTCTGGAATTAACACAGATTTCTACTGTCATTCCATTGTTGAAACCTACATGACTCTGCTCTTTGGTCCTTCTGTAGCTGATAAAGGTGATATGGGCCCAAATGTTCAGCAAGGACCAACCTATGACATTAACCTATGTCCCTTCTCACCTTTATCTCCCCTCCTCCATACTCTTGTTTCCTCTTTTTTTTTCTCCCAGTTTTTCTTGCAATACATGTGGGTGAGGCTGTCTGCCATCAATGAAGTTTCTGCTTTCCAGTAAAAGCAACTCTGGAGAAAACCATGGCACATTACTGGCATTTCAGTTTCCTCATTTATTTCTGTTATTTTCTGGAGAGACATTCATAGGTAACATGTAGTAAATTCAAGAGATCTTTGGCATACTGCTCTTACTGTTCATGCACAGAGCACCTGTGTGGTGTGTACTCAGTATGTCTGAGACCTTGGACTCCCTGGGTGTCCTGTAAAGTTCATGTGCACATGAACCATAATCCTTGTTAGTCTGGTAGCTTATTCAGAGTCACTGCCCTGACTGTACTGCCCCACTTTCCTAGAAGGCCCAACCCTCAGATCCAAGTCTACGTTTACTGCATTATATGAAAATTTTCTATCCTATCTCCTGGTAACCCCAGTGGAAAGTTACCAAGTTCAGTAAAAGCCTTCCTTCTTGATTTCTTGATTTTACAAATGGCCACCTTTTCCATTCAGTTTTTGGCTGACAGCTGCTTCTCATCTTTCTATAATTATCTTTTATCATGCTCCATTCATTTGAAAGCCAACTAGTTTTGATTAGGATGCACTGAAGCTACTCCTCCCCTCAGCAGGATAAATAAAGAAGAGAATATTAACCCCACACTCTGATTGTGGAGTCCCTGCATTTTCTCTTGTTTGAAAAGCAGAACATATGGATATTTATTATGGGAACAAGTTCTCTGGGCCTCTGATGCACTGTCAGTTACAGCACCTTTGCTGAAGACAACTCAAAATGAAATAAGGAACTTTTTAAATAATAGAGCCTAACTATGTTCTGGTTTTTTCTTTTGAAATTGGATGAATTAATTTATACAAAGTAGTGTTTACTTTTGATGCTTCAAAAGTGTGTGGGACTCAATTCAGCTTACACTAAATTGAATAAACTACATTTAAACATAAGCAAAACTGGTGCTTTAAAATATTAGAGCACAAAGTTTGCCTACTTTATTTTAGGTGACATCATCCATGGCAGGACTAATGCTCCTTGGGCTATCTTCCCTTCCCTTCCCTTCCCTTCCCTTCCCTTCCCTTCCCTTCCCTTCCCTTCCCTTCCCTTCCCTTCCCTTCCCTTCCCTTCCCTTCCCTTCCCTTCCCTTCCCTTCCCTTCCCTTCCCTTCCCTTCCCTTCCCTTCCCTTCCCTTCCCTTCCCTTCCCTTCCCTTCCCTTCCCTTCCCTTCCTTTTTGTTCTTTTTTCTTTTTCTATATTTTTTGTATTGTGTTAACTTCAATCCTGTCTGTACATTAAAAAAACCCTTTTTTTTTAGAATTTGGATAATGCCTATCTTGAAATATAATGTGCAGTGATTAATGTACAGCATACACATGTGCCAAGATTAGAAAGCTTCACAGCATATGCACAAAAAAGCCATACACTAATTTTTAGTAGGATAAAATTTTTCAGTATGTTTATAGATTGTTCCATTTGTTTAAAAATATTTTCACATACAAAATGGTAATGAATAATTCAACTTCCTAGTTGTGATATGATAATAAAATATTTATTTATATTTTAAATAAGGGAATTCTTTAATTTAAAGGAAAGATTAGTCAGGTAATTTTTATTTGACATGTTTACTAATCAAAATTGATGTGTTTGTTAATTACATCTTTTCTTTGAGTCTTTTCAAACTTAAAGTTGTCTACTCAGACCAGCTTCATGTGATTCAGCAACCTGGATTATGTTCAGTCCTATAAAACCTCCCAGAAAGACCCATAAAAATATAATAGATCATCTACAGAGTGAACACCTCTGCTATTACACTGTTGACAGCAAAAAGTGATTACATACATTTCATTGCAATGGTATTAGCAGTGACCTGCAGGAGATACATTTTCCCCCAGCACACTGTGAAACCTGATGAAAAGTCATTAATATGGTCGATGGTCTGACTGCTATAGATACACAAACATATAAACTGTTTGAGTGATGAAAATGTTAAACTAAATCTTTATGTAGTATATAACAATGTCCAGTAATTCTGCAGGAGAAAAAGTGGCCAGTGATGTTGGTCCTGTGCTGTCTTTTGACACATCAAAAAATCTTGTCCTTTATAAACTATCCATGGCAAATATATCATTAAATGAATGAAGGATCCCACGTATGAAGCAGACCTTTCCCCACTGTTGTCCTCACTGAGCAAATGTAGAGCTGAGAAATGTCTTTGATTGCTTTGTCTGCCTGCAGAGAAAAAAAAGAAATCTATTACACAGATGTGTTGTAACTGTTCCCTCCTGCCTTCTCCTATGGGCATCCAGAATCTTCGGAGAATTAACCCATGGCTGATGGGAATAGTCCACCTTGATTTTCCAGAACAGGGGAAATAGCCCTGACTATTGAATGCAGATTTACACCGAGAACAACACTAACACCTGCTTTGCACAGTGCAGGAATGCTCCTGACAAATCCCAAACACACAAAAGCAGGCAACAGGTAGAGATGGCAAGAAAGTGATGAAACAAAAGGCAATTAATAGGCAACATTGGTCAGGATGATAAATAGCTGTCACTATAAACCATCTGCTGAAACAGTATAAAGAAATCTGTAGTCATAACACTGGAGCAGTATTTGTCTCATCTGTATGGTGTACCAGGCCACTCAATATAATTTGAAACTTGGACATCCTCCCCAGTAAACAGGAAAGTTAGGATATTATTTTAGGTTTTGTACTTTGACAACATAGCCCAGACCTCACTCATTTGTGGGTATTCCTCTCTGATCATTGAACATCTGAGACAAAAAAATCCTGTAGAGATATTACACCTGTGTGAAGTGTGGACGTGTCATAATTTTATTGGCATCCATTAACTCATAAAATAAAGATAGAATGGTATTAATTTTTTCTTTTTCTTTCTCCCCTCTCCTCCCCCCTGCCCAACCCTAGATTTTATTGCTAAATTTGAACAGCTTGTTGTTAAATCATATAGCTGATGAAATTAACAGGGTAGCTAATTTTTGTAAATGTCCAGCTATTAGGTCACTGCTATAATTTTAAAAAGTGAAGAAGTAAAGTTTTATTAATAAGGTGTCCGAATGTAAAGAAGAAATTTTCTGAACTTTGGTCATTCAAGGATGGTCTATGAATCTGAGTTTGGGATCTGTGCAAGACAAAAATGGCATTAAGAATAGACTTGGAGAATTGCATCCCAAGTAGCACAGGAAAAGGTTCTGACTGAAATATCTGGGATTAAAGCACTTGTGTAATATACAATTTTCTCTCAGGGTTTTCCTCCCAGAGAAACCCATAGGTCAGGAAGTTGCTTTTAAAGATGTTTCAAAATTATGAGCATTTAAGGAAACTATTTTTTGAGGCTCTTCTGTAATCTCAGTTAAGCATTTCTGAGGTGATGTTCATAACAAATGGTGATCCATTATGGGTTTTGGGTTTCTCAGTGCTTTCATTTCAGAATTTAAAAACACATCTTAAATTACTTAATACTAAAAAGCAATACAAAATATAGATATATGACACCAAGTAAGTGTAAAAGTAAGTAAAAGGACTGGCTACCTAGTCCTTTTAGAATTAAATTTTTAAACTTTTTTATTAATGGAAGAAAATCATTACAATATCCACAAGCACTGCCCAGCTTTCTTTTATTTTCTGTTCCCTATATTTTCTCCCTTATAATTAAACTTTATTTCTTCAACCAAATACAACATATGCCTTGAAACTTTTAAGCATTGTAGCCTCTGAATTCAAACAGTAATTTTTTTTTAAATTTGGAAGGTTCAAATGGTACAGACATAAGGCTTTCTATATTTTGAGCTTTTAGAACCTGAATTATATTACTAGAGATATCCGAAATGCGGTAGGTTTTCTGAATACAGAGAAGAAGCTCAGTGAAACAATAGACATTGTTTTTGTTTTAAAAATAGATTCAGTGTCACCACTTAAATATCTTTTTCTTTTCTAAAAAAAAAGTGCATTGAGGTGTTCATTTGAAGCACAAATCCTAAATAGAAATGTGTAGTCCTGGGACCAGTGTATGTGCAGACCATTTGTTCCCATCTAGAAGCTCCCTTTTTGAGGTAAGAAATGTGCAGTCTTGCACAGATAAGAATCATTTTGCTGGTTTCCATGCAGGAGCCCATATTTGCAAAGAAAGTGGGCAGGACAGTAGAATTTGCTCTGCATGTATTTATTAGAGATGATTAATATGCTGTTCTGACAGCAACTGAGAAGATGGAATTTCTAGGAAAATATGCGTCCCTAAAATTGTGGGTTGTGAGAAAGCCAGGTCTCCTTACTTGTTCCAGTTCATGGGAGGTTTTGTTCTCTGTGCTTCTCCTTTCTCAAGAAAAAGGTCTTTCCTTTTGGTCTTGTACAGAGCAAGCTGATATATGAACTTGACCCTGTCCCTAAGAAAGCTGTTATCTATCCCACGGCTGTCTGAAGTGTGACTTAGGTACAGTGCAGTCAAAGAGAATGTCATGGAATCATGGAATCCTGGAATGGCTTTGGCTGAAAGGCACTTTAAAGGCCACCTAATTCCAACCCCTTTGCAGGGGGACAGGGACACCTTTCACTAGACCAGGTTGCTCAAAGCCTTGACTTTGTCAAGGATGGGGGGATGAGGCATCTGCAACTTCTGGGGGCAACCTCTTGCCTCATGACCCTCACAATAAAAATCTTCAATACTTGTATTCAGATATTCAGACAACTTGACAAGCAAACCTCCAAACCACTTTTTTTTTTTTTTTTTTTTTTTTCTCCCCTGTGGAAAGGCATCCCTCTTTTGAGACTATTAGGTAACTATGTAATAAAAGCCAAAATCTTTGTTTTCACATGAAGTTTTAACATACAAAACAATTTGTATGTAATTTCATCCCACTCACTGCATGATAGATTACCAATTCCAGCTTCCATTTACAGATTTAATTTTCCAATCCCCACCTTTTTCTTTTAATCTTGTTCAGTGTTTTTAAAGCAGTTACTGCAAGTCAGGCTTTTAAAAACGTAAATTATGAGACACAATTGCTTTCAACCACATTATCAGCAAATGGTTAGAGTGCAATCAAACTAAGTGCTCCTTCCTGCTGTCTTGCACACATGCACTCACACATGCACCCAAGAAATGAAATCACACTCCAATGCACTCAGCTAAAGCAGCAGATGAAACCTTTTTTTTGCTATGCCCGTGTGGCAAGTGAAGATACGATGGTGTCCCTGTGTGGTGGCACCATTCCTTTCCCTACAGCACTTCCTTTCCTTTGCATGGTTGGGTTGTCAGTCCCACTCAGGGGACTGAACACCACTTTAGAGGGGTCATGTTTCCCTCCCACAGCAGCTGCTGCTGTGCTTTCCCCCTTTCACTTTCTGTATTCAGTGGCCCTTTCATTAGCAAAAAATATCAGACACCCCAGAGCCCTCAGTCATGCCACTGTGTAAGAGTGGACACAAATCAAAGGATTTTTAATCCCTTTGAGCACAAGACTGTGACCTCAATGCAGGACACTTCCAGGCAGTGGTGGGAGCTGGTAAAGGTTGTTTAGTTGGGAGGCTGATTTTCCATGCAGTGTCACTGCTATAAAAGGCTGCTAGATTGCAGGACTATGGAAGAAGAGAGAAAGGACAAAATACTTCTCACCCTGTGTGTGAGAAATCAGTATCTCATACAATACTCCAATTCTGATAAATGCTTTAATTTAAAAAATGGCCACATTTCAAGGATGGGCTGGTTTTATTCACTGAGATGGAGCAGTGTCAGGCAAGTGGTTTGTAACCATTTGCAGTGATCTCAGTTGCATATTTTTCTTGATGATTGTGCTGATCTGATCACTAGAGAAGTCTGTAGTCAAAAGGGATATAAGAGCTACATTCAGAAAAGTACTTAAGTATGCTTCATTAAAGGTTGCAAATGCTTTATCCCCAGCATAGCTTGGTCCTTTTTTTCTTTAAATCCTGTCCCTATCTAGTCTAAATCCTTGAATTTCTTCTAGGTCTTCATTTGGCTTCATGTGTTTACTTCCTTCTGCATTTTTCTATGAATATATCTTCCTTTAGCCTTTCCCACTTTTGAGATTGCTTGACAGTTGCTTCTCCAAATACTGTGCAATCTTCTGTACAAATTTGTGTTTAAAATAATGTGTGGCTTTTAAATTTTTAAGTGCATGGAGGTCAGGAACTGAGAGGTATGCGGTGGCATTCAAAACTGAAGTTTACAATCCAGCTGTACATCCTTTGAGCTAAGGTGTCTTGTATGGAAATGACAGTTCAAAATACATCAATGATTTCTCAATCAGAATGAACTTGCTTCCATTGTTTCTCAGGGAGAATTTTGCATACTGATATAGTAAGCAAAGCAGTACAACAGTTCACATTTTCAATTACAAATTCATAAAGCTTTCAGGGACAAAAATTTTCTTACTTCTTCCTGTCTTATGTCATTCGCCAATGTAGCATCTGTTATATTTTTCCCCCCACAACCTCTCATACCTAAAACTGTTACTCTTCTAACAGATGACTAATTTAATTTCATAGTCAATAGGTCAATAGAATTATATATCTTTTTCAAATCAGAAATAGTTTTACACCATTCAAATTGTGCTTGCTGAAATCTAACCAGTTTCTCAAAGAAATAGTTAAAATAAAGGAGTAAAACCTGTGGGAAAAAAAAATCTCCAATGTATGTACTGTCATTGCTTCACAGAATTGAAATCTGTCCGAAGGAATCTAAATTCATGACTTTATTTCCATTTTTTACTTAGTAGCGCAGATGATTGGACTTGCCAGATGCTGTGCAAGGAAGATAACTGTGTAATATTCAAAATGTTGAGTCCCATGTTGATGCCCAACCACAAAGCCAAAGCTTTGCATCTGTTCAATGGCCTAATTGAAATTCAAGCTGCACTGCCAAAAATTACTCAAAAAATATTAAGCTTTATCCATCTTTACCAGGGGACTATAAATGAATATATGCCATGATTTTTCTTGAGCCGGTATACTCTGCACAGTTTTCTGGCAATATTTGCTCTCTGAAAGCAGCTGTTTGACAATATCCATGCTATGAAAGTATACTGAAAACAGGGCATTATACTACTTTCTTTTAAACTTGACTCATGGAAGAGCAAATCTGTACTAATCAATCAATCTGAGCTGGTACAATGGTGTATTTTAGAAAAGTAACATGGCCTGGGTAGGAAGAGTGAATGAAAACATTAGGTGTGTGTGAGGAGCACTCCAAACTTTTTGTTCTGAAAAGGGCTTTGTCCCAGAACTGATGATGCCAAAAGGCAATGAAAAATTTCATTTGGATTATTCAATTGGATTAAACTGACCAGTATCTAAACACTAATCAAGGGACTAGCAATAAATCTCTCAGGAAAAGAGTTAGCTTTCAAAGCAGCACAGGAGAAATATGAAGTTCTCTAACAGGAGAGAGACCCCAGGAAGCAAGTGGGGCTGACAAGGTGGGCAGGCACTGTCCACACTATGTAAGTCAGGCAATGTCTTTTCTGTTACTGGTTCTTTTCCTGAATGTAGAATTCCCCCATTGATTAATTTCATCATTAGTAAATCAATAAACTGCTTCCATCCTGATTTCATTTAAACCATGCAAGTTAAGCTGTTTTTCCCCATGACAAAGAACCAGTTCTGCTGTAGGAACAGAACCTTTGATGCTGGAAAAACTGATCATTATAGCTACAGGACTGGACTAGCTGCATTAGTATGTCAGTGACTGGCCATCAAATCTGTTTTCAATGCTTCTAGCAACTCAGTCCCTGTGATCACACAAATGTGGTTCAGTAAAAAAAACTCAGCTAACTTCTTGTTCCCCTCCCCAGCCCCAAAGGAAGTGAAAGATATCCTGGGTTTCCCTGAGCAGACCTGACCCAGTGATTGAATACCTGCCAAAAAAAGGCATTTAATCTGACATTGGAGTGGAGATGCAAAATATACAAAAAAGAAAGGCAACAATGCTGAGTTATGCTGGGGTGCCCACATATTTATAGCTGTGAAATGTGCTGGCTTGGCAAAGGCACAAAGGCAGCCAAGTGTACTCTAACAAAATTGCAGTGTTGGCAACTGTGTCCAGGGACAATAGGTACCAGTAAAAGTTCCTCATGTGGAAACCATGGCTTTAGCACCTTGATATTAGATTTCATTCTTTTTCTGGTCTTTCCCATTTTTCTACTGTCTTATCCAACTACCATTTATTTTTGTAACTCCCTGGTAGAAGAGGAGACTACATTTTAATGCTGTGTCCATTAAAAAGTGCACAAATACTTATTGATGCTGTGTTGAATCTATGCAATAGCAGTCATAAAATACTGTAAGAAGCTGTAAAATAATTAAGCTGAATGAAAAAATCTCACATTCCCCTTCAGATATTGTTTTGCTTGAATCCTATTTGATGTAAATTGTGTTTTGTAACTATGGATTTTTGGGAGGCTAAAAATTTACATTTGTTCTTAATTCAGAGAGCAAAATAGCCATCATATCTGTGGACATGAAAACATGCTATACATTATTCTCTGTATAGAACAAAACCCAGATACTCAGGATTGTATTAATTCCCCATAGGTTGTAAACATGTTCTACTCTTCTGCTTGTGCCGTACTCATCTTTTCTTCCTTTCAATTTCACCACATCAAGCTTTATTATCTGTGTTGGTTTTAATTTTTTTTCCTCCAGAATAATTTCATTTCTTCTTTTTTTTCTTTTTCCTTTTTCTCTACTATTAATTCTATCTCTCCAGCTTACTGTTGCAGCTGAGGACCCTCATAAAATCATTTTATAGAGGCATTATATGAACTGTGGGGGCTGTATGCCCAACTCTGGAATCTGTGCCATAAATATAGCACTTGGTTAAATGGTGAACCTCTTTGTGACTCTAAACTAAAGATGCCAAAAGTTTAGATGGATTTAAAAGACAATATGATAAATGAGTGGAGAAAAAAATCCACCAAAGGTAGTTGAACAGAAGAGTATTAAATTTGGTGTGGACACCTCCTAAACTGCAGAATAGAGATTGTACCTGTAACCTAAGAGATTGTAGCCTGAAATATATCACTGACTACCTGTCTATTTCTTATACTCCTCTTTAAGAATCCATTACTAATTATTTTTGAACATGAGATAGCAGGCTGAGTGCTTAACTTGTTATGGTATGGCTGTTCTTATATAATCGTATGTAGATGTTTATGATGACAGATTGCAAAAGTGAATTAATGCTCACACATTAACTAAGAAGAGCATGGATTCATTTGTTCACTGTCAGGTTATAATTATATTTTACATTCTTTCTTAAAAGTAGAACTGCTCTAGAGGAAGAAAGAAACCTAACATTACAATTATTTATCATTAGCACATGCATTAAATATGAATTTGTATCTTTCAAATTATATTTTGCATGGTGAATATGCATATGACTGGTATTCAGAGTTGGCTGGTGCAGTAATCAATGGGGTCAGTGCTGGTAGGGTACTACTGACCTGACCACAAGAATAACACTGCTCCTCACTGTCATTCTAATGTACTTTTGAGTCTAAAGACTAGTTTCCATTTTGGTCCTTTGTTCTCTAATCTCAGGTGCTGGGTATGCATACAAATTTTGCTTCTACCTGTTTTGATTCTATCTAAGTCTTATTAAGGGTCATGACAGCTTTAAAGACCTTGAAATATCAGGTGTCTTTATGTTATCAAACTAAACGAGAATTAATCCCTAACTGTAGTTCTATGAGGAATGAAATGTCTTTAAAAAAATATGGATTTCTTTCTTATTTTTCCTCATGTTGGCTGATCATTCCTGGGGCACAGACCAGCTTATCACAGATGCGTTTTCTCTTCCTATGGATCTAATTTTTTTGGTTACTGTTTGTTTTTTCAAGATGTAACTAAGGCATAGTCATAAATATAGTATGGTCACAGAAATGTAATGTAAAATATATTGAAACTCAAGAATAGTAAGAAGTGTGGCTGAATACCCTTTGCTAACATGAAGTCAAGTAAGGCTTATGGTAAAACACTGACATTACTGAAACAATGTTGTCTCTAAAGCATCAATATCTTCCATTCTTTCATCTTTAGGAGTTTAAGCTATATAGGTGGACAGTGCATGAATAATATTTTTCAAAGTTCATGGACTTTATTCTTTTACTTCCATAAAATATAACTTGTTCTCCTGAAACCAATTTGTTTTATCCATACTTGCAGCTGTCAGAGATTAGAATCTGGCTCTAAATTCTTACAAGACCTGTTGGGTCAAAGGCAGGTTTTGCTCCAGAAGCAGCTGCTGAAAGGGCAGTGGAGCTTCTCAGGACAGAAAAAGAGAGAAAAAAATTCTAAATTGTCAGGAAAATAGAAATTAGTAAAATCCTGATGAATTGTAAGTTGACTGGCTCATACCATGACTGGCTCACATCCAGTTCAATACATTTTGACTCAAATTCCATGAACAGATGTTAGTTGAACAATTTTAATTGGAAAGAAAATATTACTGTTTGAAAACTATTTGTTCTTTCTTTAAGAAATAACTTACCTGTGGAAAGTGCAATTTATATGTACAATCTTTCCCACATGCAAATTCTCTGTTGTGGATTTCATATACTGCTTGAAAGGGTTCATTGGAATAATTGATTTTTCCAAATCTTTCAGAAATTCTCTTCTGTAGAATCCAACAGATTAGAGGAGTCAGGGCTGAGGGCGAGCACTCAGCTGTAATGTCAGCAGCCCAGGTCCCCTGGCAGCAAAGGCCACTGCTGTCAGCTCACTCGGAGCTGGCTCTTTTCAGCTCAGAGGAAATCTGTGGCAGACGCTCACTGCAGCTGTGGTTTTATTGACAGTAATGACATTTCTGTTTTCAAATGATGGAAAATATGTTTGTTGCTTTCAGATTTGTTTGCCTTCGGGTCAGAGGTCTTTTCACACCTTTCATAAGGGATCAAAAAATACAAATGAACTTGTCTAAAGTATTAGACCTACAGATTATCTTCAATGTTTGAGTAACAAGTTTATTCTTACCAGAACTTGATACTGAAATATTCCACACAAACATTTTGTGTTTATGAGTTAAATAATTCTGTAGTTCTCACTATTCATTTCATATTTACAGAACTGTAAATTATCTGATTATAAGAATAAAGCATAGCTACTATGGTATTTAGTTGTCATGCCTAATAGTATGATAAAGTTAGTGAAACAATATAAACATTCCCAGTTGATACAATATAATTTTTCAGTCCAAATATCAATATAAACATGCAATTTCCTTGAAAAGGGAAAAATAAATGAATATAATGGCACTTTATAGAGAGAAGTTTGAAGCATAGCTAAATTAATTACCTAATCTTGTGAGACGGGAGTTAACTGAGATTCTCAAGTTTAGAATCTATTGTCTGAAATCCAGCAACATGCATACAACACTCCATCTATTTTATTCTTCCATCCACCTAGCCACCCTTTCATTTCCACTTTCTTTACAGTGTACTAAATAGTGACTGATTCACAAAGATATGGAAAGAAATTACTCTGGAGAAAGGGAAAACAAGTAAAAGGAAGATTGTAAGGACAGAATTATCTCAAAAGCTTTTTAAGCCCACTGATATTACTTTTCCCAGGAGTGTGTCTAACCTGCCTCTGTAGCCTTCCTATGACAAGATTTCCCTCACCTTCTAAGGCTGTTGCAGTGCTTCAATATTTTTGATGTTTGAAGTTTTTATCATGTCTCTATTTCAATCTAACTCAATTATTTATTTTTTATTCTTCTATTTGTGTTGAAAACTCATGTTTGGACAACAGCTTGCACAGAAGAAAAGATTGCCATGTGTCCTCCCTGTCCTGTAGGAAGTTATGGAGGCAGCATCATGAAGTGAAAAACACAGCTACCAAAGAGGAAAACTGTTCTTAAAAGGTAAAAATGTGTTAGGGAGGAAAATGTTAAAAAAAAAAAAGAAAGAAAAAAAAAAAGACATGGATCACAGTGGTCTGTAATGCCAGTGAAAATAATCTGAAAATATTTATTGGTTCTATTGCTACACTAAAATTCTAAAAATCTAGTTTTAAGACAGTTGAATAATATAGATAATTCCTAAACCTTCTCAGTTGCAAAGAGGTGGAATATTTATGACGTTTATCTTTGTAAGTGAGGAATAGTATTTTAAAGAATGTGTAAAGTGGCAGATTTATATAGGAGACAATGAATTCAGGTTCAGTTGCATTATTTGGGAATCATTCCTTCTGTGGCTAAATTCAGAATAAAAACTGGTCCGCAATCCATTCACTTTTTACTAACCATTAAAATACTAGTTTATTTATTTATTTATTATTAATTTAATATTTTCATGCATAACCCTATCATTAATACAGAAATTTGGAACTTTGAGGCTAAACTCAAATAATCCCATACAGTACAATCTTAATTTTATACTGGGGAAAGTAAGAGGAAAAACTGGGTTCTTAATAACATGATGTAATATCATATAATGTGCTGGAAGGATTCCTTTGCAGAAATAATATTCAGACATTTACAAAGGCATGATAGGCTGATATAATAAAACCAGAAATTTTCAGTTTTAAGGTAATAACAGCAGCAGAAAAAAATATTGTTTGTGCTTTAAATATTTTTATACTTTAAATATAACTAACTTGACCTTAGTGCTTTATCTTTGAAGCTTAATTTAGAGTAGAAATTAAGTCAAATGGAGCAATCGTGATGTAATTTACACAAAGAGAAGAATATTGTCATTCTGAACTTCCAGTTCCTCAGGTGTATTTTGGTTTCAGTGCTGAAATGCTGAATTTCCCAGCCTGTGCTGGTTTATTCCCAGTGCAGTGTGACACTGAGAATTACTAGAAGGATTCCTTTGATTAGAGTCCCTCAGGTCACAGCCTGTTTCACTGCAATACAGCACTGCTTCTATTCAACTCAGGCCTTTTCAGCAGCAGGACTTGCATTAGCAACAAAACCTCACAAGTTGCAATGAGTCTGTCAGAAGTCTTCAATCACATTGTAACTGAGATGGGAGAAGAAAAGGGTGAAAAAGTGGATACTGCTCCATTTAAAACAATAGGAATTATTCTTATTTACCATTAGAGGGCATACATACAGTATAAAATACATGATTAAAGAGTATTCCAGTTTACTAGGTGAAAGGTTAATACTTCTGTCCTATAATAGATATACACTAGTCTCCTAATAATACTTGTTTCCACTCAAAGTTGTTATGTCTAAAAAATCTCAGACTCTAAATTGAACACCGTTAGATGACAGGACAAATAAGTCAGTGCTGCCAAAAGTTCTGTGGCTGCTAACTCTGCAGCACTGTTGTGTTTTCAGCTCCTGCAGCCCTCTCTCACATTTGCCCAGTTCAGCAAGGATTTGTCAATACTTTAAATTCTGTAAGAGACTCACAATATTCTCCATCTCTTTCTAGTTGGTGTCTTCGAAAAGGAATAAAAAAAAAAATTGTGTATCAGAAGCCCACAACAAATAAATTAAATGAATACCTAACAAAAAAGAAATTCTGAAATTTTTCTCCCACTGAGAGTGCTCTTCTAAATTTATAAATACTCTAAGACAATCTGTCATACCAATGTAGCAGTTACTGTGACAAGGTGACCTGCCAAGCACGAGGAAGATACTGCTCTAAACTGAGTGAGGACTTGACATATATTTTGTGGTCATCACATTGTAAGATGAATACTGCCATGGTTTATGCTATGAGACATTCCTCCTGGCTGGGTCAGAAAGGAGGGAATACAGCTCAAGGCTGCAGTGGAGAAAAGGATGTGATACTGGCAGGGCTTGGTAGGATTATATTTTTTGCTCTGAAAGCCTTTGTGACAGGTATATTTCATGTATATATATAGAAATGTACCTGAATGAATGAAATATAGATTTCATTTTATATTTTGGTGTGCTAAGCAGCTGTTCTTGACTCGTTGGGCTGAGAAATGGTCAGTGTTGTGCTTCAAATGTAGGAAGCACTTGGTTAAGAAGTGGGAAAGGGGAGGAGATTAATGTAAAGCTAAAGCTTTCTTTCTAAAATATATGGAGACACAATTTAAGTCTAGTTTAGAATCTCTAGACAAAAACTTAATAGAGGCAGCTTGTCTACAAAAAAGACCCCCACTGAATGCATGGGGGATCTGTGAGTGTAATGAAAGAACATTTGGAGGATAAAAATAGATATATTCTCTCTCATGACATTATTCTCTCCTGCTTCTTAGCTGGTGGTCAGGTCATCCTTACTTATCAGATAATATCTTAGTAGCAGATATCTTATGCACAAAATGTCAGGATGTCTTAAAGTTGTCTCTAAATGAAACTGTTTCTTCCCTTACTTGTGCTGGAATGTAATTTGTTGAAAGCTGAAGCAGTATATGAGCACATTCCCACAGAGATGCACACAGCAAACTAGATGATTTACTGATATTAAAGAAAATGGCTAGGGTGATATGTTGCATAGTGCCAAGTTTTAGTACAGCTTTGTGTCATTCAAGTAAGCTCTTTCAATTAAGGGTACTGTGGGTCTGAGAAATAAACATTTTCTCTAACAGCCTAACAATGATACAGTGAAACATATCCTGGATGGACAAATAAAAGACGAAAGTAGTCTGGAATTAAAGTGTAGGTGTATTAGGGATGAATAGATGCCAGACTAACCAATGGTTTGTAGAGTTATTTTTCCAAATCTACCATAATTTTTCTTGATTTTTATCACCCAAAGGAGGATATTATTAAAAACAACTTTGTCTGCATTTCCAAGGTCTAGCACCTGAACTTCTATATTCCAACCTAAAAAGGGGTAAGTGCAGCAGGTGTTGCACTTGTTAAGTCATGGAATTAAGGGAGTCCCCCTAAGTATGGGACTACTGGAAAACAGAGGTTATGGAGGGCTTCAGTGAATTGGAAGACAAGAAATATTTCTTGATTTTTATTAGTTCTTGTTGCAAGGAAAACCTATTGAAATAATGTAGTTCAAATTAAAACAGTATCAAAGCAGGTTATTGATCTACTAATGACGAGCAATTAGCCAGTAAGCAGTGAATAGTGTCCAACAGAGCAGCAGCCCTGCCTGATCCAGGCTTAGGTTGAGATGCTGAGGCAGCTTGCCCCAGTGTCAATCCAAGTTTGACTGCTGCTGACTCTGGTAAAGGTCTCTATCTCCTATTACAAATGTTCACACTTTAATGCTTCTTTTCTAGTTGACTCCTCCTGTTTTTCAAAAATATTTGTAATTCTCTTCTCTTTAATCTGATCTGTTTTGGGGGAAATGCTATTCCAGATAGTTTTGAGCATTTGAACCACTTGCATTGGATATTGGATATATATCCATCTTTTTACAAGTGCTGATGCCCAGGCCATTGCCAAAGGTCAGCTCTGCAGTCACTCATCACAAAGTTTCTAACTAGTAGATAAATATGATGTCATTTAATTAAATATTTTGATCTGTGCTCCTCAGAGTTACTTTGGACTTGAAGACATATGCAGTGTTCAGGAAAGATGAAGGTCTTGCCAATCTTGTCAAACTTGATTAAAAGTGGGTAACCAAAATTTCGTGGTAAATTTTAAACAATTGCACACATGGATAATTATTTCATTACTTACATCATTGCATGTGTTTATATTAAACCAAGTGGAAACTGGAATTTCCATCTTCTAGGAAATATTTGCAATTCTTAGAAAAAAAATCTCAGCTGAAAGCAAAAGGTTGGAACTATGCTTTTCCTTTCTTTGTCCTCTTTTAGGAGCCTTAGAGAGAATGATTGCTTTTTGGGAAAGGGTGAAGAGAAGAGGTGACGTTTATTTATTTTCTCTTATCAGGTCCCATCTTGGCAGCACACTGTTTTAGGGCTTGAGGGCCTAAGATCTGAGGAAGTGAACAGTCATTGCTCTCTGGAAAGATCTTGGGAGTCTGTGCTGTGTAAAATTACTGATTAAGTCACAAGAGCATGTTTGGTAAGCTGCTAAAATGCAGGGGCCCTGCAGTGATTTTTTGTTCATAAATTGAATTTCTGATGCAGGAGGAAAAAGTCAGTTCATGAGCTTTCTTATTTGACTGAGTTTCAACCATGATCCTTACTATGTTTATCTCAGTTCACTTCAAAGTTGTACTTTCTTCAAGGCGGTGGAGATAGAGACAATCAAGAGTAGCACAAACACAGTACAAAAACTGATATTAGAAACTGGATAAGATTTTTTTTTTGTTAAAACCACCTTCTCTGCTCAAGTTTTCTATACGTGCAGATGCATTTTCTTTCATTGCCTCTATAATACAATGTCTGTCTTTATGAGTAAGATTTTCAAGGTTGAATTTATGCAGCTCTTCCTTTCATTTATTTACTTATGCCTTTTGTCAGCAAGGCTGAAGAGTCCCTCTTTTTGTCACAAGCTTGTTTTTTTTTTTCTTTGAATGTAAAATATCTCTACAGAGTAATCACTTTGAACATTTTCTTTTCTGATAACTCCTGAAATCCTCCCTTAGAGACCATGTTTTTCAGTGCTTAACCCTTCTGCATGAGTGTCTTTTCTCTGAACTCTCTCCAGCTGATTGGACAGCTTTCTTGAGGATTCAAGGCTGAGCAAGAGAAATTTCTCCACTCTGTAATTTACTTTATCTTTAAGAGTGTCAATTGTCCTTCAGTTGGTTTTCTTCTTTCTTATCAGAACAGTGCTGTGGATGTTCATGTTGAAGTTAAAAGTAAGTTTTGACATGTATCAGTTTTAAAATGATGCAATTTTTTCTCTCCTGAATTTGGTTTAACAGATGATCTTGAAATACTGTCACTTCCTATGGGATAGAAATCCTGTTTACTTTTCAAGGCCATTGTTCTATTAGATGGGCAACAATATCTCTCCTTATAAAAATGAAATCTCTTCTCTGCTTTGTAAGAGAAAGCAGGAGAATACAGTTTCATCTTAATTATTAAAAACATAGACAAATTTTAAAAAAAGAAAAAATATTCACTGAGTTGAAGAAGAGAGGGATGAGGATTGTGACAAAGGGAAGAGAAATAGTGCTTGTGTTATGTAATATATGACCATATCTGACCTCAGAGGTTTACTTCAGAGACCCACTTGTGTTTCAATAGAATTTCGTGATTCTCAGGGGAAAAAAATGATAAATGATTAATTATTAAACTATTGTATGTCCAACCTAACCTATTTTCTTGTGACATTTCTGCTAAAATTTTTTGTGGTTTTTATAATGTATACTGAGGGATTCAACCATTTTAAATCAGCAATTCTGAGTGTTGTATATGTGGCTTAGGGCAAAAGTAAATAGACAAATATAAGTGATGTAAGGCCATTGTGATCACTGCTTTCATTACATACTCATTTAAGTGATTATTTGGTACAGATTTAGGAAGAAGGCCATAAGGACTTGCCCTAAAAAGAAAAAAAAATACAATTCATAAAGGTTTCAAGTTTCAAGTTTATTTTCTTTGCCTTTGCTATGAAAAGTTGGAAAGAAAAGTGCTAAATATTGTTTGCTCAGTGGTAGTTCTGTCAGGAGAATCAACAAAGAAAATACAAACCTACAATTCAAGTTCCAACTAGTGGGGCAGGGAGCAGAGATGCACAGCTAGCAGGAGAGGCTTTGGGGGTAGGCAAGGAAAGGTCCAGCAGTGGAAGGACTAGGAACAAGAAGATTCATGAGGAACAGGAGTGGCTGTTGAAGAAAGGCTCACTGCAAGATCAATGGCAGCTTAAATCAGATCTTGCTACCCAGCAGGATTTACTAATTATGCTGAATGTGATACTGCTGCAGAAAAGGGAAAGTAGCTGCTGTGTTTGCATCCAGTGGTTGCATCTGATGATTTCAAAGTAATGTAGCTGTACTTTAGGAACCAGTTATTGCATGCTGCCCTGCTGTGTGGAATCCTTTTCTTCCTTCCTTTAGTAAATCAACTGTTTTTAAGGCAAGTTTTAAAATGTTAAGTTTTAAAACTCATACTTGCCTTGGAAAAAAATAGCTCACAATGCACTGGAAAGCTTAATATAATTTTCTGAGTATTCTGAACCAAATGAAGGTATGTTAGTAGTGATGCTTTCAAATGTTAACTCAGCCTTTGATGCTGTTTGTAGTCCTTACTGCAGAAGGACTTCAACAATTAAGGTCTATTATTATGTAAGAAAAACATGAGTGACAGAGAGAAGTAAAATATTCAGTTTCTCAAACCACTGAAACTATTGAGTGTAACTAGAGGCTTAATACCAATTTGTAAAGCAAAGAGAATACAAGTAAAATCACTAAATGAAAGAATATTTAAATGTGAAGTATGGCTAAGCTAATGACATTCCCCTTTAAGCATCAATGAAACAAGATGGTGTATTTTTTGCATTAGTGATGACCTTTGACAACTTTTAGAGAACAAATGTCTGAAGAGTAGAGAAGAGTAAAAAATTAACTGTTCCAAAGAAGAGGACAAGTCTAGCCTTTTAGACAGAAATCTACCCTGACCAGAAAAGTGCCAAAACAAAAGGTATGATCTACCTGTGTATGTCTAAAGAGTCATACGGTTATAAAAAGCCAAAATTGGTCAGTCAAGCAGTCTCATTTTCTATCTGACTGATTAATTAGTCCAGCAGGTTAGAGGAAAATGAGAGATGAGATTTATTTTGACTTCAGTAGGACTGCTGACATGACCCTGCACATGTAAAATAGGAAGACATGGTTGTGTGAAATAAGCGTAGAGCTGTTTAAAAACCTATGCAGCTATCCTTAGCTTTTGGCCTAATATGGGAGGAGAAATTAAATGAGGACTTTGATGGATCTATTACCCGTTGAATTTTACTTAATCATAAGTAAAATTCTACTTAATCATAAGTAAAATTCACTCTTACATAAATGGCATAATAGGAAATAACCTTTAAAATGCCAATACAATGCAGGTTAAAATTAGCAGAGGGAGGAGGAGAGAGATACAAGTAAAGATTTTAAAATTTTGTGGAAATTTGTTAAAGGCTTTCTAATATATGAGATGAAATTCAATACAGCAATGCAGAATGATTCTTTTGTAGGACAAACAAAAAGTGCAAATACAAAATGGGCAATAACCAGCTAATGATCTGTGCTGCAGAAACTGAACTGAGCCATCAGATCTGAACTCACAGGTGCTTATTAATGCAGTGCTCTCTCAAAGGGGCAAATACCTTGCTGGGATGCCTCAGTAAAATATCCAGCATTCAGTTACACCTCACCCAGCAGATAATTCTGTCACCAAATAAGTGCAGTCTCAGCTGACGACCCAAGATCTGGGCTTCAGATCAGAGAGCATCAATAACAGAAATAAAATGACTTGTGAAGGAAGGTTAACATAGTGAGAACAGTGTAGGGGGATGGAAGTCGGGGTGCTTAAAAAACAAAAAACCCAACACAATCTTCAGAGGGAGACAAAGAATTTGAATATTACTAATAATTACTAATTAGTCAATTAACTAATCACCAGTTTCATTGCCCTTCACATTCATTAGAGTGGGAAAAGTAAGTGGCTTGTTTATCAACCAAAGGTAAAGGACAGAAGAAAGTGGGTAAGAGCAGGAGCTGAGAAACAGTGAGGTGGCTAGTTGTCCCTGAGCCAAGGTCTAAGGTGGTGTGACCCAACTGCAAACTGTCTGGATCACTCCCATCAATTCCAGGCTGGGAACCATGGTCAGGGAGAAAAGGGGGTGATGGCTGTGGTGGATACAGGAAACAACTGTTAGGGAAGCACAGCAACCAAGTGTCATATGCAGTCAGGAACATATGACAGGGATGTCTAGGCCTGATATCACAAAGGGGTTTGATCACCCACACCCAAAAAAATCTCCGTGATCTGTTCAAAATACAGTTGGTGCCTTAGGGCAATTTCAAAGGGATGCAAAGTACAGTTTTGCCTGATGCTGCAATGCTTGCTATGGCATTAACAGGCTTTGCAGGGGAATCCTGGGTGTGGTGCATACTAGACAATTTACTTTCATCATTACCTCTAATAAGAGATTTATTTTTTTATAACAGATGGAGTACAAATCAAATTGGGATGCCAGATCCTTTTCTGCCTCCTGGCCAGTAGGGCTGAAATTCCTCCTTATGTCTGGGAAAAGAAGGAAACCTGGCTGACTGCCAGCCTGCAGATTAGGGCTGCTGAGATGCTGTCAGCAGCAGTCTTGATGGTAAATATTCATGAGCCAAATTGTGCCAATATTCATGTTTGGCGTATTGCATATTCAATGTTATTGTCTATACCACTTTGTAAAGGTCATCCTGGCATCTAAAGTCAACGGAAATGACTGATTCACTGTAAAAGATCACCATTCTCTTAGAAAGTGTGAAACCTGTGCATTTTTGAGTAGTCTATGTGGACCACTTGTAAACACTTCTGTTTCTATTATCAAGTGACAGTCTCAACATATAGAGTAGCTTTAATTTAGCAAGAACAGCTGTTAGTCCTGCCCAGCCTTTCTTGATTCTTGTTATGCCTTATTTGACTTTGAGATCACACAAAATTGCATCTAGAATCTCATAATTTCACTCCCTTGTACAATGGGCTTTTATCTGCAATGCGACGCAGAAAAGCTGGCTTTCCAGTTTTTGAATATTGAACACATTTTATTAAAAAAAATTAGAAATCACTCTGCTTAGCTTTAATTCATGAACTTATTATTTTGGGATAGAGCAGGGAAATCCCACATTAATTTTCAGCAACAGGAAGGTATTGCTGTGGGTGAATTTCTGTCAGAGCCAAGGAAATGATTTTTTCAGCCACAAGAATTCAGTGCGGCAATGTCATAAGAGCATGTAGTTATTATTCTGAATGCTATGCAGACTGTAACATAAGACAGAAAAAAGTGCTCACGAGGAACATATTGAATTATAATAAATCTGTCTCGTCTGGAGACAATGATGATCTGGCACATTTTGTCAAGTGGCAGTCACAGAGGATGCTGTGCACTGCATACATATTACTGCATTAGCCATAGGCAGCGAGAAGATGGCACCAACAGGGAAAGTGCTCGGACAGATAGGTTGATCATTTGTATTCCAGAGCTCAGCAAGTACTCAATTCACTGATCCAAACCAAACATGTTGAAGTCAAGGCCTGCCTCTCTAACATGTTTGATATACAGCTGAGCAGTAACTGAATCAAAACAGCATCTCACTATTGCTGTCTGGTGTCGTACTGGGTGGTGAAAGCAAGTGAAGCTTTTCTTGGCACTGGGGGTATGTTGTATGCAAATGGACCATCTCGGTGGTAAATCTTTAATGTGGCAGACAGAACATTAATTGCATAGCTCCCCAGGATCATGTTGCATGCCCAGTTTCCTTAAGTTAAATTATTCCAATGATTCTTCTCTTGATGGAGAATTCCAGGCGTTGCAGTCCTACTGTGTGCCATAAATTAACTCTTCTGCTGTTCAGCTTCAAGTCCTCCCTAAATCCTGGGGCAAATGCCATTCATATGCACCGTATCTAACTGGGACAACCAAGTGTCTTTGCTACTCTCCATATTAATATTCTGAAATACAAACTAATCAGTAATGTGATATGATATCATACGTCTGCATTTGCATCTCCTTTTTGTAGGATACAAATTCATTTTACGAAAATGAAAAACCTGCTTATTCAAATCTTTAAACAAGAGAATGCCTGAAGTGCTCTCCCCCTACATTTTATAAAACCAGTTCCTGACATGTACACCATAAGGATCAGCACTTTGCCCTTTGAGTCAGTACTATATTGGGGCCATACAAACATAGACAGATGTGTACACACAAGTGCTTACATGCTTTGGTCTGGCAGCCTGCACTGACACAACCTTCCCTTTTATTGTCTGCCCATAATTTAGTACAAGCTTAGTTTTTGCCATGAGCAGGGTACAGCAATTCACCAGAGTCAGGGGTTAACAGCCTGGCAATGAAATCCTTTATTTTCCCTGAACATTTTCACCTCTTTTAATCCACCCTCATCTCCACAGCAAGGTGAAGATCTCTTAGAGAGAAACTCCTTTTAAAAGCTGCTCAAATTTCTATGTATATGTAGCAAACGGTCACTTTTGCTCTTCTAGGGAGAGTTCTAATGTAGTCCTTTGCACTGTAATGAAGATGCACTATTTTAGATGATTAGTTCCATTTGCAAAATGAAAAAGAAAACTCAGTCCTTTTAAAAAAAAAAAAGCTCAGCATCTCCTCGGATAGATTTTATTTGATAGTCTAATACCTTGGCCTTGTTCCCATGGTTCCTTATTACAGTATACTTTTATCCTTCAAGAGAATTGGTCCTCTTGAAAACATAGCAGGTGTTAAAAAAAAGCAGACAAAAGGGACATTTTTAATGAAAAGTTAGACAGAAAAAAACCCCACATGGTTAAAAATGGGGAAATATGAGGATTTTATAGAAAAGATACAATTTTTATTTATCAAACAAAGATTATTTTTAGGCTCCAGAGAATTGCCTCTTACACTCCTTCAACAATACATGAGATGGAGGTACAAGACTGTCCACAGTAACAAGTAAGTGAGGAAACCACGTCTTTCAGACGTCTGGTAGAAGGGATGCCCTCTGTGACCAGATTAATGTCCAAGACAAGCAGCAATAGGAACAGAAGTGATGAAAAAAGCTTAGCTGAAGCATGAGTTAGTTAAAAATTTGCATAAACAGACCAACTAGACTATACATAAAAGGGCAAGAAAGCCTAAATCAAAATGGAAAGTATTCCATGACCCCATGGCTGTGGGCTGAGCACAACATAGAGAGAAAAATACATCAGTAAGTGTTCTTGTCAGCTTGACTTAGTTAATCTAGATGTTTGGAAACAGAAAGTGCCTTGAGCTATGCAATGAACTGTCTGCTAGATTTGGGCTTGCAATATTGAGCACAGGTTCAGTCTATGGTTAACCCGAACTTCTACAAGAAAAGTAAGGGACAAATAGTACTTTTTGTGCAAATCTACCTGCTTGTAACTTGTTTGATAGTGAGATCAGCAGCTTCTAATTTGTTCTGATCGTATAAAAGAGAATGTCTTGTTTGCTTGACCATAAGCTCCTTGTAGGAACAGGAAGCTACTGTATGCATTCTTTGGAACTGTTAATCTCACACCCATTAAAGAAAATTTATAGCTTAAATTGCCTCCTGAATTTATGTCCTGCACTACTAAATATTTTCCAGACTTTAATTTAACTTCCAGTGGAAATTATTCTAAAGTATATAAAGATTGTGACCATTTTTTTTTGAGATTGCCTAGAAAAGGCATTCTATTGAAGCAGGTCCAAACTAGGACCATGGAGACTATAAAAGCTGGGATTTTCCAATCTGGAGAAGTGAAGGTTTCAATGAGACTTTATAAGAAAATGGAGACAAACAGTTTAGCAGGGCCCTTTGTGAAAGAACAAGGGGCAATGGTTTTAAGCCAAAGATTGGTAGATTTAAGTTAGATATAAGGAAGAAGGTATTTTTTGTAAGGAGGAAATTTTGATAATGGTAGACACTGAAACAGAGATGTGTTAGATACCCCACCCCTGGAAACATTCACGATTAGATTGTAATAGGCTCTGAGAAACCTCACTTGCAGGGGTTGGACTAGATGACCTTTAGAGGTCCTTTCCAATGCAAACTATTCTATGATTCTATGATTCTATGATTTATGTGTTTCTATATCTCTGATTCATGTACTTGTGTTCTCAGGCAGGGGGAACCTCGGAAATGGCCTCTGAAGTGATACAAAAAGAGATGGTTTGAAGGCACTAATATTTAGATGTCAGCCGATTCCCACAGCTGCCCACACTCCTAGGAATAAGAGGAAAGAGAGGGAAGTGTGTTAACTTCTAAAGCCATTTATTCATCTCCCAGGGTTCCCTTGTGGAGGTTCTGCTCCTTTGCCCTTCTAATGCAGCCCTGTGCCTAAAGGTATTTGTTATAAAAAGCAACATAATGTGTGCAACACTGCAGTAATTTTTAAGACTGCACAACATCAGCTTGAAGAGGTTTCTTTATAACATATTTAATGGCTGATTATGTAAATAGAATAAAGTTTTTTTTTTTTTTTGGTTACATGAGTATGTAATCTTTAAATGCTTACAATCTAAACAACTTGAAAATGTTGGCTTTTTTCCACTTTTAAAGGTTATACACCCCAGTAATCTCCACAAATACCAAACTGCAATAACATGTATTTAAACTTCAAATGTCTCTGGCAAAAATTCTGGTTTTAATCATACCCTGGAAAATGTAAATGCAGTTTCAGGGGTGACAAATGGCTTATGGCAAGCCAGGTTGTCCCTCCTTTACTCCTACAAATTTGGGCTCAGAAAAAAATCATTCTATTTAAGGAGTAAAACCCTTCATAAGTGAATAAAAGTGGTAGGAACACTTTCCCTGTTAGCAGATGGCATTTTGATAGCTCTATATATGGCTCTAGATATCCCTCTCCCTGGAGACAAGAGCTATAATTTCATTACAGTGTTCTGAAAAATGGCACAGAGACATTTCATGGTCTATAAAACCTCTAAATGCAGCAGTGATACTTATACCAGCTCTTCCCTTTCCTCAGACTTTATAGAAATATAGACATTTTTGGTTGAAATATAGACATTTTTGGTTGGAAAAATTGACAATCCCCATTAGTATCTGATCAATCTGCTGAAATGACATGATTTGACCCTGGGTTCCTGCTTGGACCTCAGTCATCAATGTGTGTGATTTCTGAAAGAGTATATTCTGATCCCAAATCTCTGCTTCTCTTAATAACTACAGGTACAGAGAGAGGCTGGGGAGATAAGAAGGAGCCACATTAACATGAATTATTTCCTGTTGCCTCTGTAGGTCGTCTCAGTTCTTTCACATCTGTTCAAGCTGTGCATGGTTTTTGTTTACCAGTCTAGTGGTAAACATACATTGGAAATAGCAAGTAACAACCTGACCCCCACCCAATCGTTCTTGGACAGTTTCTTTCCCCCTCTAAATTAACCTCTTTTCCTTAAAGGTGAAATTAGTGTGAATCAGAAGTGACAACAGAAGACATTGATCACACCACAAAACTTAATTCTTATTTTTTATATGGATGTAGAGGGAAATGATGAATGATCAAAATATTTGGTCTTATACCTTACTGAATTAAAATCACATCTCATCTGCCTTCAATATGTATTGATCTGCTTATTCAGAGTGACTAGTTCTGTCCTTTTCACTAAATAATATCACTGGCTATTTGGTAGATGAGGAAGAAAATTAAATGCTTAGGAAAAAAATAAGGCATTTTAAATTCTAAGCTTTCCTTCATAACTATATCTTCCTTCAAATGATGTTTCTAAAGCTTGAGTGTAATTACTGATCAATAAGCAAGTATAAATATGAGTGTGTCTATGTGAAATATATATTAGGGGAAACCAAGGCAGCTCATAATTTTATCACAGGGCTGGAGTTCATTTCAGAACTTTAAAAATAGGACAGAATAATACTGATCACTACTTTATTTTTTTTAATTAATATTATTTTTTGAAAAATAAATCTGATGGTCCAGTCCTCCATAAAGCAAATGAAATAATTCAGTTTATTAGAAAAATGTTAAAGATTTTTATCTCGTATATTTACTATATTTATGAAATATATATTTGGGAAATTTAGTGACTACAAGAAAAGGGACTGGGATTACATCTGGTGCAGTGCAAAGACCAAAAAAGGCCAAAACTACCCTCACAGATATTATATATATATATATATATATATATATATATATATATATATATATAATATTTATATATATCATAAATTGATTATGAGTTTCTAAAGCAAGCATATTTTTTGCTACAGAAAAACACACAGCAGTCTCAAAAATGTGTATGTACAATATTAATTTTTAAAACTGGGAGTGAATTATTTGTACTTATTCTAATCTGCAAATATTTTTCATCAGGAAAATTTATGAAGATGAACTAAATCTTGGCAGTTTATAGATCCTGCCAATTTGCTTTAAGTGATGATAAAACCTCTTTCTAAGGCTATCAGAAATTATTTGGAGATAATTGCTTATGACTTAATGATGATCTCTGCAGACTGAGACTCCAGGCATCTGTTACTTTTTGCCACACTGTCAGCCATCTTGATCAACAGATTTGAACACTCAGAAACTTGTACAGCTTCGAGGAAACAGTGATAGACCTAAATTTTGTGAGATGGTCTGTGTGAAAGTGGAACATTTATCCTGAACACTTTGCCAAACCCCAACAAAAATAGAAAAAAATATTTGCAAAAATTCTCCTCTCTTACTGAACCCTATTAGCATTTCATTAAAAATTGACTTGGTGGAATCTTATTCCAACTGTCTACAACAGCTCCCATATCATCCAAGCCAAGACTGAATCTTTGCAGAAGAATCAGACCTGTGCCCATGTATAATATACAATATATAATATAATTCTGCTGGGTAGCAAGCAGCACCTTCAAGGCTGCTGTTTCCATCCACCAGTCCTGAAGCTGGGACAAAGCACAGATTGCTCATCTGGAACTTTAGTTTCAGCAGAGTGCATAATGTATGCTAAAGGGCTCAAGGAAGTAAACAGAGGATAATGGGTCCTTTGTTCTGCTGTAGCTGTGCACGACTTGCAAAGAGTTGTTTAATTCTGACTGATTTTATTTCGATATCATGTTTGCATGTTTTTAACCTTGTCTATGCTAGTGAGCTTTCAATTCAGTAGTGGACAATATCCTACTGAAGCTGAATTCTTATCCTGCAATTTTCAAGTTATTGCATGCAACTTGCAGAAGGATTTATTTTGTTAACTCTCCCAAGTGCATAAATACTATTAAGGACTTATGGTTCCCTCTACTAGATTACTGACTTAATACTGACCTATTGATCATCTTCTCTTCATCTTTAACAGTAAGATTTTTTGTGTCTGCTTGCCACCCCAATGGAAAATATTTTCATAGCCAAAACCTTTTTTGACTTGTTTTGCAAAACACTGAATAGTTTGAGGAGTCTGAAGCTCAGCATTTGCAGAGTTTTGTCACTTTCTACAAAATCTGCCCTGAGTAGTCGTATCAACAGAAGTGCTTTTGTGATGCATATATGATATAAAATACAAACAAAGACATAAAATTCAAAATACAGAAATTCATATAAGATAGAAAATGCTATCTATACATATACACATATGTATAGACAATATATATGTATGTATATATACTTTTTTTTTCTGAAATGCTAAGCAATTGTATATCTTCTTGGTTTAAAGCAAAGGTTATTCAAGGCGGACAACTTTTACTTGTTTTCACATTACTCAATCAACTCCCTAAAGAAATGAGTGATCCTATATTAAGCTCTGGCCATTGGCCATGTGATATCATTTGTTATATGCTACTTTCTGCACTCTCTTTTATTTCTAATCTTACCACCTTATAGATACCCATTACTTAACTTTTTATATACAAAGAATGTATTATCACTGCTCATGTTGGAGGTCTAATGTCATTTTAGTCTAAGGAGGTGACCTAGGGATTCTCATTCAATAGTATTTTATTTGCTCATATGAAGAACATCTCTATCATCGAAAACAGTGTTGTGCTAGTTGTGTTCAAATTTGTGTGTTATATTCAAATTGCCTTTTCTCAGACAGGACTCGTAGTTCCCATGTGGTTTTATTGAAGAAGAAAGAAATTGTTAAACTTCTAAATGGGTATATTCACTTCAGTGTTTGCTGGTCTGTTATTTGTGTTCATTATTTCAAACATGGTTGCCCACTAAACATGTCCCACACAATTTTATCTCACATCAAATTAGGTGGAGACACACTCTTTATTGTTGATAGTAAAAACTGACTCATTTGACATTGTCAGTTTTGAAGTACACTTGGCTTCCTAATCTACTAGAATTCTGCTTATTTTGTATACCGCACAAATTTTTTAAAACTATAGTTTTGATCTACACAAATAAACTTTTTGTATGGATGGGTCATGACATAGGGGAAGAATTTTTTATGGTGTATTTCTTAGATCATTAACTTATGTGAAGGATTCAATGACCTAACAGAAAGAAAAAAGTGTAAAATGTCTAAAATTTAAAGTCAGAGTTCAAAATGGAAATCAAATTTCCCTTTTATTTTTTTTTAAAGTGAGAATAACAAGATATCAAACATAACTCCCAGAGGGCAGGCTAAATCTTAGGCAGGCAAAGCCTTTAAATCTGGGCAACAGTCTAGGTAGATGCAAGAATCATTTTCTGAAAGCAATAAATAAGATTAGGCTGAATGACCGCTGTGATCCCTTTTAAACTCACCTATCTGTGAAAAAGAAAATTACTGTCTCTGGTTGTCCTGTGGCAATTTGTTCTGTCATATACTGTACATGATCTCAAGACAAATAAAACCTCAGGAAGGAAAATAGGAAGCCAGTATTTGGACTAGAAAATGCAACATTTGTTAAAATGTTAATATCCAGTTCTATGCCTGCCTGTACAACATATGTCAAATCTTCAAGAATCCAGACACTTGAACTTGTAGTGATTGAACACATAAATTTTTAGAAATAAAGCTCAGAGTTGCTTTAGATAATACAATAAAAAGGACAAAGAAAAATCTGATGTTTGGTCCTCTTTGTCCTGGTGGGTACAAAATGTTGTGCTGTAGATATCCACACTGTTTTGAAGTGTCTGAAAAACTTTGCTGGTATTCCCTATAGCTTAGAGAGGTACAAGTCCTGCTACTGGTACTGTCATTATGATGCCATATAAATGGTCTAGTCATGGTTCAACACACAGTTTGATTTGTCATTGGCATGATCATGTAAAGCAAAGAGGCTGAATTTAACAAATCTATCAACAGTATGAATTTTTACACCTTCATAGATTTGGGAAATGAGTAAATGCTAGAAAAGCTCTAGTCCTGTTATTACTTAAATTTTCAATTCAGTGGTCAAAATTAGAAGTCATGCCTCAAAAACTGCATCTGTGAACTTGTTTGAGAGCTTCTGAAGGATTACAAAAATCCAAAGCACCCCGAGTTCTATCCATAAGCAGAAGAACAGCATCTCTACAACATCTCTGCTTGCAAAGATGAGGACCTGATGTGAGCACATTTCTTTTTTATTCTGGACAACATGTATTAACAATTCTAAGAGTCTGAGGCAGTCACACTAATCAGGAATGAAATGGTAGTTTTGAGGTAGCCGACCATCCCTTTATCTTCTTGCCTTATTCACATCTGCCCCAGAACAGCTAGATGTGAAACGTTGCATTAAGTAGATTAAGTGACTTGTCTCCTCTTGTTGAACTCTGCAGCCAAAATTTGTCTTGGCAGCTACACCTCAGTGCTGCCAACATTTCAACTTTCAGAATCCCAGAGGGGCAGCTTGCCCTCTGTAGCAGTATTACTGGTCCAGACAGTTTTTATGGGAGGTGGTGTGTTAAAGAGAACAAAACTCTTCAAACTGCTCACTACCCACCACACGTTGGCTTGTGACTGGTCACAAGATTAGTCACAACCAAGTTGCTACTGCAACTGCATCTTTTGCAACAAGAAACAGGTAAGCAATGTTATTTTTAAAATGTCATCATTCCCCTTCTCCCAAGCTTCCACACCATACTGAAAAATAAAATAGCTGGTGGATTTTTATTTCCAGGGTTGTTATGTGGTCCTTTTAGTAAACAGTTGAGAAATACCATTTATTGTATTTGGTACTATTTCTAGCAAACCTATTTGCTGGTAAGATACACACCAATTGCTGGAAGCAGTCAGAGTGACCAAGAGATAAAAAGTGAAAAAACCCACCTTCTTCAGAGAAGTAACTAAAGAAGCAGATCAGGAAAAAGAGAACAGGCTTGAATAAAATAAAGAATGGTGAAATGTATGATTTAAACACATAATTGGCTGTGTTGCGCTAGGAATTTTAAATGTTGCCTACCCTAGTCATGCTTAAGAGTTGGTCCATCTTTTTCTATGTATGTTGTCTCAGTTATTTAATGGTTTTTACTTTCTCCTTGTTTGTTGAGACCGACATTGACCCAGCCTACTCATCCTCTGTCTTAAATAGTGTCTTAAATATAGTCTTAAATTCCTTATCTAGGAACCAGGTCTCATCAGACATTTGTGCAACACCTAGCACAATAGTGTAAGGACCCGACACAAATTGTGAATGAATAAAATATGGATGCTGTTCATGTCTCTAGTCATGTTCAGGGGCGATGGAAGGTCAACATAAAATCTAATTTCTACCTGAATTTCTCCTTTAAAAAAAAATCTACTTTAATACTACTTAGATTTCATGCTTAATTTTAAAGTTACAGCTGAAAGTATTCCAATTAAATTCCATATTGAGCCTTAAATTCATGGTCCTTGTAAAAGAAAGGTATTTTTAAACTATGCTTTAGTCTTTCAGTGGTGGTTTTGAGATCTGAAACCACTTGCTGTCAATAGGTGTAATTAAAATAAATAAAAGATTGTGCAAAGTGGAGTCATCTAGATTTTCTTGATGAAGAAAGCAAAAGAAGGACCCTGGATCTGATATACCATAATTAGCAGTTTTATTTGGAAGTGTGATTCTTTCTGTGGGTTAAATTGTCAGCAGAATGTATGTAGCTATGGAGTAAATTTTTTTTTTTGTCTTTCAGGCTGAAATTGTTCAGGAAAAGAAACCCTTTGGAATGTCCATTTTCTGAATCTTCCGACAAAATGTAATAAAAAAAATATGTAAAAATATGTAAAGACAACCTCACACAAGCATACATATACATGTACATACACATACATACACATGTACATACACACACAGGTACATGCATACACTCTTGGATGTTTGGATTCATTACAGGCCAGGGGATTGTGTGGAGCATGATTTTTTTTTGGTGCTAGTAAACCAGGAATGTTGAGGAAGTTTTGGCCCCAAGCCACTGCCCATTTCTCAGTGCAGCAGTCTCACCCTAGTGAGGCACACCATATCTGAAAATGCAGAACTGCAGATCTATCAGCTCCCCAGATGCTATAATCCTGACTTAACTGCACCTCCCAGGAGCTTTCCTGCAGCTTCAGCCCCATACTATGGTTAGCTTGGCTTTCTGCAATGCATCGCCACCTGCTTACTGACAAATGGTGTGGCCCTCTTTTTATAAGCAAGTTGTGTTTTTCACCTCTTTGAGAGGTGGTGGCCCTACTTTCTCCATCTTCTTCTTAACTGGGACATTTTTCAAGACAGTAGAGACTGTAGAGTACCAAGAGAATTGATTTGAAGAGGCAAGTGACCAAATTAAGTGCAAAGACTTCAAAGTTGAGTGTCCTGATTTGTTCATGCTATAACAAGGGAATAGATTCCACTTCTTTCAAAAAGCTGTTTTGAACAGTCAGACTAAAAAGAGGACTACTACTTTCCAAGACTACTTTTGCTCCTTCTGGCCTCTTCCCGACTTTGTTTCCTCCCGACAGAGTAAAATGATCCCCTTAACCACACAGAGCTGTGCTGGCTTTATGAAGCCATTAGAGTGGACAGGCAATAATTTTGTCCTTTTAAACCCAACAATAATTGTTTAACCCCCATTAGTAATCTTTCCACTAGCATGACAGGATTCCACTCAGAACAGCATTGTGCATCAGGCCCTTATAAATGTACATGCACAGAGCTACAGTCCATTGTCAGACATTACTATTCAATGTTTTCAACTCTGCAGGACTGCAGGAACTACAGCAGTCTTGTACAGGAATTTCTTCAGCTAAGGTTATCTCAGAATTGAAGAGTGAGGAGAGAGTCTATGTTTCATAGAATCCTAGAATCATTTGGGTTAGAAAAGATCTTTAAGTGTAAAGATTCCAACTGCAAACCCAACATTGCTAAGTCGACCACTAAACCATGTCCCTGTGAGCCACATCTACATATTTTTTTTTTGGCTCCAGGGATGGAGACTGCAAGAGATGTGGAAAAGTGTCAGCCTAAAAATTGTAACCCAAGCTAATATAAAAATCATATTTCTAAAGGAAATGCCTATATAAATTCAGTTTAATAATGTTTATATGATTTCAATCAACTCATGATTTGGGTTGACTTAACTTTTTTTTTTCTAAACTAGCTGAATCTTTAGCAATAAATAAATAAATAAATAAATAAATCTATTTTTGGCGGTTATGTTCCAGAATTGCAAATCATGTAGAAGAGCAAAGTGACTCATTTACCTTTCAGCATGTTCTTCTTAAAATCCATATCTGTTTACATACAGTTTTGCAGACTTTAGCTTTTTTAGCTTTCTGTATGTTTACCATTATAGAATATTATATGGAAGCAAGCCTTTCAACTATAGGAAAGATCCAAGATGGAATTTACAACAGGCTAGGGTATATTTAGTATCATGCACTAAAACTGCTGAAGACTGAAAAAAGCCCTTCATGTTTATTATTTTCACCACACAGTATAAATCACTAAGAAGGGTTATAATGATTAGATCTATAAGACTACAAAATGTTGGTATGATTACTATGAGGTAAAAAAATCAATAATATCCAGCTGTAAAGATAAATTTCCTGTCTCTTGCATTAATTGCCATCATAGAACTCCACAATCTATATCATGAGAACTTTAGCAAGCAAAAGCATCAGAAATTGCATCCATAAAAAGAAACAAAAGTTTATGCTTTATGTAGTCTCCTACATGTAATTACATTTTGATATCCCTGATTCGCGTACCTGAGACCATTGTACTACTAGTGGACATTTTTGTTCTTGTTTATATATTCCCAATGAACAGAAACTAAAGAGATACTGAAGATTATTATGTTGCATGAGGATTTTGTAAAGGGATGTCTCTAATGGAAATATTGGGCTGTTTTTAACTAGGCAAAGGGCTAAGCAATATAATCATTTTATATGCCCAAACCTGCTGGGGAATAAAGCAAGATCCCACAATAGATACAAAAGAGTTTTCATATTTTCAGTGTCTCAGCTGGAAACCCAGCCAAGTAACACAGAAAAGCAATTACACCTTTTTTTATTAAAACGTTCAGACTATTTCATGTTGTATTGGTTTTTATTAAAAAAAACCCATATACTCATAGATCTTCAGTGCTTATAGATCAATTGAGTTTTAAATGAGAAAGTTAATGTCTCTGCAGGTGACAATGGGTCCAGTGGCACAAGTATGTGCCCAGCTGCATGTAAAGAATGTGCAACCAATGGACATATAGTTCACAACAACAGTGCAGACAGAAATGTTCTTCATTTTACTATCAAGACACTGTAAATTGTAATTCACTGTAAATTCACTTTTGTGAATTAGAATAAAAATAACCAAGGACTAAAAATTTTCCAACTACTATCTCAGTAATATAGAAGTTGAGTTGGTTTTGTTATACTTCAAAAAGTAGTGACCCAGTGAATTGTCAGCAAATAACAACTGTTGATATAAACCTTCCCCTGGTGGAGGCAATTTCTGTTTCTTATAAAATATTGCTGTTTGCTGCTGTCACCTACTGAACCCAAATGCCAGACTGTACTCTGCTCTGTGATGCTAAGTGTCATGAGGTGTCTAGTTCAGGATAACTTTCTGTACAGAGGACATGAACTCCTGATCTGACACAGATTTCTTCTAGACTACACTAACAGAAGTTATTCTGCAACAGCTCACGTCTTGGGAGCAGTCATCCATTCTGACTCTCCAAACTCTAGGAGGCGCCATCTGTAGAGTTGACTCTTGAATTTTATATGGAATTTCTTCACCTCCTGGGATAAGGATTGTGAGTACTTTACAGACCAACAGCCCAAGAGCTTCTTTTGACTTTGCTTAGGCTGATCTACTGACCACTCCTAAATAAAGCAGGACAGAAGTTGTTTTCTAGCTCTGAATTTGTGTACTCTCTCACATTGGTCAGACCTTCGCCCTTCCCAAACACAATTGTCACTCCTCTAATGAATAGTTTCTGACATGTACAGCACATCCAAACAATGTCCAAATGTAATCTGAAACAGGAGTAGTTTGCACAAGTCAAGTTTGTGTTAGGGACCATGCTGATATTTAGTGTGGATATTTGTGAGCTGTGGTCTGTTTACTAGCCTATAGCAACAAGAGCCTCAGTTCTGCTGCTGTTTAAATAGATCTCTGAATAGGCACCTATGTGGTCCTGCTCCCAAAGTGCTTAAATAATGAGAATATAAGCATAGCCCCAGAGACTTCAGCTGGACAAAGCCTCTATGTATTGACCCCACAAAACCTTCTTCTGTGCAAAGCATGTCTCACCACAGTTAGTCAAGAGGATTAGCTTGTCCTTCCATGAGTGGTGAAGCAAAGAGAAAATTAAACCTCAAAAAAATCCTCAAAAAAATTTAGTGATGAGAAAATCTTGTGTCAGCAAAACCTAGTGAAAACAAAACTGCGTTATCCTAGATGGCATTACTGCAGATATTACAGTGAGAGCAGAGCAAAAAATTTCATATCAACTTTGCCCCTCTTAGTTAGCACAGACCTAAGAATCAAAACAAGTTAACAGTCTCTCATTGCAAGGACCAGGGCAAAATAAAATAAACTAAAAATGTAGGCTTTCTATATTTGTTCTACAAAAAATGCCAGTAAAGACACTGGAATTCTAAGAAGGTTCCCTCAGTCAACAATATGTTAGTTCTGGTTCCTGGCCTCCAAGGGCATCCTGTCACCTGGCCAAATGGGGCAATTGCCTTGGGGACAGGGAAACTGTTGATAAAGTTTGCACAGCAGTGCTAGCTATGAGAGTGCAGAAGGTATAAAATGATTTCTTCAGGGTAGTGAACCAGGCAAGGTCCATCAAGGGTGGTCTGTGGATGGTGTCCTGTACCCCGTTGTGCTTCTTAATCATAGAATAAATTAATCAGTGCTTCCATTTACTGGAAGATAATTAGAAACAACTAAAATTATATATACAGGCATATCCTTCTTTGGCTTGCTTATTTCAATGATTAACACATTTTTAGGCATTTTTTAAGCAATTAAAAGGAACCAATAAGGTAAGGAAAAGTGGCTCATTTTGGCCTCTACAATGCAACTCCTTAGTAGCATAAACAGAGAAAGATGACAAATCTAATCTAAAGATGTTAAGGTCTCTTTTTCTGCCCTTTTCCAATAGATCATTGGTCAGCTGGTCTTCTGTTTACTTTGGTTTTAAACTGATATATACAAGAAACAAGTATATATGTTTGGGTATGTCTACCCTTATAGAATCTTAAGAAGCTGTCGCTCACAGAAGCTTATAAACTAAAAACCAGTGCTGATGGGAACAGAATAGGGATAATGTGGACAACAGTAAAGCAAGAAATAAGATGTGAGAACTTCAATTGTAGACATCCCTATCTTGTGCTGTGTGTTCTATTATCTCTTGCTCAGTCTTCCTGGCACCAAAGGTGGTTGCAGGAGAGTAATAGAGGCAGAAGTAGCAGCAGGTGGTGTGCTCCTCAAAGCACGTGCTGGAGATTGCCTAAATGGAGCTCTGGGTGTTTCGTTGAATAGAGACAGCTCCCAGGTTCCAAGTGAGATGGACAAGTTGAAGAATGCGAGTCTAAAAAATTTTGTGCTCCTTATAAATGGTAAATAAGCAGTATGAAAAAAACCAAACCAAACCTGATAAAACTCAAAGACTGTGTTTGGGAAGAATTTTCTTTGCCTTCCTTGGTCCAACACTTCATCATTTTGCACTAAATTGGAATGAAAAAACAAGCAATTTATTATATTTAAATAGTTTTATTTGCTTACTCCTTGGGTTTTTTGTTTTTTGTTTTTTTTTTTTTTTCTTTTTCTTTTTGTCTTTGGACTAGTTACTGACTTAACTATTTCTAGTAATAGTAAGCTAGCAGATGTTAAGTATGCTGGAAGGAAATTGGCCATCAGAACCTGCAGATACTCCTTGCTTAGGTACTCCTTGCTTAGGAAATAAAACAACACAGCATCGTTCTTGGAAGACAACTACTCCTCCATAATATAGATTACAATTTAGTATGCAAAGCATGCTTTTTTTCTCATTGATCCATAGTGAATTAAATACCAGACTCAAAGCAAAGCTTGGGGCCTGTTCTGAAAGTAGGCTGATTTTTCTTGTAAGCCAATGCTGTAGCTGGGAATCTTCTAGAGAAAGTCAGCTTTTACTTTAAATGATTATAGATGACATTTCCTTAGAAAATTAGGAGAATGTGCATTCTCAAGAAAGAGCATTTCAATTTGCTGAATTTACAAGCACTTTATACAATGTAGGAATTTTAAAACTAAAGTCTATATTAATGTGTAATACAGAAAAGTTGGAGAAGATGTGCAGAATGAAATAGTGACGAGGAACTATTTTACAAATATCAATTTCATGTTTTCTTTAACTTCAGGCTCACTGTAGTATGCTCCATTGGACCGAATGCCCACTGTGGACTAGAGGGCACGTGGTTTGATCCTGGATCACATGTTCCAGATTAATGTCATCCAGAAAGTTCAAGCTCACAGAGCTCTGATATATTGCCAGTGTCCAGATGATTGTCAGAAATGCAGCCCTTGCCTGAAGTAAAACACTTCTGTTGGTGAGTCCTAAGCTAACTTTAAGGTTAGGTTAACCTGGCCTGGGTTACCAGCTGCAGAACCTACATCAGTTCAGAGTTCAGTATCAGAGCCTGCAATACTTTATTTGCTTCACAGAAGCACTACTTGACATAATAAAAGACACTAATTCTGTCATCTGCAACTTGATTTTTTTTCCCTCTTCCCCTTTAATGACTTTATGTGGCACATACTATTTACTTATGTGGAATGACAAATGAAAAATATACTTCTTGGTGCTAAACTGTGCTATACTGATTTTTGTGTAAATAAGGTTGTGATTAAAATTGTCTAGTCAAAGATATTTTAAATTTTACAAATAAAATTTAAAAGTAATTTCAACTTGGACTAGCATTAAAGCAAATTTAGAAAAGGAAAATTCAGAGGCAAAGCCTTATAGTACCTTGAAAACCTAATTGCTTGTCCTGGATTAGCAAGACTAAATAACATCTTGTCTGCACTTGCAAATGACAGAGATGGTCCTTTAAATAGAGGAATCAAGAAAGTGATTTTTGCAGGTATCTTCCAGCTCTGCTTGCTAGGGTTTAGCTGCACAGAGTTATTTTGAGAACTTCTCATTTAGTGTTTATCATAATAAAATTAATGAGCTTTAAAGAAGTAGTATCAGTGAGGCTTTTTACAGGGTCTTAAATATCCACTTCCAGTTTATATAGGGGCTCATGCTTGATCTTTAATTCCACTGGCAGATAGTGGCAATATAGGCTTTTGCAATATTTGCCAAAATAAAAAAAAAAAAAAAACCAAAACAGAATGACACAGATGTAATAGGACAAATTATTCTGATCTTGGTAGAGATAAGTATTTTGGTATTGATATCTCCACCATTCCCAGGCAGTGGACTTAGGATCCTGTGTATGTTAGCCATAATCACACAGACTTCACAAAGCATTACATGTGGTCCATATGGACACCACGTGAGTGCTTTTTGTCCCCACACAATGATCACCTACTGTAAGATAACTTACATTTAGTTTCCTCTGGAGTACATGAAATGTTGACAAAGGGAACAGCGTGTGCTGAACATTAATTGGCATCAGACAAACTCATTATTCTCTGAAAGATATTGTTCATCAATAGGGAACCATCTGCATTGTATTTACATAAGTAACTATTGGTTTCTCTTTTAATACCATGCTGGATCTTTGACAAAATAGCAAGATGTTCCTAATACAACCACTTTGATTGAACATTCAGTTGAACAAACTAGGCAGTAAAGATGTACGACTGTGAGTTAATTTTCTGATGGTCAAATGAATTTCTGTCAAAAACAGTATGGAAAAAAATGTAGTAAAACCTAAGAATGTTTGCTTTGGTGAAGTGAGGAATCCTTCTAAGTCAGAAACCTGTCCCTGGTTGTGACAACTAGTATATATTTAAGAAAGAATATAAGACAAAGGCAGTCCCTTTTCCAGCTTTTGATATTTGAATGCTTAAAGGTTTCTTTAAAAAAAGATGAGACCTATGATACTCTATTTGATAGCCCATGATTTTGTTTTGTCTATATGTGCTTTTTGACATGAATGAGAACATAGTCTTTAGATTTTTTCAGTTTTCTAGAAAATGTCTTTTACTTTTTATAATTATCTCCAACTTCAACTATATCTACTGCTGTATTATTTATGAGCAAAATGCCCTTGTGCCCTTGTGGCCTTCTTTTATGGATCTTATTGTGTGAACTTGAAAAATGCTCATTTAAATGTTGTCTAGTTGGTTTCAGTCCTACCCTTCCCTCCATTGTTGATATTCAAAAGTCACCCTCAACTCCTTATCTAGATAACTTATGAAGTATTCCACTCTTTCCTCATGCAGGTGAATCTTTGCCTGGTCTTTTCTGGCATCAGAAGCCCATCTGTTTAACTCTACATCCGCTCTCAGTTTGGAATTGTAGGTGAGGATATCTCGGCTACAATTTGTATAGTTTGATAGTAGAGAATTCTTCCTAGTAAGTGTGCTTAATTTTGTTTTCATCTAAAAAGTAAAAGATCCCTTAATAGTAAATTTTAAAATGTTACCCACTATTTCTGAACCTTGATAATTGATTGAAACTGAGAAAAGAATTTATCATCACCTCATTTTTAGAATAGGAAAGGCTTCTTTTTTACTGGCTTATTATGGACAATTTCTATTTTAAGGTCATGTCAGACATGGTACCACTCATATGGGAAGGTCATGTTGACATTTATTGACATCCTAGTTTATTGGACAGTTGGAAGAAAATTCTTATGAATGAAAAATTATTCCACAATTGGTTAGAACCTTTTGTTTTTCTCAAAGAAACTATACATGACATCTAGTGTTCAATTCTATTGATTAGTTAAAACTTTTTTAGTTCATTGGTTCCTCTCAATTCATACAAAATATCCTGATGGTTCCTGAGGGGAAAATGTCTGAAGACTCTTTCAAGTTCTTTACTTTTATTGTCCTGGTGTTCAAAAAAACAAATCACAATTAATTTTTTTTAAGAAAGAGCAACAGAGAAAAGTGAAAAACCCCTGTCAATCTGCATTACTTAGTGTGACTGTACAGTGCTAATGAAACAAATTAGATACTGACAAATATACAATGATGAGCTACATGTCAGAGTTCACACTGAAAAAACCCATAACTTAATTAGCAGTGTGGGTACACCAACTACACTTGATAGACTTGGCATGCTTGCATTTGCCTACTATTAAAAGGCATGGTTTTTCATTTAGTACTTGTAAGTGACTTCATTGTGAGTGAAACCTTTTCCTCCTGGTTTAATGTGATCTGGTCAGACATCTTGTGTGGTTCACACTGCAGCTGCACAATGACCTTTGCTGGACTAAAAGAGAGAAATAGGCATAGGAAACAGAGGTTTGGTTGTTTGCCATGCCATGTTACAAAGTTTTATTGTGGTGGTGGAACTACAGCTTTGCAGTAGTTCCTCATTCGCTGTTCATCTCTAATACCTGAGTTTCTAAGCAAAATAGCACCTATGCCTGAGCATTTCCACAGAGCTTAACAGGAAAAGTAGCTTACCACTATTTCATTTAAATTTATGCTAATAAAAATAACTAACACAACAGTTTTCAGAGTTCAGGTACATCCTTTTGAAACCAAGTAAATGCAAGGTGATCTTGGGGGCTGTGTTTTGGCCTCACACGCACACACCTTAGAGTCACGATATGTTAATGTAATACTGTACCTTGTCTCCAGTCTTTGTACAGACATCATGGAAAGAAGTATTTTGTCCTAGACTTGCAGGAACAATGACAACGTGTAGGAGATGTTCTTTAATTAGGTCATAACTTTGTCAGTCTAACTCCCCTGGGGATCACCGCCCAGCGCTGCTTAGAGTACAAGTCTTTGTTTCTGTCTTGCACATTTCCATCTCCTAGCAGGTCGAGGGGGGGCAGCTGTCATTCTTCAACACTCCAAACCCAATTTCAGTTCTTTATTTTGACCCCTACAGTCTTCTCATCTATAAAGGTTAAGAGGTGAGAAAAAAAAAAGGTCATTATTTCATTTTCCTGTGTGAAGTGAGAAGTGTTGCTGCATACTGTTACCTTTGCCTGAATATGAATGAGCAGTTGGAAAGAATTGTTGCTTTAAATCCAGACTGGCCTGTTTTAAAGCATGTAATTAAATAATGAATACAGCCTGTTAATGGGAATCAAACTACTACAAAAATGCAGGGCTTTCTTACTCAGGGTGGATTATAGATGCTGATTTCTGCTGCTCTCCATTACTTCTTTGGTGCAGTTGAAATTACCTTTGACAGGACTACTGATGAGAAAAGTTTTTTGCAAAATTTTTAATGGAGTCTAAGGATCAGAGCATTCAAGACTTTAAATTATCCTTATAAATTTCTTCTCCCATACAACTGTTTTTCAGAAAATTTAATCCCAGTCAAAATGTCTAATCCTAGAGAAATTAAAGGGTCCTACTCCTTCTTAAATGAGATTAGAAGGCAAACATCTGGTTTAGAGTTTGAAGGGATTTTTCTTACTGCAAAATATTAGAGTAAGCAATCTTCAAAAAGCTCATTGTTTGAATAAAGATAGGAAAAATATTTTTGTGGCCATACCTACTCTCACTTTTGAACTTGTTTTTTTGCTAGTGCATGTATTTCTATGCATGAAAAGGAAATGAGGTGTGGGCACTGAGAAACATTTATTTGTGGGAGAGTAGAAAAATAAATTTACTTATGCAATTTGAATTTGAGGGGCAGAAGTCTTGGAGATCTTCTGCAAACAAGGAGGATGGTATGATGGTATCTGCTTCTGGTGGTGTTCATTAGAAGCTGTGTGGCTGATTTGTTTATTTGTGTCACAAAGCAAAACTGGGTTATATTAAAATATAATTTTAGTTTGACTGGTACAGGCTTCTGTATAAATGGTGAGTTTTAATAATGCCTCTTTTCTCCTTGAAGCATATAAAAAGAGTATAAAACCATAAAATAGAGAAATTGATCAATATGTTGCATTCTGATTCTGTTGTGTCAAATTTTGTCCTGGAGTTCTTGTAAACTATCAATCAACTGAGTTTGAAGAACATAACAGGCATTTTCAAAATGGTATTTTTTTTTTCTTCAGCCACTATAATTACTGAAGAACATCAATTCAGACTTGATAAATGATTCCCTATTTACAATATTCAGTGAGTAGACCAGGTTGCTCAAAGCCCCATCCAATGTGCCCTTGAGGACTTTCAGGGATGGGTCCTGCACAGCTTCTCTGGGCCACCTGTTCCAGTGCCTCACCACCCTGAAAACAAATATCTTCTTCCTCCTAATACCTGGTCTAAACTTACTCTCTTTTGGTTGGAATTCATCCCCCCTTGTCCTGTCACTACATGTCTTTGAAAAAACTCCCTCTCTCTCTTTCTTGTAACTCAGAATCATCTTGACTATCAGTTGTGAAGGTGTTTTTATGAACGGATTACAAGAGTAGGATGTGTATGTACAAGATGTTCACAGATTAATTTTATCAGTCATGGAGCAGTGTAGTAGGTGGACAGCTGAGGCACTGCTAATTTTACATTGAAGCTCAAAGTTTATACTGGAGAACATTAAGGGCCTGAGAAATTTTCACTGATAGCTTTCAAACATGCTTGAAGTTTATTTATCAACAGTGGTATTTGAACAAACAGCTCAGAAGAGTAAGTGCTGCCCTTGCTGCTCGGATATGAAGTCCTGTGCTGACTAAGCTGATTCTTTATCAGGAAGCAAGGGCATGCTGCTCTCTTCTAATCCTGCTGACACTTCAAAGCCAGCCTGGTGTGTCCTTCCTGAGAGCAGAGAAACAGGAGAAGGAATTTTGCCATATCACTTCCATTTCCAAGGATGTATATTTGTGTTAACTGCCTTCTATCTTCTCCTAAGAGGAAGAATAAGAGTTTATTCTACATAGGGAGGAGGAACCTGCATAGCTCACTCCAAATCTGTCCTGTATTTAAATAATAGTAAAAAAAAAAGTCAACAGAAATGTGATCTCATTTCATTAGCTTTTTCTCATTACTTGTAGTGCAGTAGAAAGCTCAGAAGCAAAGAGAAATCCCAGTGCCTCTAACAACTGATTACATATCACAGTGAAGG